>NC_141166.1:112017500-114517500 GCF_055505025.1 Bos grunniens | reverse complement strand
CTCTAAACACATATCTCTAAACAGAACATATCTCTAAACATCTCTGTAAACACAACAACAGTGTTCTCCAAACAGGGAACATTCAGTGTTGAAAAGAAATTATTAAAAAATGATTTTTAAGATGCAGTAGATAGTGAGTCCATCATAGTAATTAACTTGTTGTAGATTTTCTTTAAACTATTCTCTCTTCATTGGCCTTGCTAAAGAATTTTGTTTATTCTTATTGAGTTTGACTCCTGTAAGCTTTAATTGGATTTGACTTCCTAAAGAAATCCAGAGAGATTTATTTTTCTAAACTGATTCCTCACAATTAAGAAAAAATGTTGGCACTATTTAACTTAATTCCAAATATGTGTTGGCATATAGCATTTCAAGACATTTCAAAGTTTAAGAAAAGCATGTGAGGGTAAACATGGCATTTTCCCCTCATTTCAGTTGGGAGGGCTGGGTTCTTTAAAGTATTGAGAAGGTCTCGGAACTTAAAACCAGGTACTAAAGAGGCAGCACTGTTGGAATTTTCATTCATAAATTTCAGATGTCATTTAGTCAGAGGAGTAGTTTTGGAATTTTATCTCTAATAAAAACATTTTATCCTAATTCCCTTAGAATTTAGGGGAATGGAGGGACAGTTATTCTGTAGTTTTTTCCCTCCTACAAAAAAATTTGAAAACTTATCTCTTGTTTGATTTAGATTGCTCATGGGAGATGAACGTGTAAAGAATGGCCTTAATTTCATGTATGAGGCTCCACCAGGGGCTAAAAAAGGTACTTGCTTCATTTCCTCTAAGTCTTTGATGTGTTTGTGACTAAAGATTGAGAACTGTTATGACAGATATTTTTAGAAGTTGCTCTTCATCTTTTAAAATTAATACTATTCTATAAAATAATGTAAAATACTACAATCAATATAGTAGGATAAATACTAACAGTAATTCTCTAGTATAATAATAATTTCATGATGTGTTCTTCAGGGAGGAAAATAAAATCTCAACATCACCAGAAGTATATTTATTCTTTTATAATTTGTGTCTTTAGTCCTTCTTGCTGAGTATATTTGTAAATAGAAGGCATAATATTCACTGTCAATGAAAAATATAGAAGTTTAAAGATTAGAAATTAATCTTTTATTAAGATTAATAAAATACTGCCTCTTATTCGGTACTGTTTTGTATCCTACAGTGATTTGAATTTTATCTTGTGAAAGAAGAAAAAAGTCAAAGCAATACATTCTTACAAGTTAAAATTAAATACCGTGATACCATAGTGTAGTATATAATAGCAGACTTTCATGTTGAAGTTTTTAACTTGACCTACCTTTTTTCCTCCCATATTTTTGATATGCAATCAAGAAAACAAAGAGGTAAAGTACTGTTTTCTATATTTGGATTTATTTGCAATAGATTGAAATTTTAATGAAATACTGAAAGACTTTAATGAATGTTTTTAGAAAGAAGAAACAGAAGGAGAGACCGAATACAAATTTGAATGGCAGAAAGGGGCCCCACGAGAAAAGTAAGAACTGGTTTTTTTTTAAAGATAAAATATGTATCATTAATTTTATCTGATGTGTGTGTGTGTGTTAGTTGCTTAGTCGTGTCCAACTCTTTGCAACCCCGTAGACCACAGCCCACCAGGCCCCTCTGTCCATGGTGTTCTCCATGCAAGAACACTGGAGTGGGTTGCCATTTCCTTCTCCAAAAGGAACTATAGAAAGAAAGAAAGAAAGTGAAGTTGCTCAGTCGTGTCCGACTCTTTGCAACCCCATAGACTGTAGCCTATCAGGCTCCTCCATCCATGGAATTTTCCAGGCAAGAGTACTGGAGTGGGGTTCCATGGCCTTCTCCAGTTTTATCTGATATCCCATCCTATGTTGCTTTTTATTCACCAGAGAAAGCAATTAATGTGAAAAGTTATTTTTAATGATTTGTCTTATGTAGCTAATTTGCTTGATCATAGTCTTTAGCTTTATTTTTGTCATTTTTTTAAAATCACAGATTATCAGACTGGATACTTGATAATAAAGTGGTGTTTGGAAATACTAAATAGATTTTATGGTTCTGTTTATTTACTAAAGTTGTATGTTTCATAATTTACTTAGAACTGTAAGACTATTTTTAATTATTATTTTTCTTAATATTGTTTGTACATTTTCTCTCTGTAATAGATATGCCAAAGATGACATGAACATCAGAGATCAGCCCTTTGGTATTCAGGCAAGTGACGCATTTATTCTGTAAGAATAATTTTTTCAAAATAAATACTTCTTTATATTATTGTCCAAAGGTATTTAAGCTGAAAAGGGTTTCTATGGTTTCTGAAAAGCTCTATGGTTTCTGTTTGTATCAGATAGTAGAAGGACTCGGAGAGAAAACATTAAATGTAGCAAAGATACAAATCCAAATATCAAATCATGATAAAAGATAGGAGTCAAAATTTTATAGTGAGGGCTATAATGAAAATGGTCTCTGCAGTTTTCAAGGAATTTGGAGAATTAGCTCATGGTCAAAAAATAAAACTGTTTGAATACTGCCGTACTTACTCATTTACATATTGTTTGTGGGTGCTTTCCTGCTGTATTGGCAGAGTTGAGTGGTTGCAACAGAGACCTTTGGCCCATACAGCCTAAAATATTTATTGTCTGGCTTTTTACAGGAAAAGTTTGCTAGCCCTTGGTTTAGGAAATTGAAACCTCAAAGATTAACTGTTTTTTAAATTAGAGAATTCCAGATTGAGACAGGACATCATTCTTTTTTGGTGTTTTACCATTTCTTTTTGGATTACATTGTTTTATTGCCACAGGTAACACTCAAAAAGAAATTGGATTCAGCTGAACTTTTAGACACAATTTATAGTAAAAGATTTTAGTGTTTGAATTACTTTTACCAAATATATGTGTGGAGTCTCTTTCCTTGGAGATCTTTTAAAAACAAGACTAATTTCACTTAAACTCTACAAGGAGTAAGGAGTTGAACAGTAGTTAGGTTCTTAGTATTTTAATAACCAAAATAATTAATGTTTACTATTTCTCAGGTTCGAAATGTAAGATGCATTAAATGTCACAAATGGGGTCATGTCAACACAGATCGAGAATGTCCTTTGTTTGGTCTTTCTGGAATTAATGCAAGTTCAGTTCCCACTGATGGCTCAGGTAGGCACTGGACATCATTTGTTTGTTGTAGAATTTATATAGAGGATAAACAAAGCTAAAGTAACTTTTTTTTTAAGTCTCTCTCAGTATTGGTTTGATTTGGTTTGGTTTTGTTTTCTGGGGTTAGGTCACATTCCCAAAATGGTCAATGGAAAACTCTGATTATATGTTTTGAATATGAAATTCTGTGTATTAGGATTTAATTTTTCTAGCCAAGGGCCCTATGAAATTGATATTAAAAGTAACGTATATTAAACATCATTTATCAGGTTGGTAACCCAAAAATGGAAGAAATGGTTGTTTCTCATGTTTATGTCCTCCTGAGTTTTAGGACTAAGCTGAACTAGACGCCACAATTGCAATTTTTGTTTCAGAGAGAAAATTGAATTTTAAAAGATGTTAAATAATGTTAAAATTAATTTTTACTTGAAAGTTATTTACCTTCCTTCCTGTTATTGTCTATTTAAGAAAAATTGGTTGAATTTGGTTTAAATCATTTGAGTTCTTCTTGTAAGAAGATATTAAAACTGAGAAGTTTTAACTTAAATTTCTCAGTGCCTTGTTAGTATGTTGTTCAAACAGCCACACTAATCCAACAATAATTCTTAATGAATCATAATAGCAATAACCTGCTTAACCCTGTAACCTTAAGTCATTTCACTTTTTATGAGTTTCAATTCTTCATTTTAAAATAAAGGATGATAGTATAACTCAAGAGATTTTCCACATTTTTTAAACAGCTGTAGAATCTTTAAAAAATTTTTTTAAATCCTCCATGTAATCCAAAGTAAGCCTTTTGATTAGGGTGAAAGAGAAGAGTGAAAAAGTGGGCTTAAAATTCAGTAGTAAAAAAACTAAGATCAAGACATCTGGTCTCATCACTTCATGGCAAATAGAAGGGGACAAGGTGAAAGCAGTGAGAGATTTCCTCTTCTTGGGCTCTAAAATCACTGTGGGTGGTCACTGCAGCCATGAAATTGAGACACTTACTTCTTGGCAGGAAAGCTATGACAAATCTAGACAGTGTTTTAAAAAGCAGAAACATCACTTTGCCAACAAAGGTCCATATAAGTCAAGACTGTGGTCTTTCCAGTAGTGTACAGATGTGAGAGCTGGACAGTAAAGAAGGCAGAGTGCTGAAAAATTGATGCCTTCCATCTGTGGTGCTGGAGAAGACTCTTGAGAGTCTCTTGGAAAGCAAGGAGACCAAACCAGTCAATCTTAAAGGAAATCAACTCTGGATACTCTTTGGAAGGACTGATGCTGAAGCTCCAATACTTTGGCCACCTGATGTGGACAGTTGACTCATTGGAAAAGATCCTGATGCTGGGAACGATTGAAGGCAGAAGGAGAAGAGGGCAGCAGAGGATGAGATATGTTGGATGGTGTCATTCAACGGACATGTACTTGGGCAAACTCTGGGAGATGGTGAGGGACAGGAAAGCCTGGTGTGCTACAGTCCATGGGAATCACAGAATCAGACATGACCTGGCAACTAAACAACAACAGTCCCAGATGTAGAAAATATAAAGGCAGAGCTGCTCTACTGACGCAGATGCTTTAGGCATGAAGCGCCATCCTCTCAGCTAATCTCAGCCTCTGATGCAGCTCTTTGGACTCGCTGAGGCTTCCACTGCCACCTCTGAGCTCAAGGTTCATGCTCAGTCAGCAGATGACCTTCAGCCTGTCTTCTATAGCTAGAGATGAGGCTTGCTTCCAGCAGGCCAGATGCAGGCTGTTGGACTCAAGATGCTAGTTCTCATATTAGGAGTTTAGGAATTTGATCCATTGTCAAGTTTGACACTGTTTCATTAGTGGTGTTATGAGTGTCAGGATGGGTAGAGGAAGTACACACAAATTATTATACGTTAATTTTTAAAAATCCTTATGTCTCTTTAAAACATTTTTAAAAACCACATCTTAAGGACCTCCCTGGGTCCAGTAGTTAAGAATCTGCCTGTCTGTGCAGGGGACATAGGTTCTATCCCTGGTCCATGGGGCAGTAAGCCATGTGCCACAGCTACTGAAGCCCATGCACCCTAGAGCCTGCACTCTGCATCAGGAAGCCCAGCACTGCAACTGGAGAGTAGCTCCCGCTCCCACAACTGCAGAAAAGAGCCTGAGTACATCACCAACAACCCAGCACAGTCAGAAAAACACATTTTAAGTAGAGGGGAAATTGCTCAGTGGTGGGAGAATATGGATACAGACTCCTTGGTGTGACAGTCTCTGACAAAAGAACCTCCTGCTGATGCCACAGTGCAGGTGCTTTTAAACCCCTCATACTAGCTCCCTCTCCCCTGCCCTCACCCAACTGGGGAAAGAAGGGAGAAAAGTCGCCAAAGAAATCAAGCCCAAAGCAAAGGAAAGTGGAGTAGGATGAAGAACCCATTAGCACAGATATCTCTGAGCTCTACTTTTGGTAGTCACAGGGATCTGTTGCTATGTTTGAAAGGCATATTTTGTTTCCTGGAAGGGGTTACATCTTTCTCATCTCTGCCTTCGCTCCATCCTTACGGTGCCCTTCCAGCTGAATGACTTGGTGTTGGCTGTGGGGGGGCAGTGTCAGTGCTGTCTTTGTTCTTCAGCCTTGTCTTACTCTGACCTGCTTGGAGAGCATGAGTAGGATGGACCCCGGGATACTAGGGGACTAGGATGTAGGCTGTAGACCAGGATAGCCCTTTATTTGGTATTTGATGCACCTACTTTCTCTTGAATCTACTTAGAAAGTCTACTAACAACAACCAGAATAACTTACAGTAAAGATTCAAAAGTGTGACACAGCCAGTGTTAGAGCAAGTATGATAAAATGAACATTTTAATCCACTATTGATAAAGTGGAGATAAATTAATAAATTTGAAGAGTCATTTGATGTATCAAAAACTTTAAGAACATACATATCATTTTACTGGAAATTCAACATCCAGGAATTTATAGTAAGAAAGTGATAAGGTAGATGCCCAAAGGTTTATAGTAGTGAAAGGTGAGAAATAACCCTAAATAAACCTAATCAGTAAAGGGTTGGTAAAATAAACTCACCCATTTATTCAGCAATTAAATGTGGAGTAGTTACTCTGTGTCAGGCATTTTTCTAGGTTCTCGGAATATAGCCCCAAGACAGAAATTCTTTCATTCTATTGGGAATGACAGAAAATAAACTAATAAGGAAGTACTACGCATTTATAACTTCTGTGATGACAATTACATTGGATACTGTGGTAAGAATTAATTGGGGAATAACTAGGTGAGGTGGTCAGGAAGGGCCCCCTCTGAGGAAGTGATATTAGGCTGAGACCTAGAGGACAGGACAGTGCAACCATGTATTTGATGTCTCAGGCAAAAGGAACAACCTTCTGCACAGAAGGAACTATAAATTCAGATTGAAGGTGTGGAGGTACAAAGATGCCTGATTTGGAACCCCTGCTCTCTACTTAGTAGCCATGACTTCAAGCAAGCTGTCAACTCCTCTGTGCCTCAGTTTGCGGAGTCTGTAAAATAGGTATTATACTAGTACCTACTTCATAAGGTTGTTATGAGAACTAAATGAGTTAATACATGTGTAGTGCTTAGAATAGTACCTAGCACATAGTAAGCACTTTATTAGTATATTTTTTAAAAATTAATTATGGGACTTCCCTGGTGGTTCAGTGACTCCATGCTTCCACTAAGACTGCTTGCTTCCACTGCAGGGGACATGGGTTTGATCCCTGATCAGAGATCCAACATGATGCACAGCATGGCCAAAAAAAAAATATTAAAAATAAATTAATTATGGAGTTAATTGGAATACCAGTGTAGCCAATGGAATACCATATAGCCATTAGATAAGATATATGAACTGAGCTGTTGTTCTGTGTTGACACATGAGGATGTACCAGGATATATCAAGTAAAAAAAAGAAGAAACAGTATTTCAAATTTCTTAAATCCTGTCTTACTTTTCTAAGAATACCTCAAAGCACTGAACTCTATGAAAGATTATCGTAAAAATAGATCAGTAACTTTCACTATCTATGATACCACATAAGATGAAAGTTACTGATCTATTTCTGATGTACTGTCAGAGTTGAAAACCATCAGCTTCAACTGTAAGAACAACTGAAGGTTTGGGAAATAGGTCCTTGTTCGTTTAAATTATGTTTTACTAATAATACACAGTCATGAAATTGTCCCACGGGAATAGTCTTGGATATGTCCCAAGGTTTTGTTGTAAAGCATTGTGTAAGAGAACCTAAATATCTAATAAAAGAATGTTAAGTGAATAATTATGGGATATTGTCACAAGGGAATGCTATACTATGCAACCATTAAAAATGATAGGAAGATTTCTTAATGAATAGATATTGTTTATAACATTTGGCCAAATAAAGCATATTATAAAACAAGGTAGCTACACGGATTCCATTCATTTTTCTCTTTACATCTTTAAGTAGACATATAGAGAGATGCTTTTAGAAAAATTAAAATGCCTGGAAGGAGATAGACTAAAATATTGACAATGGTTATACGTTTATAATTTTTAAATGAATATTAGAGGAATTAAAACTTATACATAGAAATAAATTATTTAAAATGGTATTGTTCACTTAATACCTTTTAAAGTTTGACCTGAATTTAGCAGTACCACTTAACTAACATTAATAGAAACTCCTAAAGGGTCTCTCAAAAACAAAATAAAAAATACTCTGCTGTATCAAATAGGAAAGCAAATAATGATGTTATATTCTGAATTTGAATGTAATGAAAAACAAACTGGCCAATTTCCTAATCCACTTGCTGATTCAAGCTAAAAAATCTTTTCATTTAAAAAAAAACACCTATTGAATAATGTCTCACCAGTGAATAGAGATTATTTTTGCAATAAGGCAATTTCAGTGGATGTGGTTATCATGGGATAATCACACCCCTGGGGTACAGCCTTGTGCCTGTAATCTCCCAGGAGTGTAATTATTTCATGATAACTGCACCCCCTGGTGTTACATTATTTCTATTATGAAATTCTTAGTTTAGTATATAAAGTAACTTACTTTGATCACTGGAAACTGCAAGGTGCTGTTAGAACATTCCAGCTGTGAGGTTTACAGAGACCAGCTATAAGATTTACTTCTCCTTTACAAAGTTAAATTAGGCAATCAAAATGCTTCTCATGGCTAAGCTGGTTTAGAATATCTTTTCTACTGATAAGATCATCTTAACTTTGTAAGTTTTTGTACACTCCAGATACATCAAAATTATATATAAAACTTATAAGCTTCAATGGTGACTGAATATTTGTAAAATATTTTTATAGTACAACATAACTAAATGCCTGGCTCACTGGCCTTTTGTTTATACTCTGTAGCCCTTATTCCTATCCTTGCCTCTTACCTTCTGTTACTTACTCATATTTTTAATGTAAATTGAAACTAGCATTTTTTTTAATACACATTGGTGCTTTTCAACAAAGCAAGTGGGTTTTTTTTTTTTTCTGTTTTATTTTTTTTGGCTTTAATAGAGTGAATGGTCACATATATCTGTATGTCTCTTACTTAATCTTTTTGTTTGTTTTGTTTCAGTCTTGTTTGTGTTTTTTCTTAATAGACTTTAGTTTTTAGAGCAGTTTTAGGGTCATAGCAAAATTGAGAGAAAAGCAGTTCCCATATGCCACCTGCCCCCACAGATACATAACCTCTCCCATTATCAGCATCCCCCACCTGCCCCCACAGATACATAACCTCTCCTATTATCAACATCCCCCAGCAGAGTGGGCATTTGCTGTAGCTGATGAACCTACATTGACACATCATCATTATCCAAAGTCCATAGTTTACCATATGTCTCACTCTTGCTATTGTGCCTTCCATGGGTTTGGACAAATGTATGATGGCATGTATCTACCAGTATCAATTCAGTTCAGTTCAGTTCAGTCGACTGCTCAGTCATGTCCGACTCTTTGCGACCCCATGAATCACAGCACGCCAGGCCTCCCTGTCCATCACCAACTCCCGGAGTTCACTCAGACTCACATCCATCGAGTCAGTGATGCCATCCAGCCATCTCATCCTCTGTTGTCCCCTTCTCCTCCTGCCCCCAATCCCTTCCAGCATCAGTCTTTTCCAATGAGTCAACTCTTCACCTGAGGTGGCCAAAGTACTGGAATTTCAGCTTTGGCATCATTCCTTCCAAAGAACACCCAGGACTGATCTCCTTTAGAATGGACTGGTTGGATCTCCTTGCAGTCCAAGTGACTCTCAAGAGTCTTCTCCCAACACCACAGTTCAAAAGCATCAATTCTTTGGCGCTCAGCCTTCTTCACAGTCCAACTCTCCCATCCATACATGACTACTGGAAAAACCATAGCCTTGACTAGACGGACCTTTGTTGCAAAGTAATGTCTCTGCTTTTCAATATGCTATCTAGATTGGTCATAACTTTTCTTGCAAGGAGTAAGCGTCTACCAGTATAGTCTCATACAAAGTAGTTTCACTGTCCTAAAAAGTCATTTGTGCTCTGAGCATTCGTCCCTCCCTCCTCTCTAATCCCTGACAACCACTGATCCTTTTACTCTCTCCATAATTTCACCTTTTTCTGAAGGTCATATTGTTGGAAGCATACTGTATGTAGCCTTTAAGATGGGCTTCTTTCACTTGCGTATGTTAAGGCACTTCAATTGTGTCTGACTTTTTGCGACACTGAACTGTAGTCCCCCAGGCTTCTCTATCCATGGGATTTTCCTTCCAGGCAAGAATACTGGAGTGGGTTGCTATTTCCTTCTCCAGGGGATCTTCCCAACCCAGGGATCAAACCCAGGTCTCTTATGTCTCCTACATTGGCAAGTGGATTCTTTACAACTAGAACCACCTGGGAAGCCCTTCTTTAACTTAGTAATATGCATTTAAGGTTCCTCCATGTCTTTTCATGGCGTATTAGCTCATTTCTTTATAGTGCTGAGTAACAGCCCATTGTCTGGATGTACCACAGTTTATTGATCCATTCACCTGCTGAAGCACATCTTGGTTACTCCCATGTTTTGACAGTTTCAAATAAAGCTGCTCTATTAACATCTACATGCAGGTTTTTATTTGGTTATAGTTTTCAGCTTGCTTAAGTAAACATGAAGGAACATAATTGCTGGATCATGTGGTAAGAATATATTTAGTTTTATAAGAAGCTCCCAAACTGTCTTCTAAAGTAGGGCACCATTTTGCATTCCCACCAACAATGAATGAGAGCTCCTGTTGCACCACGTCCTCATCAGCATTTGGCATTGTCAGTGTTAGGGATTTTGGTCGTTCTGGTTGGTGTCGAGTGGTACCTTGTTGTTTTAGTTTGCACTTCCCTGGTGAAGTATTATTCAGCACATCTTTTTATATGCTTATTTGCCATCTGTGTATCTTCTTGGTGAGGTATCTGTTAAGGCCTTTGGTCCGTTTTTTAAAACTGGGTTATTTTCTTATTGTTGACTTTTAAGAATTCTTTATATAACGGGTATCAATCCTTTATCAGATGTGTCTTCTGCAAATATTTTCTCCAGGTTTGTGGCTTATCTTTTCATTTCTTTAAAAAATGTTTTTTAACAGCTTTATTGAGTTATAATTTGCACACCATACAGTTCACCCATTTGAAGTACACAGTTCAATGGCTTTGAATTTGTATATTCACAGAGTTGTCCGTCCATTATGATGGTTAATTTTAAAACATTATCATTTCCTCAAAATGAAACCCCACATTCCTCAGTTCCTATCCCCAGTCTTCCCCAGTCCTAGGCAACCATTAGTCTACTTTCTGCTTTTTTTTTTTTTTTTTTTAATTTCCTGTTCTGGAAATTTCATATAAATGGAATCACACAATATGTAGAAAAGAAAAATTTCACACTTTAACACAAAATTGCCTTGCTTCTGCCTACCCTAGTCACATAGCTTCCGGTGTCCTCTCTGCACAGAGTCTTCAGGTGTCATCTTCCTTACGTGTTGATGTGCACCAGTACGCACAGAGCACTGTTAACCAGGGAAGCTCATCCATGCCGTCTAGAGTTTTTATTCAGGTTTAATTACATAGGCATGGTTCACTGAATCAATGGCCATGTGGTTGAACTCAATCTCTTGTCCTCCTTCCTTCCCCTGGAGATCAGGCTGACATATTGCTCAAAGCTCCAACCCTCTAATCACATGGTTGGCCTTTCTCCTGTGGCCGGCCCCATCCTGACTCACCTCCTTGGCATAAGCGTTCTAGGGGCTCACCATGACACTCTATCACTCAAGAAATCCCCGATATTTAGAGGCTCCCTTCCACAAACTGGGGACAGAGGCTCCCAAGTTCTTTATTATATGGCAGTTGTATTTTCATTTAGTTCAAAATACTAAGTTTCTCTTGAGATTTATTCTGTGTGTTATTTATAAGTGTGTTTATTTAATCTCCAAATATTTTGCAATTTTCTGGTGCTCATTTTATATTGGTTTCTAGTTTAATTCCATTTTGGTCTCAGAGCACTCTTTGTATGATTTCCGTTCTTTTATAAATGTTAAGGTGTATGTTCTCAAGGCAAGAATACTGAAGTGGTTTGCCATTCCCTTCTCCAGTGGACCACGGTCTGTCAGACCTCTCCACCATGACCCGTCTGTCTTGGGTAGCCCCACAGGGCATGGCTTAGTTTCATTGAGTTAGACCAGGCTGTGGTCTGTGTGGTTAGATTGACTAGTTTTCTGTGATTATGGTTTCAGTGTGCCTGCCCTCTGATGCCCTCTCACAACACTTACCGCCTTACTTGGGTTTCTCTTACCTTGGATGTTGGGTATCTCTTCACGGCTGCTCCAGCAAAGCGCAGCCGCTGCTCCTTACCTTGAACAAGGAGTGTCTCCTCACTGGCCACCCCACCTAACCTTGAACATGGAGTAGCTCCTCTCGGCCCTCCTGTGCCCACGCAGCCACTGCTCCTTGGACGTGGGGTTGCTCCTCTCAGCCACCGCCCCTGACCTCGGGGTTCTTGCCTTGAGAACCCCATGAACAGTATGAAAAGGCAAAATGAAGGATACTGAAAGAGGAATTCCCCAGGTCAGTAGGTGCCCAATATGCTACTGGAGATCAGTGGAGAAATAACTCCAGAAAGAGTAAAGGGATAGAGCCAAAGCAAAAACAATACCCAGTTGTGTATGTGACTGGTGATAGAAGCAAGGTCCAATGCTGTAAAGAGCAATATTGCATAGGAACCTGGAATGTCAGGTCCATGAATCAAGGCAAACTGGAAGTGGTCAAACAGGAGATGGCAAGAATGAACGTCGACATTCTAGGAATCAGCGAACTAAAATGGACCGGAATGGGTGAATTTAACTCAGATGACCATTATATCTACTACTGTGGGCAGGAATCCCTTAGAAGAAATGGAGTAGCCATCATAGTCAACAGAAGAGTCTGAAATGCAGTACTTGGATGCAATCTCAAAAATAACAGAATGATCTCTGTTCATTTCCAAGGCAAACCATTCAATATCACAGTAATCCAAGTCTATGCCCCAACCAGTAACGCTGAAGAAGCTGAAGTTGAACGGTTCAGTGAAGACCTACAAGACCTTTTAGAACTAACACCCAAAAAAGATGTCCTTTTCATTATAGAGAACTGGAATGCAAAGTAGAAAGTCAAGAAACACCTGGAGTAACAGGCAAATTTGGCCTTGGAATATGGAATGAAGCAGGGCAAAGGCTAATAGAGTTTTGCCAAGAGAATGCACTGGTCATAGCAAACACCCTCTTCCAACAACACAAGAGAAGACTCTACACATGGACATCACCAGATGGTCAACACCGAAATCAGATTGATTATATTCTTTGCAGCCAAAGATGGAGAAGCTCTATACAGTCAACAAAAACAAGACCAGAAGCTGACTGTGGCTCAGATCATGAACTCCTTATTGCCAAATTCAGATTTAAATTGAAGAAAGTGGGGAAAACCACTAGACCATTCAGGTATGACCTAAATCAAATCCCTTATGATTATACAGTGGAAGTGAGAAATAGATTTAAGGGACTAGATCTGATAGAGTGCCTGATGAACTATGGACCGAGGTTCATGACACTGTACAGGAGACAGGGATCAAGACCATCCCCATGGAAAAGAAATGCAAAAAGCAAAATGGCTGTCTGGGGAGGCCTTACAAATAGCTGTGAAAAGAAGAGAAGCAAAAAGCAAAGAAGAAAAGAAAAGATATAAGCATCTGAATGCAGAGTTCCAAGGAATAGCAAGAAGAGATAAGAAAACCTTCTTCAGCGATCAATGCAAAGAAATAGAGGAAAGCAACAGAATGGGAAAGACTAGAGATCTCTTCAAGAAAATTAGAGATACCAAGGGAACATTTCATGCAAAGATGGGCTTGATAAAGGACAGAAATGGTATGAACCTAATAGAAGCAGAAAATATTAAGAAGAGGTGGCAAGAATACACAGAAGAACTGTACAAAAAATATCTTCACGACCAAGATAATCACGATGGTGTGATCACTGACCTAGAGCCAGACATCCTGGAATGTGAAGTCAAGTGGGCCTTAGGAACAAAGCTAGTGGAGGTGATGGAATTCCAGTTGAGCTATTTCAAATCCTGAAAGATGATGCTGTCAAAGTGTTGCACTCAATATGCCAGCAAACTTGGAAAACTCAGCAGTGGCCACAGGACTGGAAAAGGTCAGTTTTCATTCCAATCCCAAAGAAAGGCAATGCCAAAGAATGCTTAAACTACCGCACAGTTGCACTCATCTCACACGCTAGTAAAGTAATGCTCAAAATTCTCCAAGCCAGGCTTCAGCAGTATGTGAACCGTGAACCTCCAGATGTTCAAGCTGGTTTTAGAAAAGGCAGAGGAACCAGAGATCAAATTGCCAACATCCGCTGGATATCGAAAAAGCAAAGAGTTCCAGAAAAAGATCTATTTCTTCTTTATTGACTATGCCAAAGCCTTTGACTGTGTGGATCACAATAAACTGTGGAAAATTCTGAAAGAGATGGGAATACCAGACCACCTGATCTGCCTCTTGAGAAATCTGTATGCAGGTCAGGAAGCAACAGTTAGAACTGGACATGGAACAACAGACTGGTTCCAAATAGGAAAAGGAGTACGTCAAGGCTGTATATTGTCACCCTGCTTATTTAACTTATATGCAGAGTACATCATGAGAAACGCTGGGCTGGAAGAAGCACAAGCTGGAATCAAGATTGCCGGGAGAAATATCAATAACCTCAGATATGCAGATGACACCACCCTTATGGCAGAAAGTGAAGAGGAACTCAAAAGCCTCTTGATGAAAGTGAAAGTGGAGAGTGAAAAAGTTGGCTTAAAGCTCAACATTCAGAAAATGAAGATCATGGCATCTGGTCTCATCCCTTCATGGGAAATAGATGGGCAAACAGTGGAAACAGTGTCAGACTTTATTTTTGGGCTCCAAAATCACTGCAGATGGTGATTGGAGCCATGAAATTAAAAGACGCTTACTCCTTGGAAGGAAAGTTATGACCAACCTAGACAGCATATTAAAAAGCAGAGACATTACTTTGCCAACAAAGGTCTGTCTAGTCAAGTCTATGGTTTTTCCAATAGTCATGTATGGATGTGAGAGTTGGACTATAAAGAAAGCTGAGCGTGGAAGAATTGATGCTTTTGAACTGTGGTGTTGGAGAAGACTCTTGAGAGTCCATTGGACTGCAAGGAGATCCAACCAGTCCGTTCTAAAGGAGATCAGTCCTGGGTGTTCTTTGGAAGGAATGATGCTTTAGAAGGAATGATGGCCAGTACTTCGGCCACCTCATGCGAAGAGTTGACTCATTGGAAAAGACTCTGATGCTGGGAGGGATTGAGGGCAGGAGGAGAAGGGGATGACAGAGGATGAGATGGCTGGATGGCATCACTGACTCAATGGACTTGAGACTGAGTGAACTCCGGGAGTTGGTGATGGACAGGGAGGCCTGGTGTGCTGCAATTGATGGGGTCGCAAAGAGTCAGATACAACTGAGCAACTGAACTGAACTGAACTGAAGGTGTATCTTATGGCTCAGAATGTAGTCTTGGTGACTTTTCCATATGAGCTTGAGAAGAATGTATATTCTGCTTTGATTGGATGAAGTGCTCAATAAATAACAACTAGATCCAATTGATGGGAATGGTGCTGTTCAACTACGTCCTGCTGATTTTTTGCCTGGTAAATCTGTCAGTTTCTGATAGAGGAGTCCTGAAGTTCACTCCAACTATGATAGGGGATTTATCTATTTCTGAAAACATTTATATCAGTTTTGGCCTCACGTATTTTAATACTGTCTTACTAGGTGCATACACATTTGGGATTGTTATGTGTTAATGTGCCCTATTTTCATTATGTAATTGTCTCTGTTTATCTTTCATAAAGGATTGGTCTGAAAGTATATTCCTTGGTCTGAAATATGCTTTATCTGAAAATAAAGTGACACTCCAGCTTTATTTTATTAGTGTTAGCATGGTATATCTTTCTCTATATCTTTACTTTTAATCTTTTTTTTTCCCTCAGTGTCTTTAAACTGGGTTTCTTTTTTTTTTTTTAAGACTGAAAATTTTTATTGAAAAGTCACATAATCAAGGCAGTCAAAACTAAAAGTTAAAAGGTATCATAAACATTACAGAAACAAAAATGAAAACAATCTATATAGTTTTTGTATCTACCTAAGAGTTTTAATTCTGATCTTTTGTTGAGATCAATGTGAGATTTCATGCAAATAATTGTCTAGCAATTAATAAATCAATTTTAATAAAACCAAGAGATCAAAAGATACCTTCGGCAAGTACTAAATCATACTGCTGATGTAATGCTTTATTACTTTATTTTATTTATTATTTATTTTAATCTTAAGTGGAACAATAAGCAATTAAGGATAAAATCCAATTTTAAAAGATGCTTTAAATTCTGTAAAACATTCCACATGTGCACTAAATTTGGTCAAGTGGTCTCACAGAAGGACTGACAGATGATGGAGTCAAGGGCCATGACTCCCTCACCGGAAGGGGCCAAGTGCCTGGAGGGGGAACCAACAGGAGGCGTGGATAGGTCTGCAGATGAAGGAAGGCAAGAAAGGGTGGAGGATTTTTTTCTCACAGCTTCCTTGTGATGTAGGAGTTGAGATTATTGACCAAGAAAGAGGGATTGCAAAGAGGTGGGGGTTAGCGATTTAGGAGCAATACAATCTGATGGAGGGTTGAGAGCCAACTAGGGAAACAGCACAGTAAACTGAGGCAGGACTAGACCCCACTTTTTAAGACACCCTAAACTGGGTTTCTTGTAGGCAACATATAGTTGGATGTTTTTTAAATCTATTATGGATACAATTGGATTAAGATCTGCTGCTGCTGCTGCTAAGTCGCGTCAGTTGTGTCCGACTCTGTGCGACCCCATAGACAGCAGCCCACCTGGCTCCTGTCCCTGGGATTCTCCAGGTAAGAACACTGGAGTGGGTTGCCATTGCCTTCTCCAATGCATGAAAGTGAAAAGTGAAAGTGAAGTCGCTCAGTCGTGTCCGACTCTTCACAACCCCATGGACTGCAGCCCACCAGGCTCCTCCGTCCATGGGATTTTCCAGGCAAGAGGACTGGAGTGGGTTGCCATTGCCTTCTCCGGATTAAGATCTACCATATTTATAATTGTTTTCTATTTGTTGCCCTTGTTCTTTGTTTTTGTCTTCCATTCTTTGCTTTCTCTGGTTTTAATTGAGTATTTTATGTGATTCCATTTTCTGTCCTCTCGTAGCATATCATTTATGCTTGCTTTTTTAGTTGCCATCCTAGAATTTCCAGTATACATTTAGAACTAACCTAAGTCCACTTACAAATAACTCTATACCACTTCACACATAGTACCAGTGTCTTATAACAGAGTAAACCAATTGGGTTTACCAGTTCCTTCCTCCTATCTCTTGCAACATTGCTGCATACATTTCATTTATCCATAGTTATTAATATAACGCATCCAATGTATTATTGCAGTTATCATTTTGAATAAGGTGTTATCTGTTAGATCAGTTAAGAATAAGAAGAATAAAATATTTATCTTGTATTTCTTCTTTTGAAGGATAATTTACTGGGTACTGGATAATTTCTATACTAGTGGGTTTTTCCTTTCAACTTTTAAATAGTTCAGCCTACTCTCCTTACTTGAATGGTTTCCTAAGAGAAGTCTCATAGGATTCTTATCCTTGTTCCTCTCTCAAGTTTTTTCCCCCTCTGACATCTTTCATCTTTCTCTGAATCTGTTATTTCCTGCAGTTTGAGTATCATGTACCTGGGTATGGATTGTTTTGTATTTTGTACTGCTTGGTGTTCTCTGAACTTCCTGGATTTGTGTTTTGGAATCCATCATTAGTGTTGAAAAATCTCGGCCATTATTATTGCAGGTTTTTTTTCCCATTCTTTTATCTCTTTCTGGTATTCCTATTGTACATATGTTACACCTTTTGTAATTGTCCTACAGTTTTTGGATATTCTGACTCCCTCATGTGAGGCCCATGTTTTAAAAAATTTTCTGTTCAGTTTGAGAAGCTTCTGTTGACCTGTCTTAAAAGCTTCTTGATTCTTTCCTCAGTTACACCTAGTCTGCTGATGAGCTCATCAAAGGCATTCTTTATTTCTGTTAGTGTTTTTTTTCCCTATCATTTCCATTAGATTATTTCTCTGAGTTTCCATCTCTCTGCTCACATTACCCATCTGTTTTGCATGTTGTCCACTTTTGCTGTTAGAGCCCTTAGCATATGAATCTTGTTATTTTAGATTCCCAATCTGATAATTCCAGAATCTTCATTATAGCTGAGTTTGATTCTGATGCTTGCTTTGTCTCTCCAGACTATGGTTTTTGCCTCCTAGCAAACTTATAATTTTTGGTTGAACGCCAGACATACTGTATCAGGTAGACAGAACCAAGGTAAATAGGCCTTTAGAGTGAGGTTTTATGTTTGTCTGGCTAGGAGTTAGATTCTTCTTACTCTTTGTTGTAGCTGTAAATTTTAAAGGATAAGTTTCCTCTGGTGTCCTTTTGTCTCCTCTTTTATCTTTGGGTTTTCCTACAGATTCTGTTAATAGAGGCTGAGCCTGGCTTCAGTTGTAATCTGATATTTTACAGGAACCCTGCTGATGCAGTGGTAAGATATGAGGGAAGGAAGGGGAAACATTCCGTCATATAATTCTGTGACTAAGTTTCACTCTTTTAGTAAGCCTCTGCCCCTGGGCTGTAACCTTCACAAGTGTTTCTCAGCTTTTTTCCCTTCACTTCATACAGCTTCTTTCTTCCCTCACATAGGTTATTGTGGTTGTTGCTTGGTCAGTAAGTCGTGTTCAACTCTTTGCAACCCCGTGGATGGTAGCCCACTAGGCTCCTCTGTCCATGGGTTTTCCAGGCAAGAATACTGGAGTGGGTTGCCATTTCCTTCTCCAGGGAATCTTCCCAATCCAAGACTCTAACCCTCATCTCCTGCATTGGTAGGTGGATTCTTTACCACTGAGCCATAGCTTCCTTTGAGGTTAAGTACTTGTTCAAGGCAACAAAATGCTCTGGGCATATTTCAATATAGTTACTTCTCCCTTCCCACTATTGGAAGGGAAGTACAAGGGGATTGTTCTTTGCTGTTGACAGTGAGAACTTGATGGGGTTTCTGGAAGTAGAACTCACAAAAGTGTCAGGGCCCCTTTAAGGTTGGGCCCCAGGAATTTTCATCTCTTCAGCTAGTCCTTGCCCAGTCTCTGGCAGTACTTGGTTATCGTCTAGGTATATCTACCAGTTGTTGGCTGTTGGTTTCTGATCCAGATAAATTGATCTCTGTATTGCTTTTAAGTCTGAGTTGCCATATATTTAAAGTTATTTTGCCATTTTTTTAAACTTAGCTGTAATTTAAGACTATATGATACCATGGTAAGTTTCACATTTCTAATAAAAGTAAATTTTAAGTTCAGAATGGTGCCACTGGATATTCTTGACATATACAAAATTTCTTTCTCTGTATTAATGCCTAAATAAGAGTTCCCGCCATATCTCTAACAGCCAAAATGATGTTTGATACTTAATGTTTCAGGTGTCTGTATCCATTCTTGTTTATGCCAAAGCTTTTAGTGTGTTTAAACAATATGAAAATTAATAAGTAGCTTAAATTGAGGTATTATTTTATACTTGTTGCAAACATTTGTTTGCATGTCAGTACTCTTTTCCTTGCCTTATTTCCCCTAAGATTTGATTGAGTTTTTCTTGAAGAAAGTTACACTAAGCTGTAGCACTGATAGCAGTTTTCTGCAACAGAGCTCCCACATGCTGCTCCTCCATCTTTCCATCAGTCTTTCATGTGGGAGGAAGTTTTGTTGCTTGAGAACATGTTTGGGAAATTTAACAAAATAATTGTCTGATCATAAGCTTGTACTAGAAAGACACCTAGGAGCATGCTGGAGTGATTTTCTTTAAAAAGATGATAAACTCAGTTGACTGTCTGGCCTATCCCACTGTATCTGTTACTGAGTTCTTCTGTGTAATGCTTTGAAGAAGTTGAATCCTCCCAGCATAGCCACTGAGACAGCATTACATCTGATGGCAGAACTTTTTCTTAAATCCTTCAACATAATTCTACTGCAGAAAAAGTATTACCAGAATCTCTTTAAAGGTAAGTTCCTCAAGTAGGCAGATACTGAAACTAATAAATAAAGGATTGACCTCAAAATAAAGAAGGAAGGTTAGACACCATTTCTTCTCTTCTTTAATATGTAGTTGTGTGGTTTTTTGTTATTGAGTTGTGTGAACTCTTTGTATATTTTGAAAATTAAGCCCTTGTTGGTCATTATTCAGCCATAAAAAAAGAATAAAAAATAATGCTCTTTGCAGCATATGGATGGACATAGAGATTATACTAAGGGAAGTAAGCAGACAGGGAGACAAATATTATATGTTATCATTTGTATGTGAAATCTAAAAAAATAGTATGAACTTATTTACAAAACAGAAATAGACTCACAGACATAGGAAACAAAACTATATGGTTACCAAAGGGTAACCAGTAAAACTTGTCAGTTCCTAGTATTTAAAGGGTCAGATTGATGCACTTGACCAGTGAGTAATTTTGAACTGTCCATAAGCACTGGTATAATTCAGTGATTAAATTTGTTGTTAGAGCGGCTGTGCCTTAAAATTCCATTGATATTAACAAATTAATTGCAATCCTATTCTCTCAGTAAATGGTTTGGCTCTGTGTTAAAAGGCATGTATGAGGCTAGTGGAGGCTACACCTCCCATAATCTCAAAGGGGTGTTAATGATTCTCAGATCACAGTCATAACTCTCTTACATGACTCTTCCTGTTAATATCATTCCATCTACTCAAGGTCTGCCAACGTCAAGTAAAGGAAATTAGTGATTACCCGGGAAAAGGAGAATGAATGATATGTAGTCTACCTGATCTAGGTAGTCTACCTACCTAGAAATAATTCTACCCAAACATGAATCTTAATCACATTCCACTTATTTAAAATCCCTATGTTTTACCTTTTCCTAAACCTTATATTAAGAGTTTGAAAGTCAAACTCACTTTCTAATTCTTTCCTAGAAAGTATTGCTTTTCTGAAATAGGTCCTGTATCTCATTTATCGTTATATTCCCAATGCTTTGCACAATGTACATGCTTAGTAAATAATAGTTAGTGACTGATCGTTAGGCTTTAAGTATACTAAACATTATCTTATTTATCATCTTATTCTCTGAATGTATAACACAAATTTACAATTTATATATTTCCTATTCTTTTATATGAACTAGCTTTCCCAAAAAGATTGAAAACAAAAACTAAGTTCTCTATTCTGTATTTCTCAAGTACCTAGTGAGATAAAATAATAAGCCCTCAGTAATACTTAATATTGATTTATAAAATCACTTTCTATGTCAAATTATAATTCCTTATGCAGGGGTCTCTCCATAGTTTTAGAGAGACCTAGTTTAGAAATGTAGTGAAAGTCTATAGTAACTTAGTCATTCAGTAATTACTGTTGAATGCTGTTGTTCGTGGTTGTTAGTCACTAAGTCGTGTCCGACTATTTGCAACCCCATGGACTGTAGCCCGCCAGGCTCCTCTGTCCATGGGATTTCACAGGCAAGAATACTGGAGTGGGTTGCTGTTTTCTTCTCCAGGGGATTTTCCCCACCCAGGGATCAAACTGGTGTCTCCTGTATTGGCAGGCAGTTTCTTTACTGCTGAGCCAGCAGGAAAGCTCCACTGTTGACTGACTGGATATATTTTTAAGTAAAATCGCTGGTCTTAAATTTAGTTTGAATTTGACAAATGTATGCATCCATGTAATGAATTTCTCCAACAAGATTTAGAGCATGGAGCGTTGTCGTCACCTAGTAAATACCCTTCAGTCCCCTTTGCAGTCGGCCTCTTCCACCTACAGCTACCACTCTAATTTCTAATCCCGTGTTACTTTTACCTGTTCATGATCTTCATATAGATGGAATCATCCAGTATGTGTTCTGTGTCTGGCTTCTTTGACTCAACATAATGTTTTTGAAGTTCATGGATGCATTTCTTTTCAAGAGTGTTCATACTCTCATAACTTCTTTAAAACTTAGTGCTGACCTCTAATACTTCATATTCATCACAACACAAGTGATTTTTCTTTGTTCTCTAGAACTGTGAATTCACTTTATTATCTTTATCACTTTATTATAATATTTAGTGATAGATGTATCATCACTGAAATATCTGCATGTAAATTAAGTTGAAAATGTAAAGATATAATCAAATGAAACTCAAATATCTTTAACATTATTGATTCTGTAAGGCAAAGTTGTTTTTAATACAGTGTTTTTCACTAGCATACAGTAGGAGCAGTTTTACCTTTCCTTGCTTTTGTGTATTTTCCAGACACACAGACAAAAATGAAATGTTTAATTTTTCCTTTGTATTGTATGTCTTAATAGAGATCAGATTAGCTTTCTTCAGGATGAACTTGGATAAGGGCAGTAAAAAACCCTATTGTTTCCAACCTCCACTAAGATGAACTGGCAGTGTGTCAGGAAAATTCCCAGTATGGAGCAGTTTTATTACAATTCAGTACAATTGGTTCTTGCATAACCTTTAGAAAATCATACATAAAACATTCTCATCTATATAAATAAAAATCACCCACACACTTTATTAATAGCTTTGTTCACTTTTTCCCTGGGACGTGTGCTGCACGCTCCTACTGTGCCCCTTTACAGTCTTTTTTTAAGATAACTTTCTATAAGCTTTCTTTAAAGCAAAAAGGTTAGATAATATTATGAATCAAATACAAGTGTAATATAATTTCGATAATTCTCCCTCTTGATCACGTACATAACTAGTGTTTCTAAGTGTCCTTTTTAGTGACAGGGAGTGTGGATTTTTCACAATATATAGTCAATTTAACTTCAAGAAAGAAAGAAGAAGTAAATGTCGTACTTTACATGGAAATAAGAATCATAATTTATTTGTGATGTGTTTGGGGGTTTATTTTCAAACATATACATTTTTAAGGTTTATGTCATGACCACAGTAAATAACATGGTGAAACCAAGAACTTACCAAGTTGAAGTCTCAGCCTTTTTTCCTTAGTCTAGTTCATTAGCAAAAATGTGTTTGTTTTCAGGTGTCATCTTCCTGAATCCAAACTTTAGAAAACCTTCCATTATTCCCCTAAAGTATGTGTTATAAAATACCCAGATAATTTAATAATAAGCCTTTAGATCTAACTGCTAATTTACAGGAAATACAAGGGTCAAAAGAACATATTAAATGACATCACTGCCCAGAATGGGGGAAATTCTGCAGGAAAAATGACCCAGTTTCTTGAACAAATGAATAGCAATAAAGAGGGCATATGGAGGAAAAATGGCTACTTTTTTTAGATTAAAAGAGATTTAAGATGGGTCATTTATACCTCAAAAAGAGAGAAGGAGAGGGAGAAAATACACTATCAAAAAAGAAACAAAAATACTTTGGAGGTAGTAAATAGAACAAGAATGGTAAAATATTGATAATTGTTGAAGCTGTGTGATGAATATATAGAGCTCTTTACATTATTCTAAGTTTGAGATTTTTTCATTATATAAAGTTAAAATACACACACAGAACAAGAAGGAAAAAAATTGATCACCCTTGTCATTGCAAACAAAATTATATTCACTCTAGGAATAGCATTTTAGTCCCAGCAAACAGTTTGTGTTGTTCACTGCGCCAGTAAACAGTAGCATCCTATAAATTAAATTAGTGTATTTGGGGGAAGGAGGGCAAAGTATTTCTAATACAGCTATTCTTAACCTAGAACTCAGAACTCAGTGTCCTCTCTTCTCCCACTGGATGCCGTAAAATAGTAGAAGGTAATGCTTTGTTTGAGAGGAGTGATGAATTTTGAAAGGCAGATACCTCTGTCTTAGGAAAAGCAGATGGACCTGGGTTAACAGTGAAACACAGGAAGTGTCTCTGCCTTTAGCATTAGTCTCCCTCCTGTGCGGTGTGTGGCATTCACCTGGACTGCTGTCCTCTGTGAAGTCAGCGACAGGGCCTTTCTCACAGCCAGCGGTTTTGATTCCTATATTATTCTCTGATAAAATACCTATTTTACTACAGAAGATTTTTTACCTTCTGTTGCTTTTACTTAGTTCTATAAAAATGAATGCTCTTAATGAACAAATTAAACCCTTCACAAACATGATTTTAGTACAATGTAATTTGCCTTCGGAGAATTTTTTTCTGTGACATTGACTTCATGGTATTTTTCTAGTAGAATAAAGTCTGGGTCTAATCAGGACATAGAACTGCAAACTATAGTCACAATCAGTATTTTGATATTTACCCACATATCATAGCAAAGCAAGTTTGCAAAATCAATGAATGCTGAAAACAGTTTCTTCCGTGAACCTGCTTTTCTAATTTGGAATACTGGTTTTCAGGCTATGGAGGCTTAACCCAACCTGGCTGAAGTGATCTAGAAAGGACCTTACAAATCTACGTTTTAAAACAAACGCCCTTTTTTCTTGGAGAAGGAAATGACAACCCGCTCCAGTATTCTTGCCTAAAGAATCTTGTGGACAGAGGAGCCTGGTGGGCTGCTGTCTATGGGGTCACACAGAGTCGGACACGACTGAAGCGACTTAGCGTGCACCCATGTATTGGAGAAGGAAATGGCAACCCGCTCCACAGTTCTTGCCTGGAGAATCCCAGGGACAGAGGAGTCTGGTGGGCTGCCGTCTATGGGGTCACACAGAGTCAGACACGACTGAAGCGACTTAGCAGCAGCAGCAGAAGCCCTTTTTTCTGAGTTCTCTAGAATCATTCTGCCATGGCAAATTTAAGAGCAAACCAAACATTCCTCAAGCCCAGCTACATGTGTAATTTAAATTATTAAGGTATCCAAAAAAAGTAATCATTTTGCATTTGAATATATTTGCAAAATCTGTCTTTTAAACATATCTGTATAATCTATTATATTAAATTTTGAGCTCTCAGCTGGAGTCATGGCTGTCAGTTTAACTCTACCTAGCCACTATCACAATAACATGAAAGTATAAAGATATCTTGCTAAATATATCTTAGTTAAACTTGATATGTCACATCTTTTAAACCTAGAACTTGTGATGATAGAAGGAGGAAGTTTAAGTACCAAATGAAGTGAATAAGTCTGGATTTTGAAAAATGTTACTATCAAGAGCATTTTTTGTTTAAAAAAAAAAATATATATATATATATAAAATAATCCTAAATGGTTATAGCTACTGACAAAAAAATAGTTATTTTATTTATTGAGTACTGTTTGTTAGATTCTTCACTAATCACTGTATTTAGAGTCTTACAGTGTAGAAGTATGCGCTGAGCATATGTACTATAAAATCTCAGTTAAGATTTTGCAGAAATACAAGTGATGGAAGAGTAATGTTTGTTTCATAGTCTGTATAATCTCTGTCAGCCTGGGGAAAAAGAGATCATTTTCTTGAAGTGGTTGGAAGTACTGTAATGAAAAAATTTTAAGCATGTTTTCTAATATATTTTATTAAAATTACCCATCTTTTGATGAAATCAGTATCCTCTCATCATAATGGCCAAAGCTCTTTAGCCCTTCACTGAAGTGCTTTTTATCCTAATTCTTAACATGTTTGCTTTCTGAATTCATTTAACATCTAAAACGTTGTTGACAAAGAAATGTAGTTTTGACACTTCAGGAAAGACATTTTCTACTTTGTAAAATTATGTTTCTACATGTGAAATTTGAGAAGGCACCAAAGTGAACACTCTATAATTAATTTAAAACTATTGTATTAGCACTTCAGTGCCATTTAGAGGCAGTCCATACTAATATTTAAAATTCAGTTTTTTACATAACATCTTATTATCAATGTTATCAGCCAAATTGAATAATTTTTCTCAAAGTCATTAAAGTAATCCACAGGAACTAATTGTATAAAAAAAAAAATATCATGTTGTTTCAAAATGAAATATATCAGTCAAAGGCACTGCTTTATGATGTTTTTGTTTTCAATAAATAAGGCTTTTTCCTCCAATAAATAAAAGCATCACATTATTAATACTTCCCCTACTCCAATAATAGGCAGTTTTTCTAATTATCTCCCTAATACCTATAGGCAACTTTCAGTTGTTTTTGCTAATATGAATAGAATGGTAAAGCCCAGAGTCCAATAAGAGTTATTGACCTACACCTGAACTTATCTGACCAAACTTTTTACCAAAGATGCTATGGACAAGAGAACAGATTTAAATTGTATTGCCTGTTTCCTTTTGTTTTTTATAGTAACAGGTAAGTGAGTGTGCAAATAAGTATCAATAGTTAAAAGACCAGTAGAGCAGTTAAAAGAATAAAGAAATTAGATGACATATTCAATCAGCAAACTAGAATATCAGTTTCTGACTGTTTCTCCATCCTCCCAACTTCCCATATGAATTCCTTGTTGGCAGGAACTGTCCTATTCTTCCCTGTATTCCAGATACATTGCCCAGTGTAGTTCATTGGAGCCAATGTAATGATTTAGGCCAGAAACTTAAAACCTTCCATGAAATGTCATGATTTGCTTCTGGCAGGGAAAACAAAGTGAAACTGGAATATGCAAAAGGAGGAAAGAGCCTCTCTTATCTTACATAAATAATGTTTGAGGGAAGAGTATAGATGTTTAAAATTTTTTTATTGTTAATTATATCTGTGTTTAGCCTATATTATTTGTCTTTAGAGCATATTATGTTACCAGAACAAGCTCACTTTTCAAAAAGTTTGGGGATTTTGCTAAAGTGCAAACAACAGCTTGTAAAAAATATAACACATACACACATATAACCAGCCTAAAACTGCTTGTCACCAACCCCAAACTAATGACTAGAAGCTTCAAACTCTGGGTATGTATATGTGCAAGATTATAACTAAAGTACTCGATGGTTACTGATAGCGTGTGTGTGTGTGTGTGTGTGTGTGAGTTAGCAACCACATGACAATGTATTCAGTATTGGTATTTGATAAATAAGGGTTAGGATTTTTTAATTGGGAACTAGAATAATAAATTGCTCATGTACCTTTAAAAGTATCTCTTTTTAAATTGAATTCTTACTGAGAGAATAACTATTAAAAATTTAGTTGCAGTCTTTTTATCATTTTGCTTTGATTTTATACTAAAAACTACCAAGAAGATAACATTTAAGTGTATCTTTTTCAATATGACAAAGTTACATAAGAAGAGAGTCCCCTAGCACGTAAAGAAAAATGCAATTATTTTCTATTCTGAATCTCCGGACTGCTGTTTTAGAAAATCATATCTGATTATTTGCTCAGCAGAAGATTATTGAGTTGATTTAGCTGTGATTTTATTTAACAAAGCTTCAACTGCATTCCTACTGTGGAGTCCGAAAAAGGTAGAGAGATATAAATGATACATTCAAACTGTGATTTTTGTGAACAGGGCCATCGATGCACCCCTCGGAGCTAATAGCGGAGATGAGAAACAGTGGGTTTGCGCTGAAACGAAATGTACTGGGGAGAAACTTGACCGCAAATGATCCATCACAGGTAATGATCTTTTTATCAGTAAGCTGAAAATGTCTATAAATCTAAATGTGATTGCTTGTGAATTGCTACTTAATGTTTTCCAATATGCATATATCCATGGAAGGCAAGATAGAGCAAACAAAATGCCTAAAATACATCTTGATTTTGCTTCTTTATTATTTTAACCTAAATGAGAAATTGTTTTTAAACCTATATTTTAATAAACGAAACTGCTTCTCTGGGTTTTTGTGGATAAAATACCTAACTGATCTGGTGATAAGGTTGTTAACTTTTTCCTTCCTGCTAACTTACCCTGAAGTGACGTTAAACAGAACCAATGAGAAGTGTATAAAAGCAAACCCTTCAAAATAATGGAAAATATTTTAAACAGTTACTTGATTAAACTGTACATAGATCCAGAAATGGTTGAGTTTAAAGGGTTGTAGATGTTCTAATATAAACCATTTATTTCATTTAATGAGGAAACTGGAGCCCACAGAAGTTAACTGATTTCCCTAAGATCATGGGGCTATTTAGAGACAGAGCTGAGACTAAAACCCAGACTCCCACTGGCATAAACTTGTGCTGCTCTGAGAGAGTCACATTCCATCTCAAACATTGCTAGGGATTGTACGTGTAACCCATCTGCTATGTATAAAGTGAAGTGAAGTGTTAGTCGCAGTCGTGTCCTAATCTTTGCAAGCCCATGCAGTCTCCTCTGTCAATGGGATCCTCCAGGCAAAAATACTGGAGTGGGTTGCTGTTCCCCTCTGCAGGAGATCTTCCCCACACAGTGATCAAACCCGGGTCTTCCACATTACAGGCAGATTCTTTACCTGAGAATACCAGAGAGCTCTGAGCCACCAGAGAAGCCCATTTATTATGTATATGTACTGTTTAATATATTTAATAATGTACTGTTGAAATTATAAAGGCAAAAAGTGTGAGTGTTTTGACCTTCCTGTAAAGTTCGCAACCTTCGTGGGTTTTATGTTTCACTAAATTAAAAAGAAAATATTTAAACCCACAAGTGTTTAAATTCAAACTTAAGAGAGAATTGTAAAGCCATTTATCCTCCAATTAAAAATAAATAAATTTTTAAAAAATAAAAGTGCAGAAAGGTTAAAAAAAATAAAAACGAGGGAGAGTAGAAGCCATGCTTTAAACATTTTGTCAATGTTTCTGTATCGTCCTCTCCTGATAAAGCAGTCATCTTAATCTCTTAGGGCATTATGATCCTCCTTGGCAGGTAGACTACAAAAATTTTTGAATTCCACTTTCCAATCCAAAATGTCATACTCATCAACAGTATGTCCCTAATATAAAACTTATTTGTAAATGTTTCCTGACAACTAACTTGTTTTCTAATCTAGCAATTTAATGATGTTTTTGTTGATTTAGGAATATGTTGCAAGCGAGGGTGAAGAAGATCCAGAAGTTGAATTTTTAAAGTCACTAACAACCAAACAAAAACAGAAACTCCTCAGGTGATTAAAAAGTGTCTGTTTAATTAATTCAACTACATTTTTTCTTATGTTTCATTTTAGGGTCATATTCATCTCTGATCCTAAGTTTAAGGTACTTAAACCATGTATCACGTTGATGTATTGATTTATTCTTCAGCTACAGTAATATAGTTTTGTCTTTCAGGAATATGAAAATGAATGTAAGATTATGTACTCAGCTTATACCACAAAGTCACTGCACTTTTCAGAAAATTTAGTTTGGAAATAGATTTATTTGTAGGTTTTACTTTTCATAGTAGATTTGTATATCTTTATATACAGTTTGTTCTTAGAAGATATTGTGAGCCATGTATTACTCTCAGTTTTATGAGGAATGCTGAAAATGCTAAAATTTAAAGTAAGTATGAATCACGTTAAACAGACTACCTATGGATTAAAGAATCCAAGAAATGTCTGGTGAGTCCAATAGAGGGAGCTCATGTTGTTTCAATATGTGGAGTTTTGAGGATGGCTGGACAGAATCCAGTGAGGACATTTTTATTTCAGAGTAACTCAAATATATCATATAAATAAATGTTACTCTTCTGAGAATGTGAATTACTCTTTAGAAATGCATAATGCCTTAATAGAATTGTCCTAATTATTTATTTAATAAGGCTAAACAATTGTTGAAAACTAATATGTGATCTTTTATGTAACTAAAATAGAGTATTAAAAATGTAAAAATATATTCTTATTCTGAATTTCTGGAGAATATGTTCTTGAATTTTGACAGTGTAATGTTGTTTAGTATTTACATATTTTAAAATAGTACATACATAAAATTAATGTTTCATTGATTAGAGGTTTATATTTGAGTTTGCAATTGATCCAGCTAATGTTACAGACCTTTCTTTATGCCGCGGTGACGATTACATAGAATACTATATAATTTCAAATTCTGATTCAGTAAAAAAAAAAATGTAATAGTCATTACTATAGAGGACAGTATACCAAGACAGTTAATGTATTTTTTAATTTAAACTTATTGTGTATGTGCCTTGAATAAAAGGAAGAAAATGATTTG
Organism: Bos grunniens; assembly: GCF_055505025.1. Classification (NCBI taxonomy): domain Eukaryota; kingdom Metazoa; phylum Chordata; class Mammalia; order Artiodactyla; family Bovidae; genus Bos; species Bos grunniens. The sequence goes on along the minus strand of NC_141166.1, from coordinate 114,487,815 downwards.
TTGTTTAATAAAAGTAAAGAATGTGTTTGTAAAAGTGGTAAAAAATACCACTTTTAATGTTTCTAAGAAACTGTATTGTCTATTCAAAATTTTATATTTGTCAGTGAAAGGACAGACTATTTTTACATAGCCTATTACTATTTTTTCCCTAATAACAGGAAATTAGATCGACTCGAGAAGAAAAAAAAGAAAAAGAAAAAAGATAGAAAAAAGAAAAAGCTTCAGAAGAGCAGAAGTAAACACAAAAAACATAAAAACAAGCCCTCCTCCCCCTCCTCCTCCTCCTCCTCCTCCTCCCCATCCCCACTGTCCTCCTCCTCCTCCTCTAGTGACAGTTCAGAAAGCAGCAGCGAGAGCGACGGCAAAGGGACAAAAATACAGAAGAGGAGAAGAAAGAAAAACAAGCGTTCAGGGCATAACAACAGTGATTCTGAAGAGACAGGCAAGTCTAAGAAGAGAAAACGGGATGAGGAACACTCTTGCAGTCACAGTAACAAGGAAAAGCCTAAGTTTTTAAAACAAGAGAGTTCTAGGGAGAATAGCAAACGGAGCCATTCTGATTCTGACAGAAAGCCCAGAAGCCATGACCAGAGTCCAGGGAAGAGAGGATCTGGAAGAAAGGAGAGGAGCAGCAGGAGCCAAAGCAGGGATGAGAGGAGCAGGAGAAGCCGGAGCAGAAGTCACGGTAGTTACAAGCCAAGAGAAATAAGGAAACGGCCACGGCGCAGTCCAAGTGAAGATCGGGACAGAAGAAATGACACCAGATGCCATGGCGCAGATACGTACAGAGGAGGGCAAGTGCACAGAGAGCATTATCGGGAGATAAGCATACTGGAGTGACACCAAAAGAATGGAGCAGAGGTAGAGAACAGAGGGACTTCCATGCGACAATAAACTGCAAAGAAAAACATCTCCACTTTTTTCTCAAATACCTTTAGCAAGGGCTAAATTGTATACTGTTGTCTTTCTAATAAGAAGCTCTATTTTAATTTTTCATCTCTGTAAACTGTTACATCAAGTACAAAACTACATGAATCCCATAAGAATAAACTTTGCAAATATTTGTAAGTAATCTATTTGGAGGCTGTAAAAACATATTCTGTTGACAAATGTTTCTTGTATCCTATACTGAAATAAAAACCCCTTATTACTCTGTGACATTTTCATCATTAAAAGAATGACAGTACATTGAATGGATATAGTTTAATTATTTTTTCAATTCACATTTATTACTTTTAAGATTTGAATTTACTTGAAGCCAAGTGTAATCGCTGTAGAAATTCCCTGGTATGAATTAAATAATGGGTTGATCAGTATTACTGTAAGACTTTAAACTTCTTTCAGTTGTTTTGCTCTAGGGTAAGAAGCTAGCTACATTTGGATGATGTGTTAATTTTCTATGCTGCCTTAACAAATTACCTCAGTCTTAATGCAGATACAGCTCTGGAGATCAGAAGTCTGAAATGGGTCTCACTGGGCTAAAATCAAGGTGTCAGCAGAGTTGGTTCGCTCTGGAGACTCTGGGAAAAATCTGCTTGACTATTTCAGCTTCTAGAGGCCACCTGCATTCCTTGGCTCCTGGCCCCTTTCTTCCATCTTCAAAACTAACATAGTCAAGTCAGATTCTCACACCTAATTGCTCTGACACTTTGACATTCTGCATTGTTTTCAACTTTGGGGGACCCTTGTGATTCCATTGCGCCTGTCAGGAGACTGGGATAATCGCCGTATTTCAAAATCAGCTGATTAGCAATCTTCATTCTGTTAGGAACTTTAATTCCCCTTTGCCATGTAACCTAACATCTTCGTAGGCTCTGGGTTGGGGCTGCTGTGTCATTAAGGGATCATTATTCTACCTAGAACAGATGGCCTTTCAACTACTGACATTTCAGCGATCGCAGTTTACTTCTAAAGGTTAAGCATTTATTGTCATGAACGAGTAAACTGTTTAGATATATTTCATAAGCATAGGTATGTGTGGCAAACATAAATTTAGCTATAAATTTCCCCTTGTGTTTCAAAGCGTATGGTAAAGGAGAACTATAGAAAAAATCATTTAGTTCAAATTACAAGTAACATGCAATTCAAAAAAATACATAGTAACCATCACATACGCACGTATTATCATCATGGTTCCACATTTTAAAAACACCTCTTTTTAATACAATACAAATACTCATTAGTTCAGATGGTTTTTGAGAATTGGCAGTCCTAGTTTCATAAATTTATTAGAAAGTAATTTAGAAGAATTACTGTAAGACCTGTGTATCTGGTGTGCGTGTGTGTATATATATCTTTCTCTTGTATATGCACACACAGATGTCCTCTGATTTACAAGCAGCTAACTGAAGATGTAAAGCAACTCTTTGATTATTTACATTTTTAAGAGAGTTGGGAGAGGAGAACTTGAATTCCTCCTCCTGTACTCTTCAGTAACTTACTGTGCACCTCAAAATCCCCTTCCTTCTTCATTTAAAAAAAGAAAGCATGCATTTGAGATTGATAAAGACTGCTAATTTACACCTTGAGTTCATCAGTGTCGCACTGATTATTTCCTATGTTATGCCTTTTTAGACTTTATAATTTTGATAATGTCAAAACCTATGCAATACTTACTGCCTTAAAGGATTTCTGAACCTGTAGTGTTCATGAAGGGAAATGTTGAAATGCATCCTGTAATTAAAATGAATTCAATACATTATCATTTAACACTTCCACAAAAGTGTGGTGCCTTTTTAACTTGAAGGTGACCGCAAGAATTTTTAAATCTCTGGTTAACTTATCCTTCACTGAGAAACTATAAAGCAGTACCAGTACCCCCAATATTCTTATCAACCCAACGGTGAGAAAAATTCACATGTAGTTATAGAAAACAGCAAACAGTTGGTTTGCTGTTTGGCTTTCAGACTTGGTCACCCAAGGTTGCTAGACAGCCCCAAGGAGTTAGCATCCAACTTGGCAAACTTAAAAACTGAAGGGAGGCATTTTCATGTATAATCATAACATGGTAACAGTTTTAAAGAGGCTCACCTGACTTACTCTGCATATTCTAATGTAAAGGCAAAAGCAATTCAAAGTGATTTTTTAAATGTTAAACATCTTGTTATCCTTTTGCTTTTGAAGTATGAGGTAAAAACCAGAGATAAGGCTCATAATAGAAAGTATGTCTAGTTGTATGTGTAGAGGTTTTCCTAAGTACTAACTCCAAAAAAAGAATCCTCCAAGTTTAATGCGTATGATTCAAGAACAAAAGTCCTCAACAGTAACTTTTTTTTTTTAGAAAACCACAGGAAAAGTCTGGTGATAAGTCATTCTTCCGACCCTTAATAGAGAAATTCTTTTCAAGAAATCTGGGTGTATCTAATGACATTTCTTATTTGTCCAATGGCCTGACATAGCACTGGCTAACTTCGGAGACTTTATGGGGGTCCCTTCTTCTCCTTTCCCTGGCTTAACATAGAAGGTAATTTAACACTAGCAAATTAATTCCTGCAGGAGGTGCTGTCGATTTACAAATGGTCAGGCATGATCAGGTTACTAGGTTAGGACTTGTTTATTTATCTGAATGTCTATGTGGTAAGGTAGTCATCATTTAATTTAATAAATATGCCAGAATAGGCAAGGTTGCTGCAGCATAGCAGCAGGTTTCGGCTTACCTTGCAGTGGGAAATGGAGATCTTGCTTTGTATCATAAGGTTTTAATCTGAAGAAAGCTTTTTATCTGGAAGGCTTGAAGAGCCCTTCCTTGCTGTTCTTCCAGGAGATGGCTTGCTGACAGTGAATCACGGTGCTGTTGGGAGCTTGGCTTTTTCCCGTTTTTAATCACCAAATATTTACTATGCTTCAGCGTTGACTCTCAAAAATTTTAAAATCCACCTAAGCCATTTCACTTTCCTCCTTAGGAAACAACCGCTGGGCTGAGGTGCGCTGGAGGAGGCCACTGCAAGGCCGCACCCGCCACACCCTGTGCTTAGTAAGATCTGGGAGAAAGCTGCATTTTAGCTTCAGTAGCTGAGCAGTATTAAGAAATCTTTATTTCGATTTTCTGAAAAGAAAACCTAGATAGTTACCACTTCTTGAAAAGAGAAAAAGGCATGCAATAGCTGCTGGTCTTGGGAGCAAGTTTTTCAGATCAAAAAGGAGAAATGCTTTTTAAAAGTTGTGAGCAACAACTAAGAGGGAATTATAAGGTTTGGGAGATGCGATGGCAACCCAATACTGATGAATCTCCTCAAACCCCGTTCCTGCTGACAAGCAGAAACAGATCCTCTTCCTCTACCCACTTTCTCACCTCTTCACTCCACACTTAACACCCTCAGAATATAACTAATAATGAAGCGGGGTGAAACGCAGGAAACGTAACGCAAAGTAATGCACATTCTGGCCCAAACTACCGGTGAATCGCCTTTCCCCGACTCGTAGACACGGAAAACCCCAGTCCTTTCGATCTGAAGGTCCTCCAGATGGGACGGGCAGAAGCGGAGGTCCGGAGGCTTGGGTGCTGACCGGATCGTGGCTTCCAAGCACCTGGCCTTAGACTGAGAGGAGGCCAGATGGGGGCTGGAGTGAGTCCCGGGCTGGCTTGCTCTACACATCCCGAGGCGACACCACCCCTGCGCACTGTGATGCTTTCCTAGACACGCGTCTGGCAACCTTCTGAACATACCTCATACCCACATGAAAGCCTGATTATTAGGGGGCCCGTCTCCCTCCTAGAATAAGCGAGGAGGCCGCTGGACTACCCACCGACGAAGTGTACCAGGAAAGGATGCGGGCTAACTCGCAGCACCGGTCCTCCTCCCCATCCCCGACCCCACCGGTGGCCCACTCAGAAGAAATTCCAGGCTGTGGGCCAGGGGAGCTGCGCCCTGGGGACCAGCGCGCCAGGGCCACCACGCGCCCTCGCCTGCCAGTTCCCGCCTAAGCTCGCCCGGCCTCCCGCGCGTTTCTCCTCTGCAGGTCGGAGGGTGGACTTCGCTAGTTAGGAAAGCGAGCCAGTATCTCTTGTCTCTCGGGCTCCACAGGTGAAGAGGGCGCTTTAGGACGCTGATGCTAATCTCTCGCTCCCGGGGCAAAAATGAAAATATTGACTCTCGCCAGCAATCTGCAAGCAGAAAACAGATCAGGGTTGCGGGGCGGGGGCTGGGGGGTGGAGAGGGGACTTATCAGTCTGCATTTTTAAAATAAATATATCACCCAGAAATGGTTGGATGTTTGCAAAACAATGTAAAATCCCTGGTATGAATTCTAAAGGAAGAGAGTGTAAGGATCTTGGAAAATCTAAAAGCCTTGCTTTGCTTTCCCGGGTCCCTGAGAACAGGCCCTAGAGGAACATGTTTCCATGGACTTGCTGAAACCTTCCCTTAACTGGAGGTGCAAACACACTGTATATATTTATATCAATAACATATAGGGTAGGCATGTCTGTATGTATTTACCTCATACATATTTCTATAAACTCCAGCGTCTGGAAAGGGTGGGGGTAAATAACACTGAACGGTTAAAATTATGGAGAAGGGATAATAACTGATTACTAATTTGAAAGTAAATAAACAGGTGACTTTTTCAGATCAAATTCCTCCTTGGATCGTTACAATAAATATCTCTGAAGGAAGCTCTCTATTTATGTTGTCATTGATTAATTCTTCACTACCTCATTTGATTTCGATTTAGAACGATTTGATTCTAATTTAATTAGCATGTAATTTGGATGTACATAATTACTGTAATTATGACATTCAGGTAAGGCAGCTTTAGGCTGAAAGGCAATTTCAAATTTTCTAGCAACCTACTTTGTACTTGGAAATGGACAAGGACTTTGCGCCCTGCTATCCAAGTAGTAATTAGCACATCTTTGAAATAGGCAGTGCGGCGGGATTTGTATTAAAACAGCAAATACAAACCCAGCCGAGTTACCCGCTGCAAAGGTGGCTGAGAGTTTCGGGAAACGCACGGCGTTTCCCTGGCGCGAGATCAGGGAGCCCGGCGCCCCGTCGCCTCGGCCGGCTTTATCTGCTGCGGGCTCCGGCGCCTCTGCGGCCTTGGGTGCCGGATTTGGAGGTGTAGCTTTTAAGATTAAAATACAATAAACGTGCGGGGAGGGTGGGGGACAGGAAAGGAGGGGAAGAAGCCATTGCACGACGTCTGAAGACGAGGGGTGGGGTAGTGGACTAGGAAGAGGAGGGAAAGGGGCGGCGGGAGAACGGCGAGACGCAGAGTGGAGAGAAAATTGGTCAACGCCCCCAAGTGTTATCCGATTTTAGATTTGGGTTTCCACGGGAAAAGGCGGGGGCAAAGGGGATCAGTTCGCGCCGGCGGGCAGGGCAGACCCTTCGCAAGGAGCTGGGAGGAGGGGTTTCAGGACTTCTGTCAGCCCTCGGAGACCCTGACCGCCCCGCCGGGTACCGGCCTACCCAGTAGCCCCCAGCACTCGACTCCGGCGGGACGGCGCCTGGAAGACAGCCGCGAGGCAGGAGACTGCTTCGGCCATCCCCGGGTCCGGGCTGGAGAAGGTGCGGGTCCCTCGCTTCTCTCCCCTTCATAGGGGGTCTCGGGACATGGGACGATCTGCTTGCGTGCTTTAATCAGCTTGGTTTGGTCGGTCCAGGCCAGGGTCGTTGGGCGAAGAGCGCGGGGGCGCTGCGCCCACGGCCGGGTCCCCATGCCGGCTCCAAATCGCCGCCGACAGCGCCCAGCGTGCTCAACTCCAAGTTGGAAGACCCTGAAATTGCCTTGAAAGAAATGTTAAATACGCCAATTCTAAGACTAGGGCCAAGCAGGGCGTTATTTTATTTGTTTGGATTTTCAGTTAGCACATCTCAGAAAAAACTTCCTTGCCTGGGAGCAATAATACCGGCCGTTACTAAGCAGTGCTCCCCAGTAGCGGGGCTTGTCTTCCCCGGAAGACAAAAACTCGCTTTTCTTTGCTGGATTCGCTCGGTTGTTGCAGCTCGCTGCAAACGCAGACTCCCCGCTCTCGAAGCGGCGAGCGAGGGCGGATAGTGCGGCCTTCCCGAACCCGAACTCTAGATGGCGCCAGAGAGCCGCACTCGCCAAGCTCCTCTTAAAGGAATCAAGAGCGACTGTCAAACATAAAAGCAAATCAGAGTTTTCAGTTTTTTTAATGTGTTAAGAATGTTATTCCTTAAGAAAATTTGTAGCTAAATTATTCTCACTTAAAATAAACACTTAGTATACCAATTACACAAATGGGCGGGATTTATGTAAGATTTACTTCATCTGCATTTTTGTAGTGGGAGAGAGCCTTGGCGAATACAGATAATAGATGCAAATAAGATTAGAGTTAAAATAAATAAAGTTTCCATCTGAATAAAGAGAAATTCAATTTTACACGACTTATAACGATTTGACGGAATGTCCAGACAAGCCGCTCAGGTGCACCATCTAATCGCGTCAAAATAATGTTTTCCCTCCTGAAGAAGAGAAAAATCTTTCTCCTTTCTTTTTTTCGTTCTTTCTCCACACCCCCTCCCCCACATCAGGTGGAATTCGATTCACTCCAAGGGTTAAAAAAAAAAAAAAAGTAAATAAAGCCAGAAAAGGCAGAACGCGGAGGGGGAGGGTGTGGATTGCGGCTGGCTGAGAGAAGGGCCGAGGAAAACTTGGTCTTCGTTCCTCTCCTGCGCAGGAAGAGAAGCTACAGCGCAGGAAATACTTGGAGACACCGGCTGAAACGAAATCAAATTTCCTCTCACCCGGGACTGAGAGAATTCAGAGCCCCTGCCTGCGCCCCCAACCCCACACCAGCCTCCGAGCAGCGGCCCTCGCTTGCGCTCAAACCAGAGCGGGCCGGGCCCAGGAGCCCCGAGGTGGCCCTGGGGAGACGCGGCCCCACCTCGGGTGGAGACCGAAATCGTCTCGGGGTTCCTGGGCTCTCTCCTCCCACGCACGCCTTCCCCAATTTGCTGGGGCCCAGCGGGTCGTCGCCTGCTCCAGTCAAGGTATCCCCGCGCCCCCAGGTCCCCCTGGGGCTGGAGGTTGGGGAAGAGGGCGGGAGTCTCCCTTGCCTGCTAGTTTCGGCTGGGGGCAGGAGCCCTCTCCCTCCGCGTGCAGGTCCCGCGAGCTCTGCTCTCCCGGCTGGACGCTCACGCCCGCCCGCCGCCCGCCGTTCTGGGAAGCAGCGGTGATGGACGTCCGCTGACCCGCGGGGCACAGGCAGCGCGCAGAGGCCTTGATCACTGGGCTGCGGAGGGAGCCGCGAGGCGAGCGGGACCTGCACGGCCAAGCCCTTTGATCTGCCTTTATTATCCACGAGAAACAAAGCTGCCTGGGGCAGACGCCCGGGCGCCCTTATTCCCCGGGAGACCCCACCACACCCTCACCTCCGCGCCGCCTACCCTCAGCCCCCTAAACACGCCAGGCACGCTCTCGACCTCCAGCGCCTCGGCCCCAAGCCCCTAAAGTGAACATAGCCCTGGCCAGCTTCTCCAGGCCAAGCCTGGACGAGAGGGCGCGCGGAGTGTAGGCTGGGGGGCCCGGTGATAATTTGAGCCAGAAGAGAAAATGGCCAAAGAAAAGAAACACTCGAGGAAGAGCCGACCAGCCGAGGTTTCGGGGACGCAAGAAGGGGGAGCGGGAAGCCACCCAGCCCCAGACTCTGCAAACGCCCGGCTAGGGACCTTCGCTGTACGTTTTATCGCTACTTTGCTACTTGGCTTTTCACTACAGTTTGAGAGAAAAATTTTGTTGACTTAATAACAACAGTTTATTTTTTTTCTCCTCTATAAAAATCAAAACATTCATTCAAGTTCCCAAGACAATAATTTTTTTAAATCCCCACACTGCCCCTCACACTGAGGCTGACTTTGCTTGTATTTTCTATTATGAGGGGAGCCTTTTAGATATACTTTTATTCTGTAAATATGTACTTCATTTTCTAAATTAACATTTTTTCAAATTGTGGAATTATTACATTTACCAATTTTCTTTTCGTTTCTCCCTCTCTTTTAAACCGGGGCTGTTAAGTTGGTGGTCAGAAGACAAAGAGAATGAAAATAATTTTCATTTCAATAATTGCCTTCTGGTCAATTTAACTGTGCCTTATTTTGAAAGAGACTGTCTAAATGAGATTCCTGTCCCAAATGTGTTCCCAGGCCTGATCCCAGCCTTTAATTATTCCTGAGTTTTTTTTTTCTTCAGAATAAGACGCCGCACTGAGTAATCACAAAGAAGTCAGAGAGCATCCTTGAACCTTTTCAGAAGCAGCGCCACTGATATTCAAATAACCTGCGAGGGCCATTTGACGGCGCGGGGACCTAGGCATTTCCAATTCACTATTTGCATAGATCAGCCGTCTTTGAAAAGGAAAGGAGCAGTTGTCTTCCATAACATTAAAAAGCCTAGTTATCAAATCAAGTGCTTAGTTTGGGGGCTTTTAAAACGTTTACATTTTATCTCAGGTTGCCCTTTACCGTTTGACATGCAAATTTGGTGCAGTTAATTTAGACAATTAAAAAGATCTTCAAGGGAGCTTTGTCACCGAGAATATTTGGAGTTTTCCCCGTGGACCAGCTGAGATAAAGTTGGCCAGAACAAATGATGTCTAGGAGATTAATTAGATATTTGATAAGACATGAATCCCTAATAAGGGAATACAAGGCACAGGGGGCTGCTGTGTGCTCTAAGTCAAAATTAATAACATTTAACAAGATTTTCATTTAGGCATGAAATGTCTTTTCCGGGGTATTGACTCTAGCGATTTATTCCCTTGAGTCACCTCCTAACCGTAGAGGGTCTTGGGAGGTAAAAGACTTCTTTATAAAGGCTTTTTCCTTTCACTCATTGTTTCTAAATCGCTTTTTAAAAACAAACAAACCCACTGGAGTTTTGCCTGACCTCTCTAGCAGGGGTAGGCATCTCCTCAGTTAAAACTGCCAAGGACCTTTGCTTTTTCGAAGGGGTTCCAGAGTTTTAAAATGTCACCTTTTGAGAGCTCTCTCCTTAAGTAATACAACTACACCTTATAACCCCATTTAATTTATGCTGTTAATATACAAATAAGTAATTTTGACTTTGCAAAAACGTATGTGTATTATGGCTTTTTATAACTCACATAAACCTTACATTACCTAAGACTAACATTAAAGGAATTTTTCCCATCAAAAAAGGTCGAGCCATGTAAAGGTTACTGGTGGGGGGCGGGGGTGTGTGTGTAACAGGATTAAAAAAAAAAAGAAAGTGTATTGTTCAGAGTCCTTTAATAATACCAAAATGAAAATATGGTGTCAAGATTTTCTTCATACAGATAAACGCATTTAATTTCTTTAGATGACCTTAACTTACGTGTTTGTGAGTGAAATGATAACTCAACATTTTAAATATCTTTTACATATATACTGACTCTCACAAAGTGCATCAGAAAATAAAAAAAAAAAAAACTCCCTGAATTTCAGGAATTCACCAAAAAAAAAAAAAAAAAAAAACCTCTATTCGAATGAACACTTACAAGAAAATAAAAGAGAACACAATCTTTTGAACCCTATTTTTACAGATGTTACGAAATACAGAGAAACTGTCACTAGACTTCCAGTTTAATTTCTCACCTTCAGCCTTTTTGATGCTTCCTTTTATAGGAAAAAAAAAAGTTTCACTGTAAGTAGATATCAAGCAGGACTTGGAGCATTTTATATATAATATAATCCACGCAAAGGGTCTGTTTTTATAGGTCCCGTTTGTTCTCAAATGTTCTGACAGTCCTTTGCAGGGTGGTGACTTGTTTTTGGAGAAAAGGAAAGAGAAGGGTGGAGGAACCGGGTGGGCAGTAGGGGAAGGAGGGAACGTTTCTATGTATTGCTCTTCGCTCGAGAAGTTTGTGCGAGTGGTGTGTTAGTGTGTGTGTGCACGCTTGAGTGTGCGTGCTTGTGGTTGTAGATCTCCGGCGTGTGTGTGTGTGTGTGTGCAGTTTTTTAAAGTGTTTGTGTCGCAGGTTGGTTCGCTTTTGTTCCTCGAACACGCGTTCGATTCTCGTCTGGGCTCGGGCAGCAGAGGGGAGCTCTTGGCTTGGCCGGCGAGCGGCGGTCCGCGAGCCGAGTGCCGCATCACCTCGCGCCGACCCGGGGGCGGCCCTGGAGCCCCCGCCCGTCCATCCCCCGGTCGTTTGCCCTCCGAACCTCTCGCTCGCTTTCGTTGTCTACTCGCTCGCTCGCTTCCTCGCGCCTCTCTCCGGATCTCTAAGAGTCGTTGGGGCCAGACGCGGCTTCCTTGCCTCCCGCCGAGGCTGCCGCCGCAGCCGCCGCCGCCGCCGCCGCAGCCGCCCGGGCCGCACTGACGCCGGAGTCGTGCAGGATGAGGTCAGGGGACTCGGAGCGGGGCGTCTCCAGGTTGCTGGCGTCCGTGTCACTGTCGCTGCCCTTTTTGCCCCCGCCGCCCCCGTTGTGCGTCTTAATGTGTTTGCTCAGGTGGTCGCTGCGCATGAAGCGCTTGTTGCACACTGGACAGGCGAAGCGCTTCTCGCCCGTGTGAGTCCGCAGGTGCCGCTGCAGCTCGTCCGAGCGCGTGAAGCGCTTGCCGCAGAAGAGCCAGTTGCACACGAAGGGCCGCTCTCCCGTGTGCCAGCGCAGGTGCGCCTTCAGGTGCGACGTCTTGCCGTACACTTTGCCGCAGCCCGGGATGTGGCAGCTGTGCAGGCCCTTGCGCCGCAGGCTCGCCCCGGCCGGGCCCAGCCGCTCCGCCTCCTGGCAGTTGGGGCAGTCGCAGGTGGCGCGGCCGGAGTAGCGGCGGGCCGAGCGCGCCGAGCTCCCCCCGGCGGCGGCGGCCGCGGCGCCCGAGATCATGGCGCTGGCTGCGGCGGCCGCCACTGCGGCGCTGGAGTCCGAGTAGGAGGGCAGCACCGGCTTGAAGCCGTCCTGGGCCAGCAGGTGCTGGCTGGTGGAGAGCAAGTGCGAGGCGGCGGCGGCCGAGGAGCCGAGGCCCGTGGAGCTGAAGGCCGAGTGCGTGAGCGAGCTGAAGTCGGGGTTGTAGGTGCCGAGCTGCGAGTGCAGCGAGGCTTGGGGGGCGCCCGAGTGCAGCGAGCTCTGGAGCCCCCCAGCGGGGTTCTGCACCTCCAGCCACGAGCCCGGGCTGCTGTGCACGTCCCACCACGACGACGCAGCACCGTTGGTCACCTCGCCCGCCGCCAGCGTCGAGTGGAAGCCTGACTTGTACCACGACTCGTACGGGTGCGCCATGCCCACGCGCGGGTACAGGCCGTCGGCCGCCGTCGTGTGCACCTTGGAGATGAAGGCCGATTGGCCTCCCGCCTCCTGCGGGGACACTCCGGCCGCTGCCGCCGCGGCCGCCGCTGAGTTGGAGAAGAGGCCGCCGTAGTCGCTGCTGAAAGCGGACGACGTAGGGGACGTGGAGGCCAAGCAGAAGGCGCTGTTGGCTGCGCCCGAGCCTCCCGCCAGGCCGCCCGAGCCGCGGCCGCCGGTGGCCACTGCGAAGCCCGAGAGGCTGGACCCGAGGTTGCAGCTGGACGAGGAGCGCTTCCAGGGATGGAAGCCGCCCTTGGCAAAGGCGCTCGACTCCGGCAGCGTCGTCAGCGGGCTCGTGTTGCCGATCTTGTTACAGGTCGCCGCCAGCATGGCCAACGGGGTCGTTCCGAAGCGCGGTTCTTCCTAGAGTGGGTGGGGTGAGGGAGGGAGCAAGGAGGAGGAGGGCAGGAACAAGTGGGAGGAAGACACAAAGTGCACCCGTGAGCAGCCCCGTCCCCCAGCCGCTGGTCCCGAGGCGGGGGGCGGGGGGTCGTGGCCCCCCGACTCGCGCCTCCTCCCGGTGAGCTCGCGGAGGATGCGCCGCGCCCCGCCGCGCCCCACGCGGGACAGAGGGAATCCCAAGAGAGAGGGTCCCGGAGCTGTAAAGTTGTTCTTCGGTGGGGCTACAAATCAAAGATGTGTCGGTTCTCCCCGCCTCAGTCGCTGCATATCCTGCCCCAAACTGGACTCAAGTCGCTCGCCTTCCGCTCGCCACAAGCCCGCTCCTCTCAAAGAAGCCCCCAAGTCGCCCTTCGGGATGAAGCGCGGAGGTAAACACATCGGCAACAAACACCAGGTGAGGGCAGAGGCGGCTGAAACAGCGACCGAGGGTGGGGGAAGCTTGGGGCACTCCTCCCAAGGGTGACTACGACTTGATTCTTTTTAATAGAAAACGTTTTAAATGTTTACATACACACACACACACGAAGACAAGAATCCGAGCAGAAGCGACCCCCGCGATGTATTTCAGTCATAGACGAACTAGGAAGCCGCAGAAGTGTAAATGTTAACGTGACTACACGGTCTGCAAAACGATTAAGACTGTTTTCTGGAAACACCGCTGTCGCGTAATTGCAACAATCCCCTAAGCAAGGGGGGGGGGGGGGGGAGGATGGGATATAAATCACGCGGGGGAAAAAAAGGAACCTCTAAAACCGAATATTGAAAGGACTTGCTTGACAAATCCTTTTCTTTCAAAGGCACCTCCTGGGTTCCAATAATTTGGAAAGAATCAATCCCAGAAATGTGGAAAGTGCTCAAAGAAGCTGAGGCTGCAGTCGGGCAGCAACAGTTTCTCCAGAGCCGCCGACCTGGAGAAGCCATAACGAAAAATTACTCCTGTTAAAACAAGCAAATACCGCACTTTCGACTTACCCCAAGTATAGACGTGGCCATAGCAGGTCCCTGGGTGGCGTGGCGGGGCCTGGAGCGAGGCTGAGCCTGGCGGCTGCTCGGTAAAACTATTCGGGTTCCGCGCGGCTCCCGTGTCCCCGCGCCCGCGCCGAGCGGACTCCGGGCTCCCGCCGGCTAAACTCAGCCTAAGTGCGAGGAGCACCCGCTTTGAAGTGCCGCTGGCTGCGCTTCTTACCCAATGAGGGCGCAGGCAGAGCAGACGGGAGCTGCCCAGCAGCCAATCAGACGCGCCGAGGGGCCCAAGCCCTGGCTCCCGGCGCGTGCCAGTCACTGCGGCTAGCGGGGTGGGGGGCGGGGGCGGTCGCCGACTGGTGACTGAAGAAATTACAGCACAATTAAAAATTTACACACACTCACCAAGCCAGGTTTAAGTATCGCTGAGACCGAGTCACAAGCTTCCCCACCACCACCCCCCCTCGCGACCTCCCTGAGAAGATGCAAGTTAGGACTGACAGTCCTCGACTCTCCACTTGTGGGAAAGGAGACAGGAGGGGAGGGGGCGCCGAGGCGGAGGCCACACGAGCAAGGCCCAAGTAGAGATGAAAATGTCAACGCTCACTTTGTGTATCCAGCCTCTCGCCTGCGGAGCACAACTTCAGCTGGAATCCATCATTCTCGCTCGCGATTGTATCATTGTCACTTGTCTACCTGATTCCAGATTCCCAATGGATTCAGTTTTACTCTCAGAGTCACATTGAGGAGAAGGGGTGAAGGGACGGCTCCTCCGAAAGGAGAGAAATAGGCCTCTTCGTCCAGGTCTACACCCACAGACTTGGGAGATTGCCGCATCCCGCCATTTCCCCTAGCGGTCTATGTGACTTCCTAATTGTCGCTCTGGCCTCTGACCCAGTGGGTAATACAAGTGCCACTCACACCCGAAGCTTCAAGTGGTAATTGAGGGCACCCTTTGTACCGTTTGCCAGTGCCTAGATACCAGGTTAACCCAGTTGTCAAATATGACTAAACAGTGGGACGTGCTGATTATCTGCCGGGTTTCGCTGGGGGCTGGCATGGGGGTGGGAGACATCAGCCCATACAACACGCTGCACGAAGCCGCTTATTTTCACAATGCAACGACTTTGGAAACAGAGATCGGCGCGAGCCGCGTCCGCCCCCACCGCCACCCCCGCTGAAGCTGCAGCTTGCTCGGCTGTTTGTTTAAACCGGTGAAGATTTGCATGTCACGTTTCAGCCCAGAATCGAGTTTCTTGCCCTAGTTCCAACCCACTCACACTCCAGGCTGCCTGGGCCTACAGGCTCCTCTGAAGGACAAGGACTCCGGTTTGAGGGGTGGGCTTGCCCCTAGCTCCCTGCTTTCCTGGACGTGCTCAGGGAGCTTCTCCCCCGGACCTCTGTCCGTGAGTACCAGGGACGAGGCCACACGTGGGCGCCTCCACATTTTGCAAGCTGGAAGCATCTTAAAGTCCTCTTCGGATCCTGTCGTGTGATAAGACACGTCCTCAGACAGACAACTAACTACGCTTCTGGAATCCCTTAGTCGCTGAGGTGTTTTTCTTCTTTCTGGGTCTCCCCTTTTTCTTCAGGGTAGTCAGGAGCAGCTTTTGAATCAGAAATATCAGTGCCCTCGACAGACATGGGTACTGGTTTTAGTGTACCACATTTCCCCCTGAAAACCCACATCCTGCTCTAAAAGACATTTTAAACCACGAACCTCAACAGCTTGGGTGCAAAAGACGAGTTGTTGCGGAGGGGGAGCATACAGTACCTCTTGACCCAAAAAGTGCGACCACCGTGGCTCATCTCTTGGCCCTGAGCGGAGCCTGCGTGCATCCTGGTGCACTCCGTAGGTGGAGAAGAGTATATGGGTTGCTTTCTTTGCTTTTCGTTAGAGTATCTTGGCTCAAATGCTCTCCGCCCCCCCACTTTGGTCTAAGGTGGCGAAAAGGCCGAGGAAAGTACGACAGAGAAAGAGGAGAGAAGGGAGAGAGAGTGAGAAGACCCGCGCGGCTCTAATGAAGCTTTGTGTCCTGGGGATTGTAGTAGAAATTGGCAGGGGAGAGGGGGAAGGGGGAGTGTGAAAAGCCCCAGGGACTCGGCGTGGAGGGTTGAGGCGGCATCCTAGCAGCCTGGAAGAACCAGAAAGCCCGGCAGGGGGACCCGGGAGCCCTTCCCAACAGGTGACTTCTGCCCTGGGAGAGCAGACTGGTGTTCGGCTTCCCGTAGAGTCTTCGCGTCGATTTACTAATAGAGGGATTGTTAAGTGGCAGCGAGGCGTTGCCGACTCACCCAGTGCAGCCCGGGGAGGAGAAGCGCGGAGGTTCCCCTCAGCCACCTCCTCCCCCACCCCCAACACACCCTCTCTTTAAGGAAACCTGACAAAGTAATAAGACAATCCAAAAAGCCACTTAGCACTGGTGACATTTTCAAGTCAACCATTTAAAACAATTCACGCTGGTACCTCGGGATCCCGGCGCCCGGGTTGCCTTCCTCTTCTCCTTTTCCTCTTCCTCCCTTCTTCTCCCCTCCCCCTCCCTGCGTTTTCAGCGTAGTTCCAGCTGTCAGACTCTACGTGGGCACTCGGATATTTCTTTAGATACACATCACCGGATCACAATAAAAGTTAGAAAATCTTCCAGATGATCTCAGGCAGACGCCCTGGGCACTTCAACTTTAAGGTGGGGTGCCCAAGGAAATCTTTCAGAAGTCCAGTTTTGTTTCGTTTTTTTCCCCGTGTGACAGATTTTTTTCTTCCTCTAAAAAATCTAGTTTTTAAACAAAGATCAATGTGTTATGCTGAAGTGTTGAGCTGACTGTTAAAACATTTGGGGAAATAATGACAATGTAACAAAGGCCTGGTTTGGAGTGAATCATCACCCTTTTAAAAGTTAAAGCAATTTTCAGGAGAATAGCTTTCAGCAAACGCTTTACATTATTCAAAACGGCCAAATAATGCTCTATTATAGCGCCTGAATGCTGCCAGTCAGCCCCTAAGTGCAATTTGTGCAAAGGCCCCGGTGCCTTATCTCCACTTCTTTATAAAGAGGTGAATATAAAACAATTTCTTCCAAACCCAGACAGAGAGCACGAAAATTGCTTCCCTTTCTGCAATCAGGGCAATTTAACTGGAGTGCAATTAGCACTATTAAATGTCGATTCTGCATAAACAAATCTGACTGAGCAGCGAAAGTGGGGTGAGAACCTCATATACACTGAAACTGATTTTTTAAAATTATGTATCCGGGTCCTTTACAATTGATCCGTGACGTTTTCATCTTGGAATATATTTACATGGTAAATACACTATGGTTAAATCAACATAATTTTTTTTTTGCAAAATAAAATTTCAATAAGAATCCTAATAAAGAAGAATAGGGTAATTAAAGGGAAGAGTTCACTTCCTTTGAACAAATATTGTTTCCCCCATCTTGCCTCTCCCGAGAGCTTCGATCTGAGCAACTGCTCAAGTTGCTGCGTTGAGGAGGCAAAGCCGGGGAAACAATTCCGTCATTAGCGCGGATCCAAAGGATTGGAGCTGCTACGCCACAGGGAGAAAAAAAAAAAAAAAAAGATGCTTCTCCTTGATGCAGCGGGAGACGGGAGAGGACCAGTTATCTTCTGAATAACTCGAAATATTAGGTGGCTGCCCAGTCTCACAAGAGCTTTGGCCAGTCGCAGAGTTGAGCTGCGAATATATGGCACAGGCATGGGGTGGGGTGAGGTGAGGTGGAGTTGGGGGGACTTGAGGATGTGGGCAGGAGCGGAGGTGTCGGGAGAGGAGGAACAGAAGGTTCTCGCCTGGGCCCTGCTGGCTGCTGTCAAAGCCTCGGCCACCCAGACCAGGATGCCCAGGGGCGAGGAGAGGACCAGGAGAGGGGCCCTAAAAAAGGCATTTATCTGACCTGTCCTCCTCTCGCATGCCTTTATTTATTTGCTTAGCCACCAGGCTCCCTTTCTGAATAATACGCACAATTAATTATGCTTTTCATTTGCATGATCTACACTACAGCAGTGATTATCAGGTCAGCACGGTGTGGGAGTTGGGGAGATACATTAATAACGAGTTAAAAAACAAAACAAACAACGACAAAAAAAACCCACATACAGGGAAAGCTGCCCTTGTGTACCACAGGGGCTGAAGAAGCCAGTACAGAGGTAAGGTTGTTGAGTCCAATGAAGCTTTTCCTCAGTTGGAGTTTGTCAATAGTGGGTGACAGTTAAATGCAGCTTTTAATTAGAAGGGAATCTTTTATCATGGACACAGATCTATATTTTTAAAAGCATCAGCCTTGAGATCAACTGGATGGAGAAAATTAACTGAAAATTAAGAAACTCTACCACAACTTCCACTGAGTTTTCACTTAATATTTGTTCTATAACACCCTCATTCCATCCCAACCCTTGCAAATAAAAGAAGCAGAAAGGCTCAAGAGGCCACTGGAACTTTCATCTTTTCTCTACCTCGGAAGTGTAACTGCTTTTTAGAGATGGGAGGAGATGCAAATCCTTTTTGTCTCTAAGATCTACTGGAGAATCTGAAAACCCTTAGTCTATTAAGGACACTCCACACCTTTGCCACACAACTAATTTTCTGCTGCTAGATGTATCTGGGCCATATATTTTAAGCCTGCCTTGATCTGTTTATCTGAGCCAAAAATGCATGAACAATTAAATGAAAGACTCTGGTGTGTCAAAGGAAGGAAGGTGTCTGTAGACTGTGATGATTTTAATGACTGCAATTATTGGAAGATTATTCGACAAGCATCATAGATTTGTTTACTGCCTTACTTGGAAACTATGGGGGGCCTATTCGCCTTGGGGTTTCACTCCCCCCCCCTCCATCACCAACTACTACAGAGGGGTCTTAGACATAAGCAAATGTTGGCTTCTTCTTTTCTAGGGCATTTCTACCAAAATTGGACTTCCCTGGTGGCTCAGACGGTAAAGCATCTGCCTACAATGCAGGAGACCCGGGTTCGATCCCTGGGTCAGGAAGATCCCCTGGAGAAGGAAATGGCAACCCACCCCAGTACTCTTGCCTGGAAAAATCCCATGGATGGAGGAGCCTGGTGGGGTACAGTCCATGGGGTCGCAAAGAATCAGACACAACTGAGTGACTTCACTTTTCTACCAAAATGGAACACATTTGTTGTCTCAGCCAACTCTCATGGAACCATCTTTGGAGACACTAAAGCAATCTTTTCACACAGACCCTAAGTTAATATGTTTAAAAAACCCAAAGACCAAGGAATTCTGGTCATTCATCAGCTTCTCCTTGCCAGCGTATTAGTTTCCTCAGTTTTACACTTTCACAGGCAGCCTTTGAGGAGACTTCCAACTTCTCCTTTATCCAGGGTTTAGAGGAGACACAACTGCAAGTTATGAAACAGGACTTTAGGCATACTTAATATGCCTATTGGAGAAAGTTTGGCTTTTCTTCTACAAGTGTTCCCTACCCCTACCCACCCCCAGCCATATGATTTCCAATCACAATTCCTAATGTTGCACTGTTAGAAATAAGTAAATAAAAAGAAGTATGACTGAGAGCAGTTTGTATCCAAGGAACTTCTTTGCTGTATTATACATAGACACAAGGAATGCAAATAAGGAAGATTTCTTGTCTGATAAAAGCAAAATCATCTTGTCTAACTAAATAAATCACAGCCTGGGTTTTGCTCCTTAGTGAAATTTGAAAAAAGAACAAAAAGGATAGCAAACATCCCTAGTAAGTCCCCCTTCCTCTCTCCCCTGAGGCTCTGAGGCTGCTGTGGCCTGGTCATCCTAGTGCTCTTCCTGGGTCTGTAATCAACCAGTCTGAAGATTAAGGTGGACTTCTGCTGGAATCAAGAACCTGTGCCTGTTCAAACAGGAGCCTGCAGAACTCTGCAAGTGGCAATTAGGAGCCCATTACAAGCCATTAGATTGATCAATGTACCTTAAACAATGCAAACGATTTATATGGCTGATTTATACGGAGTGGGGAAAAGAAAAGAGATGGGGGGAGGACGACTCCATATCCTTCCCATTATCTCACTGTTCTGGAGAAGACCCAGGCCCAGCCTCTCTTCATCACTGTTTAGAACCACCAGAGCGATTTATTCTGAAAACTTTTCAAGCAAAGACACAGGCTCGCCTGGCTCGTTTGGTGGATGGCGAGGTGCCCATTCTTTGCCCCTTTTCTCTTCTAAGGAAGAGCTTAGAAAGACCGAGGCCGGGATTCACAGCGACGCCACTCCCCCCGCGGAGCACGCAGAAGGGAGCGGTCCCAGCTGCCGCCTCTCCCCGGGTCTGTCCCGGAGAGGGGTAGGATGACCTACAGATTTGTTTTAACGGTGTGTTGAGAGCTGTGTGGCCTCCTAATTACGGCAGAACACAGAACCATTAGCCCTTGAAGTTTCAGGCGCGACTTCCACCCAGCTCCCCGCGTGCAGAAGACACTGGGGAGGGGGCGCTGAGGAGGGAGGGGGAACTCCTCGGAACAGAACTCCTCGCTAGAGCTGACTATTTCAGCTAATCTAAACTGGAGAAGACAAATATACAACAGAGCCGAGGCGATCAAAGCTGGCCCTGCCAGCTCCCTCCTCCCGCCCTCTTTCCCGCCCCAAAGTCTGTTTGTAGTTGTCTCCTGTGCTGCAGACACTCGTCCGTCTTCTCACGACAAGGAAATTCCTGCCAGTTTTTTCCAGAGCCTGCAAGGAGAGGACAGACGCACTTCACACTTCCTACAGGAGAATTCCCTTTGTCTTATCTCCCCTCCCCCAGTCCGCCCTCGGCTCTGAAATGGGGGGAGAGGCAGCAGGCGGAAAGACCCTGGGCGCTGAAGGGGCGATCGTAATCGAACCCCACTTTCAACTCTGCCCCTGTAGGTCCCCTCCCCCCTTTCTCCTCTTTTTTCCCCATCTTTTCTCCTCCCTTTCTTTCTCCTTCCCTTTTTCCAATCCCCTAAATGCTCTTACCACTCAAGTCTTCTTGAGGGCTCCCGCGCCCAGAGCCTGGGCCGGCGCCGTTTTTTTCCCGGCCTTAGTGGTTTGGCGGGAAAGGGCTCCGTCCTGGCTTGTCCATGGGTGTTTGGGACAAATCCTTTTGTCTGTGTCTATATGTGGAATGGGAAGCATTACGGGTTGATAATGGATCACGGAAGGAAGAGGGAAAAAAACAGAGAAACTACAGGCCCTGGGAGAGTTGCCACCTGTGTCTTTTGCAGCCAACCTGCGATGGGAGCCCAGGATATGGAAACTCTTCTAGATGGCTCATGACTTCACACACACACACCCCTCTTCCCCCAACTGCCCTCATCTGTTCTTTATTATCCTTACTCTTACTCTTCTGAGTTCTTCCCTGAGTTGTTTTCTTCCATTCTCCACCCCGCTCCGCCCCTAGGACTTCCCAGGGCTCTATAGTTAAGTGAGAGACTGAGAAAGAAGGTCGGTTAAGAGTCTCACCAAGCATCCAGGCACTCCTGTGACATCTCCCAGAACCGGCCTGTCCTGGGCCGACACTTTCGTGCTTTCTGAATTTCAGCCAATCTAGAGCCCTCTCTGGTCACATCCATCCCCATCGCGAGGCCAGACTACCACGTCCATCCTGAAGTATCCAGAGCCAGGTACTCAGAGGGGCAGGGGAAGCTCCGCACACATTAGACACGTGCGTCTCCTCCTGCCCCTCCCCCTCCCCCGCGGCCGCAGGCGGAATGTACATTGATGACACTGACACACTCACTCGGGCACGCGCCAGCGGCGTCGATCCTCCTTCCCTGCCAGGCAGCAGCGGGCGAGACGGCCTTGAGGCAGGTGACATAGCCTCGGGGAGATAGACTCCGCGCTCCAGATGCCACCCTGGGACTTGGGGGTGTTCGGGTCCCCCAAAGCCAGCGGCGGGGCTCCCCGGCCGGGTGGCCATAGGCCTCGCGGTGGCGGAGCCTCCGGTCCGCCTCCTGCTGTGATCCCCGCGCCGCCCCATGCTCGGCGTCCCGCACAGCACCTTCACCGCCGCAGCCTGCGAGCGCCCGCCTCCGAGAAGCCTGCAGTCCGCCCCCTCGCCTCCGCAGGCTCGGTTACATCTGGGATGCATTGCCCCTTAATTGTCAACCCCATCGCTGTGATCAAGTGAACGTTGCTAATCTCTACATTTATTGTTTAGGTAAATAGAGGCTGCGTTTAATCAATACGCGGGGCCCTAGCCCTCGCAGCGCCAAGTAACTTAAGTCAACGGTGAAGATTTCAGTGTGTGCGTAATTATAGAGCACACGGAATATTCACTCCAGCCTAATCCCACATCCCACCCGGGGGAGCGAGAGGAGGGAACGTGAGGAATCTCCACCCTCCGAGGGATCGAGGGCCGGGTCCCTTCAAGGAAGAAAAGGACTTGGCTGTGACACCACGCGCCGAGCGCGGGGGCCTAAGACTGGACTGGGAACTGTCCTGACATCCGAGCGGCTAAAGCCGGCGTTCCGCGCCGTCTTCCCGAGGCTTCTGGCCGCCTCCGCTCCAAATTTGCAGCGGTGAAGAGGGTGGTCCCCCACCCGCAGGTCCCCGCCAGACAGGAAGACTGAGGGCGGGGCCCGGGAAGGAGGGTGGGGCTGTATTCCCGAAGCCCAGGACTCAGCCAGCGGTCAGGGTCTCTTCCTCTCCCTCAGTTCTGAGCCCCCGAGCTCCTTGCCCCGCGGGAACTTTCGAGAACCCCAAGCCCGAGCGCACAGAGCTCTGGGGTATTTGCGCATCTTCCTAAACAGCTATTGTTTCCTAATTAAGAAGACCTTAGCCCAACGCTAGGTAGAGCTACTGGGACTCGCTGCAGGGAGTGGGCAGGCCTGGGGAGGTGGGCGGTCCGCACTGGCGGGAGGTGATGTCCGACTCCTAAAGCAGCTTGGCTGCTGGAGTGGCCTCTGGGCTCGGCAGGGAAAGGGTTAATTAGCTGGGACTCATCCCGGTGGTTTTGGCGAGAACCCAATCTCTGGCGTCGCGCTAGAGTGGGGCCTAAGAGGTTGCGCCTCCAGTTTGAGATACTAACGCTCTCTCCTTGGGCACTTGGTCGCTAGGGTTTGTTTCTCCTGGTGCCTTTTTCTCCGTTGCATTCCTGGGAATGTTCGATATAAACAACCAATAACTTTGGTTGTAATCAGATACTCGCCTTGCACGGAATTGCCCCGCTTTCAATATGCTGGATTCTAAAGTCAACTGATGATTTGCAAGTTTAGGGTGTCAGCGCAACCACGGAACTAAATGACAACTGGGACTTGAATGGGGGCCATGGTTCTGGATGGTAGCTGGCTGATTTTAATTTTCGGAACTGAACAGTTCTCGTATAAGGTATCTCTTCTTAGCTTTCTCCTTCCCATAAAAGTTGAATAGCATTTAGAACAAGAGGAAGATTAAACACAAATGTCAGGGCAATCCTAAAGTCCTTTTTGTAATACTTCTTCCTGAGAATCCTGTCTGCCAGCCTCAACCTCCCACCAAGCCTTTGACTCTCCTTACCAGCTATGCAGATCTTTCACTGCCCTGCTACAAACCAGCCTGCCAGTCAGTCCACAGGACACATAGTGTCAGACTTCTTTGATTGGAGACAACTTAACTTTTTCTATATTGTGGCTGTTTTTAAGCTAAGTCCAGGAAAGAAAGAAAGGCAACAGGACTGATGTCCAGGTTTTCTGGATGGGGACAAGCCCTTTGGGACTCTCAGGAGCTGGGTGCAAGTTAAGGTCCACCACTTAATGCTGTGACCTTGAGTGGGCCAGGAAGCTTCTCATTTTCTTATTCTCTAAAATGAAGTTAATAATTTCGACTTGAAGGGATTGTTAGTATAAATAAAACTGTGTAGGGAAATTCCTAGCAAATGCTCAGTACTTATTAATAGTTGCCTCCCCTTTGCCACTGAAATTCCCAACTAAAACGTTCTGTGAAACTAAAGATAAAATCAACAGCTACCCTAATATAGAATTTTGGTGCATATGGAAACCACAGGGCCTAGTAAAGAATCAGACTGAAGGAGGATGAATGCAAGGACAGCCCGCAACTGCCTGTTTGGGAAGGAGTGAGATTAGCTGCTTCAGTCAGCAATACATCTCATGGTCAGACTTTCACAGGTCTGCACATGGGGGACGGAAAATGTCTCTAACAGTAATAGCTAATGTTTATTGAGCATGTATTACATGCCAGGCACTCTGTCAAGTGCTTTACACATAGCATCTAATTTAATCCACAGGATAATAAATTATCAGGTATTATTGATCTCTCTCTTTTTAAACTATTATTATGAAAACTCCCAAATATATATATATTTAAAAGAAGAGAGTATATTATAATGAACCCCTCTATGTTGATCACATAGCATCAATAATTGTCAGCTCCTAGCCAAACTTGTTTAATCCCTATCCCATCCATTTCTTCCTACCTTATTTTAAAGCAAATTTCAGACATCATATCATTTGTAAATATTCCACTACTTATTAAAATATCAAAAGACAATAACCCTTGAAAAAAACCAAACTACTATACCATGTTATAATCATACTAAACACTTTTGAAATAATTCCTTAATATTATCAAACATCTAATCAGTGTTCAAGTCTCTCCAATTATCTCATAAATTATTTTTTACAATTGTTTTTCCCCCCAGATCTAAGTAATATCAACACGTTCAGTCTCTAATGTCACTTTTAATCACAGATCCCTCTCCCTCTTTTTCTTTCCTTGCAATTTATGTATTGAAGTAACCTAGTCATTTGTCCTGATATCATTTTTATAAATGAAGAAACAGACTCATATAGGTCAAAGGAATTTAGTAAGAGATAGAAAAGGAATACAGACATAGCCACATCTGACTCCAGAGTCCAAGTGCTTAATGGCTTTATCATATTCTCTTTAGATCAAGTGACGAAAAGCAAGACACAGGAAAAGCACAAAAAGATTTCAGAACATGCCTGACTCGCTTAAGTGACTAGTTCCTTTGCTAAGTACCCACAGAAAAGTGTTCACTTAAAAACCCAAGCAGGGTTTGAATGTGGGAAGAGAAATTGAAAACAGGATAACCCAGAGTCCTCCTTCTGGTTTGAATCCGGCTACATAATTCCTTCGTGCAAATGTATGTATAACGTGGTGAAGGGATTTTTATTTCCAACACATATTTAGCAAGGCAAAAACATTTCTTAAATGAATCTACCAGTTTCCTTTTCTCTCTTCTCCTCTTTATATAACTCGTATTTCCCCCTTTTCTCTGTTTTCCATAGCTAGATAAGGAGAAAACATCTCTTTTAAGTAGTTATTTTAAAATACTAGTCAAATTAACAATTTGGTAGTTTGATATGTGATATCTGGCTTTTGTTACGGTAGTTTTGAAACCACAGTTACCCTAGCAACTGAATACATTTTTTTCTTGAAAAATTTTTTAGCTGTCTGGAGGAAGAGAAAAAAGAAAAAGAAAACTTCTTGCCAGAATTTCCCCATAATAGCCTCCATTAACTGCAGTGACTTCTATTGGAGAGGCCAGCACTGCTATCTCCTGCTGTCACCAGTCATTCACTGATCCAGGAGATGTTTTGTTTGATAAGGCCAATTTGAGCTTTATAAAACATTTATTTTTTCACCTCCAAGGAGCAAATACCAGTAAGGATGGAATTCAGCGTCTATCACTGGATACCATACAAAGGCCTCAACCCGCCAGTGGAGCTTCTGGGTAAGAAGAAACGCTAAAACAAACATAAAAACTTTGTTTATTTAATTTAAAAAAAAGAGGGAGGATGGTGCAAGGGCTTTAGATCAGCCCCTTGAGACTTAGCGTGAGGTTAAAAAAAAAGCAAGTAGATGAGCCAATAGTGCACTCTAGAATCTTTCTGGAAACACCTTGTGCTTAACCACTCAGTCATGACTGACTCTTAGCAACTGAATGGACTGCAGTCTGCCAGGCTCCTGTGTCCATGGGATTTTTCCAGGCAAGACTACTGGATTGAGTTGCCATTTTCTTCTGCAGGGGATCTTCCCAACTCAGGGATCAAACCCAGGTCTCCCACACTGCAGGTGCATTCTTTACCAACTAAGCCACCAGAGAAGCCCTGGAAACATCTTTGTAGGTGAGCAATTGCCCAAAGTGAACAAGGATGTGAGATAAAGAAATAAGAGAGAGGGGGATGCCCATAGCATTGTTTTATAGATTTGATAAAATATGTATTAGCATTTCAAGGAGGTGAAGTAGAGAAGGAAAAAAAGCTGTACATTAGGGTTTTTTGGAGTAAAGAGACTGTAAACACTTGTAAGAATATTCATTTATTTGCTTCTGAATAAAATTCCCCTCACAATAATGTTTCTAATGCACACAACTCTAGATTCCTCTTCTTAACAAAACAAACTGACTTTGTAAATTACAAATATCCAAATTCTTTCTCTTGAGTAGAAGGAAGCTTGGTTCAAGACCTCAGGCTACGGTATGAGGAACCCAAAAGGCAGAGAACGAAGTGCTGGGCAGTTCTGGTCCTGTTGTTAAGATGCCTCCTCTCAAGAGTCTCCCAGGCCAGGAAGTCCTCCTCTGCAATATAAGGGCTCAACAAAAATAAGGTTTCAGTCCTTCCATTTTATTTTAGATTGCCCTATTGAGGGAAAATATTTTGACTTGAGGAATTATATTTTGAACCACAGTAAGAACTAAACAGAGGATGAGATGGCTGGATGGCATCACTGACTCGATGGACATGAGTCTGAGTGAACTCTAGGAGTTGGTGATGGACAGGGAGGCCTGGCGTGCTGCGATTCATGGGGTCGCAAAGAGTCGGACACGACTGAGCAACTGATCTGATCTGATCTGAAGAACTAAACAAAGAGAGAAAGAGAATATTGCTTCTATTTGTAGAAAATACAATTACTCCACAATAAATTTATCCTGAACAGCCACAAAAAATTTTGCAAACATATGCATATTCCTCTCTAGGTCAAAATAGGAAAAAAAAAAAAGGCAGAAACAGCAATACCAGCTAGGGATCTTTCTTAACTACCTGAATCACTAACGAGATCTATTGCTTCTTTTTCCTCCCAGCTTTTTTGAGATATAATTGACACATAACATCTTGTAAATGTAAGTCAACAACATGTTGGTGCGATACAATATATATTTTGAAATGTTACCACAATAAGGTTAACCTCACATAATTACCTTTTAAAAATTATTCTTTTATTTTTGGCTGCGCTGTCTTTGTTGCTACAAGTGGGCGTTCCCTAGCTGTGGCGAGTGAGGCCCCTGACTTGTTGCAGAGCAGGGGCCCCAGGGCACGTGGAAACTTGAGTAGTTGCGGCACAAGGGCTCAGTAGTCGTGCTGCACAGGCTTTGTTGCCTCGAGGCATGTGGGATGTTCCTGGACCAGGGATCACACCATGTCCCCTGCCTTAGTAGATGGATTCTTAACCACTAGACCACCAGGGAAGTGTCCTCCACCCCCTGCCTGCCTCTGCTTTTTTTTTTTTTTTAGTGGTGGTCATGGTAGAGACACCAACATTTGAGATCTACTTTTTAGCAACTTTCAAGTACACAATACGTGTGACTAACTATAGTCACTGTGCTGTAATCATTAGACCTCCAGAACTTACTCATCCTATGACTTGGAAGTTTGTACCTTTTGGTCAACATCTCATTTGTGCCCCTTCCAGCCACTCAGGAATTCAGATTGAGTACAGAGGGAGAAGGCAATGGCACCCCACTCCAGTACTGTTGCCCAGAGTATCCCATGAATGGAGGAGCCTGGTGGGCTGCACTCCATGGGGTTGCTAAGAGTCAGACACAACTGAGCGACTTCACTTTCACTTTTCAATTTCATGCATTGGAGAAGGAAATGGCAACCCACTCCAGTGTTCTTGCCTGGAGAATCCCAGGGACGGGGGAGCCTGGTGGGCTGCAGTCCATGGGGTCGCACAGAGTCGGACACGACTGAAGCGACTTAGCAGCAGCAGCAGCAACAGAGGGTATGGATGGTTTGTTTCTGCTCCACTGTATTTGAAGCCTCAGCTAGGAAGACTCAAAGGTGGGGATGGTGGTGGTGACTTCAGCTATCAGAGACTAGAATCATCTGGATAAGTCTTCATTCACTCATTCATTTACTATCTGGCATTAGATGCTGGGTGGGCTTCCTAGGTGGCACTAGTGGTAAAGAACCCACTTGCCAATGCAAGAGACACAAGAGACGCAGGTTTGATTCCTGGGTCGGGAAGATTCCCTGGAGGAGAGCATGGCAACCCACTCTAGTATTCTTGTCTGGAGACTCCCATGCACAGAAGAACCTGGTGGGCTACAGTCCCTAGGGTCGCAAAGAGTTGGACACAACTGAAGTGACTGAGCATGCACTCCCGGGACATCTATACATGGTCTCTCTGCATGTTTGCAGACTGGTTTGGACTTCCTCACAGCACATATGTGAATGCCTAGAGCCATGTCCCAAGACAAGATGAAACAACACAGTATTTTTGTGATCTCTTGATTGGGACAGACACAAATATTTGCTCAGGTTTGAGGGACAAGGACATAAACTCCAGCTGTCCATGGGAGGAGTGTTAAGATCACATTGTAAAAAGAGCACTCAGGGTATGAGACACTGTTTTAGTCCCTTTTGGAAAATACTATCTCTAAGAATATATGTATATACATGGAAAGGGAACTTTCTAATAGAGTACAAAGAGTTGACAGATACCTGAGAGCTATCTTTCACTGTCTGGCAGTTGAAAATTAAATTGTTTCCTCTGCAATTGCCCACCAAACACGAATACCCAGTTTGGAATTCATAGAAGTAAGAAAGAAGTATTAATATTTTGTGTGATCCATTAAGAAATAGTAAAGTCTGTCTGAGATGTAAAGCAGGAACTTACATATTCCCTATGCTTCTTTATTCGGAGAAGACAATGGCACCCCACTCCAGTACTCTTGCCTGGAAAATCCCATGGACGGAGGAGCCTGGTGGGCTACAGTCCATGGGGTCACTAAGAGTCAGACACAACTGAGCAACTTCACTTTCACTTTTCACTTTCATGCATTGGAGAAGGAAATGGCAGCCCACTCCAGTGTTCTTGCCTGGAGAATCCCAGGGACGGGGAAGCCTGGTAGGCTGCCGTCTATAGGGTCACACAGAGTCAGATATGACTGAAGCGACTTAGCAGCAGCAGCAGCATGCTTCTTTATTAAGAATTATTTTTCACTAATTTCTTGCAAGTGTAAAGTTTACAGTGTTTTGATTAACATTTTGCTCTCACATGCAACTCATCAGCAGATGAACAACAGCAAGTGCAGAATTTCAGTAACTACCAGTTTCTCTTTTGGCTCGAAACACTGTAGTAAAAATATTCATCTAATAACTTGGTCACTCTCATCTCTTTAAAGTAAAATGTAATAGGCAGCTTTAATAGAGAATTATTGACAGTCTCTCAGTTGTGTATTCCTTTTCATTAGCTTCTATTCGATTACATAATGCAAAGCTTTGGAATATTCTAAATCAGCCTGCACCTTTGAAAGAAACTTCGATACTTTTCTTTGTTACTATAAGTCTTTTCCTTTTTAATATTAAAAGAGACTGAGGAAATGTCTTAATGTTTGGTTAATAAATTAAAAACCCATGTTTAAATGCTTTAATATCCTGGTCCTATTTCACTGTGTCATCAGGAGTTGATTTATCAACTGTAAAATTACATAAGATATCTTTTAAATGTAGAACTTTTAAATGTAGATAATAGTTGGACTTCTGTACAGACACTGTGATCTTCTGATAATGTCTATATCAATTGTGACAGCTCATTGTAGCTCACCCAGACCAGCTCTGAAACCAGTGATGCCTTTTCAGAGATCTGAGACAGGTCACAAAGCTGGGCTTGATTTCACTATCTAATGCTGGTTACACATACGTAGTTCAGGCCTTTTCCATTCTTCCCTGAATGCTTTCTGCAAAGTTATGAACAAAATACTTTTTTAGAGAACCAATTGGTGTGTTTGTTTGGGTGACCTTTCAACTGAGAAGACAGAAAAGATATGGATTATATTACAAGGGCAGATTCAAAGCAAAATTTCGAAAATCAATAATTTGTCATTTTAAAACACTGAGTTGAATGGAATACATCTCAGTTAATAGTTAAATTAGATCTGGAGGCATGAATTCAGAGCTAACCCATTTTTCTGTGTGCTAGTTCCATCATAACTGAGGGATAAGGAAAAGTACACAGAAATGTATGGAAGTTAGGATTCATCTCGCTACATGTGTCAAAAAAGTCAGAAACCAAGATAATAACATTGGCTTGAAGTTAACAGAATAGAAGCTTACTTCTAAACCCATATGGCAGCCCAGTGATCGTCAGGAATTTGATGCCTCTTTTCATGCCTCACCTGTTTTACTAAGGACACAGGCATAGAGGTCTTATGGGTTTCCCAGCTGGCACTAGCGGTAAAGAACCCATCTGTCAATGCAGGAGACACAGGTTCAGTCCCTGGGTCGGGAATCCCCTGAAGGAGGAAATGGCAACCCACTCCAGTATTCTTGCCTGGGAAATCCCATGGATAGGGGAGTCGGGCAGACTATAGTCCTTGGGGTCGCAAAGAGCCCGACATGACTGAAACAACATAGCATGCTCACATATAGGTCAGGATGACTACTGATTCTACCTTCTAGTCAGCAGAAAGAAGGAAAGGAAACGGAAAATGTATTCTTTCCCCTTAAGAGCATTACCCAGGAGCTTAATTTAACACTGTACATCTCATGTAATAGAATTTGCTCACATGGCCACATCCAGCTGCAAGGAATGTTGGGAAATATAGTATTCCTCATGACCATGTTTCTAGATTTTAAAACCTACAAGGAAAAGGGAGAGGTGAGACATTGGAGGGCAAATAATATTCTCCACCACAAAGTATGTGCTTTGCGTGAAGAGGAGTGATCTAGAAACCAACAAACTGTTGTGGTGAGGCAATTTGTACTAATTTGGGCTATTCAGTATATGGCTGAATAGCAAAATAATCTTGAAATTGCTTCTGTCTCAAGTAAACATCAAGTATTCCAGGCCAGAATACTGGAGTGGGTAACTGTTCCCTTCTCCAGGGGATCTTCCCAACCCAGGGATTGAACCAAGGTTTCCCACAAAGCAGGTGGATTCTTTACCAGCTGAGCCACCAGGGAAGCCCAAACATAAAAAATTGTATCTAAATAAGACAAAGTAATTATTATTGATATTGTTAAGTGTGAAATGGCTTTATGGTTATGTTAACATAATGCTTTATTTTTTAATGATTTGTGTTGAGTATGAAGAGATGAATAACATGATCTCTGGGATGTTCTTGAAATACTTTTGCAAAGGAAAAGGGAAAAAGATGAAGAAAATATGGTCAAAATATTGATAATTTTGAATTTGGAGTTTTAGACATATGGGATTTATCATCCTACTAGAGTTCCAAAGAATAGCAAGAAGAGATAAGAAAGCCTTCTTCAGCAATCAATGCAAAGAAATAGAGGAAAACAACAGAATGGGAAAGACTAGGGATCTCTTCAAGAAAATCAGAGATACCAAAGGAACATTTCATGCAAAGATGGGCTCGATAAAGGACAGAAATGGTATGGACCTAACAGAAGCAGCAGATACTAAGAAGAGATGGCAAGAATACACAGAAGAACTGTACAAAAAAGAGCTTCACGACCCAGATAACCACAATGGTGTGATCACTGACCTAGAGCCAGACACCCTGGAATGTGAAGTCAAGTGGGCCTTAGAAAGCATCACTACGAACAAAGCTAGTGGAGGTGATGGAATTCCAAATCCTGAAAGATGATGCTGTGAAAGTGCTGCACTCAATATGCCAGCAAATTTGGAAAACTCAGCAGTGGCCACAGGACTGGAAAAGGTCAGTTTTCATTCCAATCCCAAAGAAAGGCAATGCCAAAGAATGCTCAAACTACCGCACAATTGCACTCATCTCACACGCTAGTAAAGTAATGCTCAAAATTCTCCAAGCCAGGCTTCAGCAATATGTGAACTGTGAACTTCCTGATGTTCAAGCTAGATTTAGAAAAGGCAGAGGAAACAGAGATCAAATTGCCAACATCCGCTGGATCATGGAAAAAGCAAGAGAGTTCCAGAAAAACATCTATTTCTGCTTTATTGACTATGCCAAAGCCTTTGACTGTGTGGATCACAATAAACTGTGGAAAATTCTGAAAGAGATGGGAATACCAGACCACCTGACCTGCCTCTTGAGAAATTTGTATGCAGGTCAGGAAGCAACAGTTAGAACTGGACATGGAACAACAGACGGGTTCCAAATAGGAAAAGGAGTTCGTCAAGGCTGTATATTGTCACCCTGTTTATTTAACTTCTATGCAGAGTACATCATGAGAAACGCTGGACTGGAAGAAACACAAACTGAAATCAAGATTGCCGGGAGAAATATCAATAACCTCAGATATGCAGATGATACCACCCTTATGGCAGACAGTGAAGAGGAACTCAAAAGCCTCTTGATGAAAGTGAAAGTGGAGAGTGAAAAAGTTGGCTTAAAGCTCAACATTCAGAAAACGAAGATCATGGCATCCGGTCCCATCACTTCATGGGAAATAGATAGGGAAACAGCGGACACAGTGTCAGACTTTATTTTTCTGGGCTCCAAAATCACTGCAGATGGTGACTGCAGCCATGAAATTAAAAGACGCTTACTCCTTGGAAGGAAAGTTATGACCAACCTAGATAGCATACTCAAAAGCAGAGACATTACTTTGCCAACAAAGGTTCGTCTAGTCAAGGCTATGGTTTTTCCTGTGGTCATGTATGGATGTGACAGTTGGACTGTGAAGAAGGCTGAGCGCCGAAGAATTGGTGCTTTTGAACTGTGGTGTTGGAGAAGATTCTTGAGAGTCCCTTGGACTGCAAGGAGATCCAACCAGTCCATTCTGGAGGAGATCAGCCCTGGGATTTCTTTGGAAGGAATGATGCTAAAGCTGAAACTCCAGTACTTTGGCCACCTCATGCGAAGAGTTGACTGATTGGAAAAGACTCTGATGCTGGGAGGGATTGGGGGCAGGAGGAGAAGGGGACGACAGAGGATGAGATGGCTGGATGGCATCACTGACTTGATGCACATGAGTCTGAGTGAACTCTGGGAGTTGGTGATGGACAGGGAGGCCTGGTGTGCTGCGATTCATGGGGTCACAAAGAATTGGACATGACTGAGCGATTGATCTGATCTGATCTGATCTGAATATAATATATATATATATATATATTTAATAATTGAGGTTGAAATTTCTAAATCCTAAGTGGTAATATGAGTTTCTTATAGGGTTGGCCAAGTTACTTAATGTTATGGGTCTCAGTTTCTTCATATGTAGAATGCAGATGATGGTATCTTGTCCTAACCATTTAAGAGCACCGCAGTGAAGGTCAAATGTAAAAAATGCCTATGAAAGTGTTTCAGAACCTATAATGTAGTATGGTATCAGTTATTGTTAATGATATGCTTGCTGTCATTTTTGTTATCATTATTCATGTAAGGGCAAAGGCTGTGTCTCATTATTCACTGCTGTACCTCTAGTGACTGGGAAAATGCCTGGAACATCATAGATACGAAATAAATGTTTGATGACTGAGAACAAAAATTGGTAAGCAAAAAATTGTATCTGTAACTGACACGGGATAGAAGAGCCATGAAAGCTTATCCAACAACTTCCTAGTACATATTAAATGACCAGCTTAAAATGACACAGGGTGGCAGAGTGTCAGTACAGGGGAAAGGCAAAGGCATAGTCAAGCTCAAAACCACAAGGGAACACCAGAGGCCCAGAAAGAATGTTTTTTTCTTTGTAACTGCCTTGGGAAAAGCATGCCATAATATAATCATGTCACTTTTTGTTAGAGTCCCAAGGAACAGTGCGTTTTCTAGCAGTACTCAGTTTTGTTTCATTAACTACTATTTCTAAACAGGAGGCCAACCAGAGGGGACTCAGAAGTCCTTTTGTCATGCAAACATTTTGTTTCTAATGGTCCCTATTGTAAGAACTGGTCTTGTAAATAGAATGACTACCTACCTCTTTTCTTTAAAAGTTCTCAAAATTCTGTTACTGGTTGTAGCCAAAGGTGTAAATTCTGTTCAAGTTTTTCACAGGAAATTTTCTTCTTGAGTATGCATGTGGATCAGTCATTTCAGCAGCGTCCTGATACAACAGGGCTGAATTAGATCCACATTGTCAGATTATCGCTCTAGTTTTGTGTGTGAGATATGTATGCTCAGCACTCCCCTAGCAAATAACAGCAGAGAACAATCATTCGGTAGCCAAGATTACAATGATAGAAATGATCAGATATTAATTTATCTTGGGATACATAATTTATATTATGTATCTTCATACAATACACGTGTATTTTTGCTCATGAAATCTATAAACTGGTTAGGTAATTCTGCTGATCTGAGCTGGTCTTGGTTGATCTCAGCTGGAATCACTGGGGTCTGTGATCAGCCGGCTGGTCATCTGGTGGCTGATTGAAGCCAGATGTTCATGGATGAGATTGCTCATCTTGACACTCTCATCCTTCAGCAGGATCCCATGCTTGTCATCATGGTGAAGGCAGGGTTTCAAAAGAGCAAGCAGAAGCATGTAAGTCTTCTTCCAGGCCTTCACTCAGAGCTGGCACATCCACTTCTGCTGTATTTACTGGTTAAGCAAGTAACAAGGCCAGTAGGAATTCAAAGCCAGGGAAAACAGATTCCACCTCTACATCATAAGTCACGTCATAAGAGGTATGGAGACCTAGAAGAGAATAATTGGGGCCTTTTTTTTTCTTTTTTAACAATCGGTCTACCATAATAAGGATGAGATTTTGCTAGGGATACCTTAGCGAGATTTGCTCTTGGAGTGTCCCCAACTAACCAAAGTGCTTTACCTCTTGAGTAGGAAGAAGAGAATTTCATTGGAATAGTGGGTAGGCTGGCAATAGATACTGAACTTTATTTAAAAGTTTACAAAAGCAGGCACAGATCTAATTTTTCAGTGCCTTCTAGAGTTTGCCCAGGTCCAATAACATGGATTTCTGTGTCCTGGTTATTAAGCTCTTTGCATACTGTGCTCAGTCATTGACTTGTCTCCAACTCTTTCTGACCCCATGGACTATAGCCCACCAGGCTCCTCTGTCCATGGGATTTCCCAGGCAAGAATACTGCAATGGGTTGCCACTTACTCCTCCAAGGGATCTTTCTGACCCAGAGATTGAACCGAACCTGCGTCTCCTGTGTGTCCTTCATTGGCAGGTAGGTTTCTTTGTCACTGAGCCACCGTATTGTATAACTCATTTAATTCTTACACCTACCATATATGATATCATTATCCCTATTTTATGGATTAGGTAACTGAGGCTTAGGAAATTTAAAGGTTAGGAAGGTTTAACACGCTAATCAAGCTTTCTCAGCTGTAAATGGAGTGTGGATTCAAACCCAGGGCATTCTAACTTCAAGGCCAGTGGAAGATACTAAACACTATGCTGTTTAGTCTTCCCAAATGAAGAAGCTCCCTCTTTCCCTGCAAATGGTATTATACATCCATTTCCCTGCAAATGGTATTGTACATCCGTTGTACTCTAACCATCTCAAATTTAAAAAGTAGTAGAATCTTCATCTATGGTTAACATGAGAAAGCAGCTTCGTGTTATATCGCAAAACAAGTGTCAACAAACATTTTCTACAAAAGGTCAGATATTAAATATTTTAGGCTTGTGGGTCATTCGTCTCTGTTATGTATATGTAACTCTATATGTAAATGAATGAATGTGGCTGTGTGCCAACAAAACTTTGTTTATAAAATGGGTGGCCAGTCACAGAGAATTTGATTCAAAGCCAGGACTTAGCAAAAATGCACTCTGTTTCACCTGCATGAGAGAGGGGGTTTGGGAGAGAACGGATACAAGGACATGTATGGCTATGTCCCTTTGCTGTTCACCTGAAAGTACCACAACATTGTTAATTAGCTATATCCCAATATAAAATAAAAAGTTCAGAAAAAATTAAATAAGGTAAAAAAATTAAATCAACAATACTTCAATTAAAAGAAGTGATCGTGGTCGAACGTGGGGGCAGTGAAATAGGATCCAAAAGGTCTGCTCTGTTTTGAGCTGTAAACAAAGATTTTCTATGTGCTCTAATCCTTCATTAGCTGTTTAATAAAACTAACGCTAGTTTCAGGATAGAGACAAAGAGATCTTTTACTAAGGAAACCAGATTTGTTTTATCTTGGTTTTTATCTCTTATCCCAGGAACTTAAGATCAAACAAGCAAGGTTTGCAAGCAATGAATTGATTGCCTTTACAACCTCATCAGAATGACAAGAAATATATCCGTTTTTTTTTTTAATCCGTTTGAGAGGGAAATTTGCAGACTTCCACCCAAAAATGCAAAGGAGCAATAGGCATTAATAAAATGTGAGCCCACATCCTTCTTTTCAAATATTCCACTCTCCCTATAAGTGTATCTGTATCAATCTATTCAAAGGCCCCAGTCCTTGTAACTCGCAGTGAAATTGTCTCTTAATGAAGTGATGCCCTTGAGAGCCAAACATCATTTGATGTTGACTTCATGACTACCATTAGGTGTTAGAACATGGTGTTAGAACATGCATCAGTTTTGCATCAGTTTTCTAATTCCTCTGATGGATTATTTGATTATATATTTTATGCCACTATTTCTCTAGAGCTTTAGAGACTCAAAGATATCTGCTATATACTTTATACATATGTAGATTGTTATTTTATACCTTAAAAAAAAGCCTTGTTATTTTATTTCTTAAAGTCTGTATTCATGAAGTGAAATAAAAAGTTCTCACCCATATAAAAAAATATACTTTGTTCCAAAGGCCAGTTTGAAGTGTTCTCCAAATCCTCTCAAACATGATAAATATAATAATAATGAACACTATAATAATTCATATGTGCTATTAATAAAATATAGTTAAAAATAAGGCAAAATCATGATTTTTCAGATAAATAAAAAACATACAGGTCAAAGATCTTATTTAACTCATTAATAATTAATGAAGGAAACAGTAAGAGAGTAAAACCTTTTCAAAGGAGAATTCAAAGAACAAACACATATAACAGCAATCAGGAATGCTGAAATTCGCTTACCAATGAATGAGAAAATAGTATTTATAGGAAATGTAATGTTTGGAATCATCTCTTTTACATGTGTCTAAGTCACTTCAGTTGTGTCCAACTGTTTGTGACCCTATAGACTGTAGCCCACCAGGCTCCTCTGTCTGGCAAGAATACTGAAGTGGGTGGCCATGCCCTACTCCAGGGGATCTTCCTGACCAAGGACTGAACCCACGTCTCTTACGTCTCTTGCATTGGCAGGTGGTTTCTTTACCACTAGCCTCACCTGGGAAGCCCTCTCTTTTACATAGTGACAATCAATTGCACCTTCAACAGAGATGATTTATTTTCACGTCTACAGATAAGACTCTTTTGCATCAGTTTTCTACAACTTACAGAGTTGTAGGTAAAATTGCCCAAGGATAGTGAAAACACAGACACCTATATAATAAAATAACCCCAAAGGATCACCCAGACAACAACCATTGAGAAGATACCTAGTAATCTTCACCTATTCTGAGTTTTCCCTGATGATCTATTATAAATTTTCTTAACACTGTGCTTTTTAAAAATTGAAGTAGAGTTGATTGACAATATTGTATGGTATTAGTTTCAGGTGTACAGCAAAGTAACTCAGTTATAC
Source organism: Bos grunniens (assembly GCF_055505025.1). Taxonomy (NCBI): domain Eukaryota; kingdom Metazoa; phylum Chordata; class Mammalia; order Artiodactyla; family Bovidae; genus Bos; species Bos grunniens. The sequence goes on along the minus strand of NC_141166.1, from coordinate 114,450,478 downwards.
ATATATACAGTTATACATATATATTGACATAGATTTATAATTTAATTCTTTCTCATTATAGGTTTATACAAGATATTGAATAGAGTTCCTGTGGTATACACAGTAAATCCTTGCTCTCCATGTATTTTACATGTAGTGGCGTGTATCTGTTAATCTCATACTCCTAATTTATCCCTCCTCTCCACAGTTTGTTTTCTATGTCTGTGAGTCTGTTTCTGTTTTGTAAATCAGTTCATTTGTATTATTTTTTAGATGCCACATATGAGTGATATAATATTTCTCTGTCTGACTTCACTCAGTATGATAACCTCTAGGTCCATTCACCTTGCTGCAAATGACAATGTTTCATTCTTTTTTTATGGCTGAGTTAATATTGCATTATATATATATATATATATATATATATATATACAGATACATCTTCTTCATCCATTTCTATTGATGGACACTTGGGTTACTTCCATGTTTTGGCTGTTGTAAATAATGCTGCCATGAACTTTGGGGTACATGTATCATTTTGAATTAGAATTTTCATCTTTTCTGGATCTATTCCCAGGAATGGGATTGCTGGATCATATGGTAACTCTATTTTTACTTTTTAAGGAATGTCCATACTGTTCTCCATAGTGGCTGCACCAATTTACATTCCTACCAGCAATGTAGAAGGGTTCCCCTTTATCCATACCATCTTCAGTATTTACTATTTGTAGACTTTTTAATGATAGTCATTCTGACTAATGTGAGGTGATACCTCATTGTAGTTATGATTGGCATTTCTTTAGTAATTAGTGATGTTGAACATCTTTTCTTGTGCCCATTGGCCATCCGTATGTCTTCTTTGGAGAAAGGTCTATTTAGGTCTCCTACTCATTTTTTGGTTGGGTTTTGTTTTTTTTTTTTTTTACTTGAATTATATGAGCTGTTAGTATATTTTGGAAATTAATCCCTTGTCAGTGGCATCATTTGCAAATATCTTCTCCCAGTTTGTAGGTTGTCTTTTTGTTTTGTTTATGGTTTCCTTTGCTGTTTAACACTATGTTTTAATCCAAAGTTTCCCAAAAGGTAGAAGATATAACACTGGTGATACTAAAGACAATTGTTTTGGGTAGCTTCCAGTCTTTTTTTTTTTTTAATTTTTAATTGAAGGAGAATTGCTTTACAATGTTGTGTTGGTTTCTGCTGTTCAACATGAGTCAGCCATAATATACATGTGTGCATGTGTGCTTAATCGAAAAGTCATTCTGACAACTTGTGATCCCATGGAGCCTGCCAGGCTCCTCTGTCCATGAATTTTCTAGGCAACAATACTGGAATGGGTTGCCATTTCCTCTTCAGGGGATCTTCCAGACCCTAGGATAGAACCCACGACTCCTGCATTTCCTGCATTGCAGGCAGATTCTTTACCACTGAGCCACCAGGGAAGCTGTAAGTATACATATATCTCCCTAAAGATGATTTTAAATGGTATGATAAATGTTTTTTCATCTTAATGATCATATGCTTATTTTACAATGGGTTGTAAAATTAAAATTAGTCAACTCATGATTTCATAGCTATTATTTTTTTTGAAATATGTACCTAAACAGATCACTCTGAAATTTCAGAACACTAGGTCAAGAGTCTAAAATCTTATAGAAAGAGAAAATGTTATTTATAAAGGAATAAGAATCAAACAAACATCACACTTCTCATACACAACACTGGATGCTCTAAAATTAGTCAACTCATGATTTCATAGCTATTATTTTTTTTGAAATATGTACCTAAACAGATCACTCTGAAATTTCAGAACACTAGGTCAAGAGTCTAAAATCTTATAGAAAGAGAAAATGTTATTTATAAAGGAATAAGAATCAAACAAACATCACACTTCTCATACACAACACTGGATGCTCAAAACAAGGGGGAAATGCCTTTGGTTTGTAGTGAAAATTATGTGGAATAGAATTTTATTTCAATTCAAACTTTCCAATCAAGAGTGAGAGCAAAGTACAGTTATTCTCAGAAATTCAATAATTCAGAAAGTTTAATGTCCATGTAAATTCCAAGTAGCTTAAAAATGTACACATTTTTTTTAAAAAAATGTACTCACTTTGGACTTTCCTGGTTGCTCAGTGGATAGGAATCTGGCTGCCAATGCCAGGGACATGGGTTCGAAACTTGGTCCGGGAAGATTTCACATGCCACAGAGCAACTAAGCCTGAGCACCACAACTACTAAGCCAGCATGTTGCAACTACTGAAGCCTGTGTACCTACAGCCTGTGCTCTTCATGACAAACCTGTGCACCTCAACAAAGAGTGGCCCCTACTCGCTGCATCTAGAGAAAGCCCACACATCAACCAAGACCAAGCGCAACCACAAAACAAAAAAGGTACTCATTTCCGGTCAAGATGGGGTAACAAAAACCAGATTGACCCACTTCCCTGAAACAACTTTAAAAAATCAGATGAAATAGTGAATATATGAAATAATTATTTTTTAGATGTTAGGCATTAGATAATGAAGGACAGTGATCCCTGAGAGATGGGAAGCATAGCAAGGTGACTTCAACAATTATCCCAGTTTAGTTCCTGGAGAGAGTTTTCAGGCTGTAGTGCAGGAGGAGAACCCCAGCGGAATGCAATGATCTTTGAGTGGAGCAGATGGAACTGGGAGTTGGAGAGATGAAGTTAAGAGAGAGGCCCAAACTGCTGGAGTTTGCAGAACAAAGAACCAGAGAGGAGAAAACTTCTCAGAAAGATAGAACCCCCCCAAATGTCCAGAGGTGCTCCCAGAAGTATTCGTCTGAGAGCTTACCAGCACATGCATTTGAGAAAACTATACTAGATCATGTAAAGAACCACCAGTAAGGAGCTCACTCAGTGCCACAAATAGTGCCAATGCCCACCAGCCAAACTGGAAAACATCACAGTTCATGGGATATTGGGTAGAGCATGCAGAAGGGTCTCATTTCAGTAGTAGTACAAAATTAGCCCTAGATTAGATGCTCTCCTGGTCCTTCCTCAGATCAGATCAGTCGCTCAGTCGTGTCCGACTCTTTGTGACCCCATGAATCGCAGCATGCCAGGCCTCCCTGTCCATCACCAACTCCCGGAGTTCACTCAGACTCATGTCCATCGAGTCAGTGATGCCATCCAGCCATCTCATCCTCTGTCGTCCCCTTTTCCTCCTGCCCCCAATCCCTCCCAGCATCAGAGTCTTTTCCAATCAGTCAACTCTTCGCATGAGGTGGCCAAAGTACTGGAGTTTCAGCTTAAGCATCATTCCTTCCAAAGAAATCCCAGGGCTGATCTCCTTCAGAATGGACTGGTTGGATCTCCTTGCAGTCCAAGGGACTCTCAAGAGTCTTCTCCAACACCACAGTTCAAAAGCATCAATTCTTTGGTGCTCAGCCTTCTTCACAGTCCAACTCTCATATCCATACATGACCACAGGAAAAACCATAGCCTTGACTAGACGAATCTTTGTTAGCAAAGTAATGTCTCTGCTTTTTAATATGCTATCTAGGTTGGTCATAACTTTCCTTCCAAGGAGTAAGCGTCTTTTAATTTCATGGCTGCAGTCACCATCTGCAGTGATTTTGGAGCCCCCAAAAATAAAGTCTGACACTGTGTCCGCTGTTTCCCTATCTATTTCCCATGAAGTGATGGGACCAGATGCCATGATCTTCATTTTCTGAATGTTGAGCTTTAAGCCAACTTTTCACTCTCCACTTTCACTTTCATCAAGAAGCTTTTGAGTTCCTCTTCACTTTCTGCCATAAGGGTGGTGTCATCTGCATATCTGAGGTTATTGATATTTCTCCCGGCAATCTTGATTCCAGCTTGTGTTTCTTCCAGTCCAGCGTTTCTCATGATGTACTCTGCATAGAAGTTAAATAAACAGGGTGACAATATACAGCCTTGACGAACTCCTTTTCCTATTTGGAACCAGTCTGTTGTTCCATGTCCAGTTCTAACTGTTGCTTCCTGACCTGCATATAGGTTTCTCAAGAGGCAGATCAGGTGGTCTGGTATTCCCATCTCTTTCAGAATTTTCCACAGTTTATTGTGATCCACACAGTCAAAGGCTTTGGCATAGTCAATAAAGCAGAAATAGATGTTTTTCTGGAACTCTCTTGCTTTTTTCATGATCCAGCGGATGTTGGCAATTTGATCTCTGTTTCCTCTGCCTTTTCTAAATCTAGCTTGAACATCAGGAAGTTCACAGTTCACATATTGCTGAAGCCTGGCTTGGAGAATTTTGAGCATTACTTTACTAGCGTGTGAGATGAGTGCAATTGTGCGGTAGTTTGAGCATTCTTTGGCATTGCCTTTCTTTGGGATTGGAATGAAAACTGACCTTTTCCAGTCCTGTGGCCACTGCTGAGTTTTCCAAATTTGCTGGCATATTGAGTGCAGTACTTTCACAGCATCATCTTTCAGGATTTGGAATAGCTCAACTGGAATTCTATCACCTCCACTAGCTTTGTTCGTTTCTTTCTTTTGTTTTGTTTGTTTCTTCTTGCTATTCTTTGGAACTCTGCATTCAGATGTTTATGTATCTGATATTGGGTAGAGCATGCAGAAGGGTCTCATTTCAGTAGTAGTACAAAATTAGCCCTAGATTAGATGCTGTTCTGGTCCTTCCTAATGAAGCTTAAAAGCAAGCCCTGAAAGGATCAAGCTTATTTCCTGGTAAGTTAGCTACATCCCAGGACCGGAAAAAGTATTTGAAGAAATAAGAGCCAAAATTTTTCCAAATTTGAAAAAAACTAGATCCAAGAAGTTCAACAAGCCCAAGCACAAGAAACACAAGGAAATCTATACCACGGTCACATCGTAATCAAATTCATTAAAACAAGTTACAAAGGGAAAATATTAAAAGCAAACAAAGGGGATGGAAAAACACGAGTACAGAGGAACACAGATAATGACAGAACATTTCTTGTCAGAAAAAATGTAAGCAAAAACACAAACCAACCGGTGGAGTAACATCTTTAAAGTACTAAAAAAACGAAGATTTAAAGATGCCAAGCCTAGAAATTCTAAAAAATAGGTTCTCAGGATAAAATACAGCTGAGAGAGGAACTGATTATGTCTGGAACTTCATTAGCTATAAAGACCCATAGAAAGCTGTCTGGCTCTTAGTGCTTTTGTGCTCTGTTCTAACGTATGATTTTGCTTCTAATACTGATTGGAATGTTGCAGAGCAATTGCATGATTTACTCAAACCCATAAAGATAAATTCATTTCTTTTTAAAAATAAGCTTATTTATTTATTTATTTTTGCTGCACTGGATCTTCCTTGCTGTGTGAACTTTGCTCTAGTTGTGGCAAGTGGGGGCTACTTCCTGGCTGTGGTGTGCAGGCTTCTCATTGCAGTGGGTTCTCCTGTTGCAGAGCATGGGAACTGGGGTGCAGGCTTCAGTAGTTGTGGTTCCCAGGCTCTAGAGCACAGGCTTAATAGTTGTGGCGCTCAGCGTTGGTTGCTCCAAGGCAAGTGGAATCTTCCCAGATCAGGGACCGAACCAGCGTCTCCTGCATTGGCAGGCAGATTCCTTATCACTGAGCCACCAGGTAAACCCATAAATTCACTTCTTAATCTATACAATTATTCTGGAAATTAGTAATATTTTGACCAAAAATGAGGATTCCCTTAAAAGTAACCACATGGTTTATATTTAGAGAGATATTAGGTTGATAACAGTCTTAATTAGATTCGAGTAGAATACTTGAACGGAGAAGGCAATGGCACCCCACTCCAGTACTCTTGCCTGGAAAATCCCACGGATGGAGGAGCCCAGAAGGCTGTAGTCCATGGGGTTGCTAAGGGTTGGACATGACTGAGCGACTTCCCTTTCACTTTTCACTTTCATGCATTGGAGAAGGAAATGGCAACCCACTCCAGTGTTCTTGCCTGGAGAATCCCAGGGACGGGGGAGTCTGGTGGGCTGCCGTCTATGTGGTCACACACGACTGAAGTGACTTAGCAGCAGCAGCAGCAGCAGAATACTTGAAAATCTTTTTAATGAATATGGCGAAGCTGGGTATGTTATACTCTACAACCTGTTACAAACCTTTCAAATAAGTGAAAAATCCGAGATAGAAAATTAAGATTAACATTAATTATATTCCTTTGTGAGGCATGTTTTTATCTAAGCTATTTGCATTCTAGCACTTCATCTGAGATATATATCTATATTGCATAGTTGACAAATATTGTTAGCAGATAGCTGCTGTACTCATTTACATGTCTTTTGTTTGCTTGTTTGTTTTGGTTGTGTTGCTCGGCTTGTGAGATCTTAGTACCCTGGGCCCTCTGCAGTGAGACTGTGGAGTCCTAACCACTGGACCACCGGGAAATTCCCTACATGGTTATTGTATGGGTGAGTTTTGATAGTTAATACTGCAATAAGAAACATGCACGAACCTCAGTGGCTCGAAGGTTTATTTCTCATGCGTGGAATGTGTCAGCTGTGGCTGTGCACACTGTGTGTTCATTTCAGGATCCAAGCTGAAGAAGCGGCACCCGTTAAGGACACTCATTGGTGTGGTAGATGGAAAAGAGTGTAATGGCTGAACTGTGCAATGGCATTTAAGCTTCTGTTCAGATGGTCAATCGCACCTCACATTTCATTGGCCAAAGCAAATCACATGGCTAAATCCAGTGTTAACAAAATAAGGAAGTATGTGCCTCCTATATGAGGGACTGCAAGTTACATGGAAATGTGTAGTATATATAACTCTCTTACAGGAGGTGTGGTGAATAGTTGAGAACATTAATGCAATCTTCTACCATTATTAAATGGGATGCATTCAGTGAAGAAACAATTCAACAGACTGTTCTGCTCTGATTATTCAAATAAGACCAACCTGATGGTTTATTTAATATCCTTTCAAATCTTATCACTGCATTTTCAATTTAAAAATCACGAAACTTCTAGTGAAATACAAAGCATTGCTACCCAGTGGTATTGGGGTGTGGGTTTGTTTGTTTGTTTTGTCTATTTTTTTGGTGGAAATGTGGGGGAGAAAAGTCTCCTTAACAGGATCAATCACTAACCAGTTATGTCAAAGATAGTGACTCTCCTCTAATAACAGCAGTGTTGTAAAGCATTTCTTCCAATATATGGCTCACATGTTGTTGTTAAAATGTATGGCAGCCACCACCACTCACAGTTCCTATTACTGTCTGTAACTCTTCTGTCCTTTAAAATTTGTCCCCTACTCAAAATCTTTTCTCGAGAAGAGCTGTCATTGATTTTTCTCCAGTATTCCATTGAGATGCCACACTGTTTGAAGCAGAGTGTCAGTGACTATCCTTCCAGCAATTGTTCTGGCTTGTAATCACCCACACACCTTCACTTTGGCTCATCATATGGAAGGTAGCTTATCCTCCTGATGCCGCACACATGTCCTGGGCAGGGGACTGTTTTTGAAGAGCTCTGCTACCATATGGTTTTTATACATTTTCACTGTGATTCAAGAATTTTGGCATGGTGTTGAATTTTATATGTTTTGAGAGAGATTGAGCTCTGCCAGAATTTCAAAGACTTTAATTTTCTTCTGTAGCTTGATGCCACCGTTTTTCAGTTTCCATTATGATTTGATGGCCTTCCTGATATTATTGTTACATTTTCTTTATTAGTGCATGTAAGAGAATTATCCCCATCCCATGGCATGCTGCTGCCTTTAGAGAGAAAACTGTCATTTTTGGATGAGCTGAGAGATTCCAGATAATGGGAAGATCTGATAGTGTATGTAGGTAAAGGTAAGATTACTCACTGGATTTAGAATTTGCCTTTCATCTCTGCCGGGCACATGAGTGGGGAGTGTGAGGCTTCCAAAAAAAAAAAAAAACTAGCAACTGAGTGGAAGATGCAATAGGGAGGCTTAAACTTTGAATTTGAAAAGTCAGAAATTCTTCTGTTTGCCCCTGGTGAGTTGCTGACATAATAAGATGGAACTCATGCTATGAGGACTAAGATGAATGGAATTGCTAAAAAAGCAAAAGTTCCTTAAAAGCCTTTGTAACTCACCAAAAAAAGGGCTTCAGAAATACTATAGAGGGCTGAGAAAAAGGTCAAGGTTAAAGGCCCCATCTTCACCAATGTGAAAGAGAGGACTAGTTGATCAGTACAGGATTCCTCCAAGGAATTTTGGAACCAGAGATGGAACTCTCCTACTTTAGTCTCTAGGCAATTAGGAAAAGGCAGAAAGCAAGAAGCAAAGTGGCTGATGGCACTGGTTAGGGCATTGGGTTCAGATCCTGTGAAAGGAACCAGCAAATGGTTCCTGGAAGAGACAAGAATTCTGTCAGGTCTGGTGTTGGTGCCTGCCCAGATCTTTCTCAGGACAGCACTCTGACTGCTAAGTGTCTACTTCACCAAGTATTGAATTCAGACTAGAGCAAAGCATGGAGGTGGGGGCTGTGTAGCCAAAGCTAATCTGGGGTTGAAAGATAGCTTCTTGGATAAGGATTTTGTGTTCTGTAAACTAAAACAAGGGAGGGGGCATCTGCCCCTTTCTCCATGGATGAGGAGTCGACACTCTTGTCAAAAGTCACGAAACTTATTAGAATACAGTTACCTGTGAGCAGAGTCACTGTGATTAAAGCCATGGATTTTCTTCTCTTCCCCACTTTTAAGTAGTGAGTTGATTTGGGTCTTTGTTCAAAGCATTCAGATATTTTGCTCCTTTTTGGTACTTCTCACTCATGCAGCAGAAGGTATCAGAGGAGCTAGGGCTGCCTCATTAGGGAAGGCTGGGTTATCTTTCTATTGTTTTTCATGAGACGCTCTAGTTCCTGGGTTAAGTCTCTTGTAGGGAAAGTGTGGTCTTGCTTGGCCCAGGTAAAACTCCCCATCTTCGTAAGCAGGTTAAGAAATTTCTCTTCTAGAGGCCAGAAGACAGATGTGCACCTCCAGACAGCGCCAGGGATGGTAGTGGATTTCCTGAGCAGCACCGCGGTGAAAAGCGCTTTGAAGTGAAAAGGTGGAAAGAAAAAGTGGAAAATCTGGGCCTCGGGTATTACGATGGATAACTGTGCCACCTGCAGGAACCACATTATGGTTCTTTGCATACAATGTCAAGCTAAGCAGTCATCTGGTACTTTTGAACAGAGAGCTGTTGCATGGGGAGTCTGTAACATGCTTTTCACTTCCCTTGCTTCTCTTATGGGCTCAGAGCACGGCAGGTGTGTTCATTGGACAGCAGAGACTGGGAATTCCAAAGGTATATGCACCAGGAAAAGAGAGTTTTTTCATTAAGCTCAACTGTTTTGTTATGCATTTAATGACTTGCCCTCCTGTTACTTAATTATAAATTAGGTAGAACCATGTCTTCTCTGCTTTGTATTTTTTCAGTTTGCTATTCCTGCAGCCGTATTGTATTCCGTGTCAAATAAAATCCAGTAGGATTCTTTAAAAAGGAAAAAAGAAAAATTTCTCATGCCCTGGAAATTTCTATGAAGAACAGGATACACCAACTGGAACCCACTTCCAACCCTGCTTCGTTCTATTGCTTGCTCCTGCTGCTGCTTCTGCTAAGTCGCTTCAGTCGTGTCCGACTCTGTGCAATCCCATAGGCGGCAGCCCACCAGGCTCCCCTGTCCCTGGGATTCTCCAGGCAAGAACACTGGAGTGGGTTGCCATTTCCTTCTCCAATGCATGAAAGTGAAGTCGCTCAGTCGTGTCCGACTCTTAGTGACCCCATGGACTGCAGCCCACCAGGCTCCTCCATCCATGGGATTTTCCAGGCAAGAGTACTGGAGTGGGGTGCCATTGCCTTCTCTGATTCTATTGCTTGGAGAGAATTAATTCACTCTCATGGACAACATTAAAAAAAAAAAAAAAAAAAACGAGGCAGGATTTTCAGGGCTACCAAATGTGTTCAGTGGCATTCAGACTCCAGGTCTACAAATGCTTGGCTTTCATTTGTTTCAAATGCTTAGGCTCATGACTGAATAAGCAATCTACTGGGTGGTGGAATTATAGAAAACATATTAGATAACCCATGCTCTACAGGTGTTTTACATATAGAAGTCTTTCATGTGTAAAACTGGAAAGAAAGCTGGTCTACAGCCCTTCTTATTCCAGTGGGCATTTTATTTTCAAGAATAATGAAAATATGTTGTCCCCTGCATATTTCCTATTTCTGCTGTTATTAATATAAAGATTGTATCCAGGAAGCATGTGATTCCAGAAAATCCATCTGATGGTGGGTAAATACTACAAATTAATTTGGCTGAATTTCTCTAGAAGTTGTAACCAACTATCCTGTCCCCTCTGAAGTGCTGTGCAAGAGGGCAATTTGCTGCTGGCCTTCTGCAGCTTATTTTATCGTAGAGGAAAGGACCGATTTGCACCATGTAAATCACTAAAGTATTTAGGCTTTCCCTCAAGGAACAAGGCTATGTTGGCCAGAAGGTGACCCATAAATCATGATGGGAGCAACAAAGGGTGGTAAGGTTAGCAGTATGAAACGGACTTTCAGGCTTTCAGACTCAGTGGCCAGACACAGTAAGGTAGTATATCACGGTAAGGGGCTAACTTCTAGGCTCTTTGGATGTGCCTCCATCAGGAGTCCATCACCTTGTACTAAGACACATGAGACCAGATGGTAACCTTAGAATTCAGCTGCTCACCAGAAATGGTTTGGCTGACTTGATGGCCTTGTTTGTTGGGAGCAGAAAGAGAGGAATGCGAGGATGAATTGAGAGCATTCCTGGGAGTTTGGAGGAAGATCATGAATTGGGAACATTTGCCACTTTCTGATTCTTTACCAAGGAGGGAAAAAACAGGGAGGGAACACAACAGAAAATTGGATTAAAGTTTTACTGAGCCTAGCCCCGCCCATCAGAGAAAGACCCAGTTTCCCCCTCAGTCAGGCTCTCCTGTCAGAGAGCTTCAATAAGCTTCCATAAGCCTCTTATCCTTATCCATCAGAGGGCACACAGAATAAAAACCTCAATCACAGAAAACTAACCAAACTGATCACATGGACCACAGCCTTGTCTAATTCACTGAAACTATGAAACATGCCATGTAGGGCCACCCAAGATGGAGAGGTCATGGTGGAGAGTTCTTACCAAACGTGGTCCACTGGTGAAGGGAATGGCAAACCACTTCAGTATTCTTGCCTTGAAAACCCCATGAACAGTGTGAAAAGGCTAAAAGATAGGACACTGAAAGATGAACTCCCCAGGTCGGTAAGTGCCCAATATGCTACTGGAGATCAGTGGAGAAATAACTCCAGAAAGAATGAAGGGATAGAGCCAAAGCAAAAACAATACCCAGTTGTGGATGTGACAGGTGATGGAAGTAAAGTCCAGTGCTGTAAAGAACAATATTGCATAAGAACCTGGAATGTTAGGTCCATGAATCAAGGCAAATTGGAAGTGGTCAAACAGGAGATGGCAGAGTGAACGTCGACATTCTAGGAATCAGCGAACTAAAATGGACTGGAATGGGTGAGTTTAACTCAGATGACCATTATATCTACTACTGTGGGCAAGAATCCCTTAGAAGAAATGGAGTAGCCATTATAGTAAACAAAAGAGTCCAAAATGCAGTACTTGGATGCAATGTCAAAAATGACAGAATGATCTCTGTTTATTTCCAAGGCAAACCATTCAATATCACAGTAATCCAAGTCTATGCCCTAACCAGTAATGCTGAAGAAGCTGAACAGTTCTATGAAGACCTAAAAGACCTTCTAGAACTAACACCCAAAAAAGATGTCCTTTTCATTATAGGGGACTAGAATGCAAAAGTAGGAAGTCAAGAGATACCTGGACTAACAGGCAAACTTGGCCTTGGAGTACAAAATGAAGCAGGGCAAAGGCTAACAGAGTTTTGCCAAGAGAACGCACTGGTCATAGCAAACACCCTCTTCCAACAACATAAGAGAAGACTCTATACATGGACATCACCAGATGGTCAATACCAAAATCAGATTGATTATATTCTTTGCAGCCAAAGATGGAAAAGCTCTATACAGTCAGCAAAAACAATACCAGGAACAGACTGTGGCTCAGATCATGAACTCCTTATTGCCAAATTCAGATTTAAATTGAAAGTATGGAAAACCACTAGACCATTCAGGTATGACCTAAATCAAATCCCTTATGATTATACAGTGGAAGTGACAAATAGATTCAAGGGATTAGACCTGATAGAGTGCCTGATGAACTATGGACAGAGGGTTCATGACATTGTATAAGAGGCAGTGATCAAGGCCATCCTGAAGAAAAAGAAATGCAAAAATGCAAAATGGTTGTCTGAGGAGGCCTTACAAATAGCTGAGAAAAGAAGAGAAGTGAAAGACAAAGGAGAAAAGGAAAGATATACCCATTTGGATGCAGAGTTCCAAAGAATAGCAAGGAGAGATAGGAAAGCCTTCCTCAGAGATCAATGCCAAGAAATAGAGGCAAAAATAGAAAGGGAAAGACAAGATCTCTTCAAGAAAATTAGAGATACCAAGGGAACATTTCATGCAAAGATGGGCACAATAAAGGACAGAAATGGTAGGGACCTAACAGAAGCAGAAGATATTACGAAGAGGTGGCAAGAATACACAGAAGAACTATACAAAAAAGATCTTCATGGCCCAGATAATCACGATGGTGTGATCACTCACCTAGAGCCAGACATCATGGAATGTGAAGTCAAGTGGGCCTTAGGAAGCATCACTATGAACAAAGCTAGTGGAGGTGATGGAATCCCAGTTGAGCTATTTCAAATCCTGAAAGTGCTGCACTCAATATGCCAGCAAATTTGGAAAACTCAGCAGTGGCCACAAGACTGGAAAAGGTCAGTTTTCATTCCAATCCCAAAGAATGGCAATGCCAAAGAATGCTCAAACTACCGACAATTACATTGACCTCACATGCTAGCAAAGTAATGCTCAAAATTCTGCAAGCCAGGCTTCAACAGAACGTGAACCATGAACTTCCAGATGTTCAAGCTGGATTTAGAAAAGGCAGAGGAACCAGAGATCAAATTGCCAACATCCGTTGGATCATAGAAAAAGCAAGAGAAATCCAGAAAAATATCTACTTCTGCTTTATTGACTATGCTAATGCCTTTGACTGTGTGGATCAAAACAAACTGTGGAAAATTCTTTAAGAGATAGGAATGCCAGACCGCATTACTTGTCTCCTGTGAAACCTGTATGCAGGTCAAGAAGCAACAGTTAGAACTGGACATGGAACAACAGACTGGTTCCAAATCGGGAAGAGAGTACAACAAGGCTGTATATTGTCACCCTGCTTATTTAACTTATGTGCAGAGTACATCATGTGAAATGCCGGGCTGGATGGCACAAGCTGGAATTAAGATTGTTTGGAGAAATATCAATAACCTCAGGTATGCAAATGATACCACTCTTATGGCAGAAAGTGAAGAAGAACTAAAGAGCCTCTTAATGAAAGTGAAAGAGGAGAATGAAAAAGTTGACTTAAAACTCAACATTCAGAAAACTAAGATCATGACATCCAGTCCCTCATGCAAATAGATGAGGAAACAATAGAAACAGTGAGGGACTTCATTTTATCAGGCTTCAAGATCACTGCAGACGGTGACTCCCGCCATGAAATTAAAAGACGCTTGCTCCTTGGTAGAAGAGCTATGACCAACCTAGACAGCATATTAAGAAGCAGAAACACTACTTTGCCAACAAAGGTCTCTCTAGTCAATGCTATGGTTTTTCCAGTAGTCATGTATGGTTGTGAGAGTTAGACTATAAAGAAAGCTGAGCGGCAAAGAATTGATGCTTTTGAACTGTGGTGTCAGAGAAGACTCTTGAGAGTCCCTTGGACTGTAAGGAGATCCAACCAGTCAATCCTAAAAGAAATCAGTCCTGAATATTCATTGGAGGGACTCATGCTGAAGCTGAAACTCCAATACTTTGGCTACCAGACGTGAAGAACTGACTCATTGGAAAAGACCTTGATTCTAGGAAAGATTGAAGGTGGGAGAAGGAGATGATGGAAGATGAGATGGCTGGACGGCATCACTGACTGGATGGACATGAGTTTGAGTAAGCTCTGGGAGTTGGTGATGGACAGGGAAGCCTGGCATGCTGCAGTCCATGGGGTCACAAAGAGTTGGACACAACAGAGCGACTGAACTGAACTGAAACTAAGTTCTGATCAGAACTTAGTGAATTATTAAACTAAAAAGTTTAACTGAAATATATTTCAACATTCAATGCTACTGTGGCATCATTACACTCTAGATTCAGAATGAGTGTTTCTTTTCCCAGGATTACTTGCTTTGAGTGATAACTGGAACTCAGTATTATGTAGATGAGCCAGCAACTATGTCAATACTTATAATTCCACATATATTTACTGAAGATGTAGTATTTGAAAAGATGAACCAAATAATGGATGTCATTGGGAAGGAAATTAAGGTCTAAATATAAAAATATTCTGATGAGATGTCAAAACTTTAATGTCCAGCATCCAGATGTTTACAAATAGAAATTTTACAAGAGTATTATCTTCATTGGACAGTATGAATATGGCCTTCAAGTATTGATTTATACCCAATTTCCAATTCTACTGTATTTTCCCAGATTTAAACAACCACCCTCATTTGATACAAATTAAAAATTCACTTTATTAATCTTAATAGAGTATTTCAGTTCTCATAATACTGTTTCATAAAGACATGTCATTTATTTATTCTTTTTTAAAAAGTGCATAAAGAATTCAGAAAGAAAAGTCAAAGAAAAAATCATAAAATTCACCCTTCTAAAGTGTAGAGCTCAGTGGGTTTTAGTATATTCATAAGATTATGTGATTATCACATTACATAATTACAGAACATTTTTATCACTCCAAAAAAGAAACCCTGTACCCATTAGCAGTAACTTCCCATCCTCCTATGTCCTCAGGGATGAGAACCACTAATAACCACTAATCTACTTTCTGTCCCCGTGAATTCCCCTATTCTGAACATTTCATGTAAATGGAGCTATATAATATGTTGCCTTTTGTTTCTGGTTTCTTTAACTTGGCATAATGTTTTCAAGATCTGTGCATGTTTTAGCATGAATCACTTACTTCATTCCTTTTAATGGCCGAATAATATTCCATTGTATGGATATACCTCGTTGTGTTTATCCATTCACTTGAGTTGTTCTCAGTTTTTGGCTATTATGAATGATGCTGCTATTAACATTTGTGTACAAATTTTTGTGTGAAAATATGTTTTCATTTCTTTCAGATGTACACTTAGGAGTGGAGTTATTAGGTCATGTAATAACTCTATGTTTATTCCAGAAATTGCCAGACTGCTTTTCAAAGTGGTCACACTACTGTATATTCCCATCATCAATGTATGATGGTTATAATTTCTCCACATCTTTGCCAACACTGTCCATCTTTTTCATTGTAGCCATCCTAGTGAGTATGAAGTGATATCTCATTGTCTTGATATACATTCCCTTTGGAGAAATGTCTATTGAAGTCCTTTGCTCATTTTTAATTGGGCTGTCTTTTTATTATTAAGTGGTAAGAATTCTTTATATATTCTGGATACTAGACCACTATCAGATAAATGATTTGTAAATATTTTCTCTTCTTTTGTGGGCTTTTTTCTTTCTTGATAGTGTCCTTTGAAGCACTCCAATTTTTCATTTTAGTAAAGCCTAATTTATCTATTTTTTTCCTTTGGCTGTTTGTTCTTTATGTGACACATTTAAGAAACCAATTCCTAACCCAAGTTCATGAAGACTAACGCCTATGTTTTCTTCTAAGTGTTTTATAGTTTAAGCTCTTGCATTTAGGGCTTTGATCCATCGTAAACTAGGTTTTGAATATCATGTGAGATAGGGACCCAACTCATTATTTTGCATGTGGATGTCTATTCCATTTTCTAGGCATTTTGGGTTCTATTTTATTTATTTTTTTTTTAAATTCTTTTTAATTTATCAGACTTGGTTTATCACCAGCATTTATAAAACCAGAGCTAGGCAAAGAACTAGGTCTGGAGACACAAGCATGGTCTTAATATAGCAAATGTTTAGCCTGCCCTGATTATTACAAATCAGAACAGCGAGAATATTCGCAGGGGTTCTATTTTAAAATATGGAAAGTATTGATAAAGGAATTGGTACAATTCTAATGAAATGTATTAACATTACACTGAGAATTTAAAATTTCTAAATTCTACATTTATGTCCAAATTACGTTGGTTTTCATCTAAAGGAGGCCACTAGATTTCTTTGTTAACCTTTGAAATTATTTGTGCATCATAGATTTGTAAAACTCTCTGAAATATCAGCTCTGTATATGTGCTGGTAGTTTCTCATAGGGTGTTTTCAAAGATCAAGCTGCTTGAATTCATTTTGAATTCTTCAGTTGGTAATGAGTATTCTGAACATGAAGCAAAGATAGTTTTTAACCAATAGTGAGCAGTTTATTTTATTTTCTTATTTTAGCATTATTTTCTCTCCATAGTTTTACAGCAATATTGGACAGTTGATATTTTTTACCTTACCCTCTTGTTTCTTGGCATTTATTGACTTGGTTTTAGTCAGCTGTAGTTGTGAAATTTGAATTCTGTTCTCCTACCACTTATAATACTCCTTTGCCTACTTGTATGAAGTATGAAAGTGTTTTATTCAGAAATGGTCAATGAAATTACTTATTCCAGCAGACACAAAAATAACTCAAATGAGTAAAGTTTGGCTTCATCTACCTCATTTTTGAAATTAGTGTAATTTCCAACATCCCCAGTCAAGTAAATATTGGTTGCTTTTGAAAACGGTATGGGAAAAAAGTAGCAGATATAGCAACGGACGTATATTCCTCAGACATTCAGACCTAAGGCTGTTCTCCAACCTGGCTTCTGTGGAACTGCCATTCTAACAAGCAGATGCTGTAAGCAAGAATGTGAATTATTAATGCAGTATAGCATTGTCACCAACAGACCACATAAATCTATTTTAAAAATTCTTTTACATACATAGGACAGATTCTGCTGTGGCACTATGTGCTCTAAAAGCTGCAGATACATTTTAGAAAACACTGATGAAGCCATTACTGTTCTGTCCATTTGTTCATAGTATATATCATTATTCAAGAAATTTAAGAACCATAATGATGGAAAATCACACGGAAAGAAAAGAAGAGGAACATGGACTCTGTCAGAAACAAGGGCTACATTTTTATTCAAGAGGTCCCTAATGATGGAAAATCACAGTGAAAAGCAGAGGCAAAACCAGGATTCCATAAAGGACCTGACACACACCAGTGGTACAAGTAGGAGAACAGTCATAGCAGACGCGTAAAAATAAAGAAAAACAAAATTAACGAGAGACAAGCTGTACTGGGGCTGACGTTCAAAACAGCAACAAATCACAGCGAATTCTGAAGATTAATTTCAAAGAATCTTCTGAAATAAGCAAGGAGACAGACAGCATCAATATTAATGAAGCTGAAATAGAACTCCAAAAGAGCCGCAGCATAAAATGGCACATGAATGTTTTGTTTTTAAATGGATTGTAGATTGGATCACAGGACCATCAGGAAAATGAAGGGACATTCACAAGAACATCATAACAGGGCCAGCTGTGTGATAAGCAATTACAGCATCAGTGCTAGAATCTCCTATGTAAAAGAAAAACATCAGTAGTGAAATAAAAGAAAATGTCAACAGTCTGCAGATGAGGTAAAAGAAAGTGAAGAATAGATTTTATTGAGCCTCAATAGCCTTCACTGTGTCAATATCGAATGTCTTTGATAAAACAGACAATAGGCATTCGAAGAAAGATCAGAATTTGATTCCGTCTTGTAATGCACTCAATTTCCCTTCAGCTTGTCAGCTAAGCAGCCCTGGAATCAGCCCAAAGCTTCCACTGCTTAAACCACTTGCCCGGTTGCAAACTAAATGCTTTTGGAAGCTGTATAGCTTTGACAGGCTTCTAGAGTCTACAGATGTCTCAGGCATCTATAGATCAAATTTTAAAGGAAATAGTTTAGGTGTGTTAATAGCAGTGGAATGCTATAGTCCACATTTTTATAAATAAAGGATTTGTTATTAAAAGGCAAGTTGTCAATTATTATCTCCCTGTTGGTTTCATGGGTTGCTGCCCTCCAGATGGACAGGTCCAGGGGCTGTGTCTCAATGGAGTTGTGGCAATTCCACTTGGCATTTCCATTGCTATGTGGTACCACAGAGGGAGAAAATAACACCCACTTCAAGCTTTTTCTCTCTTCCTATAGCTCTACAATATTTATGATTGCAAGTTGTTAAGCTATTTTAACCACTAGCTGAGCCAAAGCCTGTTTGCAGGGGACAGAAGAGTGTGGGGTGGGGGGCAGAATTTACTTCCTATCCACAGTTAGAAAAGTAAGTCATGTCCGGCATAAAACAGCCTCTGTAGGGTTGGGTTCTTTGCCAATCTCCTCCTAAAAAATGAATGGGAAGTTGTGGACATTTCTGGAGAATTTATAGCAAGGGGCCATTTCACAGAGCTTTACTCTCTGTACTACCACAAAGAAATATTAGCCCTGTAGTAATTTAAAGATATGTCCATAGATTCTTTGGTATTCTTCCCTTAGGAGCTGGCACTTAATTCTCCTCTCTTTGATAGTAAGCTGGACTTAGTGACTAACGGAATATGATGATACGGGGCATGATGTTGGAGACTAGGTTATTAAAGGCATTGAGCTTTCCTCCTTGCTCTTTCTTGAATGATTCACTTGGGGGGAAGCAGTGGCCGTGTCATGGGGTAATCTCAAGAGGGCACTCAGGCAATCCTGCGGAGAGGCCCATTGGTTGAGGAACTGAGCTGCCAAACGGCAGCCAACAGGAGCAAAAGGAGGTCACTTGTCGAGAACCATATGGGCCAGCCATCTTCTGGTCCCAGTCAGCCTTCAGGTGGCTGTAGCCGGGCCTGACATCTTGAGTGCAACCATGTGAGAGTCCCTGAGACGGAATCCCTCAGCTGAACCTCTTCCAAATTCCTGACCCACAGAAACTGTGAGGTAATAAATATTCATTGTTTAAGCTGCTAAGTTAGGGGGTGATTTTTTTTTTTTTTTTTTGCCATGCCATACCACTTACAAGAATCTTAGAGCAGCTTCAATCCTGACCGGGGATTGAATCTAGGCCTTGGCAGTGAAAGCCTGGAATCCTATCCACTAGGTCACCAGGAAACTCCCTGGGGGTGACCTTCTATGTGCAATAGATAATTAATACAAGCCCCTGCCATTTATTTATGGTATTTATGTCCTAGGCTCTGTTTGCCAGACATAAACTTCTTATAATGTAATGAGATTCTTTAAAGAGGCCTAAGATTGCTAATTGCAATATGTGTATGAATCAGCCTGTTAGGAATGCTATTTTCTGTGGCACATTCCCTAACATGGGACCTATGAATCTGTATTTTCTAGAACACACTATTTGAGAAATATTGCTTCAAGCCTTTATCCTTTTTCTTCAGCAAATGCACATCTTTTAAATAAGACCCTCTGGGCATGTTGTTCCTTGTTTAAAAAATTATTACATTATTATTTTTAAAATACTACCCAAAGACTGTAGTGAAGTTTTTGCAAAGAGCAAGAGATAGTGTACCCTGATGAGAAGGTATTTTTGGAGACCAAGGATTTCTCAAACCAGATCCTTTGGAAGTCTGTCTTATTTGTTTGGGTAGGATACTTGCACTACCCAAGGAATTTTGGATTTGCATTTAGGGTAATTCTATAGGCAAAAGCCTATGCCTCATTTTGCTCACAGGTTTATCTAATTTTTAGGAGGTAAAGACAGAACCATCTCAGAGGACCAGAGAGTTGCCAGCATGGTAGACCTGAGGGTCCCCAGAGGCCTTTCCCCAGTAGAAATCTCCTTCAGCCTCATAGGATAGAATAGAGTCATTCTCTTATCTCAACCATCTATATATTTGGTGTATTTTTAAAAAATGTTTCCAATTATAATTGGGAGATGTCATCAATTATAAGATACACTTTGATTTATGAGATATTAAAATGAAAAAATATGCATCTTAGAATAGATGAAATAATAATTTTATGATTGACAAGAGTGGTATCAACAACTCATCACTGGTTGGGAGAGTCTAGTTAATGAAATTGTTTCTCACCTAAAGATTTGATAGAAAGCAACACTGAAATTTTAAACTATTATCGAAATTATTATGTTAATTTGTGCTTAAAATTATAGCGACAAAAACAACTGCATGTGTGCTAAATTGCTTCAGTTGTGTCCCTATGGACCGTAGCCTGCCAGGCTCCTCTGTCCATCGGTTTTCCAGGCAAGAATACTGGAACCCACTAGGCTCCTCTGTCCACAGAATTCTCCAGGTAAGAACACTGGAGTAGGTTGCCATTTCCTCTTCCAGAGGATCTTTCCGACCCAGGGATTGAACCAGCATCTCTCAAGTCTCCTGCATTGACAGGCAGGTTCTTTTCCACTACTGCCACCTGGGAACCCCAACAAAAATGATTCCTAGTACTTGATTCTTATGATCTTGCAATGTAACTGGAACTTATCAGAACAATCACAATGCTTATATACAAAAAATTTGTTTTCTTAAAAGATCAATTTTTAATTCATTTATTCATGGTCTCTGATGTCACTCGGAGAAGGAAATGGCAACCCACTCCAGTGTTCTTGCCTGGAGAATCCCAGGGATGGGGGAGCCTGGTGGGCTGCCGTCTATGGGATCGCACAGAGTCGGACACAACTGAAGCGACTTAGCAGCAGCAGCAGCTGATGTCACTGGGTCCTCAGTGGTGCTAGCAAGGATTTGGCAACGGTTTGGGGTATCACTGCTGAAGGGAGGGTAGAAAAGGAATAGTTTTGTAGCCTAAAGATATAATTGTCATTAGTAGGAGATGATCTAGAATATGATTCTTTAATGAGGTCCTCCTACTATACCTTCCTGTACTCCTTTCTTACTGCTCCACCTCTCACTCTCAGAGGAAGGAGGCATCATCACACCACTTCCTCAGTGTCTTGGCTACACCCTTTCAGCCTCCAGTCCCAGAGGAAGAGGTGACCACCTTGTCCTCATATAAAGCCAGTCCTTCCATTTGTGCCCCGGACTATTCTCTTCTGATTTCTCAAAGAATTCACTTAAACTATGACTGCTTTTTCCTGTTCTCAGCTTTAACCAACACATCTCTACTGGCTCCTTCCCATCCATTCACATTTAAGCATCCTCAAGGGTGTCTCATTTTATAAGTCCTGTGAAATAAATACCAAGTAGTAAATTGAGTGAAATTATGAAACCCAGGCAGAGCTTAGATGAAAGATCCTAATTCCTTCAAACTGCCGAAAGCATCTTCTCAGAGAGCGCCTGTGCCCAAGATGCTAACTATTCATTCCTTCAAAACAAAGGGTTAAGCACCTTCCAGGGTTGTGGTAGAAAGCTGGAAATGTTTTCATTTACAAGAAAAATAGAACTTCAATCCAAAATTTCAACTGAAATATGTATTTTTCATGGGTTTCCTAATTAGAAAGTTAGAGAGAGAAGCATGTTTTCTTTGTAGTTGGGAAAGAGTAGCCATAAATAAGGACTGAAATGCTTAGCTATTTGGATGAAGCCTTTCCACCAAGACTACTTACTCTACTCCTAGTCAATAAGAAACAGAACTGAAAGTATGGTTAGTTTTACAGATTCTTTACATTAAAACTTTTCTATACTCAAAACAGACAGCCATATTCTAGTATATGCAAGTATTCTATAGTTAAAGATGAATTATTGCAATCTAAAGGTCCAATTTCTTAAGAACATTTACAACAGCATTGGAAGTATGAAACATTTTTTTTGACTAAAGATGCCTAAGACTTGTACACTAAAAACTGCATAACATTGCTGAGACAAATAAAAGAAGGCCTAAATAAAAGAAGAGCTATATTTTGCTCATGGGTTTGAAGACTCAGTATTGTTAAGACATCTGTTCTCTCCAAATTGACCTATACATTCAATGCATTCCCAATAAAAAAACTCAGCAGGCTGTTTTATAGAAACTGTCAAACTGATTCTAAAATTCATATGGAAATGCAAAGGATCTAGCGTAACCAAAAGAACTGAAAAAGAAGAACAAAGTTGGAGGACTAACTATATGGTTTTAAGACTTTGTAAAGTTGCAGTAACCAAGACAGTGAGGTATACTGGCACAAAGACAGAAAAACAGATCAATGAAATAGAAGAGACAGTTCAGAAATAGACCACATGTATATGAACAGCTGTTTTTTTGACAAAGGTATATACGTAGTTAAGTGGAAAATGGATAATCTTCCCAATAAATGGTGCTAGAATGTTTGGATATCTACATGCATAACAAAGAATGGATGTATACATATATCAAAACTTGTCAAGTTGTGCATTTAAGTATTTATAATTCATTGTATGTAATTTATACTTCAATATAGCTGTTTTTAAAAAATTAAGATTTATTTTTGAAGAACCAACATATAATTTTTCAGATGGTGTTGTCAGATGTCTCCCAAATCATAATTGGAATGCCATCTGGGTTAGGATCTCCTGTGGATGGACAAACACAAGAGGGTAACTCTCTGCTTTAGTTAAGTATACACCAGGCTGAGCTAAGGTGCTACCACTGGATTCTTTTGTTTTTAATTAAAGCCGTTTCTTACTATATTAGATTAGAATTGATGATCAGAACCCAATAGTCATTTTTGCTAATAGAATGGATTTTTAATTTGAAATGATTGAAGTATCTCCAAAATAAACTCTAATTTTAGAATGACACAATCATGTAGATTTTTTAATCGTCCTTAATAATCTGAGTTGGTACTATTATATATTAGGCAGGAAATCCTATTACATTTAATGTCTAATTATGTTAGGGAAAGGAAATGATTCCTAGAATCATCCACAGTAAACTTGTAAGGGCTAGGACGTCCCTGGCAGTCCAGTGGTTAAGACTGCTCTTGCATTGTTCACCTCAGTTCAGTCGCTCAGTAATGTCCAACTCTTTGCAACCCCATGGACTGCAGCACGCCAGGCCTCCCTGTCCATCACCAACTCCCAGAGTCCACCCAAACCCATGTCCATTGAGTCGGTGATGCCATCCAACCACCTCATCCTCTGTCGTCCCCTTCTCCTCCTGCCCTCAATCTTTCCCAGCATCAGGGTCTTCCATTGAAGGGGGCATTGCTTATCTCTGTTAGGGAACTAAGATGCTGCATGCCACATGGTTTGGCCAAAAATAATTTTTTTAAGGGCAACGATTTAGTTTTTAGTATATTTTTACATTCTAATAGCTATTAAAAATGAGCGTGGTTTAGTGGTTAAGATATTTGTCATTCAAAAAACGTGGGCTAAATGTCCATCAAGCAATTGATGGACAAAATAAAATATGGCACAGATTCAAAGGCATAATATTCAACCTTTAAAAAAAGTGAAATTCTGATACATGCCACGACATGGATGAATTTTCAAAACATGCTAAGTGAAATTAGCTGGATATAAAAGACAAGTATTATATGATACTACTTACATGAGGTACCTAGAATAATCGAATTCACAGAGATGCAAAGTAGACTGGTGGTTACTAGGTGATGGGAGAAGCGAGTAAGGTAACGGGGAGTTGGTGCTAAATGGGTACAAAGTTGCAGTTTGGGAACATGAAGAAGTCCTGGAGGTAGATAGTGGTGATGGTTGCACAACACTGAATGTATTTCCTGCCACTGAATTGTACACTTAAAAATGGTTAAAATGGTAAATTTTAGGTTGTATATATTTTGCCACAATAAAAATTTTTTTTAAAGCCTGGGCTAAGAACCAGTTCTGCCACTTTAAAGTTATGAGATCTTGAACTATATTTGTTTAGTGCCCACAAATTCCTCCTATGCAAATAGGGATAATATTAGTAATACCTACCTCATAGAGTTAGAGTTGTTATGGGAATTAAATGAGATAAATTATGTAAAGTAATTAAAGAGTGTTTTTTGACAAAGTAAAAGTGAAGAAATATATATATATATATATATATATATACACCATATATACCATATATATACATATATTTACCTCTCCATTCCTGAGGTCAATAGTTTGTTGAATGAGTGAGGAAAGGAATGAACTGCAGGGCACTTTCTCCCAGTGTATTCAAAATGTTAGAGCAATGACAACAAAAATGACTACTAATTTTTGCATAGTGATTAGAGTTCACAGAGAGCTTTCATATACATCACCATGTCTGAATGTCATAATAACACAACGAGTAGGGCAGATGTGAGAGTGCTGTTCTTTACCACCAGGAACCCACATCAAGGCAGTTAGGGTTTTCGTGCAATGATTAGGGTGCTTAATGCAACGGAAGAGTGAAATAGCAAAGTTAAACTTCAAACTCAGGTTTGAAGCCTGGATCTTTTCTACAAACACAGTAGAAAAAGGCCAACAGGATGGAAAATGTGCGGAACGTAAGACATCATGGAAGGTTGGTAGATAGCAGCATTGCGTGATTCCTTTGCCCCAAATATCCTTCCTTCCCTTACACCTAAAAATTAGCTACTAAGCCTCTGGCAATGAGGGGTCAAAGTGGGACTTCAGTGCGCCTGAAACAAGGTATCTTTTGATGGTGAGTGACAGCCAGAAAGCACAGGGAAGAGAGACAGTGGGTGGGGAAATCTGACACCGAGGACTTCAAAGGAGGAATGAGCATTGTCCTACACTTTCATTCCCATCACTGGAAAAAAGCACTGGCAGGTTGTCCCATTTCTTGGTTGATGATTTCTCCTATTGCTCAAGTCATTGTCTCTGTAAGATGGAAGATGGATAAGGGAAAGCTGGAAACAAAGAAATAAGGCTACTGCAAACTGGACCAGATTAGATTTTGACTGTGATTTCTGCTAGAAGTTGAGAATAGTGACTTGGGCAATAAGTGAGGAAGGACCCAGCTAAGAAATGGATCTGTCTTCCTGTACTGGGGCAGAGCATCTGGAAGCAATGAAAATGAGACTATGGAGCCTTCCGTCCACTGTTGTCTGTGACAACTCTTCCTCCGTAATTCCCCGGGCTGTCTTTTTTTTTTTTTTTTTTTTAGACTAGATTTTTGGAGGTATTATCTTCTACCTACAACATAAAATTTCTGCCTTTAATTCTGCAACTGAAGTGTGTACCACATTCTCATTTCATTTAAAATGTTATAATTGAGTCATAAGAAAGCTGGGTAGTCATACAATCACTCTGAAAAATGCTTGAAGCAAAGTCTTACTGAGATGATTCCAACCTCAAACTATATGGCAAGCACACGGTTCTCCCAGTGCCTTCATCGTGATAGAGGTGATCTTCCTGTAGTCTCTTTTGTTGTCTGCCTGCCTAAGACGCTCTTTCTGGCTCTAATGAGTAAGGATACAGACACATGTCATTGCTCCTTTCTCTCTACTCCTCTGACCTCGGATAGCATGCAGCTAGATTCTGTCTCCATCGTTACTACAGAAAGTGCCATCTTTAAAAGAAGAATGCCTTTTGCAATCTTGTAAGAACTCCAGCTGGTCTGGCAAAGGTTGTAACCTATTTCACATCTTCAAGGACTACTTTTTATTTGGGGGTGTCTTTAAAAAAGCAACACTCTACAACTCCCTGTTTCCTTACATAAAATTCCCCCATATCCTTTATCTCTATGCTTTAAAACACACTTTTAGGAGGCATAAGCACTACAGGTAAGATCTAAAAAGCTCAATGTTAAAAACTGTTAAAGTGTCATTAATTGCACGTGGTAAGAATCTTTAAAATAAACAGAAACTTCTTGAATGAACATCTGTATGACACCATATACTTTCACATTACATCAGGTTGTTGGTCTACTAGAAGATACTGAGAAAATTTCACATGGATGTGAAATTATGATGGTTTCCAAGCCTACAGGTCTTCTCTGTAGCTCAAACAGTAAGGAATCCTTCTGAAGTGCAGGAGACCCAGGTTTGATCCCTGGGTCGGGAAGATCCTCTGGAGAAGGGAATGGCAGTCCACTCCAGTATTCTTGCCTGGAGAATCTCATGGATAGAGGAGCCTGGTGGGTTACAGTCCATGGGATCACAAAGAGTCGGACGCAACTAAGCTACTACTACCAAGGCTACTGGTGTCTCTGAAAAGAAATATCTGTTCCTAATATTTGGTGTTGAGGGAGAGTCAGATCATATGGTAATACAGATGCTACTCTCGTTATTTCTGTGTTAAAGAAGCAATTGAAATATATAGAACTTTGAAGACTGATGATGGTGATAATGTAATGGAGCCTGTAGGTAGTTCAGGGCTCCCTGGAGGAAAGGAGCTCAAGGTAAGAGGGGCTGTGTACTAATAAAAGTGTCTTAGAGAGGGGATGGGATTCACAAAGTTTGAAGGAGACAGTGGGTGGCTTAAATAGTAGATATTTAGAAGGAGATTCTGGAGGAGTACATGGGAAGTATATTAGTTTGCTCGGGTTGTGAAAACAAAGTTCCAGAGACCAGGTGGCTTAAACACAGAAATGAATTACCACACAGTTTTGGAGTCTGGAAGTCCCAGATGAAGACGTCAGCAGGGTTGTTTTTTTCTGAGAGTCTCTCCTTGGACTGTAGGCAGCCATCTTTCTGTGTCTTCATATGGCCTTACCTCTTTGTCTGGGTCCTGACCTCTTCTTCTTACATGGACACCAGTCATTTTGGATTAGGGAGCACCCATCTGACCTCAGTTTACCCTAACCACCTCTTTACAGACACTGTCTCCAAAGATCAGTTCTGAGGTACTAGAGATTAGGACTTCAACATACGAATTTCAGGGGAGGGACACATTCACCCCATCATAATTTCACATCCATATGAAATTTTCTTAGTATCTTCTAGTAGATCAGTAACCTGCTATAATCTGAAAGTATATTGTGTCATACAGATGTTCATGAAGACATGAAAATATATGATGATAACTGGGTGTTTGCTGTAGCAGACGTATAATGTGCTCCTTGGGGTGTTGGGAGAGATGGGGCTAGGGAGATAGGTGGGGCTCACAGGATGAAGGGTCTTGTATACCAGGCTGAGGAATTTGGAATTTATCCTGGAGACTATGAGGGACCATGGGAAATTGTAGAAATGGCACAACTATATTTGTGCTTTGGATGCTCTGTCTGCAATGGGGATTGGGTTGTAGAGAGGGAAAAATAAAGGCAGGGGAACTGATGAGGAAGTTAAGAGAGAATCTAGAGAGAAGGGGAAGCTAGGAGGGATTTTTAGGGTGCTATGTAGAGACAGTTGGGAGGAGATGGTACTGGAGAACCTGAAACTCTTATGAGCAAGTCCACAGGATAAGATCTTAAAGGAAGATATGGGGGTGCAAGGTACAGAGAAGGAGATCAATGAAGAGAAGAGGAAAGATGTAAGGAGGAAAGATTTAGAGAAGTTACTAGATGGAGGAGCGTCTGAGGAGTCCATGATCTATGCCTCTAGTTTTGCTTTTGCTTCTGCTAAGAGAATGCTGGATAAATTCTGGGACTTGAAGATGTTAGTAAAGGTTTGGAGTGGCCACCATGAATAGAAAGGAAATAGAATAATTTCTGAGCTGGTTTTCACAGCAGTGTGGAGCTTGAACAAGGTAAATTTCTTCCTGGACTCCTGAGAGAGTTTATGAGGCCAGAACCCCAGGCTGAGGGAATAGGGTGGGGCTGGTGAGAGAGTGGCTGATACTTTGGGATCCAGGCCAGGGGAAAGAAAAGGAACTGGAAGGGGTTAGAGGTCTGACAACTCTGGACATTTGAAGTAGAGATAAGACTGAAAAGCTGGTTTAATGAAAGAGAGGACGCATGAAGTGCAGGCAGAAAGGAAGTGGTGGATGAAAACAAAGAGGTTTCTAATTTAAAATTTCAGGGGAAAAATAATTCAGGGGAAAGAGCAACTTCAGGTAGTGACAAGGTCCTGAAGTCAGTGTTAATGAGGGGAGGCATGTGCTGAGCTTTCACAGGAAAGTTTAATATCAGACCCAAAAGGAAAATTTCTTAAAAATGCTGTCAACATGGCTCTGTTGTTTGGTCTTTTTAAAACTCTGGGCTTGGGGAAATATTGGAAACCTCTGTTCCCTAAGGAAGATGAAAGTGAAAAGATAGAGCTCTGAAAAGCAAGTACATCTGGGGATCATTAATTATATGTAAAAACAAAAACACCCTCAAAACAAGAAACAGGACAGGAGAGGTAAGCGCTCTGCCTTTTGCAATGTTAAATAACTAGCTAGAAAGAATTCTTTGCCTAAATCTTCATAATAAGGCAATTTTATTTGGTTTATACTTCCTGTAAATCTTGAAACCAGAGAACTTTAAAGTTTTGTTATATAAATCCCCCCTACCCTTGAAAAACAGCTTGAGTTCTCTTTTATGTTCTTGTCATCCTCCTGGGGTTGTGAGTTTGATTAGTAAAGTGGACCTGTAATTTCTAACTTCACACTGCACTTTATCTAACTATTCATTATTTGCTCTAATTTCTCCCTTAGAAATCAGTTTTCTTTTAGACAGCATTGTTTTCCCAAAAAACCCCTCTGTATAATATTAAAATAAAAAGTAAAAAATGAAAAAGGATTTACCTTGTTTATTTAGGATATTCTATAGGAATCATTAAAGTGAATAAAGCTGTACACAAATTTTCATAGTTTTATTCATAATAGCCAAGAAGTAAAAATTCAGTTGTCTATTAACTGATGTATGAATAAATTATTGTATTATCCATATGTCATTTGACCTTAAAAAGTAATGAAGTATTGATACATGGTACTGCTAAGAAAGAAACCAGACTCAAAGAGCCAATGAGTATATGCTAATGGGTATCAGGTGTTTTTTTTGAGGTGGTGAAAATGTTCTAGAATTAGATAGAATATACTAAAAAACACCGAGTTGTACATCTTAAAAAGGTGAATTTTATGATATGTGAATTATATCTCAACAAGAAAATAAAGTGAATAAAACTACTAGAGACGTGCTACATAGAAATATATATTAAGCCTTTACTCCAATTTACTGCCCTATGGCTAGTTTATTTTGCCTTGTTATACTTGTCTATCACACCTAAGTCACCTGATTTAAGATTTGAAAATCTGGGGTCAAGCTTAATCTCTTAATGACTGGTCATATTTCCTTTTTGCTTGAAGATTTCTATCTACATTAAACATCTTATTTATGCCCATTGTTGAAAAGTCTCACTACCTGTGCTGAACTCTTAATGGTGAGTCTGAGTTTCTACTGAGTCCGAGTTTCCAGTCAAACAACCAGGAGTGGAATCTGCCAGTAATAAGTACTACACAGCTTGCTATACTCTCTTGTAAGTGCTTTGGGAGAACCAGTCAAATGGTAATTGATTTAAATAACATTTAAACATTTTTATTTTTATTTATTTATTCATGGCTGCACTGGGTCTTCGCTGTTGCACTCTGACTTCCTCTAGTGGTGGCGCGTCGGGGCTACTCTTTGCTGTGGTTCACAGGCTTCTCCTTGCATGGTGGCTTCTGTTGCAGAGCACAGGCTCTAGGTGCGCTCGGGCTTCAGCAGCTGCAGCGCTTAGGCTCAGTAGTTGAGGCTCACAGGCTCCAGGGCTCAGGCTCAGTCGTTGCGGTGCGCAACTACTTAGTTCTTCCATCACATGTGGAATCTTCCTGGACAGAGATCAAACCTGTTTCCCCTGCATGGGCAGGTGGATTCTTTATCAACTGCACCACCAGGGAAGTCTTAAATAACATTTTATAATTTAAGCAAAGTAGGTGATTGAGTCAAAAAAAATCATTAATTTGACTAAGAAACAAGATCTACTTCTTTACCAAGACCAGTTGAATGCATTCATGGCCTCTTTAAGAGAAAAAAAGAAAGGAAACAGAAGAGAAAAAAGAGGGAAGGAAGGAAAGAAAGGGAAGAAGAAAAGAAAGTGAAAAAGGAAGGAAGAACTTGGCAGTCTTCCAATGTCTGGCAAAACATTCCCTGATGACCTGAATTGGGGTTTGAGGATGAGAGCGGCAGTGTTTGTTCTAGGCAGAGATCTACCGCCACACTTACGTGCACCAACGTATAGGAAGAAAGGAATCAGAGCCGAGACCTCCTGCCATTTACCCTAAGCAAGGCAGGGCTGGGCTTAACTGTTGCAATAAAATTAGGAGTTAAAATTGAGCCCCAGTAGTTCCCCCCTCCATGAATGTACATTTTGTTCCTCATCTTTCGAAGTGAAGCTTAGTGACTTCTAAAGTCAGCTTAGTCATTTAGCTCACGCACAACTGGGTAGCTTAAGGAATAGAAACTTATCTCTCATAGTTCTGGAGGTAGGAAGCCCTGAGATCAGGTTGCCAGCATATTTGGGGTCCTGGTGAGAGCCTTTGTCCAGGTTGTCAATGGCTGACTTCAAGTGGTACCCTCCCCTACATGGCAGCAAGTGAGGGCCAGCTGTCTGGCCTTTTCTTAAAAGAGCGCTAAACGCACACAGGAGGGCTCCCTGCTCATAACCGAGTTACCTCCCATAGGCCTTACCTCATAATACCACCACACTGGGGACTAGATTTCAACATATGAATTTTTAGGGGTTTGCAAAACTTCAGTTCATAACACGGAGTTTATTTCCCCTCCCGTCAATCTGCACTGGTCTTGGGGCTTGCTCTGCCTGGTTGAACACAACAGAAGTGGTTCCCCAGGACTTCCAGTGCAAAGATTAAGAGGGCTGGCACTTCACCCCTGGCATCTTAGAACCCTCAGCCATCATGTAACAAGTCCAAACTATTGTCTGGAGAGAAACCTATGGTGACCCTGGAGGATGAGATATCACGTGGAGAGAGAGGCCACAAGGATGAGCACTGAGGGACCAAACATGTGAGGAAAGAAGCGCATGTATGTTCTTGATTTGACCACTGTGATTACAGTAATTTTAATGCACTAAGTTTGGGAGTTTAAAAAAAAATATTTAACCATAGAAAGCTAAGAGAAATTGGAATCTGGAAGTAAGGTGCTGTGGTAATAAAAAACCTAAAAACACATGGCATTGACTTTGGGACCAGCTGGAGGGCAGAAGCCAGAAGGGCTTTGAGGAGACTGTAAATGAAGTTGGAAGGGGAGTGATAAAAATGTTATTGGATACTGGAGAAAAAGCAACCCCTGTTAAGTAAGGGTGGAAAGTTTGGCAGACCTGCTGACTATAGTAATATACAAGATAGAAAACATACCTCATGAACTTGTGAAGATGGCTAAGAAGATTTGCAGATAGCATGTTCCAAGTACCAGTTGGTTTTTCTAAGCTGCATTTGATGAGACAGGAATGAACAGAGAGTCGCCAGCTAGGACTTTGCTGCTGCTGCTGCTGCTGCTAAGTCGCTTCAGTGGTGTCCGACTCTGTGCGACCCCATAGATGGCAGCCCACCAGGCTCCCCCGTCCCTGGGATTCTCCAGGCAAGAATACTGGAGCAGGTTGCCATTTCCTTCTCCAATAAGAAAGTGAAAAGTGAAAGTGAAGTCACTCAGTCGTGTCCGACTCTGCTAGCAAGGATCAAATCCAAAGTGCTGCTGGATAGATGAAAGGGCTTCCAAGAATTTTAAGTGCACACCACTTGGGTTTTCTTTGCTAGAAAAAAGGATTTCTAAGCATCTTAAAGGCATTGTCACATAGCATCTGTCTCTAAATCCTAGATGGGGAGAGGGCCTGTCTCATAGAGACTTGTGGATGTGGCTTTTACCTAATAGACTGGATTAAAATGTGATATGCTGGAAGCCCATAAAGATTTTTTAAAAAGGAATTATATAAGCATGGTCCAAAGGGCAGAGATAGTGTAAAAACAAAAGAGACCTCTGAGCCCAGAACTTTCTCCAGACAAGAAGCAAGCAGAGAATGCTACTCAGTTGTAAACATGGACCATTTCTTATGGAAAATGAAGAATGACTCAGAATCGAGGGCCTAGAGAATCTGAAAGAACTACTCTAGCAGGCAGAACTGGGCCTTAATCAAGGCACTTTCTCTGATCTCAAAGTTGTAGGAAATGATGGTATGTGCTTGGCCTAATTCCAGAATTACTATGGTCTGGTGACTGTTATGTGCCTCCTATCCCCCCATTCACCCCTTAAAAAATTTTTTTTAATTTGAAGTATAGTTTATTACCTCAGATATGCAGATGACACCACCCTTATGGCAGAAAGTGAAGAGGAACTCAAAAGCATCTTGATGAAAGTGAAAATGGAGAGTGAAAAATTTGGCTTAAAACTCAACATTCAGAAAACGAAGATCATGGCATCCGGTCCCATCACTTCATGGGAAATAGATGGGGAAACAGTGGACACAGTGTCAGACTTTATTTTTTGGGGCTCCAAAATCACTGCAGATGGTAACTGCAGCCATGAAATTAAAAGATGTTTACTCCTTGGAAGGAAAGTTATGACCAACCTAGATAGCATATTCAAAAGCTGAGACATTACTTTGCCAACAAAGGTTCATCTGGGCAAGGCTATGGTTTTTCCTGTGGTCATGTATGGATGTGAGAGTTGGACTGTGAAGAAGGCTGAGTGCCGAAGAATTGATGTTTTTGAACTGTGATGTTGGAGAAGACTCTTGAGAGTCCCTTGGACTGCAAGGAGATCCAACCAGTCCATTCTAAAGGAGATCAGCCCTGGGATTTCTTTGGAAGGAATGATGCTAAAGCTGAAACTCCAGTACTTTGGCCACCTCATGCGAAGAGTTGACTGATTGGAAAAGACTCTGATGCTGGGAGGGATTGGGGGCAGGAGGAGAAGAGGATGACAGAGGATGAGATGGCTGGATGGCATCACGGACTCGATGGACGTGAGTGTGGGTGAACTCAGGGAGTTGGTGATGGACAGGAAGGCCTGGCGTGCTGCGATTCATGGGGTCGCAAAGAGTCGGACACGACTGAGCGACTGAACTGAACTGATAGTTGATTTACAATATTGTGCTACTTTCTGATGTACAGCAAAGTGATTCAGTTATGCATATATATATGTAATTCTTCTTTACATTCTTCTTCGTTATGATTTATTGCAGGATATTGAATATAGTTCCCTGTGCTATACAGTGCACACTTAGTTACTAAGTTGTGTCCGACTCTTTACGACCTCACGGACAGTAGCCTGCCAAGTTCCTCTGTTCATGATATTTCCCAGGCAAGAACACTGGAGTGGATAGCCATTCCCTTTTCCAGGGGATCGTCTTGACCCAGGGATGGAAATTGGGTACCCTGCAATGCAGGAAGATTCTTTACTGTCTGAGCTCCCGGGGAAGCTCATGCTATACAGTAGGACCTTATTATCTATTCTATATACAGTATTTTGTATCTGCTAGTTCCAGACTCCTCATTTATCCTCTGTCATCCCCTTTCTCTTTGTAACCATAAGTTTCTTTTCCATGGTTGTGAGTCTGTTTCTGTTTCATAAATAAGTTCATTTGTGTCACTTATTAGATTCCACATATAAGTAATACTCAGCTTCCCAGGTGGCTCAGGGGTAAAGAATCTGACTGCCAACGCAAGAGATGTGAGTTTGATCTCTGGGTTGGGAAGATCCCTTGCAGTTCAGTTCAGTCACTCAGTCGTGTCTGACTCTTTGCGACCCCATAGACTGCAGCACGCCAGGCTTTCCTGTCCATCACCAACTCCCAGAGCTTGCTCAAACTCAGGTCCATCCAGTTGGTGATGCCATCCAACCGTCTCATCCTCTGACGTCCCCTTCTTCTTCTGCCTTCAGTCTTTCCCAGCATCAGGGTCTTTTCCAATGAGTCAGCTCTTTACATCAGGTGGCCAGAGTATTGAAGTTTCAGCTTCAGCATCAGTCCTTCCAATGAATGTTCAGAACTGATTTCCTTTACGATTGACTGGTTGGATCTCCTTGTGGTCCAAGGGA
Organism: Bos grunniens; assembly: GCF_055505025.1. NCBI lineage: Eukaryota > Metazoa > Chordata > Mammalia > Artiodactyla > Bovidae > Bos > Bos grunniens. Next base: position 114,416,663 of record NC_141166.1, on the reverse strand, counting down.
CTCTCAAAGAGTCTTCCCCAGCACCACGGTCCAAAAGCATCAATTCTTCGGCACTCAGCTTTCTTTATGGTCCAGCTCTCACATCCATATATGACTACTGGAAAAAGCATAGCTTTAGGCAATGGCAACCCACTGCAGTATTCTTGCCTGGAAAATTCCATGGCAGAGGAGCCTGCTACAGTCTATGAGGTCGTGAAGAGTCGAACACTACTGAGCAATTGAGCAGACACAGATAAGTGATAGCACTTGGTATTTGTCTTTCTTTTTCTAACTCTCTTCACTTTGTAGGATAATCTCTAGATCCATCCATGTTGCTGCAAATGGCATTATGTCATGCTTTATTATGGCTAATAAATCGCATCTTCTTTCTCCACTCACCTATAGATGGACATTAGGTTGGTTCCATGTCTTGGCTACTGTAAATAGTGCTACTATGAACATTGGGCTGCATGTATCTTTTTGAATTAGAGTTTTCTCTGAACATACATCTAGGAGTGGGATTACTATCCCCCTCTTTTTGAATGAAGGTGTCTGTTGTGCTTATCCTGTCCCTTTATCACCATGGTATTGTTGGATGCAGGTGGGACAGGTAATTTGTCTTTTTAGTTTACACAGGTCTTTGTGACTAAGGGCTGCACTTGAGAGACCATCTTGAAGAGCTTTAGTTGCTCCTGGACCTTATTTGACTGACAAAGTCCTGGACTTTGACCTGATGCCATAAAAGTATGAGATTTTAGGGGTTCTGAGGAATGAGAATATTTCACATATGGGAAAGATATGAATTGTTGTGGCCAGAGGTGCATTAGAGTAGTGTTTCCAAAGATTGTCCCCCACAAATACTTCTCCTACTTGTATACTTGCCACTCTTCACATTAAAAAATGGTACTATTTCCCATTCCTCGAATCCAGGTTGGCTTTGGGCAGTAGAATGTGGACAAGGTGATAATCTAGGTCTCTGGAACTAGACCTTAAGAGACTTGATAGCTTCCAATTGCCTATTGCTACTGAAATGTTCCCTCTTTGAGCCCAGCCTCTATGCTGTGAGACACCTGAGTGGCAGAGAAAGGGCATGTGGAGAAGGACTGAGGTGCCCTAACCAACCGTCCCTGCTGACAACCATCAAATGTCAGTCAAATGAGCAAGGCCATTTTGGATCTTCTAGCAATCCCAGTGCCTAGCCTAGCAATTCCACTGAAGCAGAACTGCCCAAATAAACCACAGAAAATATGAGAAGTACTAAATATTTGTGTTAAAGCCACCGAGTTTTGTTTGTACAGAAGACCGTAGTTGAGGGGAACTAATAATATCCGGAGAATGCTTTCATCTTGTTCCAGGTAGCCTGCTTGCTGCTATACACCACCTTAGTCATTAGACCTCGTAAAGTCTCTGTGAGGAAGATGGTGGTAGGCCCAGGGAATGGAGGCTGGGACAAACAAGTGGGTCCAAATGACATAGCTTGTAAGCGGTGGTACCAGAATTCAAGTCTAGGTTACCTGCCTCCAAAGCCTGTATTCTTTTCAGCATCCCATTAACACTCAACAATATTTTACAGTTAATGGGAAAACTTCAGGTTTAATGTAGAGAAAATTATAATTGGTGATTTTAAGCAATACTACTCTAGAAACCTTGTTTATATCATTAAAGTAAAATGATTTTTTTTTAAATAAAATATAACAAAAATTTTATAAAATAAAACTCTTATTTTATAAAGCTAATGATTAGAAGGGGCTTCCCAGGTGGCGCTAGTGGGTGAAAAATCAGTCTGCCAATGTAGGAGATGCAAGAGAAGAGGGTTCGATCTGTGGGTCAGGTCAGGAAGATCCCCTGGAGGGGGAAATGGCAACCTGCTCCTGTATTCTTGCCTGGAAAATTCCATGGACAAAGGAGCCTGGTAGGCTACAGTCCACGGGGCTGCAAAGAGTCAAATATGACTGAGCGACTGAACTCCAAATCCTTGCTTTATCAGTCTCAATGAATTGACTTTTATTGAACTTAATTTCCTCTTTCAGCATGTATTATTCAAACAACATGGGGAAGGGAGTTATGTTCCTTGTTTATTTTTATAATAACTTTAATTACTTTTCTATATAAAATCTTTTGTTACTTATGGAATTCTTTGGTTGGTTTAATGCTGTCAAACCAGCTGACAAATTCTATTTGTTACATTCCCTTTATTTTACATTAACATTTGTGGCATAGATAGAAAATGCAACAGAAGATAGTTATATTTGATAGGAACAACATTCCTGAGATTTTGACTTAAAAAAATAACATGGATTAGAACACCAACACTAAAAATATCTTCAAATAGCATGAAATACCTGCTTTAACACCTCATATCTAAGATGGAATCTATGGTTAAAGAATAGTGACATTTCTATACTTTTCCAAGATAGCTCATTTCAATTTATTCACAAATGATTAGGTAGCTATATTTAGCTAACACTTCTATACAAAGGAGTCTCTTGGCATTCTCTTCAGCAGTATAGTTCTATATAAATGCAAGCAATGGTTTTAGGCCAAATTGTTCCTTTTGATGGCTCTAGACTTTCAAAATTTCATAGTCTGACTCTTAGGATTATTTTCCAGTTGCTAGAGACTTCACTACACCTGCGTACATTCACAGAAATATTTATGGAGACAGCAATGTGAAAAGCCTGGCAGGCTGATTCCTTTAGGATGGGGATCTCTGTCCATTGCCACCATAAACTCCTTGCTTTGTTCTAGCCACCTGCATCTCTTTATTCTGACTTTGTGAGTGAACAGTATTCTTGCATTTCTCTAAGACTTCCCTCCATCTCATTAATCTCAACTCAGTCTTTACGACTCAGGACAAGTGTGTTCTTCTCCAGTCACTGTCAGTGTTGGTTCCACACTGCATTAACTCATCCCAGTTCAGCCGTTACTTACACTGTGATTCCTTTATCTCCTTTCCCCATTATGCTATGGAACCACTGGGGAAAGCAACTCTGTGTGTGTTTTAATTAGTTCTGAGTTTCTTTTTCTTTTTTTTTAATTATTCATTTATGGCTGTGCTGGGTTTTCATTGTTGCACTCTGGCTTTCTATAGTTGTGGAGAGTGGGGGTTACTCTCTAGCTGCGGTGCTCGGGTTTCTCCTTGCAGCGGTTTCTCTTGTTGCAGAGCACGGGCTCTGTGGCACCCAGGCTTCAGCAGTTGTGGCACTTGGGCTCAGTAGGTGCGGCTGGCGGGCCCCAAAGCGCAGGTTTAGTAGTCATGGCGCAGGGGCTTAGTTACTCTGCAGCATGTGTGATCTTCCAGGATCAGGGATGGAATGGGTGTCCCCTGCATTGGAAGGCAGATTCTTAACTGCTGGATCAGTGGGGAGGCCCAAGCAACTGTGCTTTTTCCATCTTTATCTCCCCAGCCCACAGCAGAATTCCTGTACAGCATTAAATTCAATAAATATTTAATAACGAAGAGAATGAAAGGGAAGCTCTCTGTCTTAGAAAGAAAAAAATATGAAGCCTTATAATGGCACCTTCCAGACTTTCCTGGTGAGCCAGTGGTTAAGACTCCACGTTCCCAATGCAGGGGACACGGGTTTGGTCCCTGGTAAAGGAACTAGATCCCGTACGCCACCACTAAAGATCCTGTGTGCCGCAACTAAGACCTGGCACAGTCAAAGAAATAATTAAAATAGAAATAAATAAATAAATATTAAAGTCACCTTCAAGGAGAACCACAGAGTCTCTTTTAAACAGCTTTATTGAGAGATAATTCACACATTCTACAATTTACTTCTTAGGATTATTTATGTTATGACAAACCCCTGGAGGTAGTTACATTTTCCTTCAGACTCTTGCATATACCACAAATACTTTTTTTTTTAACTTTTTTTTTATAATGACAGTTTTTAATTGTACTGAAAAATATTCAACATTTAAAATTCTCAGACTCCTCCCACTTTTTCTACCGAAGTGGTTCTCAAACTTCAGCTGCATGGGAATCACCTGGACGGTTTGTTAATCTGCAGATTGCTGGACCCTGTCCACAGAATTTCTGATCCAGTGAGTTTGGGGTGGGTCCAAGAAGTTAGCATTTCTAACAGATTCTCAAATGATGCTACTGCTGCTGGTTGGGAGATCCCTTTTGAGAACTATTGGTCTAGCAGTTTAAACAATTATCAACATTTTGCCATATCAATCATTTATCCCTTTCTCCCTCTTTCTTTCTCTTCTTTATTTTCTAAAAACAAATGTCTGATATTTCTCTATAATTTAAGAAGTATCTTAAATACTTCTGTATAAAATGAAGACTTAAAAAATATAATAGTATCACACCTAAAAGTTAACACTACTTCCTTAATATCATTGCACTGATAATGATAATTTTTTTTCTGATTATCTCAAAAACACTTTTTATGGTTGGTTTGTTCAATCAGGATTAAAACAAAGTTGATACATTCTATTTTGTTGTGACTCTTTTAATCTGGAACAGTCGTCTTTCCTTTTTTAATTTTCTCATGCTGATCGGTTCAGTTCAGTTCATTTCAGTCACTCAGTCGTGTCCGACTCTTTGCGACCCCAAGAACTGCAGCACGCCAGGCCTTCCTGTCCATCACCAACTCCAGTAGCTTATTTAAACTCATATCCATTGAGTCAGTGATGCCATCCAACCATTTCATCCTCTGTCGTCCCCTTCTCCTCCTGCCCTCAATTTTTCCCAGCATCAGGGTCTTTTCAAATGAGTCAGTTCTTCGCATCAGGTGGCCAAAGTATTGGAGTTTCAGCTTCAACATCAGTCCTACCAATGAACACCCAGGACTGATCTCCTTTAGGATGGACTGGTTGGATCTCCTTGCAGTCCAAGGGACTCTCAAGAGTCTTCTCCAACACCACAGTTCAAAAGCATCAATTCTTCGGCGCTCAGCTTTCTTTATAGTCCAACTCTCACCTTCATATATGATTACTGGAAAAACCATAGCCCTGACTAGATGGGCCTTTGTTGGCAAAGTAATGTCTCAGCTTTTAAATATGCTGTCTAGGTTGGTCATAACTTTTCTTCCAAGGAGTAAGCATCTTTTAATTTCATGGCCTCAGTCACCATCTGCAGTGATTCTGGAGCCCAAAAAAATAAAGTCTGCCACTGTTTCCACTGTTTCCCCATCTATTTCCCATGAAGTGATGGGACTGGATACCATGATCTTGGTTTTCTGAATGTTGAGCTTTAAGCCAACTTTTTCACTCTCCTCTTTCACTTTCATCAAGAGGCTCTTTAGTTCTTTGCTTTCTGCCATAAGCGTGGTATCATCTGCATATCTGAGGTTATTGATATTTCTCCCGGCAATCTTGATTCCAGCCTGTGCTTCATCCAGCCCAGCATTTCGCATGAAGTACTCTGCATAGAAGTTAAATATGACAATATACAGCCTTGACGTACTCCTTTTCCTATTTGGAACCAGTCTGTTGTTCCATGTCCAGTTCTAACTGTTGCTTCCTGACCTGCATACTCATGCTGTTGACTTGATAAAATCAGGTTAATTACCCTGTAGAATATCTTACCTTCTGGATTTGGAAAACTGCTTCCTCATAGTGTAATTCAACTTGTCCCCCATCCACTATATCTCCTATAAACTTAAAGTTAAAACTAAAGGTTCAATTAAATTCAGTTTTAGCTTCTTAAGCAAGAATATCTCATAGGTGGTGCCATGTAGGTTATGTTGCATCACCTCAGCAGGCATGTAATGTCTGGTTATCCTACTTTTAGTGATGCTACATTGATTGGTAGATTCAAGTGGTAATAGCTTAATCATTAAAAAGTGTACTATCAACCTTTTTTCCTTAATAGTTTAATCATCCATTAATGAGCACTGCCTATACCACAAAAATAGTGTTTTTCTATCATTTTGTTTGCATTTAGTAACAGGAGTCCCCTCCTTAATTAGGGATATTTAGTGTATTTTATATGGGACAGACAGAATAAATTCTTTTTTCTTTTTTTTTAATTTTCAAAGTAAGGACTTGGTGCCTGTTGTTATATCAATACTAAGTTGTGTCCTTCCTCAAGTTCATACATTGAAGTTCTAACCCCCAGTATGTGTTTGGAGATAAGTCTTTAAAAGGTAATTAAGTTAAAACATAGTTATTGTGGTGGTCCCTACTCCAACATGACTGGTATCCTTATAAGAAGAGAAAACGTAGACCCAGATATACACAGAGGGAAGGCCACGTGAAGATAGTGGGGGAATGTGGCCCCCTGCAAGCCAAGGACAGAAGCCTCAGAAGAAATCAACTTTGCTGACACCTTGATCTTGGATTTCTAGCCTCCAGAATTGTGAGAATATAGATTTCTGTTGTTGAAGTCACTTAGATGGCACTTTATTATGGCAGCTCTACCAAGCTCATACAATGCCCTAACTACTTCTAATGGTGACCAATAACTTTCTGTGTATTTATGTAATTAATTATCTTTCTTTATCTTTTTCATATCATATGAATGCATGGATTTTATACATTCAACATGTTTCAATTTGTTTCAATAATTTTTACTTTGGATGGTTAAATTGTTCCATATTTGGCTGGAGGAAGCCTAGAGGAAGTTGACTTTTGTGTCATTTTGATATGATCCCAACAGTCTTTGGTAACTTCCTTCCTCTCAGGTAGAAGGTATTGTGGGCTCATTTTATACATTTTTGATCCCAACACATTTAACATAATCATTTGCTCTATGATATTCATAAAATAATTTCAAAATGATACCAGTATTTTTTTTATCAGTTTTCATGAGACTACTAGAAGAAATTAAAAATTTACCTTTTTGTCCTTAGAATACCTATTTCTAAGAATATATAGTCAAAGTCTTATGTTATAAAAAAACTTAAAACAGTTCTTCTCTTTGTGTGGTTGTGTCACCGACTTGATATACAGTTATGCTTATTTGTTTTAAAACAGTCTTCTCAGTACTTTGTCAGGCAGCGTTCTTTGTTTATTTTATAAGCATCATTAGAAAATACTTTTCTTCAAGCTGTAATGAGAATTGAAGTTCAAAGACAGATGAAATGGGAAGAAGCACAGTTCTGGGACCTCATCTTCCTGCTTATATGCATCATTTAATAGTTCACCAATGATTTCACAGCAATTCATCCAGGATTCCCTGAATAAACTGTTCCCTGACAAAACATTTTAATCACTGCATCAATTTAAATAATCCTGGTCATGTCATGAACACTGAAGCCTTAATGTTTCCAGGCTCTTGTTTGTCCTTGAATATCAAAGCCTATAGATACACTGAAGATGTCTTCCAATAATGTTAATAGTTCTATTTACTGACTGAAATATTCATGATTAAAAAAAGAAATCCTAGCCAGAAGTTCCCTTTGAGGTCAGTTTTTTTTACGTGAAATATTTGAGTTAATCTTTTGCTCCACTTAAAAGCATACATAGACATGCGGGCACACAAACACACATATATACACCCCTTTATTCCTCATCTATACTGTTAGACAGACTGCATCATTTGCTAATTGTGAAACATTATTTGGCTGTTGTGTGACATGTTTAAATAGAAAGTGCATGTGGAATCAGATGGAATTGGTTTGGTAGTTAGGTTATTGCCTAATAATGAATGCTAATAAAATCACCTAACCTTTTATGGATTTGGTGTCCTTAGCTACAAAAAGGGCATAGTAACCCTTACTCCAGTACTCTTGCCCAGAAAATCCCATGGATGGAGGAGCCTGGTGGGCTGCAGTCCATGGGGTCTCGAAGAGTCCGACACGACTTCACTTTCACGTTTCACTTTCATGCACTGGAGAAGGAAATGGCAACCCACTCCAGTGTTCTTGCCTGGAGAATCCCAGGGATGGGGGAGCCTTGTGGGCTGCCGTCCATGGGGCTGCACAGAGTCGGACACGACTGAAGCGACTTAGCAGCATTAGCAGCAGCAACCCTTACCTGGCGGCTCAGTGGTAAAGAATCTGCCTGCCAATGTAAGAGGCATAAGAGACATGGGCTCTATCCTTCAGTCAGAAAGATCTCCTGGAGGAGGGCTGATCCTCTGGAGGAGGGCCTGGCAACCCACTCCAGTATTCTTACCTGGAGAATCCCATGGACAGAGGAACCTAGCAGACTACAGTCCATGGGGTTGCTGAGAGTCAGACATGGCTGAAGCGACTTAGCACAACCCTTACCTGTACAGTTAGTATATTAGGTCCCAGATGTAAAATGTAAGGATGGTATCTGGCACCCAATAGAGGTTAGTAAGATAAGCAATAGGAAGATAGTAACTATTTTCATTCTCTACCTAAAAACCTAAGAAGGACAGAAATGGAAGCAGAAGAAAATCATTCGATCTTGAAGATGATTGTGAGTACAGTGCTACTTCTTCTCTTGATTCTCAGATCATTGTGTGTAATCTGGTTCAACTTTCAAGGAGATCCAACCTGAGCTGGTATTGCTTCAGCTGGCCAGGAAGCCAAAGCACTGAGTAGTCTTTAAAGTCCTGTTAATAAGGCACAGAGGTAATATAAAACAGTGATTATCTTAGTCAGGGCTTTGCCTATCAACTGTAGGACAGGATAACCCAAAGATAGCCTCTAGGAGATTCATCAGTAATCTCAAAGGTCACTCAAGAAAACATACATGTTTCATCCCACTCTTTGGAGATCTTTCCCTTCTCCTGAAAAGGCATTTTCTCATCTAGAGTAAGATAAAGCACAAGACTCTTAATTTTAAGTTTCATCTTGGTAGTCAGACATCTGGGAGCAATGCTTTCTTTAGTTGGTACTCATTTTTTTTTTTTTTTCCTTGTCAAATAATCATTTCTTGTCACTACATAGTTGTTAAAAAAGCAAGGGAAGAAAGCATTGTTCAACAGGTTTCTGCTGCAGAAAAAGGACTCCTCCTAAATTACTATTTAATATCAACTTCCAAAGAGTTGATTCCGTAGAGCACATGGTCTCAGAGATTTTAATGTGTATTGTATGAAAATGCAGGTAATGGTGGGATATGGAGACTTGACAGGTCTCTTTATTGTGGAATTTCTCAGATCCTTAAATATACTAATGTATATTACAGTCTCCCAAAGGGAGATGCAGGATACAGCACTCCTGGTCAGTCATGTTTGGCTTCTCTGTCCATGGGATTCTCCAGGCGAGAATACTGAAGTGGATTGCCATTCCCTTCTCCAGGGGATCTTCCTGACCCAGAGATTGAACCTGAGTCTCCTGCATTGCAGGCAGATTCTTTACTGTCTGAGCCACCAGGGAAGCCACCTTCTAAAACTTAACCGATCCTAGATCTGTGGTTCCATAGAGCGTAGAGGATCACCATTGTACAGAACACACTCTGGGAAATAAAGTTTTATAATTTAAAACTACAGGTAAGAGGAACATTGGATCAATGGACCCCTAACAGACATGAATTATTTTCAGGACAGTATCAGTTGTTCTTTGCTTTATCTATTGCAACCATTGTTTGGTTGTAAAAAATAGAAACCCATTGGAAACCAATTTAAACAGAAGATGAAAGTCTTGGTAGAATACAGAGCTATTTCACAGAGTCCAAATTCAGAAAATATACAGAACTTTAGGAGGACTAGACTGTGACCCTAAAGTCAGAACTTGTGATTAAAGGACCATGTGGGTGATTGATTACTGCTTTTTTCCTGCTTGCCTGTTTTTTCTTTCAAAGAGCTTTGTCTGAACTGTCAAGAAAGTGTATGACATAGCCCTGATTCTATGTTGCCTTTAAGCAATTGATAGTAATTATTGCTATGTTGTGTCCAACTTCTCAAGAGAAAGAGAATCTAGATAGCCCAGCTTAGATTGGGCTTTCACCCACCGCTCGTCCAATCTCCTGAGGCTAAAATTCATGTGCTATAAACAGGAGGGTTTAGGCTTGCCCCCTCAGTTTGGAGAGGGAGTGAATCATTCTTAGAAGGAAGGGGCCATGGGATGAACAGGCACCGCCAAAGGGACATCAGTCATGACTTCTTCATAAGAATCATTTAGAAAGAAGGGCACCCTTGATGGCTGTGTTTCATATAGTGACAACAGAAAATTGATTTAGAAAGAACATCCTTCATAGAATCTATTTGTGAATCTATTATGAATATATTGTGTCAGGCATTATCACTATTTGTTAGTATCTAATTCTCCTCTACTGCTAGGTACAAGGATCCTCTGCCCCTTGAAGGTTGATGTGGTCATGTGACTTCACTTGGCCAATGAAATGTCACTTTGTGGGGGGAGCACTTTGAAATGGAAGGATTTAGAGACCGAAATAGCCTGCAAGTACTGAGCCAACTCATGGACAACACTAGCAGAGCTCCAGGGGACTTTATGTAAGAGAATTATTTTATTCTGTGACTTCCTCTTCCCCAGACATTTTGGAGTTGTCTTTTTAAAAAAATATTTATTTATGTGACTATGCTGGGTCATAGTTGTGGCACAAGGAATCTTTGATCTTTGTTGTGGCATGCAAGCTCTTCAGCTGTGGCATGCAGGATCTTCAGTTGTGGCATGCGAACTCTCAGTTGTGGCATATGAGATCTAGTTCCCTGACCAGGGATCTAATCCAGGGCTCCTCCACTGGGAGTGTGGACTCTCAGCCACTGGACCACCACAGAAGTCCCTGAAGTAATCTGTTACTGTATTATAATCTGTCCTATGCTGACTAGTACAAATAGTCGCTGAAATGAACCACACAGGTTCAACAGTGTAATGAAGGTGAATATTATCCTGAGCTGGTGCTACTATGAGAGGCCACCAGTTTGGTAACTTACAGGCAAGATCCCCCAACTTCCAGTTCAATTGGTGGGATTCATGATACATTTTGGTAAGTAATTTCACTTCTCATATCTGGAATTTTAAGTATCTTGCAGAGGTTAATAAAAAATATTATTTTCACATGCTCTCTTTATGTAACACCACTATGTTATCAGAAGATGATCAATTTTCTTGTGTTTTCTCATTGAACAAGGTATACCAATATCTATTACAATATGTACATTTAATCAGATGACCACCAATGCCACTAATTTTTTTCAGAATTATCATTCTATATTCAAGCTGTTATGTTGAAAAGTGGTTCAGGAAGTATATGTGGACACAGGTGCCCTATTCTTATACAACCCTGATTTTGCCCAGAGACCTATCCACAGTCAGGTGCCTCCGGTGAAGCTGAGCTATATTCCAGGCCCAAGGTTGGGCCGAATGGTCTCAGGCTAACCCCATTTCCCCTGCCAGTGTTTGGTTTGAGTATAGGCATGAGACCTCAATTTGCCCAATGGAAGAAGTCTGCTAGAGGATTTCTAGGATCCATTTCCTTTTTTCTAAGAAAGAGTTACAAGAAGAAATGGTTTATTTTCCTTACCCTCCCTGAATATTGTCATTTTGGGATGTGTTGCCTAGAAGTGCCACAGGAGTCTTCTTGCTGTTAGCCTGAAGATGAAACCAGAGGATGTCCAGAAAAGACAGAGCTGTGATACAGAAAGAATCAAGATCCCTGAAAATAGTGTTGAGCTACAGAATCCATCAATCCTGAAGTTCTTCTTCTCTGGACGTTCTGTTATATAGGACAAATTTCCATTGAATAGGAATTTCTATTACTTGCAGCTCAAAGTATCCTACATAATGCTTTAATAGTATCTGTACTTTTTTAGTTTAGCATATATCTTTTTCTGTTGCCTCTGGGAAAATAGTATGTAAAATCTTCTTTTAAGACTTCCTGAAAAAAGAAAAAAGACTTCCTAAATCTTTACCCATGAATTACGATAGACATTAGATAACAAAATTCTAGCAGTTTCTATGAGGATAGCTGGACTCCTTAATCAATCAGCATTCTTTCAAACACTATGAGCAATTCCAGAATACAGGGCAGATGATTAAACATGTTTTACTTCACAGGTAACTTATGGTCAAATTTCAAAGATTCAAAAATCACGATCTGTCAAGTGGAAGAATGAAAATTGAAAATCTGCTTCTTTGCTGATGCCTGACTGGGTCTGAGTACTGCTGGTAATGGAACAGGGAAAGGGGTTGATCATACACTGTCTGGAACATAATATCAGAAGTCCTACAAGTAAATGAAAGTCAAAGTGATGGTGTATTTTATTTAGTTTTTATTAACAAAGTTTTTTCCTATTTTTTGGCCAAGTTGTGCTATATGCAGGATCTTAGATCCCCAACCAAAGATCGAATCTGTGCCCACTGCAGGGAAGCATGGTGTCTTAACTGCTGGATTGCCAAGGAAGTCCTGGTAATGGTGTATTTTAAATTGTGAAATTGTAATCAAAGCACTTAAGTATTCTATAGATTTTTTTTTATCAAGTTCTTAGATAGTTATTTGTATAGTTACTTGTTTGCCTTCCCTGTTAGACTGCAAGCTCCTTGAGAGCAAGGGCCATATTTGTCTTATTCTTCACTGCACCTCTGTCACCTCACACAATTGTTATTTCTGTTTTGTGATGAGAACATGTAAGACCTAGTCTTTTAGCAACTTTCAAATACATATATATATTATATATATATAAAATACAGTATTGTTAACTATAATCACAATGCTGTATGTTAGATCTCCAGATCTCATTTACCTTCTAACTACAAGTTTGTTAGACCTTTGACCAATAGGTCCTCAATTCCCCCTGCCCCCCTCCCCCAAGGTACTTATATTTTTTACAAGCTGTTCCCTTCCCCTCTAAAGTTATTATCAGGACAGTTTCCCTCTTAGTGTAGTTATTACTATTATTTTTCTATCTGTTACACCTGTAACAGATGTGGATGAGGTTGGCCCACAGGTGTAGCCCAGCCTTGCAAGCCTATGATGAATGTGTCACTGTTCCATTTTCCTCCTTTCTTTCTCTTCTTCTCTCTGTAAAGTCTTCCTGTCTCCTGCCCTTAGGTTTCTGTATAAGATCAGTAAATCTCTGAATTTCCAACGGAGCTACTGTATGGGGTGGTGGGGGATAAATGACTGACCTCCATCCATTTCCTAGATCCTTTGTGACCTTTGGTCAACTCACTTGATCCCTGGTCATTGACTGATGACTGGAAAGGTAAGAAAAATTCTGAAAGCTAATAATAATAAAGAGTGAAAAATACGAGCTCTTGTCTACTTTTAAAAAAAATTGGAGTATAATTGCTTTTACTATATTGTATTACTTTATCTTGTACAACAAATTGAATCAGCTATTATGTATACATATATCCCCTCCTTCTTGTGCCTCCCTTCCACCGCAACCCCCATCCCAAGGGCTCTACTTTTTTTCAGCCCATTTATCTTTTCTTGGCAGCACCCTTATGTTGAGCTGATCTAATGGTCTATTCTCATCCTTCCTTTGATAGAGATCTTTTGCTCAATTTCCATTTTAGACTACTCCTGATTCTTTCCTCTAGGCTTCACCTAATCACTGAGCCCAACAGGTACTAAGTAGAGGTCCCTTTGTGCAAAAGGGTCAAGGACAAGCTTTCCTATGTTCAAAGTCATTTTATTAGGCTTGGCATTAGTGTTAACTCTTAACATCCTGTTTGTTTCACTGAGTCTTCATTTATTATGTAGAATACAATGTACCTACTAGGATCTCCTCTGAGACATGCCTGCTTAATTAGTAGAGAGAGATCAGTCAGAGATGTTTTTAGCCACATGACTGCTGATTGGACCTTTGGTAGAACTTTCCCTAAACCAGGCCAGTAAGATCCTCTCCCCCATGAGTGTGAACTGACCCCAGTGACTGCGAGTCATATTTCACCCAGTGAGTTAGAAATGGAGACTTATTATTGGGTAACTGTTAGCAGCAGCGATTGGCCACTCCTGAAACTCTGCCTAGCTCACTAATATCTTTGTGACCTGCTTTGTCAAGGCACTTTCAAGGTGGTCCGAAGTGCAAGTAAAAGATGGTAGCTGCAAATAGAGAAACAGGTAACTGACTCAAGAACTTGATAGTGTGAATTGAAGGGAATGGGTAGATTGCAGAGATATAGAGATTGAAGAAGTGTTGAGATCTGGCCTAAGAACAGTGCTAAGTTGAAGACAGTGCTATTACTCCTCGGCTGGGGAACGTTTTCAATCAATATTGGAGTGGCTGGTTGCTGGACAGATTGGGCTCTCTGGGATTCTTGAGCTTTTTAAGTAATGGTTCCTCTTTTTTCACAAGCAGCCGTGTGAAAGCCGACTGTAGAACTTCGTAAGAGTGTATGATACATATGCACTATTTAAGTTGTCTCAGTCCAGCTCCCGTGTCACCAAAACCTTGTATTTATAAAAACTGGTGTCTGAGTACAGGGTAGCTAAGAAACAGAAGGACGCTAAATAGCCCACACTTTGTACTCACCATCAGTATAACCTCTTATGAGTAGTGGAACCCAGATTGAAACCTACATTTCCTAAATTCTAAAGGTCCCTGCTCTTAACCCTCCAGAGGAAAAGGACGGTGTGTGTGTATGTGTGTGAATATTGGCTGTGTTAATCTCATCCAGGGATTCCGTGCCTGTAAAATGCCTGAACGATAAATTAAGGCAACGAAGGATTCCTTAGATCACAGGCTTCCTTTAGTCCTATTTTTTTCCTTTAAGAAAGTTTACCAGCTTCTCATTATCAGATTGAGTGAAGAGTTATAGAAAAAGAAGGCGAGCTGGGGCCGTGGTCCCCGATGACTCAGTTGGCAGCCAAGCAGGGCTGGCGCGGCTAATTACTAGACTTGAGTCAACCCGTCTGCCGGCAGGCGGTCAGGCGGGATGGTTCGAGGTCCCGCGGCTGAAATGTGCGCTTACTGGCAATGCAGGGCAAGCACAGGGAAGGAAGCCGAGATCTCAGGCCGAGACGCCCACGTGTAGGGAGGGCGGAAGACGCCTCTCGGGGGTACAGGGGTCAGGCAGGCAGGGCTGGATCTCCAGCTTCCGCCCGCTCGGGTGCCGCGCGGCTCCTCCCACTCTCTCCCGCTTCCAGGCGGCCGGACCAACGGGCCGGGCGGGCGGGCGGGCGCGCGGGGCGGGGTGGGGCGGGGCGCGGCGGGGCGCGCGGCCTGCGCGCAGGTGCAGCCCGGCGCCCGGCCCGCCCGTTCCGCCGCCGCCGCCGACGTGCGTGCTGCTCGGCGGAGGGGCCGGGCCTGCGCTCTCTCCTCCTTCCTCCCCGCCTCCCGTTGCCGGTAGGACCCATCTCCCGCTGCCGCTGGGACCCCCGTGTCATCGCGCGTCCCGAGCACGGTGAGGTCCTCAGGGAGCCTGCGGGCGCGCCCCCGCCGCGTCTTCGACCCTCCGACTCGTTGCTCTGAGGCCGGCGTCGGGCCAGGGCTGGGTGGCCGGCACGGGGCGAGGGCAGCTGGCGGCGTGGAGCGTGTGGATGAATGAGGCGTTGTTGGACTAGGCCGCGCCTCGCGAGAGCGGCCCACGCCTCACTCGGCACGTTCTAGGGAAAGCCTCCTACCGAGGCGGGGATGGCCAGTGGCCCCATCCAGAGGGGGAAGGTTTTTGGAGGGTCTCTGCTTTGGCTGGGCGGCCGGCCACCCCTCGGTAGAAGGCCAGGGGACTGGAGTCTCCTCTCATGTAAATGTGCTTCGGAGATCTGGGGTTTGGCTGGCAACTGGTGGGAGTTAAGATCCTAGAAGGGAGATTCCTTGGCCTCCGGGGTCAAGGATCAGAGGCTGGACTATCACTTTATGAGCGGGGCCTCAGCGTGGCCCGCGGAGGTTCCGCTGGAGCCAGAAGATAGGGACATAGTTCCCAGCTTATAAAACGTGAGGTTAGCAGTCCTCTTAAGTTCAGTTTGCAGTACTGAAGTGGGGTCAGTTCCGCGCGGAGAAACTTGGAGCCAGATTGTCAGGGACCCAGAAAGTTTCGACCTTTAAACAAAAAGGTTTAGTAAATCCATTTCGGACTAGAAATAATCAAAGGGTAGATTCCGGACGTTGCTTATGAGGTCTGAGGAGTCGTAGCTACAGTGCCAAAGGTGGAAGAAACTTGTTGGAAAGACCTTGATGTTGGCTAGTGTTCTTTCATGTGAAACGTGGTGTTTCTGTGCGAAATGGGAAAGAGTAGGTTCCAGATTAAGGGGGAATGGTTTGGTGGGAGGTGACTCGGTTGCTAGTGGTTCTAGAATGGATTTTCTTTGACACTTTTATCTGTGCTTGTGCTTCCAAATGCTTTCATTCATGGAACCACACGTCAGGTTAAGAAAGTGTTTTGTGAACAGTCTGAATGGAAGATTGGCAGCTTACGTTTTATTTTTTATTTCTGGTGCCACATATTTGTATTTTACTTACATATTTTAAATTTCGTTTGGGCTGTGCTGGGTCTTCCTTGCTGTTCTGGATTTTCTCTAGTTGTGGAGTACTTGCTTCTCATTGCAGTGGCTTCTCTCCTTGCAGAGCAGGGGCTCTAGGCAGTAGCTGAGACACGTGAGCTCAGTAGTTGCCATTCCTGGGCTCTAGAGCTCAGGCTCAATATTTGTGGCTCACAGACTTAATTGGGCCTCACCGTGTAGGATCTTCTCAGATCAGGGATCAAACCTGTGTCTCCTGCATTGGCAGGCAGATTCTTTACCACCAAGCCACCAGGGAATCCCTGGTGCTACATATTTTTAGATCAGTTTTTCTATTACTTTTCAGGGGTGACTGCTTTGATAACTATCATAATCAAATCTGTTAACAACTTTTCTGTTTATATTGTTGAAAAATAAAGTATGTCAGTTTTGAATTAATATATACAGTGCATTTTGTTTTTTATTATTCAATAATATATTTTGTGTGATGAAATGTGTTTTTGGTCAATGGGGATAGTAAAATGTTTTGTTCACGTGTATGTTTGTTTTGACATTTCAGATGCCCCCCAAAAAGGGAGGTGATGGAATTAAACCACCCCCAATCATTGGAAGATTTGGAACCTCCTTGAAAATTGGTATTGTTGGATTACCAAATGTTGGGTAGGTGAATATTGGCCTTTTCACATTTTCCTTTTGTAAATATTTTGGTCCTGTGGTACAAAGGGAAACTCTGGAGGTAATTGAAATTTAAATTGAAGAGGCCAGGAAACTGGAATTCTACTATGTTGCAAAGCAAGGTTTCATTGAGATGTATCTTATTTTTGGTTTTCTACACAGTACTGTATTGAAACTTGAGTTAACTTACATTGTTTGTTTTGCTGAACTCAGAGGAAGAATCTGTGGGAATTGAAACGTCTAGTTGAAACAGAACAGCCCTGGTTTGCCTCAAACACTGTTGGGAGACACAATGCTGAATTTATGTGGAATTAGAATAGTTTAAATTAGATTTTCTTGCTGGTTGGCTATGTAGGATACCTAGTCTGGTCACCAAAGGCCATACAGTAGGATACTTTAGTAAATAGTTTTAAAACCCACATTATAAATTTGATTAGATTCTTGGGGAGATCAGGGATAAGATGACTGAATTTTTACTTGAAGAGAAGGTGATGAATTTGAACTTAATATTGGAAATTGTATGATAAAAGGGTATTTGTTATAAAGTGGTTAAATCTGAAAGTTGTGGGAATAAAATTTTGAGTTTTGTAATGTTTAAAATTAAAGTGAATCACTTATTGCGAGTGAGACAGTAATTAGGAAATATTTGTGGGTTTTTTTCTTTTTTGTATAAATATGCACATGCAACTTGAATGTTCAAAGTCTATTTTTTCATTATTTGCCCTTCTATTTTAATACCTTTCACTAACCTTAAAATACAAAAAATGTCTCAGAAATGATTGGGGTGTACTAAGGAGTATCAAATCCAATATGTTAAGGATTTGTTAAGGTGACAGAAGATGTTTTGGAATGTGAGTTAGGCTTAAGATTGGCAGGTGGGACAACCGTGTTCTTTGATGTGTTCCTTGGAGCCCCTGTCACAGAGACTGCCTAGTGAATGCAGCATGGTGTGACCAAGTGAGGCAGTTCTGAAATTCTTGTAATGTAAAGCGTGACAAGTGTGGCTGTCCTAATTTCAACTGGAGCTGGAGAGGTTTGCATTTTGAGGGGGTTTCCTGCTGTGATATAGGCTGCTTGCAAAGTAAGACTAAATAGAGAGTGGGAATATAAGCAAAACAAATAATTAAGCAAAGTACTGTAGGGGTGTTGTCAATAAACTTGAAAGCAAGATATGATCATTATGTATGTTGTGAGCTTTATTACACTTAGTAAGCAAGACATAGTTTTTAGATATTAACGTACTTCTCTTATTCTAGACTCATTGCAGTCAGTGCAGCTTGATTTTAGTGGAAACACTTTAAATGGGCTATCTTAAACTTCTTCCTTTTATTTTATTTTTGGCTGCATTGCATGGCATGTGGGATCTTAGTTTGGTGACCAGGGATTGAACCCATACCCCGTGAAGTGGAAGCACATAGAGTCTTAACCAGCTGGACTGCCAGGGAAATTGTAAAATGGTCCATCTGGAAAAGTATTTCTTACATGAGTTTTTTAGCATAGAGCATAATGTCAGTATATATGAGAATAACCTAAAATATTTTTTTAAATGTGTTATTTATGCTTTTAAATTAAATACTTCTCCAGTTCTGTTGACATATACTTCATAACAGTAAATTCACTCATTTTAATAATGCACAGTTTGATGAGATTTGGCAATTGTGTTTGGCTGTGAACAGTCCTTTTTATAGAATGATCTTACATTGCCTAACTGTATCAGTTAGGGTTCTTCGTAAGCAGCACAAATTCTTGTTGTTTTAAGCAAGAAAAAGACACTGGAAGAAAAGCATTGAAGAGCAAGCTGAATGGCCAAGCCTCAGTAGGGACAGGAGCTTGGATAGCCTGGCGGAGTTGGGTCTGCATGGAGCCCAGCCATATGAAGCTCTGGGTGTGGACCGGAGGTATGGTCCTCTGGGTGTTTCTCATCACCTGCTGCCTCTCCAGAGGAATGCTGGTTCCTGTGTAGGGAAATCTGACTGAACATGTCTTCCTCTAGATAGGCTCACAAGAAACAGGCTGGGGAGAGGGGACAGTTAAAAAATAAGGACCTTTAGTACAGAAACCGATGGAGGAGGGCATGGCAACCCACTCCAGTATTCTTGCCTGGAGAAGCTCCATGGACAGAGGAGCCTGGTGGGCTACAGTCCATGGGGCTGCAAAGAGTCGGACACGACTGAGCGCCTAAGCACAGTACAGAAACCATCTGAAGAATCTCTTGGTTTTTAGAGAACTGGATGAATAAAAAGGTTTGCTTTTTAGTAGCCATAAGGCTGATTACCTAAAAACATCGAGGTAATATTTATAGCTAACAATACCTGATACTTATTTGAACACTTATTTGCTATATGCCTATCATTGGGCACATTATATGTGTTATCTAATTTAATCAATGTTTGATGTCCCTGCCCTCTTCCCATTATACTTTGAATTCCATGAAGGCAAAGATAGCCTTGTTCTTCTTCATTGTTATTATTTCTAGCACTTAGACTGGTGTTCGGAGAAAGCAACGGCACCCCACTCTGGTACTTTTGCCTGGAAAACCCC
This sequence comes from Bos grunniens, assembly GCF_055505025.1. NCBI lineage: Eukaryota > Metazoa > Chordata > Mammalia > Artiodactyla > Bovidae > Bos > Bos grunniens. The sequence goes on along the minus strand of NC_141166.1, from coordinate 114,397,232 downwards.
ATGGACGGAGGAGCCTGGAAGGCTGCAGTCCATGGGGTCGCCAAGAGTTGGACACGACTGAGCGACTTCACTTTCACTTTTCACTTTCATGCATTGGAGAAGGAAATGGCAACCCACTCCGGTGTTCTTGCCTGGAGAATCCCAGGGACGGGGGAGCCTGGTGGGCTGCTATCTATGGGGTCACACAGAGTCGGACACGACTGAAGCGACTTAGCGGCAGCAGCAGCAGTGTTAGGAACTTAGTGACAGTGGCAAAGAAGGTGAAAGTTAGTCACACAGTTGTGTGTGACTCTGTGATCCCATGGGATGCAGCCCGCCAGACTTCTCTGTCCATGGAGTTCTCCAGGCAAGAGTCTGGAGTGGGTTGCCATTTCCTTCTCCAGATGATCTTCCCGACCCAGGGATTGAACCTGGGTCTCTTGCATTGCAGGCAGATTCTTTACTAACTGAGCTACTAGGGAAGCCCAGGAACTTAGTAGGCACTCAGTAATTATTTGTGAATGGGGTAGTTCTTCTGCCCTTGATGCCATGTGTAGGTTTAGTGATAAGGGGACATGTTTTGATGGCCACTTTTAATGAAGTGAAGTAGAAAGAATACTAAAACAAAAATATGGAAATTTAATTTCCAGGTTTGTTCTGCTTTTTCTTACCTGAATGACCCTTTATAAATTAGCTCTTCTTGGGCAAGTATATCATTGTAGGTATAAGGCTTGGAGGATGTTAGGGGACACTACTGATACTTTTTTTTTTTAAGGTTTTTTGCTTGTTTGTATGTTTTGTTTTTAGGCTCACAGCAGCTTTGAGGGAAGGACACAGAGATTTCCCATACACCTCCTGCCCATATATGTGCATGTCCTTCCCCTCTTAGCAACATTCCACACCAGAGTGGTACATTTGTTACCATTGATGAACCTCACTGACACATCACCCAATGTCCATAATTTGCTGTAGAGTACACTCTTGGTTCTTTACCTTCTATGGATTTAGACAAATGTATGAAGACCTTTGTCCACAGTATCTCATAGAGTTGTTTCACTACCCTGAAAATCCTTTCTGCTCTGCCTATTTATGAACTTTCCTCAACCACTAATCTTTTCGCTGTTTCCATACTTTGGTTTTTTTAGAATGAAATTGGAATTGTGCAGTATGTAGCCTTTTCAGATTGCCTTCTTTTACTTAGTAATATGCATTTGTTTCTTATATGTCTTTTCCTGGCTTAAATAGCTCATTTCATTTTAGCGCTGAATAGTATTTCATTGTCTGGATGTACCATAGTTTTTTTAATCCATTCACTGACTTAAGGACATCTTGGTTGCTTCTAAATTTTGGCAGTTACGAATAAAACTACTTGTTGTAAACATCCATCTGTAGGTTTTTGTGTGGGCATTAATTTCCAACTCATTTGGACCAAGGAATATGATTGCTGGATTGTATGGCAGGAGTATGTTTTTAGTTTTATAAGAAGCTTCTGAAGTGGCTGTATCGTTTTATATTTTCACCAGCAATGAGTGAGAATTCCTTTAGCTCCATATCCTCGCCAGCATTTGGTGCTGTCAGTGTTCTGGATTTTGGCCATTCTAATAGGTGTAGTGGTATTCCATTGTTTTAATTTGTATTTCCTTGATGACATTGTGAAGTATCTTTTCTTATACTTATTTGCCATCTGAATATCTTCTATGGTGAGATGTATGTCAAGGTCTTGGCCCATTTTTTAATTAGTTTGTTTTCTTATTGCTGAGTTTTAAGAGTTTTTTGTATATTTTGGATAACTGTGCTTTATCATGGAGAAGGCAATGGCACCCCACTGCAGTACTCTTGCCTGGAAATCCCATGGATGGAGGAGCCTGGTAGGCTGCAGTCCATGCGGTCGCAAAGACTCGGACACGACTGAGCAACTTCACCTTCACTTCCATGCATTGGAGAAGGAAATGGCAACCCACTCCAGTGTTCTTGCCTGGAGAATCCCAGGGACGGTGGGGCCTGGTGGGCTGCCATCTATGGGGTCGCACAGAGTCGGACACAACTGAAGCGACTTAGCAGCAGCAGCAGCAGCGCTTTATCAAATATGTGTTTTGCAAGTATTTTCTTCCAGTTTGTGGCTTGTCTTCTCATTCTCTTGACGTTGTGTTTGCAGAACAGAAATTTTTCATTTTAAATAAGTTTACCTTTTTATTGGGCTTCCTATGTGGTGCAGTGGTAAAGAATCTGCCTGACAGTGAAGGAGACACGTGTTCAATCCCTGGGTTGGGACAATCCCCTGGAGAAGGAAATGGCAACCCACTCCAACATTCTTGCCCAGGAAATCCCATGGATAAAGGAACCTGGCAAGCTATAGTCCATGGGGTTGCAAACCTTACTATTTCTTTCATGGATCATGCCTTTGGTATTGTACTGAAAAGTCATTGCCATACCCTAAGTCATCTGAGTTTTTCCCTATCTTCTAGGAGTTTTGGGCTTTCCTTGTGGCTCAGCTGGTAAATAATCCGCCTGCAATGTGGGAGACCTGGGTTTGATCCCTGGGTTGGGAAGATCCCCTGGAGAAGGGAAAGGCTACCCACTCCAGTGTTCTGGCCTGGAGAATTCCATGGACTATAGAGTCCATGGGGTTGCAAAGAATTGGAAGCCACTGAGCAACTTGACTTCACTTCTAGGAGTTTTTTAGTTTTGCATTTACATTTAGGTCTGTGATCCATTTGAGTTAATTTTTGTGAATTGTGTAATGTCTGTATCTAGATTCTTTTTTTTTTTTTTGGCATATGGATGTCCAGTTGTTCCAGCACCGTTTGTTGAAAAGACTGTCCTTGCTCCATTATATTGTCTTTGCTTGAGAAACTACAATTTGATATTCCGTCTTGGGACAGCTCTTCTTGATGCTGTCACTGCATGAGATGTGGTTAGTTTCAGTTGCAGGTGTCAGAAGCCCCCCCCCCAAAACTATGGCCGAAACAGAAATTTCTTTTTTATGTAAAGTAAATTTAGCAGTCATGGGTTGGTATATTGACTTCGCTTTATGAAGTCTTAGAAACCCCAGCTCCTTGCACTTCGTGCCTTGGCAGTCCTAAGGGAGCGGCTTTTCGTTCTCATCATCCAAAGTGTTGTGAATTCCAGACAGCTGGTTATCCAGAAGGTCAAAAGGCCAAGTGACTTGCCCTGCAGTCTATATGGATTTTTTTTCCTGTAAGCTGTCACACTGTACATTCTTTTGTCCAGATTTAGTCATAAGAATTTTTCAGGGAAGGCTAGGAAATGTAGTCTTTATTTTGATGGTCAGATGATCAGTTAAAAAATCTGTTACTGTGAAAGGAGGAGAGAATGAAAATTGGGGGACCACTGTACACTCTGTTCCAGCAGTCACAGCTGCCTTAGGGGACTATTTGTCTTGCTTAGTTGATACTTCTGGGAATGTCCTTTGGTTGTTCCTATGACTTGCTGTTTTCCAATTCACCAGAGACCAACTACAGAGTCTTTCAAAGCTAGGTACTGTTGTTAAGGAAAACGCTGTAGGAAATGCTTTTAAAAAAAATTGCAGAATAATTATGTTCAGTGTTTTAGTTATGTAGTTTAATGTAACAAACCATTCCAAAAGCTTGTGGTTTAAGACAATGACTTTATTATTTCTCCTGGTTCTGTAGCTTAGTTGGGAGAGTTTGCTACTGGTCTCACTTCAGATCCTATGTATCCTATATGTGCCTGCATTCAGCTGGTGGCCAGTCAGGATTGGAGGGTTCAAGTGGCCATACTGGCAGGGCTGGGGCCTTATCAGGCTTGGCTGGAAGTCTGGGTCATTTCTGCCCTCCTTTACTTGGCTTCTGTCTCTCCAGGTTATCTCCAAACTTTTTTATAGCATGGTGGCTAGCTCCCAAGAGAGAGAAGATGTGACGGTGGTACAACATGCTTCCACCTATTTCTTTTAGTTAAAACAAGTCATGACACCAGCCCAGAGACAAGGAGGGAAGGGAAATAGACCAGTTTCTTGGTGGGAGGAGTGGCAAAGAATGTGTGGCCATCATTAATCTGCTGCATTCTATTATTTCTCCAGTATAGTTTTGTATGACACCCATTTGTTTCCTGGAGAGGTCTTTCTGGCTGATTCTTAGCTTCTTGTTCTTACTGAAGAAGCACCATTCCTTTTTTTAAAAAATACATCTTGTTTCTTGTTTATTTGTTGGCTGCTCTGGGTCTTCGTTGCTGGGCATGGGCTTTCCCTAGTTGCGGCCGGCTGGGGCTGCTCTAGCTGCAGTGTGTGGGCTTCTCTTTGCAGTGGTTTCTCTCGTTGCCGAGCACGGGCTCTAAGGCCTATGGCCTTCGGTAGTTGCAGAGAGTGGGTTCAGTAGTTGTGGCACACGGGCTTAGTAGTTGCCCCAAGGCATGTGGGATCTTCTCAGACCAGGGATTGAACCAGTGTCCCCTGCATTGCAAAGCAGATTCTTAACCACAGGACCACAAGGTAAGCCTGAGGCTCTATTCTTGATTGCTTCAAGAAGCTCACTGGCGGAAGATTATTCTCTTAGTGTTCAATTTATAACTCGCTCTTTATGCATACATTTATTTTTTATGCTGGCCAGATTTTTTTCCAGTATTTGATTGTTAAAAATTTTGTATCCAGAAAAGCCACTAACTTCATACGGAGTAGTGTTTTATTATATATACATTATATATAAGAAATAACCAATTATGTGTATTCTATCCTTGGAATAGATTATATTTTTCATTTATAGTTATAGATTCTTGACAGTGTCTTCCACATATGACTTAATTGTTTCTGCAGATTGCTTGCATGAACTAGTTTGAAACTGATTTGGAAATGAAAGTACAGGGAAATCACAAATTGTGTACTTTAACTTTTTTTTTAGGTCATTTAAGGCCTTTTAAAAATGTTTGGTTTTGACAAAGACTATAGCAAAATGCAGTAGTGATCTGAAAGCTGGTGCTCACGTTTTGTCTGTAAATTCTCGGCCCTGTTTGTAACTCTCCACCTTTCTTACTCTTCTGCAGTCTTTTGTGGTTGCTACACTTCCTCTGCTCTCTTAATAGATTTCTGTCCTTGGCTGTCTTCTCTCTCATCCTTTCTCCCTGGTTAGTCTTATCCTCTCCTGATTTTAATCATCTGTTGGCTTCTCTTTTCTATAGTCCTGCTGTTATATTCCCTCTCTTGTGTAGTAATACTGCTTTCCGCCCAGATACTTGAGAGATTTATCTTTGCATCCTTTCTCCTCAGCTGTATTTTTCTGTAGGGTACCAAACCTGGTACCCGAATCTCTCTCTGATCTGTTTTTTTCACATCTTCATTGCCACTGATTTCTTACTTGAATTATTCCAGAGGCTTCTTAAGTGGGCTTTTTGTCAGAGCATTATCTATAGTGAATCTTTTGTTTTGTTTTGCCCAAGTGATTTTTTTTGTTTGTTTTTTACATTGAGGTATAACATATACAATAAAACGTGAAAACTTTAAATGTACATATCAGATTTTTACGTTTTAATTTACCCATGTAACCAGTACCCACATCAAGATCTAGAACAAATCCAGTGCCACAGAAGACTTGCCCGTGCCCCTTCTCAGTCAGAACTGTCTTTCCTACCACATTCCAGCTTATATCACCACATTGGTTAGTTTGCCTGATGGAGATGGAATCATACATTATGCACTCTGACACTTTTTATACGTCAATGTTATGCCTGAGAGAATATACAGGATGTTTACCCAGGTTGCTGTGATGGGCACTTGGGTAGTTTCCAGTTTTTGCCTGTGATGGATTGAGGTGATTTGAACTTTCATGTACATGTCTTTTGGTGAGTGGATCTAAGCACTCGTTTCTGTTGGGCGAATGGATGCACTTACCCACTTACCCTGCCTCTTCTCCAAACTTCCCACCCCGACTAGTTAAATAGCTTTAAGTGATACTGCCACATAGTTTTCCAAATTATCTATTATTATTCTAACTTATAGTGCTGGTATTGCAGAATTTCTAATTGTTCTGCATCCTCACTGGCACTTGGTATTATCATTCTTTTTCATTTTGGTCATACTTCAAGTGTAATCTCATGATTGTTTTGCATCTCTCTGATAGCTAATGATTTTGAGCATCTTTTAAAATGTTTATTGGTCATCTTCTGTGAAGGATTTTTTTTTTTCTTTTTTTGTAATGATTAGGTGTTGTTTACTCTGGATATGGATTCCTTGTTGGATATGTATTAGAACTGCTTCTTCCCAGTCTGTGTGACTCTGCTTAAGGTTAAATAAAAACTCTTTTTTTTTCAAGAAGTTTCACAATTTAAAAATTTTACGCTTGCAAAACCAGTTTAAAAAAAAAAATCCTATATGAGGTCTGTTTACATTCCCCAACTGTTAACACAGTATGGTTATAAAATTTAGGAAATCAGCAGTGATTTACCAGTTTTCTTACTAATATTCATTTTCTGGCCCAGGATCTAGTCCAGGGTTACATGTATGTTGCACTTAACCCTTGCTGTGTCCTTAGTTTCCTTTAATCTGAAACAGTTTATCACTTTGTTTCTTTATGCCCTTGACACTTTTGGGGAGTGGTGGCCATTTGCCTTAGGCTCTTAAACCTTGAGGTTTATCTAATATTTCCTTGTGGTAAAATTCATACTTTTGGATGCAGAATTGACATATGCTTCTAAGTACATTACATCCGGAGGCATACAACCTTGGTTTGTCCTAATGCTAGTGATGTTAATTAACTTTGATCAGCTATCTAGGAGATGTCTGACAGATTTCTTCACTGAAAGGTTTTCTGTATTTCCCATTACATATGTTGTAGGAAGATACTTTGAAATTATGTAAATATTGTGTTTCTCGTACTTTTGCCTCCCAGTTATGGCATGTATTAATGATTCTTGTTTGAAATAGTTATTATTGTGGTGTTTACCAAATGGTGATTTAAAAATTTCTATTGTTCCTTGTATATTTATATATTTATAGAAGGAACAATGGAAATTCTGTTGTATAGAATTCTGTTGTAAAGAAGAGCCTCCCCTTCTTCTGTTACTTATAATTTGTTTGTATCAGGAGCAGTTTTTACTTTGTTGTTTATAATGGGTTACTTTTGTTACATTGTGTCGCTCCAACTGCCCATATATGGCCTTCAGGAGCCTTACTGTTCACAAGTATACCTTTTGATGTGTCCTCTATTTTTTTAGTGTTTTCTACTTTCTGACTCCAGAAAGTAGAAAATTGTGTATATTGTGTTCTAGACTTATTTGTACTTTCTCTGCTCCAGCTTTGGAATAAACAAATTTATGTGTGACATGTGTTTTCACCGCTCTTGAGTGTATACTTAAGAGTGGAATTTCTAGGTTGTATGTGACTGTGTATTTAAGTATTTGAGGAACTGCCAAACTATTTTCCGAAGCGAGCATGTAAGTCTGTATTCCTATCAGCAACGTATGTAGGGTCTACTTTCTTCACATTCTCACCAATGCTTGTTGTTACCTTTATTAAGCATTTTTAAAATTAAGGTATAGTTGATGGCAACCCACTCCAGTACTTTTGCCTGGAAAATTCCGTGGATGGAGGATCCTGGTAGGATACAGTCCATGAGATTGCAGAGTCAGACACGACTGAGTGACTTCACTTGATTTACAATATTAATTTAAGCGTGTAACATAGTGATTCAAAATTTCGTAGATTATATTTAATTTACAGTTATTATAAAATATTGGCTCTATCCCTTGTGCTGAATACTGTATCCTTATGGCTTATTTATGCATAGTAGTTTGTGTATATCTTACTCCCCTGCCCTTGTCTTGCTGCTACCCCCTTTCCCTATCCCCACTGATAACCACTGTTTTGTTCTCTGTATCTTCATTTCAGTTTCATTTCACTTCAGATATTTATGCAATTGTTCTGTCTGATAGTTTTCATATTTTTTTGCATTCCTCATTATCTTCATCTGTGAGTTTGTTTCTTTTTTGTTACATTCACTGGTTTGTTTTGTTTTCTAGACTCCATATATAAATGATAACATAGTATTTAGTATTTATCTTTTCTCTGCCTGACTTATCCCTTTATCTGTTGGTGGACACAGTGTGCTTCCATATCTTGGCTGTTGTAAATAATGGTGCTTTGAACATTGAGGTGCATGTATCTTTTTGAATTAGTGTTTTTGTTTTCTTTGGGTATGTACCCAAGGAGTGGAATTGCTGGATCATATGGTAGTTACAGTTTTTTTTTTTTTAAATACTTTATTTATTTATTTGGCTGTGTCAGGTCTTAGTTGCCGCCTGTGGGATTTTCATTGTGGCATTCGAGATCTTTCATTGTGGTGCACAGACTCTCTGGCTGTGGTGCGCTGGCTGCTGAGTACACAGGCTCAACAGTTGCAGCACGTGGACTTCGTTACTCTGTGGCATGTGGGATCATAGTTCCCCAGCCAGGGATCAAACCCAGGTCCCCTGCTTTACAAGGCAGATTCTTAACCACTGGACCACCAGGAAGGTCCCTGGTTTTAGTTTTTTGAGGAACCTCCATACTGTTTTCCACAGTAGTTACACCTCCCACCAACAGTGTACAAGGGTTCTTTTTTCTTCATATCTTAGTTTCAGCATTTGTTATTTGTGGTATCATTGATTGTTACCATCTTTTTGATTATAGCCAAACCATGAAGTGGCATCTCATTGTGGTTTTGAATTGCATTTCCTTGATTCCTATTAATGTTGAGCATCTTTTCATGTGCTTATTATGCCTTCATTTTGGAAAGATTTTTGTTGGCAATTCTAGGAACAGTTTTTCTTTCAGCACATTGAAGTTATCTTCCATTTTCTTCAGCTTTCTAATGAGAAGTCTATTGTCATTATCATCATGGTTTTTCTGTACATAATGTGTTTTGTCCCCCTATAGTTTTCTTTAAAATTTTCTTTTTATGTACTAGTTTTCAGAAATTTGATTTTCATATGCATTGTTATGGTTTTTCTTATGCCTCTTTTGCTTGGGATATGTTGAGATTTTTAGGTTTGTGAGTTTATGATTTTCATTAAATTTATAAAATATTTGGCTAGTATTTCTTCATATGCTTTTCCCTCCCCTTCTCCCTGTTTCCTTTCTTCTCCTTCTGTGATTCTTATTATATGTGAGTTAATCCTCTAATTAGTATTCTGCTGAAGCTGTGGTTATTTTTTTGTCCAGTTTCCCCCTCTGTGCTTCACTTGATGGTTTCTGTTGCTCTGTCTTCATGCTCACTGATCTTTTCTGCAGTGTCTATTGTGCAGTTAGTTACATCCAGTGGCTATCATTTCAGTTTCATTTTTTTAGATATTATATTTTTTATACCATAGTCCTGCCTGGGTAGTTTTTAATTTAATTCCTCATTGTCTTCATATTTACCTTTATATCCTTTAGAAAAATTTAAAAATTTCTATAACATTTATCTTAAGGTCCTCATCTGCTAATACCATCATCTCTATCATTACTGGGTTTGTTTACGTTTGTTGACTTTTATCCTGATTTTGATGTTTTATTTTCCTGCTTCTTTGCATTCCTCTTACTTTTTATTGGATTCTAGATGCTGGATTTTATGTTGCTTGCTGAAAGTTGTAGTAGTCCTTTAATGAGTGTTGGACTTTGTTCTCACATTTGGTTTTTGATTTTTTTGAGACTTTTTCTTATATTTTCTTAAGATAGGTTCATAATATTTTTTTGCTGTGGTGCTACTTTAGCTCTTATACTAAGATGTGGCTTTGAGGACTCTACCCAAGTTCCCTTGCATCTCTGTCTGTTCCAGCTGGTAGGGATGTGAACTATTCTAAGCTCTGTGTGAACCTGAGAATTGTTCACTGTGCTGCACTTGGGTATTTTTTCCCCTGGCCCGTGGACACTGACCTTACTCATGTACAGTGTTACTCAGCCTTATTCTTGAAGATACCTTCTGCTGATGTCCAGAGCCCTCTCTGTGCAGCTGCTTCCTTTTAGTACACTGTCCTATAAATTCTAGCTGCTTTGGGCTTCTCAAAACTCTCATCTCAGTCTCTTTAACTTGGCACGACTGCCAGGTTCCTTTGGTTCCCCCTTCCTGTGCTGTGGCTTTGAAACCACCTTTAGGCAGTAAGCTAGGGCAGTTTCAGAGCTTAGTTCATTTGTAGTTCTTGCAGAGAACACTTCCTGTGTGGTATATTGTCCACTGTTTGAAAACTGTTATTTCATATGTTTTGTCTGATTTGCTAGTTGATTGTGGCAGGAGAGCAGTTCTATAAATAGAAGGGGAAGCAAAATTCCCCAATTTAAATGATCTTAACTCTTATTATTTCTGTCAGTATTCCAGGGTACCTGCTCGTCTGTGGAAATTTGAGACTGGGAATTATTTGCTTTCTTTTTTAATATGTTTAGAATAATCTTTTGGACAACAGATCTACTCTCCTACTCACTTTTTCCTGTTATCAACAGTAATTGTATGCCTTAAAAGTACTTCCTAATCTACTTTCTTTTAAGTCTTTTAATTTTCATAGGTTCTTTTTCAGAATTCTGGTCATTGTTGCTGTATCATCACATAATTCAGATAGATTTTTTTCTTATTTATTTACTAGTAACTACAGACTTTATTTGGATTTCACCAGTTTTCCCACTAATGTCCTTTTTCTTTTCCAGTATAGATCTTTTAAAGGTCACAAAAATTTTCATTTACTTTTGAAAAGTGCCAATCAGGTATTTTGTATAATGACCCTCAATTCCATTTTAATGTTTTGTCATGCTGTAATCTTTTTCTTTGTTCATTTCTCTGTCAGTAAACATTAGGGTTCCTTCCACCTTTTGGTTATTGTGAATAATGCTGCAGTGAACATGAGTCTGTAAATATCACTTTGCTGCTGCTGCTGCTAAGTCGCTTCAGTTGTGTCCGACTCTGTGTGACCCCATAGATGGCAGCCCACCAGGCTCCCCCGTCCCTGGGATTCTCCAGGCAAGAACACTGGAGTGGGTTGCCATTGCCTTCTCCAATGCATGAAAGTGAAAAGTGAAAGTGAAGTCGCTCAGTCTATTTGTGACCCCATGGACTGCAGCCCACCAAGCTCCTCCGTCCATGGGATTTTCTAGGCAAGAGTACTGGAGTGGGGTGCCATTGCCTTCTCCCAAATATCACTGTAGATCCTGCTTATAATTATTCAGGGTAAATACCCTGAAGTGAAGTTGTTGGGTCACATGGTAATTTTATTTTTTAATTTTTTTGAGGAATCTGCATACTGGTGTCCATAGCGGTTGTGCCATTTTACATTCTACCAGGACTGTGCCAGTTTCTCTATATCTTGGCCAACACTTACTGTTTTCTTTGGCTGCACTGGGGCTTTGTTGTACTCGTGGGCCTTCTCCAGTTGCGGCGAGCTGAGGCTGCTCTTGAGTTGCTGTGCGTGGGCTTCTCATTGTGGTAGCTTCTCTTGTGGCACGGAAGGGGCTCTCGGGTGCCTGGGCATCAGTGGTGTGGCGTGTGGCCTTAGTTGCCCACGGCATGTGGAGTCTTCTTCCAGAGGTCAAGCTTGTGTCCCCTGCGCTGACAGGTGGATGCCTAACCAGTGGACTGCCGGGGAAGTCTTATTTTCCGTTTTTTTTTGATAGTGACCATTCAGCTGGGTGTGAGGTGATGCCTCATTGTGGTTTTGATTTGCATTTTCTTGATGATAGGTGATGTTGAGCATCTTTTCACATGTTTCTTGGCCATTTGTTTATCTTCTTTTGGAGAAATGTCTATTGAGGTCCTTTGCTTTGATGTAGTCTCATTTTTTTTTCCTAATTTTGTTTTTGTTGCCTGTCCTTTTGGTGTCATATCTCAGAAATAATTGCCAAATGCAATGTCACAAAGCTTCTTCTGTACATTTCCTTCTGTAAGTTTCATAGTTTTAGGCTTTAGGTCTATAATCCATTTTGAGTTAATTTTTATATATAGTGTAAGGTAAGGGTCTTCATTCCTTTGCATATGGCTGTCCAGTTTCCTCAGCATCATTTATCGAAGAGACTGTCTTTTCCCATTCTAGATACCCTTGTTTAAAGATTATTTGACTGTATATGGAAGGCTGTATATCTGGGCTCTCTATTCTGTTCCTCTAGTGTATGTGTCTGTCTTTATGCCAGCTCCACACTATTTGGATTGCTATAGTTTTATATTTTGATACCAGGAATCATGCTATAGACTTTTGGGAAGAACACTATGGAGGTGAAGTGCTTTTCTCTTTGTGTATATCGAGGGCCATTTGTAATAGCCCTCAGTGATTTATTACTGGTGATATTTTACTAACCATGTGTACACTCGCTGGTATTTATTTATGTCATTTTTATTTCTGTATCTAGTAGGTAGTTACTTTTTAACAGTTTAGTTATATCTTTTATAACTTCATATAAATTAATATAAATTGTATTATATTTATATAATATACATTATATATTATATTTATATACTTAATATAAATTAATATAAATCTTAATATAAATTAAAAACATTTCAAAAAAAACATTTTACGTTTTCCATGTTTTTGAATGTGTATTTTATAAATAGTTAATTCAGAATAATGGCGGAGTTTACATTGGTATCCTAACTTCCCTATACATAATATAATTTTGCATAAGATTTTAGATTAAACATATTCAGTCAGATTTACCTATTACAATAAAATATATAGCTTCAGAAATAAAATAGATTTTAAATGGAGGAAGCATACATTAAGTCTAGCTACTCTTTCTTATGAGAAAAGAAATAATATTTCATTTCATTGCTGAAGTAATGTTTATGTAAACCTCTTCTTGCATTAGAGAGAGATCCCTACAATTTTGAATCTTTCCTATACCTTCAGGCTTCAATAATAACCTTAAGGGATCTGAATGTGTGTGTGTGTGTGTGCATGTGTGCGTGTATAAAATCCTCATTTCACCAAAAAGTCTTATAGGCTTTACCACTCCAATTTAAGCCAAAACTTTAAAATTCTTTGCTTTTGCAAGGCTTTTCTTTAGTAGATTTGAATTGATCAAAATGTCTTAGCTTGCCACCAAAGCCTGTACTAATAATCCTTAGAAAATTTTTTTTTCTTTTTTTGTACTTACAAAGCTATTGGAAAATATAGATGACTTGGGCTTTGTGAAATTTAAAATCCTGGCCAAGAGGAGGTGACCTGTGAAAATGGAGCTGTCTTCCAAGTTTAGTTGATGCATGTAAGAATTCTTTTGGCCTAAGAGATATGGGGACTTTCTTTTCTACGTTGTTGTTATATAATATGTTTTAATTTTAAGTTTATTTCTTTATTATGAAACATATTTTTGTCCAGGTAGGCAGTCAAAATGCAATAGTTATTAATACCAATAAATTTGAAAATAACTCCATGAACTCCCTATGGCCTTTTTATGTTGCAGTTACTGAACCTGTGGTAATAGCAACAAGCAGTTTTTTATCTACAGTATCCAGAAATACAGCTGCATTTTTTTTGTCCCCCAAGAAAGGCACAAATGTCTTATAAGTAGATTAATTAATATGTTTAAATTTGGTTAAAATATTTCTATTGTACCATTATTTTGCTATTATTTTTATTGCAGGTATACAGTATTCCAGTTACCTTTTATTTATTTTTTACTTTTCGGCTGCACCACACAGCTTGCAGGATCTTAGTTCTCTGCCCTGGGATCTTAGTTCACATGCCCTCAGCAGTGAAAGTGCAGAATTTAACTACAGGACTGCCAGGGAATTCCCTTTAATTACTTTTTTGATAAATATGAACTTGTAGATTATTCTAGTAACCTATACCAAATCTGGAAAGAGGCCTGGTAGTGCATGCCTTTAAATTCTCAGCTGAGTCTGTTATTACAGGCAAGCAGATTTGACCAGTGATGCTCTAAGTAACCAGTAATGATTTAAATGGCTGTTTTGGGAAACTTCTCTACTTTAATCTAAAATATTTAATTTGAATGGGATATAAGAGCTGTATTTTAAAGACTGATGGACAGGTACAAGTTAATATATCATTGCCAAATTGTACTTCTCACCAGTAGTATTTCGATGAGTCTCCCATGTTGCCTTTTGTTCACTACTATTTTAAAAGGGTCTCAGAGGTTAAAAAAAAAAAAGTGGTTCTCTGGTTTAAAAGTTCAATCATATGAACTAACTGTAACAAGTATAAACTGCTGAGTATAGGGTTAGATCTCATCTAATAGACATTTTTACCTTAAAGAAGTGTTTGGAAAAGAGAGAATAGTAATACAAGTTGGCATTCTCTGAGTGTGTGTTATTTATTATTAATAGCTTTTTTCTTGATTAAAGTTGTACTTTGGGAAAAATTCGCATTTTTACCTTCATAATCCACAGATCACAGTTCTAGACTACCAGTAATCCTTATGCATTAACAAGTAGAAGGGAGTCTGAGCTCCAAACTTTTATTTCCTACGAGGCAGTTAGCATCTGTTTCCCAATTCAGAATGCTTGGGAAGTAATTGACCTAACTAAATACATACGTCTCTACATTTATGCCAGAGGAAATCATACTAGATACAGGTGAGATGATACTGGTGTTTCAGCAACTTGATGAATGAAATATATAGGCTTTGTAGTATGATGTGAAACTAGTTATTTATAACAAAGATTCTTTGGGGAAATGTTTTTCACATTCTAAGTAGACTGAGATAGGAGCATAACTTAATTGTAAATCATGAGCTGCACTGTTGTAAATTTAATTCATTTCTGTTAGTAAGAATGTATCCTCCTCTTTCCCCAGATTGTTTTTATAACCCTCATGGATTTTATTTGAGCATTGAAATGACAGTAGGATAAATTTTTCTGTGCTAGCCTAAAAATTGGTTGAAATTGTTTTTATTCCTTTTAGGAAATCTACCTTCTTCAATGTACTAACCAATAGTCAAGCTTCAGCAGAAAACTTCCCATTCTGCACTATTGATCCGAATGAGAGCAGAGTACCTGTGCCTGATGAAAGATTTGACTTTCTTTGCCAGTACCACAAACCAGCAAGGTAAGAAAAATCTTTATGCCATTGTTCATGTGGTAGCCCTGTATAGATTAAGTACACATACATTAGTGATGTATTTAAAATCATGTGTTTTAATTTTTTTTCAAAATTAATTCGGAATTGTTATTTTGTGAGTGCTCAGTCACTCAGTGGTGTCTGACTCTTTGCAACCCCATGAACTGTAGCCCCCCAGGCTCCTCTGTCCATGGGATTCTCCAGGCAAGAACACGAGTTGGTTGCCATTATTTGGGGTGATTATTAAAGTAATGTAGAGCCTGGAGAAGGGTAAGGAAGGATACATCCGTTGTTAACATTGCAGTTATTTTTTTCTGGGGAGTGTGAAGTAAAGGGAGTAATTAGTCTGTATTATGTGATTCCACTCATGTAAATGTATACACGTATGTGTGTATTCATAGGAAAATGTATGAAGTGAAGATCACAAACTAATCCATGGTTATCTCTAAGGAATGTAATTTTTAGAATGGAATTTCATTTTTTATTTCTTGTGTTTCTCTATGTTGTTTAAAGTTTTTATAACAAACATGTTATTAGGCTGGTGCAACAGTAATTGCGGTTTCAGACCCTGAATTTTAAATAATTATAATTAGGTTCAGACATATCTTTATTAATCAAAATAGGAACCATTACAGTCAACACATTTTTGCCAATGAGAAATAAGTTTGTTTATTCCTGTAGCATAAAAATCTGTGCTTTGGGATTCAGCGAACTTGTGAAAAGCGTTTTCTGCGTCCTGCTGGTTGTGGAAGCATTTTCCTTGCAAAAAGTTGCCGAGATGGCTTGAAGCAGTGGTAGTTGGTTGACAAGAGGTCAGGTGAATGGGACAGATGAGGCCAACCTTGTAGAACAATTTGTTCAACTTTTGAAGCATTGGTTGTTCGACGTTCAGTGGGGCATTGTCATGCAGAATTGGGCCCATTCACTTGATCAATGCCTGCTGCAGGCATTGCAGTTTTCTGTGCATCTCGTTGATTTGCTGAGCATACCTCTCAGGTGTAATGGTTTTGCTGAGATTCAGAAAGCTGTAGTGGATCAGGCTGGCAGCAGACCACCAAACAGTGACCATGACCCTTTTCTTGGTTCAAGTTTGGCTTTAGGAAGTGCTTTGGAGCTTCTTCTTGGTCCAGCCACTGAGCTGGTCATTGCTGGTTGTTGTATAAAATCCGCTTTTTGTTGCTTGTCACAGCCTGATAGAGAAATGGTTCATTGTTGTTGTGTAGGATGAGAGAAGATGACGCTTTAGAACGATGATGTTTTTGATTTTCGGACAGTTCTCAAAGCACCCACTTGTCAAGCTTTTGCACCTTTCTAGTTTGCTTCAAACGCTGAATGACTGTAGAATGGTTGATGTTGAGTTCTTCAGCACCTTCTTGTGTAGTTGTAAGAAGATCAACTTCGATGATTGCTCTCAATTGGCTGTTGTCACCTTCCGATGGCTGGCCACTGTGCTCCTCATCTTCAAGGCTCTCGTCTCCTTTGCAGAACTTCTTATACCACCACTGCACTGTACATTCGTTAGCAGTTTCTGGTCCAAATGCATTGTTGATGTGAGTTGTCTCTGCTGCTTTATGGCCCATTTTGAACCTGAGTAAGAAAAACGCTTGGATTTGTTTTTTGTCTCACATCATTTCTATAGTCTAAAATACATATAAAATAAACAGCAAGTAACAATTCATTAGCAAAAATCATAAAGCAAGAATTGCACATTAAAATGATGTATAGCATAACCACATTTATTTAAGAATGTATTCCAATATCAATTGCAATTCCAACGCAAAACTACAGTTACTTTTGCACAAACCTAAATAGTATATTTTTAATTAGAAAAAAAATAATATAGGTTTATTGTAGGAAATTCACAGCATGGAAATGTATAAAGAGAGGAGTAAAAATCACGTATACTTCTGTCTTGATATAATAAATCTAAGTACTTTGGAGGTAGAAACTTCCATACTTTTGATATTTTTTTACTTGGGGTATTATTAATATTTTTCTAGAGTAAAAATACAGATTTAAATGATTTTTAATACAATACTTATGCTTCATACTACGTTATATGAATGTGTGTACAGTTTATTTGCTCTTTCCCTACTATTGAGATTTTGTGTGCATTTAGTTTTTCGCTCTTTTGAACGTGGTGATAAATCCCAAGATTTCATCTCCAGTCCTGAACTCTGTTGAACTCCAGACATGTATCTTAACTGCCTCTTTGACACTGACACTTAGATGACTAAGCAAGTGCCTCTGACCTGACATGTCCAAAATGAGCTTCTTGGTTTCACCCTGCCTGTGTCAATATTGTGCTTCCTCAAGACTTTTATAATTCAGTAAATACCCCTATTATTTCTCTAGTTGCTTAAGTTAAAGCCCAAGATTTATTCTGGATTCTTTTCTTTCCTCACCCCTACATCCAATCTGTCAGAAATTCCTGAGTTCTAACTATAAAATATATACCAAATTCATTTTCTTCTCTTACTTTCATCCTCTAGTTTTAGTATCTGTTCATTTTTGACAAATTAATTATTACTGTGATGATTGTCACATGATGATTTTGTAATTTCATCATTTATTTTTCATTTATTAGATGGCATTCTGCTATAAGAAGAGCTTTCTTGTTTTCATTTATTCATTCATGTATTTATTCCTATCACTGTTACTCACTTTGTTATAATCTATTATAATCATTGGACGTAGCTCAAATTATATCCCTCAGATTGACTCCTCAAGCTGACTTCTGTATCCTTTTTAAAAACATTTTATTTTTAAATGATTTCAATTTTATATATAAGCTAAAAAATTATATGTAGAATGCTTGTATGGTTTCACTCAAATTTCTCTGAACTCTTGAAAGTAAGTTGCAGACATAATGCCACACTGCACTTTAATTCTTCAGTTTTTATTTGCTAAATATAGACACTCTCCAGCATTGCCAGAGTAAACCATTATAATCAGGACATTGACAATGATCTAAATTTCATATGATCTAAAAACATAGTCTTAAAAATCACTGGTGCGTGTATAAAAAGTCCTTGAATAAGGGCTCAAGTTTTTGTTTTTTGATATATGGTATTAATGGTTTAAACCTTTATCATGGCTTTAAATCAAGAATCAGAATTAAACTCATTCCCATTAGAAAACTGAATCTCAGAACTATAGATTTACCTGTCTTGTTTCCTCATAAAAGGAAATGGAAATCTAAGAAGGTAAAATGATTTGTCCAAGGTCACACAGATAGTTAATGTCAACCAGCACTAGAGCTGAAGGCTTCTTTAAATTCAGGGCCTTTCCACTCATATCTGTGCTACTGTACTTTATATTTATCATATGGGCGATAGTTTTAGGTATAAGACATTATGTAGATGAATTTGGTTGCACTTAACGTACTGATTTGAAAATTCATTTATTGAGATAGCAACAGGTAGCTGGTATTTTAGTGTTGGTGTCAGCACTTGAGTTGTGTCAATGAGGACCTGGGTTTGTCCCCCTCTCCATTTTACTTTCTTCCTCAGCTGGATCCTAAGATTGCCTTCCCTTTTATTCACAGGATGCCTCTCCAGTCTTGGAATTGTATACTTTGTCGTCCATGTTCAGAGTGAGGAAAGAGGGGTTTGCTTCTAGAAGCTCTGTCAGAGCACTGATGAGCTTCTATTTAAGAATGCTCTTACCTTCTCTGGCAAACCTCTCCTTAAGTCTTTCTAGGCAAGTGGGGCAAAGCGGAGGTCCTGGAGTCATTGGTTGTGCCTAGGGGATGAGATTAAACTGCTTATTTAGGTCCAAGTACATGCCCCATCTAGAATTAAGTATAGAGCCAGCTTCTCCAAAGCTCTGGGCAACACTGGCGAGGGATGGCTGGCCAAGTGACAGTCAGTATAGTCCCCAGGGGAAGGGCAGAGGACACCACTGGTGAGGCAACCGCAGTATCCACCAAAAGCTGAACCATATCTCATGTATGTTTTCTGTGGATTTGCTGATAAGAGCTATCAGCTATTTCTATTTGTATAAAAAAAAACTTATGGAACAGTTATTTTTAAAATACTCATTTTCCATGTAGATAATAGAGAAGTATTTTATGGAACTTTATGTTGTGTTTTATCATGTAGTAAAATTGACGTTCTGAAAAGTGAATATTCTGAAAATTGACAAAGGATACATATGTAGGCCATACACCTTTGTCATATGACGTTGAGCTTTATTTACTCATGCTTTAATCTCCCTTTTTACATGGCTGACTGGTTTTGTTAACTTGTTTTCTAGTTTGTGTTAACTGTTACTTGACCTTGTCTCATTCTGTTGCAGTTGTTAACAACTAGGTTGTTACTATTCTGTTAATTGGTTCACATCATTACATGCACTTCGGGGCTGTAAAACCCATATGGCGATTAAATGCAAGAGGGAGAGCACATCCGTATACCTATGGCTGATTCATTGATATTTAGCAGAAAACAACAAAAATCTGTAAAGCAATTATCCTTCAATTAAAATAAATTAATAAATAAAAATAAGAGGGATTAATAAAATCATTTATATTTAAATTAAAAAAATGCAAACCTAGATATCCTGTATCCCAGTTTCATTACTATTGAGCTGAATGATCCTGTGTGCAGATTTCTTAACTCCTCAAAGGCTCAATTTCTTCATCTGTAAAGTGGGTTTAATAAATAACATCCACCGTATAGAGTTGTTGAACTTTGAAATGATAATGCACATCACCAGTCCGTGTCACTTGGTCTGGTTCCTGGCACAGTCAGTTGTCCGTTAGCTCATTTTGTGATGGTCGCCTTGCCTTGTATCAGTGTGCTCTGAAACATTCCCCCTCTCTGCTTTTGTGTATGTGTGCACGTGCCCGTGGAGCAGTATAATAAAATTAATGATGTGAGTTTTCATTTTTAGAGACATAATAACAACATCTATTCTGTTTTAGAATGTTTTCTCTTCATTTTCCTAGTTAAGAAAGATTATTTCTTGCTTGCATTTTTTAATTCATTTGAGAGTCTAATAAACATTGTTCTAGAAAGTAAAAAATTAATTTATGTAATGTGTTTGGAAGAGCCATTTGGCTAATAAACAGGTTCTTAGTACTGTCTTCTACTAAAGTCATTTTTTGTTTTTCAGCAAAATTCCTGCTTTTCTAAATGTAGTGGATATTGCTGGCCTTGTGAAAGGAGCTCACAATGGGCAAGGCCTGGGGAATGCCTTTTTATCTCATATTAGTGCCTGTGATGGAATCTTTCATTTAACACGTAAGTACAGTTGTTTATTTAGTTGATTGATTCCATTATGATTCATATTTTCTTTCCATTGTGCAAATCAAATAATAAATAACTAATAAAATAAGATTTGCTTAGTTTCACAGGGTGAATCGTGGTTTGTGTGTTAATTGTGACTTAA
Source organism: Bos grunniens (assembly GCF_055505025.1). Lineage (NCBI taxonomy): Eukaryota > Metazoa > Chordata > Mammalia > Artiodactyla > Bovidae > Bos > Bos grunniens. Next base: position 114,376,883 of record NC_141166.1, on the reverse strand, counting down.
TGTGATTAGGTATCATCTCCACATGAAAAGGCTTATTCCACAGTATATGCTGTGTTGTTGTCAGTTTCTAATTGAATTTTATCCCATTTTGGATTAGACTCATTGAGAAGTGTTTCTATGCAGAAGTAATTTTGTTGATTATAAAAGGCATTTTGAAATTTTCTTAACTTGTGGAATTTTCCTTCATTTTTGCTTTCCATGTGTTGAGAAGACAGAATTGATAAAGGAGGGGATTCCATTATTCTAGAGGAGAGAAAAACATCCGGGTTATATATTAGAGATGAAAGGATTAAGGAGAAACTGTAGATCAGCTAGTTGTTAATGAAGAGAGGGATATAAAGCAAAGAGAGAAAATAGGTGGAATTATGTGTTGGTTTGAGTTCTACAGAAGTGACCCACGAACATAGTAATCCTCTGAAAAAATAGAAAGTTTTAGGTTAAGGCTCAGGTCAACACTACTTTATGGTAATAATATTGTAATGAACAAATTAATGCAAATGAAGGAAATATAAATCAGAGGTGGAGTCTGATTTAGTGTTTTTCTCTGTTACTGGTCCTAGACAGGTAGCTATAAGCAACTGAGAATGAGCATTTAGAAAGTTTTGCTTAGTAATTCATTTTTATTTTATTCCACAAAAGCTCATAATAGATAGTTTGAGAAGCACTGTTCTAGGTAGCTTTACTTGGATGAAGATATAAAGACACTTTATGGACGAGATTGTGATGTAGGCAGAGAATAAGATTGTATGTTTGTGAGTATGGAGGGGCTTTAAATCTTTAGACCACTCTGTCTTATTTGACACATTATTTGTGGAGCACCTCTTTCTGTTGTGCTAAGGGATATGATGGTGAGTGGAAACAGAAATGACCCTCCCTCATGGTGTTTACAATCCAGTGGAGGAAACAGACATTGAGTAAATGGTCTTGTAAATGCCAGATGTCATTCTCTAATTGTGTACAGAGAAGAGAGACAGATTTTTTTGGAACCATGAACATTTTTTTTAATGGTTTGCATGAGTTAAAAAAAAATGAAAAACTGGGCTTTCCTGGCGGCTCAGTGGTAAAGAATCCTCCTGCCAGTGCAAGAGATAATGAATTCGATCTCTGATCCAGGAAGATCCCACATGCCCCGAAGCAGCTAAGCCCCTGTGCCACAGCTATTGAGCTTGTGCTCTGGAGCCTGGGAACTGCAACTATGAAGCCCAGGTGCCGCAACTCCTGAAGCCCAGATACCCTAGAGCCGGTACTCCGCAAGAAGAGAAGCCACTGCTATGGGAAGCCTGTGTACCGCAACTAAAGTGTAGCCCCTGCTTGCTGCAACTAGAGAAACCCTGTGCAGCAACGAAGACACATCACAGCCAAAAATAAGTAAAGAAATAAAGTTTTAGAAAATTGAAAAACTTTTAAAAAGTGGGAATTTCTCCATATTTTTGCCATAAATGGCATCTGTAATTTTGAATAAACAACTCTGATGAGCTATGGGTATACTCTATGGTGAGGTGTATGTATTAACTATAGAACAAAATTTCTTTATGAATTCATAATTTTCCTTTTTTGTGTGCTTTTAGTTTTCCTTGATCATGTTGTTAAAGAAAAGTGACACAATACAGAATACGGAAATAGGAACCACATTATGGGAAGCAAATTCTTTTAAAATTTATATATGTGGTAACTTCTCATAGATGTTTTATTTAGAAAAATAATTTTTTTCTCTAGAGTTCAGTGAGCCAATATAATTTGCTTTTACCAATTTTTAGAAGCAATATAACTTCCTATTGTTAGATATTTAAAGCTTTGAACATGACAAGACTATTGATTTCATGGAATCCTTAGCTTTTTAAAGCTGGCATTTGAAGTTTTGAAGTGATTTTTCAACAGAAAGCTAAAGTGCTTGTGTGTTATCTGAAGGACAGCACCTTTGGCTGTATCATTGCACCTACTGTCAAGCTGTCAACAAGTTTATAGTTGAAACTTGTTAGTTTCTCAGCAGCCACTTAGAGATATGACCTTGTAGCCTGGAAATAAGAGTTCTGCTTTTTGAGGTATGAGGCAGTTTTGTTCCCAATTTAGAAACATATAGGAGGTTCAGATTTATAGAACTGTTAATTGTGAAGTATGTACTCATTTATAGTTATAGAAAACAAAATTTCAAATACAGTTGATTATTTTCACCTAAATTGTTGTGTGTTTGCATGTGTGTGTAGTTGGTGGTAATGGTGGGAAGATGGGATGTGTGGTACCCTGTTCTTTCCAGAGTTCTGTTCCCCAGTTGCTTGTTAAAGGGACAAAATGTAGGAACCTGGGATGACTGTAGAGTTAGCATGTTTTTAAATACCTCTTTAGGACTTCCCTGGTGGCTCAGATGGTAAAGCGTCTGTCTACAATGTGGGAGACCTGGGTTCGATCCCTGGGTCAGGAAGATTCCCTGGAGAAGGAAATGGCAACCCACTCCAGTACTCTTGCCTAGAAAATCCCATGGATGGAGGAGCCTGGTGTCCATGGGGTCGCAAAGAGTCAGACACAACTGAGCGACTTCACTTTCACTTTCACTTTAGGGTATGAACAGACTCTGGCAGTTATGGCCTGGCAAGCAGTTCATTACTAACAATATTAGCATGTGTCTGAATTGTTGGCATTTTATTTTGATTTCTAGAAGAAGGGAAATGATTACTAAGCACCTAGTATTAGGTGAAAGTGAAAGTGAAGTTGCTCAATAGCATCTGATTCTTTGTGACCCCGTGGACTGTAGCCTACAAGGATCCTCTGTCCATGGGATTTTCCAGGCAAGAGTACTGGGGTGGGTTGCCATTTCCTTCTCCAAATATTAGGTACTATGGTAGATTTTTTTTCTAATGTATTCTATTTAATGTTAACAATTCTGCAGGATTGGTGTTATCCCAGCTGTATAGGTGAGGGTATTGAGAGAAAAAGATTAAGTAGTTTTGCTCAAGTACATAGTAAATGTAAATTTGGCCTCGAGCCCATCTTTCTTCTTTCTTTTTCTGGTCACACCATGCAGCCTGTGGGATCTTAGTTTTCCAACCAGAGATTGAATCTGGGCCCCGGGCAGTGAATGTGCCAGAGTCCTAACCACTGGACTACTAGGGAATATTCCCCATCTCTCTTCTTTAAGCTCTTTTTTTTCACCATACCACACTGTTTTATTCACTTTTAGATCTGAATGTTTAGAATCTACATAGTAAACATGTTAAAGATCCATGTATTTGTGTGTGTGGTGGATGTGGGGAAAGAAAAAGAGAAGTTAAGTGCTTGGAGTATGCTGTTTTCCAGAGACTACCTGCTCTTCACAGTAGTGACCTATAGACGTATCTGGAGACGTTTCTGAAGAGACAGATGCTGTATAGTGATTTTAAAAGAATTGGGTTATAGTTTTATTCTTTTGTTGCCATCAAATATTTATTAAGTACTTACTGTGTGCCAGGCTATGTGGTAAGTGCTTTATGTGAGGAATTTCATTCAATTCCCAGAGTAAGTCAGATGTAGGTGCAGAGAGTTTAGAACATGTGTCCAGGGTTAATAGCTGGTAGGTGGTATAGTTGGGAGTAGTACTCAGGAAGGCCAGTCTGACTGCAAAACCTGCACTCTTAGCCTTTGTACCAGTGGTGACCAATAGAAATACAGTGTGAGCTACCTGTGTAGTTAAAAGTTTTCTGATAGTCACATTAAAAAAGTAACAAATGAAATTAACTTTAATAACATTTACTCTATCAAAAATATTATTTCAGTGTTAGTCAATATGAAAATTTATTGATATATTTTTTGGTGCCATGTTTTTGAAATCTGGTGTGTAATTTTTACTTAGAGCACATGTCCATTTGGACTAGCTGCATTTCAAGTACTTTATAGCCATATGTTGGAGAAGGCAATGGCAACCCACTCTAGTACTCTTGGCTGGAGAATCCCATGGACGGAGGAGCCTGGAAGGCTACAGTCCATGGGGTCGCTAAGAGTCAGACACGACTGAGCGACTTCACTTTTACTTTTCACTTTAGTGCCTTGGAGAAGGAAATGGCAACCCACTCCAGTGTTCTTGCCTGGAGTATCCCAGGGACGGGGGAGCCTGGTGGGCTGCCGTCTATGGGGTCACACAGAGTTGGACACGACTGAAGCAACTTAGCAGCAGCATCAGCATAGCCATATGTGGCTAATGGCTACAATATTAGTTACTTATATTCATAGAAAGAAATTTGAAGAGAGACCTCAAATTGTTAATAGATTCTTTGGAGAATAGAATTGGGATGGAGAGAGAGGTGGGTGACTTTCCTTTCTTATGTTAGACCCTTGGCTAGCTTTTTAAAAAGTGAACATGTATTCTGATTTTTAAAACATGAGAAATTTTCTTATTTAAATACCAATGTAGTGAGTGAGTGAAGTCACTCAGTCGTGTCCGACTCTTTGTGACCCCGTGGACTGTAGCCTATCAGGCTCCTCCGTCTATGGGATTTTCCAGACAAGAATACTGGAGTGGGTTGCCATATCCTTCTCCAGGAAATCTTCCTGACCCAGGGATTGAACCTGGGTCTCCCACATTGTAGGCAGATGCTTTACTGTCTGAGCCACCAGGGAAGTCTGATGTAAGGTATGTACAAATGATTCAAGTAAAATTCTAAGGAGTTCTGTATTAAATCAGTGAGAAGATGGCTTTGCTTAGAATGTTGTGATTCACGAGTTGTCAGTGATCTACTGCTATCTCTGTAAAAATGTTTGGTTTTTAAACTGGGCTAATCAGGACAGTTCTGCCAGGATGATTTAATTAAAGATTTTATTCTCAGATAATGAAATTAGTGGGCTCTGTTGTTAAAGAAGTTACTTCCTTGAGAGCTCCCACAGCATTTTATTTGTATGTTCTGTTCTGCCATTAAATGATACTTGAATTTCTAAGGTACCTTAGTGGTGTGTGGTTGAGTGTGTGTGTATGTAAGGCAGATTGCCTTTATACCTCCTTGTTCTAATAACTAATTCCTTTTCGTACAGTTATCTCTTCCTCATTTTATGTATTCTTGGTAAGGGGATATTATCCAGTTTCTTCCTTCCACCGTGGGAACCTTATCTGTGCCCTTGACAGACACAGCCAAGAACTGGCCACCCAACCTGAGCTGGGCTTTGAGAGATGAAAAGATTGAGTTAAGGTCATTAAGAACTCAGTATTTCATTTCATCTGGCTTTTTTTTTTTCCACCCCAAGAGGAAGAATGATAATAGAAAAGGAAGTGTAGTCTTCTAAATAGATTCTTAACATTTTTATTGTATTTACACCAGTTGTTTTAATATCCCCAGTGCAGAGTCATCTGAAGAAAATTCCTTGTTGATTTGTCAAAGTGAAGGGAAAGGCTTGCTAGTCATGCCAGCCCATTGTTGTTTTGTGATATAATCAGTAGCCATCTATGTGATATCAAAAAGTATTCCCTTGTAATAGGTTGGGTTATGTATAATTTAGGTAGTGTTCTCCAGTAGTCCACATAGAATTATAAGTTGGTTATTTGTTTATCCCCCCTCCCCATCATATCTAATGAGTGGGCAGTTTTGGTTTTATCAGATTTCACCCCACCTTTTCATTATAAATGGCTAAATGTTGATACTTTAAAAAATACTCATAATGTTTAAAAATTCTGAATGATACATGGTTATTATAAACAAAATAGGAAATAATGAAGTGTTCACAATAAAATTTCATGTCTGTCCCTTGCTTCCAGTCTTCAGAAGTAACTGCCTTTTCTTTAAAATCTGAAAGGATATGTGCTTATTTTCCTCTCCTGATTACATGGAGGAGTTTAGTTTCTATTTGAATTTATTTTCCAATGTTTATTTTCCTTAAAAAAAATAATCTAGTAAGTAGAGCATTTCAATTTTCAGAATAACTGTTAATTGTAGCTTGATTTTTATGTCATTTCTTTTTATTTTGAAAGATCTATGAAGTTTTATAATTCTTAAAAAAATGTCTGTTGCCCGCCTTGCTCCCACTCTGCAATATGATTTTAAGCCCTTGACTGATTTTACTTCTCTTTTGGGCTTACGTCTCTTAAACTGGGCAGACAAGTTCATATGAGATAGAATTAAAATTAATCTATGTAGATGATTTCTGTGCAGATGGTTAGAATTTTTGGCCAGGAAAAATAAAAGCCCTGATCCTTTCTCTTTTGTTATTAATGACAGATGCCTCTTCATTCTGTTTTGTATTACTATTCCTCTGTGTCTTGTTTGAATTTCGTATGTCTAAATTGCTCAGTTAAGAGTTTTAACAGTAAGATTCCAGAGAGTTCCTTTAGTTTTGTTGCCTGTGTTTGCTAAAAAGTAGTGTTGATGGAAGAAAGAGGTTTTAAGTTGCCTTTCTAGTTTATATAGAATGTTAGCCCTCAAGGCACTACAACTTTATTGAACTGCTAAATAAGAAGGTAAAAATGCTTTCATTTAATTGCCACCCCCCTTTAGGTTAAGTTAGGTGTTTATATGTTTTGTAAATCACCTTTAATTACCACAGAACATAAATTGCTGTTTTTCAAGAGACCACCTCCCCCCTTCCTCATAAGCACGTCATTTAAGAGTTTAAAATGAGTCACACATTTTTGCCTAGACACAAATTGCCAATATAAAGCTGTCTTTGATTGTATCCTAAAATAATGGTGTTTTTTTTCTTTGGGTCCTGTAATTTTCTTTTTCAGCAGTATTTATTAAATTAATCTAGTATTGGATTGCAGTAAACAATCTGACCAAAAAACATATGTTTTCTTTGTTTCCTCGGTACAAATTCAATGGGTTAAGTAATCATGCAGTGGTTCTCATCTACATATACAACGCATTCTAATAATGAACTTCTGTTGACTGTGGAAAATATTGCAGCAGTAGGAAACAGTTCCTTCTAGTTTACACTGTAATAGTGTATGAAGTTATTTAATCTGCTAGCTGTTTACAGTTTAATTGCTTAAACGTATCCTCATATTCATGGTGGTCTTATATTTACTTAGGTGCTTGAGGCATTCTCATTTTTTTTTTTCTTAATTGTCTTTTCTGACACATTTTAGAGATCTCCTTTCCTGTCCTCTCTGCTCAAAATAGCAACTATATGGATTCTTTAAAAAGCTTTTCTCTCACTAAGAGTTGAAATTACTCAGGGATGGAAGGGCAACTTCTAAGGTCCTGGAGAGTCTCTTGATCTTTTAAACATTAATGTTTGAACTACGTTTTTCTTAGTTGTCAGAACACTGTCGTTATGTTAAGTTAAAAATGTAAGTTTGAGACTGATTTGGTTTTGAAAACCAGTGTATTCATTGTTATACTTGAGTGAAAACGTAACACTTGTGTTTTACTACAGTGTAAGTCTTCAGTTTTACTATAACTTGTCCCTTTGCAAATTTTACACTGACACCCGTAAACCACCCATTGTAGGCCCAGAATCATTTTCCTGCATCAGTGACTCAAAATATTGAGCTTGTGGGTTGCCAGCCTAGGCGGCTGAGGGAGCGCGGGGCTTCCTCTAAGGGCTGCAGGCTGTGTAGCAGCGCTAGTCCTTTAGAACCAAAAGATTCCTCTCCTCTCCCCTATGAGGTCAGGGTGTCCCTCCGGAACCGCAGACTGCTCAAGAGCCTGGAGCGATCTCCTCCAGGCCTGTGATGTCTCCTCCTGCTCCATCTTCCCTGTGTCTTGCTGTCCTCGCTCCCAGTGCAGGAGGGCGGAAGGCACGTTGCCTGGCTGGCTTGGATTTGACGGACTGAGTTCTTGCTGTTGGGAACTAAAGAAGACCCCACTGTCTCACCAGACCTCTAGACACTTCACCCGTCATATAGGTGAAGAGTTGGGTCAGGGGAAGGTGGTTTTGTTCCGCTTTGCTCTTCCCTGAGTGGAAAGGGACGACTGTATCCACCTTCTCCATAAGTCAGCTGTGAAGATCTTCTCTTGTACGCCAATTGTCAGGTCGATGGAACTGAAATGGTGTTTATACATTATAGCTTTCTGGGAATAGTGTTCTCCCTCATTCCCCAACTAAATTTACTGTTCAAATTTTGTTAAATCCTTAGAGTGAAAATGAAAATGCAGGGGATTACATGTACCCCACTCATTTCCTAACTTGTTTTTTTCCATCTTTGTATATTCAGGCTGAATTCTGATTTGTGTATTGTGTATAAAAAGTTTGAGAAAGAACTCTAATTAAAATTATTTTGAATATGGTTTTTAAAACCAATTGAAAGTGTTATATTTGGGGTTTTAGTCAGATCAAGGATTGATATTTTACTTTAAAGAACTTAAGAAAATAAAGTCCCATAAAGGAAATTTAGTGTAGGTTATGATTTTAAATACAGAACCACAGTCTTATTATATATCACCATTTTAAATATGATCTGCTATTTATAAACTCATGGTTGTAGTAATAGGAAGGAATCAGATGAATGAGTAATAGGGAAAGGAATGTACTGAGTTAGGAGCAGGCACTTTTCGGTGCTCTCATATGATACTCCTGTGAATGAGCTCTTATTAGCCCATTTTAGAAATGAGGAAACTGGATCTCAGGGAGTTTAAATAACTTCCAAAAACCACACAGCTACTGAGTTGGCAGAGTCAAGATTTTTTAGCAAAACTCATCCTTTAATTACTACCCTGTGTTTACTTCCTGAAACCATTTTATTGCTGAAAATTATAAAACATTTTTCTTATTTTAGGGTAGCTTTAATAGTAATAATAATTTTTAACGAGAGGATAATATTTCATTGCCAGTGATCTACAATTTATCATTTCCTAGGTACTAGAGTATGTTTTTAGTTATTCTGCTGTGATAGATGACGCTTCTGTGAGTGACTTTATTCACATACCTTTTTGCCTTTATTGTATTGTTCGCTCTTTTTGTTGGTTAGTTACCCAGTCATGTCTAACCCTTTTATGGACATGATGGGCTGCAGCCCTCCAGGATCCATGGGATTTCCCAGACAAGAATACTGGAATAGGTTGTCATTTTCTCCAGGGGATTTTCTTGATCCAGGGATCAAGCCTGCATCTCCTGCATTGCAAGTGGATTCTTTACCACTAAGCCACTAGGGAAGCCATTATTTGCTTAAGAAATATTTATTGGGGAGAAATTAATGAATCAAAGGGTACATTCTTTTACATTTCATTACTTGCTAGCCATTGCCATGTTGATTTTCAACAGGGTTTCTTGAATTTGCTTTTTTGTAGAAATTATCATACTGCATTTAACCAGCTGTAAACACCAGTTGTACAGTGTATATTGGGAACAACTTAAAGTATACATAAATCAGTGAAATAAGATTACATGTTAACTATTTACCCTATTGAGAGTAAAGGGGAAAAGCTAAGTGACTTTGATAAGGAAATAGCTGGCAGAGCCCCAAGAGTAGAACTGTTCCTGAAGAACAGTTGTTGGAAGAGAGAGAATGGAGGAGCCTGAACGCACTGGAATTTACTAGGGGTTGCTGTTTACCTGGTTTGCCATTCTTGGCAGGGCTTTGTGGTTAATCTCTGAGTTAAATTTGATGTAAATTAAGACCAGACTATAATTTGAATTTGAATTTGAATCCTTCTTTGTTACAACCTCTTTCAGTTCTTGTTGTCAGGCTTTCTTTGCTGACATTGTAATTTGTGGATGAGAATTCTAAACTTTGCTTCATTTCATTTGAGAGGCATTAGGAAACTTAATTACTTTACTTGCAAATAGATTTATACTGAGTATTTGCATACAAGTATTGCATACATATGTTATAAACGTCTCTGTTTTTTCACTAAATGACTTATTAGGTAATACTATGTTAGGAAATCTAATAAAGGAGAGAAAGTTAATATTATTTTACATGGTTTACTTAACCCTGATGTTTATATGTTGTATTTTCCTTTCATTTTTGATAACTGCCCTATACCAGCTGAGGCAGAATGGTAGCTAGTCTTTACTGGACTGATAATGATATCTCTTGATAGTTGGTGAAAAAAATTGTTCTTCCCAACATTTCTCATCATCGCCTTTCTTTTCCTTTACATGACATGAAGAATGACAGATACTGGTACCAGAAGCTTTGTTTACTGAGGATTAATATGTGGAGGAGGGTCTGGTAACCCACTCCAGTATTCTTGCCTGGAGAACTCCATGGACAGAGGAGCCTGGCAGGCTATAGTCCATGGGGTCGCAAAGAGTTGTACACAACTGAAGCAACTTAGCACACAATATGTTTTAGGCAGTAGCTTAAAGCTTTATTATTACATTTGTGGCCTCATTTAAGTTTTCACAAGGTTTACTTGAAGTATGCACTACTATTCCCGTTTTACATGCTAAAGCAACAATTAAAGAGGGCAGGTAGCTCACTCAGGTTAGTAAATGGCAGAACTGGAAGTAGAATTGGGGCTCTTTGATCTAAAACCCTTCCTATTAACCATTATCTCTCATGTGTTGTGTACATTTTTAGTTAATTGACTTTAACATTCTTGGTCCCACGTTTCAATTCTTTAGTTTCCTTTACCTTAGAACCTAGTTACTTCAAGAAAATCTTCACATTCTGTTTTTGAGCCTAAAGTACTCATAGTAATTACTTTGATGTTCACAAGCACTTCTGGGGATAGAGTTCAGAGAGAAAGAAAGATCACCTGTAGTCAGAGAAGTTGTAGTTTTTCTTGGTTCATAGATAGATGTTTTGTGTGGGTTTCTTTCAAGGTAATTTATGTATGGTAAGCAAAATACAGCTTACTTTAGAAAGTGGATGCTTACTGTTAATTAGCATCAATGTATCAGTATTTTATCTGGAATTAAAAAATACATTTAAAGGTTATAGGATCTTATTTTCACTAAATTAGGGTCCCATTGAAACACTTTACTGAGGTCTCTACCCTCTCAGTTTTTGGTTGTTTGGGTGATACACACAAAAATGGGATATGTTGGCATTTTTCCTAGGATAAAGTTGGCACGATGATGAGTTGATTCATTAGCATCCTCTAAAGGTGATTAACGAAAAATTTTCAATCTCTTTGATGTCACACTAGTAGTGTTTGATGGTTTTATGCTATCTGGGATGATGTGCAGGATGTTCCTGGCTTATCTGTTTTATTTTCTGCCCCAGGTCTGAAAATAGCAAGGTGTCTAAAAGAGCACTTGTTCTTTTTTTTCTAACTGCTATAGCTTCTCACTCAGCTATCGTTCTTTATATCCCCTAGAGAAATTTATTAAAAAAAAAAGAATGCAATTTTTCCAGTCATTTGTCTATATGGAAAGGTGGACAGATATCTTAAAATTAAGTTTGAATTAATAACCTCTAAGGCAGCATTTCTCAAATTTTTTGGCCTTAAGACTCTTTTATAGTCTTAAAATTATTAAATATACCAAGAGCTTATATTTATATAGGTTATTATCAATCCATATTTACCATATTAGAAATTAAAACTAAAACTAAAAATGTCTTTCTTTCTTAATGTTCTTTAAAATAACAGTGGTAAACCCATTATATGTTAACATTTTTTGAAAAATAATTTTATTTTCTAAAACAAAAATATTTAATAAGAGCGGGAGTGTTTTATATATTGCAAATTGCTAATGTCTGACATAGGAGATTGCTGGATTATATTTGCTTGTACCTTTAGTTTTTTGCAATGTTTATTTGAGTGAGATAAATGAAGAAAATCTGGCCCTATACAGATATGTGATTGGAAAAAGGAAGAGTATTTTAGTAATCATTTTAGATAATTGTGAATATTATTCTTTGATACTGCATCAAAAATAGTTGATAAATAGTTTCTTAGTTTATAAATAGTTTCTTAAAAGTTAATTGAAATATAAAGCCTGCAATATAGCAATGGACTCTTTTTCTCTTGCATTAAAGTCCATTGGTCTATTTTGTATTTTGAATGACTCTTCTATCCATGCATACCTTTAGTCATTTGGAAAATACCAATTCTCAGTGAGTATTCTGCAGATCTTTTGAATTATAACATATTTCATTATACTGTAGCACAAAATCACATCTGTTAATATCACCACAGATCTCATAAGAAAAGTCTTTACATATGGGGAAGCTGTCAACGTCATGGTAGCACTTACAAGTTTTCCAAAATTTTAATTTTCAATTGAGAGCCTAAATTTTATCATTTACAATAAAATGGCTGCCAGATATAACCATGGTTTGAATGTCAGTTGATCTTTCAAGTAGAAATGATGTTCCACAGAAAAAGTGACTAGTTCAGCTTGCAATTCAAATGCTTTTTCTTGATAACCATGGTATTTTGGTATGTAGCAGAAGTGTTTTATGTGTACTTCTGTGTCTTCACCCAGCATATTAAAAAGATGTATACCCCAGGTTGAGATTTTGTAAAATTAATAATTTTTACTTTTATTAAGGTCATTCTTAACTGAAACTTGGTTGTTGGGTATGTGAAGAATACAGTGATTACTAGTACAGTTTGAGATCACCACCTTGATTTTCATGCTAAGTTCCTGGTGGTTCTCTCACTATTGATTTCGCACTATGACTGCAAACGTCAACTCAGTGAGGAAGACAGACAGCATCTTGTTATTATTATGGCAGAATGGTTTGAACTTGCAGACCCCTCAGGGGTCTGTCACCACACTTTGAGAACCACTGTTCTAAATTCTTTGAATATGCCCCAAAGTCTTTGTTATTCTTTATGAATTTGCCTATATTCTTCTCATTAATACAACCCGGATTTCTTCAGGTTCCACTATTCCAGGTAAATGAAAATAATTTATCACTTGACTTTACCGTTTTTGTTTTGCAAGCATTGTATAAAATTTTTTACTTCTAATGTGCAGAGCTTTCAGCTACATGGTCATTTGAAAAGGCTTTGAATAATAGACATTGCCTGTGTTAGGTGCTTTGTCTGCAAATGAATATTTGGCTAGCATGTGTAAATAAATTGGATGTTACATAGATACCCCAGAATTAAACAGTTGTAATGTGAGATTTAGAGAGATTTAAGTATTTATTGGCATGTATTAATGTGACAGTAAGGGAAGTTGTAATCACACTTGCCTGTTTATTTTTTTCCTCATTTTTTAGTGACTTAAGTCTACCCTTCTCCATCCCTAGTCACTGCTCTTTAAACTAAAACAGTGAAAATCATTTACCACAAATAAGGATCTTTTGTGCATAGGAATATTTAGGAATGGGAAAAATCTTTTAATCATAATCCATTCCAAATCAAATTTTTTGTGATTAATTCATTGCAGTGGGATGATTGGGATAGTGATTACCTATATCTTAAACTTGAAATTTTATTTCATTCTGCTTTACATTATTCTCTTTTAAAGAGCAGTATCAAAAATAACATAGCTTCTAGTGCTCCCGTAAAAGCTTTTAGATTCTTGGGTTGAGTGGTGGTGGTAGTGAGGAGTGCTAGTCATTTGGGACACTGGCATCTGTTACACTTTTTTCCATCAATGAGAAAACACCTCTTACACTGGTAGCTAAATAGGCCTAAAGAGTTTGGTGTTTGTTTCTTGTTTTTATGGGGAGACTTTTCTCTAGCACTGAATAACAGTACTCAGATATCAGTTAATAAGAATAGATTAAAATTTTTTGAAAATATTTTAACCTAAATTATTAAACTATGAAGTACATTGGCAATATATCAACACATTGGCAATATATTAATATGTTGTTTCATATAAATACTTTCTGCATGCATGCTCAGTAGTGTCTGACTCTTTGCAACCCCATGGACTGCAGCCCACCAGCCTCCTCTGGCCATTGGAATTTTCCAGGCAAAAATATTGGAGTGGGTTGCCATTTCCTTCTCCAGGGGATTTTCTGGACCCAGGGGTAGAGTCTGTGTCTCCTGCATTGGCAGGTGGGTTCTTTTACCACTGCACCTCCTGGGAAGCCTTTTAGCCCAGTGTTAATCCTAGTTTGTCTGGTTCAGCTTATCCTTTTTTATGTTGGGAATACTGCATTTCCCTGTGTAAGAAACCTTTTGACTATTCAAAGATTAAAGCAGATATTCTGGCAAAACATAAAAATGTTGATTATGAACAATTTAAGAGCTTCACTTCAGTATTTTCTTTTTATAAACCACCTGTTGTCTTATGTGCATGGTGTATACTTTTGAACAAAGTGCTCATCACTTGTCAGCCATCAGTGGCAACATAGAAATTACTTGTGGTACTTGCTTTGCAAGAAGTTCTTTTGTATTTGTGACATCAGCTTTGTTTTATACAATTAAAGTATTACACGCTAGAATAATCTATTAAATGGTGATTTAATTCTTGCCTTGAACTAAATTTGTTTACTGATTGTATGCAGCTATTGACTACTATTTTACATGACAGATTCATAAAAATTTCCCCCTTATTTTGGTAGCAGATAAGAAGGTGGTTATATTATTAAAGGTGTTTCTCAATTTAAAAATTTGCCTTCAGTAAATATTACATAAAGAGATAAATGTTGAAAACCTTGTGTGTGTGGATAATCCTCATACGATTTGATTTTCAAATGAAGTGCAATACTTATGATATATTCATGATCACTTTAACAGTATTCTAATTTTTAAACTCCCAGTTGAAACTGTATTGCAGTCATTTTTATTCATTTTCTTCTGTTAAAAAAAGAACAAAGTATAGCTGTTTGATTAAGACTTAAGATTGATACTAGAATAAATATTTAGATAGTTATGTAACTTCTTTTATACTTACAGTAACATTAACTCTATACAGCAATCCTAGATAACTTTACCAGTGGATTCTAAGTAATCTGAATATTTCCCCTTTGTTGTCTTGTTAAATAGTCCTGGTTATAATTTTTTAAAATAAGTTAAGAGCTCTAATATATTGACATTATTTAAAATGACAAGTATTTTCTTCAGATAATTTTTTCAGTGAGCAGATTTCAGAACTAATGGAATAAAATTACTCACTTAAATTTATTTTATATTTTGTAAAAAGCTTTAGGAATGCCACTCTTCAGTTATATTATAAAGGTAAAGTGTAGTATAAGTACATTTTCCAAGGTAGCCAGTGGTATATCTCTGCAATAATTGAGTTCCTACCCTTGACAATAGTTTGTATATAGAAACTCTACATGGGTTCAATGATTCAGAAGCAGAAAACTACTCACAAATAAGAATTTTTTGTTCTTTTCGGAAACTGAAAGTAAAAGGTAACTTTATATTTGCAGGAAAAAAATTTGGTTTCTTTTTCACTGCATGGTTACTCTGATGTAACTGATATAATAGAGTGGACATTAGTATATAAGTAAATGATCAAATGAGTCATGCGATGGAACATCTGCCTCAGAAAGCCCTTTCAGACATCATATGCTATGCCGTTGAAGTGTCTAATCAGTGCATCTGTCCCGGAGACTTCAGTGGGTGCGAGGATAGTTTTCTATTTTGGATTAGTTACTATATGAAGACAGTATATTAACAGATTTTTTTTTTCATGAATGCAACTGGAAAGTTTATGCCTGTGATGTCTGAATAAAAAATTAGCAATGATTTTTCTTTTTAGCATAGTAATAATTAAGGCATGGTAATGAACATACAAACTTCTACCTACCTTAAAGTGGTTATTTATGATAGGATTTTACATTGCAGACCTACAAATGCTTCCTGCAGGAAATTTTCTTGCAAATACTGATGTTACAACAGGAGAGAAATCCAGATGGAGCATGAAGCACAGCAGGATTCAGATAGGATATTTAACTAGAACAGAAGCCTGTGTTTTGGATCCCTTCTGAGCTGGAGTGTTCCTATAGTTTTAAAATTGCCACCAGAAAGAGCGGAGGGTGGGGGAGAGGGAGAGGAAGGGTGGGCAAAGGAGGGAAAGTGTATGAGCACATTGATGTGTTTCACATGAAGTAAAACCTTCTAACCAGACACATTGTAGAATACCAGATGATGATAATGACATGCAGAGAATTGTGGTATACATATGTTTGTTTTATTCGTATAATCAACAAGCCACAGAAGACAAATTCTTATGATCGTATTTAATTTTACTAAAGGTTGCAATCTAAAGTAGTTAGTCTTTTAACAAGAGAAAAATGAATGTATTTAGAGCAGGGGGTTTGAATAAGAATTGGGCACATGTTATTTTAGACACTGGGATTTTTAAACCTTGGAAGCAGAGAATAGTCATCAGGAAATATTTTTATTCCAAAAGAGGGTATAAAAAAAGTTATCAGAACTTTTAGTTTCTGCCCTGGGATGTAGAGAGCTGGAGAGTTGTTACTACTCCCTTACAGTGAGAAAGAACCTGGCTAACTTCTGTGGCTCAAAAGTAAAATGATTTCTAAAGATATACACTGAAAAGTCTTCCTTTGTCTCTATCTACCGTGCCCCCCCGACTCTAGTATTTTTTATTACTATTGCTTATTCTTCTATAGTATTTTTTATACAAATACAAGCTAACACAGTTAAGTATTTTTCCTTTCCGTTTCCTAAACAAAATAGCAACCATATAAACTGTGATACACTTTGCTTTTGACATTTAAAGTGTCCTGAACAGCTCTCCATATCAGTGCACAGAGATTGTTTTCATTTTTCTTCACAGACACATTATTTCCTTGTGTGACTAACGTGATCATTTATTCAACAAGTTTGGTAGTGCTGGATGCTTGGTTTATTTCCAGTTTTTTATTCTGATTATGTTATAATGCCACAATGAATAATCTAGTACATGTGTTATTTCATATATGTGAAAGTTTATGAGAGATTCACAGAAATGGAGTTGTTGAGTTAGAGGGAAAATGCATTGGTAATTATGGCAGATAATGCAGATATCCTTCCTAGGAGTGTGCCATTTTTATACCACTTCCAGCAACTCAGTCGTGTCCGACTCTTTGCCAGCTTAGGGACTGTGTAGTCCTTCGGGCTCTATCCATGGGATTCTCCAGGCAAGAAGACTGGAGTGTGTTGCCATTCTCTTCTCCAGGGGATCTTCCTGACCCAGGGATCAAACCTGTGGGTTAGTTTTAATTTGCTTTTTAATTGTAAATGAAGTTGGGCAACTCTTCATATGTTTAATAGCTATTTGTGTTTTTTTTTCAGATTGCCTATTTATGTTGCTTGCCTGTTTTTCTATTGGGTGTTTTCTTTATTTTCCCCTGTAATAACTAAGAATTCTTTATATGTGGGGAATATTAGATCTATGCGTTGCAAATATTTTTTAATTGATCATTTGTCTTTGTCTTTTTATGGTCTGTTTTGCTATATAAAATTCTAAATTATTATCAAAGAGGCCTTCCCCAACTGAGGGTTATAAAATAATTCATCTATATTTTCTTTAAGTATGTTTATGGTTTCATTTTTTACTTGTAAATCTTTAATTCATTTAGAGTTCTATCTTTGTGTAAACTGTAACACATCCATTCTACTGTGTATATATGTATATATATATATGTATGTACATTTTGAGAATAGCTCTTTGATTTTCAAATAATATTTATTAAAGTCTATCCTTTGCTAACTTGAGATGCCACCTCTGTCATATGCTAGATTCCTAGAAATCCTTTTATTTATTTATTTGGCTGTGCTGGGTCATTAGTTGTGGCATGTGGAATCTTCATTTGCAGCATATGGGATCTAGTTCCCTGACCGGGGGTGGAACCCAGGCCCCCTTGGATCGGGAGCAGGAGTCTTAGCCTCTGGGCCACCAGGTAAGTCCCTCCTATAAATTCTTGGGTCTGTTTCAAATCTTACTGTGTTTCACCAGCATGTTAGTTTATTCATTTGCTAATGTGACACTTTTAAAATCATTAAAAGTATTTTAATGACATTAAAGTATTCCATATTAAAGACAGTATATATTGTATCTGATAGGACTGTTCCCCTCATTTTCACACTGTTCCTGGCTAGTCTCATTATTTATTTTTCCTGTATAAACTTAATAATCAACTTTCTTCATCACAGAAAAAGAAATCTTACTGGCATTGTTATTATAACAAATTTATAAGTTAGTTTAAAAAGAATTTTTAATCTTTACATTCAGAAACATGTATTCTTTTACTTGTTCAGGTCTACTTTTGAAGTGTTTGGAAAGTTCCTCCTTGTGTTGGTTTTGCATATTTCTTGTAAAATTAATTTCCAGGTTTTTAATCTTTTTTTGTTGCGTTTGGTATTGTAAATGTGGTCTTCTTTTTCATTGTTTTCTATTGTTGTCTGTATGTTAAGAATATTAAAAAAAAATCAGCCTGTTCATCTGATTCTTTGTTAGGTACTATAGGAAAGTCATAAAAATGGATAAAATATAGATTAAGTGAAATTAAATATAGTACATTAATTCAGTGGAATACTATGCAGTTTATATTAAAATGGACAGGTCCCTGTGACACATGAAGTAAAAAAGCAGGTATTTGGTTTCGTTTAAGCCCTAGAGAAAAAAGTCTCATATTCAAATGTTAACAATAGTTATTTGCAGATGGTGAGATAATTTTTACTTTTTGTCTACCTTTTCTGGCAATTACTAGTTGTCCACAGAAGTGGACGTGTTTTCCTTCCTTGCACATGTCCATTCATTTTTACTAGATTTCCAAACCTGCAGTGAGAATGGACATGAATCTACATTTTCAGCAGTGGATTGTGAAAAGAAGTGACGCTTATCCTAGATTTTAAGGCATTGCCCATGTCTCCGCTAGCAGTTGCTTTTTCTCCTTTTATGTGCTTGCTAACTAGCTTCAGTCACGTCCAAGACTTTGCGACCCGATAGACTGTAGCTTGCGAGGCTCCTCTGTCCATGGGATTCTCCAGGCAAGAACACTGAAGTAGGTTGCCATGTCCTCCTCCAGGGGATCTTCCCCACCCAGGGATCGAACCCCAGTCTCCTGCATTGCAGACAGATGCTTTACTGTCTGAGCCACCTGGGACCTTTCTCCTTTTATGCCAATTTAACTGAAGTGCTTAGACCATGCAGATGGTGGCGGTGCCTTAGAGGATAGTTGACTGCAAGGACCAGAGCTGCCTCACTAAGTTGGATCATTTGTTTCAAGATTGAAATTAAAGCGAAATAAACTATTTGTTTGTTAGTTCACCTGATTTTTGGTTCTCTTTTATGCTCTAGTTTTACTTTGGCTAATATACCTGAGTATTGTAAATATGTGAACACATTCAGTTTAGTTCAGTTCAGTCGCTCAGTCGTGTCCAGCTCTTTGCGACCCCATGAATTGCAGCACTCCAGGCCTCCCTGTCCATCACCAACTCCTGGAGTTCACCCAGACTCATGTCCATCGAGTCGGTTATGCCATCCAGCCATCTCATCCTCTGTCGTCCCCTTCTCCTCCTGCCCCTAATCCCTCCCAGCATCAGAGTCTTTTCCAGTGAGTCAACACTTTACCTGAGGTGGCCAAAGTACTGGAGTTTCAGCTTTAGCATCATTCCTTCCAAAGAACACCCAGGACTCATCTCCTTTAGAATGGACTGGTTGGATCTCCTTGCAGTCCAAGGGACTCTCAAGAGTCTTCTCCAACACCACAGTTCAAAAGCATCAATTCTTCGGCACTCAGCTTTCTTCACAGTCCAACTCTCACATCCATACATGACCACTGGAAAAATCATAGCCTTGATTAGATGTGTGAACACATTACTTTTATAATAGAAATCCATTTTCAAAGAATATAAGATCATATTATGCTTATTTTACTGAAACTTAATTTTCTCATTTAAAATACCCTGAATATCTTTCCATGCCATCAGTGCCCACTTTTGTTTGAGTAAACTTTTTATTTGGAATAATTATATAGATTCACAGGAAAGTTTCAGAAATGGCATCGGGAGTTCTCATATATATACCCAGTTTTGGTTTCCTCTTACGTTATCTTTGTTTCAATATCCCCTTATTTTACAGTGGTAGATTTGTCAAAACTAAGTACGTAAAACATGGTACCTTTATTAAACCAACATTGGTACATTACTGTTAATTAAACTGGATTTTATTTGGATTGCACCATTTTATTTACTGCTGCTGTTTTCTGTTCTAGAATCCAGTTCAGGAGACCACATTTTATTTGTGTGATGTTTCCTTAGTCTTCTCTGGCCTCCTCTGATAGTTTGTTAGTCTGTCCTTCTTTTCCTTGACAGTTTTTACTGTTGGAGTGTTCTGTTGTACCCTCAAATGGTGTTTATCCTGATTTTTTTCTCACGATTAGACTAGGGTTATGGGTTTTTGGAAAGAATACCACAGAGATGAAATGCGTTCACATTGTATCCAGGTGTCTACACGACATAGTATCTACACGACATCAGGGATATGTAAACCACTATCACTTGATGAAGCTGGTGTTTCCCATGCTTTTTTACTGTAAAGTTCTGTTTTTTCTTTTTCACATTTTCCCTTTCCTTTGGAAGCAAACCAAATGTAGCCCCCAATGAAAGGGAAAGGGGAAAATACCTATTTTTGAAGGCTAGATTTAATCTGCTAGATATCAAACTTGATGTCCACCAGACTAACTTTAGATACTTGAAATTTTCTGCTTTGATACTATGGGCAGCTGACTAGTCAGCATGGAATCAGGCTGGGATTTCCTTCTTTAATTGCACAGAATTTAGCCTACTAGTTGGGAACAAGCGAATAGTAAGTGGGATTAGAGAATATACTTGTATCCCTCCCCGGATGCCTCATTTTTTTCTGTTTGTCATCTTCATCTGGAAATCAGAGTTAAAATCCCTGTCTCTGGAGATTTGAGCATTTCTGGTACTTTAATGGGAAGAAGATTTAACTGAGTACCATTTTTTGAGTTACATTTGGGGCCAGTACTGTGCTCGGTTTTTTATATGAATCATATTTTATCTTTAGAACAATCTTGAGAGGAAAGTGCATCTTTATCACAAAGAAACTGAGACTAGATTTTGACTTCCCTAACATCATTCAGTTTATAAGTGGTAATACCCAGATCAGAATTATTTCTTCCCTACCTTCCTTCCCCCTTTTTTTTCTCTTACATATCACAGGGCCACCAGTTCTCTTGTCTCTCCATCAGTGAGAAAAGCCTAGTTATCATTAGATAGAGGGATATGATAGCTATTTAGTATAGTTAACAAGTAGTATGAAAAGATAAACATTATTAATGCTATGTGATGTAATCAGATTTTCAAGTTAGGATTCTCTTTTACCCAATGCAGATTTTGTGTTGCCCTGTTTTCTCTGCCCTAGTGTGTACCTGAATACCTGAAGAAACCCACAAAGAGACAGGGACTCTCCTGGTCTCAGTTCCAGCTCATTGCTGCACAGCTGATGGTTGGATTAGCAGTAGTCTGACTTTGCCACTGGCGAGTTCATTCTGATGCCAGTGGCTTACTTAACTGATTTCTCCCCCCAGAACTGATGTTGATGATGAAGTAAATGTATAGTTTTTTTCTGAGAGTATATTATATGCACATATAGTAGTCAAACTAGGAAAGATTGACCTGTTTTTTTTTGTTGCCGTGGTGTCCCATTTTATTAAAGAGAGGTCAGAGTTTTCTTTAATGGTATCTTCAGAGATTTGTTATAGATAGTAAATGAAATGTTTAAAAAGTGAAGTTTTATTGTATATTTGATGGTAATAGATGCTAAGGGAAATAAAGTATGGAAGGAAGTTAGGAAGTGTTTAGGTGGGTGGCGGGGTTGCAATTTTAAACACCGCAAAGGAGGGTGTCACTGAGAAGTTGGCATTTGAGTAAAGAACTAAGGGAGGTAAGGGGTGAAACTATGTAAATATTCAGGGCACAGTGGAAAATGAAAGGGCCTGGAGGCAGAGTTGGGCCTGGTGTTTTTGAGTTCTGTTATTCTACATCCACCTTATACTCTGCTTTTCAGAGTTTTAGTATAACAGGTGAGTTGTCCCTGCCAAGGCCAAGTTGTACCTGAAATCTGCTTCCCTCTCTCTGACATATGATTGTGATTCTGCTGCCCATGCCCTCTCTTTCCTGTGTCATGTTTCCTCTCTATTGATTTATTCCCATGACCGTGCAGACATGGTGCAGTGACCCCCTCCAGCAGCTACTCTCTGTTCTCTTTCACAGTGAAACTGACAAGAGGTTGTTTTTACTGTTCTTTGGATTCCATTCAGTTTTTTAAAAAAATCTACTCCAATGAGCTTTTGCCCTCAAAAGAGCATTTAAAGAGCTCTTGTCTAGGTCACCAGTGACTTCCATGTTGCCAAATGCTCCCTTCTCATCATTCTCTCTGATTGAATTCTAGCCAGTTATCCATTTACTTGTTTATTATGTTTCTCCTTACTAGTATGTAAGTTCCATGACAGCACGCACATGGATACACGTGATACTTTTGGCTGCGTGGGTGAGTGAGACTACACATGTCGTTGTACATACCTTACGTGCACCACTGTCCACTTGCCTGAGTTTTTTTCCTTGGGGTAAATTGCTAGAAGTAGAAATTACTGAGCCAGAGAGTATACACATTGTAAAGGCTTTGTTCGTAAGCTGCCTCCTTAACCAGAATGTACTGTTAGTATCTGTTTATTTTTAAGGCTTTAGCATTCATTATGAGCACCTCTTAAATGTTTTTACTTTTTTACATTTGTATCTTTTCCCAGATTGCCAAAATCCCAGTGTAACTCACAGTTTCATACTTTAATGTTCTGTCAGGGCTAGATAGTCTAATAGGAAAAAGTGCTCCTGAAGTTGTGTGTTCAGAGAGTGCTGGAGCCTTAGAGTGTCACTGGAGCAGTGTGACTGTCTTTAGGAAAGGAGCTTTACCCATTATGCTGTGTCCTGCTGTCTTATCCGAGGAGTAACACATTTGCTAGAGGTATTTGCCTTTAGATTTCTGCCCTAGTCAGAGGTCAGGTACTGTGGTGACTACTCTCTTGCTCTATTGATTATAGCAGGAATGCTGAAGCAATACAGCATGAAAGAATACACTCGCACACACACACACACCCCCCCCCCAAATTTATACTCTGATTATATGAGTAGGTTTTTCATTATGGACTGAAAGTCGAATAATTTGATTTTGCCTATGTGTTCCTAGTATTTTGTTGTTAAAATGGAGGTGTTTGATAAGAATATTGATAGTGTTGTTGATGTATTATACTAATAGTTTACAATTTATCATGTTATTGTCATACTGTGGCCATTAAATTGCATTTTGAGGATTTGGGGTGTTAGAATTTTACTAGTAACTTTTTAATGAGCCTCTTGGTTGTATTTTACCCTCCACCCCTGATACGAGTAAAATAAACTACTGAGTTAAAAATAGAAAATGCATGAACATATACATATAATCTTTTGCTCCTTATAGCATTATCCGTGGTCTAAATTTGTCATATCCCTCAGATCCTAAGGACTACCCTGGTGGCTCAGATGGTAAAGCATCTGTCTACAATACAGGAGACCTGGGTTCGATCCCTGGGTTGGGAAGATTCCCTGGAGAAATGGCAACCCACTCCAGTACTCTTGCCTAGAAAATCCCATGGACGGAGGAGCCTGGTGCAGGCTACTGCCCATGGGGTCGCAAAGAGTCAGACACGACTGAGCGACTTCACTTTCACTTTCAGATCCTAAACTAAACCAAACCAAAATAAAGCGCCAAGTAGGGACTTCCTTGGTGGCCCAGTCATTAGGGCTTCACCTTCTATCGCAGGGGGTGTAGATTTGACCCTTGGTTGGGGAACTAAGAGCCCACATGTCTCACAGCCAAAAAACCAGAACATAAACAACAGAAACAGTATTGTAACACAGTCAATAAAAATTTTAAAAATGGTCCACATCAAGAAAAAGATATTAAAAAGCAAAAAAATAAGGCAAGGAAGGCGTAATATTCTAACATCTTCCTTATACTTCTACATCTTCTGGTAAAAGTGAAAATTTTGAAGATAAGGTATATTCCTTAGAAGGAGAGTTTAATATTGCTGTTATTTAAAATAATTGTTAAGCTGCTTGCTTTTCCTTGAAAAATTTATGCTTGTTTTCAGAAGTCAGGAGTTTAGCTTGTACAAGTTTTGGGAAACTAAATTAACTGGCACAATTTATGCAGAAAGTAATAAAAGTCTGATCATATAAAGTATGATGTGTGTGCTTGCGTTTGTCTTAAGAAAGTGAAGTCTATAAAATTTTTTCTTGCTTCCTAAATTTAGATAATTAAATTTGGATCTTTTTCCAAAGCACTGAGGCTTTGGAACTTGTGTTTGTTTATAGTTTTCATTTGTGGAGGTGAATTCCTAAATTGAAATTGGCTTATTAGTTCAATAGTGGTCATCTGGAAAACCATGTATATTTCCATGTTCTATTTTATATTTTAGGTTGTACAGAAGTAGTTAATATTTATATTCTGTTATTTAAAAAAAAAATCTGCTTTGAATTGATTTAGTCACTTGTAGATTAGAGTTTTTTTTTTACACCATAGTTTATCCTTAAAGTTAGTTTAGTTCTTCATAGGGAACTGTGTTTTGATTTGATCAGTAACTAGAAAATAGGCATTTAAATTTTTTTCATAGACTTCTGAAATGCTACTAAATATCTCTAAGAATACTGAAAAATATATTAGGTTTATATGTATAATAAAATTTGAAAATTATTTAATAAAATAATTACATATAGTTGATATTTCAAGTATAAAGAGGCGTGGATAAAAACTTAACTGAGAGAGCTTGGGGTGGCTGGTTCGTGAGGGAATTAGGTGCATGCTTTTTCGGGGAGCACCCTCCGGTCGCTTCAGTGCCTCGAAGGGTAGGTTGCAGAAGGAGGCCCAGGCGATCTGAGGCTCTGAAGAAAGGCCCGCGGGAGGACGAGGCCCTGAGCCAAAAAAAAAAAAAAAAAAAAATTAACTGAATTTACTGCAATTTGAAATGTACAACTTTTTACTTTTAAAGAAGGAGGGTTAGTATATTTTGAACCTGTTAGAGAATTGGTTGAATTGGGGTAAGTCAACAACTTTTTGTAAATCAAGATATTTTTTAAGATCTGTCTTTCTCTTAGTTGGTATTAATTTCCTGAGGAATTGCTATTTTCTGATTAAGCATGTCAGGGTTTACCTGAAAAAATTTTAAATTATCAAACTGGATGACTTTATCAAAAATCCATTGCCATTTGCTTATGGTTTCTGGCTTTTTCAAGTGGAGAATAATAGTGCTCTTAAATTGGATTTATGCTGACTTTTAAGAAACATATTTGTTCCAAGCAGTCTAAGAAGCACAGAGATCCATGTCAATATTCAGAATTCATATTTTCCTTGAACAGAAGGTTGTGATAAAATGGTACATGGTGTGTTTTCATTGCCTGTTGAAAGACTTTCATGCAGTTAAAATAAGCATTTTGATGGTGGTTGAATTAAGAGTTTTTGTCAGTCTCTTCTCATCATGGATGATTAGACTAAAACGTCTGCTTGTCTTGACTTGAGATCACCACAGCTTCAGATAACATGCTTTGTGATTGAAGGTCGAAATATTTTGAATTCTAATAGGCTGCCAGATGAATTGCTTGAAATAGACTGTAAAATTTCAAGGCTTCCTTTTCCATCTGCTGTGAAAAGAACCATTGGGAATGGTTGAGCTTGATGATCATAGAATTACTGGATGGTGATTCTAAAACCCTCAAAGGGAAGTTGCTATGGAGATCTAGTTCCAAACTGAAATGATTCACCTTTGAAAGGCTGCAGGGTCTGAGAAGCTGAACACATCATTGTTCAGGTGGTCATTGGTTAGGAAATTGCTGGTGCCTGTGTAATCAGCACTCCTGTGGTAGTTAACGATCTAAAAAGGTTTGTTCTGAATGATGTGGGACAACAGCAATGTGCATAAGATGGCTTCTCTCAGTCATAGTTTGCTCAGCCTGGAGCTTATGAAAATACAGTGAACTAAATAGCACAGAAAGGAACTGCTTCATTGAGGACATTTTTTGAAACAAAATTTTGCCGTGATGAGTTTGATATCTAAAAGAAAATAGTTCCTTTTTAAAATAAAGTTTTTGCATAAACATACTTTGTTCTGTTTTAATTCACCTTAACCCCCACCTTTCATGATAAAGTGCTCTTTATTTCTCTGGGTCCAGGGCCATGGTGAAATGTTTGGCTTTTAATATCCTAAGTGCTATGTTAAGAGCCTCTTCGCATAGCCATATGGTCACAGGAGAAGGACTTTTAAAAAGCCCCCAAATCATAGAAAATGAGTCTAGGAGAGCCCCTAAATTATTAGGAGTAGAATGCAATTAATCCCTCTGTAGCAAATTGTTCCCCTCAATTCTTTTATTATTCATTATTTGTGAAGTGTATTTTAAATTGATATTGTTTACAATTTTTTCTTCTATTTTTACTAAAATTTTTTTTATCACCTCTACTTTTAAAAGAATTATTTATTTATTTATTTGGCTGTCTGGAGTCTTAGTTGCAGCATCGGGCCTTAGTTGAAGTGTACAGGTTCCAGAGTGTGTGGGCTCAGTAGTTGTGTTCAGTCTTAGTTGCCAGATGGCATATGGGATCTTAGTTTCCGGACCAGAAATCGAACTCTCATCCCCTGCATTGGAAGGCGGATTTCTAACCACTGGAACACCAGGAAGTCCCTCTCACCTTTCGCTTTTTTTTCTATATACCTGAGACCAGAATAATTTTTGAAATTTGTTTGACAGCAAGTCATTGTAATCTGCTTTTCTCCTATATTAAGATTTCAAAATAGATGAAATTCAGTCTTAGTTTCCTAAGTGCTTATAATGTTGAGCTTCTATAATCAAGTATGAAATCTTATCAAAAATAATTTAATGTCTCATTTCTCTAGATAAGTTCCCCCAAACATTATTGAGGTATGTTTTACATATAATAAAATCACCCATTCTTACTGTACAGTTTGATGAATTTTGTTTACTGTATACAGTTGTGTTTCCACCATCACAATTGGAAAATACGTTTTCATCCTAAAATGTTTCCTCACATTTTTTTTGCAGTTCCTCCAACTCTTGCTCTAGCAACTACTAATCTACTTTCTATCATTATAGTTTTATCATTTTTAGAATTTCATGTAGTATCATCTGGTAAGTTTGTGTTACTTTTTTAAACAAGCATAATGTTTTTGAGATTTATCCATATTGTATGCATTAATGTTTTGTTCTTTCCTATTTGGAGAAGGAAATGGCCCCACTCCAATATTCTTGCCTGGAGAATTCCATGGACAGAGGAGCCTGGTGAGCTACAGTCCATGGGGTCGCAAACAGTTGGACACAACTGAGCGACTAACACTCTTGCCATAGTAATAATAGTATGGATATATCACACTTTGCTTATCCGTTCATTAGTTGATGGCTATTTGAATTTCAAATTTCTAGTTTTACTATTATGAATATATTCAAGTCTGTGTGTGAACATATGTTTGTTTCTTTTGGACAAATACCTAGAAGTGGGATTGCTGAAGCATATGGGAAGTATATGTTTAGCTTAGTAAAATACTGCCATATACTGTTTTCCAAAGTGGCTGTTGGGAATTCCCCGGCAGTCCAGTGGTTAGGACTGTGTGCTTTCGCTGCTGAGGGCATGGTTTCAGTCTCTGGTCTGGGATCTGAAATCCTGCAAGCTGCAAGGTACAGCCAAACAAACAAAAAAACCAAGCGGCTGCAATTTTGATTTCTCACCAGCAATATGTGAGTTCCAGATACTTCTGATTCTCTTCAAACTTCATATTGTCAGTCATTTAAGCTTAGTCATTCTAAAGGGTTTCTCATTGTGGCTTTAAATTATGTTTTCCAGATGGTTACTGATAAGCATCTTTTCATGCTCATCTGTTTCTCTGGATGAAGTATCTGTTCAGACCTTTTGCCTGCATTAAACTTGAAGTGTTTGTATTATTTTCAGCTGAAAGAGTTCTTTATATATTCTGGCTATAAGTTCTTTTTCATATATATGTTGTGTGAAATTTTCTCTCAGACTGTGGCTTGGTTTTTTGTTTTCTTGAATTTGTCTTTCAAAGAGCAAAAGTTTGGGACCTCCCTGGTAGTCCAGCGGCTAAGACTCCAGGCTTCCAGTTCAGGGGGCCAGGGTTCAATCCCTGGTCTGGGAACTGGATCTCATATGCTGCAGCTAAGAGCCAGTGGATTCAAATAAATATTTGTTAAAAAAAAAAAAAAAACAAACCCCACAGAGCAAAATTTTTTATTATGATGTTCATTTTATGATTTTTTCCCTCCAGTGTTTCAGTGCTTTCTGTGCCCTGTTTAAGAAATCCTTACCCAACTCAATGTCACAGAGGTTTTCTTTTAATTGAAGTTTTGCAATGTTAGTACTTACATTTAGGTTTATCAATTTTAATTTTGCATGAGTTAAAGGATTAATTTTTTTCCCCATACAGATAGCTAGTCATTCCAGAATCATCTAATACTTTCTCTCAGTGAATTAATTTGACACCTTATTAGAAATAGTTGACCCTACATTTTTGGCTCAAAAGTAGGGTCTGTTTCTGGACTCCATTCTGTTCCATTGGTCTGGTTTTTTATTCTTCTGCCAGTACCACACTGTCTTGATTACTGTAACTTTAGTTAAGTTTTAAAATCAGATAGTATAGATCTTCCAACTTTGTTCTTTTTCAAGATTGTTTTGGTTTTTCTAGGTTCTCTGTATAAATTTTAGAATCAGCATTAATTTCTGCAAATTAAAAAAAGAAGGCTGCTGGGTTTTTATTGATTTTTGACTTTGTAATGAAACTGTGAATGAAGACTGCCAATCTGTGAACATGGTAAATCTGTTAATTTATGTAAATCTTCCATCAAAGTATTTTATAGCTTATAGTATATATTTTGTACATATTCTGTTAAATTTATCCTGAAGTATTTAATTTTTTTTGCTATTGTAAATTATATTGTAGGTTATTTGAATATGCCCTTAATAAGTTTGAGGAAGTTCTCTTCTATTCCTAGTTGACTGAGGACTTTTATCCTAAATGAGTATTAGATTTTATCAACTGTATTTCTTTTAGCTAGTAAAATGATCATAGAGTTCCTTTTTTATTGTATTAATATGACTTACATGAGACTGATTTTTGGATAATAAGCTGCTCATATTCCCACAATAATCTCACTTTTTCATGATGAATAATACTTTTTACATTATGTTTGATTTGATTTGCTAAGATATTTTTTAAAAGGGTTTTTGCATCTGTGTTAATGAGGGATGATCAGTTCTGTGTGTGTGTGTGTGTGTGTTTTTTCCTTCAGATCTTTGTCTGATTTGGATATGAGGCCTTATAAATTGAGTTGGAAAGTGTTTCTTCCTTGATTTTCTGAAAGAGTTTGTGGATAATTAGTGTTATTTCTACCCTTAATGTTTGATAGAATTTAATAATAAAGCCATTTTGGGCTGGAGTTTTCTTTGTGGGAAGAATTTTATTTGCAAATTTAGTTTCTTTAATTGATATAGAGCTATTTATATTTTATTTTTTTCCTTTGTTCTGTTTTGGTAATTTGTATGCTTTTAGCATCTTGATGCTAGACGGTCATATTATCTAGACTACTGTCTAGACTGTTGGATTTGCTTCTTTCTACCTATTTGGTTTAAATCTACTTTTCCCCTGTAATTTCTTAAACTGAGAACTTAGATCATTGATTTTAGAACTTTTTTCCTAATGTAATCATTTAAAGTTGCAAACTTTCTTCTAAGTACTGCTTTTACTTTATTCCACATATTTTGATACATTGTATATTTCTTATCATTTTAAAGTATTTTCTTATTTGTAATTTCTTCATAATTCTTAAGAAGTATATATATTTATGAATTTATAGGGTTTACCTGTTCCTATTGTTATTGATGTCTAATTTCTTTGTGGTCAAGGATCATATTCTGTGTGATTTTTAGTCTTTTTAAAGTTTACTGAGACTTATTTTTTGACTCAATGTGTAGTGTGGGCCAAAAGAACTATGTGCTCTTGAATGTATACTTTGTTTTTATTAGGTGTAATGTTCGATAAATATCACTTATGTGAAGTTGATCAGCATTTTTCGTATTTTATATGTATCATTTTTTTTGGTCTGATTCTGTCACTTAAGAGAGGGGTGTAAAAAATCTCCAGTTCTTGATTGTGAAATAGTCTATTTTGTCTTTAATTTTGGCTTCCTATATTTTGAAGTTTTGTTATAAAGCATATACATATATATATGTATGCCTTCCTGATGCATTTACCTTTTCTCTTTATAAAATATCCTTTTATCTTTAAGACTACTTTTAATTTTTAAATCATAAGATAGTTAGAGCCAGTATAACTATATTATGCTTACTGTTTTCTATTCATTTACTTTCAGTCTATCAATGTCTTTATATTTTAAAGTGCATCTCATGTACAGAGCATATAGTTGTGTCCTATTTTATTAACTTTGATAATCAGCAACTTAAAATACATTGTTTAATGTACTTACTGATAAGTTTAGATTTGTGTGTATTTCTTTGTGTTCTCTTTGTCGCTTCTGTTTTGTTCCTCTCTTTCTCTGTGCATTATTTTATTATTTGAAGATTTCTTAGGGATTCACTTTAATATTCATCTTGGTTTTTAACTAGACTTCTTTACCTTTTTCTCTAGTGGTTGCTTTGGTGATTATAATACACATTTTTAACTTTTCACAGATAGTGTAAAGGTGTCTTTCTTACAGTTTACATAGTTTATATTGAATCATTTCATGTAAAATATAAAAACCTCGCAAGTATGTAAGCCCATATCCCTTTCCAGTCCTTTGTGCCATAGTTATTGTTTGTAATATTATGCATATATAAATGGAGCAATTTAAAAAAGTGAGATAAAGTTCATGTAACATGGTTGGAGAAGCCTGGTAGGCTGCAGTCCATGGGGTCGCACAGAGTTGGACACGACTGAAGCGACTTAGCAGCAGCAACATAAAATTAGTCATTTAAAAGTGTACGTTTTAGTGGCCTTTAGTATTAATACATCCCCGAAATAACTTTTGCTTTAAACATATGTTTTTATTATAAATTTAAATATATATATATAAAATATATAAATAGGGCTTCCCTGGTGGCTCAGTCTGTAAAGAATCTGCCTGCAATGCAGGAGACCCAGGTTCAATCCCTGGGTCAGGAAGACCCTGTGGAGAAGGGAATGGCAACCCTCTCCAGTATTCTTGCCTCGGAAATCCCAAGGAAGAAAAGCCTGGCAGGTTACAGTCCATGGGGTCACGTAGAGTCGGACATGACTAACACTTTAATATAAATAGATGAACGGGAAAAATGCAACAGCAAAAATAAGTCTTTTGCATTTACTCAAATATTTGCCATTTCAATGCTCTTTATTTTATTTTATCTTTTATTTTTTGAGAACCTGAGGTTCTATTATCATTTCCCTTTAGCTTGAAGACATTTTTCAAATATTTAAGTGTAGGGCCATTGACAATGTATTCTCTTGGCTTTCTTTCATCTGAAAATGTCTATTTGGGCTTCATTCTTTACAAATATTATTGCTGGATATAAAATTCTAAGTTGATAGGTATTTTGGCTTTTTTTTTAATTTTTAAGAAAAATATTCTATGTTCCTTTTTAAAAATTTTGATTATTTATTTGTCTGTGCCAGGTCTTCGTTGCAGCACTCAGACCTTCAGTTTTCGTTGCAGCGTGCGGCACCCTAGTTGCAGCATGTGGTATTTAGTTCTCTGGCTATGGATTGAACCTAGGCCCCCTGTGCTGGGAACGTGGGTCTTAGCCACTGGACTACCAGGGATTACTTTTGACATTTGTATCATACCCCTGCTATTGTGTCTGCTGTTGAGCGTGTCTGTTCATGGGCTTCTTTGAGTTCATTCTTTCTGTTAGTCATTGAGCTTCTTCAGTCTGTAAATTTCTGTCTTTCGACAAATTTAGATACATTTTTACTTACTAATTCTTCAAATATCTTTTCTGTCCCATTTTTCCCTCTCCTCCTAGGACTCTAATTACATATATGCTGGGCCATTTTTAAATAACCTAATACGTCCCTGAAGCTCTGTTCATTTTTGCTTAATCTTTTTTTTCTATGTTGTCAGACCAGATGGTTTGTATTGATTGCTTCCCTGGTAGCTCAGCTGGTAAAGAATCCACCTACAATGCAGGAGACCTTGGTTCAATTTTTGGGTCCAGAAGATCTGCTGGAAAAGGGATAGGCTACTGTCTCCAGTATTCTTGGGCTTCCCTGGTGACTCAGATGGTAAGAATCTGCCTGCAATGCAGGAAACCTGGTTTTGATCCCTGGATTGGGAAGATCCCCTGGAGAAGGTAACAGCTACCCACTCCAGTATTCTGGCCTGGAGAATTCCATGGACAGAGGAGCCTGGCAGGCTATGTCCATGGGGTCACAAAGAGCTGGACATGACTGAGCAACTTTCACTTCATTTCACAATCTAGAAGTTAACTTAGTCTTTCCTCAGTCATCTCAGTTTGGCTGTTACATCCATGCAGGGTTTTTTTTTTTTAAGTATTATGTTTATCAGTTCTGCTTTTTTTAAAAAAAATTTTTTTCTGGCTGTACTAGATCTTCATTGCTTTGCATGGGTTTTCTCTAGTCGTGGTGAATGAGGGTTAGTCTTTGTTGCAGGGTACGCGCTTCTCATTGCCATGGTTTCTCTTGTTGCAGAGCACAGGCTCTAGACGTATGGGCTTATTAGTTGCGGCATGCGAGCTCTAGGGCATACCAAGTTCGGTAGTCACGGCACACAAGCTCAGTGGTTGTGACTTGTGGACCCTAGAGTGTGCAGGCTTATGAGTTGCACTGTGCAGGCTCGGTGGCTGCTGCTCGTGGGCTCTAGAGTGCAGGCTCAGTAGCTGTGGTGCATAGTCTTAGAAGATTCTGCGGATGTGGAATCTTCCTGGACTAGGGGTCAAACCCATTTCCCTGATTCTTACCCACCGTGGCAGGCCAATTCTTACCCACTGTGCCGTCAGGGAAGTCTGGTTCTGATTTTTTAAAAGATCGTTTTTATTTCTCTGCTGGGAATGCCTGACCTTTTGTTTATCTTTCGCATGTTTGTTTTGTTTATTGAAGATAATTTTAATAGGAACTTAAATTTTTCTTAGCTACTTCCAGTATCTGGATCATCTCAAGTTCAGTTTTTTATTTGTTTTCTTTTCTTTTAACAATGTGTTTGATTTTCCTTAGGTAATTTTAGATCATATCTTGGGCATTGTGAATGTTATGTTGTGGTTCTGGATTCCATTGTTTTTCTCTGTTGTGTGTTGTTTCCTTTGTGTTAGTAGGCAACTGGACTTGAACTACAAACTCCATTTCTTAGTCGGTAGTTTCCCTGTCACTTCAGATATTTTGTCTTTAGTCTGCTTCAAGTGTGCCTTGCCAATGCAGTTCTGGTGTCAGTCAAAAAGAGGTGTGTACAGATTTTGGGGGTTCCCTCTAGTTTCCCTTGCTCTCTCCTGTCCTGATGTATTCTTCCATTGCCATGGTTTCCCTGGCTTTATCTTTCTGGTTGCCCAGACCAGACAGCACATCTGCTTCTGTGCTGTGCTGCTTATGCTTGGCCCCAGCCTGAATGTCTTGAAAATGGGAACTCACGTCATACAACTCCCCTCCTTTATGCATGTATTCTTAACCAGTCTGTCTTCGTTCTTTAGTGCCTTTAGGTTGCTGCTTTTTTTTTTCTGTATCTTGTTCTAATGGCATAGTGCTTCTTCTCTTGAGTGGGAATGGTAGTTTTCCAGGGGGATTTTAGTATGCTGTTGTTGAAAATGGAAACCCTTTGGATAGAATTTTCGGCTAGTTAATAACTCAGTGGCATGCCAAAAGTGGAATACATTTCTTTTCAGATGTGTACACCAGCACTTCTTAAAGTGATAGCCTGCATCTTAAGGCAGTGAGTTTTGAACCTTAAGAAGAATATATTTGAGATTTATAGTTAAATTCAACTTCTTGCCAAAATACTTTTCTGAATTTATCATTATTTAGTATTTATCCTTAGTAATAATATATTATTGTTATGCTTTGATTATTATGTAATAATATTCATTTGAGTGAAGAATTGATAATGATAAGTATTATATTTCTGAGGATTCTGAATGTACTTGTGGTGCTGCAGTATTATCTCTCATGTATCTTTTTGGGATTAATTGAAGAAGATAGAGAAGATTCAGTTCAGTGTTTTAGTGACTAAATTGTAACTGGTTTATATTTACTGTGGGAATATTTTTGTTGGGGATAAGATAAACATTGTATTGACTTATGGGTTCTTTCCCTTTTAAAAAAAATTTACTCAAGATTCTTTGAGACATCATTATTGATACCTTTTAATGTGAGTTTATCTTATACAACAATTATAATGACAGTATTATGAAAGGAGGCGTAATAAGTGAATTTTTAACTAAATATTCACAGTAGAAAAGAGAAGAGAACCTTAAAATATTTTTCCCTTCAAGAAAGTCTAAATTAATATCTCTTAGAATGGTAAATTTGGGCCAAACACTAGAGTTCGTTGGTAGATATATCAACAGTGCAAGAAATGTATTTTACCACTTCTTTGTGCCCCTTTATTTTAAATGTGCTACTGTTGGTGATTACTAACAGAAATTTGCAGCAAACTGTACAGAACAGAATTTTGCAGATATTTACTTCCCAAAATAAAAAAGAACTGCTATTGTACTCTGCAATAGTAGCAATAAAAACAACCTTCCTCTTGGGGACCAGAGTCCCATTCAGGTAAGCTATTCTTCTGGTTGGTTGGTTGGTTTGAGGTTTTATAGTTCATGTTCAGATCATAGTTCCAAGGTATATGAACTGGTACCACCACTGCCACAGTTGGGTTCTTGCTAGGGCTTCCTAGTCTTCTTTTGTGTGTGTGTACTTAAAAGTGATGCAGTGGTGGCTGTCTTCATTCTGCCTAGGGAACTGCTTTTCAACAGCTTTGTTATATCTTCCTCTTCAGCAAGAGGGAAATTTAGGTTCTACTTTTGTGAGCACATTGGCTTATTTTTATTACGTGCATTGAAATTCTCAAAGCTAGGTCAGCAGTTAAGTGTTCATCAGGTAATTGAAAAACTTGTCGGATATTATCTTCTGATAAGTAATAGGAGGCAACATTTAAGCCATTAGTGATAAGTTATTTGCTAGACAATGAAAAGATGAAAGGCATTCTGAGTATCTTATAAGGTGCATTTTTACTGAAATTAATGAGTTTGACAAAGCTAATCCAATTTCTTTGATAGATGGTAATCTTGCATACAGTTGATGAGGCCTTAAAATCATTTACTGAGTCATTTTCTGCTTAAGGAAGAAGTTAAACTTGAACTGGATAGATTTTGGCTAGATAAAAGGGAACAAGAATTTCCTTGATGTGGACTCTCCAGAAAAAATTGTACAAACAATTGTTCTGTGCATCAAAGATTTTGCCACACAAAATTTTTTTTTGGATTTTTTTTTTTTTCCAGTAGATAACATCTCTGTTTAGAGATGAGGAAACCTGGAGTCAGAAATTGATTGTTAACTGTGTTACTTTAGGCAAGTTAATGGCAGAACTCATAATTTCTGAAGCCAGAACTATTGACCTGATGACACTTTATACCAAGTGGATGCATCCATTTTAAATATGGGGTATTAGATACTCATAATTATTTTACATTGTTTTACATAATTTTACATAATTGTTTTACATATGAGAGGAAACATAATATCTGAGTTTCAATATTTCCAATTGCAATAGAATTCCATTTCAAAATGGCTTAAAAATGAGGGCTATCTGTCAGCTTTTTCTATTAAGCAGGTGAGATGGTTTCAGGAAGTGTTTGATCCATTGATTCAGCACTGAGCCTAAAGACTTAATCTCTTTCTGTCTTTCCTCTCTGAATTGAACAACTTTATCCTAAGGCTGATTACTCTTGTGATCTGAAGATGGCTTCTGGCATCTCACTGGCCACTCGGCTTCTAGTTCACATCTGTCAGGGAAAAAGAGTGACGCTGGCCCACCCTTCCAATAAAAAGCTTTGAGATTTACTCCACTTGGACCTGCTTTGGAGAGGTCCAATCTTTGACCATTCATTGTGGGTAGATAGAATCATCTAAACTCCCTAAACTCCAAAGCAGTAATGGGAGGTAAGAGAGGGGACGTAGATAGATTTTGGGGAGTTGACAATAAATCTATATGTTCCAATGTCAAACTTGAACATTATTATTTGCAGTTTTGTTAACTGGAGAGGAGAGAAAATGCCTATTAAATTTTAAGTTAAAAATTTTTTAGGAACTAATTTACTTCCATACTTTGATTCTTGACTGGCACATATCATCTTTCTTTTCAGGGTAATACCTCATAATACTGGTTTAAAACATCCCATTATTATGAGTTAAAGCAGTATAATTCTGATGAAATTTCATTACTATAGTTGTAATAAAATGTTTCCTCTTCATTAAATATGTGGTGAAGTTTATTATTCATGAAAATGAAACTGACAAGTTACCTTGTGAGGTCACCAAACATAAAACAGAAATGGTATTTGGGCCTCCTCATAGCGCTCCATATTGGTTAGTGCAAATTTTATTTAATGGCATGTTTTTAAAACTTGTTTTTGTTAATTTTCAAACAGTCTTTGGTTAAATAAAGGGTTCTGTTCTCCAAATGTAAAAATCTTTTTTCATGTTTTTAGGTTAAATTTTTTCTTTTGACTTAAATTTTTGATCAGTTTTCTAAGTAGTCACCCATACTTTTGTTTAGAGGTAATATTTTATTTTATATTACTGCTATAATCTATCATTTCTGTTGGTCTTTTCTGGATGTTCTTCTTTATTTACTTATTCTGTTTCCACTTCTTAGTTCAGGCTCTTATGCATTATAACTGACCTTTGTAATAAATTCCTACTGCGCCTCTCTTTTTCTGATCAGTGTGACCATGCAACTGACCATTTGTGTCAGACACATTTTGTTTAAAATGCAGAATCCTAGGTGAGACTGGTGATCCAGAGTCAGATCCAGGGAGAAGGCTGGGCATCAGCTGCATCCTAGGAGATTTAAAAAAATCACTGTTCTAGTCTTTCCTTCCTCCAGTTTCTTCCTTCAAGAACAGTGGTTCTCAACTATTGTTCTCAATAATTGTTCCCACTGTATCCAAGAATTTTGGTTCTATATCATGAAGGGGAAAAAAATGCCAATTTTTTTCACAAAGCAGAAAATAATTGTACATTTTTTTTAACTCTAAACTTAAGTTATATTAACTTTGCAGCATTTATTTAGCAGTACATATTGCTGTGGGGGCTTCCCTGGTGGCTCAGATAGTAAAGAATCTGCCTGTAATGCAGGATATACCATTCAATCCCTGGCTCGTGAAGATCCTCTGGAGAAGGGAAGGACTAACCACTCCAGTATTCTTGCCTGGAAAATTAAGTCTTGTAGGCTACAGTCCTTGGGGTCATAGCCCTGTTGTGGTGAAGGGGCTTGTGTAACTCATTGAAGCTACGAGCCATGCCATGCAGGGCCACCCAAGACATACAGGTCATAGTGGAGAGTTCTGACAAAACGTGGTCTACTGGAGGAGGGAATGGCAAACTATTCCAGTATTCTTGCTGCGAGAACCCCATGAACAGTATGATAAGGCAAAAAGATATGACATTGGAAGATGAGCGCCCATGTCGAAAAGTGTCCAGTATCCTACTGGGGGAGAGCAGAGGACAATTATTAATAGCTCCAGAAAGAATTAAGCAACTGGGCCAAAGCAGAAATGACATTCAGTTGTGGATATGTCTGGTGCTGAAAGTAAAGTCCAGTGCTATAAAGAATAGTATTGCATAGGAACTTAGAATGTTAGGTCCATGAATCAAGGTAAATTGGACATGATCAAGCAGGAGATGGCAAGAGGTGAACATCAACATCTTAGGAATCAGTGAACTAAAATGGATGGGAATGGGCTAATTGAATTCAGCTGAACATTGTATCCACTACTGTGACCAGGAATCTCTGAGAAGAAATGGAGTAACCCTCATAGTCAACAAAAAAGTCTGAAACGAAGTATTTGGGTGCAGTTTGAAAGACAGCAGAATATCTTGGTTCATTTCCAAAGCAAACCATTCAGCATCACAGTAATCTAGGTCTATGCCCAACTCCTAAAGTTGAAGAAACTGAAGTTGAGCAGTTTTATGAAGATCTAAAAGACCTTCTAGAACTAACACCAAAAAAAGGATGTCCTTTTCATCATAGGGGATTGGAATGCAAAAGTAGGAAGTCAAGGGATACCTGGAGTAACAGGCAAGTTTGACCTTGGAATACAAAATGAAGCAGAGCAAAGGCTCACAGTTTTGCCAAGAGAACCTACTGGTTGTAGCAAATAACCCTCTTCCAACAATGCAAGAGAAGACTCTACTACATGGACATTACCACATGGTCAATACCAAAATCAGATTGATTATATTATTTGCAGTTGAAGATGGAGAAGCTCTATAAAAACAAGACTGGGAGCTGATTGCAGCTCGGATCATGAGCTCCTTATTGCAAAATTCAGGGTTAAATTGACAAAAGTAGGGAAAACCACTAGGCCATTCAGGTATGACCTAAATCAAATCCATTATGATTATATAGTGGAGGTGACAAATAGATTCAAGGGATTAGATCTGGTAGGCAGAGTGCCTGAAGAACTATGGACAGAGGTGTGTAACATCGTACAGGAGGCAGTGACTGAAACCAACCCAAAGAAAAAGAAATGCAAGAAGGCAAAGTGTTTGTCTGAGGAGACTTTACAAATAGCTGAGGAAAAAGGAAACAAAAAGCAAGAGAGAAAAGTTCAGTTCAGTTCAGTTCAGTCACTCAGTCCTGTCCAGCTCTTTGTGACCCCATGAACCACAGCACGCCAGGTCTGCCTGTCCATCACCAACTCCTGGGGTCCACCCAAGCCTATGTCCATTGAGTTGATGATGCCATCCAACCATCTCATCCTCTGTCGTTCCCTTCTCCTCCTGCCCTCAATCTTTCCCAGAACCAGGGTCTTTTCAAATGAGTCAGGTCTTTGCATCAGGTGGCCAAAGTATTGAAGTTTCAGCTTCAAAATCAGTCCTACCAATGAACGCCCAGGACTGGTAAAGAAGGATACCAAATTGAATATAGAGTACCAGAAAATAGCAAGGAGAGATATGAAGGCCTTATTAAATGAACAGTGCAAAGAAGTAGAGGAAACAATACAATGGGAAAGACTCAAGATCTCATCAAGAAAATTAGAGATATCAAGGGAACATTTCATGTAAGGATGGGCATGATAAGGTCAGGAAAGGTAAAGGACCTAAAAGATACAGAAGAA
Organism: Bos grunniens; assembly: GCF_055505025.1. NCBI lineage: Eukaryota > Metazoa > Chordata > Mammalia > Artiodactyla > Bovidae > Bos > Bos grunniens. The sequence goes on along the minus strand of NC_141166.1, from coordinate 114,337,775 downwards.
ATTAAGAAGAGGTGGCAAGAATGCACAGAATACACAAAAAAGGTCTTAATGACCTGGACAACCAACATGATGTGATCACTCACCTAAAGCCAGATATCCTAGAGTATAAAAAATGGGGCTTAGGAAGCAGGCATTACTATGAACAAAACTAGTGAGGTGAAGGAATTCCAGCTGAGCTATTTCAAACCCTAAAAGATGATGCTGTGAAAGTGCTGCACTCAATATGCCAACAAATTTGGAAAACTCAGTGGTGGCCACAGGACTGGAAAAGTTCAGTTTTCAGTCTCAAAGAAGGGCAATGCTAAAGAATGTTTCAACCAACATACAATTGCCATCATTTCGTATGCTAGCAAGGTAATGCTCAAAATCCTTTGACCTAGGCTTCAGCAGTACATGAACCAAGTTTTCCAGATGTACAAACTGGATTTAGAAAGGGCAGAGGAACCAGAGATCAAATTGCCAACATCCTCTGGATTGTAGAAAAAGCAAGGGAATCCCAGAGAAACTTCTGCTTCATTGACTACTTTAAAGCCTTTGACTGTGTGGATCACAAGACACTGCGGAAAATTCTTCAAGAGATGGGAATACCAGACCACCTTACTTGTCTCCTGAGAAACCTGTATGCAGGTCAGGAAGCAACAGTTGGAACCTTATGTGGAACAACAGACTGGATCAGAATAGGGAAAGGAGTACAACAAGGCTGTATATTGTCACCCCTGTTTATTTAACTTATAAGCAGAGTGGATCATGCGAAATGCTGAGGTGAATGGCTCAAAAGCTGAAATCATGATTGCCGGAAGAAATGTCAACAACCTCCGATAATGCAGATGATACCATTCTATTGGCAGAAAGAGGAGAGGAACTAAAGAGCCTCTTGATGAGAGTGAAAGAGGAGAGTGAAAAAGCTGGCTTACAACTCAACATTCAAAAAACTAAGATCATGGCATCTGGTCCTATCACTTCATGGCAAATAGAAGAGTAAAAAGCGGAAGCAGGAACAGATATTATTTTCTTGGGCTCCAAAATCATTGCAGATGGTGACTGCAGCCATGAAATTAAAACTTGCTCCTTAGAAGAAAAGCTATGACAAACTTATAGTGTATTAAAAAGCAGAGACATCACTTTGCCGAGAAAGGTCTGTACAGTCTAGCTATGGCTTTTCCAGTAATCATGTACAGATGTGAGAGTTGGACTGTAAAGAAGACTGAGTGCTGAAGAATTGATGCCTTTGAACTGTGGTGTTGGAGAAGCCTCTTGAGAGTCCCTTGGATTGCAAGGAGATCAGACCTAAAGGAAATCAAATCCTAAAGGAAATCAACCCTGAATACTCATTGGAAGCTCTGATGCTGATGCTGAAGCTCCAATACCTTGGCCACCTAATGCGAAGAGCCAGCTCTTGGAAAAGACCCTGATGCTGGGAAAGATTGAGGGCCAAAGAAGAAGGGTGGCAGAGGATGAGATGGTTGGATGGCATCACCGACTCAATGGACATGAGTTTGAGCAAACTCCAGGATATAGTGAAGGACAGGAAAGCTTGGTGTGCTGTAGTCCATGGGGTTTTAAAGAGTCAGATATGACTTAGCAACTGAACAACAATTGCTATGGTTTTAAAATACACACAAATAAATCTACTAGTACCTGAAATTACAGTGAATGTTAAATTTTGTACTATGCTAATTCTGAAAGACAAAGATAATGAGTACATAGGGATATAGTTATTAAGTAAGGCAGTACTTCATAGCCTATATGAGGCAAGGAATGGGGAACACCACGGGTCTAGGAATGTTGTTAATACTCCAGAGGACCACATCTCTGGCATACCACTTTTTTTACTTGTGATATAGCCATTGAAAAATCAGATGTACTGCTGATTGTGAATCACTGTATTTGATTATGTCACTGTCTCTTGTAAGACATTCGTGCCTTGCTGGGAATTCCATTTTCTGTCTAGTACTCAGGACTCTTCTTTGTCAAGCATTAGTATTTTTTTCAGTGCTCTTTTTTCTGTTCCAAATTGTCTTCAGACAGATGTGCTGTTTGTGCTCTGAATATTTCTTCTGCATCTCATCCTTGTCTATGCTGTTCCCCTAGCTAAGTTTATTCTCTTAAGATCATATCCTCGATGATCTACCTTTCCCAACCCCCTTTTGCTCTTTCTTTCTTATCTTTTTTTTTTTAAAGATTTTTTAAAAATTTTATTTTATTTAACTTTACAATATTGTATTGGTTTTGCCATATATCAAAATGAATTTGCCACAGGTATACATGTGTTCCCCATCCTGAACCCTCTTCCCTCCTCCCTCCCCATACCATCCCTCTGGGTCATCCCAGTGCACCAGCCCCAAGCATCCAGTATCGTGCATAGAACCTGGACTGGCGACTCGTTTCATATATGATGTTATGCATATTGCAATGCCATTCTCCCAAATCATCCCACCCTCTCCCTCTCCCACAGAGTCCAAAAGACTGTTCTATACATCAGTGTCTCTTTTGCTGTCTCGTATACAGGGTTATCGTTACCATCTTTCTAAATTCCATATATATGCGTTAGTATACTGTATTGCTGTTTTTCTTTCTGGCTTACTTCACTCTGTATAATAGGCTCCAGTTTCATCCACCTCATTAGAACTGATTCAAATGTATTCTTTTTAATGGCTGAGTAATACTCCATTGTGTATATGTACCACAGCTTTCTTATCCATTCATCTGCTGATGGACATCTAGGTTGCTTCCATGTCCTGGCTATTATAAACAGTGCTGCAATGAACATTGGGGTACACGTGTCTCTTTCCCTTCTGGTTTCCTCAGTGTGTATGCCCAGCAGTGGGATTGCTGGGTCGCATGGCAGTTCTATTTCCAATTTTTTAAGGAATCTCCACACTGTTCTCCATAGTGGCTGTACTAGTTTGCATTCCCACCAACAGTGTAAGAGGGTTCCCTTTTCTCCACACCCTCTCCAGCATTTATTGCTTGTAGACTTTTGGATCGCAGCCATTCTGACTGGTGTGAAATGATACCTCATAGTGGTTTTGATTTGCATTTCTCTGATAATGAGTGATGTTGAGCATCTTATCTTTGAGGTCAGTAGCTTGCTTAATGTGATAGGCACCACTTCATGCAGCCATGATTTAGTTTCATGTGCTTATCTTATTTCTTCAACTGGACTGTAAGCACCTTGAAGTTGTGAGCCATACCATGTAATTTCACTTCTCCTCAGGTATTTAAATGTGCTTGGTGGCTCAGATGGTAAAGAATCCGCCTGCAATGTGGGAGATCTGGGTTCGATCCCTGTGTTGGGAAGATCCCCTGGAGAAGGGAATGACTACCCACTTGAGTATTCTGACCTGGAGAATTCCATGGACAGAGGAGCCTGGGAGGCTACAGTCCATGGGGTCACAAAGAGTTGGACATGACTGAGTGACTTTCACTTCCCTTCTGTGTAAAATAGAAGATGGATATCATTTTTGTTGTTGTTTAGTCACTAAACTGTGTCCAACTTTGCAACGCCATGGACTGTAGCCCTCCAGGCTCCTCTGTCCATGGACTTTCCCAGGCAAGAATACTGGAGTGGGTTGTCATTTCCTTCTCTAGTGCATTTTCCCAACGCAAGGATCAAACTCGTGTCTCCTGCATGGTCAGATGGATTTACCACTGAGCTACCAGGGAAGCTCTTGGGTGTCATTTTTGTTACTAGAATTCTTTCCTAGCTATAGCTGGACTAAGTTGTGATCTAGTAAAATTTTTTACACTACTCTGCTTGCTTGCCTAAGAAAATAATGCAGGGTGCAAATGGATATGTTTTTATTGTTTTATCCAAATTGTGGATCAAGCAATAAGATTTTAGATAAAATCAAATTCTTGTATTTTGGTGTTTACCTTTACTGCTAAGCCTCTGTATATTTTTTCTGTAATGCTAGTAACACATGTGGATTTATATATGGCATATGTATAAATAAGCTTATATATAATACATTTTTCTATATAAAATTTGCTTTTATTATTGTAATTCTGTGTTATGTTATCTCTAGTATTAATATTTTTATTCAGGGTTAAAACTTAGCAAAGTGATTTATATAATATATATAGTTTGTGTTTGATATAGTTGGATGAATTCTTATAGGTAAAAATTTATATGATAGAAGGAAATCTTATTTAAGAAACAAACCGACCATTTAAAATAGAAACCTGAGATCTTTTTCGCATTGCAGCTGAGTTGAACAAATAATCTTTCCATCATTGCTATGAAGTGCATGTAGTTAAAAATACATTTATACATATTATTTAAAAAAACCTAGTTAACTTTAAAATATGTAAGTTTTCTTGTCGTTTAGGGTTCTGTGAAGCTGATCATCAAGAGGGTTGCAAATCATTGGTGGTTTCTATTTTCAGATTTCCACATCCCGGAGTAATTTGCTTTAATTTCACCCAATTTAACCTATACTTCACACCATCACCATTCAGCTTTAATAGCTATGTTCTATGCATAAGAAAAGCAGATAAATGTCCACAATTAGGCTGCAAATGATTACAACTAGTTAGGGCTTTATGAAGACAAAACTTAAAGGACTATGGCGCCAAACAAAGCCACAAAAGACGGCTGAAAATGCTGTCTCGAGAAGTCAAGTCTACCACAGCATTTGATTTATTACTTTTGTAGTTGATTTTACTTATTTTTAATATATTGGCAGGTGTGCGTACTCTGAGAAATGTTCGGCTTTAATGAATATTAGTTCTCTGTTGTTAATTAATGTATTTTAGTTTTTATTTTCTTCTTTGAATTTTGGCATAGATAACCAGATTGAATCTTTTAAAAATATTAAGATAGCATATTTTTTTATATTAAGCAGAATTGGTTTGAAATGTACTGGCATTTTATACCTTGTCAGTGCATTTGTGAAATTAAGACTTTTCTGAAATGTTTATGTATGTGTTGAATGGTCCTATGAGACATATGATAGAAGTATATATTTACAGTTCTGTATAGAATTTCATTTCTGGTTCGACCTTAGCATGCAAAAGATATGCTTAGAGTATTACTTGTATAATATATCTACGCATATATAAAAGATTCAGAAATCATGGTAATCCCTTTTATGTGTGGGTGTTGTTTTCTTCTCTCTATATAACTTCCTGTTGATGGTTACTGCACAGCATTATTTTAGTGTATAAAGAATTTGGATATGTTTTAAAGTTTTAAAAAAAAGCCAGATTGTTCATCTTATTGTAAAAGTATGTCTTTCTCCTGCAAAATAAAATGTGTCCTTTTTGTTAATGTTTTTCCACATTTAGCAAGGTAAGTCTGAGCTAAACAGTTTGATTGCATCCCTCTTCAAAATTTTTAGTCCAGGTTTTGACATATAAATCTTTTTTTATTTTTTAATGAGTAAATAAAATTCAAAGTTATAGTTTAGTATTTAGATTTTATTCTTTAGTCATTATGTTAAATATTCTCTCAGAAATTCTTATAGATAAAAGAGTAACAAAGCTGATGAATGATAGTATCTTTCCACAGCTTTTGTGCACCCAGAATTATTCATGTAATTGAAATACTTCTATTTTAGAAATGTAGCATCCACTGTTTTATTAACCAAGGGGTAGCATGTGTTTATTTAAAACATACACATACTGTAGATAATCCTTATTTTCTAAACTAATAATCAAATCATATCCCTTTAGTTTATTGTTGCTTAGAAGCCAAAATAAATGTAGTTTAAACACCTAAGCCATTGTGGGCTTTATACACGTGTAACAAACATAGTATACATGCACGCACAGAGCTGTTAACTTTAAACATAGTGCTCAGGGATTAGTAGCTTGTTGCCTTGTAGAAGCAGTGTGAAAGTATACTGAAACTTATTTCTTTAAAGTATCTTTATTTTAAAGAAAGCAGTCTATCCCACAAAGTAGACCAATATATCCAAGGCAAGACAATACAGCTACACAGCTTCACAGTTGTATTAAACTAGTTTCATATGCTATATCATAAAACTTTCAGTCCAATCAGCAACTAAATTTAAATACTGCAAATTGTAGCAGCAAAACAATAATTCTGCTGATTAGCCCCTTTCCATTTCTTGTAAGTGAACTGTTTATGCTGTTGAGTACCTTTTGAAAAAAGAAAAAGCCCAAACAGCCTTGATTAGTCAAGGAGTAATTGGATGACTTGATTTTAGCAAGAGAATGAATTGGTTGATGATAGCCTGTAACTAAGTGTAGTGGTTCTGTTCAGATGAATACATAACATACAGTCATCAGATCTTGACAGGTATAACATATAAGCAGTGCTAAAATCTGGTAGTAGTGGGGATAAGATGGAAATGGAGGGAAATAAGTTTGCCCTGAAGTCTTTTGTGAGAAATTTTGAGGTGATTCTTAAAGTAATTGAGAGGAACTTCCATATTTTTTTTTAACATTAGGGAAGGGGTGGGGAGATACTGTAGTTCCCATGTTTTATGCTCTAAAGACAAAAGAGCTGTAGGATCATTTAACTTTATTTAGGGAGATCAACAATATTACATCCTTTTATTCTTGTTGAAGATCATGATTCATTAGTAGAGCCATGTGGGAAAGCTGTGAAGCATTAATTGTGTTCATATTTAACTGTTTAAACTCTTGATTAGTCAGACCTTTTTGAGGATAGCATTATTTTATGATTTTCTGATTATTTTTAAGGCTCTATCTGAGTCTGTATTAATGAGAACTGGCATAAAGCAAGAAAATTATTTAAAAATTTCTTCTTTTGTAACTGGATTTCTTAAGCCCTAGTTCTCATCTTTCCCCTCCCCTCACCCAAAGAAGGTATTACAGTAACCACCCCTCCTCTGCAGTAATGTGCTACTTGTGTCCAAGAGTTTCAGTTGCGTAAAATATGAGGTCAGGGTATTGCTAGGTGAATGGAATGAGCTGGGTAGACCTGCACCCTCAGTTGCAGGGGGTGAGGGGTGTAGCAAGGTGCTGGCCCAGCCAAGTCCAGTCTGATACTGGCTTTGATTTGGCACCACCTGCTGGCGGTGGTTTGCTCTGACTTGGCTGGTGATGGTGATGACTAGGACTTTAGGGTAGCAGCAGAATTCTAGGAGTCTCTCAGGTAAGTTGGTCCCCATTTTGTTGAGCCAATTATGGTGGGTTGGGTTGGAAGACTACCGGGTGTGCAGTGGCCTGCTTTACGCAGTCTGCTCCCAGAGGTTCAGTCACTTGCCTGTCCTTAATCTTTCTAGGCCCTCCCCTTCCTTCTGTGTTTCTGCTCTCATTTCAGAACTGTGGATTGTTGTATTTAGGGCATAATTATTTTGTGAGGTATGTATCTGGTTTTGTGACATCTGCCTTTGCAGTTTGGACCCAAGAATGATCCCTATCATGTAACATAGATTTAGTCAAACCATTATTTTCCTATTCTAACACCAAATATTCTTGGTGAGTCCTTCCTTTTCCTTCTGTCCTCACCCCTACTCCACCATATTTTTTAAAAACTAGGTAAAAGTAATAATCCATGGATATTACAAACAAAGCTAAAAATAGTTATTTTAAAGATTAATAGCCAGCCATTTCTTTGACTGATTAATACCTGTCACATGTTTACATTTTTCACGCATTTAAACACCAGTTTCAGACTCTAACAGAGAAAATATTATCTCTTAGCAGAACATCAGTGTACCTAAATGTGGGACTAAAAAATAATTTATGCGTCCGTCAAAACCTGCACACAAATCTTAATCCAAAGTTTAAGTGACATCTGTGTAACACCAGTGTTCCAGTTTGAAGCCTTGAGGCTGACTTTCTATCAGCTTGTACTGAATACTAACTATTTCCCTGCTTCCTTTCGTCCTGGATTTACTTTCTTGTATTTATTATATGCTAATCTGTCTCTCTCCTCTTAGATTGTAAACATCTTTGAAGATGTTATTCAGCTTTTTCTCACCTCTGAAACTTGCCTTCCAGCTCCTGGCCCCATTCTGTTCGTGATTGACATTCAGTATACATTTGTTAAATATGTTGCTTAAAATATGTGTCTTTAACTAGCTGTTATATATCTCCAGCTTTATGACTGGTCACATTTCATTTCTTCTCAATTTAATATAATTCTTCCTACCCACTAGACCAAAAAAATCTTTATAAAGATTTTAATTTATTTTTTAGATTTAACCACATTCATGTTATTTCTATAACCAGTACCCAGCAGTCAGCTGCTCTGTTTTTGACCAGTAGTCTCTCTGCAAGCTGCTATTAGATCTTGTATATAACTAATGGAATTATTTAAAGACAGTGTGAGTGAGTAACCAAACCAGGGCAAGATTACAAGAGCACTTCTCTGAAAATCTACATTAGGAATTTTATAATTGAGGAGATTAAATTTCAACTCCTGAGCTTAGTGTTAGAACCTTTTCATTGGAACTTCCCTGGTGGCCCAGTGATTAAGAATCCACCTTCCAGTGCAAGGGACACAGGTTTGATTCCTGGTCGTGGAACTAAGACCGCATGCTGTGGAGCAACTGAACCCACGTGCCACAACTAGAGAGCTGGTGCCACAATTACCGAGCCCATGCTCCACAAGAGAAGCCCCTGCACGCACCGTAGCTAGAGATTGAATCCTGCACACTGCAGCGAAGACTTAGTAAAGCCAATAGTAATAATAATAAGGCACCATGTTATGGTTGGTGTAGCACAGCCTTTGTCTTTTGGTGTACACTGGTGTGCTGAACTATGCCTTAGTGTCTGAAGACATTTTTGACTCCACAGCTGGAGGTCTGCCTGTGTGCTTGTGCACAGCCTTGTGCCCAGTATATGTGTGTGTGTTACCAGCATCTGGTTTGTAGAGGCCAGGGGCGCTGTTGAACATCCTGCATTGCACAGGTCAGCCCCCACAAGAAGGAATTATCTTGTCCTGAATGTTAGGAATACCAACGTTGAGAAACCCTGGTATATACCTTTTCTTTAGATTTCCATTTGTAAGTATAGTTAGCTTATTTTGTGTGTTTACATCCTAAGATCTTGACATATATTATCACTTTTAATCTTCAGAACAATCTTAGGAGGTTGGCATTATTCTCTAGTTTTTACAGACGAGGAAACTTCAGACACAGAGAAATTAAATAGTCACAGAGCTAATGAATCAAACAGTCTGAAATACAGATTTGAATCCAGATTACCTGATTTCAGAGTCTATGCCCTTCATCATCTCTACTCTATTTATACTTCTATCCTGCCTGGAATTTTCTTTTGACTGTCTGCTTTGCTTTGCTAATGTCTGTCCCTAAAAGTCTTCATGTGTATTCAAGCCTTCCATCCTTAATCTTGATTCATGCTGATCAGTTCCTTCTCTCTTTTTCTTTCATGGTTGCATTTATTGGTCTTATAGTGGATAGGTATGTTTGCCTTCTTAATTTGACTTATTCATTTTAAAAATTACACTATAATGTGTAATTCAGTGCAGTATGCCCAAGAAGCCCTCAGAAAATAATTAAGTGAATATCAATCATCACTAATAACCAAGCAGTTCAAAGGTGAAGAGATGAGACAGAAGAAACTTCTCATATCTGTTATTTCAGTTTGCTGTTTTGTGCTTTACTTACACTCTGTTACTTTATGTGATTGACATGCTTAGCACTGGTTTCTTTGAAATACTTCCTCAGTGTCTTGTTGTGTGCTATAAAATTGATCCTTTGCTGTTGTGCTGCTTGTCTGGATTCATCTAGAGTCTGTTGTGTTGTTGTTTAGTCACCAAATCCTGTCTGAGTCTTTTGCAACCCCATAGACTATAGCCCGCCAGGCTCCTCTATCCATGGGATTTCCCAGGCAAGAATACTGGAATGGGTTGCCATTTTATTCTCCAAAGGATCTTCCCGATCCAGAGACTGAGCCTGCATCTCCTACACTGACAGGCAGATTCTTTACCGTTGAGCCACCATAGTTCTCTTCTTACAGTTTTTCATTCTGAGTGCTTAATAAGTGCTTGAGACATTCATTGATTCCTTTATTCTTCACCTTGTACCTATCAGCTCTGATTAAGGCACTGGAGGGAACTAGAAAGGCATATAAGACAGAATCCTTGAGCTTAAAAACTAGGAGATAGAATCACATAGTCTAATATTAGATATACATGTTACAGGTCAGGATATGGTTAGAGAAGGTGTCATCAAGATAAATTTCAGTGACATTGAATTAAGGTCATGAAGGATATGTATTAATAACTTTTTTTGAAAGGCAGAAATGGGGAGGAGGACTATTCCATGCAGAATGATGAGTACAGCATTGCAAATGTAAAATGAAAGGGTTGAATGTAGGTCAATTTGATTGAAAGATGTGGGATATTAATGGGCACCAACATTAGAAAAATTAAAGCTCTGATTATTCATTTAGTTTATTTCTTGAATGGCAGAGAGTTCACATAACTCGTTTTATTCGTTGCTTACAGTACTTGGTAATAAGGGCTTCCCTGGTGGCTCAGTGGTAAAGAATCTGCCTGCCAGTGCAGGAGACCTGGGTTCGATCCCTTGTTTGGGAAGACCCCCTGGAGAAGGAAATGACAACCCAGTCCAGTATTCTTGCCTGGGAAATCCCACGGACAGAGGAGCCTAGCAGTCTATAGTCCATGGAGCTGCAAAGAATCAGACACGACTTAGCAACTAAATAACAACTGGTAATAAAGATAAAATTTTAGTTTTGTTAATTATTCCTTTTGTGTCTTCCCTCATTATAATGTGATTCTTTAAAAAGGTATAAAAATGGATTTTCTCAGGAGTCATATTTAGGGTAAGATATTAAACCATCGGTTTTACCACGCCTTACTCAAACAAGTATCTCCAATTCTGCTTGTGACCCAGGGATGGTAGAGATCTCTTAGACCTGGACTCTCCAGAACTGCTGTGCTGATGAGGGGAGGTCATGCTCTGCATTTTAGGGATAGGTGTGACTTGTAATAGAAAGAAAGGATATGTATCTCTGAGGCCCAGGGAAGAGAGTGGGCAAAAATTTACTGACAGTTGAGTATTAAGAACTTTTCAGGGCTTAGGAAGTCAGCATGAGACTTGACTTGAGATGAAGGTTGGTGGAGAGTGAGGGTGTAGCAAGGTCAGTTTATAGAGTGCGTTTTCTAGTGGCAAAAGGCTAAGTGATACTTTAGAAATTAAAAAATTAGTAAGATAGTTATTGGGAAGATTAAATACAGCAGAAGCAGTTTGCTCAACATTGGAAGTAGAGCAGAATCTCAATAAATATTAATTCAAAGTACCATTGATTGAATTTATGTTTTATACATCTAAGAATCTATTATATAGAATAAGAAATGAAAATCTTGTTGAGAGATGAATGTTAGTTCTCATTAAAGTACTTCTTTTCTGCCTGCTTCTTTGGTGAGAGTTGATATGTTGCAGCAACTAAAAATGTAAAACCCTTGAGTAACTAAATATAATTAAATACAGGTGTTGACTCTGGGTTATAATTCATAACTTTCAAGTGACTTTAAGGATTCCCTAATGATGTGAATGTCTTAATTATTTACAGTATAAGTACAATACCAGTAACTATTAGGTAGAATTTTCTGGTGTTCTGTACATTTAAAAGAATTATATTGTATAATATTGTAATGTGTTGCTTCTGATCAGTTAAGTGGTATAATTAATAATCAAAAGTCTTTTTTGCTTGCTACTACACTAATGTAAGCTCCAGTTTTTAATATTTTTCATGTTTTTATGCCTGTGTCTTTTTTTCCACCTCATCCTTCCTACTTATGTTCATTTCAGTTCAGGTCAGTCGCTTAGTCGTGTCCGACTCTTTGCGACCCCATGAATTGCAGCACACCAGGCCTCCCTGTCCATCACCAACTCCCGGAATTCACTCAAACTCATGTCCAATGAGTTGGTGATACCATCTAGCCATCTCATCCTCTGTCGTTCCCTTCTCCTCCTGCCCCCAATCCCTCCCAGCATCATAGTCTTTTCCAATGAGTCAGCTCTTCACATGAGGTGGCCAAAGTATTGGAGTTTCAGCTTTAGCATCATTCCTTCCAAAGAACACCCAGGACTGATCTCCTTTAGAATGGACTGGTTGGATCTCCTTGCAGTCCAAGGGACTCTCAAGAGTCTTCTCCAACACCACAGTTCAAAAGCATCAATTCTTCCACACTCAGCTTTCTTTATAGTCCAACTCTCACATCCATACATGACTACTGGAAAAACTGTAGCTTTGACTAGACGGACCTTTGTTGGCAAAGTAACGTCTCTGCTTTTGAATGTGTTATCTAGGTTAGTCATAACTTTCCTTCCAAGGAGTAAGCGTCTTTTAATTTCGTGGCTGCAGTCACCATCTGCAGTGATTTTGGAGCCCCCAAAAATAAAGACTGACACTGTTTCCCCATCTATTTGCCATTAAGTGATGGGACCAGATGCCATAATCTTAGTTTTCTGAATGTTGAGCTTTAAGCCAACTTTTTCACTCTCCTCTTTCACTTTCATCAAGAGACTCTTTAGTTCCTCTTCACTTTCTGCCATAAGGGTGGTGTCATCTGCATATCTGAGGTTATTGATATTTCTCCCGGCAGTCTTGATTCCAGCTTGTGCTTCCTCCAGCCCTGCCTTTCTCATGATGTACTCTGCATGTAAGTCAAATAAGCAGGGTGACAATATACAGCCTTGACGTACTCCTTTTGCTATTTGGAACCAGTCTGTTGTTCCATGCCCACTTCTAACTGTTGCTTCCTGACCTGCATACAAATTTTCTCAATACCAGATCAGGTGGTCTGGTATTCCCATCTCTTTCAGAATTTTCCGCAGTTTATTGTGATCCATACAGTCAAAGGCTTAGTGATTCAGAATTTTTAAGGGTTATACTACACAATACTGACTCTATTTCCCTGTACTGTATAATATAGATCCTTATAGCTTATTTATTATATATTTGGTAGCCTGTATCTCTTAATTCCCTACCCATGTCTTTCTCGTCTCCCCACTGGTAACCTCTAGTTTATTCTCTTTATTTGCAAGTCTGTTTCTTTTTTTTTTTTTTTTTAATATATTCACCATAATGTTTTTTTTTTAATTCGTTACTTAAAAGCGTATTCTTTTTTACTTTATATGAACTCTTAGGATAAAATAGTAAATGAAAAAAATTAAGGTTTCTAAACTTAACTGACCCACTTTATTATATTTTCCTATAATAGATATATGTATTTGTCTCAGTATTGGGAATGATTCTTTACTTCTAGCATTTTGTTTGATTGCTTCCATTTAAGGTAACAACTTTGTGTTAAACTCCTAAATGAATCATGTATAATTTGTTTAATTTTAGATTGGCCCCTCAGAGTCAGCCATATGTGTGGTTTTTTTTTTAATTAAACTTTTTGAAAACCTTGATCAACTTATGAATGTCAGAGGGATGGAAGTTTTTTTCCTCTTGGCCAGGATTTGGGGTGTGAGCTTTTTCCTATAATAAGAGAGTGGGAACGGAGAGGGGATGGAAAAGAAGCAAAGCAAAAGCAAATATTTTGGCTATCCCAGTTCATAGTTTCAGCATTAAGCAGTTAGCCTGTAACATAGACTGAACTGTTCTAGGGCCCTTTTCTATATCTAATACAGTAGGTTTTCTCCTGGAAAATAAAGGTCAAAGACTTTAAAAGGCTACTTTAAAATGATTTGTTACTGTAAATAACAGCAATCCACCAAGTCTAGTTTTGCTTGTTCCATTTATGCTACTCCATCAGGTAATTGACAGTTTATATTACTGGACCAACTAATTCCATGTTTGTGTGTGTTAGCTGCTCAGTCGTGTCTGACTCTGTGATCCCATGGACTGTAGCCCACCAGGCTCCTCTGTCCATGGGGATTCTCCAGCAAGAAGACTGGAGTGGGTAGTCATGCCCTCCTCCAGGGGATCTTCCCAACCCAGGGATTGAAACCGGGTCTCCTGCATTGCAGGCAGATTCTTTACCACCTGAGCCACCAGGGAAGCCCATTTCCATGTGTCTTCTTCACTGATAGGTTTAAGGAGACTATTTATTTATAAAGTAAATATAATAAGTTGAGAGGCTCTTCTCCCACTTTCTTACTTGAGGAAGGTAATTAAAACTACATATCTTGTTTAACAGAGATAAATATTACAAGTTTGAGATCCAGCTATGAATTAGATTCTGGTTTTGCTCAAACTGCTTTTATTATCAAGATGAGAAGGAGCTTTATCTAGGTTTAGACTAGAATTTTAAAGTGCATCTATAAACCTGGGCTTAAACTAGACTAAACTAAATCATAGCATTTGAAGTGTGCAATAAACAGCTTTAACCCCCTCTCCCTTTTTAACTGTATAATTCTGTTTTTATGAAGTTCAAGAATCAGCAAACTAAGTGATAGGCATCAGAATGGTGGTTATTTTGGAGGAGAGGAGCAATTTAACTGAAAAAGGAACATAAGTGAACTTTCTAGTCATAGATATGTTCTCTTTTTTTAACTGAACTGTAGTTGACAATATTATGTTAGTTTAAGGTACACAGCATAGTCAGTGTTTAGATACATTAGAAAATCACCATAAGTCAAGTAACCATTTCCATATGAAATTATTAAAATATTGTTGACCATATTCCTTATTCTGTATATTACATTCTCATGACTTATTTATTTTATAACTGTAAATTCATACTTCTTAATCTCCATCGCCTGTTTCACCCAGTCAGCCCCATCCTCTGGCAGCCCCAGTTTAGTCTCTGTATCTAAGACTCTATTTACATTTTGTTTTGTTGGTTCGTTTGTTTTGTGTTTTAGACCTCATAAATGAGGCCATTTGATACTTGTCTTTGTGTCTCACCTATCATTATACTCTCTATATTCTTCCATGTTGTCACAGATGGCAAGATTTTATTTATTTATGGCTGTAGCTACTTTAACCTCTTCCTCCATACAATAAAGAATTGTTGTCATGTATAAAAAAATAAATAGGCACTGGTATTTTTCAGTATTTATGAATAAAGCTGTAGATATTAAGTGAATTGCCAATGCAAGCTTAGCTCTCTTCCCTTCTCTTTAAATATTAATGAGCTGTAGAATTATGAGGAAGTTGGACATCACAGTTCTGACACAAAAAAGGACTTTGCTTTGGAGAATGGATTAGAAATTTGATAAGATAAAGATTTTTTTGAGCAAGATATCCTTGTCTTGATTTCTAACATTTTATTTAATAGTTTATTTTTTACTGGTTTAAGAAGGTGGCCCTTAGCCTTTCAGTGATTTTGGTGGGACTCTGGATTAGAATATAGATGATCATAACATTTATTATTTGCCATGTAGGACACAGGATATTTTGGTGCTGTGACTAAGATTTAATATATTTGAGTAGTAACTGTTTTTTTCTAGAGTCTTTTTCTAAAAATTGTTTTATTGGGGTATAGTTGATTTACAGTGTTATGTTAGTTTCAGGTATACAGTAAAGTGATTCAGATATACATACACATATTTCCACTTTTTTTAAGATTCTTTTTTCATATAAGCCATTACAGAGTATTGAGTAGAGTTCGTTGTGCTATACAGTAGGTTCTTACTAGTTATCTGCTTTATATATGGTAGTGTGTATATGTCTCTCGAAATCACCCAACTTATCCCTTCCCTTACTCTCTTACCTTTGGTTTTTATGTCTGGTAACCATAAGTTTGTTTTTTATCTCTTTGACTCTATTTCTGTTCTATAAATAAGTTCATGTGTACCATTTTTAAGATTCTACTTACAAGCGATACGTGATATTTGTCTTTCTCTGTCTGACGTACTTCCTCTGTTGATGGACATTTAAGTTGCTTCCATGCCGTGGCTATGGTAAATAGTCAGCCGTGAACATCAGAATGCATGTATTTTTTCAAATTATGGTCTTCCCGGGATTTTTGCCCAGGAGTGGGACTGCTGGATCATATGGTAGCTCTATTTTTAGTTTTTTAAGGAACCTCAGTACTGTTTTCCGTAGTGGCTGTACCAGTTTACATTCCTCCCAGCAGTGTTACAAGGCTCCCTTTTCCTCACACCCTCTCCAGTAGTTATTGATTGTAGAAAATTTGGATTATCAAGGTTTCCGTGACAGGTAGCAGTAAAGTACTGCAGTGAATCCTTAAACACATCTATGTGTTCTAAGATCTATTTCTGCATCTAGCCAGGGATGTTTTGCTTCTGAAAATTGAATATAACCCAGATATAAGTAATAATATAGCAAAACAGTATACTGAAGTGCTGAATATTCAAAGTACATTTTTATTTCTGAAGTCCTTCCTAGTTAGATCTAGCGTCCTAAAAGTATGGATTTATCCATCTTACTCAAATCTTTGTGAAATAAGACAGGCTTTGAATGAATTAACGAGTAATCAGTCTTCAATCCACTTATATTTGAAAATAGCCAAGTCATTTATGACATATTATACCAAGAAATAAATATAATGTGCAGTGTCCAATACCATGTGGATAGTCAAGTGTATCTCACCAAGTCAAATATTTTGTGTTTTTGTCTGGCTCTTAGTAAAGAGGTACACAATTTTTAAAAGTCAGTTTTAATATGAGCATTGACATTTTGCATTTATTCACTTAGTGAATAAATTTTGTAATAGAAATAATTCATTTAATAACTTAGAGAAGGAAATGGCAACACAGTCCAATATTCTTGCCTGGACAATCCCATGGACAGAGGAGCCCAGAGGACTCTTTATGAGTCCATGGGGTCATAGAGAGTTGGACATGACGGAGTAACTGAGCGCACTTAATAACTACAAATCTTTTTTTTTGTTTATTTTATTGGCTATTAACTTGAAGTATACTGGAGTTAAACAAGGGAGTTTGGGACTGGAAATTCTGTTAATGAATGTGTAATAGAGGGTTAAGAGAAGAGAGCTAAGAGAGACACCAGTATTTATAGTGTGATTAGAGCAAGGAAAGGTGTAGCCTGAGAAGAAATGGCTAGAGAGAACAGAAGAAAATGAGGAGAATACAGTTGAAAACAAGCAACGAAAGAGACTTCGTCAGTGCTCTGAAGTTAGATGCTAGTGAGAGGTGATTTAAGATTCCTGAAGAATGGCTGTTAGATTGAGCATCATGAAGACAAATCAATGGTGTCCCTTTTTGAGACTGATTTCTCATAGCATGGTGGAGGCACATTCCAAACTGCTGTGTTTTGTATAGGAAGTAAAGAAGTGGAGAGGACAGGTACAGCTCGGAGCCAAGAAGTTTGGGTCTGAACAGGAGGAAAGAAAGCAATGGGTGGAAAGGGAATTAATGTCTGAGGGTGACTGACTTGACTGATTTAATATATTAGGTTGGCAAAAAAGTAATTGCAGTTTTGGACTGTGAGTTTTAAATCATTATAACTAGGCTCAAACACATTTTTGTTATTCAAAATAGGAGCCATTACAATCAACACATATTTGCCAATGAGAAGTAAGTTTGTTTATTCTTGTAGTGTAAAAGATCCTTGATTCACACAATGTGATGATGGAGAACTATAGTAACTTGATCTCACTGGGCCATTCCATTTCTAAGCCAGACATAATTGTGTTATTGGAGGAAGGAAGAGACCCTGGATGGTTGTGAGGGAAGAAGCAAGAAGCTGGAATACAGATTTGGATTCAAGTTATAAAATAATCAGTGACAGAAAAACATTTATTTCTGGGAAACATTCATCTCTTTTTCTGCATCAGATCATTCATGGTGGTGAGGAAGCCCTATGAAAAATGTGGGAAGGCTTTTTGTTGTGCTTCAAACTTTGTTCAACACGGAAGAGTTCTTACTGGAGCAGACTGCCAGGACTCCAAGATGGCGTCAGTTGTACCACTGAAGGAAAAGAAACTCCTGGATGTCAAGTTAAGGGAGCTGCCAAGCTGGATACTAATGTGAGATTTCATCCCTAAAGCCATTCTGGAGCATTTCAAAGCGCTTATTGCCGGTATTACAACAAGTTAAACATGAAGAAAGGGAGTGTCGCTGGGCTTTCTCTGGTGCCGGCAGGTTACATGCTTTTCAACTGTTGCCGTTCTTACAAGGAATTTAAACAAGAGCAGCCAAGCGAATACCACTGAATAGGGCACATTCTACATTCCCAGCCATGATCTTTGCCAGGCACCCCTGAATCCTTTCATAGCCTAATGGAGAATTAACACCCAAAAAAAGATGACTGGTTAAAAAAAAAACTCTCTTAGTAACTTTCAAATCAAGTAATATGAACTATAATCACCATTCTGTATATTACATCCCCATGAGTTATTTACTTTATAGTTGGAAATTTGTGGCTTTTGGCCTCCTTCACACATTTCAGCCACTGCTTCTGGCAGCCATTAGTTTCTTCTCTGTATCTGTGGCTTCGCTTTTATCTTTTTGTTCTTGATTTTTTTTCCCCCTAGTCCACATAAAAGTGATATCATACAATATTGGTATATATCTTTCTCTGTCTGACTTCACTTAGTATAATGCCCTCAGGATCCATCCATGTTGTCACAAATGGCAGGATTTCTGTCTTTTTATTATTTACTAATATTCAATTGTATACACGCCACATTAAAAAAAATCTCTTGATGATCTCTTGTTTCCATGTCTTGGCAATTGTAAAAAATGCTTCGTTGAACACTGGAGTGCAGATATATTTTCAAAATAGTGATTTTGGTTCCTTTGGGTAAATACCAAGAAGTGGAACTGTTGAGTTATATGGTAGATTCTAGTTTTAATTTTTTGAGCAATCTCCATACTGTTTTTCATAATATCTGCACTAGTTGATACTCCCTCCAGCAGTGCAGGGCTTCCCAGGTGGCTCTCAGATGGTAAAGAATCTGCCTGTAGTGCGGGAGACCCGGGTTCCATCCCTGGGTCGGCAAGATCCCCTGGAGAAGGGAATGGCTACCCAGTCCAGTATTCTTACCTGGAGAATTCCATGGACAAAGCAGCCTGGTGGGCTACAGTCTGTGGGGTTTCAGAGTCGGACCCACACACACACCAGCAGTACATAAGGGCTCCCTTTTCTCCACATTCTTGCCAGCATTCGTTATTTCTTGGGTTTTTTTTTTTGGTAATAGCCATTCTTACAGGTGTGAGGTGATCTTTTATTGTAACTTTGATTTGTATTTCCCTGATGATTAGTGATGTTGAGCACCTTTTCCTGTATTTATTGGCCATTTGTTTGTTGTCTTTGGAAAAATGTCTATTCAGAGCCTCTCCTCATTTTTAAATTGGGTTTTTTTGCTTTTCTGTTAAGTTGTATAAGGGTCTTTAAAAAATATAGTCAATTATAAATCAACTATATTCCAATAGAAAATAAAAATTAAAAAAAAAAATTTCATGATTCAGGATATGACTAACCCTTGGAAAGCATTTTCTGCGTCTTGCTGGTTATGGAAGCGTTTTCCCTGCAAACAGTTGTCAAGATGCTTAAAGAAGTGGTAGTCTGCTGGCAAGAGGTCAGGTGAACGTGGCAGATGAGGCAACAGTTTGTAGCCCAGTTGGTTCAACATTTGAATCATTGGTTGTGCAACGTGTGGTCAGGCATTGTCATGGAGAAGAATCGGGCCCATTTTGTTGACCAGTACTGGCTACAGGGGTTGCAGTTTTCAGTGCATCTCATTGATTTGCTGAGCATAATCCTCAGATGTAATGGTTTTGCCAAAATTCAGAGAGCTGTAGTTTATCAGACTGTCAGCAGAGTGCTGAACAGTGATCATGAGCTTTTTTGGTACAAGTTTAGCTTTGGAGCTTATTCTCCGTCCAAGCACTGAGCTGGTTGTCACCAGTTGTATAAAATCCATTTTTTGTCGCACGTCACAATCTAATCAAGAAATGGTTTGCCATTGAGTGTGGAATAAGAGAAGGTAACACATCAAAATGATGACTATCTTGATTTTCGGTTAGCTCATGAGGCACCCACTTATGGAGCTTTTTCACCTTTCTGCTGCTGCTACTGCCGATCAAGTTGCTTCAGTCGTGTCCGACTTTGTACGACCCCATAGACAGAAGCCCACCAGGCTCCTCTGTCCCTGGGATTCTCCAGGCAAGAACACTGGAGTGGGTTGCCATTTCCTTCTCCAATGCATGAAAGTGAAAAGTGAAAGGGAAGTCGCTCAGTCGTGTCCAACTCTCAGCAACCCCATGGACTGCAGCCTACCAGGCTCCTCCATCCATGGGATTTTCCAGGCAAGAGTACTGGAGTGGGGTGCCATTGCCTTCTCCGTTTCACCTTTCTAATTTGCTTCAAATGCTGAATGACTGTAGAATGGTTGACATTGAGTTCTTCGGCACCTTCTCATGTAGTTGTAACAGTATCAGCTTCAATGATTGCTCTCAATTGGTTGTTGTCAACTTCCGATGGCCGGCCACTGTGCTCCTCATCTTCAAGGCTCTCGTCTCCTTTGCAAAACTTCTTGAATCACCACTGCATTGTACATTCGTTAGCAGTTCCTGGGCCAGGTGCATTGTTGATGTTACAAGTTTTCTCAACTGCTTTATGACTCATTTTGAACTGAAAAAAAACCTTGAATTTGCTTTTTGTCTAACACCATTTCTGTAGTTTAAAATAAGTATAAAATAAACTGCAAGTAATGTCATTAGCAAAAAACAAAGCAAGAGATGCACATTAAAATGATGTATAACATAATCACATCTATTTAAGAATGTGTTCCATATCAAACTGCAAAGTTCATCAGTGCAAAACTGCAGTTACTTTTGCACCAACCTGATAGATTCTTAAGGCCACTTAAATATTGATGGGGAAGTATTAGTGAAAATGGAGATGTTTCAAATATAAGGGAGAGAGAGGCATGATAGGTTGAGGTCTCAGGAAATACAAAGAACAGTCTGTGGACAAACTTCCTTGGAAGAGGATAAGATCCAGAGCAGAGGTAGTAGAAGGTAATGCTTTCTGTTTTGCTTCTAGAAAGAAAGAAAAATTGCAGAAAATCCCCAGGATGACTTTCATTTTCTCTGTGAAGTAAGAAAGATTAGATCATTTACTGGGTAGCAGGAGAGAAGAGGAAAGCATTGAAAATGTGAGAGAAGTCAAGATGGTTTGAAAAAGGTCATTTGTTGGGAAAGGAAACATTGCAGGATTGCTGGGTGAAAACTTTTTGTGATGGAGTCCAATCTGAGCCTAGCTTATGGTTAAATTTCTCTTACAACACATCATTTAATAATGAGACTACACTATGGTTGGTATTATTTTCAGTCACTCATTTTATGTGTATATAAACAAATGTACAGATATAAAATAATTTCCATGGTAATAATGATTTTCTCCCTGTGGCTAGTCACTGCAAAACCAAAATTTTAAGTAAAACTTGTTTAAAGTTTTTCTGCAAGTTAAACTTGTTTATTGTTTTAAAAAAGAATGACTTTTAAAAATGACTTACTTTGTATGAACAATGCATGTTCATTATGAAGTAATACAGAAGAAATTAGTATTTCTGTACCAGGTGGGTGACCAGCATGCAGTTAGTCCATTTTTGTTTCAGTGTTTGTTTGTGCCAGCATACTTAGAATGTGAAACTTTGAAAGTGGCTGTAATTTCAAAGTGGGCCACCTTGCTGACTGGTAGGATCTCTTTCAAAGACTGAGAAATCTTATGGTATTTTACTTTGTGTGTATAATCCACTTAGAGTATATACAGAGAGGAATATTTTCAAAACCAAATGAACTGAACGATGCTCAGACTTAGCTTTTTTTAGTACTCCTCAGTATTGGAGAAGGAAATGGCAACCCACTCCAGTATTCTTGCCTGGAGAATCCCAGGGACAGGGGAGCCTGGTGGGCTGCCGTCCCTGGGGCCGCACAGAGTCGGACACGACTGAAGCGACTTAGCAGCTTAGTAGTTACAAGAAGGAAGAGGATAGGTCCATATTTACATCCTTTAGTCATGTTATTCTCATCTCTGATATATGGAAGTAATAGACTCTCGTGGAAAGGGATATAAGTATCAAAATGTTTCTCCAAGAACCACTCTGTCAGAAGCAATGATCAGCTTTCTCTGCTTGCTTTCTTTCCCACTAAATAGCATCTGACGCAGTTGAATACTTTCTTCTTGAAACATTTTCTTTCCCTTACTCCTATAAGAGCACACTCCTACTTTTTCTCTGACTTTGTCACCACTTTGTACTCTCTTTTGCCAGATCCTTTCCTATCAGACACCTGAGTTTTTGAGTGATCTCTCTATATGATGTTGTCCAGACCCATAACTTTAAACACATCTGATAATTTCTAATTTTATATCTCCTGTCATGACCTTCCATCCTACATGTAGTCTATTCTGTAGTACATGCCCAGTACAAACTTTCTCATCTTCTCTACAGCAACAGTTTCATCTCACATTACCATTTATCTGCACCAGTGCAATTACCCCCTAACTTAATCTTTCTGCCCTCACTCTTATCCTCTCCCTTAGAATCTGTTCCTCTTGGAGTAACCACAGTAGCTTATTTAGCTCATAAATCATATATCATCATGCTACTTTCCCTTTATTTAAAACTCTAATCAATGGCTTCCAATTATAGCTAGAATAAAATCCAAACAGCCATGGTTACAAATGTTGGTGAACTGCTCTGCTTCTCCAATGTCAATTTGATTTACCATCGTCTGCTGTGGTTCACCCACACTGACCTTATTCCTACTTCTTAGAACTCTCTTCCTGCAGGTCTTCACGTTACTCCCTCATTCTGGCCAGTCCAGTCTCTGCTCCAGTATCGTCTCCTCGGAGAGGAGTCTTTGACTGTCCTAGTTCAAGTATTGCCCAGCAGTGCTGCCCCCTCCCCTCCACACACACATGCTCTATCACATTATCACATTTTATATAGAATAGTACTAACATGCAATGGCAACCCATTCCAGTACTCTTGCCTGGAAAATCCCATGGACGGAGGAGCCTGGTAGGCTGCAGTCCATGGGGTTGCAAAGAGTCAGACACGACTGAGTGACTTCACTTTCATTTTCATGCATTGGAGAAGGAAATGGCAACCCACTCCAGTGTTCTTGCCTGGAGAATCCCAGGGACAGGGGAGCCTGCTGGGCTGCCATCTGTGGGGTCGCACAGAGTCGGACACGACTGAAGCAATGCAGCAGCAGCAGCAGTACTAAAATAGTTTTTAAAAAATCAGATGACATCCCACCACTAAAATGACCATAATTAATATTTTCAGACATTTCTTGATTTTACAAAAAAAAAGTGATCTCACATTTTTAATTTATTTAAATAGGAAGTTTTGTCACAGTTTCCTATTTAAACAGTTTTAAATACGAAACTTTGTAATTTAAGTGGAAAATTGGTATTACTTTCCAAAATTGAAGGTAATAAGAATAAATACAGTGAAAACTACATATTTATTGAATTTTCTAGCCTTTATAAGCTCTGAGGTGAGGTGTGCTCTGTTGATAAAAAGTTAAATTTACAAATGTTAAACATTAAAGATCAGCAACATCAACTGACATTTTCTCCTTGGCATAATCAGAAGGACTAAAAGAGAATTAAAAGAGAAATAACTTGCTTATCAAGCAATTCAATATGATGTAGTATAATCTTTATGATGACTTCTTTACTGGTAAAGTATTTCCCCAAAAGAGAATTGTGATAGTAATTGTAACATTTTTTTATAATAATTGTTTTAGTTAATGTGAGGTTGAAATAACTTTCACCATCATATCAGATCAGATCAGTTGCTCAGTCGTATCCGACTCTTTGCGACCCCATGAATCGCAGCACGCCAGGCCCCCCTGTCCATCACCAACTCCCGGAGTTCACTCAAACTCACCTCCATCGAGTTGGTGATGCCATCCAGCCATCTCATCCTCTGTCGTCCCCTTCTCCTCCTGCCCCTAATCCCTCCCAGCATCAGTCTTTTCCAGTGAGTCAACTCTTCGCATGAGGTGGCCAAAGTACTGGAATTTCAGCTTTAGCATCATTCCTTCCAAAGAACACCCAGGGCTGATCTCCTTCAGTATGGACTGGTTGGATCTCCTTGCAGTCCAAGGGACTCTCAAGAGTCTTCTCCAACACCACAGTTCAAAAGCATCAATTCTTTGGCACTCAGCTTTCTTTATAGTCCAACTCTCACGTCCATACATGACTACTAGAAAAACCATAGCCTTGACTAGGCAGACCTTTGTAGGCAAAGTAATGTGTCTGCTTTTGAATATGCTATCTAGGTTGGTCATAACTTTCCTTCCAAAGAGTAAGCGTTAGCAGTGCTAAGGGGAAGGTTTGTAGCAATACAAGCTTACCTCAAGAAACAAGAGAAAAATCAAATAAATAACCTAACTCTACACCTAAAGCAACTAGAAAAAGAAGAAATGAAGAACCCTAGGGTTAGTAGAAGGAAAGAAATCATAAAAATTAGGGCAGAAATAAATGAAAAAGAAACAAAGCTAAAAGCTGGTTCTTTGAGAAGATAAAATAGACAAACCATTAGCCAGACTCATCAAGAAAAAAAGGAAAAAGAATCAAAGCAACAGAATTAGAGATGAAAAGGGAGAAATCACAACAGACAACACAGAAATACAAAGGATCATAAGAGACTACTATCAGCAACTATATGCCAATAAAATGGACAACGTGGAAGAAATGGACAAATTCTTAGAAAAGTACAACTTTCCATAACTGAACCAGGAAGAAATAGAAAATCTTAACAGACCCATCACAAGCACGGAAATTGAAACTGTAATCAGAAATCTTCCAGCAAACAAAAGCCCAGGACCAGACGACTTCACAGCTGAATCCTACCAAAAATTTAGAGAAGAGCTAACACCTATCCTACTCAAACTCTTCCAGAAAATTGCAGAGGAAGGTAAACTTCCAAACTCATTCTATGAGGCCACCATTACCCTAGTACCAAAACCAGACAAAGATGCCACAAAAAAAGAAAACTACAGGCCAATATCATTGATGAACATAGATGCAAAAATCCTTAACAAAATTCTAGCAAACAGAATCTATTAAAAAGATCATACATCATGACCAAGTGGGCTTTATCCCAGGGATGCAAGGATTCAGTATTTGCAAGTCAATCAATGTGATACACCACATTAACAAATTGAAAGATAAAAACCATATGACTATCTCAATAGATGCAGAGAAAGTCTTTGACAAAATTCAACACCCATTTATGATAAAAACCCTCCAGAAAGCAGGCACAGAAGGAACATACCTCAACATAATAAAATCCATATATGATAAACCCACAGCAAACATTATCCTCAATGGTGAAAAATTGAAAGCATTTCCCCTTAAATCAGAAACAAGACAAGAGTGCCCATTCTCACCACTACTATTCAACATGGTTTTGGAATTTTTAGCCACAGCAATCAGAGAAGAAAAAGAAATAAAAAGAGTCCAGATTGGAGAAGAAGTAAAATTCTCACTGTTTGCAGATGACATGATCCTCTACATAGGAAACCCTAAAGCCTCCACCAGAAAATTACTAGAGCTAATCAATGAATATAGAAAAGTTTCAGGATATAAAATTAACACAGAAATCCCTTATATTCCTATACACTAACAAGAGAAAACAGAAAGAGAAATTAAGGAAACAGTTCCATTTACCATTGCAACAAAAAGAATAAAATAATTAGGAATAAATCTACCTAAAGAAACAAAAGACCTATATATAGAAAACTATAAAACACTGATGAAAGAAATTAAAGATGACACAAATAGATGGAGAAATATGCCATGTTCATGGATCAGAAGAATCAATATAGTGAAAATGAGTATACTATCCAAAGCAATCTATAGATTCAATGCAATCCCTATCAAGGTACCAACGGTATTTTTCATAGAACTAGAACAAATCATTTCATAATTTGTATGGAAATACAAAAGACCTCGAATAGCCAAAGCAATCTTGAGAAAGAAGAACTGGAGGAATCAGCCTGCCTGACTTTAGACTGTACTACAAAGCTACAGTCAGCAAGACAGTATGGTACTGGCACAAAGACAGAAATATAGATCAATGGAACAAAATAGAAAGCCCAGAGATAAATCCATGCACCTATGGACACCTTATCTTTGACAAAGGAGGCAAGAATATACAATGGAGAAAAGACAATCTCTTTAACAAGTGGTGCTGGGAAAACTGGTCAACCACTTGTAAAAGAATGAAACTAGAACACTTTCTAACACTGTACACAAAAATAAAATGGATTAAAGATCTAAATGTAAGACCAGAAACTATAAAACTCCTAGAGGAAAACATAGGCAAAACACTCTCCGACACAAACCATAGCAGGATCCTCTATGACCCACCTCCCAGAGTAAGGGAAATAAAAGCAAAAATAAACAAATGGGACCTAATTAAAAGCTTTTGCACAATGAAGGAAACTATAAGCAAGGTGAAAAGACAGCCTTCAGAATGGGAGAAAATAATAGCAAACAAAGCAACGGACAAAGAATTAATCTCAAAAATATACAAGGAGCTCCTGCAGCTCAAGTCCAGAAATTTAAACGACCCAATCAAAAAGTGGGCCAAAGAACTAAACAGACATTTCTCCAAAGAAGACATATAGATGGCTAACAAACACATCTATAGATGTGTTGCAAAGTCACAGATGATCAGATATGCAGATGACACCACCCTTATGGCAGAAAGTGAAGAGGAACTAAAAAGCCTCTTGATGAAAGTGAAAGAAGAGAGTGAAAAAGTTGGCTTAAAGCTCAACATTCAGAAAACTAAGATCATGGCATCCGGTCCCATCACTTCATGGCAAATAGATGGGGAAACAGTGGAAACAGTGTCAGACTTTATTTTGGGGGGCTCCAAAATCACTGCAGATGGTGATTGCAGCCATGAAATTAAAAGACGCTTACTCCTTGGAAGGAAAGTTATGACCAACCTAGACAGCATATTAAAAAGCAGAGACATTACTTTGCCAACAAAGGTCCATCTAGTCAAGGCTATGGTTTTTCCAGTGGTCATATAGGGATGTGAGAGTTGGACTGTGAAGAAAGCTGAGTGTGGAAGAATTGATGCTTTTGAACTGTGATGTTGGAGAAGACTCTTAAGAGTCCCTTGGACTGCAAGGAGATCCAACCAGTCCATTCTAAAGGAGATCAGTCCTGGGCGTTCATTGGTAGGACTGATTTTGAAGCTGAAACTCCAGAACTTTGGCCACCTCATGCAAAGAGTTGACTCACTGGAAAAGACTCTGATCCTGGGACGGATCCGGGGCAGGAGGAGAAGGGAACTACAGAGGATGAGATGGCTGGATGGCATCACCAACTCGATGGACATGAGTTTGGGTGAACTCCGGGAGTTGGTGATGGACAGGGAGGCCTGGCATGCGGAAGTTCATGGGGTCACAAAGAGTCGGACACGACTGAGCGACTGAACTGAACGAACACATGAAAAGATGCTCAACGTCACTTATGATCAGAGAAATGCAAATCAAAACCACAATGAAGTACCATCTCACACGAGTCAGAATGGCTTCTATCAAAAAGTCTACAAACAGTAAATGCTGGAGAGGGTGTGGAGAAAAGGGAACGCTCTTACACTGTTGGTGAGAATGCCAAGTAATACAGCCACTATGGAGAACAATGTGGAGATTCCTTAAAAAATTGGAAATAGAACTGCCATACGACCCAGCAATCCCACTGCTGGGCATATACACTGAGGAAACCAGAATTGAAGGAGACGTGTACCCCAATGTTCATTGCAGCACTGTTTACAATAGCCAGAACATGAAAGCAACCTAGATGTCCATTCGTCTAGCTGTGGTACATATACACAATGGAACATTACTCCACCATTAAAAAGAATGCATTTGAATCAGTTCTAATGAGGTGGATGAAACTGGCGCCTATTATACAGAGTGAAGTAAGTCAGAAAGAAAAACACCAATACAGTATACTAACACATATATATGGAATTTAGAAGGATGGTAATGATGACCCTATATGCAAGACATCAAAAGAGACACAGATGTAAAGAACAGACTTTTGGACTCTGTGTGAGAAGGCGAGGGTGGGATGATTTGAGAGAATAGCATTGAAACATGTATATTACCATATGTGAAATAGATTGCCAGTCCAGGTTTGATGCATGAGACAGGGTGCTCAGGGCTGGTGCACTGGGATGACCCAGAGCGATGGGATGGGGAGGAATGAGGGAGGGGGGTTCAGGATCGGGAACACATGTACACCCATGGCTGATTCATGTCAATGTATGGCAAAAACCACTACAATATTATAAAGTAATTAGCCTCCGATTAAAATAAATTAATTTAAAAAAGAAAAATAAATAAAATATATCTATCTGGCTGTAAAAAAAAAAAAAAGAATGGGAAGTTGTCCAAATGGCCACCAAATTTTCTGTAAGCTTGTATTTTACAGCTCTTTTAGACCTCAGTTGATCCCAGGGCTATTCAGTTTTGAAGGATAAATTTAATGTTCCTTTCACTTAATTTTTATCTTAATTTTTGGGCAATATTTTCAAAAATAAACTTGTTATTTGCATAATATGTTTCCACCTCATATATAAATGAATAAAATAGTGATACTGTCAAGCATGGGAACAACAATGCAGTTCAATTTCTATTGTCTATCTGGTTAAAATTGAGGGCTGAGATGAATAGATTGCCATTTAAAATCTGCTGATGCATTTATTTTAGGAATGTTGTTGAGGATATCACTATAACTACTCATTAGCTCCTACATCAAGATAGCTTTGTAAGAAATATTTTATTCTAAGTGTCATAAGTTTTTTATTTCTGTAACTGAACTGACCATGTTTCCTTTATTGATCTGACTGCCAGATCTGATCTAACTTTTATTTTCAGTTTTCCTGTTTTATTGTGTTATTTGTATAGGTTGCCTCACGATAATAAGTTAATATTATGCTTCCAGGGAGACTTTTTTCATACTTTTTGGATATTTAGAAAATTTACCTAAACCATTGTCTGGTGTGCTTATTAGTAGGATATAATGTACCTCCTCATTTTGAACTTAATTTTGTTCATATGAATCAGATATATATTGATTGTTTGTATAACATTCAATATATAACATATATAACATTGATTGTTTGCCAATAATACTTAAGTATTAATTTAAATACTTACACTTAATTGTAATAATTTACTTTAAATTTATTATTACCAAATAATTCCACATTAAGATATGAACAGATCAATTATTTCTAATTTTGGGAAATTGTATTTAAAAACTTTGCAACCTGCAGTGTGAATGTCTTGGTCTTCTAGTATGTAAGAATGAGCTATAGTCATTGTTTTTCTCTTATCAAACTCAATCTAACTGTCTTTCATGATTCCTGTGATACCTTCTATCTAAAATAACTGATCCTTTATGTTTGAAAACATCTCATTTTGGGAATATAATCTGATTGGTAATTTTAATTAAATTAATTTGTTATAAATGTGTTTATTGTTCTGTGGGTATACCATTGCTTTATGTTTATAATATTTCTTAGTATTTGTTCATTTTTGTGATACTGTTATCTGATAATTTGAGTAAATCCCAGCTGAATTATGTTGCCACATTATGTCTTCAAAAGGGCATAAAGTCAGTACACATGCTTCAGTAATATCTGGTTGTTTTACCCTTATGTTTCCAGTTGGCAATTTGAAATTATGGCTTCAACTGCACTTTAAATATGTGATAATAGCATGTGTTTCTAATAAGGGCCAGCACCATTTTGTTCAGATAGTGTGAATGGTTGTCACTCATATATGACAAATGCACCTTCATCTGCTTCTTTGATAGCCCCCTAAAAACCATACCCTCACATCAGGCCGATGAAATTAGCTGCTGTGTAAATTGTGTGTCTGAGTGGTTCATTATCTAATCACCGTCAGAACCACAGTGATAAAGTAGATTGAAGCAGGGAAGAGGTCTGCCAGATGATTTCACACACACCGCCCCCCCAAATCCGGTTTCCCTTGGAAACCCTAATAGTGCAGTTTAGAACTTCAGACTCTCATGCTTGGAAAACAGTATCTTTTAATGTACCAAACCTGAAAATACCGGTAGTTCTGGAGCATAATTTTCTTTCTGTAAAAATCATAATTTTATTTATTTCAATCAGTTTTTGAAATGTTGAAGCTCTTGAATTATTATTTTACTGATAGTGCCCTAAGTAGTATGAAATCAGAAAAAAAAAAATACTCTGTCTTACTTGTAAGAATTCAGAATAATTTGAGTAAATTGTTAACCTAGGAATCTTGACTCACTCTCATAATGACCTTTGTGTTATTTGTTTATTGAATTGCTTTGCTTTAATTTATTTTAGGTGCTTTTGAAGATGATGATATCACACATGTTGAAGGAAGTGTAGATCCTGTTCGAGATATAGAAATAATACATGAAGAGCTTCAGCTTAAAGATGAGGAAATGGTTGGGCCCATTATAGATAAACTAGAGAAAGTGGCTGTGAGAGGTGGAGATAAAAAACTAAAACCTGAATATGTAAGTAAAATTTATAGCTTCTTTAGATATTTGAGTTCATTTTCTTTGATTAATTTTTTAAAATAAAACACATATAACATCTAATATTGTTACGGAATTTTAGGATTCAAGAATCATTTCTCTTCTTTTTTAACTTTTACTAAAGCAACAAATACTTTTAACGAGAAAAATGTAACAAGAAACAAGCATTTTTCCCTATTATTTATAATTCCCCATCATTATTTATAATTGGTATTTATAGTTCCCCATTGCCTTTTTTCTTTAATTTTTAAAAAATTTATTTTTTTATTGAAGGACAATTACTTTACAGAATTTTGTTGTTTTCTGTCAAATATCAACATGAACCAGTCATAAATGTACATATGTCCCCTCTGTCAGAATGATTCAAGGATCATTTCTGTTAAAACATTGTTGAAAAACTTTGTTTTCTCTTGGCAACAAAGGATTGTTGTGATACACTGGTTAAGTATTCTTAGCAAGCCATATTTAGCACTAATATTGAGTATTTATATGGTTACTATTAGTAGCCTCAAGTTTTAATGTTGGAAAGTGAAGTCGCTCAGTTGTGTCCGACTCTTTGTGACCCCGTGGACTGTAGCCTACCAGGCTCCTCTGTCCATGGGATTTTCCAGACAAGAATACTGGAGTGGGTTGCCATTTCCTTCTCCAGGGGATCTTCCCAACCTAGGGATCGAACCCAGGTCTCCATCATTGTAGGCAGACGCTTTACCATCTGAGCCACCAGAGAAAACCTTTAATGTTGGAGATGTGGAGTTTTCTGATGAAAACTTGCCAAATTTAACTAAATGACTGAATATGAGTTTTGTGGATTTGAAGAAGTGATTTATATAAGAAATTGGTCTTCCATAGCAATTGACTGAATGAATGCACTATTAAAGTAGACAAATAATTTTAACATTTTATGCGGTGAAAACACATGTCATTGTCTTTAATATTCAAATATGTTTTCTATCACATTATTGTGAATACTCTTTAATAATATTCTAAGCAATGTTTCAAAATTGGTTTTGAAGCTTTTAGTTTAAATTAAAAAAAATTGTCTTTTACCATAAAAAAGCAGCTTGATTATATATTTTCTCATTTATTAACATCTTCCATAAACTGTTCTTGCTTTTTATGGCTTTTTTATTATAGGAAATTTTCTTTCTTTTTAACTTCTCATGTGATTTAATATGCCTATTTTTTATTTTCTCATTTTTAGAAGCTGATTATCTTTTATTTTTGTTTTCTCATTTATTTTTAATAAGTTTGGCAACACAGTTGATTAGGGAACTCTAATAGGAAGAAATCAATTACAGAATCTAAACATAGGCACACTACTAATGAATTATGGCTGAAAGTGCCTGGTCCTAAAGCAGAAAGACCTGCGTTGTGCTACTCATTTCTTGATAGTTTGGAGCGAGCCCAAGTCATTTGACTTTTCTTGACATCATGGTTATTTCACTTTTTCCTTATGCAAATAGAGCGGAGAAAAGAAAGCAATTTGTCTGTGGAAATTATAAAAGATTTATGACAGAAAAGGGGATTTCACATATGGATAAAGATATTCCTTTCTGAAAAGGGGAAAAATCGTGAGAAAGATTGCCGGGGACCAGCCCCGGCTGATCCAGGGTATTCGAAGGAGAGATGGCGTAGGCGAAGATCAGGAAACAATTGCTTAATTAAACATTAATTAAGGATATAAAGAGTAATAGAATGAGGATAGCTCAGTGAGGAAATTCAGTGGAGAAAAGAGGCTGAAATAAGGATAGCTCAGTGAGGAAATTCACTGTAGAAAAGAGGCTGAATAATTCAGCCAGAAGGTAAGAGAAAGAACGACATGGTGAGACCAAGTTTCGGTGAACAAGGCCCACACTTTATTTTCCAAAGTAGTTTTTATACCTTAAGTTATGCATAGAGGATAATGGGGGAAGGGGTAGAGTCAGGCAGCAGGCCAGACTTCTTCCTGCAAACTTATCATATGCAAAAGCTTAGGTGATTTGCATCATCTTCTGGCCGGGAGGCCTGTTAACATTTTAAGACCTTTTCTTCAGAAAACTTATTTTTCTCTAAAGGTGATTGGTCAGGAGCCACCCTCCAAAAGCATTAGATAAAGTTGCATTCCTACAGTGCAAAGGTGTGGTGGGCTATAACAAGAAAAAGAATTAACTCAAGGGTCCCAGGTTACAAACATTAAAGCTACTACTTACACCAATTATATTAATCAATACACTGCCAGGGACACAGCAGGTAAGGGATATGGAAACTTAGCAGCAAACATTGGCCCAACAAGTGAAAATCCCTTCACCAATACAATTTCTAATCAATCTTTTAACTACTCAAAAGAATCTGTGTTTAGACAGTTTAGAACATCTCCTGCCTCTCACAGTTGGGAGGCTCTGAACAATCACATGTGGCCGGAAAAACCTATTCAGGTAGGCTAGAGGATTTCCAAAGGAGTTTGTAGGTTAAACACTGTCACACCCAGGAATTATTAACTGGAACTGTAAGCTAACTCTTTTTTCAGAGAGAGGTAGTGGGGGACAGCCCCCCGTAAAATCAGAGCTGTAGGTGAAAGCTCAAAGCAGAAAGTAGGCAGACTCTGGTTTTGGGGCTAGATGCTCGAGAATTTCCAGGGGGACTCCTGAAGCTCGATCCCGCCTTTGCGTATGCCAAGCCTCCTTCCTCATGACCTTTGTCATGGGCGGAGTTCCTCACGCTGGCTACCGGCAGTGATAGAATTCCAGTTGAGCTATTCCAGATCCTGAAAGATGATGCTGTGGAAAGTGCTGCACTCAATATGCAATATGCACTCAATATGCAATATGCCGGCTCCCGGCAAAAGATATTCGGATTGAAGGCAATTCCTTTGCCCCAAACAACATGGTTTTCTGATTAGAATAAAGCTGAGCAGTCATCCCTTAGTTAACTGATGCTTACTGACATTCTTATCTGTTTCAGAAGCATTAAGTGTCTTAAAAATAAAATTTGTTGATCTTGCTTTTACTTATACATGGGGAAAAGAGACATTACATTCTTCTGAAATTCTTGGGCTACCATTTCCTGGCCTTTCTTCTTGAAAAAAATTAGAACACCTATTACTTCTTATTTCCAAACACTGAGATTATTTCATCATTTTCTTTCCTCAGATTTAGCTGCTTCAGAATAAAGTATAGATTTGTGTTTCTCAGCTTTCTTTCTGATTATCATTGTCCCTAAGGAAAATTTAAGTTAATTAAATTTCTCCCTAATGAGAGAAATTAAGTACTAATGAGTAAGAATTTGTTGGATAGAGTTGAGCATTGGAAGGCCACAAAGTATTTTAATAACTAGGTTTTTTTTTTTTTTTTTTCACTCCCTAGAGTCAATTTTTGCCTCTCTAGGAGTAATATTACCTCTATTGTGCATTTATGGGGCTTCCCTGGTAGCTTAGTGGTAAGAAACTCGCTGCAACATGATCCTTAGAAATTCTAATACATAATTATTTTCTGTAACCCAAGAAATATGAGAGCCAAGAGAGTACTAAATAACATAAAAAGTCTCTTGTGATTTGGTCTTTAAGTCATGTCTGAGTCTTCTGCGACCCCATGGACTGTAGCCCACAAGGCTCCTCTGTCCCTGGAATTTCTCAAGCAAGAATACTGGAGTGGGTTACCATTTCCTTCTCCAAAGGATCTTTTCAACCCAGGGACTGAACCTGAGTCTCATTCATTAGCAGGTGGGTTCTTTATCACTGAACCACCAAAGAAGCTTCAGTAGTTTCCTAGGGCTGCCATAACAGTTATCACAAACTAGATGGCTTAAAATGATAGAAATGTATTCTCTCACAGTTCAAGAGGCTAGAAGTCTGAAATCAAGGTGCCAGCAGGGCCATGTTCCCTTGAAAGCCTCCACAGGAGAGTCCTTTCTTGCTTTTTCAGTTTTTGGTAGCCCCAAGAATTCCTTGGCATGTGGCAGTATAAGTTCAATCTCTGCCTCCATCTTCACATGGCTACCTTCCCCTGTGTCTCCATCCAAGTTTCCCTCTTCTTATAAATGAAAGTGTTAGTCACTCAATCATGTCTCATTCTTTGTGACCCTATGGACTGTAGCCTGCCAGGCTTCTCTGTCCATGGGGTTTCCCAGGGAAGAATACTAGAGTGGGTAGCCATTCCCTTCTCCATGGGACCTTCCTTACCCAGAGATTGAACCCAAGTTTCCTACATTGTAGGCAGATTCTTTTATCTCAAGATCCCCTAGAGGAAGGTGTGGCAACCCACTCCAGTATTCTTGCCTGGAAAATTCCATGGACAGGGGAGCATGGTGGGCTACAGTCCATGGGGTCACAAAGAGTCGGACATGACTGAGCAGGCAAGCACAGCGCAGCACACACATTCTGTTTGGAAAGACAAAATTTGGAAATGAAGGTAAAAAGCTTTAAGGATCATTTTTATTTTGTATTAACTAATTATTTGGAAATCATCATACTTAAAAGATATTTATAAAACTAACAGTTATCTGATTAAACCACTAAATAAGGCAACCAAGAATTGTAAATAATAGATCTGTTTTTCTTGTCAGTCTCTCTGAATTAAATAATTAATGTCCCCCAAACATATAGCTATTAGCAGATTTCTTCTCATTATTCTTAGGGCAGTTTTTAAAGTTAATTTTTACGTAACTTAAAAAACATTAAATGGGAAAGATTAGAGATCTCTTCAAGAAAATTAGAGATACCAAAGGAACATTTCATGCAAAGATGGGCACACTAAAGGACAGAAATGGTAAGGACCTGACAGAAGCAGAAGAGATTAAGAAGACATGGCAAGAATACACAGAAGAACTGTACAAAAAAGGTCTTAATGACCCAGATAACCACGATGGTGTGGTCACAAACCTAGAGGCAGACATCCTGGAGTGTGAAGTCAAGTGGGCCTTAGGAAGCATTACTACAAACAAAGCTAGTGGAGGTTATAGAATTCCAGCTAAGCTGTTAAAAATCCTAAAAGACTGTGCTGTACTCAGTATGCCAGCAAATTTGGTAAACTCAGCAGTGGCCACAGGACTGGAAAAGTTCAGTTTTCATTCCAGTCCCAAAGAAAGGCAATGCCAAAGAATGTTGAAACTGCTGCACAGTTGCGCTCAATTCACATGCTACAAGGTAATGCTCAAAATCCTTCGAGCTAGGCTTCAACAGTATATGAACCGAGAACTTCCAGATGTATAAACTGGATTTAGAAAAGGCAGAGAAACCAAAGATCAAATTGCCAACATATGTTGGATCATCGAAAAAGGAAGAGAATTTCAGAAAAACATCTACTTCTGCTTCATTGACCATGCTAAAGCCTTTGACTATGTGGTTCACAGCATACTGTGGAGAATTCCTACAGAAATGGAAATGCCAGACCACCTTACTGCCTCCTGAGAAACCTGTATGCAGATCAAGAAGCAACAGTTAGGACTGGGCATGGAATAACAGACCAGCTCAAAATTGGGAAAGTACGTCAAGGCTGTATATTGTTATCCTGTTTATTTAACTTCTGTGCAGAGTAGATCAAGTGAAATGCCAGGCTGGATGAAGCACAAGCTAGAATCACAATTGCCAGGAGAAATGTTAATAACCTCAGATACACAGATGACACTATCCTTATGGCAGAAAGCAAAGAGGAAAGAGCCTCTTGATGAAAGTGAAAGAGGAGAGTGAAAAAGCTGGCTTAAAATGCAGCATTAAGAAAACTAAGATCATGGCATCTGGTTCCATCACTTCATGGCAAATAGATGGGGAAAGAATGGAAACAGGGACAGAGTTTATTTCCTTGGGCTCCAAAATCACTGCAGACAGTGACAGCAGCTATGAAATTAAGAGACACACTTGCTTCTTGGGAGAAAACCTATAACAAACCTTTGCAGCATTTTAAAAAGCAGAGGCATTACTTTGCCGACAAAGTCGGATTGTCAAATCTATGGTTTTTCCAGTAGCCATTGTACAGATATAAGAGTCAGACCATAAAGAAGGCTGCACAATGAAGAATTGATGCTTTTGAACAGTGGTGTTGGAGAAGACTCTTGAGGGTCCCTTGGACAGCAAGGGGATCAAGCCAGTCTGTCCTAGAGGAAATCAACCCTGAATTTTCTTTCGAAGGACTAATGCTGAAGCTTCAGCTTCAGCTCCAGTTTTGACTACCTGATGCGAAGAGCTGAGTCACTGAAAAAGACCCTGGTGCTAGGAAAGAAGGCAAAAGGAGAAGAGGGTGGCAGAGGATAAGATGGTTAGATAGCATCACCAATTCAGTGGACATGAATTTGAGCAAACTCGAGGAGACATTGGAGGACAGAGGAGGCTGGCAAACTGCAATCCATAGGGTCACAAAGAGTCAGACATGACTTAGCAACTGAATAACAATCAACTGAACAACAAGCAACTGAACAACAACAATCTTTGACTCCTCTCTCTGATATACCATTTATATCCATCCTGTTGATTTTATCTCTTGAATATTTCCTGTGTCTCTTCGTTGTTATTTTAAAAACTTTTTTAGTTTAGGCCTCGTTTATGCTTAAACTGATTTCTTTACCTCCATTTTTGCTCTTGTTCCCCACAATTAGAAACTGCTATTCTGTTACTCTGCTGATTAAGATATCTTGCCATCTTCCTGCAAACTACTTCCAACATGAAGTCCATGGCTTTCAGGTTTTCTTTGTGATCTGACCCTGCCTGACATACTTTCTCAGCTCTTCTAACAGTGGAATAAAGGTTTTGGTTTTAAATATTTGAGCTCATTTACTACAGTTCTAAGACTAAATGTCAAAAAAACTAGGATCATGGCATCTGGCTTAATTACTACATGGCAAATAGAAGGGGAAAAGGCGGAAGTAGTGATAGATTCCCTCTTCTTGGGCTCCAAAATCACTTTAGATGGTGACTGAAGCCATGGAATCAGAGGACGAGTGCTTCTTGGCAGGAAAGCGATAGCAAACCTAGGCAGTGTGTTGAAAAGCAGAGACATTACTCTGCCGATAAAGTCCATATAGTCAGGGCTATGGTCTTGCCAGTGGTCATGTTGTGAGAGCTGGACTGTAAAGAAGGCAGAATGCCCCAAAATTGATGCCTTTGAACTCTGGTGCTGGAGAAGACTCCTGAAAGGCCCTTGGACAGCAGGGAGATCAAATCAGTCAATCTTAAGGGAGATCAACTCTAAATATTCACTGGAAGGATTGATGCTGAAGCTGAAGATCCAGTATTTTGGTCATCTGATGCAAACAGACAACTCATGGAAAAGTCCCTGATGCTGGGGAAGATTGAAGGCAGAGGGAGAAGAGGGCGTCAGAGGATGAGATGTTTGGACAGCATCACCGACGCAGTGAACATGAACCTGAGCGAACTCCGGGAGTTTGGTGAGGGACAGGGAGGCCTGGCGTGCTGCAGTCCACGGGGTCGCAAAGAGTCGGACACGACCGGGAGACTGAACAACAACAACAGCTCTACCCTTTTGCTGTTCCTTCAACTCCGTTTCCTAGTCACCCTTTAGACATAGCCTGAAGCAGAAATTTCTTACTTTAAAAAAAAAAAAAATTATTGTGGTAAACTACACATGAAGTAAAATTTAACTACTTTACTCATTTTAAGTGTACAATATAGCGGCATTAAGTACATTTGCAATGTTGTATGACTATCACCACTGTCCATTTCCATTTTTTTTCATCATCCCAAATTGAAACTGTGTATCCCTTAAATAATAGCATACCATTTCCCCCTCCTCCCTGCCCCTTGTAATCTCTGTTATACTTCCTTTCTCTGTGAATTTGCCTGTTCTTGGTACCTCATGTAAGTGAAACTGTACGATTTTTGTCTTTTTGTGTCTGGCTTATTGGTCCTCAGTGGTCACTTATTTATTTGAAGACAGCAGTTGGGAAGTGCAAGTCTGTTTAAGACCAGCAGGTTAACACAAAGAATGTCTTGTGTTTGGGTCAAGGCTCACAAGGATTAAACTCATATGAGACCAAATGAATACTTTAGAATCATCAGTTTATATACACTGAGGGAATGAACTCATATAGGAACTGATGTTATGGTGCACATGCTGTAGGCACACTTTCCTGAATAAATTTCTGTCTGTCCACTTTCTCCTTGCTGTTGCCAGTGGAACACAGATGGAGAGAATTAAAAACAGGACATATCACTGTCTCCATAAACTCATGATCACCAGCCTCAAGTGGATTATCATCGATACCTAGCTTTCCTAGTTGCTCTCCTGCTTCTCTAGCAACTTCGCAGTTTCTTTTAAAAGACCCAAATCTATGATCATGATGGACTATTTTAACACTTCTTTTAGTAATTGATATAACAAGCAGACAAAATTTTAGTAAGAATATAGAAGATTTAAACAGTGTGATTAAGGAGTTTGACCCAATTGACATATAGAAGACTGCACCTAACAACCACCAGTGTACTCTCTTGTCAGATACCAATGAAATGTTTGCCGAAATTGTCCTTACTATTAGCCATCTAGCAAATGAACAAATTTCAGATGATTGAGATCATCAAGAATATATTATTTGATCATTATGGAATTAAAAGTAGCAGTCAGTAATGAAAAGATTGCTGGAAAATTTCTAAATGTTTGGGAGTTAAATGGTACACTTCTTTTCAAAAAAATAATTTTATTATTTATTTTTGGTGGTGATGGGTCTTTTTTGCCGCGTGAGCTTTCCTCTAGTTGCGGCAAAGGGGAGCTGCTCTAATTGCAGTGCACGGGATTCTCATTGCAGTGGCTTTGCTTACTGCAGACCACAGGCTCTAAGATATTTGGGCTTCAGTAGTTGCAGCTCCTGGACTCTGGAGCACAGGCTTCATAGTTGTGGCACACAGGCTTCATTGCTCCACGGCATGTGGCATTCTCCAGGACCAGGGATCAAACCCATGTCTCTTGCATTGGCAGCAGGTGGATTCTTTACCACTGAGCTACCAAGGAGGCCTTAAACAGCACACTTCTAAAAGATTACGTTTTAAGGAAAAACTCATAATGGAAATGTTTTAACCCTATGATAATGAAAATAACAATGTTTCAAAATTTGTTGTATTCTTTTCTGATATATACAATCAGATTTTATAAATTTATAGTCTCAAATGTATACATCCAAAATAAAAAAGAATAATGAACCAACCAGTCCATTCTGAAGGAGATCAGCCCTGGGATTTCTTTGGAAGGAATGGTGCTAAAGCTGAAACTCCAGTATTTTGGCCACCTCATGCAAAGAGTTGACTCATTGGAAAAGAATCTGATGCTGGGAGGGATTGGGGGCAGGAGGAGAAGGGGACGACAGAGGATGAGATGGCTGGATGGCATCACTGACTCGATGGACGTGAGTCTGAGTGAACTCCGGGAGTTGGTGATGGACAGGGAGGCCTGGTGTGCTGCGATTCATGGGGTCGCAGAGTCGGACACGACTGAGCAACTGAACTGAACTGAACTGCATGTCAGTATTCTCAAAGTATCCATCTGAAGGAGTTAGAAAAGAACTCAGAGAAAGTAAATGACAGAAACAGTAAAGATGAGAGGAGACATTAATAATATAGAAAAGAAACATGTAATAAAGAGGCTTAAAAAGGTCAAGTTGCTTCTTTGAAAACACTAATAAAATTGATAAATTCTTGGCAAGACTGGTGAAAGAGTGAAAAAGGGAACACAAAACCAGTACTAGAGATGAAAGAGAAGTATTACTATAGATCCAACAGACATTAAAATGCTAATAAGATATTATAAGCAACTTATGACAGTTATTTGAAAAATATGTGAAATGAGCAAGTATTTTTAAAGACTATTTCACAAAGTTAGTGTAAAGAGAAATAAAAATCTCATTAGTCCTGTATCTATTGAAGAAATTGAACTCATAATTTAAAACCCTGTTTAAAGAAAACTCTGGCCCAGGTGACTTCTCTACACAATGAAGTCTCAGACACATTCTTCCAGATAATAGTAAAAGAGAGAAAACTAACTGGTTTTATGAGGTCAGAAGAATCTTGATACCCAAACGATACAATATAAGAAAGAAAGGTTAAAGACAAATCTCTTTCATGAACGTAAATGCACAATCTTAAATAAAAATATTAACAGACTGAATCTAGTAATAGATATTAACAATAATTAGATATGACTAAAATTCTAGGAATGCAAAGCAGGTTGATATTAAAGATTAAAGTAACAGAATAAAGGAGAAAAATCATGATTGTCTTTAAACATTGAAAAAAGGATTTGATAATATTTGACTGCTCATGATTAAAAAAAAAAAAAAAAAAGACCTCTAGAGGGTAATCTCCTTAACCTGAGAAAGGGTATCTACAAAAAAGAAACATGCATAACCAGTTATACTTAATGGTGAAATACTGAAAGCTTTCCCCCTTGTAGTGGGAGCAAAACCAGTCATGCTTACTATCACTGCTTCTATTCAGTCTTGTATTAGATAAAAGTGATTATTATTCACAGACAGCATGCCATGTGTTTAGAGAACATGACAGAATTGGGGATATAAACCATTGGAATTAGTGTATGAAGTCATCTGGATTGTTGAATATAAGGTCAATATAAAAAATGACTTATATTTCATAATACAGAACTTGAAATGTTTTTAAAAAGATGCTAGTTGTGACATTTTAAAAATTCAGATCAGTTAAGTTCAGTTGCTTAGTCGTGTCCGACTCTTTGCGACCCCATGGACTGCAGCACGCCAGGCTTCCCTGTCCATCACCAACTCCTGGAGCTTGCTCAAACTCATTTCCATCAAGTTGGTGATGCCATCCAACCGTCTCATCCTCTGTCATCCCCTTCTCCTCCTGCCTTCAGTCTTTCCCAGCATTAGGGTCTTTTCCAGTGAGTCAGTTCTTTGCATTAGGTGTCCAAAGTATTGGAGCTTCAGCCTTAGCATCAGTCCTTCTAATAAATATTCAGGACTGATCTCCTTTAGGATTGACTGGTTTGATCTTGAAGTTCAAGGGACTCTCAAGAGACTTCTCCATCTCATGGAAGTCATACTAAAGTTTCTACACAAAAAGTATAAAGCCTTTATTTAGAGAAATAAATGAGTGAATGAAAGGTTATACCAGTTTTGTTTTGATGAAAGACTTGATATTTTAAAGATGTCATATCTCTCTAAAATTGATCTGTAGATTCAACAGATCCCAGTCAAAGTCATATCATGTTGTTTTAGAAATTGACAACTAAATTTTACATGGAAATGCAAAGGTCACCAAATAAGCAAAACAATCTCAAAGAACAAAGATGGAGGACTTTGTGCACATCAACCTTATATCAAGACTAGTACAAATCTACAGTGATTAAGACAGGCAACAATAGACAAATTGACCAATGGAAGAGAATGGGTATACAGACACAAATATACTTCAATTTGTGGTAGAGATGGCACTGCAGAGTAATGGAGAAATACTTTTCCTAAGAAGTGGTGTTGGGGGCCTCCCCTGGTGGCTCAGTGGTAAAGAATATTCCTGCCAATGCAGGATACCCAGGTCCAGTCCCTAGTCCTGGAGAATCCCACATGCTGTGGAACAACTAAGCCTTTGTGCCACAACTATTGAACCTGTGCTCTAGAGCCCACAAGCTACAACTTCTGAAGCCCAAACACCCGACAGCCTATTCTCCACAACAAGAGAAGCCCACGCACTGCAATTAGAGACTAGCCCCACTCTCTGCAACGAGAGAAATATCCGTGCAACAACAAAGACCCTGCATAGCCAAAAATAAATCAATTAAAAAGAAAAAGAAAAAAAGAAATGGTGTTGGGACAGTTGGATATCTTTGTGGGAGAGAAAATAAGTTCTCACCCACCTCACACTATACTCAAAAGGCGAAGTTTACAGAGTAAAAGGTGAAATTTATAGAATAAAGCATCTATAATATTGATCTAACATAGAATATTTTATGACCATGGAATAAGCAAATATTTTTTTAAACCAGAAACAAAAAGCAGTAATCATAAAGGAAAAGATTTTTAAAGTGGGCTACATTAAAATTAGGACTTTTACTAAACAGAATTTGAAAAGGTAAGCTTGCCAATACAGGAAATACAAAAAACTTGGGTTAGATCCCTGGGCCAGGAAGATCCCCTGGAGGAGGGCATGGCAACCCACTCCAGTATTCTTGCCTGGAGAATCGCATGGACAGAGGAAGCTGGTGAGCTACAGTCCATACAGTCCATGGGGTTGCAAAGAGTTGGACACAACTGAGTGACTAACACTTTTACACTTTTACCATAAGAAAATTGACAGTCTGAGTGTTGGAGGAAATGAGAAGCAAATGAAATTCTCAGACAGTGTTGATGTGAGTATAAATTAGTACATCTGCTTCTGAAAACTGATTAGCAATATATGCTAAGTTAGAGTAAACCTGTGACCTAAAACTGTCTTAGGTATATGCCCAGGAGAAATGCATGTGTAAATTTACTAAAATGCATGTACGAGAATGTTTATACCAGCTTTATTGTAAGAGGTTTAAAGTATAAACAACTGAAGTGTCTATCAATACTATAGATAAATTGAGGTTATATTCCTATGATGGAATATTACGTGGCAAAGAAAAAACACACCACAGCTTATTTAATAGTGTGGATGAATTTCACAAACAATGTTGAAGGAAAGAAGCTGGACCCAAACAATACTTACTGTATGATTTTATTTTCATAAATTTTAATAACGAGCCAGCTTGTGGTGCAAAAAAGCCAGAAGGTGATTATCTCTGGAGAGGAGGGGAACATGGTGACTACATTGCTAATAATATTCTGTGTGTTGATCAGGTGGTAGTTACATGCATCTGCTTATTCTGTGATACTTCATCAAGCTGTACACTTATGTATGTTACACTGAGTTTATGT
Source organism: Bos grunniens (assembly GCF_055505025.1). Taxonomy (NCBI): domain Eukaryota; kingdom Metazoa; phylum Chordata; class Mammalia; order Artiodactyla; family Bovidae; genus Bos; species Bos grunniens. The sequence goes on along the minus strand of NC_141166.1, from coordinate 114,294,530 downwards.
TATACTTCAGTATAACCCCTGTTCAAGTTTGGCCTCCAAGCCACTGATTATATTCTGCCATGTAAGGTGAATCTTCAACTTGGATTTTTATTTTCCTACTTTGATTTTGGCTTCCTTAAAAATCTATCTTAGCTCATCAGCACTCTTGGCATCTTTTCCATTCTTTCTAACCTCATACTATTCTCTCTTCATGGCCTCATGCTTCTGTTTCATAGATGCTCTATCTTTTTGCATTCTGCCAAGTATGCAAAATGATTCATTAAGAGGTTATTGATGGTATGTGATTGTTTTCCTCTTCCTTTATGACTTTCCTTATTCAGTAGCCTTTTCATTAAAATCAGATTTGTAGGCTTTGCCTGTTCCCTTTGTCCTTCCTTGAACATGGTAAAATCCATTCCGACTAATTTATGGGAATCATAGGAGTAGTTGCCATCTTTGTGAAAAGTGAAAGGGTTAGTCGCTCAGTCATGTCCAACTTTTTGCGACCCCATGTACTGCAGCCTGCCAGGCTTCTCTGTCCATGGAATTTTCTAGGCAAGAATACTGGAGTGGGTAGCTGTTCCTTTCTCCAGAGGATCTCCCCAACCCAGGGACTGAACTCAGGTTTCCTGCGTTGTAGGCAGATTCTTTTACCATCTGAGTCACCAGGGAAGCCCTGTTGTCTTCCTGCTGCTGCTGCTGCTGCTAAGTCACTTCAGTTGTGTCCGACTCTGTGCGACCCCATAGACAGCAGCCCACTAGGCTCCGCCATCCCTGGGATTCTCCAGGCAAGAACACTGGAGTGGGTTGCCATTTCCCTCTCCAATGCATGAAAGGGAAAAGTGAAAGTGAAGTCGCTCAGTCGTGTCCGACTCTTAGCGACCCCATGGACTGCAGCCCACCAGGCTCCTCTGTCCATGGTATTTTCCAGGCAAGAGTACTGGAGTGAGTGGCCATTGCCTTCTTCATGTTGTCTTCCTTGTAATGGTCAAATCTGCTGAGATCTGTACCTCAAAAATGAATTGGTTTCCATCCAGGTTGCCACTTTATAGTCAACAGGGTTCAGGAATATAGTCAACAGGGTTCAGGGACATTGCTGTTTTAAGTTTACACTATTTGCTTAAGTGAATCACATAACTGAAAACAAACATCTGCCAATGTACATTGTAGCAGGTTATTGCTAGAGTTAATCTATCATTTTAATTCTTGGAGAACATTCCCCACCCCTTAGCAGCATTCATCTAGCAGAGCAACAAATGCTCAATATTCTGACTCAGTTCAGTTGCTCAGTCACGTCTGACTATTTGCAACCCCATGGACTGCAGCATGCCAGCCCTCCCTGTCCGTCACCAATTCCCGGAGTCCACCCAAACCCATGTCCATTGAATCAATGATGCCATCCAACCATCTCATCCTCTGTCATCCCCTTCTCCTCCTGCCCTCAATCTTTCCCATCATCAGGGTCTTTTCAAATGAGTCAGCTCTTTGCATCAGGTGGCCAAAGTATTGGAGTTTCAGCTTCAACATCGGTCCTTCCAATGAACACCCAGGACTGATCTCCTTTAGGATGGACTGGTTGCATTTCCTTGCAGTCCAAGGGACTCTCAAGAGTCTTCTCCAACACCACAGTTCAAAAGCATCAATTCTTTGGCGCTCAGCTTTCTTTATAGTCCAACTCTGACATCCATACATGACCACTGGAAAAACCATAACCTTGACTAGATGGACCTTTGTTGACAACATAATATCTCTGCTTTTCAATATGCTGTCTAGGTTGGTCATAACTTTCCTTCCAAGGAGTAAGCGTCTTTTAATTTCATGGTTGCAGTCACCATCTGCAGAGATTTGGAGCCCCCCAAAATAAAGTCAGCCACTGTTTCCCCATCTGTTTGCCTTGAAATGATGGGACCAGCTGCCATGATCTTAGTTTTCTGAATGTTCAGCTTTAAGCCAACTTTTTCACTCTCCTCTTTCACTTTCATCAAGAGGCTCTTTAGTTCTTCTTCACTTTCAGCCATAAGGGTGGTGTCATCTGCATATCTGAGGTTATTGATATTTCTCCTGGCAATCTTGATTCCAGCTTGTGCTTCCTCCAGCCCAGCGTTTCTCATGATGTACTCTGCATATAAGTTAAATAAGCAGGGTGACAATATACAGCCTGATGTACTCCTTTTCCTATTTGGAACCAGTCTGTTGTTTCATGTCCAGTTCTAACTGTTGCTTCCTGACCTGCATACAGGTTTCTCAAGAGGCAGGTCAGTGTGGTCTGGTATTCCCGTCTTCTTCAGAATTTTCCATAGTTTATTGTGATCCACACAGTCAAAGGCTTTGGCATAGTCAATAAAGCAGAAATAGATGTTTTTCTGAAACTCTCTTGCTTTTTCAGTGATCTATTGGATGTTGGCAATTTGATCTCTGGTTCCTCTGCCTTTTCTAAAACCAGCTTGAACATCTGGAAGTTCATGGTTCACGTATTGCTGAAGCCTGGCTTGGAGAATTTTGACCATTACTTTACTAGCGTGTGAGATGAGTATAATTGTGCGGTAGTTTGAGCACTAGCGTGTGAGATGAGTATAATTGTGCGGTAGTTTGAGCACTCTTTGGCATTGCCTTTCTTTGGGATTGGAATGAAAACTGACCTTTTCCAGTCCTGTGGCCACTGCTGAGTTTTCCAAATTTGCTGACATATTGAGTGTAGCACTTTCACAGCATCATCTTTTAGGATTTGAAATAGCTCAACTGGAATTCCATCACCTCCTCTAGCTTTGTTCATAGTGATGCTTCCTAAGGCCCACTTGACTTCACATTCTAGGATGTCTGGCTCTAGGTCAGTGTGAGTGATCACACCATCATGATTATCTGAGTCGTGAAGATCTTTTTTGTACAGTTCTTCTGTGTATTCTTGCCACCTCTTCTTAATATCTTCTGCTTCTTTTAGGTCCTTACCATTTCTGTCCTTTATTGAGCCCATCTTTGCATGAAATGTTCCCTTGCTATCTCTAATTTTCTTGGAGATCTCTAGTCTTTCCTATTCTATTTTTTCCTCTATTTATTTGCACTGATCGTTGAGGAAGTTTTTCTTATCTCTCCTTGCTATTCTTTGGAACTCTGCATTCAAATGGGTTTATCTTTCCTTTTTTCCTTTGCTTTTCACTTCTCTTCTTTTCACAGCTATTTGTAAGGCCTCCTCAGACAGGCTTTTTGCTTTTTTTCATTTCTTTTTCTTGGTGATGGTCTTGATTCCTCCTATATATTCTCCTATACAATGTCTTGAACCTCTGTCCTTAGTTCATCAGGCACTCTGTCTGTCAGATCTAGTCCCCTAAATTTATTTCTCACTTCCACTGTATAGTCATAAGGGATTTGATTTAGGTCATACCTGAATGGTCTAGTGGTTTTGCCCACTTTCTTCAATTTAAGTCTGAATTTGGCAATAAGGAGTTCATGATCTGAGCCACAGTCAGCTCCCGGTCTTGTTTTTGCTGACTGTATAGAGCTTCTCCATCTTTGGCTACAAAGAATATAATCAGTCTGATTTCGGTGTTGACCATCTGGTGATGTCTATGTGTAGAGTCTTCTCTTGTGTTGTTGGAAGAGGGAATTTGCTATGACCAGTGTGTTCTCTGGGCAGAACTCTATTAGCCTTTGCCCTGCTTCATTCTGTACTCCAAGGCTTAATTTGCCTGTTACTCCAGGTATTTCTTGACTTCCTACTTTTGCTTTCCAGTCCCCTATAATGAGAAGGACATCTTTTTGGTGTGTTAGTTCTAGAAGGTCTTTTCGGTCTTCATAGAACCGTTCAACTTCAGCTTCTTCAGCATTACTGGTTAGGGCATGGACTTGGATTACCGTGATTCAAGCAGATGCTAAATTTCAACTTAGAATATGGTAGCATTCTATTTCATGATGAAAGTGTAGATTGGACATTCCTCAGTTTGGGATGTTTAAAGGGAATGCTTGATTGGAGCAGGAGGAACCTGTGTTTGTGGACTTCTAGCCAGACTACTTTGAGCTGGAGGCCTTGCCCCCCATTCTTTTGGTCTGAGTGCATTGTTGGCTGTATGTTTTAAACCCACCAAACCAGCATAGGTCAGCTCATGTAGTTATTAGCCTCAGGTTTTAGGGTACTGGGTTTGGCTAGAGAGAAGTGCCAGGCTTGGAAGCTGTAATTATTGCAGAGTAAAAGCCAGAGAAGGCAATGGCAACACACTCCAGTACTCTTGCCTGGCAAATCCAGTGGATGGAGGAGCCTGGTAGGCTACAGTCCATGAGGTCGCTAAGAGTCGGACACGACTTCACTTTCACTTTTCACTTGCATATATTGGAGGAGGAAATGGCAACCCACTCCAGTGTTCTTGCCTGGAGAATCCTAGGGACAGGGGAGCCTGGTGGGCTGCCGTCTCTGGGGTTGCACAGAGTCAGACACAACTGAAGTAACTTAGCAGCAGCGGCAGCAAGCGTGAGTCACCTTGATAAACTGCCAAAGCTATCTGCTGCTGCTGCTGCTAAGTCGCTTCAGTCACGTCCGACTCTGTGCGACCCCATAGACGGCAGCCCACCAGGCTCCCCCGTCCCTGGGGTTTTCCAGGCAAGAATACTGGAGTGGGTTGCCATTTCCTTCTCCAATGCATGAAAATGAAAAGTGAAAGTGAAGTCGCTCAGTCATGTCCGACTCTTAGCGACCCCATGGACTGCAGCCTACCAGGCTCCTCCATCCATGGGATTTTCCAGGCAAGAGTACTGGAGTGGGGTGCCATTGCCTTCTCCCCAAAGCTATCTAGTTAGCCATCAAATTTGAGGCTTACAGAGGGTGAGCAGAGAATAGATCAAGTCCTCCCTTCCCCTTCACCCTGTAAATATACCTTTTTTTTTCCCCCCAGTTTTAAAGATAGCATTTATTGGTTAAAAATAAATAAAATATCATTGTAGTTTTTAAAAAGAAGACAGAAAAGGAAAATCTCTCTGGAATCCAATCTTCCAGATTTTTGGTGCTACCAGTTTGATAAGACATCTATCCAGTTTCATTTTATGAGTACATTTATTTATATGTATTATATATAGTTTCAGAACCACAAATGGAGTCACATTATGCCATTTTGCCATAAATAATAACACTTAATATCTCTGGAATGTTTACTGCGTGCTTGTAAGTTGGGGTCCTCCCGGCTATGCTGACCTCTGGCCCCTTTCTCTGTCCTGAGTCAGTTCTGCTCCATGAAGTCCAGACCTTCCCCCACCTCAGGAGCTCTCACTCACACACATACATACACAGACACACATGCTTTGTGAGGATCTGCCGTCCAACAGGTCATGGGGGCTGGGTAGGCAGATGGGGTATTCGCATATCAGAGGCCCATGGGCACACCTGACCTTTACATTCATTTTCTCATTTAATCTTCATAATCATCGTATGTTGAATTGGCATACTATCCCAATTTTACAGAAACAAACAGGTTCAGGTTCAATAGCTGTCCCAAAGTTACACAGCTGGAAAGTGGCAGAGCCAAGACTTGAGCCCAAATCTGTTTGACAGTAATATCCATATTCTTAATTTCTTTCCTTTGTTCTGAATCTGCTTTTTTTTTTAACTTAGCAGTGTATTTTGAACATTTTCCCTTGCATGAAAACTGTTCTATAAATATCCCATAATTTGTTAATAAATCTCCAATTAATATGTTTTAGGTTGTTTTTAATCTTTACCTCTCTTTTTGTGCTAGTATCAAACTGTTCTAATTATTGTAGCTTTATGATTTATTTAAATATATAGTAAAACTAACTTTTAATACTTATTTTTCTCTGTGCTGTGCTTAGTCGCTCAGTCATTCCAACTCTTTGCGATCCCATGGACTGTAGCCTGCCAGGCTCCTCTGTCTTTGGGATTCTCCAGGCAAGAAAACTGGAGTGGGTTGCCATGCCCTCCTCCAGGGGATCTTCAGAACCCAGGGATCAAACCCAGGTCTCCCACATTACAGGTGGATTCTTTACCATCTGAGCCACCAGGGAAGCCCAAAACTTAACTCTAAAGCAGTTCATTTTCTAGAATAATGATATATTTAATTTGTAATGTTCTCCAACAACCCTATTATGATTTTAACTGTAATTGTGTTAGATAAACTTTATAGGGGCTAGAATTTTAATCAGGATGGTTTTGATAAGAATAGATGAATTTTGAGTGCAGAGTCTGGCTGAAGCAAGTTTTAGGTCAGTGTCTCAGACTGCAAATCTGGGAGTCCATGAACCTAGAACATATACTTCATTGACTGTTGTTGGGGCCTTGGAACATTGCCATGGACTCACTCATAACCATGGTTCTTGGATTTTTGGATTGTGAATCCTTTTTAAAAGCATTTGGAAGATGTGTGCCGTTATCCTTCAAAGGTACATAAACATAGAACTTTAATACAATTTCAGGATATTAGGACATTCCTGAATTCCATTTATGGATCATGAACTAATAATTTCTGCTTTGGGAACTAAAGAATACAAAATAGAGAAGTCAAGTAGTCGGAAAAATCTAGTTATGGGTTATATAACATAACTTGGTTATGGTGTTCAGTTGCTAAGTCATGTCCGACTCTTTGCGACCCCATGGACTATAGCCTGCCAGGCTCCTCTGTCCATAGGTTATGGTAGTGTCTGCAAAGAAAATACTATTTTTGTGGTACATGGATTGACAATCAGATATTGTAACCAACTAGTAAGAATGTTGAATTTTCCTGATGACACTGGAATGAGGATGAGGACATTGAATAACAGCTTTGGAATGCCTAGGCTAACCAAGGAGTAATTACAGAGAATACCATGGACAGAGGAGCCTGGCGGGCTGCAATATATGGGGTCACAAGAGTCGGACGCGACTGAGTGACTAACATATCCACTTCTAAGGAAGACAACAAGCCAGGGTGGTTGGACAGAAAGTGAATTTTTGAGTCACTTAGACCTGAATCTGAATCTCAGGTCTGCCCCTTACTGGCAATCAGAATTTAGGCAAGTCACACGTCCTTTCCGAGACTAAATATATTACAACTGCTATTAACAATGACAGTAATAAACTACACCAAGAACATAGAACATTTCTGAAGTGTAAATATGAGGCTGTTGTTAATAAGAAGAGTCAGGGCAGAACAGCAAAATGTTTAAGGTGAATTTGGATTGTTTTTTTGGTAGTTAAAGCGTAGTTCAGCAAAAGCTAGTCCTTATAGAATGTTAAGACTAGAACCCTGAATTGATATTTCACTAAGAAAGCCAGTATTATTGGTAATCATCAGATATTTAAGAAAAGGACTAATGAGCAATTATTCCAGTTGGAGAAGATGTTTGCTTTAAAGGAGTACCCAAGAGACTGTATTGCCATTTTGTAGATCATTAGTATTTTTCAATAATCGTAATAGCAATGACAACTCACATTTCTTGAGAACTTACTCTGCCAAGACATATACTAAACACCTTATATGCATTTTGAACTTTATAACAACCCCCAGAAGGTAGATAGCATCTTTATCTGCAATTTATCCATGAAGTAATAGGTTATAGACGGGTGAGTGGTGGATCTAGGATTTATTCCTGCATTTAAGCATTAAATGGTTACCTCAAGTTAGTATACTCATGTTTTTGCCATATAACCAAAAAAATTCAAATGACTAGGAATTTTTGCATAATCTTCATCATGTACAGAATTTATTTTGAAAATGAGGAATTTGTTAAGGTTATCAGAACTGCCCTCTTCCTACATCTGTATTTCCATTTAACGATGTTAACTAAAGAAATACAAAATTATAAAGTAACTTCTGATGCATCAAGCATTAGTTTTTTTATTTAATGTTTTTATTGTGGTCTAATTTGTTAAAAGTAGGTTAAGTATGTATTCTTATAGATTACTTTTTCAGTTAACTGCATTCAATTAAAGGAATATTGTTCTAAACATAATTATTACTATATCTGTGTATATATTCAAGCATAAGAAAAAATTCAGTCAATCCATTAAATATTTTATGCACAGAAGTCCAAATGTTTTCTTTCATTTGATCAGAAGTTTGTCAGATAAGGAACATAACATCTTTAATTTTGCTAAAACTAAAAATTAATTTTTACTGTAAGAACTATGCAGTTTGGTACTATATCATGTAATGATCATTTACATAAGATAATCTCATCTGAGAGCAATCTATTTTTGATTTGTCTTAAGTAAAACTGACATCTTAGCAATCTAAGGTGTCTTTTCTTGGCTGTTAAATCTTTTGTGGGGATATTTAAGAGAGTGTTGAGTTTAAAATAAATATTTTAAATCTTAAAGTATTTTTACATTCAACTGTTTAAAAACTTGGTTATACTCTATAAATTTTTCTAAGAAGATTTGAACATGGCTTTAGCGAATATACTGCTTTAGAACTTAAATTATGAGTTAATTTTCTTTATCTAAACTGTGAGTGCTCCTTATTTAAATATAATATGTTAGTGAAAAGGAGGAAAAAAACTAGTGTGAAAAGATTTCATGATAAGATCTGTATGTCTGAAGTCATGATCCAGTTAATTCAAAATGCAAGCGAAATTCTGAAATTCCTTCACTAGCAATCAGCATTTATTGAGACCCTTTGGATTCATAAAAATATTTATGGTTTCGAAAGTATTTTACACTTTTTATATGATTAAGATTTAATTTCCTTCCTTATTTTTGGTTTGGCTTTCCTTTGTCTGTTTTCTTCTCCTTTTTTTAATTGAAAAAAAAAAAACTAATATAGCCAAGTATAAGATGGTACCACTGTTTTCTCCTTCTTTTGTATAATCTTGTTGCATGTCTCTACATAAGCTGTTCTGGCCACTCATCATAGTAACCAGCTGGGCCATTTCACCTGCTGGAGCCATTAAAGAGGACTCTCTCCCCCTAGATTAATCCCCTCCGACATTAGTTTTTTGCACTGACAACTGGAGCAGGCATTCAGAATTTGCAGGTGGCCAGTGTGACGCACATAATTGCCTACAATTTTAGGCAATGAATAAAAATGGTCTACATTACTTGTCAAAGGTTGTATACGCAGTGCCAAGTGAGATCTATGGGAAGCCTTTTAGGGTTTAAAGAACAGTTAATAGCAAGGCTGCACAGGGCTTTTTTAATCATAATGCATTTGTAATATAGCACTTTGATCTTCTCCTTGTAGGAAATGGTGTTACATTAGCCACTTTTAAACATTTATGAGTGAAATTCAGTTATAGAAGAGTAAAAGTGATTATTCTTAAGCAGAACATGTTAGATTTCATTAAAAGTTTTTAGCTTGCCCCTTCCTTGTTAAAGTCTGTGGGAAGTCTTTTTCCTGGAGGGTTTCAAATCAGGATCTAAGGATATAGAGCTTTTGCCTTATTTTTCCTGTTGGTAACAGCAAGATTTGGAAGGAAGGTATACTAAATATTGAGGTAATTTAATAAGTAGATATTTATAGAAGACTCACTGATTTATGATAAAGTAACATATATCAATGAAAATCTAAGACCTCTATTACTAATAATTGTATATTACAATAAAATTTGAGAAATGCATATTTAAACATACTCATAAGTTACCTTTAACAACAACAACAAAAAACAGATGACTCTCAAACGCACTTCTTCTGGAAGGGCTAAGTTTGACCTTTCAGACCCAAGAGCCTTTTATTAACACCTGCCTGTAAGGAGAACCTTGCCACACGCAGCTTTTAGATTCAGAACCACAAAACTGATGAGGAAAGGCTTGAAGGGTTCAGTTTGTGTCACTTGCTGTTTGCCGTTTCCATTTCACAGATGATTAATCTTTCTGTGAAGAAAGGCCAGAGAAACAAAGCACATTGGGCTCTTCCTGCAGTTACTCCTTCTGAATGCACACTAGCTTGCTAACTAAAAGGCCTTTAGATTTCCAGCAGAGAGAGATGTTCTGAAAGTGAATGCAGCTGGTTGGAGGTCACCAGTGCAGGGCTCTTGCCATTGTGTAATGCAGGCTTTGGCAGGTTGTGGGAGGCTGGGGGTTTGGAGCCAGGGACAGGAGAAGTGGGCAGGGAGAAGGTGTCGGCAAAAAATTAATTCAGAATAAAAAGGGTTTTGGTCAGCTGATTTAATATTTTGGAGGCTAGATCATCAATAATAGGCTCAATTTAATCTATTTTGTTTTTCTTTTTAAGGAAAAATTATGATTCAGTATTTCTCTAGTATCCCCCCATTTCCTAATTAATAACATGTTTATCTTGCAATTAACATCACTCAATAGAATTGAAATGTTATTAACTCTTGTAGACTTTGGTGTGTTTTAATTGTCTTGAAATTTTAAAGGTTATTACTGACTTTGCTAGTATTCCACATTTCACATGTTAAAATGTTAATGCCACATAGTTTCATTGCTGTTTGGTTTTTTAATGAGATATTGAAAATGATTTGTGTGACTCAGTTCTCTTTTCTTAAAAAAAGTTGACTTTGTTTTTATTTTGAGGGTTTGAAAACTTTTAATTTTAATATTTAGTATCTAAATGCTTAGTATTCATCTTGTATTTACTTTTTTCCAATTATATATAGGACATAATGTGCAAAGTCAAATCCTGGGTTATAGATCAAAAGAAACCTGTTCGATTCTATCATGATTGGAATGACAAAGAGGTAAGTTATAAATATGATGCCATCTATTATTACCTTTGATTTCTTAGAGAACAAGTTAAAGTTGTCATTATTTTTCACTTATTATTCTGCCTAGTAAAACTTTTATTTCTCTCAATGATTTCTTATTCCCAAACTTGTTATGTTTTTCTTTTTCTCTACTTCTGATATTTCATGACAACTAATCTTTAAGAAGCAAAATCTATAAAAATAAAAATGGCTAATTGTTTAAATATAATTTTCTTTCAAGTTCTTCAATGACTTTATTTACTCAACTTTTAAAAAGGATTCTTTTTCTGTCTCCCACTATAGATTGAAGTATTGAATAAACACTTATTTCTGACTTCAAAACCAATGGTCTACTTGGTTAATCTTTCCGAAAAAGACTACATTAGAAAGAAAAACAAATGGTAAGTTTTTTTCCGTCCAGATATACCCTTACATATCATATCTATACACATACAAACACACACGTATGTACTTCCTGCTATGTTTGATTTTAATACATTTCTCCTTATTATTAAAAACTTTAAAATGGATGGGAAAGCTTTGCCTGTTGTTAACATTTTGAGGTGAGTCTCCGAATGATTTACATTGAGAGAACTTAAGGGGGGGAAAAAAGGAATTACATTAGGCAATATTGAATTATACATATTTAATTATCAAACTTAAATTGAATAGACATTGATGTTTTTTCCTTTGCAAAATGAGAATAAATGTAGTTAGAGCAATAAAACTTTTTAATCTACGGTATTTTAACTTTGTTGATGTTTTATATGACTTTAAAATACTTGGGATCATAGCTGGACATAAAATGTTTGGGATCATAGCTGGACATAAAATGCTTGGGATCATAGCTGGACATAAGTTTTAAAATCCAGATTGAATGCTTTAAAAACATTTTTTTTTAATTAAAAATACTGTATGGTGGAAGGAAAGATCAGGTATTTGTTTAAAACATACAAATGTAAAAACGATGCACTCATGTATTGATTGTCATTTTTGACATGTAACCAAAATGTACAAGTTTTCCTTTTTGTTCACTTGTAGCTTCAAAAAATCATATGTTCATGTAGTATAAGGGCATGTACACATTTGGCATAGTACTCACTGGAGTCTCAGTATTTTATGCTGTTAAGCCTACAAGCCAAAGCTATCCAAAGCAAAATATCTGAATTCTCCTAAAATATATTGTCGTTTTTTTCCCTGTACTTCATTAAGTACTTAGATGCACATGGTTTCAATTTTCCATTAAAAATTCTCATTTCCATATGATATCAAAGAGTGAGAAGCTTTAAACTGAAAAATAAACATTCATAGACTGGAAGCCAAAACAATAATTAATGTCAGATGGTTAACTCCAATAAATCATTAGAATAAATTCTGTGAAATTACTGCAACTAAAAATGCCCTCTTGATATTACTGTAAGACAGTTTGTGTTCCTGATAGGAAACTGAATTTGGCCTCTTTATTGGAAATGTTCTAGAAAGCATGAACCTGACATGGTCTGACTGGTCAGTATCCTCCAATAGATAATTAACTTTAAAATAAATAGTTCTGTCTTATTTCTTATATAAAATTCTTACAGATTTTGTGATTAATATGTTAAAAATTGGTACCTTTGGGAAGGAATTTTAAAATGTATTATTTGACTTCAGTTAATAAATCTCATTGTAGTGCGAATGGTAAGGTTTCCTGAGGCTCGGTGAAACAATACAGACACCAAAGTTTACATGAAAAGGGATGAGTCAGTTTCCTTGCCCAAAGGGGCTTCTCACACCTGTATTTGGATGATTACAGGTAGAACTCCCTGGCTCTAATTGTATAGTAAATACCATTTCCCAGACCCTAATGGTAGACAGACTGCTTGGGAGACGCCAGTCTGTGATTTAGCTGTCGCCAGACACCCCATGTTTTTTGTGAGACCAGTTGTGATGATGATATGGTTATAGCCAATTGAAAGTAAACTCTTGTCTAAATAGCAAATTTTAATTTATAAAAATGTAGAGGTATGGATGATCCTATTTATAAAAACAAATTTTGAATTTTATGTGTAACTAATGATCTGGTTTGGGGAGTATGTGTGTTTGGTGGAGGTTGTCGGGGGGTGGGGGGTCAGATCTTGTGGAAGTTAGTGTAATTGTAGCTGAAAGATCAAAGACTGGGTAACTGAGTGATGTTCCAGAAGAGAATTTACCACATAGCCATTTTCTGTACAGTTTCTGCCGCCTGCTGTTCCTATTTTCCCTCAAGCTAGCCATTGACTACCCCCTGTGCATCCCTGCTCGTAAAAAATGATTGAGGAAGTATTTGTCATGTATTTATGAGTGGGAAACATTGTGTGATAGGGAATGGCATCTACTGGAGCCAGAAAGATTGCCATTTTCCTTTCATTCAGCCACTCTGCTACAGCTTTAAATCCTCTGTTTATGCAACACATCCTTTGTATTAAAGTGCAGCATAAATTTTTATTATGAAGGATATGAACACTAGGTTTTCATCACTTATAACATTGCGAGCAGATGTCAATAGTTAAAATATATTTTAATTGCTAAATCCTTTAAATTTGTGTTAGCATCTTGTTCTTTGGTAATGTTTATATCTCAGCTCCATTTGCATTAGCTGCTCCCTTAGCAGAAGAAAAGGGTTTTTTTTTAAGGTTAGTAAGTAATGTAATGTAGCAAATTAAAACTAATGCAGGAAGCAGTAATAAATATTTTTGTGGGTCTTTTAGATCTGGAAAACTATTTTAAATGGTCAGGAAAGAGGAGGAAAAGTGTGATTCTGGCCACAAAAGGAAGACTAAAACTATATTTTAATTACTAAAATTTACTTTAAATTTAAATGTTACTGTGTTATTTTTCAATCCTAGAAAAGAAGTAAACATTTTGAAAGATAAGTCTATTGTGCTACTGAATAGGTGTATTGACCTTTTGAAAGATGTAAACACCAGAATGGCCCCAAACATCACTGGTTTTATCAATGTTGAATTAGTCATTTCATTCATTTATGATTAAGACCTAGCCCCTGAAGAAAAGCTAACATGGCAGCTAGGTTAGTTACAGGTGAGTTGTGATCAGATGACAGTAAGCAAGATGTTGTAAGGGAAATCCACAGAAACCTTTATTATTATTATTATTATATATTATTATGCTTTGAATGAATGAAACTATGCAGCCATTGTTATTATGTTGTTGTCATTGTTGTCTTTGACAGATGTCAGTGATTTTTTAACACTTGAGGATTTTGTATATTAAACATGATCAGTTACTTATAACTAAGATTTATTACATGCAGTATTAATTTTCATTTGAGATTGCCTGCTAAGTCATGGTGTCAAGCGGGTTTAGGACATTAGTCCTGCCAGACAGTTGCTTGATTAGGGAGAGTAAATTTCAGTCTTTGCACGTTTGTTGCTCTGTTAGTATATGCTATCTAATTATGAAATCTGCACAACAAACTAATTTTGTGCACCTACATAGCTTTCTATTATGTTTCATTTTTGTGTTCTCTTGTCCCCATCCTTCTTAAAACTGTTACTGCTGCTGCTGCTGCTAAGTCGCTTCAGTCGTGTCTGACTCTGTGTGACCCCATAGATGGCAGCCCACAGGGGTTCTCCAGGCAAGAACACTGGAGTGGGTTGCCATTTCCTTCTCCAATGCATGAAAGTGAAGTCGCTCAGTCGCGTCCGACTCTTAGCGACCCCATGGACTGCAGCCTACCAGGCTCCTCCGTCCATGGGATTTTCCAAGAGTACTGGAGTGGGGTGCCATTGCCTTCTCCATTAAAACTGTTAATAAAGGATAATTTTATTTTATTGTTTATTATACTACATATTTATATTCAACTGGAAAGTATAACTAAAATTTAAGACATTCAGACTTCTTGTGTGCCTATGTGTATTTATAAACATGTATTTGCATATGCCCTGGTGGACTTGTGGTCACTGAACATTATTCTCTAATATTACATAAATCAATTAATCTGAGTTGTTGAAATTGATTTGATAGGTAGACAGGACTTGCAAAGTCTTTTAAGCTATTATATAATGAAGGGCAATCTGTCAAGTTCACTAAATGAATTTTGAATAGAAAAATGGTTTATTAATTCTTATTTTTCTATGATTCAGTCTTTCTTATCCCAGCTTTTCTGTTTTTGTTCGTTTTCCACAAATTTGTACCTAACAACTAAACATAGTTTGGCAATTCTATACAGTGTGTACCTGCCAAGGGGAGAATCATGGAATAAGCCCAATATTTTCTTGACTTTTTGAACTATATGTAAGAATCACAGGTATTACATCTCAGCTGTTATTTACAGAGGGGAGTGTGAACATTTTTGCATATAATTTTTTATGTGTGCTTAGTCGCTCAGTCGCGTCCAACTCTTTGCGACCCCTTGGACTATATAGCCTGCCAGGCTCCTCTGTCCATGGGTACTGGACATGGACATATACTGGCGTGGCTTGCCATGCCCTCCTTCAAGGGATCTTGCCAACCCAGGGATCAAACCCAGGTCTTCCACATTACAGGTGATTTCTTTACCATCAGAGCCACATTGGAAGCCGAGGTTTTTCTTTTTTTCATGTATATATAATATAAAACAAAACTATATTCATGTATATTACATGCTATTCAGGGGAAAAAAACCCTTTCAGATATATAGGAATAGTTTGAGCTGTAGTATCTATTGGTTTCTTAGGCTTTCTTGGATAAGCTCATCATATATTCACAAAAAGTATGGATGTTGACACATGAGCATACTTTACACAGCTACTATAATTATTGCTGTTCCTACAGATATTTAGTTGTTTATCAACTCTCCATGGAGGTAATACTGAATGATCATCTGCCGTACTGTGAGCCTTAGGTTTTATTTTCTGACTTTCAGTAGGAGGTCTGACAGAAATTGTTCTACCTAACTCATCCTTGAACATTGTTCTCCACAATACGTATTATGTACATTTCCATTATGTCGTATCAACAGGAGCAGTATTCACCACTATAGGAGGATTTGTTCACTGGTTTCCATTATTTTCAGGCTATATACTTTACATGAGCAAAAGTCCACTTCTGCAATTATATTTCTAGAAGGTTAATATAACCTTCACACAACATTTTCTTGGACTTCAGGAATGCTGTGATGTATTCTGTAAAACTCATAAAAAGTCTTCAATTTCTGACAAGATTATTCATTGAAGCTAGAAATTTAACATAGATATACTGCTTTGAAAAAAAAATCATTGTTGTACATTTGATTTACTTGAAACAAATAAAATGGGAATGATTAATTATTCTTAAAAAATTATTCATTTTAGTTCAGGAAGCTTCTCAAATAGATATAAAATTAGGTTCAATTCGTGTAAAGTTTTCAGGAATATACCCTAGTATCTAAAGCAAGATTCACAAGTATAAGATTTTTTTTAAATGTTTCACTTTATCATCCACTAGTCTGGCAAAGTAAAAGCCCTGAAATATCCATATAGTGTTTCTTTGGGATTATAGTTTCTATTTAACATGTGAGGAGTTTTTTAGCTGAATTAAATTTGGAAAGCTATAATTTGTAATTTTTACTAGAGATTGCTTTATGAGGACTACTGCTTGTTTTCTTCATTGCCAGATAGAAAAGGGTGATAAGACAGGTCAAGGGTATTCTGGAAGCCTAAACTAAGCTATTCTTTTTTTCAGTATGGGATTGATTAAATTGGTAAATCCTCTACAAAAATAGCCTTAATTTTACTGAAGTAAGTTGTAAATGAATCTAAAAAGAAAATATTTTCTTATGATCCCTTTCTGTTTTATATTTTGTTGTTTTTGCTACTGAATAATTATCAGTTATTTTTTAATTTGTATTATGATAAAGCTTTGAAAGTATCATATGTGCTATGAATTAGGATTTCAAATAATTTCTAGTGAATGGATTTTGTAGAATTGACTGTTTCTTAATTTCTCTGATCAAAATCTTGAGAGATGAAAAGAATATACTAAAGCAAGACAATCTTTTTATTACAAAACATGGAAGGTTGAAAGAAGTAGGAAGGAAAAGACCTTTAGCCATTCAGGAGTGCTTTTATTTGAAATGCCCTTTGGAATTTGTAAATGTATGTGTATGTAATAAAACTTATGAACTTGCCTGGTTTTCATTAAATTGTTTTGGGTTACTTGTTCAGCAGTTTCATAGTCCTATCAAGAGATATTATTACCGTAAAGCATATAGTCATAATGAAACCAAATCGCACGTCTGATGCCATATTTGAAAAAGGTAATTATAGAAGAAAGCACATCTTTTTATATGGATATAATGCTATTGACCCACCATATTAGACATGGTAGGAATTGCCCTTGGCCTATTTTCCTTTTTACCCAGTACAGTTTATAGACAATAATTTCTCTTTACAAGATTGTTCACTGAATTTGAGAAAGATACTTCGGGAGAGTCAGTTTTTATTTTCATTAGCACCATCCATTGACTTATTGATTTATGAGCAATATGCTTTATCAAATGTGTCAGGACTCATCTTTTTTAAAGTAGCTGAAGAATTTCACTGTATATATTAATAATAGGGAGAAGTTTTATAAATTTTCTTCCAGCTTTAAGAGACTAAAGCTCTTTAAAAAAACAAGTGTTCTCTAGGATTCTCTTATGAAATTAAAACATATATTCTCCATACATGCACACACACACACACACACACACACACATATATAAACTAGGAAATAAAAGGCAAACTTTGGCATACAGCTATTTAATGTTCCTCAGATCACAAGTGATTCTCATGTACACAGAACGTTTCTCTGCCTCTCTACCTGACTTACTTTGGTGAATACTGCAAGTTCTGTTGTTATTCTTAAAAATCTGTGTCATAGATTAAGGATGGCTGAGTCAGATTTTGTTTCTAAAACTATGAGTTGAGGTGAACTACACTCATTAAATGGGAGTTTTGAATAGTCGTTGGTGAAGGTAGAGGAGAATGTTGAAGCCCCCAAATCTTAGGACTGTTGGTGATGAGGGCAGGGCCTTGTGAAGACTGAGGAATGGAGTCTCACTGCAGTGTAAGTGATCTCAATAACTTACACTGTAGAAAAGGGAAGGAAAGAGGCCCCTTGGGGCAGTTTCAGTGTTTGGCCTAGCACCCTGTGCTTGTGCAGGAGAGGAGAGGAGGAGTCTTTTCTGTGCCCTTCCCTCTGTGGTCTCTCCTGTGTTCCCCCGTCACTAGATCTACCTTTGGAGATACTGCTAACTATATTGTAAGTTCAATAGACTTCTGAAGGCTAGACCAAAATGCTGGATACCATTGATAACATTGGCTCTACAAGGAAAGTGAGTTCTAAGAAACTCAGAGCATAAGTCTATTTATAAATTAGATAGTATATTATTAGCAAGTTTGGTGTATTAAGAATATAACTACTTTAGAATTTGAAATGCTAGTGTTGTGGTCCTTATTTGATGCTAACTGGTTCTTTGACCTCAGGCAAATGATAGCCTTTTATGTATTGAAGACAGTTTATCAGAATGTTCACATAAAATGTGTTCTGTATAAACAGAATTTCCCAAATTTAAGTAACATAACTCAAAAAGAATACATAACTCAAAAAGTAATAGAAAAGGGACTTGTTAAGTCTTCTACATGTGTCTTCGGGGGAGACATTCTCTTGTTTTTTTCTTTCCATTATGTAGATAATGGAAAAAATGTATGCTTTGAGACAGTTGTCATCCAAAACAAACTGAGAACTGTCTCTATTGTGCAGTATGGGTAGCAATAAAACCCTATCACCACCATCTTCTGTAGGGTTCTGCCCTCATCTCATACTCAGGTTAGGACCTGTGACTTCATCATTTGCAATTTAGAGGATTTTATTGTCATTCAAAAGAAGAGATGCCCATGCAGATTTCTTCTCAACTCTCATAGGTAGGTTTGTCATGGTAGGATTTTTTTTCTAACTGTGGGACAATCCAGAGCATTCCTGAGGTTACAGGTACACAATTCATGAGCAACTCTTCTGGACTGAATTGATGATAAGACCTGGCCTTTTTCCCTTCTCTCATTCCCACTCCCATACCTCTACCCCTTGAAAATAAGTTTTTTTTGGATCTTACCATGCTCTTGTCTTTCTCATAGTGGGCAGCTATTGCTCTCTCTAGAATGAGAACAAAGTGGAAATAAAACTTACTTGTAGAATTGGCATGTCTATATTTGAAGCTAGTTACATTACTCAAAATATTACACTTCCTTATTCTAAATTGCCCTAGAAAGCATTTTGCCATCAAAAACATTTGATTACAAAACGCCCTCAAAAGCCTACTTATTCCACCATGTAGTAAAAATAGTACAGTTTGGGTGAGACATATTTTGGTATCTGACCATTTTTATTATCAATATTAAAATTCTGCTAAAAAATATGTTTCAGAATAACTGACATAGGAACTCTGAGTACACCTCTGTCTGTAAACTGGGGGCTGCACGTTGATTCAGTCTTTCTAATGCTTTATCAAGAAGACAATTAACTTCATAAAAACTGTTATTATGAATTTAAAATGTATAGATTCATATGAACACTGTGGGCTCATCAAGGAGATAGGTACTATGCTTCCTTTTTCCTTTTCTAGGCAAATAATCATTGAGCCTAAACAGAAAAAGCCTTTGCCCCCATAAGGGTTATAGTCTCATGGGATAACAGACAACTAACAAACAAATATTTAATATAATGTCAAGAAATGATTAGAATCACTTTGCTGTACACCTGAAATAATACAACATTGTTAATCAACTATGCTCCAATATAAATAAAATAAAACATTTTTTTAAAATAAAGAAGAAGAAAGAAGAAATAACCTCAGTGGCTTAACTTATATCACTATTTCACTTGATCATTTTTTTTTACTTGATCATTTTTATAAAGTATTTTTTCATCCATGTTTATGATACCTTCATTATACTAGTCTACATCTTTGAAATCTCAGAATTAATATTTAAGATTTATACTTTTTCTTCAAAATTATTAACTTGAACTTTTTTCATATGTCTCACATTTTAATGTCTCTTTCCCCCATTTCCTTTGCCACAGCCTTATCATATATAATTTCATTGCTCTAAGACTATCACTTTGTCTACTTTTTACAGATAAATCTAGCATGTAGCATAATACATAACTAAAATTTAGTTAACAGCCAGATTATATTTGCTCAATGAATAATGTTCGGGTGTTATTTATGAGTTGTGAAAATTAGGCTGCTAGAATTTTATATCTGGCTTTTAAAGTCTGTCTTTTGGAAATTTTGCCTTTCTCATTTTTAAAATGAGAAAGGCAAAATAAAAATAATAACTCTTGTCTTCCTCATAAAATTGTTATGACTATTATATCAGTTGATACACTTTGATCATTTAGGATAGTAATTGGTACATAGTAAATTCTTCCCCCAGAATTTTCAGTGTTTACAAATGAATGAAAAAATAAATGCATGAATTAAATAAACAAGTAAATCAAGATAACAAGGTGCTATTTTAGTTAGGGGGTCAGGGAAGGCCCTTAAGAAGTAAGGGAATACACATGACAGAGGAAGGATCTGAGGAAAACTTGGTCTAGAGAGGGGGAATAGCAAATGCAAAGGCAAGTGTGGTGGAACATAGAAAAAAGAGTGTAAAATGTGAAGGCAACCATTTGATAAGAGCTAATAAATTCTTACTCAAATACACTGCAATTAAAAAGATTAAAACATATCCTAAATGTGTGCAAGTAAAATTTGCAATTATAAAGATTATTTATATATAGTATAATTTATATATAATAAAAATTTGCAGTTATCAAGATTGCTGGGAGAAATATCAATAACCTCAGATATACAGATAACACCACCTTTATGGAAGAAAGCAAAGAGGGCCTAAAGAGCCTCTTGATAAAAGTGAAAGAGGAGAGTGAAAAAGTTGACTTAGAACTCAACTTTTCAGAAACTAACAAATTCAGAAAACTAAGATCATGGCATCTGGTCCCATCACTTCTTGGCAAATAGATGGGGAAACAATGGAAACAGTGACAGACTATTTTTTTGGGCTCTAGAATCACTGCAGATGGTGACTGCAACCATGAAATTAAAAGACGCTTGCTCTTTGGAAGAAAAGCTTATGACCAACCTAGACAGCATATTAAAAAGCAGAGACATTACTTTGCCAACAAAGGTCCATCTAGTCAAAGCTGTGGTTTTTCCAGTAGTCATGTATGGATGTGAGAGTTGGACTCTAAAGAAAGCTGAG
Organism: Bos grunniens; assembly: GCF_055505025.1. Taxonomy (NCBI): domain Eukaryota; kingdom Metazoa; phylum Chordata; class Mammalia; order Artiodactyla; family Bovidae; genus Bos; species Bos grunniens. Next base: position 114,273,690 of record NC_141166.1, on the reverse strand, counting down.
TGCTAAAGAATTGATGCTTTTAAACTGTGGTGTTGGAGAAGACTCTTAACAGTCCCTTGGACTGCAAGGAGATCCAACCAGTCCATTCTAAAGAAAATCAGTCCTGAATATTCATTGGAAAGAGTGATGCTGAAGCTGAAACTAAATACTTTGGCCACCTTATGTGAAAAACTGACTCATTTGAAAAGACCCTGATGCCGGGAAAGATTGAAGGTGGGAGGAGAAGGGGACGACAGAGGATGAGATAGTTGGATTGGCATCACCAACTCGATGGACGTTGAATTTGAGTAAACTCTGGGAGTTGATGATGGACAGGGAGGCCTGGCGTGCTGCAGTCCATGAGGTCGCAAAGAGTCGGACATGACTGAGCGACTGAACTGAACTGAGATTTGTTTAAGATTTCATCTTTTCTTTTTGATGCTTGTCTAGCAACTTGCTAACCCATACTGTTACTGGCAAACCACTTTTAAAAGTCGCTTGATGTATGACCTCAAAGAAGTAGATTGAACTTTACTAAGAGTAACAACCTGCATTTGTCAGAACTTCACAGTGTTTCAATATACGTTACTTCATTGGATGCTCAGATCTTGAAATGGCCTCAGACACTGTCATTTGCCTTGAATTGAAGTTTTATTACAGTAAAGCATTTTCATAATTGGATAAAGAGATCTGCATTTTAGTTTACTAATGGGTTAAGCTAACAGATAAATAAGTTTTGTGTTTCCATTAAGAGATACAAAAGTGCCTTTTCAGTACTTTAAGTGTTTGTTATTAATGTAAAGGGGTACTCATCAGTATTCCTAGGTCATTATCAACATTTCCTTAGAAATTCCTTAAAAAGAACAGTCTGTGAAAAACATCTTTGAGTTTAGTTCATTTTGAAATTTAAAAGGAAAAGATCAAATAACATCTATCTGCTGATAATTGTGTTTTCCCCAAAGAGCCTATCTGAACGTATGAAACATGAAGATCACTGGTAGTTTTCATACGTAATTTACATTTAAAATTGTTACCTTTTAAATTGTGCCATTTCTCTTTTCTCTGTCCTGTGCCCACCCTCCCATTAAATGACAGTGACTTAGCTTTTCGTGTACCAAACCAAAAGGGAGACACATAGCAAACCATCGTTATTGAGTTCCTGCTGTGTGCCAGGCACCCCTTTGAGTTTAGAAATCGGTGAGATGGTAATGGAAAAGTAGTGAATGGCACCCCACTCCAGTACTCTTGCCTGGAAAATCCCATGGGCGGAGGAGCCTGGTGGGCTGCAGTCCATGGGGTCGAGAAGAGTCGGACACGGCTGAGCGACTTCACTTTCACTTTTCACTTTCATGGATTGGAGAAGGAAATGGCAGCCCACTCCAGTGTTCTTGCCTGGAGAATCCCAGGGACGGGGAAGCCTGGTGGGCTGCCGTCTATGGGGTTGCACAGAGTCGGACACAACTGAAGCGACTTAGCAGTAGCAGCAGCAGTGAAACATATGAAAATTTTAAGAATATTTATGAAACATAAATATTATCATGCCTATTTTACAGATAAGACCGTTGGAGAGATTCAAAACGTGCCCAGTTTCTTACAGTAGTAGAAGAAATAGACCCATTTGATTAGAATGTTTATGCTAGTCCCACACATGACACTGCAGGATATATTTGTGAATCTTCAGGAATCTTTGAGAACACTGCTTTAATTAACTTTGTGTTCTGCTATGTTTTATCTCAGAAAATATCACCTCTATCAAATTGTTTAGAGTTTTAGTTAATGAAAGGAAACAATTCTCAAGATGAAACTGTGTGTCCTTCTTAGGATAATGAGTTTTAGCTGCTGCCATTTTTGCCTTGCCTTTTAATTTTATTAACTATATAATATTGTTACAGCAAAATATTTTAGCACCTGCTTTAGCATCCATTTTTAAATATACCACATATGAAAATTTTAGTGGAGAAAATTCAGTGTTTCTCATTGAAGCCCATATGAAAATTGCATCAAGTTGCCACATCTAAAATAATACTACAGAAAAGACCCCAGGAAACAGCTATAAGTATGGATCAGTTCTTATATATTTATATGATAAAAAAGAATTTTCCTTTTTTCTTTCTTCTAGCATACCATGCAGTTTGTTAAGAACTGTTCTTCACTGCTGAGGTGAGGGAGTTGATATGTAAATGAACAGAGAAATGGGAGACTACCATGAAATAGAACAGCAGATAATTCATGCACCTAAAGTGTTGTTGTGTTAGTAGTAGTCAGCATCAGTCAAGAAGCACTGAACACTTAACTATATGCATTACATTTAAGACTCTCACCAACCTTGTAGAGTAAGAACTATTACTATTTTAAGGAAGGCTAAGCAAGTATAGCAAGACTGAGAAACTTAGAGAAGAATGGCGCCAAGACTCAAACCTCAGCAGTTTGTGTCCAGACTTGTGGTTCTGTACCTCTGCACTGTGCCGTCTCAGCGTTGGGGCACTAGTGATGTTGGAGAGTAGACAAGGCCTGAGACCAGGTGGCACACAGCCACATTCCCTGTCACTGTACGTTTCATTTAGACATGGTTCATGCACTATAGAGTTTGAGACTGAAAAGTCACAATAACCTGGCTAGAGAATGCTAACTGAAGGTAATATAAACATTTTTACCTGAAACTCTATTTTCATGAACTTATCTCTGAAAGCTATTTTCTAAACGTGTACCAATTTAATAGTCCTTTGTAGGGTCAATAATTCAAATAACTTATATATTTTTACATGGAAAATATATGTTATCAGTTCTTTTTGAAGACAAGTACTTTCTTCCACCACTTGGTTGTTTGTGTGTTCGTTTTTTAACCACACAGTGATCTGTTCTATTTCCTTGCGTTTTCAGTAACTTGGATGTGTTTTTGAGAACTTCCTGGGAGTAGGGAATTGGGTGTGTTTTTCTTTTGTTAACTGAAGTGCAAGCAGATAATTTGTATGATGTTCTGTTCAAATACTATGGAAAGACATAGCAATGTAATTGAAAGAACATTATATATGCATATTCATGTTATGTGTATGTTTCCAAAGATCCGAGTCTTGAGCAAAATAATGACTACCATTCGTTGAACATCTATTATATGCTGCACTTTGGGGCCCTTACATATGTTCTCTCATTTGGTTTAACCCTCACAAAAAGGCAAATATCTACCCAAATATCTGTCTTTCTCTCAAGCACATGAGAGAAAACATTTTGGTTGTATCCTGCTAAAAATTACACAGAAACTCATACCAGCAAGAGTTTTATATAAGCAGGACTCAATATACTCTGGTTGGTTTCCTTATAACCTTTGTTTCCTCACCTGTGAAACAGAAAGAATAATAACTTTCTTATAGAATGAGAATTAAATGAAATATTTTGCACATATTAAGTAAAATTATTCTGTGGTAGATAGGTACATTTGTCTTGGAATTTAATTCTCATAAATTTGATGAAAAAAGCATGTATTAACATATGATCTATCGCTGGCATTATAATTGCACGATAAATTCTCTTTAACTTTTTGAGTGCTGCTTAAATAAAACATTGCAGTTAGGTTTGCTTCCCGGCAAGTATGAAAGTGAAAGTCACTGAGTCATGTCCAACTCTTTGTGACCCCGTGGACTATAGGCTGCCAGGCTCCTCAGTCCATTGGATTTTCCAGGCAAGAATACTGGTATGGGTTGCCTTTCCTCCTCCAGGGGATCTTCCTGACCCAGGGATCAAACCCAGGTCTCCCACATTGCAGGTGAATTCTTTACGATCAGAGCCACCAGGGAAGCCCAAGAATACTAGAGTGGGTAGCCTATCTCTTCTCCAGTGGATCTTCCTGCCAGGAATCGAACCAGGGTCTCCTTCATTGCAGGTGGATTCTTTACCAGCTGAGTATGCATTTCTGTATTTTTCACTGGTATACAACCAACATAGACAACTTTTTTTTTGTACTTTTGGTTGAATGAAAAGCATGCTATAAATGCAATCAAGTGTTTCATACTTTCTCTCATGAGCTCAAATTAAAAAGTATCTTTAAAGCATTTTGTAACCTGTTAATTCTCAAGAAATAAAGGATAGCAATTTTCCATTTTCTTCTATTTCTTCTAAATATACATATTTTTATTTTTTATAATGTAATGTTCTGCCTTCTGAAATTTATAAGGATAAAGGTCACTTACATTTTCTTTTCCTTTCGCTGCATTTTTGTTTCCTCTCTCCTTCTCCTACCAAATATATATATATATATATTTTAAGGTTTGGGATCCAGTTAAAAATCTGTTTAGAAATATAAATATCAGAGTTCATATTTGGAGAGATTTTACTATTTCATGAGTGCTCAAGACTTTTGAATGGAACAGTAGCACTTAGAAAATCTTGCTGTTTCTCCTTGTCATTAATCACAACTAATCTCTATACCTTTCTATCTCTATCCTAATGGATTTTTCCTTATCTTATCAGCAGGTATGCTGTAACACGTACTATGTAGCTAAGAAAAGCAGTGGTTTACAAGGCAGTTCGGATAGATGTTGGACTTCCCTGGTGGTTCAGACGGTAAAACGTCTGTCTACAATGCGGGAAACCTGGGTTCGATCCCTGGGTTGGGAAGATTCCCTGGAGAAGGAAATGGCAACCCACTCCAGTACTCTTGCCTAGAAAATCCCATGGACGGAGGAGCCTGGTGTCCATGGGGTTGCAAAGAGTCAGACACGACTGATGACTTCACTTCACTTTCTCTCACTTTCAAATAGATGTAGACTGAAAAAGAACAGCTTGTAATAATGTTTTTATTATTTAAAGTGTTTTTCTCCTGAGTCTTTTAAAAAAATATTGTGTAAAATAGTTTTCATGGAATATTTCTTGCACTGTAGAACTTTACTTTAGGCCAAATCTGTGACAGAAGAAGAGACCAAGAGAGAGAATATGGGGAATACCAACCATGCTGCCTTTCCTATGTTAATCACTCAGTCGTGTCCGACTCTTTGTGACTCCATGGACTGTAGCCCGCCAGGCTCCTCAGTCCATGAAATTCTCCAGGCAAGAATACTGAAGTTAGCCATTCCCTTCTCCAGGGATGTTCCCAACCCAGGGATCAAACCTGGCTCTCACACATTGCAGACAAATTCTTTACAATCTGAGTCACCAGGGAAGCCCTTCCTTTCCTGTGTTCAGAGGTAAACATCTTCGTTGTCTAGATCTCTTGAAATTTGTACTTTTATAAGTTTTTAAATGTTAATCGAATAAATAGTTGAAGTCATATCATTTAATGTTTAAATGTGATAAAATAATTGTATTTCTATAGTTACTCATTTCATGTTTATGATGTATGATAGAGAATTATCTTAAATCTATTATTAAGTGAAATTTATATTGTTGGCAAAGTTTATATTTTAATGTGACTTGGTGTTGCTTAGAAATTTTGGCTAAATAGTTGAAAGACCTCCAGATTACACTGGGACATTCTTAACAGCTTTACAATCTTGAAAAACTAAAACAAAAGAAAAACCTGTGCCTATTTAGTATTCCTAGCTATATGCAGGCGAATGTGTGTATAACTTAGCTGATAGTAACAACTTTCTTATTATTTATCACTTACAGAGGGGTTCTTTTGGGTAAAATATTTAGTTACACATTTGCTGTCTTATGGTTATTTCAGTGCCCTATTGACATCAAGGGTTACTGATTGTTGTATTGGTAGTTCCTGACAAATAGAAATTATTTGATATGCTAAGCCATTTCTGACAGAAGATATAAAATTTTGACAAACACGTATGGCACAGCAAGTGTCCAATTCTAAAGAGCAAAATAAATGCAAACCACCATTATGGTGAACACAAACAGCCTGAAAGCAAGTTATCAGTAAGCAAATAATTGTTGAACTGTTATGAATGGAATAGGATGTTGAAATAGGGCATGATTGGCTGATGTTACATATGTCCTTGATTACCTTCCCTATGCTTTTATCCTAATAAGTGACATTCTTTGTATTCCCTTGGATGGCTAGACAGTCTGACACTGAAGAAGAATAAATATTGCATGTGGTACACATTAAGCTGTCATCCAAGACAGCATTTATAAAAAGTAACTGGAGAAATTCATAAGAAATTCTGCACTGCTACAGTTCCCTGGCTCCAGTCATAATTGTCAAAGTTCTTGACACATTCAGGTCTTCAGAAATGATTTAGGTTTACAGTGGCTTGGTGTATGAATAATTATTAAGGAGTTATGTTCCCATATTGCCTTAGGATGTTAATGTTAGTTACTCAAATGTTGTATTTTATGGTAATTTTCATTTTAAGAAGTATCTCCATATTGGTAGTAGTGACATATCTTCCATCTTATGGACTTCCTTAAAAGGATTTTAGATAATTCATATATTTGAAAGGAAGAACAGGAGTTTTTAAATGCTTAGTTTATCTTTAATCTGTTGGAAAATATTGCTTGCTTGTGTTTAGTACAGGCAAATAACTTTCAAAGTAAGTATTTTTGTTTTTCTTCTCCAGCAGCATTGGAAAGCCTTCAAAATGGTCCAAATGTTTTCAAATTATTTCCAAAAAGCCAAATCACTGCTTGGGGTTTTATTTAGGAGCCTGATGGACTACAGTCCATGGGGTCACAAAAGAGTGGGACATGACTTAGCAACTAAACAACAACATCGTGTTTTTAATTCCCATACTTTTGTAATTTTAATATAGTTTTTTAAGGCAGAGGAGTATATTATTTATTTCAGTCACTATGCCTGGAGAATCCCAGGGACGGGGGAGCCTGGTGGGCCACCGTCTATGGGGTCGCACAGAGTTGGACACGACTGAAGCAACTTAGCAGCAGCAGCAGCATTATCTCTTAAAATTTCTTTTTGGAGGAAGATGTGTGGATGATATACTGTCATACAAAAATAAGCATACCTAAATGAAGAAATAAGTTATGAATGCATATTTAGGCAAGCATTTTTTAAACTCTTCTTACTTTTGCTAAACTAAAACACTTCTTTTTTATCCTTTCTATGTGGTATGTCACATAGTAACTGAAGGTTGCTAGAAAATTTTGTTTTTTATATTTCTGTAACCTGACATGTTATTCTAAGCCTTTTGAAATTGAGTAATTAGTATTCCCATTCTATAATCTAATCAAGAATATACCATATTCTATCAGCTGATTACTAGGAAAATGTGATTAAGTATCAGAATGGTTTAGGATGCAACACAAATATGAAAATAAAGTACAGTGTCGAATTCTGAATTATGAGCTCTATTTTGGGGGAGGACAAGGGGTCACTCAGGATTTCTGTGACAACTATTTTGTGTTAGTTTTTAAACTGCATAATTTTAATTTGGGGTAATATTTTTGGGGATATTGTCTCTACTTTGAAATCTAAACCGTCCATTTGAATTGAAGAAACTTTTCTCCAGGTATAACACGGCTCAACTGTTCCCTATGGCTTTTAACTCTCCAGGCCACTACAGAGCACAAAATATTTGCCCAACTGGTAAATTGAACTGTAAGTCCCACTGTGGGAAATTGCTTTGCTGTGCTCCCAACAGCAGTTATCTTAGTAATTGTACCTGAATTCTTTGTGGCTAATAGAGCGTAGAGTCCATTTTACAAGCAGAAAATTAGTTCTCTTAAATACTTTTAATTATAAACCCCCCAAATAAAATGTGAATCGGTAAGACCATAGTGACTGGTTAAACTGCATCATTTTTAATTGTTAGTGCAGAAAAGTGAAATTATTTTTCTTTTTAGTGTAAAACTGTACATACCAACATTTCACATTCTAAACTGGAGCTTCCAACAAGGAGCTTATCAGAGCAAATTGTCTAGTCCATCCCCTTCCTCACTCAAAACCTAATGACCCTTTATCATCATGGTTTAGATTGCTGGACACAGATGTGAGAAAATACAAGTAATCTACAGGTAACTACAGTAGCTGCACTGATGTTCTCAGAGAACTGACTGCTGGGAAGATAAAGAGCTTCCCACAGAGTCTGTGACTTTCCGGCAGCAAAGCACATGATGAGCTCATACATGAAGTTTTATTTGCTGAAGATTCACAATAAGATACATTAGAACATTCAGCAGGGACTCTTTTTAGATGAGCACAGAAATTCTGGAGGGTTATTAGTTGATGCCCCATTGCAGAGCATCATGTTAAAATTTTTTTAAAGTTCAGTAATATTAATTCTTTGGACAAGCATCAAAGATTACAAACACAATGCATCATTAAAACTTCTTGATATTTATATAATGTATTAACAGATCCTGATCTCTTTCTTTTCACAAAAGACTGAGCTTTCTTCTAGAAAGTAATTTGGTTTTGATTTTTAATATGAAAAAGAAACAGCAATTTCTCAAACTTCATACTAAATTATATTTCAAAGAACTTGTTTGTGGCCAGGTGCTCTGCTTTTGTTAACTGCTTAGATGATGATCAGTGAGGTAAACCCATTTATCTGTTTGCATGCAATTGAGTAATTTACCATGAAAAGAACGATCATTTATTTTTTGTTTTGAATTTGTTTTGTTTTTTTTGGATAAAGATACTGCACCTGTAGCTTAAGCTTTATAATTGTTGGTTTAACTATTATTTGCAGTGATCATAGTTTATACAGCTTTAGAAAAACTACAATGCAAAAAAATATTTACTTAATCTTTTTTATGTATGAAGTGTTTTGTTTTTAGTCATTGAATTTGGTTTAAGTTTACTAAATTGGGATGAATCAATATGAATTAGACTGTCTGAACTTCAAGTGTGTGTTTCTTTTCAAAAATCATTTGCTTGTCATATTTTTCTAAAAGCTAATTAATTTTGTTTCTGTAAAAACTATAACTCCTGGATTAGGAATGGTCATATTTCCTTCATATGTCAAAATGAACTACAGTCCTAAAATCATTTTTAGCAATTACCATTTAGTAGCTGAAAGATAATGATTTTCAACAACCCATGGTGGTTAAGCAGCTGACAGCCAGCAACAGGAGTAGTGAGATACTTGGCTTATTCATTAGATAGTTGTATGGGGTATGTACCTAACTTATTATTTATGGAAAATATTGAAATGCCCAGAAAATTATAGAAGACACTGGCTGGGGATATTAGGCTAGGTTCCAAGTCATTTTTGTTTCAAAAATATTATACTTTTAAAAACAATTCCTTGCAAGTAGAGCACCAAAATTACATCAAAAGTACCTGCCATCTTAAGTAATTAATTTAATATTAAGTTTCTAGTATAGAATGACCATGAACAAAGTAATTTCTTATCAGAAAACAGAAAAAAACAAATTATCTGTAAGTAGAATTCCTATTATTCTTACAGCAGTTACCATCACTCTTTTGATATAATTGAAATATTTTATGTTGCATGGCATAGATTAATCTAAAAAATAGAACACTGAAGAATTGTTTGAGGCTGTATTATACATTAATTCTGTTTTTAGTTTGCTCTAAGATCTAAAGAAACAACTATATTTGTTTCCATTTAGCAGCAAATAGGAAACACAGAACTCAAAATTCTACAAAGTGTATTTTCTTACCATCTTCATGTTTAAAGGGAAAGAAACCAGGGAAGCATGTGCAGTATAAGATTGTTTTGCATTTTTGTTTTTACATCACCAGATTAAGTATAATGAAACCCATCTGCAAATTGTAGGAAATACTCATTGGTTTTTGTCAAAGACTACAGTATGGTTTTTTCCTTTCTTTTTCTTCTGTAGTTTTTTTTTTTTAATTCAACAAGATATACAGAAAATTAAAAACCTTGTCTGTTATAAAGTTTTGTTTGAGCTTTTTAAACTGAGTGATTAGCAGAAATAATGACCCTGTCAGCCTTAATCACATTAAAATGTGGTTAACATCATTTAATTTTTTCCACTTAATATGCAAAAATTTCCAGTAGATTTGCAGTGAAGGCCATTGAAATTCCATTAGAACAAGAATAAAAATTTCAGGCATCATTTATTCAGAGAAGGAATAAAGGTCTCGATTGAGAACTGCTGAATCTTTCTATTAGAGACACTATGAATCATTACATTGAATGTACCTTACATTTCGATACACCTCTGTCTGGCTTTTCAAATGGTTGAAAGTCATGTTTTATCATTTTTCATGAGAAGAAATAAACTAGAATTGCATGATTTTATAAATATCTAAAAGATTACTGAACATTTTATTTTGTACTCCCTCAATCTGCTCAAAGTATGAAGTTATTTGTGCCTGAAAATCAAGATAAGGAAAGAACTGATTATTTTAACATGGAACAGACTACATAACCAACCCATGAAATGGACAGGTTGGGTTTTAAATAGTTAATTTGGTATATGCCAAATAAGAAATTTAAAATTTAGCACCAAATGGCACTAATTCTTTGCCAAAGTTCATAGCTTATCATTTGTGAAGCTTCCCCTGGTTTATTATACTGAATTAGCTGTGTATGGGAGAAGGCAGTGGCACCCCAGTACTCCAGTACTCTTGCCTGGAAAATCCCATGGACGGAGGAGCCTGGTAGGCTGCAGTCCATGGGGTCGCTGAGGGTCGGACACGACTGAGCAACTTCACTTTCACTTTTCCCTTTCATGCATTGGAGAAGGAAATGGCAACCCACTCCAGTGTTCTTGCCTGGAGAATCCCAGGGATGGGGGAGCCTGGTGGGCTGCTGTCTATGGGGTCACACAGAGTCGGACATGACTGAAGCGACTTAGCAGCAGCAGCTGTGTATGAATTACAATTGAAGCACATTCTATGGTTTCTAGTACTGTTTGTCCTTTTATGATCATTTTTTATATTTATTTGTTGTGATGTAGTAGGAAAAGCTTAATTTTATTCTCAGCAATTAAGAGATACCTACCATTATACTTTCCTTGCTATGTTTGCATTTACCAGTATCCTGTAAAATGTATATCATGTGGAATGTTTCCTCCCCATATTAATAAAAAAAAAAAAGAAAGAAAAAAAGGCCATTACTGTATATACCTGATAAGCAGAAATGGCTTTCTGGAACCATTCCTATCTTTCGGGTAATTAGGTAATTATACAGTATTGTGGGGTTTTTTTTTATTTGTATTTTGTTCCCAAACCATTTGAACCCATTATATAATTATTCTGTGTGTACTTTGTAGTAAAAATACCATTGGAGAATTTATCAGGGAAGGTATTCCATGCATGTGCTCCTCACAATGTATAAATTTCTCCATCCTGGCATGTTTCTGTGTCTGTGGAAACCTAAGAACACTTAATTGTCTACTCCTCCTGTTCACCGCACTCCTTGCTCCCGCCATGGTTGGCTCCTCGGGCCTCAGAAACCCCTTCTTTCTCTGACTGCCTTGTCTAGAATAATCCCCAGGCTCCCTTGTGTTCACAGCATTGTGTGGATTTGCTTCTGAGCACTTATCACAAGTTATATAATCTCACTTATTTGTCTCTCTTCTGTCCCATAAGCATTTACATTCCCATGGGAATGAGAATGATGCCTGCTTTGTTTATTTTATATCTCCAGTGCTTGGCACCAGACTCAGTAAATTTTGTTGACTGAATGGCTGGCTGGATGAAATCAATTAATTTTATCCCTTATGTTTCAACTTTGACTTTAGTCTTCATTAATAGCAATATGTAGATCACTTGAAGTCTGTCTGTTCTGGTTAGATATATCAAAGGTTTAGAGCACAGGTAGATAGGTGTCTTTGCCAGGAGGCAGTGGATGATTTCAGAAAGTAAATATTTTCAGCTTTGAGGCCCACACAGCCTCTGTTAAAGCTCCTCACCCTTGCAAAGGCAGCTATAGACAGTATGTAAACAAATGGGCATGGCATTGTGCCAATAAAATTTCATTTATGGACACTTACATTTGAATTTCATATAATCTCACTGCCACAGAATAGTGTTCCTTTGTTGCTGTTGTTGCTGTGTTTTAGAAATAACTTCAAAATGTAAACACACTTTTCAACTTGTGGCATTACAAAAATGTGCAGTGATTTGCTGATCCCTGTTCTATGCACTTAGCCAGAGACAACCTTTCGGTTGTGTGCATGATTATATATCCCCATTCATCTACTGAAGTAGTTCCTCCTTTCTTTCCTGCATCGTCAGTTTTTCCTTCCCAAGTGGATATTTCCCATCAGCATAGAAGCATACTGTCATTTCTCCAGTCTTTAGAACAACAACTTATTTTGACCCCACTTGCCTTTCACATTGCAGCCCATTCTCTCCTTGCTCTGAAAAGTTATATACAAGTAGTAAATGAACCTAAATATCTAAGATACCTATCATTTTCTCCTTTCAAAAGCAAAAAGTTGTATGGATTGTATTGTTTGTGTTACTTTGTTTGCAGATTTTCTTTATTTAAAAGAAAACTAGATAATAAGATGCCATTGGGAGGCAGGGTGGGGAAGAAGAGATATATAAAATAACAGATGGGAGGAAGGCTCCATTCTGTATACCTTTCTCTTTCTGTCTCTTTCTGAATAAACTGCTTAGAAACTTCATGACATTCTCTATCTTGGCTTTTGAGTGACAAACGTTATCAGCCTTCCAGTTGTAATCTCTCCTGTGTACTAATTTCCTCTCTGCCTGCCATGGGTCTTCCCTAGCAATTAGTAATTGAGTGATTCTTGTTAAATTTTTTCACTTGCCCTCTGCACTCATGCCTTCAACTCTAACCGGTATGCTAGTGGTTCTCAAAGTGTAATGTGCACCAGAATCCTCTGGAGTGTTTATTAAAACACAGATTGCTGCCTTTACTGCCACGGTTTCTGATTCATTAGGTTGGGGATGGGGCCTGAGAATTGTCAAATCCAACAAATTCCTAGGTACTGCTGGCATGTAGGTGTGTTACTTTGAGATGTACTGCTCTCTGCTAATGATTTGCACATCTGTAGCCTTAACTTTCCTCTTAGCCCTTTGCAAGTTTCATTATTGCAGACTGGCAACAGGAAATCTCCATTTGGCTCTTCCATTATCATTATGAAGCTTAATCTGTGTAAAACTAAACTCATTTTTTCCTATAATACAACCATGGTAGAAACTACTTTCAAGCTTTTTTATCTTTGTTAGTACTACTGGCTCTCTTTGAATCTTTTAAGCTCATTTCTTTACATCATTTTAACATGTATTCTTTCCTGCATCTGATTCACGTAATCACTTAGTTACATGTTTTTTCTTCCAAATCTGGCCCGCCCTTGTTCTTTCCTCTTCCGCTACACTGCCCATCAACCCAGACCAAAGCCATACCAATTCATTCTAAAGTTGGGTAACAGCCTGCTAGCTTATCATCCTTAACTTGTTGTTTTCCTATAAACATTCTGTTTGGTTTAAACATATTCACTCTGACATTTTCTCAATCCATGATCCTTCTCTGAAACAGAGTATCTTCACAATTAGGGATAGGCAAAGATCCGTTGGATGAAATACAAAATTAAAAAAAAAAAAAAACTAATATAAAAGAAAAAAATTTTCATTATAATGAATAACTTCTATTCACCAAAAAACACTATTAAGAAAATGAATAGATTAGCCACAAACTGGAAAAATATATTCATTATACATATATCTGACGGAGGACTTATAGCCAGAATATATTTTTAAATTTCTACAAAAGAATAGTATAAAGACCAATAACCTAATTCGAAGAATGGTCAAAAGACTTATACATACACTTCACAAAAGAAGATACATGAATAAACATGGAAAGATACTCAGCATCTCTTAAGTCATCAGGGAAAGACAGTTTAAAACCACAGTAAGATATGATTTCATAATCACTGAAATGGCTAAAATTAAAGTAACTAAGAACACCAAATGTGGACAAGGAAGAAGAACAGGAATTGTTTGTCACCTTGGAAAATTGGCCATTTATTTTAAGTAGACATCTACCCTCTGACCCAGTAATTCCAACTTTTAGTATTTATCTAAAATAAATGAAAACATACATACATATGTTATAAATATTTTTGTTTCACAAAATAATAACAGCTTTATTCATAATGGCCTCATACTGGAAGCAACTCACATTAGTAGAAAAATGGATACATAAATTGTGACATATTTATATGATGGAAATCATACATCTCACCAATAAAATAAATAGATCAGCATGGAGAGGCAGTGGGGATTGACTGGGAAAGGTCATAAGGGAACTTTCTGGGGACATTGAAAGTGTTGTCTGTTTGGGGGTGGTGGGTACATATGTATATAAAATTCTCAAAATTCATTAAATTGAACATTTAAGACCTGTACATTTTATTTTTATTAATCATATTGCAACAAAAAATAATTTTAATAAAATAAAAAAATCTCCTTGTTCCCCTGTCAAGTATATCCAAATATACATTAAAATACCTAAAGAGATCAACAGGCTGACTTGATAAGTTGTGTGAAAATGATGACAATGTTTATCCTACCAACCCAGCACTTCGCTAAATATTTTTTATGCTGTGTATTTCATCCCCACAACTTAATTCTCACTGGAAGTTTGTCCCTCCTATCCTTGGGTCTGTTTTACTCAGTCTCCAGCAAAGACTCTCCCCTCTAGCAACCACCAGTTTGTTCTCTGTATCTGTGAGTCTGTTTTCATCTTGCTTTTTAGATTCCACGTATAACTGAGATTATAGGAATTTGTCTTTCTCTGACTTATTTCAGTTAGAATAATAATACCTTCTAGGTCTATCCGTGTTGTCACAATGGCAAGATTTCGTTCTTCTTTATGCCTGGATACCACTTCAGTGGGGAGGTGCAGGGGGAGGATGGGCTTTATCCACTCATCCATCAGTGGACTCGGGTTGCTTCCATGTCTTGGCTATTGTAAATAATGCTACAGTGAGCATAGGGGTGCGTGTATCTTTTCAAATTAGTCCTTTTTTTCTCTGGGGATGTACCTACAAATGGAATTACTGGATCATATAGTAGTGTTATTTTTAACTTTTTGAGGAACCTTCATACTTTTTCTGTAGTGGCTGTACCACTTTGCATTCCCACCAGCAGTGCCCAAGTGTTCCCTTTTCTCCCCATCCTTACTAACAGATGTTATTTGTTGTCTTTCTAATGATGGCCATTCTGACAGATCTGAGGTGATGTGTCACTGTGGTTTTCATTTGCATCTCCCTGATGATTAGTGATATTGGACATCATTTCAAGTGCATTTTGACCTTTTGTTTTGGGTTTTTTTTGCAGAAGTGTCTATCCAGGTTATCTGTCCATTTTAAAATCAGATTTTTTTTTTGATGTTGAGTTGTATGAGTCCTTTATATAATTTGGATATTAACTCTTCAGTTATCCAGATCCCTCGCTGTTGTTTTCTTTTGAGGTTATTTGACTTTTGTGTGTGTGAGTAAGGTACAGTGAACATCCTTGTAGCCATCCAAGAAAGTACATTTTCCTTAACCCCAGCAATACTGGATGTTAGTCTTGCTTTAATCATTTCTCATTTAATAGCCCCAAAGTGGTATATTATTTTAATTTTATTTACTTGATTATGCCTTTAATGACTTTTAGACTAGAAAAGATGTATCGACACTAGGAACAGAATTAGCATGGACTTAAGTCAGTTGTATAAAATTTGATATCTCATTTATAATTATTATTTTGGTGTATTCTGAGAGCAGAAATCTTATTTAAAGTAAGAGAAACTATTCAAGAGTATAGTTTAATATGTCATTAATAAAATTACTTTTGGCAATTTCTTTTCAAGTGAATTTAGCTAAAACAGTATATAAATATACCCAGGAATGTGTAAAGGTGATAGAGAGAAACCTTTGAACTGAGAATGCAAGCAAAGGAATAAAGGTTTTATTAATTTTGTGTCTCCCAGTATGGCCAGGGAAGAGGAAGTAAGACATTGCTTTTCGTACTCAGAGACAAGTAACAAATGGTTCCTAGACTGACTGCTTTGAATATTGGTTTAGAAATTATAGCAAAGTCAAATATACTTCCTACTGGTTCACTTCAAATCTGTTTTTCTTTTAATATATTTGCACCTTAGGTAAATTTTTGCCCTTCTTGGAAACTGCCAGAATATCACTCAGCAGCAATTTAATGAGTAGCAAAACTTGCCATTTTCCTTTACCACAGGTAGGACAGTTTAAGGAGAAAATAAGAAAGAAAAGAAATCCCTATAAATAAAGTTTGAAGTGGTTAATGCTAGACCTGTCTTCTCAGATAAATTTGACTAATAGATAAACAGATCACAGATAAACATACAACACACTTCTTTTTAAGAAATTGTGTTCTGAACATTGAGGTGTTCAAAAGAGGCAAAGCCATTCTTCACTTTATTAACAATAGATAACATATGTTGATCAACTTACCTTGTATCAGCATGCTAAGCATCTTATATGCACTTTCTCATTTAATCTTCATAGCAATCCTGTGATGTAGATGCTATTATGATCTCTCATTTATTGATAAGAAAACTGAGACTTTAGAAAGGTTCCATGACATGGCTAGGATAATCTCCTCTGTCTGGCTTCAGTACTCTGTAACCATATTCTATACTGCCTCTCTTGGCAGGGATTATGTGTGAGTATCCTTTAATTATAGGATTCCTTTCATTAAAGTAAATTAACTTTTGTGTCTTATTTACAAAAGCTCATTTTACATACAATGTCTTTTCAATAGAATAATGGACTCCAATGTATTATTACTTGCTAGGACAAACTATAAGCTATGAAACCAACTACAAATTTTGATAGATGTGATTATACTCCGACATTTCCTAGTTATCCCTTTTCTTGTATAAACATAGTCTACTAAAGCCAGTTGGCACTTTAAGACTGTGCATACCAAATTATGTTGAAATAGATATTTCTATAACAGAATAATCTTCTTTCAGAAGCAACGTATCTGTCTGCAACTACTGAAGTTTGCATTAAGAACCTGTGTCTTTTTAAGTGCTTCTTGCTTCTCCACTGTCCCCAAATCACTGTTCTCCAAAAATACACAAACGGTGGCCTTTCTCTTTTTTATGATGACTGTTTTCCTTGGGTTTGTATCCTTCTGTGTCGGCTCCTTTATGCAGTCCATGTGTATCCCACATGGTAAATAGACTGAGGATTTGGATCATGAGGGAGTGGACTCCTTTGTTAGAATATGGAAGCCCCCTCCAAGCAAGAAGTATCCATATGGGAAAGGAGGTCTGTGCAGATTGATTCTGACATACATACCCATATTGACCTTTCCCTTGGGGGTTTCTTTCTTACTTACTTACTTTCAAAACCCCGTTCCTCTTCTGCTTTTCCTGTTTTTATTTTTTAAGTTACGTAATTGAAAAGACCACTAAATGTACTGGTTTCTTTTCCTAAAATTCTCTATTTTAATGAGGCCCAAATCTTCCTTTATCAAGATTGTTTATCTTCTCCTCTTAATCATTCCTGTGGTACATTCCTTCTCCCATCACAATGCTTATCATTCTTTTTTTAAATTATGCATTTATCTGTTTTTCCTTCCCCATCCCTTACACCCCCTTTTTCAGAGTTGATTGTTCAAGGTTTAACATAATGCTTATCAGTACACTTAGTTACTTACTGTATGTTTACAATCATTGTGCTTGCATTCTTTCCAGTTACTTTTCTATCTATAAAAAGTTGGTTAGGCAAGACTTCTTCCCAGAAATACAGACCCAGTGTTTTAAAGAACCATCATTCTTTACTTCCAGGCAGTCTAACATTTTTTTACTTTCTATATTAAACCCACACACTGATAGGAGACAGCTAAGATTGGGGACTAACCTTTGAAGGCCTCCTGTGTTCCAAGCACTTCAGCCTGTGAGGATATACTATTTGTGTTGTTGGTGATTAAACTGAGGTTCAGGAAGCTCAAATAGCTTTCCCAGAATCTTATAGCTAGTATGTGATTAAACTAGCATTTGAATTGGTATTTACTCCAAAATCTTCCTTTTTCTATTGATCCTGTCTATTTCTGCAGGATGGTTAGATATTATAGGATCAAAATGTGCAAAGTATTAGCATTTTTGTCTTTTATTTTTAAATTCTCAGTTTAACTTTGGGTTTTTTATTTTTCAGATAATTAATAGGCACAAAAGTTTCCTTTTTAAAGTGGGTTTTAGTATATCCACAATGAGCCACCATCAACACTAGTTTCAAAACATTTTCATCGCCCCAGAAAGAAGCTCTTTGCCCATTAATAGTCACTCCCCATTGCCTCCTCTACCTAGGCCCAGGCAACCACTAATCTACTTTCTGTGTTTTTGAATTTGTCCATTGAGGATATTTCATATAAATTGAATCATACAATATGTAGCCTTTTGTCTGTGGCTTCTTTTATTTAGTATAATGTTTTTTAAGGTTCATCCGTGTTGTAGCATGTATCAGTACTTCATTTCTTTTTATGACTGAATTGCTTTCCACTGTATGGATATACCACTTATTGTCCATCTTTTTATGTTTTTAACCATCCTAGTGGGTATAGAGGACTTCCCTAGTGGCTCAGACAGTAAAGCGTCTGTCTACAATGCGGAAGACCTGGGTTCAGTCCCTGGATTGGGAGCAGATGCCCTGGAGAAGGAAATGGCAACCCACTCCAGTACTCTTGCTTGGAAAATCCCATGGACGGAGGAGCCTGGTAAGCTATAGTCCATGGGGTCGCAAAGAGTTGGACACAACCGAGTGACTTCACTTCAGTGGGTATTGAATGATATCTCATTTTGGTTTTGATTTGTACATTTCTCTGATGATTAGTGATATTGAACATCTTTTCATACACATCTTGGCCATTTGTATACCTTCGGGAGAAATATCTGTTCAAATCCTTTGCCCATATAAAATTGAGTTCTGTCTTTTTATTACTGAGTGGTAAGTTTTCATTATTATTTGGTGGTGCTTTTTTATTGAAGTATATATTTGATATGTAATATTGTATTGGTTTCAGGTATATGGCAAAGTAATTCAGTTATATATTTTTTCAGATTATTTTCCATTGTAGTTTATTATAAGATATTGAATATAGTTCCTTGTGTAAATGCTTGTTGCACATCTGTAATTGAATTTGTTAGTATAGTTTCTTTACTCGGCCCTTATCGGAAACATACTTTCCAAACATTTTTTTCCCATTCTATGTATTGTCACTTCACTGTCTTGATAGTGTCTTTTGGTGCACAAAAAATTTTTTTTTAATTTAATTTTATTTTTAAACTTTACAGTATTGTATTAGTTTTGCCAAATATCAAAATGAATCCACCACAGGTATACATGTGTTCCCCATCCTGAACCCTCCTCCTTCCTCCCTCCTCATACCATCCCTCTGGGTCGTCCCAGTGCACCAGCCCCAAGCATCCAGTATCGGTGCACAAAATTTTAAATTTTGATAAATTCTAATTTATTTTTTCTTTGGTTGTTTGTGTTTTAAGTATCATATCTAAGAACCTATTATTACCTAATCCAAAAATGTGAAGATTTCCACCTGCTTTCTCTGAAGAGTTTTATAGTTTCAACTCTTACATTTAGATCTTTGGTCCATTTTAACTTTTGTTTATGGATATTCACTTGTCTAAGCCCCGTTTGTTAACTGTTATTTCCCTATTGAATTGTGTTAGTACCCTTTCAACAATCGAATGATCATATCATAATCTCAACAACAACAACAACAAAATCCTAATTAACCCAATTTTTAAGTGGGCAAAGGACTTGAATAAACATTTATCCTAAGAAATGTCCATCATTGAATGAAAGGATAAACAAAATGTGGTATATACATACAATGGAATATTATTCAGTCTTTAAAAAAAAGGAAATCATGTCATCTGCTATAACATGGATGAACCTTGAGGACATTGTGAAGTAAAATAAGCCAATCACAAAAAAAGACAAAAACCGTTATGATTCTACTTGTCAGAGGTATCTAAATTAATCACACTCATAAAAACAAAGTATGGTAGTTTACAGGGGCTGGGGGTGAGGTAGGGTGGGGTGTAGTAGTTCAAGCCACAGGTTTACCTTGGGAATGAAAATCCACTATATTGTGATTTTTTTTTTCTATCATAAGTGGTACTGGAAATATTGCAGTGAACAAAATATTTTAAAAAATTCCTTTGCCCTAATAAACAGTGGCTGACTTTATTTTTCTGGGCTCCAAAATCACTGCAGATGGTGAATGCAGCCATGAAATTAAAAGATGCTTACTCCCTGGAAGGAAAGCTATGACCAACCAAGACAGCATATTGAAAAGCAGAGACATTACTTTGTCAACAAAGGTCCGTCTAGTTAAGGCTATGGTTTTTCCAGCGGTCATGTATTGATGTGAGAGTTGGACTATAAAGAAAGCTGAGCGCAGAAGAATTGATGCTTTTGAACTGTGCTGTTGGAGAAGACTCTTGAGAGCCCCTTGGACTGCGAGGAGATCCAACCAGTCCATCCTAAAGGAGATCAGTCCTGAATATTCATTGGAAGGACTGATGCTGAAACTGAAACTCTAATATTTTGGCCACCTGATCCAAAGAGCTGACTCATTTGAAAAAATCCCTGATGCTGGGAAAGATTGAGGGCGGGAGGAGAAGGGAGCAACAGAGGATAAGATGGTTGGATGGCATCACCGACTCAATGGACATGGGTTTGGGTGGACTCCGGGAGCTGGTGATGGACCGGGAGGCCTGGCGTGCTGCGGTTCATGGGGTCACAAAGAGTCGGACACAACTGAGCAACTGAACTGAACTGAATAAGTGAGTAAGTGGGTTTCCCAGTGGGGCTTCCCAGGTGGCACTGGTGGTAAAGAATCCGCCTGCCAATGCAGGAGACACAAGAGACACAGATTCAATGCCTGGGTCAGGAAGATCACCTGGAGTAGGGAATGAAATAATGAGTGGAAGACAATAAACACTAAGAACATAATATAATAAGTTCTGTGAAGAAAAATAAGTCAAAGTGAGGGAATAGAGTGACAGAAAATGGAAAAGGAGAGCTTTTTCTTTTTTTTAAGATGGTAGAAAATAACATTTAAGCCAAAATTTGAAGTGCTTTAAGATTTCAGCACTTGTAATTCACTTCTGGCATGTGGCATAAAATGATAGAGTTTGCAGTCTTAAAAGGATCACTTAATCATTGAACTTTAGAGCTGTTGAAAACAACAGAACTCTTTCTTCTGATGAACTCTGATGCAAAAATCCATCATGGCAGAATGATGCAGCTCTGGTTGAAATGCAAAAGTGGAGAGTTTCAAACCTCCCTCTTGTTCCTCTTTTTCTTTTTCCACGGTTTCTCCTCCTAGCACCTTGAAAGTTCCTGTAGGGAACCCAGAACCGTTTGAAAACTTCTCAGCATTTTGCAGGTGTGTAAACTAAAGCTGCTGCTGCAGCTGCTGCTGCTAAGTCACTTCAGTCGTGTCTGACTCTGTGTGACCCCATAGACGGCAGCCCACCAGGCTCCCCTGTCCCTGGGATTCTCCAGGCAAGAACACTGGGGTGGGTTGCCATTTCCTTCTCCAATGCATGAAAGTGAAAAGTGAAAGTGAAGTCGCCCAGTCGTGTCCGACTCTTAGTGACCCCATGGACTGCAGCCTACCAGGCTCCTCCATCCATGGGATTTTCCAGGCAAGAGTACTGGAGTGGGTTGCCATTGCCTTCTCCAAACTAAAGCTGCTGCTGCTGCTAGGTCATTTCAGTCGTGTCCAACTCTGTGCGACCCCATAGACGGCAGCCCACCAGGCTCCCCCGTCCCTGGGATTCTCCAGGCAAGAACACTGGAGTGGGTTGCCATTTCCTTCTCCAATGCATGAAGGTGAAAAGAAAAAGTGAAGTCGCTCAGTCGTGTCTGACTCTTAACGACCCCATGGACTGCAGCCTTCCAGGCTCCTCCGTCCATGGGATTTTCCAGGCAAGAGTACTGGAGTGGGGTGCCATTGCCTTCTCCAAAACTAAAGCTAAGAGAACTTAAATACTACCTATAGGCCCTCAGCTAATTATTGTTAAAACACTTTCCACTTTGTTATCCATTCAGAAAATGTCTGAACGTTCACTATATGCCAGTGCTGTGCTAGTAGAGTTCTTTAGATATATCAGGGAACAAAGACAAGTGCCTGACCTCACAAAGTTTTTATTATACTGGGAAGAGATAAACGCCCCCAAATAGGCAATTTATAGCATAGGAGGCAGTGTGGTAATAACATCCATCTATATGGATGCTCAAGGAAAGCTCTACAGTAGCTGCTATTCTAAAAAATAAGTTAGACCATTTAAGAGGAGCTGCGTTCATATATTCAAATGAAGAGAACCCTAAAATGTGGTCAGAGTCAGTATCAGGATGCTGCAAATAACGAAGACAATCCCAACATGTAATAGTTAAACCCAGGGTAGTTTGTCTCCAGCTTTGGTTAATTCAGTGTTTCTGTGATCGTTTTAAGAACAAGGGTTTTTCTCATCTTTCCGTACATCCATTCTTTTGGTCAAAGTATAGCTGTTAGAATTCTAGAGATAAAATCCAGACATAGTGTCCAGCAGAGACACTCTTCTTTACCCTATTTAAGAGCTAAAGGAGCCTTTCAGAATCTTCTTGAAGCCTGTAGCAAGCTTCCTCTCATGCCCTATTGACCAGAACTGGTTCACATGGCAACTCTCAGTCAAGTTGCCAGCTGGAGAATGGGATTACTATGATTTACTCAAAGAAATTAGGATTCATCCTTAAGATTTCTCCTGTTTATTCATTGCAACATTTGTGTGTGTGTGTACACAAATGTGTATATTACAAATGCCACTTTTAATACAGTGACTGCAAAAATGAACAAGGTTTTCCAGACAGTGGTTCTGTGAGGTCCTCATAGGGAACAATTTGTGGTAATATCCCTTTTACTTGATATGAATTCAGATTTCACAGAGTCCTCTTTGCTGGGCTCATTTCTTATAATTTGAATCTAGATTCCAAAGCTAACTTCCCGATGTTTTTCCAGGTATTGAGGCTTACTAGAATAAGAGAGATGAATTATGTCTTATAAAGAAACTGTTGACCATAGTAATTCTGTTTAAACTAATTATTTTTACCCTGAATCTAAAACGTCTTTGATACTGCAGGGGTGTCAGAGCAAACATTTTCCTTATACTTTCTGAAATTCTGGTAAGTTTTTTCTCTTTTGGATTTGAGCCTGGGAGATGTGAGCAGGAATTTTTCTATTATTCTCACCCCTCTCATGTCAATGGGATAGGTAGTCAAGATCTGCTTAGTTATTAGTTGGTCTGCAGAATTCTTGCAGACATTTCTATGTTTTCACTTAAAGTGCTTTTATTTTCAAAGTCCTTTAATTCAGTGCTTCTGAAAGTTTAGTGTGCATGTGAAATACCTGACGATCTTATTAAAATGCAGATTCTGAGATTCTTCATTTCTAAGAAGCACCCAGGTGATGAGACCACACTCTGTGGAGCAGAGTTTAATTGTTGTCCTGCACAGTTCCATCAAGTCAGACAAGAACATTGAAACCTGAAGTCAGTTACATAGATAACAGATGGGGATCTCTTTTAGAAGAGGGATTAGATTTCCAAGACTAATAATTAGATTAGAAGTTTTTGGTATTTCTTCTTTCTAGCTCTTTTTTTCCCATTGACTTCCTTAATAACCTCACTCTAGTAACTTTATTCAAACAGAATTTTGAAGGGTTGGGAACTTTGAATGTTCTAGAGCTAATTATTTGGTCTTGAATATTGTTTATGGGGTATATGTTTGTTTCTTTTAGAACACTGCAAATGAGCATTAATTTGCAGTGAACATGTTTGGAAAATGGAAAAGAAAAATGTGATTTTCTTAAAAGTCATTATTTGGGACTTTGAACAGTTTTAATAAAAATGAGAGGAAACTTGCAAGGAAGAAGACTAGACATAAGCTCAGTGTTTATCAGTGCCCCCTGGATTTATGGTATATCTACACTTTGGAAAATTCTTCAAGAGATGGGAATACCAGACCACCTGACCTGCCTCCTGAGAAATCTGTATGCAGGTCAAGAAGCAACAGTTAGAAGTGGGCATGGAACAACAGACTGGTTCCAAATAGGAAAAGGAGTATGTCAAGGCTGTATATTGTCACCCTACTTATTTAACTTATATGCAGAATACATCATGAGAAACTCTGGGCTGGAGGAAGCAAAAGCTGGAATCAAGACTGCCAGGAGGAATATCAATAACCTCAGATATGCAGATGACACCACCCTTATGGCAGAAAGTGAAGAACTGAAGAGCCTCTTGATGAAAGTGAAAGAGGAGAGTGAAAAAGTTGGCTTAAAGCTCAACATTCAGAAAACTAAGATCATGGCATCTGGTCCCATCACTTCATGGGAAATAGATGGGGAAACAGTAGAGACCGTGTTAGACTTTATTTTTCTGGGCTCCAAAATCACTGCAGATGGTGACTGCAGCCATGAAATTAAAAAACACTTACTCCTTGGAAGGAAAGTTATCACCAACCTAGACAGTGTATTAAAAAGCAGAGACATTACTTTGTCAACAAAGGTCCATCTAGTCAAGGCTATGGTTTTTCCAGTGGTCATGTATGGATGTGAGAGTTGGACTATAAAGAATGCTGAGCACCGAAGAATTGATGCTTTTGAACTGTGGTGTTGGAGAAGACTCTTGAGAGTCCCTTGGACTGCAAGGAGATCCAACCAGTCCATTCTAAAGGAGATCAGTCCTGGGCGTTCATTGGAAGGACTGATGTTGAAGCTGAAACTCCAATACTTGGGCCACCTGATGCAAAGAGCTGACTCATTGGAAAAACCCTGATGCTGGGAAAGATTGAGGGCAGGAGGAGAAGGGGATGACAGATGATGAGATGGTTGGAAGGCATCACCGACTCAATGGACATGGATTTGGGTGGACTCCGGCAGTTGGTGATGGACCAGAAGGCCTGGCGTGCTGCAGTTCATGGGGTCGCAAAGAGTCGGACATGACTGAGCAACTGAACTGAACTAAACTGAACTTGGCTTTAGTGCTAAATTGTGCCATCTTTAAAGGATTTTTAGAAAAGTAGAATTTGAATAGCTGGGCATAGTTGAATGACTGGATGGACATGAAATGTAGAAAAGAATAAATTAAAATACATATTAAAGTATATCAGAGAAAAGTATTTCAGGAGTTTAAGTTGCAAAAATTTAGTTTTATGCAGAATATCAAATAGTATCGCTGAGATGGACTCAGCCAATACAGGAAGCTCCCTTCTTGTTTCTTGTATATAGAAACATCAGAGGAAATAACCAGGAAAGATAGTATTTTTGATGATGTGGTATTTTTAGAACATGGCAGGACTTGAAAGCAAGAAAAGGGGTTCTCACGGGTCAGAAACAAAGAGGAAACTCTGATGGTAGAAAGTGAACTCAACAGTGTATGGTCCTCAGGGAAAATATCTCATATGGCTTAGAGGCCTTAGTGTCCATACAGGGATAAGACGCACGCTACAGGTGCCAGAACTGCACACTCGTAAACCTAGAAAGAGCTGTCCTTTCCATGTCAGACACGAGAAACATGCACCCCCAGCTCCCACCCCTTTTATAAAAGGGAAGAAACGGTTATTCTCAGGAAACTAGAGACTGGGCCTCACTGTCTACATTACCAATAACCTAGTGCAGAAACTCTAAGCCTCAAAATGTTTCAGAGCCCGAAATCCTCCATAGGTCTTTCCCTAGAAGAAAAAAAACCCACAAAACTATGTCATAAATATATCTCAACAACCCAGGGGTTTGATCACAGATTCTCTTGGAACAAAACAGCTTCTGCCAAATGATCACACATCCAAGAACAACGGCACATACACAGGAGCCACCCATTTTGAGAGATTAGAAGATGGCATGTTAAAGGGGGTCAGGCAGAGTTACACACAAGAAACTAGAAGTAACTAGAACAGTCTGAGAGAAACCTTCAGTTAATCTTTTAAAAATATTGTAGGGAATGAGAATTCATTAAACAAGAATAAAATGTTACCAAAAAAGAACAGGTAGATTTCAAAGACAGACAAATGTAATTTTTAGAAATAGAATTTGTATCTGGGAAGAGAAATACAAACCATGTAAATTAACCCAAGGAAAATCAAATTATGAAATCTGAAATTTCGTGACTGGATAAGAAGGTCAGATTATAAAACCAAAAGTAAATTTGAGACATAATCTTTTAGAAATCTAAAGCTAGCTTAATACTAAAGATCTCATTTTGCCAAAGACTCTACCATATCAAAACCTGCCAGTGAATTTCAAAGCATAACCCTTTAGCCTTAAAATTGATTGTCCCTGCTTAGTCCGCTTGCTGTAGAATCATTAGTAGGAAGAAAAGTACCACTAATGGCAGTTCTTCTTTCCATTTGTCGCTCATAAAACTTTGGGGAAATCAGTGTGGCTCTGACTCCTTATCGGTAATCTGCAGCTTTGTGCAATAATCTGTTTATATAAATTTATAAAATGAATGTTGTGAAAGTCTTTGCAGTTTAATTCCTTGGGAGTGTCCTGTCTTTACTGTTTCTTCTCCCCTCCTATAATTTGGTATTCTATGACAATATCATTATTATTTTGGTTACTATTAGATAGCTTTCTTTAGACATTGGCTAACATTTGTGTATGGAGATTACTATTCAGTCACTTTGACAGCGTGTATTGTACTTGAAATTGTTTTTCTTGCAGTGGTCCTGAGTGCGACTTTGATTTTCCGTATTCCCTCATGTACCATAGCTCACATTTTTGAGATGAGTTTGGGGTACAGTTTGCAGCAACAGAATAGATAGCTTTCTGCAAAAGGTAACTGGTCCCAATGGGGTTCAAACTTGTGATCTTGGCCTCATTATCACACTTTTGTAACCATCAGACCTAATAGATATATTATATGTATTTTAGTCTATAATCTTGAAATCAAGTCATATTTTTAATTACTCAAGGTTTATTTCAAATATGTAATTAAAAATTACTTTGGGGCATTTCTCACTTTTGTTTGATAGTAAAAGTAACAAAAGTAAAGCAGACAGCCAAAGAACCTAACTCACTTTTCATCTTCCCTGTGTTTTCTATGACAGGGAAAGTCACAAAAGTGAAGCTCGCAGGCAAAGACCTAACTCACTTTACGGAGAGTGCCACGGTACCTTTTTCTTTCAGTGAGGCTGTAGCAGGTCTGATGTCAGTCACTTTAGAGACCTTTAGACCTCAGTGCTCATTTACTGCTAACATGTTCCAGCTCTGCTTCTGCATTATGAAGATCATCTGTCAACACTTTGAGATATTCTCCTTTGTTATTAAGCTTGTGATGCTCTACACTGGCAGGTTTTTTGCCAATTATAGTTAAGGTACAATAGTGTATTCAGCAGATCAAAGTCTCGCATTGGCGGTAGAGGAATGATTTGTAAGTCTTTATTCATCTGAATTGTACAATAGAACACCTGAGGAATGCAAATAATCCCTCTGAGGAATCTGCAGGAAAGGCTGTTAAAATGACAGGGTAAAACTATTGTTATTCTGAATTGATATTTTAGCCAAAGTCATTATTTCTTGTCTTGTTGTCTCATAACTGTTCTAGTTTTATTAGCTATGTTGACCATATTTTTGAAACAAAACGTATATGATATTTTTGTTTTCTTTTGCATGGGCTTGTTTTATTTTATTTTCATTGAATCTATATTTGGTATGTTATTTTTCCTTTTTTTATTACATTTCTGATTTCTGATTCTGGCTTGCGGTTACTAAAACCATCAATGAAAAATTTTAAAATACAGTTTTGTTTGAATAGTGTAAGTCTGTAAAATAAGTTAGAATCTCATAATGTTCTTTCCTTCATAATTTTGGATAAGAAAACAACTGGTTTGGATTTCCTCTTTTAAAGGACATATATTTGGTTCCAAAATACATCTTAGGGGTTGGTCCATTATTTCTAGGATATGACCAAAAGGGAAAAAAAAAAAATATTACAAAGATAAAAAATCACTGATAGTTTGTTTTTGTTTTGTTTTTTTTTGGCCACACCATGCAGCATGTGGGATCTTAGTTCCCCAACCAGGGATTGAACTTGTGCCCCCTGCAATGAAAGCATGGAATCTTAACCACTGGACCACCAGGGAGTTCCCCATTGATAAATAGTAAATAAATAAATTATAGGTTAGCCTCATATAGCAAACATGTATGAACTATTGTGTGAGTTTTTCATTCCTTTATCCCATTCTACTCAGTAGTCCATGTTCTTAATTTTCTGATAACTCTGATCCCTGCCGTTTTGTTTGATGGTAAGTGTTAGGGTTTAGTTCTTGTGTTTCTTATCCACTGTAGTGATGTTTTACATTGTTTTTTTTTAAGGATTTCTGCCTCAATTTTCTATCATGATAGTTATTAAAGCCTTGGTCTAAATATGCGAGACAAGTATAAGTGATATACCTTGAACTGTGAAATCTATACCCATTTCTATACTAAGCTCTATCCCAGAATCATAGGCATGTCTGCTGTGATTATCTGAGAATAAAAATATTAATAGTAATTGCTGTTAATATTTGTTTATGATATGCCAAGCTTTACTTTTCTAGGTTCTTTACCTACAGTATAATGTGTACTCTTACTATTTCTGTGAATAAGGAAACTGAAGTTTAGAAAGGTTTAGAAACCTGCCAAGAGTAAAAAGCTAGCATAGTGGTAGGATCAGAACCTAGTTAATATACTCACTACACTTACTTCATTTATGCTCTAACTGCCACTTTGCTAAATTGCTCCATGCTTACAAAATTCTGTAAAGCAATTATCCTTCAATAAAAAAATAAATTACAAAGAAAAAAAATTCCATGCTTGGGAAGAAATCACTCAATAATGCTTTAGAATCTGAAAT
Source organism: Bos grunniens (assembly GCF_055505025.1). NCBI lineage: Eukaryota > Metazoa > Chordata > Mammalia > Artiodactyla > Bovidae > Bos > Bos grunniens. The sequence continues at coordinate 114,244,966 of NC_141166.1, read as the reverse complement.
GATTCTGAAAAGAATCAATAATGTCTTTTCAGGTAATACTTGATATCAATTTCCTAACTGATTTGGCTTTCCAAACCCTTTTCTATTAAAGGAATTTATTTCCTCTGTAGTTCTGTTATTCATGATTCTACAAAAGTGAGATTCATGAGAACAATGTATACACAATCAACCAGGTTTGTAAACCTATATATTTGGACTTTGGGGGGGGCGGGGAGATTAGCAAAAATCTCAAAACCAGTGACAACTGTAAGGTCTTGTTAGTCCAAGAAGGAATTGAACTAGGCATATAGATATCTGGGAGGAACAAATTAATTATTTGTCAAAGCTCCTCAAAATTAGCTGATACTTTTAGGTGTGATTCCTGTAAATCCAGAACTTCGTGTTTTTTGCTTTTTAAAAATTTATTTTGTAAAGGAAGATAGTAAATCATAACATTGAGATTCTCAAGGTCACAGGTGTTAATACTGAATGAATTTAGTGTAACTGCAAAAAGTTTTAAAATATTTGTACGATAGTTCCTATAGATAATGTTAACATAAAACTAGATTACAGTAAAATATTATGGCGTGTACCTGAAGCAGTTGCTGCCTGTTAATGCCTTGACCTTGGAAAGCTATACACAAAAAGATGGCATCATAAAACCGTGCAATTCTTATGAATATGTATGCGCTACTTGATAATAATGAATGTGGTACAGTCATGCATGCACTACAAGATAATGTTGTGCCCTTTTTTGTCTACAGGTTGATAAAAATTAAAGAGTGGGTGGACAAGTATGACCCAGGTGCCTTGGTCATTCCTTTTAGTGGGGCCTTGGAACTCAGGTTGCAAGAATTGAGTGCTGAGGAGAGACAGAAGTATCTGGAAGCGAACATGACACAAAGGTTAATTAGCATTCATTTTCCCTACACTTTATTATCAACTATTTCCTTGCAGTAATTTAATTGCTTGCGCTGATAGAATAATAAATGACAGAGTAATTACCATTATAAAGAGGGAATCTTCTCCTTTCTTTACCATGAGACAGAGTGAAAAGATTTATTTTAAATTAAGTTTTTAACTGTCATCTGTCATCTCTGTACAGTGTTTTAATTATAACATAGGTATTAGTTATGTATATTTTTGAGAAGGAATGATCGCCAAAACTCTTTCGTCATGTTCAGTGGGGGCGGGGAAAGAGTGAATCAATTGCCTTAATTTTTTTCTGAGTAACAGTAATATATTGTTTAAACATTGGATTTCAATCAAATAATTTTGCTTTCATGACCCACGTCTGGGAAATAACTGATATTGGAGGAAAATAACCATAGAATGGGTAGATCAAATTTTTCTTTTTCTATAGTAAACAATTCAAAATGATATATTTAGACTAATATAATTAAAACTAATTTTTGAAGAGATTTTTTAGGAATAGTTACATGCTTTCTGACCTCTTCAAGTGTATTATAAAAGAAAAATGGTCATTTACTAATCTCTCTAACATTTTCTGCTTGAAATGAATATTTTAGGTTCATACTGATCTCTGGCACAATCTACTTATATGTTGAGTGAATTTGTTTCATTTTATTTCAGCGCTTTGCCAAAGATCATTAAGGCTGGGTTTGCAGCACTCCAACTAGAATACTTTTTCACTGCAGGCCCAGATGAAGTGCGTGCATGGACCATCAGGGTAAGATTCATACTTATTCATCAGCTATATCCAGTTCCACACTATTGAATTCAGATTGATATCACTGACTTTGAAGTTTGTCATGGTGGCGGTTAGCTAGTCATTACAGATGAGGTTTTTGTCCAGGATAACTTTAATTATTTGTGAGCTGCTGAACAGTGAAAGTGGAGCGGCATTGATTGAGGCAGGTAACAATTGATTCTGCCTATTACATAGTCTGAATTTCTTCATCCTGTAGAATCTGTCTACCCTCCTCCTGTGGTCAGAGATAAGACGCACCAGTATTGTGCTTGCTTAATCTGTGTGACTGGGTTTGTCTGCAGTGAAATTGATGTTGCTTTTCATTTTGTATTCGCTAAGTTTGTTTGGGTTGCGGGTGGTTCTTTCCTCCTTTGCTTTGCTCGGATTACATTTTCAGCAATAAAAGCAATATGACATCATTATGCTCTTCATAGATACACAGTTGGGCTAAAGAGCTAAAGAGCTAAACTCAATGTGTAATAATTCATGCCTTTTAAAATTTGAATTTATAGAAATAGTGTTTATTTTTACAGTGTTTTATATTCAGTCTTCTTTAATAATGTGATGCGTATTTTTAAAATATTGATATATAACTGATTGCCACCAGAAAGAATGACTAATTTATTCCCAAAGGACAATAGAAACAGAACTGTAATGGCTGGCTTTTAAGTGAAAATACATTGTAATACGGTAGTTACTGTTGAAAAATATTTTGAAACATATGTAATCCAAAATCGTCTTACAGAATCTAAAAATAACATCTGAACTTTCAGAAATATTCAGTGTCTTATTCATTCTTTTATTATGCTTTCTTAGTGTATGGTACATGATGAATTTTAGGGCTGCTTTCATTCCTGTTTTCACTGGCTACATTAATTTATTATTACATTTATTTTGATTTAAGATGGATAGGAGCATGAAGTCAGTTCAGCATAATGTTAAAGGCGTCGTGTGAATGTGAGATTCGCTTTTCTTTGATCTCCTCTTTTCTTTGTTAAAAAAAACATTTGATTGACTTATAACTAAGGTCCTTTTATATCGACATACAAATTATGTCAAAGCAATTTGGGTTGGTAAACAAATTGCTAGGGTTTATTTTTACTGTATATTTTAAAGCCTTAAAACTTCCAAACTTAAGTATGTGCAGAAGGAAAGATAACATGTTCTGGGCTTGAAAATGTGAAAGCTGGTTTATCTTAAGACTGATTGTAAGTATCCATGATTTAATGTGCTAGGATATTTAGTCAGGTAAGCATCAGTGAGTAGCCATATTAACCCAATACATCTTTTATTGTAAAAACTGTGCTTTATAGTGTCAGACTCCTTATCACTTTAACATGCTTTATTAAGCAGCCTTTAGGTCACCATTATTTCTCAAATTTCTTTCCATGGTTGTGTGTGTCTGGAATGTATGTCCTTGTAGTTTAACATATGGGGTAATTATAAGACATTTCTCTTCCTATATCAACTTGAATTTTCTCTCATGGTGGTTAGAGGCAGGGTTTATTATGTAAAGTGTTCAAAATTTTATGAGGATTTAAAAATTATTTGCTGAACATAGATTGTATGATTTGTTGGAAATATCTTAAAAATGTCCCTTTATATATTGATTTTTATATGTTCTTTAGATGAGCTGAAATTTTCAAGGCTTTTTATCTTTTTAAAACCTTTGATAATTCAGCTTGAAAGCTACTTTTAAAATCCTTTTTTTTTCCCCACCGTGAAGAATAGAAAATCGAAATGAAACCTACACCAAACCAGGCCACTGCATCTAAATCGATAAATCTGTGGATGACTGTTAGGAAAAACAAAGCTACGCTGCTTTAACATCTACTGATTTGTCTGTGCTAAATCTGCTGCTCAGATAGTGCCCTGTATTGAAAATGTTCTAATTTGTATATCAGACATCTTAACTGTTATTAAACTAAGTTTAAGTTGAACCCAACTGCAGATAAAACAAAAGAAACTCTACGCTTTCAATCAGTCATCATAAATGCAATTAGTTTTCCCTGGTCTTCCTTTTCAAAGAAAGGGACGAAGGCTCCTCAAGCTGCAGGAAAGATTCACACAGATTTTGAAAAAGGATTCATTATGGCTGAAGTAATGAAATACGAAGATTTTAAAGAGGAAGGTTCTGAAAATGCAGTCAAGGTAAGGAATTATTTTCTAGTTTCATACTTAATAATTTTTGCTGATATGAAGATACTCATGATTCAAATGAATGATAACGATCTTTTAAACTGTGTCAGCGTTAGTGTTAACTATCAACTGTATGTACTATCAACTGAGCCATAGATATTTACATACTCTTAGGCAGCTTTTTAAATGTATAAATTGTTATTAATTTTGTGGTGTTTTTCTAAAACTGAAAAAGAAATTTTAAAGCTGGCTTTAAGTAGTTATCAATAATTTCAAAGAATTTGTTCACTGATGACCAGTGAAAACTTGAACTTATTATACTTGAATATCTGAAATAAAAGTAGTATGTGTATACATATGGGTTAATTCAAGGAAAACAATGTAAATTTAGTCAAATAAAACCTGTTTTTGCTGAACTTCATGGTTGTACTTTTTTTAAAAAAGATCTCTGAGAGCTTAATTTGCTTTCTCAACACTAGAGGGCAGGTCCAAAATTGTGCTTTATTTTAGCTAATAAGTATAATTTAGTTTGCATCCACTAATAGTGAAGCTGTGTTATGCAGACGTAATGAATGATTTCTTTTAATGTAAACTCTGTTAGAGACTTGATTTTGTTTGACTTTATTAGGTTTACTTAGCAAAATCCAGTAGGTGTGTCAACTCTAATCAACAGACAGGTCAGGGAGGTAAACTGGCATTATAAGCAGGCGTCTTTACCTTTAATTTGTTATTTGAAGACTAGTATAGAAAATGTTTAAAAAAAATTTTTAGAGCAGTCTTGTATATTTCCTAATTTTAAAGAAATCCAAAAAAGTTTATTTCAAGTTTATTCTCATTGGTATCATTGGAGAGATCATATGGAACAGCAGGACTATAATAGAATTGTTGAAACCCCAGGAAGAGAAGGGGGAAATCTTGGTGTAGTTGGTTCAATGTGGAATGAGAGCCATTTTGTTTTTTTTAAAGGCGTGAAAGAAGTTACAGTTTATACTAAACAAAGTCATTAACTTCTCAGTGTTGTCATCTGTGGCGATAGTTAGATATGCAAGTTCAGTGTATTAAGATTGAACTTTGTCAAGAATACTAATTAGACTTGAAAACTCTCAGATTATTTTTCAACATGTTATGTCATGCTGGCATATATATTTTTCATAGACTAAAGGTTAAAATAAGGATACTTTTCTATTACTAGAATTCAGAAATCAGATGCTTCTTTTTTATATTCTCATGGGATAAGCCTGTTTTACCAACCCTTAATAGATGTCTATGTTGTAATTTATAAACTTGAAAGTTATATAAATTGTGAATACTTCCTTTAACAATACAGAAATGTTATAATATACAGTAAAAAAAAAATGTTGCCTGCTTGTAGAAATGCTTAACAATAACTAGGAGGTTTTATGCAATAAACTGGAAAAGGTTGACCTCTGGCTTTTCAGCTTAGAATACCATTAAGTATTTTAGGCTTTTTTTTTTCTTTTTTAATTTCCAAAACATTTCAAAATTTGAACTCCAAATTAAATAAAGCATTTATGAATTTCTTTTATTCAACAAATACTTGCATATTATCACGTAAGTTTTAGGTTTGAGAGCAAGATTGTGTATATGTGTATGTATGTATATGTATGTATATGTATTTCAAACATCAGTGCAGCATAACTAATTTAATGCCAGTGCTGTGAACTATATACTGAATAGCTCTGTGTGGGCTTTGTAGTCTACAGGGATATCACATTATTAGCAATCATATCTGCTTAGGCAAAGCTGGCTTCTACAGATGGCTGCTTTCAAGTGCAAATGAACTGGTTAGACGTGTCTTGTTTAATACATACTCAAGATTCACAAATGGGTATTGATTTTTTTTTCCAACCAGTGTTTCTGATAGCAGTGGAAATGGATTAAATGGTCTCTAGAGAATTTAAAGGAACACTGTCACCTTTAATTAGTAGTAAACTTGAGTCATAACAAAGTATATAAACTTACACTTAATATGTCATGCCAATTATGTATTTGATTTAAATTGTCTATATAGTTTTATAACATTGGACTTTAGATTCTCAAGACAAGTAGCACACGGCCTTCCATACATTACAACTTTGGAAAAAATCGTATAAGAGTATTGTGTGTGTGTGTGTGTGTGTGTGCCTTTTAAAATGTTAGGGTATGTTGACTTTTTAAAAATTAGCTTCATTTTTAAAAGCACTTAGTAGGTGATTTTTATATGTGGTCTAGATAATTGTAATATGCTTACTAGGGCTCTGTGACCTGGTTTGTTGATTTTAACCTCAGATGTATGATCTTAGTCTTGTTTCTGATTAGTATAATTGCACTTGACTTTGAACATTCTTATCAATATCTTCAAAGGGAAGTACTAATCTTGTTGGTCAAAGGTTTTGTGTTCTCGATAAGTTCTAGCAGAAGGAAAATACTTTTGAGAATTTTTTGTTTTTCTAAAAGACCCCCAGGTCCTCAGTGTTGCGTGGTTGACGTCAGGTCACGCAGGACAGGGTTGGTGGTGTGCAGTGTGCAGTGTGGATGTGTAGATATTGAAGACCCTGTCGTGCTGAGGATGAAGTGTGTGTGCTGTGCCCCACAGGGAACCTGAGTCTCTGTGTAACTGCTGCTTATTTGTACAAGAATCACCAGAAGATTGCTCATCTTGATCTGCGTGCCAGCAGGTGGAATCAGTTGCTTTGCCGACTGATTTACAAGTGGAAAAAAATACCTATCTTTGCATTTCCAACCTGTTAGAGTCTGCTTGTAACTACGGCCATTAGTCAGTAAACTTCTGTGTGTTGAATTTTAGTATACACCATTGTGTACGGCCATTGTCAAGATCAAATTAAAAACTACAAAGAAGCAATTTAAAATCTGTAATTCCAATTGATACTTGTAGCATGCTGTGTCTTTGGCATCATCAGTATCACCAAAGAATTTCTTTAAGTAAATATTGCAGCTTTAACCTAACTATATAATCTTTTTTTCCTGCCTGGTTTGATCTGTTTGTTACAGTGACTTGCCGGATGTTTGCAGACACATCAGAAATGTACCATAAACAGCATGTAATGAAACTTAATGATATTGGTATAATTACATTTATGTACCAACAGTTTAGTGGAGAATACATTATGATTATGTATGTATGGAAAATCTAGTGCTGCCCAAATCAGGAATATTTTGCTTCTCTCCAAGTCTAGTTTTGAACTTGTGTGCCTTCCTGTATTTTTTTTTTCTTTAATCTGACCCAAGATGTGGAATACTTTTTGCATGTGCTCCTACCATTTACCTTATATATTTCATTGTAAACTAACACATTTCCTTTGTATTTCTTATTTACAGGCTGCTGGAAAGTACAGACAACAAGGCAGAAATTATATTGTTGAAGATGGAGATATTATCTTCTTCAAATTTAATACACCTCAGCAACCGAAGAAGAAATAAATTTTAATTATTGCTCAGATAAATGTACAACTTCCAAAAGGCATATACTTTTTTTTTTTTTTTTAATTAAAATTTCTGAAAACTGAAAGGGCAGGTAAAGTTGGGGTGATGGGAATCTTCTACAAACAATTATTTTTATTTGTTTTAAAATTAAAATACTGTGTACCTCCAATGAGATGCAAGTTCACCAAATGTGAACAGCTTTGCTTTTCACGTGATTAAGACCCTACTCCGAATTGTAGAAGCTTTTCAGGAACCATATTACTCTCATGATACTTCATTAATCTCCATCATGTATGCCAAGCCTGACACATTTGACAGTGAGGACAATGTGGCTTGCTCCTTTTTGAATCTACAGATAATGCATGTTTTACAGTACTCCAGATGTCTACACTCAATAAAACATTTGACAAAACCAGCCTTGGTGTGTTTGGGGATGTCTGTATTGACTGACTGTGGTGTGCTGAATGCGATATGGCACCTGGCGGTTGCTGATTACAGAATTTTAAGGCGTGCGTATGACACAGTAACTAGCGTGTGGGGCAGCTGCAATTGTATCTTAGAAGTGGGTCTTTCATAGGAATCAGAAGAATAGTCTACCAGGGATTTGTCTCCAGAAAGTTAATTAATTTGTAGATGGACATTTATTGAAAGATGATAGCAATGATATCACAAAAGATATATCCTAGGTGACTATGACCAGAAAGAAAACAGTGCTGGGGGAAAATTCTACCTCAAAAATTAAAGGATTTCTTGTTGTTGTTGTTGTTCTGACCATATTGGAGAGAATGTTCATTTTTAATCATTCCTTTGAAATTATTGTGATGAAATCGTTGTGAAAACTAACCCATTCATATCTGATGAGTTATAATTTTGTTTTGATTCAGTAGTGAGTATAAAAATTAGTTACTAAAAAGATTAGATCTTGAAAATTATAAAACTTTTAAAATACTTGCTATTAACATATTTTAAGATGAGTTGAAACTTTAGCATATGCAAGTTAAGCACTTTATAAAATTGTAGCAGAAAATTCTGAAAGAAAAATATGGTTAAGTAGTTATCTGGAGATCGTTTGCCACTTAGCCTTCTTCTCTTATGGTGACAGTCGTAGCGTTCCTCCCTGAACCCTCCCTTCCTCTCCCAGTTAACACTCCTGCAAGGCTGCCCTTGTCCCCACCCATGGCCCTTTTGTGCTCCTCTGTGATCAGAGGATCATTTCAGTTAAGTGCAGACCCCCAACTAGGCCAGCTCTTGCCTCTACTGTGTTATTTTGTTACATTAAAGGTAAAAACACACATAAACTTAACATTGAAAGTTACTTAATGTAGCACAAAAAGCAAGAAGTGATTTTAAGGGCAATTTGCTATAAAGAGGGCTTCCCTGGTGGCTCAGATGGTAAAGAATCTGCCTGCAATACAGGAGACCTGGGTTCCATCCCTCCATCAGAAAGATCCCCCGGAGAAGGGAGTGGCAACCCAGTCCAGTATTCTTGCCTGGAGAATTCATGGACAGAGGAGCCTGGTGGGCTACAGAGAACAGAGGACCCCTGGTGGGGTCACAAAGAGTCAGACACAACTGAGCGACCAACACTTTCACTTCTTTCACTTGCTATAAAGAGGAAAGGGTGCTTAAGGAGGATTTGATTGAGTAATGAATACAGTTTAGAAGCTCTTTAGTTGAGTATGTTCTTTATGAGAATCAGATACTGATATTCTTTTGCTAACATAAAAATCAGAACTGCAGCAGGGAAATAATAAAATTAAGTGAACAAAATTTTTTTTGTTTTAAGGATTAAGTAAAACATAAATGAAACTCGGGTACAGGTGCAGTTGACCAAGTTTGCAGTGAAAATTCCTGTTATACTTCTGAATTGGAGAAATGTAGAGATTTGTGGATTGTTTGGGATTTCACCAATATAAGAAGAAATCCAATCTCTTGCTTTTGAGTCCTCTCCAAAATAAATTGCATAGATGTCTTAAAGAAGTTTGGAATTTCATTTAAAAGGCTTAAAGATTGTGTAATTTTACTTTCTCTTAACTTCTAATGTGGTAATTGCACATTGCAGAATAGAAGTTTTAATAAGAGACAAGTTCGTTTTGAGGTAACTGCCTTCATTAGGGCTGAAATTAAATGCTGGAGATAAGTTTAATTTGGTTAGAAGTCCTACAGTATTCTGTATGTGTGTACAAATTTTTATTTTCTACAAAAGTTGAGAATTCCAAGAACTTTTGCATGTAGATAACTGGGTATATACCTGTATCTTCATGTTTTCCCCCTTTTAATATTGGTGATAGTTAATGTATTTGTAGGATTATAAGTGAATTTTTTTTCACTTATCTATAGATCCGTCTTAATCAGATTTTTTGGTAAGAGAAATTTGATTTTAAAAAGTTCCCGAGATCCCGGGTCAGCGTAGCCATGGCGACTCGTGTCCTTTGTGCCTGTGTGCGCAGGGCACCTGTGTTCCCACGGCCTTCGCGCCACTGCCCAGGCTCCCCACGCTAGCCGTGGCCCGGCCGCTCAGCACTACCCTCTTTGCCGCGGAGACCCGGACGAGGCCTGGGGCTCCGCTGCCGGCCTTGGTGCTCGCGCAGGTTCCAGGCACAGTTACACAGCTGTGCCGCCAGTATAGCGACGCACCACCTTTGACATTGGAGGGAATCAAGGACCGTGTTCTTTACGTCTTGAAACTATGACAAGATTGACCCAGAAAAGCTTTCAGTAAATTCCCATTTTATGAAAGACCTGGGCTTAGACAGTTTGGACCAAGTGGAGATTATCATGGCCATGGAGGATGAATTTGGGTTTGAAATTCCTGATATAGATGCGGAGAAGTTAATGTGCCCACAAGAAATTGTAGATTACATTGCAGATAAGAAAGATGTATGTGAATAAAATATCAGACCCCTTTTCCTCACTGAGAGAAGGCTCAGAAGATGCTGGCGAGTGTCTGGCAGTGAGAACACATTTCTGCATCATTGCTGACTTTGAGAGTAATTCTGTTTAGACTTGTATTTAAATTGTCTTAAGTGTTTTTGCCCTTTGAAAATAAATCTGTAAAACCAAAAAAAAAGTTCCTGATAGCATTTTCATTTCATTTTTATCATATCACCTTCATAACTTCACTTTGGGCTTGGCTCAAAGCCTATTTTGATACCACTCCAGGGGAGCATTCTGTATCTGCTTTCTTACACAGATAGTAGAGTTGCTTTCATGCTTTGGCAAGCAACCAAGAAGGAAGAACCTGTCATCAGGGGCCTGTGTCTGTGGCCTGCAGGGAGGGCCCATGGGGCCCATCCAGTGCGGTCTCTTGCCTCAGGAGGGTGGAAAAGAGGGATAAATATGATATGTTCAATTTCTTTGGTCCTTCTGGTCTGCATGCAAATTGCCATTTTTTTCTGGTGAAATAAACCATCTTGGTTGCCTTAAGAGTATAAGGAGTAGAACAAATCTTCATTTAATTTTCAATCACATGTTCCTAGTCCTGTTGGTATTGTTTTATAAAACTTTACTCTCTAGATCATAAGTATAAACTGTTTGAGGAAGGTTATTTGCAGGTTATCTCATCCATCCTGTGTGGATTTTATCGTGAGAAAATGACTTTACAGGAGGGTATGCTAGTTGTCTACCACAGGGCATTCTTTCTTTATAGTTTAAATAGAGAATGGCTGGGCACTCAGCTGCAGACAGACTATCAGGCAGACTCTGCAGCTAGGTGGGGGTCATGTGACTAAGTTCTTGTCAGAGGAATGTGAATGAATGCCTTAAGACCTTGGAAACCGCTCCCCTCAGGAGCTCCTTTCCTCCCAGAAAACCCACTGTTAATCATGCAAACAAAGACAGCACCTTAGTGGACAGCAGAGCAGAGGTATGGCAGGAACCTGCATCTCTGAAGGACCCTGGTGAGCAGAGCACACAGGCCCTGACTGCTTCCCTTGGGACTGGTACGTGAAGGAGAAATAAACTACTGTTCTTTAAGCTACTGTATTCGAGCTACCATATTTCTTTTGTAGCAGCTGGCTTTTTACCTAGGCACATATAGACATTGCCTGGTCTTGTCTCCGTTATACCTTCTTTGAAATTTATACCTTCTGTTCTGTGTTATGAGCACAGATTTATTGGGTGGAAAGAGCTTCGAATCCAATCTGGATCAGGCACCACTGTTACTGCTTCAGCGTTGCCTTCTGTAAATTACTCCTCCTCTCTTCCATTCTTCACATGTATAATGAAGATCATAGGTTAACTGGCCTAGTGTAAAAGGACTAAAGAGAGTTCCAGATACATAATAACCACACAATCAATGTAAATACCATATAGTTACCTTTACTGCTGCTGCCAAGTTGCCTCAGTCGTGTCCGACTCTGTGCGACCCCATAGACGGCAGCCCACCAAGCTCCCCCGTCCCTGGGATTCTCCCGGCAAGAACACTGGAGTGGGTTGCCATTTCCTTCTCCAATGCGTGAAAGTGAAGTCACTCAGTTGTGTCTGACCCTCAGCGACCCCATGGACTGCAGCCTAGCAGGCTCCTCCATCCATGGGATTCTCCAGGCATGAGTATTGGAGTAGGGTGCCATTGCCTTCTCCTTACCTTTAACATCACCCCAAAGTGTAACCACTCTTAAATAGGCCTTATGAACCACACACAAGAAGACTATAGAGCGTGTATTTCTTAAATACCTGTCCTGTAGAAGAAATATTAATTCTTTATTGTTGCTAAAGAATATTCTGAAAGAGGAAATAGTTGCATTGAGTGATGAATGTGGATATTTTGCTAATAGCATGCCAGGACCTCATCTAAATCATGGAATTCCGAGGCTGAAAATGTTATTTCAGAACATCTTGCTTAACTTACCTATCCTATAAATAAGAAGTAAATGAGGAGCAGAAAGATTAAATAATGCTTACCATAATTACAAGTCATAAAATAATAAACTGTCGCAAAGATTATAAATTCTATATTTGGAAGTTGAAATTTTCACACAGAAATTGGTTATTACATTTTCAGAATAGCCACAGAATCCCATTCAACACAATGTAAACTGAACTACCATAGGGGGTTTTGGACAGCAAGGGGAAAAGAAAGGCTAAGGAGACCCAGACATCTCCAGCTGGCGGTTGAGGTCACTGACGATCTGCCCACGGCCTGTTGCTCTCTCATTATTACTCTTTTTATAAAGACACAGGAAAGTTAAATCCCTTAACCAAGTAACACAGCTCATTATTTGTCCAAAAAAAATTGTAATTTTTAAACCAGTACAGTAGAGCATTATTTGCATTGAATGACCCAGTTTGGCCTTAATGAATAGTAACAAGTTTGGGGCGGAGGGGTAGAATGGAAATTCTGCTGGCCTGAATCACACAAACACCAAAGGTTTCAGCAGTCCGCGATTTTCCCATTAATCCACCTAGGATATCCATGAGCATTTTCTAAAAATAAATAAACGACTGGGGATGCATAGAGATAATAGAATATGCAACAGACCCTTGTGGTGCCTCTGTTTCTTCACCTTATCCTCTCTCCTTCAAATTATTATTACCATGAGAATCATAAAGGAGTATTCATCCTAAAGAAGTGAAGACTGTGGAAATTTGGAGAAAAAACAACTTGAAAAGTATCCTACTTGGGACTTCCCCTGGTCGTCCAGTGATGAAGACTCAGCACTTTCACTTCAGAGAGCACGTTTCCATCCCTGGTTAGGGAACTAGGTCCTACGTGCCACTCAGCACATATATAAATTTTCATCCAGCTGTACAGTCAAGACTTGAGTACTATATCTAAGTTATACCTCACTTTTAGAAAGAAAAGAAATTCCCCCCTCCATTAAATGATTGCTTGGTACAGCCCTTATACCCAAAGAGTTACTGGCAATGTTGAGTCTTTGTACAGTACTTATAAACTTTATAAATTTTTAAAGATGTTGGTTAGTAATGATACCAGTATATAAACTATAGACAAAAAAATTGTTAATGCTTAAGATGGACACAGTCACAGTTGAATGGGATGTATCTCAGAAACTATGATAAAAGACTCATTCTTATAGATGAGAAGGTAAATTATTTTCTGTGGTCCAAAGAATTGAAATCTATATCAGCTGTAATAAGATTCCATTGTAACAGCAAAAACAATTGGAAACAATTTAAATATTCATCCATATAGGAAAATGCTGAAATGAATTCTAAAACATCCATAGAAAAGAATACCTTCAGCCATTAAAAAGAATAAAGTAATCTATATGAGCAGCATAGAAAGATTTTTTATTCATTTTGCTTTGTGAAAAAGTAAGTGGCAGAGTGATATATATAGTATGGTCACAGAGGTAACCTTTGGTTAACTGTTTAGTATGTATTCTTGCAAAGTTATCATTGTACTTACATATATGTATACATCTGCATATCATGTTGTTCAGTTGCTAAGTCATGTCCGACACTTTGCAACATCTACGTATGGTTTTACATAACTGGGATTACAGTTGTTAGGCAGTTTTCACCCAAATAACTGAATTAATGTTTTAAAGGCAGTGGATGAATAAAAATGCATCTAGAATTACATCATATCTGAGAACTTTCATTTATTCCTTTAAGCCAAGACGAGGAGAAGGAAAAGTATGCAGCCGTCAAAACAAGCAGGGCACGAGCATCCCAGGCAGAATAGGAGCAAATTCAGAGGTTGGGAGGCAGGAAAGGACCTGGAGTTGGGAGAAACAGAGGCCGGAGTGGCTGAAGTGTAGTGAGTAAAAGGTTCTTGCTTATGCAGGACCTTCCACGCATGAGAAAGTTCTGACATCTTATTCTGACTTAGATAAAAGTCAGATTGGCTCTTAGATTAAAGAGTTTTAAACTATACAGATCTACAATCTGGTTTATATTTTCAAAAGTCACCTAGAATCTTGACCCATCTGCCATCATTCCCAAAGAGATCCTGGGGTAGGAAAGGGGAATGTCGGAGGTTAGAGAGTGGCACCCAGCATGTGTTACTGACCAGGAGAAGAATACTGTGAGCCATGTATGTGACTTAGATTTTTCCAACTGCCACATTTTTAAATAAACAGTGCATTTTGATATAGTATTTTGTATAACCCAATATATCCAGTTTTATCATTTTAATATCTAATCAACCTAAAAATTGTAAGTCACTTTCAATTTTTTTCATACTAAGTTTTCAAAATTTGGAGTGTATTTTATACCTACAACACTTCAGCTTAAACTGGACGCATTTCCAGTGCCCAGCAGCCACATGTGCCTTAGTGGCTGCTCTAGTGGACAGTGAAGGTCTTGGGCTTTACCCTTCCTCCTCAGGAATTTAGCCTGAACTCTTTATCTCCAACTGATTTCAACAGAGCGCATAGAAACCCACTGTGCTTAGACTGGCTGTGTTTTCATTTAAGGCTGAATGTAAAAAAGTATATGATAAATCCTTATTCCTGCTTTTTTTTTTTTAAGAAAAGAGGGTGAGGGGGCTCACTGACTTTAGAGCAGGACACAGGAGAGATCAGTTATAGAAGGTACCAGTGAGATTGACTCTTGACTTGAACTAAGAAGAAATGGAAAGCTGCAGCTTGATTTGATCTGCTTATTGGAAGAATTCACAAGACACATTGATGGAATGGATGAGAGGTGGGAAGTGAAGAATTGAGAATGATTCCTAGGTTTTTATCCTGAGCAAGTAGATGCGTGATGGTGCCACTTACTGAGATGGGAAAGACCTGTGAGAGGCGCCGGTATGGGATGTATGTAAGGGTGGAAATTGAGAATCTTTTGAATGTAGGTGATACTGCCCAACTTTAAGATTTACTATAAACCTACAATAATCAAAACAGGGTGATACTGGTGAAAGAATAGACAAATAGATTAATGAAACAGAGAGCCCAGAAATAAACCCACATGAGATACAGTCAACCGACCACTTACAAAGGAAAAAGGAACAACAGCAAAGATTTTCAACAAATCTTTCAAATGGTGTTGGAACCACTGACATCCACATACCAAAAAAAAGGGATCCTGACATAGACTTTATCCCCGTCACAAAAAATAACTCAAAGTGGATTACAGACCTTAATGTAAAATGCAAAACTATAAAAATCCTAGAAGATAACATAGGAGAGAAAATCTGCATCACCTTAGGTATGGTGACGATATTTTAGATACAACACTGAAGATGGCAATACATCAATGAGCTGGACTGCATTCAAATTCAAAAATGATGCTCTGTAAGAGACACTGTCGAGAGAATGAAAAAACAAGCCACAGACTGGGAGAAAATACTTGCAGAAGATATATCTGGTAAAGAACTGCTACCCAAAATACATTAATACAAAGAACTCTTAAAACTCAACAATAAGAAACAACCCAACTTTAAAATGTTTTAAACATAGGTGCAAGGGACTTCCCTTTCAGTTCAGTAGTTAAGACTCTGTGCTTCCAATGCAGGGGGCCTGGGTTCAGTCCCTGGTCAGGGAACTAGATCCCACATGCCACAAGTAGAGTTCACATGTGTGTGCTGTGTGCTTATTGCTCAGTCTTGTCCGACTCTTTGCAACCCCATAGACTGTAGCCTACCAGGCTCCTCTGTCCATAGGATTCTCCAGGCAAGAATACTGGAGTGGGTTGCCATTTCCTTCTCCAACGGATGTTCCCAACCCAGGGAACATCCCAGGGAATCAAACCCAGGTCTCCTGCATTGCAGGCATTCTTTTTACTGACTGAGCTAGGAGGGGAGATTTCACATGCCATAACTAAGGATCCTGCAGGCCACGACTAAGATCCAGTGCAGTCAAATAAATAGTTTTTAAAATGTAGGTTCAAGATGGCTAGATCTGAAGCTGGCCACTACCTATGTCTGAAGCTCAGAAGAAAGTCTGAAGCGCAGATACAAAAATTTATCAATAAAATCATCACTATATGGATGGCATGTAAAACCTGAGGATTAGAATAGATCACCAGGCTAGAAAGAGAAAGAGCCCAAGAATGAGCCTCGCCAGAGCTCAAGGAGAGAAGCAGCTAATGAGGTTAAAAAAAAAAAAAAAAAGCGGGGGGGAGGGGGGGAGTATGGACGGAGCATCGAGGAGAAGCAAATTCCAGAAAGCAAATGTTGGTTGACAAGCTCTGTTTCATTTGAAGCAAGTCGGGATTACTCTTTTGAGAAGTTTTTCCATAAAGGAAACAAGAAAAATGGGGTAGAGACTGGAAGGAGATGTTCAGGCATAAGGGTTTTTTGGTTGGTTGGTAGGTTCTTTGGTTTTGTGTGATGGGAAATACTAGAGCATGTCTGGGTGTTGATAGGTATGTTCCTGGATAGAATGAGAGTTTAAGGCTGGTGAGGAAAGAGACAGAAGAGGATAGAGGTGTAGTTTTAAGAGGGTATGGGGTGGGTGGGTTCGATCTGGGGAGCCCAGATGGAGGGACTGGCCTTTGGTAGACACAAGAATGCTTCTTACACTGGCAGAGAAGAGAAGACAGTGAGAGCCTGAGGAGAGACGTGGTTTGTTTTCCAGTGATGTTTGGATCACAGCCATGACAGAGGGTGTGTGAAGAGAGTAGGTTTGAAGGGTTAGTAGAAGCTTTTCCACAGCCCTCTTCAACTTGCCCCTTTGATTTGTTTTGTTTTTAACCAAGTTTCCATTGGCTACAACAGACTCCTGTAAGCCTTCATTCATTAATCCTTTATCTATTGGGTCGTGGCGGGGTGGAGGAGCGCTTGGGGTTCGAGTCAACTGATTCCAGTTTCAGCAGGGACAGGGCACCAGCTGAGTGTCAGTCCTGGGGAGGGCATCTTCTTCCCCTTGTGCGCCTGCTCTTGTAACCTTTTTCCAGGGAATAGGAAATACCAGCATTTAAGGTCGTCTCTCAGGAAGCTCTTTGTTTTATCTTTCTATTTTTGTGGGAAGATTCCTTAGTTCTTCCTCTCGTGAGGCCTGCCCAATCTGAGTAGTTTCTGTTTAGAGTAACTACCCTTTGCAAAAGTTTCAGTCTCAGTAGAGAATAGCAGTCATGCCTGCTGCTATCAACGATATAAATGGAGTTATGGGTGTGTGCGTGTGTATACAGTTCATAGTCTTTCATTTCAGTCCTTTGAAATCTCATGACAGTGAAGACCAGAGAGCACCCCTCGGACTCTTGTGACTCTTGCCTGAGTGGATTAACTAAGCCTGTTTACTAATATCTTTCGGCCCTCTCTGAAGACCCTCATCTTTAGAATTCACTGCTCTCTCTGCTTTGAACAAAGCCTTCAGTTTGCAGCCCTTCTGATCACAGCGTGAGAGCAAGCATATTTGCTTTGGTCAAATTTTTTAAGTGATTTCAGCCATTTGGCTTATTGTATTTGTATCATTTGGGGCTGAATTCCAGGGACCTCTGGGACATCATTCCTTTTTTACTTGAAAATAGATGTAATGAAGAATTGTGTTAGATTTGGCCAAGTTTTATTTCCAAGCAATGAGCCTGTCCTGTGGCTTAACTCCTCCGAAGGCATGTCTGATGTCTGGTTTCACTAAGGTCTTTACCCAATTTAAACAGGGTAGCAAATGAAACATAGATTTCCTTTCTTATGCATGCCTTGAATAGTGATGGCCAGCTAAAGCCCTGGAACCAATGTCTCACCTTGCACCTGCGAATGCCTTTAAATATCATAAACACTGTTGATTACTTACCCATAACCTTCTCACACCCCTTTTTCCTTGCAAAAAAAAATCTCAGTTTTGTTCAACAGAGTGTAAGGGTCTCCAGCTCCAGGAAGTACATTATTACTGGTTTAAATTCATCATGTAATCTCTCTTCTCCTTTGCCAGGACAGGGATAAGCAGATGACCCAGGTCTGACCTGTGAAGTGTAGAAAGGTCTAGGGAGGGGGCTTGGCAGAACTTTGGGGGGAAATTCCTCCCTGATGTAAAGAGGAAGACAAGACATTGCTCCCCTCTTTTCCCTCCTGCTATGAGGGACTTGGAGTGAATTTCTCTGTACATCATTCCTTTGTTATTTGAAAATAGATTTAGTAAAGAACTGTGTTTGGAATTGTGGGAAAGGAAAGCCAAGAAAGACATGGACAAAGGAGGGTCCATGACTATTAACCAATCCTGGGTCAGCCTCCTTCCAGATTCTTGTTTTTTATAAGAATCAAATGCTCTCATTGTTTAAACTGCTTCTAATTGAGTATTCTGTTACTTGCAGCTAAAAGCCTCTGGATACACCTGACTTCACAGAACTTTCTTTGCTCAAGAGCATCTATAGCACTCTCTATCCTGACTCAATAAAAACAATTCCCCATCTTCTAGTTGGCTGTTAAACCATGGTTTCTTAGTAGCTTGTTAAATATAGTTAAAGATCCAAGAGAATTATAACAGCAAAGTGTTTTAATTCTTCTGATTTTCTAGTGTACTTTGGCTAAGTGGAATAATATAAATAAAATTATTTTTCATTAACTGAAACTACACTAAATATAGAAGAGAGAATGCCAGTGTTCTCAAATAGCCATTTTAGAGTTTTCTTCATGAAAGTGTTTTTCAACCTTTCTGGTTCAGAATGTGAACTCTTAATTGAGTCAGCCTTTGGGAATTATTGGAAACCAACCATAAACAGCTTCTGCTATTGCCTAAGGCAGTTACTAGGGGTTTTCTTTTATTATTGTTGCTATGAAAGCTCACCTGTCTTATTAAAAACCCCAAATAGTCTTCATCCTTTATGGCTTGGCATTTTAAATTTTATTTGTCCATAACTTCAGCACTTCATTCACTTTTACTACTAGAAACTTATATTTGTTCTGTATTTAATATTTTTATCACAGTTTTCTCCTTTCCAACTCCTCTCCAATCATATCTTTACACCTTGTATCCCTGGAAATGTGGCCAAATCTCAGTTTGATAACTACTGGGTCAAACGGAAGATGATAATATTGTCATTTGTAATTAACTACTAAAAGTACATCTTCAGTTTACCAGGTTTTCTGTTCTTTCTTATCTTTACCTGAGAATACAATTAAGGTGTTTGGGTTAAAACCAGCTCCAGGAAATCCCTGACATTTTGTAGTAATCAAAAACAGTCATAAAGTAACATTTTCTCAGAGCCTAAAATAAACCATGCAACAGGCCTCGGCCTCCTGGAATAAGCACCACTTTCTCTTCATTCTAAGTTTCAGCTTTTTTGTTGGTCAAGGCAGATTTGGTTACTGATGGTAGGTACAAGCTTATTTGCTAACTAAATGAATTAGGGTGGAGGAGCGGGGAGGGGAGGGAAGACTGAGAAAAAGAACAGTGACTGAGTTAGGACATAAGCACTTCCAGTCAACTCTGTCGGTGCAGAATTTGTAGGCCAAGGCACATTTCCACAAGTGATTTATGGAATTTATTTTCAAATTCCACATAGAGTGCTAATTACATGAAGCAAGATGAATAATTTATCTTCTGCATCACTGGAGCAATGACTGTAAACTTGTTCATTAAATCCAGCTATCAGGTATGAGCCAGGCTTGTGCCAACTAGTAAAGACTATCACCCACTTGAAACATAAGCCCATGGAGGAGGGGTTTTCAAGTTGTCTTGATTTTATCCACAGGACTTTAATTTATGGAGGTGACTGAATGACAACATGGAGAGGCTAATCATAATACCACTGAAAGAGGACTGTGATTACTTACCTTTCCCAAGAGAAGAAAGCTCACCATACCATGTAGGGCCTCACAGGGAAGCACCAGGTTTGGTCAGGAGACAGAAGCAGCAAAGGGAAAACGTGGCCCAGACCTCTACTGTTTTCTCCAGGAAGATGTCAACAATGGTGGCCATTGATCTGGCCCTGTGATAAATGGATGCCAAGTATGTATGTTTGTTTAGTTGCTCAGTCATGTCCAACTCTTTGACCCTTTCGACTATAGCCCGCCAGGCTCCTCAGACCATGGGATTCTCGAGGCAAGAATACTGGAGTGGGTTGCCATGCCTTCCTCCAGGGGATCTTCCTCACCCAGGGATTGAACCCATGTCTCCTGTGTCTCCTGCACTGCAGGCAGCTTCTTTACCCACTGGGTCATCGGGGAAGCCCAGTGGATGCCAAGTAGACAAATATAGAATCTAAGAAAGCACAGAGGAAGAATCGACAGGATCCGTGAGTCTCAGTCCTCTTACGTGAAAACACAGCTTAGAAACTATATTGCATACAGACAAACATATGGAAAACCAACCACATAGTTATTTCCAGTTTTTAATTATAGAAATGTTCAGTAAAGAATTTGGTCTCACCCAAAGAGAGGTCTGCCCTTTGTCCTCAGCTTCTGGGATTAATCTGTGTCCTATCTGAAAGGACTGTCTTTGAGTAGGGCCCAGGATGGACACACTGGATACAGCATGGGACTGGCGTTTCCAGAAAGACCAGTCAGGTAATTTAGGATGGGGCTTATGTCACACAGCGTCAACCTATGGGCTGAGTTCAACCATATGGGCCCTCATTCATGCCTACATAATGAAACCCCAATGAAAACTCTGGACACTGATGCTCAGGTGAGCTTCCCCTGTAGCCAGAACTCCATACGTACATGGAGATGCCTGCAGGGAAAGGCATCCTAACTCCATGGACAGGATAAGGGAAGCTGCACATCTGGAACCCTCCCACACTCTGCCCGCTGCCTCTCCTCCTTTGATTTTAATTTGTCTCCTTTTCCTGAAGTAAACCATTGCTATGAACATAAGAGCCCCTCTAGTGCATTATCTGGAGAAGGCAATGGCAACCCACTCCAGTACTCTTGCCTTGAAAATCCCATGGACAGAGGAGTCTGGTAGGCTGCAGTCCATGGGGTCGCTAAAAGTCGGACACGACTGAGTGACTTCACTTTCACTTTTCACTTTCATGCATTGGAGAAGGCAATGGCAACCCACTCCAGTGTTCTTGCCTGGAGAATCCCAGGGACAGGGGAGCCTGGTGGGCTGCCGTCTATGGGATCGCACGAGTCGGACACGACTCAAGCGACTTAGCAGCAGCAGCAGTGCATTATCAGATTGGAAGCTTCCCTGGTGACTCAGATGGCAAAAAACTTGCCTGCAATGTGGGAGACCTGGGTTCGATCCCTGGGTCAGGAAGATCACCTGGAGGAGAAAACGGCAACCCACTCCAGTATTCTCGCCTGGAGAATCCCATGGACAGAGGAGCCTGGTGGGCTACAGTCCATGGGGTTGCAAAGTGTTGGACACAACTGAGCAACTAACACTTTCATTTTCTTTCTAGTGAATTATGAAACTTGAGGCTGATTTTGGGAATCACTCTCCCCAAACATGCAGTTGGTATCAGATGGGAAGGGCAGTCCTGGGAACTGTGCCCTCAAACGTTGCAGTTTGTCTGACTCCAGGCAAACAGTATACACATGCATTGTACATTAAAAAAAGTAAAGAAGATATTCATTTAAAAATGGAAGGTTTTCCTCCCTTCTCTGGCTTCACTACTTCCAGTTCCCTAGGGGATCCACTTTGTTTCTTTCTGGTTTATCTTTCTAGACATTTTCTGCACAAATATAAACATATACACACTTTATATATGTGTGGCACTAGTGGTAAAGAATCCACCGGCCAATGCACAAGAAACAGGAGATGCAAGGTTCAATCCCTGAATTTGGAAGATCCCCTGGAGGAGAAAATGGCACCCTACTCCAGTATTCTTGCCTGGAAAATTCCAGGGGCAGAGGAACCTGGTAGGCTACAGTCCATGGGACCACAAAGAGTTGGACATGACTGAGCACACACACACTTGATTATTCTTTTAATCATAAATGAAATTGTGCTCTACAGCCCATTCTGAAATTCCCTTTTATCCCTTCTATTTCATGAGTAGCCTTTGTGTCGGCACAGCTGACCTGCCCCTGGGCTTCTGGATGGCTGAGTGGTGTTTACGTGGCTGTGACATCATAAGAAGGGAACCGAGTGTCAGGGTTCTTGTGAGATCACGTGATTTCACATATGTAGGAGCTCTTAGAATAAATAGTACTAACACAAAACAGGCAAGCATTCCATGTGTTATTATTTATTTAGCCTGCCCTCTATTGTGTACATTGCTATATCTAATTTTCTCATTATTTCTAACAAGGCCACAGTGAATTTCCTTGAGCTTGTACTTATACATTCACATCTGGGATAAATTTCTAGGAATGGAATTGGTATGCCAAAGGGTATATGCATTTCACATTTTGCTAGGTGTTTTCAAATTGCTGTCTAAAATGGTTGTACCAATTTACATTCCTACCCCTGGCCTGTGATTTGCCTGAAATTCCCCTTACTCCCATTAACTGAGCATTATCTAACTTTTTAGTCTTTAGCAACCTGATAGGCTTTTAAAAATATCATCTCCTTGCAGTTTAGTTTGCATTTTTTAATTATTGTGAGGCTGGGCATCTTTTCAAATATATTTATGCATTTACTTTATACTTATAGTACTTTTTCTTCCAGCTGGTTAATTTATGTGCTTTAATTTTTTCATTGATTTAAGCAAACTTTCCATACCATTTGAACTATCTTGAATAAGAATCAAGCAAAATGAAAAGATACCAAGATAATCTCCCAGCCAGAATTTCCACGCCATCATGACTTCCACTATGGTTTTAAACTTCCTTTAAAAAAAGAAAAAGAAAAAAAAAAGCTAAGCTAAATGTAAAACAATAAACTGGAAAAAAGTACTTATTTCCTCTGGTTGATTGAAGGGCTTTTGTTTGTTTATTCCTTTCAACTAAATAGAACTCATTCCTTTTAATCCAGCTTATATCCATTTCTCCAGCATAGAAACCAACCCACCAAGAACTGAATCTTTTTAATTTAAGTCAACCTAATAAATAAATACTCTGTTATTTCTCACCCAACATAAAAGGTGGTAGAGAACAAAGAACAAACTGTATAAGACTGAATTACTTTTTAAAAAACAGGTTGACTTGTATGTTGTTCTAAAGATATATATACATATATTTGGCCTTGCCACACAGCATGTGGGATTTTAGTTCTCCAACCAGGTATCAAACCTGGGCCCCCTGCATTGGAAGTGCAGAGTCTTAACCACTGGACTGCCAGGAAGTCCCAAAATATATATTCTGGATTTTCAAATGAATTTCACATTTTTCAAAGAACATTTGAATCAACTCCTCAGGAATTTGATCTCTCCAAAAAGGTGAAACCCCTAAATTTGGTCCTGCTTTCTTCAAACCTTTTCTTCCAAAATTGACCTCTTGAAATCTTCTCAAGTGGAACTCCTTATTTTCCAACTGTACAACCTCACTTCCCCCCACCCAGTTTTCAGAACCTGTAACAGGCAGTATATGATTATACACATACTGGCTTCCCATATTTGTATATACTCATGGCTATCTTTTCTCCCTTGCTAATTATAAAGCTCCTTTAGATTAGGTACTCTGTTAGTTGTAAGTTAGCATAACAAATTACCTCCCAATTTAGCAGCTTAAAACAACAGTAAACATTTATTTTCTAGCATAGTTTCTGCAGCTCAGAAGTTTAGGAGTTGGGCTGCAGTCATATAAGTAAAGGCTTGATAGAGCTGGAGGATCTGCTCCAGAGACGGTGAATTCTCACCCTGGCAAATTGATGCTACAAAGTTTCTCACCATGTGGACTCCTCCACAGAGCTACTCAACAGTCTGCATGACATGGTATCTGGCTTCCCCCAGAGTGAGTGATCCAAAAAAGGACAAGGCAAAAGCCACAGTGGCTTTTATAACCTAGATTCATAAGTCACACATTCATTTGCAAAATATCCTACTGGTTACACAGAGAAGCCCTTTTTTAGTGGTGTGAATACCAGGAGGTAAGAATCATTTATGGTCATTCTGGATTCTGGCTACCATGGGGACCCAAACTGTATGTTATGCCCATAGGTCATAGATCTTGGCATTGGTATAATCACTTAACCCAATTATGCAGAAATACTATAATGAATCAGGACATTGTTTCCTTTAATCAAAACTAATGATACACATGCAAAAGGACAAATCTTAGGTCAGGTCTGCAAGGCAGATTTGCATGTGAGTTCATTGTGGAGCCACCATGCCCTCACCCATGGAGAGTCCCAGCAGAAGGACTGGGGTCAGGGGTCTGTTGAACTATAACAAAGGCCTCCGCAAATACCCAGGGGAGATCTGGAGCTAGGATGGCTCTTCAGATTATTTCCACCATGGAAACTGGCAAATGCTCCAAATCAGAGTTTTTACTCCCTGATCTGATCCCTGAGTCAGTTATTGATCATTTACCAGCACACAAGTGATCTATTGAATCCTTTCTCTGAGATGCAAAATCTATTATTTTAGCATATTAAAATTCTTAGTAGCCCCACATTAAGGAAAAGTGTTTAATTTTTGAAATAAGCATTTCCCAAACATATGACTTGGTTACAAATCTTAGGCCACCGGCTCAAGTTGACAAGAAGCTATTTAATTTCTGGTTTTGGATCCATTTCTTTCAGGTTGATAGGAAAACCAAACCAAACATAACCTCCCTTCTTCCTGAAGTTCTCTCACCACCTCTATCCGGCCCCCTACCCCCACCCCCCGGGGAGGGGCTGGACACCATACTACCCTCTCCCCCTTTCCAAGTGGCTGCAGGGATCCTCTTCTGGTTCTCGCTCGCTGGTGCACTCAGGCACTGCTTAGACGTCCCACATCCCCGCCCACACAGCCCTGCCAGACCTGAGGTCTGGGCTAGTCCTGTGACACTCAGAGCAAAGGAATCCTGTCTTGTAGGCGGGAGCCGCTCCCTCCAGCTCCCCTGTCGGCACCGCTCCTATCGCCCCGGGCTGGGCTCCCCTTTCTTCTGGCTCCCGAGAGCCCCTGGCTGAAGCCCTGGTCCCGGTCGTGCTGACCTTTCCCTTCGCCCCCGCCCTGGGCCTCTGCGCGACACGCAGTCGGGGAATGCCTCCCTGCCTCTTTTCCCGACTCCCGCTTTCCTTGCTCCACGCCTCCCCCGCCCCCCACCGCTCCCCCTCTCCTCGTTCCTTCCCTCCTCCCTTCCCCAGCTCAAATACTTACTTTCCCGGCAAGGGAAATCCCTCTCTAGTCAACCAGTCTTCGCTGGAAAATCGGCTGAATTCTCCTAAGGATTTTTGGTTTTAAATAACAAAAGCCAGAAGACTGGCCGTTTTTTCTGTCCTAACTAAAGCCTCCGTTATGGCTCTGAGCACTGAACCCCTAGCTCCTTCAGTGGGGGGGAGACAGTGAAATTGGGGGCGATGGGATAAAGAAGCTCATCTCTGAAAATACCTTTGGCTCCATCACACTGGTTTGAACTTGGGGATATTTCAGGGAAAGTCTGCCAGCAGCTTCTCAGGTGGCGCCCTGAGAAGCCTGCCCAAGGTGGCCAAGGGCTCACAGTCTGCGGACCCACACAGACTGGAGGGGAGGTTTTCCTCCCCGGATTCTGTCTGCCCTTCCGGATCGTAGACGCCGAAGCCGAAGGGTGGAGCCGAGGTCGGCCTGAAGGAGCTGGGCCCCCGGGCTGCAGAGGGCGAGCTGGGGGAGGCTGCTGTTATGGTGGCTTTTTGAAAACTTACAAGACTGCACCTTCAACGCCTTCTCACCTGTGTCTCCACCGGCCCTGATTTGCGAGGCGCCGTTGGCACTTCTGGAAAGGACCCTGATCCGCACTGTGATAGGACTCCGAAAGCATCTTAAAATCTCTTGGAAAATTAGCATGTTGATTTACCAATAGAAGTGACGCCAAAAGGTAAAGACTCCACCTGACTAAAATAAATCCAAACCTGGATAAAGGGGCATGATTTAATAGCAGGCCATTTCTACTTTGTTTATTTCAGATAGCATTTATATTGGTGGCAACTACGATAGCAAATCCTAGGGCCTCGGTAGGATCAACAAATTACCAAATGCTAATTGTTTCTGCCAGGTGTAAGTGAGGAGATAAATAGCTTATAAATTAAACAGTAGTGCCCAAGGGTGCCATTCCTAGACTCCTGAGCTCTTCTTCCCTCCCTGGCAAAATAATTTCCTCTTATCCTATAATTAGACACTTCTACCTTTAATAACTGCACTCCTTAAAGAATAGGGTATCCTCTGCCAAATTTAGAAGAGAAGGAAAAAGATAAGGGGGACAGTGCTCTAATATATTAAATGTCAATGACATTTCATCCTTTTGTATCATTGAAGTACAAACTATCTTGGATCATAACTGGTCATCTATGTAGTTTTTCCATGAGGAGCTGCTTTCCCAGTGCTGAAGCGCGCCGATCATCTCTTCTGGTCCTGCATGGCCTGGCTCCCTTCAGTGCCCTGCTGGCCCACTGCAGCTGTTTGCTTCCATTTATGATTCTGCCTCTCATTCTTTTAAAAGTGTTGTTATTCTGTCAGGTGAGTGTATGCTCCTCGGTTCTTTGTCTCGTCACAACAAAGATTTGGAGTGATGGACATTAAAGCCCCCTTGGCATGTCACAGCTCCTGGGTCTTGGACAGACCGTGTTATAGCTATTAGATAAATCAGTGTTACAGCTCAGTGTTACAGCTCTATTTTATTTAGAAGATAGCAGGAAAATCCATCTTCGAGGCGTGAGGGCACGACAATCCAAAGACACAAGGAGAAGAGCGCCCCAGCAAGTGAGGGGGTGTGGAGAGAGAGAGAGCCCTTTGGCTCCTCTTTTATATGATTTTTTCTTCCCCCTGGGCCTGCCCTATGCAAATTTGGCTTAGTCAAGAGTGCTGTTCTACCTGAAGTCCTCACTCCAGTCCTCGGACCTTCCTTTGACCTTCCTCTGTTCTATTTTTGTGGGCTTTTCCCTTCCTTTTCTTTTAGCCACTGCCATTTTGGACTCCTTTTCCCTATTCTAACTATCTAACAATACCATCTTCAGTTGAACGGTCCTATGAAGACCTACAAGACCTTTTAGAACTAACACCTAAAAAAGATGTCCTTTTCATTATAGGGGACTGGAATGCAAAAGTAGGAAGTCAATAAACACCTTGGGTAACAGGCAAATTTGGCCTTGGAGTACAGAATGAAGCAGGGCAAAGGCTAATAGTTTTGCCAAGAGAATGCACTGGTCATAGCAAACACCCTCTTCCAACAATACAAGAGAAGACTCTACACATGGACATCCCCAGATGGTCAACACTAAAATCAGGTTGATTATATTCTTTGCAGCCAAAGATGGAGAAGCTCTATACAGTCAGCAAAAACAAGACCAGGAGCTGACTGTGCCTCAGATCATGAACTCCTTATTGCCAAATTCAGACTTAAATTGAAGAAAGTAGGGAAAACCACTAGACCATTCAGGTATGACCTAAATCAAATCCCTTATGATTATACAGTGGAAGTGAGAAATAGATTAAGGGACTAGATCTGATAGATAGAGTGCCTGATGAACTATGGACAGAGGTTTGTGACACTGTACAGGAGACAGGGATCAAGACCATCCCCATGGAAAAGAAATGCAAAAAAGCAAAATGGCTGTCTGGGAAGGCCTTACAAATAGCTGTGAAAAGAAGAGAAGCGAAAAGCAAAGGAGAAAAGGAAAGATATAAGCATGTGAATGCAGAGTTCCAAAGAATAGCAAGGAGAGATAAGAAAGCCTTCCTCAGCGATCAATGAAAAGAAATAGAGGAAAACAACAGAATGGGAAAGACTAGAGATCTCTTCAAGAAAATTAGAGATACCAAGGGAACATTTCATGCAAAGATGGGCTGGATAAAGGACAGAAATGGTATGGACCTAACAGAAGCAGAAGATATCAAGAAGAGGTGACAAGAATAAACAGATCAGATCAGATCAGTCACTCAGTCGTGTCCGACTCTTTGCGACCCCATGAATCGCAGCACGCCAGGCCTCCCTGTCCAACACCAACTCCCGGAGTTCACCCAGACTCACGTCCATGGAGTCAGTGATGCCATCCAGCCATCTCATCCTCTGTCGTCCCCTTCTCCTCTTGCCCCCAATCCCTCCCAGCATCAGAGTCTTTTCCAATGAGTCAACTCTTCGCATGAGGTGGCCAAAGTACTGGAGTTTCAGCTTTAGCATCATTCCTTCTAAAGAAATCCCAGGTTCAGAATGGACTGGTTGGATCTCCTTGCAGTCCAAGGGACTCTCAAGAGTCTTCTCCAACACCACAGTTCAAAAGCATCAATTCTTTGACGCTCATCCTTCTTCACAGTCCAACTCTCACATCCATACATGACCACAGGAAAAACCATAGCCAGAAGAATTGTACAAAAAAGATCTTCACGACCAAGATAATCACAATGGTG
Source organism: Bos grunniens (assembly GCF_055505025.1). NCBI lineage: Eukaryota > Metazoa > Chordata > Mammalia > Artiodactyla > Bovidae > Bos > Bos grunniens. Next base: position 114,216,492 of record NC_141166.1, on the reverse strand, counting down.
TGATAACTCACCTAGAGCCAGACATCCTGGAATGTGAAGTCAAGTGGGCCTTAGGAAGCATCACTATGAACAAAGCTAGTGGAGGTGATAGAATTCCAGTTGAGCTATTTCAAATCCTGAAAGATGATGCTGTGAAAGTGTTGCACTCAATATGCCAGCAAATTTGGAAAACTCAGCAGTGGCCACAGGACTGGAAAAGGTCAGTTTTCGTTCCAATCCCAAAGAAAGGCAATGCCAAAGAATGCTCAAACTACCACACAATTGCACTCAGCTCACACACTAGTAAAGTAAAGCTTAAATTCTCCAAGCCAGGCTTCAGCAATACATGAACTGTAACTTCCAGATGTTCAAGCTGGTTTTAGAAAAGGCAGAGGAACCAGAGATCAAATTGCCAACATCCACTGGATCATGGAAAAAGCAAGAGAGTTCCAGAAAAACATCTATTGCTGCTTTATTGACTATGCCAAAGCCTTTGACTGTGTGGATCACAATAAACTGTGGAAAATTCTGAAAGAGATGGGAATACCAGACCACCTGACCTGCCTCTTGAGAAACCTATATGCAGGTCAGGAAGCAACAGTTAGAACTGAACATGGAACAACAGACTGGTTCGAAATAGGAAAAGGAGTATGTCAAGGCTGTATATTGTCACCCTGTTTATTTAACTTATATGCAGAGTACATCATGAGAAACGCTGGACTGGAAGAAGCACAAGCTGGAATCATGATTGCCAGGAGAAATATCAATAACCTCAGATATGCAGATGACACCACCCTTATGGCAGAAAGTGAAGAGGAACTCAAAAGCCTCTTGATGAAAGTGAAAGAGGAGAGTGAAAAAGTTGGCTTAAAGCTCAACATTCAGAAAACTAAGATTATGGCATCTGGTCCCATCACTTCATGGGAAATAGATGGGGAAACTGCAGATGGTGACTGCAGCCATGAAATTAAAAGACGCTTACTCCTTGGAAGGAAAGTTATGACCATTCTAGATAGCATATTAAAAAGCAGAGACATTACTTTGCTAACAAAGATTCGTCTAGTCAAGGCTATGGTTTTTCCTGTCGTCATGTATGGATGTAAGAGTTGGACTATGAAGAAAGCTGAGCGCCAAAAAATTGATGCTTTTGAACTGTGGTGTTGGAGAAGACTCTTGAGAGTCCCTTGGACTGCAAGGAGATCCAACCAGTCCATTCTGAAGGAGATCAGCCCTAGGTGTTCTTTGGAAGGAATGATGCTAAAGCTGAAACTCCAGTACTTTGGCCACCTCATGTGAAGAGTTGACTCATTGGAAAAGACCCTGATGCTGGGAGGGATTGGGGGCAAGAGGAGAAGGGGACGACAGAGGATGAGATGGCTGGATGGCATCACTGACTAGACGGACGTGAGTTTGAGTGAACTCCGGGAGTTGGTGATGGACAGGGGGGCCTGGCGTGCTGCGATTCATGGGGTCGCAAAGAGTCGGACACGACTGAGCGACTGGACTGAACTGAACTGAACAATACCATCACATGTATTCAGTGCCAGTTAATATGTCTTAAGTTTATCACAAACGCCAGCAGGTCCCTTCCCAGCTTCCCATCTCAAGTGAGATTGTAAGGGTTGAATATCACTACCACATTATTTTATGCAGACAGAGTGCAATGCAGTGTGAAGGGTTTTGTTTTGATTTTTCCCCCACTTTCTTCTTCAGCCTCTGAACATCTGGTTGGAAGAGCGTTATCTGAATAATGTTATTTTTCACTCTGCTTTAGTCATGGTGTGCCAAATGTGTTGGATATGCTAAAGACAAAAATGTGTCCATTTCTTGTCATTTCATCCATCCATCCGTCTGTCTATCCATACATTTGCTTCATCATTTATTCGTTGCATGTTTACAAAACTCCTTTGGTTCAGATGCTGTGCAGGGTGCTTGATGAGAGACAAATGTGTTTGGCACATGTCTTTCTGCTGAGCTCAGAGGGAGAGGCCAAATTTGTAAACACTGATTACAGCATAAAACTGTGGGCAGGCCCCACCCAGCTGGGGCTTGGGCCGGAAGATTCCAATGAGGAGATAAAGCAAAGAGGAGCAGCAGAGGCAGGAGCCCCCCTGCCTCTGAACAGCAGGAGCCGGGATTGCAGCCCCCTTGCTGAGCTCCCCTCTGTAGCAAATAAAAGCCCACCGTGCCTGGGGTACAGTGCAGGCTTGGCCAGGAGGAGCCTGAGAGGTTGAAACACAGCATTTGCCAGGCTTATCCCAATATACTCCCAGTAGCCCTATGGTTCAGGTGCTGCCCCAGTTGCTCTGTAGTGAAGAGTGAGAGGGAGGGAGGAAGAAATTCCAGCTGTCCTTGCTTACTGTGACCTTGGGAAAAGGAACGTAACCTCGCTGGCCTTGGTTTCTTCATGAGTTAATTGGAGAGCAGAATGGTTTCTACCTTGTGAGTATGAAATGAGTTTACATGGGTAAAACACTGAGAATAGTACATAAATTCAATAAATAGTAGCTATCATTTCATTACTAATCTCCCTGATTAAGTTTATTGAGTATAATTGACCCAAATCAGCCAGTTGAAAAGGGGCAGAGCCAGGGGTCAAACCAGTTCCTTACTGCAATGCTGTAGAGTGTGCCACGGGACCACACAGGTCAAGACTGGGGCAGGGACCTGCCTGGTGGTCCAGTGGCTAAGACTCTATGCTCCCAATGCAGGGGTCTGGGGTTCGATCCCTGGTCAGGGAACTAGATCTTGCATGCCACAAAGAAAATTGAAGATCCTGAGTGCTGCAGCTAAGACCCAGTGCAATCAAATAAATAAATAAACAGTAAAAAAAAGACTGGGTGTAACCAAGGAAGACTCTCTGTAGAAGTGGCAGCCAACCTGAGTTTGAAAGAAGGGCCAGGACTCAGCCAGTGGTGGAAGGCATTTTGAGAAGATGGAGCTGTTTGTGCGAAGTCCCCCGATTGTGCGAAAGTAGGGCTGATGTGTTGGGGGAACTGAGGTCTCTGTGATTTGGCAGAGGGAGTGGGCAGAGCGCACGTGAAGAGTTTGGTCTGGATCTTGAAAGCCTTGCAGATTCCTTGTTTTGTTTTTGGTGCTAGTTATATGTTTATATGGAGAGTGGGAAAGAGTGAAAGAGAAACTTAAAAATATAGGTCATCTGTACTTATAGTTTACTTACTGTTTTTTTTTTTTTATGACTTGTCCTTTTAGCTTAAATTGATCTTTCAAAGAAATTATATCACAGCAGTAAATGGAAAGCTCAAAATGGCAGATGTGTTTTGAAATTCAGATTTTTTTTTCTGATTCAGAAAGGTGATATAGTGCATATACCCAACATTAGTTAACATCCCCCCTGAGGGCAAAAGAACTGATGAATATTTCTTCAGAGAAATGTATGCATATTTTGTTGTTCAGTCGCTTAGTCCAACTCTTTGCACCTCCATGGACTGCAGCACACCAGGCCTCCCTCTCCCCCACCATCTCCCAGAATTTGCTCAAACTCCTGTCTCTTGAATTGGTGATGCCATTTTTACATCACCAGTTTTACACTAAATGCATATTTACACCAAGATAAAGACTATTCATAGGGGCTTCCCTGGTGTCAGTGGTAAAGAATCCACCTGCCAGTGCAGGAGACCTGGGTTCAATCCCTGGGTCAAGAAAAGAAGATCCCCTGGAGGAGGAAACGGCACCCCACTCCAGTGTTCTTGCCTGGGAAATCCCATGGACAGAGGAGCCTGGCGGGCCACAGTCCACGCGGGTCTCAAAGAGTCGGACGCAACTTGGCAACCGAACAACAACGAAAACAAACACTACGCACGTAGCTTGCTTCAAATCAACCTTGGCTCCAAACTTACAAAAAATGTTTTTCATTTTTCAGAGCTCTTGCATTTTAGAATGTGGATGAGTAGTATCACTTGCTTTAGAGGGAAAGTAACAGAAAATATATTCATTGCAAAGGAAATACATTGACTCAAGTCCAGCTCACCCCCCTGCTGTAGGTGTTCGGACTCCCCTGGCAACACTGCTGCTGCTGCTAAGTCGCTTCAGTCGTGTCCGACTCTGTGACCCCATAGATGGCAGCCACCAGGCTCCCCCGTCCCTGGGATTCTCCAGGCAAGAACACTGGAGTGGGTTGCCGTTTACTTCTCCAGTCATGAAAGTGAAAAGTCAAAGTGAAGTCGCTCAGTCGTGTCCGACCCTCAGCGACCCCATGGACTGCAGCCTTCCAGGCTCCTCCATCCATGGGATTTTCCAGGCAAGAGTACTGGAGTGGGGTGCCATCGCCTTCTCTGCCTGGCAACACTAACAATGCACAATTCGGGGAACTGGGTGGAGGGGAAACAGAAATTCTAGTGATATTCTTGCAACTTTTCTGGAAAGTTGAAACTATTCTAAAATTAACTTTTTTAAAAAGTTAACCTTCTCTTAACATTGAGAACTAAAGAGAATAAAAAGCAGAATCACCTTCTCATTCAGTCATTTTATTTTCTCATGCTCCCTCCTCATCCCATCTATAATCTTTCCCATGGATTGATTCCTTGATTCCCAGGGCAAGATCCCAGACTTGGGAAACCCTGGCTGGGTCTGGGCTGAGCCATGCTCTCTGAAGGTCAGGCCAAGGGTTTGGGCTTTTTCTGTAAGTGATCCCAGTACATTAATGTTGTTTAAGTAGGTTTGGAGGTACGCTTGAGAGTTTCATCTGGGGATGGGGTGAACAGGAGGAGCTGGGCAGGGGAGGGAAAGTTTGGTGGTCATGTAGAAAGGTGGGAGAATGGAAGGGGTGGGGATTCAGCCCCCACCCCACCCAGATGCTGGGACAGGGCCGGGGTATGTAGGAGAGTGCGTTAGGGGGCCTGCTGAGGCAGGGAGCTGACTTTGAAGGGACCAAGGGCACCTTACAGAAAGTCCATCGTCGGATTGGAAGCTGGAGCTCGGAGCCAGAGAGGCAGCTTTGGATGCTGACCTTTTGCACATTGGGGCCCTGGAGCTGGAGGACATCTGCAGGAGAGAGAAAAGAACACTCCGCTGCCCTGGCCCCTCATGCCCCTACCTCTACCCCCACCTTGATCCCAGGCTTCCTACAAAGTGCGAAATAGGCAGAGGGGCCCTCATTCTAGGTGGAAAAGAAGGCTTGGTCCTTGTTGTTAACCAAGAAGCCAGTGGAATCGGGATCTAACAGGCAAAAGATGGATGCCCTCCCCTAGAGGACTGGATGCCCAGGACTGCCAATGCAGGGAGCTGTTCTACCAAGGGTAAAGGAACCCATACCAAAAAAAGAATGGAAGATGTGCATGGAGACGTCCTAGAGAAAGCAAGGAAACAGGGCTTGTCTCTGCAGAGTCTGGGGGCCTGTGTGCACGCGGAGGACACCCATGTAGCCTGCGTGCATATTTTTGCCTTCAAATTCTTTCTTGCCCTTCAGCCCCTTGTCTGAGCTACCAACACCAGGGACCCTGTGCCAAGCCAGTGCCATTCTGGGGCTTAACCCCACTGCTGGAAGCAGCAGAGACACTGGGGATGCTGGGGACAGTGGCTGAGTTTGGATCTCAGCCCACAGGAGAGCTGTCCTGAGAAGAGGCCCCTTGGCCCCCTGGGGTCCGCCCCCTGCCCCGCCTCCCCAGGGCAGCCTGAGTGGCAGCCGGCTGCGGGCCTGACTGGGAGGCAGGTCAGCCTGATGCCCCCAGCAGATGTCAGTCTGGGAACAGGAAGCAGCTTCTCTGGGGCTTCTGGAAATAAATAAATAAATAATAACCATAACCACAAGAACGGTCTTTTATTCTGAAGTTAAAAAAAAAAATGCTTTAATGACTAGAGCATTTAACACATCGGGGGTTTTCATTGTTTTCAATTATGTGCAATTCTGAAAGGAGAGCACAAATTCTGAGCCTGAATGGAGAATTGTGGGGCTGTGGATTGGTGCTGTTTTAAACATTTGCTTTACTACTTTAAGAAGAGAACTGTAAAATGGAAATAATGATATATTATTACAAGTAAATTACACTGTGGAGTAGCATTAATATTGCAGTTGAAACCTAGAATTTGAAATAAAGATGGAAATATTCATTTGTACATAGTTTTTGTTCTTAGAAAAATGATTTGGAATTAAGCAAGAAGCTTCCTTCCCCACGTGCACCCTCGACTCTGGGCGCTCCCAAGCCCCCACTGCCCTGCCGCTGGAACAGGAGACCAGGGGTTCTCAGCCCTGGGTGCTGGCGGGGCCTGGGCGGTGTCCTCCGTGCTTCCCCCAGCGAGGGGGTGGGTATTAGTGCATTATAGAAATGTGGAATTTAGAAAGTAGAGATCCTGTCTTGGGCGGTGGGTGGGCCTAACCATCTTAGGTGCTTGGGGACAGAGACTCGTTAAGGAGGTGGTGGCAGGGGAGCTTTACTTATGGCAATTACTTTCTGTCACTTTCTCTCTTCTTCTGGGAAGAGGGTTGGGCAAAGGGAAACATGGAAAAGGTTAGGGTCCATAACTTCCTTCTGTTTGTCAAGTCTCATCCCCCTTTCTCCCCCTCACCAACACACACACAGACACACAGTTTGGCTTGCAGGATCTTAGTTCCCTGACCACGGATTGAACCCGGGCCTCTGGCAGTGAAAGCAGCAAATCTTAACCACTGGACCACCAGGGAATTCCAAGTCAAGTGTTTTTAATTTTTATTTTATCTTATTTCTTTTCTGTATTGGTAAACTATCCTCCTACAAGTATTTTTTAAACTAATGTAACTGAGCTCTGCTGACTATATTTTCTGAACCAAACATCAAGGCCTGCCGTGCTCAGTGATAATAAAAGATCTTTAGAAATGCATCCTATAGGGGCACCTCATCATCCTACAGCCAGAGCCAACATGGGCTCACCAGGGCCCATCCATTTGCTGACCTGACCCTGACCACTCTGCCCAACTCTCTTAACCCTTTTCCCCTGGGGGCCCTCCCTACAGATCACTGTCGTTCCTCAACACCCATGCAAGCCCCCAAACTCACCATTCCAGAGCGCACCACCTCTCTGAGGTCTTCTGGAGCAGCCCGTCACCCCATCTACCCTACAAATGAAGTCACACCCAGCATTTATCTTCTACTGTTTACCACAGTGTGTCCCCCCATTTGATCATGAAATAACTAGAGTCATCTTTGTATTCCTTGCCCATTGCAGGCAATAACAATAAATGGTTACTAAATGAATGAATAATCTGACAGTTTGGGAGGTGGGACCAGGAAACATTATTTATTGAGTGTATAACAATCACCCTGCAGGGTAAGCATGATCTTTCTTTGTACAAATGGGAAAACTGAGGGTCAGAGATGTTTAGTGACCTGTCCCAAGTTACACAGCCAGAAAGGGACAAAGCAAGTCTGCTGACTCCCCAATCCATTTTTTCACCCACATCATGGAGTGAGGACTGACTCAAAGAACCCCCAAGATGTACCCTGGGCACCACCAAGAGATCTTTGTGGTGTTTATCGGTTCCTTGGAATCTTTCTGATAGCCTAGCAAATACCAAGCGTCTTCTTCCTGGAGATTTAAAGTGAGCTCCTGGTAATCACACCTCACCCCGACCCTTTCTCCCATCCTCATTACCTTTTATATGGAAAACTTTAAACCTGCAGAAAAGTTGAAAGAGTAGGACAATAAACATGAGTATATGCTTCATATTTGCATATAAATAAACTCTAATACATGTATTTACAATTAGGAATTTAAAGTTTTCTGCGTGTTTCAGGTTTTTTAGCTAAACTATTTGGCTCACTTTGTATTTTTTCCTGCCCCAGACCTGGAGTCAGTCAACTCTGCAAGGCTTCTTTTAGTAGAGAATGGCATTCAGAAACCAGGCTCTGATCACTAAGTTTGCTCATTGCCACTGGGTTATCATTGCTTATAGACTTTTTAGTGGACAGAGCTAGGAAATGCATTATTTTCTAATATTTTGGCAGGCTTCTGTTAAGGAGAAAGATTCTCTTCCATAATCACAATACCATTATCATACCCAGCCAATTAATGGTTAATAGACCCACTCCAGTGTTCTTGCCTGCAGAATCCCAGGGACGGCGGAACCTGATGGGCTGCTGTCTATGGGGTCGCACAGAGTCGGACACGACTGAAGCGACTTGGCGGCAGCAGCAGCAGCAGCAGCAGAAAGTCTATACTCAAATTCCCTAACTGGTTCAGGAATGTCCTTTCATAACTATTTTTGTTTTTTGATCCAAGATCTAATTAATTAAGTTATCTCAATTGGTCTCCTATTTGGTCTCCTATAATCTAAAGCAGTTTGACTTTTTTTTTTTCTTTTTCATGAGACTGACATTTTGAGTCCAGACTAATTTTCTTATAGTGTCCCACATTCTGGATTTCTCTATTTGCTCCCTTGTATTTTTCTCCCCGAGAGTGGCACATACATAGGTGTCATTGTGTATCTCCTGCTGCATTTATCAGGAGGCACATGATGTCAGTTTGTCCTGTTATTGGTGGTATTATGATGTTTGATTATTTGGTGTGATGGGCAGCCTCTAAGATAGTCCCTACCATGGGAGTTCACATCCCATGTGTCCCCCTTCCCTTGAGTGTGAGCTGGATTTAGTGACTTCTGAAGATTAGCCTCTGGTAGGAGATATAAAATGTCCCTCCTGAAATTAGGTTATAGAAAGACTGTGGTTTGCATTTTGGGAGCTCTCTTCATATGCATCACTTGCTCGGGGGAAAGCCAGTTGCCGTTCGTGTGTGTGCGTGTGTGTGTGCGCGCGTGTGTGTGTGTGTGTGTGTGCGCGTGCGTGTGTGTGTGTGCGCACATGTTGAGGTGGCCATAGGGAGAAGTCCACAGGAGTGATCTGGAAAGTGAATCTTCAGAGGCCTGCCACCTAAGTGATAGAATTGACTATTATAACTTCTTTCTGATAACCAGATAGTCCAAAATTTCGTTAGTAGTCGTTCCTTCAGGCTGAGGTCTATAGCCTTTTGACCTATTTCCATCCATGTTTGAGTACTTTCTTACTTTTTGGCTCACTTTGTATTTTTTCCTGCCCCAGACCTGGAGTCAGTCAACTCTGCAAGGCTTCTTTTAGTAGAGAATGGCATTCAGAAACCAGGCTCTGATCACTAAGTTTGCTCATTGCCACTGGGTTATCATTGCTTATAGACCTTTTAGTGGACAGAGCTAGGAAATGCATTATTTTCTAATAGAAGTTTCCTTCAATGCAAATCTTCCTCACCTTCCCACTCTGTATTTGTGTTTCTCTTTCTCCACAGTGAAAGCCTTGATTCTCAGAAACACTGTATATTAATCATTTGTTCCGTCCTACAACATACTCAAAATAGTTTCGGAATTACTATCCCAATATCATTCCCAACAAGAAGACTTCTAAGAAAAATTCAGACTTTGCAGTTCTATTTATTCTTAGAATGTATCCCACTAAAGTTATACAGAGTACAGTAGTCACAAATCATTGAAAATAACTGTGTGTATGTGGTGGGGGTCCATTATCAATCTGGTATGCAGTTAGTTTTTTTTGTTTCTATTTGCATTTAGTTTCAAGAAACACTTTCTTCAAGTCTTTTAAAATTTTATATATTTTTCAAAAGTCAAAACTCTCTCCATAAAAAGAATACTGAGAAATTTCCCTCCCACTTTTATTCCTTTCACTCCAGTCCTATCCATCCATTTTTATTAGGTTCTGATGTATTCTTCCTGTGTTTAAAGTATACCAAAAGTAGTATCCATTCTCTATCACCTTGATTTTCACTTACTATATCTTAGAAGTCACCACATGTTAATCCATTAGAAGTATTTCTCAGTCTTTTTCAGCTTTATATTAGTCCATTGTGTGAATTCATCACTGTTTGGCATTTAAATTGTTTCTAATACTTCATTATTGTAAATAATGTCTCAGTGAATAACATTATAGAATATGTTGTTTTATATTTCTGGAAGTGTACTTTCAGGATGAATTCCTGGAAATCAGGATTGTTGGGTCAAAGGGCAAATGCACACGTTGTCTTGCTAGATATTCCAAAATCCCTCCATAGGCATTGTATCATTTTGCATTCTCACCAGTAATTACAAGAATCCCTTTTTCCTTAGAGCCTCACCAACAGAGTATATTACTAAAGTTTTGAATTTTTGACGATTCGAGAAAGACTAGTCTCTTAATGTAGTTCAAATATGCATCTATATCATTATGTGTGAAGCTGAACATCTTTTCATACTTCTAAGGTCAATTTACACATTTTGTGTGTGTGTGAACTGTCTATCCATGATTTCCCCCCAATTTTCTATCATCTTAGCCTCCCACCCTCAATATTTATTATTTAAAATATTTATGTATTTATTTTGCTGTGTTTGATCTTAGTCACAGCACAAAGGATCTTCAATCTTCCTTGGGGCCTGAGGGATCTAGTTCCCTGACCAGGAATCAAACCCAGGCCCACTGCATTGGGAGCACAGAGTCTTAGCCACTGGACCACCAGGGGAGTCTCTCCCCTCAGTGTCTCCTATATCCTTAAAATTATAGACAGGACTGTAGCTATCTTTTTGTTTTTTGTCATGAAGCAGGATTTTTTAAAACACTGAATTTTTAAATATTTTATCTTTTGTATCTGGCTACTTTTCATTAGAAAGCATTCATTTGGGAGTTGGATTGGGCTTGGACCAGGTTTCTGTGCTTGCCAGTGTTGTCTCCCTTTTGTGAGTCAGCGTGAGGAGACTTCTTTCCCCTTCTGCAGAGAAGATGGAAGCTGTGAGCCTAGCCAGTCTGGTTAGTTTGTTTCTCTCTTGGGAGCTCCACATCCCTCCTTGACCCAAGGACCCTTTGGTTGGGGACAGTTGCTTAGCTCTCATTGGGAGGGGTGGATGCCACCCTGAGAGAGAAAGCTGCCCCACATTCTCTGTCTCAGCTGGGAAAGCAGGTACCCCGAGCTGCCCTTGGACTGCACGCGGGTTTTGAGTCAGAGAAAGACTATTCGGGGTATAAATAAGTCCACCTTATTTTTTCCTAATACTTGTGTGCTCCCCTGATGGCTTGGACGGTAAAGAATCTGCCTGCAATGCAGGAGACCTGAATCTGTAAGATTCCTGGATCTGTAAGATTCCCTGGAGAAGGAAATGGCAATCCACTCGAGTGTTCTTGCCTGGAGAATTGCACAGGGCTACCTACCCTCCGTGGGTCGGAAAGAGCCAGAAACCGCTGAGCGACTAACATTTTTTACTTTTGTGTGGTTCACATCTTTTACATTTAAATTTCTGTTCCATTTGGCGTTTATCCTGGTGGATGGTAGGAAGCATGAGGTATGCCTATTTTCTGATAGGCAAGGTGGCCCTTGGAGATGTGCGGGGGCGGGGGTGGCGGTGGGCGGGGTGGGGGGGGGCGGAGGGTGGCGGTGGGGGCGGTGGGGGCGGGGGGGCGGGGGTGGCGGTGGGGGCGGGGGGGGCGGGGGGAGGCGGGGGGGGGGGAAATAAGCGGCCATTCTTATGGTCTCGGCCTCTAGGTGGCGCTCCTCTAGATTCGTTTCTGCCGGACTGGAGGAGGAAATGCTGTAAGTCGTTAGAACAAAAAGGAAGTGACTGACTGGTTAGGTTTCATTGGCCAAGGGGAAGCATCTAGTGGGACGTTCCCCTCTATCCACACAACCTTGACTTCTATAGGCAGCTTGGTGCTTCTTTCCTCATGTTAGAAAATATCACTTCCTCCATGTCTCTGTTTCCTAGCAGGAAGGCTATGTGGGCCATGAGTGTGTGTGCACAGAGATTGCCTTCTCCGTGTCTCCAGGCCCTGGGGTGATGCAGTGGGCAGAGTGGTCAAGATGGCCCCTGTCCTGACCTCTGCTTCTCTGGGAGCCTGGGCCTGGGAGTGATAAGATCTTAGTTCCTGCCCTAAGCCACTGCCAACTGGTGCTATTATCACCAGCATGATGCCTAACCTCCTGTTCCTCAGTAGCCTCATCTGTAAAATGGGACAGTAATGCCTTCCCTACCTGTATGCCAAAGATGTCAGTGGAATAAAGTGATGTAAGTGGAAATGTGTGTGCAAAGTAAAAAACTCTGTACAAATGCATTTGTACTATCATCATGGTTACATCTTATCAGATATGAATTTGTCTCTCTGCAAGAATATGATGGCCAAAAGAATTTGCAGTTATAGGCTACTTTGCTGTATAAGGTGATTTTTCCATGTATCTTTTCTCTCGTGGAAGCAACACAGGCTTCATGAGAAAATTTAGAAGATTAGCTTAAAACAAACTGCTGAAATACAGTCCCTAGAAGAGGCTCACAACGAGCTTTTCTAAAGATCCCTGCTGCTGATGTTGCTAAGTCGCTTCAGTCATGTCTGACTCTGTGCGAGCCCATAGACAGCAGCCCACCAGGCTCCCCCGTCCCTGGGATTCTCCAGGCAAGAACACTGGAGTGAGTTGCCATTTCCTTCTCCAATGCATGAAAGTGAAAAGTGAAAGTGAAGTCGCTCAGTCGAGTCTGACTCTTAGCGACCCTATGGACTGTAGCCCACCAGGCTCCTCCATCCATGGGATTTTCCAGGCAAGAGTACTGGAGTTGGGTGCCATTGCCTTCTCCGTAAGGATCCCTAAACCCCCCTGAAATTGTGCACAGAATTATATATGTGTGCATTTTTCACAGCTTTTATCAGATTGCTATAGGAGTTCTTCATTCAAATATGAATAAGAACCAGATGAAAAAAGAAGCCAGTCCAGTCCCAGGGGCCCTTCCCCATTTGACTCTGCAAGATTTGAACTGGCCCTAGCTCCTTCCTCAGCCCCAGATTGGATCTTTTGGCTACTAGTCTCACTTCTTAGTGGAGCTGGTCTGGAAAGAAGGATAAAAGAGATGTGGGAAGGCTCTAGAAGGAGTCTGTGGAGTCTAGAAAGTGAAGGTGAAACCCTGAAGCAGTGTGGTCCAGGGGCAGCTGAGCAAATACGTTAGAAAAACAATTTTGTAAACTCTTGTCGTGCTGCAGTGGTCTTCCCTGTGTTCCTGAAATATGCCAAGATCATCCCTGTCTTGCGGCCTTTGGCATAGGCATGTTTGATTACCTAGAACATTCTTGCCCTGGGTCTTCTCCTGACGGGCTCTTTCATATCATCCAGGTCTCAGCTGTAAGGTTACTTCCTCAGAAAAGTCCTCCCTGATCACACAATTCCCCCAGCCCAAATTATCTTTCAAGAGTAACCATCACTATGGGAAATCATCTTTTTTGTTTGTGCTTGGTCGCTCAGTCGTGTCCGACTCTTTGTGACCCCACGGACTGCAGTCCACCAGGTTCCTCTGTCCATGGAGATTCTCCAGTCAAGAATACTGGAGTGGGTTGCCATGCTCTCCTCCAGGGGATCTTCCCAACCCAGCGATTGAACCCAGGTCTCCCACATTGCAGGTGGATTCTTTACAGTCTGAGCCACCAGAGAAGCCCAAGAATACTGGAATGGGTAGCCTATTCCTTGTCCAGGGAATCTTCTCACCCCAGGAATAGAACCAGGGTCTCCTGCATTGCAGGCTGATTCTTTAGCAGCTGAGCCATCTTTGTTTTTTATCTGCACTGCCAGACCCCCACTCAGCAGACTGAAAATGAAATTTGGGCAGTAACATATTATTCCCAGAGTCTGCATCAGATTCTGATGTGGGGAAGCACTCAACACATATTTACTGAATGTATAAGTGTTACATAGAAGGAAGCATGTTCTTGGCAGAAAGTGGTGCATCAATACTACCCTGATGGTCCAGTGGTTAAGACTCTGTGCTTCCTCTGCAGGGGGTGGAAGTTCGATCCCTGGTCAGGGAAGTTCTGCATGCTGAGTGGTGTGGCCAAAAATAAACAAAAGAAAACAAAAATAAGAGGGGTGAAAAAGAGGCCTGCAGCTTCTAAAAAAGAGAAAGGAAGTGCTGCGTAAAGCATTTTGACTCTTCTTCCCTCCGTGCCAGTGTGTGGCATCAGGTCCTGCCTGTGTGCTCTACTTCTGAGAAATGCATCGTGCTGTCTCTGCCCCGCTCCAAACCCCCAGATACCCTGTATCTACCTCCCTGCTGCCAGACTTCCCTGAAACACAGGTCTCCAGCTCTGCATCCTCCTCCCTTGCTCCCTCACCCCCGACTCACGGGACAGCCAACCTCCTCATGAGTCCTCCTTGCCATCTGGGGGCTGAATTGAAGTGTCTTTCCCGTAGCACCTGCAGGCCCTACTTTTTCAGTCAACAGGCCTAGCTCTCTCATTAGCGGAGCCCAAGCGTGACAGTGTAGGCAGTGAAGTCCCTGGAGAAGACATAAATGCCTGCCTCTGAGGTGCACGGGGCTTCTGAAGTCCGCAGGGTGTGGAGGGTGTGAGGAGGGGCAGGGCAACAGCCAGAGGGAACTTTCTGAGGATGTCTCTCTCCCGCAGGGCAGGCCTGAGGCCCCTAGACAGCTCTTGGGGAGCCGGTGTGCAAAGATGCTGGAGCTGGCCTTCCACAAATCAGGCAAGCCCTGGGAAGGCCTGGAATGGAGTTGCACCAAGGTGATGAGATGGCCTTGCCCCCACCTGTTTTGCAGCTGTGGAGAGCCATCCAAGGGTAAGCAGCTGGTTGTGTACTACTTAAGAAGAGAGAAGGCCAACCGGGTGAGACCGGAGATCTCAGCTTTGGTGATGAAACAAGCATTGACCACTGCTGATGATGTGGGCCTGATCTCCATGCACAGATGTTGCCAGGTGTGGCTGGGCAGGGGTTAGCAAGTGACTACTTGCTCCTTAGAAGAACCCACACTGGAACCGGGGTGGGAAAACTTTATGTAAGCTGTTCAGGTAACAACGTTTAGAGACCTTTCCTATGAAAGACACTGTATTTCCTGTGAGTTATTGCCATTAAGAATATTTATTTTTAATATCAGATGTCTAAATTCATCTGCTCCCTACAGATCATTTCATCTTAGACTGTGCTATCTCAGCAGAAAATATGCTTTCCCCAAATGTGTCAGTTCTATTTTTAAAAAGGTTCAGTGACCTATTTCTGTAATTCTCATAGACACTGAAAGAACAGCAGAGTCTATTTAGGCTCAGCTCTGTGTCACTGAGAGTTACTCCTGTCCAGGTGTGGCCTACAGAGGTGCCATCTTGCTTTGAAATAAAGACGCATAAATAAACGAGAGGAGTATTGTCAGTGTGAGGTCATGGGAGTGTAAACACACCCGCATACACACACTTCTCCATTTTTGAACAATGTCATGGTGACTGTGGTCCAACTTTAGCCAAACTTTAATTAGGAGATTGCTTAAGAGTCAACCATTTCCTGGACAAAGAACTTGAAAGACAATTTACAAAAGAGGAACTATTAATATATGGAAAAATGTATTCATCGACTAATATATGGAAAAATGTATTCATCGGCTAATATATGGAAAAATGTATTCATCGGCTAATATATGGAAAAATGTATTCATCGGCTAATATATGGAAAAATGTATTCATCGACTAATATATGGAAAAATGTATTCATCGACTAATATATGGAAAAATGGTTAGCTCTTCTAGTCATCAAGGAAATGAAAATTCTCTATAATGCTGCTTTCCAAAACTAACCTATGGTGTGAGACGTCAGGATAGCAATTACCCTTGGGTGGGGTGGAGGAGGGTGAACAGGTGAAATGCAGGGGCTTCTGGGGTCTGGAAATGTTCAGTTTCATGATGAGGGTGCTGGTTACTTGGGGGTGTTCACTTTGTGACCATTTACTCATGATTTGTATACTTCTGTGTATGTATGATAAACCACACAATAAGGTTTACGAAAAAAAAAAAGTCCTATTAAGCTGGCAGCAAAAACCCCTCCCTTCTTTTTTTTTTTTTTTTAGTGATAGTAGCCATGCAGTTGAAGTCATCAAGAAGCTGGAATTTTCACATATTGCTAGAGGCAATGTACATGAATACAGCCTTCTCTGGGGAACAATTCAGCAATATGGATTTGAACTCTTAGAAATACTCCTATTTGTTAACTCAATAGTTCCACTTCTGAGACTCTATCTTAAGAAACAATCCTAAATGTCAAAAAACAAAAAACAAAAAAAAAAACGGTTTAAAGTGCAATCTCATTGAAAGTAACCAAAAATGTACAAGCAAAACATTGAAAGCAATTATAAGTGGTTGACTATAGGGCAACAGTTAAGAAACTTTTGATAAATCCCATGATGACATTTTCTGGACATGTTACAGTAAGCTGAAGTGAATAGTGAGAGAAGGGAACACAATGCAATATGTAGGAAAAGCAGAATGTGAGGTAGTAGGCACAGCAATTACAACTACACCAAAAAAAAAAAAAAAGGGAAACAACTCTACACAGAGAAAATCACCAGAAGATGAAAAAAAAAAAAGAGCAATGCTTGTGGTTTGGTTAACAGGTTTACGTGGGATATAATTTTTTTAGTGTACTTTCCCATGTTATCTAGTTTTATTGAATGAGCCTGTATTACTTTGGTAAAGGAGGGAATGCTCTAAAGTCAGTCTTGTGCCTTCCACTCCTTTCAGAAGGCGCTGTCCTCTATTTCTCCCGGGTCCCTACACACCAGCCAGTCTGTGTGTAGGAGTCTAATGTCACCATCCTGGGTGGAATGGAACCAGCATTGAAAGCTGGCCCCTCTGGGGGAGAACATGAACCAACCGTCCTCTCCATCCTGAATGATGTGGGCTTGGCTCTGATGACCCAGTGAATTCTCTAAGCCCCGGTTTATCACCAGGGCCACAAAAGTGCCAAGGCCCTACTTAAACACTTGAAATCCAGAGGTTTGGGGGGTGGGGAAAGCAGGAGCTCAAAAATATGAGAAGAAAAGTACAAAATTGAAATGTACAGACATTTATTGCAGTGGTTACAAAATGTAAATTATGTCAGCTTCTTTCATTGTTACCTCTGATTTCATAAAAATGTCATTAAATTGGAGATCCATTTGTAGGTTAAATTTTTCTCATGTTCAGGTTTCTGACATTCATGACCTTTGAGAGAAATTCATAGCTAGTATATATTAAATTATTTTTTTGGTAGCTATATAATTTTTAAAAGCAAAGTGATAAATCTCTCTGAAACAGCAATATAATTGTTTCCTGTGGGATAGACGTGTATTTGAATGCCTAATTACTAGACCACCAGGGAAGTCCAGTAGTTAGAAGTCCATGCTTCCACTACAGGAGGCACTGGTTCAATCCCTGGTGGGGGAACTAAGAGCCTTCATGCCTCAGGGTGTGGCTAAAATAATAATAATAATAGTATTAATAAGCCTGTTCTAAGGTAGGACAGGGTCTCCACAGGTGAGAGTATCTGGGTCTTGGAGGTCTCCTTGTTTCTTGCCTCAGTTAATAAGCAGTTGATTAAGAGGCCTCCCACTGCACTTTGCCCTTCTGCTACTGCTAAGTCGCTTCAGTCGTGTCTGACTCTGTGCGACCCCATAGACGGCAGCCCACCAGGCTCCCCCGTCCCTGGGATTCTCCAGGCAAGAACACTGGAGTAGGGTACCATTTCTTTTTCCAATGCATGAAAGTGAAAAGTGAAAGTGAAGTCGCTCAGTCGTGTCTGACTCTGTGCGACCCCATGGACTGCAGCCCTCCAGGCCCCTCCGTCCATGGGACTCTCCAGGCAAGAGTACTGGAGTGGGTTGCCATTGCCTTCTGCCCTTCTACTAGATGAAAATGTATGCAAGTCTGTCCCTGCTGAATATGCCGTCTTGAAAGAAGCCAGCCCTGACCCCTGAGGCTAGGTAGGCCCCCTCCTGCCCTCACTCCTAAATCCTGTGCTTCTTTTTATCAAACCTCTTTGAATTGTAATTATCTGCCCATGGCCCCCGGGGGATCCCTGTGAGTAGGGACCGCTTTGTAAAGATCTTTCTTAACCTTGTTAATTCTCCCAAGTGTTGGGGATTAAATGAAAGAATGACAGGATGGGAGAGACAGCATGGGGTGGAAAAGACAGACAGGATTTGGAGGAGGCAGGTGTGGTGGGGGTTAGGAGTTGAGGGCAGCCAGAGACAGGGTTGGGTCGAGCAGACTGTGCGACCTCTGGGTAAATACAGGTGCTGGGTGTATGTGGATACTTTAGTCTGGAGGGCGGGGGAGAGGCTGGGATAGAGAACCAGATGGGGCCACCAGTATAAATGGTGAGGGGCAGGGACTGGAGCCGCTGCAGTGGTTGTGCAGAGGCCACGTAGGAAGTGCAGGCAGAGAGCCTGGGAGGCCTCAGCACTCATGGGGTGGGAGAAAACACGATAAAGAGAGCAGGATCTGTGAGGTCTGAGTGGTTCCAGCAGAAAGAGGAAGAAAGCTGTACCAGGAGGCTTGAACCTTGGGTGAGAGGCCAGTAAGAGACCTGAGCACTCAAGTGGGTTGACTGTGTGCCTGGCCCTGATTTGTGCTTTGCGTGGATCATCTCAGGTGAGCTGCAGATCAGTGTTAGGATAAACCTGTGTTTATAGATGAGTGAATTGAGGCACAGATGGGCTAAGCTGCCCAAAGATGTAGGGGAAGGAAGTGAAGACTCAGGGACTCTACTCCAGACTCCATCCCAACGAGAGAGAGATAACCTCCAAGTGCAAGTGAGGCTGGAAGAGTGTCCCCAGGGATGGTATTAGAGAGCCTCAGGCCAGTGTCTGTGATGAGGGCCCTGGCCAAACTGCAGGGGAACTGGTGAGTCAGCAATCAGTCAAGGAGACAGTGAGTGACTGTTTAATGAAGTACAGGGGTGCTTGCAATTTCACGAATGTATTTGATATCAAGAAATAATTGCCAGTTTATACTTTTACAATTTTAATTTCTTTTAAAAATCATCTTAGCTGGTTTGGGGTAGCCTGCAGGGTTTGAGAGCTTCTTCTGCTGCCAAAAACATGGAGACTTTGCCCTATATCCCACGCGTAGTGCTCTGATGTCCCAAACTGGGCTGAAGAAGCGGCCCGGGTGGCTGACCTGACGGTGTGCACTCTGCTGGTGGCGTCTTATTCTCATCATCGGAGGAATGACTGATGATGTCACTGTGGAACCTCCCAGTGTCGGATCCATGACTGATGATCGTGGCCTTGGAGGCCTGCAGTTTTCTTGGCCTACAGAGCAAATGGACAGTATAGTATGAAGGACCGCAGCCAGCTTCCTGTTTACAATGGGAGGCTTAGGTTTCATAATCCTGGGCTGATCCAATGCAGCAGACATTCCAAAACTCAATAGATTTCTTGTTCTGTTCATTGGATTTTTGTTCTATAGAGTTTTTTCATGGTTAGGGTATTCATGAGAATGAAACTGCCAGGCTATCTGAATGTTAACATGCCTTCTGAGAAAAAAATCAGTGGATAATGGATTTGCTCCTGTTAATAAAGTTTTAAAGGCTGTATCAATCCTCTAACATGAAATGTGGGAAAGAATGAAAAGCAGCAGAAAAAGAAGCATCTGTGAAAAGATAGGAAGCATATAAAGCTCAGACTAGAAAGCCTTCTGCATATGGAAGAGAGAAGCTTATCACAGTATTTTTTTCCCTGCTGACCTATATGACATACATTAATGATGTGAAGTGACATGATCTTAGTTTTTTGCTTCTTAAAGAAAATATACTCCATTTCTACAACTAGATGATTAAATAAAACAATCTTTTTTACAACCCTCTTAACATGTTTTGGAGATGATGTTTCTAATTTTCAGAAATTAATGTGAAATCAGGAAGCAAGATCCCATATACTGAGAACCGTGGATGGCTGGTCAACTTTACCTATGGTGCTTACTTAACCTTTAAAAAGTGTGTGATAGTACATCATTTCAGACATATGTTTAAAACTGTTTCCTCCGTAGTAAGAAAGGAGCAGAAACTATTTTTTCTAATTAAAAAAACTACCTTTGGGTCTTCCCTTGTGGTGCAGTGGCTAAGACTCCACACTCCCAATGCAGGGGACCGGGTTTCAATCCCTGGTTGAGGAACTGAATCCTATATGCCACAACTGCCCAAAATGCCTCAAGTAAAAGAGCCCACATGCCACAACTAAAGACCCAGCACAGCCAAATAAATAAGTAAATTTAATTTAATGGGCAAAAGTTTAAAGAAAAATTCTTTGAACATAGCAATGAAAACTGAAGCACCTCTCCATTGCTTTGCTATCTTCCTCCTTAATGCAGAGCTGGCCATAACTAACACTGAAGGCCTTTCTGTTCAATATTTGACATTATGGATTTTCTTACGTTTCCTTTGTCCATAGACGCTTTTCTAGAGCTCTATCGCCTGCAGGGCCACCTGGAAAGTGAAGAGGAAGGAGGGACCCTCCATCCATCCAGGAGAATGGCTCTGCCGGCACCCCAGATGTGCCCACCGCCCAGAACTCTCCCCTCTGGTGTCTGTCGCTGCTATGTGCCTCTCTCTTCCACCAACACTGAGACCTACTGTGATCACCCTGTAATACGGCAGCCAGCCCCCTGCTCTCCAACGTCAGGGGCTCCTGTCTCCCTTTCCCTGCTCTATTTTCTTCCTTTTTTCCCCCATAGCAACTGTCAGCTACTAAGTAATACTACTTACTTACTACTTATGCCTTATCTTTAGGGTTTACTGCACATTTCCCCCTGACTGTGCAAGCCTTGAAAGCAGACATATTTACCTGTGTTGTTCTCTTATTCCAGGTGCTTGGAGCAATTGTGGGCAACCAGTACACCCTCCACTCATATTTTTGGAATAAAAAAAGGACTTCTCCCAGGGAGCCATGACTCCTTCATGAAACAGGAAGGGCTTTGGTCAGTCCTTGGAGGATGGGCAGGCTTTCCATTGGAGAAACAGGGAGGCCAACCAGGCAGGGGAGCAACACAAGCAAAGGCTGAGAGACGGGGCAAGGAAATCACCAGGGAGGCAGCAGAGGGGTTGGCCTGGTGCTGCTCAGGCTGTGCGGCATCAAGTACCAGGGTCACGGCTATGGATTTTCTTTCACAGACAATGGGAGGGAAGATAAGGGATATGGAAGGTTCTGGGCAGGAAAGGTTCTTGATGCCAGTAGTAGTTTAGGAAGATTAACCTGGAAAGGGGGTGCCTTTGAGGATATTCCCAGAAGGGAGTGGTCCCTTCTGGGATATTCTCCTAGACCCCCAATCCCATTAGCCTGGGACTCTTCTGTGCCCACATTTTCTCTTTGTCCTCACTGTCCCATGCTAAGCCAGAATCAGAATCTGAAGGTGTGTGGCACATCTTAGATTTGGAGGGAGGTGACTTTGGCTCCGCCTATTCCCCTTTTTCTAGGTGAAGCCAGGGGAGCCATTACCCACAGCCTCTGGTTAGAAATGGCATGTGGCACTTGGAATGCTTCCTCCTCCTTCTCCATCTTCAAATTTGTGCTGTGGTCCCCAAGAGGAATGAATGAATGCTTACAGATTTCCCTAAGCAACACTGAAATGCCAAAAGAGTAAAAGGTGCGGAGACCTTTGCCCAGCACATCAAGAATGTGGACAAATTTAGAGTTGGAGCCTTGCGTTACAATTGCAAGTCAAACTCCAAGTAGGGGTAACCAGCCCATTAGCACAGGCACCTGAAAACTGACTTTCTGCCATCTCTCCAAAAACACACACACATACGCACGCACACATGTGTGCACATTCTCACATACACACATTCACTGGGCCATAGAAAGATCAAGGCTGACTGCAAAGCACCCATTCCCCAAGACTCCTAATTTATATTGGGAACTAGCTCTAAAGCTCCTCCTGGCCCCCAACCTTCCCTTGCAATGATAAAGAGCATGTCACATCACACTAAATGTGACACTTAATCAAAACCCATCTTCTTTAACAAATCCTTAACCTCCAGCACAGGAGAGTCGCCAAGGCCAAGGGACAAGACAGGGAGCCGACTCAGGTGGCACATGCTTTGATCAAGATGATACAGATCTCCTTTTATTTCACTTTCATCAGAGTTATAAAATTCCAGATCTGTCCCCTTTTTGATTTGACAACAGCACATCTCAGTAGAGGCTGACACTGAAAAAAGACCAGGACTTGTTCTCTCTTCAACCGGGAGTAGGCAATAATTTCTCTGAATCCTTTTCAGTAATGATCGCCAAAGCTTCTGATCTTCCTGTAAGCAAGTTTTGCAGGGAATGTGGTTAAACTGAAGCACAAACCTAGCTGGCATCTGGTTCCTTTCTTAAGTGGTATCTAAATACCCTTAATCTATTGGCCCTGGAAAAGACCTCCCCCTTTTCTGCCTCCTTCCCGCGGTCTTTTTTTCTGAGACTTAAATCCTCAAGCGAATTCTTTTGCCAGATTTCTAGGGCAGGAAATTTACCTCCCTGCCACACAGTACATTAGAAACTTCTGGGGTTCCAGCAACTGTTCATTTCTATAGCATGGCCGATGGCTTTTCTCATGACCTATGTGGGATTATGTTTTTAAATTATTTAATAACTAGCTAGTTCCCAACAGAACGGATTTCTATCTGTTCAATAGACAGTTATTGAATCCCAGTTATGGATGATGTAGCTCTTATGAGACAGAAAGATTTACTTCTGCTTCTGAGAAACTTTCTGTCTTGAATTATGATGCAATAGTAGCTAATAGTCGGAGAAGGCAATGGCACCCCACTCCAGTATTCTTGCCTGGAAAATCCCATGGACGGAGGAGCCTGGTAGGCTGCAGTCCATGGGGTCGCTAAGAGTCGGACACGATTGAAGTGACTTAGCATAGCATAGTAGCTAATAGTAATGGTAGCTTGTGACAAGTGGCTACAAGAATTTCAAAGCACAGACCATTCATACATCCAGTAAGTATTAAGCATCTATATGTGGCAGACCCTGTTCTAGGCACTGGGACACTGCTCTGTACAAAATGGACAACCTTCATGCCTGCAAGGCACTTACATTCTAGTTGGGGCTGGGCTGAAAATGGGGCATCGTTTTCAACTATTGTAGATTTGGCTTTGAATAACTCACAGCTTTATCCATTGATCTTCTCCAATCTTCCTTTGTAGACTGAATTTGAACTTTCATGTATCCACCGACAAGTAAAATGTCTGAGCTATTGTGTGATGTCACACCAGTACAGTTTGTGTCGTACTGGTACCCTTAGTATTTACTAAAAATGAGCAGAAATTTAAAAAATGAAAGTAAGTTCTCATGAACTTATAATTGAGACAAACAGGAAGGAAAAAAAGGAAAATTAGAGAACATATTTAAAATGTTGTGAGAATATTACGTCTTTAGTCTCACGAAGTGTAATTAGGACTTTTCAAATTTGTTTTCTGTTTTCTGTTTAGAGCAGTCTTCCTTATAACATGCTGGCAACAGCTTGGGCAGGTTCTCGGCAGTAGCACTCTCTAGACCCCACCTCTACATGGGAGGCCTTTTTCCGTTCCAGAGGGCTGGGTGCCCAGGCTGGGCCTGAGAAAGTACCATGTATGGCCCTGTACCATGAAAATGTACTTACCTTTCACTCAGGACTTGAAGGAAAATAGAAAACTCCACATATTTCAAGCAGGAGGAAAAAAGATGGTTTTCTAGAAAAGACTGTTTCAGCCAGAAAGAGAAGATAAGAAACTAGCAAAGAATCACCTGGGACTTCTCTGGTGGTCCAGTGGTTAAGATTCTGTGCTTCCACTGCAGGGGTCACAGGTTCGATTCCTAGTCAGGGAAGTTCCATGTGCCATGCTATGCAGCCAAAAAAAAAAAAAAAGTATGAAAAAAAGAAAGAAACTAGCCAAGAATCCTCTCCTTCCCAAGACCAGGTTAAGGCTAACTATTGTAGACTAACCTGGAATGGGAAGGCAGAAGTTGGGAAGGTGGCAAGAGCCAGGGCTAGGAAGAGAATGAAGTGCCATGCCTACACCAACTCTTCTAAGTAGAGGCCTTCCCTTTGCCCCTGGAGGAGAGGGGACTAGCAGAGGATTCTTCCTGATTTACAAGTCTGTGTGTGAACCAGTGTAGGAGGACAGTCAGCACTGATGGGACAGTGAAACACTGGGGGTGAGGGCAGCAAGAATCATTTGACGCTGGAATTACCAGAGCTTTATTTGGCAGTTACAGTGGCATGTGGTCTGTGTCCTACTTCAGCTCCTCCTGGCCCCAAACTTCTCATGCACTAATGCACAGGAGGAAACCACAGCCCTAAAGGCCAGTGGGAACTGGAGCGAAGAAGGCTGTGTTTGTCCTGGGAGACTAGTTCCTTCCACTTCTGACCAGGCAGAAGAGCTGGGAGGTATGTCAAACTCCTGGTCAAAGCTTGCAGGGGTCACCTCCCCATTATACCTGAGTGCTGACCCCTGGTTTAGCCATTAGGATTAAGAATCTTAGTGCAGAATTCAGCCACCATTGAATGGTGTTTGGTTCTTGTTTTTGTGATAAAATAGTCTGTATTTTAAACTTTTTATTATAAAAAAATTCAACATATATCAAAGTATAAAGAATCTCAAATTGTACACCTTAGACACAGAATGTGTTGACAATATATCAGTTATATCTCAATTCTAAAAACTAATTAATTAAAAAAAACTCTTCTTCAACCACATGATAGACTACTATGCGGCCGTTAAAAACTTAAAAATCATTTTACTAAAAACAAAAGGCTCCCACATACCCATTATTTGAATTTAAGCATTAACAACTTGCCACATGCTATATAGACTGCATGCTTATGTTCCATCCTAAATGTATGTGTTGAATAACCTAATCCCCACTGTGAAGTTAAGAGGTTGGGCCTTTAGCAGGTGGTAAGTCATAAGGGTCACCCTAACTCCAGTACTTTTGCCTAAAAAATCCCATGGATGGAGGAGCCTGGTAGGCTGCAGTCCATGGGGTCGCAAAAATAGGACTAAGCGACTTCACTTTCACTTTTCACTTTCATGCGTTGGAGAAGGAAATGGCAACCCACTCCAGTGTTCTTGCCTGGAGAATCCCAGGGACGGGAAGCCTGGTTGGCTGCCGTCTATGGGGTTGCACAGAGTCGGACACAACTAAAGCGATGCAGCAGCAGCAGGAAGTCATAAGGGTGGATCCCAATAAAGGAGACCCCAGAGAGCTTTCTCACCTCTTCCACTTTGAGGTTGAGGACAAACATATACGAACCTGAAAGAGGTTCATCAGACACCAAATCTGCTAGCACCTTGATCTTGGACCTCCAGCCTCCAGAACTGTGAGAAATACATGCTTATTGTTTGTAATCCACTCAGTCTATGGTATTTGTTACAACAGCTCAAATGGACTAAGAAACCAATTTGCTTCATCAGCTTTTTTTCCTGAAGTATTTTAAAATAAGTGCCAGACATCATATTTCACCCCTAAATATTTTAGCCTATGTTTTTAAAGAGATGATGACATTTTCTTATATAATAACCATACAACCATTATCACACCTATAAAAATTAACAATAAAGTCTTAAATATTTTCCTATACCCAGTCCAAATGAAAGTTCAGGCACGGTCAAGGTGGTGTGGCCATAGTCCAAATGCAAATCTTCCTGATTATCCAAAAATGCCTTCTTATAATTAGCTTGTTTGAACCGGGAATCCAAGCCAGGTGCACACTTGCATTTGGTTGCTACGTCTTTTCTGGTGCTTTAATCTAGAGGATCACTGGGCAGCGTGAACCAGTGGGCTGCTCTCACCACCCATCCTCTGTCCTAGGCATCTGTGATGCTTTCCAAGTGTATCCTGAGGCTCCCCCTCCCCAGAGCAGTTCAGGTGACCAGACCAAAGTGACCACAGTCTGAAGGTATCAGCCCTGTCATGGAACCAGAATCGCAGGTTTTCAAAATTCCAGGTATGAGACCGTGAGATTTGGGGAAATGTATGATGCCGTTGGGTCCGGGCAGAGGGGCTGATGCAGCCACCCTCCTCAGGGTCCCCTGGTGAACACTGCCCCTAACTCTCCTTTTATACGTCCAATGGGAGGGATGCCCATTGCTTCCTGCAGGGAGAACTCTGCACTCAAAGGCCCACAACCCAGGGAAGCCCCTTCATGGGTTCCGGGCCCTGTCTACCTACAGGGTTGGTGGAACTTGACAGAAGTCCCTCCCACTCCCACACCCACCCTGAAGCTGGCCAGCACTGCATTGAGGTCATCCACGCAGTGATGCCAGGTTGCACACGTCCTCTCCTATATCTGGTCACTGGCATACCCTCATGTTCCCTCTGAGAGTTCAGCCATATGTGAGGCTGATTTCCCCTAGATTTGGAACTCTGCTCTAAAGAATAACATTTTTTACATGAGAGCAGGAAGTGCCTGGAGCCTGAGCTCTGTCCTCTACTGTGGTATTCCAGCGTCAGTGTGCCCCCGGAACTCTAGGACCACAGCTAGCCATGCTGGTGAACAGAGCCAAGAGGTGTGCGCCAACACCCAGAGGCCAGTTGGGCTCAGGGCCTTGGCTGTTCCACGGCGCAGGCCGGCCCTTCTGCTTGTGTCCCTATGGAAATGTTCCTGCAGAGTGTGTTTGGGGGACATTCATCTTCTTTGATGACCCACTTAGGGCTCTTTGGGCTCCTCTCTTCTCTTTACTGGCTTTGGTGACCGTGGCATTGGGAGGGCTCTGCTCTCAGGCTCCCCAGGGGACCCCAGAGGTTCTGACTGCACCAGGATGGTGGGAACTTTGGGAGATGCTGCTCTGTCGGCCCTCACATGGAGTGCAGAGATCCTGGCAAGCTGGAATCTGGTCTGCATCTGATCCATTTTATCTGCAAAGCATTCAGAAAATGTGTCCCCCAAAGAACACACTGACCCCTCTGAAGGAGGGAGTGCAGTGTCGGTCGCCTGTTTGAAGACATTCTCGGTTTTGATGAGGATTGTGCAGAGACCCAAGATAAGCCTCAGAACGTGAGCCAAGCGGGTGGGGAAAGGGCTCTCTGGTGACACGCAGCATCTTCGCCTGCCTTCCATTTTACGTGTTTACCAATTGGGAAAGCAAATCCAGCTGTTGGGAGGAATTGCTTCCAGATGACATTATGGGAAAGGAAAACACACTGTATAAAAAAGCTGCAGAATAAAAAGCAGAACATGTGCACTCTGTGGGCCAGGATTTCATATGGACTATTTCCTGATATTGTGCAATAAACCAGCTCCTGGGGTAATAATCAGAACAGTGCAAATGTTCCCTGTATGAGAGTCAGGAGACCAGAAGGGGGACCAAACTTGGCAGAACTTGGGGAAAATCTCTTGACCTTGCTGGGCAACCGTATTTTTCTCCTTCTGGACAGCTGCTTCCCACCTTCACCAGGGACCCCCTGTGAAAGCCTTAGAAAATATCTTCTGTATGCTGCATGATGTGAGAGAAACCATGGGAAAGCAAGGACATTTTGCTTTAAAAACTGATGGGTTTCTTAGCCCCCCAGCACAGAAAAATTTGCTGTGTTGGCTTTTTCAAAGATTTTAGAAGCTCTCTAATGAGCTGGAATTAAAGTGTCCCTTTACTAATTTGGTTTTACAGGTCACTGGATAAAACCTACTTAGAGTGGTTTGGAAGAGGATTAGGACATTCGTGTCTTTTCCAAGTTGACTTTCCAGGCAGGGTCAGTCAGCAGCTGGAGACTCCCTTGGCTAGGGGCCAGAGCTCTTTTGTAAGCTGCGACTTTGTAAGGGCCTGGTGAGCACACTGTAACTCTATTGGTGGCTTAGTGGTAAAGAATCCGCCTGCCAATGCAGGAGATGCAGGAGTTGTGGGTTCAATCCCTGGGTTGGGAAGATACCCCAGAGAAAGAAATAACAACCCGCTCCAGTATTCTTGCCTGGAACATCCCATGGACAGAGGAGCTTGATGGGCTACAGTCCATGGGTCGAAAAGAATCAGACATGACTTAGCGACTAAACAACAACCACCACCCAAGGAACACTGAGTTTGCAATGAAATAAAAATGTAAATGTATAATAGTAGCAAGACACATGTTCCCAAGTTTGCCAGCCTAGAGAGAATGCCAGAAAGCCTAGCATTGCAGTTCCCCAGGGTGAGGGATATAGCCAAGGCCTTTGAGTCATTCCTGTTCAACCCCTATTGGGGCAGAGTGGACCTCAGTAGCTAGAGAAATGGCTTGAGCTCAGGCAGTCTCCTTAGACCAGTACTGTAGCCACTAATCATATATAGCTGTCTGACTTAAATAAAATTTAAAATTGATTTTCAGTGGCACCAGCCTCATTTCAAGTGCTCCATAGCCACATGCAGATTAGTAACTACTGTATGAGTACAGATAATATGAACATTCACTCATTTATTCAACAAATATTTTCTAAGAGCCACAGCAGTGGAGGAAGCATACAAAATCTCTGCCTTCATGGAGTTTCTGTTCTAAAGGGCAAGATAAACAAGAGACAGTGAGCATATTGGTTGTGGTCCCAGCAGGAAACAGGTGATGCATTTGACTGAGTAACTGAGAAGAGATTAATAAAGGGAGGATGCACAAGTGTGGGCTGACTTTAGGGAAACCAGCAAGGAATGGTGCAGCGCCCCAGAACTGCCCCTTGTGGGGAAGCATAGACACACTAGGCCTAAAGGGACAAAAGGAGAAGTGATCATCAGAAGCCAGGGAGAGCTGAAGGGAGAGGCTGTGGCCTCTGCTGGGGCCCCAGGCTAGGAGAGACACACAGAGAGGGGAGGCACCTCATGATTCAGACCCCAATCTCCTCCCTGCCCACTGGGCAGGCCCCAGGGAAGCCACAAGCAGGGAGTATCCTGGGACACAGAGCAGGAACTAGAGAGGGAATCTGCAGGGACAGAGTATGTAGCATCATCATAGAGCTTATTAAAAGGCAACAGATTTAGGAAGAAGAGGAGTGGGTAAGGGGGGTGAACAATGGGGCAGGGCAGCCACATAAACAGATGGCCTGAAGCCCATGGTGTCCTTCATTTGCTCTCCCACCTGCCCTCCCTTTCCTGTTTTCTTTCGACTAATTGTGTCCTCCTTTTCCATGTCCTTCGATCATCTCTGTGGTTCTTCTGATGCTTGTTGCATTCTCTCTGTGGCATTATCACAAGTCCCTTGGAGCCAAACCAGGGCAGCTCTGCTGAACCTTCAGTGAATTCGGATGCTCCGTTTACCTTAGAAGCACAGGCAGGGTGATTTTTTAATTTAGCTGTGCTGGGTCTTCGAGGCGGTGCCGGCTTTCTATTGCAGCACGTGGGCTTTCTCTAGTCGCAGCCTTCTTGGGGGGCTTCTCTTGTGGAGCGTGGGCTCCAGGGCACAAGGAGTGAGTAGTTGCGGCGTGTGCACTTCTCTGGTTGTGGCACAGGGACGGGCTTTGTTGCCCTGGGGTGTGTGGGATCTTAGTTCCCTGACCAGGTATCAAATCCATGTCCTCTGCATTGGAAGGTGGATTCTTAACCACTGGGCCACCAGGGAAGTCCTCTATTTTTCATTTTAAATAGACTATATTTTTAGAATTTAATTTCCCATAAAAGTTGAGAAAATAGTACAGAGTTGCCATATTAGCCTCTCCCACCCTCATACCTCCCCTTATGTTAGCATGGAACATTTTTTACAATTAATGAACCAGTAATAATATATTATTAATTAAAGTCCATGTTGAATTCTGATTTTCTTAGTTTCTACCATCAAGCCAAGATGTTGTCTCCATGCCCACTCTGCCACTCCCTAATCTGGCTACCTGTTTTCACAAGCCCCTGCCAGGCTTTCAAAAGCTGGTGGAAAAAATCCCGAGACTGGGTAAGGGGGCTCCAGTCTGAGGAGAGAACATCTGGAAGCACTAAGAACCACAAAGCAACCTACAGGGGCAAGGGATTATCAACAGCTTCCACCCAGTCCTCAAGCTCTGGGCCCTTCCCTCCCTGAAGCCAGCACATAGGGGTCCCCTAAGCCCTTCATCTAGCTTCCCCTACTGTTAATACCTAATATGTCATGATACACTTACCAAAACTGAGAAACGAACATCGACAGGAGACTATTAACCATGGACTCTGTTCAAATTTCACCCATTTTTTTGCTAACATCGGATTTTTTTCCACTCCCTATCAAATCCAAGACACCAGGTACTTGTCCTGTCTCCTTAGTCTTGTCCAACCTGTGACAGCTTCTCAGGTTTTCTTTGTCTTTCATGACCTTGATGTTTCTGAAGAGTGTTGGTCCAGAATGTTGTAGAATGTCCTTCAGTTTTGGCTTGGGCTTGATGTTTTCTCATGACTAGACTGAGGTTATGAATATTTGGGAAGAAGACCCCAAAGGGGAGGGGCCTTTCTCATGACACTGTATCAAGGGGCTCATGATATGAGCAGGACATATTACAGATGATGTAAACCTTGGTCACTTGGCTAAGGTGTTATCTGCTAGGTTTTGCCACTATGAAGTTACTAATTTTCTTTTCCGTATCCTTGTTACCAGCAAGACATTAAATCTAGCCCACACTCAAGAGGAAAGAAATTAAGCTCCTTCTCTGAGGAAGGAGCTTATTTGCACTTCTTTATGGGGTTCACAGCGCTTTGCTAGAGCAGCCGTGAAGAGATACGTCCAAGGTAAGAGAAACTCAGTAAGATGGTAGGCACTGAGAGAGGGCATCGGAGGGCAGACAGACAGAAACCACAATCACAGACAACTAGCCAATCTGATCACACGGACCACAGTCTTGTCTAACTCAATGAAACTAAGCCATGCCATGTGGGGCCACCCAAGACCGACGGGTCATTGTGGAGAGGTCTGACAGAATGTGGTCCACTGGAGAAGGGAATAGCAAACCACTTCAGTATTCTTGCCTTGAGAACTCCATGAACAGTATGAGAAGGCAGTAAGATAGGACACTGAAAGATGAACTCCCCAGGTCGGTAGGTGCCCAATTTGCTACTGGAGATCAATGGAGAAATAACTCCAGAAAGAATGAAGGGATGGAGCCAAAGCAAAAACAATACCCAGTTGTGGATGTGACTGGTGATAGAAGCAAGGTCCGATGCTGTAAAGAGCAATATTGCATAGGAACCCGGAATGTTAGGTCCATGAACCAAGGCAAATTGGAAGTGATCAAACAGGAGATGGCAAGAGTAAACGTCGACATTCTAGGAATCAGTGAACTAAGATGGACTGGAATGGGTGAATTTAACTGAGATGATCATTATATCTACTACTACTGTGGGCAGGAACCCCTTAAAAGAAATGGAGTAGCCATCAAGTCAACAAAACAGTCCAAAATGCAGTACTTGATGTAATCTCAA
This sequence comes from Bos grunniens, assembly GCF_055505025.1. Classification (NCBI taxonomy): domain Eukaryota; kingdom Metazoa; phylum Chordata; class Mammalia; order Artiodactyla; family Bovidae; genus Bos; species Bos grunniens. The sequence goes on along the minus strand of NC_141166.1, from coordinate 114,185,427 downwards.
AAACGACAGAATGATCTCAGTTCATTTCCAATGCAAACCATTCAATGTCACGGTAATCCAAGTCTATGCCCTGAACAATAACGCTAAAGAAGCTGAACGCTTTTATGAAGACCCACAAGACCTTATAGAACTAGCACCCAAAAAAGCTGTCCTTTTCATTATAGGGGACTGGAATGTAAAAGTAGGAAGTCAAGAAACACCTGGAGTAACGGGCAAATTAAGCCTTGGAGTACAGAATGAAGTAGGGCAAAGGCTAATAGAGTTTTGCCAAAAGAACTCACTGGTCATTGCAAACACCCTCTTCCAACAACACAGGAGAAGACTCTACATATGGACATCACCAGATGGGTCAATACCGAAATCAGATTGATTATATTCTTTGTAGCCAAAGAGGGAGACACTCTATACAGTCAGCAAAAACAAGACCAGGAGCTGACTGTGGCTCAGATCATGAACTCCTTATTGCCAAATTCAGACTTAAATTGAAGAAAGTGGGCAAAACCACTAGACCATTCAGGTATGACCTAAATCAGATTCCTTATGATTATACAGTGGAAGTGAGAAATAGATTTAAGGGACTAGATCTGATAGAGTGCCTGATGAACTATAGATGGAGGTTTGTGACATTATACAGGAGACAGGAATCAAGACCATCCCCAAGAAAAAGAAATGCAAAAAGGCAAAATGGCTGTGTGAGGAGGCCTTACAAATAGCTGTGAAAAGAAGAGAAGCAAAAAGCAAAGGAGAAAAGGAAAGATATACCCATTTGCATGCAGAGTTCCAAAGAATAGCAAGGAGAGATAGGAAAGCCTTCCTCAGAGATCAATGCAAAGAAATAGAAGAAAAAAACAGAATGGGAAAGACTATAGATCTCTTCAAGAACATCAGAGATACCAAGGGAACATTTCATGCAAAGATGGGCTCAATAAAGGACAGAAATGGTAGGGACCTAACAGAAGCTGAAGATATTAAGAAGAGATGGCAAGAATACACAGAAGAACTGTACAAAAAAGATCTTCATGACCCCGATAATCACGATGGTGTGATCACTCACACTCACCTAGAGTCAGACATCCTGGAATGTGAAGTCAAGTGGGCCTTAGGAAGCATCACTACAGACAAAGCTAGTGGAGGTGATGGAATTCCAGTTGAGTTATTTCAAATCCTAAAAGATGATGCTGTGAAAGTGCTTCACTCAATATGTCAGCAAATTTGGAAGACTCAGCAGTGGACACAGGGCTGGAAAAGGTCAGTTTTCATTCCAATCCCAAAGAAAGGCAATGCCAAAGACTGCTCAAACTACCACACAATTGCACTCATCTCACACGCTAGTAAAGTAATGCTCAAAATTCTCCAACCCAGGCTTCAGCAATATGTGAACCGTGAACTTCCAGATGTTCAAGCTGGTTTTAGAAAAGGCAGAGGAACCAGAGATCAAATTGCCAACATCTGCTGGATCATCAAAAAAGCAAGAGAGTTCCAGAAAAACATCTATTTCTGCTTTATTGACTCTGCCAAAGCCTTTGACTGTGTGGATCACAATAAACTGTGGAAAATTCTGAAGGAGATGGGAATACCAGACCACCTGACCTGCCTCTTGAGAAACCTGTATGCAGGTCAGGAAGCAACAGTTAGAACTGGACATGGAACAACAGACTGGTTCCAAATAGGAAAAGGAGTACGTCAAGGCTGTATATTGTCACCCTGCTTATTTAACTTATATGCAGAGTACATCATGAGAAACGCTGGACTGGAAGAAGCACAAGCTGGAATCAAGATTGCCGGGAGAAATATCAATAACCTCAGATATGCAGATGACACCACCCTTATGGCAGAAAGTAAAGAGGAACTCAAAAGCCTCTTGATGAAAGTGAAAGAGGAGAGTGAAAAAGTTGGCTTAAAGCTCAACATTCAGAAAACTAAGATCATGGGATCCAGTCTCTTCACTTCATGGCAAATAGATGGAGAAACAGTGGAAACAGTGTCAGACTTTATTTTTGGGGGCTCCGAAATCACTGCAGATGGTGAGTGCAGCCATGAAATTAAAAGACGCTTATTCCTTGGAAGGAAAGTTATGACCAGCCTAGACAGCATATTAAAAAGCAGAGACATTACTTTGTCAACAAAGGTCTGTCTAGTCAAGGCTATGGTTTTTCCAGTAGTCATGTATGGATGTGAGAGTTGGACTATAAAGAAAGCTGAGCACGGAAGAATTAATGCTTTTGAACTGTGGTGTTGGAGAAGACTCTTGAGAGTCCCTTGGACTGCAAGGAGATCCTACCAGTCCATCGTAAAGGAGATCAGTCCTGGTGTTCATTGGAAGGACTTATGTTGAAGCTGAAACTTCAGTACTTTGGCCACCTGATGTGAAGAGCTGACTCATTGGAAAAGACCCTGATGCTGGGAAAGATTGAGGGTAGGAGGAAAAGGGGACGACAGAGGATGAGATGGTTGGTTGGCATCACTGACTCAATGGAAATGGGTTTGGGTAGACTCTGGCAGTTGGTGTTGGACAGGGAGCCCTGGCGTGCTGCTGTTCATGGGGTTGCAAAGAGTCGGACACGACTGAGCGACTGAACTGAACTGAACTGATAGGGTTCATGTGTGAATTAAATGAGAGAGTGCTTGTGAAGCAGTTCACTTGCCTATCGTAAGTATTCAAAAAATTTTTTTATGATAAGAAGATTCCACTGCTTCATGGACTTGTGGCAGACTGCCTGGCTTTGTAACCTTAAAAAAAACTGTGCCTCAGTTTCTCATCTGTAAAATGGGGATAATAACAATAACTATCTCGTAGAGTTTTTGTTGGGTTAAATGAGTTATTACATACAAAGTGCTCAAAACAGGGCCTAGCATATAGTAAATACTTGTTAACTGTTAAGTATTATTGTTTTTGTAATTACTATTATTATATACTCTAAATCTCTAGCTCCTTGGGTGTTATCCTACCCATAGTTGTTAAGCCAAGAATTATGGTAGAAAATTAAACCATAGACAAACTAGGAAATGTAAAGGTGGTTAACATAGATGGTTACTATTATGCAGTTATAATCCTAAAGGAGTATAGCCAAATTCAAATTCATAACTGTTTTGATCACTGTCATGTGCTGCTGACATTTTTTCCTCTGAGGTATTGACAAATGGCTGAAATGGAATCACTCAGTTCACTTTCGTCTGGCGATGATGCATTTGGCTCAAATGGCCAGCGGCTTTGGGGAAACTGTAAATCCATCAGATTTGGACTTTAAAGAATGCTAACTGATCAGCCAATGCGGAAGGACCCATTTTGTGGAAAAAAGAAATGGAACCAACATAGTGACAAAATAATTAGGACGCAGGGGAGATGGCTGACAGTTTGGAGATGTTTTCTTGGAGGAAATATCAAGTGAGTTACAGTTTGCAGGACGTTAGCAGATAATTAAATTGGCAATTTATTGCTGCGGAGTGACAGTTGTGGCCCTTCTCCTCTGTGCACAGGAAGTCAAGCATCCAAGGGTAATCCCCGCCGTTTTAATTGTGGAATAAAGTGTCATGAATACTCCTTCCCTCCTGCTGAAAATTCCCATGAGCTTTCTCGTCAAGAACATTAGGATTTTCTCACTATTAGTGTTAAAGTGCGGCTGAAGCTCCACTCAGGGAAGAGTGTGGAGGTGTGACGACATAAGGGAAGGCCCTTCTGGCTCAGGCTGGACACACAGGATTCCCTCCCTTTTGCTCTCACTGAGTTGTTCACTGGGTAAATGTTCCCTTACTATAGCCATTTGTGAACAACCTTCATGATTTTGTTTTATCCGCAAGCCATATGGATTATCATTTAATATCTTTCTTTTAGTAAACTCACATTTGAAAAACATGATGCCCATTTAGCCTCATCCTGACCAACAATATCCACAGGGCTCTCATGTCCATAAGGTCAGTGACTTCAGCCAAAAGCTAGGCAGGGTCTCCCCTCTAGATGAGGAAAAATCCACTATGGCTTGGCTGGAACAGAAGCAGGGTGGACAGAGGCCTAGAGAAGAAACTGGGCTCTCTTCACTGAGGCCATTTCCTTTAAATAAGAAAACATTCGCAGCAAGCACCATTGGCAAACCTAAGAGTTCCCGAGTTCCAAGAGGGTGAAGGCAAGGTGACAGGGAAGAGTGAGGGTGAAGGTTGCTGAATGAGTCAGAAGTCTGCAGGGTGGAGGGCAGGCACATGGGGCAGGAAAGCCATGTCCAGGACACTGTGTTAAGGGCTCACGATGAGATGTCCCCTGGAGTCTATTCCAGTGATTCTGTAGTCTGCACTATTCTCTGGTTTGGTTATTGCCCACTGAAAGGAAGATGGGGTCTTTCTGGGTAAAAGCTTAAGGCCGACAAAGATGCCAAGTTGCAAACACCTGGATCCCATCAACATTAGTACAACTATTAGTACAACATTAATACAAACAATAATTTGTTTTCTGGAGCATAATACACCAAAGGCTCTGAGGAATTCTGTAGTAAAACAACAAAGAAGCAAGGGGGTTTATCTGGCTTAAATGAGTGTTTCCTAATCCTCAATGACATTTTCGCTATTTTGACACCCAACTTTGATTGTAACATTCCCTCTTCTCAGATGATGAGCTTTTAAGAAATGATGATAAAATACAAGTATCCCAGTTAAAAACAATTTTGCAAGAATTTTGTGACAGTCGCACAGGTCCCCGGAGTCTCCTCCAGGGTATTGCTAAAACAGTATTGGGAAATCCGGCTTTCTCTGTGGTCTTGCTGGGAGTTGGGGTTACAGTATCCTGTTTTCTTTTCTCCTTAGACTGAGTCATAAATCTCAGAAGATATAATAGCTCACATTTGTATGGCTTTTTCTAATTTACATGATCACATCATTACCTCAGTTTCTCTTTGCAACAACCCTGTGGGTAGGGATTTTTATGCCATTTTATGGATGAAGAAATGGTCTCAGAGCTTCACTGACTCATTCAAGACCTAAAACTAGCCTGAGGCAATGTCAAGACCTAAGTCAATCCTTATACTTCAGGTCGGGAAATCTTCCTGTATTTCCAATTGAAAAAAACTTTTTTTTTTTCCCTTGAGCACAGCACTTTGTTTTTTGGTCAAATCAGAATGCTGGCTCTAAACTCCTAGGATCTGGGGTTGTCCAAATCCCCTCCCCCAACCGGAAATAGTTTTCAAGTGAAGCCTCGAGGGTTACCGAGGGAAGGCACTGACGGTGGTTCCAGCATCTCGAGGGCTTTGAGGGCGCCTGCACGGACACCAGGGACTCAAATCCCCTTGAAGAGGCGAGCGGGCTGGGCCTGACCCGGGCCTTTTGCTCCTTCACCTAAAATCTTCCCCACTCTTCACTTGCCTTCGGGCCGAGCGTGTCCAAACATTTTCTCTAAGGGGTTCCAAACTGCCTCTCACTTGCCCGGCCCTAAGGGAGGAGCCACTCGTGGGAAAAGCTAGATTTGCCGAAAGAGCCTCCTCCAAACTCCTCTGGGCACCTTTAACCCGTTTGGCGTGTGTCACTGGCTCAGGGTTTTCCAGACTCCGGGTCGAGAATCGCCCGGACACAGGCGGCCGGCGTAGCCAGGGCCGTTAAGTGTCACGGCTCCCAATTTCCTGGGGAGGGAAGAAGGTCTTCACTTTGGCCGGGTGCCCCCTTACCTGCGGGGTGCGGGGGAGGGAAGGAGGAGGGGGAGGGGAGATTAAGACCCGAGAGGGAAGAAGAAGAGAGGAAAGAGACTGGGGGTTGGGAAAGAGGAAGAGCGGGCAGGGGAGGGCAGAGGCGGGGGCGGCGCGGGGGTGGGGAACGGCAGGCACGGGAGGGGGAGGGGCTGGAGGGCGGGGCTGGGGCGGGGAGGGTCCTGGCCCCACTCTCCCGCCCGCGCCTCCAGAATTCAGGCGGGGCGCTGGAAGTTGTGTGAGCAGGCAGATGAGTGCTTGCTTACGTCGAGGGGAGCGCCAGCTCCTGTTTCTCGTGTACGGGGGAAGCCCGGGGAACAGCAGGGGCGTCTTGGCCCGGGCAGGGAAGCGGAAGTCAGCGCCGAAGCCGCGGCAGAAAGCCCTGCCGCCCCCGAGGCCGGTTCAGATGTGCTCCTGCCCAAAACGCGAATGTGAGGCTGGAGTGTGGCCTTGAGGGGCTTTCTGTAGAAGGCAGTGGCCAAGAGTGCACCTCGCTTCTGGTGCGCAGGTCTGAATGGCGGGAGCATGGTGGCTTGATGTTCAGTGTGACTCCTCTGATTCCCCAACTAACCCCTTTTAAGGGACTCCCATTTCGGAGAGGGAGGTCTGAATATCCGTTGCCCTCAAATGAGAAACTGGCAGAAAAAGTGCGGGATAAACTTCCAGGTTAAGATGTGTGATTGTGAGCACAAAACGAGCTATGTGAGCAGGACTGTGCATCCATGAAAAAGAATGCTTTTGTAGCAGGAACCCCTCTACCCAAACCTCTACCGAGTGGTGGAGTGAAGGCGAGTTTGTCCGAATTAAAAAAGCTAGGAGGCCCTCTGGGAAGCCCAGTCTTCCAATAGAACCAAAGTGCTGAGCATCTCTGAAGAATGGTCCAGGCACCTTGCCTTACTTCCTGTCCTGCTCGTGTGGTCTGTGAAGCCTGTCATTGAATAGGGATGTTTATTGCATTTGTTTCTTTCCTTCCTTATTCTCTGCTCCCAACTCCAGGTAACAAGCTCATACTTTAGTTTCTGCTAGTACTTGATTGGATGTCTCCCCTTATTCTTTAACTCCCTTGGGCTTTTGGACATCTCACAGAAGCCAGTGCCAGGAGCCCAGCTCTGGAGAAAGACTTGAGTGAATCTCAGCTCCACTACTGACTAACTCAATGAAGTGAAGTTGATCAGTCATGTCCGATTCTTTGCGACTCCATGGACTGTAGCCTACCAGCCTCCACCGTCGATGGGATTCTCCAGGCAAGAATACTGGAGTGGGTTGCCATTTCCTTCTCCAGGAGAGCTTCCCGACCCAGGGATTGAACCCCGATCTCCCGGGTTGTAGGCAGACACTTTACCGTCTGAGCCACAAGACAAATAACTCAATGCTTTGAGGCAAATTGCTTAATCTCACTACACTGCAGTTTCCAACACTATGACATGAAGGTAATAATAGTAATACCCACCTAACAAGACTGACTGGAGGATTCAATGAAATGATTCATGTAGAGTTTATCTAGCCTTATCTGTCAGAACCATGAGCCCCCTTTCTCCTAAGCTACCCTGGATAACCCCTCTTTTACATCCTGTTACCTTGCCACCTTTACCATTAAGAAGGAGGTGACATGACATGTTTTCTTTGTGTACATAAAGGTGGATTGTTTCCTTAATATGCTAAGTTCTTGAAACATACATGTCTGTGTATATTCTGACATCAGTTTGATATATTTCACATAGCTTGTGTTCAATAAATGTTTGTAGATTGATTGAAATCTCTCTGATATCTAGAAAGATTTTTCTAGAAAAATTTGAAGTTATAGAAAGGGAAAACTCTTCATGGGGCAGAGTAAACAGAAAAAACCCTTAATAAATGAAATTATCTTGTTAGTTTAGGACCATAAAAAGGTATTATTATAGTAATTACAATTATATAAAAAAAACTGTAAAAACAACATTTGGAAGTGAAAACAACCAGTTATAGAGTTGATGCCCTGCTGGAGTAGAATTATGGTTTTTTGGTCCTTTCCAACTTTTCTACAGTCAGTATGTATTTCTCTGTTACTCAGGAAAAGTACTTTATATAATTTAGGTGATAAAAATGATCATATTTTGGATACTCAGATGGAAGGGAAAAAGTCCTGAGACTAAAGCAACAGTTTTCTTTTTTCCTGACCACCCAGTCTTTTCTGATTTGTGCTAGAAAATCAACTTATTAGTTTGAAGTATAAAGACATCTCCTCTTCAGTGCCCAGAATACTTGTCTTGCCTATTTAGGGATTTCCTTTGAAGGATCAAGATCCCAGGCTGGGAACGAAAATCACTGAAAAGTTCATATTAAATCCAGAGTTCAAGGCAAAATGGTCTTAATGGTTATTTCAATCAAGCTCAATCTAATAAATTTTGACCTTTCCAGTGATTTTCTTTTTTGGCTTAGAGATGCACCAGTGGCTTTCTGCTTGTATTACTGTAATACTTTTTCCTTTTTTTAATTTTAAATTTACAGTTTACTTCAGAGTTACCTTCCATTTTTATTGAAAATTAGGACAACAGCTTGATTTATCTGCACATTCATCCATTCATCAAAAATTTACTGAATACCTACCAAACGCCATAGCCTGTGCTGATGCTGTGAATGCCAGTCAAGACCTGGTCCTTATCTTCCAAGAGCTTAGGGTCTCACTGATGGACATGTATATAAGTAATGATGTTATTACAAGCACTTTCCTGATGGTCCAGTGGCTAAGAGTCTCCATTCCAAATACAGGGGGCCAGGGTTCGATCCGTGGTCAGGGAACAAGATTTCACATGCTGCAACTGAGAGTTTGCATGCCGCAACTACAAGATGCCACGTGCTGGCACAGCTAAATAAATATTTTTTTAAAAAAATAATGAAGTTATAGAGAATTACAGCAGAGGCTTTGCTCGATTCCTGAGTAGACTGAGTAGCTAGTGGGACACAAAGGAGTAGCCAGTTCTAGTGGGTCTAGAGGACAGTGGGAAGGAGGAGGCGGGAAAAGCTTCGTAGAAAACTAGTTATTTGGGCCGATTACAAATCTTTAGCTAATAGTAGTAGTAGTAGAGTATAGTAGTCCTTCCTGATGTGAAACTTATTTTTTCCCCATACTTTGCCCTAATTAGGTCATCTTATTACATTCTCTGACACATTAAGGGTGTGCTTTGTGATTCCTTATGTCCTTGATAGGCACAGTGTATTTATAATGGTCAAGTCCTATTCCATCATATTGCAAGGAATGGTCAAAAATTTTAAATATATAAGTCCTTTTATTAGATGTGGTTGAGGCTTAGAAAACACCTTAAACTTTTTATTTTTACTTAAACCATATACATTCATTCCCAAGTCTTTAGGCTGCTACTGCTGCTGCTAAGTCGCTTCAGACGTGTCTGACTCTGTGCGACCCCAAAGATGGCAGCCCACAAGGCTCCCCCATCCCTGGGATTCTCCAGGCAAGAACACTGGAGTGGGTTGCCATTTCCTTCTCCAATGCATGAAAGTGAAAAGTGAAAGTGAAGTTGCTCAGTTGTGCCCGACTCTTAGCGACCCCATGGACTGCAGCCTACCAGGCTCCTCCGTCCGTGGGATTTTCCAGGCAAGAGTACTGGAGTGGGGTGCCATTGCCTTCTCCACAAGTCTTTAGGGGACAAACTCAATTTGGGGAGAAAAAAAAAGGTTACTGTTTGCAGATGACATATTACATCTCCCTTCTTCTGTTTATATCTTCTTTTTCTTTTTTTAAAATTTAATTTTATTTATTTTTGGCTGTGCTGGGTCTTTGTTGCTATGTGGGCTTTCTCTAGTTGTGGTGAGCGGGCTTCTTGTTGCAGCGTCATCTCCGGTTCCAGAGCACAGGGTCCAAGGCACGGAGGCTTCAGAAGTTGCAGCACATGAGCTCGCAGTTGCGGCTCCTGGGCTCTAGAGCACAGGCTCAGTAGTTGTGGTGCACAGGCTTAGTTGCTCTGAGATGTGTGGGATATTCTTGGATCAGGGATTGAATCCATGTTTGCTGCATTGACAGGCAAATTCTTTACCACTGAGCCACCAGGGAAGCCCCCCGTTCTTTTTCTGATGTTCGGTGCCATTTGCTGTGCTGTGCTAAGTCACTTCAGTCCTGTCCGACTCTGGTGACCCCATGGACTGTAGCCCACCAGGCTCCTCTGTCTGTGGGATTCTCCAGGCAAGAATACTGGAGTGGGTAGCCATTCCCTTCTCCAGGGGATCTTCCCTACCCAGGGATAGAACCTGGGTCTCCTACATTGCAAGTGGATTCTTTACTGTCTGAACCACCAGGGGTTCAAATGCAATTTGCTGCTGCTGCTAAGTCGCTTCAGTCATGTCCGACTCTGTGTGACCCCATAGACGGCAGCCCACCAGGCTCCCCCGTCCCTGGGATTCTCCAGGCAAGAACACTGGAGTGGGTTGCCATTTCCTTCTCCAATGCATGAAAGTGAAAAGTGAAAGTGAAGTCGCTCAGTCGTGTCTGACCCTCATCGACCCCCATGGACTGCAACCTTCCAGGCTCCTCCAGCCATGGGATTTTCCAGGCAGGAGTACTGGAGTGGGGTGCCATTGCCTTCTCCACAAATGCAGTTTATCATATCTCATTTTTCTTTGCCATCCTCCATTTATGTCTCTCAGTATACCTGTGTTGCTCCCGCCAAGCATTTACAAGATCCCCACAGACTATTCTGTTTTGGTGAACAAAGGAATAAGCTGGAAGCTGCTGATTTAAAAAAAGAGACAAACAGACCCCAAAAAAGTAAATTTGTGACCCTTGCCCCTCAAAATTTTGATTTATAAGTTTATGGTAGGATCCAAGAATACTTATATTAAGTAAGCATCACAGGTGCTGTCAACTTTACTGATTATCTGTTGATTTCTGCTTGATTCTTTCTTAGAAGCATAACCTAAATTCCAGGTTCTGGAGACACCCAGCTTGGTAGGTTGTACTCTTAGCTTTAAGGACTTAGGTATTCTAAGTCCTAAGTGTTCAGAAGAAGAGTGGGAGTCCAAGCCAGCCCAATTCATTCATTCATTCATTCAACAGAACTTTTTGGGCACCTGCTATGAAGTGAATACTGTTCTAGGATCTGGAGATACATCAGTAAAACAAAGAGACTCAAATCCCTTACATTCTAGCTGGGCGGAAGAAATCAACAAATCAATAAATACACTAGGTGAGCATTACTACAGACAAGTAGTGTGGAAGGGTTGTGAATGAAGAGGGTCTGCAAGCATTACAGGGTTCAACAGGGTGTCCTGGGTAGGCCTCGCTGACAATGTAACTCAGGTGAGCCGTGTGGTTTTTCAGAAGACTGTTCCAGGCAGAGGAGACAGCCAGTATAAAGTCCCTGATCAGAAGCTGAGCACACCTGGCCTGTTGTTAGCAAAACCAAGAGGCCCGTGTGACCGGGGTGGAGTAATGAGAGGGACGGAGAAGGCAGAGGCTGAGGTCGGGGGTTCCAGGGAAGTCAGATCATGTCCTCACAGGGCATTGCGAGATTGTCGGCTTTTACTCCAGTGAGATGGGAAGCCACTGGAAGGCTCTGAGTGGTGATGTGATCTAACTTACATTTTTAAAGTATCGTTCAGGCTTCAGCAGGAGGGTGAGCAGCAGAAGCAGGGAGGCACCAGTTAGGAGATGACTCCAGTAATCCAGGTGAAATGTTGGTGGTTGGCCGTAGTGATGGTAGTAGAGATGGTGAGAGAATAAAACCTGATGTTGATGTCGGATAAGATTTGAAGGCAGAACCATTTTGACAGATTGGTTGTGAATGCTGGAGAAGCACAATACCAAGGAGGACTCTAATCAAGATGACCCTCAGGATCCTTCCTTGGAATGCTGAACAGAAGCATATCCAAATGAGGCACATAGCAGCCATTGTGTGCCCACGAGGAAAGTCAGCCTGTGGGTAGCAGGGCAGACTGGCAGAAAGAAATGGTCTTGAGGACTGTGTTAAGCCTGGGGCATGGTCCGCCTCTCCACTTCCAGTTACGAGAGCCAGTGGGTCCTTTGTAACTTTGTTGTCTGTGTGTGTGCTCAATTGTGTCTGACCCCGTGGACTGTAGCCCACCAGGCTCCTCTGTCCATGGGATTTCCCAGCAAGAATACTGAAGTGGTTGCCACTTCCTTCTCAGAGAATCTACCTGACCCGGGGATTGAGCCCGAGTCTCCTGCCTTGGCAGGTGGATCCTTTACCACTGAGCCTCATGAGAAGCTCTTAGTTACTTGGCTCTAAAATAAGTTTATTGCTATTCCCACCCAGAGTCTGAGATGTCTTTCAGATGCACTATTTGCCTAAAGATACTTCTTACAGCTCCGCCAGAGCTAGTCTCCAGACCTCGGGGATAACTCCCCAAATATTCCTTCCCATGCCTCCCTCATCTCATTGGTCTCTTGGCAGATCATAAGCCCGTTAAAGCATGACCTGGCACATCAGAAAACTGTGAAATTGTTACAAGATTTCTGTTGTTGGTAGTGGTAGTGGTGGTAGTATCATCTGTATTTTATAAAATTGAGAGCAGAGATTAAGGGATTTACCCAGGATCAGAATGTCTTCTATTTCAAATCTAAGGTAGGTTTGTCTGATTAATCAATTATAATCCATCTATCACATAGAAGAGAGTAGAGCTTTTCAGGAGGGGGCCATCTGGCTGGTCGCTTCACTGACTGGCAGTATATTGGTACAGACACCACAGATCTGATCCTCAGCTTTATAGATTAAATAACTACTGGCCCCTTCACTCAGAGTGATTGGACTGGAAAGGATTAATTCATTATACGTTGTTGTTCTTTAGTAGTGGTACATCTAATTTCTCAATGGCTATATTGCAAGTTTAAAAAGTGGTATGCCAGAGATGTGGCCCTCTGGAATATTAACAACATCCTTAGACCCTGGTGTTCCCCATTTCTTGCCTCATATGAGGCTATGAAGTACTGCCTTACTAAATAACTGTACTCATTATCTTTGTGTTTCATAACTAGCATAGTCCAGAATTTAATGTTCATTGTAATATTCAGCTACTGGTAGATTTATTTGTGTATATTTTAAAACCATAGCAATATTCATTGTTGTTCAATCGCTAAGTTATGTCCGACTCTTTGCAACCCCATGTACTGCAGCACGCCAGGCGTCCCGGTCCTTCATTATCTCCTGGAGTTTGCTCAGATTCATGTCCATTGAGTCGGTGATGCTATCCAACCATCTCATCCTCTGCCACCCTCTTCTCCTTTTGCCTTGAATCTTTCCCAGCATCAGGATCTTTTCCAATGAGTTGGCTGTTTGCATCAGGTGACCAAAGTATTGGAGCTTCAGCTTCAGCATCAGTCCTTCCAATGAATACTCAGGGTTGGTTTCCCTTAGGATTGACTGGTTTGATCTCCTTAAAGTCCAAGGGAATCTGAAGAGTCTTCTCCAGCACCACGATTTGAAGGCATCAATTCTTTGGCCTTCTTTGTGGTCCAGCTCTCACATCTGTACATGACTCCTGGGAATACAGTAGCTTTGACTGTGTGAACCTTTGTTGGCAAAGAGATGTCTCTGTTTTTTAATATGCTCTCTAGATTTGTCAAAGTTTTCCTTTTGAGGACCAAGCTTCTTTTAATTTCATGGCTGCAGTCACTGTCTGCAGTGATTTTGGAGCTCAAGAAAATAAAATCTGTCACTGCTACCACTTTTTCCCCATCTGTTTGCCATGAAGTTATGGGACTGACTGCCTTGATCTCAGTTTTTTTCATGTTGAGTTTCAAGCCAGCTTTTTCACTCTCATCTTTAACCTTCATCAAGAAGCTCTTTAGTTCCTCTTTACTTTCTGCCATTAGAGTAATATCATCTGCATATCTGAGATTGTTGATAATTCTCCCAGAAATCTTGATTTCAGTTGTGCTTCATCTAGCATGGCATTTCTCATGATGTACTCTGCATATAAGTTAAAGAAGCAGGGTGACAATATACAGCCTTTTCGTATTCCTTTCCTAATTTGTAACCAATTAGTTGTTCCATGTCCAGTTCTGACCATTGCTTCCTGACCCACATACAGGTTTCTTAGGAGACAGGTAAGGTGGTCTGGTATTCCCATCTCTTTAAGAGTTTTCCACAGTTTGTTGTGATCCACATAGTCAAAGGCTTTAGCGTAGTCAAAACCCTCTGAAGCAGAAGTAGATGTTTTTCTGGAATTCCTTTGCTTTCTCTATGATCCAATGGATGTTGGCAGTTTGATCTCTTGTTCCTCTGTCTTTTCTAAACCCAGCTTGTATATCTGGAAGTTCTTGGTTCACATAATGCTAAGGCCTAGCTTGAAGGATTTTGAGCATAACCTTACTAGCATGGGAAATGAGTGCAATTGTCCAGTAGTTTGAATATTCTTTGACACTGCCCTTCTTTGAGATTGGCTAAACACTGACTTTTTCCAGCCCTGTAGCCACTGCTGAGTTTTCCAAATTTGCTGGCATATTAAGTGCAGCGCATCAACAGCATCATCTTTTAGGATTTAAAATAGCTCAGCTGGAATTCCATCATCTCCAGTAGCTTTGTTCATAGTAATTCTTCCTTGACTTTACACTCCAGGATGTCTGGCTTTAGGTGAATGACCACACCATCGTGGTTACCTGGGTCATTAAGATCTTATTTGTATGGTTCTTTTGTGTATTCTTGCTACCTCTTAATTCATGATAGCCAAACTTATAAGAAACTGAAGTATAGACCAGCTTGTTAGATTATTTATAATCAGAAATATTTCTCAAACTTGAAAACTTATAGACTCTTGAATATATCCCACTTGAGAAATATTATATTTGTATTTATATTATGGAACTTTTGGTGATCACTTGATCAAAACAGTCATAAATCCAGTCTGGACATTGATATTACATGGCATTACTCTAGAAAAGATGCTAATCCAAGTGATGCATCTGTTAAATTTTTTTATGTTAGCTTTAAAATAAAGCACAAATTTTTTTAATTATTCTAGAGAATTCCTAGATTTCTGAGAATATAATTGAGACTCCAATATGAAAAACAATGCAATAGGAGAAAGGCTTTGTTTGAAAACTGGAGCTAGTTACGTATACAGGATACTCTAAAGCAAGTCCACTCAGGAAACCAGAATGCAGATCAGAAGGCAGATTGGTGGGTGTAGAGTAAGAACACAGGGAGTTGGCTGTTCTCAGGGAATACAGCCCTCAGACAAAGGTAGCTGGTTAACCTAACCTGCATTTGCTCTTCAGATATTTCTGTTTTAAGATTCTACCAGTCATGGAGAACAGAGCTCCATCTTTCTTGCCTTATGATGGAAAAGCACTGACAAATTATTGTTCAGTAACTTCCCTTTGGGCTTCCCTGGTGGCTCAGGAAAATGGGGATTGACCAAAGGAAAAAAAAAAAGGTAAAAAAAAAAAAAAAAAGGACATTGACCAAAAAAAGAACAACAAAAAAAGTTTTGAAAAAAAAGGACATTAACAAAAAAAAAAAAAAGGTAAAAAAATCCATCTGCCAATGCAGGAGACAAGAGTTTGAGCCCTGGGTCAGGAAGATGCCCTGGAGAAGGAAATGGGAACCCACTCCAGTATTCTTGCCCGAAGAATCCCATGGACAGAGGAGCCTGGTGGACTATAATCCATGGGGATCGCAGAAGAGTTGGACATGACTCAGCAACTAAACAACAATAACTTCCCTTTTCCCGGACTTGACCTGAATTTATGAAGCCTCTCTGTCAATGCAGCGTTTCTAGGTAAATAGGAACTGTGCTCTTCTCCTGGCAAGGAAGGAACTTGGACCAGATCAGGAAACTCCAGAGCCTGTGCTCTTTCCAACTAACTCGTAGCTAGTGTTTGTCATTGAACTAAAATTATGAGGGACGCTTATATACTAGAGGAGATGGTGAAGACAACTTTTAAATCTCTTCCAATTTGTCCACAGCAGACTGAGAAATCCATCCTTTTCCTCAAATGACTTCTACCTGTGTTGTCTGCCTACTCCTCTTTTAAGTCTGCCTTTGACCAGCCCTCCCTTTTCCCAACCCCAGCCTCAGTTGAGTCAGTGCTAGGAACCGGGAGCATCCACCATCCATCACCACGTCCTCCATCCTGGCTCCAGCCCTGGATTGAACTGGAGCCAGATTCAGAGCTGGGCTGCCTCCAAGCAGCCTGAGAGAATGCATCCTGTTCCCAGGGGCAGCCTTCAGTCGCCAGTTCTTCCCCGGCTGGTCGGAGCCAGGCAAGGGCATGTAATCCCTTAGGCCACTTGGCAAACGTCTGTTTGTTCTCTAGGATGGTCAGAATAGAAACAGGTATACCTGGACAGTTTAGGAATAAGAGGGCCCCTAGGGGGCATGTCCTGAAGCCCAGGGAGCCTTGATCCGGAGCACGTGGTTGTCACTTGAGTCCCGTTACCTGGTTGAGCATGTCAGTTGGAGTAGATGCCTGCTCAGCCATCACCAGTGCCCCCTCCCTGCCCCCCCAGCACCTTTCAGTCCAGTCACTGCTGCCTTTCTCTACCCTACCATTTCTCAGAAATGTGTACCGTCATCTTCTTCCCATTGTCAGGAATACTCGTCCCTTTTAGTTCCTCCTCGCCAAATCCTCTCCACCATTCATTCATTCTTTTCTTTTCTCTTCCAGTTTTATGGAGATGTAATTGACATACAGTGTAAGGCTAAGGTATTCCACATAATAATTTGACTTATACACATCATGAAATGATCACCACATTAAGTTTAGTGAACATCCATCATCTCATATAGATACAAAAGAAAAAAAATTTTTTTCCTTGTGATGAGAGTCTTAGGATTTGTTCTCTTTAACAACCTTCACATGTAGCACTCAGTAGTGTTAATTGTATTTATCGTACTGTACTTTGTATCCCAAGTACTTATAGCTGGAAGTTTGTACCTCTGGACCACCTTCATGTAACTCCCCCTACTCCTTGCCTCTGGTAACCACAGATCTGTTCTCTTTATCTATGAGTTGGTTGGTTTGTTTGATTTTGAAGTATAATTGACCTACAGTCTTAGTTCTGTGTATACAACATAGTGATTTAATATTTGTGTATATTACAAAAATGATCTTCACCCCTCCCCCAGCCTATAAAAACCACAGCTGAAATGAGCCCTGCAGAAAGCCTTCCATGATCTACAACCAGAAAGGGTCTCTCTTTTTTTTTTTCCTGCCAGTGCCCTATCCTAAAACATAGACAAATTTCTAGTTTCTACTGTAGCTATTGAGATACATTTCTTATCTATCCAACCAGGAAATAAGGTAGGACCCAAGGGCATGTCGGACTGCCTTTGTTTTTCTATAAGATTCTGCATATTGTAGGTGCTTAATATTTGTTGAATGAATAATAAATTGGAAGCATTATGTACATGGTGCACAAATTACAGAAGACAGGATCCTGTACAAGTTTCCCTTCAGAAGTTGCCCCAAGCAGGGCTTTCCTGGGGTCCCTCTAATCCCCCCACATACCTGCAGCTAAAGGGGCCTGTCTCAGGGGGAGGGAAGCCTCTAGGTCCTTATTTATTTTTGGCTGCGCTGGGTCTTTGTTGCTGTGAGAGAGGTTTCTCTAGTTGCAGAGAGTGGGGGTGCACGGACTCCTGGTTGCAGTGGCTCCTCTCGTTGCAGAGCATGGGCTCTAGGGCACGCGGGCTTCAGTAGCTGTGGCACAGGATAGCGGCAGTCGTGGCTCACAGGCTCTAGAGCATGGGCTCAGTAGTTGTGGCTCCTGGGCTTAGTTGTTCCACGGCATGTGGAATCTTCCCGGATCAAGGATGGAACCCATGTCCCCTGCATTGGCAAGCAGATTCTTATCCACTGTACCACCAGGGAAGTCCAGTTGTTAAGTATTTTGGATATCAGCCCTGTATCTAAGATGGGCGGCACTCAAGCAAATGACACAGAAGAAGGCGGATACAAGTGCGTATTATAGCAGTCAGACATTCCCACTCTGTGTGAGGCACAGGCTAGGTGTGTTGGGGGAGGGTGCTCGAGGGTGGGGGAGCTGGGTGTTGCTGGAAGCTGGAAAGTAGGGAATGATGTCACTTTTCATTGATTGTGTAACCTCGGGCAATAGAGCCCCTTGGCAGTGAGACCTGAGTTCTAGCTCCGTTCTGACTCCTGCACTTGGATCTTGGTCAGGTTGCTTCATCTTGTCTCAGTTAATTCATCTACACAATAGGGGCATGGCTGAGATTATAGTGAGATACACGGTTGCTTGGTGCATGTAGAAAGTCATGGATGGAGCCTCAAGAATGGATTGGCCAAGGGGACAGTGCTTGTATGTTGAGCCTTCCCGTGGAAGAAAGCATCTATTTCCTGCCTGTGCTTTAACGGGAAATATTTATTGGTTCTAGACCAAGTTGAATTGAGCATCTGGCAAAAGATGGAGAAAATAAACAGGGGTATTCAACATCAGTTTGATAATGTGTCCAATAGTCTGAAGGTTTTTTTGCTTGAAGCAGGAAGTGTTTCTTATCAGGTCAGGTCACAACAAAACCATGCTTTCTTTTCTCTTTAAAAATGTTTTTTTGTCTTTTAAGTTCTCTGTTATTTCTCCTTTGAAAAGGGCTCACAGCACATTGCCAGATGTGACCAGAGAGCATGGAGTAGGTTATGTAATTATCTGGCATTGTTTAATTTATTATCATTGTTTTTATTACTTGGTTAAAAAAAAATCACGTGTTGGTTATATTTTCCTGTGCAAACAGAATTGCTTAATAGAAGAGAAGGAAATAGAACAACTGTTACTAAATGACTCAAAAGCAGAAGTTGGGTTCCTTTCACATGAGTATTCAAAAATGTCAGCCACACACTGTGGTCTTCGAAGCCCAGAACTGGGGAAGGCATGAGCTGTGCTGAGCAAAGTCAGGCTGATGATTTATGCAGAAGCAGAGGAATGCAGGCAGGAGGCAGACAGACATCTTTGAGCAGAGGAGGGTGAATCTTTGAGCAGAACCACTTAGCAGCCACGAGCACCACTCACAAACCCAGTTATTATCATGTAACAGAAACACATGTAGTGGATTAGCTAATTCCTCAGATACACGTTATGTTTCAGGGTTCTTAAAAGATCCCCCATGGGAAACGCTCTCCAAACTGATTTCATTCAAGGTCAGTCTTTTGGGTAGCTGACCAGTAAGATAATTTTCTAGATTTTGGAGCCATTTGAAATCTGAAAGTCTTGAAAAGAAGCATATCACAAACTTAGAATCTGAAACAGAGATCACAGTTTAACTTGATGCACTTAAACGTGAATTGTTATCATTAGTTAGATAGCAAATTTATTCAACCCTTAATTCTCAGTTTCTTTCTTCCCCCTGTAAAAGCCACATATATAGTACCAAAGGGGAAATAAAGGCTGCTGGGTGATCAGTAAGACAGCTGATTGTTTCTCTAGCAAAGGAAATTTTTGTAATTTGTTCATATTTGTTGTTACTGTTGTTCAGTTACTAAGTTGTTTCCAACTCTTTGTGACCCCGTGTGCCACTGCATTAATGCTAAAACTTGCTGTCGGCTACTAATTATCCCCTATAAAAATTGGGTTTCTGTTTTTAATCTTGATAAGAGAGCAGTTGTTATTGTAGTCTTCAGAGGAATAATGGGACCTGAGAGAGACTAGCATTGACAGATGAGGCCAGAGTATTAACAAGGGGAGTTTTGTTACACAGAAAGATTTTGGAGATGGTATTTTAACACAGTCTCCTTCAGAAGATTAACTTTCCTGATTGCTTTTGTTGTTAAGATCCAAACGTATAAAATACATGTCTGATTAATTTCACAATAAGCAGGTCAGTCCCCAGTTCTTCCTATACCTGATATAAGCGAAAGCTTAATGTTTGCCTTAAGTTTGAAGGAAGACTTTAAGTATTATAACTAAGGGACATCACAGACTATGATTTCCTTCAGGTCACTGATCAATATCACCACCTCCGTGAAGCCAACTTTGACCACCTGATTTATTCATTTCTTTGACCACCTTACTTATTTTGCCTGCCCTGAGCCTTTGCTGCAGCGCTCGGGCTCCTCCTTGCGATGAGCAGGCTTTCTCTTGTTGTGGAGCATGGGTTCTAGAGCACTCAGGCTTCAGTAGTTGGGGTGCAGGCTGTAGTTACCCTGTGGCCTGTAGAATCCTCCCGGACCAGGGATGGAGCCCGTGTCCCTTGAATTGGCAGGAGGATTCTTAACCACTGGACCACCAGGGAAGCGGTGACTTCCTTGACTACCTTATCTAAAATTGTGCTACCACCCACAACCATCACACTCTTTCTTTTCACCACAGCATGTATCACTTTCCAATCTAATTTGCTTACTTATTATATTTATTGTTTATCATTTTCCTCCTTCTAGAAAGTAGCCTTCAGGAAGGCAAGATTGCCCATGTTGTTCACCATATATATATAACAGTGCCTGATAGATATAGATATATATATATATATAGAAGGACACAGCAAATGTTTGTTGAATGATTGATGGACATTGTATATCTGCACTTTCAAAACATCTTCTATTCACAGAATACTACTAAAGTCTAACCTAAGCTGCATTTTTAAAAGCAAAACCCCTGTGGTGCATGTGATCAAGGTGTAGTCAGAGAACTGATGTTAGACACGAGCGTTTAATGCTCCTTCTGCTCTTTGAGCATTTACTGGAAGCAGCTGAGTGCCAGTCTGTATAGAACGTAAGGACAAAGCTTTCTTAGTGACTGGAAGATCAAGACAGTATGTATTTGTGAAGCATTAATTTCTTATATACCTAGGCTGAACCCACTGAGGGTCCCTGGAAACAAGAAAGCCCTAGCCTTGTTCTCAATAAGATGGCCATCTGGCTGGGGAAGTTTTTGTAGAAATGGCTCCCTATGGTTCATGACTCATATTAGTAAGAAGATCCACCTAAGTTAAACCAAAGAACTGATCCAATTTGAGGACTTAAAAACTCAAGTCAATGAAGATCATTAAAAGCACATGTAACCTCTTGCATAGACCAGTAGAGCCAATTCCTTTGACCTGGTATCCAAGGTAGGTTTTTTTTTTTTTTTTTTTAATTAATTTTATTCTATTCTCAAACTTTACATAACTGTATCAGTTCTACCAAACATCAAAATGAATCCACCACGGGTACACATGTGTTCCCCATTAAAATGATTTCATGTCTTTATTTATGGCTGTGCTGAGTCTGTTGCCGTGTGCGCTCTTCTCTAGTTTCGGCAGGCAGGGCTACTCTCTCGTTGCAGTGCACAGGCTTCTTCCTGCGGTGGTGCTTCTTGTGGAGCACAGGCTCTAGCACCTGAGGGCTTCGGTAATTGAGGCACATGGGCTCAGCAGTTGCAGCTCCCAGGCTCTAGCACACAGGCTCGGTATCTGTGGCACACGGACTTAGTTGCTCCGCGGCATGTGGGGTCTTCCTGGACCAGGGATCAAACCCATGTCTCCTGAATTAGGAGGTGGGTTATTTACCACTGAGCCACCAAGGAAGCCCGAAAGAATTTTAAAAGTAATTGTACAGTGAGGCTTAGCTGAATATCTTCAGAGTACCTCCATATTGGAACACGCTGGTTATGAAGAGAGATTCTATGTTTTCCTGCTGTAAACACTTCAGTCTCTAGTCTAACTACGACACAGGTCTGGACTTGACTCTTACCCTAGCTTACCAGTCAGAGTCCCCAGGTCCTTCTTAGTGGGTCCCCCAGTGTTCATCATCTGCTGGTCCCACTTGTCTCTGGTCCCTTCACCACTAGCCCCTCCTGCTCACAAGAGCCAGATGAATTCTTCTAAATCATGACTTTCACTTTATCAGGTCCCTCTTTAGGAATTAATTTTAAAACATCTGTCGAATTAGATCCAAACTCCTTACCCTCACAGGGAACACTGTGCTCCAGTCTCTTTGCTCCTCTTTCCCCTTCCACTTTCTCATTTTCCCTTTCCCAGCTCTTGCTGTCCAACCTTGAACCCATCTCTTTGTCTTTATTTGTACAGTTTCTTATTCATTCCTTCATTAAATAGATATTGAGCATAAGCTGTATATGAAGCAGTGTTTCGTGTCTTGGGGATACAAACTCTGCAATTTGGACCATGCCCCCTTCCCTTCTTCCTTAATCCAAGGCAATCCAAACCATACACTGCCTTCAAGACTCAATTCAAGCCTCACTTTCCTAAAGGTTTCCTGATTGACCTCTCTGGCCAACTTAGTAGGCAGCTGAGTGTAGTGGATAAGATAAAAGGCTTGGGAATCAGATGAATCTGGATTCGAATTTTTGGTCTGTCGCTCAGTATCTATTGACTATTAGGGAGCCTTTCTAAGCCTCCTATTACCTTACCTGTAAAATGGGGATCCTAGTACCTCATAGGTTAGTTGAAAGAATGAAGGGAGATAATAGTCAATGGTGACATTGCTATTAATCTTTCTTTTCTCTGAAACTTTCCAGCAGATAAATGATACTTGGTCACTTAAGAATGAGTGACTATTACTTGCAGTGCTTTTGTATGTTTCATGAAACTCTGTCCTCACTCAGCAGTACTTAACAAGTGGACAGTGAATGTATATACATTTAAAAGGACACTTGGCTAACTCATTGTGTTCCTCCTATTGGGTCCCCGATTCCTCAGGGACGCTGGCTTCTGGCTGTCCTTCCTATATCACTTCCCTGTCAAGATGAATCCTTTCCACGGACTGAAAGCCACCAGTGCTCTGGGGCTAATGAGAGAGGGAAACTTCTACAAACTGAAGGGTGCCTGAATTTCCAGCTAGCGTTAAGTGGCCATGGCAAAGTATAACCCATGGCTGCAATTTGGTCTGTCAAAGATGGAATTAAAAGTAAATTTGAAGTTTCACAACATAGTTCTCTCTATTACGGGTGCTGCTGTGCATTAAAATTATCTGTGTGAGGCTCATTGCAGTGGGCAGAGATTCAATCACCACTAATGCCTTAAGGAAATGGGGTGGTGAGAATTAGGGTCATTCATCCCAAGTGGGGCAAGAAAGAGAACCAGGAAATGTGTTTTTCAGTCTTGACATCTTGCCAGCTGGAGCTAGAGGGAAATGTTTTTTTGAACTCATTGAACAGCCTACTCACAAATCACAGAGATAGCTGTGCTCAATGAGAATAGAGATCATTTTTAAGTGGTCTAGTTAAAGATGTGCACCACCCATTCAGAGCTGTGCAGAGCACTTGGTAAGGACCCTTGAAACCAGGCCACATCACTGGCAGAAGCCCACTTTTGCAAATGGCATTATAACTGGTTTTGTGCAATGAGGCTATTTTCGTGTCTTCAGTAACAGTGTGGACTAGTATAAGGAAAATACAGTGTAGCAGATATGCCCACTGAATTATGCATATTTAGCCCTTATCAATAGCTACCTAGGGGCTTCCCTGGTGGCTCAGTGGTAGAGAATCTACCTGCCAGCGCAGAAGACTTGGGTTCAATCCCTGAGTCAAGAATATCCCCCGGAGAAGGAAATGGCAACCCACTCCAGTATTCTTGCCTGGAAAATTCCATGGACGGAGGAGCCTGGGGGGCTACAGTCCATGGGGTCACAAAAGAGTCAGACACGACTAAACAACAACAATAGCTAACTAAGGTATTATCTATTAGGTATGATATCTGGTTAAGTAGTCTCAAAAAGAATAAATATTCTAAACAGGTTACAAATCAACTTTACACTTTTCAAAATAACTTTCGTATGATCTCAACTGGTTCTTATGACAACTTTGCAACAAGGACAGGGTAGATAATTATAACCATTTTACAGGTGAAGAAAGAGAGATTAAATGATTGTCTGAGGTTATAAAGCCTCTAAGTAACAGAAGTAGGATAAGAATCCTCGGAGCCATTATTATTTTGTTATTATTATCATATGGTTATAATGTTGACTCCCTGATATACTTCTCTTTTTGGCTCTCTGTCCTGTACACAGAGATCTCTGAAGTGCATGTACCCCTGAGCTGCTCTGTCTCCTCTGGGCTGGGGTGTAGGGTGTCCCTGGCTGTGTTCTTGGCTTTCACAGGGGCAGAAGGGGCCGGAAGCCTGGCCTGGCCCTGCTGGCTCATGTCCTCATTTTGCCTGGGGCCAGGCCTGAGTGGATGGTTAGAACTGGAACCCTTTTTACATTTCATGTTTTTCTGGTTTCTAAAAACGAAACAGGGCAAGACATCCCTGCAGCAGGAGTGTTTGTTCCAGGCAGGGCATTCCTGCCAGTCTCCTGTAGGAGGGCCTGCCTTTGGGCATTCCTATTCCCCTACCTCAGTATGTGATCACTCTGATAAGTTTTAAAGATGTATCACACTCGGTGTCCAGGTCTGACTGTTGGGTCAGATGCAAATACAGTAGGTTATACGGTTTCATTTGATTAAAATGAAGACTATTCGTGAAGTTGGGAGGTACATATGTTTACTAATATCATGCTGAAACTCTAAGAAGGGACCATCCCGAAGCCCCAGAGGAGTCAGGCTACATGGTATGACTCTGGAAGGAGCGATGGTGACCAGCATGGGCTGACACATGCTGGTTTGGTGGGACACTGCTTAGTCTGGTCTCTGGAGGGTCATTATCTTAAAGAGAGATCTTTCATTCTCATTTGGTCATTGCTTGAATTTCTTTTGGGGAAAAAAAAAACAAACATCTCCCCACATTCAAAGTAATGAAACTTAAGTTGGAAGCACCAAGGTTGTGTGAATGGGGAGGGTTTTAACTGAACAAGAAAACTTACACCCCTGCTCCTCCCTCGCTCACTCAGGTTGTACATCTGCATCGACCCAACTGCTCGTGCTTTGCACAATTGTCTCTGAGGACCAGGAGCTCAGTTTTGGATGCTCACTAATCAGACCCATGCCAGGGGAAACCCAGAAACTCTACCCAGAGAATTTAGCAACTCTACCCAGAGAATGCAAATAGTCGTTGCAAATACTCCTTCACACACCACCTAGATACCGTGGACTCCGGAGGCTGCAGGGCAAGCATGACTCTGAAACTCTCTCTTGTAAGCTGTAAGAACATGCTTTCCCACATGGCTCCTGATCTATCTGAGGAGAGAGAGAGAGAGACTGGAAGAAAGAGGGTGGAGGCAGGGAGACCTTCTCTGTGTAGAAGAAGCCAAGAGTGCAGCAGCAGCATAAACGTGCCAGAGGGAGGCAGGCAGGGAGCCAAGAGTCTGTGAGTGAGAGCTGAGCAGCGGAACAGGCTCCTCTCCCAGCACCAGCAGGCCTAGAAGAATTGGATGGTACCCTCCAGTTGCCTCAGCAACCAGGGGGTGTTGGAACCCCCAGGGGTTTGTTAGAACTCTGGGCTCCAAGGCGGGGCCTCCTGGTTCTTTTCAAACTGCATGGTGAGCAGCGGGAGGGTCTGAGTGGCCTTCTTGGTGTTTGGGGGCTTCTAGAGCTGCCTCCCCAGGCCAGCTGAGTCCCGTGATCAGAGTGGGCTGAGTCATGGCAGCAGCTGTGTGTCTCTCCAGCTACAATCTGCATGTGAAATCATACTTGTTATTGTATCCTAACCTTTTCAGCATAGATGTGACTTTATTTTCAAATCGTCCTTTTGCTGCCTGGGGGTTGTAATCTTTTCCCAAGTCTCAGCATTACAGTTCCCGAGTCTCCAGCATCCCCCACAACTTAGTTCTCCCCACTCCTACACAGGCAAGAAAGAAACTGAGCGTTGTGATGCCTGAAACATCTCGTCCTCTGAGTCTTAAGAGGACCAGGCCCTGGGGAGAGGAACCAGCTGTGTGCCGTCACATCCAGGGAGACCGGGAGGACCACCAAGACCAGCCTTCTCCACGCCTTGGCACCACCACCTCTCTTTTCAACTTCTTTCCCTTCGAAAACTAAACGGCATTCTCTAGGCTGTGGGACTCTATTTCCTGGCTCCCAGAAATCCTTGGTGTGAGAACAGGCAGAGGAATCTCCTGGGGTATAGTTGGAAGGAAGGGAGTAAGCTCAGGGTTGGATAACTTCCACGAGCAGAATCTTAACCCTGCTGCACAATGGAATTATCTGGGAGCTGTTAAAAAAACTGAGACCCTCAGGTCCAGGTCCAGATTCAGTGCATCAGACTTGCACAGAATTTCCTTTGTTTGTTTTTTGGTTTGTTTTTCTGTTTTGTATGACAAAGGTACTTTTGGTCACCATTCCTGGGTGATTCAGAGATGCAACCAGGGCTGAGAACCACTGATGGAAAAGCTGGGTGGCCTAGACACGAACACAGTCAAGGTCCCTGTGTGCTGCGTAACGGGCCCAAACCTGCTTCATCTGCCGGAGGCCCTCAGTTTGGCCAGTCAGGAAGCTCTACTTGGTGGTGAAGACCTCTTTCTTTCTCTCTTTATCTACAGGATGCCTCTTCTAACTTGTTCCAAGCTTGAGGGAGGTGGTTCTGGCTACAAAGAACCCAGTTCTGTGGCACCATTATAGTAAGAGAGCTTTTGGAAAGTCGGCAGAGCACTGGAAGGAGAGGGAGTGGTTCGTTGGTTTTTTCTTGACATTTAAAATAAAACCCAGAGGAGAGATAGGGCAAAGACAACGAGGGAAGAAGCAGAACTGAAACAACAGATAGTCATGAACGAAAATGAAAGAATCCAGGAGATTCTTTCATTACCACCCCCACCCTTCACACCCACCACCCCTCACACCTGTTCTTTGAGACTCTGAGAGGGTGGGGCTTTTGACTCTAACAATTAAAATTGCAAGTGGCCTTCCTTGGAAATCAGTCCTAAAATTCTGAATAGCTATAGCTCTGGCAGCTGCTTTGGGACAGTTATTTCAGTGTCCCAGAGGGAAGATATTTTGGGGTTTAGTCCTTGCCAGAAATAAGAAGCTAAGGGAAAAGGAGAAACATTACAGAATTTCCAAAAATATTTTGATAGCAATGCAAAACTTTGTAGGAGGCTTAAAGAAAAGTTAGAGTACACTCTTATTTCAAGAACGCCTACTGGCTTTGCATG
Organism: Bos grunniens; assembly: GCF_055505025.1. Classification (NCBI taxonomy): domain Eukaryota; kingdom Metazoa; phylum Chordata; class Mammalia; order Artiodactyla; family Bovidae; genus Bos; species Bos grunniens. Next base: position 114,158,847 of record NC_141166.1, on the reverse strand, counting down.
TTGGTTAGTAGATTAATTAGGTTACCCTGTGTTATTGTCTGTAGAAGGACAAGTTCACAGATACACATGTGGGAGTGCATATGTATACGTGTGTGTGCATATGCCTGTGTACACTTATTTATACATTTTTACTCTTATGATTTGTGTATATGAAATAGAAAAGTTCTGTTTTAAAATAATATAGAGCTTCTCCTATTTGAAAAAATAAAAGAGACGCTATCAGGGTCTGAGTCTGGCAGTGAAACAGGGAAGTCTTCAGTCAGTGATGTCAACTTGGACTACACATCTCAAGATACGGAACATGATCCTACCCACCTGTGGTTGCCAGGGCAGTACTGGCCCTCTGCCACACACAGGGACCTCTGGTGGGCCTGCTGAGAAGTCGTGTGCTCCAGATAGAGCTTGTTGTCTTCTTCCTCCAACCCTCTTCCCTTGACCACCTCTGGCTTCTCCTGCACTGCTTAAGCAAAGTCTCTTCTTTCTAGTGCACCCCAGTCTCGGTGGTTAAGGGACTCTGCTCCTCCCAGTGACCCAGGAATAAGGCTATTTTGTGGGTTCTTATTTTTAGTGAGTTTAAGCTATTAGTTGTTGTTTTGTAATATTTTGTTATAATGTGCTCATTTTCTCTACAAGTACCCAAGGGCTGTGTTGCACAGGGTGCAATTTTAAAAATAAAATAATGCTAATTATGCCCTGGAGGTCAGCAGATGCAGGCTTAAGAATTACTGCATTGTAAGGGCATCCCTCAGTTACGTGCATACTCATAAGTACCTGCGCAGCACTCGGCTTGTCTGGGCGGAGCTGTAGAATCAGTCTGGGATCGGAAGTACTCAAATGGCAAAGCTTTGCTTATCTCAGCAAAGTTTGCTGAGATCATGCAGTCTGGGACTAAGTCACAAAAGTTTCTATGATGTAAAATGAAAGTAGAAGATGTGACAACACAAGATTTTCCCAGCAGTCAAAAGTGTGAGCCCTTTTGAAGGCTAGGCAGCTACAGCAATTGAGTAAATATTATCTTATCTGCTCCATAAAGTGTATATTAAAAAAAAATTCACCCCAGTGGCTCTTTTGAAAAAAACGTATTTCTAAAATTATTTATTTCTGGCTGTGCTGGGTCTTCGTTGCTGCTAGGGTTTTTCTCTAGTTGTGGTGAGCAGGGGCTGCTCTCTAGCTGCAGTGTGCTGGCTTCTTGTTGCGTGGCTTCTCTTGTCTCGGAGCATGGCCTCTGGCGTGCACGAGCTTCAGTAGTTTCGGCATATGGGCTCAGTGGTTGCGAATCCCAGGCTCTAGAGCACAGGCTTGGCAGTTATGGCACATGGGCTTAGTTGCCCTGCGGCATGTGGGATCTTTCCGGACCAGGGATGGAAGCTGTGTTTCCTGCAGCGGCGGGAGGATTCTTTACCACTGAGCCACCAGGGAAGCCTCTAGTGGCTCTTTTTTTTAAAAGAAAAAAAAAAAAACAAAACTTTTCCTTGACAAGGGAAAGATATTGTATTTTTTATTTAAAAAAGAAAGAAAATTTATTTTTATTTATATGATTATACCTGTAGGAATTTTTTTTTGTTTCTTTGAATTTTAAAATATTAATGTTGGTAATATGCAACCATCGCCTCCCCCAAGCAGTTTTTAAGTTCATATTGTTGCTAAAGTTAAGATTGAGTTTAATTAGGAAAGTTTTCAAGTTGAATGTTCATCGATAATAAAATCTTATAGTTCTTTACAGTTTATAAAGCATATTCACATGCTTGCTTATTTAATTTTCACAATGTAGAGAGGAAGGAAGATGTTGTTTTCTGTTGTTGTTTAGTCACTAAACTGTGTCCCACTCTTTGCGACCCCTGGACTATAACCCACCAGGCTCCTCTGTCCATGGGATTTTCCAGGCAAGCATCCTGGAGTGGGTTGCCATTTCCTTCTCCAGGGGATCTTCCCCACACCAGGATTGAACCCTGTCTCCCGAACTGGCAAGTGGATTCTTTACCACTGAGCCACCAGGTAGGTTTTACTGTCTCTAGTTTATGAGCAGAGAGGCCAAGGCTTAGGAAAGTTAAGGATTTTTGTCCCAGCTCATAAAACTGGCACATGAAGAATGTAAGACTTCTTATTCCAACCCCTTGTTCTTCCTTAACCCCTAACTGATGAGTTTGGTAGTGATTGCCAAAAGCTAATGAATTATGTATATGTGTCTTGCATCATACGGTTTCTTATTAAAGTTTTAAATTTTGTGAGAATTCTTTAAAAGAAAATCTCGGTGAGTTAGGAAGCTCAAGCTTCCTATGGCTTCAGCTCCCTCTCTCCCATATTTGTCAGGTTTGCTGGCTCAAGCAACTGTGTTTCCTTATCCTAATATTGAATGAGATCTAGAAAAATTCTCTTTCCTCTTAGCAGAGTCCAGCCCAGCTGTGACAACATTGGACCCTTTCAAAATTGGCTCATCCTAGCAAACTGAGAACGCAGTTGTGAAAACACATACATGGATTAGTTTACACAACACAGATTTTAAAAGTCTAACTTAACAATAGCCTGGCTGATAGATTTCAGGACAGACACCCAGCTCCACTTCCTAGGCCTTGTTTTCATCCTGTTTGGGATGATGTTTGATTCCAAGGATTGTGTTATTTATCATATGATAGAAAAGCACTAGGCAGGGAGGAAGGAGCCAGGAGGTAAGACCAGGTCCCATGGGTGATGCTGGCAAGTCACTTTGCCTTCCTCCATCTCAGCTTCCTCATCTGAGAAGTACATGGGTTCAAATACCCATATCTGCCATATTTTCCTCAGCCTTTGTCCTGGAAGTCTCTCTCAGTAGTCACAGATTTCCAATGGCCAGGCTGAGGTGGTGAGGAAAATGTCATATTTAAATATGCATACAAGAGAGGGTTGACTTGTACCTGGGACCCAGAACTGTTGAGACCCTGCCTTTCTAAAGACTTAGGGAGCTGAATACAAACTCATTTGGGGCCTAGAGATGCAAATAATGGAGACAAGCAAGGTGAGGACCCCTGAGAGTTCAGACCTAGAGGATGCAAACTGAGCACAAGGATTGACAGATGACGCCCGTATGGCACTCTTTGCTGCTGGAACATGAACTTCACCAGGGCAGCAGGGACTTTTGTTCTGCTTAGTGATGAATCTCACACCTAGGCACTCAATACATGCTGTTGAATGACGAGTGGATACTTCAAACTTGTGAGAAGTTAAATAAACAACGTGAGAAGATCTAACTGACCTAACTGCATTCACCCCCAAAATGCCCCCTGTGCCCTAAGGCTGGTTGGTCTCTGGATAATTATGACTCACTAGCTAAGCTAGTGAGCTAGTCCCACAGAGACACTAAGTGGCTTGGCCTTTTCTCCTTCCACTCTCACTTTCTTTGGTGTGACCCTTGTCTGTACAATGGTTGGTCTCATTTTTGGCTCTGCCCATCATCAATTAATAAACTTCCCCAGAGTAATCATACTGTACAATTCAGTCATTAAACTGATATGGTCAACAAGACTACACAACCCTCCGGACTTGACTGAGGAGAACTAAGGGTGTGGTAACATGTGGGTGGATATGTTTGTAAGTAAATATTAAACTGAGTTCGAAGAGAAAAAGAGGAGAGAGCTCCTTTGTCTCTGCATGTGCCTCGCGCTGATAATCGGGGATGGGCTCAGAGAAGTTGAGAAATTCTCTGCTTGGCTTGTGTTCCACTCTGCAAACAGTCTTAACTTTGTAAAACAATTTCATTAACATCATTGCACATATAATAAGATATTAAAAAGTCAGGATTTTTTGAACACAAGAAAAGCCTGACACGAATAGGGAATAATCCAAACAGGGTAACAGTGCTCGGAAAAACCTGGCAGCTCTTGAAAAACCTGCCTGGAGCCAGGGCCAAAGGCTGAGCTGCGCTCCAGCCACGCCTCCGCGGAGGCAGGGCTGTTTCTGGTTCACACTCCAGGGCTGTTTCTGGTTCACACTCCGCTTCCTTATGCAGGTTCCGGCTGTTCTCTTTGGTTTATCTCCTCTTTAGGATTCGGCTCCACAACTTGATGATTTTGCTCTTCTTCTTCGTTTCTGTTAATAGTTGCTTTTTTTCTTTTCTATCAACCTCTGTTCCCTCTGAGTGTATGTCTTCTGATGAAAGATTTCCTCTTGGGTGTGCTGGCCAGGGCACTGAACTCATTCATTAGCCCCATGCATTCTTCCTAAGAGGCATGTGGGTTTGCCTAGTTTGAGTTACACATGATCCTTACCCTTTAAGTGATTTACTACCAAGTAAACAGATAAAGCAGGTAAATATTGGATAAGGTGTAAAAAAGCAAATCAATTAACTATGACAATACATGGAATGCTTGAATACATTCAAAATGCATAATTTATAAGAAAATAGGGTTTGTTGCTTTTAGTAGAGAGAGGAAAAAAGTCTGGCATATAGGACAGACTTGTGATCTGTTCATTCTGTCCTCCAGTAATAACTAAGTAAATATGCTACGTTGGACACAGTAACAGAAAGAAGATGGGTATGACACGATTCATACTCTCAAAGCTTGTAGCTTGTAGAGGAGACATGATGTGTACACATGCCTATCTAAAATACAAGGGGGAAAGCGTTCAGTGTTTGGAGAGGTACACTAACAAGGCTTAGGCAAGGAAGCAATCTGGTACTGCTGCTAAGTCGCTTCAGTCGTGTCCGACTCTGTGCGACCCCAGAGATGGCAGCCCACCAGGCTCCCCCGTCCCTGGGATTCTCCAGGCAAAAACACTGGAGTGGGTTGCCATTTCCTTCTCCAGTGCATGAAAGTGAAAAGTGAAAAGTGAAAGTGAAGTTGCTCAGTCGTGTCCGACTCTTAGTGACCCCATGGACTGCAGCCTACCAGGCTCCTTCATCCATGGGATTTTCCAGGCAAGAGTACTGGAGTGGGGTGCCATTGCCTTCTCCAAGGAAGCAATACTTTTTGGCTAAAGAGGAGGTGGAGACATTTGAGGCAGGCTGGAAGCACAGGTGGGATTTCATGTTTTCAAGGTTTCACCAGGTCACTGATGCCTCAAGGTGAAAATAAGTCATCGCAACTGGCAACTGAAAAAACAGTATTTTTCTGGCTTTAGTCCACATCTATTATAGTGGGTTTCTAAACCTTACCCAGTCTTCTTGCCCCGATTTTTTTTTGGGCCTTGCCAGTTCTGAACTATTTGAGAATCATATCCTCTTTTCAGCATCTGAGAAAGTTATGGAACCTATTTCCAGAGAAATAAACGTATATACCCAGATAGTTGCACACAGTTTTCAAGAGTTCAGGGACCCTTGCAGCCTTCTTGGACTCACAGGAATCCATGGTCTCCAGTTTAAGGATTCCTGATGTAGAGAGTCCCTGAAGTGTGGAAGCCATCAGAGTTCAGAGCTACAGAGCAGGGTCTGACTGTTAGCACGCTGGGAGCAGCTCTCACGTACAAAAGCCACAGTGTGTTCTCTGGAGTCCTCCAGAGAACCAATCTTGGGGGGCAATCTTGACACCAAAGCAGTGCTCCTTGCTAATGTACACCTATATGTCTACACACACATGTGTGCACACACACAATCAGAATGGGGAATGCATTTGTGCAGGGTGCACATATGTTTTTTTAACATTTCTCTGGTGACTCTGATACCCCTGATGTGTCCCTCCACACCCACTGCCTTAGGATGTTATTATGTATGAGCCTCCTGCGTCCCTGGTGCTGAGAGACTCCTGCCTGGCAAACCCATCTGACATGCCCAGACGAATCTGAGCCCTGGCTGTGAGCCCAGCTTAGGCTCGAGCTGGGACATCCCTCCACTCACCTTGCATGCTGAGTTAATATTGAAGCCAGATGGCAAAGTAAGGTCACCAACAAGGAAACTCTAGAAAGCAGGCAGTTTGCAAGTGTTAAAATAATTCTCTATCACAACTTCCTTGAGCAGGAGCTGGGCTGGAGCCTTTTAGAATCAGGGATGTGACCTAGGATGTTGAGTTGTTCTGATCTGCAGCTCTGGAATTAGACTGGGCTTCTGGGAGTCATGAGTAGGTTGGGGTGAAAACCGCCTCCCTTTTCCTATTTTGAAGGCCATTGAACGTCAGTGTGGTATCTCCCTCAGGACCAAGTGTAGATTCCGGATGTGCAGAGTAAGCATGTGTTTCTTACTCTGGGAGAAGGCGATCCCCTCTCCTAGTTGCTGCTGCTGTTAAGTCGCTTCAGTCGTGTCCGACTCTGTGCAACCCCAGAGACGGCAGCCCACCAGGCTCCCCCGTCCCTGGAATTCTCCAGGCAAGAACATTGGAGTGGGTTGCCATTTCCTTCTCCACTGCATGAAAGTGAAAAGTGAAAGTGAAGTTGCTCAGTCGTGTCCGACTCTTAGCGACCCCACGGACTGCAGCCTACCAGGCTCCTCTGTCCATGGGATTCTCCAGGCAAGAGTACTGGAGTGGGTTGCCATTGCCTTCTCCGCTCCCAGTTGCTACTCCCACATTAATCAAAGCTGTATGGGCTCTCACCCCATCAGATCCCCTTCTCAACTGGAAATGGCAAATCAGGGAGAACTGTGTCCTGGGGGTATAGTGGTACTCTTTTATATTCGGAAGGGCAACCTGTATTTCTGAATATAAACACCTAGTTTATATACTCCAGTGCTGCTGGTGCCAAGTTACTTCAGTTGTGTCCAACTCTTTGTGACCCCATGGACTGCAGCCCACCAGGTTCCTCAGTCCATGTGATTCTCCCAGCAAGAATACTGGAGTGGGTTGCCATTTCCTTCTCCGTCATATACTCCAGTACTTCCCAAGAATTTCTAACAGTTACTCATAAACACCCACTGTATCTGGGTATCAGGTCAGGCACTTCAGAAAGGAACCGTTTATAGTGAGTTTTTGGTAGGGAGATGTTCTGAGAAACGTGTGAGGAGGAGGCCTTGACCAGGTTCCTTGATTCACAACACAAAAGCGACAACGTCTACTGTCTGTGAACCAAGGATTCTTCTTGCCTTGTGTTTTTCTTTTCTTTAAAAAAATTTATTTATTTTAATTGGAGGATAGTTACTTAACAACATTGTGATGGTTTTTGCCGTACATGTATATGAATTGGCCATAGGTATACACGTGTCCCCTCCCTCCTGTACCTCACACCCACCTTCCTCCCCTGTTATTCTTTCCTATTATTTTTTCTTAGCTTAAATTTATGTAAAACTTTGCTGTGTTAAATGTTTACATTTTTCTAAAAAAGGGAGGGGGAGAAGAAGCCTTTTGAATCTTTCTGGTTCTTTCTAATAACTTTCAGTCCTGACATCTGCCTTGAAATTGTCATGACTTTGGCAAGCGGAAGGGGAAACAGGAAGAGAACTCCTGGCCTCCCTGAACCTGACTTCAGAGCCCAAGCTCTCCTCTCTCTGTAGGAGCCAGGAGCCCCAGGGAAGGGCTTGAAGGCAGGTGTGCTCACAAACAGTGGGCTGGGAAGCCCTACTCCGCACAGCACGAAAGCTACTGAAACAGATAAATTTGAGGCTTGGGAGCTGAATTGTCTTAAGAGCTAGTCTTTTTTTTTTTTTTTTTCTTTTTTTCTGAGAGTTATTACCATCCTTGGAATTTATTTCCTTGGAGGTTGGTGGCAGCCTGAATTTGGCAGTTTTCAGGGCAGTGTGCTTTTGAATTTGCTTCCATTTCTTTCTTTCTTTTTTCTCTCCTAAAACTTGGGGTTCTGAGGACTCAGGGCATTGCCTTATTAGGAAGGAGAACGTGTCAACCTGTGCTGAAATTGCTACACGACAGGATGCCTAGACTCACCTGGGGTGTCCTGAGCAGGGACAAGCAGGATTTAGGACTGAGCTCAATATAAAAACAAATCAAAACCAAACCAACCAAAACCATCTATCAAAGGCAGACAAATGAGAACATTTCACACCTCTGAATATCAAAATTAAAAGACAAATTAAAAACGGGGAAAAGTATGTTTGAAACATATATAAGAGAAATTTAAGGTCATTTGAAAGTGCCCCTTCAGGAATTCCCTGGTGGTCCAGTGGTTAGGACTCCCTGCTTTCACTGCAAGGAGCACAGGTTCTGTTCCTGGTCAGGGAACCAAGATTCTGCAAGCTGTGCATCAAGGTGTTTCTCCCTCCTCTGAAAAATGCACTTTCAAATCAAGAAGAAAACGGTGAATATCTTGATCAAAGGTATAATAGCATAATAATGCACAGAATAAGAAATACAAATGATACTAACTATATAAAAATGCTCACCCTGCCTAGTAGTCAAAGAAATGCAACTTAAACGAAAAGGCCATATTTTTGATTATCAGATTGGCAAGGATTAAAAATAAAAACTGGGTTGGTTGAGTATGTGGATAAATGGGTACTTTTATGAGTAGCAATGGCAACCCAGTCCAGTACTCTTGCCTGGAAAATCCCATGGATGGAGGAGCCTGGTGGGCTGCAGTCCATGGGGTCGCTAAGAGTCGGACACGACTGGGTGACTTCACTTTCACTTTTCACTTTCATGCATTGGAGGAGGAAATGGCAACCCACTCCAGTGTTCTTGCCTGGAGAATCCCAGGGACGGTGGGGCCTGGTGGGCTGCTGTCTATGGGGTTGCACAGGGTCGGACACGACTGAAGCGACTTAGCAGCAGCAGCAGCAGTGAGCATATAAATTGGAGGACAATGTGACAGTGTATATCAGAAAACTTAAAATTGTGTATACCCTTTAGTACAGTAGATCCACTTAAAGGCATTTAACTTTAGGGAATTCCCTGATAGTCCTGTGATTAGGATTCTGCACTTCCAAGGACGTGAATTCTATCCCTGGTCACCGAACTAAAATTCCACAGGCCACACGGTACAGCCAAAAATGAAAAAGGAATTAATCTTTAGGAAATTATCAGAGATCTGTGTAACTAGTTAGCTACAAGGATGTTAAATAATATACCCATACTATGAAATATGCATGTATTAAAAATGATGTCATAGGTATTTAATTGTATAAAAGGATATTCATAATATATCAAATTTTAAGTTAACTAAAATTAGCATATAACTGTAATCCAGTTTTACAAAAGAAAATCTGATCAATAGAAAGAAAGACTTCAGTTCAGTTCAATCACTCAGTCGTGTCTGACTCTTGTGACCCCATGAATAGCAGCACGCCAGGCCTCCCTGTCTATCACCAACTTCCGGAGTTCACCCAAACTCATGTCCATCGAGTCGGTGATGCCATCCAGCCATCTCATCCTCTGTCGTCCCCTTCTCCTCCTGCCCTCAATCTTTCCCAGCATCAGGGTCTTTTCAAATGAGTCAGCTCTTCACATCAGGTGGCCAAAGTATTGGAGTTTCAGCTTCAACATCAGTCCTTCCAATGAACATCCAGGACTGATCTCCTTTAGGATGGACTGGTTGGATCTCCTTGCAGTCCAAGGGACTCTCAAGAGTCTTCTCCAACACCACAGTTCAAAAGCATCAATTCTTCGGCACTCAGCTTTCTTCACAGACCAAATCTCACATCCATACATGACCACAGGAAAAACCATAGCCTTGACTAGACAAACCTTTGTTGGCAAAGTAATGTCTCTGCTTTTGAATATGCTATCTAGGTTGGTCATAACTTTCCTTCCAAGGAGTAAGCGTCTTTTAATTTCATGGCTGCAGTCACCATCTGCAGTGATTTTGGAGCTCCCCCAAAATAGTCAGCCACTGTTTCTACTGTTTCCCCATCTATTTCCCATGAAGTGATGGGACCAGATGCCATGATCTTCGTTTTCTGAATGTTGAGCTTTAAGCCAACTTTTTCACTCTCCACTTTCACTTTCATCATGAGGCTCTTCAGTTCTTTTTCACTTTCTGCCATAAGGGTGGTGTCATCTGCATATCTGAGGTTATTGATATTTCTCCCGGCAATCTTGATTCCAGCTTGTGCTTCCTCCAGCCCAGTGTTTCTCATGGTGTACTCTGCATGTAAGTTAAATAAGCAGGATGACAATATACAGCCTTGATGTACTCCTTTTCCTATTTGGAACCAGTCTGTTGTTCCATGTCCAGTTCTAACTGTTGCTTCCTGACCTGCATACAGGTTTCTCAAGAGGCAGATCAAGTGGTCTGGTAGTCCCATCTCTTTCAGAATTTTCCACAGTTTATTGTGATCCATACAGTCAAAGGCTTTGGCAGAGTCAATAAAGCAGAAATAGATGTTTTTCTGGAACTCTCTTGCTTTTTCCATGATCCAGTGGATGTTGGCAATTTGATCTCTGGTTCCTCTGCCTTTTCTAAAACCAGCTTGAACATCTGGAAATTCATGGTTCATGTATTTTTGAAGCTTGACTTGCAGAATTTTGAGCATTATTTTGCTAGCATGTGAAATGAGTGCAATTGTGCAGTAGTTTGAGCACTCTTTGGCATTGCCTTTCTTTGGGATTGGAATGAAAACTGACCTTTTCCAGTCCTGTGGCCACTCCTGAGTTTTCCAAATTTGCTGGCATATTGAGTTCAGCGCTTTCACAGTATCATGTTTTAGGATTTGAAATAGCTCAACTGGAATTCTATCACCTCCACTAGCTTTGTTCGTAGTGATGCTTTCTAAGGCCCACTTGACTTCACATTCCAGGATGTCTGGCTCTAGGTCAGTGATCACACCATCATGATCATCTGGGTCGTGAAGATCTTTTTTGTACAGTTCTTCTGTGTATTCTTGCCACCTCTTCTTAATATCTTCTGCTTCTGTTAGGTCCATACCATTTCTGTCCTTTATTGAGCCCATCTTTGCATGAAATGTTCCCTTGGTATCTCTAATTTTCTTGAAGAGATCTCTAGTCTTTCCCATTCTATTGTTTTCCTCTATTTCTTTGCATTGATTGATGAGGAAGGCTTTCTTATCTCTTCTTGCTATTCTTTGGAACTCTGCATTCACATGGGTATATCCTTCCTTTTCTCCTTTGCTTTTCACTTCTCTTCTTTTCACAGCTATTTGTAAGGCCTCCTCAGACAGCCATTTTGCTGTTTTGGATTTCTTTTTCTTGGAGATGGTCTTGATTCCTGTCTCCTGTATAATGTCATGAACCTCCATCCATAGTTCATCAGGCACTCTGTCTATCAGATCTATTCCCACTAAAAGAATATAAAAGAAGGTTAACAGTTACAGCCAGTTGTTTTTCTAAGATAGTAGAATTGTAATTAATTTTTCTTTCTTGTCATCATTTCTGTTTTACAAGTTTTCTACAGAGAATATATTTTCTTTCCACAAATAGAAAAATAAACCTTCATGGCATTATTTATTTAGTCAAATGTTGATATATTTTTACCCCCTGAGTATGGTGCCAGTGGAAGAAGTCTTATGGCTTCAAAGGTAACTTGAGCAATGAGCTCTGTCATTTTCAAATTTTAAATAAGAATTTTTTGAATTTGAAGCAATTTGATTTTTCTCTTTGTGAAATTGTAATGTGAGAACTCTCTCTAGAACTAAAACAAGTGATTTAATCCCTTTTTAAAAATTAAAATGATGTTCTGAGGAAATTAAAGTCCACAATGACTAATGCAACCATGAAAATGAGCACTGACATTTGCAGAGTTTAAAAATAAAGTAGGGCCCCAAAGCCCATTATACCAGCCTACACATGAGAGAAACATCAGACAAACCCAAATTGAGGGCAACCTTCTATGGAATACAATTACTCCTCAAAAGAGTCAAGGTTGTGAGAAGCAAGGGAAGCCTGAAAAACCATCATGGGCCAGAGGACATGAAGACAGGACAGAAACACTGTGTGGTATCTTGAGCTATATCCTGGAACAGAAGAACGTTAGTGGACATACAGGTGGAATCCAAGTAAAGTCTGGAGTTTAATTGGAAATAACTCACCAATGTTGGTTTCTTAGTTTTGACAGATATGCCATGGTCATATAAGATGTTAACATTGTAGGGTGACTAACCACCCTGGTTTGTCTTGGAGAGGGACTTTTCATATATGAGATATACACTGCTTGTCTTTTTATTATCTTGCTGTTTATGTTTTCAGAGATATTTGTTTGCAGGGTATTCTGTGTGGTTATTTATTTGGCCTTTTTGTGCATTCACTTTTAGCATGCATTAAATAAGCTTTATGTGGAATAGTTTGGGATGGATGGATTACAAAGCTCTAGGGATCAATATTAAGACCAATTTTATTCATTTTATTTGTCAGTTACTTAGAAGGAACATGCAGTAAGCTTGTTATACAAAACCAGAGGGAGGGACAGTCCATACAAAACAGGAATGAAATGACTTGAGTAGCCTAGGAACATAAGCAGATAAGTGGCTTATTCAGTTCAGGGTGGAGGAAATATGAAGTAGAAAGATTATCTCACAGTAATATGAAATCACAATGTTCAAGTAGAGCAAAAGAGTGAAAACTCATTAGGTGAGTAAATAAACATGCTATAAATAAAGTAATTCAAATGCTATGAGTAAGAAAGGAATATTGACTATTGAATTTAAATATTAATATTTTAAGTAAAAACACTGTTTCTTTAGTGTAGCAGACTAAGAAAATAACTCACGGAAATAGGTATAATTAGAGGAAAAATAATGATGCTTTGGGAATTCCCTGGCAGTCCAGTGGTTAGGACTCTGAGCTCTCACTTCCAAGGGCCTGGGTTCAATCCCTGGCCCAGGAACTAAGGTGCCACAAGATGTGAGGTGGGGCCAAAAAAAAATAATAATAATGACACTTGCTGTCAAGGATGATAGATCACTTGCATTCTGGGTAGTGCATCAGTATCAGAGATATATTAAATTAGGTTGTAGAGCCACTTAATTTACTTACTATGCTTTATAACTTACATATACATTGGACACATTTTATATATATCAAGTGGTATATAATAAAAATATTTAAAGATTTCCTTACACATTTTTGGTGATTTATTCAGCTGATCAATACTAGTTTTGTGACCTCTTTACAATCAGCAGGTCATATTATTAGCAGTTTCTCCATCAAAATAAGATGTCTGAAACTTTCACCTTAACAGAATCCAAATTTGTGGTGTATTGAAATCAGTGAGCCATTCAATAGATGTTTGTTGATTGTCTTTTCTTTGCACAACAAATATAATTGTGTCTTGTACTTAAATATGTCTCTTTTGATAAAGTGTAAAAATCTAACCTTTTCTAAGAGATTGGACACATGTATATGGATGGCTGAGTCGCTCTGCTGTTCATTGAAACTATCACATTGTTAATCAGCTTACTCCGATACAAATAAAAAGTTTTTAAAAATCTAGCATGTTCTCTCTCCTTCTTTTTTGGTTACACCTTTATTTATTTGTTTGTTTTTGCCTGTGCTGGGTCTTGGTTGCTGCGTGAGCTTTTCTCTAGTTGCATAACTCTCTGGTTGTGATGTGTGGACTTGTCATTGCAGTGGCCTCTCCTGCTGCAGAGCACAGTGAAGTCACTCAGTTGTGTCCGACTCTTTTGCGACCCCCATGGACCACAGCCTACCAGGCTCCTTCGTCCATGGGATTTTCCAGGCAAGAGTACTGGAGTGGGTTGCCATTCCCTTCTCCAGAGCACCTTCCGAACCCAGGGATCGAACCCATATTTCCTGCATTGCAGACAGATGCTTTACCGTCTGGGCAGGCTCTAGAGCATATTGGCTCAGGTGTTGTGGTTCCTGGGCTCTAGAGCACAGGCTCAATAGTTGTGGAGCACTGGCTTAGTTGCTCCAAGGCATGTGGAATCTTCCCCCACCAGGGATCAAACTCATCTCCTACATTAGCAGGCAGATTCTTTACCACTGAGCCACCAGGGAAGCCCTAGCATTTTCTTTTAATATCTGAGATTCAAATAAGTTGATGTCATACCTTAAGAAAAAAAAAGTTCCAGTGGGACAAATGAAGAGCTGTTTTCTTTTCAAACCATACTCCTCTCCTTCTTGAGAATCACTGTTTACAAGTCACAGAAAAAGGGTGAGATATCATACTTGGGCACAAAATATGTAGGATTTAAACAGTGATGACAACATGTTTGTGAATTAAGTGTAATATTAAGGGCACACAGTTAAAAGTGAGGGAATTACTAATTGCTGGAAGCAGTGGCTTTATGGAAACAAGGTTAAGGCTTGAACTGAGGCTTAAAGGCTTTTTAGAATTTTCAAGAACACAGGGCAGAGGGCACGACAAGCTTGGTGATAAAGGTTCAGGCTTCCCTGATGGCTCAGATGGTAAAGAATCTGCCTGCAACGCAGGAGACCCAGGTTTGATCCCTGCGTCAGGAAGATCCCCTGGAGAGTGGAATGGCTAACCACTCCAGTATTCTTGCCTGGAGAATTCCATGGACAGAGAAGCCTGGTGGGCTACAGTCCATGGAGTCAACAAAGAGTTGGACATGACAGCGTGACTAATATAGGAAAGGAAACAGAAGGCTGGTATTCTCCATATTCTCTCTCTCTTGGTCTCTTCTGTCTCAGACTTGGCTTGCAGTGCTACAATGCATGAAATATACCATGCAAACGACTCCATACAGTATTTTTGGGCTTCCCAGGTGGTGCTAGTGGTAAAGGACCTGCCTGCCAATGCAGAAGACATACGAGATGTGGGTTCAATCCCCGCATTGGGAAGATCTCCTAGAGGAGGGCATTGCAATCACTCCAGTTTCTGGCCTGGAGAATCCCATGGACAGAGAAGCCTGGTGGGCTACAGTTCATGGGGTCACACAGAATTGGACAAGACTGAGCAACTTAACACACAGCACAGAGTGATTACATATACGGCAGTGAAGGGTTTTGAGAAGACCCTTGTATATGTTAGATAATGGGAATCACTAACATTTTTGAGGCAATCAATGTAAGGTTAATTTGAGGGCGGGAGCAGGAAAGTCTGGAATACTATTTGAGCTACAGAAGTCCAGACAGGGAAAAAAAGCACTCTCTGATTTCTTTCAGAAGGAGCCAACTAACACTCAGTGATTTCTGAATTTGGAAGATACTCCCCTATCAATGCAACTTTAGACTTTGTTATTTCTCTTCTGTTTTATCTGAATGTGTGTATGTTTATCTTTCTCCTCATAAATGGATAATCTGTGGCTTGGAGGTAGGGGCTATGCACTATCTTACGGAATTTGTTGCCGTTCAGTCGCTATGTTGTATCTGACTCTTCGCGACCCCATGGACTGCAGCACGCCAGGCCTCCCTCGTCATCTCCTGGAGTTTGACCAAGTTCATGTCCATTGAATCGGTTGGATTGATGCTATCCAATCATCTCATCCTCTGCCACCCTCTTCTCCTTTTGCCTTCAATCTTTCCCAGCATCAGGGTCTTTTCCAATGAGTCAGCTCCTTGCATCAGGTAGCCAAAGTATTGGAGCTTCAGCTTCAGCATCAGTCCTTCCCAGTAAATAGTCAGGATTGATTTCCCATAGGATTGGTTGGTTTGATCTCCTTGCTGTCCAAGGGACTCTCAAGAGTCTTCTCCAGCACCACAGTTCGAAAGCATCAATTCTTTGGCACTCAGCCTTCTTTATGGAATAGAGCTCAATAAATTGTGTGGTTTCAGTGGGTAGCTGAAGGAGATTCTGCAAGAAAATTTGTTAGCACCTTGGAACTGGCTGCCAGTGAAAAAGAAAAGAGAGAAATGTGTCCAAGGCAATTTCATGTATGAGCATCTGAGAAAAGGATGAGGAAATTTCTGTCAGAGACAGGAACGTCACAGGGAGAAGGGATCTGGTTCTGTAGAAAGTTATGGGTTTAGCTTTGAACGTTCTGAGTTTGAGGTTAAAGGGAGACGTTCCAGAGGAAGTGACAGTGCTTGATGTAATGGAACTGGAACTCAGGGGACAGGAGACGATACAGAGCTTGGGATTGAATTTAGATATGGCTGAAGTTGCAGGAATGGTGGTGCTTCCTGGGGATGAGTTTGTAAAGAAAAGCTCAGGGAATCCAAACCCAAGTCTGGAGTAACGTTCATCCCTTAGGGGCTGGAAGGAGGAAAAGAAACCCTAACCGTACATTGACCAGTACGGTAGTTAGTAGTCACATGTGGCCATCTAAACTTAAATCATGTGTGCTCCTGCTCACTTGTGTCTGACGCTTTGGAGCCTCATGGACTGCAGACCTCCAGACTCCTCTGTTCATGGAATTTTCCAGGGAAGAATACTGGAGTGGATTGCCATTTCTTACTCCAGGGGATCTTCCTAATCCAGGGATCGAACCCTCACCTCTTTTGTCTCTTGCATTGGCAGGTGGGTGCTTTACTACTAACGCCACCTGAGAAGCCCATAAATTTAAATTAATTAAAAACAATAAAAAACTCATTTCTTGGGTCACCATGGCCACATTTCAAGTGCTCGCTAGTCACGTGTGATTAGTGGTTACTGTAATGGATGGTGTCAACAAAATACTATCTTAAAGATTCCAATGACTTCCTTATTGCCAAATCCATGGATTGCCCCTACCCTGATTCTCATTCTTTTTCAGCATTTGACACTGTTAACATTTCCTCCTTAAATTTTCTCCTCCCTTGAAAAGTCACCTGCCCTTTGACTTTCTCTCAAATGAGTATTTCTCTATATCTTTGTAATGCTGTCCAATAAAATAATCTATGATGCTCAGCCCCATCCAGGAGCCCCACTCAAAGTCCACTCATTAGAACAAAAGATACTCCTATCATCCAGGAAATTCCAAGGGATTTAGGAGCTCTGTGTCAAGATACAGGGTAAAAGACCAAATATTTGAACAAAAGATGCTCCTAGTGCCTTATCACTCAGGGAATCACAAGATGTTAGGAGCGCTGTGCCAGGAAGGAGGGGTTGATGGGGGAACAGAGAGCAATATGTCTATTTTCTGTTATTTTATAGGCTCCCAACTCCTTGACCTGCATTTGCGTCTCTTTTTGGCTATGAGTTCAAGTCCGTAATAGGCTGTTGGATATCTCATGGATATCCTGCTAGCACCTCCAACTCAACACATCTAAAATCAAACTCATGATTGTTCATCCCATACTCATTCAGTTTTTCATGTTCTTTATTCCAGCTCATCTTTCCAGTAACTAAAGCTGGAAAACTTAGTCATATGTGAATCATTCTCTCCCTCCCCTCTACCCCTTCAGTCAATCAGCTGCCTGGCCATGCTGATTTACTACCTCTGCCATACACTTGTGTATTAATTTATTATTTTTTGTTTAAAATAATGATTATGAAATATTTAGGTAAACAGGATGGTAATAAATAACACTATCATAAAATAGTATACTCAGCTTAGCTTAAGTAAAACTTGCAAATGCAAACAAAGCCCTTGGCAAATCCATTCAGATCCCATCCTCCTCTCCATGCCAAGGGGGATCACTATTTAAAATTTAGTATTCATCATTCCCATGCAAGATTTATAGTTCTTCTCCACATGTATCCACATATGGCATAGATATATAAGTTGTGTTTTTAAACTTTGGGTAGTTGTGGTATTCTGTTTATCCTATTATAACTCTTTTCACTTATTATTATTTTTGAGATTTATCTTTGATGAATCATCTCTTTTTATTAAATTTGTTATTTAATGAATATACCATAATTTATTGACCACTATGAATTATAATGTATATATATGCATACATATACACACACACATTTGTATATATAATAAATATGTGTGTGTGTGTGTGTGTGTGAATAGTTGCTTTCATTTTCTTACTTGACCTCTAGAGTTGAAATGGAGTAATGACATGGTGCAGCATTTCAGGCATTTTTGGTTAATTGGAAAAATTCTATTCCTTGTGGCAGGTATTATAAAATAAAAACTTTTCAATATTTTCTAAAATTCTATCCAACTTGCTCTCTGCCATTTCATTCTTTATTTTTTCCCCTTTCTTTTTTCTCCTCTAACTAGGCCTTAGGTATGGTTGCCTATTTTGAGAATAGTTAGTAGGTATGTCTGGTTTATAGGATTAAAGGATAGAAAAAGGGAATTCCTTGGCAGTCTAGTGGTTAGGACTCAGTGCTTTCACTGTCATGGCCCAGAAGATTTCACAAGCCATGAAGTGTGGGGGAAAAAAAAAAACCCATTATAAGATAGAGATTTAATCATGAAATAAAGTATGTTACACTTCATGTTGAAAGTGACTGTTCATCATTGAGGGACAACTCACCTTAATGGCATCAGGTTTATTTAGTTTTAAGTAAGGTATTATTAATTTAAGTAAATATTTAATATTTAAGTAAAGCTAACCCATAAGTTTCCTAAGTACAACCAAGAGAATTTCTAGCATTTTATATTACTCTAAGAAAGATAACTGACAAGTACTTCCCTGTACTTTATATTCTTCTAACACAGATTATTAAAAATGTTGAAATACATAATCCATCTTTTCTTAGAAAACTGCAACAACTTAGAAATATGTCAGTGGACTAAGCTTCCTGGACTGACATGAAGACAACTTTAGAATTATTGCAAATAATTTAGAAAATTTAGAATACCCAGGGATGTCAATAGCCTGGATAAAGAGAATGGGATTTCATGAATTATAAAAATATCTGTCCTTTTGCACCACACTGATATCATTGGTATGGAGCTTGAATGAAAATGAGGGTCTAACTCAGTTGGAAAATGTGATCTTGAAAGAGGTGAGCTATCATTAGGTCAAAGAAATTTTACCATATAATATTTATTGGTTAATTGTAATTTTTTACTTCATCATTCATTTTTCCACAAGATAATAGTCTTGACAGTTTTTTGGTTTAGTATTAATTAAACATCCACAGCATGTTCAGTATTGGTTAGAGCATTAAAAATATATGACCCCTGATGGGAATACCAGACCACCTGATCTGCCTCTTGAGAAATTTGTATGCAGGTCAGGAAGCAACAGTTAGAACTGGGCATGGAACAACAGACTGGTTCCAAATAGGAAAAGGAGTTCGTCAAGGCTGTATGTATATTGTCACCCTATTTATTTAACTTATATGCAGAGTACATCAATGATGCTAAAGCTGAAACTCCAGTACTTTGGCCACCTCATGCAAAGAGTTGACTCATTGGAAAAGACTCTGATGCTGGGAGGGATTGGGGGCAGGAGGAGAAGGGGACAACAGAGGATGAGATGGCTGGATGGCATCGCTGACTCGATGGACGTGCGTCTCAGTGAACTCCGGGAGTTGGTGATGGACAGGGAGGCCTGGCGTGCTGCGATTCATGGGGTCGCAAAGAGTCGGACACGACTGAGCGACTGATCTGATCTGATCTGAGAGTACATCATGAGAAACGCTGGACTGGAAGAAACACAAGCTGGAATCAAGATTGCCGGGAGAAATATCAATAACCTCAGATATGCAAATGACACCACCCTTATGGCAGAAAGTGAAGAGGAACTAAAAAGCCTCTTAATGAAAGTGAAAGTGGAGAGTGAAAAAGTTGGCTTAAAGCTCAACATTCAGAAAATGAAGATCATGGCATCCAGTCCCACCACTTCATGGGAAATAGATGGGGAAACAGTGGAAACAGTGTCAGACTTTATTTTTCTGGGCTCCAAAATCACTGCAGATGGTGACTGCAGCCATGAAATTAAAAGACGCTTACTCCTTGGAAGGAAAGTTATGACCAATCTAGATAGCATATTCAAAAGCAGAGACATTACTTTGCCAACAAAGGTCTGTCTAGTCAAGGCTATGGTTTTTCCTGTGGTCATGTAGGGATGTGAGAGTTGGACTGTGAAGAAGGCTGAGCGCCGAAGAATTGATGCTTTTGAACTGTGGTATTGGAGAAGACTCTTGAGAGTCCCTTGGACTGCAAGGAGATCCAGCCAGTCCATTCTGAAGGAGATCAGCCCTGGGATTTCTTTGGAAGGAATGATGCTGAAGCTGAAACTCCAGTACTTTGGCCACCTCATGCGAAGAGTTGACTCATTGGAAAAGACTCTGATGCTGGGAGGGATTGGGGGCAGGAGGAGAAGGGGACGACAGAGGATGAGATGGCTAGATGGCATCACTGACTCGATGGACGTGAGTCTGAGTGAACTCCAGGAGTTGGTGATGGACAGGGAGGCCTGGCGTGCTTCGATTCATGGGGTCGCAAAGAGTCGGACACGACTGAGCGACTGATCTGATCTGATCTGAACACAAGTAGTTCACATTCTAAGATTTGGTTTAAAAATGATCTCCATTATAAATATGTATTGTTTTTATCTACTTTATTGTTTTCTTTATTTTTTCTCATCTCTTTATTTTTTATATAATGGGCAAGTCTCTTAAGCTTATCATTTAAGACTTGATATGTTGATTTGTGAGACTGACACGTGGATTTAAAGCATGACTCTGCTATTTATTTAAAAATGACAGAGTCTCAAAACCTTGCTAGCCTCTGTTTCCTCATCTATAAAATGATGCCCCATGATACTTATGATACTCATGATTCTTAGGGTTGTGATGGTTAAAGATGCAAAGGAGTTGGCATATAGCAAAAGCTCAAAAGTGTTAGTTCCAAGGGATATGGCTTTTGAGGTGTATTTTTGAGAAAGCAGGGATGTGAAATATGAAAGAGGTTAAGTACACCTAGTCAATCTCAACTAGAATACTCCTGAAATATGTTATTGATTACCTAAGGTGAACAAGTTGAAGATTCTTGAAATCCAGTGTGCACAGGTTAAAGAGATTCAGAGGTAGGTAAAAGGTGGATCACCAGTCACATCCACAGCTGGGTATTCTTTTTCCCTTCATTCTTTCTGGAGTTATTTCTCCACTGATCTCCAGTAGCAAATTGGGCATCTACTGACCTGGGGAGTTTCTCTTTCAGTATCCTACCATTTTGCCTTTTCATACTGTTCATGGGGTTCTCAAGGCAAGAATACTGAAGTGGATTGCCATTCCCTTCTCCAGTGGACCACATTCTGACTGGTGATAGAAGCAAGGTCCTTTGCTGTAAAGAGCAATATTGCATAGGAACCTGGAATGTCAGGTCCATGAATCAAGGCAAATTGGAAGTGGTCAAACGGGAGATGGCAAAAGTGAACGTCAACATTCTAGGAATCAGTGAACTGAAATGGACTGGAATGGGTGACTTTAACTCAGATTACCATTATGTCTACTACTGCGGGCAGGAATCCCTCAGAAGAAATGGAGTAGCCATCATGGTCAACAAAAGAGTCCGAAATGCAGTACTTGGATGCAATCTCAAAAACGACAGAACTATCTCTGTTCGTTTCCAAGGCAAACCATTCAATATCACAGTAATCCAAGTCTATGCCCCAACCAGTAACGCTGAAGAAGCTGAAGTTGAACGGTTCTATGAAGACCTACAAGACCTTTTAGAACTAACACCCCAAAAAGATGTCCTTTTCATTATAGGGGACTGGAATGCAAAAGTAGGAAGTCAAGAAACACCTGGAGTAACAGGCAAATTTGGCCTTGGAATACAGAATGAAGCAGGGCAAAGACTAATAGAGTTTTGCCAAGAAAATGCACTGGTCATAACAAACACCCTCTTCCAACAACACAAGAGAAGACTCTATACATGGACATCACCAGATGGTCAACACCGAAATCAGATTGATTATATTCTTTGCAGCCAAAGATGGAGAAGCTCTATACAGTCAGCAAAAACAAGACCAGGAGCTGACTGAGGCTCAGATCATGAACTCCTTATTGCCAAATTCAGACCTAATTGAAGAAAGTAGGGAAAACCACAGGACCATTCAGGTATGACCTAAATCAAATCCCTTATGATTATATAGTGGAAGTGAGAAATAGATTTAAGGGCCTAGATCTGATAGACAGAGTGCCTGATGAACTATGGAATGAGGTTCGTGACATTGTACAGGAGACATGAATCAAGACCATCCCCATGGAAAAGAAATGCAAAAAAGCAAAATGGCTATCTGGGAAGGCCTTACAAATAGCTGTGAAAAGAAGAGAAGTGAAAAGCAAAGGAGAAAAGGAAGGATATACCCATGTGAATGCAGAGTTCCAAAGAATAGCAAGAAGAGATAAGAAAGCCTTCTTCAGCGATCAATGAAAAGAAATAGAGGAAAACAACAGAATGGGAAAGACTAGAGATCTCTTCAAGAAAATTAGAGATACCAAGGGAACATTTCATGCAAAGATGGGCTCGATAAAGGACAGAAATGTTATGGACCTAACAGAAGCAGAAGATATTAAGAAGAGGTGGCAAGAATACACAGAAGAACTGTACAAAAAAGATCTTCACGACCCAGATAATCACGATGGTGTGATCACTGACCTAGAGCCAGACATCCTGGAATGTGAAGTCAAGTGGGCCTTAGAAAGCATCCCTACGAACAAAGCTAGTGGAGGTGATAGAATTCCAGTTGAGCTATTCCAAATCCTGAAAGATGATGCTGTGAAAGTGCTACACTCAATATGCCAGCAAATTTGGAAAACTCAGCAGTGGCCACAGGACTGGAAAAGGTCAGTTTTCATTCCAATCCCAAAGAAGGGCAATGCCAAAGAGTGCTCAAACTACTGCTCAATTGCACTCATCTCACACGCTAGTAAAGTAATGCTCAAAATTCTCCAAGCCAGGCTTCAGCAATGGAGAATGAACTTGAACTTCCTGATGTTCAATCTGGTTTTAGAAAAGGCAGAGGAACCAGAGATCAAATTGCCAACATCTGCTGGATCATCGAAAAAGCAAGAGAGTTCCAGAAAAATATCTATTTCTGCTTTATTGACTATGCCAAAGCCTTTGACTGTGTGGATCACAATAAACGGTGGAAAATTCTGAAAGAGATGGGAATTCCAGACCACCTGATCTGCCTCTTGAGAAATTTGTATGCAGGTCAGGAAGCAACAGTTAGAACTGGACATGAAACAACAGACTTATTCTAAATAGGAAAAGGAGTTTGTCAAAGCTGTATACTGTCACCCTATTTATTTAACTTATACGCAGAGTACATCATGAGAAATGCTGGACTGGAAGAAACACAAGCCGGAATCAAGACTGCCAAGAAAAATATCAATAACCTCAGATATGCAGATGACACCACGCTTATGGCAGAAAGTGAAGAGGAACTAAAAAGCCTCTTGATGAAAGTGAAAGAGGAGAGTGAAAAAATTGACTTAAAGCTCAACATTCAGAAAACTAAGATCATGGCATCCAGTCCCATCACTTCATGGGAAATAGATGGGGAAACAGTGGAAACAGTGTCAGACTTTATTTTTCTGGGCTCCAAAATCACTGCAGATGGTGACTGCAGCCATGAAATTAAAAGATGCTTACTTCTTGGAAGGAAAGTTATGACCAACCTAGATAGCATATTGAAAAGCAGAGACATTACTTTGCCAACAAAGGTCTGTCTAGTCAAGGCTATGGTTTTTCCTGTGGTCATGTATGGATGTGAGAGTTGGACTGTGAAGAAGGCTGAGCGCCGAAGAATTGATGCTTTTGAACTGTGGTATTGGAGAAGACTCTTGAGAGTCCCTTGGACTGCAAGGAGATCCAGCCAGTCCATTCTGAAGGAGATCAGCCCTGGGATTTCTTTGGAAGGAATGATGCTGAAGCTGAAACTCCAGTACTTTGGCCACCTCATGCGAAGAGTTGACTCATTGGAAAAGACTCTGATGCTGGGAGGGATTGGGGGCAGGAGGAGAAGGGGATGACAGAGAATGAGATGGCTAGATGGCATCACTGACTCGATGGACGTAAGTCTGAGTGAACTCCGGGAGTTGGTGATGGACAGGGAGGCCTGGCATGCTGGGATTCATGGGGTCGCAGAGTCTGACACGACTGAGCGACTGAACTGAACTGAAAAGGTGGATCAGGATCATAGGAACAAAGGTTATGTTAAGTAGACATGGATTTAGGTGCAACTATACAAAATTGCTGGAGAAGGCAATGCCAACCCACTCTAGTACTCTTGCCTGGAGCATCCCATGGACGGAGGAGCCTGGTAGGCTACAGTCCATGGGGTTGCTAAGAGTTGGACATGACTGAGTGACTCCACTTTCACTTTTCACTTTCATGCATTGGAGAAGGAAATGGCAACCCACTCCAGTATCTTTGCCTGCAGAATCCCAGGGACAGAGGAGCCTGTTGGGCTGCCATCTATGGGGTCGCAGAGAGTCAGACACAACTGACACGACTTAGCAGCAGAAGCAGCAGCATACAAAATTGCCACCTTTTTAGACAACAGTGGGTGAATACTGGTAATTGCATATTGTTCACTTAATAGATGTTAAGAAGGGAAGAAAGGTAGTAGGGACTGTGAAGGAAAGGGGTGTGGTGCAGTTGACCAGGGCTGTCGCTGCTTTTAATATAGAATGGGTAGGCTCTTGCAGATGTGAATCAAGTATTATTTAGTGGCTTCTCTTTGGAAAGAAAGAGGGTACTGAAAATGGGTGAAAGGGTTCATGCCAGTGGGTCTTTGAGGCCCTCTGACATTCACCACAGTTTCCAAAAGATTTAACTTATAAAAACACATGTAAGATGAAAAAAAAATAAGTGAGGAAATTGAGAAAAAGTGACATTCAGATCTGCTGCTGTGATATAAACAGTGGCCAGCAAGGGGTTCCTCAAATCATCTTTGGAAAGAAGACAGTATAAATAATACCTAGCATAAGCAAGTGCAATTTCTGAGTTCCTATGTAATGTAACAGTGGGTGCCATTGAGAGGCTATCTTCCACAGAGAAAATACCTTTTAATTAACACAAACTGCATTTCAAGATTTGGCTACAGTACTGAAATAGCTCAGAGAACATGATCTTTTCAGAGACTACCTTTGTTTCCAGCTTTAAGATACTCCATGAGTGACTCTTTTCAGTGTCTGAGCAGGTCCTCTGAATCTGATTAAGCAGTAGTGATACTTTTGGTAGTTGTGTCTCTTAAGAGCACTGCAGTTATAAAAGTAGAATAGATAGCTCTGGTAGGTTATTACTGTTTTTTTCAATTAGATTACATGAAGTGTTTCTGCATCTTGTCAGAATGGTCTATGGACCAAAAATGTTTGAAAATGATTTTTTTTTAAATTTCCATTTGTCAATTTGTATCACTGAGGAAACAAACTGAGTTTCTGTGGCCAAGTACTTTGCTTCCTATGGGTGGCTAGACTAAGGCTTTGTGAAAGGGGCATGGAAGTCTTCTGCTTAGACTCATAAACCACATCCCCATTCCTAGAAAAGCACCTGAAAATGTCTGAAATATCTCTACTAGGCAAAGAACTATTCTCTATCCAGTACATCCATGTAAGTAGAAAAAGTGACAATGCTAACTTCCCTCCCTCTCTCCCACTCCACTAGTTTTCATTTGTCCTCCCTCAAGCTTTCCATCCCTTTTTCTTTTTCAATTATCAGCTTATTCTATAACACTTTTCCTTCAGAATTTAAGTGTAAAATGGTACAGGGTTTATACAATTTGCTTTTAAAAAGTGATTCTTCTACTTATATATGAGACCCAAAATTGTGTTAGATCAACTTCATTCATGGATTCAGAACTTTTTTTTGTTTTTGCCTGTTTGTGGTTTTTAAGTCATTTCCTTGGGAATTCTATCTTTTGCACAATTAAGTGCCCATTAATCATACAATGTTTCTGATTCAGTGAGCAGAAGACGGAAATAGAAGAAATGAGATGCAAACTCCGTCTTTCATATAAGGATTCTTAAATTCTTGTCAGTGCACACAAAACCTTATTGAAGTCTTTGGACTTCAGCCCCCAGTACAACTTTATTTACTAAACAATCACAATTGGAACACTAATTTTTGGAGCCAGAGTTCTAATAAAAAGTGTATTGTGGGCAGCATATCCACCTCTTTGAGTTTAACCTCTTTCTTGGCAATTAGATCCAGTGTGTAATAGGCAGACCTGTCTCTTGGCAAAACATACACAGATAAAATTCAGGATTTCTCCTACCCAGGATGACATCAAGGTATCATGGATGCCAAAGAGCAAAGGTGTGTTAACCTAGCCAGTAAGTGAAATGAGATTTCAAATGAATGGTCCAAGAAAAAAAAGATACTTCATTGAGATTCACTATTTTTAAAATGTTGGCAATTATTGCTGGGCTTTTTCAGATATTTCACTTGCTACCAAGACGATTAAATAATGTTTGTGCAACAAAATGATTATGTGACTGAATTTTTTTAAGGATTCTGTCCTTTTGAATATATACACTATATGTTAAATGAAATATACTTGTCTGTTTCAGTGCCACTGGCCAGAATGAAAGCTCTCCTATCTGTGAGGTGAATTTCCAAGATTCCTGTTTAAAATGCCTGCTTCCAGGGTACGTAAAAGTGGAAGACAGTTTGGAAACCAGGGGCAAAGGGCGATGAGAACGAGGTGGCTCAGACTGAATCTAAGAGCTGAATGTGTGTGAGAGAAAATCCTCCTCCAGCCTCGGAGGGGGTGTCTCCCCCAATACCAGCTCCCTCCCCCCGGGCTTGCGGGGCGGGCCTGGTTTGCTCAGTAGCAGCAGCGGCCGCAGCAGCAGCCCGGGGGCTGAGCGGCAGCGGCCTCCAGGCAGCGAAGGGAAGCGGCGGCTCGGAGAGCCTGAGGCCCTGGGGAGATCCGGCTACTGCCAGGATGGAGGAAGCACCGAGTGGAGCCCGAGCCTTCGGGGACGGGATCTCCTCCCCAGCTCAGCTCCCCCACGGCTTGCCGGGGCGTGCTCCGAGCGCCTACAAGATGGAAGAGGCCTGCGTTTTGCCCTGGCAGCGGCAGCCGACGAACGAGGCGGGCACAGCGGGGTAACAGGCTAGCTTTGGCCGCTCTCGGGAACCTACGCCGCCACGGCCGCTCATTGTCTCTCCCCTTCCACCCGAGGGGCAAACAGGAAGCGTGCCGCCAGGCAGAGTGACGGACGGGCGTCTGGGCCAATGAGAGCTGGCGACGAAGAGCGTGATGGCAAATGAGCGCGGAGAAGAGGGGCGGAACTTCCGGGCGGGCTGTCACCCTCTTCCCCCCTTTTGGGCTGGAGGCTCCACCTTTTGTGTTTCCCGCACAGTCAATCAAAATAGGAAAAAAAAAATCCCCGGACCGCTCCGGCCGTGTCCGCCGCCGCTTCCCGCATCCTCTCCCGCCGCCGCCGCCTTCGCTCCTCACCATGTGTAAGGCGGCGGGGAGCCCCGCCTGAGGTGCCCTATAACACACTATGACCGGTACGTAAAACCGAGAGAGAGCAACCCTTGCTGCTGCCGTCGCCGCCGCTGCCGCCGACAACAGCCAGCCGCGGGCTGCCGCCGCCGGCTCCCGGCTCCCTGTGTGCGACCGAGTGTCTGTGAGAGGCAGAAAGCCGCAATCCCCTCCGCCTCCCTCCCCTCCCCGCCAGCTACCGTCCACCCTTCAAGCCCCAGCAACGCAGTGTCCCCGCCGGGCCCGGGGCGGGCGGCCCGGTCCGCCGGGAGCGCATCCCCCTGTGTGCGGGCGCGGGCGGCGGTCGGGCGGGCGTGTGAGTGACTGACGGTGCGAGAGGAGCGAGCGCGAGTGAGAGCGAGCAGCGCGAAGGGAAAGGGGAGGAGAGGAGAGGAGAGGGGGCAGGGGCAGCGCGGGGAGGAGGAGGAGGAGGGAAAGAGGAGGAGGAGGAGGGTTACAGGCAGCGGCGGGCGGGGGCAGCAGCAGGAGGGGAGGAGGGAGCCGCCGCCGCCGCCGCCGCCGGGGGGCGGGTGGGGGAGGGGAAGGGGACTCGGTCCGGGCTTTCGGAGTAATTTCGCCTCGGCCCGCGGGCCCCCTCCCTCTCCTCCACCCGCCTTCCTCCCCACCCCCACCCCCCCGCGCTGTGCCTGCAGCTCCCGAAAAGCCCGTGAAACAAGAGGAAATGGCTGCCTTGGACGTGGACAGCGGCGGCGGCGGCGGCGGCGGCCACGGCGAGTATCTGCAGCAGCAGCAGCAGCACGGAAACGGCGCGGTGGCGGCGGCGGCGGCGGCGGCCCAGGTGAGGAGCGGCTTAGCCCCGGCCCGGCTCCCCCCTCGCGCCGCTTTCTCCTCCCCTCGCCTCTCCCCTCCCTCCGCGCCTCTCTCCTCCCCTCCCCCCGCCCCGGGAGCTGCCCGCCCGAGGCGCCAACGCTCCGACCCCGCCCGCGCTCCCCCGCCCGCCGCCTTTTTGTGTGAGAGAGTGAGTGTGTGTGTGTGTGTGTGTGCGCTTGTGAGAGAGTGTGCGCCCTCCCGGGGGTGGGTTCCGGGCGGAAGGTGGAGGCCCGGCGCGCAGTCCGCCGCCCGCCTTCCCGCGGACGGTGGGGCCGGTGTGCGTGCGAGCGGGCGGGCGCGAGCCGGAGTCGAGGAGGAGGAGGAGGAGGAGAGCGCGGGCTGGCGCTCGCCCGGGCGCTGCCTGCGAGGCCAGAGTCGCACTTCCTGTGCGAGCGGCGGCCCGGCCCTAACCGCCACCCCCTCCCCCTGTCTCCCTCTCTGAACCCGCCCATCGGGGGTAGGACACTCAGCCGTCACCGCTCGCTCTGCTGGCCGCTACCTGCAGCAAGATAGGGCCGCCATCGCCGGGCGACGACGAGGAGGAGGCGGCCGCCGCAGCCGGGGCCCCCGCCGCCGCCGCCGCCGGAGCGGTAAGTCTCGCGCGCGCGGCCCGCCCCCGCCGAGGCCCAGCGCCCGCCATCCCGGGCCCGCGGCGGCCCGCCCGCCCTCCAGGCCTCCCCGGCGCCCGCGCCTGCCGCGAGACGGGCGGCCGCGCGGCCGGGCACCTTTCCTGCTCTTTGGCGTGCTTGGTTTGGATCAGAAGCCAGCCCAGGCTTTCTCTAAATTGTCACTGCAGCACCTCCATCCACATTCACTACAAAATGAAGTCTGAGAGGGTGGGGGTAGAGGCCTCCAAAATGGATGTTTGAGCAATTCATATCAGTGCTGAAAACTCCTTCGCCGAACGCTACAAAAATTTCAAGCACAGCCTATCGGCCATAGATAGTATCAACTGCAGAGCCAGTGTCTTTAGCTTTTAGTGTTTTTTGGACTCAGAGCTTTTTCTGCTGGGAGTTACTAGATCTTACTGACTTAAATGTTAAATTTTTTTTTATTAAAGGAATGATGGTGTACTCTTTTGTATACGGGAATGAACACCTTTTGAGTGCTTTTTAAATGGCCATTCCAAATGATCGAATTTTAGTTTTTGCAGGCTACTTAAATTTGCAGTAATTGTTCTTAAATGGAGTTTAAGTGATCGTTGGAATCGGTGAAGTTATTTAGATAATATTTTGGCTTTTTAAGTTGAATAAGAAGAAACAGAAGTACGTATAAGGAATTATATTTACATGAATGCTAATGCAACCACGCTTACAGTTGAATTTGGTTGGCAAAGCTATATTTTCATTTATTGTGGTTGGGTGGTGGGGTTCTTCTTTTTGGGTTTTTAGTTCGTCTGGGGCAGGGGGAGGAGCTGGTCAGAGTTGGAGGAGGGCTTAATACAAATTAGCTAGAAACAGTTTTTTAAGATTATTGTGAAGTTTACATTCGTTTGAATTTTTGTTGCATTAGTTTAACATGTAGATGTGTTCACTTATTAAAATAATTGAAACTGCTTACATTATTGTTTGTGTGTTTTTTTTAATGTGGATTATAGGAATTGGTCTGTGTTGTAATATTTTGAATTGTCACTGTAGACGAAAAAGTTTTAGTCTGCAGGAAATTCTTAGTATTCCAAGACATTAAACGTGAAGCTGTTGTTCAGCTGAATAATTATTGTTAAATATTGTATTTGTAATTTTAGTGCTTGAAATTATACTGTAGAGGGATGTGAATAGATTTACTGACTTAAAAGTATGATTTTAGGTTTTGTTCTTTTGTAACCAGGTTGAAATGTAAAGGCATAAAATTGTGTAAATGAGATGCATTGTTACTTTTAAACAAATTTATGGAGTGGTAAACCTCTTTTATGAACTATGTCCCTTTAGGCCCACAGTGCCAAAAAAAAAAGTTAAAAAACACTACATGAGTAAAATTGCAAGGCAGTTTGCTTCTACTTATCTTTTTAAGTATTTCAAATAGAACAAAAAACTTTTTGTAACTGCACCTTAACCAAGTTTAGGTATCAGCTCAGTGATTGGGGGAGGAGAGAAGTGAAGGAGGAAGTTAGGAGTAGAATGTATGTATATATATATGTATATGTAAGTCTAACCGGAGGAATAGGATACTGTCTCCAGCCTTAGCCTGCTGTGGCCATAGACTTGTAGGGAAGTTGTTTCCCTGCCTCTTCAGCTCCTCCTCTAACTACCAAATCTCTACTGACATCACATTTCCCGCCAGATGAACATGAACCACAATCACTCTAAGCACTTTTTCTTTGTATGTTTGGTATCTGTGCATAAAATTTTTCACTGAGTAAAAATTAGTATGACTGTCTTGAGTGTGTTTGCCTTAACAAACTGGAAAATTATTTTTCCAGTTCAAAAATGAATTTTAGATATGGACATCTCAGTAGATAAGAGAAATTTTAAGTGATTTCATGGAAGTTTTCTGCACGTTAAAAATGTGCTTGGATGTTGTGACTTCCCTCAAATTACTAGGAATTATGAGAGGTTTTATTATGAGAGAGCTTTTGTAGGTGTGCTCTCTAAAAATTTTATTTTGGGTTTATTTTGTATTTATAGAAAAGTTGCAAAGAGAACTGAAAGTTACCTTTTATTCTTCACCCAGCTTCCTCTAATAACTGATATAACTAACCATGGAGAAGGAAATGGCAACCCACTCCAGTGTTCTTGCCTGGAGAATCCCAGGGACGGGGGAGCCTGGTGGGCTGCGGTCTATGGGGTCGCACAGAGTCGGACACGACTGAAGCGACTTAGCAGCAACCATGGTTCATTTGTCAAAACTAGAAAATTAACATTGGTAGTGTTATTAATTATAGACTTTTTTCTGATATCACTCCATTTTCTGTTCTAGGATCCAATTCAGGATACCACATTGCATATAGTATTATTGTGTTTAAGGTCAAGTTGAAATACACAACTTTCTACTTAAAACTTTTAAATGCAACTTTATACTAGTTTGGTATTTTAGGATTAAAGGGGCATTGAAAAGCCAATAACTTAACTACAGACTTGCTTTATATATTTTCAGTTTAGAATTTGTTATGATTTGTGTTCATCCTGGATCCTGGCCAAGAATTTTTGGCACCCTCAGTATAGTGCTGAATAGGTCTAATCACAAAGCAGTCTCACCTGTAATGTCCCACAGCATAGACTCTCAAAATTGATTTGATGGCAGGATTTTTATGTTTTATTAAAGTTGTGTAGTGAGTTTTAGTAGTTAATCAAGAAATAGAAAAGGATGAACTTTATGAGGTATTAACTCATCCAGTTTACATTTGTGTGAACCTGTGAATTACTCATTTGCACTTTAGTATTAATAAGCTGTGTAAGTAAGTGTTATGAAAGACATTGCCTAAATTTTAGTTTAACTTGTAATGTTTCATTTATTACATAAATGTTCGTGAATTACAAAGTGAATAATAACTTATATAAAAAAGGTTATTTTGACTGTTACTTCAGATAAGAGTTACACTATCATTGTAAGGAATTCACTGGGTAATCGATTTTATATTTGTAGTCTATGTTCTTTACTGTTCCCTTTGAAGATTTTAAGAAACTTCAGTACTTGCCCTGGAATGGTTCTTGTTTGTTTCCACCTCAGCTTCACACTTGTTTCCAGTTACTCTTTTCTTGCCTATTTCTGGCTTTTGTAAAGCCATTTGTGGGAACTGAGGGGTTATTAATCCTTTCCAAATGAGATGTAATAAGTTAGTATGAATTTTTTTCTTTTTCCTTTACACAGTTATTACCTGAAAAGATAAATTCTTGGATTTCCCCCTTCTCCACCGTCCCCCCATTTTATGCCTGATTGCAGTGGAGAATGCCCTTGTAATGAATTTGCTGTAGTAATGTCCCAGGGCTGCTCTTGGTTGTGGTCTTTTTTTTTTTAACCATGTGATTATGTGTTTGTATACAGAGGGAAACTTGGACTACCTTCAATTACAATGTTTTAAATAATGCCAGTGTCCATGTTAATTGGTGTTTTGTCAGTAAGAATATTAGAATTACTGAGAGAAACATGAGTTTTCTCTTAGTATGTAAGCTTAATATGGAGGGTTATCTTGACCCCAAAATTCTTGCTTGGGTTATGTGTATTTTATGTCTCTCTGTCTATACTGTTTCTAGTAGCCTAACATCAGACATTCTTACAACTTTTTTTTTTTTGGTCTCAGATGTTCTAGTTTGTTTATTTTGCTGGTATACTACTGATGAAATTTCTGTTAAAGATGAATCATCTTTGTAGGCTTTGTGGTTTTGAAACATTTGGGGCATATTCTTTGTGGAGTTGATTTAAAACTGATACAGAGTTTTTCATTGAAGACACTAATATCTCAAGATTAGTTTTATTGATCCATTTTTTCCTATCATTTTCTTTGCAATTATTTTAAAGTAAAATATTTTTATTTACTTAAAAAATTTACTTATTGATCTTTCTGCTAGGCACAGTTGGATGTTTTTCAAATCTGTCCTGTAATCGTAAGGATACTTTAGGATTATATAGTGCTTTACAGTTTAAAGCTTAACACTGTCTTTAGGCTCTTATGACCCTGCAAGGTAGTATTTTTCCCATAAGGAAATTGAGTCCTGATCTAAATCACCTATAATTCTGAGTGATTATAGAATAGCTAGGGCTAGAACCCAGTTTTGAATTTTTTCTTTCCTAGTGCAATATACTCCTTTCCTCTAAGTATATGATGTCTTAGCTTAAATCATGAAAGTCTAGTATTTTTCTATTTCTGTGTTCATAAATATTTTTTACATATGTTTTAACCTTCAGTTCAGTCGCTCAGTCGTGTCCGACTCTTTGCCACCCCATGAATCGCAGCATGCCAGGCCTCCGTGTCCATCACCAACTCCCGGAGTTCACTCAGACTCACGTTAGATTTACTCAAAAGTTCAAATACATCATTTTAGCCTAGGTTTGGGGACTTACCTTTAGTTAATGGCCTGTGTTGTTGGGAAAAGTACTGTAGTTTAGTTTACTTAGCTTCTGGAGAAGGGGGTGATTGCGTAGTATGTTATCTGAATAGTTGTATTTATTTTCAAGGAATTTCTTGAACTAGAAAGCTGTTCACTGATGGTTTAATACCTGTTCTTGTAAAGATTTTGTTAAAAGAAATACTGGGATGCCATAAATTTTAAAGATGAAAAGGGACAACATGCCAGTACAGTTGTCCCTCTTATTTGTGGGTTTTGAATCCTTGGAGGTCTGCCTGTTGTATCTCACTGTATGTAAGGGAATTGAGCATGGGGGATTTTGGTATCCACAGGGTCCTGGAACCAATCCCCTGTGAATATCTAGGGTTAGCAGTATTGTAAAATTAACTTGTATGTAAGGTATCTTCTTTGATGTAAGTTGAAAAATGGTATATATAATGCGGGTCAGAAAAAATTCAAGTTCAATTCCCCAAAGAATAACCTTAAGAAAATAACAGTTGGATTTGAAACACCATACTTTAGATTTTGGTATGAATGTCTTTAGTTTAAAATGCCAAGAGACTGAAATGAAATGTAAATTGTTACTCTAATCCTGGGAAAGATGACTCAAAGCTTTTAATTTCTATACCAGGTAAAATTTGATGAATCATACATGACTTTAATGTCCACTGCTTCTTTTTAACTATGTGACTTTAATGTCCACTGTTTGATTTCAACAATTTAAGTTGGAGAAGTTTAAATGTTTGTGTTTAAAAGATAGATAATTATTCTAGTTCAAGCCTGGACATTTGTACTTGGTCCCACAGTTTCTGTGACTTTTTTGTCTTCAGCCTTTCAGTCGCCTTCACTAGGTCTTAGTTTACCTTTATAAAACACAGATCTGATTGCACCACTCACTCTCCTCAAAACCTTTTATAGCTTTCATTCACTATCTGTAGGATAAAGTCCAAACTCCTAAGTATGGATCTATGGAGCCATTTACTACAGGACCTGATAAAAATGTCTAGTCCTGTTCCCCATTATTTTGTTCTATGAATATGAGTCTTTTCTGAATTCTCTCTTCAACTCCAAACTATACATTTTTTTTTGAAGTTTCTTTTTGTCTGTGAGTTAATTATTTCTATACCTTAATGCCTATATCTCTGCTTCCTAACTGCCTACAGTGAAATCTTAAATTTTATTCACGATAACCTAAAAAATCTCTTCTGTGAAGTCTTGTCTTTTTTCATTTTTCTGTTTCCCCAAAGTGTTTTGATCCTATGCATAGTGTACACCACTGTTCACATAGTAGTATCATGTATGTGTATGTCTGGTTGGACAGATAGTGAATCACTTGAAGATAAAGATTGTATCTCATGGGCTTACTCATGGTTATTTCATCTTGGCAGATATGCTCAAATATTTTGAATTGAGTCATTAAACTGTGGTTCCTCCATTGAAATATACATTTCAGCTGTGTGTACACATGAAAATTAGGTAGTGAGTCTCTATAAAAAATGAAAAGTTCTTCTGGTTCTATAATATTTGTATTGAATTTTGTGGAATGGTTTATTTGAGAGAATACTATTTGTCTTCACCTGTTTTTAATGGTCACAGACCCCCCCCCCCACCCCCCCACCAGCCCCTTTGAGAATATGAAGACACTCTAGATACTCTT
This sequence comes from Bos grunniens, assembly GCF_055505025.1. NCBI lineage: Eukaryota > Metazoa > Chordata > Mammalia > Artiodactyla > Bovidae > Bos > Bos grunniens. The sequence goes on along the minus strand of NC_141166.1, from coordinate 114,124,345 downwards.
TCTCCACTCCCAGCCCCGGCCTTCCAATTGAACTTTCTCAAAAAGTTGATATGCTGTTTTAGAGGATTCAGAGATCCTTTGAACCCCAGGCATGGATTGTACATTGAGAATTCTGGTTTAGGTATGTTCATGTTCTCATTGTCTAGTGATGTGTGAAGTTACAGGAAATCACTTACAGATCTAGAAGGAAATGGGGTAGGGATGGTATTATTTTGATGGTGATTAATTCATATAGGTCTCATTCCCTGTGTGTTTACCTTTGGTCTTAGTGAGAGATAAGTATGGTATAGAATTTAAGGGCATGGATTCTGCAGTTAGATTGACTTAGTTTTAAATCCTGTTTTGGACATTGGATAGCTGTCTGATTTTGTCTCAATTTTGTCATCTGTGATATGGGGATAATCATACTACCTCATAGGATAGTTGTAAGCAATAGATTATATAATCTTACAAATCCCTATCATGGTACTTGGCGTATAAAAGAACAGCTCAAATGTTAGATGTTACTGTTACTATTCCCTTAAAAAATTTACCCTTTGACATTCATATGTTGGGTTTTATTGCTTTGTACTTTCCTACATTGATATTTTTCTAGTCTTGTCTAATCCACAATAGAAATGATACTTCAAATTCTAGCAGATAACAGAATTGCAGAATATAATGGCTAGTGTTCTGTGGCAAACTTAAAGAGAAATAGTAGGCAAAGTATCAATCCTCCAGCTTTTAGATTCTTAAAAAACCTTTTAGATGGACTGACTTTCCAATGTGGCCACAAGGCAATGACCTTTCCTCATTAAAAATTGTTAAGGTCTCATATATTTTTTTTAGTAGTTCATGCAAAAGTAAAGAATTTGATGGCTACTAAAGGAATCACCCACATCCTGTGTTTACTCTGGAGTACCTTACTACATGCCATGAAAGAGTAGCTTTAATTGTTTGATTTAAAGTTGATAGCAGTAATATACAAATCTTATTTCTGATTCTAGATACTGATGACACTGCTCTAATAATGTTTCTTTTTTGTACACAAATATGATGCACCTGGTTTAGTGATACATTTTTAGTGGGTTTTATACTTTTTGAACTCTCTTCCATGTTTGAGGTATATTTGGTTTGAGCCGTTCATAGTCTTTTCTACCTATTTCTACTTTTATTTTTAACTGTGTAGCATCAGAGAGATCATAGATGAGGGATTGGAAAATCAGTTTGTGGTCATAAAATAAAACATATTCTAATTGAACTTTTTTCCTGCTCAAATAGCCTGGGTTATCTTAGCAATAACTAGCAAAATTGAAAATGATAATTATCGTAGTTTATATAGTACTTCTGTATTTGAGCTCTGTTGTGTTCCTAAGAGAACATTTCAGGTGATAAGTGTCTTTTATCAGTTTTTAAAGTTTTTTGAGAATTGGATTAAATATACCACAAATACATATCACATAACATTTTCTGTTTTCTTCATCCAGACAGGTGATTTGGCTTCTGCACAGTTAGGAGGAGCACCAAACCGATGGGAGGTTTTGTCAGCCACACCTACAACTATAAAAGATGAAGCTGGCAATCTAGTACAGATTCCAAGTGCTGCTACTTCCAGTGGGCAGTATGTCCTTCCCCTTCAGAATTTGCAGAATCAGCAAATATTTTCAGTTGCACCAGGATCAGATTCATCAAATGGTACAGTGTCCAATGTTCAATATCAAGTAATACCACAGATTCAGTCATCAGATGGTCAGCAGGTTCAGATTGGTTTCACAGGCTCTTCAGATAATGGGGGTATAAATCAAGAAAGTGGTCAAATTCAGATCATTCCTGGCTCTAATCAAACCTTGCTTGCCTCTGGAACACCTCCTGCTAATATCCAGAATCTCATACCACAGACTGGTCAAGTCCAGGTTCAGGGAGTTGCAATTGGTGGTTCATCTTTTCCTGGCCAAACCCAAGTAGTTGCTAATGTGCCTCTTGGTCTTCCAGGAAATATTACCTTTGTACCAATCAATAGTGTCGATCTAGATTCTTTGGGACTCTCGGGCAGTTCTCAGACAATGACTGCAGGCATTAATGCTGATGGACATTTGATAAACACAGGACAAGCTATGGATAGTTCAGACAATTCAGAAAGGACTGGTGAGCGGGTTTCTCCTGATATTAATGAGACTAATACTGATACAGATTTATTTGTGCCAACATCCTCTTCATCACAGTTGCCTGTTACTATAGATAGTACAGGTATATTACAACAAAATACCAATAGCTTGACTACTACTAGTGGGCAAGTCCATTCTTCAGATCTTCAGGGAAATTATATCCAGTCGCCTGTTTCTGAAGAGACACAGGCTCAGAATATTCAGGTTTCTACAGCACAGCCTGTTGTACAACATCTACAACTTCAAGAGTCTCAGCAGCCAACCAGTCAAGCCCAAATTGTGCAAGGTATTACACCACAGACAATCCATGGTGTGCAAGCCAGTGGTCAGAATATAACACAACAGGCTTTGCAAAATCTTCAGTTGCAGCTGAATCCTGGAACCTTTTTAATTCAGGCACAGACAGTGACCCCTTCTGGACAGATAACTTGGCAAACATTTCAAGTACAAGGGGTTCAGAACTTGCAGAATTTGCAAATACAGAATACTGCTGCCCAACAGATAACTTTGACGCCTGTTCAGACACTCACGCTTGGTCAAGTTGCAGCAGGTGGAGCCTTGTCTTCAACTCCAGTTAGTCTAAGCACTGGTCAGTTGCCAAATCTACAGACAGTTACAGTAAACTCTATAGATTCTACTGGTATACAGCTACACCCAGGAGAGAATGCTGACAGTCCTGCAGGTGAGTTTTCTAAGTCATGTCATGTCATAGATAAGTTCACCAGTGTGTTAATATGTAGGGAAATTTTTTCCTCTAAGTGTTTATCAGAATCTGGCTATCTTTAAAGATGATGATACATTTCCCTGTGTCTGTATAAAAAATCAACATCAGAATGTGTTCTGAATTGTTCTTCATTGAACGATGATAGTTTCTGTAAGTCAAGGATTTATTTCTCTGTTATGCCAGTTACATGTGTTTCTTGTCACTCCGTTTTATGTATTTTCTTAACATCTGATTGGTACTCTCAAGCATCACAGAATTTTTATTTGGCAGGTAAGGTGTCTTGGTTGTCTTTGGTGTGATGTAAATTATATGTTTTATGCATTTTATTTGGTTGGGCAATCAGACTGGCATAGTGAAACTATGGTATTGGGAGTAGGTAGTGTTCATGCTGTCTCACTCACTAGCTAGCTGGGTGGTTGTGGCTAGGTTACTTTTGCTCGTACAAACTCAGTTTTCTCAGCATGTAAAATGTGCTTGTTGGACTATGTAACTATGTCTAGGGTACCTTGTAGACCTAAAATTCTTCGATTCTGTGATAATTTATTCTTACAGGTGTGAAGTAGTTCCTAAACGTAGGTGTGCTAAATATGTTATAATTGATAGTAGGGGTAGAAATTTCAGAAGTGTCCTCTTTGTTTTGTAAGAATGAAATAATACAGTTTGAAAAGATAGTATAATCATTACTTTAGTAATGTTATTTACTTAGTATTTTATTGAATGTTTTGTTGTACACTAAGTTCTTTCTTTCACTCTTATTTTGTTGTTTTGAGCCTTTCAAACTCAAGCTGGGAACTTGGATTTAATTTACTGAATTAATGGTATTAACCTCTTTGTTTAGGGAAATTTGTGATATGTACACAGAAAATTGGGTTTCCCAGGTGACTCAGTGGTAAAGAATCCACCTGCCAATGCAGGAGACCTGGGTTTGATCCGTGGGTTGGGAAGATCCCCTGGAGGAGGAAATGGCACCCCACTCCAGTATTCTTGCCTGGAGAATCCCACCGACAGAGGATCCTGACAGGCATAGGGTCACAAAGAGTTGGACACAACTGAGCAACTGAGCACACACATGCACACAAAAAATTGGCCTTGTCCTGAAGTCTTGCTGTGTTCTTAGGAAGTTTTTAATTGCATTTGAGCCTTCTGAAGCTGTGGTTTAAAGCTGCATTCTCAAAGTGTGGTCTGTGGACCACTGAGGATTCCTGAGACCCTCTCAGACGTCCTTGATGTCAAACTGCTTTTCATAATAATAGTAAAATTACTTGCCTTTTTTGTTGTGTTGACATTTTCACTGGTAGTTGCTAAAACTGTTGTGTCTTAGCACAAATCAAAGCTGTGATGATAAACTGTAATAGCAGTATTCTTTATGACCGTCCACTTGAAGTTAATGAAAAATGCTAGTTTCACTGAACAATAACCTTGATGAACACATCAAAAGAGATATTTTCACTAAATCTTGACCCTTGAATGCTGCATGTCCTTTTTAAAATAATAGCTTTATTGAAACATAATTCACATATTGTAAAAGTCACTGTTTAAAGTATGCAATTTAGTGGTTTCTAATATAGGGACAGACTTGCCCAACCATCACCAGTATATAATTTTAGAGCATTTTCACCACCACCCCCAAACCCCATTCCCATTAGTAGTCCCTCCACATTCCCCCATTCCCTTATCCCCCAGCAACCACTAATCTACTTTTCTGTCTCTTTGGATTTGCCTGTTATATCTTACCAGTCGAATCATACAATACATAGCTTTCTGTTTCTGACTTTCTGCATATTTTTAGGCTTCATCTGTGTTGTAGTCTTTACCAATACTTTGTTCCTTTTTGTGGTTGAATAATATTCCGTTGTAGGGATATACCACATTTTGTTCACTTATCCATTGATTGACAGCATTTCCATATTTTAGCTATCGAGAGAATGCTGCTATGAACATTTGTGTACAGTTGTTTGATGTGGACATATGTTTGTTTCTTTTGGGTATATACTTGGGAGTGGAATTGCTAGATTATATGTTTAACATTTTGAAGAACTGCCAAAATGCTTTTCCAAAGTGACTGTATCATTTTACATTCTCACCAACAAAAGGGTTCCAGTTTTTCTACATCCCCACCAACATATCATTGTCCTCCTCTTTTATTTTAGACAATGGGTGTGAAGTGGTATCTCATTGTATTTCTGGTTTGTAGTTCCTGCTGCATGTTTTTGTAATATTCTTTGTGATAAAATGGGAACTGTACTTTAATAAAGTGCATACCAAAATAAGATGATTATATTTTAAAATACATATATTGTTTTTACTTGAGCAGTCATGTGAGTTGCAAGCTGAACTAGATGCTGTTTTCAGGAAACACAATACTTGAAAGACTGACAAACTGATTATTGAATGACTCATGTATTTAAGTGACAGATATTTTCTAAAAAATAAGTGAGCCTGTCCTTCAAAGGAAAAAAAAACCTATTTGCTTCCAATGATAAAATTTGGACTTTCCAGTGAAAATAAGAATTTAGGAGAACTTGAATCTACTACTATGAACTTGATAATGTATTAATAATTGGATTCTTTTCTGATGAGATGGACAGTGTTATATTAATAAATAGGATTTTTTTGAATACTGTATTATAATGAAATATGCCAGCATTCGCAAGATCTTTATGATAGTTCAGTGAACCAGTGGTTTTCAAATGACCAACTTATGTTACAAATCGTGCATGGGTAAAAGATAGACTAACAATAAGCATATGGAAAGTTTATCAATATGTTTTCAGATTCTACACTGCAACTGACGTTTAAGGAACTATCATTAGTCAGATTTGGTATAGTATCAAAGAAGAATACGCACATTTGGCTGAAAGACTGTCAGATTACTTCTTCCTTTTCCAGTCATGTATCTTAATATTCTTCATATGCTTCAGCCCAAACCACATACTGCTGCAGACTGCAGAAGAAAATATGAAACTCCAGTTGTCTTTTAGCCTAGATATTAAGGAGATTTGCAAAAATATAAAACATGGCCTTTCATCTTCTATATATATTTTGAGAAAATAGCTGTTTTTCACAAAATAGTAATTTGTGTTAATATGTAATGGATTTATTGTTTTCAAATGAATTGAAACATTAAATTTTTCTCTTTTAATTTCTACTACAGTAAGTATCAAAAAATGTATCATACATGAATAAAAGCTTTTTAGGGACCTCAGTAATATTTAAGAGTTTAGAAGGAGTCCTGAGACCAAAAAGTTTGAAAATACTGGAGAATGACAGACTTCTGAAGACATAGTTTTTAAAACCAGTTTTTAAAGCTTCCACAAAGTTAAAATTATGGAGATCTGTACATATTAGAAAAACATCTCTAGAGAATTTATTTGTGATTTTATGAATTTATATTGGTCATGAAATTAGATTGATATAAAGCAATAAGTGCTCAGTAATTTATTTCCAAAATAGTATCAAAATAGCAACACTGTTTGAATTAAATGCAAAATTGAATTTTTAAGATGATGATTTAGTTTATTGAATGTTGGGCAAGGAAGAGTAAAATAAGCACTCCAGAAGGCCATTAAATTAGAATTTTCTCCCAATTTTAAAGGAATGAGAAAACAAAAGTTAAAGAGAATGATAATGAAAGTGCTGCATAGTACATTGTAGCATATTTAAAAATAAAAACCAAAAAATTGGAATTTGGGGATAATCTAGTAATAAAACTGTTCCTTGGTATACTGTCTTTTTAATTGACAGAAAACTTGTAAGACGTGTTTTCTTATGTGAATAATCGGTTAAAAAAAAAACTGTGTTAGAACATAGTATGGCCAGGTGAACTGCTTAAATCTTTGATACCGTTGGTTTGCATTTTATTTTTGTTTAGTATGGAAACCATGAAACACATTTCCCAAATGAAGGAAACCACACAGTTTGTTTTTTTTAAAAAACCAGGGTTCTGGAATTTAATCATCATCTTTTTTTTTAAAGATCCCCTTTAACAGAAATGACCTCTATTCTGATTTGTTTTAAGATGTGAATCTGATTCAGGGCCCCTCCTCATGAGGGGTATGTTTAGTGCTCTTTACCCCTTAGAAACCAAACCCATTTTCCTTGCAACATAGAACTCACTGGGCCCCAAGCTGCAACCCCAGTCATTCCTTTATTTCTATTCCTTGCCCACTGAGAAGTGCATGATGTTTTTGAAATTTAATTTTTATTCCATATTTGCTATGTATATGAAACTGAATGAGAAGAGACTATGAATTTACTTTTGGAAATTACCTTTCCAACATCTTTTCTAGTCAGAAAATGTCTCCCAAATTAAGCCAAGGCTTAATCCAGTTTCTCAGATTTGAGTCCTGTCAGATTTTGACTTACCTTTAAGACTGAGTATTATGTACATTTTAAAATATTGTCATAATTACACTGCTTGTACAGTTTCTTTATCTTTAATTTTTGTTATTATTTTTTTTTTTGGTAGAGTGAACATGTCCATTAAGTATTTATGTCAGGAATTATGTCCTATTTAATTATTTTTTGTTGTTTAGTTGCTCAGTCATGTCTGACTCTTTGTGACCCCATGGACTGCAGCACACCAGACTTCCCTGTCCTTTACCATCTCCTAGAGTTTGCTCAAACTCATGTCCATTGGGTTGGTGATGCCATCCAACCATTTTGTCCTCCCTGCCCCCTTCTCTGACTCTCCATCTTTCCCAGCATCAGGGTCTTTTCTAATGAGTCGACTCTTCACGTCAGGTGGCCAAAGTATTGGTGCTTCGGCATCAGTCCGTCCGATGAATCCTCAGAGTTGATTTCCTTTAGGATTAACTGGTGTGGTCTCCTTGCTGTCCATGGAACTCTCAAGAGTCTTCTCCAGCACCACAGTTCAAAGGCATTGATTTTTGGGTGCTCAGCCTTCTTTATGGTCCACGTCTCACATCTGTACATGACTACTGAGAAAACCATGGATTGACTATCTGGACATTTTTTGGCAAAGTGGTATTTCTGCTTGCTAATATGTTGTCTAGGTTTGTCATAGCTTTTATTCCAAGGATCAAGTGTCTCTGAATTTCATGGCTGCAGTCACCATCTACAGTGATTTAGGAGCCCAAGAAAATAAAATCTGTCACTGTTTCTACTTTTTCCCCATCTGTTTGCCATTAAGTGATGGGACTGGATGCCATGATCTTAGTTTTTTGAATGTTGAGTTTCAAGCCAGTTTTTTCACTCTCCTCTTTGACCCTCATCAAGAAGCTCTTTTGTTCCTCTTCACTTTCTGCCTTTAGAGTGGTATCTGCATATCTGAAGTTGTTGGTATTTTCCCCAGCAATCTTGATTCTAGCTTTTGATTCATCCAGCTGGACTTTTCACATGATGTATTCTCCATATAAGTTAAATAAGCAGGGTGTCAGTATACAGCCTTGATGTATTCTCCATATAAGTTAAATAAGCAGGGTGTCAGTATACAGCCTTGATGTACTGCTTTGCCAATTTTGAACCAGTCCATTGTTCCATGTCTGGTTCTAACTTGCTTCTTGGCTTGCATACAGATTTCTCAGGAGACAGGTAAGGTGGTCTGGTACTCCTCTAAGAATTTTCCACAATTTGTTGTGATCCACACCATCAGAGGCTTTGGCATAGTCAGTGAAGCAGATGTAGATGTTTTTCTGGAATTCTCTTGCTTTCTCTATGGTCCAGTGAATGTTGTCAATTTGATCTCTGGTTCCTCCACCTTTTTTAAACCCACTTGTACATCTGGAAGTTTCGATTCACATACTCCTGAAGCCTAACTTGAAGGATTTTGAGCATAACCTTACTAGCATATGAAATGAATGCAATTGTATGATAGTTTGAACATTCTTTGATGTTGACCTTCTTTGGACTTGGAATGAAAACTGACCTTTTCCAGTCCTGTGGCTGCTACTGAGTTTTCCAAATTTGCTAGCATATTGAGTGCAGCACTTTCACAGCATCATCTTTTAGGATTTGAAATAGCTCAGCTGGAATCCCATCACCTGCACCAGCTTTGTTTGTGGTGATGCTTCCTAAGGCACTTGACACTCCAGGATGTCTGACTCTAGGTGAGTGACCACACCATCGTGGTTATATGGATCATTAAGACCTTTCTTGTACAATTCTTCTGTGTATTCTTGCCACCTCTTTTTAATCTCTTCTTTTAGGTCCTTGCCGTTTCTGTCCTTTATTGTGCCCATCCTTGTGTGAAATTTCCCCTTCATACCCCAATTTTCTTGAGATTTCTAGTCTTTCCCATTCTATTATTTTCCTCTGTTTCTTTGCATTGATCACTGAGGAAGGCTTTCTTCTTGCTATTCTCTGGAATTCTGTATTCAATTGGATATATCTTTCCCTTTCTCCTTTGCGTTTCACTTCTTTTCTTAACTACTTGTGAGGCCACCTCAGAAGATCATTTTGCTTTCTTTCATTTGTTTTTCTTGGGGATGGTTTTGATTATCATCTCCTGTACAGCTACCATCCTCCATCCATAGTTCTTCAGGCATTCTGTCTACCAGATCTAATTCCTTGAATCTATTCATCACCTCTACTGTATAATCATAAGGGATTTGGTTTAGGTCATACCTGAATGGCCTAGTGGTTTTCCCAACTTTCTTCAGTTTAAGCCTGAATTTTGCAATAAAGAGCTCATGATATGAACCACAGCTCTAGGTCTTGTTTTTACTGACTATATAAAGCTTCTTCATCTTCGGCTGCAGAAAATGGAATCAGTCTGATTTCGGTATTGACCATCTGTGTCAGTGGGGTGTCCATGTGTAGAGTTGTGTCTTGTGTTGTTGCAGGAGGGATATTTGCCATGAGCAGTGTGACCTCTTGACAAAACTCTGTTAGCCTTTGCCCTGCTTCATTTTGTACTCCAAGGACAGACTTGCCTGTTTTTCCAGGTATGTCTTGACTTGTACTTTTGCATTACAGTCACCTATGATGAAAAGGACATCTTTTTTTTTGGTGTTAGTTTTAGAAGGTCTTGTAGGTCATCACAGAAACGTTCAGTTTCAGCTTTCTTTGGCATTAATGGTTGGGGCATAGACTTGGATTACTGTGATGTTGACTTGGAGAGGAACTGAGGTCATTCTATTGTTTTTGAGATTGCACCCAACCATGGATTTTGGACTCTTCACTGTGAGGGCTACTTCGTTTCTTCTGTGGAATTCTTGCCTGCAGTAGTTGATACAATGGTCATCTGAATTAAATTCACCTATTCCCATCCATTTCAGTTCACTGATTCCTAAAATATTGATGTTTATTCTTGCCATCTCCTGCTTGACCATATCCAGTTTACTTTGATTCATGGATGTAATATTGCAGGTTCCTATGCAATATTGTTCTTTACAACTTTAGACTTTACTTTCACCACTAGACACACATCCACAACTAAGTGTCATTTCCATTTTGGCCCAGCATCTTCATTCTTTCTGGAGCCATTTCTCCACTCTTGCCCAGTAGCATATTGGATACCTGCCAACCTGGGGGGCTCATCTTCTGGTGTCATACATCATTTTGCCGCCTTTTCATACTATTTAGTACAGTTAAAAAGACCCCACATGAGAAAAAGCTGAGAGTCAAATTCATTACTTAAAACCAGTGGCTGGAGTAGGCTTTTTTTTTTGTAGCGGTGAGCTAAAAACAAAGTTGCAGGCTGTTACTCTAAAAGTCAAAGCAGCTCAGTTGGGTCGGACCCTGTGGACTATAGCCTGCCAGGCTTCTCTGTCCATGGGGTTTTCCAGGCAAGAATACTGGAGTTGGTTGCCATGCCCTCCTCCAGGAATCTTCCCAACTCAGGGACTGAACCTGCATTCCTCATGGCTCCTGGATTGCAGGTGGATTCTTTACCCGCTGAGCCATCAAGGAAGGTCTGTTAGTCTAAGGTTCAGCTTAAATGAGGCTGTACAAATTAGAGATGAGAAGAGCACATGAGAAATAGGAGGACCCTAGCATAGTCTTGTGATCAGTTTGTGAACCAATCTGAACCATTCAGCTATAAACTGGGTGTCTAGGTTTATGATATCCTGTACTATCTCTGAGGCCAATAAAAGACCTAAATCTACACTAGAGCTAGAAGGACTTGATGGAGACACTTGGAAGAATGGAGTTGTAATGCATAGAGAAAAATTTTACTCAATGTAAATCTGAAACCAAAATTCCAAAATAAGTGATGAAGGCAGAATCTATGACAGCCTGTAAAATCAACAATTAAGAGATGAATTCATGTCCAACTGAAGAAAGGTAATTTAAAAATCTGAAAAGCTAAGATGTCAGTGAGAAAAAGGAAGCTGTAGCATCTTAGGAAAAAAGTTATGAAACGGAGAAGGTAGATATGGAAAAGAAAAAGCCAGTAATCCTAGAAAGGAGAAACATTTCATTGATTCTAAGACACATGATGTGTAACATTTTAACATTTCTGAGATCTTGAGTTTATTTTGCAGACCATGACACGTCAGTGTTTTAATTTATAGTACTTTTTATTTTTTACTGGTAGTAGAATGTGTTCTTTGTTGTTCAGTTGCTCAGTCATGTCTGACTCTGCAACCCCGTGGACTGCAGCACACTAGGCTTCCCTGTCCTTCACTATCTCCCAGAGCTTGCTCAAATTCATGTCCATTGAGTAGGTAATGCCATCCAACCATCTTGTCCTTTGTCATCCCGTTCTCCTGCCTTCAATCTTTCCCACATCAGGGTCTTTTCTAATGAATTGGCTCTTCACATTAGGTGGCCAAAGTATTGGAGCTTCAGCATCAGTCCTTCCAATGAGTATTGAGGCTTGATTTCCTTTAGGATTGACTGGTTTGATTTCCTTGCAGTCCAAGAGACTCTCAAAGAGTCTTTTCCAACACCACAGTTCAAAGCATCAATTCTTCAGCACTCAGCCTTCTTTTTATGGTTCAGCTCATACATGATTATTGGAAAAACGATAGCTTTGACTAGATGGACCTTTGTTTGCAAAGTAATGTCTCTGCTATTTAATATGCTGTCTAAGTTGGTCATAACTTTTTTCAGAGGAGCAAGCGTCTTTTAATTTCATGGCTGTAGTCACCATCTGCAGTGATTTTGGAGCCCCAAAAATAAAGTCTGTCACTGTTTCCCTCATCTATTTGCCATGAAATGATGGGACCGCATGCCATGATCTTAGTTTTCTGAATGTTGAGTTTTAAGCCAGCTTTTTCACTCTCCTCTTTCACTTCCATCAAGAGGCTCCTTAGTTCTTCGTTTCCTGCTGTAAGGGTGGTGTTATCTGTGTATCTGAGGTTATTGATAGTTCTCCCAGCAGTCTTGATTCCAGCTTGTTCTCCATCCAGAACAGCATTTCTCATGATGTACTCTGCACATAAGTTAAATAAGCAGGGTGATAATATACAGCCTTGATGTACTCCTTTCCCAATTTGGAACCAGTCCGTTCATGTCCATTTCTAACTGTTGCTTCTTGGCCTACATACAGGTTTCTTAGGAGGCAGGTCAGGTGGTCTGGTATTATCATCTCTTGAATTTTCTGCAGATTGTTGTGATCCACAGTTAAGGTTTTAACATAGTCAACGCTTATTAGTGTTGTCTTAATGAAATAGAAAAATTTGGGGAGACAAACAGGAGAAACATGAGGCTGGACATAGGAAAAAATGAGTGAATAGTAGTGTACTAAGACATTTACCCAGAATATAGCTTAGAGATAATGAACAGGTAGTTAAGAGAATTGAAGGATTGAAAGTCATCACTTAAGAATTTCAGAAAAATGGAATAAAGTGAATGACAAGAGAAGCCATATTTGATAAGACAATGAGAATCTTCTTGTGTTGGAGATAGTTTACAGATGAAAAGTTTTCAAATATTAAGGAAGGTAAAAATAAGTCCACCCATGTCTTGAAATTATGGGGAGAGATAATCTTAAATTTTAACAGAAGTCAGATTGCTATCAAAGAAGTTACAGACGTACAATCTTCTCATTCGCCACACACATACCAGGAGATCGTGTAGTAATATGGTATGAGAAAAAAGAACTGGCAGCCAAGTATTCTACATGCAGTTAAAATCCTGCTTAAGAGTTAGAATATAATGATGTTTAAAATAATCAAGGACTGAGAGTTTATTATTCAAAGACCCTCATAAAACTAACTGTTGAAGGATTAAGTAGAAAAATGGATCCAGAGAAAATGAGGACATAATAGTGATTAAAGTGGGTAAAAAATTAATAATGACTAAAATACTAGTAACTTTAAAAGTTACAGAAAACTTCAAAGATGCATAAAAGCAGAGAAATGTATTTTGAACCTTAATGTAACTACCTCCCAGCTTCAACACTTATCAACATTCTGCCATTCTTTCCTCTATTCCCACTGTGTAAACTTTTACTCTTGCTCGAGTATTTTAAAGTAAACTCCAGTGTATAACTTTACCCAAAAGTACTAATAAAATGATTCACAATGTGTGGTCTCGGAGTCCCCACGACCCTTTCCACAGGTATCTGTGAGGTCAAAGTTATTTTATTAATAATAGCAGTATGCTGTTTGCTTATTTCACTTTCATCTCATAAGTGATATACAGTGGAGTATTTCAAAGGCTGTATGATATGTGATAACACAGCAGATTCAGCACAGAAGCAGATATAAAGATCTAGCTGTTTGTTTTTCTTAATTGAAGTGTAGTTGATTTACTATATTAGTTTCAGGTGTACAGCAAAGCAATTCAGTTTCATGTATATAACAGTGCATACACACACATGCTGCCCACCAGGCTCCTCTGTCCATGGGATTTTCCAGGCAAGAGTACTGGAGTGGGGTGCCATTGCCTTCTCCGACACACATGTGAATATATCTTTTTTCAGATTCTTTTCCCTTATAGGTTATTACAGGATATTAAATACAGTTTCCTGTGCTATGCTATGCAGTAGGTCCTTGTTTATTTTGTATATAGTAGTGTGTATCTATTAATCCCAAATTCCTAATTTATCCCTTCCCTCTCATTTCCCATTAAGTAGTAAGCATAAATTTGTTTTCTATGTGAGTCTATTTCTGTTTTGTAAATACATTAATTTGTATCAGTGATATATATTTGTCTTTCTGTGACTTACTATACTTAGTATTATCTAGCTATTTTCTAAAAGCCAGATATTAAAGATATTTGCAAGAAAGGCAAACTAGCCTAATTTTTAAAATTATTGGTTGATTTATTTTTGGCTGTTCTGGGTCTTCATTGCTGCCCGAGTGGTGAGCGAGGGCTACTCTTCATTGCGGTGCATGGGCTTCTCATTGCGGTGGCTTGTCTTGTGGCGAAGCATGTGCTGTAGCACTTCAGGCTAGAGTGAACCACAGGCTTCAGTGGTTGTGGCTCCCAGCCTCTACAGCAGAGGCTCAGAAGTTGTAGCACGCAAATTTAGTTGCTCTGGGGCATTTAGGATCTTCCTGGACAAGGGATCTAACCTGTGTCTCTTGCATTGGCAGTCGGATTCTTTACCACTGAGCCACCAGGGAAACCCTATTCTGATTTTTTTTTTAAAATATATTTCCCATAAGAAGATGTTACTTATGCTAACACCAATGAGTTTGTTAACTTTAAAATTAATTAATAAAAAAATAAAACTAATAAACCTTTTAAATGTTTCTAGATCTGATTTCTAATATGGTAAATATTGATATATAAACAAAGACCCTTTGAAATCTTCAAATTTTTAATAAATGAATCTTTCCCAATTTTATTAAGATATAATTTACATACAGTAAAATTCACTGTAAAATTTTAGTGCACAGTTACGCAGTGTCAGTAACTGTACTGCTGCTTCTGCTTCTGCTGCTGCTAAGTCACTTCAGTCGTGTCCCACTCTGTGCGACCGCATAGATGGCAGTCCACCAGGCTCCCCTGTCCCTGGGATTCTCCAGGCAAGAACACTGGAGTGGGTTGCCATTTCCTTCTCCAATGCAGGAAAGTGAAAGTGAAGTCGCTCAGTCGTGTCCGACTCTTAGCGACCCCATGGACTGCAGCCTACCAGGCTCCTCCGTCCATGGGATTTTCCAGGCAAGAGTACTGGAGTGGGGTGCCATTGCCTTCTCTGCAGTAACTGTACACGGTTGTATAAATACCACCATAATCAAGGTATAGTATCGTTTTGTCTCTCCTCCCCGTTCCAATATGCCACTTAATAGTCAGTCATTCTCTTTCACCCTCTGGTAAATAGGTGTAACTTACATAAACAAAAACTCCTTAAAGTTTTCAGTAATTTTTAAGACTTAAAGTTTGGAAACTGCTGTGCTAATGAATAAGAATTTTAAGAAACATAACCATAGTACCATTAAATACAGTACCCTAATTGATAGTAACCCTTTAAATATTTAAGTAAATAAAAAATAATATTTGGGCAATATCTTTGCAATGTTTAGTTTTCCCCAAATGATTAAAAATATCTTTCTAGAATTGATCAAATTAGGATTCAAATAAGGACTGTGTCTTTAATTGTTTTATGTGCCTCCCAGTCTCAGCTTTTTCTCTTTGTCATTTGGATTCATTATTTCATTAAGAGTTGCAAAACAGTGATTTTTCTAATTTTCTCAGTACATTTGTGTTAAGCTATGATTCTTTTTTCTGAACACAGTCTTCTCTTGTTAGCTGTTTGGTTACCCCCAAAGCACAGTTTGTACAAGAAAGGCAGGATAAGCTGTTAAATCCATTCCTTTTATTTGTCTGTTTTCAGAATGAGTTGGTGTCTTAGCAGCCATCAGAGGTTCTATTTTTTTTTTTTTTTTAGTATATCATTATGAACTCATTTTTTTAATCAGTTGTATTTTAATACATGGTATTCATTATTCTTGGTAGTTCATGCTTGTTTATATTGTTAAGAAATGGAGTGCTAATCCTAAAGCAAAATAGGGGTGTGGGACTGGTAGGGGTTGGTTCCTGGTTAAAGATTCTTGTCATTTTTAGGAGGATCATCTTTATAGAGAATAATTTTAGTCTCTTTACATCTATTATAATTTGGATATAAGTATCAAGAGAACAGAAATGCAGTTACGTATATTTCTAAATTAAGACTTTGTTTTTTTAGAGTAGTTTCAGATTCATAGCAACACTGAAGAGAAGGTACAGAGACTTTCCATGTACCTTCTGTTCCTACACGTGCATAGCCTCCTCCATCACGGACATCTTTCACCGTAGCGGTACGTTCGTTAAAACTGATGATCCTACATTGATTCATCATAATCACACAAAGGTGACAGTTTACATAGTGGTTCACGCTTGTTGTCGTACAGCCTTGGAGTTTGGACAAATGTGTAATAATATCCATCATTATGGTACTGTAAGAGTATTTTCACTGCCTTGAAAATCCTCTGTGCTCTGTTCCAAGATGCAATTTGTAACTTCTGTACTGGAGCAGGAGTGAGTAAATGATCAATCCAACAGAAAATAGAAAAGGAGAAGTGTATCAAAGACAAAGAGTAATAGCAGATACAGAAATTCAGGACAGTTCTGAAAAGAAAACAGGAAAAAAAATTAATCCTACAGCTAGTAAAGTTGGTAAATTACCTGCTAGTATTCTGCCATATAATCTTTGAATCTTTTCTCTGTGCATATTGTGTACTTTAAATGTCTTTATAAAATTGGGGTCATGTGCACAGCAACTTTTTAATTTTTTTTTTTTCAAATAATACATTGATACATGTCCCCATATCATGAGTTTTCTACATGATTAGTTGATTTCATTACTAAGTATTTTTGTGCAAATGTTTATGATTTAAGGGATCCTTTTATTAGGTGTTGAGGTTTTCATTTTTTTCCTGTTACATAGAAATAATTTGCTCACACTTCTGATTATTTCCTTATGTAGAAGTATTTAAAGCTTTTATATATACCACAGAAGTGCTTTTTCACCAGCATTGTATGCAAGTATAGGGTTTTTGTTTTTTTGTATTGGGATATCATTTTATCAAATGGCAGAGGTGGAGTTTTGAGGTGGTATAAAGAGAGTTTAATACATTCATTTATTATTGGGGAATCTGATCAGTTTTGAAAGTTTATTGGCTATTTGTGTTTGGTCAGTTCCCTTTCTTTTATGTTTTTTTTGCTGCTTTTTCCCCACTACTGATTTGTAAGACACTTTTAAAAAGACATCTTTATATGTTAAGGACTTTAGTCTTGTCACATACCAGAGATATTTTCTCCCATTTTTTTGCCACTGTTTGGTCAGTGGTGAGTTTTAGTACATGTAAGTTTTTCTTTTCTTTTTATAAAAATTTACTTATCTTTTAAATGTAAGTTCTTAACTAGACTTTTTTTTAAGTAAAATAATTGAGAAACTCTGATCATAATTTTTTAGTTTAGTTTGTATTGTTTACAAGTCATCTGATGCAATTCAACAATCTGTGCAAGAAATTGGAAATTTCAAATTATAATTCCTATGCCAAGAAAAATATCTAGACTATACTATGTGACTTTTAAAGTAAGTCATTTTAATGTAAGTTTTTGGTTACCCTTATTATTTTCTTAGTATTCTATGAAAAATTAATGTTTACAGATCCATGAGTAATCCCTTGACAGTGATACTTAAAAAAGTCTCACATCTATTTAACATTGGTAAGCATAATAGCAGTGTCATTATATGGTATATATAACAGTATTATGTATCTGTATGATATAAACCATGGCATCTTAGAGAGAGCAGCTAGTTTAACTCATTAGATGCGTCTTAACAAATGGCTGCTCATGTCTGTAAATACTTTTCTCTTTACTTTCTGAAATAGTATATTTGTTTATGATTAACCAAATTTACCACATAATATAATGATAATGTAAGTTAGAGTTCTTAATGGGCACAACAGAATGGAAATCACTAATTAATGTATGATTTTCATTGTATAGTTTCTTTGATGCATTGTTCTGTAGTTCAGTATTATTTTTAATTAAGAGAATAACTTTATTAAAGCTTGTCTTTAAACTCCTTGGTCACTTTAGTGGTTTTGGGGGACAAATTTTGTATCTAACTTTATTTTATGTGAAACTACATAATGTGTAACACTTAATAAATTCATAAATTCTCCTTTGAAGAGTAGTACCATCATCTTGCCAGCAACTTGAGAAGTCAGTACTTTGCAATAGTGTAAGAGACAAAGTCCCTACTCTCATAAATTTTGTGTTTTAGTGGGCGAAGACAAATGAGCATGCACAGTAATTTTACATAATTAGTGTTGGAAGAAAATAAAGGTAGGATTATGGAATAGTAGGGAGTATGGAAAAACCATGGAGAATGGTTGTTATTTTAGCTAGGATGATTAGGAAATATCTCCGTATGTGTAGGCAAAATAGAAGTTCAAGTTTTTGGTTTTTTTTTTTTTTAAATAGAAGTTCAGGTTTGAACGTTGAAAAACCTGTCTTAATGACATCTGGAAGAAAAGCAATGAGTAAATATACTGGAGTTTAGTGAATAAGAGTCAAAAGATGAGATTGGAAGTAGGCAGGGGCAAGATAATAAAGACCATGGTAAGGAACTTAGATTCTTTTTTAAAATATGAAAACATTGGTTGGTTTTATGTTTTAAAACGATCACTGGCAGATCCTGTGGCCAATGAGGATGGTGGTTTGAGGTTGGAATGGCTACAGTAAGGACAAGGCTGCTACTGCTGCTGCTGCTGCTAAGTCACTTCAGTCATGTCCGACTCTGTGCGACCCCGTAGACAGCAGCCCATCACGCTCCCCATCCCTGGGATTCTCCAAGCAAGAACACTGGAGTGGGTTGCCATTTCCTTCTCCAATGCATGAAAGTGAAAAGAGAAAGTGAAGTCGCTCAGTCGTGTCCTACTCTTAGCGACCCCATGGACTGCAGCCTACCAGGCCCCTCCATCCATGGGATTTTCCAGGCAAGAGTACTGGAGTGGGGTGCCATTGCCTTCTCCTAAGGACAAGACTGCTGCTGCTGCTGATGTTGCTGCTGCTAAGTCGCTTCAGTCATGTCCTACTCTGTGCGACCCCATAGATGGCAGCCCACCAGGCTCTCCCGTCTCTGGGATTCTCCAGGCACAAGAACACTGGAGTGGGTTGCCATTTCCTTCTCCAATGCATGAAAGTGAAAAGTGAAAGTGAAGTTGCTCAGTCGTGTCCGACTCTTAGTGACCCCATGGACTGGAGCCTACCAGGCTCCTCTGCCCATGGGATTTTCCAGGCAAGGGTATTGGAGTGGGTTGCCATTGCCTTCTCCGAAGGACAAGGTTAGTGCAGTAATATAGGCAAAAGGAGATAATGAATTTGGCTAGGCTAGTAATAAGAAAAGTCTGGAGAAGGGTGGGGTGAAGGGAGAATGAAGAGTTCTATTGTGGCTTTGTTAAATTTGAAATACCTATTAGATTTCCAAGTGATTGGTTCAAGTAAGCAGTTGTTTATCAGAATCTGGAGCTCAGATTGGGCTGGAGATAAGTTTGGGGAGCCATTAATGTAGATAGAAGTGACTGGATGAAAAAATTTGGGTCATAGATTTTTAACATTTGGCTGCATAGTAGACTCTCACAGGGAATTAAAAATGCAGTCGACTTGTGTTCACCCTCCTCCCAATTCTTAATTTAATTACTTTGCGGTAGGGTTAGGAAAGATATATTAAGAGCCTCCAAGAGATTTTGAAGTGGGACTAGGGAAAGAATACAGGTAAAGAAGAGATTGGAAAATGGTGTCATTTTGAGCCTCAGATGATTTTCTTAACTTTTCAAATGCAGTGTCTAGCATAGAATCATAGGTAATCAGGCATGTGAGATGACATGCCATGAGTGAGAATCAGCAGAAACATCACCCAACAGAAATGAGACTTCCTGGACCTTCAGATAACAGACTAAAACAGTTGTTTTTACTGTGGTCTAGAAGGTAAATCAAAATTCCCGGGAGAAATATCAGTAACCTCAGGTATGCAAATGACACCACTCTTATGGCAGAAAGTGAAGAGGAACTAAAAAGCCTCTTGATGAAAGTGAAAGAGGAGAGTGAAAAAGTTGGCTTAAAACTCAACATTCAGAAAACGAAGATCATGGCATCTGGTCCCATCACTTCATGGGAAATAGATGGGGAAACAGTGGGAACAGTGTCAGACTTTATTTTTTTGGGCTCCAAAATCACTGCAGATGGTGACTGCAGCCATGAAATTAAAAGACGCTTACTCCTTGGAAGGAAAGTTATGACCAACCTAGATAGCATATTGAAAAGCAGAGACATTACTTTGCCAACAAAGGTCCGTCTAGTCAAGGCTATGGTTTTTCCAGTAGTCATGTATGGATGTGAGAACTGGACTGTGGAAGAAAGCTGAGTGCCAAAGAATTGATGCTTTTGAACTGTGGTGTTGGAGAAGACTCTTGAGAGTCCCTTGGACTGCAAGGAGATCCAATTAGTCCATTCTAAAGGAGATCATTCCTGGGATTTCTTTGGAAGGAATGATGCTAAAGCTGAAACTCCAATACTTTGGCCACCTCATGCGAAGAGTTGACTCACTGGAAAATACTCTGAAGCTGGGAGGGATTGAGGGCAGGAGGAGAAGGGGACGACAGAAGATGAGATGGCTGGATGGCGTCACGAACTCGACGGACATGAGTTTGGGTGAACTCTGGGAGTTGGTGATGGACAGGGAGGCCTGGCGTGCTGCGATTCATGGGGTCACAAAGAGTCGGAGACGACTGAGCAACCGAACTGAACTGAACTGAGAAGGTGTAAAAGCCAAGCTTAAAAAGTTTTAGCACAGATCTGGAAATTGTAATGGAAATGACATGGCAGATTTGTGAAAGAACCAAACATAAATTTAGGAACTGAAACTTGACCAAAATTGAGGGAAGTCCTTGGCTGAATCCAAGGACATTTTCAACATGTAGAGGATTAGAAGTAGAGGAGGAACCAGTAAGGCAAACAGAAGGCAGAAGGCACTTCGAGCAGAGTGCGGTATCCTGGACGCCAAGTGAATGAACCACTTAAAGGAGCAGTTCTTAACTTTTCAGATATTGTGGAGATAAGATAAAAGAATTGGAGCCTGGTTGTTGGTAGCAGGTGATTTCAGTGGAGCGTTAGGAAGAAAGGCCTAGATAGAGTGATTTAATTAAAAGAAAGTGAAGGGAAGAGGGTAATTACAAACAGTAATTACAACAAATATTTTAAAAGTTTTTTTTTTTCCTGTAAAGATAAATGTAGAAATAGGACACAATAGTTGGAGGTAGGTTTGAGGTCAGGGTGGGTTTTTTTGGTAATGTCTCAGTAAAGAGTAAGAAATTGATGACTCAGGAAGAAGGTATAATAGAGGAAAGTTATTTAAGAAGGCAAGCAAGATAAAATACAGGACACAGGTACAGAGATTGGCCATATGTAAGATTGGGAATAATCATATGGGACAGTTGTTTGGAAGATAAGATAATTCTTGTTGGATTGCTTCTAATTTCCTTTTGAAATGAGATGAGATGGATGAGGACAGGTGTTAGAAATTTAAGAAGGAGAAAGGCATGAAATGGTCATCTGCGAGAACTGGGAAGCGAGGGGTTCCTGGGTGCTCTCTTGAGTAGTTAGTACCATTGTTTTCTTTCTCCTGTTACCTTTAGCTGCTTGCATGCAGGTGCAGGGTTAACTCTTTTATCTGTTTCCTGGTAGAAAGTTCCAAGTCCTTTTGGTTTTATCTCTGCCATGTTTTTGTGATTTTTTTTTTTTTTCTTCTGTCCGTTTTCATTTTACTATCTGGCTTTTACTGTTCTCCTGGGCTGTTAAAATAGTTCATTTGTTTTTCATTCCTCTAATCTTTCCTCTCTCTAGTGCATTCAAAATTCTTTTTGGAAAATTTATTTCTTGGATAATAAATAATACCTGCACAAGACATACATTCAGAAAATATATTAAAGGGTGATTTCAAGATCTTTCCCTCCTTATCTTAACCCTCCAGTCTTCTCCCTAGAGATAACCATTGTTACCAGGTTTGTTTGTTTGTTTAACTGTATGGAATATCTCTAGTGGAAGGATACATTTACAAACACTACCATTCCTATATATTCTCTGCCGTTCCCTAAAGTTGTACTCATATTTCTGCATTAAAAATTTTTATGTTGCCTCTCTTAATTTTACAAGAATAGAGCTATCTCATTCTTGGCAATTGCAGTAACAGTATTCTGCTGAACAGGTATCTTGTCATTTAATAATATCCTTACTGATGTGTATTCATTTTCTATCTTACTTCAGATTATACTGCAGTGATTATCCTTATACACATATTTTTCCCCATTAGGGAAAGTATGTGTATCTGCAGAATAGATACATATCTGGTGATTATATGCATTTTTAATTTTGGAAGATACTGGAAATCATTTCAGCATATCCTTTACATCAGTTATCTTCCCTAAACATGGGTCATGTTGTTGCCTTCTCTAAAATCTTCACCGACTCTTCCCTTGCCTTTGTTTATTTTTTATTTCATCTGTATTTAGGTATAATTGATATGTAAATTGTATTCCATTGCCTTTAAAATGAGGCTTATTGAGCCTGTGAGTGAGTGAAAGTTGCTCAGTTGTGTCTGACTCTGCAACACCATGAACTATATACAGTCCATGGAATTCTCCAGGCCAGAAATAACTGGAGTGGGTAGCCTTTCCCTTCTCCAGGGGTCGAACCCGGGTTGAACCCAGGTCTCTCGCATTGCAGGTGGATTCTTTACCAGCTGAGCCACCAGGGAAGCCCACGAATACTGAATGGGTAACCTGTCCCTTCTTCAGTGGGTCTTCCTGACCCAGGAATCGACCAAGGTCCCCTGCATTGCAGGTTGATTATTTACCAGCTGAGCTGTCAGGGAAGCCCATATTGAGTCTACCACCATGTACAGACTTCCTGCTCTGTCCATTGGTGGGCATACAAGGATGAATAAGATACTTCTTACACCAGAATTGTTCACACTCTAAAGATTAGCCTGGGTATTCTCAAATCTCCACATTATTGATATTTTAGACCTAATAATTCTTTGTTGTGGGGGTTGTCCTCTCCATTGTTTGGCAGTATCTCACTGGATGCCAGTTGCACCCCTAACCCTTCATTTGTGATGATAAAAATGACTTCAGACATTGCCAAATGTCTTCCAAAGGACAAAATTCCCTCTTTTCTTTGAGAACCATTGGGTTAGGCAGTCAGGTAGAAGATTCTAATGTAATGTGGTAAATGGTATACTAATGTTGAACCACATTTAGGAACAGAATAGAGGAGTAACCTTTGAGTTGACATCTTCTGAGGCTTAGCTCCGATACTGCCTCATCCCATAGCCTTTCCTGACTCCTTTAAATTACTACTTTTTTTAATAGCCTGTATTTCTTTTGTTGTGTTTTGTAGTTAACATTTGTCTTCTTTTGGACTTCAGCAATTATTTCTTCTTCATCTTTCAATCTCTTGCTTTTTTTTGGAGAATAAATGAAATATGAGTAATAGGTATAGAATAAACATAGGTTTGTGTGGTAACATGATGTGAATTTTACCTGTTTCTGAAATAATTAACTTTGTTCAGTTGTGTCAAATATTTGGTACTTGCTTATTGTATGTTACTTCCAGTTGTGTAATTGTGTTAAATGTGTAGCTTTTTAAAGACTCATGACATTGAGAATTATGTTTCAGAAATGAATCTATAAATCTCTGGGGGAAAAAAGAAGCAAAAGGAATTTTGATTTAGTCTTGTCTGCATACGAGGAAATTTAGAAGAATTAAAGTTCAGAGGAGTCTAATATCAAAGAGGGTTTTGACAGGGAAGATTTTATGGAAAAGGGAGAACTTCAGTAGATGAATATAGATTTGTATAGGTATAAAAATGAGGGGAAGATGTGTTTTCCAGGGCAAAAAGTCATGTAAGAATAGAGGCAGCTTATCCAGAAGACAATTTAATAATCCAGCATTTTCCCCCAAAAAATGACTTGTAAAGATATTAATGGGGGCTTCCCTGGTGGCTGAATGGTAAAGAATCTGCCTGCCAATGCAGGAGATGTGGGTTCAATCCCTGGGTCAGAAAGATCCCCTGGAGAGGAAAATGGCAACCCACTCCTGTATTCTTGCCTGGAAAATCCCACAGACAGAGTAGCCTGCCAGGGCTTCAGTCTATGGGGTCACAAAAGAGTCAGACATGAACTTAGTGACTAAACAACAAAAGATACCAAATGGGTATTATTAAATAGGTTATGAAAATTCTCATTAGCATAGTGGAAAATAAACTTGTCTAAGGAAAGGAAGCAGAGCTTCCCTGGTGGCTCAGATGGTAAAGTGTCTGCCTACTGTGCAGGAGACCTGGGTTCGATTCTTGGATCGGGAAGATCCCCTGGAGAAAGAAATGGCAATCCACTCCAGCACTCTTGCCTGGAAAATCCCATGGATGGAGGAGCCTGATAGGTTACAGTCCATGGGGTCGCAAAGAGTCAGACACAACTGAGCGACTTCACTTTCACTTTCAAGGGAAGGAAGCAGCATCCTTTTTTGATTATACATATCTGGAGTTGAGTATTTCATTGGGTGCATTGTGAGAAGCGCTTTGGGAAACGCTGTGACGGTGTCGATAGAAGGCTTCAATGGTGCTGGGGACTGGAAACTGATAGGGCTCATTCGGGTAAGAGTAGAAGCTCTGAGTACTGTTGGTGAGGATTTTAATATTTTTAACTTCAGCCCTTGAAGGTTTTAAAACAAATAACATGAATAAGTGCAACCCTTGGAAAATATATTTCAGGAATAGATTGTAATGGGAAGAAACTGGCGCTGAAGAGGATAGGAATAGTAGGAAGCTATTTCAGTTATATGAGAATAATGAGGTAAAAAATGCTAGACATTTCAAAAGACATATCTATAGGATCTAATGATAAGCTAGTGGGAATAAAAGCTGAGTCTTTTATTTTAAAAATATGTCATTGGCAGAGTTGGGAAGGGAAACTGATCTGGGGGAAGAAAAGGATACCAGTTTTAATAGAATTTGTGGTGCTAGGTTGAGAAGACTGTTGGTAGTAGAGAGAGAGGACTGAGCTCGGGACAGAGGATTGGAATTCTGTAGATCAGAGGTGAAGACATGAAGTCATGAGTAGGTAAACGAAGGAGAAAGTTACAAAAGAAGATTTAGGGGAGACTTTTGGGGATGGGGACTACAAATTAATAAAGTACTCTGTTAGCATCAATAAAAAATGCAGAAAAATGTGTATAATTTGTACCATTCTAAGATATTCTCGTAGGGTAATAGTTTTAGTGCAGAAGTAGATTTCTTTGAGTAACATGAAAACAGATATTTTTGTCTTCTGATGGCTGGCATCAGAAAGTTTAATTTGGAATCAGTGTAGTTTTGGGTTGGTTTGGTTGGTTGCGACTTGGCTTTGTCTTGTTATTTTCTCTCAAAAAATCGTCTACATTGATTACCAGTTTGAGATATTATCACTTATGCTTTATTTAAATGCTTATTTTCTCCTGAATCACAATAAGAACACCCAACTTCAAAGATTTTAATGGTTATATGAAGCCAATCCACATACATACCAGCACACATTTATTCCCTAACCAAAATTTCCTATGTTATTTACAGTAGTCCCTCCTTGTGATATTCTCTTGCTTACCATTTTTATCTCATTGGGATACCCTTTAATTCCTAAAACTTCATGTAATCCAGCCAGTACATTGGGCCCTCTGATAGGCTAAAATTCTTCTTTGGATGCTTAAGTGAAGATAAAATAGAGTGTAAGCATTTATTTTTAGAAGAAAGGGGTTTTAGCCTTAGACCTGTGAAAGTAAAGCTTTAAGCTTTGAAATAATGCCTTTGTTTTGGATGAATAAATAGGCAATTGATTGTTCTGTTATAGTGTTAAATGACAGAAGGTTAACTTCTAAAGGTGATAAGGAAGTCTTTTTGAAAAAAGTAGTAAAACTATCTTTAGTCTTGATTAATGTTATATTCCTCTCTTTTATCCACTTTAGAGGAATAAATGTGGCATTTTCTCTTCCATTTAATTTTTCTTCGGCCTTGTTTCAGTGGCAGTAGTCACTTGAAAATAATTGATAAGAGAAGTTAAAGAGGATTTGAAGTACTTTTTAACCAAAATGAAGTAAAAGAAATAGTATTTGAGCTCTAGTCATATCTTTTTGATTGCTTTAACCGAATCTCCAGAAACTCTATTGAGAAAGTTATGTTTAATGGCAAAGAAACTGCATTTGTCCTAGAGCTCTATTTTAACTAGCTAGCTAGCTAGCTAGTAGTAGTAGTTTACTACTTTATTTGCTTTTTGAAGTAGGTGTCTATTGGGAAAAAAGGAAAATTTTAAAGATATAATTCCTTGATGATATAATTTGAAAGTTTTAAATTGTGACTTAAAAATTGGATACGATAGTCATTAGAGCTATATCTACCTGATATTTCTGGTTTTCTTTCTGGGCACAACCAAGTTGGGTGCAGCTATGTAGCTTGCTTTGGTCAATGAAATATGCCACACTGACTCTTCTCCCAGTCTTGATCCGTAAGTGAGGAAAGCATGCACTACACTCTTGGCTAAACTATGGTGGACATGAATAAAAAATAAGCCTTTGTGTTAAGCCACTGTTTCAGGGGCTGCTTGCTACTGCAGTTTTATTTTGCCCTGCATGGTCTAATATTGGTAGCCACCAGCTCCATGATACTGTTAAGCACTTGAAATGTGGCTAGACTGGTTTGAGATGTGATTAAATGTGAAAATAAAACTGGATTTTAAAGATTTGGTATGAAAAGCATGTAAAATATCTCAATAATTTCTATATTGTTTGCAGATTAAAATGTAATTATTTTGTATATATTGTGTTAAATGAAATACATAAAAATTAATTTCACTGTTTCATTTTGCCTTTTAAATGTGGCTACTGAAAACTTTAAAATTTTATATGTGACTTGAGAGCTATTTCTATTGAACAAAATTCATGTAACCTATCTTGACTTAAAAGCAGAGTTGATATAAGCAGTAGGGCGCTCTAACAAAGCCCCTCAAATGTGGCATTGGTCAAGGACCAGGGCAGCAAGGAAGCGGATACTAGAGGCTGGGAATATGCAGCGTAGGGAAGAAGCATTTGGAAAACTTGCCTGCAATAACTTGGAAGGCTAGTAAAGTATCCAATGCATTTATAGCGTTAGGAGATGAGGTTGGAAAACAAACTGTATTTTTGCTGCTGTTAGCTCCATCTGAAAAGATATAAGAAAGAAATGAGCTGCAACATACAATTAGCTACTTTGTAAGTAGGAAGGAAGAGCGGTAAAGAGACTCCAGAAATTCAGGGAATTGTAGTATTGGAAAAAGCAATTGTTTTTCACTGTCAGTAAGAGATGAAACTGAGACATCTTTTGAGCAGATAATTAAAACTTTTATGGCAATCAAGGTTATGACCATTACTTACTGTTAAAAAGTCTGAATGAATTAAGGTGTTTCAGAGTAGAGGTCTATCTGCTTAAGGGAGTGATGCCTTTCAGTTGGGCTAGGGAAAAGAGACTTTTTTAAAAAGTATGTTTTTTCCCTACTAAAGCCAAGTAGTTCCAAGGCACCCAGAATTAAATAGAAATAGACTCCACATTCGTGTCTTATGGGACACGAAAGAAAAATGTAGAATGTCTAAAAGACATGTCTAGAGAAAAAGTTGTGGTTCTAGACATCAGCACTTGAAAATGGCTAGAATCAAACAGGTAAGGAAGCCTCTAAGTTTTTTTGGAGAGTTGTACAGCCCAAGAAACAAGAGTGGAAAGTATGAAAGAAAGTGTAATTGCACAAGCTGATTGCCGTCCACTAATCTTCTGCCAGCAGACTTAGCTAAAGATGCTCACTCCCTTTGTCTGCTGCACTTGTGGAGGAGGATAGCAGGCAAGGAAAAAAATCTCCTGGAAGGTAGAGCTGAAAGCTGAGAGAACACTGGACAGAGAAGCTCCTTCCAGTGATCAGAGAATCCTCTGCCCCAGAGCAGAGGACACTTACACTACCTGTTCAGCAGGGTTTATGAATTGCTCTGAACTATTGACTATTTTATCTTCTGGACAAGAATATATATATATATATTTTTTTTTTTTATGGTTATGCTTGCCTTTCTCTGTCATTGTATATTGTGTCTGTGGAAGCAGGTAGATAACTTGTTTTAGAAAATAGGTCTCTGTAAAGAAGGGCCATACTTGGACCCAGGAGCTTTGAGTTTGATACTGTTAACTACGTGGGATTTAACTAAAGGGACAAATGTATCCAAATGTGGGAGGGAAAGTAAATTGAATATTTGACCAGCATGGGGACTCGGGAGTCATGATTCTTCAGTAAATCCATCACTTCTTTCTAAGCACATGATAGGATTGCCGTTTCATGTCATTTTTAAAATCAGCATAGCCATGCGACTTAACTGTGGCTGTAAAATATGAGCAGGATGATTTACCACATTACCTTCTACCTTCTTGGCAAGACAGTCTTAGAAGCATGTGTCAAGTAGAGTCCTGAGGGACTGTGATAAGCAGATTTTTTTCCCCTGCCAGCCAGAGTTGGACATGTAAAATTAATGGGAACACACAAACTTTTGTTGTGTCAAGCCACTGAGATTTTTGGATTGTTTGTTAACTGTAGCACCATCTCACTAATTCTTATTGATGTATTATGTTATAATTTTAGTCATAGTAGGTGCTCAGTAAATGGTGAATACACTAAACTTTGAGGGCATAAGAAAATGAACCAATTTTAAAACTGCCAAGATACAACTTTTTGGCTTGTATTTCTTATAAAGCCAAGCCCACCCATGGACTCTTTCATGTGTAACATGGCAAAGAGATTATATTGTGTATTGTAGAAGACACAGGAAAAATTAAGAGAACAGTGAAACTTGTAACATTTTAATTAGAAATAATTGTTAAAACTAGAAATAATTGTTGAACTATATATGGTTTACTGGGTCTACGGTCCCCAACCTTTTTGGCACCAGGGACCAGTTTTGTGGAAGACAATTTTTGCATGGACTTGGAATGAGGTGTTGGTTTCAAGATTATTCAAATGCATCACATTTATTGTGCACTGTATTTCTATTATTACATTGTGGTAATTTGGTAATGCCAGCAGTGGGGAGTGGCTACACATGCAAATGAGGCTTTGCTCCTGCTGTGCGGCCCGGTTGCTTGCGAGCAGGCCACAGACTAGTTGCTGGTCCGTGACCCGGTCTAAAGCACTGTTTCCTGTTTCTGGTGGCAGCAACTAAAGTTAAGATTGTTGAATCTGTAGAAAGTATAGTGAATAAACCTTAGGAAGAAAGTAATATGCATTTTAAACACAGGATTGAGGAAATCAATTGAGGGCATCTTTTTGTTTAAAGGCAATATTTTTTTTAAATGAGGTGGTAGGGAAAAAACCCCAAACAACTGTTTTTTCTAACGCTAATGTCAGTGGCAGCAACATCAGTTTTAGTTCAGTGCTAGAGTAGAACCTTTCCTCATGAAGCCTTAGGTAGAACTCCAGTGTATAAAACTGACCTTATGGGGTTGCTCTGATTTATATAAGGGCCTGAGGCTTACACATGGTCATCTTTCTGCTGACATTTATAGTATCCTTTAAGGAACTATAATTAGAAAATCCCTCTTCTGGAGCATGTATCGCTGCTGTGGCCATCTTCATTTTGGGGGATTTGGGTTTCTTAGGAAAAGCCTTAAGTTCTTTCTTTAGGCATAATATATTTTATATATAGTTTTAACAATTCTGACAAATTTCCCAGTTTAAAACTGGCTTGGAAGATACACATTAGAATGGGCAATGAATGTGTGGCCTCGGACATAGAGGATTGGAAGAGTTAGGAAGAAGGCAAAAAACCAAAACAAAACCCACAAGTAGATAGAATAAATAATAATAGTAAAAACAGAATTCTGTATGTCTTTAATACAAAGTTAATACCATAAATTATTTTTAATAATGAATTTGAGTCATCAACTTCCTGCTAAAGAAAGTAGGTAAATGTATAATTAAGTCTGGAGAGATTTCCATTCAAAATACGGTGACCTGTAGTTTATCTGGTAAATTACCATCCTAAACAACTCATGCTCTGCAGATTTTGAATTTTAGAAGTTTTCTATGTGTTTTTTGTGATAAATAATTAAAACATTGAAGTAGATCACACTCTTCCAATGTTTACTTTTTTAAGGACTTTTTGATAATTAAAACTTAGGAGAGACCCCCCCCCAGTTGTTTAAATTTAAGAAAATGAGCATATAGTAATATGCTATATGCCATTGCCTTTGTTATTTCAACAAATTATGATAAAAATATATAGTATCTATCTTGTCAGTTATTTTTTGAAAGAATATTTTAAGAGATGACTGCAAACACTTGTGTGTGTGTGTGTGTGTGTGTGTGTGTGTGTGAGGTGGCCATGTTGCATGGCTTGCAGGCTCTTAAGTTCCCTAGTCAGGGAGTGAACCCAGCCCCACTCCCGCTCCGGCAGTGAAACGGCCAAGTCCTAACCACTGGACCACCAGGGAATTCTGAGTGCAAACCAATTTGGAAGAGAATTTACTTGCTGTGTGAAATTAGAATGGATTAGTGGTAGAATTAATGTAGTGCTATCTTTTACACCCTTGGTGAGTAACATAAAGAATATATATGTGATCATGGGAGAAGATATGTTTAATATTTACTGGAAGGATGATACGAAAACTGAAGAGTCTTAAGATTATGAGAGGTGAGGTAACAAAAAATCATATGTAACTTACTGCTGTTTTTGTATATTTTCCTTCTTAGTCTTACTAAAGACCTAAAAAAAAGACAAAAAAACCCCAGTGTATTTCGTCCTGAATTGCTTAGACTAAGAAGATGTTTTGCTTATTCCAGTGACTGTTAGGTGATTGGGAGGTAAACTACTATAGAGATCCAGTTTATATTATGATCATGGTTAGTTTTGAATGAAGAACAAAAATTACATCTTACAGTTTAGGTACTAATATTAGTACTCATAACATGTAACTTCTGATCATCATCTTGTCTCTAAAAATTGAATCTCCTTTTAAGATGAATGTTTGGTACTATAAGGATTTGAATAGTGACAGTTGTAAGACCTCTTGTAACAGATCGCTTACCGTTTTTTAGATGGCAGTCAGGGCTTTATTGGGAGCTCTCTTTTGGGTATTATTTTAACCTAGGGGAGTGGTGGAGGAAAACACCTTTTTCTTTTTCAAGAAACTTTGGAACAGCTTTAAAGTAGTCTTTTTCAATCTGAAATTAGAGAGGAAAACTAGTCTCTTCAGCTTAATGGAGGAAGGGATGAGCCTTAGCAAAGAATACTGCCTGCAGTAACATTGATGTGTGTCCTTCATAGTTAACTTGAACTTATTTGTGACATTGAAAATTTTATCTGTAAGATTCCTAAAATAGGTAATCTGTGGGACTGGGACTCAACAAGGGAAATTTCCCCAGATTTTAAAAATTGTTAGTAAAAACCACATAACATTAAATTTCTTATTTTCACTGTTTTAGGTTTACAGTTCAGTAGTGTTAACTATATTCACACTAGTGTACAGCAGTCTGTAGACCTTTCCACCTTGTGAAACTGAAGGAGTACCCATTCCCCGTCTTTCTCTCGCCTTTGCTGTTTAGTTGCCCAGTCGTATCTGACTCTTTTGCAACCACATGGACTGTAACCTGCCATGGTCTGTGATTCTAGCCTTTGGCAACCACCGTTCTGTATTCTATTTCTGAGATTTTGTATATTTCTGATACTTCATATTAGTAGACTCATACAGCATTCGATCCTTTGGTGACTAGCTTGTTTCACTTAGTATAATGTTCTCAAGATTCATCCATGTTGTAGCACATGACAAGATTTCCTTTTTTAAGGCTGCACAATATTTCTTTGTATGTATATACAACATTGTCTTTATCAGTAGACTTTTAAAAGTCACTAGTTTAATTTGAACAAGCTAAATTAAAACTACATATTCAAATGTAAAGAGGCTAGACTACTGTTCCTGGACATTAGCCCTGGGAGGGAACGGATTTTTAGCGATACTTGCAGTATGTTTTCCTTAAATTTATTTTTGGCCGTGCTGTATCTCCATTGCTGTGTGCAGGTTTTCTCTAGTTGAGGCGAGTGGGGTTTCCTCTAGTGGTGCACAGCCTTTTCATTGCAGTGGCTTTTCTTGTATATCACCAGCTTCAGTAGTTGTGCAAGGGTTTAGTTGCCCCTCAGTGAGTAGAATCTTCCTGGACCAGGGATCAAACTCGTGTCCCCTGCATTGGCGGGTGGATTCTTAAACACAACCACTAGGGAAGTCCCTGAGATGTGGTTTTGCATAATTCTTTGTCTTTTATCCCGGCTTCAGCTGTGTGACTTAAGGGAAACTAGTAAACTCTTTGTTTTCTCATAGATAGGAGGGAAAAAGTACAGCTAAAACCTTAGGGTAGTTGGGAGTATGAAGTAAGTTAATGTATATTAAGTATTTGTAATAGTGTTCAACAAATAGTAAACCTTACATTTTATCACTTGGTAGAGTAGAACACTGTTTCTTTAACAGTAACATATATTTAGTTCAGTTCAGTCGCTCAGTTGTGTCCGACTCTTTGCAGCCCCGTGAATCGCAGCACGCCAGGCCTCCCTGTCCATCACCAACTCCCGTTCACGCAGACTCACGTCCATGGAGTCAGTGATGGCATCCAGCCATCTTATCCTCTGTCGTCCCCTTCTTCTCCTGCCCCCAATTCTCCCAGCATCAGAGTCTTTTCCAATGAGTCAACTCTTCTCATGAGGTGGCCAGAGTACTGGAGTTTCAGCTTTAGCATCATTCCTTCCAAAGAAATCCCAGGGCTTATCTCTTTCAGGATGGACTGGTTGGATAGTACTGCAGATTAAATAAATATTTCACTGTTTACAGTGTATTAATTGCAGGTCATAGGTTTTCTTCTCATGTATTTGTGGCATGTCTGTAACATGAGGTCTTCTATAAGGCATATTTGAAAATCGGTCATTTCTAGTTATGTCTATGTGTGTGTATCTTATAAAAGCTTTTGTTTAGATTTACTAAGAAGAATAATTTATTAGTGAATAATCTTTAGTTGGGTAGAAAAGCTTTGAAAATAATTTGGGAAAAGACTGTAAATAATAGAGGGTTGGATTTGAAAAAGATTAATAGAGATTAAAGATTAAATTTGAGAGGAAGGGAGCAGTCATAGAAGAGTAATTATCCAAAGCTAAGAATATAGGGTTTATGGGAAAGAGATTGTTTCATGTTAAAGCAGAGATTTCATATACATACATACATATATATATATATATATATATATATATAGTTTATGTTTAGTAAAGAAATAAAATTTGGTTTTAAAACTTCCCACTAAAGTGTTAATTCTTTTGATCAGATTAGATCAGTTATATTTTCAGGAATCCATGTCTATAGTTTAGAACTATCCCCTTGAAAGAAAAACTAGAAAAAGACATGGTAGCCCTGAAATGTTCATAGAAATTTAAATAATTATGAATGTGAAAATCTAATTAAATAATATATGAGATCTTATAGGATTATCCTGTAATTCTGTTTAGGTGATTTTTATAGCAGGTGAAACTGATTAAAGAGAAAACATAAATTTTTAGAATCAAATGAAGTAATTTCATCAGTACTTTAAAAATTGAAGGCAGAGAACATGAAAGCCTTTGATAAGAACAACAAAGTCCTAATGATAGCCTATTGATAAAGGAGAATGTCTCATTTTATCAACAGTACTGTAATTCATATTTATCTAGTGTTAGTTATTTAAATTAAGTATGCATGTTTCAGACTTGATAAACCAGCAAAGAACTTACTGTAAATATTCTGTTAGCTCTATTGACAAATAATTAGCAAATAGTCTTCAGAAGAAGCATTTAGTATTTCTTCTGGTAGTATTTTTATTAGAAATCTAGACATGCCCTGAGTTATTAATACTTAACTAATATTGATTATACAGCCTGTATTTTTTCTTTATTTAAAAGTGTACTAATGACATGTTAAAATATGTCTTCCTATAATTTTGTGTTTGTCCATTGACTATACAAGAAAATTGGTCCTTTCTTTGTAACCATACTCTGTGTGTGTGTGTGTGTGTGTGTGTGTGTGTGTTTCATCATTTGATGTCCCTGTTTCTTTTTCTTTTCCTTCAGCTCTTACTGAGGAGTGCAGGAAATTGGAAAAAATATTTTTGTCAATGTTTTTTATTTCTGGCTGCAGTTGGTCTTTGTTGCTGCTCATGGGCTTTCTCTAGTTCTTTGTAGAGTGGGGGCTACTTTGTTTGCAGTGTTGCTGTCCGCAGCAGCTCTTCTTGCGGAGCACGGGCCCTAGAGAGTGTGGGCTTCAGTAGTCGCGGCTTGTGGGCTCAGGGCGCAGGCTCAGTAGTTGGTGGCGCAAGGGGTTACTTGTCCCTTGTGTGGGATCTTCCCAAACTAGAGATTGAACCAGTGTCCTTTGCATTGCAAGATGGATTCTTAACCCCTGGACCACTGGGGACACCCTGGAAATTTTTTTTCATTTATATATTTCTTGTACAAACTTGTTTTATTTGGGTAGACTTTGAAAACAGCTGTATCTATGGGACAGAGCTATAGTTGAAACTATAAACTGACAGTAGTCTGTCATATATCAGGCCAGATGAAGAGGAAATTTAAGCATTTTGAGGTAGAAAATATTAATAGGCACAATAAAAAAACCAGTGCTGTTAAGTTTATAAAGTTCTTAAATGTATACGCAAATGTCCTTGAGAACTTACGATTATGTTGTTCTTGAAAAGATTTCTTCACATGGCTTTTGGTCATCAGTTTCCTCCTGTCTCACTGTTCTTTTTTTTTTTTTAATCTCCTCTGTACACTTTAGTGCCCCAGGGTTTCTTAACTGTATACACTCCATTCTAGGTGACTCTAAGTAACCAGCTATTTATGTTGATGATACCCAAATTTTTATGGACCATAGTTCTGTTTGAACTCCAGATCTGTGAGCTGCCTAATCAACATCATTTGAGTATTTCATAGGTACCTCAAAACTTTCATATCCGAAAACGGACCCCCGAGGGGCACCTCTTTGCCGTAGTTTCTCTATCTCTGCTGCTGCTGTTTAGTTGCTTCAGTCTGTCTGACTCTCTGGGGCCCTGTGGACTGTAGCCCGCCAGGCTCCTCTGTTCATGGGGATTCTTTAGACAAGGATACTGGAGTGAGTGAGTTTCCATGCCCTCCTCCAGGGGAGCTTCCCAATCCAGGGGTCGAACCCACATCTTGTGCGTCTCCTGCATTGGCAGGCAGGCTCTTTACCACTGGTGCCACGTGGGAAACCCTTTTTCTACCTCTTTTCTGTTTCAGTTAATGGCAACTCCATCTTTCTAGTTGCACAGGGCTAAAACCTTGGAGTTGTACTTAACTCCTTCTTCTCACACCTCACATAAAATTGTTACCAAATCTGTTCACAAATATCTTTGACTCTGCCTCCGAATTATTTCCTGACTCTGACCAATCCTTACTACTTCCTCGTTAACTAGTCTTAGGCCACTCTATCACCCCTCTTACTCTCAGTGGCTTTACTCACTGAATAAAATGTAAGCTTTTAGTGCCCTACAAGGTAATACACAATGTAGAACATCATATATAATGGTATCCCACACTTATCTCAGCTGTCTTATCACTTACTACTCTTCCTTCGTATTCATTTCATATCTAGACACACAGGCCTCCTTGTATTTCTCTGAACACGACAAACATACATCCATCTTGCTCTTCCTTTTACCTGGAATTCTTGCCCCCACCTTCTTGCTCTTTGTCTTCCTTCAGGGTCTGGTGTTACTGTATTAGCAAAGCCTTTTCTGGCCAGTCTATTTGAAACATGTACTTCATTCCTTTGGCTTTTTGTCTGTCCCTACTCTACTTTTTTACCATAACAATTCACTACCACACAAAGCACTATGTATATTTGATCCTTGGACATGGGTTTGAACTGCTCAAGTCCATTTATACACAGTTTTTTTCAGTAGTAAATACAACAATACTACACGATCTGCATTGTAGACTCCTCGGATGTGTGTAGCAGGACAGTGAGTTACACCCATGCATTGTTCAGGAGTAGCCATACTAACTTGTTTATTTGTCCTGTTGTCTCCCACTAAAAAGTAAACTTGATAGAGGCATGAGCTTAACTCTTGTTAACTTTTATCCTTGAAACCTAGAACAGTGACTGGCATATTGTAATCACTCACATATTTGTAGAGTGAATAACTTTATATTCTAAACTTCAAATTAAGGACTTAATTTTTGGAGCACAGTCGTCTTAAGGTTTTTTTGTTTATAAATCCCAGTGGTAGGAGAAGGGATCATTGGTTATTTAGGAACTAGAGTTGAAACCACAACAAACATTGATTGACTGTCTTTAAGACTCCCTAAGTAATCTCCTGTAGGTTACTTTAAGTTTTTGTATTTAGAATCTTTCAAAGTATAGTATACATTCAGAAAAATGTACAAATCATATGTGTATAACTTGATGAATTTTTATAAAACGAATACATAGGAGAAATTACCACCTGGATCAAGAAATAAGATATTGCCAGCAATTCAGCAGTCTCCCAGTGCCCAGTCATTACTCGTTGTAAAGGTAGGCAGTCACAGTGCAGTAGTATTTCCTGTTGCTTTGAGCTTTGTGAGCTTTATTTAAATGGCATATCTGTCTATAGATACAGGCATTGTATGTAAGAGTGTGTGTGTTTGTCTTCTTCTATTTAAAATTACATGTTGGTGATGTTCCTGTTGCATGTAAGTTCATTTTCATTGTTTTAACATATTCACTGTATGAATGAATATATCATGATTTTTTTTTTCCCTATTCCAACACTAACATGTATGAGTTACTTCCAGTTAAGGGTGAATTTCTGTACTTTTAGTGTCATGTGTATATACATTTCTGTTGGAGTAAAATTGCGCGGGTTGTAGGGTATACATAGGTTCAACTTCAAGAGATATGGTCAGAAGATTTCCAAAGTCGTCTTACGGATTTACACATCCACCTGCAGTGTGGGAGTTGCTCTTGCTGTACTACTTTGCTAACAGTTGGCCTGGTCTGTTTTAAAAAATTTTAGCCATCTTGGTGGATGTGTGTTTCACTGTGATTTAAATTTTTCTGGTGTCTAATAATGTTGAATACCTTTTCATACTTCTGTGGCCCATTTTGATGGGTATTACTTACCCTTCTCTTGAGCTTTATAAACAGTAGATTTCTAAGAGTAACTGGATACCATGTGGGGCTCTAATAACAGCATGGTAAAAAATATTTTCCTATTATCTATACTAGGATACTGAGGAAAATACAAACTTGACTGCCAAGTACTAAAGATTTAGTTTGAAGGTTTGTCTGTCTTAAATTAATAATGCAGGTTGGCAAAGGGGTTATTTAGAATTAGTTAAATTTATGATTAATATTCTAAAATATCCCAGTGTGTGTATGATCAAGTAAAATGAAAAAATTGGGTATAACACCTGTTGGGCAGTTTAACTTATTGTCTTTAGTGAGCACTAAGTGGTCCTGTCCATATGAAGTGACTTTTCTTTTTTTCACTAAGTGATGCTAGAAAATTAAGTATCCATTTGGGATAAAATGAACAATTTAAAATCTTATCTATATGTGTTATTTATTGGTAGAAGGAGCATAGTGAAGCCAAGGACAGTCTTTCCAGGTAGATTATTAGCTATATTGGAAATTCCTCCTTAAGGAAGGGTTTGTTTATTTAGTCAGATTGCATTTTCTGAGCACTTTTGAGTGAAGCATTATCTAAAGGGATGTGTGAACCAGTAAATAGAATTAATTCTAACATAAGCATGTGTAAAGGAGATGGCATTTGAACTAATCTTGAAGGATAAGTAACAGTTAGTGTTAGTTGCTCAGTCGTTTTTTTTTTTATAGGTTCCATTAAGAGAATTAGCAATAGGAGTAGGAATGCCCTCTTAATATTGTTATCCTCTCAGTCGGGTTGTATTTCATTCTTGCCCTATCTCATCAGTTGCTGTATTTGTTCTGTGTATTTTCTTTAAATCTTTCTTCTGTCTCTCTAGACTCCTTTATCTATATTTAGCATTCTGTCCTCCTTTTTCCTTGCTATCTTGTTACAAATAATGTAAAATGAGTAGCTTTAAAACCATCTGAGAGAGAAAAGCAAATGCTGTATATTAACACACACATGTGAAATCTAGAAAGATGGTCCTGATGAACCTCTTTGCAGGGCGTGGAGGCACAGGCATAGAGAACAGACTTGTGGGCACAGTGGGAGAAGGAGGGGTGGGGCGAAGTGAGAGAGCCAGCACGGAGACGCGTGCTACTCTATGGGTGCGACAGAACGTGTATACCTTGAGCTGATTCATGTTGATGCATGGCAGAAACCCACACAATATTGTAAAGCAATTATCATCCAATGAAAAATATTAAAAATTCCTCATTTTATGGACTTAAAATTTATCCAACATAGGATACGTGCTATTTGTATGCTGAGACTTTTAATTAACTTGTAAAAAAGCTAATACTATGAAGTGTTTGTGCAAGTATTTAAGTGTTTGTCATAATGGTGCAGGTGGACACCTGATTATAGAGTGATCACTACTCATTTATGTTGTGTGTTTGGATGAATTTTATACGTATCTAATTCTTTTATCTTTTCACTAGGGAAATAGAAACCAGTTTCCCCTTAACTTCCAACCATCAAATTCTCTCTGCCTCTGAGGTCTAACACAGTTCATGGCACATAGTAGCTAATTATTTACTGAATGAAAGAATGTGCTTATGTCTTTTCTTCTCTCATGTAATAGAAAAAGAGGTGGCTGTGCTCCCTCAGTTAAACCTGTAAGTGCTATGGATCATCATCCCCTTCTTATTTCTTAGAGACTTCATTTCTGTGTTTTCAGTCTCTCCCTCTGTAGTGGATCTTTCTCATAAACATTTACACATGTTCAAGTCTTTCCTGTCTTCACAAACTGGACAAAACACTTCCCTCCCCAGACTCTCTTCTCTGGTCCCTTCAGCCTATACTGTCATGTTTCTGTCTTCCTCTCAACCCAGGTGTTTTGAAAAACTTACCTATACGTGTTATTAAACACTTTTTCGCTTCTTGCCCGTGTTCTTAGTTTCTGTCTTGATGTCTTGATTTTTCTACAGTATCTAATGTTGACCACTTCCTCTTTGCTTTCTTTTAATACAGCACATTTTCCTGGGCAGATTCCTCCTCTTCTGTCTGTTTAAATACCTGCATTCTTCACAGGCTAATTCTGTTCTCATTCTACTCATAGCCTTTGAATTTTCTAACCTACTTCTTTGGATGGACTCCATCTGTGCAGGTCCAACTTTTTTTTTTACTGGTTTGTCTGACAACAGTTCAGACTCCATGACCAGCAACACTGAACTCATTAACTGTCCTTCTTTACCTCCACTTGAACCTTTGCTAGTGTTTACTATTGCAGTGAATGGCACCGCCATCTACCTGGTTGCCCAGGCCAGAGTGCTCTCTCTTCCCATTTCCCTCCTTGATTTTTAGTTGTAGTTATTCTGATAAATTTAAACTGTTTGAGGCATTTTTCTTGGTTGTACATTCTAGTTTTCATTAGTATAAATTGGAGATATTAGATAAAGCATATTTTATTCTTCGTGCTACTTTTGGCTCCAGTTATTAATGACTAATACAGATCTAAAATAATTTTCTATTGAGATTTTTAGTTTACATAAGTCAAAATGAAAATGGGCAGAAATTTATGTTTTACCAAAGACGATTCTATTCAGTATTCTAAATCATGTATTGTTTTTTAAAAGATACTGTTTTTTTCTGAATTGAAAAAACCTCTTAGCTCACTTAGAAAATGATGTCATTTCATTATTGATATAAAGAAAGATGTTTGGCTATGCTGAGAAAATGATGTAGCCTCCTGCCATATCCACTCTTCGTCACCATTGCATGCTCATTTTGTTTCTCAGTCTGGTTTATAATAAAATTCCTTGAAAATAAAAAATCTCTCTTACATGGGTACCTCCTTCCACAGTGATACTGTGGTTGTGGCCATTGTGGATGTTTTTGCAAGCATTGACTTTAAAGGTTAGGTTTATGAGTAATAATTTCATAGTACCTACAGGTAGGCCTAATTGCATTCCCATAGTTTCTACAAATGGGTATAATTGATACAGACTGTACGAGAGAGGTTTAAGGCATTAGAATTTGTTCCAGTCTGAGTTGACCGTTAGATATATTGACTATTTGAACAGTTATAATTAAGTTTCAGATTGTTTTATGACTTAGCTTGCTCAAAAAAAAAAAATTGGCTTTCTTACTGAATTTTAAAAAACAAGCTCTCATGCTCTCTTTTTGGCTTAATCTCTGATATTTAGAATAAAACAAATTGTTTTAAAAGAATAATCCACAACAAGGAGCAATGATTATGCTCCACCAACAGATGATTTTTTTACGTATACATAGTATTTACTCATTTTATCTTAGAGAGGCTCAGATCTCTTGCTATCTTTTTGGGCCAGTGGGCTGCTTCTCATCTGTATTTGTTTTTTCTTTAGATATTAGGATCAAGGAAGAAGAACCTGATCCTGAAGAGTGGCAGCTCAGTGGTGATTCTACATTGAATACCAATGATCTAACACACTTAAGAGTACAGGTGGTAGATGAAGAAGGGGACCAACAACACCAAGAAGGAAAAAGACTTCGAAGGGTAGCTTGCACCTGTCCCAACTGTAAAGAAGGTGGTGGGAGGTATGCACACATGCAACATACTTTTTTTTTAGGCTGCTGATATCATCATCCTAATTTTTGAAATGCTGCATGCCCTGTCACCTAATTAAGGGAAATTATTCATTACATGATCATCTTGTGTGTTTGTCTGTATGAGTGTGGCAGAAAAAGTTAGTGAACAAAATATGTGAAATCACATTTTTAGTTCTGAATGCCTTTTTTTAAAAAACTAAAATTAGTTTACTTTAAAAAGAAGTGTAGTAAGATGGCATTTAACAGGCCCATATCAGATAATTTGCAAACCAGCAATGAGATTTGCCTAAATACTGATTAGAAAGTTGCTTCTTAACTTGAGAATAACTTATATAATATAAAAATAAGTTTAGAAATTGGTGATAAAGTGTATTTTCCGTTTTCAACAGAAATGAATAATAAGCATTAATGGTGGAATTTTTTAAAAAGTGAAACTGTAATATTTCTGTTCCGTGTTTTTAAAAATAAACATTAAGCAAAAAATGACACACTCAAAACCTATCAGTAACTGTATTAAATGTGGATGGATTAAGCTTAATAATTAAGAGATTGAGTCTCCAATTATCCTTAAAAAACAAACTCCAGCCTTACATTGATTATAAAGAACATCTTAAATTGGCACAGAAATATTGAAAATAAAGGAATGAAGGAGATTTATTAGGCAAATGTTAACAAAAAGGAAATATGCATAGCAGACATGGTATCATTTGATATCTATTTGATATTTTCACCTAATCAAATGGATAGATAGGGATATATTTCTTAATAACATGAAGTTTTCATCAAGAAGTTTACTAGCCATGGTACCTTTTCCCCACAACTTTGAAGTGTATAGAGAAAAAACTGATAGCACTCTAAAGACATACCAACCAAATCCTCCAGTCATGGTGAAATATCTTAATATACCTCTGTCAGAAATGAGCTATTTAAATAGACCAGGGGTGGGGGGATCTATTAATAGAGTTAATGAACTTGATCTAATAAAGCCTACCTGCCTTTGAAAAGTTGATCTGTACACTGGCCAGCCCATTCCCATTAATAATAATGACTAATTGTTAAAGTGAGAGCTTACTATGTTCTAGATAGTCTTATATGTGAGGCGTGGAGAGGATGAATGGTTTTTAAGAGCATGTACAACTGGGATTTGGACCCAGTTTCTTACTCTTGGACCTGTCTTAACCACTATACTGCGTCCTGAGTAAATTTGCTTCTGCATCTGATCCTTAGGCATTTGTATTTACTAATGGTAATTATTCACTTGTTTGATTTATTCTTTGAAATGTTTTGGTCAATTTAAATAAATTAGTGTGGAATTTGGTTAGACAACAACTTTTCTGAAGTTTACCCTCATTTTTAGAAGAATTTTCAAGATAAATTATTCATTAAAGTCAAATCTGAGGGTCATGGCTTTGCCTGTGTTTTGTTTATTCTTTTTCTTTAAATTGAAAGTTTCAAATTTATGTTTATTAAACTAAAACATGCTCAAAAAATTCAGAAATATAGAAGACTATTAAAATAATACCTAATTTCTACCCCACTTGAAGATGACTGTTGTAACATATTTGTATTTATCTTTCCAGACTTTAAATATATTTTAAAGTAGAATCACCTTCTCTGTTTTACATGTCTGTTCTTCTTATTTTGAAAATTTTTGTGATCATACTTCCAAGTCTACAAAAAGCTTGCATCAGTTTTTTATGACTATAGTATTCTAGTGTGTGGATGTATAAGAATTTAAAACTTTTTGGGAGTTTATTGTCAGTTAATTCTTACACATATGTCTTTGCACATTTGTCTGATTATTTCATCAGTATAAGTTGGCAGTGGTGGAATTGTTGGATCAAAGGGAAATGTCTCCTACAAAGTTGCATTAATTTATATTCCATCGGTGGTGTATGAGAACGTCTGTTTGCCCACACCCTTGCCAACAATGAATTTTACCATTTTTTAAAACCTTTAAAGTCTGAGAGATGAAAAGTAATGCCTCACTATTCTTTTACATAGTATATTTTTGTTACTTTGTGAGATTGAACATTTTTTGTTGATATTTTACCATTTAAAAATTTTGTAAATTATTTCTGTCTTCTGTGAATCTGTTAATTTGTTTCTGTGTCATATGTGCAGATATTTTTTTCCAGTTTTACATTGCCTTTCCATTTTTTCAGTGGTTTGCAAAATGTGATTGTTTATACAAGTAAGGAGAATTCTCACAGTTGGCAAACTTTTCTTTTAAGCACAAATTTTTTACTTGAGATGCATCGTTATTATGCTATTATTATGTCTTCCTCAAACTGAAGATTATAAAAATACTCATTTTCTAGAACTTCTGTGAGTTCATTTTAAAATAATTTATTCTGAGCAATTAAAATTGAAGTTCTTAAGAAAAAAACTATATTGTTTCTTAGCGCTCATTTGCACAAAATTCAGCTAATATATTCATGATAGGCACAATCATAACATTGGCAGTTGCTACATCCAGTTAATAGAAGCATAACATATAGTAAATCCCATTCCGCAAAGGTGAGATAGATGGCATTTTAGAATATTGGCCTTTTTCTTTCAGCAGTATTCTTTAAAAGAATATAATAGTGTGTGTAAAGTGGCATCTTTAAAGAACTAAATTTTGTTTTTATCTTTTTGAGCAAGGTGTAAAATATAATTAAATATTTAAAAATTATATTTGTTTGGGCATTTAGCGAATATTTATTAAGCAGAACCAGCCTTCAGAAACTTTGAAGAGAGGATAGTAAAATAAATTCTAAGGACATTATTGTTACATAGGCTTTGTGTGAATTAGACCTCAGCCCATTTTTTTGAAAAATAAGTTATTTTGTAAACTCTGTTACTTTCCCTGTCAGCCTTTCAGTTTGTGTTTTGTTTCTCCTGTCCCAGGCAAAAGACTCAATTTACTTTTTTAATCCTTCCACTCAGAATTTAGCTTGCTTCATTGTATCGTTCTGTCTTTGCATTATTAAAATTTTGGGAGCAAGTTTAAGAAGTCAAGAATATGAACTTAAAATTGTTAGTTTTTTTAGGTCATGTAATAGGTAGAGGGGTGTAAATATATAAATCAAGAAGAAAACTTATGGTAATCTTTTATTACTTAAAGGTTGTTAAGAAATTTACTTAAGTTCTTTTTCTTCATATCACATGCCACAAGTCCATATCTAGCATATCTATGTCTGGAGTAAAATTTGTCTTTGAATAGAAACTTGAACATGGGTATTGGGCTTTTCTCTTATATTGTATATTTTTGTGTGCCCTGTCTTCATTTTTTTCTTTCTTATATGCCTGTCTCATTTTCAGACAATAAATATGTCTTGTTTCCTTGTAATTCAATTGATGAACAAATATCTTTCCCTGGAATTTTGGTTCTTTGAAAACTCATTTGTTGCAATAATTTATTTTAGTCTTGTGCTTTGTTCCTGCTCTCAGGCTAAAATTTGCAAAGTTAGTACAATAATAGCACTTTTGAATTTATAAAAGACATTGATTCACCTGAGTGGCAGGCTTAGAAGAGAGGCAGGAAGTTATGAGTGTAGAATCAACTGAATTGGGTTCTCTGTGAAATTGCTATGGTGAACACAATATGT
The DNA here is from genome assembly GCF_055505025.1 of Bos grunniens. Taxonomy (NCBI): domain Eukaryota; kingdom Metazoa; phylum Chordata; class Mammalia; order Artiodactyla; family Bovidae; genus Bos; species Bos grunniens. The sequence continues at coordinate 114,080,190 of NC_141166.1, read as the reverse complement.
AAAATCAGTTTGTACACCAATAGCCACAGACATTGCTCCTTTTCTTTGGGCCATTCAAAAACAAATTTAAAAGAGCTAAACTAAATGGAAATACTGTTGGCTTTGGTTAAGACTTTGGCATTGCAGGTGAGCCAGCAAAACCTATTTCACTCAGCTCAGCTCTTCGAAGAGAGTTGTAGAAATTGGGGGTGGACTGGAGCTGAAACTAGAATTGTGTTAGATTATGACATCCTTGCCCTTGAGACAACAGCATGACTCCTCCTTGTCTTTACTTATGCTATTCCTCTGCCTGGAATGCCTTCCCTCCTTTCTATCTAAATCCTACCCACCTTCTCCACGAAGCCTTCTCTAACTACTGGAGCCCACATTGATGTCTCCCTGTTCAGAACACCTATGGCACCTAACAGCCAGCACTGCACCGTTTAGCACTGTTTGTCCTATGGCAATTTCACATGCTACTGAGTGTGAGTACATTAAAATATAAATGTGGGGAAATATGCATTTTTCCAGTAAAATTTGAGAAACAATAGGTATATTATATATATACAGGAGGATTTGCAGGCTTATGGACGGTTTACAGGCTATATACCTAGACAGATTGTGGGAGGAGGGGAAGTTGGGTGGGGGTCTTAAATGTATCTTTTTTAATCTCAGAGAAACTGTGAAGTTTATATAATAAAATTTCGACAATTGAGTCTAAAATGTCATTTTTTAAAATATAAACTCATTTATTTGTCTTTATTCAGTAACTATCCTTTTTTGTTGTTGTTGAGGTTGAGTAATAACATTTTCTGTAGTGTTTAATACAATTTGAATATCATTTCTGGAATCAAAAATGTTTCCTTCTTGCTTAGGCTAAGATACCTGTTCACCCATCTAAGCACATATCTTCTAAGCCTTGTTCTTGCCATCAAGTACTGAAATGTAACAGATGTAAAACTTTGCAGTCTGGAGAAACTGCATTTTATTTATGTCTCTGATGTATAATTTGGGGTATCTGCATGGTTATTAGTAAGGGAATTTTAACTGTAAGATAATTTTTATTTCATACAATTCTAGGGATCTAAGATGACAGGTTTGTCTAGATTTTTTTCCTCTGGTTTTCTGTAAGTCAGTGTATATTCAGGATGTGGCCATACAAATATGTGAATCAATAATGCATATATCATATTAATTTAAAGCCTGATTAAGGCATCTAATTAATTGTACCTGTGATGAGTTAATGCATCTGTTGTTGATTTATTTACTTTTTAAATTAGCTGACATCGTGACTTTGAATAGACCATTTAGTTTTCCTGTACAACTAATTTAATTGAATTGGGTCTATGCATAGAATTTGTGAATGGTTCTGACAAGATAATAAATAGCTTTATTATACACACTGTGTATGAAATGTCCTCTTAAATTATGTATTTCTTGAACATATTTACATTTGGACAGCATTCACATTAGTTGTGGAGTAAAAGAACATGTAAAACTTCCAAATTCTTATTTAAATTGATTTTAAATGGTTTTGGTTTCTGATTGACCGCATGGTGATAATGTCTTCTATTTGAAATTCAGCATGTTGAATATGATGAGTGGTATTGTCCGTTTGAATATTTTCATATAAGTATATATTATTCTGTGTGTGTTTTTTAGAGGTACCAATCTTGGGAAAAAGAAGCAACACATTTGTCATATACCAGGATGTGGTAAAGTCTATGGGAAGACCTCACATCTGAGAGCTCATCTTCGTTGGCATTCTGGGGAGCGCCCATTTATTTGTAACTGGATGTTCTGTGGTAAAAGATTTACTCGAAGTGATGAATTACAGAGGCACAGAAGAACACATACAGGTTACTAATCTTTACTTTTAACAGACAAAAATTAATTATATGGCTACATACTACCTTGAATTTTTTTTTAAGCATAGCTTACTGAACTGAATCTTTTAAAATATGATTGTTTACATCACATTGCTATCTTCAGCAACATCAATTTAAAAACACTTTATTCTAAACAAGCCATATATATGGCTTATCTTATAAAATAATGTTTTATCTTATGCAGACTATGGTTAGTGTTGTTTTTTTCAGTCAGTTTTTTGTTTTCATTTTATTCAGTGTCTTAAGTCACATTTATCTTCTCATTGTTAATTACGTCAATGTTCTAAATTAGTTGTATGCTTTTACTCTTGATCATTATTTTCTTCCTCCTTAACACTGTAATAATAATTCCTTTTCCTCTGATAATCTCATGTTTTAATATATGTGAAATAAGCAGAAAACTCTTTTCTTTGAGGGGTGATAACCACAGCATCTTTGATGTCAGGATTTTCATTTAATTATGTTTACATAGTGTTTGTATGGTTGTTACATGGAATGGACCTAGGAATGACCCCAATTGAATTCTAACTTAATATAACATACGCAGATAGTTTTCTCTTACTACTATATAATGATCAATTTGATCATCAGTCTATGCTCAACATTTGAAGAATTGATAAATATATAATGTATTTACAAAGCCTAGAGAGTTTAGAAGGAAGAATTATGGTGAAACCTTGAAATCTCTTAGATCTAAATATATAAAGTAACCCATGAAATATGTAGCAGTGTGTTATATGCTCTACTTGTTTTAATTTCTGTCTCATCAGGTAGGTAGACAGGTGAACTTTACCTGTTTGAAACTGCAACTGGCAATATAAGAAAGTAGATAAAGTATATCCGGAGGCAGAGATCAGTATCACTGGGCTAGTAAGGCATTGTTGGGCATTAAGACCTTAAGATGGGCCTATACTAGAATTTTCCTCAGTGGAATTTGATCAGCAGGATATGAAAAGATACAGTGTAGAAGGGAAGAAAGGTCTGTGATCAAAGTGTAGGAAACACTGTGTTAAAGGTTTGCTATGCGAGCGCCTTCAGGGAGCACCTTCAGTAGTCTCATAGTGAGCACTGTGCGGCTTCAGGTAGGGGAGGTGGTGGCAGCCTCTCATGGTGCCATTTTGTCACTGAGCATCTCCCAGAACTAATGTTTCAAGGGAAACTTTGGGGAATAACCTTCCCAGAAGAATAGTATGCAAATAGAAGAAGTGAGAGCTCCATTTGTCATGAGTGAAGATGAGATTCTGTTAATACATTTCTTTTATGTAGGATTGAGCCATGTTAGAGAGTCCTTGGAAGTTAAGTAGTGGAGACCTTAAAGTATTTAGTTATCTACAAATTACTCTTAAATCCCGTACCACTTAGTACAATGGTAAATTTCTGTACTCTAATAAAATTTGGTATTTAAGGAAGATTTTTCTGGCATTGATTTGTTGGATTGGAGAGGGAAAGCCTAGCATGTCGCTGTAATAGTTGAGGCATGAGGTCTGATGAGGACCTGCTGAGAGGAAAGTTGCTGAAATGAGATAGATAAGACATTCTGAAGACAATAAGAAAGTATTGGATTTGTTTATTGTATAAGTTCTCTGTGTATTCCTTTTAGTTTGGCCTTTTGCCTTACCTTCTAGTAATCCTCCCACATAGTGGGTCTTCAGCATAATAGAAGTTCTGTCTATCCTTTGTGTGTAAAAAATGTTGTTTTAAAGTACTTTAAAAAATTTTTTTGTTCATGTTGAAAAATAAATTTAGGCATCAGAGTCTTGTTAACTTTAACATCATGATGTATTAAGCTTGCTTTTGATTATTCCAACTGAAATCAGATAACCATCTCCAGTTCTTGGGACTACCCAGTCTTTATTAGATTTCAAGCTTGTGTCTTGGCTTTAATTCTGAAGTACTTTGTGTAGTTACTTGAATTTGCTTTTATGAGTTGGAAGGTTAAATATCAGGATCTGACATATTAATAATATCTGAAGTATAGCTTAAAACTGTAGTTTTCTTTAAAGAAGTATGTTGCAGGTCATCATTTTTAAGCTGGTATCTTATAACATGTTTCAAAACTAACTGTTAGCATAGTTGAGGTATTAGATTCTTATCTGATATCAGTGTATAGTTTAATAAGTTTGAAGATTGCTTTTCACCCAAAAATAAAGATGATAAATTTGTTTTGAAGAAAAAATATTGCAGGGACAGCTCATGAATCAAATACAATTCTAATTGCATTCTGCTCCCTGTCCCTAAAACTGTCAGTCTTAGCTTATTTTCTTTCTCAGAGAACGAGTCTATTAATGTTGAATTTAAAAACTAAGTAACTCAATTTCTTTAACAGGTGAGAAGAAATTTGTTTGTCCAGAATGTTCAAAACGCTTTATGAGAAGTGATCACCTTGCCAAACATATTAAAACACATCAGAATAAAAAAGGTATCCACTCTAGCAGTACAGTGCTGGCATCTGTGGAAGCTGCACGAGATGATACTTTGATTACTGCAGGAGGAACAACACTTATCCTTGCAAATATTCAACAAGGTTCTGTTTCAGGGATAGGAACTGTTAATACTTCCACCACCAGCAATCAAGATATCCTTACCAACACTGAAATACCTTTACAGCTTGTCACAGTTTCTGGAAATGAGACAATGGAGTAAATATTACACAAATACTTATTCATTGTGGTTATTTTTATACAGTAGTGAGAAGAATATTGTTCCTAAGTTCTTAGATATCTTTTTATTGATGTGCAAAAATTTTTGGATTGACAGTAACTTGGTTATACATGACACTGAAATGCCTTACTTTGTATGATATTCCATAGTATATTAAAAATGGTAAAATTGCATGGGTTTTGTAGGTACTTTTGGAATCTAGAAGAAATGAAATTTTACCAAGTTATATAAAGAGAAAATTGAATTTAACAATGCGAATGGTAGTCTAACCAAATGCACCAATCCTGTGTGGTTTAGTGTAAAAATGAGAACATGTTGGTATTTATCTATTGTAAGATAAAAAAGTTGGTGGGTGAAAGAAATCATGTTATGATAAAAAAAATTTTTGTAATTTTCTTGATGACTGGAATTTTTATTATGCATAACTGACAAATCAAGTTTCCAAGCAAATGTTACATAGTGTAGGCTTTACTTAGCTTATCAATTTGTCATTTTGAAGCTAATTATTTTAATTAGGTTAACTATGTACAATATTTTAAGCATTACTCTTGTAAGATTTTGAAAAATACATTTTAACATGGAACTCTAGGGATAGTCACCTTTTAAATCCTGTTGAAAAGCCATGTTTAAGATTTAATTTGCCAAAATAATGTCTTGTTAATATCCTTTCAATAACGAAGTTGGGCAATATAACCAATGTTTAAAAAGGTTTAAAATGTATAGGTTGAGGCATTTGGGTGGTAAGAAAATGTTATAGTGAATTATCCCTTTTCTTGAATATTGGAGGACCAAAAAAATAAGGTTTATTGCGTCTTAGCAGTGATTTTTTTTTTTTTTTAATCCAATCTTGTTTCCAAAAACCACATGTCTGCCAGGGCCTTAAAAGCCATCATGTAAATTACCAGTAAAGTATAACATATGCAAACATAACAAAATCACTTCCATAGTGACGATACTCCAACCATATGGATATTAGTCATAGAGAACTAGAGGTTTTATGATATTTTTTTAAGTCTTTTTTTTTTTTTTGGTCTAGGTAGTCAGTCTGCACTTAAATATAAACCATTTTCCTTTTTTTGCTTTTTCCCTTAAAATTTATATGTATCCAGTACATTTAATTGAGAAATGTATGTTTTTTATTATGCTGTATTTTCTTTTTATTTTTTAATTATTGTTTATATTTTCAATTATTAAAAATGTACAAAATAAAGTTTCATTGCTGGTCTTGTAAGAGCTATACAATTTTCTTAAATGTATACCTATAACTGCAGCAGTTCACCTATTTCAAAAATTTGGAATTCTGTTCATTTGTTATTCTTAAGACCACCTCAAATTTAAAGGCTACCTTATTGTACGTTTAAAGTGTATTATAACAGTGTGGTAGTTAATAAAACACTATTTTTTTTCTTTTGAGTTTGTTGTATTCCTGTGCATTTAAAATAATTGCAGTGGTATGGGGTGAGAAAATTGGTATGGTTTATTTTTCTTAGCATTTTATTTGCAGATTCTTGATTTCAGACACTGAAATTATTGTAAACATATATATTAAAGGGAAGAGTAGAGGCTCCTGGAGATTACTTTTTTTCATCTAAGAATGAGCTTAGGAAATAGAACTTCTGAAAAAAATCTTTTAACTCTCAGCCTACGTTGATTCGTAGGAATTTTATCAGTCCATTTTGCAAAACCTTGTTTTTTGTTTCCCCTGTTAAAGCAATGCAGAATATTTTGATTTATCAAAAATTTGAGTTTACTTGAAGATTCTTAAGAATGATAACATAAAACAGCTTTGGTAACCATGACAAGAGTTATTTGAAAAGGTGGTTTTTTAATTTATGTGTATTTAATCATAAAGGCAGGGTAAGAGGGAAGGAAAAATAAACAGGATATTAATGTGAATATTTTAGATATTTTAAAATATCCAGTTACTCTACATGTATAGAGTAGGGTTAAAGATTTCCATTGTCTGTTTTCCGGGCCCAATCTGATACTGTCAGTAATACTAATATTTTTGAGTGCTTAGGACAACACTAGATACACATAAAAACAAAGTTTTTCTAAATGTGAGATTTAAGCTTGTGATGCAGAATAAGAAGTATTACTTGGAATAGTGAACATTAATGAATGTACATTTATTTTGAAGTTACAGGGCTAGAATTTGAATCTTTAAACTCCTTTAAATAATTTTTAGAATTTAAAAATTATGTTGAGTATGTGAAGAGGATTACATGAGAAGGTTGCTCACTTGAGAAATTACCCATTAAATCAGGAGATTAAAAAACCTTTTTAGAGTGACGGCGTAGCTGCTGCTGTTGTTTTTAATTGGAGGGTAGTTTACAATGTTGTGTTAGTTTCTGGGGCTGTGTTTAATACTGAAGATTTATAATAAGTTTATAGAGAGTTTTCAATCTGAGTTTCCAAGCAAATTTTATCACTTCTTAGAGCATGAATGCAATGAAGAAAGTAAGTAGTCTTAAAAATTGTTTAAATAAATTTTTAGATTTTTTTTGGAGAGCCTGCCTGGAATATACCAGTAAATTTTGGGTGTTTGCCTAACAAAAAAATGAAAGTTAGTATTCAACCTCAGCCAAGGTGACTTTAAATATTTCTGTTTTTTTAATAGAAAAAATGTTTAATACATTCTGGAAATTTAATATTTGAAGAATTACCCTAAAGTAATTTTTTTCTAGTTAAATAAAATCTCTTAGTATTATGTATGGGTGTAATGCTTTAGTGTAAATTTGCTCTTCAGTAGGTGTTTTCAGCAATTGCTTTGTTTTTGTCAAGGCTAGAGTTAGTACATACTCAGTATATTTACATACAAATAATTCCTGTTTATCAGAACATATTCATTTAGTGGACTAGGCGTCTGTACACTATACCTCAATTTAAAGAAAGTATCACTTGAGAAAATTTTATTTTCTGTAGATTGATACTTAATGACTTTGAGAAGTAATTCACTTAACTTAAAAAAGAACATAAAGCTTTAGAAAAGTACCTCAATTACAAAAAGGTGCCCTGTAAGTAACTTTGGGCAAAATAGTGAAGATGCTTAAATTATTTCAAAATAGTGAAAACATTCTAAGTAGTAAAAATACATTTAAGGTGAAGGCATGTCAAACATATTTCAAATAGGTCTTAGTATTCATTAGAAAATGCTGGGAGTATTTAACAATCCACAGGCCTAACTTCATCCCTGACCTAAATCTACATATCTGGAGATGGAGCGTATATATACATGACCATTGAAAGGTGGTGGTTTGAACTGCAGGGGTCTGCTTATACATGGCTATTTTTCAGTTGTAAATATTACAGTACAGTCTGGTTGGTCGAATCCAAACGTTACAAATCAGTCAGACGGCCAATTATAAGTAATATGTAGATTAACCCCGGTGTTCTAGGGTCAACTGTATTTTTAACAACTCCTCAAGTAGCTCGCAGCAGCAGCAGCAGCAAGTAGCTCTCATAAACACTCCTGAGTTAAAACCATAACTAGAAAAAGTGTCCCCTTGTATCTTAATTGTAGTTAGGATCATATTACTTGAAAATTTCTGTCATTAAAAATTTCAGTATTGTTTGAAATGTGAGATTATTACTAACATTTTGTTTTAAAATATATGTGTTGGTCATGCTACCCTACTAGTAGGCAATTTGGTTTTCAGTTTTAATTATGTTAAGTAGATAAGAATTGTTTTCAATGTAAGAACAATTTGTTTCACTAAATAGTATTTTTAAAACTTTTTGCCATGAGTGAATAAGAAGTAAGTCTTTTATAGTCTGATAATCAGCACAAAACGAAATTGGTTGATACCTTGGAAACAAAACTTGATATTTAGTGAAGTCTCTCAGTCATGTCCGACTCTTTGCGACCCCATGGACACCAGGCTCCTCCATTCATGGGATTTTCTAGGCAAGAGTACTGGAGTGGGGTGCCATTTCCTTCTCCAGGGAATCTTCCTGACCCAGGGATCGAACCCAGGTCTCTCCCACATTGTAGACAGACGCTTTACCGTCTGAGCCACCAAGGAAGATATTTAGTAAAATCATCTTTTTTATTTAGTGTTGGGAGACAGATAATACTTGGCCCCTTGTCTTGTTCAGGCAGATTTGTATATAATCATATACTTTGTGAATATGTGCTAGTGGCAGATACAAAGTGCTCTCAAAACTAGAGGGAGAATTCTGCATGTAGAAGTCTGAAAAATTTAGGCGGAGGAAATGGCTCAATTCGATTTGCTTTGGATGACGGGGAATTGTGAGGGATGGCGTGGGAATATATTGGAGGAGGGGCTGTCACATTGAGAAGGAGTTCATAGTTTAATCTTTACCAGTGATTCCTAGTGTTTATGGGATCATAGGCCTTCTTAGAAAATGGCCACACTTACGGAATTGGTGGAGGAAGAGGAGTTGTCAAGGAGACTGACATAGAAACTCAGTGTCAAGATGGTGAAAACAGAGGCAGGCCAGAGGTTCAGTCAGAAGAAAAGACAAAAGATTTTGGCCCGGCAATGAGTTGTCAACTGATCTGTGTTAGAGTAACTGGGTCAAAGATGACACAGGAAAAGAGGCTATGGAGACAGCAAGCATAGGCTGTTCGTAAGTTTAGTGGTGAAGAGGAGAAAGATGGGCAGATGTACGGCTCAGTCAGAATTAAAAAAATACTTGAAAAAGTTCCTGATATATAAAGTGACATACTGATAAATATTAAGAAAATAGACTATAAAGGAATTTAGCCTCTGAGCTACTCAGAGATAACTTATTTCCTTTGAAAAATATCAAAATTGGAGTTGAAATTTAGAAAAAACTGCATGATTTGCTGATATGTAACATTTATACCATTTTATTATAAATTTAAGATATGTTGATATACTGAAAAAGAGGTCTCCATTTCTTTTGGCTTTCCTGTCCCCACCCCCCAGCTGTTTAACAACATTGCCTCTCCTAAGTCCATATTAAGCTGCATGTTAGATGTGATATTGGGTAGGTTTCTTGCCTTTAACACCTAATTTTCATCACCCATAAAAAGGAGATAACAATAGTAATCCTTCATAGGATTGTTGGGAGGGTTAAAATGGAAGCAGAGAATAAATGTCTCCTCCCTGTATCCCCCATACATCTCTTCTTTAACTCTGAAGACTTCACTTTTCTGTAGTGAAGAAGTATCCATCGTTTAAACATGGCTCATGCACTGATTTCTCATCTTGAGAATGAGGGGACGTTTCAGTGCCAAAATCTGAAGAGAGCTATAGAATCTAAATTGATAGTGTACAATGTGTCTGAAGTGACTGCCTCATCAGAAAGAAAGGAGTAAGAATGAAGCACAAATTATTTCTCCAAAAATAGGGTATAGCTTTTAGGATATCTGCCCAACTTAGGTCCCATTTTCTGAATACTACTCTTTGCCACCTTCAGGGGCAAGCTGTTTAGATGATTGGACACGGAGTGGATATCTGGTCAAATTTGAGCCAACTAGATGTTTTCTCCCAAGAATTTGAAATGGAAAACGAATGTCTTGGGAAGTTGCATTTGGAACCTACATGTGAAGCAGAAGGAATAAGACGAGAGACTGTACAATTCCAGAAGAAAAAGATGAAGAGAACAGCTGCCTTGATTCCTGATACTTTGTGCTTTTATTCCAATTTTTTATGCCTGTTCATTTCCTGCTCCTGGGTTCTCATGAGGTAATCTCAAAACCTTCCAGAGACCCACTTTTACCTTAGGTATTTCTTAAATTTGAGAGGCTGGTTTCCAAATAGTGCCAACTAAAACATCTTGAGATACAATTTCTACTTAAATACATTGCTTGAAATAGTTGATGAGTTAGTGCTGTAGAAAATACCAACAAAAAGTCATGGTTAGTGCCAGACCAGATTTAGACAAGAACTGTAGAGCCTGAAAGAGTCAGGGTGAGTCTTGAAGAGCTAATAAGATGTGCCCAGGAGAACAGATGAAAAGGCCTAGAAGTCCATCTGCAGTCTGAGGACTCTTACCAAAGGGCTGTATATTTGTGTCTGTTTTTGGTCTTAAGAATCACTGCCTTCTTGCCAACGTTAGCACTCTGGTTAGCACCTCTCACCACGTGGTCTTTATATTTTCATCATGTCTTTGGACTCAGGGGAAGTTTGATTGGCTTTTAATTGTGTTTACTCAGTCGCTTAGCTTCGTCACATGCAGATCCTTTAAAAATTCTTCGTTATTTGCATCTTTCCCGTTTTTACTGTTGATAACTTTGTGTAGCTTTTTCATCTTGAATCATTTAGTAAAGGTGAAAACTTCCACAGAATAATAGAGTGCGCAGATTTTGGACTCAGGCACACGTGGGTTTATGTCCTGGCTCTGCTGATTACTAGCTGTGTGACCAGGCACTCTACCTTTCCACCCTTGGCCTCAGTTTTTTAGAATGTAAAGTGGGGGTAATAGTAGCATCATCTTCATAAGGATAATGGAGGACATTAAATAAGTTAATGCATGAAAACCACTTCCCACAGTGCCTGGCACATAGTTAAGTATTAGTAAATGTTAGCCTTAGAGAAATCAATAATCTTCCTACACTTGGAAATAATTATCCCCATCTTGTATATTAATTTGTTCATTCACTTAGATCCACTTAGTTGTCAGCAAACATTAACAAAATTGCTAGTATTGTGCCTTTTTGGTGAAACAGTTCAAATATATAGAAAAAAATATAGAAAAGCATATAACAAATAACCTGTGTATCCAGTATCCAGCTTTTACAGTCTTAATCATTTTACACACAGTTTCTTGTTTCTTTTAAAGAAACGATTGTAGCTATAGGTGAAATCTATATAGTCCTATATCATTCCGTCTCTCTCTTTTCACCTACAGGGGTAACTGCTGCTCTGAATTTGATGTTCACCAGAATGATACCATGAATGATTTTAAATGCTTACTGTATGTGTGCATATATAGGGTGGTTTTTATGTTTTTGAAACTATATGAAATGGTATCTTACTGTACGTAATCTTTGGGGACTTGTTTTTTTTCACTCATGTTTTTGAGATGTATCTGTGTTACATGTTTCTCTAAATTACTCATTTTTAATGCTATATAGTTCATTGAGTATATCACAGTTTATCCATTTTCTTGTTGATGCACATTTCAGTTATTTCCAGTATTTGTCTATTATAAACAATGCTGCAATGAAATACTTGATATGTTTCCTTGTGCATGTGTGTGAGTGTTTCTCTTAGATACGTATCTACGAGTTCAGTCACTGGCCAGTAAGATATTCTTATCTTCAAATTTGCCAGGTACTGCCAAATTGATCTCCACTGTATGTGCCAAATTCCATTCCTAGCGGCAGTGCTTAGGAGTTCACATTTCCCCACACTCTTCCCAAATCCTTGGCCTCGGTAGATATTTCTTTCCAATTGAAAAAAAAAACGCAATTTTATTTTGCAGTCTGACAGAGTGCTTTAAAATCCATCTGGGAGTAAAACAAGCAGGTGTAAGAAGTTAAAAAGGTATCAGGAAAACAGTCATGTATTTATAAAGATACCAGTACTGATAGGCATTACTAAACATAATATTAAACTATAGCAGAAACAATGCATGTTTTTCTTACTGGTTCCAGCTTTTAGCTCTCATTCAACCCCTGCCTTGGTATGGCACTCCCCACGGCCTCTCACTGTAGGCATCTCTTCACAAGTATACAACCCTCAGATTGAATATTGGAAAGAGGGCTCAGGCCCAGCTGGGTGTTTGCTTCACCCAGAAGGAGGCTGGGAGTGTAGTCAGCTGCACTGCGGCCTCTTTGCCCTGTTTTCTCCAATTCTTTCTCCTCCTTTGCCACTCCTGTTCAAATTCAAGTAGTTAGATCAGCCTACCAGCTACGGAAGCCCGCTTCAAACTGGGGTAATCCTTTTTTGCAGAGACCCTAGTGTTGCCACTTAAATGTATAATATATCCATATGTATATCTCCATCCCTATATGAATGACAAATAAATCATGACTTTGATTCTGATTTCTCTGTATTCTGGTGAGGTTGAGCAAGCATATTTTTTTTTATTAACCCATGTTTCCTCTGAAGGAAATTATTTGACTTTTTCCCCATTTGCTTTTTTGGTGATTTTTATTTTGCATTGATTTTTAAGCATTCTTAATAATATTCCAGATACATATTATTTTAGATATATATGGGAAAATAATCCTTTTCCCAGTCTGCATCTTATCTTCTAACTTTGTTTATGGTATCTTTTATGTGTGGTAGTGTTCTACCAAAGTTTTATTGAAGCTCTAGTTGTAGCTTTTCTGTCTTTCCCAATAAATTCTCTGTCTGGTGTCATAAAAATATTTTTTCTCTAAAAACTTTAATATTTTTGCCTTTCAACTTGACTCATTAGTCCACTTTGAAATTATTTTTGTTTCTGGTGTGCAATTCCTCATACTGTCCATGTGGGTTACCAGTTGTCTTAGCACAGTTTATTGAATGACCCAGCATTTCCCCACTAATCGTAATGCTGTGCTGTGCTTGCTTTGCCCAGCACAATTGTAATGTTACCTCTTCATTTATCAAGTTTTCATTTGTGTATGGGTCTATTCCTTGATTTCTTTCTGCATGTTCTGTGCTGAGACCATACCATCAATACCATGGCCTTCACATCTTGATGTCTTATAGGGCTTGTCTCTGCCCACCCCTTATGTGTCCTTCAAAGTTGTTCTGACTGTTCCTATCCATGGACATTCTTTATCTCCAGTTATTCAAGTCTACTTTAATGTCCTTTTTTATAAGTGACTGTTTTCTCTTTGAAAGGTCTTAACACGTCTTTTCTTACATTTATTCCTATGTAATTTTTTTTTCCTGGGGAATAGGCTTTTTCAAAGTTATTGTTTAAATTGATCAGTGTTGATCTATACAAATGCTACTGATCTTTATAAATTGATTTTGTCTGATTATTCCACATAATTCCTTTGCTAGTTCTAATAGTTTACCTATAGATGCCCTAAGATGTTTTTTATGGAGACAGTCACATTGACCTCAAATAAAAAAAGATTTGTCTCTTCAATTCCAATTCTGATACCTCTTTTTTTTCTTTCTTCTTTTTAAGTAACTTATTGCATTAGCAGCTTAATACTAGCTAGAATTGGTGGTAAGATACATTTCTGTTCTAATACTTTTCTTTTCCACGCGTAACCCTATTGATTCTTCTGTTCTCTGCTTGGTACTTGGGATAAAAAATGATCAATTCATAGTTCCTGTCCTGAAGGATATAGTTAGGCTGATGACATTCTGACTATAATTACCTTTCTGACTTAAAAAAAATTCTATCTGGTTTCTCTATTATCATGTACATTTTCCAGTATAGCAATACAGTCCCTTTATTTCAAAGTTAGGGGAAGATTGAATTTTTTTTTTTAAACACATAATTCTCTAAAAGCTACAGCATAACCCTGCTAACTGTCCACAGATGTGACATCTGGAACATCACACACCAAGCATGCCAGAGCCTGATGTGGGCCCTCTTGTCTGCTTGGCACAGGGCTATATACATGAGGGCACCTAGGAAAGCTTTTATGACATTCAAAGAAAGAGCATAGCAGCTGACTTACTCAGGCTCTACTGTTAAGCTCAAGGCTTACTTGATAGGCCAGATTCAGGGTAGGGGAAAAGCAAAGTAAGAGTGGCTTATGGGGGTCTTTCTGGCCAGAGTCTTTTCAAATTTATTCCACTACTGGAGACAGTGAGTCACCCCGGAAGTGGAAATTAGAGACTACAAGACAGCAGTAAATGCACACAACCAACTTTCTCTTCACAGTGAATGAAGAAGGAAAAATTAATAATCCTGCTCAGTAAAATCAGTACTCGGATGTCACAAGGCGGAAGGGGCAGGAGGTGTCAACGCCACCCAAAGCCAGGGGGCTTGTAATGTCTGGCTCCTCTTGGCTGGTCTGCTTTCTTCTTCAACTGCCAAAAGATAAAGGGACAGCTTTGAGATACTGTTTGTGTCCTAGAATTTAAGATTGGGACAAAGGAGAGGCTTGAAGAAAGGAAGTGAGCAGCAGGAGAATCGTAGGAAGGGACTTGGCCTTCGGCCTTGGTGCTGGGCATGCTCCGACCCATCTACACAGAAACTGAATTTTCACAGGAGTCAACTTCCTGATGCTGGTCTAGACTTTTACCAGTACTTGACGGTGGCTTTTGGGACTCTCCCCTGGAGTCTTTGTTCTTTTTTTTTTTTTTTAATTTTTATGTGTTTATTTATTTTTGGCTGTGCTGGATCTTCATTGCTGTGCAGAGCAGAATACATCATGAGAAACACTGGGCTGGAAGAAGCACAAGCTGGAATCAAGATTGCCGGGAGAAATATCAATAACCTCAGATATGCAGATGACACCACCCTTATGGCAGAAAGTGAAGAGGAACTAAAAAGCCTCTTGATGAAAGTGAAAGAGGAGAGTGAACAAGTTGGCTTAAAGCTCAACATTCAGAAAACGAAGATCATGGCATCTGGTCCCATCACTTCATGGGAAATAGATGGGGAAACAGTGGAAACCGTGTCAGACTTTATTTTTTGGGGCTCCAAAATCACTGCAGATGGTGATTACAGCCATGAAATTAAAAGACGCTTACTCCTTGGAAGGAAAGTTATGATCAACCTAGATAGCATATTGAAAAGCAGAGACATTACTTTGCCAACAAAGGTCTGTCTAGTCAAGGCTATGGTTTTTCCAGTGGTCATGTATGGATGTGAGAGTTGGACTGTGAAGAAAGCTGAGTGCCGAAGAATTGATGCTTTTGAACTGTGGTGTTGGAAAAGACTCTTGAGAGTCCCTCGGACTGCTAGGAGATCCAACCAGTCCATTCTAAAGGAGATCAGTCCTGGGTGTTCTTTGGAAGGAATGATGCTAAAGCTGAAACTCCAGTACTTTGGCCAGCTCATGCGAAGAGTTGACTCACTGGAAAAGACTCTGATGCTGGGAGGGATTGGGGGCAGGAGGAGAAGGGGATGACAGAGGATGAGATGGCTGGGTGGCATCACCGACTCGATGGACGTGAGTCTGAGTGAACTCCGGGAGTTGGTGATAGACAGGGAGGCCTAGTGCCCTAGCGTGCTAGGGGGGTCGCAAAGAGTCGGACACGACTGAGCGACTGAACTGAATGAACCCTTACTAATCTACTCTCCACATAGCAGCCCAGAATGATTTAAAAATATATATTTCTCTCTCCTTAAAACTCTTTATTGGCACTTCAGTGGCAGCCTGAGTCTTTGCATTGGGCTGGTTGGGCCTCCTCAGAAGTGTCTGTCCCTCTCTCGCTGGGTGTTTTAGCCACAACCGTTCTCTCACTTCCTCAGACACCTTACCTTCCTTCCAGCTTGCCTCTGGGCTCATGCCTTCTGTCAGGATGCATTATGACATTTGCGGGCTCTAGGCACTTTTGCCTTTATAGGCTCCTTCATAAATAGTAAAAAACAAAAACATGTATTTGATGATGACATTGATACGAAGATGAATATAATCCAGGTTGGATTTTTCTCTTTTTCTGCTTTCTATCAAGATGAAAATCACATAACACAACCATTTAAAAATGTCCAATCCAGTGGCATGTAATATAGTCACCGTGTTTCGCAGCCACTCCCTCTGTCTAGTTCCAAAACATTGCCACAAAGAGAGACCCTGTACCCATTAAGCAGTTACTTTCCTCCTAGTCTCTGAGAACCGCTCTTCAGCTTCCTGTCTCCATGGATGTACCTATTCTGGATATTTCATGTAAGTGGAATCATACATATGTGGCCTTTTGTGTCTGGTTTCTTTTCCGTGGATATTGTCTGGGAGGTTCAACTGTATTGTAGCATATATCAGTAATTGATTCTTTTTCAGAGCAGAATAATATTCCATTGTATGGATTTTTATTGTTGTTCTTCAGTCGCTAAGTTGTATCTGACTTTTTTGCAACCCCATGGACTGTAGCCTGCTTAGACGACTCTGTCCATGAGATTTCCCAGGCAAGAATACTGGAAGGGGTTGTGATTTCCTTCTCCAGGGGATCTTCTCAACCCCAAGATGGAACCCTGAGTCTCTTATGTCTCCTGCACTGGCATGTGGATCCTTCACCACAATTTACCAGATTTTATTTTTCCTTTCATCCACTGATGGGCATTTGAGTTGTTAACCTTTCTACTATTGCGAATAGTGCTCCTATGAACATTTGTGTGCAAGTATTTATTTGAATGCCCATATCAATTTGGGGGGTGGGTATATGCCATAATTGCTAGATTTGTTATTCTCCTGATTTTAAAAGAAATTGAAAACATTTTGATGGACCCCTAAACATATTGTGAGCCTAGGCCCTGCGCCTGCTGTGCCTGACCTGAAGTGGATGCTGAATTCTATTCCTTCTGTCTGAGATGCTTCTATTGCATCTTTATCGCACCAGGAGAGGAGCAGCCCCGGCTTGTGAAATGTCATTGAGGAGATCTCCTATGCCTTGTAGAGAAGATGGGGCCCACTGAGTAGGGCAGAGAGTGGATTTATTCTCAGCTTCCATCCCAGGGCGAAATATGAGTTGATGGCAATGGTCAGTCTGAGCTCAAAGCGAAGAGCATCTCTGCATATCTGTGTCATCGCTCACCGTCCGGCTCCCTCAGCTGGCGCCTGTCCCCTAGCCCCCCAGCTGCTGGTACTAGGCTCCTCTTGGGTCTCATGCTCTCACCCTATTTCACTGTCGCACCTTGAGGAACCTGATCTCAACAAGAGAAACATGGCCAGTCTCTCTAGTTCTGAGGATGGCACTGGTGGCATTAGACCATAAAATACAACCATGATATGCTGCCCTAAATATTTTTTCAAGACCTTGTGCTTATTGGAAAATCTCAAGTAAAATTGGAACTTTATGAAGAAAGAAATTCCAAGTAGAATAACGTATAATAGAGATCATGGTGCTTTCCCTAGCACTGTGTCATATATCTCTTCTGGCTCTTTTACAGTGACTTGTTGACAGCAGAAGAGGGAGGGGATAGCCATGTTTTATCGAAACACGTCTTTTCTTTTTATGTTAACCTCAAGTTTCGTTATTTTCCTTCTCTTGACTTCTTTCTTCTCTTCCATGTTAGTTCAGTAAAAGACTGAAAGGAGGCTGGTACAGGGTTTTTATCAAGGGGATGAAGTATCTGAATTTACCAGCCTTACCATTTAGAGTTATGTCTGTCTGTCTCACTATTTGTCTGCATACCAGGTGGTTAAGAGGGAGAGTTTGCACAGGTCTGCCATCGTTTCATCTTCTTTGCATCCATACTTCCTTATGCTGACATTTGTAACAAGAGAAGATTATAGTCAGGAAAAGTCCCTACCCACTTTTAAAAAGTCAAACCCACAATATTTTCCATTCCCCCTTTTAATTACATTTGCTCTGTGGTTTGGAAAAGCAGACCACATTGCTTGCACCTAAATTATTTTCTAACTACCAAATTGCTCCGTCCCTGAACACATGCCCAAATCATCTCCTCCATGTTTTCAGGCAAGCTGTCTTGTAGGACATTGAATTATATCTTTTATTATGATATGTAATTACAATATCGCTGTCTGTACACCTTTTGTACAAATATATGCTAATGATCTTCCTGTTTCAAAAATCTTAAAGCAGTTCTTAAGCATTATAAGATATTGTCAACAGAGAAATATTGAACAGAAGATTGTTGGAGGGGTGAATCCAGAGAAATCAAAGTTTCTGTAGATTAGCCTAGTAACGTTACTCTTGCCATGATACCTCTTAATATATTGTGACAGTTATTAATTAGTGCGTTTTAATTAGTGCATTGCCCTTCCTCCCTTTGAATTATTTTGTGAAATCAAATGGGTCACATTATTGTGACTAAGATTACTCTGTAGTCTTATTTTATAATAGTCAAAATTGGCTCCTCTTGGATATGTACAAATAGTATTTGTCAGAACTTAGCAAATGTGTCACCATGATGGAAAAGTGCCTCTTCTTTTATCAAGAGCTCAAGATGATAATAGACACCATGGTCGTACAGAATGGCTAATGGGTCTGGGAAATCTGAGGACACAGGCCAAGGTTATTATGGATTTAAAAGAAAAATGCAAAAGAGGAGAAAGAGTTAAAAGGGCTTCCTGAGTCTAGAACTCGGTGGATTTTCCCAAGACTCCATATTCCATGAGAGAAACTAGACATAAAAGAACTTTTCTTATCTTGTTTGATAATTTTTCTCCCTTCTACTTTAGTTTCACATCTTTCACTATGATTTATAGGTCTGGTTTTTAATTTCAATATTTGAACATGGGATCTGGGTCCTTAACAGTCTTAATTCTCCATAACAGGATCCATTTACTGAAAGCATTCTACCTGGTGACCCAGAAATGTGAGGAACACAAAACAAGGTACATTGTGAAACTCACAAATGAAACCTGGGCTGCAAGCCTGGTGGCAGGAAGAGCTCTAGTCCCATTGCCCATCAGTATTGGAACCTGGGGGCTTCCCAGGTAACGCTAGTTGTAAAGAACCCGCCTGCCAATGCAGGAGACATTAAGAGATGCAGGTTCAATCCCTGGGTCGGGAAGATCCCCTGGAGAAGGGGCAACCCACTCCAGTATTCTTGCCTGGAGAATCCCGTGAACAGAGGAGCCTGGCGGGCTACAGGCCTAGGGTTGGAAAGAGTTGGACACGACTGAGTCAACTTAGCACACACACACACACCGGAACCCAGGCTAGAGGCAGTGTTGATGGAGCAGTGTTCAGATGCATCTGATTAAGATAGTAAAGCCGAGCTTTGCATGGCTTTGCCAGAGTTGATTAGCACTTCCCATTGTCTGGAGTTTCATTACCTCCTAAAGTTTCTTACAGAAAGTCTTACAAGAGGTGTTTTATGAACACACTGTAACTATTTTTATGGGTTTTAGTGATGTAAATCAGATTCATGACCCACAACCACTTTTGCCTTTTTGAGCCATGTAGATTTTATTTTTTCCATATTTTGTGCAATGAATATCAATTTTTCCCTCCCTTGAGTAGCACTTAAGAATGATGCTTCTAGAGTGGTTTTATCTGGTCCTTTACAACCGAAGTGAAAATGAAAGGAGATTTTGAGATGTACGATCACCTTTGCCCCCATTTGAAATCCTTGGAACTGAGAGTTCCCTTTTAATGCTGGTGCCATAGGCAGATATGCAGACTGATACGGGAGAGTAGCAGAGGCTCATTTAAACCAGAGTTGGGGCTCACAGAAGGCTTCCTGGAGCAGTAACAAAAGCTGAAGATGAAAAAGCTGGATAGGCGAGACTGGCAGATTAGGTGGGCAACTCCATGGTCCATGTGGTCAGCACTGTCTCCCCAGGGCTTAGCGTATGACCCGATCGGGCAGAACAGGTCATCAGCAAATACCTGCTACACGATTGTAACGAGGGTCTGTTAATGTACTGTCCCTCCAAAGCGGCAAGCTTGCATTTAACAGGACCATTGAGACAGACGATGCCTTGCTGCTGCTGCTGCTAAGTCGCTTCAGTCGTGTCCGACTCTGTTCGACCCCATAGACGGCAGCCCACCAGGCTCCCCCGTCCCTGGGATTCTGCAGGCAAGAACACTGGAGTGGGTTGCCATTTCCTCCTCCAATGCATGAAAGAGACGACGCCTTAACCCTGTGCAAACATTTTGGGCAGTGCAGACAGTTGGGAGGAAAGAAGGGCCGTTGGTGCCTCTGATTAAAATCTCCTAGGTGGCTGCTTCCTCTATAGTCAGCATCTGCATTATGTCATTAATTGGAGTATTGAAAGAAAAACCAAGGAAGTAAATGCAATGGCAATCGCCTAAGCTTCTTTCATGACTGGAATTGGTCTCCCATCTGGGCTCACCAAGGATGCCCACAGCTCTGCGGAGGTGAGAGCAATCCTGGGGGACCCCAGATGACCACAGGTCCAAAGTGAGCCTCAGCTACAGAAAAGTGTGTGGGCAAAACACAAATGAGCATTTCCTGGTTATCTTCATGGGTAAGATACTCTAAGGCCAGGAGGATTTTCTCTTGAGCCTCTTAGTGCTCCTCTGAAGAAATAATGAGCTAATAGGTTACTTCTTCCTTGTCAAAATATGATAGAAACAACCCTGCAAATTAATGTCCTGAAAGCACTAGGAGAAACAGGGATCTCCCTAGCATTGATCCTGGATTTGGAGGGCGGAGGGGAGGGGGGAGGTTGCAGTAAATAATATAGCAGAAAAGAGAGCAGATAAAAATGGTTCAGTTTCACTTTTCACTGAGTAGGCGTCTAGTAAAATGGAAGCTTCCTCCACTGTCCTTCTCTGACCACCCTGACAATAGATCAGTGTCCACGATGTTTCCAGTACATACTTGGCTCCAGTAACTCTGTCATTGACAGTCATTGATAGCTGCTGTGGTGTTCTTTCCTGGGCCACAGCCTCCCGTCCGCTGCCTTCTGCCACCTCCCAGATAAGCCTGAGTGTCAGGAGAGCAACTGGGGGACGGTGGTCAGGGTGCACTCTTGCTATGGAAGGCCATGAGGTCCTTGTCACACTCCCCAGGTGGGAGGAGATTGTGCTGCCAGAAGTATCAACACTCTCTCATCCCTCCATGGGTGAAAAGCTTGAAAATTATTGATGATGATGTGATATTGTGATACTGATAGTGATGCAGGCCTGGCCCTGCAAAGTATTTGCACCAACTAGAGAAGGTTGTCAGAGAAGGCAATGGCACCCCACTCCAGTACTCTTGCCTGGAAAATCCCATGGACAGAGGAGCCTGGTGGGCTACAGTCCATGGGGTTGCTAAGAGTCGGACACGACTGAGCGACTTCACTTTCACTTTCATGCATTGGAGAAGGAAATGGCAACCCACTCCAGTGTTCTTGCCTGGAGAATCCCAGGGACAGGGGAGCCTGATGGGCTGCCGTCTATGGGATTGCACAGAGTCGGACACGACTGAAGTGACTTAGCAGCAGCAGCAGCGAAGGTTGTGACTCCTGGGAGATGCCGTCCCTCCAGGGCTCAGGGCTTGGCCAGGGGACTTGTCTGGATTTCAGTCCCTACTTGCACACTTGTGCAGGTGTTGTCCTGCACAGCCGTGTGTGGTGGCCTGAATCAATCTGCTTCTTAAACAAGGCTGATGTGATTAATGCAAATGGTGGCTGCACACAGGAATCTTGTTCTCGGCACTGTGGCATTCTTTTTTCTCTATTCCTTTTTCTCTCTGTTCCTTGCTCCTCTCTCTACTTGTTAACTGGACCCCCGAAGTCAGTACACAATCCAGGTCTCTCCCCTTAGACTTAAAATCCTGCCTTCCTCCTAGCCATACTTACATTCTGTCCCATTTCTCCAAGACCCCTCCCAGGGGACAGATATTAATCTGGTAAATAAATTGGTGCTAAGTCGCTAATGGTTAATAATATATCACTCTTCTAGATAGAACTTGGATGAACATTTATAGATTGCATTTACATTTTAATAGAGACCTACCAGGCCTCACACCAAGAGGAGAAACTCTATGAAGTGGCCTCTAGACTCTGTTTATTTCCAACAAGTTACCCAAGATTTGGACAGCTGCCACTTGTGGCCAGGACTGCCCCATGGGGTTGGAGAGGCCACTAGGCCTTCTTGAGTTGCTGCCCTCAGATTTCGAGATCATTTTTTTATGTCACTAATCAAATGTCTATAGCTTTAAACTTCTATACAATAAAAAAATTTTAAATTCAATCTGTTTTTGTAAGACTGGAAAGCCACAGAAAACTAAGTAAGATATAGAGTTTTGGAGTTTCTTTTACAGGATGTAGAGTTAACCATTGCTGTTTAGTCTTGGGGGGCTTCCCTTGTGGCTCAGCTGGTAAAGAATCCGCCTACAACGTGGGAGACCTGGGTTCGATCCCTGGGCTGGGGAGAACCCCTGGAGAAGGGAAAGGCTATCTACTCCAGTATTCTGGCTTGGAGAATTCCTTGGACTGTATAGTCCATGGGGTCACAAAGGCTGTGAATTTATTCTAAATCTTTCCTTCAGGCCAGACTTCTTTTGAGGTTTTACTTGCTCCAGTTTTCAGTCCTAAAAAAAAAAAAACAGCCCCTGTCCTCAGTTTGAGAGAGAGAAACTTCCGGGGACAGATGTGGGTCTCTGTTAGCCTCCTATCCAGGCAGGGGTAATGTTTTTCCTGAGATACTTGGTAACTGTGCTGCTAACTATCACATTTTAGTAAGACTTTGTATCCCTCAGACTCTTTTAAAAGTTACTAGTATCTCTTGTCCCCTTTTCTAAGTTGCTAGAGTGTATCTACCACAGAATACAAGTTTTTCTGCAGCTACTCAGTGTTTTAACCACAATGCAAAAACAGCATTGCTAATCCGAACAATCTACATGGATGACAATTTGCTGAAATAACTATCAATTAACAACATAATTGTCACTTATATGTTGCCAACATTAAAGTAGGCAATTGTTACTTCTATGAGGCTTTTGTGCTTTCTTATTTTCTTCTCTTCTCAGGATGTGGATATAGGGCAGGGGCCTGGGTTGAAAAGTTTAAACTGATGACCAAGTTAATTGTTGTTTTAATCACTGGATCATCATTCTTATAGGTCATTGCGAAGTGAAAACAGTGGTACTAGTCATAAAATTTCACTCTCGGCTTGGCAGGTGAAACTTGCTTTGGTTCTGAAACCTCTACAGCTATCAAATGCATCGCCAGGTCTATAGTCTCTTTAATCAGGGGGCTATTGTAGACAGAGCATGACATGTGCTATTTTGTTCGATCAAGACCATGGTGCTATTTTGTTCGATCAAGATCACGGTGAAGAAAACCCATCCTCTGTGTGAAAGCACAGTCCACTTTCCTTAAAGCAGCTGGGAAGAATTTAGCCAGTGTAGTCAGGGTAATGGCCCTGGTGTCTTCCTCGCTAACCTATGTCAACAAGAGCACCCAACCGCCCCAGCCTCTGTGAGAGAGTGGACACCAATAACAGAAGGAAAAGAATCCGGAGGAAGAGCACTGAAGAGATGGTAAGTGAAGTGCCAGGCCCTCCTTGGGTGCTGCATAGCTCTCATTTGGCCAAAGATGGTCATCAGGGTGGAGCCAGATTCCTAGTGCTACAGGAACACCTTCAGGAGGAGCTGCTTCAAGGTAAGACCTCAACCTGTGCTTGGGTACAAATCACTCTGTGGTGCAAAATCATGTCCCACTAGCCAAGACCTGGAGCAAGCTAAAATGGGAATAAGGACATAAAGAAGCTGGTTGTTTTGTATTGGGTCAATTCATCTGCACATCAACAGGTGGTACTTCTCTGTGAACACAAAAGTTGGACTCAGAACTTGCAAGAAGTCGCCACTCCCTCCTTGGTGGCATGGCAGTGGTGTGGAGAGAGAGCAGCCTTCAACTGGACCCTGGGGTTTGGAATAGCAGTGCTTTGAGTTCCTGTCGGTGTGGCCAGGCTCCTTTCTTGGCTCTTTAATTTAATACCTCTGAAATGATGAGAATCATTTCACTTTCTAGGATTGTTTAGTGGATTAAGTAAGTTGACACGTGTAAAGCGTCAAAGGTTATGTATTGTTGGTGCTTACAAGTGGCTTGTGTTAATCTCTCAGTTGTGTCTGACTCTTTTGCAACCCTGTGGACTGTAGCCTGCCAGGCTCCTCTGTCCGTGGAATTCTCCAGGCAAGAATACTGGAGTGAGTAGCCATTTCCTTCTCCGGTGGCTTGGTCACTAATAATTTAAAGAAATAGCAACAAAGGCACTTTTACTGACCTGAAAGTATTTCAGTTAATGAAGTAACTTTGCTTCTTTGATCTTAGTGATGGGGATTAGATTCTTAAAAAAAAGGTTTTTTTTTTTTGAAAAGTCATCAATTGATGTTTACATTTTTAATTCACTTTTAAAATCCAGTGAGCTATTGCTGTTATCACTATGCATGGTACCTTCACTGATCATCAACTTCTGAATCAAGCTTTTCTGTGCAGCTGAGTAGGTGCTATTTGTAAGTGAGCCAGTTTTGCAAATAGACTGTGACGGGTACAGGTGGCACTTAATAATAGTATAACACGTATTCTTTGTTTTCCCCTCATGGTTACATCATTCAAATGCTTATAGTATAGTCAGCGTTCCAAAGAGAGAACTATTATCCAACTTAACTATCATTTCCTACTTGGAGGAGATGCGATTCTGCTTTTTATGCCCATTGGCTTAGGGTTGGGGGGAGGCATATTTTAGGTGCCCCCAAACCAAGGTTTCCAATTACTTAATATTTTGCATATTTTCCCTCTGTAAACGCTTCACTTAAGCCAGCCCATCTTTCTTGTCACTGAGTACTTTGGTGATTCCAGACGTGGGTGGGCTTCTCCAGGTGAGTGGAGATGCACTTCACCTTGGGGCTCCGCCCTTTGAAGGTTATGTTTGTTGCACAGCAGAACGGTTGCCTCTCCCGATAGGGAACATCTCATTGCACCCCTTTTCCACACCATCTGGCTGACCTGGACCCATTCCAGACACTACAGCTTTGTTGGCAGAATGGTCTTCCTGCTACAGAAGTTTTGTAATCTGCTAATTGACAGGGTAAGGAAAATTTATATTTGGGTTACAGCTGAAAAGTTGGATGTTTCTTTGATGGGGCTTTAAATACTGACATATGCTGCACTGGTTTTTGATTTTAGGCATCCTCGTTTGTGCCTGAGCATGCACTCTCCCCCGTGTTCTCTGGCTCATTGAGAATATGACATCCTTTGGAGAAGAGCACAGTACGGATCTAGTAGGGAATTATCTTCCACTTAGTTTACTTATTAAGCAATGGTTTTATTATTATTATCTCTTTGTACTATCAGACAGATGGCAAGGAAGGAGTTTGCTTTACTGCACAAGATGTAGTGCTGGGCGTGGCAGATCTCCCTGAATGGTTAATATCTGCAGCAGTCATTCTAATAAGCATCTCAGCTTTTGCACAGGGTCTGGCTCTGTCCTCAGCTCTTCATTTCAATGCAAAGTTTTTCTCAGTCCTTTTGCCCTACACAAGGCAGAGGGCAGAAGAATCCTAGAGATGGAAGTATCAGTAAAATTGTGTTGTTCAAGTTTACATTTGTGGTCATCCTACCCTGAAATTGTGCATTAGAACTCAATGTGAGCAAGGCCCACGTCAGTGACCATGGCTGCGCTTATAGAGCCAGATCCATGTCCCCAAAGCACAGAAGCACATGCATGCGTTGGGGGGCACTGCATGAGTGTCGGGTGACATTGTGTCTCTGGACCCTGGGGCCCTTCTCTCTGTCAGCCCCTCAACCTGCCCTGAACAGCACCGGCACAAAGAAAGCTGAGGATGAAAGAGAATTTTTTCCCTACCTTTGAAAACTTCAAAGAAAGCGTTCCCAATCTGGTTCTGATGATCCATGTCTCAGGCAGAGCATGCACAAAGGTTGGAAATCTGCACACTGATCGGAAATAGTTTTTGGAAAGGAGGGTTTAATCCCACGAGCCAAATGATCACTACCAACAGCGATCAGGGAAAAACCAAAGTCCACAGCAAATTTTAATTTGGCAAGTGCATAAAATGTTCAAAAGAGCAGAGGTCTCATTTACATTCCTCCCTCTTATATGGGATTTTCTTCTATATTAGTAATTAAAGGGTGCAGCCTATAGAGCGCAACTATATCCCATAATAGCCATCGGGGACACACTAACAACTTCCTTGAAGTAACGCACACTAGGGTGTTTATGGTTCAGTGTCACATAGTCTCTCTTTGATCTAAATTAGGATTCATTGGCAAACTCGCAATAGGCTCCACATGTACCCCTCTCAACCTCTTTCTTTTAATCATGGAAATTAGAGATGGAAAATACCCATTAAGTCACTTAGTCCACTTCCCCGCCAGGGTGAAATTGTTGCCTGTGATACAGGGGTAGTGCTTGGTCCAGCTGAAATTTAAATGTCTCGGGGGATAGGCAGCCTTCTGATTTTACAATTTTTCTCTTTCCCTTAAAAGTCAGAGAGGAAAAAAATGCAAAGCAGAGGAGGAGATTTCCTCCCACTCCCCCTTATGGGTAGGAGGTAACGTTAGCGGGTGGGTTACAGTGGCAGGTTTTTGGAAGCCACACCTCTTGTGATAGCCTTTTCATTACTGGTGAGAGACCAGTTATGGGCTGGTCTGAAAGCTTCCCTGATAGTCTGTTGGTAAAGACTCTGCCTGCAATGCAGGAGACCCTGGTTCGATCCCTGGATTGGGAAGATCCCCTGGAGGAGGGATAGACTACCCACTCCAGTATTTTGGCCCAGAGAATTCCATGGACTGTACAGTCCATGGAGTCACAAAAAGTTGAACACAGCTGAGCGACTTTCACTTTGAGAAGGAACCAGTTAAATTCAACCCTTGTCCAGCGTGTTTTATTTAGTCTTCAGTTCAGTGGAATTCTCCAGACTCCTGGACTTTCCCTGTAAAGTTGAGCGGGCAAGCACTCCAGGTTTGGAGTTCTCCAGGCGAAACTGCCCTCCTGGTTAGAGTGTGATGTCACCCATAACCTGTGAGCTCATGAAGGCAACACCACCTATCTTATTCCATTCAGTGACTGGTCAATGTATTTTTCTACTTGGAACATTTGGCATCTGAGAGATGAGAGATGTATGAGGTTCATGAGGACTCCTCTCCCAACTCATGTTCAGCAAAAGAAGCAAGACCACCACTCAGCATCTTCCCACATCTCCTGAGCTGACAGGTTGACACGGAAGTAGTGAAACCCACCAAGCATCTCCCCAGTGGGGTCTCTACTGGAGAACACCTGGCAGTGGCTGAGATGAGACTTAGGAAGGGAAACGAGGACCCCTGATGAGATTCACATTCGAGGTTTGTTTCAAAGGCTCCTTTTTAGTTTGCTGACAGGATCATGAGATGGCATTAATTTAGGAAAATCTGATAAGTGACCATTTCAAATTTTGATACAGATGCATTAGAGTGTGATTATTCATATTATAAGATGGATATCTTTCCCACCCCCAAATCCCTGCCTCAGATTCACTGTGGATGCCACAAAGTAGCTAACATTCCTAATGCATTTGAAGGAGGGTCAGGTTTGCAAAGGAGAAGGCAGTGGCACCCCACTCCAGTACTCTTGCCTGGAAAATCCCGTGGACGGAGGAGCCTGGTAGGCTGCAGTCCATGGGGTCGCTAGGAGTTGGACACAACTGAACGACTTCACTTTCACTTTTCACTTTCATGCATTGGAGAAG
This sequence comes from Bos grunniens, assembly GCF_055505025.1. Lineage (NCBI taxonomy): Eukaryota > Metazoa > Chordata > Mammalia > Artiodactyla > Bovidae > Bos > Bos grunniens. The sequence continues at coordinate 114,052,495 of NC_141166.1, read as the reverse complement.
GAAACGGCAATGCACTCCAGTGTTCTTGCCTGGAGAATCCCAGGGACGGGGGAGCCTGGTGGGCTGCCGTCTATGGGGTCGCATAGAGTCGGACACGACTAAAGCGACTTAGCAGCAGCAGCAGCAGCAGCAGCAGGTTTGCAAAACTTGATGCAAAACAGTATCTTTGGAAGGTGCTCATTGTGGTTTCTATTAGACAGAAAAAGTTGGTCTTTTGATATGTTTGTATCAACCAACCATGCATTCACAGAGACATATTTCAGGGCTTCTACAATGTTTTCCTGGGATAATTCTTTTTTTTTTTTTAATTTTTTATTGGAGTGTAGTTGCTTTACAATGTTGTTAGTGTCTGTGGTCCAGTGAAGTGACTCAGCCATATGTATACACATGTCCCCTCTTCGTCACCACAGAGCATTGAATAGAGCTCCCTGTGCAATATGGTTGGTTCTCATTAGTTATCTGTTTTACGTACAGCAGTGTATACGTGCAATCCCAATCTCTTGGTTCGTCCTACCTGCTTTTTCCCCCTTGGTGTCCATATGTTTGTTCTCCACATGTGTGTTTCTATTTCTGCTTTGCAAATAAGTTCATCTATACCATTTTTCTAGATTCCACATATATACATGAATATATAGTATTTGTTTTTCACTTTCTGACTTGCTTCACTCTCCTAGGATGATTCTTGTTTTGAATTACTCTGATGGCAATGGATAATGGGTCTTCAAATAGAAAAAAAAAAATGAAGATTGCAATCAGTTATAAGTTGATGGCCTAGAATTAGAATTCTGCTGGATGCAATTCTAGTATTGGATCCTGTGCTTTGCTAATGAAAAGCTTAAGTTTTCAAGCAGATGTGGCCGAGACTGCTGTTCTCCCCAACCGCTCTCCGTGATTTTAGTGCCTCCATTTCCCACCCACCTGCCATCTCACTATGTTGTGGCTGAGAAGACGTGAGGGACACGGCGTGAAGCCCCCTGCGGTGTCATCTCAGGGACACATGCCCTTCCCCTCCTCCTCGTGCCTTCAGCCTGGAAAGCGGGCCAGGCGGCTGGAGCTCCAGCTACCAGCTTAGATCTCAGGCATGGAGGCCACGCTGTGTGGGGGATGGGAAGTGGCTGGGCCCCACCTCCCATGATTCTGTGCGGTTGCCAGACTAACCCTAGAGAACCCTCCTCTGGACTTCTTTTACATGAAGAATAAAACCTAGTGGGTTAAAGTCACTGTTTTCTCAGGATTTCTGTCACCAAACCTAAAGCTGAGTAGGTAGATACTATTGAACATTTCCGGTTCAGTTGATAATCAACGCCAGATCACATGTATTCCTCTGAACTTGGCCTTGACATGTTTGGAGACATGGGTGTATGGAATAAGCCCAGACTTTACAGATCCCCAAATATATGACCAGCTAAAATAGCAATAAGGACATCGAGGGAAAGTGTTCTCATGCAGTTTCTCATATCTGTTCTCTTCACAGCATGGCAGAAGGTACACACACTCTCATTCCATAAAGGATTTAAGGAGAACCCAGGCCACAGTAGCGAGTAGTGCAAATAAAAATAGAGGGAAGGTGAGGAAAAGCATGCGTAGGGGGTCAGGACCAGGAAAATGTAAAAGCAGACAGGTCCAGGTTGGTTCCAGAGACATGTTCTTACGTGAGAACAATTGTGATTTGGGAAGAAAACACAGTAGAATGTTTAGTTGGAGACATTTTTTAAATCCAGAATGAGAGGCGTGAAGATTTAGCGCCATTTAACACGTGTTTGTCACGCGCTTCCCTCAGGGGCCCCTGACACTTCTGGAAGATGTCGAGGAGCAGAGGGCTGACACCCCACAGCCAGGGAGCCCCCAACGCTTGCTGCAGGCTGGGGCATCTTACAGTACATGTGTGTCCAGTTAAGTGGCTTTCTGGTTTGTATTACCTGTGTTTAAGTAGATCCTCACAAAAGGAGGAGAGTAGCTTAAAAATATTTCTGCAGAAAAACTGCCGGTTTTGTCCTGCTAGTATTATCTCCAGGCAGAGAAGGTACTTGTGCTGCCTGGCAAACCCTTTGTCGGCCTCATTAGAAGTAAATATAATCTAGTCGGGGCTGAGAGAAGAGGCTAAAACAATTCTGAAATTATTAGAAGTCCCTTTGAAATATGGATTTATATCTTCTTTCATTAACAATGAATTTTAGCTTCTGTGTATATTATGATTTAAAGTATCAGGAAATAATATATAATCAGATGAAAGTATTGAAAGTCGCTAAGTCCTGTCTGACTCTTTGTGACCCCATGGGCTGTAGCCTGCCAAATTCCTCTGCCCAAGGAATTCTCCAGGCAAGAATTCTGGAGTCGGTCGCCATTTCCTTCTCCAGAGGATCTGTCCGACTCAGGGACGGAACTTGGGTCTCCTGCATTGCAGGTGGACTCTTTACCATCTGAGCCGCCAGGGACGCTCAGCTACCTGCATATAATTTGTAAGTAAAGGAATAAACATACACCTTCTAGGCAGTGGTTTCAGGATGATTCAAGCACATTACACTTACTGAGCACTTTATTATTATTACATCAGCTCCGTCTTAGATCGTCAGGCATTAAACCCCAGGGGCTGGGGTCCCCTGGTCTAGACTATAGTCAGGATAGGTGCTTGCATGAGGTAAGCTCTCCATGGCTGCTCTTTGTTATGATTGTAAGTGCTGTGTCAATAATTGGGATCTTTGAAGCACTGACATTAACTTTTAGGTGAATTTTACATCCAGAATGTTCAATGTTCGCCGTCACCCGGTAACCATTGACAGATGGTTTAACACCTGGCTTAAAATTCAAACCAGGGTCACTGGAATTGGATGCTCCCTTTTCTAGGGTCTTATATTCTTAAATCTGTGTAAAATGATTGCCAGAGCATTACAGAAACAATACATTCCAGTCCACATTTTCCTTTAGGAACCTCTGTGCCATAATTTGGCTAACAACTTTGAAGCAGCAAACTCGTGATCTGTTTTCACTGTAATCCTGAGATCCTCTATCCTCACTATGGGTCTCATCCCCACCCCTCCCTCCCAGCTGGAGGACAGAAGTTGCCAAAGCTGTGATACCTTGCCTAACAGAATAGGAAACTTGCAACACTGAAGCAATGAGCTTCTCCTGTTGGTTATGTTTTGGGTGTGTTTCTCCAGCTCAAATGTGAAAGTTGAGATCAGTTTGGGTCACGAATCTCTCCCCTTCTCTCCCTAACACTGGACGCACCAAGTCATCCTGAGTGATGACGTTGCCTCGGGTTCCAATCAGAGCCCCCAGGACGGCTCTCACATGGAGGGACGGGAGCTGTGTCCTCTTTGATGCAGTCAGATGTGCTCATGCTCGTGGCCCAACTGAGACATCTGGGACCTCATTAAAGACAGGTTAAGGAGGATGCCCGAGGGCTTTTACAAAATTTAAATCTCTTAAACCACAAAAAATCCTTATGCTCTGTGTCTGCACCGGCTTAAATCAGGACTCATCCTTTGCTGGTCCACACTCATGTGTGTACTGGTTGCTCGAATGTGGAAATCTGTGCCCATTGGTAGATGCCCCTGTCCCAGGCCCTTGTGCCATGCCCCCTCCCTCACCCTGGCTGCTCCGGACACCGTTGGAAGCCTCCCTTCACTCCCCCATGATCCAGAATGTGACATCCAGACAGCCAGATGGTGAGGTTAATTCATAAAGTGTCACCATGTCACAGATCTGACCCCAGCGAGCCTCAAGCATCCTTTGTCTGCCCTTTCTGAGTCTCTTTCCTGTCCTTTGGTTTCCTTGATCCTTCAACCACCTCTGCTACTTGACTCGTGAGTATTTCTGCCACCCACAGGTGTGCCCAGGGACAACTGCCTACCCTGCCCTGGCTTCACATTGCCCTCTGCAAAAGGGAGGTAAGAAGATGACTGGGGCCCAGGGCTTGACACATGGGAACCTCTCAAGAATGTTAGCACTCCTCCTGCTTTTTTCCTTCCTTCCCCCTCCTCTTCTTCCTCATCATCACCGTTATTCTGTACCCAGGGCCCAAGTTGCTCAGTAGCTATTTACCAAGCCCAGCTAAGGAGTCAGATTTTTTTAAAAAATTAATTTATTTTTTAACTGAAGGATAATTGCTTTATAGAATTTTGTTGTTTACTGTCAAACATCAATATGAATCAGTTATAGGTATATATGCTCATAGTACTTAAGTGTGTTCACGAAAGGGTCAAAGGGGAGGGGTGGGGAGCTTCATCCTTCTTGTTCTGATCTACCCATTCCTTGCTGACTCTGGAAGAACATTCGAGAAGGTGAGAGTGTGTTCCCAATTATCCAGTAACTCCTGGGAAGCATCTTCTAGTCATTCTATTCCATAAAGGATAGTCTCCCTGCTGGGATAAAATAAAAGCCCTATTTTATCCAACCTCTTGTCTGCATTTTATCTTTCTGGAAAGTCTGATCCCAGAGGCTTTGTTCAGGGCTTCTCCAGTGGTTCTTAAACTTCTCTGCACACTAGCATCATCCACGTACCTGAAACCAATCTGGTGCTTGGCTCCCTCTCCAGTGTTCTGTTTTAATCAAAATGGGGAGCCACATGGGCAGCTGCTGCTGCTGCTACTAAGTCGCTTCAGTCATGTCCAGCTCTGTGCGACCCCATAGACGGTAGCCCAACAGGCTCCCCCGTCCCTGGGATTCTCCAGGCAAGAATACTGGAGTGGGTTGCCATTTCCTTCTTCAGGAGCTCTCAAATCTTCCCAGGAGATTGTAACATACTGCAAAGTCTGGGAACTGTTATCACAGCAACCTCATGCCCCGTTGGACACAGGGATACACGGTGAGTTGTTGTTAGGTTCTTGAGTGCAGGTGGAGTGTGCATCCATGGGTGACATCTAGTTGTGATAAACTTTCATCATTTCCTGTTTGTCCCTTCCTGAAGGCAGCTGTTCTTAGACTTTAATGTGCATCAGAATCATCTGGAGAGCTTGGTCAAATCCACATCACTGGCGCCATGCCCACAGCTTCTGAATCAGCAGGTTCGGGGATTGAGGAGGGTGTTGGGTGGGCGAGAGTGGTGGAGAATTTGCATCTGTCACAAGTTCCCAAGTAACAGTGATGCTGCCGGTCCAGCGACCACACTTTGAGAAGCGCTGCCATAAAGCAGCGCCTCCCCTCCTTCCCTGGGCACCTGTTAAGGAACAGATTCTTGGGTCCACACCAACTTGACGAGCCTGACTGTCCAGGGAGGGGCCTGGGCTTAGTTTTGTTACACGTATCTAATGGTTCTTATCTTTGGGGAGATATGGAAATGTGACCTTAAAGCAACAGGAATTGAAGAAGGAGACCCACTATCCTATGTTAGAAAAATAAATATTTGAGGTTGGAGTTTTGGAGTTGCTGGTGGTCGTCTGATAACTTTTTTTGGGTTGTCCTGTATAGCATGCTGGATCCTAGTTCTCTGACCAGGGTTCAAATTCGTGTGCCCTGCAGTGGAATTGCAGAGCCCTAACTGTTGGACCACCAGGGAAGTCCTGATGTGTGTGTGTGTGTGTGTGTGTGTGTGTATATATATATTTATATATTTAGTGTTGAAATATATTTATAAAGAAATGCTAAAAGTGTTTTAGGACTTCCCCCTCTTTTCATCCCAATCTCAGTCTTGGGCCTTAGTACTGGATCTCCTAATGGATGGTGTGGAATGACTTAGCTAAAGCAGCAGTTCTGTAGGGGAACATGGGTCAGCATCATAGGGTTTTCCTTTATAGAACACAATTTACCTCGTCTTATTTCTGAACCCCATCCCACAAATGATTTAGGGGCTGGGGAATGTTCTTAAATTAAAAACAAATTCGATACCTCTATTTTCTGGTTTCAACAGTTAACTCAGGTTCTTACTGGTAAATGCTCAAAAGTTGGACATTTCTCCCCCTTTTTCCTCCTGTAGCCAATCTGGTTTCTGTAGGGGGATGCTCAGGCTCTGGTGTGTCAAGAGAGAGAGGGAATGATTGGTCCTTAATTCTGCGGATCACCTGTCGGTGGTTTTGATGTCCCACCCACATTGTCATGATAATCCTGGCAGCCCTCAGGCCTGCATGTGATTTTCTCCTGGGGTAACAAAGGTCCGTCGAGTCAAGGCTATGGCTTTTCCAGTGGTCATGTATGGATGTGAGAGTTGGACTATAAAGAAAGCTGAGCGCCGAAGAATTGATGCTTTTGAACTGTGGTGTTGGAGAAGACTCTTGAGAGTCCCTTGGACTGCAAGGAGATCCAACCTGTCCATCCTAAAGGAGATCAGTCCTGGATGTTCATTGAAAGAACTGATGTTGAAGCTGAGACTCCAATACTTTGGCCACCTGATGTGAAGAGCTGACTCATTTGAAAAGACCCTGATGCTGGGAAAGATTGAGGGCAGGAGGAGAAGAGGATGACACGGGATGAGATGGCTGGATGGCATCACCGACTCAACGGACATGAGTTTTAGTAAACTTCAGGAGTTGGTGATGGACAGGGAGGCCTGGCATGCTGCGGTCATGGGGTCACAAAGAGTCAGACACGACTGAGCAACCAAACTGAACTGAACTGAACTGAGCAAGTCTTTTGCTGGGTTGACAGTGGGTCCAAGATTAGGCTTTCAAATGGATGCTGGAATTTTTCCCACTAATGGAGAGGGGGAATTTGTATACACATTGGTAGATGTCTATGAATTTTCTTGGGCTTTCCCTAGTGGCTCAGTGAAAAAGAATCTGCCTGCAATGCAGGAGACATGAGTTTGATCCCTGGGTCGGGAAGATTCCCTGGAGAAAGAATTGGCAACCCACTCCAGTATTCTTGGCTGGAAAATCCCATGAACAGAGGAGCCTGGTGGGCTATAGTCCACGGGGTCACAAAACAGTCAGATACAACTTGGTTACTAAAGAAAAACAAAAACAATGAATTTTCTTGGGCTTTGGAAGATTCAGTGTCTTGCCGTAGATCACAGAACCTGCTTTTCAGTGATTGACCAGGGGCAGAGCACAGGTCACGTGGTTCCTGGACCCGAATCTGGGACATTTGCGCACCCTGCATCCCCATCCTCACATCTGTGCCTGGCTATAGCTCATCCCTCATAGCCTGCTGTTTCATCCCATCTCCATATGCTGACCTTGGCTCTTCCAGATCCATGAGACAATTTGTTTTAAGAGAAATTGACAGCATTGAGCCAAAACCTGCTGTCTTTAGATCTAAATCTGACATACACCCCAATTCCCAAAGGCTTAAATGCCAAGCGGTGTAGAACAGCATTCTGTTCACTCACTCACTCATGCACGCTTGCATTTATGGAGTCTCTACCCTGTATTGGCCTTGTGCTGGGTGCCAGGAAACAAAAACACAGCAAGGACCCAGACACAGCACGCAAAGATGGAAGTGCAATAACCCTGCAGCATTTGATTAAGATCAAAGTACTGATGCTGTAGGTGAGAGTTTGGAGGAGAACCTGCCTGTGTGCTGGAACAGTAAGGAATGCTTTGCTGAGGGGCTGGGTCTTAGGGCCAGGCTCTGCGCCCAGTCAAAGCTCAAGGGGGTGGGATGAACCTGAGAGGTGTTGAGGTTAAAGTGTGCAGGATGCCACACACCATGAGTGTGTCCTGGGGCTGGTAAATTCTAGTGAGTTGTCAGACATCATGGTCATTTACAGATTGCAGGAGGAGATGACATGGGGACTATGGAAAAGGGGATGAAAAGCCGGGAGATGGGGTAGAATTTGAATCTGTGCCCCCACGAAGACATTAAATTTCAAATTATTTTATCCAGAGCAGATGTTGGTGTGAGTTGTGTGCATGCTCAGTCATGTCTGACACTTTGTGACCCCGTGGACTGTAGCCCACCAGGCTCTTTTGTCCAGGGGATTTTCCAGGCAAGAATGATACAGTGGGTTGCCATTTCGTACTCCAGGGGTTGGTGTGAGTTAAATTGGTTCAAATGCAAAACTCACCGATTCTTAGGTGTAATAAACTCTCTAAGCTTTGGGAAAACTGGAGGTTTTTACAATCTATTGATTTCAGCACTTCATTGGTATAGTAATCTTACCTAAGAAATGTGTAATATGAAGGCTATTTTTCCTCTCATAAAACTAGAGGATGAAATGGATGAGGGAAGACAACACAGGGAATATTTTTGTAGAACTAGTAGTAAATTCAAGTTATCCCACAGCTGGGTCTGTTCATTGGCCGGACTCCAAAAAGTTATAAAGGGAATGTGAGCAAAGGCAGCTTCTGCTCCTCAGAGTTCATCAAAATCCAAATCTTTTACAATTCCTTTTATGTTGGCCCTAAAATGTTACTTTACTAGAATAATCTTCCCCTGGATAGCAGAGAATGTCTCACAAACTACAGATTGATTGATCCACTTGACATTCCTGCTTCCCAAAAGCTAATGTTGGCCCCGCTTTTTTCTAAAATGCGGATCTGGTGTGTGATTTATGGGTAGGAGTGATTTAAGGCTCAATTACCCTCTTTTTAACAACTCCTGTAGTGCCTGTTACTCTGAATTGTCTGGCATTTCCCATTTGGTTCCCTGTGCTCCAAATAATTCTCCTCTCCATCTTCATGTACTGATTTCTTCCTCGACTTTAAGACTCACCTTGGAAGAAAATGAACATTTATTGATGCTTCATATATACCAGACTCTGCACCAGCCCTTGACATTGGTTATCTATGTAAAATGTTTAACAGCTCTTTGAAGAAGAGATTATTTTTGACCCCCCACCCCAAACTCATTTTTTATTTTACAATGAAGAAAGCAAGCCTCAGGGAAACTAAGGAAATTGCTCGCTGCCCCATACGGTACGTGGTGGTGGAGGAGTGAGTCTGGGTGACTTCAGGGTGCTCCACGGTTTTACCTCCTCTGAGAAAAACCCTCAATACCCAGGCGTGGAGGATTCATTCCTTGGGGGGTTTTGCAGCTGGAACTGGGGACAGGGAGCTAATCTCTTCCCCGGTGGTTCTACTGGGGATGAGGAAGAGCTCATGGTTCCACTCTAAGAACAGAGCCAGCCTGGGAGAAATAATGCTGACTCATCGTGGGAGGGAGAGGAGAGCACTGGGGGCTTTGAGGCCCTGGGTCCCGCCCCGTCCGACACCCATTGGCCTCCCTGCCCCTCCCAGCCTTCCAACTGTTGTTCAGTTGCTTATTCATGTCCAACTCTTTGCAGCTCCATGGACTGCAGCACAACAGGCTTCCCTGTCCTTCACTATCTCCCGGAGCTTGCTCAAACTCATGTCCATTGAGTCCGTGATGCCATCCAACCATCTCATCTTCTGTGGTCCCCTTCTCCTCCTGCCTTCAGTCTTTCCCAGAATCAGGGTCTTTTCCAATGAGTTGGCTCTTCGCATCAGGTGGCCAAAGTATTAGGGCTTCAGCTTTAGCATAAGTTTGCCTTTTTAGCTCAAGCTAGTTTGGGTTTCTATCTTTTTCAATCAAGTGTCCTAATTTTCCTGGTGAGCAGCACAGGGATTCCAGAACACATGCCTTTTCCATCGGCTGTAGGAGAGGAATGAAGGTGGTCCTCCCCAGGCCTTCCCTGGCTCAGTCTCACCAATACCCTGTAAGTGACGTCATCTGGTCACACTCACCTCAAGGTCTTCTTTTTACATTTGGGGAAACAAGGAAGAAAAGTAGAAGTCTGATGATAGCAACCTGCACTCCATACTATGACCACAGCAAGTACTGTGCTTATTCCATGTGAGTTACCTGAGTGCACAGATCAGGCCTTTTATTTGTTTAAATTAAAAAAAAAATTATTTAGCTATTTTTGGCTGTGCTGCCTTCATTGCTGTACAGAATACACTCTAGTTATGGTGCATGGGCTTCTCCTTCAGTGACTTCTCTTGTTGAGAAGCACCAGCTCTAGGGCTCAGGGGTTTCAGGAGTTGCGACACGTGGGCTCAGTACTTGTGGCTCTTGGATTCTAGAGCACAGGCTCAGTAGTTATAGGGGCTTAGTTGCTCCAAGGCATAGTTCCCGGATCAGGGATTGAACCCATGTCTCCTGCATTGGCAAGAGGATTCTTTACCACTGAACCACCAGGGAAGCCCTGCTTTTTTTTATGGGAGGATCATTACTTCCTAATGTTGTGTTAGTTTCTGCTGTACTGCAAAGTGAATCAGCCTTGTGTATACATATATCCCCACTTCCTTCAATTTCTTTCCCATTCAGGTTACTACAGAGCATTGAGTTCCCTGCGCTACATGGTAGATTCTCATTAGTTATCTATTTTATACATAGTACTGTATATATGTCAATCCCAAGCTCCCAATCCATCACACCCTCTCCTTTCCCCCTTGGTACCCATACCTTTGTTTTCTATGTTTGTGTCTCTATTACAGACCAGGACTTTTGAATTATTGTATCTGATAATGTGTATGTGCCTACTTCAGTCATGTCAGACTGTTCGTGACCCTATGGACCATAGCCCACCAGGCTCCTCTGTCCATCGGGGCTTCTCCAGACAAGAAAACTGGAGTGGGTTGCCATGCCCTCCTCCAGGGGATCTTCCCAACCAAGGGATCAAACCCACATCTCTTAGGTCTCCTGCATTGGCAGGTGGGTTCTTTACCACTAGAGCCACCTAGGAAGCCCATTTCCGATAACAGCACATCTTAACTGTAAGCACATTTAATAACGTGACTTTGAAACTGAATCTAAAGAAAGTCTTGTAAGAAAATCTGGAATTAAACTACCTTTGAGTTAACAAACAGGCAAGCAAACAAATATCCAGGCTCACAGTGTATGCACAAGGCTACATTTAGTTGACAGAGAAAGAAAATACCATCATTGGAAAGGAGGGGAATAACAAGGACGAAAGGGAGAAGGAGCCAGCCCAGTGCTCTGCCCTGAACCGTTGCCTGCCTGGCCAGGGTTCTAAAGCCTGAGAAACACAGCATGCAAGTCAGGGGTTCCTCTCTGGAAGGAACTCTTGCTCTATTTTGATTTTTAGCAGCAGAGACACATGCATTCAACAAACAGGCTCAATGTTTGGACGGTGAGACTGGAGAAACCTCAAAAGGCTGGACGTTCTCGGTCACTGCCCTTGACCACCCTTGGCTCTGGGCTCCTCCCTGGTAACGTGAAGATAGTCACAGATGCTCCCTGATAGCTCTGTACTGTGCTGTGCTGTGCTAAGTCACTTCAGTCGTGTCTGACTCTGTGACCCCATGGACTATAACCTGCCAGGCTTCTCTGTCCATGGGATTCTCCAGGCAAGAATACTGGAGTGGGCTGCCAGCAGCTCTGAGGTGCAGTCATTCAGCGGGCAGGAAGGGGGAAGAACAGCACAGGCTGCTTCCTAATGGAATCTCAGTAGACATCAGCTTAGACAATGTGTATCTTCTAGAAAAGACAGAGGAGACTGGGTCGGCATTGCTGCTTTTCTGCTCAGTGGTGGCTGATGGAGGAAATGCAGGCATGGGAGCCAGAGACAGTGTGACTCCTATTATTTTCTGTGACTGATTTTTCTTTGTCATCTGCTTCTAATTAAAAAGAAAAAAAAAAAGTTCTCCCCATCCCCACCCCTGGCCCTTTATAAGGAGTAAAAATCAAATCTAAAAATAACAGGAGGGGGCAGGCTTAAACTGGCAGACAAGGAAACTCTGGAAAATCAGAAGTGGCGTGTGGAGGAGTTTGAGCTGGTACCGAGTGCCGGGAATTGCCTGTGTTGGAACAGATGATACGGTAAGTGAGGTCATCCCTGTGACCTCTCTAGTGAAGAGCAGCTGATTCCTTCTTTGGAAGAGGATAGAGGAATGCAGACGGAGAAGGCAATGGCACCCCACTCCAGTACTCTTGCCTGGAAAATCCCAGGGACAGAGGAGCCTGGTGGGCTACAGTCCATGGGGTCGCTAAGAGTCGCACACGACTGAGCGACTTCACTTTCACTTTTCACTTTTCACTTTCATGCATTGGAGAAGGAAATGGCAACCCACTCCAGTGTTCTTGCCTGGAGAATCCCAGGGACAGGGGAGCCTGATGGGCTGCCATCTATGGGATCGCACAGAGTTGGACACGACTGAAGTGACTTAGCAGTAGCAGCAGAGTGCAGAATTACAGATGCTCGCTTCTGAACTGAAGGAGAACTAGCCTCTCTCCTCTGTACACGAGGCAAGTCTTCGTCTGCTTTGTAGAGAAGTGGGCTGTGAATTGAATTCAGTAAGGAGCTCGGAGGCCAGCTGAGCACTGGATCGTCTCCCCCAGGGAGATGGTGTCTGGGCATGAGCTACCCAGGAGGAGGGTCCTGCCAGGGACTTCTAGTTGCATAGGGATTCCCAGCAACTATCTTTCCAGGCTCTCCATAAATGTGTTTAATACAAAATATTTGTGAAGAGCAGCAGAGGTGTGCTGAGGCGGACTGGAGGAAGGTGGTGTTTCTCCAGGTAGAAGTTACCTCCTGGAGGTGTCCGTGCAACTAAATGTATGTCTTTCCCCAGGGTGGGGAACTAGAGCTTCCTGGAGAAGGTGCAGAATGCTTATCGGGGCAATACCTGGGGCAGGTGGCTGAGAATCAGCGCCAGCTAAAGTCATTGGATTCATCAGGATGCTGTAGAAACGAACAACGCTGAAGCTTAGCAGTCTAACACTGCAACCTGTTGCATGTTCCGCTCCATCGGCAGGAGGCACTGCGGACACAGCTGCTTAGAAGCTCGTGGGAATGGAGCTGCCGCCATCTTGTATTAATTTAATTAATATGTAAAAGCCTCTTGATGAAAGTGAAAGTGGAGAGTGAAAAAGTTGGCTTAAAGCTCAACATTCAGAAAACGAAGATCATGGCATCCGGTCCCATCACTTCATGGGAAATAGATGGGGAAACAGTGGAAACAGTGTCAGACTTTATTTTTTTGGGCTCCAAAATCACCGCAGATGGTGATTGCAGCCATGAAATGAAAAGACGCTTACTCCTTAGAAGGAAAGTTATGGCCAACCTAGATAGCATATTCAAAAGCAGAGACATTATTTTGCCAACAAAGGTCCATCTACTCAAGGCTATGGTTTTTCCTGTGGTCATGTATGGATGTGAGAGTTGGACTGTGAAGAAGGCTGAGTGCCGAAGAATTGATGCTTTTGAACTGTGGTATTGGAGAAGACTCTTGAGAGTCCCTTGGACTACAAGGAGATCCAGCCAGTCCATTCTGAAGGAGATCAGCCCTGGGATTTCTTTGGAAGGAATGATGCTAAAGCTGAAACTCCAGTACTTTGGCCAGCTCATGCGAAGAGTTGACTCATTGGAAAAGACTCTGATGCTGGGAGGGATTGGGGGCAGGAAGAGAAGGGGACGACAGAGGATGAGATGGCTGGATGGCATCACTGACTCGATGGACGTGAGTCTGAGTGAACTCCGGGAGTTGGTGATGGACAGGGAGGCCTGGCATGCTGCAATTCATGGGGTCGCAAAGAGTCGGACACGACTGAGCGACTGAACTGAACTGAACTGAGCCGCACTTTTGGAGTAAGCCGTCCCTTGTCACCCTAGAGGATCTCATGGGGTTTTCTGTGCTTTCTCTCAGAAAGGCTTCAGCCCAGTGCTCAGGTATAATCACAAGGCCATGCCCCGCTGTGAGGGGTGCGCCTTGGGAAGTCATCCGTGCGCTCCAGTAAAGGAACGGTGAGGCTCCACAGGGAGGAAACACTGATCACTGGGTGTTTCGAATGGTGATGGATTAAAGGATGGTTTAGCATGATTCTTGGCACTACAGAGAGATAGAAGATGGGTAAGGATTAGAATGTGTACTTACAAATACAATACAGTATTTCAGAAGTTCTCTGACGGACGTCACACTGGTCATTTGGCAGGTGTGATAAATTGGTTGTGTTTGTGTGGTAAAGGGGCAGGAATTTGGGCTGGAATAATTCCTATGGTACTGTTTTGGTGAATACTGGAAACTCACGTAGTTAATTTGAGGAGATAAGTGTTTTTTTCTTTTTTGACATATATATTACTATATGTATATTTGTTGAAATATGTTGATTTATAATATAGAGTGCTTCTTTGTGTGTATGTATGAATGCTTATTCAGAATACGAAGAGTAACAAAGACTTAGTTTTATGAAGAACATATTTTAATTATTTGGGGTTAATATTAATTATATGAGGCTTCCCTGGTGGCTCAGATGGTAAAGAATCTGCCTGCAATGCAGAGACCCGGGTTCCATCCCTGGTTTGGGAAGATGCCCTGGAGAAGGGAATGGCTGCCCACTCCAGTATTCTTGCCTGGAGAATCCCATGGACAGAAGCTACAGTCCATGGCATTGGATAGACTTGGACACGACTGAGCTGGACACTTCACTACTCACGTTGATTGTATATCCATATGACATGACATGCTGTGGACTTCTGGTTCCCTCCTTCCCCAAAAAAGAAGCAAAGGGGACTTTCCTGCTAGTTCAGTGGTTAAGACTCTGCTCTTCCAATGTAGGAGGCTCTGGTTCAATCCCTGGTTGGGCAACTAAGATCCCACATGCTGTGCAGTGCAACCAAAAAAAAAAAAAAAAAGAAGCAGCAGCAGCAAAGGAGGACTTTAAATATAAGAACAGAGATGAAAGCTTCAACTAAATAACTCTCCAAAGAAAGCAAGTGTTCTGTGTGCAGTTGAGATCGTGTGAGTGTGCACAGTGGAACAAAGTATGTGAGCTCGTCTCATTTCCAGTTGTGTATGTCTAGCTAGAAGACTTGGCCAGTATTTCAAATATTACAGTAATTTCAATGTAGCTTACGTTATCCTCGGATAAAAAATAAAGTGGTGATTGAGACATTATACCATTTGGTTATTTGTTTGTTTGTTTGTTTTTTTGCAGGTTATAAAGCTAATATTCTATATATCACATCACACCATTCTGGTGATAATGCACTGATAACACCTGCTGAATTTAGACTCAATTTTTTCTAAAAAGTTAACCTTTTAGCAAGTATTTGCCATTTTATTTTACTGAATGAACCCATTTACTATTTATTTCTTTTACAACTTAGAAAAGTCCTCTGGAATACTCAGTTAAAGCTGATAATGAGCATGATCACTTATTTTTCATATGACTTTATATTTTAACTACAATTTGCTTTCAACACACATTTGTTGAGCAGATCCTTCATGCCAGCCTTACACACAGCTTATGTCTAAGATTAAAAAAAAAGGATCTAGAAGACTTTAAAAAATGAACTTAGAATGAAGAAGGAAAGACTTCAAGAAAAATGCAAGTATTTCAGAGCTTCAGAACAACTTTTACCACAAGGAAACCAATTCCAGTCTAAAGGAGGTTCAGTTGCCACCCTTCTTATGGCACCCAAGTGTTTCCTGACATGGTCCCACCGCTGTGACTGACGTCTGAGAGTTACGTCCTCTTTCCTCCCATTGTTGGCCATACTGAGCATCTTTGCTCTGCCCTTGAGTAGAGACTGGTCTGAGATGACTCTCAGCCCAGCTTTCTAAGAAGAAAGACTGTCAAGGAGTTGATGGTCTGGAAAGGAGGGGCCACCAACGTTGGTATATATTAAGGTTAGTATTAAAAAATAAAATATAAAAAAACAGAAAAGTTCTCGACCCTTCTCACATCATGGCAAAACCCATGGTGTTTGAGCCACACAATGGCAGGGGGCAGGTGGGGGGTGCTGTGAAATGTGGCCGTACTGAACAATGCTCTGGAGGAGACACTACCCTGAAGTCTCACAGGGAAAAATGATAATTAGGAATTTAGGATGTTTCCAGGGGGAGGGGTATAGAAACCCTGTTCAGTTATAGTCTCAACTGTATAAATAAGAAAATAGGTTCAAAGTGTTCTAAGAGCTGGTGGACAGGCTCTGAAGGCTGTGCTGTGATGGGGGTCAGGATGGTGGAATCTTTGTTTCAGCTCTGCCTCTAACTAGCTGTGTAACTTTGGTTATAAACTGTTTTGCATCATCTGTGAAATTATCAGGTTGATGATTTTACAGGATCCTAGTGCTGAAACTGCACGATATTAGCTAAATGTTCTCCATAGGGCTGTATATAAATGTGAATTTTTAAACAGGGACAATAGACTTGACATGTCAAGTGGCCTTGGCATGTTCCTTGTTGATTTTCATAAAGGTTCAATCAAGAGGTTTCCCACTGCCAAGAATACTCACCAGAGAAGGGACAGTGTCATCAGCTTTCCTAACGGTGTTGGAAAAACTGGACAGTCACTTGGAGAAGAATGAAATTGGACCCCAGATTACACCACTCACAAAAATTAACTCCAAAATGGACTAAGGATTTAGATGTAAGAACTGAAATTGTAAAACTCCTAGAAGAAAATGTAAAGGAAAAGCTCCCTGACATCAGTCTTGGCAAGGAGGTTTTTGGATATGATTCCCAAAAACACAAGCAACAAAAGCACAAATCAACAAATGGGACTACATCAAACTAAAAAGCTTCTGCACAGGGAAAGAAACCATCTAATAGCTGAAAAGGCAACCTATGGAATGGGAGAAAAGGACTGATGCTGAAACTGAAGCTCTAATACTCTGGCCACTTGATGCGAAGAACTGACTCATTGGAAAAGACCCTGATGGTGGGAAAGATTGAAGGCAGGAGGAGAAGGGGACCACAGAGGATGAGATGGCTTAATGGCATCACCGACTTGATGGACATGAGTTTGAGCAAGCTCAGGGTGTTGGTGAATGACAGGGAAGCCAGGCATGCTGCAGTCCATGGGGTCACAAAGAGTCAGACACAACTGAGCAACTGAATTGAGCTGATATATCTGACAAGGGCTTAATATCCAAAATATATAAGAAACTCATACAACTGAATAGCAAAACAAACAGAACCCAACAACACACAAACAATCCGATGGGCAAAGACTTGAACAGACATTTTAAATATATTTAAAGGGTTCAGGATGGGGAACACATGTATACCTGTGGCAGATTCATTTTGATATTTGGCAAAACTAATACAATTATGTAAAGTTTAAAAATAAAATTTAAAAAAATAAATAAATATATTTTTCTAAATAAGACATACAAATGGCTAACAAGTACATTAAAATGTGCTCAATATCACTAATCATTGGGGAAATGCAAATCAAAAACACACTATCACCTCACACCTGTCATGATGGCTATCATCAAAAGTCTACAAATAACGAATCTTGGCAACAATGTGGAGAAAAGAACCCTGAGAGACTGTTGGCTGGAATGTAAACTGGTGCAGCCACTATGAAAACCAGTAGGGAGTTTCCTCAAAAAATTAAAAATTGAATTACCCTATGATCCAGCAGTTTTACTTCTGGGTATTTATCTGAAGGAGATGAAATCACTATCTTGAAGAGATATCTGCACTCCTGTGTTCTTTGCAGCACTTTCTACAATACCCAAGACATGAAGACAAGAAAAGTTTCCACTGACAGATGAAAGGATAAACAAAATGTGATATATATATGTATATATACATGCTGCTGCTGCTGCTAAGTCGCTTCAGTCGTGTCCGACTCTGTGCGACCCCATAGATGCAGCCCACCAGGCTTCCCCGTCCCTGGGATTCTCCAGGCAAGAACACTGGAGTGGGTTGCCATTTCCTTCTCCAATGCATGAAAGTGAAAAGTGAAAGGGAAGTCGCTCAGTTGTGTCCAACTCTTAGCGACCCCATGGACCACAGCCCACCAGGCTCCTCCATCAAGGGGATTTTCCAGGCAAGACTACTGAAGTGGGGTGCCATTGCCTTCTCCGATATATATACATATACCACATTAAAAAAACAAAATAAAAACTAATTACGGTTACTGTTTAATTTCTTGTAAAGAATTCAGGAAGCAACTGGGATCTTGAAGAATCTAAGTGACAATCATTAGACTACTATCTAAAAAGAGGCATCATTAATAGAGATTCTATGTTAATGAAAGTGATAAGAGGGTCTGACAATGAGGCTGTCATTGTGGATGGCAGCTAAAACATTCTGGTTTATAAAGAGATGTTCTCAGCAAGAACAACCTTCACAGATCTACTTGAAATGAACCAACTATTGTGGTGGAGTGTGTTATGTGCACACAATTCCTTCTTCCCTTCCTGTTTGCCATGTGGACTTCCCCATAGACCAGAGTCTGCTGACTCTGGAGTGGGCCATCTGCTGAGATGTGGACTCTAACTCCTTGAAGGCTGACTGTGTCTGTCCGATACACCTTCCTCATGTCTGTCAATGAGCAAACTCTCAGAATGTACGTATACATATAAACTGAAAGTGATTGTCACTCAGTCGTGTCCCACTCTTTACTACCCCATGGACTGTAGCCCTCCAGGCTCCTCGGTCCATAGGATTTCCCAGGCAAGAATACTGGAGTGTGTTGCCATTTCCTTCTCCAGGGGATCTTCCTGACCCTGGGATAGAACCCGAGACTTCAGTGTCTCCTCCTTTGGTAGGGGGATTCTATACCAATGCAGAAGCCCCACGCTAATACTATACTGTACATTTGAAAGTTGCTGTGAGAGTAGTGGTTTAAGGTTCTCACCATAACAACAAAAGCAAGATGGTGATTAGATGAGGTGAAGGGTGTATTAACTACCCTTCTTGCGGTAAGCACTTCACACTATATACACCTATCAAATCATCACATTGTATTTAAGATTGAATCCAGGGCTCCTGCATTACAGGTGGATTCTTTACCGGCTGAGCCATAAGGGAAGCCCAGGAATACTGGAGTGGGTAGCCTATCCCTTCTTCAGTGGATCTTCCAGACCCAGGAATCGAACAAGTTTCTCCTACATTGCAGGCAGATTCTTTACCAACTGAGCTATGAGGGAAGCCCACCTTAAACTTACACAACATGATACATCAATTATTTCTCAATCAAGTGGGGGTAGAAAAGAGGTCTCCAGCTGCCCATCAAGCCTGGCCACATTGTCGCCTGCACAGGTCCTCTCCTGGCCCCACTGGTGGCCCTTGAGGCAGAGGAAGGCTCTTTTCAGCTGTGACTGAAAAGGTCAAATACCAAGCACCATTAACTAAAGGTTCATTCTGAGAGAATGAGGCTGGGCCCCAGGCGGTGCCAGGCAGTATGCCCTGGTGCTAACCTGGTTTCCCGATCAATCCAGCCCTCCATGTCTATCTCAATGTGCTGGATCTTCACTGTTTGTGCTCAGAGCGATGTATTAGCTCACATCATTTGGTGCCAGCCAATTGCTGACGTTTGGCGAGGACTTAGTAATCTCATAGTTTAGTTCATCCTTTTAAGTGGGGGAGTGGGAAACACCTAACTACCTTTTCCAACTAAAACTAAAAACCACTTGCTCCCTGAACGTCTGAAATGAAAGCATGCCATGTTTTCCCTTGAGCACTCACACCATGCTCTGCGACTCCAGATTCTTTAGTTTGGCTCGCTTGCTCTGCCTGCAATCATCCCTATTTCAGAGATGCCAACTTTATCTTCCAGTTATTCAGGCCAAAAGCCCTGGAGTCATCTCACATCCAACTGGCCAGGGAATCCTTCTGGCTCCACATTCACTCAATATCCAGAATCTAGCCTCTTACCACCACCACCACCACCACCACCACCCAGTTCCAAGTCCCCAGCATCTCTTGTCTGCACCCTTTCAGGAATCTCTCAACCATCCTCCCTGCTTCTGTTTCACCTTCACACAGCAGCCAGAGTGATCCTGTTACAAGCCAGGAAAGACCTCATCACGTCTCTGCTCAAGCCCTTTGACCTGCCATCTCACTCCTGGTAAAAGCGAAAAGTCTAACTGTGCTCTAGGAGGCCCAACAGGACTAGCTCTGTGCTGAGTCTCTAGCCAACTCTCCTCTGCTCTTGTTCATCCTCTCCAGCCATATAAGGCTCCTTGTTCCCTAAGTGAGCCAGCCACACGCCTGCCCCAGGGCCCTGGCACTGGCTGCTTATCGTGTCGGCAAGGCTGTTCCCACCATAACTGTCTAGCTTGCTCCCTCACCTTCTTTGGGGCTTGACTTAACTGTCATCTTCTCAGGGAGGTGCACCTGGCTTACGCTATCTAAAACTGCAACCACCCACTGACATTGTCTGTACCCCTTCCCACTTTACGTTTCTGTACTGACACTGTGTAGCAAACTGTATTTTTACTTATTTGCTTTATTTTCTTTCCGCATGAGAATGGAAGCTTCTTGGAGGCAGGCATTTTTGCCTGTTTTGTTTGTTGTGGTTTCCCCAGCAGCTAGGAGAGTGCCCGACACTTGGAGGTGCTCAGTTATGACTGCGTGATGCTGGGAACACTGCCCAAAGCCACTGGATAGGAGACAGGAATGATCTTCTGCCCAAGGCTGCTCCTTCAGACCAGATTTTTTCTTTCTCCTTGCAAAGAACATTTATGAAGTCATCCGTGTTCTCTTTCATCTGAACATTGACATCTCTACTTTGTATAGCATCACTGATGTAGGCTTGTGCACTGCTGGTTCTCTAGAGGTTTGTCTTGAGAAACACGATAATGAGACTGTTGACCCCAAGTGACTTTGAGGCTTGAACAGCTGCTTTGGGGCTGGAGAAGCAGTGCTTTTCACCTGCTAATGCACACACGAATCAAGCTGGGCAACTTGTTAAAAATGCAGATTCTGATTCAGTATGTTTGAATGGAGGCCAGAGTCCACCTTTCTAACAAACTTCCAGTGCTGCTGCTGAATTGGGGCAGCATCAAAAACAGCTAGTTTTTTAAATGTCCATCCATAGAGGAATGGATAAAGAAGATGTGGTACATATATGCAATGGAATATTACTCAGCCATTAAAAAGAGTGAAATAATGTCATTTGCAGCAACATGGACGGACCTAGAAATCGTCATGCTGAGTGAAGTCAGACAGAGAAGGAGAAATATCGTGCATGCTCAGTTGCTTCAGTCATGTCTGACTCTCTGAGACCCCATGAACTGTAGCCCACGAGGCTCCTCTATCCATGGGGATTCTCCAGGCAAGAATACTGGAGTGGACTGCCATGCCCTCCTCCAGGGGATCTTCCCAACCCAGGGATGGAACTTGCATCTCCTGCACTGCAGGTGAATGCTTTACCACTGAGCCTCCGGGGAAGCCCAGAAGTATCGTATGACATTCCTTTCTGTGGAATCTAAAAAGAAATGATACAAATGAACTTCTTACAAAACAGAAAGAAACTCATAGACTTAGAGAATGGATTTATGGTTGCCTGGTAGAAGGATGGGGGGAAAGGATAGTTAGGAAGTTTGGGATGGACATGTACACGGCTATATTTAAAATGGATAACCAACAAGGACCTACTGTATAGCACATGGAACTCTGCTTAATGTTATATGGCAGCCTGGATGGGAGGGGAATCTGGGGGAGAATGGATACATGTATATGTATGGCAAAGTCCCTTCGCTGTTCACCTGAAACTCCCACAACACTGTTAATTGGGCTATACCCCAATAC
The DNA here is from genome assembly GCF_055505025.1 of Bos grunniens. Lineage (NCBI taxonomy): Eukaryota > Metazoa > Chordata > Mammalia > Artiodactyla > Bovidae > Bos > Bos grunniens. The sequence goes on along the minus strand of NC_141166.1, from coordinate 114,031,142 downwards.
AAAATAAAAAGCTTAACACAAAACAGCGAGGTCTAGACCATTCTCTCCATGGGCATGGGGGCTTACGTCAGAGGATGGGCCCCCACAAGTATTGTCTGTGTTGGACTTCTGGATCAGCATTTTAAAAGGCCAGTGCTCTGGGGCTGGGTCTTCTTAAAGACCCCCAGGGCTTCCTGACTTTGGAAGCTGCACTTGAACTGGGAAAGCCCACTCTTGCTTGGGTTAGAACCCAGAGGCAGCCCTTCTCCCAGCCTTGCAGGGCCTTGGGCCCCTTTCAGGAAATCCTTAGAACATGTTTCCCTATCATCACCCTCTGCCAACTCTTTCACACAAACCAAACTAGGCATTTCAGAGAAAATATAGGCTGTTAAGTGTCACCAACAGCAGCTTCCTTCCTGTCCCCCAAACTCCAAATTATTCAACCATCCCCACTTTCTCTTCCACCTCAAGGGAAGAGGCATCCATTGTCCAGGCTGGGCTTCCATCTCTGCCTTCTGGCCCTCTACCCAAGTCTCACCCCAGCACGAGGCAGTAGAGCAGACGGGGAGGGGGGGGGGCGTGGTCCTGGCCTCAGACAGCTGGGATATTGTACAGGCTAGATGACCTCATCCAGGTTACTCAGTAGCTCTAAGCCTCACCTGACTCACCTGTAAAATGGGGATGAGGACGGTGTCTACTTGATGGAGTTGTGGAGATGAAAGGGTTAATACAGGAACCCATCTAGAACAAGGTCTGGCAGATCAGCTCTCACTTTGTGCAACCATCTCTTCCCACATGTCTCCAGTCTTAGAGGGGAAAAACAATGAGAATGACTGAATGCTGCCGCTGTTACCTTGAAACGGGTGAGATTCTTTACAACGAGAGGCTCTTGGGTCTTTTCTTGGGAGGTGTCCTCAGGGTCACCGGTAGGTGTTGGTCCATGGTGTCTGAGCCAGCCCATCCTGTCTTTTAATCCAAGTTGACCCACAGGGCCATCCTTATCCTGGGCTCTTCAGCCCTGTCCACATAGCAGTTGTTCTGAACCATCTTTTTTCTTTACAAACCTTGCTCTAGGCTTATTCCTCCGTCCCTGCATCTGCCCGACCTTCTTGCCCTTGTTTTACACTTTGGCCTCCATGCTAGCCCCGTAACCTTGTTGTTACAGTTTGGCTTTTCAAGCTTTGACCCAGGGATACCCAAACAACACTTATTCCCTGGTTTTCTGGCTCTTTGACTCCTAGTCATTCTGGGTTCCCTCGCCCACTGAGTCCTGGTCTACACTGACCTTATGCCAACGTCAAGCGGAATGGTCATCTTCTCTTGGCTCTGTCTCCTTAGGGAAGATTGGATAGGAGTTCGTGATAATAGAAATGATGTTGATATATTTGTTGAATGCTTACTATTGTCTTGAGTGGTTTAAGTGGATTGTACCATTTTAAGTGCAATCTGAAAAGTTTTATCTTCATTTTGGAGGTGAGGCTCAGTGATTTTAAACTCAAAACCACACATGCAGAGCAACAGAATATGCCACCTCTGAGTATACCAGTTTGGCATAAGGACACTCTTGAGCTGAAGGCAATCGGAATCAAAAGATACAGGAAGAGTTCCTGCCCTTCTTTTATCTGCCTTAAAGGAGGGCATAGATTTTCCTTTGTGAAGGTACCTGCCCCACCACCAGGAGGGGAAAAGCAAGATGGGGAGCTGACACCCAGATAAACTTGCAGAAATAAAACTAAACTAAAATAAAATAACTTATCTTCCATTAGTTTCCCTATATATCCTAGTCACTCCCCATGATTAATCCTCCCTTGAAGTTCAACCCCCTTTCCCGTGTTAAAATGGTATATAAACCTTTGAGTCTGATTGCTTTTTTTGAGTTTCACTTCTTTTCTGTGGACTCCTATGCATGTCGGCATTAACAAAAGTTCTGTGCTCTTTCTCTTGTTAATCTGTCTTGTTTCAGTTTAATTCACAGGCCCCTAGTTCATGAACCTAAGAGAGTACAAGAAAAGGTTTTCCTCCTCAACATGATAAATGTAATTCAGTTCTGGGCCCTGGGAAAAACTTCTTTTTCTTCAGTAGCACCTGTCTTCTCTCTCCTTTGCCTCTGTCTTAACCCAGACCCTCACCAGCTCATTCAGCTATTAATGCAGGAGCTTCCCACAGGGTCAGTGTCCCTGTGCTCAGCCCCATCTCCCTCGATCCACACTCCACACTGCTGCCAGGAAGCTTCCTATAAGGCAGGTCCCAGCGTGCCTAACTCCTGTGTGCAGCCCTTTAGCGGCTCTTCCTGCCAACAGGAGAAAGTCCTCGTATCTGCCCCACTCTTACCAAGACTTCCTTTCTTGGAACATCCTGGGCTCCTTTGGCATGTGCTTTCTGCCCTGTCCAGCCAGATGTTTTTTCCCCTCAAACTTGGCCTTCTGCATAGATGGCCTACTGAACTTGCCTTTTCAGGCTCATTGTAGACAGCACCTCCTCTGTTCGGCGTCTCGCAGGGTGAGTTATTCACTTCCTCCCCTCTGCCCATCTGCTCTCCTCCCAGCACCCTTGCCACGTGGCCTGTTAATGATCTGTTTACACACCTGTCTCCCCTCCGCAGCCCCAACCTGTGTGCTCCCTGAGGACAGACACTGCCCTGTACTCATTCTGTGTCCCAGACGCCCAGCCCAGAGGGCAGCGGTGAGAGGCTGATGACTAGCTTTCCTCTCAATGCTAAAGTAACTGGCTCTTTCATGTGTTCCAGTTACGCTGCGTTATTTTCCGTTAGAATTATATTTTAGAACTGGAAAGCACCTTAGGGTTTCTCTACCCTGAGGCTGTCATTCTAAAAGCCAAAGAGGGCCCCTGCCTGCAGTAATGACCCCCAGCTCTCTGGTTCAGAGTCCTGCATGTCAGCGGTTATGGTGTCCCAACACTATGCAGAAAAGACACCTTTATATTGGCTCCTAGTATTGCCTGCTTATGTCTGTGTGCTGGCGGACACAGCCCTTTCCACTAATAAAAGATGTTCATAGTGTTTTCATTTAGTGTCTTGGGCACTCCTGACATAGCTGAATTAGAACAATTCTAGAGCATTTATTTTAATGTGGAAAGATTATTAATGGTACTCTAAAAACATTAATGTAGCCTAGTGTAAATGAGACAATGCCTCAGTGTTTTATTTCCAGAAAGACCTACTTGAGTAAAAGATCCTCAAGAGAATGCTGGAAATGGAAAAAAAAAAAAAAAGTCCAGCTCATGTCATTATAGAATTATTCCTTTAATTGAAGAAATGCTAAAAATGAACTATATCAATTTCTTTCTTCAGATTTAAGTATAACTTACAAATAAAAACTGTATATATTTAAGATATACAACATGATGTTTTTATACATATATACACATTGTGAAATGATTACTACAATCAAGCTAATGAACATATCCATCACCTCACATAGTTACCATCTTTGTGTGTGTGATGAGAGCATTTAAGATCTAATCTCTCAGCACATTTCAAGAACAGTATTATTAGTCATCATGCTGCACATTATATCTCCAGCACCTATGCATAATTGAAACTACGTAATTGAAACTTTGTGCAGTTTGACCCCTCATTTCTCTGCCCTAGAGAATTACTCTTTTTTTCATGTTACATCATTATTAATGATTCACTCAATTATAATTGTATTTTGGGGAAACAAGGCCTCTGATACGAAATAGTTTATAATAATTTAATCTCTGGCATCTTAAATGTCAAACCAGGGCAAAATCTTACTTGACAAAGACTGTAGTGTCACGATAGCCACAAAAATGGGGTGAGCATTTGTTATTTTGTTTGCTTAGTACTCCCCCTTCCTTCTGAGACTGTATTTCAGGAAGCTAGAGTTGCACTTTTAAAATTTGACCTCAACTCTCTGGCACTGTGTTTGCCACTAGGCAAGAAATTGGTGCCGAGTTGGGCCAATCACAGCACCTTATTCCCTGGCAACAATGATTGGCCCGAGAATGTGCATGCGTCCTCAGCTAGACCAATCAGCGTCTTTCCTTGGCTTCTACGGAAACAGAAGCACGTAGGAGAGAGAACAGAGAAGGCAGTGGCGCCCCACTCCAGTACTTTTGCCTAGAAAATCCCATGGACGGAGGAGCCTGGTAGGCTGCAGTCCATGGGGTCGCTAGAGTCAGACACGACTGAGCGACTTCACTTTCACTTTTCACTTTCATGCATTGGAGAAGGAAATGGCAACCCACTCCAGTGTTCTTGCCTGGAGAATCCCAGGGACGGGAAGCCTGGTGGGCTGCCGTCTATGGGGTCGCACAGAGTCGGACACGACTGAAGCGACTTAGCAGCAGCAGGAGAGAGAAAGTGATTCTTTACTCTCTTGCCTAGATGCTGGGAAGATGAAACTGGGTGAATTGTAGGTGCCTCTGGTCTTAGCCAACAGGTAAGGGTGATCAGCAGGAGTGAAGGCAGGTAGCAGAGAGGTACAGAGAGGAGGAGAAGCGGGTAGAGTGTGGGAGTCTGGTTCTCTTGCTCAGGAGGCACCCCTCTTTCTGTGGTCTTTTATCAGCTAGTGGGATCTATTTCTTTCTTTTAAGTTTGTGTTTTGAAGCTTTGCAGCCAACCAACGCTTTGTTAGAACCAAACAATTCCAACATGCAGATTTTGTTTTGCTTTGTTAGATAAACAAGTTAAGCAAATATGCCTTCTTTACCCTCGAATGTAGATGACAGTCTGCAGATATGTACAAGCACACTACATTTTCCCCCCCTCTAAGTTCTCTCCTACTTCGACATTTCTTCTGTATCATTTAGGTAATAAGAAATCAGAAAAATAAAGCTTGAGAAATGTGTCTAGCCACCTGGCTAAGCTCATGCAACTGCCAAGCAGTCGAGTCTGCCAGACAGACATTAATCTGGAAATTTTCTTTTAAAACTAATCAGTTTGATTCAAACGTTTTTGTTGAAATGTGTTATAGGTCAAAGAAGAACTGGCTGTCTCAGAAAGCAGCCTGTTCATAACAGTTAACACCTCTAGGGGAAAAAAAAGTGTTTTTATCTTGAGCACAGGATCAAAAGTAATAAGAGAACACTGAATAGGTACACTAATGAAATAAAATGTTACCTTTTGTATTAAGTTCTGGAACTTTGGACGCAGGACAACTGAAATGGATTCTGCACAGCACAGTGTCAATCACAGAGTTCTTGTTAGGGGAGGAGACTTAAAGAAAAAGAAAATCTACCTGGCTTTGGTTTCTTTGAGATTTTTCTGCAGGAAAGAGTAGGGGCCTGGTGAGTGGACAAAAGATCAACAGAAAAAAAATTATTGCAAGAGTTCTTATTCTGGCACAATGTGAATGGACACCTGGGCATGGTAAGGGTAAGTGAGACCACTTTTTCTCAAATACCATCTACCAGTTTTTGAACTTATTCTTGCCCGAAGTGTTCTTTCCACATGCAAAAGGAAAAACCAGCAGAAAATGTGGAAATTTCTCTCGAGTTCTGCAGAGCTAATGGCCAAACCAGTATTTGCATTCCCTGACTCTCGCGTTTAAAACTTTATTCTGAATGCAGAAGTATTTAGAAGGTTTATGCAAATTTGAAGGTAGACGGGAATGGAGACATACACTGAAGTTAAACTGCAAAAAACTGTTTGCAGCCCTTCCCTTGCCTGGAATTCAGCAGATGCCTGATGGGCTAGCTGGCAGGAGGCTTGGGTGAAGTCACCAAGGGAACTATTTGGCTTGTGGCTCATGGTTTAAGTCTGTTTAATTGTTTTGACACGGTCAATATGTTGTTCATGGGTGGAAATAGAAGTAATGAGGATATTTAGGTTGATGCTGTTGCTGATTTTGCTGAAGGAGCCGCAGTAGGATTTTTTGATCTTTAACGTCCAGAATGGAGATTTAGACCCTCCTCCCCCCCGCCCCGCCCCCAGGAAAGAAGATGTTGAGTGATGATATCTACTCCTTAACTTCAATGAAAACTGGATTCCTCCAGGGAAAGAAATCCAATCCCCTGGAAAGTAGTCTTGGAGAGAAAGTGGCAGAGTTTGTGATAACTGATTCACTGTGAAAATTAAAAACACTCTAACTGGACATGGTGAATAGAAGCTTGTACTTTTCTTGATGAGGTTTCCTATTATATATGTGTGTCTTTTCATGGTGACACCTTACTTACTAATATTCAGTTATCTGAGACTTTGCCATGATCCCAGAAGTGAGATAAAATTGATTGAACTAGATGCCCCTGAGTCCATTAACTAAAGCCCTTGCACTTCATCTGTAGATGTGCTTGTGATTTTCTTCTAGTGTGTTCTCACTTGAGTAGAACACTAGTGCACCTCTGTCTCTCCACTTGCATGATCCAGACCTCTAATAATTATCCCAAGGCTCTTGCCTTCATCCTAGCACACCTATCCAGGCCATGTTGCACTGACCTTCTAAGTAGCTCTCAAATGGTCTTCTCCCTGTCACCCATAGGAGTTCATTTATTTTGTGCAACAGAGACCTTTGGCAGCCTGGTGAAGCCCATGGGCCTCTTTTCAGAACAAGACTTAAATTCATGAAATAAAGCGCATAGGATTACAAAGGAAGCCAATTATGTTAAAATGCAGATATCAAAATATTAAAAATGGAATTATAATAAAATACGTGCTTCTTTATTAATGGATTGTATAATAACATGATATAGTGGCAGACCTGACAGCTGTAGTAATTTTCAAGCAATATTGAGTGTAAATGATATCTTGATGTATCCGCAGCAACTGTAATGTGACCTGAACACACCTGTGACTCGTCTTGGTTACAAGGTCACAGGTGGTGCTGATATGACTGTGGATTATTATCTATTACACAGTCCTCATGGAAGGAGATAAAAGTTCAGTCAGAAGTTGGTGAAAATAAAGAAGTGCTCATTTTCCCATCTAAGTTCACAGATTCTGTGGAGCTCAGACTGAGAACTCTGGCCTTAGTCTAAGCCACCGGGTGTTCTTCCATGCTCTCCTATTAGACATACATATGCATCCAAGCCATCCTGCACTCTGTGGCTAAGGCGGTGTTTCCAAATGCAAAATTTGTTGTCACCTGGCTCTCACACACGTATACCTCAGCCGCCCCATTGCTCTTAGACTAGAGACTGAAAGGCCTGGGTCTCAGCCTCGGGGCTTCTGTGTCCTGGGCTCTCTTGGTCCTCTTAGACCATAGGGGTTTTGCACACGTGTTTCCTGCTGCTGGGAATGTTCTCCATGCTCTTCTTCACCAGTTAATGCTTCCAGATTTCAGCTCAAACACCACTTGCTCCAAGAAGCCTCCTCTGGTCTCCCTGATTAGTTCTGGGTTCCCTGCTGCACCCGAGTCTCTCATTCCTCAGAAAGGCTGTTGCATTTATTTGTGCGGTTCTCTGGCTAATCTCTGTCTGCACCCGTTGGCTCTGGGTTCCATGAGAATGGGATCTACTCTGTCTCCAGGATGGTGCCTGGCACATAGGAGAGGCTCATTCAGAACTAGCAGGATGAAGAAATGAGTGAATGAAGAGTTCCAACAAGCATTTAGTGTCTAAAATCTAGTGGTGTTGTAGGGAGTGAGATCGAGGAGGAAAGAAGAGCACAGAGGCAGATTCGTGACAGCAGAGAGAAGTAATGATTATCTCTCGTTCTCTCGGTTGAGGAAAGAGAAATCCTCAACAGCAAAGAAGTAAATAAAACAGACACCTTCTCCCCTGAGACTTAAGCCTTTCAGTATAACCCAAGAAAGAGAAAGGTTTATGTACGTGGACAGGAACCTGTAATACAGTACCACTGTTTTACAGGACAGAATATTAACTTTCATTCTAAGGTCAACTCTAAATATTAAGAAATGTTAAGTTCCATTATTATATTCACATATTAAAAAGAAAGGTCACAAAAATGATAATCAAGACTTGCTTTTGAAAAGCAATAATTATTTGGAAAATAAACTAATATTGATCTATATGGTCAGATGATTACAGCATGTGTGTTTATGCATATTCATACATATTTATTTACTTCCTAGAATTGTGTTCTTTAATCTCAATATTTAGATATTTAATTTCCTATTGACATATATGTACCTATATATATATATATATATGTTCCTTCAACGAATTAACTGAGAAGTAGAATAATCAGTGGGTACCAATGGAGATTATTAATGAGGCCAATTTATGGGTAATTTTCTTACAGACTAGGTGATGGCATTGTAAGATTTCAATCCCACCTCCAGCTGGACATGGTACAAATGCAGGCCTAGGGGATTTGATAGAAGTACATGGATGGATGGTATATATCTAACCTCCTTAATTACAAGATGCCTCAGGTTGACTTCTATAACATAATTTTCAGTATAGAAGAAAACAATAGAATGGGAAAGACTAGAGAGCTCTTCAGGAAAATTGGAGATACCAAGGAAACATTTCATGCAAAGATGGGCTCGATAAAGGACAGAAATGGTATGGACCTAACAGAAGCAGAAGATATTAAGAAGAGGTGGCAAGAATACACAGAAGAACTGTACAAAAAAGATTTTTACAACCCAGATAATCACGATGGTGTGGTCACTCACACTCACCTAGAGCCAGACATCCTGGAATGTGAAGTCAAGTGGGCCTTAGGAAGCATCACTACAGACAAAGCTAGTGGAGGTGATGGAATTTCAGTTGAGCTATTTCAAATCCTGAAAGATGGTGCTGTGAAAGTGCTGCACTCAATATGCCAGCAAATTTGGAAAACTCATCAGTAGCCACAGGACTGGAAAAGGTCAGTTTTCATTCCAATCCCAAAGAAAGGCAATGCCAAAGAATGCTCAAACTACCACACAATTGCATTCATCTCACACGCTAGTAAAGTAATGCTCAAAATTCTCCAAGCCAGGCTTCACCAATACGTGAACCGTGAAATTCCAGATGTTCAAGCTGATTTTAGAAAAGGTGGAGGAACCAGAGATCAAATTGCTAACATCCGCTGGATCATGGAAAAAGCAAGAGAGTTCCAGAAAAACATCTATTTCTGCTTTGACTGTGTGGATCACAATAAACTGTGGAAAATTCTGAAGGAGATGGGAATACCAGACCATCTGACCTGCCTCTTGAGAAATCTGTATGCAGGTCAAGAAGCAACAGTTAGAACTGGACATGGAACAACAGACTGGTTCCAAATAGGAAAAGGAGTACGTCAAGGCTGTATACTGTCACCCTGCTTATTTAACTTCTATGCAGAGTACATCTTGCCTGGCAAGTCCCATGAATGGAGGAGCCTGGTGGGCTGCAGTGCATGGGGTCGCTAAGAGTCAGATATGACTGACTTCACTTTCACTTTTCACTTTCATGCATTGGAGAAGGAAATGGCAACCCACTCCAGTGTTCTTGCCTGGAGAATCCCAGGGATGGGGGAGCCTGGTAGGCTGCCATCTATGGGGTCGCACAGAGTCGGACACGACTGAAGCGACTTAGCAGCAGCAGCAGCAGAGTACCTCATGAGAAATGCTGGGCTGGAAGAAGCACAACTGGAATCAAGATTGCCAGGAGAAATATCAATAACCTCAGATATGCAGATGATACCACCCTTATGGCAGAAAGTGAAAAGGAACTAAAGAGCCTCTTGATGAAAGTGGAAGAGGAGAGTGAAAAAGTTGGCTTAAAGCTCAACATTCAGAAAACGAAGATCATGGCATCCTTTATGGCAAATAGATGGGGAAACAGTGGAAACAGTGGCTGACTTTATTTTTCTGGGCTCCAAAATCACTGCAGATGGTGATTGCAGCCATGAAATGAAAAGACGCCTACTTCTTGAAAGGAAAGTTATGACCAACCTAGATAGCATATTAAAAAACAGAGACAATACTTTGTCAACAAAAGTCTGTCTAGTCAAGGCTATGGTTTTTCCAGTGGTCATGTATGGATGTGAGAGTTGGACTGTGAAGAAAGCTGAGCACTGAAGAATTGATGCCTTTGAACTGTGGTATTGGAGAAGACTCTTGAGAGTCCCTTGGACTGCAAGGAGATCCAACCAATCCATCCTAAAGGAGATCAGTCCTGGGTGTTCATTAGAAGGACTGATGTTGAAGCTGAAACTCCAATACTTTAGCCATCTGATGCAGAGAGCTGACTCATTTGCAAAGACCCTGATGCTGGGAAAGATTGAGGGCAGGAGGACAAAGGGACGACAGAGGAACAGATAGTTGGATGGCATCACTGACTCAGTGGACATGAGTTTGGGTAAACTCTGGCAGTTGATGATGGACTGGGAGGCCTGGCATACTGCGGTTCATAGGGTCGCAAAGAGTCAGAGACGACTGAGTGACTGGACTGAACTGAATTGAACCGGGGTCAGGGCTTGGTAGCAGGTACTGAGATGTGTGGAAATCCCATAACAGCATTGGGTCTGTTTTCTTATATGATTGGATGCATTCTTACTGAGCTTGGATTGCTGTATGGGGTCTCCTTTACAGGAAAAAGGTGTGAATAGTAGTCCTTGGCTGGCAAAAGGCAGGGCATTTTTAATCTGATGGCCCACAGTAGAAGATGAATCATCTGGTACTTAGCCTGCACACCCTCTGCATGTGAGGCAAAGCTTGGAGCAGCAACTCTGGAGGGGTTGTTTTCTCCAAGATGTTCCAGGAAGGACAGGAACCACTCTGCATCTCTCAAACACTGTTCAAGATTTGGATGCAAACAAAAAGTTAACTGATAGGCTCGTCTGTTGCTCATCTCTTACTTAAAGTAAAACTACATAGAACCCTCCTTCCTTGAGGAGGAGGCGAGTGCAAGCCGGGAAAGTGATTGACTGTGTGGACTGGAGCCGAGGGCCTGGGCTCCAGCCATTAGTGATTGCTTGGGCCTATCTTCATTCCATTTTTTTTTGTGCTGAGTTTGGACTCAGCAGCCTGAAACAATGCCAGTGAAGCTGTCACACGTTGTTGTGTCAAAGGGACTCAAGCATCTTTGGGCTGGGACCCCTGAAATGATGGAGTGCTATGTTCTTCCTTCTCAATGCTCATTTAATGCCTATTCAGGGAGCACTTTATTTACACATCATTTACATGCAATTTTGGGTGAAAATTCAGTATGCTCTTGCATGGGAGCCATATTTTTATTTAAATAAGATGAGCCGTTTATACTCTCCGTGCAGGGCCTGTGTGTATATTTCTAAACTATTTGCAGTGAGAATTTACCATAGAATTACATTACAATTTTTAACAAAAATAATGCTCAGGTTTCAAAGGAAGAAAAATAGGTTGAAACAAGAAAAGATTTATATAATTCTTAAGAATAATTCAGAAGAATTACAGTCTTATGTAAGTAAGCTTTAGCCTAGAGGTTAATTACCTTATCTATGTCTTAGGTTGATAGATAGTAGAAATACAAATGCCAATATAATACAAACCTTGGAGAAGTCAAATCATTATGTATTATATTTACTGGACAATTTCAGAGATTATTTATATTGTTTCTGATTCCTGGTTCATAGAGTTAAAAAGCATGGAATGAGGCTTTATGCATATACAAGAATAATCCAAATATAAAATTAAATATCATAGAAAAGAATAGTAATGGTTCATGGAGATCCCATCATACCCAGATATTGAAACAGAAGAACATTCTTTTTCAAGTCAGAGTTTTATTATCTTGAAGCAATGACTGGCAAACCAATGAGGTGTCTTAGTAGTTAAACAAATAGAGACCCGTATTTCACTTACTTATGATGCTTATAAGTGACCAGGGCGAGAATTTTAAAGCCATTATCACAAGGATAGTATCAATCACTCCTAGTCCATTTCTGTTTTTTAATGGGTATGTAAAGCAACAGAACATGTAATTCATAGACAGTTCTTTTAATTAAAGTTGGAGATAAAAGAGTTATTTGGGAGCTGTTTCTCTGAATGAAGCTTATTGATATTTTTAATTGAATTCTGAATTGAATTTCCAATAAACTGGAATGCAGGGATTTCTCTCCAACTACATGGAATATTTTAGAGATTAATGACCAATCATTTTAAGAGTCAAACGGACTTGAACCAGCTTTTGATGTGAGAGAAGGAACCACTGTATTTCCATTTTAAGTGTTTATTCAGCTGTGGTTTGAGACACATTAAGAATAAGTTGATTTCAAAGTTAAAGCTGTTGATATTATTAATTTGTAGTGTAGTTGGCAATTATTTAACCTGTGTAATAGCTCCTGTGTCCTATGCCAGCTTTATTTCCACACCTATGGCTTAGAGATGCCATTTCCCCTTAGTAATTATGAAGCTGGAAAGGACTCTTTGCACCTGGTTCTTGGTGCTTTTTGCCACTCACAGTGTTCCATGAATATAAAACCCTGGCGTTTGGTTGATCTGGGGGAATGTTCATTTCTGGTCCACACATCTCGTGATAGCATGTGGAAATGGGCCTGCATTTTATAGATGACTGAAGACTGCGAGGGGATTTGTAGTCCCTGCATAAAAGGTATTATAAAGTGGCAGAAGAAAAAAATGGAAAATACAAAAATGCGAAGAAAATTCCCCCAACAGCACAACAAAAAGATTTTCTATAGCCACGGATAGCCCTTCTGCACCCAAATCCCACCTGAATGGAGGTGTTTATTCACACGCCTCATGGACAGCCCAGTGCAGAGCTGCTCTGGAGGAAACAGTGACGCAGGTCTCTGGCTTGTTTAACCTCCCAGGTCAGCACGCTCCTCACCCCTTCCCCAGTAGGAGCCTCACTTCCACTCTTCTTCCATGTCAGGCTCTCAGCGTCCCTTTCTCTGTTTTAATCTTTGTTTAGGTAGCAAAGCCTGCTCGCCAGGACCCAGGGGCACAGATCCCAGAGGAGCTGTTACTCAGCCCAGAGACATAGCAGACTGTAAGAATTCCGACAGATACTGTAAGGTCACTTAATCAATTGTGTGCTTTGCTCATTTAGGCTATAATTTCACACACAACCTTTCAGCTCACGTAAAGCAAGAGAAATGACAACTGGAGGCACAAGATGTAGGAACTGAGGCCCTGAAGAAGGAAGCTGAGATGAAACTTTGTGTATTTTCACTTGTTCATCTTTGTTAAAAATTGATTTCACAAAGAGTTTCTTATTTTAATCTTATAGAACCAGTACTTGGCCTCGTTGATCATCTCTCTATTTTGTGTTTGTTTTCATTTCATTCACTTCTGGGCACTTATATTTTTAACAACTTCTTGTTTTTTTTTTCTCTCCTGTTTTAAATTGGATACTCAACTCATTAATTTTTGGTTTTTAAATTATCTAACCATAAGCATTTAAAGATATATTATACATTTCTCTCTATGTACTATTTTTGCTACATCCACAGGGTTTGATGTGTAGTATTTTCATTATTATTAATTTCTGAGTATGTCTAAATTTCCATGACTTTTATTTTGAGTTATTAGAAGTTTGATCTGAAAAGTTTCAAGTATGTAGTCCCCACCCCCACCCCACCTCACCCCAATTGCAATCTTTTTGCAATTGACTTCTGATTCTTCTGTATTGAATTGTTTTGTGGTCAGAGGGCAGGTTCTATTTGACATAGATTTCTTGAAATTTGCTGAGACTTGTTTGGCCTAAAATTGTGGTCAGTTTTTATTAATGTCCCATGTGTGTACTTGGGAAAAACAGGTAAATTGTCAGATCCAGTGTTCTCTTTGCACCTAACGAACTAAACCTGAAAATGATGTTGTTCAGGAACTTCCCTGGTGGTTCCGTGGCTTGGACTCTGCGTTCCCAATGCAGGGGGCCTGGGTTCAATCCCTGGTTGGGGAACTAGATCCCACACACTGCAACTAAGAAGATGAAATGAAAAGGATGTTGCTCAGCTCAGCTCTGTCTGTGCTGGCTCTTCTCTCTTTGCCCCTCCAGATGCCCTTTCTAAGCTTTCTCACCCTACTTTGTGCTGCAGGAGGCTGACCTGTGTGAACTGCACCAAGGACTCCTCACCCCTGGCTCCCTTGGCTCAGCAAATGGGCATGTAGGTAGGAGATCAGAAAGAGATGGAGAGAAAGGTCAGAATAGTAACTCATCCAGCTCTCTCCTTCTGGGCCGTTTTGGCAAAGACTGCAATCGTGCAATCCTCTGAAGAATTCCACTGAGATTGTCAGGCAGGGGTGTTGGTGACCAAGTGCTTTAGGCCTAGGCGGGATAAGCAGCCTTGCTGCTAGCCCTGGCTGTTCTCCATCCATCCCTGCTTGGGGTCCCTTAACCTCGCCATACTTTGTGAATATGTAAACTCTCTCTTCACCTCATGTGAGTGTGGCATCGCTTTTCTGCTAAGATCTGACTGATAGCGTCCTGGGTACATTTTGCCTGTGTGACTTAACAATAATTGAGAGGGATGGAATGAGATCTTCCATTAAGACAGTGAGCTTGCTAAGTTCTATGCTTTCTGTATTTGGGGGCACTTCTTTAAAAGTGCATGTAAGTTTAGATTTGTCCTATCTAGTGAAGTGAATCTTTTATTATACTTTTTGGATTCTTTAACATTCTTAATCTCAGGGTTAGTCTCAGGATTCTTTGACATTCTTAAGAACTATTGAGAACCTCAGAGATTTATGCTTAAATGGGTTATATTTAGCCATATTTACCATGTTAGAAACTAAAACTGAGAAAAGATTATTAATTCATTAGAAAATGACAATAAACATTACATGTAACACAACATTTAAAACATTTTAACGTTCTATTTTCTGAAAAAAATTAGTGGAAAAAAGTGGCATTGCTTTATATTTTTGTAAATCTCTTTAAATTCTGGCTTATTTAAAGATAACTAAATTCTCATTACTGCTTCTACATCTAATCTGTCTGAATGTGTTGTTTTGGTTGTGGGTAGAGTATATGAAAAAAATCCAACTTCACACGGATATGTGGTTGGAAAAGGCAACAGCATTGTCACAGCCTTTTAAGACAGCCATGGACATTCATGTTTGTTACCACTCTGAAACTCAACAAGGGCTTCCCAGGTGGCGTGGTGGTAAAGAATCCACCTGCCAATGCAGGAGACACAGGAGACCCAAGTTTGATCCCCGGGTTGGGAAGATCCCCTAGAGAAGGAAATGGCAACCTGCTCCAGTATTCTTGCCTGGAAAATCCCATGGACAGAGGAGTCTGGTGGGCTACAGTCTGTGAGGCCACAAAAAGTCAGACAAGATTGAGTGACAAAGCACAGCACAGCAAAACTCAACAAAGGGTGGTTCCTTAAAGGTTAGTTACAATGTGAAATCTGAAAACAGATCAATGAACTTTTCATATTCATTAAAATTCATTGATCTGTCTTGCACTTTGAATGGATCTCTTGCCCCTCCATGATTTTATGTTGTTATTCATTGTTGTTTGGGAAATATTGGTTCACTGAGCCGTGCACATCTTCTAAATGTTGACACATTTTGTTATATGATATAAAACCCTCCATATTTGTGTTGTGCATTGAACATAAAGAACCAATTCTAGCTTCCACTCTGCTTCCAATTTACTGTCCTTAGACAGTTAGTTTTCCCATGTGTAAAATGAAAGTGATGAATATGCTTTTCTCGCAGTGTGTCTTGGAGTAAGAAATGATGCCATGGCATGAGGGCATTTTGTGAGACCTCAGATGCAACTGAAACAGCTTTAAAGATGGAAAGTTTAGAAAATTGTGTCCTCATTGTCTTTTCTCAAATATGTTTAGATGTTAGCATATTAATAAACACAATGATTATATTATCATTAGTATTCTTCTATTCAAAAGTAATTGGTATAATATTCACTTTTTGCCATGGAGAATCAGCAAAGTATTGATAATTTGCATTTTGAGTGAATAAAAGAACACATTTGGCTCATTGATGTATTTGTTTTTCTTGAAATTAGCTCTCTTTTTTTGGCTGCTTTTAATTTCAGCAAAGATGACTTTGAATTTATTTTTATATATTTGTTTATTTTTGGATGTGCTGTGCAGCATGCAGGATCCTAGTCCCTGGATCAGGGATGGAATCAGTGCCCTCTGTAGAGGAAGCTCAGATTCTTAACAACTGGACCCCCAGGGAAGTCCCTTGTATTAGCCCTTTCTGAGAGAGGCTGCTTTCACTAATCAGTGTTGACCTTTTCATTGTATGGATAAGGTGGATGAGAATCTAAGAAGGTCGGTGACTTCCCCAGGGACCTACATTACGTGAAAGGCAGACTTAGGTCAAAGTCTTCATTTTCTGACTGTTTGCCTCACTATTCTGTTTCTCAAAGTTCTATTGGTAACATTTTGAGTATCTTCAGAGGGAAGAAGAGAATGTATATGTATTTTTTTAGTTTTTAGGTTTCTGAAATCCTGTCATCTGTTCCACTGATTCTTTCCAATTCATGGCAACCTTTTGAATACTTGAATTTTCTGGTAGCACCCGTGAAGGTAAAAAAAAAAATTGAAAAAAAATTTAAACAGTCATCACATTATTTGCCTACTCTTTTAGCACCAAATGCTGTTTGCATAGACTTGTTAGCTGGCTGGTCTATACAGTCTTTTAAATTTATCGGCAAGGCCTAGTTTTGCATTGAACATGGGACCTCTTCTAGGCTGGCTTGACGTTACCCTATACCTGTTTCCTTCTACTGACAGGAACTTGTACCAGCCCCCAGGCTGCCTACTGTGACGCGTTCAGCTCAAGATTTCACCCGGCAGACATTGCTAGTATGTGTTCTCAATTACAGCAAAAGTACAGTTTACACACTGATCAAACTTTGATGGCACCCCTGGCAGGGTTCAGGGTTCACCAAGGTACCGTGAACACAGCGGAGAATGAGTGGGCTGCAAGCGGTTGCCATAGTGAAAGCCCTAAGGATGTCAGGCCCTGTCTCACTGCCTCTGCGTCCCCCAGCTCCTTTCTGAGGGATCAGTGTGAATTCCTGTACAATCTGTCCTTCCCTGTCTCCTGAACTAGCCAAGAAACAGAGTGAAGATTCAATATTATCTCTCCATCACTCCTTTGCTTAGTCAGTGGGGTTTGGGATAGATTTTCTCTCTGCCTGTCCCAATAGACACAATCAGATAGTCTCATTTGTTCATAAGGCACATTAACATCCATCAACTCTGTGGCCCAAAGAGAGGACACTCAAGTGTCCGAGTTGCTTGTGGACTATCTTCTCCACAACCCAGGCTGCCTCCTCATCCCCAGCCCCTTTCCATGACTCAGCTGGCCTCTTCCGATCCCCCATGTGGTCTTCAGGGCCTAGTTTCTGCCCTAATTTTGCTTGTGCTCCTCTCCAAGGTTGGCGTCTTAACTTTGAGAGTAGGCTGGGACAAGGGGGTGGGGCTGGGTTGGGTAGGGGGAGTGGGACTGAGAATTTTTCCTCAAGTGTTGGTTTATTTATAGAGAAAATATTGAAATTCATATTCCAGCCCTAGTGAAATATTTTCTGGACTCATTACCAGGAAACCCCCCTGCCCCCTGCCCCCCGCCCGCCCGCCTACCACACACGCGCACGTTGAGTTTGGCCTAAGGGGCAAACTCCTTATGAAGGATATGCATGTGTGTGCTAGGTTGCTTTAGTTGTGTCCAACTCTTTGTAGCCCTATGAACTGTAGCCCACCAGGCTTCTCTGTCCACAGGGATTCTCCAGGCAAGAATACTGGAGTGGGTTGCCATGCTCTCCTCCAGGGGATCTTCCCAATCCAGGGATCGAACTGGCATCTCTTTCATTGCAGGTGGATTCTTTACCACTGAGCCACCGGGGAAGCCCATAAAGGATATAACTTGGGGCAAAAGGACACATTCTAAACATTAGCCCCTAGACTGGACCCAAATAAACATCCTTTCCCCCTAAAATCAGAGGATGAGATGGTTGGATGGCATCACAGACTTGATGGACATGGGTTTGGGTGGATTCCGGGAGTTGGTGATGGACGGGGAGGCCTGGCATGCTGCGGTTCATGGGGTTGCGAAGAGTCGGACACGACTGAGTGACTGAACTGACTGACCCCCTAAAATGAAAGTGAAAGTCGCTCAGTGGTGTCCAACTCTTTGTGACCCCACAGAGTGTAGCCTGCCAGGCTTCTCTGTCCATGGAATTCTCTACGGAAAAATACTGGAGTGGGTAGCTGTTTCCTTCTCCAGGGGACCTTCCCAACCCAGGGATCAAACTCAGGTCTCCCACATTGCAGATAGATTCTTTACCACCTGAGCCACCAGGGAAGCCTTTTCCCCCTAAAAGAGTGAACAAACAAAAGCCCCTCCCAACAACAAATTGCAAAGCAGTCTGACAAACAACTGGCAGGTTCACGGACTCATTTTTGCAGTTAATGATACAAATAACCAAATCTGACTGAGTCTTGAGCCATTCATTCGGATGCAGAAAATCCTCTACAGTGTGAGAGAGACTGAAGGTAAAATCACCACCAAATTACTTGAAGAGAAAATGAGTCAAACGCCCAACCAACCAAACAAACAAAAAATATGGAAAAGAAATAGCTGAATACACTGAGTTATGTAAGAGTCTGAGAAAGAATTCATAGGGTTTCTGGAAACACAATTTCATCAAGAACTGAAGGAAAATGAAAAGGAAGACAGCGGGCGTAATTGCTGTGAGCAATCGTTTCCTGCTGAGACAGAAGAGTTTTACCATCAGCTCCGTGAGAATACATCCAGGCAAATACAGAAAACATGGAAATAAATACTTCTCATAAAATCAGGATGGGAGGACAAAAGGGCACCCAGAGACAGGCCACGTGTAGCAGAAAAGAGAGCGGGCAAAGGCCAGATAAGGTGATAATAGAAAAAGGGAAGTGAGAAAATTACATCTCTGTGGGCATCATTAGGGTGAGGGAAAGCAGGCAAATGGAAGACGCTTAAAATGTAACAGAGCAAAGCATCCAGAACACCGCAGGTCAAATCCTGTTAGAGCAAATGGTGTCACAAAGAAAATCTCTTTATAACAAAAGGAGGAGGAGTGTAAGCGCCCAAGGGAAGGTGGCAGCTGGAAGTCAGGAGAATTGGGTTGGGTTTCTGCTGCTTTCACTGCCTGGCTCCGTTTCGGGTCTGCTTGCTAACTTTTTTTGGTCTGTAACACTGAGGACTTAGCCTTGAGGAGTAAGTAAGCTTTTGGCACCTGGCCCCTTTAAGAATATGGTAAAATTTATTATCTTCTCCTGGGACAAGTTTACATGAGCTTATACTAGATATTTCATATTTCCAGAGGGTCATGTATATTCAGAAAGGGGATACTGGATTTTAGTATCGCAACATTGACTGGTCTCTTATAGCTTTTCCAGTTTGGATAACCAGTGGTTCTATGATTTCCAGAGTGTTGAGTGTCTATTATTTGGAGTAATATTTAATTCAGCATAACTCCAGCACAAGACAGGCTGTTGGAGCTTGCATAAAGAGTCCTACAATTCAGTGGTGAAACTCACACAAGGAAGGCAGTGCAGGGATTAGTAAGTGGTTTGCCATGCTTCAATCTTTCTCACTTAGCAGTACTGGATTTAACCCACTCTCTATTTCAGCGAAACTTAACCTCCTGGCAGGACTTGTCTTGGCTCAATCCTCTGTTTTTTTTATCTCCTGCTCTTTGTCTTGCCCCATCATCTCACTTTCCTTTTCTCTGAATTTCTCACCCTCTTTTCTCTGACTTTTGCATGAAGGGATGAAGTGATTAGAGCTAGTGCCTTGAAGGTAGACTCGAGAAAAAACTTTCCACGTGCCAGAACTAGTGCCAGGGCAGGGAGAACTATAAAGAAGTGAGACAGAACCTCCACTGCCAGGGAATTTTCAACGTAGTTGGGAAGATAAGATATGAACACATGAAAAGTGAGATGGTCATAAAGCATGAGATTTTAAGAGAGACGATGACAGGACAAGAAGTGTCTTCAAAGAGTATACCTGTCATGTGGAGGAACCTTGAGGGGCTGCTGCTGCTGCTGCTAAGTCGCTTCAGTCATGTCTGACTCTGTGCGACCCCATAGATGGCAGCCCACCAGGCTCCCCTGTCCCTGGGATTCTCCAGGCAAGAGGGAGGTGCTGGCAAATCCAGTGTCTGGTGAGAGCCAGCTTCCTGAATCAGAGCCATTGTCTCCTCACTGTGCCCTCATGTGGCAGAAGGTCCGAGGGATCTCTCTGGGGTCCTTTTTACAAAGGCCGCTGTGAGCGTCCTTTGGTAACCACAGGGGATTGGTTCCAGGAGCCTCCTTTAACCTGAAAATCTGCAGATGCTCAAGTCCCTTACATAAAAATAGCACAGGAGAATAAGCCCTCTGAGAGCTCCATCCACCTTCTGACCTAATCACCTCTCAAAGCCCCCATCTCCACATATCATCCTGTGGGGGATTAGGTTTCAATAGCCAGGTGGTGCTAGTGGTAAAGAACCTGCCTGCCAATGCAAGAGACATGAAACTTGAATGATCAGGAAGATCCCCTGGAGGAGGGCCTAGCAACTCACTCCAGTATTCTTGCCTGGAGAATCTCAAGGACAGAGGAGCCTGTAGGGTGGCAGTCCTTGGGATCACACAGAGTTGATCGTGACTGAAGTGACTAAGCATGCACATATACGAATTTTGAAGGGACGGAGACATTTAGAATAACATTTTTATTCAAATTCATCTTGGTTCTCTCTTTTCCAGGACTCTGGCTGGAAGCACTGCCTCCCAGTCTGTAAGTCAAATTACAATATAGAAGACAATGAACTTGGTAGGCCACATAAAACGGAGCCAACTTTGGGGGTAAGGAAAACAGCATTTTTTTTTACATCTACTAGGAAAAGAAAGAAAAGCTGGAGTGGCTACTTTTTTACAAAGTGTTTTAAAATTTATGATCATATTATTTGCTGTGCCGGGTCTTCGCTGCTGCGCAGGCTTTTCTCTAGTTGCGGCAAGCAGGGGCTGCTCTCTAGCTGTGTGTGCAGGCTTCTCGTTGCAGGGCTTCTCTTGTGGAGCACAAGCTCTAGGGCGCTCGGGCTTCAGGAGTGGTACCTCCTGGGCTCTGGAACACAGGCTCAGTAGTTGCGGTGCACAGGCTTCGTTGTCCCAAGGCGTGTGGGATCTTCCTGGATCAGGGATTGACCTCATGTCTCTTGCATTAGCAAACAGATTCTTGACCACTGAGCCACCAGGGAAGCCCTGGAGTGCCTAATTTTTTTTTTTTTAATTAATTCATTCAGTATTCATTGACAACTAATATGAGTCAGGTGCTGTGCTCCACTGTGGGGACACAGCAGAAACAAGACAGGTAGCTTGACCCCTTGAAGCTTAGAGAAGGAAAGCCAGACACCAGCCTACGCTCTGTATGCAGAAGATGGCTGACTGCCGCACTGTTGCCGCCCCTGATTTCAGGTCGATTTAGAGCCTTGATACAACCTACCTTTATTCTATCAAGAGCTGTTCTATTATTCAGTTGGTGGTTGGTTAGTGAGGGCCACCGTGAGCAGCACTTATCCAGGAGCAGAAGCTCTGATTCTGGAAAATGACAAACACACCGAGAGAACATATAAATCAAAGCAGTAAGTGGAATTTCAGCATTCGCTTCCAGATTAATGAAGCCAGCAGTGCAGCAAGAATACAACATGGGAATCTTCCTAAGGGTTGGGAGAGGTACATTATAGCGATTGGTGGTTTTAACCAAGAATACAAATAGCAGGTAGGAACAAGTAGGGCTTTTGAAAAGATGCCCAAATCTAGGCAGCACAACAAGAGATAAATAAAATACACAGTAAAGAGGCAAAATAATAAAATACTGTAATTTGGCCTCCCAGCATGAAAGAGGGAAGCTGAGAGTAGAAGAATGGATTAGAATTCATGAGTCATTTGTTTGGTTTTGAACTGATGGAGCCCTGGCTGGTTGGAGAGGCTGGAGCAAGCTGATTGTTCTTCCTTCCAACCCTGGGACCCCTGCAGAATGTACCAGCTTTCTTGGACTCTCTCCTACGAGGCTAACCATTTTTAAAGCAACAATTTTGGGCCCGGCACTGCGCTTAGGTGTTCATGTGTATTACCCTTCATCTTCACAAAGTCTCACAAGGAATAGATGAGGATTCCAGCACTCAGAGATATCGCTAAGGTAACTCAGCTAGTGTGGAGGACACAGCTAATTGCCGTCTTTTCGACTCTGTTACTGGCTCCTCTCATGTCCCAAATGGCAACCCACTCCAGTGTTCTTGCCTGGAGAATCCTGTGGACAGGGGAGCCTGGTGGGCTGCCGTCTGTGGGGTTGCACAGAGTCGGACACGACTGAAGCGACTTAGCATGCATGCATGCGTGCATGTCCCACGGCTTCTTGTGTCTTTTGGCGTTTGACAAATGACCTCTGGTTGAGATGCAAAGCAAAAGCCTCATAAAAGTGAGCTCCGGGGAGCCTCACTGTCTACAAATATCCTTTCTCATGGATAAAAGTCAGGGACATCCTTTTAATTAACTACTTCTGCTGCTGCTGCTAAGTCGCTTCAGTCGTGTCCGACTCTGTGCGACCCCATACACGGCAGTCCACCAGGCTCCCCCGTCCCTGGGATTCTCCAGGCAAGAGGACTGGAGTGGGTTACCATTTCCTTCTCCAATGCATGAAAGTGAAAAGTGAAAGTGAAGTCGCTCAGTCATGTCCAACTCCTAGCGACCCCATGGACTGCAGCCCACCAGGCTCCGCCGTCCATGGGATTGTCCAGGCAAGAGTACTGGAGTGGGGTGTCATACCTACTTCTGGGGCCACCTTAAATCATGATCTGTTGAAGATGTGATTTGAGAAACAAGTTGCTTCTTGTAGTGCCAGAGAGTAGAAAAGTGCTTAAAGCCAAACAGAACCAAGCCCCGCATCAACTGGGGGTGTGTCAGAGGGAGCCTGGAGCCCACTGAAAGAGCTTCCATGACAAAAACTGAAAGTGTTTGAGTGACAAAATAAAGTAGTGTTGGATTATAATCCGAAGTATAAAATTAGTATCCAACAGTCCAGACTGATATAAATAAAGGATTGGGTAGATAAACAAATGGAGGGAAAGACACAAGTGTCCTATGCAGAATAATTCCAAATAATCTATGTAGGTTCCTCAACCTCAAGGATGTGGCTTTGGCTCCTCCCTTCTTAACTCTGGGCTGTGTGCAGTGACTGCTTTCCAAAGAGCACAGGGTGGGAAGGGGTCAGAGACAGTAACTTCATAGTGGAAAATCTGACATACCACCTCTGCCAGATGATCAAGGTCAACATCAACAGTGTAAATCACGTGGTTTGTACACACTCTTGGAATCATGGTCTTTCTCCCAAACCTGCATAATCCTGATAGAAGAGCATTCTACAAAATAACTTCCCAGAACTCCTTGAAACTGTGGAAGTCCTCAAAAACAAAGAAAGTCTGAAAAACCGTCAAAGCCAAGAGGAGCCTAAGGAGACCCCACATTAAATGTGATGGTGGGCTGCCGTCTATGGGGTTGCACATGTGGGGTCCTGGGTGGAATCCTGCAACAGAAAAAGGACGTTTGGTTAAAACTAAGGAACTCAGAATAAAAATATGGACTTTAGTTAAAAATGACATATCAATACTGGTTCTTAAATTGTTATGAATGTACCATGTTAGTGTAAGATGTTAATAATAGGGAAAACCTATTATAGGGTATATAACTCCATAACTCCATAACTCTATAACTCTTTTACTTTTCTATAAATCTGAAACTGTTCTCAAAAGTAAAGTAAAGTCTATTTTAAAACCAGGTGATTACATTCTGTTATCAAGATATTTTGAGTAAGAATTTACAGTGCCTCATGTGGACAGGAAATATTGTCTCTGTGATGTTGTTTATTGCATCTCCAGTCCTGTTCCTGACCTTGAGTGCAAGCCAAGGTTTGGTGAAGGGAGCTGCGTCCTAGGAAGTAAGTGGGCCCAGGAAACTAAGCCTCATTCCTTCTTCTTCTTTTTTAAAAATTATTTATTTGTTTTTGGCTATGCTGGGTTTTTGTTGCTGCGTGCAGCCTTTCTCTAGTTGTGGAGAGCCGGGGCTATTGTCTAGCTATAGGACACGGGCTTCTCACTGCAGTGGCTTCTCTTGTTGCAGGGCACGGGCTCTAGGCGCACAGGCTCAGTAGTTGTGTCTGTCAGGCTTAGTTGCTCCATGGCATGTGGGATCTTCCTGGACCAGGGATTCAACGTGTGTCCCCTTCATTGGCAGGTGGATTCTTTACCACTGGACCACCAGGGAAGTCCCCTCATTCCTTCTTTATCTCTAAGACTCTTGCAGCTGAGTAGCATGTGCTGTCTCTAGAGGAGATCAGGTTGAGGTCTTGAAGCTGCATTGTCTGGGGGTAGGGCTGGGCTGGACAGGATAGTGAGAGCAGCCTCAGAAGCCAGGCGGGTTTCCTGCCTTTCTCCCCACCACACTCATGGGCTCACTTTTATGCCTGCATGGCCCCTTCCCAGAAGGCCCTTGTGCAATTGTGTAAACCCTAAACCTATCTTCTGTTCTTCCTTCTATTTATTTAAACACGTCTTCATTGCGCACTAATGATGTGCCTTGCATTGTGCTAGGTGTGGGTCTAGAACACCTTATATCTGTAAGAAAGACGGATGATTAAGGCAAATGGATGATTACAGGTTATAAGCCCCTTGAAGGAAACAGAGCACTTAAATAGACCATAAGGGAAGGGGTTCCAATTGAGATGGGATAGTTGGCAGAGGCCTTACTGAAAGGAGGACACTTCAGCTGGGCCCTGAAGGATGTCAGAGAGAAGTCACGCACAGCTCTTACAGAGGGAACCGCATGTGAGAGGCCTCAGAGGCAAGAAGGGATTTTGTGTGTTGGAGGAACTGAAAGATTTCCAGAGAGGATGAATGTGGGGAGGGAAGGCGAGGGGCACGGAGGGGGCTGTAGAAATGAATCCACCCATTACTTGATGGCCAAACAGACACCTCACACGTAACCCACCTACACAGACCTGCTAGTTCTTTCCCCCAGACATGGCCCATCTTGCTAAGTGGCACTGCCCTCCACAAATCAAGGGGTTATCTTTGCTTCTGCACTTTCTCTGGTCTCCACATCTGCTCCTGTGGTCGTTCCTGTCGGCTCCACTCCAGAGTGCATCTTTCTCGCTATGTCCACTGCCGCAGTCATCCATGGCCCAAGCTGCCATCTTAGAGGGCCTTCTCTCCTGCCTGCTCCTGTTGGCTCCAAGTCTCCTCTGGCCTCAAAGGTGCTCAGCTGGTTTCCGTGTCAGGCGTTTGCAGTTCTTCTTCCCCTGATGGTTCCACAGCTGACTCCCTCATCACTCAGGTCTCACCTCAGTTCTCGCTTCTTCTGAGAGATTTCTTCCTCTCAGCTCCAATCCCAGTTATTAATATTTTCTGCTGCATTAGCTTATTTACCCCTTAGAGTGCTTGTCAGAAATGGATATCATCTGACTTCTTTACCAGTTTATTTTCTGTCTTTCACATGACATTTGCTTGAGGGCAGACACTGGTTTGGCCCCCATGGGTGCCGTCACGTCTCTCTCAGATCCTAACAAACACCCAGCCCGGGTGGGCAGCAGCTCCGAGGAGAGCCAGCTCCTACCAGTTAGTGACAGGCCTGAGGCTGAAGACCCGATGACCATGACGGTCTCTGTAAAACGATGAGTTTGAACTTGATGACTTCCAAGTGCAACGATTCTATGATTGATTATCACATGTGAACATCAGCTCCAAAAAAGATTTGATAGAGGAGTTTTTTAAACTACTAAAGAAACCTCACCTGAATTGGGTTGCTTTTTGTTTGTTTATGCCTGTGGCTGGTGTGAGAGAAAAAGTATCGAAGAGTATTTACTTCTCTAGGCTAAATAAAGGCTTTCCCATTGAGTCCATCCCTCTGGGAAACTCCAAGACTGGAAGGCTCTGAATTGAATTCTTGCTCAGTTAAAGACCTGCCTATAGATTATATGCAAGTCTTCTAAAATCAGGTTTATCTTAAATTTAGAAATTTTAAGGAATTTAGCCTCTGAATAAATGCACAGGCTTGACAACTGTTTTTTCCTCACTTAGTCTGATTGAGTGGCTTGCTGGCTTTTTCTTGGGGGCCCCCCAAATGTAGGATTAGAGAATAAATTTTCACATTTTATATTTGCCCCCAACATTTCCAGTTGTCTTAATGGTAAATGATATTAATACTTATATTCTATTCTACCAGTGCCCAGATTAATGGAAATATAAACTATAGTTTATATTTTACTGCTAAGTCACCTCAGTCATGTCCAACTCTATGCGACCCCATATATGGCAGCCCACCAGGCTCCCCCATCCCTGGGATTCTCCAGGCAAGAACACCAGCACCTCAAATTGGAATCTCACTGTCTTTGGCTCTTTAACCCCTCCAGGAGAGAAAAAAATGGTGTATATGTTCATATGGTATTTGTCTTTCTCTTTATGACTTACCTCACTTGATATGATAATCTCTGGGCCCCTCTGTGTGGCTATAAATGGCACTGTTTCATTCTTTTTTGTGCCTGGGTAGTATCCTATTCTACCTATGTACCACGGCTTCTTTATCCATTCATCTCCATTGGTTTGTTCTGTTCCCTGTTTCTGCTGGAGGCTGCACATCCCTGGAGGCTCTCTGGTGATCCCTGGTTTTCCATTTATAGTTGAAGGTGAGGCACTAACAAGCCGATCAGAACCTCTGAGTAAATGCACATGCTCGACAGCCGTTTTTTCCCCTTTTTCTCACTGTAGAGTCACTGGGTGGCTTAGCTGGTTTATTTTGTTGGGGGACCCCCAAATGTAGGATTACTCTTTGAAGCTGTTCACTTTCTCTAAAAAGGAGTCCTTCAGTCTTTTGGTGGATTGGGGTTGGATGGAGGATGGTGGAAATATGTGGCTGGCCACCAGCGTCTGGAAGCAGGACAGGGGCATGAGCCAGGGGTCTCCCCATTCAGCAGGCAGAAACTCATGGAATTCCCATTTCTGGTTCTAGAGCTTGCTCCACCCTCCTTCATGCCTCTCTGCCTTCCTTTTCCCAGGGAGTACACAGGTTTGATCTGGAGAATGGTAGGTGATTGCTGCATGGGGTCAGCGGGGAGTCTGGGGATCTACCCTACTGTGCTGCAGCCTTCCACTCAGTTCCGTGTCCCCCGCTCATGTCTCACCCACACCACCCCAGGCCCTGGGGCTCAGCCTCTGTGTCTTCCTGGGGCTTTGCGGGAGCATCAGTTTGCTTCTCTTCGTCTGTCATCCCTCTCTGAAGGAACTCTGCTGAGTCAGGTAAAATTCCTCCATCCACTTTCTATCTCCTGAATCTTGTTGACATTTTTTGGATACATTACTATCTCCTTGCTCATACTCCTTGTCCTCATGAGTTTTTGTTTATTTCATTTCTTTTAGAAGGGAAATGAGATAAATACATGTGTTCAAGCTGATTATCTCTTGAGGATCCCTAAGCATTAGCTCCAAGAATCTCTTTTATTTCTCATAGCGATATTACTAGGTAGACCCCATTTCAGGAGGGGTATCTAAGGAGGAAGAGGAACAAGTCTAAGGTCTGACATCTAGGAGGGAACTAGGGTCTAGGCAGGGTTTTCTGACTCCAAAGCCCAGGTCCTTGAATTTTGTGCTGGATCGCCTTCTATTAAAATGGAGTCCAGTTTGCTTTCGGCTTAGCTGGATATCTTATGTTCTTACATAGAAAACAGTATTCTTCTTTTCCCAGGCAGATTAATGGTGATGAACTTTGTTGGTGACTGGGGACAGAAAGAGAGTCAACCTCAAAAGTTATTTTCTGTAGGACACACAAAGCTGTTTATTTTATTTTTTTTTCTATTTGAACCACACTATTAATATGGAAACCTATGTAAAAATACATTTGCCATTGAAGAACTTTTCTGGATAGAGTCAGCACAGAACTGTTTTCCTTTTTCCCAAGAGGGTATTTACTGCCCAGGTGATGCTTTTCCTTGGTCCAGAGTCAGCAGTCAATGTTGGTTGATTTGTTGTTTTGCTTTGTGTGAACCTGAATCTCATAGCTCTCATGCTAAGTTTTATAGCTAGACCTTTGGTTGGTTCAGGGAAGGCTTATTCAACTCTCATCGAAATCTGCATTTCTTCTGATGTGTCAGTATTTCATTAGGGTATTGGTCTCAAGCACATCACTGTTAATACAGAGTAGCAGGCAATGTTTTCTAAATGTTTCTGTTGCACTAGAGCATTTTGGAAATGTGAAGTGACTTAAAGTCATCCATTAAACAGTTTTAGGACTGGTATTTCTTACATAAAAACAATCACTTTATGTGCTAAACAAGTCACACCGTATTTTATGTTTTACTTCTTGTGGTCCTTTTCTTTATACCTCATTCCAGAAATAAGAATGTGTAGCTTTGGCATAATTGTCATTCTTTGTAAAGGATTGCTGTTTTTTGTTTTTTTTTCTTGACCACACCACATAGCTTACAGGATCTAGTTCCCCAGACTAGAGATTGATCCCAGGCCCACAGCAATGAAAGAGCTGAGTCCTAACTACTGAACTGCCAGGGAACTCCCTGTAACACATTATTTTTGATCTTGGCTAAATAAGTGGAAGACTAATGGCTGACTTCTATGCCTGGTTTGGGTGCAGCAAAACGTGTTTCTTTTCTCTTTTTTCCTTTCTGTTGTTTGGGATCTTCCTCATTCGGTGGGAGCAGAGACTTCACAATGAGCACTGCTGCCAGGCTGGGAGAGGTGATTGATACAGCAAGACGATTTGTCTGGTTGCTCCCTCCACTCTGACAGTCATGACTGTTCAGGCCTGCATCCGCTGAGGACTGCAGGATAGCCAGGTGGGGTTCTAACCATAACCTTCAAGGTCTGAAACTGGGTTGCTCCATCCAATCTTCCCAGCTTTTCCTTAGCCTACAGATTCCCTGGGGTGTCACCAGGGAGGTTGGCCATGTGACGTAGGCCGATGGGTCTGCACAAAGCCTTGAGCACCAAGTCCTCCTGATGAAGGATCGGAAGGTGGTGGGTTGTCTGCTGATCAGGTACATGTTCTCCATGCGTTGAAGGAGAACTTGCTGGCAGGGGCGCTGGATGCCATCGAGGAGGCTCTTGCCCTGCCCGGAGGTGGTCAGCATGACCCGATCTCTGCAGGCTCCCTTCATGCATAGCCCTTCCAGGGTCGGCGTCTAGAGTCCCAGACCATCCCCTCATTTTTACCAGGCCCCAGTTCTGACCTCCTCTTAGTCTTGAGGAGACCCAGAGGTTCTTCTTTCCTTCACATCTCCTTCACAGGATAGAGGTGGAGAGAGGATGGAGGCTAATCAGAGGGTGACACTGTGTTGAAAACAAATTGACTTGGTGGCGGAAGCAGAGTGTAGACCCTGCCTGGGCTCCCGGGTGCTTGCAGTCAGCCAGAAGTGCTCCATGACTGTCTCCTCTCTGACTCTAAGCTTTATCTGCAGACCCTTCAGGGCCTTGTAGATGTCACCTAGGGGTTAGACCACGAGCCCAAGAACACAAGCCCTCCTCCTAGCCACCCCATGTCCACCTCAGCAGCCTCAGTGGCCGCCACATGTTTCATTCTTTTATCTGATGAGCCCTTGGGATTTGGTCCACTTGTCTCTCATTTCTAAATTCTTGCTCCCCTGGACCTGTCTTCACAGAAAGCTGCATCTTTTCCATCAGCCCTCTTTCCTTGCTCTCATTGAAATACAAGCACAATATCTTTCATTTTTAAGGGCTTTTTTACTGTTAGTCTCTCCAGGGAGCTGATACAAGTAACACATATTTGGATAGAAATGTAGGTTGTGAAGTAGCAGTCATGTATTGTTCTGGGTTTTACCCCGAGTTGTAAATGGTCTGGGCTTCTTCCTGTCCCCTTCTCTGCACCCTCCTGGGCGTCATTGTGATAATCCTCTGGGTATTGTCTGTAGTGACTCTTCTGTCCAGCCTTCTCTGGGTTGGATGCTGAGCTGAACTTCTTAGAGTTTAGGTGCTTTTAGGTTGGTGTCATTTCCAGGATCAAGAGCCACATTTCCTGGAAAGCCTTTCTTTTTATTTTATTTTACTTCTTTTTAATTTTTTGGCTGTATTGCATGGCATGTGGTATCTTAGTTCCCCAGCCAGGGACCAAACCTGCATACCTGCATCCTTGCATTGGAAGTGTGGAATCTCAACCACTGGACCACCAGGGAAGCCCTAGAGGCCCTTCTTAACCTGGATCTTGGCTCTCTTCAGGCATTCTTATTTGGGGCCCCGCTGGTGTCTCTCAGTTAGCCCTGTGGCCCAGCTGCTGGACATTGTCCCCCGGGTCCCTGTCCTCTCCTCTCTGCCCAGTTTGGTTTGGGTCTAACTGACCCATGCAGAAGTTTTCCTGCTTGTTCTAGCCTTAAGTGGATAGGGCCTGTTCCTTCAGCTATTGTTTATAACATTTGGCGGGGTCGGGGACAGAGGATATTATGAATAATCATTGTTGTAACATGACCCCAAAGTGGAAGTAAGAGAGCCTAATGGTTAAAGCAGCAGGCTCTGGAGTCTGATGACCTGGCTTGTAGCCGGGCTCCACCACGGAGTATTTGTGTGATCTTTAGACATTGACTTGGCCCTCAAAGTGGGGAGGGTATATCGACAGATAGTTATTGAATATACAGATGGTTGTTGGGAAGATTACATATCAAGCTCTCAGGATAGGACCTGGCTGGTGGAAGGTGCTAGATCACCTTCTTTAGAGGTGGGGGAACTGAGACATGGAGAAGCGGGGTTACTTCCTCAAGGTCACCCAGCTGGAAATGGAGGAATCGAGGCCCAAGCCCAACCTAGGCTGGCTCCAGAGTCTCCCCTCTTAGCCACCAAGTGGTATCAGCTCACCTCCCAGGCCTGACCTACTTCAGCCCTCTGTAACAGCTCCTACATGGCTGTCTAGCTTTTGGGCACGTCCCCTGGCTCTGTTACTGGTGTGCTGACCAGGTTTTAGGGAAGCTGAGTGGCTGTGCCCACTGAACCCACCAGTTTCTACTGGCCCATCACTCCCTCCACATGCTTGCTTTGTTCTCTGGGCTCCATCACCCAGATGCATCTCTTGTCCTCAGGGGAGCACTCTGTAATCATCCCCAAAGCCTAAAACACTCAGCACCACAACTGACATTATTTCCACCCAAGGAAGAAAGGGGTCCCTTGCACAAGTCTGGACAAACCAGCTCAGGTACAAAAGAACATCATGTTGGGCTTTCGTCCAGAACTCAAAACACACAAGCACACAATTATTTTTCAGGTTTAAAATTGTTCAGGAAACAATGTTCCAGTTTTCCAAGGCCTTGATTGTTCAGGTTTTGTCCAGGTTCATAAGGAGCTGTTTTGAAACACCACAAGAAAGTCTGAGGCTGGGGGAGAGAGAGCTTTTCTTCAGATCGGGAAGACTGGAAGAGCCTGGACCCTAGCCGGGCTTTGCCATGATTCTGGCCCCACTGCGAAGCCGGAGGCGGTTTGGCCAAACATCAGAACGAGGTGGGTGTTGCTTTGAATCGAGCTTTGTTGCAAAGGGAACATACAGGAGGAACTCCAGCTTGATAAATTGCAAAAGTGTGCTTTTTTCCTTTTCTTTTTGGTTTGAAAGTTTTAGCATTTTGCTAGACAGGGAATGTGGAAACAAGTCGGAGCAGTGACTGTGGAGGCAGGAAGCCTGGGTTCCTGTGCGGGCAAGTCTCTGGGACTCCCCAGACCTGGGGATATTTCCCCGGGTGGGATGGCCGGGTCATGTACCCCATAAGCCCGCACAGCAGCCACATCCAAAGTAGCAGCTTCTTATCTCTTTCCAGGGACACACACCGATGTCAGCAACCAGAGTCAGGTATAATTTCATTACTTGGAATCCCTTACTGATGCTTCATGAGACGTCCATTCAGAATGGAAACCGACACTCCTCGCTTCAGGCACAGTTTTAGTTACATGAATTTGATGAGTGAGCCCAGTCACTACCTTGATCTTTTAAATGGGGACCCATTATTCTAGTGCACATCAGGACTAAAATATTTGTTGCTTTATGAAAAGCTTTTTAATGCAATATCTTATCATATTTACAAAATAGAAATTAGGAGAAAGCTTTAAAAAGGATACCTACATAATGCAATATTATTTTTTTCACTTCTAAAAATTTCCAATTATGGAAATTGTACACATATACACAAAAGTAGATAGAATAGTAAAATGAACTCCTGCTGTGGACTAATTATTGTTTGTGTCTCCTTCTAAATTCATAAGCTGAAAGTGTAATCCCCAGTGATGGCATTTGGAGGTGGGGCCTTTGGAAGGTGACTAGGTCACAAGGGTGGAGCCTCACAGGGGATTAGTGCCCTTAGAGAAAGAGCAGGAGAGAATTTGCTTCCTCTTTGAGAAGACAGAGTGTACAAACCGGAGGGAGGATGGCTCTCCCCAGACACTGAATCTGTCAGCCCCTCAGTTTTGGACTTCCCATCCTGTGGAACTGTTGGGGAGTAAAGGTTTGTTGTTTAAGCTACCCTGTGTGTGTGTTAGTCGCTCTCAGTCATGTCCGACTTGCTGTGAACCCATGGACTGTAGCCCAGCAGGCTATACTGTCCATGCAATTCTCCTGGCAAGAAAACTGGAGAGGGTTGCCATTCCCTTTCCCAGGGTATCTTCCCGACCCAGGGATTGACCCTGGGTCTCCTGCACTGCAGGCGGATTCTTCACCATCTGAGCCACCAGGGAAGCCCTTAAGCCACCTTGTCTGTGGGATTTTGTTGCAGCAGCTTGAACTGAGACCACTCCATGTACCCACTATTGTTCAGTTGCTAAGTCACGTCCGACTCTTTGCGACTCTATGGACTGTAGTGCGCCAGGCTTCCCTGTCCTCCACTATTTCCTGGAGTTTGCCCAAACTCATGTCCCTTGAGTTGGTGATGCCATCCAACCATCTCATTCCTCTGTTGCCCCCACTACCAGTTTCAACAGTTAGGATCTCTTGGCCTATCTTATTTCCTCTATGCTCTCTCACCCTGGTTCCTCCACATCGTTTTGAAGCAAATCAGACATTATATAACTTTATCCATAAGTGTTTAATACGTTTGTCTAAAAGATAAGCACTGTTTCACTCTGACATTTTGTTAGGAAAAATTTCAAGCATACAACACAATTAAAACTGTATGTGCAACCATCTTGATTCTACTGTTCACATTTCACAGTTTCCCATTCAGGCACATTCCTGTCCACCTAACTATGCCTGTATCCATCCATCAAGCCATCTTGTTTTGTTTTTGATTTATTGTAAAATAATTTGCAGTCATCTGTACATTTCCACTTAAATGCTTCAACATGCATATCATTAGAGTTCAGTATTTGTTTACATTTTTTTTTACCATTGGATATAACATTTACATCAATGAAATACACAAATCTGAAATACACATTTGTTGCGCTTGACAAATGTAACTCAGCCTCCCAACAAAATATAAAAAGAAGTAATACCCAGAATGTTCCCTCATGCTTCTTTCCTAGTTAATCCCAACCCAATCTGATGTTTTCCCATTTAGAGTAGTCAAAATAATATTTTAGAAAATTTTTCTTATCTGTTGTAACAGAAAATTAACATAATATAAACTTCTTCTGGAAAGATTGATTTTCCCTCTAAATGTCTGGGATTTTTAAAACGTGTTTCCCAGGTTTTGGTTGTGGGGGCATGGAAGGGGCGCATTGGTTTCCAGCCTCATTGCCTTGCACTGTGTGTGTAAAACTTTGAGGAAAATGATTTATTGCTAGCGGAAATTTAAAAACTAATGCTCTAGTCCTTTCAGCTCCGAGTTTATGTACATTTGTAAACATTTTTGGCCACAAGGGTTCCTGGGAAGTTGTATACTTAATAGTGTCCAGAGTTACTTGGTCATGAGAGCCATCTGCCTAATCTTTCCTTGCAAAGAAGTCCAAGGGCTTTCAAGATTTCTTAAAGTGTAGCCAGGAGGTATTCTGTTCAAATTATCTTCTCATCCCCATCTCCAATCAATAAAACTCCAAACTGAAAACCTCCCCCAAGTTAACAATGAGACATGGGTTTTAGACCCTATCTTTCCTCGAGTACCAGATTGTTTTGTAATTCCTTGTCCCCTGAAATTCAAATGAAGTTAGAGTGAATGCCATCCTGAGAACAGGCAGTGCCTCTGCCTCCAAGGAGCTCTCTGGGCACCCTGGGGCGTGACTTGTTTTCCTTGTCACTCTGGCCTGGCTCCAACATCTGCTGAACTCTTCAGTGTCTGGGTCACCTCACTCTCCTCTGTGAGCTTTCTTCTGAGCCCTTGTAAAGGTTTAGGAATTTAGAGGTTTACATCAAAGAAATGAAAAACTTTAACAATTTTAATCCCAGAGATTCCCATTTCTAAAGAACCTCTTATCTGCTTAGTCATATTGTTCAGCTGTGCAGTCTCCCCTCTCCTCTTCCTGAAACTCCTATTTTTTTCCCATGTAGAATTTTTTTTTTCCTTTCTTTTTCCTTGCCTTTTTTCCCAAGATGCCCTCACCCTGCAGGCGTCTTGAGACTATTTTTCTTGTTACCACTATAAGAGAAAGTGGAGTACCAACATGAAGATTATATATATATGTATAAAATCTTGGCTTTAAGTTTAGAGAAACCCACTTAACTGCCTGACTCTATATTCTCATTTGTAAAATGGAAATGGAGGCAATGCCAGCCTTCGTGAAGATCAGTTGTGACAACATATTTGAAAGCATTTTGTAAACTGAAAAGTGTTTGTGCAAACAACCTAAAAGTCCATCAGTGGATGAATGGAAAAAGAAATGTGGTGTATATGTGTGTGTGTGTGTATATATATATATATATAATGGAGTATTATTCAGCCATAAGAAAGAAAAGGGTTTTGCCAATATCTTAAAATATGCCTGGTAGCTGCCAGATGCCCAAGGGTTGTCTTCTGAATCATCTTCGCTTAATAGACTGATCGACAAGCATGTATTGACTTATAAATCCATCCATTAGATTTCTAGTTCAGGTTCAACTGATATTCTCTATATAGCTGAGCAAGTTAAATTAGGAAGTTATAGGAAATAACCTTGTTATTAATATGAGTTCTAAGCAAAAATCTGTGGTGATGACAGTAATAATAGCAATGACCACTTCTTGAATGTTTGCCAGCTGCCTGGTATTGCGCCCTTGTGGGTAACCTGCGATGCTGAGCACAGCCACAGTGAAAGTACAGGGAGGGTGAGAAGGGAGGTCGGGGAACTGCTGCCACAGGTGTGGCCCAGACCAGGTCTCACAGGAGATGCAGTGGGCCCCTACTTCGCTCAACCGGAAGATTCTAGCTGAAACAAAGGAGAGTCTACTAGTAAAGGATAGGCACAGAGGGGTGGGGTCTTGTAGCAAGTGCTCAGTCCGTTAGGTATATTCTCTTGCCTCCTTCCAGGTTTTCCTTTGATTCCTGCCTGTCAGGATAGAGCTGGGGGCCCGAGGAGTACAAGGGGAAATAAAGCACGCAGACATAGATGAGCTGCTAGGGGAGGAGCAAGGACGAACTAGGGCGGGGGCCCCTCCCTTCTCTATCTCCTCTCTCTCACTGTCCCTCCCATTTCCTTCGGTCCCCCTCTTCTTGAAAATCGAATACCTAAATATGTGCCCAGCTTAGACGATGGAGATACACTGCTGGGTAAGACAGATAAGATCTACGGTCTTCAATTTCTAAAGGGAAAGACAAATGGTAAGTAAGTAAACAAAGAAAAGTCAAAGTGAAGTCACTCAGTCGTACCGACTCTTAGCGACCCGATGGACTGCAGCCTACCAGGCTTCTCCGTCCATGGGATTTTCCAGGCAAGAGTACTGGAGTGGGTTTCTTCTCTAAACAAAGAAATACACATAAAGAAATTTGAAAAAAAAAAAAAAAAAGAAGAAGGTGATGTGACAGAGACGGACTAAACCAGGCTTGTGATTGCCACACCCCTGCATAGCTTTCTCTGAGGTTGACCACACGGGGCACTGCCAGTGGTTTAATGCTCTACATTAAAGTCACCATCTTGCAATTCTTAATGTTTCTAACAAGGGGCCTTGTATTTTCCTTTCGCCTTGTCCTGGGCCCAGCCTGAGGGCAGAGGGAGTAGTGAGGCAGAGCAACGTGGGCACGTCTTGTTGAAGCAGGAATCGTCTGTGCACAGAATCATTTTCTCATACAGCCGTTGGAGGAGGCTGTAGAATCCCCTTTCTCTGAAGAGTCTTAAAAACGGCACAAAGCCTCACGCTCCTGCCACGTGTAAACGTGTGCGGCTCTGCTTAATGGCAGGCAACATGGGCATTATTCTGGAGGAACCTGCCTCCCTGTCTACAAATGCTTTGTGAGAACAGAGAACTTCAAGGAGGGTCAGGGCATCCACGTGGCATTGAGTTTTTCTTTTCTAGTTGTTACATAAAAGTTTTGTGAAGAAACCATTTCCCCCTTTTTAAAGGCTGCATTGAACTTCACAAAAACTTGAGTGAGAGAGCCTGAAACGATCCAGGAGATGCAAGGGAGTGTTCCCACCCGGCACACTGTGCCAGTTTGTTCAGGGCATGTGAAATGCTGGCCAGGGCTGCTGTAAACCGTTGTCTGGGAAAAGCTGAGAGCATTTTGATGACAGGCCCCACTGCATATTTAAAAAGGAAGTTATAATGACTGCCCTTTGACATGTGTCCCGGTAAATACAGAAAACCATCTAGTTTTCCAAAAATATTTGAAATAATTTTTTTTTTTTGTTTTCCACAATAAGGGGAGAGATAATATGTTCCTTCTAGAAACAGGGCTTCCCTTGTGGCTCAGCTGGTAAAAAATCTGCCTGCAATGCAGGAGACCTGGGTTTGATCCCTGGGTTGGGAAGATCCCCTGGAGAAGGGAAAGGCCACCCACTCCAGTATTCTGGCCTGGAGAATTCCATGGACTGTATAGTCGATGGGGTCGCAAAGAGTCAGACATGACTGAGCGACTTTCACTTTCACTTTCTAGAAACTGAAGGCCTAGTTGTTTCTGCAGATTGCATTTGAAGCAATCAGTTCTGGGAATCATGGGTGTGGGTTGTCTGATGCTAACTTTAATCCAGAGGTGGATTTGAATTATTGGCATTATTTTAGAAACTTTCCTCTCCCTGTTGAAAAGGATAGGAGGACAACAGCCGAGCAAAGAGACTTTTGTCGAGCGTGTGCTCATGCTCTGTGTGTTAGCTGCTCAGTCGTGTCTGACTCCTTGTGACCCATGGACTGTAGCCCGCCAGGCTCCTCTGTCCATGGGATTTTCCAGGCAAGAATACTGGTGTGGGTAGCCACTCCCTTCTCCTGAGGATCTTCCTGACCTGGAGATGGAACTCAGGTCTCCTGCATTGCAGCCAGATTCTTTATCGTCTGAGCCACCAGGGAAGCCTGTGCTCATACTATGCTAGGTATTTTGATGGCCAATGAGAGAAGTGTTGATTGAATTTCTTAACCTTTAGTGATACTCTCTTCCATATATCCTGTTGCTTGGTATGTATTATGTGTGTGCAGGTACTTCGTATCTTTTTATTAGTTGCTTTTTTTTCCTGAGGGAAGATGGTCAATGTTTTTATTTCCCCTCATCTAGGTAGATTTGAAGTACATATCATGATGGGAGAAAAATTACTAGACAGAGATTTAAGGGAAGTAGCTGCAGGCAATTATAGAAATCATGTTAGGAAAGAAATATGCCTTCAAGAAACTCCACCTCTTATCTGGGTGGAGAAACAATTAGCGAACAATACGAGACAGTATATAATCAAGTGCTAAATTGTGTGGTAGGGATAATGAGTGCTATAGGAATTCAGAGAAAAGGAGCAGAAGACTATGGAACAATTCACAGCATTTTGTGCCGACAATCCCACTTCCAGGGAGCGATGTCTGCATTTTCTCTGAGAGTTGATTGTGAGGCTCACCTGGCCCGCTTTGTGAATCTATCATTAATGGGCAAGATTGGGTCTTTTGTATGTTCTATTGCATATCAGTTCTGACGGAGCCACGATAAATGGGATGTAGAAACCAGTAACTTAGAGCGAGTCCTCCGTCCGGGTGAGTATGCTGACAAGACCGTCTCTGCATGACAAGCGCCAGTTTCAGTCTCCCTGACAACAATTTCTGAAGAGTTGAAAGCCATTAAGGGGTGGATCTCTACAGTGATAGCCTACATTTTCCAAGGGATAAATCTTTTCTGCTACAGAGGTTGGCAGCTGAATTTCGGTTCCCCTTGCCCGTGCCCTTACCCCCCACCCCCAACACACACACACACTCTTCACAGAGCAGCTCAAAGGCTAGCAGCAGCTGATGGGGATGGTAAATATTTTTTGCAGAGTTCGAGATGGTAGGGGGAAAATCTCTCCTGATTTATAACGAGACATCACCTTCTCAGTGTGAAGGGTTAAAGTCAGTCAGGCTGTGAATGTTTGTAGCTTTCAGCTCTTCCCCAGGAAGTGCAATACTTAGAGATTTTGAAAGATCCTGACATACCTGAAGTTTTGACACACTTATGTCCTAAAAGAGAAATTCTCCACCAGGTATATGTGGTCCATTTTCTCTGACAGATGTGAGAACAAAAAGCTTCAAGAGAGCTGAACCAGCTTGAGCAATCAGTTTGAATCTATATTCAAGTCAAGCTCCAATCAAAGAATGCTGATTAATTAAGACCCATTTAGCCTGCCTATAGCAGGATGGTTAACTATACCCCATTGCTTGTCAGAGACACCAGTTTGGTTGAACTAATTTGTCTGTCATGGTTTGTAGTGGACACAAACCCAGAAGAGGCCCCTTCCCACCCCATTTTATTGCTTTGGTTTTGTTTTGTTTTTTTTCTGTACTACAGAAATGGTATGGACCTAACAGAAGCAGGAGATATTAAGAAGAAGTGGCAAGAATATACAGAAAAACTATTCAAAAAAAGATCTTCATGACCAGGATAACCATGAGAGTGAGATCACTCTCCTAGAGCCAGACATCCTAGAATGTGAAGTCAAGTAAGCCTTAGCAAGCATCACTATGAACAAAGCTAGTAGAGGTGATGGAGTTCCAGTTGAGCTGTTTCAAATCCTAAAAGATGATGCTGTGAAAGTGCTGTACTCAATATGCCAGCAAATTTGGAAAACTCAGCAGTGGCCACAGGCCTGGAAAAGGTCAGTTTTCATTCCAATCCCAAAGAAAGGCAATGCCAAAGAATGTTCAAACTACTGCACAATTGCACTCATCTCACATGCTAGCAAAGTAATGCTGAAAATTCTCCAAGCCGGGCTTCAACAGTACATGAACCAAGAACTTCCAGATGTTCAGGCTGGATTTAGAAAAGGCAGAGGAACCAGAGATCAAATTGCCAACATCTATTGGATCATCAAAAAAGCAAAAGAGTTCCAGAAAAACATCTACCTCTGCTTTATTGACTCTGTCAAAGCCTTTGACTGTGTGGATCACAACAAACTGTGGAAAATTCTTCAAGAGATGGGAATACCACCTGCCCTGCCTCCTGAGAAATCTGTATGCAGGTCAGGATGCAACAGTTAGAACTGGACATGGAACAACAGACTGGTTCCAAATAGGAAAAGGAGTACATCAAGGCTGTATATTGTCACCCTGCTTATTTAACTTATATGCAGAGTACATCATGAGAGACGCTGGGCTGGATGAAGCACAAGCTGGAATCAAATTTACCAGGAGAAATATCAATAACCTCAGATATGCAGATGATACCACCCTTATGACAGAAAACAAAGAACTAAAGAGCCTCTTGATGAAAGTGAAAGAGGAGAGTGAAAAAGTTGGCTTAAAACTCAACATTCAGAAAACTAAGATCATGGCATCCAGGCCCATCACTTCATGGCAAATAGATGGGGAAACAGTGACAGACTTTATTTTTTTAAGCTCCAAAATCACTGTAGACAGTGACTGCAGCCATGAAATTAAAAGACACTTGCTTCTTGGAAGAAAAGCTATGACAAACGTAGGCAGCTTGTTAACAAGCAGAGACATTACTTTACCAACAAAGGTCCGTCTAGTCAAGGCTATGGTTTTTCCAGTAGTCATGTATGGATGTGAGAGTTGGACTGTGAAGAAAGCTGAGCGCCGAAGTATTGATGCTTTTGAACTGTGGTGTTGGAGAAGACTCTTGAGAATCTCTTGGACTGCAAGGACATCCAATCAGTCCATCCTAAAGGAAATCAGTCCTGAATATTCATTGGAAGGACTGACTGATGCTGAAGCTGAAACTCCAGTACTTTGGCCACCTGATGCAAAGAACTGAGTCATTGGAAAAGACCCTGATGCTGGGAAAGATTGAAGGCAGGAGGAGAAGAGAATGATAGAGGATGAGATGCTTGGATGGCATCACTGACTTGATGGACATGAGTTTTAGCAAGTTCTGGGAGTTGGTGATGGACAGGGAGGCCTGGCATGCTGCAGTCCTGGGGTCGCAAAGAGTCAGACATGACTGAGCGACTGAACTGAACTGAACTGAAGTATGGGAATAGGAGCAAGCCCATGGATGCTCAGCAGGTATTACTATGTTTAGATTTTAATATGCTTTTAAAAATTAAGTTATTTTTGCAAGGTATTATTTTCTGTCTCAGTGGGTAAAAAAATTGTGATTGCAAAAAAGAATATTTCATGTTTTTTGTCTACAGAACATTGCTGTTTTTATATCAAGGCCTGAATTCAGTCACTGAGTGGAACTAGACTATGAAAGAGCATCTTTTTAAAATAAATTTATTTATTTGTTTTATTTGGCTGCAGTGGGTCTTAGTTGCAGTGTGGAATCTAGTTCCCTGAAAGTGAAGTCAGTCAGTCGTGCCTGACTCTTTGCGACCCCATCGATAGTAGCCTGCACCAAGCTCCTCTGTCCATGGGATTTTCAAGGCAAGGGTACTGGAGTGGGTTGCCATTTCCTTCTCCAGGGAACCTTCCCAACCCAGGGATCAAACCCAGGTCTCTCACATTGTAGACAGACGCTTTACCGTCTGAGCCACCACCAAGGGTTAAACCCAAGCCTCCAGCATTTCGAGCATGGAGTCTTAGCCACTGGACCGCTAGGGAAGTCCCTGTGAAAGAGCGTCTTGCAATCAGGACCTCCCTGCCCTACCCCTTTTGGCAACCATAGTAAAGAACATTATCTGGCAGTTGATAATAATAATAATGATAGAGGGGAGGAGAGGGCGAGATGTATGAAAAGAGTAACGTGGAAACTTACATTACCACATGTAAAATAGATACCAACGGGAATTTGCTGTATGGCTCAGGAAACTCAAACAGGGGCTCTGTATCAACCTAGAGCGGTGGGATAGGGAGGGAGATGGGAGGGAGGTTCAACAGGGAGTGGATATATGTACACCTATGGCTGATTGATGTTGAGGTTTGACAGAAAACAGTAAAATTATGTAAAGCAATTATCCTTCAATAAAAAATAATTTTAAAAAAAGCCACTATGGAGAACAGTGTGGAGATTCCTTAAAAAACTGGAAATAGAACTGCCTTATGATCCAGCAATCCCACTGCTGGGCATACACACTGAGGAAACCAGAAGGGAAAGAGACACATGTACCCCAATGTTCATCGCAGCACTATTTATAATAGCCAGGACATGGAAGCAACCTAGATGTCCATCAGCAGATGAATGAATAAGAAAGCTGTGGTACATATACACAATGGAGTATTACTCAGCCATTAAAAAGAATACATTTGAATCAGTTCTAATGAGGTGGATGAAACTGGAGCCTATTATACAGAGTGAAGTAAGCCAGGAGGAAAAACATAAATACAGTATACTAACGCATATATATGGAATTTAGAAAGATGGTAACAATAACCCGGTGTATGAGACAGCAAAAGAGACACTGATGTATAGAACAGTCTTATGGACTCTGTTGGAGAGGGAGAGGGTGGAAAGATTTGGGAGAATGACATTGAAACATGTAAAATATCATGTAAGAAACGAGATGCCAGTCCAGGTTCGATGCACGATACTGGATGCTTGGGGCTAGTGCACTGGGACGACCCAGAGGGATGGTATGGGGAGGGAGGAGGGAGGAGGGTTCAGGATGGGGAACACATGTATACCTGTGGCGGATTCGTTTTGATATTTGGCAAAACTAATACAATTATGTAAAGTTTAAAAATAAAATAAAAAAAAAGAAAACTAAAAAAATAAAATAATAATAATGATAGGTTATATTTCTTCAGCCCTTACCATGGGCAGATATATGGTTTCTTATCATCTTCATAACAATTATGTGGTTCATTGTACAGATGAGGAA
The DNA here is from genome assembly GCF_055505025.1 of Bos grunniens. Taxonomy (NCBI): domain Eukaryota; kingdom Metazoa; phylum Chordata; class Mammalia; order Artiodactyla; family Bovidae; genus Bos; species Bos grunniens. Next base: position 113,989,040 of record NC_141166.1, on the reverse strand, counting down.
GCATCTTAAAAGACAGTATCTTGCCCCAAGTTACAGTAGCTAGAGAGTAGTAGAACTGGGCTCCATCCCATACAGTTTCATGCCAAATCCATGCACTTGACTGTTATTCAATTGTGACCAACATGGTCTGGTTTGACAGGTTTTGATGCACTGTGGAAAAACCTCTTGTAAATCTGGATGCAATTGAGAGCAAGGACAACCAGGTCAAGAAATCCAAGGGCAATGGGAGAGCTGCTTTAGTGAGACTGAGATTGATGGAGCAATGCCTTCTTTTTCTTGAGATGGATGTATTAGGCAGTCTGCTTGCCTTGCTAGTAAAGAGTGCTTGTCTGAGTTCTCCATCCCTCAAGATTTTGAGCAGCTTCTAGCTAGCTTAGGTGACAGTCTCCTAAAGTTTTTTACTTCCCATTGAACAAAATTTGAGTCAAGAAACATCTCTATGAGTGAGAAAGGATGAAGTTGGAGTTTTTCCCAAAGGAATTGATTACACATAGGTGTAGGTTGGATATCACCCTGGTGGCTCAGACAGTAAAGAATCTGCTGCAATGCAGGAGACCTGAGGTTGATCCCTGGGTTGGGAAGATCCCTTGGAGGAGGAAATGGCACCCCACTCCAATATTCTTGCCTGGAGAATTCCATGAACAGAAGAGACTGGTGGGCTACAGTGCATGAAATTGCAAAAGAGTTGGACATGACTAGGCTGGATAACTACTTCTATCATTTATTCAGGGCCAGTGAAGTCACTTGATTGATCCTGTTTACACAGTCAAAGAAGGTTATTCCCAGATCAGCCAGTCAAGGCTCTCACGTGCTTAAACAATATGGCCATTATGGTAGAAGTTGGATTTGCCCAGTTATTATCTGACTTGCTAAATTTGCATCGGTCCTTCTCCCATGTGCTTGTAACACCTCATCATCCCTGTAAACAAATGCAGCAATTTTTCATGCCTTTCATTCTCACTAAGCAAAAACCATTAGGTATTGATTCTCTTTTAGTGAATGTACCATAGAGATTTCCCTTCAGTGAAAACAGCAGAAACATTATTCAATATATCATATTTCTGGAAAGATTACTACTGATTTTTATTAGATCAAAGGTTGAATTCCTTTAAGCCCATTTTTAGTCTTCTTACAGGATTGGATCTGTTTAGCTTTTGCTTTCATGGCCTTTACAGGACTTGTATGGCATGTCAAGAACAGAAGTGAAACTTACTTCTGAAGAACTTGTCTTAACAGTAGTGTGGTCAAGTCACACCCTAGAAAGATTTATGGTCTAGGAAGTCTGGTAATAGCTGGAGTTTAAAACTAGTTTAAAACAAAGCCCAAGCTCCCTTACAAATGAAGTGGCCAATTAACTGGGGCTGAAAAGGAAAAGTCTTTCTAAGTGCTTATTTCACTAACGTATCATTTTCAAGTTGTTATTGGGACAAGCAAGACTTACTCCAGTCTGACTTTGATGAATGGGAGTTGTCATTGCAATTACTTGTTTTTTTGTGGGTTGTCAAGAACGCTTGAGGGTTTGTATCAGTATCATTAGAACCAGCATCGGATGGTTCTAACTTCAAGATCAACTCTAAATCCATTCCTTTATTTGAGGCACCCCTTTCCTGAATGACAATGAGATAATTTTCCAAACTTGTTGGAACCATGCTGTTAATAAAAGTGTCACTAACAGAAAAGAAACCCTCATCAAGACTTCAGTGTTGCCTCACTTGCAAAGGGAGTTACTAAACACCCTGGAAAAGACACCTCTCAGCTACTGCTTTTGAGCTCTCCCTGGGGCATTTTCCAGCAACTGTCTTTTACCTCCATCATCCAAAACTTGCCAAGGAAGCTTACAGTTAGGGAATAACTCACTCTTGTCTGCCTTTGTTTCCTTGTCTCTAGGACTGAAGGGAGTAATCTTGGGGAAATTCCCAGTTAATACCAAAAAGCAATCAACCAACTCAAACTGTTGGTGAAGTACAGGGAATGAGGAAGAGTTTTCTTCCCTCATGTTTTGGATAAACTCCACTCTAATTTGCCTAACACAGAATCAGATTGTGTGCCCCCCAATCCATGTTCATTTTTGAAATCCTTCTCCTCCACTCAGTATCTCTTCCTGTTATTTTTTTCAGAGTCTAGAACTGAATCAAACCTGTGAACCACTCAATAAAAAATATTGGGTATTGATTAAATGAAGGGACTATGGAAGATTAAAAATGGCTGCAAATACCATTAAAAAGTGGGGTCTTTCCCCACTCCCCTTGACTCTGCACAGGCTTTGAGACTACTTTGACCAATAGAATATGGCAGAAGGGTTTCTGTGGCAGTTTCGGGGCCCAGCTCTCAAGAAAGATGCAACTTCCACTTCCTGTCTCTTGGAGCACTCTCTCTTGGAGCTCAGAACTTCCAACAGAACCCAGAAGTTCTGTTGCTCTGACGCTGCTATTCTGGAGAGACCACTCTCTGGTCCACAGTCTCAGCTAACTGCTGGTTGGAGACTGTGAGAATAGTCTCTAGAGCCTTCTAAATGAGACTGCCTGTCTCAGCCCATATTTCTAATCCACAAAATCATGAGATTTCATGATTACTGTTTTAAGTCATTCAATAACCTCAAATTAGGATAAATGTTTTGCTAAAATCTGAACTCTAATGCCGCTTTGAAAAACCGCAGTGGCAATGAGCTAATGTGAGTAAAGGGCTTATCACAGTGGCTAGAACCCAGTAAACACTCAGTGAAGGCTCGCTTTTGTAACTATTACTGTAATATTATCCCAACTGTTCTCCTTGTTCTTAGCTTTTGCCTCTAGGTTCCATGTTTAACATCACTGTCAGAATAAACTTCCCAAATCATAGTCATATGTTTAGTATAGCAATTGTCTCTCCATTAAGAAATCTTGTCTTTCTTCTCAGTAACAGAACCTTTGTATGCTGCTTAGGTATATGGAGGCCCAAACTAAAGATTACATTTCCCAGTCTCCCTTGTGGCTGGGCAGAGCCATACAACTAAATTTTGTCTAATGGTGAAAGTCGCTCAGTTGTGTCCAGCTCTTTGGGATCACAAAGACTGTAGTCTGCCAGGCTCCTCTGTCCATGGGATTTTCCAGGCAAGAATACTGAAGTAGGTTGCCATTCCCTTCTCCAGGAGATCTTCCCAACCCAGGGATTGAACCTGGGACTCCTGGATTGCAGGCAGATTCTTTGCAGCCTGAACCACCAGGGAATCTGAGTCAATGGTAGTTAAGCAAAAGTGGTTGTGCAACTTTCAGGAAGTGTCTGTCAAGGGAGAGACATGGCTTTCTCCTCCTCTGTGCTGCTTGGAGTTTAAGTATGTTACCTAGAGCCCATTTACCATCTTAGACAAGGTTAGCAAGGGTCTCATCCTTAGGGTGGCCTTCCCTGGTGGTTCAGTGGCAAAGAATCTGCCTGCCAAGCAGAAGATGTGGGTTTGATCCCTGGAGGAAGAAATGGCAACCCAGTCCAGTATTCTTGCCTGGAGAATCCCATTAACAAAGGAGCCTTGGACAGAGGAGCCTGGCGGGCTATAGTCCATGGGGTCCCAAGAGATGGACATGACTTAGGGACTAAGCAATAACAACATCCTTTGAGTGGTGGGGGATAAAACTGGAAGGACTGTGGGATCCTGACCCATTTGTGGAATTGCCTTAGTAGCTCTGGATTCTCATCTCTGGATTTTCACTTAAGAGAAAAAAATCTTGTGGATTTAAGCTTTTTTTGTGGGGGGGTGGTTACAGGGTGTCAAATAAAAGTAGCTCTATCTAATTTTAACTAAAAGACCTACTACTTATTAGATGTAGACTATGAAGGTGAATAAAAAAATGAGGCTTCTGCTCTTCTGGATGTCCATCTTCTTGGGAAGGTATAAATGAATAGAATAGTAAAGGGCTATAGAATAGATGAAACATTTAATTTCACATTTTATGTGTACCAAGGACAACTTTCCATTTATTCTCTCCCCTTGTCTTCACAATGGTCCTGTGAAATAACAGTTGTTAAATCTATTTTAGAGAGGAGGAAAAAGACTCAGAAAGTTTGGGTCGTTTGCTTAGGGTCATGTTTGTAAGAGGTAAACCCCGAATCTACATCCTTCTCTTCTGGCTCCAGTCTGTCACTATTTCTGTCATATCACATTGCAATAAGGAGGATATTATTGAATTCAATCAATGAGATAACTTTTACAAAAATAAGTACATATTTAGAAGACACAGATGGATGGGAAGGGGGTTCCAGAAGGGACAGAAAAGCTTAAGTGGTGCAGCATGGACAGGGCATGCTGGGAACATGGCAAGTCTGGGCTGCTGGAAAACTGAGGGCGGTCTGATTATGAAGGGCTCTGAGGCTGTGCTTTCTTTGCCTTCATACCATGCTTTTCTGCTTTCTTATAGTCTTAGGCAGGCTCTCCCCTCCGTGAGTCTAGCTTTCTCTCCCTTATAAAATGAAGTTAGTAGGGACTCCCCAGTGATCCAGTGGCTAATATTCCTCACTCCCAATGCAGGGAGCCTGGGTTCAATCCCTGGGCAGGGAACTAGATTCCACATGCCGTAACTAAGAGTTCACATGTCCTGTGTGTGAGCTAATGATTCCGCATACCATCACTAAGACCTGGTGCAGCTGAATAAATAAATAATAATTAAAAAATAAAATGTAGTAATAACTTTTATATCAATCAGGACACCTAATGCTGGTTGCTACAACAAGAAGTCGACAAATCCTGATTGCGTGTCACCATAAAGGTTTATTACCTGCTCCTTGTGGCTCAGATGGTAAAGCATCTGCCTACAATGTGGGAGACCCAGGTTCGATCCCTCGGTCGGGAAGATCTCCTGGAGAAGGAAATGGCACCCCACTCCAGTACTCTTGCTTGGAAAATCCCATGGACGGAGGAGCCCGGTAAGCTACAGTCCATGGGGTCTCAAGGAGTCAGACATGGCTGAGCGACTTCACTTACTTCACTTATAAATTCTAAGGCAGTTGTCAAGGGGAGCAAGGTTATGTGTATGTGTGTGTGTGGTAAGGAGTAGAATTCTAGAATAAACAATGACTCAGGTTTCCTTGAGGGCATTTTTTTGTAGTGCTGTCATATTCTGAGACTTCCTTGGAGTTCTTTGCTGAATTCTGTGCATTCAGCTGGCTGCTAAGTAGTAAGGAAGTGTGGAGTATTACATAGGTTTGATGATCAGGCTCGAAAGTGGCATCCTTCTTGTCTGTCCGTAGTTCATTGACCAGACTGAGTAACATGATTCCAACCTAACTGCAAGGGGGAAAATGTGATTAGGCACCGCTAGCAAGTATCAGCCACAAAACTCCAACTTCTTCATGGAGGCAAGCTAAGAGTTTAATGAAATCATATGTGTGCAAGTACTCTATAAAATTCCTGGAGTGTAATTTGCATCAGGTTTCATTTCTTCATGTTTGCATGTCCAAATCTTACCTATTTTTCCAGTGTCACCTTCCCTGTGGAGTCATCGTGAATCCCACTCTTTCTCTCTTTGAGCATCTCGATAGTCAAAGGTTATCTTTGTCTTTCAACACTTTATTGCACTATTTGAATCTTTATAATTTTCTTTATACATCTTTTGTCTGTTTATACATCTTTTTATCCTAAGGACATGTGACCGTGGTTGGCACAGTGTCTTGCATATATAGTGTGCAAGTTTTGATAAATGATTGATATTTTGCATTCCAAAAGATTCACTTTCTAGGGTAACCAGCATATTCACCTAAACATATTTGAGTCTCTCATCACTTTCTCCTACCAAGTTGCTGTGTAAAGAGGACATAATGTTGAATCAAGCATGAAAATGAAAACCAAGATTATATAAAATTGACCATAAACATTAGTTGGTTTAGTGCATATTTAACCAAGAGAGAAAGTAAGGACTATAAGGCAAAGAGACCCATGTTCAACAGTGGACAATCACCTCTCCCTTGACTTCATTGTTCTCATACCTGTCTCCTGGCTGCTGGGAAGGAGGGTCTGGGTTGCTTACAGCAAGACAGAGGGGCTTTGGACAGTCACAACTGAGACTCTCGCCCAGCTCTCACTAGAGGGAAGCTTTCCCTTGTCTGTCTACCACGCCATTGATATCTAATTATCATGGTTTATGAATGTTTACAGGATTCCCTGGTGGCTCAGATGGTAAAGCATCTGCCTGCAATGCAAGAGACCCGGGTTCGATCCTGGGTCAGGAAGATCCCCTGGAGAAGGAAATGGCAACCCACTCCAGTACTCTTGTCTAGAAAATTCCATGGATGGAGGAACCTGGTGGGCTACAGTCCATGGGGTTGCAAAGAGTAATAAAGGCCCTTCCCACTTATGCAGAGACTTAGTTGCACATTTTTCTGGTCTAAATAAAACCCACATAGGTTCTGGTATACCTGTAGTATTCTATTTCCATGTGAAAGCTACATTAAGTGGGTCATTTTCCTCCTTCCAAAAGAATTCTCTACAAAATGGAGGGAACACATGTGTACCTATGGCTGATTCATATTGATGTATGGCAGAAACCATGATAATATTGTAAAGTAATTATTCTCTAAAATAAATAATTAAAAAACAAAAGAATTCTCTACCAAATAACTTACTATGTACTCCCTTAAATAACAAGATTCTTTGTTATATTGAGAGCGTGATTCTCTTTACCAAAATGCAATTACATACAGCATTTTGAGAACTCATGTAGCATGAACTCTTGTACTTACTTGGTGGGGTATTGGCTGGGCTTTGGATAGTAGCGAGTCTGTCTTCTGGTCTATCTCTAATTTTTCCTAGTTTTAAATGAAATCTTTGGCCTCATTTACTTTTTTTTTCAATTTTATTTTCCCATTAGGGAAGCACATGGCTCTCAGATGAATGTGCTGAAGGAAATGCACCAGGAAATCCCAAGCAGGGTGCAATCAGTCACTATTAATGCTCACAAGTATCAAAGCTGCTTAAAGAAATACGACTGCTTATGAGATGGGTGATAAAATTAAATTCATGAAGCAGTTCCTTCTCCATGGGTGATTTCTTGGTGCTGAAGAACTAGAATTTCATGCACACTGTGAGTACCAGAACTCCACACTGCAGTTAGCACACTTTAAAGAACAGGTATTGAATTTTAGCTGAGTCTAGCATCATCTTTTTCAATTCCAAGGACAGCTGTTAAATTATGAAATATTTTGAGATTATAAAGCTCTTGCCTCTGAGAGATCTTCTCTTTTTTCTTTAAGATCAGCATCTATGAAATTTTATGTGAAGGAGTTGACAACTTTGAAAATCAGCAGATATTTAGCGACTATCTTTAAGTTGGTATTAAACCTTTTAAAAATCAATGACAAAGTTATAAAAATGGGTTTGATGTTTCAGGCACATCTGCTTAACCATGTAACCTGAAGATAGAGTAATTTGAATCTGGTTGATTGTGAAAGGAAATTAAAATAACACATATCATTTGATGAAACCATCTTCATAGAATTCTAATTTAACTCAAATAATAAGTATTTCAATGGTTCTCCTATGTGCTTATTTTTAGTCTCGTATTCTGTAAGTTACAAGAGAGTTGCATTCATGCATGTGAAATGTAATTCTCTTCTTGTAAAAACTTGACACAATGCTTATCCGTTTGATTTGATTGCATTTGTGTGTTCATTAATATAATTGAAACACGTAGCTTCCCCCAAGTTTTCACAGGTTCATTCCTAACTAGCTGTTGGCATTTCTCACATTACATGTTAGTATAACAGAGTTAGGCCAATTTATTCATGAAATAGGAAAAAGTTGATCAGAGGAAGGGAGGGGTGGGCTCAGACCACTCAGTACTGATTAGGGGGCTGTGGGCAGCCCTTGAAATCTCTACTGTTTTAACTTCTGAATTAAAGCTTCCAGGGAGACCTACATGGGCTCATGTGATATGGACTCAGGAAAGGACTATCTTCGGGAGAAAATCTTCACCAACTGGGCCCCAAACTGAAAGTCAATTTCCTAAGTATGTTCTATGTATTGGGCCTCCCAGAGGTAAAGAACCTACCTGCCAATGCAGGAGACGTAAGAGACATTGGTTTGATCCCTCAGTGGGGAAGATCCCCTGGAGGAGGGCATGACAACCCACTCTAGTATTCTTGCCTGGAAAATCCCACGGACAGAGGAACCTGGCGGGCTACAGTGCATGGGATCACATGGAGTTGGACACGACTGAAGCAATATATCAGGCATGCATGTTCTATGTATTTTCAGAGTAGTTTGAAGATAGATCGTGATAGTGGTGATGTAGAACTAGGATCTATGAGTTTGGAAGGAGAAAATGGAGGTTCTAATTCTTGCTTGGATACTTTTGAGCTCTGTGACATTACATGAGTGAGCTAATCTGAGTGTATTTCATCACAGGGCTATAAATAGGGGTTTAAATATAATAATTATGCAATCAGTATATGCTCTTCTAAACACCTGGCTTTTTTTGGGAGAGGAAAATATATATATATATATTCTACATATAAAGGTAGAAAATAAAAGGAATAAAGGAGGTGGTCAATAAAACAGACAAAGGAGTTTTAAATAGGGATAACTTTTCAAATCAAATATTTAAAACCCTATTTTTTGTCATTTACAGAGTAATGTGAGGATACCTGACTAAAAAGAATGAAAGAACTCCCTCTCTTATTTTAGTGTCTCATATGGTAACGAACCTGCCTGTAGCACAGGAGACCTGGGTTCGATTCTTGTGTCAGGAAGTTCCCCTGGAAAAGGGAATGGCTACCCACTCCATTATTCTTGCCTGGAGAATTCCATGGACAGAGGAGCCTGGTGGGCTACAGTCCATGGTGTCATAAAGAGTTGGACATGACTGAAGCGACTTAGCACGCATGCACTCTTATTTTTGCTTAAGTATTATACTTGTTTCACCACATAATAGAATTAGATTGGTTACTTAAGCAAAACTAATGCAATAAATTCATAGCAATCAGGGAATATTTCATTTGAAAAGCTCCACTTTTTGTTTTAATGACATGAAAAGAATTTGCTAGGCACCTTCTTTCTAATAATAGCTGTATTACTTTTTATCTTATATTGCTGTCCCATTATTTGCTTATATTCTTTTGGAAGGGGTCAATGTAAGTAATAAAACCAAAGATCTCTCAGCTCTTGTCCATACAGAAGGGGAGATCTATCAGGGTTGCTGTTTAAGCAGGTGTAATCAGAGGAGCAGTAGGTTCCAGGGATTCTCAAGTCAGGGAGGAAGTGATGCCTCAGGACTGGGCCTGTTGAAGAACACCATCAGCATCATAAAGACAGTTTCAGTTCAGTTCAGTTGGTCAGTCATGTCTCACTCTTTGTGACCCCATGGACTGCAGCATGCCAGGCTTCCCTGTCCATCACCAACTCCCAGAGCTTGCTCAAACTCATGTCCATCAAGTCAGTAATGCCATCCAACCATCTCATCCTCTGTTGTCCCCTTCTCCTCCTGCCTTCAATCTTTCCCAACATCACAGTCTACTCTTTGAAAACTGGTTTGTCCATGACACTGAATAACCACATTCCTCTGTATATCTGAAGTGGTCAAAAATCTGTATTGGAATTAGCAGGTATCTTTGGAAGAGGGATTGCTGCCCCTTGTGAAATGAAAAGGCTAAAAGAACTGAGCTTCCTGTCCCGTGGTTTCAGCCCCTACCCTGGCAAGATTCATTAGACTAGTGTCTTTTCCATACAGGTAAAGTTTTGAATAAGAAAGGAAGTGTTGAATTTAGATGGGTAATCTTTTTTTTATGTCTAAAATACTAAAAGATCTGTTTTGGTATCTTGCAGTCAAATTCGGCAATTTCTCACTCTGTGTATATCACAAACAACAAGGAAATCACTCCTTATGTTAAGATCAATTAGAATATATGATTTAAAAATGTTTGTGAGACCTGCATCTGAATTGTGCCTAGATGATTTGAAGGAGGTTTGAGATGGATTTTGTTAAGAGCTGTATGGGAAACTGTGATATTTACACAGTAGCTTTAAAAATCTAATTGCAATTTAAAATTAATTAATTTAATTTAATATGATTGATAATTAATTAATTGTTGTTAATAGTTAACAAAACATTCACTTCACATTGCTGGTCCTTCTACCATCACATTTTTCTAACTTCATTTGTTTCAAATAACTGTTCTATGTGTATTACATTGAATTAGATATTTATCCTGAAGAAACATGCCCTAAGTTAGAGGTTCATAGTTAACAAAGAATGGTAAGCCAAGTTGCCAGAATGTCATGGATTATTTAGGAATTCAAACTCAGTTCGTGAATCCAGAAATTGTTTGTAGGAGCTGGGTTTTTTTTTTTTTTTCTTTCACTTCTGGTTTTGAAAATTTTTTTATTGGCTGAGTTTGTTTGCCTCAGAGTCACAGAAGCACAAGCTGTGGACTTATAAAACCCTAAAGTTGGTTGTTCTCTTATTGTTTCACATGAGATGAGAAATATTAGTGAGTTTGGATCACCAAAAAATGGGACTATGGTAAAGACTTAGAGAAAAGGAGAAAATGAAAGCCATGGGCCTTTGAATACCAGGGATTTTATTTGTATCATTTCTTTTTAGATTCCAGATATAAGGGATGTCATGGTATTTCTCCTTCTCTGTCTGGCTTACTTTACTCAGTATGACACTCCCTAAATACCAAGGATTTCAAAAAAGCTAATGGAAAACACAGAGGAAAGCATGAGAAAGAAAAGGATTTAAAAGGCTAGTATAAAAATGAAAAAGAAGATGGCCCATTCAAGAAGAAGTTGTGCAGGTTCCTTCGAGGAATCACAGGGTGGGAACTTGCATGGAAGAAGACATTGCCAGAGCAACATAGAAGGTAAACGGAGTGCAGTTACCTCCGCTGCAAATCTCAGTCTCACTACAGGGTCCTCAGCCTCCTGTGGGTATGGGGGAAAGAGGGGTGTGGGGGGCTCCCCTTGGTTCTAAGATGAAACTGTGCATTCAAATGGGAGCTGCAGCTGAGTCAATTTGGAGTTAACTGGAACACTTCTTAGTCGAGTTGTATTAGTTAGGGTTCTCCAAAGAAACAAAATCAATAGGATAAAAAATTATTTAGGAATTGGAGTAGGAATTGGCTCCCACAGTTATGGAGGCTGAGAGGCCCCACGATTTGCTGTCTGCAAGCTGGAGACCCAGGAAGGGCCTGGTATTGGTCCTAGAGTCTGAAGGTGGATGTCCTAGTTCAACAGACAAGAGAAGAAAATACTCTTCCTTTTTGTTCTGCTGGGTTCTCAACTATTGGATGACACCCATCCACCCTGGTGAGGGGGAAGCTTCTTTATTCAGCCTACTATTTCAATACTAATCTATTCCAGGAACACCCTCATAGACACACCCAGAAATAATGTCTTACTGGCTATACAGGCATCCCTTGTCCCAGTCAAGTGACACATAAAATTAACTACCAAACCTGTATGAAGGCTTGGAAGGTTGGAGGAATCAATGTAAAATACTTTGAAAAATAAGAGAACTGGTGGATGTAAGAAGAGGGAAGGCCAAGAACAGAACCCAAATGCAGCGAAATAATTTTTCCATGAGCCCAACCGACTGGCATTCCAACCATTTGTTTTTGAAGGGTTAGAAAAAAAAAGCACTGTTTTGGGAGTATAGATGCTGGAGTTGGAAAGATCTGATATTAAACCTTGGTTAACTCTAACCTTGAGTAAGTTTCCATCTCTGAGTCTTGCTTTCTGTTTGGGAAAGTAGGAGCACTAATAACTTCATTGCGGGGTTGCGAGTGACTTAAAAGGAAAAAATGAACGGAAAGCACATAGCTAGTGCTTAATTGTAGTAGCTATTAGTAAACTAGTAAAATTTTCTTGCTCTAGCACGACTCTGCTAACCACCTGTTGTGGGGTCCTAGGCCAGTGAGCTCATCTCTCTGGGTCTTGGTTTTCTCATCTAGAAAGTAGACCAGGTTGGTCTACTCTAGACTTTCTGAGGGTCTCCAACTTGCAAGCGTGGAGGAATCTTCTGGGGATCTTGTTTAAAGGCAAATCCTGATTCAGTGGGTCTGCAGGACGGTGGGTGGGTGGGGCCGGGGTGGGGGTGGGGGGGTGGGCCGTCAGTGAGTCTGCGGTGGGTGAGGCCAGGGAGTCTGCGGTGGGTGGGGCCGGGGAGTCTGCGGGGGGTGGGGCCAGGGAGTCTGCAGGTCCAAAGAGCTCTGAGGTGCGGCCAATGCTGCAGATCATGCTGCTGGCGATGCTGCTGGCACATGGGCCTTGCTTTCCCCGACCAAGGTCATCATCTAAGGTTGAACCTGCTAGGATACTATGAAAAGACAAACTGAAGTTGAACCCCTGAGCCTCTGAGGAAATGAGATGTTGTATTTTTCAATGAATAGAGAACATGGCAGAAGCAGGACATCTGGGAGCTGGGGGATCGGGCCTGGGGGAACTGGAGTAAGTGACTGACTAGCTGCAGTGGTAGGTATGGAGGTAGGGGTGGAGAAAACCAAAGAGGCTTGTATGTGGCAAATCTAACTTCCTATTTTGATTAGTCTCTAACTGGGACTTCACAGAACAATACAAACCCCATATTCTTTAATACCTTTCAAGGGGAACCACTGTAAAACTTCACTTTTTCTGAATTTAATCCATTACAGGCTCCTATACTTAGTGAAATTGCAACAATTCAACAAATGATATAATTGCCCTAAATACTGCTTTAATATAATTATGTGTAACTCACTGGAATATGCTATTGCATACTATAATATATTATGACATATAATGTTATCATAAAATTCCTTATCAAATGCAAGCCAATAATGCACTTCATGTGTTACTCAGGTGTTGGTGTTTTCATCTGATGCCATACAGATTTTTTAAAAATAATAGGAATGTAAATATATTTTTCAGTCAGCTAGGAGTAATGAAGGGGACTGAAATGAAAGGGAAGATCAAGGTTGTCATTTCTCAAAAGTGTGATCTGCAGATCACCTGCATCAATATTCCCTGGGCCCTAGATAAAATGCAGAATCCTGGGTTCCCTGCAGCTCTTACCAAATCAGAATCAACAGGGCAGGAAATCTGGGATATTCTTAGATATCCCGAAGCTTGAGACTTTTTGATCTGGATTTTGCCCCTCTTCAGTATCATCTGGAACCCAGGCATTGGTAAGTCTGGTTGGGCAGAGGGGACACTTGTGACCTCTATCCCCAGCTGTCTAGAAGATGCCTGCATATGTAGTCCTGCCAGGGTGCCTCATGCAGGATGTTCCCTGCCTCAAGCCTACTTCACTGCCTTTCTCCCTTGCTCAGTTTATGGCACCACCAAGCCATCCAGGTGCCCAGGTGAGATAGCTGGGAGTTGTCCTGACTCCTCCTTTTAAGCATTTCACCAGCTACTGAATCTGGTCAATTTCACCTCCAAAGTCATCCTCAAAAATGTCTTCTTTCCACTGTTTCTGTCTTCTACCACTTAGATCATGACTTTCACCTTTTAATCATTCCTTTAACAAGTATTTATCTGCTGGTTACGTACTGTAGCCACCTACTGTGTTGTTTGAAGGTGAACTGAAGAAAAAGAAGCAAGGGAAAGAGAAAGGAGTGTTGGGGAGTTTTTGGGTAGAGGAATGACATGATTCCCTGGTTCTAAAAGGGTCCCTCTGGCTGCTATATTGAAGGAGGCCCGGAGAGGGGAGAAGCAGGGGCAGGGAGGATGGTTAGGGTTCTAACGCAGTATTCCACACAAGAGATGATATTGGCTTTTATCAACCAGAGTGCTAACAGTGGAAATGGCGAGAAATCACTGGATTCTGGCTATAACCTAGAGGTGGGACCAACGAGAGCATTTGCTGACAGAAAGGACATGGGATGTGATAGAGAGTATATAGTCACGGAGTGGCTGAAAGAGTCACTGCCACTAACCACTAACCAAGCTGGGGAAGCTGCTGGGTCTGTGGTGGGAATGAGTAGGGGAGAGATGGGACATACTTGATCATTATCTCTCACTGGACCATCAAATGTCCTCTGACTTGATTTCTGTCCCTAGAGCCTTATTCTTCAAAGGACTGCCAGGGTGTTTATATCAAATTAAAAAAAAAAAAAAGGTTTCCACGGTCCTGCATAAAATCTTTCAGTGGTTCTCTGTTATGTGTAGGGTCAAGTTTAACGGTATGGGATCTATCCGTCTGTCTCCTCCCTGCCTCTCTAGTGTTCTAACTCTCTGGTACCCTGTGATACTGATGTGCTAGCAATTGTCTGCCGTGCAGGGATATCACTTGTCTTGCCTTTGCTTATGTCTCAACCTCTGCTTAGAATGCTCTTCTCATGTCTGTTCCTTGAGAGCAGGGCTGGTGTCTTACTCATTAGTCTATCCCCAGAAACTGGTACACTGTGTGCGTGCATGCTAATTAGCTTCAGTTGTGTCCAACTCTTTGCGACCCTGTGGACTGTAGCCACCAGGCTCCTCTGTCCATGGGATTCTCCAGGCAAGAATACTGGAGGGGGTAGCCATTTTCTTCTCCAAGCGATCTTCCCGACTCAGGGATTGAATCCACGTCTCCTGTGGCTCTTGCATTGCAGGAGGATTTTTTATTGCACCGGGGAAGCCCCATGAGTACAGTAAATAAACCAAACTAAAAGTCTCACTAGTGTTTCTAAGGTAGGATAATTATAATTACCAACACTTCACAGATGAAGAAATGGAGGTTCAGATCAGTTAAGCAACTTGAGCTTAAATTGATTGTTCCAAGGTCACAGAATTGAAAACACATCTGTAATATCTCAAAGTCATTTTTTTTCTCTATACCATGCAAAACTACCTCCATTTTTGTCCAGAACCAGATCTGCCAGGCTCCCCTTTCTTGGGATGCCATTTAACAGCCACATTTGCAGTTACAAATATCTTACAAATGAATGGTCTTCCCAGATTTCTCTTTGGTTACCAGGCAGACTCTGGCATGATAGCCACTCCCTTACTCACCCATGATAAAGCAAAAATGTCCATGAAACAATAACATACACATCATGTAAGTGCTTGCACACAACTTTCTTTACTACAGAAAAGATCCTTTCTTTTGAAGCTATCTGGGAAGCCAGTTTAAAAAAAAGTAATAAGAAAACATTATAGAAAGTCTGGAAACTAAGAGAAAAAATAATCTACTCTATTAATGTAATATAGCTTTCACTTGCTCATATTACATATATTTTTACAAAATTAGATTATATGTGTAATAAGTCAAAGTTTTTAAACTTAATGTGCTCAGTTGCTCAGTCGAGTTGTTTAGTTGCTCAGTCATGTCCAACTCCTCGTGACCCCATGGACTGTAGCTCGCCAGGCTCCTTTGTCCAAGGGGATTCTCCCTGCAAGAATACTAGAGTGGATTGCCATGCCCTCCTCCAGGGGAATCTTCCCAACCTAGGGGTTGAACCCAGGTCTCCCGCATTGCAGGAGGATTCTTTACCATCTAAGCCACCCAGTAACATTTAACTAGAAGCTAGTTAGTTAGATCTAGCTAGCTAGTTAGTTGGATCTCCCCAAGTAAAACTCAAGGTTGAGTTTTCACCTCCATCACTGAGTCTGAGGCAGAGCAGAAGCTGCAGTGCTCATGTCAGGAATCTGCTGTTTTCTCAAGTTTAGCTTCTGAGAAATTTGCAGACCTGTAAGAGATGAAAACCAGGGACCTTTCAAAGTATGATTGCTTACTTTTCAATTTCCATCTTTCAAGTAGTCTAATACTTCCTGGGACAAATAGAGTTTACTATGGAAATGTCTTCTTTGAGGATGCAATTTAAAGACATTTCTTGTACCCTTATTTACGAAGACACTGTCAACAAATTGCGTGTATTTATTCAACTTGTCCAAATAAAAGCCAAATAAGGCTCAGAAATTGATTTCTTGGCAATTTGGCTTTCTGAGGCAGGGAGTATAGGAAAGACCTTGTGGATATATTCTCTTTGGTTAAAAATTGAGTCAAACAAAAGAACATGAGGAAATCTGGGAGAGTGATAGACATGTTTATTGTCTTGATTGTGGTGATAGTTTCATGGATATGTACATCAATTAAAATTTATTAAATTGCACATTTAAATAGGTTCAGTTTATTGTATGTCAATTATACTTCAATAATGCTATAAAACCAATAAATAAAAATTGAATCAAGCTATGTGTCTTTTCATCAAACTTGTTCAATACATTGACCTTTTCCCCTGCTGATTTATATGAAGTTCATCCACAATGGCCCAAAGATGACTCTAGTTAAAAATTATATGTGTGTGTGTGCTGAGTTCCTCAGTCGTGTCTGACTCTTTGCGACCCCATGAACTGTAGCCTGCCAGGATCCTCTGTCCAAGGGATTTCCAGGCAAGAATACTGGAATGGATTGCCATTTCCATTGAACCCATGTCTCTTGTGTCTCCTGCATTGGCAGGCTGATTTTTTTTTAAATCACTAGCACCACCTGGGAAGCCCCAGTTGAAAACCATAACTCACTATAAATGAAACTAGGCAACGGTGAATACTGTATGGGGCTTCCACAGTGGCTCAGCAGTAAAGAATCTGCCTGTAACGCAGAAGATGCAGGTTTGATTCCTGGGTTGGGAAGATCCCCTGGAGGACAGCATGGCACCCCACTCCAGTATTCTTATCTGGAGTATCCCAGAGGAGCCTGGTGGGCTCCAGTCCATGGGGTTGCAAAGAGTTGGACATGACTGAAGTGACTTAGTATGCAAATACTGTGTAGAACTTGAGAAACATATAAAATTGTGTTGAAACTGAGAGAATGTACAGGGAGATAGAACATAGAGTTATGCTTCCAGATCTGAGGCCTTGTTTCTAGAAAATCTTGTGTCTGGCTACTGTTGGCTCACGTCTGACTTTGTATTAGCTGTGTAAAATCAAAATTAAGCAAAGATGTTATAGAATCAGCAATAGGGTCACTCATCCCTCACTGGAGAAAGAAGGAATATTGGAAGTTCATTTCCCTTATGTCCCTATCTTTGGGAAGGTGTATATCTTCTGTGGCTGAACATTATATTTCCATTCTCAAAGCTAAGTATTACAGTCCTTGATCTTAAAGTTGCCTTCTTCTGTATTAACTGTTCACTCTGATTCTCAGTACCTTTTTGCTTTCGAATGGACTGACCCAGACACTAATGAAACCCAACAATATACCTCTACTATCATTCCTCAGGGATCCTGGGACAGCCCACACCTGTTTGGTAATGTAAAATTAAAACAGGGGCAGTGTTATGATATGTAGATGACATATCCTTATCTGCAGCCTGTCAAAGGAAGCTTCACCAAAACACTTTAAGGTCCTTAATTTCCTGGGCTCTGGGAGATATAAAGTGTCTCAGATATAAAGTGGCTGTTACTTTCTCAGTTGTGTTCGACTCTTTGCAACCCCATGGACTGTAGCCATGGAGTTCTCCAGGCAAGAGTACTGGAGTGGGCTGCCATGCCCTCTAGCAGGGGATCTTCCCAATCCAGGGATCAAACCCAGGTCTCCTGCATTGCAGGCAGATTCTTTACCTGCTGAGCCACCAGGGAAGCCTAAAAAAGTATCCCCACAGAAGTCCAAATTTCCTCCCAGAGAGTCATCTACCTGGGACGTGTTCTAAGCCCAGGGAAGCACATCCTTATGACCCAGCATAAGGAGGCAATCCTCCACTTAAAACCACCACAAAGAAACCACTCAGAACCTTCTAAGGAATGGCTAAATTTTGTAGGGTTTTGATCCCTGAGTTTGGTCTCATACAAAACCATTGTACGAGGCCTTGAAGGGACTGCACACAGAACCTCTAGATTGGACAGGGAATTTACAAAGAGTATTTGGTCAGATTAAGACTGCCCCAGTCTTAGTGCCCCAGTCCTAGGAACCCCAAATCTTAATAAGCCCTTTATTTACCTCAGAAAAACAGAGATTACCCTGAAAATTCGCACCCAAAAAGTGGGGCCAGTTCCATAACCAGGGACATATCTCTCCAAGAAACTGGGCTCAGTGGCCTCAGGATGGCCAGGCTGTCTGAGAGCCTGGTACAGTCAGGTATAATCAAAGGAAGCAAGAATGGACTGAGACCATTAAGGGGTGGGTCTTCGGTTCTCCCATTTCTAGGTTCCATAGCCACTATTTCTCATCCTTCTCTTTAGTCCTTGTATTTTTAACTACCTAGTTGAATTCTCTTGTCTAGAACACAGCAGTTGCTACTTCAAATGATGCTACACCAGGGATTCAATCCATCCTACCTGAAGAAGGGGACCCTCAACACCCACGGACAAGGCTGTTGCCTCCTCCTACTCCCCACTCTCCACCTCGGCAATCCTGAGACTCCTACCCCTAGCAGATAGCAAGGAGATTTGGACCTGCACACTCAGTGTGAAGCAGTTACACAAGATGGACTGTTGGCCCTCTGCCTCTGAAAAGATTGAAAGGGTCCAGACTCCTCGAGGGGTTGGGATGTTACAGCAGGCAGGTAGCTGGATATGAGCAGAGAAAGTGGGGTGGGGGCCAGATGGCAGGAAAGCATGCAACTTGTAAACTTGAGGGGCAGTCCATGGGCAGATAAAGAGAAGCAGGAGCCTCCAGACTGACGGGAAACCACACATCTTAGGGCGATCAGTATCCTGGAGCCAGACAAAGAAAGGTGGGGAAAGGCAGGAATCGCAGAGAAGGAATGTAACCTTTTACTCCTTTGTACTCTCATTATAGTAAAATTAGCCTTGCAGATAAGAAGTACCCATTGTGTACTGATGCCATGATGCTTTTGATCAAAGCTAAAAAAGGACAAAAATCCCTGCTTCCCTTGGGAAGATGGAGCTGGGATGAAAATCAGGAAATATAACCCCCAAACCTCTCCCTCCCCAGTGAATATCCCATCCCTTCATTTATATGCCGCACATAACCAGTTTCCCAAAGAAACTCAGGGGAGCTACTCACCTGAGAGTGCCTGGTCTGCTCTCACCTTGGGCGGGTGCTGCCGCTTAGTAAATTCTCCTCTTTACTTCCCTTCCTGGCCTCCCCATCTCCTTTCTAAGGCTTTCTGCAATGAGACACTGAGAACAAGCGCAGTTCGGCTACAAACGAGAATGGTGGAAGGACTCGCAACGCCGAGGTTGTACGTGTGTGTACACACTCTTGCACTTGTATGCATGCACACACACGGGTATGCACAAGCGTGTGCGTGGTCATGCGGGTGTGAGTGAGTGTGCATGGCCTGTGGGTTGTTTAATTAAAGTTGGAGGCAGGCTTGGCAGGAGCCCCGTGGGTAAACAATGCCAACTTGTAGCCTCCTCAGGAATTACCTAGGAAGTGGAAGGACCTGAAAAGATTGTGCATGAAGTACCTCTTGGCAATCCAATGAAGTGTCTGTTATCAGAAGGAAATGTCTACTTTTTGAGGTGAGATCAGTTGTGTGCCCTGAACCGAATGATTTTTCGTTTTTTGTTCTGATAACAAGCTGGTGGTAAGCTTCACTGAACTGAGAAATTGTAAACTCTTAGAAAAGGCTGTCTAAAGATAACAATTCAATGTTTCTCGGTAATGTATTCTGGATGAATCTGATAATTTAAAGCCCACTTCACCAAAATGGGAGTGGTGCTTGCGTCCTCTTTATCTTCAATTATGTCTAATCTGTTTCTAATTCAAACACTGTGCTGCTGTTGTCAGATCAAATATAGATTTTAAATGTTTTATGCTTCTCCGTTGGGAAGCTTTAAAATGAATGCGGGCTGTCTGTCAGGATGGTGCCAGTGGAATCTAATAAAGTTTTAGATAAATTTAAAGGAAATAAAAGAGTACTTAAAAATGAAGTGATTCATGGTTCATGAGATGGAACATGTTTAATGAATGGCAGTTGGGGAAAAGTTATGGTAGAGTCTCTGAGGATCATCTGCCTCACCTCTACAGAACTCTCCTTGAATAAATACATTGTCTTTCAGCTCACAAGGCAGGTTAAAAATCAAGTCATCTTTAAATTTGATGCAAACAGGGCCTCAGAAGTGTGTGGACACGGGGACTATAATCCAAGGGCTTTCATTCCACATCATGACACTCTACCATTGCAAACAGATTGGAAAACATAGTTGCAGTTTTCAATCACTACATAGGATGTGGTTGTTACTGTTACCAGAATTCTTTTTTCCCCGTGTTGATTTATGTAGATGCACTCCAGGTAGCTCAGTGCTGTGGAATATCAAAGCAGAAACATGTTCCGGGCATCGGCAACACTGGGCATCGTCAGATCTGGGACCTGGGGACGTTACCAGGGTTGTATTTGTAGAAATACTACCCTGATAAAACTTTCGAGATCTCTTCTTGGATTTATTAATTTAGGGAAAGCAGGGCAGAAATGTTTCATTAGAGCTCAGACAATGTTTCTGTCTTACAAAACTGCCATTTCCTAGTCAGGAGTGTTTCAGAGAAGGCAATGGCACCCCACTCCAGTACTCTTGCCTGGACAATCCCATGGACGGAGGAGCCTGGTAGGCTGCAGTCTATGGGGTCGCTGAGGGTCGGACACAACTGAGCGACTTCACTTTCACTTTTCACTTTCCTGCATTGGAGAAGGAAATGGCTACCCACTCCAGTGTTCTTGCCTGGAGAATCCCAGGGACGGGGGAGCCTCATAGGCTGCCGCCTATGGGGTCGCACAGAGTCGGACAGGCCTGAAGCGACTTAGCACAGCAGCAGCAGCCGCAGCAGTCAGAAGTGTTTAACTGGGGCTTAAAGGTGAAGACCCTGGATCAGTTTATTGCCATGTAGATTTTTCTTGGGGTTGCTTCTAATCTTTCTTGGACTGTCAATGGGACTATCTTTTGCTGCCTTGGATGTCTCTCCTGCTTTGGTTTTGGAAGGGTTGGTCCAGAGTATCCTTTATTTAAAGGATTTAAAGGGTAATTAGAATTTGTGCTTAAAAGCAAAAGCTTTGAAGTTTTAACACCATAATCCTTTCTCTCCCTTAAGTTTATTTTCAGAACAACAATATTTTTATCTAGGGTAAGACCCTAGCTTGATAAAGAATTGTGGGACTAAGCTGATTCCGAGGAGGAAAAAAAAAATCAATTTACTGATCTCTTAGCTCACTTTGGCTTGACCCATTTACAAAACTGACATTAAAAATCTAAGGAAAAGGCTTTGCCTTCAAATTGCATCTTTCTTTGCTTTGAGGTTTTTAAGGTCAAATTCCTATAAACAAGCAATTTTTTTTCCTCACACAAACTCTGTAGGGATGCAACAAAAATCTCCCCATTTCTTTGTAGGGGCATTTCTCTTTGGTTTCTTTCTGTCTGGTTTATGTTTTCCATCCATCTCAAGATGTGTAGGGTCTCGCAGTGAGGAAACAATTCTATGTTCTGAAAGAGTGTGTTAGATTTTCCCACTGAGCATCAGTCATGCTTTTGTGACTGAAGTTACCTCTGACATTCCAACTAGGAAGAAAAAGAAAGGATGCAGGCATCGGGGGCAGAGTACTTGAGTATCTACACACAGGTAGCTGTCTCCAAGGGGTTTCCAGAATGCCAGTGGCAGGTGGGGCCTTTAGAATAGGAAATGCCACCCGAGGTCCCATGTGAACCCAGGTTATATAATTCCCCTCTAACTCATCTCTGAATTCCTCTCTGCTTCCATCCCAGCACAATTTCTGTCTATGATTATAAGAAAGGGAATCACGCTTATTTCCTGAGGGGTCAACCTTATTCTGTCTAACTGACTCAGGGTGGGTCTGCCTTAGTCTTACTTCCCGTTCTTGGAGAGTGTCCCATGTATATCCTTTGAAAATGGAAGTCTCTTTTGTTCCATATAATGTCTATTAAAAAAAGAAAAAGAACTAAGTAAATCCTGGCCTCTTATTCTGAAGTTGTCAGTTTTGGAAGCTTTGTGGTTGAAGACTTTCTTTAAAAACGTAATCACGGAACAACTAAGAGAATATAAAAAGGGCTGAAATAGGAGTGTTTTTCTATTTTTCAAGTTTGAGTAGGTTTCTTATGGGAGAAGAAGAGAGAAAAAAAGACAGAAACAGAGAAAGAAATACCATGTGGTGTATAGTCTGTGAAGAAACTACTTTTGTTACACTCTTTGTCCCCAGAAGGAGAAGGGACTAGGAAGTAAGTACAAGAATGTCATGGAAATGAAGGGCGAGAGGAGTGAGCCACGTGTAGAAAACATTGCCCACATGTCAGGAAGTGTCACACCAGCATCAGTAGTCAAAGGGATGTGTTCAGGGGATTGTCAGGCGAGTGACATTAATTGATGCCCCAGAGCACAACAAGGAGGAAATATACATTACAGTAAGGATTTTTTTTTTTGACGAAGTACATTATGTGTTGATAAGCCATTTACACTTCCCGCCAGACAAGAGTTAATTTGGGGATACAGGACGGTTGCTTTCGAACTGTAATGAAATGACACTCAAAAGTGAAAACACTGTCGTTTCACTGAGAAATGGCAAAACGGGAGAGAAAGGCTAAATTGGCCAGAAGATTGAGAGCAGGCGGGAGAAAGAGAATTAGAAGCCTGGGTAGAGCAATTAATTGTTTCAGTGTTTTCCCATGAAAGCCAGGGGAAGACAGACACACACATATACACACAAACACACACACAAATGCGTACACGTACATACAGAAACATACAGTCACCGCAAAAGGATGATGAGATGTATTACCAGTACAAAGGTACAGAAAGTGATTTTTCAGAGCATTTAAACGACCCTAGACTAAAAGACAACATCCGTATTCTTTGGCATTGCTAGAAAGACATTTCAGAACGTTAGTGTGGAAGCATACGGATGGAACAGCTGGAGTGCTGGTTGTCATACAAGAGGCTGTTTGATGACTGCACACCAGACCAGAAGGTTCACGCAAAGGGGAAATTTAATGACGCAACATCAATTTCTTGTGTGGTGTTTCTGCGAATGTCACCCCTAAGCCAGCATTTCTCAGACTGTTTCCAGGGAAAGAATTCATCCAGTCTCTGGGTCTGCAGTTACCCACTGGGCATCAGGTATGAATTTAGTACTGGAGTCTGTGACAGATACAGAAAATGTTTGTAATGTAATCCTTCTCTTTAAAGAATGGCCAATCAAGGGTAACTACTAAATGGATACACACAAAATAAGTAGATCCATGAGGCAAGTTACCATTCTACCCTTAGACAAGGACAATTGGCCCTCTGCCCCGTGCCCCACACTTAGGGAGCTTAGGGTCTTGGGTGCCCTCCTCAAAAATTTCAGAGTCCCCCTGTGGTGTCTGAGGCCAGCAGGCTGACAGCATTGTTCCGGCCGGGCTGCCGTGACTCAGGGCGAGGGCGTTGGGGGACCTCTGCTTCTCTCTGATCCTCCGCCCTTTCCGTGGCCCTGAGGAAGTCCGGGCCTTGCATCTGTGGGTCCTGTGACTCAGCTGTGGTTCCTCGAGGGTGTCCTGGCCGCAGTCTGCTCCTGCTGGTTACTGCAGCATTTCTTTCATCGGATTCTCTGAGATTGGCTGCCAGAATGGTGCTGAACTGGGGCTGGTCTGGGGCGCTGAGTGAGAATGAGGTTGGGGCTCTGGATCTCTGGTGGTCCACTGCTGACCCTCTGGACTTGAGCTGTGTGAGTTGCCTCCAGCCATGGTACTACTTCTGGCCCATGGCACCTGAGGGCAGCGGGGGTAGTGGCAGGCATCCATTAGTCTATGTGATCCCACTGCTGGCCCCCAGGGTGGGCACCCTGCATGTGGCACAGAGCCACATGTCAGACAGTGCTCAGGGGGACTCAGTTTATCTCCAAGGATTTTGAGTCTACTGTTGCCTAGTACCAATGGGCCCTTCCAAACTAGTTCTCTGCCTTGGATGGGTGTGGCAATGCCACGCTTTCCTGAGTCCATCTTGAGTCATGCTGGCCAGGGGATGGACCTTCCTTGAATGAATCAGTTCCTGAGTGATGCTGTAACCAGAATTAAATAAATGATATTCAGTTCAGTTTGGTTCAGTCGCTCAGTCATGTCCAACTCTTTGCGACCCCATGAATTGCAGCACGCCAGGCCTCCCTGTCCATCAACTCCCGGAGTTCACTCAAACTCATGTCCATTGAGTTGGTGATGCCATCCAGCCATCTCATCCTCTGTTGTCCCCTTCTCCTCCTGCCCCCAATCCCTCCCAGCATCACAGTCTTTTCCAGTGAGTCAACTCTTTGCATGAGGTGGCCAAAGTACTGGAGTTTCAGCTTCAGCATCAGTCCTTCCAAAAGAGCACCTGGGACTGATCTTCTTTAGAATGGACTGGTTGGACCTCCTTGCAGTCCAAGGGACTCTCAAGAGTCTTCTCCAACACCACAGTTCAAAAGCATCAATTCTTTGGTGCTCAGCTTTCTTCACAGTCTAAC
Organism: Bos grunniens; assembly: GCF_055505025.1. Classification (NCBI taxonomy): domain Eukaryota; kingdom Metazoa; phylum Chordata; class Mammalia; order Artiodactyla; family Bovidae; genus Bos; species Bos grunniens. The sequence goes on along the minus strand of NC_141166.1, from coordinate 113,964,734 downwards.
TGTCACAACAATACATGACCACTGGAAAAACCATAGCCTTGACTAGACAGACCTTTGTTGGCAAAGTAACGTCTCTGCTTTTGAATATGCTATCTAGGTTGGTCATAACTTTCCTGCCAAGGAGTAAGCGTCTTTTAACTTCATGGCTTCATTCACCATCTGCAGTGATTTTGGAGCCCCCAAAAATAAAGTCTGACACTGTTTCCACTGTTTCCCCATCTATTTGCCATGAAGTGATGGGACCAGATGCCATGATCTTAGTTTTCTGAATGTTGAGCTTTAAGCCAACTTTTTCACTCTCCTTTTTCACTTTTATCAAGAGGCTTTTCAGTTCCTCTTTACTTTCTGCCATAAGGGTGGTGTCATCTGCATATCTGAGGTTATTGATATTTCTTCCGGCTATCTTGATTCCAGCTTGTGCTTCCTCCAGCCCAGCGTTTCTCATGATGTACTATGCACAGAAGTTAAATAAGCAGGGTGACAATATACAGCCTTGACGTACTCCTTTTCCCATTTGGAACCAGTCTGTTGTTCCATGTCCAGTTCTAACTGTTGCTTCCTGACCTGCATACAAATTTCTCAAGAGGCCGGTCAGGTGGTCTGGTATGCCCATCTCTTTCAGAATTTTCCACAGTTTATTGTGATCCACACAGTCAAAGGCTTTGGCATGGTCAGTAAAGCAGAAATAGATGTTTTTCTGGAACTCTCTTGCTTTTTCCATGATCCAGCGGATGTTGGCAATTTGATCTCTGGTTCCTCTGCCTTTTCTAAAACCAGCTCGAACATCTGGAAGTTCACGGTTCACGTATTGCTGAAGCCTGACTTGGAGAATTTTGAGCATTACTTTACTAGCATGTGAGATGAGTGCAATTGTGTGGTAGTTTGAGCATTCTTTGGCATTGTCTTTCTTTGGGATTGGAATAAAAACTGACCTTTTCCAGTCCTGTGGCCACTGCTGAGTTTTCCAAATTTGCTGGCATAAATGATATTAGGGAACTTCAAACCACAAGCAGGTTCTAAAGAGCTATGCATCGTAATAGCATCATTTCTACCTTTCTTCATGCATGGACAACACAAAATTATCCAGGTACAAGTGTAATTAACAATAAAGAGCACAACGAGATGGTGCCTGTATCTAACAGGATTAGATAGTGCCTGACTCAATGATGAATCAAATCTTCTCATGCACTGACAGATGATGACAAATGCATAAATAGCTCCTCTCTATCTATTATTCTAAATCATCATTGAGAAAATCACCTTTCTCTTCACATGGGCCCATGGGTTTTATAATATATTTTTTAATCAAAATAAATTATTTTATTTATTTAAAAATAGAAAAAATATTTGCCTGGGACCTCAAACAATCTAAAGGTGACCCTGGCAAAGTCTAACTAAATGTAGAACTAGTGTACTAACAGTTTATCATGGATTTAGTAAGCATTTACTTTATTATAATTTTTTTATTTTTAACTATGAAATGTTTAAAGCCTAGGACATATATAAAATAAAATAAGACTTATGAATCCATTACCCTAACATTTTGCTAATATTTGCTTCAGATTTTTTAAATAAGTAGAATATGATGGATGCAATGAAAATGTACTCCCAGTCTCTTCCCACTTCTTCCTTTTGCAGAGGTAGCCCCTCTCCTGATCGGGGTAAGCATCTTAGTATGAGATCCTCCAGAGGCTAATCCAGAGGAAAGGAACTTAATGCAAGCAGAGACATCACTGTGCTGACAAAGGTCAGTATAGTCAAAGCTATGGTTTTTCCAGTAGGCATATATGAAAGAGAGTTGGACTGTAAAGAAGGCTGAGTGCTGAAGAACTGATGTTTTTGAATTGTGGTGCTGAAGGCTCTTGAGAGTCCCTTGGACAGCAAGAAGATCAAACCAGTCACTCCTAAAGGAAATCATTCCTGAATGTTCTTTGGATGGACCAGTGCTGAAGCTTAAGCTTCAACACTTCGGCCACCTCATGCAAAGAGCCCACTCATTGGAAAAGCCCCTAATACTGGGAAAGATTGAAGGCAAAAGGAGAGGGAGGCAGCAGAGCATGAGATGGTTAGGCAGTATCACCAACTCAATGGACATGAATTTGATCAAACTCCAGGAAACAGCAGAAGACAGAGGAGGCTGGTGTGCTGCAGTCCATGAGGTTGCAAAGAGTTAGACAGAACTTAGCGACTGAACAACAACAAGTTAATTTGAGAATTGTGGGCTGAGAAAGTGATGCTAGGATGGAAAGAAGCTAATGCAGTGTGCTGATGAGCAGGCTCTTCTTGTGGGCAAGTGAGGCTCAATCCCACCAGGCACTTTGAAGGCCTCAGAGTTGCTCTGCCTGAGGGCTAAGGAAGCTGGAGTATTTACCCATCAACTCCCTATGTCGTTGGTAGTAGACTCTGGGCATTCAGGCCTGTCCCAAAAGGAGTTGAGCATTATCCTCCAGCCTTCAGGTAGAGTGGGCAGGATTTGCACTGAGAAACTGAAGGATTCCGTAACAATAAGCTTGGAGGGAATATGCATGGGGCCCTGCCAGCATCTGCTATAGCCAGTATTAGTCTCCAACCTGGTATACTTTCTACATCTGTTTATATCAGAAAGCCAACATATTGTCCTATGGGATTTTAAATTTTTAAATAAATAGCAACATACTGAATACGTTTGTTTGACTTGCCTTTTTCTTAACTAAAAATTATATACTTGAGATTTATCCATGTTGAAATATATAGATGCAAATCATTTATTTTAGCAGCTCTTTGTGTTCAGGTATTTGAATAAACCACTTTTTTTGGTCCACTTACCCAAATTGATAGCTTGTTTCCATTCGTTTCTGTATAATAGACATGGTCACATTCACGTGAGCTCATGTTTTCTCTATGAGATTCCTGAAGAGTAGATTGCTGGTCACAGGGTAGTAACAACTCCAGCTTTGCTGGGTATTGCCAAATTGTTCTACCAAATACATAGGCCAATTTATACTATCAAAAGCAGTGTGAAGAACTTCTTTGTTTCCCCATCTGTGCCAACATACTGGATATGATGTTGTTAATTTTTGTCAATCTGATGGATTGAAATGGTAGTTTGTTATTATGACATTTTAAATTTGCATGTACCTTACTTCAGGAGAGGCTGAGTATATTTTCTTATGTTTATTGGGCATTTGAACATTCTCTTTTGTGCATTTCTTGTTCATCTTCTGTGTCTGTGGGGAGAGGGTTCTTCATATTTTTCTTAGCTATTTGTAGACATTCTGTACATATCCTGGACATTGATACTTTGGGAAACAAACCTTTTTCTGTCCTGTGGCTTATCTTTCATGGCACTTTTCAGTCATAAAAGTTTTAAATTTTAATGTAGTAAAATCTAACAGTATCTCCCTTTATGTATCGTTTGGCTTTACATTTAAGGCTGCGATCCAAAAGTCTACAAGCAATAAATGCTGGAGAGGGTGTGGAGAAAAGGGAACCCTCTTACACTGTTGGTGGGAATGCAAACTAGTACAGCCACTATGGAGAACAGTGTGGAGATTCCTTAAAAAACTGGAAATAGAACTGCCTTATGATCCAGCAATCCCACTGCTGGGCATACACACTGAGGAAACCAGAAGGGAAAGAGACACGTGTACCCCAATGTTCATCGCAGCACTGTGTATAATAGCCAGGACATGGAAGCAACCTAGATGTCCATCAGCAGATGAATGGATAAGAAAGCTGTGGTACATATACACAATGGAGTATTACTCAGCCATTAAAAAGAATACATTTGAATCAATTCTAATGAGGTGGATGAAACTGGAGCCTATTATACAGAGTGAAGTAAGCCAGAAAGAAAAACACCAATACAGTATACTAACGCATAGATATGGAATTTAGAAAGATGGTAACAATAACCCGGTGTATGAGACAGCAAAAGAGACACTGATGTATAGAACAGTCTTATGGACTCTGTGGGAGAGGGAGAGGGTGGGAAGATTTGGGAGAATGGCATTGAAACATGTATAATATCATACACGAAATGAGTTGCCAGTCCAGGTTCGATGCACGATACTGGATGCTTGGGGCTGGTGCACTGGGACGACCCAGAGGGATGGTATTGGGAGGGAGGAGGGAGGAGGGTTCAGGATGGGGAACAAATGTATACCTGTGGCGGATTCATTTCAATATTTGGCAAAACTAATACAATATTGTAAAGTTTAAAAATAAAATAAAAAAAAAAAAGAAATGTCCCCTTATCCTTAGGTTTTTGTTTTTTTTTTTCTCCTAATTTATTGATTTAGATTCTTAGCTCAATAATTTTTAATCTTTCTTTTTGTCTAATATATTCATTTAATACTATAAAAGTGAAAGTGAAAGTCGCTCAGTTGTGTCTGACTCTTTGCGACCCTATGGACTATATAGTCCATGGAATTCTCTAGGTCCGAGTACTGGAGTGGGTAGCCTTTCCCTTCTCCAGGGCATCTTCCCAACCCAGGGGAAAAAAACATCATTTTTGACACATAGTTGTATTTTTTACACATAATTTTGTATAATTTTTATCTATTTTATTTACTTAGTTATTTTGGCCACTGAGCGACTTTCACTTTCACTTTGGTCTTTGTTGCTGTATGTGAGCTGTATGTTGCTGAATGTTGTGGTGAGTAGGGGCTACACTCTGGTTGCAGTGCATGGGCTCCTCATTGCGGTGGCTTCTCTTATTGTGGAGCACAGGTTTTAGGTCTGTGGGTTTCAGTAGTTGTGGCACACGAGCTTAGTTGCTCTGTAGCATATGGAATCTTCCAGGGCCAGCGATTGAACTGGTGTCCCCTGCATTGCAAGGTGAACTCTTAACCACTGGACCACCAGGGAAGCCTGATACATAATTTTTGATACACCGTGTTTTCATTATCTTTCAGTTCTAATTTCTGCTGTGCTATCTGTCTTTGGCCCATGAATTATTTTTAAATGTTTGAAAAAAAATTTAAATGTCTCAATATTTGGACATTATTTTTTATTTCCAACTTTATAGCATTATAGTCAGAATATTCTGTCAACAGGATAGAATCCTCACCTAGCCACCCAGCTACACAATTCTAGGAGTACTATTTCCAGCCTGGATCTCTCTTAAGCTTCAGTTCCACATATCCAGTCCCTCTCAGGTCACTTCCATGTGGATGTCTCACAGGCCCCTTTACACTCAGGAATACATAAGTCAATTTCTCATATCCTTTCCTTCCCTCCTGCCCCATACCAGGGACTGTTCCTTAATGTGGTGAAAGATACCACTATCTTTCTGGTCAGTGAAGCTGGAAACCTCGGACCTCCTGCCACGTGCATATCAGAACAGAATGCATGCTGTCAATTTCACCTCCTTGGTATTCCTTCATCCCTCTCCAGCCCCATTACTGCAGCTGTGATTCACACCCTGGCCATCCCTCTCCTGGGTTCTCATGCCCTTCCTTTGCTCTCCCAGTCTCTAGGGTGTGGTGTCCTCAATTCTGTTCGCCATGTAACACTACATGAATTGTACTGCAAGGGAAATTTATTTTGTTTCCCCCTGCTTTACACTCTTGGATGGCTCCTTGCAGGGGTCCCCAACATCTGGGACTTAATACCTGATGATTTGAGGTGGAGCTAATGTAATAATAACAGAAATAAAGTGCATAGCAAATGTAATACGCTTGAATCATCTCAAAACCACCCCCCACCACCCAGTCTGTGGAGAAACTGTCTTCCACAAAAACCAATCCCTGTTGCCAAAAAGGTTGGGGACCACTGGCAGGACAAAGTTGAAACCCTGTGTCCTGTGACCCCACCCACCTCTCTCTCAGCTCTGCCTCACTCTATGCCCAGTCATGGGAACAAGTTGCTGTTCCCAAACGGTGTCAGCATGTTACAGTTTCTGGGAGAGCTCTCAAGCTGTGCCCTCTCTCGTGAATGCATTTGCTTTACTTGGTCTACTGAGCAAATACTGAAAGATTCAGCCCAAGTTTCACCTCCCTCAAGAAGCCTGCTTGGTGACCTCCTTTAATACACCCTAGAGTTCCAAGCTGGAACTGACTAGACTGACTCGCCTGACTAGACTCAAAGCTCCTTGAGGGTGGGGACCATTTCCAAATTGTCACTCTGTCTTATTCATTGTATAAATGGAAAAAATGGGCACTGATTGTGAAGAAAAATACAGCTTCAGAGCCAGTTGGATGTTTGGGGTCTTAAGAATTATCCTCTCTTTCCAAAGTAAGTTAAGTTGCCTCTGGAATTTCAGAAGAGGTGTGGGCTGAGAAATGCAGAGTGTTAACCCTTGTCTATCATTAAGACTGTAGGAGGGCATGTGGAAATGCTGAAAGAAGAAGCACATGAAAGGGAAGCTTAAGTAAATTACGTCCTGAAAAAACTTCTAGGACATCTAGCTTTAAAAAAAGAAAAAAAGCTCATCACTTGTTCAAAATCCACTTAGTAATCTTTAGAATCATTTTATTATCATTTTTGCTAATAAGCTAGGCTCTAAGAGGGGGAAAGGACTTATAAAAAACATAAATAAAAAGTATTTGCTTATGATACTAGCCTAGTTTTCAACATCACTTTTCAAATCAAAGGAACTTTGTGGAAACATTTTCTCATACTCCCTTCCTTCTTTTCTCCCCCACATCCCTACCTCTGGTCATAGATTTAGTTCCAACAGATTTAATTAAAGAGCAGCACTTGGAAGAAGTATCCAGAGGCATGGTCAGGATGAGACTCCTACTGAATTCAGATCAGGCAAAGAAAACCAAAGAGAAAAATCTAAAAGCAATCTTTTTTCTCCTTTTCTAGTTTTAATACAATTCTAGTTTAGAGCACAAAGTGTCTCAAATAGGGATGAAAAGCATATGCCTGTGTGCTCAGTCGAGTCCGACTCTTTGCGACCCCATGGATTGCAGGCCAGTAGGCTTGTCAGTCCATGGAATTTTCCAGGCAAAAATACGAGAGTGGGTGTCCATGTCCTTCTCCATTGGATCCAGGGTCCAATCGGGGGATGGGACCTAAATCTCCTGCATTGGCCAGTGGATTCTTTACCACTGAGCCACGTGGTAAGCCCAAGGATGGGGTAGCTTTTCCTAAAATGTATTTCACTGAATAGTATTTAACAAGCTTTTAAATAGTATTTGAGGGGATAAAGATTCAGAAAGAGATTCCTTTCAAAGTACATAAAATGTTCCAAGATGTCCTGCAGTTGAAAACCTGTTTAATTGTATTTAACCCAGCCTTTCCCAACATTTATTTGATTATAAAATCTTTTTTGTGTGGAGCACCTATTAACATGCTGCAGAAACACATCATTTGGATAAAAATAGTCTGATTTGAGGGCAGATGTTTCACTTAGTAAAGATTATTCTGAAGTAGTAGAGAGTTAATGAACATCTTAAACAACCTGAAAAGCAGTGTCAGAAGATTTTAAAAATGCTGTCAAGAACTCATAAAATATACATTATATTGGTGGCAATATTGTAAAATGCTGTATGATACATTAAAATCATCAGATTATACACCATTACCCTACAATCTTCTAATCACATATTTATACATTTTACATTGTATCTGCAAAATGAACCCTGTTATAAATATTGTGCTTGAATTATAGAAGTATGCTATAACCCCAACTATGAAGGATTCCATGAACTCGGAAGTAGCAGCTTCAGATAATAAGAGTGTCAGGGCAAAAGAATGATTAAAAATTATAGCATCACAGAACTTTAGAGCTAAAAGGCAATCTAGAGATAATTTTAATCCAACCCCTTCACTTGAGACAAGAGGAAACTGGCTTCCCAGGTAGCGCTAGTGATGAAGAATCTGCCTGTCAGTGCAGGAGACGCAAGAGATGCGGGTTCGATCCCTGGGTCAGGAAGATGTCCTGGAGTAGGAAGTGGCTTCCACTTCAGTATTCTTGCCTGGAGAATCCCATAAACAGAGGGGAGCACTACAGTCCATGGGGTCGCAAAGAGGTGGACACGACTGAGTGACTAAGTGCACACCAGAAGAAGAACAGGCGGCAAAAGTGTAGAAAAGGTGAGTGACACCGAGGACAGCTTTTTTTCCCCCTTATGCATGAGGTAGCAAGAAAGAGTCAAGTGCTCTGGGAAGATGAGGTTAGATTGTTGTGAGAAGGAAGCCTGGATATATGATGGTTGACATGCTTATGTATGTCAGGAAGAGAGTGAGGAGCTACTGAGACAAGCAGTATGATCAGGGAGACAGTTAGCTAAGCAGACCCGTGGGCTGAGGTGGGGGGGAGGGTCCTGAAAAGAAGCATCAAGGCAGTGACCTACACTTAACCTGGTGCTCTCAATGACTACCTAAAGTAAGTAGACACACCCATCTTCTCTGAAAACAGCACTGCTCACCTAGAACCCTGCCAAGATCTACTTCAGTCATGTTAAAGCTCCACCGAGTGTATGCATTCTCCAGGGCTAGAGACAACTGGATCTGAAGTGGACACTGGCCCAGCTCTAACCACCTCCCCTCGGTGCGATATACCCAAGCTGCTGATGTGTCTAGAATGGCTACCCCCTGCCAGCTACCTTCTTCCTTCTCCACTTCCCTGCAGAGGAGGCTGCATTCTTCTAGGGACCTGGAAGACACAGTCCCAGGGGAAACGCTTTGCTCTCAGCCCTTGGGGTCAGGCTTCCGACAGACTGTGTGGCCGATTTGTCATTCATGGCAAGTATCTTGAGAGTCTCCATCAGAGAGCAAGCATTGCACATCTGTTGAATCCAGTGATTGCTTTATATTTAAAGGACAGTATTTGTGCTCTGAAGCTGTCAAGTGAGGAGGATGCTGCCACATCCTCTGAAGCAGCTCTTTCAGGACGATTTTCAAATGGTAAAGTGTTGGAGTTCTTAAGTGAGAGAAAATTCCAGAAGAGCTAATAAAAACAACCAATGAATAAATCTGTTCTCACACATGAGTTGAGCACTCAGGTGTGCCCAGGATATGGCCATCATAGTAAACATTTATGTACACTCATTATATTACATATATTATTCCTTTTAAATTTTTAAACATTTTAAAATAGTAGAAAAAAGTAAATCACTGGGAATTCCCTGGTGGTCCAGTGGTTACGACTCAGCACTTGCACTGCAGTGGCCTAGGTTGAATCCCTGGTTGGGGAATTAAGATCTCACAAGATGCTCAGTGCAGCCAAAACAAAGAAACGATAGACAAAAAAGGAAAGTAAATTGCTGAAAAGAGTGATATTTTTCTGATGAGATTTCTTAGTCATATATTTGTAAGTTGAGTTTGAGCACCTGAAGAAACAAATATTTAACATAGACAAAAAGTCTACATACATTTCTTGACTGCACAGTTACAACTAGGGGAAAACCAAACAGGCTTAAGGGAAGAGGACTGTGGAGGGCAGTGAGAGGCAGCCCCAGGTCCTCTTTCAGGGGACTTGTCTGGCTGCTGGGAGTGCTGCTGGCAGATAGCCTTAGCTGTCAGCCCCTGGGCGTTGCCCCAAGAGTAGAGAGCCCCCTCACTAAGGTCATGCCCCCTTCAAGGGCAGCCCACAGCCAGTGGCTGATTGATGCAAGAGTACGAGGCTATCCTCCACCAACACCAGCAGAACTCTCAGCTCCTGGGACTGGAGGGCAGAGAGGGACGTGCCCCACACCCAAGACATAATCACGGGAGTACTGAGCTCTGAAGACGAGATCTTCTGACCAAAGGAAGACTGCACTGACAAGGTCAGGGCTGCCATTAGGAAAGAATGGGACCCTGACTGCCAGGATGAAGCCAATGAAGCTGCCAACCTCCCAAATCTTGAATTTTTATGGATGCAATGATTGTCCTTTCAGTCAATGATAAGGTCAAAGTAGATAGGTAAGGGAATCGTGACTTGCAGAGAACGATGAGATGGCTACTGGAAGGTGATGGATGTGTTTGCCACCAGGCAGGCCACTGGGTGGCTCTGGGTACTCCTTTTCCCGTTTCAATGGTGAATGGGCAAGAATGGCAGCTCAGATTTGTCAGGCATGAGGGTCCTGGTCACACCACTTACCACTCAGGTGAACCACTGAGATCAGTGGCGATACAGGCTGAGGGTGAGTGGGATCTAAAATGGTAAGAAGAGGACGGTGAAGATGAGTGTCATCTGTGGGCCTGAGCCTAGCCACAGCACTGGAGGCTATGGTTTCCTGCAGAAAAGTGGTCCGGAGGAGCTCCTCTCAGGATGTACGCGCAATTGTGGATCCCAAAAGTACCAGGAATGGCTGAGGCGGACTTAGAGATGTGCTGTGCAGATCACCTCAGGCAGGACTTGCAAATTGGGCAGACAGCCTTTCCTGGAAACTGGAAATTAGATCTAAAGCTCTGATTGGACTGAAGTCCACCATTTTCGGCAGGAACACATTTGGAAAGAACTGCCTACTTCCCACTGTGTTCCCATTCTCTGAAGGTTGTCCCACTTGGATGCCAGGGTTAACTTTTTTTTTTTCCTGGCAAGACTACTTTGTAGACATTAGTGGGTTCCTCCCCGAGGAGGCTCATGGTGTATAACTGTCTTTCTGTGACTTGAGCACCAACCAATGGTTGCTGTGTTGATTCATTTATCTATTAGAAGCTACAAAGTAATGATTTTCTTATTCTACTGATATCCTTTATTTTTCAGCTGGAATGCTTCTAAAAAGAGAAAATTTCCCTTGTCTACTGTTTATCGTTTATATGGGGGAAATGGCAAAAGTGCTGTTTTTTCCCTTTGTTTATCAGTTTTCAAAATGATCAATTTGTTCCCTAGCCTCCTCCAGATGTCACTAAATCATGGTGATTTCTTTTACTATCATTATAATTTATGGATTATAAATAATTTCAATGCCCAGTTGCTCAGTTGTGTCCTACTCTTTGCAACACCATGGACTGTAGCCCACCAGGCTCCTTTGTCCATGGGATTATCCTGGCAAGAATACTGGAGTGGGTTGCCATTTCCTCCACCTTTTGACCTGCCCCTGCTGCCGCTGCTGCTGCTGCTAAGTCGCTTCGGTCGTGTCTGACTCTGTGCGACCCTATAGACGGCAGCCCATGAGGCTCCCCCGTCCCTGGGGTTCTCCAGGCAAGAACACTGGAGTGGGTTGCCATTTCCTTCTCCAGTGCATGAAAGTGAAAAGTCAAAGTGAAGTCGCTCAGTTATGTCTGACTCTTAGCAACCCCATGGATTGCAGCCCACCAGGCTCCTCCGTCCATGGGACTTTGCAGGCAAGAGTACTGGAGTGGGGTGCCACTGCCTTCTCCGTGACCTGCCCCTACTAGTCTTCAATAGGTATAATCAAATGTTTTATTTACCAAATGTGCAGGCCTGAACCATGTTTCACATTATCAGACACCTGGCTTATTCCTGGAAAGCATTATTTGAAAAAGCAAGTGGCTGGAACTTCTAGCTCAGCCTGTAAGAACTGTGGATTCAGCAGGATTTCCAATCGCTCTCCTCTTTGGTGAAGGGAAAACAAGTGCCCTCAATTAAGGAAAGTGAGATCACCCCATCACAGCCTTGAGCAGCACCGAGGCCATATAGTGCACAGCAAATCACACGTGTCGGGCAGGGGGTCATGTAGATTTATAAACGCAGGCCTGGAAGGCATTGATCATTGATATGAATGAAGCAGGCACTTCAGGTTTGCTTCACTCTCTGAAATCTGTAGGTTTAATTCTGAAGCAGTCCACGATACAATCATGGATTATTCCATCTCTGAACTGAACTGTTCATATCATAGAACTGTGATATTTCAAAGGAAGATTTTAGAATTGGTTTTGTCTTGACTTAAAGTGAGCACAGACTTATGATAATAACTGTGTTCAGGCTGTGTGTGGGCATGGCGTCTACAGGACCAGGGAGTGGATGGCGGGGGAGAGTGCGGTGTGCTGCCCAGAGCTGGTGCTGCTGCTCTGCTCTCTGGCTGTGTTGGGATCCTCTCTCTAAATCCAGAAAGCCACATTCCAGTGGTCTAGGCTCTTGAGCAGTTTTTCAGGGTAGCAAATATCTTTCATTCCTTCTTTATTTTGATAAAGGGATAAAAATGGCGGGTGCCACCACAATCCCATTTGCTCCCCTCCAAGCTTGTGCTTTTGTGGAGCATGTGAGGTTGGGCCTCTGCAATCCCACTTGCTGCTGCAGCCGGCTGTTGAAAACTGTCCCACAGGAAGTGTCACGTCTTTGATTTCTGAGCGGTGGCTCTGCTTCGAGCTGGTGCTCGTCTCAGAAAGGCACTCTTCCTGCCAGGGTTTGAAGAGCATCTCTTGTCATCTCAGCACGAGAGAAAGCACATCAGCAAAGAGATCAGCAACCCAGAGGGCTCACGTGAGAATGGCAGAACAACGGCCTCAGAGCGACAGCCAGCGCCTTGCCAAGCCCGTGGAGGGAAACAAAGGTCTCCACAGACAGCAAGGGCAAAAGACTTGGTACTTGATGTCTACTCCTTGAGAGACCACACAAGCGAAAACCAAGGCCTGGTGCAAGTTCCCTGACACGGGGAGTGAACGTGTGTGCACAGCTGGAGAGGAGCCAGAGCAAAGGGGATCTCACAGTAACAGGAACGCCTCTGCAGTTTTGGGCGAGGGCCACCACAGTTCCTCAGCCCTGTGAATGCTCTACAGGATGAAGCATGGATAATCTCCCAAGCTTTCTCTCAGTTTCCACCCCAGGATCTGTGGCAGGACTTGTCCCATAACTCCCGCTTTCTACCCTGAGGTTCTCCTCACCAACTAACCCTATTTATTTATTTTAAATATTTTGTTATGAATCGCTTTGAACATACACAAAAATAAAAAGAATAGTATAATGAGCCCCCTCCACCCTGTCCAAGGGCCCATAACTTAACTAGAACAACCGAGAATCCCCAGTCCGTCCTGACCCACCTACGCTCTTAGCCGTTCCCTCTCACCTGTATTATTATTATTATTATTTGGGTAAAGGTTTATTTATTTGGCTGTCCTGGCTCCTAGTTGCGGCATGCTGGACCTAGTTTCCTGATCAGGGATCGAACTTGGGTCCCAGCATTGGGAGCAGAGTCTTAGCCAGTGGACCACCAGGGGAATTCCTCATACGGTATTATTTTGAAGCAAATTCCAGATGACATATTTTTTTCATAGCAGTTAAGTTACTCTCCTTTTTTTTCATCTTTCTCTTCCCCATTTATTCTTGAAATCACAAAAGCCTCTAGCACACTTAAAAACATTGATTTAAAAATATCAAGTATTGAAAAAATTTAATATCAGATATTCCGTCAGCATTTAAATTTCCAATTAACCCTGGTTAAGTCACTCATACTGAGTCCTTGTAGATCTTACAACATGGGGCAAGTTTTAAGCTATAATTTTTTTCATAGTTGCCTCATGACACACGCACATTTCGAAAACTGGTCCATCCAAGTTCAAGAGGGTCCACACAGTAGGGGTATTTCAATCAGGATGATGTTTGTGTTTTCTGTCTTTGGAGGCAAGTCAGAACCCCCAGGAAGACTGTCATGGAAGGATATGTTGTGGATTGAGGGGACTGACAAAAATTCTGAATGAGAGTGGGAAGTGCAGAAGATGCCCAAAGAAGAGACAGCACGTGTCTCAGGGTAAGGTCAACAGAGGCTGAAGAGACATGGCAGTTTCAAGCAGGTGAGTTTTATGATTGGGAAAAACAGCCCTTGGCTACTAAACTGTTGTTGGTATGATTTGTTGCCATTTCTTATGGGCAGTTTCACTGGCTACAATCAGAACTTTCTGGATGCAACATGAATTTTCTGGATCATAATGTAGTATGCAAACAGAGCAGTGATTTTTGGTAGGAGATGCGGGTATTAGGAATGGTCTAGAAGCCTTATGAAAAGGGCTGAAATGGCCTCAATCAGTAAACAACTTCTGTAAAATTAGGGATAAGTTTAAGTTACCATGATAATGGAGAACAAAAGGAGAAATGACCAGGGATGGGACTCTTGGCTGCAGGCTCAGGGTCTTCGTTGGTGTTTAACTGATAATGCAGGTTTCTACTGGGATATCTTTAGAGCTGTTGGGAGCTCTTGAGTGACTTAACATCAAAACATACATAACCGGTTGTTAATTGGCATAATTCATCTTTCTTGATGTATTTGCCTTAAGTCAGCATTTCTCAGCCTGGGTTCTGAGCAACACTAGGTATCTGGTGGCTTTTCCAAAGTCAGATTAAGTTTGGGAAACACGGAACACCCCATTTCCCCTCTCAGAGAGTTACAGTGCCCACTGGTATATTTAAAGTTCTAAAAAATCTTCTGCTGAGCTTTGTGCCTGGCTCAAGCAGACACTAATTCTAATGTTTAATAAATTGATAGATGTTACCTAATATTTTGCAAACTTTATTATTTATGGAAACTATTTCTGTGGAATATCTAATACTAATATCACACATTAGATATTTCTATGGAATATCTAATGTCAATATTGAAAATTAATACCTAATATTAATTTCTATGAATAATAACATTAATATTAACATCCAGTATTAATAATGTCCTATATAGGATATACTTATACTAAAATTTTTTTGTTATTTATCTGATCTCAAATTTGACTGGGCATCCTGTACTATAATTTTCAATATCTGTCAATTCTACTCTGTCTTCATGTTCCTCCAACCCATTGCGTCAGTGGGAGCAGCCACATTTGAACAAAGGGCCCCTCCTCTTGGCCTTCATGGATTGTTTGAGTTGGGCACCTTATTCAAAGTAAGTCAATCAATCCCTGCCTTGGAAAAGCGGAATTAGAGGCAGAGTACATAGATCAGTCTGGATGCTGCCTTGAATGGAGGAGAGCGCATCAAAGAGGGAAGTGCTCGTGATGAACATTTTCTACCACCAAGACTGGGAAACAAAAGAAGGAGCCAATGCTAAGAGAAGGAAAGAAGACTTTAGGGTCCCCTAAAATGTTCTAATTCCTTCTTCTTGCCCTTTCTGAAGCTTGGTTATTTAACAACCCTTGAATTCCTTAAGATACCCAGGAGTTCTTATAATACACATTTCCTTTGCTTAAGCTAGTTCAAAGGGATTTCTATTCCTTGCAACCAGAAAATATCCTAATAAAGTGTGATTCTTCCTGGAGAGAAATTGATTAGCTCTGTCATTCATGATTTGCTGTAATAGGTACGGCATAGAGTGCTGACATGCATTTTGAGAATGAGGTAGCTTATCTTTAAGGAGACCATTTAGAAATTTAGGGTGAGGCCTGGGTAAATGATAACACAGAAGGCAGGGCCTCGTCGTTTTCCCAGCTAGCTCTATCTCTAGCCTGAAGCTCTCCAGCTTCTAGCAAAGAAAGGAAATCTTAGGAAAATTACAAAACCACCACACAGGCTTTTTCTCTGGGTAAACGGACAAGTTCACTCTGCATGCCAGATTAAGATAGTGTACTTGAAAATCCTGAAGTTCCCAAGACTGGAATCCTGAGTCGAAAATTGGACCCCCCAAGGCTCATGGCTGTTGGCCTTGAGTTAAGTGCCACCCTTTGTTCTTACCATGGGAAGTTCAATTTAGAGCAATTTGGAATGATTCCCTCCAGTCCCAGGGCATCATTAGGTATTTCAAGGCTGGTGGTTAGCTTGGTAAAAACCACTTCCCCATATTAGAAGATCACAGGGACTATTGAAAAGACATCACAGAGTGTATGATTTTAAGCAAGTCATAGTTTTCAGATTACCAGTATTTTCAGACAGTTTAAAAAGTGCTCGTACCTTATACATAAACACAATCTATGTAGTAAAGCTCAGATTGACCTTGGAAAAAGCCTCTTTAATGCAGCATGGAAGTGCTGCGGTCTCCTTGGGTATCATGAGGTATTCGGGAATGTTTTATCTTATTTTATATTAGTTTATTTTCCTTAAGGTCAAGACTGGAACAAATGACAGTGAACCTTGATGAACAGATACGGACCACAGATTAGGGGTTAGTAGCTCCTTAATCGATCTTCTATTAAATTGTGGGCCTGGTTTCTCTTGCTGTGAGTTTGTTATTTTTTAACATGAATTTATTGTTGGTTGGCTCTGGAGTATGATTCTCACTTTAATACTGTAGGATCAGTGTTTTTCAGCCAGACAACCTCGGTGTCTCTGGAGTTTTCAGCTGCTAAACCTTAATATGATGAATGGGGTATGATACTATACCCAGAAGATATTAATGGATTCATGCACATAATACAGTCATCACCACTGACAGGCCACATCGGCGCTAACATGTCAACCTGCACTGAAACTATAAGTTGAGAAGTACATTTATTTAGACATTTGTTACAAATGATTCCTTCTTTTGAGGATCCAAATGAGGTTTCCTTCCATTCCTCAAAGTGTAGCTTAAAGGCAAGAGATAGCTACTCTTGAATAGATATTCCACCTCTACATTGGAACCTGTGTTTGGGTGATGGAGGAGGGATATTATGGGAATGCTGTGGTGGCCTGAATCTTTAACATATCCTTCCAACGCTGATTTGTAAGTTTGGGTTTTATCAGTAAAAAGCAATTTCTAGGAAAGAATTACTCTCATAATGATACGATTTTAGATGAGGAGAAAAAGTCTGATATCTGAGATCATACACAACATTGATAAACAGCTATGTTTTTATATTTTCTTAGAATATTCTTGGCTTTGTACTTTATTTCTTCCTTTGCTTTATGTTGGAACTTATGTTCCTTGAAGAAGAAATACAGACAGGAGAGCCTTCTGTTTAACACTGGCAGTCAAAGATTCGCTGGTATCCTTAAGAGCTGTTTGTTGAACTCTAGTACTTCTGCAGAGAAGCAACACTGTAGTCTACTTTTATATACTTTGCTCTGTTTGCTTTGGACTTGGCATAAGCTTTGGAGGAGTTTAACTGGGTCTTTGTTTTCTTTTTCCTTTTTTTTTTTTTTCTCCCTGAGATACAGTGTTTGAGTCTATGTGTTCAGTTCAGTTCAGACGCTCAGTCATGTCCGACTCTTTGCAACCCCATGAGTCGCAGCACGCCAGGCCTCCCTGTCCATCACCAACTCCCGGAGTTCACTCAAACTCATGTCCATCGAGTCGGTGATGCCATCCAGCCATCTCATCCTCTGTCTCCTCCTGCCCTCAATCCCTCTCAGCATCAGGGTCTTCCAATAAGTCAACTCTTTGCACAAGATGGCCAAAGTATTGGAGTTTCAGCTTTAACATCAGTTCTTCCAATGAACACCCAGGACTGATCTCCTTTAGGAAGGACTGGTTGGATCTCCTTGCAGTCCAAGGGACTCTCAAGAGTCTTCTCCAACACTACAGTTCAAAACCATCAATTCTTTGGCGCTCAGCTTTCTTCACAGTCCAACTCTCATATCCATACATGACCACTGGAAAACCCATAGCCTTGACTAGACGGACCTTTGTTGGCAAAGTAATATCTCTGCTTTTGAATATGCTATCTAGGTTGGTCATAACTGTCCTTCCAAGGAGGAAGTGTCTTTTCATTTCATGGCTGCAGTCACCATCTGCAGTGACTTTGGAGCCCCCAAAAATAAAGTCTGACACGGTTTCCACTGTTTCCCCATCTAATTCCCATGAAGTGATGGGACCAGATGCCGCGATCTTAGTTTTCTGAATGTTGAGCTTTAAGCCAACTTGTTCACTCTCCACTTTCACTTTCATCAAGAGGCTTTTGAGTTCCTCTTGACTTTCTGCCATAAGGGTGGTGTCATCTGCATATCTGAGGTTATTGATATTTCTTCCAGCAATCTTGATTCCAGCTTGTGCTTCTTCCAGCCCAGCGTTTCTCATGATGTACTCTGCATATGTGCAGCCATATATAACTTGTTCTTTTCTTAAATTTTGTATTTTGAATTGGAGTATAGCGATGAACAGTGTTGTAATAGTTTCAGGTGGACAGCAAATGTCAGCCATATAAATATCTGTATCTGCATATATTCTCCCCAAAACCTCCTGACCATTCCGGCTGCTGCATAACGTTGACCAGAGTTCTCTGCACTATAGACAGTAGGTTTTTGTTGATTATTCATTTTAAGTTATATTATTGTCATCATTATTTTGTGAATAAAGATGCAGCTTTATGGAACGTATTACTATCATAACTAATTGTGTGGTCTTGGGTAATTTAAGCTTCTTGAGCTTCAGTTTCTTTGTTTGCAAGAGATAGATAATAATGGTTATTTCACAGTGTTGTTGTAAGTGTTACATGTGGAGATACATACAGAAATACTTTAAACAGTGTTTGGCATATAAATGTGTGCAGAATAAATGTTATTTTCTTTCCTTCAACTGAAACACCTGGAAGAGAGATTAAAAAATACTGTGACTAATAAGGCAAAAGAAATTGCACTGGAAACAGTCCATGAGGCCTCGGTACCATTTGTAATCTAGCTGGGGCCTTATTGTGTTATTTTAGGGGGCAATGGTTATGATAACTCTTTTTTAAAAAAATTCATAGGTTCTGATGAGAATAACACAAGCTAGAAGGTTCCTGAACTGTTCACACCAAAAATAACCCCAAATGGTTCTGAAACATCATCAGAGTCTGAGATTTGTAAAAATGGTTAGATTGTCATTATAGATAGAATCATATAAAGTCTATTTATCATTCAAAGCTTAGGAATTCATCTTTCTTCAGTAAGTTTGAAAACAAATTTGTAATGAATGCAGCTTTGTCATTTATAACAGAGAAAGTTCTCCCGTTTTGACTGGTTTGTGTTCCTTTTTTGCCCAGGCTCTCATGATTTAGAGAACCTGTCATCACCTGGCTGTATCCACCTTGTAAAGGAAACAAGCTGGTTGATTATTTAGGACTCCCATCCCTTTTGCACTTCATCTGTCTCCTGCATCTGTTTAATGAGATGCTTTGCTTTTTTCAGAACACACTGAAAGAGACGCTCTTTCACCTCTGTGCTATTTCTTTCACTTTGGCGTACAAAGAAGTCCCATTGAAAGCAACTTTTAAAGGGATTGGGTGGGGAAAATGAAGGCTTCCTAGAGAGTGACACCTGAGCTGAGGTCTTGAATGGTGAGCAGGAGTTAGTTAGTCCAAGAAATGAGGAGGAGGCATGGACAAAGGTCTAAGGGCATGGAGTGGCTTGGGAATGTGGAAATGTGTTACTGGAGTTGCTGGAGCTTAGAGGTAGGGAGATCAGGAGGAGAAGTTGGAGGTGCTGGCATGGGATAAAGTATGGAAGGCCTAGGTTGCCCGGTTAAGCAGCTTAGAACTTATTAAATAGGCAATGTGAGCCTTTGATGAGTTGTAAGGTGGTGGGGGTATGGTCTAATTTTTTTTCTAGGCAGATCAGTGGGCCGGGGGGAACAGTGTAGATAGAGGAGAAGATGGGCAATGTAGATTATGATTGGCCAAGGCTAGGAGCAGGAGACTAGGGAGTTGGCTGCTGCCAGGGTCTAGCTTAGAGATGATAAAGAGTCCGAGTCAGGCTAGTGGTTGAGTGAGAGGGTAATGTGTTGGTCTAGATGACTACCCTGCTGCTAAGCAGCTGCTAAGTCACTTCAGTCGTGTCCGACTCTGTGCGACCCCATAGATGGCAGCCCACCAGGCTTACCCTAACCTCGGCCAAATCTAGCTGGGGGCCTAAATTATGAATATTAGCTATTTCCTTTGATGACCTCACCATGTAATCGTCAACTCCTTCAGTCTGACTTGTATAGATCTTTGGTTCCTATTGTCTGCACGCTGTAGTCACCTGGAGACTGAGAAACTACTAATGCCTCGGTCCCGGCTCCAGAGATTCTGACTTAACTGGTGTAGGGTGCAGCCTGGGCATGGGGATCTTTGAACGTTCTCCAGCTGATTCTAGAATATGAAGCAAAGAGAAGCAGTGGTGCAGGTTTCACCAAAACAGCATTAAAAAAAATAGGCATTGTGACAATATTTTCTTTCTATCTTCTCAATCTTGTCTATGGGTTTAGGAACTCATAAGCAAAGAAAAAAAAGGTAAAAGGACACAAAAAATGTTCACAATTTTTAGTCAGCCAGGATTATTAAGAATGTTGTGAGTCTTACACAATAGTTGGCCAATACAATTTTGGGAGTTACAGACTGAGTCCAAACTGAATTGATTCCACTGAACCAATTGCTTGTGGTTACAGATGGAGGTTTGTACAAAGTCTCTGGCAGCACTCTCTTTGGATTAAAATGAATTTTCACTGCCAAGGATTTACTTTGCTTTTACTGTGGATTTATTTTTTTGAGTGTAAAGAAATTCATCCTAACTGGGTTATTTGCACTTATTTGTCTTGAGCTAAATTGTTATCTGGTATCATCACAGGCCTCCTCAATGATGGCCTAGCTCAGTCCTTCTCAAATTTTAATGTCTATGAGAATAACCTAAAAATACTATGAAATGCAGGTTCAGATTCAGTTGCTCAAGGGCAGGGCCTGAAATTCTGTACCTAATGAGCTTTCAGGTCCTGCTGAAGTTGCTGGCCTATTGACCTCACTTTGAGAGGATCAATGGGACCCAGGAAATATTCTAAAGACTTTGATTATTCTTCTTTCTCTTCAGTCATGGTCATATAAAGAGAAGTATAAAGAAAAGAAGTGATAATATTTAATTTGAAAAAAATCTCTAGGTGAAGACTTACTTGTGGAATACAATTAAATTATTACATGTTTCCATCTGTGCATGACATTTCTACCAATTTTAAACCTCTTTATTATGCCTTTGAAGATACCAGGAGAAATTACTTCAGCCCATACAAATATAAGATGACACGTAATTAATAAAATAGTTGACATATTTAATGTATGGCAATAGCTGAAAAGTCATCCTTTCAAAATATCTGACAATGTTATTAAACTCAAATCTGGAAAATTTGAGAACATCAAAGTTAGACTATGGGTACTGGGAGAACTCACAGCTCAGTGTATAATCTTTGGAGAACCTTGAATCTAATGACACACAGGTAAGATTTAAGATTTTTCCCCCCTCAGAGTAAAAAGTTCAATAAACTTGATTCAAAATTCATAGGAACCAAAAATATTATATCTTTTGAACTTGGAAAATTTTATATTTCTAATATAGCTAAACAGAGAATATCTAGCAAGGTTTCCCCCCCAAGCCCTGTAGGCACAGTTCAAAAGGAATCTTGGTTATATTTTTAAAAGGAGGAAAATGGAAGTTTGAGTCTATAACTAGTATATGAACAATTGTGACCAGTAAGATGTAATGGAACGAAATGTAATTTTGACCTCCACTGCTTTTTAAAATTTATTTAATGGAGCGTTTTTTCTCTCGTGTTGGGTGAAAATTCTGACATCCTCCAGGAATGTTCTAGTCACATAAGGAATGGAAAGTCCTACATACTCTCAATCTTAGCCAAAAGACACCATCTTGATTTTGAAATAGAATTCCAGCTGGATGCATTAATTAGCATGTCAAGTGAAGTGAAGTGAAAGTCACTCAGTCATGTCTTACTCTTTGTGAATCCATGGACTATACAGTCCATGGAATTCTCCAGGCCAGAATACAGGAGTGGGTACCCTTTCCCTTCTCCAGGGAATCTTCCCAACCCAGGTATCAAACCCAGGTCTCCCACACTGCAGGCGGATTCTTTACCATCTGAGCCACAGAGGAAGCCCAGCACATCAATATACATTAAAAGGTAAGACTCCTGTTATCTCAGCCATAACCTGTTCTTCTTTTCCTAACCCGTTTTCCCTCTTTCTCTATCTTCTAAACTTCGGCTCCTCTGAGGTCAGAGCACAAGAAGGTTGGGAGCAAAAAGGTACAGAAAAGTTCTTACTTGAATGGTATGTTTGTGAGCTGGCTTTGCACAGGCTGGGCCTGGCAGATGCTCAGAGGTGAAGCTTTTTCTCGGGTCCCTCCAACAATAGTTCTAGGAGATGGGCCATCCATACTATCTCCTAGTTGAGCTCTTCTTATTCCTTATTTTCTGGACTTTCCACTCCACTGAGACTTTGGAGCCTCATTTCCTCAGGAGGCTCTCTGGGAGCAGAATTAAAAATGATTCCAATCCAGCTCTTTCCCTGTGGGATGGGATTAAGAGTCACACAGGGTAGTGCTGTCTACAAAAAAATTCCTTTTGCAAATGCTCCCCCAGTATCCACAAATGCAACCCTTTTATGGCTTCCTTGCAGGTTTTAGGGCTGTTTATCCAGTTTTTAATAATGTTCTTTGAAATTTCCACAAGGTGATTCGGAACCTCATTTTGGAATTTCATATTTATGGAGTCTTTGGTGTCTCAGTTCAGTTCAGTTCAGTCACTCAGTCGTGTCCTACTCTTTGTGACCCCATGAATCGCAGCACACCAGGCCTCCCTGTCTATCACCAACTCCCAGAGTTCACCCAGACTCATTTCCATCTAGTCGGTGATGCCATCCATCCAGCCATCTCATCCTCTGTTGTCCCTTTTTCCTCCTGCCCCCAATCCCTCCCAGCAGCAGAGTCTTTTCCAATGAGTCAACTCTTCGCATGAGGTGGCCGAAGTACTGGAGTTTCAGCTTTAGCATCAGTCCTTCCAATGAACACCCAGGACTGGTCTCCTTTAGGATGGACTGGTTGGATCTCCTTGCAGTCCAAGGGACTCTCAATAGTCTTCTCCAACACCACAGTTCAAAAGCATCAATTCTTTGGCACTCAGCTTTCTTCACAGTCCAACTCTCACATCCATACATGACCACTGGAAAAACCATAGCCTTGACCAGACGGACCTTTGCTGGCAAAGTAATGTCTCTGCTTTTGAATATGCTATCTAGGTTGGTCATAACTTTCCTTCCAAGGAGTAAGTGTCTTTTAATTTCTTGGCTGCAATCACCATCTGCAGTGATTTTGGAGCCCCCAAAAATAAAGTCTGACACTGTTTCCCCATCTAATTCCCATGAAGTGATGGGACCAGATGCCATGATCTTAGTTTTCTGAATGTTGAGCTTTAAGCCAACTTTTTCACTCTCCTCTTTCACTTTCATCAAGAGGCTTTTTAGTTCCTCTTCACTTTCTGCCATAAGGGTGGTGTCATCTGCATATCTGAGGTTATTGATATTTGTCCCGAAAATCTTGATTCCAGCTTGTGCTTCTTCCAGCCCAGCGTTTCTCATAATGTACTCTGCATATAAGTTAAATAAGCGGGGTGACAATATACAGCCTTGATGTACTCCTTTTCCTATTTGGAACCAGTCTGTTGTTCCATATCCAGTTCTAACTGTTGCTTCTTGACCTGCATACAGGTTTCTTAAGAGGCAGGTCAGGTGGTCTGGTATGCCCATCTCTTTCAGAATTTTCCACAGTTTATTGTGATCCACACAGTCAAAGGCTTTGGCATAGTCAATAAAGCAGAAATAGATGTTTTTCTGGAACTCTCTTGCTTTTTCCATGATCCAGCGGATGTTGGCAATTTGATCTCTGGTTCCTCTGCCTTTCCTAAAACCAGCTTGAACATCTGGAAGTTCACAGTACACGTACTGCTGAAGCCTGGCTTGGAGAATTTTGAGCATTACTTTACTAGCGTGTGAGATGAGTGCAATCGTGCGGTAGTTTGAGCATTCTTTGGCATTGCCTTTCTTTGGGACTGGAATGAAAACTGACCTTTTCCAGTCCTGTGGCCACTGCTGAGTCTTCCAAATTTGCTGACATATTGAGTGCAGCACTTTCACAGCATCATCTTCCAGGATTGAAATAGCTTAACTGGAATTCCATCATCTCCACTAGCTTTGTTCATAGTGATGCTTTCTAAGGCCCATTTGACTTCACATTCCAGGATGTCTGGCTCTGGGTGAGTGATCACACCCTTGTGATTATCTTGGTCATGAAGCTCTTTTTTGTAGAGTTCTTCTGTGTATTCTTGCCACCTCTTCTTAATATCTTCTGCTTCTGTTAGGTCCATACCATTTCTGTCCTTTATCGAGCCCATCTTTGCATGAAATGTTCCCTTGGTATCTCTAATTTTCTTGAAGAGATCTCTAGTCTTTCCCATTCTGTTGTTTTCCTCTATTTCTTTGCATTGATCACTGAGGAAGGCTTTCTTATCTCTCCTTGCTATTCTTTGGAACTCTGCATTCAGATGCTTATATCTTTCCTTTTCTCCTTTGCTTTTCACTTCTCTTCTTTTCACAGCTATTTGTAAGGCCTCCAGGCAGCCATTTTGCTTTTTTGCATTTCTTTTCCATGGGGATGGTCTTGATCCCTGTCTCCTGTACAATGTCACTAATCTCCATCCATAGTTCATCAGGCACTCTGTCTATCAGATCTAGTCCCTTAAATCTATTTCTCACTTCCACTGTATAATCATAAGGAATTCGATTTAGGTCATACCTGAATGGTCTAGTGGTTTTCCCTACTTTCTTCAATTTAAGTCTGAATTTGGCAATAAGGAGTTCATGGTCTGAGCCACAGTCAGCTCCCGGTCTTGTTTTTGCTAACTGTATAGAGCTTCTCCATCTTTGGCTACAAAGAATATAATCAATCTGATTTCGGTGTTGACCATCTGGTGATGTCCATGGTGCCTAGTAGTAAGTTCCAATTTAATATACTATTATCCTATAATCTAAACTTCTATTCTTCTTCCAAAATAGAGCAGTTCCTAGACTACTGACCTATGTCAAGGTATCTTTCTATGTATTAGGGTTTTTCAACCCCAACACTATCATCATTTTGGGCCAGATAATTCTTTGGTGTAGAGGACTGTCCTGAACCTTGTAGAATGTTCAGCAGCATCCCTGGCCTGTTACCCACTAGATGACAGAATCACCCTCTGCCTCCCAGTCCTGACAATAAAAATGTGTCCAGACATTGCCAAGTTTCCTGGGAGACAAAACTGCCTTGGGGAAGAACCACTGCCATAAACTTGTGAGTACAGGTCAAAGGGCAAACATGTTAAAAACAAGGTTTGCATCATGAGGATGACCTAGAATGGTGGCTCTGGAACCAACCTTACACATCCACCTCATTGATTTCCACTTTATAAAGGAGTAAACAGTTCAGAGAGGCAAACAGATTACCTGGTTGCAAAATCCATATCACGGGTACAACTGGGAAGAACGTAGGTCTTCTGACCTTTGTACAGTGCTCATTGTGAGGTTGGGGATAAATAATTATTAAATCTTAACAGCACTGCTAATTTTAAGGTACCTATGCTTAGAATTTTCTGTGCCAAAAATAGAACATAGAAAACCCTTATCTAATTAGTTAGTGAATGGCACTGAATTAAAATTGGACACCATAATTAATCAATGCTAAATTGTAGTCAAATCCATTACCCTTGAATAGATTATCTCTGTGACCCACAGTCTCCTCCTGACACCACGCGTTGGGGGTCTGAAGGAGCTGATTGGAGGGCTTTGAGAAGGTGGGAGGCTGGGGGTCGAAGGGACCCTGTAAGTGGCAGTAAATCATTTTTGTGTTATCTGTAGCTTGTTTTTATCTGTGTCACTGCTCCTCTCCATTAACAAAGCTAATTGAGAATTGACTATTGCAAACTTTTATTTTAGAAGGCCAGAGATGCAGAAAAAATGGAAACTTTTCAATTGTCTATTCTAACTATGGTCAATTTCAGGACCACATGATCAAATTTCAGAAACTTTTCTTTCTCTGTTTTTTTTAACTAGAGTGCCCTTCAAGTTTCTTTTTTTTAATTGTTGTTTTCTGTTTCTTCCTTTTAATCACTGAACAAAATAAATGCTTTTCAAAGAATTGTTAGTTTTCTTTTTCTCAAAGTCTTACAAGAAACAGGCTTTGGAAGCAAAATTTAGCAATTTCCCTAGTATTTTATTTCCTGAAGAGTACCTTTCATTTCTGAATTTTACTTGTGTGCTTAGATAGGAAATGCAGTGTTTTTAATTGCATAGGAATCGCCACCTGAATGCTTGCCGTCCACCTGAATGCTTGCCGTCCACCTGAACTCCGCTTCAGTCTCAAGTTGTTGGGACTCAATGCCCGCCTCCCGAAGGAGCCCCTCTCTCTCAGTCTGGCTGCAGTACTACTCCATTAGAAATGTAGAAATTGGGACTTTCCTGGTGGGCCAGTGGTTAAGACTTTGCCTTCCAATGTAGGAGTGTGGTTTGTTTCCTGGTCAGGGAGCTAAGATTCCACATGTCTTGTAGGCAAAAAACCAAAACATAAAAGCAATATTGTAACAAATTCAATAAAGACTTCGAAAATGGTCCACATCAGAAAAATCTTTTTTAAAACGTGGAAATTATCAGTGAGTCTTCTCTCTTATGGAGCTTTCCTAGTGGCTCAGAGGTAAATACTCTGTCTGCAATGTAGGAGACGTGGGTTTGTTCCCTGGGTCAGGAAGACGCCCTGGAGGAGGAAATGGAAACTCACTCCAGTATTCTTGCCAGGAAAATCCCATGGACAGAGGAGCCTGGCCATAAGGTTGCAAAGAGTCAGACACAACTGAAACGGCTTAGCTCACACACATTGTCCATTTATTGGACACTTACTATGCCCCAGACACTATGCCAACATGTTTCCAGACTTTTAATCCTCACAACACTCCTTGGCAGGCAGGTATCACTGTCCCATGTCTCAGGTGAAGGAACTAATCAGCATGCCCAAGGTTGTTCAGACACAAGTGGTGGAGTTTCTGGAAATGCCTGCCCATGCTCTTTTTATTCCCCATAGTGCACAGCCTGTAAGATTTTCCCAACCAGGGATTGAACCTGGACCCTTACAGTGAAGGGCCCTTTTTCTCCCTTTTTCCCTTTTGGGTGTGACCCATGCTTTTAACCACCACATGGTACTGTCTCCCCATTCACTTAGAATCCTGGGCCAGTTGTCTCTTAAAAATGTCTCCAGGGGTTGTCCTTTCCTCTGTGGTCTATGCCTTATGCCTGGATTCTTCTCAGAGCCTCCTGTGCAATGGCACATGCCTCACACCATCTGTACCTAAATCTTGCTTTTAATAAGACATTCCTCCCATCTAAATCTGTCAAGTGCATCTGCATTCTTTATTTTATTTTTTTTTTTTTTCAGGGTAAGTATTTATTCCTTTACAAGGGCATTTTGCGTAAGTAGTTTTTTTTTTTTTTTTTTTTCCACAGTTTACTGTAATCCACACAGTCAAAGGCTTTGGCATAGTCAATAAAGCAGAAATAGATGTTTTTCTGGAACTCTTTTGCTTTTACGATGATCCAGCAGATGTTGACAATTTGATCTCTGGTTCCTCTGCCTTTTCTAAAACCAGCTTGAACATCTGGAAGTTCACGGTTCACGTTTTGCTGAAGCCTGGCTTGGAGAACTTGGAGCATTACTTTACTAGCTCCAAATTTACTCATCTCACTAGCTTTGTGAGGTGAGTGCAATTGTGCAGTAGTTTGAGCATTCTTTGGCATTGCCTTTCTTTGGGATTGGAATGAAAACTGACCTTTTCCAGTCCTGTGGCCACTGCTGCCTCTTCCACATTTGGTGACATATTGAGTGCAGCACTTTCACAGCATCATCTTTTAGGATTTGACATAGCTCAACTGGAATTCCATCACCTCCACTAGCTTTGTTCATAGTGATGCTTCTTAAGGCCCACTTGACTTCACATTCCAGGATGTCTGGCTGTAGGTGAGTGATCAAACCATCGTGATTATCTGGGTCGTGAAGATCTTTTTTGTACAGTTCTTCTGTGTATTCTTGCCACCTTTTCTTAATATCTTCTGCTTCTGTTAGGTGCATACCATTTCTGTCCTTTATTGAGCCCATCTTTGCATGAAATGTTCCCTTGGTATCTCTAATTTTCTTGAAGAGATGTCTAGTCTTTCCCATTCTATTGTTTTCCTCTATTTCTTTGCACTGATCACTGAGGAAGGCTTTCTTACCTCTCCTTGCTATTCTTTGGAACTCTGCATTCAGATGCTTATATCTTTCCTTTTCTCCTGTGGTTTTTTTTTTTTTTAATTTTTCAGCACTTTATTTATTTTTTTTTTTTTGATAAATTTAACGCCTTTTATTGCCATACCTCATTTTACTGTGCTTTGCTTTAGTAAGCTTTATAGATACATGTTTTTTTTTTTTTTCCTTGTTAATTTTCTGTTTAGTTGATCTATCCATAAGTGTGAGTGGGGTATTAAAGTCTCCCACTATTATTGTGTTATTGTTAATTTCTCCTTTCATACTTGTTAGGATTTGTCTTATATACTGCGGTGCTCCCATGTTGGGTGGATATATATTTATAATTGTTATATCTTCTTCTTGGATTGATCCTTTGATCATTATGTGGTGACCTTCTTTGTCTCTTTTCACAGCCTTTGTTTTAAAGTCTAATTTATCTGATACGAGTATTGTGACTCCTGCTTTCTTTTGGTCCCAATTTGCATGGAAAATCTTTTTCCAGCCCTACACTTTCAGTCTGTGTGTGTCCCCTGTTTTGAGGTGGGTCTCTTGTAGACAACATATGTAGGGGTCTTGTTTTTGTATCCATTCAGCCAGTCTTTGTCTTTTGGTTGGGGCATTCAACCCATTTATGTTTAAGGTAATTACTAATAAGTATGATCCCGTTGCCATTTACTTTATTGTTTTGGGTTCGAGTTTATACACCATTTTTGTGTTTCCTGTCTTGAGAATATCCTTTAGTATTTGTTGGAGAGCTGGTTTGGTGGTGTAGAATTCTCTCAGCTTTTGCTTGTCTGAAAAGCTTTTGATTTCTCCTTCATACTTGAATGAGATCCTTGCTGGGTACAATAATCTGGGCTGTAGGTTATTTTCTCTCATCATTTTAAGTATGTCTTGCCATTCCCTCCTGGCTTGAAGAGTTTCTATTGAAAGATCAGCTGTTATCCTTATGGGAATTCCCTTGTGTGTTATTTGTTGTTTTTCCCTTGCTGCTTTTAATATTTGTTCTTTGTGTTTGATCTTTGTTAATTTGATTAATATGTGTCTTGGGGTGTTTCTCCTTGGGTTTATCCTGTTTGGGACTCTCTGGGTTTCTTGGACTTGGGTGATTATTTCCTTCCCCACTTTAGGGAAGTTTTCAACTATTATCTCCTCAAGTATTTTCTCATGGTCTTTCTTTTTGTCTTCTTCTTCTGGAACCCCTATGATTCGAATGTTGTAGCGTTTAATATTGTCCTGGAGGTCTCTGAGATTGTCCTCATTTCTTTTAATTCGTTTTTCTTTTATCCTCTCTGATTCATTTATTTCTGCCATTCTATCTTCTAATTCACTAATCCTATCTTCTGCCTCTGTTATTCTACTATTTGTTGGCTCCAGAGTGTTTTTAATTTCATTTATTGCATTATTCATTATATATTGACTCTTTTTTATTTCTTCTAGGTCCTTGTTAAACCTTTCTTGCATCTTCTCAATCCTTGTCTCCAGGCTATTTATCTGTGATTCCATTTTAATTTCAAGATTTTGGATCAATTTCACTATCATTATTTGGAATTCTTTATCAGGTAGATTCCCTATCTCTTCCTCTTTTGTTTGGTTTGGTGGGCATTTATCCTGTTCCTTTATCTGCTGGGTATTCCTCTGTCTCTTCATCTTGTTTAAATTGCTGAGTTTGGGAGTCCTTTCTGTATTCTGGCAGTTTGTGGAGTTCTCTTTATTGTGGCGTTTCCTTGCTGTGTGTGGGTATGTAGAGGTGGCTTATCAAGGTTTCCTGGTTAGGGAAGCTTGTGTCGGTGTTCTGGTGGGTGGAGCTGTATTTCTTCTCTTTGTTCAGTCGCGCTATGGGGAGGGAGGGAAGGATGCTGCAAACAAATGACACTGGCGTGCGCTCGCAGTGCCTCAGCCACACTGGGTCTGCCCCCGCTCACGGCGCGTGTAGCCTCCCTGCCCACACTGCTCAGGCTCTAGGTTGTTCCGCCGGGAACAATCCGAGGCTGGCCCTGGGTTGCATGCACCTCCCAGGTCCAAGCCGCTCTGGTTCAGGCACTCAGGTAGTCCTCAGAGGCGCAGACTCAGTTGGGGCTGCGTTTTGTGCTCTTCCCAGGTCCGAGCAGCTCAGGTGATGAGGTGTTTGGCGAGCGCCAATGCTGCGACTTATCGCCTCCCCGCCACTTGGTTATCTGGGTGTAAAACCGGCGCACCTTCTCAGGCAGATGTTAACCGTCCAGACCCCCAATAAGTTTTAGTTAGCAAAGAAGCCAGTTTTATAGATAATGTCTCTCTGGGGCTGTGATTGCCCCCTTCCGGCTCTGGCTGCCTGTCACCGGAGGGGGAAGGTTTGCAGCCGGCTACCTCTGTTTAGTCCTTTGTCCCGTGCGCGGGCTGGCGGTGTCTTAGGTTAGGGCTGGCTTTTCGCATGGTAGATATCCCACAGTCTGGTTTGCTAGCCCAAATTATTTCGCTCAGATAGTGCTCAGGGTATTCAGGCCAGATTCTTACTCTCAGCGATGCAGCCCGCGCCGCGCCTCCCTGCCCAGCCCCTGCTTGCTAATGGCGGATGCAGGCGTCTGCGCTGCTCCTCCGCTAGAGGAGTTACCGTAGGGCTCGCAATCTGCGAGTTTTAATTGTTTATTTATTTTTTCTCCCTGTTATGTTGTCCTCTGTGCTTCCAAAGCTCGGCACGGATTCGGCAGTGAGAAGGTTTCCTGGTGTTTGGAAACTTCTCTCTTTTTAAGACTCCCTTCCCGGGACGGAACTCCGTCCCTCCCTCTTTTGTCTCTTTTATTGTCTTTAATATTTTTTCCTACCTCCTTTCAAGGAGTTGGGTTGCTTTTCTGGGTGCCTGATGTCCTCTGCCGGCATTCAGAAGTTGTTTTGTGGAATTTACTCGACGTTTAAATGCTCTTTTGATGAATTTGTGGGGGAGAAAGTGTTTTCCCCGTCCTACTCCTCCGCCATCTTGGCGCCTTCCCCCTGCATTCTTTATTATGTCACTCTAGTAGCTGTCCTGATCCTGTGCTCTTGGAAACCTGATGTCCAGAACTTTAAAAAGCTACTTGACTATGCAAAATATGTCCTGAAACCTATCAATTGAAGAAGCTCCAAGAAGGTTTCTTTCTGAGAGACGAGGCCTGCAGATGGAAGAACTGTGATGAGGTAGAAGGGGCAACGGCGGGCGTGGCAGACTTGATGGGTTAAGCAGATAAAACAGAGGAACAATCTCTGGAAATAATATGGTGCCACCTGGAATTCATCTTAACCCAGAGACTGCACAAGCAATAGGCTGGGACACTTGCATAGCACGAGAGCGTTTGCTCACTCACTCGTTCAGTGTCAGGCTGAACTGTCTAGAGAGTGAAGGTGTCCCCTTCCTCCCTTGGTGCCATGTGTGTGTCCCTCCCACGCATGCTCAGTCTACGAGGATGACTTCTGATAGAGGAGGACCGTTCCTCAATCAAGGGAGCTCCTGCTAGCTTGCTTTTTTTTTTTTTTTAATTAATTTTTATTGGAATATAGGTGCTTTACAATGTTAGTACGGCAAAATGAATCAGCCATCTGTGTCCATATATCCCCTCTCTTTTGAACTTGCTTCGCATTCAGATCATCCCAGTGCATTAAGGTAGAGTTCCCTGTGCTATAGAGTATGTTCCCATTAGTTACCTATTTTACGCTTAGTATGAATAGTGTAATCGCAATCCCCCAATTCAAACAAACTTTCTTTTATTTATTCATCCATCCTCACATCCTTCCGTCCAGTTAAATATTTATTAGGCCTGGTTCCTAAGCTGGCAACGTATCAGCAAAGACAGTTCTTGCCCTTTGAAAGTTGATATTCAGTTGAGAGAGGAAATGGGTAAGTGAATGGATACTTCAGATAGTGACAAGTTCTGTAAATGAGATACAGTAGAAGAGGGGAGAGACTAAAGAGGACTGGAGGTGCTATTTTAGCTAGGAAGGCAGGGGAGGCCTCTGCGGGGGGTGACTTCGAGAGGGACTGAAGGGTGAGTGTCACCCACTCACCGCACATTTGGGAGACAGGCCTTCTAGGCTGAGGCAGCAGCAGGCAGGCAGGTGCGACAGAAGCAGAGGAAAAGCCTGAGACAGCCCTGAGAATGCGCTGACATCCGTAGTATGGATACAAGATTCTGCACCGCGGCTGGCAGCGAGGTGGGGACAGCACCAGAGCAGCTGCGTACCAGGTGAGGGGCGTGTGTGCTCCCCGCCTTCCAGGCGCCGAGTCATTTAGAAATAGTATTTCGCCTTGTTATGTCTTTAAGTTGACTTGTACTTTCATTAAGGTAATGCATGCATATAGTTAATCAAGGAGAAAGGCTTGTAACAAACAGTGGGAAGCCTCTGCTTGGTCCTCCCGCCTCTAATCTTTTTCTTCAGAGGCAACCACTTTCAACTTTTTAAACTGTTTCTTCTGCAAAGAGTCGGACACGACTGAGCGACTTTCCCTTCGCTTCCGGTGTTTACGCCTTTATTTCCAGATCCTGTGCTCACGCTGTTACCTCAGCTTTAGTCCTTTCCTGACTTTCTCCAGAGTGTGATAGATGAATGCTTCAGCTCTCTGATTCACCTCCCTCCCTTCCTAGCTCCAACCCTTGGATACACTTACTACAATTTTTGTTCAGTTAATATTCAGTGTTTACATGGTGTTGACTGGGTGAATATTGTTTATTGTCAAGTCAACAAACATAATCATTTTTCCTCAAACTATCTTAACCTTTTATTTCGCCTGTAGTAAAGAATTGCCCCCCTCCACCTTTTTTTTTTTTTAACTTGCTCAGTTCTAAGTACAGATCACTACTATTTTTTCCAGATTTGCTAATAGATATGTCACCTGATGTCTGTCAATAATTTGTCCATTTCCAAACACTCATTTATGTTCTTCCTCCTGCCCCACAGCCCTCCCCATTTGGAGGAGTGCTCTTTGGGTGTGGAAAGTACCTCTTATCCACTTTCCTGTGCTAGATTTCCTCTTTCCTGCATCCCATTCTTCTTTTCTTTTTGGTTAATTTTCTGAATTTGCTGAAGGATATCCTCCAGGAACTTCCTAAGAAAGGGTGCATGGGAAGAATTTTTTTTTTTTATTACTTGCATGTCTAAAAATAAATTTATTCAAACCTCAAATTTGACTGAAAATTGGGCTGGGTATATCATTCTAGATGGAAAATAATTTCCTTGGAATTTTGAAGGTATTTGTCTATGTCTAGAAAAAGTCTTATAACATTCTGATATCTCTCTTTTCATATAAATCTGTTTCTTTCTTCTTTAAAAACTCTTATATTCATTCTATTCCTGGTCTCCTGAGATTTGAGATTGTTGTACACCTTAATCGTCCTTCAAAAACACGCTGGAAATGTGTCCTGAAAAGAGATGCAAAGTTTCCAGAGATTCTGAGGCCATTAAACAAACAACAATAATAACCAAAAACCCTTTTGGGAGAAGGGTATGATGCTAATGGAGATGGTGATCAGAAGGGAATTAGGCACTTTTGAAAGCAATGTAAATATTCGATACTTTTTTGGCCTCCTTTAAAACAGCGATTCTCAACCACGTGTGATTTTGCTGCGCAGAGGATCTTTGGCAATGTCTGGAGATACTTTTGGTGGTCATGGCTTTGGATGGGGGAGGCTTGCTGCGGGCATGCAGTGGCTAGAGGCTAGGGATGATGCTAACCCCCCTACAATGCGCAGGACAACCCGCCCCCTCCCCGCAACAGTGAAGAATTATCAGGTCCAAAAAGTCAGTAGGAAGGGCTTTGGCCAGGCTGATGCTCTCTCCCCTCTCCCACCTGTGGCCAAAGGCATGCGGGCATCTCCCAGTTGGCCTGGGGGTGACAGTTCACTCTGCTCCACCACTGAAGCTGAAACTCAGACCCCACGCATACCAATGGCTAATTAATTCATGTTAATGTATGGCAAAAACCAACACAATATTGTAAAGTAATTATCCTTCGATTAAAAATAAATACATAAAAAGCTCAGTGCTGTGGTTGAGGAACTCTGCTGTAAAGATTTCAAGTTTCTTTCTTAGAGATGTTAGCAACCATAAGCAGATTGGTTTCATTCTCCTTCATGCATCAATTCCACACGTGTAACGGCATGTCTGGTAAGTGACAGGCACTGTGCTGGCCCTCACAGAACTTAGAGTCTCCTGAAGTAAACGGGCTTGCTTTTAATTTGGGGCATGTTTAGAGAATCCATGAAATAGCTTAATCTTCTCTCAATCTGGGGGTTGCAAAAACAAGTTTCTTAAAGGAATAAGCCCTCTCTCCAAGTTTTGCTGTATTTGGGTCTATACGTTCCCATCCCAGTGGCACCCCACTCCAGTACTCTTGCCTGGAAAATCCCATGGATGGAGGAGCCTGGTGGGCTGCAATCCATGAGGTCACTAAGAGTTGGACTCGACTTCACTTTCACTTTTCACTTTCATGCATTGGAGAAGGAAATGGCAACCCCCTCCAGTGTTCTTGCCTGGAGAATCCCAGGGACGGGGGAGCCTGGTGGGCTGCCGTCTATGGGGTCGCACGGAGTTGGACACGACTGAAGCGACTTAGCAGCAGCAGCAGCAGTTCCCATCCCGGACCCTAGAGAGAGGCTGCTAGGAGTGATGATGAGGTAGGTCGAAGTGCATTGACTAACGATGGAGACATCCACGTACCCTAACATCAACCCGAGCCCTGGATGAGACCCGTGTCTTTACACTCTGCGCTAAAATCAGCTGAAATGGCTGGTTGGAAATGCAGATTCCTAGGACCTGACTCAGACGAAGTGGAATCAGAATCAGTAGGGTGTGGCCAAGAAAAAGTATGTTAACAAGCTGCCTAAGGGGCTTTTTGTGCAGTGATTATTTGAAAGCATCTGGCCCTGATTGTGCTGTGGTGAAAATAGCCTTTGCATTCAGGGCTGGAAGTGGTGGTGATTAGCTCACAACAATGTCTTTAATTTTTGGAAGAAGGTGAACCAGTAGCAACAAGTTTGGAGCACCAACACTGTCTTCTTCACATGGTCCTAACTGACTCTGAGTTCACCGCTTATTAGCTGTGTGACACTGAGGAAATAATCCAGCCTCTCTGAACCCCAGTTTCCCTTCTCTTTAAAATGGAAATAGCAGTGTATATTTCATAAGGTGAATGTTGGGATTCATGTGAAATGGTTAGCACAGAGTTTGGTCATAATCAGTGCCCAATATCACAGTTACGAAGAACCCCAGCTGTTGTGATCCTGAAAAGAAAATTCTTTATGTAAACTTCAGTGATTTCTCCAGGAAAAGATGATGTCTTCTGTTTCAGTGTTGTTCCCCCTCTTTCTTCCTTAGGATCATGAGACCTGATTATTGGTAACGTTCTCGGGAGCCCCCTCTCTCCAGTCTTCATGCCTGTGCATCCTCATATACCTTACACACGAGTGGGCACATGTCCTCTCTCCCACTCGCAAACACCATGCATACCACATGGCTTTCTCCTTTGGACCTAAGCATCTGTTTGACATTCTTTGTTCTGGAAACGCATCTTGTCAGCACGCTGCTCTCTAAGATCCACACTGAACAGCGGCTCGTTGGCAGTAATAATCAGTGCCTTTTAGACGATACAGGCTTAATGGTAACAAGTGGGTAGGGCGGGGAGGCTGGAGGCAGGAGCAGTGGGGAGAGCGGTAGAGCAAGTAGCACGGCACAGTCAGCAGCTTTATTGCGGGGCAGCCGGAAAGTGGAAGGTGCCCTCTCCCCTTTCTGGGGCCTGCGGTACCAGGTTTAGGGATGAAGTGGAGACAGAACACCCTCCTGGGGGCAGGGCTGGCTGGCGCTGAACGAGTGTGGTGTCATCACAGCCAGGCCGGGAGCCCTCTACAGGCTCTTCCCATCATAGTTTTGCGATTAGTCACACTTCCTGCTGAAAACAGGCAGATACAGAGAGGGGAATCCTACTGTGAGGTTTGGAGAGGATTTCAAATGGGTCTTTTCTGAAAATAAGGTTGAAGGTAGGAAGAAGAGGAGGAACTTTCTCTGGGGCCGGTGCTTGTTGAGCCTTAGCAATAGAGATGCCCACAGATCTGGGGACCTCCAGTTCCGTGTCTTTGTCACGTGTCAGACTTGGCTGTTCAAGTGACTCTGACCAGCACTCAGATTTAATGGACCATTGGGATGTGGGTGAAGAAGGGTTTCTTAAGTGGGTTTGAATCTGTTGGTCAGCATCTGTTGAGCACTGCCAGGGGACATCTAGGAAAACTGGCCAGATCATTGGGCAAAGTACTTAATCTCTCTAGCCTCAGTTTCCTCATCTGTGAATTGGGCTACACAAAGGCTTTATCGCATAGGATTGTTGTGAGTATTACAGGAGAGAAGGCTCAAGAGCACTTCAAGGGGGATCTGGTACACAGTGGGCCTTCTGGAGAAATCTGGACTATTATTCTCATGAGAAATTCATCAATACTCGATGTTGTAGGCAGGCTTGCTGAGATATGGTGAAAGTCTTTGGCTTTTTATTACATTTTGAAGTCTAAAAGAGTGATTTCTTTATGTACTCAACATTTTCTGGAAATGCAATACAGTTAGTATTTCTGGAAATACAATACAGTACGGTTGAAATTTAGTCCTAAGAGGTAAGCTCAGGGCTCTTGCTGTTGCAGCAGTGATGACTGGCATGTTGAAAGAAAGCAGGTTGCGTTCAACTTGAAGCCTACAAAGAACCTTCTCAGCTTTGAACCTTAAACTTTACAAAGGAACAAATGAAGTGCATTGGAGCAAAAGTTCTTCAGCTCTTCTGCCACCAACAGATAGGGTTAAGGGTCCCTCAGTCCCTCTTTGGACTTAAGGAAAATGTGGACTTTGGGACCACCTTTGTAAGAAGGCTAACTTTTTGTACATCTTTTTTTTTTTTTTTTTTTAACCACAGGACTTTGGGAGAATAGATTCCAACCATATGGAGATGGTAAACCAGGAATATTTTTAAAAAGAATCTAGCATTTTGTTCTTTCAGAAGTAAAGTGACAACTGCTGGTCGAAAAGCATATTTTTGTTATTAAGGAAGCAAATTAAAATTGCAGGAAAACAATGGAATGATCAGCTTGCAAAAGTTATTTGCTTTGATTAAAAGCACCAATAAATGTGTCTTGGTGCTATAAACTGCTTCATTTAGCACTTGACATATAATAGATTTTTTTTGCAGCGTAATATCTCCATTGAAATATAATTATTTTGCAGATTGCTCAGCTGAATACCCTTATAAACATGCTGTTGGGTGATTCACCCCAGGCGATCATCAGGAGATCATGACAATGTGCACAGTTGATGGACACATGAAGGATGTGGCAGTCGAGCTTGGAGCAGAGAAGGTGATTTGTTGCAGAGCAATTACCCTAATGCATTTTTAAAAGCATAAAATAAAGTATCGTTTCATTTGCTGAAAAGGTATTTTAGGTGCTTCGGTAAAGCACTGACAGAGTATTTTGATTGTCAGCTTTTTCTTTTTTTTTTTAAGTTAGATAATTACATTTACCAGTTAAAGAATTGCCATTTAAAAATAATATTTTGTCTAAATGTTTAAAGATGTCTATTAAAAATGTATACTGAACATGACAGAGGCCTTTTCATGCTGTAATTCTAGTCGGTGGTCTGAAAACAATTAGCATGGAAAAAGAATGTACATTTATTCAGTGTTAGCTGGAGAGTCAAGATCTGTAGAGTGTGGTGAGGGTGTCCTGATGATTTTTAAAATAGCACTATTTTGCTCAGATGACACTTCTAAGAAAGGTTCTGTAGTTATGTGTGTATTTAGTTTCTTCAGTAATCTTTCTAGAGAGCAAAGCACACAGTGGGCTATGGTCTGGGGCACTCTCTGCCCCATGCATAAGAAGGAGAGAAGATGGAGAGAAACTTTAATAAAATAGCCAAATGTTACTCATCTATTTAGGCTGGTCTTTCAATTGGTATACACTAGAATGGCTGCACTGGTTGTTACCCATTGCAGCATTAGCTCACCTGCAGGTTAAAAGTCCTTCCTGGAGCCCCGCCCTGTGCAGCCCCCTCAGATCCCTCCCTGAGACCTTCCAGCTTGCTCTGCCATTCAGCACCCAAAGGACTAATGCCTGCCCCAACAGGGGGCTGCCAGGCCCTGCCCCAGCCAAGCTGGCATCCATTCCAGTTGGCAGGAGTCTGGGCCATACTGGTTATCACCCCTGTTTAGATGAATCTTTGGCTTTAGCCTAGGAATGTTTAGAATATTTCAAAGCAATGTGTGGAGGCTGGCATGTGGTATGGGGCAAGAAACTGGTAAGAAACGCCATTCCCTGGTCCCCGTAATCTAGGTAGAGTGGTTTAGCTGCAAAGTCAAGTCTGCCTCTTTTTGATCCCATGGATTGTAGCAATCTAGGTAGAGTACATTCAAGCTTAACATGTCTGAGCTTCTACCAAGAGAGGGAGGAGCTAGGGCAGAGCTTGGTGCTCCAGGACAGCAGCTTGGGGTCTTTCTCACTGCTTCAAGCAAGGAATGTTAGAATTGAATTGAATGCCTCAATGGCAGGAATATTAGACAGCTCTCTCAGGTCAGGAATAACCTCCAGGTGAACGAAGAAGGGAGCTGGTGAGATTGTGCAAAAACACACAGCAATGATGGGGTGAAGCAATTAGGTCAGTGCTCTGTCCTTGACTCTTAAACAGGCAAATTGAAATTTTGAGGCAGATTTCTGAGGGAGACCCGATAACTTGCTATGATCTAACTCACATCAAAGAAGTCCCACGGGGCCTGTTGGAGGCTGGCTGTCCATTAGAGAACACTGAGGTGTTCTTGACATATAATAGAACCTCTTGACACTGAGGTGCTCCTGTCTTTCTCCAAATGGACATTGAGAGTCCAAAGCCTCCTTTCCCTTCATGGGACATGTTTTCAATACTAGTCATTGTATGTAAAAACCCAACAGGTCTCAGTAAAATAGGAGCAGAGCAGAAATTTCTCAACTTAATAAAGACTAAAAAAACCTACAGCTGACATCATACTTAATGGTTAGAAACCTGAAGTTTCCCCATTAAGATCAGGTACAACTTTCAGTATTATTCTGAAAGTCCTTGCTAATGCAATAGGTGAGAAAAGGAAATTTTAAAATGTACTTATTGGGAAGGAAGAAATAAAATAGTCTTTGTTTTCAGGTGATATGATTACCTACTGGATCATTATGCTTAAAGTATTGACCAAAATATCTCCTGTAACTAATAAGTGTTTATAAAAAGGTTACAGAACACAAAGTTACTATATAAAAGCCAATCACTTTCTTATATACCAGCAATGAACAATGGAATTTGAAATTTAAAATGAAACACCATTTACATTAGTACCCCCCCAAAATAAAATACTCAGACATAAATTTAACAAAATACATATAAGATCTGTATGTGGAACACTACAAAACTCTGATGAAATAAATCAAAGAAGAAATAAATAAATAAGTGGAGAGATATTTCCTGTTCACAAATAGAAAAATCTCAATATTATCAAGGTACAGTTCTTCCCAACTTTATTGGTTAAGTACCTGGTGGCTCAGATGGTAAAGAATCTGCCTGCAGTGCTGGAGACCTGGGTCGATCTCTGGGTTGGGACGATCCCCTGGAAAAGGCAATGACAACCCACTCCAGTATTCTTGCCTCAAAGGATTTGGAAACATATCCATACAGAAACCTGAATGTAGATGTTTATAGCAGATTTTCCCATGACTTCCAAGAGGTAGAAGCAACCAAGATGTCCTTCAGTGGGTGAAAGGATCAATCAACTGTGATACATCCAGACAATGAGATATTATTTAGTGCTAAGAGACTGATCCAGACTTGCCGGTGAGTGTCCAGCAGTCTCCAGCAGAGGTGTGGATTGGTGGTCGCCTGCTGCAGGGTTGGGGGCACTGGGTGCACGGGACCTTTTGAAGGAGGTCACCATTATCTTCATTACCCCCACCATAGTTTGGCCTTAGGTCAAACAACAGGGAGGGAACACAGCCCTGCCCATCAACAGAAAATTGGATTAAAGATTTACTGAGCATTGCCCTGCCCATCATACAAGACCCAGTTTCCTCCTCAGTCAGTCTCTCCCATCAGGAAGCTTCCATAAGCCTCTTATCCTTCTCCAGCAGAAGGCAGAAAGAATGAAAACCACAATCACAGAAAACTGACCAGTCTGATCACATGGACCACAGCCTTGTCTAACTCAATGAAACTATGAGCCATGCCCTGTAGGGCCACCCAAGGCAGATGGGTCATGGTGGAGAGTTCCAAGAAAAAGTGGTCCACTGGTGAGGGAATGGCAAACCACTTCATTATTCTTGCCTTGAGAACCCCATGAACAGTATGAAAAGACAAAAAGATAGGACACTGAAAGATGAACTTTCCAGGTCGGTAGGTGCCCAGTATGCTATGGGAGATCAGTGGAGAAATAACTCCAGAAAGAATGAAGAGACAGAGTGAAAACAACACCCAGTTGTGGATGTACTGGTGATGGAAGTCAAGTCCAATGCTGTAAAGAGAAATATTGCATAGAAAGCTGGAATGTTAGATCTATGAATCAAGGCAAATTGGAAGTGGTCAAACAGGAGATGGCAAGAGTGAACATCGACATTTTAGGAATCAGCAAACTAAAATGGGCTGGAATGGGTGAATTTATATGTACTACTGTGGGCAAGAATCCCTTAGAAGAAATGGAGTAGCCATCATAGTCAACAAGAGTCCAAAATGCAGTACTTGGATACAATCTCAAAAACAAATGATCTCTGTTCATTTCCAAGGCAAATCATTCAATATCAAAGTAATCCACGTCTATGCCCCGACCAGTAATGTTGAAGAAGCTGAAGTCT
Source organism: Bos grunniens (assembly GCF_055505025.1). NCBI lineage: Eukaryota > Metazoa > Chordata > Mammalia > Artiodactyla > Bovidae > Bos > Bos grunniens. Next base: position 113,924,147 of record NC_141166.1, on the reverse strand, counting down.
AACAGTTCTATGAAGGCCTACAAGACCTTCTAGAACTAACACCCAAAAAAGATGTCCTCTTCATGACAAGGGACTGGAATGCAAAAGTAGGAAGTCAAGAGATACCTGAAGTAACAGGCAAATTTGGCCTTGGAGTACAGAATGAAGCAGGGTAAAGGCTTTGCCAAGAGAATGCACTGGTCATAGCAAACACCCGCTTCCAATAACACAAAAGAAGACTACACATGGACATCGCCAGACGATCAATACTGAAATCAGATTGATTACACTCTTTACAGCCAAAGATGGACAAGCTCTATACAGGGAGCAAAAACAAGACTGGGAGCTGACTGTGGCTCAGATCATGAACTCCTTATTGCCAAATTCAGACTTACATTGAGAAAGTAGAGAAAACCACTAAACCATTCAGTTCAATTCAGTTCAGTTGAGTCACTCAGTCGTGTCCAACTCTTTGCGACCCCATGAAATGCAACACACCAGGCTTCCCTGTCCATCACCAACTCCTGGAGTTCACTCAAACTCATGTCCATCAAGTCGGTGATGCCATCCAGCCATCTCATCCTGTGTCGTCTCCTTCTCCTCCTGCCCCCAATCCCTCCCAGCATCAGAGTCTTTTCCAATGAGTCAACTCTTCGCATGAAGTGGCCAAAGAATTGGAGTTTCAGATTCAACATCAGTCCTTCCAATGAACACCCAGGACTGATCTCCTTTAGAATGGACTAGTTGGATCTCCTTGCAGTCCAAGGGACTCTCAAGAGTCTTCTCCAACACCACAGTTCAAAAGCATCAATTCTTTCAGCGCTCAGCTTTCTTCACAGTCCAACTCTGACACCCATACAGGACCACTGGAAAAACTATAGCCTTGACTAGACAGAAGCACGCCAGCTGCAACAGACCACACAGACCATTCAGGCATGACCTAAATCAAATCCCTTACAATTATACAATGAAAGTGAGAAATAGATTCAAGGATTAGATCTGATAGAGTGCCTGAAAAACTATGGATGGAGGTTTGTGACATTGTACAGGAGGCAGAGATCAAGACCATCTCCAAGAAAAAGAAATTCATAAAAGCAAAATGGTTGTCAGAGGAGGCCTTACAAATAGTTTAGAAAAGAAGAGAAGCTAAAGACAAAGGAGAAAAGGAAAGATATACCCATTTGAATGCAGAGTTCCAAAGAATAGCAAGGAGAGATAAGAAAGCCTTCCTCAGTGATCAATGCAAAGAAATAGAGGAAAACAACAGAATGGGAAAGACTAGAGATCTCTTCAAGAAAATTAGAGATACCAAGGGAACATTTCATGCAAAGATGGGCTCGATAAAGGACAGAAATGGTATGGACCTAACAGAAGCAGGAGATATTAGGAAGAGGTGGCAAGAATACACAGAAGAACTATACAAAAAAGATCTTCATGACACAGATAATCACGATGGTGTGATCACTGACCTAGAGCCAGACATCCTGGAATTGCAAAGTCAAGCGGGCCTTAGGAAGCATCACTACGAACAAAGCTAGTGGAGGTGATGGAATTCCAGTTGAGCTATTTCAAATCCTAAAAGATGATGCTGTGAAAGTGCTGCACTCAATATGTCAGCAAATTTGGAAGACTCAGCAGTGGCCACAGGACTGGAAAAGGTCAGTTTTCATTCCAATCCCAAAGAAAGGCAATGCCAAAGAATGCTCAAACTACCACACAATTGCAGTCAACTCACACGCTAGCAAAGTAACGCTCAAAATTCTGCAAGCCAGGCTTCAACAGTACGTGAACCATGAACTTCCAGAAGTTCAAGCTGGATTTAGAAAAGGCAGAGGAACCAGAGATCAAATTGCCAACATCTGTTGGATCATTGAAAATGCAAGAAAGTTCCAGAAAAACATCTACTCCTGCTTTATTGACTACACCAAAGCCTTTGACTATGTACGTCACAACAAACTGTGGAAAATTCTGAAAGGGAGGGGAATACCAGACCACCTGAACTGCCTTCTGAGAAATCTGTATGCAGGTCAAGAAGCAACAGTTATAACTGGACATGGAACAACAGACTGGTTCCAAATTGGGAAAGGAGTACATCAAGGCTGTATGTTGTCACCCTGCTTATTCAACATAGATGCAAAGTACATTATGAGAACTACTGGGCTGGATGAAGCACAAGCTGGAATCAAGATTGCTGGGAGAAATATCAATAACCTCAGATATGCAGATGACAGCACCCTTATGGCAGAAAGCAAAGAAGAACTAAAGAGCCTCTTGATGAAAGTGAAAGAGGGGAGTGAAAAAGTTGGCTTAAAACTCAACATTCAGAAAACTAGGTTCCTGGCATCCGGTCCCATCACTTCATGGGAAATAGATGGGGAAACAGTGGAAACAGTGTCAGACTTTATTTTTTTGGGCTCCAAAATCAGTGCAGATGGTGACTGCAGCCATGAAATTAAAAGACACTTGCTCCTTGGAAAAAAGGTTATGACCAACCTAGACAGCATATTAAAAAGCAGAGACATTACTTTGCCAACAAAGGTCCATCTAGTCAAGGCTATGGTTTTTCCAGTGGTCATGTATGAATGTGAGAGTTGGACTGTAAAGAAAGCTGTGCACCGAAGAACTGATGCTTTTGAACTGTTGTGTTGGAGAGGACTCTTGAGAGTTTCTTGGATTGCAAGGAGATCCAACCAGTCCATCCTAAAGGAAATCAGTCCTGAATATTCATTGGAAGGACTGATGCTGAAGCTGAAACTCCAATACTTTGGCCATCTGATGCAAAAAACTGACTCATTGGAAAAAACCCTGATCCTGGGAGAGATTGAAGGCAGGAGGAGAAGGGGATGACAGAGGATGAGATGGTTGGATGGCATCACCGAATGTATGGACAGGAGTTTGCGTGAGCTCTGGGAGTTGGTGGTGGACAGGGAGACCTGGAGTGCAGGCAGTCCTGGTGTGCCGCGAAGTGTCGGACACAACTGAGTGACTGAACTGAACTGAACTGAAAAAGAAATGAGTTATCCAGACACGAAAGAAACTTAAATGCATATTACCTATCTGTAAAGGCTTCATATTGTTTGATTCCAACTATACGACTTTCTGTAAAAGGTGAAATTATGGAGACAGAAAAAGGGACAGAGGTTGTCAGGGTGTTGGCAGGTGGGGTGAGAGGACTTTTAGGACAGTGGAAGTACTCTGTGTGTTACGTCCTGTCACCACCTTGTGTCCAAACCTAAGAAACTAGTACAACACTTGTAGTGAATCCTAACAAACTATGAATAAGTGTTAAGTAAGTGTTAGTAGCTCAGTCGTGCCTGACTCTTTGCAACCCCATGGACTGCAGCCCACCAGGCTCCTCTGTCCATGAGATTTTCCAGGCAAGGATACTGGAGGGGGTTGCCATTTCCTTCTCCAGGGGATCCTCCCAACCCAGGGATCGAAACTGAGTTTCCTGCACTGCAGGCAGATTCTTTACCAACTGAGCTACAAGGGAAGCCTTGTGATAAGTGATAATGATATATTCATCCATTGTAACAGGTGTACTACTCTGGTGAGTAATGTTGATAAAGGGGAAGGTTATGCATGTGGGGCAAGGAACATATGGAAAGACATCTGTACCTTTCTCTCAATTTTGCTGTGAACCTAAAACCTGTTTTTAATAATAGTCTAAAAAAATCTTCCCTGACCAAAAAACCTAACAGATGTCCCCACCCTCTGTCTTGCCCTCCTCCAATCAGCTTACCATGCTACTGGCTTCCAGATCAACTGTTGAGCAATAAATCTGATCATGACCCTTTCAGCATAAAAGCCTTTAGTGCCTTCCTGTTGCCCAGAGTGAGGGGAGGTCTCCAGATGTTTCTGAGCATGCACCCAATTTATGTATGCATTTATTTGTAAATTATATGCAGGTAGCATTGTACTGATATGCTATAATGGATATAAATATGCTGAAGTAGACTTTAAAAGTATAAGATGAGCGCCCCACCACTCCCCACTCCCGCCACGTGCCCAGTCACGTGACCTGCCAGGCCTCCGCACACTTGGCCTGGCGCACTCCCCTAGCGCCCACTGGCGGTTGGCTGAAAAAAAAAAAAAAAGTATAAGATGAATAGTAATAATAGATATTTCACTATTTTCTTCCCACACTCCTAGTAGACTATTTTGTGCACAACAATTTGGGTGTCAGTGGTCTAGAATCATGCTACTCAAATTACATTGCTCATGCTTAGACACTCAGTCGTGTCAGACTCTCTGCAACTACTGGAGTGGGTTTCCATTTCCTCCTGCAGAGGATCTTCCCAATCCAGGGATAGAACCCTTGTCTCCTACATTTCCTGGGTTAGCAGGAGGATTCTTTACCCCTAGCACCACCTGAGAAGCCCCAAATCATACTATATTCTGCTTGTGCTTAGTTGCTCAGTGTGTCTGACTCTTTGAGAGGCCATGGGCTGTAGCCAGCCAGGCTCCTCCCCAGGAGCTTGTTAAAATGCAGTTTGAGTCAGTAAGTCTGGGGGTGGGGCTTGAGCTTCTGCAGTTGTACTGTTAGCTCTCAGGTGATGGGGTTGTTTCTGGTCCAGGGAACACACTCACAGTAGCAGGAACCTGGAACATACAGTCCAAACTCATTAGAATGTCATTAGAAATACCATCAACTGGTCTCTCTTACTTCTTTAGTTATTTGTGATCTAGACATAACATAAATTTGCAGGTTCTCCAAACATGCCATGTGGTTTTGCTGGTTGGTGTTCATGCTTCTTCTTTCGCCAAGAATGTTCTGCTCTTTCTCTTCTGATCCTGGCACTGCCAGAAATTGTTAAGACTTTGAGGCTAAACCTCCCCTAAGAAGTTTTAAAACATGACCTTCCTTCTGCCACATCCATTCTCCTTGCCCGCCTCGACCCACCCATGCAAGCAGACTGAGGTGCCCCAAGCCAATGGGAGCACCCCGTTATCTGTGCCCTCCCTGAATTCTAACAGAATGCCCTTGAAAGATTGCACTACGCTGTTGGTAATATGTTGTCATGGACGTGTTAACATGTCTGCATCCCGTTGAAATCAATGTCTGTGGTAAGAAGGGAGGAGGAAGCTTGAGGGGCAGAGGGAGAGTGCAGGCCTAGCCAGGCCAGGGACAGCCTGGCTGAGCCCTGGGGAGCTCTGGAGGTGGCCTTCATGCCCACGAAGCAGTCAGTCACTGGACATGGGCACACCCTTGGGTGGGGCTCTCTACTGCTGAGCAGGCCCTAGACAGCTGATGGCTACCTCCCCACAGCATTCCTAAACCTTGCTGCAACAGCCCTTCCTATCAGGGGAATCTGGACAGAGCATCCCAGAATTCACCTAAATATTTCTCCCCTTGTCCTAGGACTCCAGCTCCGTGAGGGCAGAAGTGTGGTTAATTAGTCATTGTACTCTAGGGTCCAGGAAGAAAGGTGGAGCTCTTAAACTATGGGCTCAGTGAACAGGGTCTGCAAATGGCAGACAGACCCGTGCGGTCACCCTGAGTGGGGTGCACAAGATGGTCCATCCTTTGGGCCATGGGAATAAAATTATAAGGAGATTCTACTTATATATTTTAAACCTCTTCTTTTGGTTACATTTTTGTGTTTTAGAACATACATATGCTAGTACAGTATTACATAAGTGTTTCGTAAATAAACATAAATGAACGGGGAGATGTTCAAGCATCTTTTGGTAGAGGTACATGATCAATAGCTGTAAGGAGACCAGTTGGCATTTTTAGTAAAGTTTTACTGGAAAGAATATTGAAAGAAAGCTGAAACTCTAAATTATTGCAGGATGGGGCCTCACAGTTAGCAGCAGTTGTTTCTCAGATGCTGTGAGAGGGACAGCTGTTTGCTTTTCCAATATCCATTCTTCCCTTCTTCCTTAGTAATAGCTAAATGCATGGATGCCTAGAATAAAGACTCCATTTTCCAGCCCTCCTTGCAGTTATTAGGACCATTTCAGTCTGGCCAGTGGGATATTATGTGCAGCTTCCAGGGAGCAGCCTTAAAGGGAATGGTCATGTTCTTCTTCCTTTCCTTCTTCGGCTGGCTGGAATGTGGGTAAGATGGCTGGAGTCTGAGCAGCTATCACGCACTATACAGTGAGATATATTGAAGACATTATAGCAGGAGCTTAATAGGAGGAGGCCAGCTCCCTGGCAGTGACATGAAGCCAGCAAACCAGTTTTGGATGCCTGCTTCTATGTCCTTTTACAAGGAAGAGAAATAAACTTCTATCTTATTTAAGCCATTGTTAGCTGTGAATCTGAGAGAGTTTCTTTTTACTCATGGATGAACATAATTCTAACTGATTTGGATAGATCTGTAATCTAGCAATTCCCCCAGATGGTTTCCATTTTGCATTATGTGCCACTTCTTCCAGGAGGTGCTTTGCACCCCGCCTCCCCAACTCCCATCTGAGTTATTTCAGCTAAAGAGCTAAAGTTCACAACTGTGAGAACATCACTGAAGCATCTATGCATTGATGAAACTGAGGGTGACCAAGAAGGGGACACCTGAGCTTGGGCTGGGATGGGTCACTGTGTAGGGATTCAAATGATACTCTTGAAAATTTGGGTGTTTTATTCCTTAAAACAGAAATGTTCTTTACAGCTATGTTTGTGTGTATTTTCCCATTTCTTCAGAGACTTGACTTGCATAAATAATCCTTGAGTCTTTTTGTTTTTAAACTTTTAGAACTTTTTCTAAGTAAATACTCTAATTACTTAGCTAAGTGATAAATGTTTTCCTGGCTCTGTCTAACTTTATTACATAGCACTGAGAACAATCACTTAGATTCTACAACACCCTTAATAAAGAATTAATTGAGTACATCTTTTTGACTAGAGTAATTTATTTAGAGTCAGAATTTTTGAAGAAAGTAATTTTTATTTGTGCTCACCACAAAGTAATTAGTGACAGTCTTTTTACTTAAAAGAAGGGTTTTGAAAGAGTCTTTTTTTTTTTTTAAAGGTATCATTTATTATGGAAGAGCCTATGAGAGGAACCCTTTGTCCAGGACAATAGTCTTTTAGCCTTGTTAGTGTCTTATTCTGTATAAATGCGCCTAATTGTTACAGTTGCTAAACAGAACCCATCCTTCTGAGTGGGATCATTTAGCTGTGAGGAGGCATAATAGCACTTGCATCCAAAATTTGCAGCAATTTTACATATTCTTTCTGCAGAATTTTTTTTTCTTGTTGCCAAAGGCACGGAGGAAGTGCCGCTGTTTTCCCCATTGTCAGGGGCAGCTGCCTGTCTGGGCCGAGGCTGCGCACCCACCAACCAGGCAGATGGTGGATGGGAGCTGAGGCATGTCTTCTGTGCGCAGAACCCACTTCGCTGGCTTCGGGGAGCGCAGCTGCCATGCTCTCGGGATGGTGACAGCGAGGGAGACAGCGTCTGCATTTCAGGAGCCCTTGTATAGAGACATGTGCACTGAAAGGGTGCTTGGGATCTTTGGAGCATTGAATAGGCACTTGCATATTCAAACTGCCAGAGCTGTGTGAAAATATGAATTCTGTTAATTAGAATTTTGGATAGGAATCAGGCAGGAGGTGTGTTGCAAGGCCGAGGGGAAACCGTTCTGTCAGATCTGCATGTTAATGTGTTCCTGCTGGAGAGGCCAGCCCAGGGCCCTGCAGCCGGCTTAATGTCCCCAGGTTTCTAAGACATGATTCACTCCTCTTCCTCCACTTGTTTGATCCTTCATGCTAGTCAAACCCTTCTGAAGTCAGGCTATGACAAAGATGCAGTTGTCTGGGGGAGGGATGGAGGAAGGGGAAGGAATTTTCATTCTGCATGAGATGGAAGAAACTTGCATGACCCTGCTGGTGTGACCTGGCCCTCCAAAGGGAGTGGTTCAGTGAGGAAATCAGCCTGCGGACCATGACCCCGTGTTGCCTTACTGTCAAGTCCAGGCCACAAGGCATAACTTCAGTTCTGTTCTTCCTTCTGTATCCTCCTTTCTGTCCCGTCCACCGTCCCCAAAAGTAGACCTTCAACTTGAACCCAGATATATTCCAACAACAGCTTTATTGAGTTTAATTCAGTTATAAGTGAATTGTATTTTTATACCATACAATTTGCTCATTCAAAGAATACAATTCAGTTGTTTTGAGTATATTCACAGACATGTGCAACTGTTACCAGACTCCACGGTAGAAGAATTCATCACCTCTACCCTTTAGCTATTATTTCCTGTGTTTCTCACCCCTCCCTTGGCTTGAAGCAATCACTAATCTACTTTCTGTCTCTGAAGACCCAGATATTCTTATGTGTGAGTAGTTTGGGGGTATGATGGAGAGTGTATGTGTGTGGGTCTGTGCGTAGTGTGAGGTCAAGAGGATAGGACAGGGAAAACTTCTAGAACAGATGAGAAGCTAGCCCTGGCATGTAAAGGCATTCAGCTTAATTTTCTTCCCTTGAAATCAAAGCAATCCATTTCTACTCTTATCCTAAGCTGATATGGTACCCATCACTAAGTCTTTGTCAATCTTAATAGTACATAATCAGAATATGTTGAGAAAAGTGAATTATATATTTTACACCATGCCTGAAGCTGCTGCTGCTGCTGCTGCTAAGTCGCTTCAGTCGCGTCTGACTCTGTGCGACCCCATAGACGGCAGCCCACCAGGCCCCGCCGTCCCTGGCTCCATAATTTTGTTTGGTTTATTAATATTGCATATGTTTTACTCACATTTTAGAAGTAAAGAATCAAAGGCTGGCCAGTCAATCCTAAAGTGGTAACAGTGTTAACTCATATTTGAGGAGATCATGATAGAATTTGCATCTGATAAGTCTCAGGACAGGGCTTTAGTACCTTTTGAAGTTTTGATATTTTGTCATTTACTTCAGTTCAGTTCAGTCACTCAGTCGTGTCCAACTCTTTGCTATCCCATGAACTGCAGCACACCAGGCCTTCCTGTCCATCACCAACTGCCGGAGTCTACCCAAACCCATGTCCATTGAGTCAGTGATGCCATCCAACCATCTCATCCTCTGTCGTCACCTTTTCCTCCTACCCTCAATCTTTCCAAGCATCAGGGTCTTTTCGAATGAGTCAGCTCTTCACATCAGGTGGCCAAAGTATTGGAGTTTCAACCTCAACATCAGTCCTTCCAGTGAACACCCAGGACTGATCTCCGTTAGGATGGACTGGTTGGATCTCCTTGCAGTCCAAGGGACTCTCAAGAGTCTTCTCCAACACCACAGTTCAAAAGCATCAATTCTTTGGTGCTCAGCTTTCTTTATAGTCCAACTCTCACATCCATACATGACCACTGGAAAAACCATAGCCTTGACTAGATGGACCTTTGTTGACAAAGTAATGTCTCTGCTTTTTAATATGCTGTCTAGGTTGGTCATAGGAGAAGGCAATGACACCCCACTCCAGTACTCTTGCCTGGAAAATCCCATGGACGGAGGAGCCTGGTAGGCTGCAGTCCATGGGGTCGATAAGAGTCGGACACAACTGAGCGACTTCACTTTCACTTTTCACTTTCATGCATTGGAGAAGGAAATGGCAACCCACTCCAGTACTCTTGCCTGGGAAATCCCATGGACAGAGGAGCCTAGTGGGCTGCAGTCCATGGGGTCGCTAAGGGTCAGACACGACTGAAGCGACTTAGCAGCAGTAGAGAAGGAGATGGCAACCCACTCCAGTGTTCTTGCCTGGAGAATCCCAGGGACAGGGGAGCCTGGTGGGCTGCCATCTATGGGGTCGCACAGAGTCGGACAGGACTGAAGTGACTTAGCAGCTGCAGCAGCAGCAGCAGGTTGGTCATAACTTCCCTTCCAAGGAGTAAGAGTCTTTTAATTTCATGGCTGCAATCACCATCTGCAGTGATTTTGGAGCCCCCCAAAATAAAGTCAGCCACTGTTTCTACTGTTTCCCCATCTATTTGCCATGAAGTGATGGGACCAGACGCCAGGATCTTAGTTTTCTGAATGTTGAGTTTTAAGCCAACTTTTTCACTCTCCTCTTTCACTTTCATCAAGAGGCTTTTTAGTTCTTCTTCACTTTCTGCCATAAGGGTGGTGTCATCTGCATATCTGAGGTTATTGATATTTCTCCCGGCAATCTTGATTCCAGCTTGTGCTTCCTCCAGTCCAGCATTTCTCATGATGTACTCTGCATAGAAGTTAAATAAGCAGGGTGACAATATACAGCCTTGATGTACTCCTTTTCCTATTTGGAACCAATCTGTCGTTCCATGTCCAGTTCTAACTGTTGCTTCTTGACCTGCATACAGGTTTCTCAAGAGGCAGGTCAGGTGGTCTGGTATTTCCTTCTCCTTCAGAATTTTCCACAGTTTATTGTGATCCACACAGTCAAAGGCTTTGGCATAGTCAATAAAGCAGAAATAGATGTTTTTCTGAAACTCTCTTGCTTTTCCAATGATCCAGCAGATGTTGGCAATTTGATCTCTGGTCCTCTGCCCTTTCTAAAACCAGCTCGAACATCTGGAAGTTCACGGTTCACGTATTGCTGAAGTCTGGCTTGGAGAGTTCTGAGCATTACTTTACTAGCGTGTGAGATGAGTGCAATTGTGTGGTAGTTTGAGTCACCTTAGGCTGCTGTAGCAAAATCCCATCAACTGGGTGGCTTAAATAACACAGATTTATTTTCTCACAGCTCTGGAGGCTGGAAGTCTCATATCAGGGTGCCAGCATGGTTGAATTCTGGCAAGTTCTTTTCCTGGATTGGACACAGCACTTTCTTGTTGGGTCCTCATATGGTGGGAGTGGAGGGGGCAGTTAGTGATCAAACATGTAAATTTGAGGGGGGACACAATTCAGTCCATAACATCATTCATTCTGTTTTTTTTTTTTTCATGTTACCATAAAATTAAAGCATTTGTTTTAGAGAATTCACTACCTTTCTGGAGCTGGTTGTATATTAGTAAAGATGAAACACATTTGTAGCTCCCTGCTTTGGAGCATTATTGTCAGTTCTTGAAAGTTCCTGTTTGCTTAGAACTGATGGATCTGGAAGCAGAGTCTTGGAAATTATGCCAGAGCAGAAGTGAAAAATGAAGATGCAATGCGAATCTTGGAGGTGGGGCCAAGGGAATCTTTGAAGCTACAGCACAGACAGAATAGGGAAGAGAGGACCCTGAAGGGAGGATTGTCCTCCTGAGGGACTGGGTAGAATGCTGGAGTAAGATTTCAGGTGGGGATAACCTGAGAGGCGCTGAAGAGGAGCAACTGTCCAGGAATGTGGCTGTCTTCACAAGGCCTGCCACCTTACTCTGAGAGCGTGAACACCTGGGCAAGGGTCCCCTCATTCTCTCGAGGGCTGTTTCCTTTTGTACCACAGGTGAAAGGTGGTGATGCTCAGAGTAGGTGTTCTCTGCCAGCAGGGGCAGCAAGTTAGTCCTGGCTGTTATTTGGGAGTCGTTTCTGGAGGACAACTCAGTGGCTTTTGTCTCAGCGCCTTTCATCTGTGAGAAGGACTCTCTATTATTGAAGACTGGGAATGACACCAGTGGAGGTAAGACACAAGCCTGATCTTGATAATCATTAAAGCCAGAAAACTGCGACACTAACATACAGTTTACCCTTTCGTATGAAAATTAGAGATAGCCAAGATTTACAGTGAAAGGACTCTCAGAATATATGCTTTAGGATAACCTGATAATTAAATTCTATATATAGAAGGTATATGAAACAAACAAAGGTTATTCAGCAGAGAGTATGTTTAAATACAGTATCAAGTTCTCTTGATACTATTTAGGTAGATTGAGACTGACATATATGCAGTACTAGATATAAAATAGATAACTACTTACCACCCTTATGGCAGAAAGTGACGAGGAACTAAAAATCCTCTTGATGAAAGTGAAAGAGGAGAGTGAAAAAGTTGGTTTAAAGCTCAGCATTCAGAAAACTAAGATCATGGCATCCGGTCCCATCACTTCATGGGAAATAGATGGGGAAACAGTGGAAACAGTGTCAGACTTTATTTTTTGGGGATCCAAAATCACTGCAGTGGTGACTGCAGCCATGAAATTAAAAGACGCTTACTCCTTAGAAGGAAAGTTATGACCGACCTAGACAGCATATTAAAAAGCAGAGACATTACTTTGCCAATAAAAGTCCACCTAGTCAAGGCTATGGTTTCTCCAGTGGTCATGTATGGATGTGAGAGTTGGACTGTGAAGAAAGCTGAGTGCTGAAGAATTGATGCTTTTGAACTGTGGTGTTGGAAAAGACTCTTGAGTCCCTTGGACTCCAAGGAGATCCAACCAGTCCATCCTAAAGGAGATCAGTCCTGGGTGTTCATTGGAAGGACTGATGTTGAAGCTGAAACTCCAGTACTTTGGCCACCTCATGCGAAGAGTTGACTCATTGGAAAAGACCCTGATGCTGGGAGGGATTGGGGGCAGGAGGAGAAGGGGACGACAGAGGATGAGATGGCTTGATGGCATCACCGACTCGATGGACATGAGTTTGGATGGACTACGGGAGTTGGTGATGGACAGGGAGGCCTGGCGTGCTGTGATTCATGGGGTTGCAAAGAGTTGGACATGACTGAGCGACTGAACTGAACTGAACTGAAGGACCTAATGTATAGCTCAGGGAACTCTACTGAATGCTCTGTAATGACTTGTATGGGAAAAAAAATCTAAAAAGGGTGAATATATGTATATGTATACTGATTCACTTTACTGTACACCTGAAACTAACAGCATTGTAAATCAACTATACATCAATAAAAATTAGGAAAAAAGTTCTCCTGGTGCATTTAAATGTGATATACTCCACAAAGATGAAGGTAACACACAGACATTTAGGTCTCATCTCTGTGGACAGCAAGGTGTACCTTTTGTGTGAAGACACCAGACAGTGGCAGCCTCTGCATTTGGTGGCCTGGAGAGGAAGAGCCAGTAGGTGCTTTTTCAGCTGAACCATGAGAACACTGACCTGTAGAAACCCCCAAGGAGAGGCATTGATTTCAGAAGATGCACTTTAGTTATTTGGGGTGATTTTTTTTTGTTATATTTTAAAAACAGATCACAAATGTTGATTTGGAAAGAGTCTACTTAAATGATGGAATCAAGGATTCATCAAGAAGAGTAGAGCTCATTTACTTTATGGAGACCACATAATACTGCTAACTCTAATGATCTTTTATGGGCTTCGCAGGTGGCTCAGTGGTAAGAAATCTGCCAGCCAGCGCAGCAGACATGGGTTCAATCCCCGGGGTTGGGAAGACACCCTGGAGAAGGAAATAGCAACTTCAGTATTCTTGCCTAGGAATTCCCATGGACTGAGGAGCCTGGTGGGCCACAGCCCATGAGGTCGGAAAAGAGTCAGACCTGACTTATTGACCAAACAACAACAAGAATGGTGTTTTATAATTATTGACACTTAACACATAGGAGATACAACATATCTGCTAGACAGTCTTAATAGATTCTTGCATAAATGGTAAATATGCCTTTAAATGCTGGTTTTCACACTGAGTATGAAAATTACTCACTGGTTAAGTTTATGACTAAAATACACAGTTAAGTGAACCAGCAATTCAATTTCTGTTTGGCTGAGGAAATGGCTCCCCCCTTTCTCATTAGCACATGCCTGGTTTGGAAGTGGCTGACCGTTTTCACTGTGCTCACACTGACCTAAATCATACAGCCCACACTGTCTTGATTCCTGACAGATGGAACTGCGGTATGTGTGTGTTCATGTTGTGAGTGTATGTGAGAGACAGACAGACAACAGCAAAGATGAAGAAGCGAGCGAGTCTTTAAATCATTTTCAGATTTGTTGTCATTTTCCCATTGTATGTTTTTATTTTTTAAAACCGTATTTTAGTGCTATGAATGGCTGTGTCATTTTTGTTATTGTTGTTGAGCTACAAGGAAAACATTGGCAGTTCTGACAAGATCATGAAGCCAGAAGAATTTCTTGAGGAAAATATTCTCATGTGTTTTGTAAGAACTTTCTCATTTTGTTTTCTTAGTAAAAGGACTCGACTCAATTAGCTATGAAGCTCCAATAAACATCTGTTATTTGAAGAAAAATACAGAATGAAGATTGTCTACGTAAAAATGCTCACCAGCAAATATTTGTTGAGTGTCTACTTTGGGTGACGTATTGCATCAGGTGTTCCGAGGCATCATGATGAATCGATGGATAAGACCCAGAAATGTACACATGGTGTTTCCTTTGCATTGTTTCCAAAAGGATTTACAGTGAGAAATTGATGGAGTAACTGACTGCGTTTATGAGTTCTACAGTATATACATAGAGTGATACAGATAGTCTCCAATTCAGAATGGATTCAGTTGCAAAACTCTATTTGAAAATTGTCTGAGGACCAGAAAGCATTTCCCTATACCAAAAATTTTGTATAAGGTAGGTTCCTAAGCTTGTCTGTAAGAACTTCTTTAGCTTGTAGATTTAAGCCCAAATTAAGATATAAACTGAAATTATAACTCCTTTTCAGGAGTACTTTATCTGCTTTTATAACATTTAAGGGACTCAATGACCAGACCTGCGCTAGAGTGTAAAGGAATCCCACTCAGATTTTGCAGGGCACCTGCCTATATAAGCAGTTTGTATTACACAAAACTGGAGGGTCAGTGCTATTCTGATGGTCAGGCTTATCTGATTATGTGGGAAAAAACGCCATTCTGGCAACAGAGCATATACATTTGCCAGTTCAGCTCCATAACCCAGTCAGTTCAGCAGATCTTTGAGATGCTTTAGTCTGACTGTTAATGATTCATCATTATTCCTTGAAAAAAGCGCTATGATGACTGATTTCATTTCCTCAAGGCCTCAAAGTTAGCTCATTTCCATTGTATTATATTTTAAAGCACAATGCCTCATGCCACATGTGGGCAGATTTGTCCTCCAGACCTCACACCCATCTGCTAGGTCTTGCTCCAGTGATATTTTGGCCATAGAGGAGTTAGAGCAAGGCTTCCCAAAGGGCTCTCATTAATATCTGCAGCTTCTTTTCCTGGAAACTTTGCAGACATTCTTGTATGAGCCTAAAAGTATTAGGGAAGCAGACAGGATGATTAACTGACTGTGTTGTATGTTTCTGTCATCCTTCAGAGTCAGGGAATGTTCATGACTGGGTGAGTCTCCCTTCCTTTGGCCATGTGTTAGGAAGAGTTTTGTTCTTAAGATGCTTCAGAATTCCTCCCCCTCCCTGGTGGCTCAGATGGTGAACAACTGAGCGATTTCATTTTCTTTCTTTCCACCACCCCCACAGGCACATACTGAAGTAAAAATTACAAGACAGCAGAATTCCCTCATGCCTGTTGATTTATATGTCCGTCGTGCTCTGCCTCCACCTAACCACAAGTAGGGGGTCTACTCACTTTCACTTCCGGGACGGGAGAGGCTGGATACCAAGGACCTTGGGCGTGTGATGGGTTATGTGTGCACCAAAAGATGTCAAGACCAAGTATATATAAGAAATGGTTATGTATTAGCTCTCCAAACTGAGTGGAAAATATGAATGGTCCCCATAAAACTTAAAACATAACCATAAAACATAAAAAGTAGAGAAAAATTCCTTCCTCATACCCTGATAAAACTTCATGCTAAAATAATGCAATATTAAAAATTTATACATCATCCTTAGAAAATAATCTGGAGGACTCTGTGTTAAAAACAAACCAAAAAAGTCAACCAGTCTTGATCCAGTGCCTGGCTGCTGTTGCTGCTGCTAAGTCGCTTCAGTAGTGTCTGACTCTGTGCGACCCCATAGACGGCAGCCCACCAGGCTCCCCTGTCCCTGGGATTCTCCAGGCAAGAAAAGTGGAGTGGGTTGCCATTTCCTTCTCCAGTGCGTGAAAGTGAAAAGTGAAAGTAGAGTTGCTCAGTCACATCCAACTCTTTCGACCCCATGGACTGTAGCCTACCAGGCACCTCCGTCCATGGGATATTCCAGGCAAGAGTACTGGAGTGGAGAGCCGCACAAATACAGTCATTCTGGCCTCTCCCCCAAACTCCCCCTAAGAGGGCGGGAACAGAGCTGTTGTAAGAAAGGGTAGAATGATGCACGGTGCAGGTTACAGGGAATGACTCAGAGAGCAGAGTCTCCCTGAGCCACAGAAAGTTCTGGGAAATAGACCTGCTAGACAACATTATTAGAATGTTATAATAATGACAGAATATATATGATAATGACATAGGAATCCATTTTAAACGTATAGTCCTTTGAGTATCACAGGATGATACAATCTTTATCTTGTTGAAAGGACTTGCTTCCTTTCTCTCACCACCCCTCCCTGCTTTCTTTCCCTTCTGTGTCTGTAGGGAAGTAATTGTTTCAATCAGAGTTGAGTAAGCAGTGTCATGAAATACTTAAAAAATATATATTAAATGAATAGTAAAATCTATTCTGGCTCATTTCTACGGTGAAAGAATGAACACTTCTTGTAGCCATCAGACCACACACCATTATTTTATGACTTAGTTTAAAAATGCAGTTCAATGTAAAGATCTAAGTGGTAAAGTAAATCTATCCTAAAATTTTCATCACATCTACATTACAAAATTCAGAATTTTTAATAAATCATAAAATTGGTGAAATAGCTCACAAAGCAAGTTCTTGATCATGAATACTTCATTTTGAAGTTTTAGCATCTTGGATTGTTAAAGATAGAAATAATGCTTAATTTGAGAACAACCTCTATGTTGAACGCATATTTTGCAGTACTTGACAAAATTTCCAGCCAATACTGAGATATTTTTGATAATTATTCTTTATTTTGACTGCAGAATTTAACTGAATTGAAAAGAGGCTAATTTAATTAGTTCTTTTTCTAATAGACTTTTAAATAGAGCGGCCTACAGTGACAAAACTATGGTTTTCTGCTTTGCAAATTGATTCTCTTTAAATCTGATTGTTCATTCACTTGTTGATTCATTCATTCATAACTCTTGGAATGACCTTAAATCAAAACCAAAGCAAAATATTTAGGTGAGTTAAAGTAATTTCTCTAAGAGCTGAATTCAAAAGCTCCACACATTTATCCTTCCATCTGTCCAATCCACCTAAGGCTAGAACTTCAGAGTCCTTGATGACTGTGTATTAATAGATTATACTGTCCTTAAACAGTCTTTTCTAAATATCACTGGTCTCAGTCAACCTTTGGTAGGTGCTGAAGAAAAGACTGGACTCTATGACGAAGATTCAGAATACATTGCTGAATGAAAGCAGACCTTTTGACTTTGGCAACTAAGAGAACAGAGATGGTGGGTGAAGCCTGGTTTGGCAGCCTGAGAAGACATGGTAGGTTGTAGACCACAAACCTACAAGGAAATGGATCCCAGGGATTTCTGCAGGCCCAGCCAACAGTTCCTTTAGGAAACAGCCTGAATTTGTTCCAACTTTGAACAGTCTATTGTCTCCTGAGTTTCATACCCAATGTGGTGATTTTCAAAACAAATTTTTTTTTTTCATCCAGGAGTTTGCTTTCAAATGAAATGGTACATAGAACCCTCGTGTATGGAGTAGCAAAAGCAATGATGCTTTGGTTGAAAGAAGGTGGAGGGCCTGGTACACAAGGGGTTTGGGACAAGACATTTCTTAAAGCTGCTCTGCCAGTCACTCACCACAGTCAAGGACCTTTAGTAATTTTCTCATGGATTATTCCATTACCTGTTCATAGACCAAATTAATTGCAAAATGTAGACTCAGGAAACCGAATGGCATGACCTAGAATAATTTAATGAAAATCGGTGAATTTTGGAGATTACAAAAATAATAGTTTTATTTGCATTGTGGTTAGGGTAGTAGTTGGGCTTCCCTGGTGGCTCAGACTGTAAAGAGTCTGCCCACAATGCAGGATACCCAGATTTGATCCCTGGTTTGGGAAGATCCCCTGGAGAAGGAAATGGCAACCCACTCCAATATTCTTGCCTGGAAAATCCCATGGGCCGAGGAGCCTGGTGGGTTACAGTTCATGGGGTCGCACAGAGTTGGACACGACTAAGCGATTAACACTAGTAGTTAATTGGCAGTGCAATAAAGTCACATCAGATGTGACTTCAAATATATGTGCTCAATCAGAAAACAAAAGAAACAAAAAACTTAGAAATCCACCAAGAATTAAGTAAGATTTATATGCCGTAAACTACAAAACTCTACTAAATGAGAGGAAAGGAAACCTAAATAAACCCTAATGGAATTTTCTTGAGAAATTTGTCAAGCTAGTTCTGAAATTCATCTGGAAAAGAAAATGTATGAAACATCCAGTGTCACCCTATTGGGCATTAAATGTATAGTTAAGCTTTAGTAATTAAAACAGTTCCTGGCTTAGTAATAGATTAGTGGGAGAGAATAGGGAGTTCTGAAGCTGGCCCATGATTAATGGAGATTCATACAAGATTTTGGATGGAAGTTTAAATCACTGTGGAAAAAAAAGGAATCTTCAATAAATTATGGGCAGATGACTGACTTTCCATTTGGAAAAAAAATAAATAAAATTAGAGTTTTTCCTCATACCAAAGTATGCAGTGAAAATAAACTCCAGATGGACCATGGATTTAATTGGAAAAACAAAGCTATCAAAGAAGGAGACTAAAAAAAAGTTGAAAATGACAAAGAAAACAAGACAGTGGAAAATCACTGCTCACCCTAACACTTCTGCACTCAGGGAAATGAAACTGCCCATTGGGTTTCCAGGAAAACCAATAATGTCCAGTAGTAGTGAAGACTGGGGAAACCATACACTCTGATTTATGAGTAGCGATGGTGTGAATTGGTATGGCCTTCTGGGGAGAAACAATTTTATTGAAGCTGTTACAATTTAGAGAAGTTCCACTTAAAGACATTGGCCTCAAAGAAAGACTTGGGCATGTGCCCAGAGTTTTACATATAAGAATGTTCATTATTGCATTGTTTGTGATAGTGAAAAATTGTAAGCAGTAGGGGAGTGGTTACATAAACTAGAATACCACAGGCTATGCACATAGCAGTTACCCACACAGCAGTTACCAGGAATGAAGTAGATCTGGGTAGACTGCCAGGGAAAGAGTTCCAAGGCAGATTTTTAAGTGAATGAAACACGTTGAAGAACAATATGCATGGCATGACACCGTTTGTGTAAAAGATATCACCATATAATTACGTGTTTATGGACACATATACCTTTTAGATGTATTTTAAAAGGTCTGGAGAGGTACCCAAGATTAATTATAGTGTTTTACCTCTGGTGGTTTAGTTGCTAAGTTATGTCTGACTCTTGTGACCCCATGGACTGTAGTCTGCCAGACTCCTCTGTCCATGGGATTCTCTTGGCAAGAATAGTGGAGTGGGTTGCCATTTCCTTCTCCAGGGGATCTTCCTGACCCAGGAATTGAACTCAGGTCTCCTGCATTACAGGTAGATTCTTTACCGATTGAGCTATGAGCTCGGGAGCCAAGAATAACGTTGCTTCAGTGGTGATAGTGATGGTGGGATGGGGCTGGTAGTCAAGGAAGACATTGTATTTTGCGTATTATTATGTATATTATTTGGCATAAATTCAACAAGAATATGCTTATCGCTCATGCACTTAAGCATAATTTATTTTTAAAAAACAAGGGAAAGGGCTTTCCTGGTGGCTCAGCGGTAAAGGATCCTCCTGCCAATGCAGGAGACACAGGTTAGATCCCTGATCCCAGAAGATCCCACATGCTGTAGAGGAACTAAGCATCTGCTCCACAGCTACTGAGCCTGTGTTCTAGAGCCAGAGAGCCTCAACTGCTGAGCCCACGAGCCTGGAGACTCCGCTACGCAACGAGAGAAGCCACAGCACTGAGAAGTCCAAGCACTACAACCACGGAGTAGCCCTGCTTGGTGAAACTATAAAAAAGCCTGGACTTCAACGAAGACCCAGCCCAGCCCAGCCACACACCCTCCCAATTAATTAATTAAATGAATGAGGAAAAGTATCAACTACTTATTATTACTTGATCAATTCAGAAAGCTACAAGTTTGAAAATTGAAATGAAATTTAGTTGAAAGAAAAAGTGTTAAAAGCCAGGTAGTGACACAAGATCCAGGAACTAATTGTGCCACGTGGAGGAGGGCAGTGATTTTGGACTGAGACATAGATAGCTGACAGTCCGCTCATCCCATGGACCTCAAGTGAGGAGAATCCAGCAGGGATCTAAGAATAGACATCCTGGCCATTTGTCCTCAAGGCAGAGAGTTCTGGTTAGCTCTGGACTGCCTATAATGCTTCTGGGAGAGTGAGCTGCAAGGACTTGGGACACAGTCACTTTTCTACTTAGGCAGCAAACTCACAGAGTACCTGTCTCCAGCAGGTACTCTGACAAGATAAATTGTCATCCCTTCTTTCTTTTCTCTTCCCTTATCTGCATGTTGCATGTTTTGAGAATAAGCAAATGTTTGAGAAATATTGTGTGATATATTCTTGCGTTATTTCAACTTATTTATTCATTCAGAAGGCTGCATGTTGCACAACTTCCAAGGACATAGACACACTGAATGAGGCCCCACCCCCACCCTACGTTGTGCAAATTGGGGGTCTTCAGTTTCTTGCTGCTGCTACTGCTGCTGCTAAGTCGCTTCAGTTGTGTCCGACTCTGTGCGACCCCATAGATGGCAGCCCACCAGGCTCCCCCGTCCCTGGGATTCTCCAGGCAAGAACACTGGAGTGGGTTGCCATTTCCTTCTCCAATGCATGAAAGTGAAAAGTGAAAGTGAAGGCACTCAGTCGTGTCACTCCTAGTGACCCCATGGACTGCAGCCTACCAGGCTCCTCCATCCATGGGATTTTCCAGGCAAGAGTACTGGAGTGGGGTGCCATTAAGAGCAGTCTTAAATGGTTCAAGACCACAACTCTGATGACATTGATTACACACCCTAACACTGCCTTGGTTTTCCTCCCTTCTTCTCTTCCTCTTTTTACAAACACCTGGTTGGGAAATTGTTCAATCATGTTTTCTTCTGAGATGTTGGTATTCGGAGTGTTGGAAGAGGAAAGCTGTAGGTGAGGGGCCTTCAGAATCGTGTTTAGGGTCATGGCAGTGTAGAGTGGAGGAAGAGGGACCTTCTCTGTGTCCAGGGAGGTGTTTGGCCGTGGGGAGATCACAGGCTTTGTTCAGATCTCAGCTCAGTTATTTACCAACTGTGTGAACTTGGGTAGATTCTGTGTCTTCTCTAAATCTGCTTTCAGCTGTCTGTGGCTTTGCATTAAACCACTCCCACTCCCCCCACATATTCCCTTGTGAGGAACCAGGATGCCATTCATTTCCTGGCATTCCCCGACCTTCTTTGCTCTCACTGGTTTTTTCCGGTTTCAGCCAGAGGGCATTTCCTTTGCCCGTCTTTCCCCAGATCACCCCAGAGACATTTCTGTTCCCTTAGTCCTCAAGCTCTTCCCCTCTCTCTGTCACCAGTTCTAGTAGCACAGTCCTGTCAGCAAACGCTGTCACCAGGTCTTAGGTTAAGAGCTTTATAGTTGGAGTCAGAACCTGGAGTGGAACTGGATCTCCCCACTTTTCATGAACACTTCTTGCTCTGGAATATTACACTGTGTTACATGGCCAGATTCTGGTGCTTTGCACTAGAAAAACACCAGAAATTCTACTCCCTCCTGGATGATGAAAACATGGATGTTTTGCTTTGTCTTTATAATGAAATGTAGATTTCCTTTGGAAACTATGTTAAAGAATGATTCTTGTTTCTTAAATTAAAATTGAAAACCTTTTTAATTAAAAAAAACAACAACAACAACTGTATAGATTGGTTTCCTAATCTAAATGCCAAACTGTTGTTTCTTGGTCCTGTGTCCTTCAGCAGTAAATCCTCATCTCTGAATTTTTCTTTTATCAGCTTAATGCCTTATACTTTTAAGTGAGTAAAACTGTTACTTTTTTAAAGAGGGGATTATCTTAGACTGTTCAGGCTGCTATGACAAAATACCACAGATGATTAGCTTACAACAACAGAAATTCACTTCTCACAGTTTTGGAGGTTGGGAAGTCCAAGATCAAGGTGCCAAGATGATCATTTACTGAAGGCCCCCTTCCTGGTTCACAGAGGATGCCTTCTTTCTGTGGACAAGCATGAACACATGCTAGAAGGGAGTAGGAATCTCTCTGGAGCCTCTTTTATAAGCTAACTAATCCCCTTCATGAGGGCTCCACTCTCAAGACTTAAGTATCTCCTAAAACTGCCATCTACTAATACACACTGGGTAATAGGATTTCAACATAGGAATTTGTGGGGTGGGGGTAGGGAAATGCAACATTCAGACCATAGCAAGAATTAAATATTATTTTGAGTGATTGTATGTCAAGGTAATGAAAATTGGAAATACAGAAAAAATACAAAGAAGAAAATAAAAATTACCCATACCTGTCACTCACTCACTATTCACATTTTGGTGATTATCTTTTTTTATTTGCAAATATATAACATAGTATATATGTTATATATATAACATAGAGTGTATATATATACATATATAACATAGTATAAGCAAGCCTATGTAGTTTTTTCTGTAGTCACATATGCTTATGAGAGCTCGGCCCTAAAGAAGGCCGAGCGCCAAAAAATTTATGCTTTCAAGCTATGGTGCTGGAGAAGACTCTTGAGAGTCCCTGGGACAGCAGGAAGATTAAGCCAGTCAATTTTAAAGGAAATCGACCCTGAATATTCATTGGAAGGACTGATGCTGAAGTTGAAACTCCAATACTTCGGCCACCTAATAGGAAGAGCCAAGTGACTGGGAAAGACCCTAATGTGGGGAAAAATTGAATGCAGGAGGAGAAAGGGGTGACAGAGAATGAAATGGCTGGATATATCACCAGTGCCATGGACATGAACTCGGGCAAACTCCTGGAGATGGTAAGGGACAGGGAAGCCTGGAGTGCTGTAGTCCGTGGGGTCACAAAGAGTCGAACACAACTAGGCGACTGAACAAGAACAATGTAGTGTAAACATATATTCTTTTCAATTGGGATTATAATGAGTTTTTTAAAAAAACTTCTTAATCTTATCTTTCATTTCTGAACACTGTATACATTGTTATTTTATTTTTTTTGGCTGCATCACTCTGCTTGCGGGATCTTAATTCCCTGATCAGTGTTCAAATCCATGCCCTTATCAGTGAAAGCGTGGAGTCCCAACCATTGGACTGCCATGATTTCCCTACACCAATTCTTTTGATTATTTTTTATTTAGTACACCCTTTTCCATTTTTTCTTATAACCATATGTATCCTTATAGTTAAGGTATGTCTTTTATACCCAGCATAAGAACTTTAAAAAAGTGGAGTCTAATCAACATTTTCCTTTCTTTGGAGTATTTAGTTATTTTAAAATAAATATTGATATACTTGGGCTGTATCTACCATATTACTATTTGTTTACCATTTAACTCATTGTTTTAGATTCTTTCTCCTTCTTACTTTCATTGTGTGCTAAGTGCTAAGTCACTTCAGTCGTGTCTGACTCTTGGCGACTTCATGGACCATAGCCTGCCAGGTTCCTCTGTCCATGGGATTTTCCAGGCAAGAATACTGCAGTGGGTTGCCATTCCCTTCTCCAGGGGATCTTCCCAATCCAGAGATTGGACCCAAGTCTCTTATGTCTCCGGAATTGTTAGGCAGGTTCTTTACCACTAGCGCCACCTGGGAAGCCTACTTTCATTGAGATTGATTGAAAAGTTATTATTCCAGTCCTTGTCTGCCAACCAACCAGTTTGTTATGTAGCTTCTATTACTCTGTTAGTGCTTAATCTATTTTGGTCCCCCAGGTGGCTCAGTGGTAAAAGAATCCGCCTGCCAATGCGGGAGACACAAGAGACGCTGATTCAGTCCCTGGTTCGAGAAGATCCCTTGGAGGAGGAAATGGTAACCCACACCAGGATTCTTGCCTGGAGAATCTGATGGAGAGAGGAACCTGGCAGGCTACAGTCCATAGGGTGGCAGAGTTGGACATGACTGAGCATGCTTACCTTAGCAATTACAATATGAATTTCTGACATTGGATGCCACTGTGAATTTTACTCTTACTGTTTCCTAATATGTGGACAGACTCAAGAACACTTTCACTTAATTTACCACTTTTTTGTCTTGTGCTGTTGTTGTCATACATTTTAATTCCATATATTTTCCATTATTATATTTAAAAAATTTTCAAATGTATAGAAAAGTTAAAAGAAGTTCACAGTGAATGCTCATATACCTAGCACCTAGACTTCATCATTCACATTATACAATTCTTTTTTTTATCCTTATAAAATGTTTTTCTCTATTTCCAGTAATACACTTTGTCCTGAAATTAAAGCCTCAAGGTAACTGAATTTCTTCTTATTCCTACCAATAGAGAAATACTTTAAACCCTGAGTTTAAACATAGATCTATTGGCAGCTGTTGAATGAACCCTTGGGGATTATTACAGGCATGGCTTTGTCAGGCAGACAACAAAACAAATAATTCTCAGATGTAGAAACAAAGCCATGCTATCCTCCTGGAGGATGAGTTTATGAGATACCAAAGTGGTGGCTACTTGTGTGAGAATTTTCCAAAAGCTGATCTGGAGGTGTCCTGATTGCTAAAGCCGTGTGGAGAAGATTTAGTCCTGTGATTTATTGGGATAACTAGATAAAAATTAACAGAAAAGATTGCTCCAAGAGGGGTGAGTATGTTGTTGGATGTAGTCCTGTCCTTGCTTGCTGATTTTCTTTGCTTAATTAATTAATTCAGGAACCGTCTGATTGACTAATTGTATATCCTTAATTTTATAGTTGGCATTGCTGATGAGATGATGTATGTTGAATTACTGTAAGCAAAAACTTGCTTTGCTTTTGATTCCAATTCATCCTAATGAAACATGTTCATGTTTTACTGGGCTTGAGCTAAATCATTACATTAGTGGAACTGCCATCAGAGATTGCTATAAACATTTCCGTTACACTAATTGCCATGATTTAGTCCAATTCTATGAAAAAACTAAAGAGCAAAATGACCCTCTTATAGATATTTTTTTCTTAGAACATAGAAAAAATATACCCATAATTGCCTGATGACACAGTTTTTAATCTACAAAAATAGAATTTTAAAATAAAATGACGGTTGTCGTTTGACATGAAGGCGGCGTATTTGATTTTCAGATTGCTATTATTTGTGTTCCCACAGCCATGAATTGCAGTTATTGTTTGCTGTTGTCTTTTGACCTGTGGAACTGTGTTGAAGACTTAAATAAGGTCCAAAGACCAAGATTTGTATTGGGATATGAATATCCCAATATGCTATAGGAATTTATGCCATAGGAGTTCTTCCTTAGATAGTTAGAACCTTTTTCGCTGGACATACAGGAACTTTTTCCTAGGTGGCTCAGTGGTAGAGAATCCTCCTGCCAATGCAGGAGATGCAAGAGCTGTGGGTTCGATCCCTGGTTGGTGGTGTTGTTTTCTTTCTGTTTGTGTGTGTGTGTTCTTATCTCTGTATTTCATGTTACAAGCTCTCCTCAGTTGTCTGATATGCTCAGGTATCTGCTCATATTTAAGAAAAAGAGGAGAAAACTTATTGGAAACTCTGAACAGCGAGATGGGCTTGCCAACTGGGAACTGCCTCTGGAGTAGGGGTTCCCAAACTTTCTCATCCATGGCTCTCCTAGAGTCTCAATAATTTATTCATGTCATCCCTAGGGACAAAGAAATGCCTAGTAGTTTTACTTATTAGGTAGTGAGGTCCAAAGAACTTACTAGTAGTTTGCATGATGAACAATAGAAATTGCTATTTCCCTTGAAATTTCAAAATAGGTTTATCTGTTTGTTTGCTTGTTTATTAATTTATGTTAAATCTCTTTGCTGTGGTTGTGGGATTTAAGGGGGGGAGTTAAATTAGATATGCTTTTGCCATCTATCACATTTCCAATCAATTGTTCCTTCTCGAGAGTCTTCACATATCAGGATCTGATTGAGTGCCAAGATTTAAAAAATGGGAAGACAAAGTCTTTGACACCAAGTAGTTCACTGTTTAATGCTCACTGAGGGGATTGACCAGGTTAATAATATGTAATCAAGCTCATGGAATGGATTGGTGGTTGCTGGAGGTGGGAATCGGGGAGGTGAAATAAATGGGTGAACTCTTCTTGTCTTTTGTTTTCTTAATTTGAATCACTTGAATATAAATGAGATGTGCACAGTGATAATCGCACATTAGCGGTGTGTGTCGGGTTTAGTGGTAGTGTGAGGTAATAGTCAGTGTTTGATGTGAGTGCTCAGATAGGCTTGTGAGAGGGGGCATTCAAAGCAGAGAGGAGCGTGTCATTTGGGCAGCCTAGGCTACCTGGAGATGTCTGGCCTTGGGTGGCTCCCTGACCCACTGGACCCCTGCCACTCTGCAGCGTCCCAGGAATTTTCCCCTTCCTAGTCTCTCAAACCTGATTCCATTCAGCTCTACACCTCTCCTGGCTTTGCTTCCTGACACCCTTTGTCCTTTGGGTGTGATACTTTCCTTGACACTCCCAGGAATACTCTTGGCTCCTTTTTTTTTTTTTTTTTTTTGAGTTGCTCGATAGCCGCCTGGCCACATGCTTTTGGTCCTCTGAGATATATTCTTCTCCTTCTGGGGAAGGTCAAGAACCCTGCCCTAGACTTCCATAACTTTCTGCCTTCCAGGCAGAGAAGACAAAGTTAGCACATTAACAAGGAAGCAGTGATCAGGGTGGGAGCTAGGCTCCTTACAGCAATTCTCAAGGAGAGGCTAAGAGTGTATCAAGGATGGGCCGAAGCCACAGGCCAGAGAGAGAACCGTGGCTGGAAGCCAGGCATCCAGTCAGGTATCAGGGCCAGAGACAAGGCACTCTGAATTCTGGAGAACAGTTTCCTTTTTAATTGGGGCTTCCTAGGTGGTGTCGGGGAAGGCAATGGCACCCCACTCCAGTACTCTTGCTTGGAAAATCCCATGGACGGAGGAGCCTGGTGGGCTGCAGTCCATGGGATCATGAAGAGTCGGACACGACTGAGCGACTTCCTTTCACTTTTCACTCTCATGCACTGGAGAAGGAAATGGCAACCCACTCCAGTGTTCTTGCCTGGAGAATCCCAGGGACAGAAGAGCCTGGTAGGCTTCCATTTCTGGGGTCACACAGAGTCGGACACAACTGAAGCGACTTAGCAGCAGCAGCAGGTGGTGTAGTGGTAAAGAACTCACCTGCCAATGCAGGAGATGCAGGGGATGCGGATTTTGTCCCTGGGTCAGGAAGATCCCTGGAGTAGGCAATGGCAACCCACTCCAGTATTCTTGTCTGGATAATTCCACAGACAGAGGAGCCTGGCCTGCTAAATTAGTCCAGGGGGTTGCACAGCTGGTGAAGACAGTTCAGTCCCATTAATGTAACCTGTCTGCCTAGATTCAGAGATTCCAGTGCTTTGCAAATCTGCTTATATATAAGAATTGCTCTGGGCATTCCTAGAAGGCACTCTAGGTGTTCATGAAAGTCAGTACTGGTTGTTACTCAGGGTCATGGCCTCAGGTCCCAGTGCTTTGAGCTGGTCCAGTTGCTGTCACTCCTACTTCAAGACTGAAGAGAAGGAAATGCTCCATCTGTGTTGCACCTTAGTAGAAGTTCTAATTCGGGTTAACTGACCCCCAAATGTGACAACTCTATAGCTCAAGAATTCGTAGAGCCTGAAACTGAAAACTGAATTGATTTAGAGTTGCTTTCTTTCCAAGAGAAATTATTGACACAAGCTGCCGAGAATATGAATAAGACCTAAGGCCATGAGAGCCTCTAACTGAGCGCTCAGGGCTGCTAGACCTCTCCAGCCTCAGGCCACTGGCTGAGTTTCACGGTGCAGAAACCTTCTTCGCTTATGCTGGATTATTTTTCAGGGGGCACCTTGTTCTCCTTGCACTGTGGCTCCTTCACCCTCTACTCCTGAGTCAGGTCCCCAGCCTGCAGCCATATGATGTTGCTGTATTTGCCTGAACTCCCCAGCCTCTCAGCTTTTATGTGAATCAGTGGGTGCACAGTTTTATGGCAGATGGAGCCCAAGACACTGCCTGACTCACCGGTAGTGAAACAGACAACTATTATACAGATACTTGTGTTTTAGGTTCAAGTTTCTACTGCAACGGCTTGCTTAGTAAAGGAATCAAAGAACATACAGGAGACTACTTTTTAAAGTAAAGGCCCTTGAAATCACATCCCAATCCCATGGAGAATTTTCTATCAGTGCTACTCTTTCCCCTTTGCTTCTGTTCGCTTTCATATTCCGGCATGCCAGATCACAAAGGACCAAGGTCAGGTTCAAATTCCTTGTTTTCTCTGCTTCAAGTCCAGTTAAGGGAAAAGGATCTTGCATACTGAGTGCATATTCCATTTTCTCACTCAGAAGTTCTCTGGAAGTAGAGCCAAAATCCAGTAGCAGAAGGCAGTCGATTTATTCTAACATATGCTTCATGTAACTTGAGATGCTGAAAAACTCCAAGAGCTGCACTGAATTGAACACAGTCAGCAAATCCCATGGTCACCCAATGCATGTAATTTAGATGAGTGGATTAGTCAACCTGGGACTAGGTACCTTCAGGCATGAATATGGGGCTGAGTTGCCAAGATACCTTCAAGAATGTCCTATGTGTCTACTGAAGCAGGGATACAAAATTGGAAAAATGCAAATGGCTGTGGTATGTGCCCATCCTTTGATGGGCTCCTGCCAATTCAGCTGGCTCCCCTCTGAAGCCCAAGGCTGTGGCTTCCATGAAGTAAGGAAGCTGTGGAGCCGAGTAGTGATGAGAACAGGAAAACAGCATTCCCATTGCCCAGAGCTACTCTAAGTCCTTTGGAAGGAGTTGGTGTGCAGTCTAAATGGATAATAAGTTGATGAAGGGATGTGTGACATGGATAAGAACAGTCCTGATATGAACAGTCCTGATACTTATGCCCTCTGAGTAGTCGAGAATCAATAGACCTACAAATGTTTCATTGGCTTCAACCTGCTCTAAATGATACAAGTTTGTTCTTTAACTCCAAAAATGGCAACAGTGACAGAATTTATTTTCTTGATCTCCAAAATTACTGCGGATGGTAACTGCAGCCATGAAATTAAAAGACACTTGCTCTTTGGAAGAAAAGCTTTGACAAACCTAGACAATGTATTTAAATGCAGAGACATCACTTTGCCAACAAAGGTCCATATAGCCAAACTATGGTAAAGAAGGCTGAGCGCTGAAGAATTGATGCTTTCGAATTGTGGTGCCAGAGAAGACTCTTGAGAGTCCCTTGGACTGCAAAGAGATCAAAACAGTCAATCCTAAAGGAAATTAACCCTAAGTGTTCATTGGAAAGATTGATGCTGAAACTGAAACTCCAATACTTTGGCCACCTAATGCAAAGAGCCAACTCATTGGAAAAGACCCTGATGGTGGGAAAGATTGAGGGCAAAAGGAGAAGGGGGCAACAGAAGATGAGATGCTTTGGATGGCATCATCGGCTCAATGGACATGAGTTTGAGCAAACTCCGAGAGATAGTGAAGGACAGGGAAGCCTGGCATGCTGCAGTCCATGGGGCTGCAAAGAATCAGACATGACTTAGCGACTGAACAACAGAACTTGTACGACATGGGCACCTATCTGGAGAAGATATTCTCAGATATTCTCAAGTACAAAACTCTATTTTACCCATCCCTAAAATTACATACAGGCTAGAAAGGAGAGTTCCCATTGAGGATTCTGCCTGCTTTCCTTTCATTCTTCTGCTCAAGGTTTTTAAGTGCATGCAGTAGAATCTGCTCTGCCCTAACTCCAGGGAGAGACTTGTAGATTTCTTCCAAGGAATGTTTTGATTTCCTTTTAAGTCAAAGACCTGATATAAAAATCATCACAGTTCTGTGGTGTTTTCATTTGGGGAGAGAATTCAATCTCACTATTATGAAGCCTGGGTATCAGCAGGTGTTCCCACTCATTCTTTCTGTCCTTCAGTCCACGTCCATGAATGGGGAATGTCTGCTCAGACCCTGGTGTTGTGAGGATGAATTCCACCCTTCTTCTTTGGAGGTGTTTCCTATGGAGGGCTGTTAACACCATCATTCAGGGCACTCTACAAAACAAGTCAGAAAAATGAAGGAGATAAAAGAAAAATGATTCATGTCAGAAGTCTATCTTCAAAATACAATCTTTGAGGAAAGAGAATGGCCTGTGGTCAAACTCTGTTCTATAGGAGTACAGAATTTCAGTGTTATTCATCCCATATTCTGTGGAAAGGGCTGAAAAGGAAGAGTCCTTGATGATTCTTTTGCTAGAATTACTGCCTTAAAATGGCAACTATAATAAATATCAGCAAATTCCTTGCAGGGATAAGTGACCAGTCAGTTACTTTATAAATCAGGGCCCACACATGGAGAGAGCTTATTTACTGCAGGTAATCATTTATTTGTGCAGTTTCCATTTTGCAATGCAATGTGGTGTTAAGACTGGCCAATGATGTAAGGTACCTCTCCTTCCTTTGACAGAAATTGTTGAAACGGATTTCAAAAAACTCTTAGTGGAATTCTACTACCATCACATGTGTACTAGGACCTAAAGAATCAAAGATTTGAAAAGTTATGGTCCCTGTCCACTAAGAGCTGACAACTTGGAGGGAGATAGATGTGTATGCAGATGATTTTTTATCATGTGGCAAATGCAGCTCTAGATGTACACCAGGGCCCGTAGAACACTTAGCTGGCCAGTGTGAGTCAGGTAAGTCTCCTAGAAGAACAGGACCCATGTGGTAAGTATTTCTGCCTGTACACTTGTTGGGGGGAGTTTTTTAAAATTATGAAAATTATCAATGTCCAATTGACCAGTGCATAAATGCATAAAATAAAATGTGAAATGAGGTGAGTGTTACAGGGCAAGTTGCTCTGGGACTCCTCCCAACCAGGGTAGATTTAGGGTGGGAGAGATGTGAATGTATTTTATAGGCTGAGAGGAAGTCACGAAGAGCAAGAGATCAAGAGCAAGAAAGAGAAGAGAAGCCAGAGAGTGAATAAACAAAGGGTCAGGACCTAGGAGAGCAAGGGATTAGGGTTGTGAGGACAAGTTATGGATTGGCCTTGAGCAGGTGCAGGATCGACTCCTCCAGATTGCTAGGAAGGGTGTCTGTGGCTGTCACTGAACTGCGCATGCATGTTAGTGTATGGGTATGCATATGAGACTCAGCTGCTCAGTCATGTCCCGCCTTTTGCAACCCCATGGACTAGCCTGACAGGCTCCTCTGTCCATGGGTTTCTCCAGGCAAGAATACTGGAGTGGGATCTATTTCCTTCTCCAGGGGATCTTCTTGACCCCACCCAGCAACAGAACCCATGTCTCTTGCATCTCTTGCTTTAGCAGGCAGATTCTTTACCACTAGGACCATCTGGGAAGCCCATATGAGCACACACAGCATGGTACATTAAGGCAGGTTGCATCTGCTTGTTATATGCTCTCTTATATACTGAATGTTTGTGTTCCCTGCAAACTCATGTTGAAATCCTAACCAAACCCCATGCGATGGTGTCAGAAGGTGGGACTTTGAGTAGAGCCCTCATGCATGGGATTAAAGCCCTTAAAGGAAAAGACAAAGAGAGCTTGCTTCTCACTCTCTGCTCTTCAACATGTGAAGATACAAGGAAAAGACAACCACCTGCAAACCTTGGAGTGAGTGCTCACCAGACACACTTGACCTTGAACTTCCCAGCCTCCAGAACTGTGAGAAATAAATTGTTGTTTGAGCCTCTGAGCCTCAAGTAATGAGTTATGGCAGCCCCAGCTGACTGAGACTCTATCCGACATTCACTGAACAAATGTCTATCAGTTGCCTACTATGTACCGAACGCTCCTCTAAGCACTGGAAATAAGCGATCAACAGATTAGCTAAAGTCCCTGCCTTACGAGGGCAGAGCTGGACATGTGCCCTGTAGGAATGGGGGACCTAGTGACAGCTATGGCGTATGCACTGATGAAGTTGAAGCACTGATTGGACAAAACTAACCATTTCGTGATCTCTAATATCTACTAACTTGAAATAAGATTCATTGTTCTGGCCATGACCTCTCTTTCTATGGACTGCTGTCATCTACCCATGAGGATGGACCCAGGTGACCTGTTTATATTATATTGACCTTAACCATTAACCTGGCATAGTCAATTCAACAGGATTGGACACCTGGCCTAGGCTGAATCACTCAGAATGTTTTTTCCTGAAAATTTGGAATTGATCCTGAGAGAGCTACTCTGTGTCTGCAATTGCTTTAATTAAAGATATGTAAATTCAGGAACTGTGAGTGTGGCCATGCTTGGCTCTGGGTATAGAGAAGTATCAAAAGGCAATCTATGGAGAAAAAGAGAATTAATTATGCCAGGAGTGCAGGGAGAGGCAGGGATGAAAGGCCATTTAGCCTGAGAGAGGGAGAGGGGGAGTAAAGGGAGGAGGGCAGAAGAGGGAGAGGGAAGAGGCGGAAGGAAGAGGGGAGGGATAGTAAAGTTCACTTGTTTATGCTTCCCCCTCCCCACCCACACCTTGAGATTCATTTGTTTCTGTGAACAGGCACTCTGTTAGGCACTACTGTGTGTTAGGCACTGTTTAGACACTGGGGATACTGTGCTGTCTACCTCCCTGGACAGTCTACCTCCCTGGAGGCTTGGATTCTAGAAGGAAGGTAGACCTGGGCTCTGGACAGCACTCTGGTTCCTGGCCCATGTCTGCTGTGCAGCCTCTTCATTTTCTGCCCTGGGTCCATCTCACTGTTTCTCATGATAATCCCTCTTTCCTCACCAATATGCCTTAGCTTGTTTGAGTGAGCATTGCTTGTGCCAGAAGAATCTTGATCAAATACACATTTGTCAGTTTTCAAAAAGATTTTCACTCTCCTGTAGCCTGAAATTAGAAAGAAATCTGCTCCGACAATCCCAAGATTCAAGCTCCATTCTGCTTTATATCAATAACTACCTATGCGTGGATCCAATAAATCTGTACAGCCAAAACTAGTAGCAACTCGTAGCAGTTAGCAAAGCAGGCTAATTATATTTATTTCATCATGTACCATGGATTGTGTGGTTTGATTAAAAAATGTTTTGTCGAATGCCTAATTCCTCATATTGATTTTCAGTCCTATTTTTCCTTTCATTTGTATGGGGAACTTCTTCCCACCAGTACAAAGGACAGTTGTTCACATTTTACCATGTTTGACTAACAGTCTACTTTTCTGCTGAAATAGTCTACAGGAAATTCCAAGCATTGTGACTTCACTCTCAAATACTTAAGTATGCCTCTCTGTACAAATAAGACATTTTCCTTCATAAGACATTAGGCCTTATGTCTCTCCGGCAATAATTCCTTCATATCATTTCATATACTATCCATATTCAGTTTTCCCCAATTGTCTTCTCAATTTCTTTAGTTGTTTTATTCAAATAGAGATTCAAGAAAGTCCACATGTTGTATTAGATTGCACGTCTTTTAAGTCTCTTTAAATCAAGAACCAAGAGCAAATCACTACCACTTCATTCATGCCATTGACTTAAAGAGATTGGTTATCCTGTAAAATGATACACATTCTGAATTTGTCTGATGTCTTCCTCATTACAACATTGGGTTTGTTCCTGTCTTTTGCTTTCTTTTATTTCTAAAAGCTTTAATGTTATTGGGTGAAATATTGGGTTGGCCAAAAAGTCCATTTGGGTTTTCTTGTAACATCTTATGGTAAAACCCAAATGAACTTTTTTTGGCCAATTCAATATTTTGGGTTTTACTATATTGTTTGTATAGTCAAAGCTACGGTTTTTCCAGTAGTCATATATGGATGTGAGAGTTGGACAATACAGAAGGTTGAGCACTGAAGAATTGATGCTTTTGAACTGTGATCCTGGAGAATACTCTTGAGAGTCCCTTGGACTGCAAGGAGATCAAACCAGTCAATCCTGAAATAAAGCAACCCTGAATACTCATTGGAAGGACTGAAGCTGAAGCTCCAATACTTCGGCCACCTAATAGAAAGAGCCAACTCACTGGAAAAGACCCTGATGCTGGGAAAGATTGAAGGCAGGAGGAGAAGGGGATGACAGAGGATGGGATGGTTGGATTGTATCACCGATTCCATGGACATGAGTTTGAGCAGACTCCGAGTGATAGTGAAGGACAGGGAAGCCTGACATGCTAAGCAGGACTCCATGGGGTCACAAAGAGTTGGATACAATTGAGTGACTGAACAACAGCTGCGTGTTGCATTGCTCCAGGAGAACAAATATCTGCCTATTTCAAAATGCCAAGATTGATCAATGGATTCAACTGGTGTCAGCAGACCCATCCATTATAATATGTGGTTTTCGTCTTATAAGTAGAAGGAATCTGCCACAAATTCTAGTTCTTCACTATTAGCACTGATTGCTATTTGTTGCCTAAATCAATTATTACATTAAGGATTACAAAATGATGATTTTATCATTGCATCTTTCTTTAACTATGCATTAACTGGAGGAAAAAGATTTCCCTCATCAACTAGCACTAATTGGTTACTCTGAAATATAGTTCATACAATGAAGACAGGATAAAAGCTTAAGATTGTCCTTTAATTCAAACTGTTCAGAGTAATAGTCCATTGTTTTTAAGCATTGGTCATTGAAATTACTTAATCAGTAGTACTTGTGATATCATTAACAGAATGGTGACATACCCAATGCCTGGGTTAAAATTCTATAAAAAATAATATAAAATTCATTATATCAAGAATGGACTTCACATGAAGATTACATCTCTTTGTAATAATAGACAAGAGGGCTGTTTGTAGGTGCCTGAATGTGCTATTCATTTTGAAAAGGTTTGGAGGTAAAATTCTTTTTTTTTACCCTTAAACTCATAATTCGGAGAAGGCTTTGGCAACCCACTCTAGTACTCTTGCCTGGAAAATCCCATGGGAGGAGGAGCCTGGAAGGCTGCAGTCCATGGGGTCGCGAAGAGTCGGACACGACTGAGCAACTTCACTTTCACTTTTTTCTTTCATGCATTGGAGAAGGAAATGGCAACCCACTCCAGTGTTCTTGCCTGGAGAATCCCAGGGACGGGGGAGTCTGGTGGGCTTCCATCTATGGGGTCGCACAGAGTGAGACACGACTGAAGCGACTTAGCAGTAGCAGCAAACTCATAATTATTTGATTTTTTTCTCTCCATTTTTAAATCACAAGATTTAAAAAATCAGTTTATGCTGTTTATAGTGTACACAACACCTGTATAGAAAGGAAGGGACACAGAAATTAAGGTAGAAGAGTGGGGGTGTGGAAATGACAATTTTTGGAAAATTTTCTGGTCCCCAAATGGTTCACAGTTTAACAAATAATCTCTGAGCAATGAGCCACATAGTAATCCACTATTTCAAATACTTTACTTTGAAAGAGAGTTTAACTTAGAACATTTCTTCAGCCATTAAGTGTATTGTCAAAGTTATATAATAACAAAATAGTCTTATCTTGTTATTTAGACTTCTAGCTGCTACCTATGGAGCATCCAGGGTTTGGCATTTCCTCTTATAAATGGTCGCTGTCTTTTGCTATATGGACATGATGTGACAGTTTTTGTGATCCCAAGAGTCAAGATTTCATTGGAAATTTTCCTGTGGCAAAGGCTCTTTACATTCCAAGATGTTTGCCAGGAAGTTTATTTGTCTCCATGCATATTGTTGACAATTGCCTTCTTAGCAGATGACAGGTGTGACCTCTCGTGAAACCTTGCCTCTTACCAAGCTTATTAAAGAGCTCTGCCACTATTTAATCAGTAGGGTTGTAGCAAACATCAAACATGACATGTCTAGTTGCAAGGAATGCTATTTACATTGAACACGACGGCTCAAGTCCAGAGGGCTATTCCGTGCCCTCCATATCATGTTCTAAGAAGTTTTGGGAAAGCATGTCATAGCCTCCTCCTGAGTGTAGGGAAATGAACAGGAAATCATTCTCTCCTTTGGGAATTGTAAATAAGGTGCATGTGTTCAGTCTGGAAAAGTATTCCTTTTCTCTTGGACCAGTCATGACAGAAGCTATGGTTTGTCAAGTCAAGGTACGATACTGACAGGGAAGCAAAGGGTAGCTAGCCTTCTGTCTCTTTTTAATTTTTTTGCAAACTTGATAGTCGAACTACATTCTTAGCTCTGGTACCCATTCTTACTCTTTTAAAGGTAGAAAAGAAATGTAGCTTGGTGTTCTTAAAGACTTAAGAGCACTTAAATGTTGTAATTTTCATGGCAATATAGAAAAAAATAATATTTTGTTGTATTAATACTTTGCATATCCTGGCAGAATATAGCTCCTAACTGGAGCCTAAGCCATATCCATGAATGGGAATCAGAAATGTTCAGCCACTCCTAAAGCCCCACCATCAACCTCCTGTACATCCTCTGCCATTGCTGTGGTCTTCCAGAGGCAAAAGTCACAAGACACAGAGGTTTCAGTCATGGGTTCCAGAGTCATAGTACCTGAGACTGAAATTTGACTTTACCACGTAAGGACTGTGACATTGGCAATTACTCAACTTTTCTCTACAGGTCAGATTCTTCATCTCTGTAGAAAACATCATAACAGTTATTTTAGTTACTGAGAGATTCAAATAAGATAATAGACATAAAGTGCCTAGAGCCTTGGAGAAGGCAATGGCACCCCACTCCAGTACTCTTGCCTGGAAAATCCCATGGACGGAGGAGCCTGGTAGGCTGCAGTCCAGGAGGTCGCTAAGAGTTGGACACGACTGAGCGACTTCACTTTCACTTTCCACTTTCATACATTGGAGAAGGAAATGGCAACCCACTCCAGTGTTCTTGCCTGGAGAATCCCAGGGACGGAGAAGCCTGGTGGGCTGCAGTCCATGGGGTCGCACAGAGTCGGACACAACTGAAGCAACTTAGCAGCAGCAGCAGCAGCAGCCTAGAGCCTAATCCTTTAGTGAGCACTAGATCAATGTTGGCTTTGCTTCTTTTTCCATTATTGTGATTGACTAGTGAGGGTGAACATGCCAAGAGTTGATCTACACAAGGTTTGTTTGGGCTTAAAATCTGGTGCTAGCACTTCCTGAATGCATGGCTGCAGACAAATTGCTAAATCTTTCCTTAATGTCCTCATCTGTCGAATGGAGATTATCTGTCTCGCAGGGTTGTGCTGATATTGTTGTCATTCAGTTGCTAAGTTGTGTATGACTCTTTGTGGCCCCATAGACTGTAGCACACCAGGCTCCTCTGTCCTTCACTATCTCCCTGAGTTTGCTCAAACCAAACATGTCCATTGTGTCAGTGAAGCTATCTAACCATCTCATCCTCTGCCACCCACTTCTCCTTTCAAGTCAGTTTTTTCACTCTCTGCTTTTACCCTCATCAAGAGGCTCTTTAGAGTTCCTCTGCATTTTCTACCTTTAGAGTGGTAGCATATGCATGTTTGAGATTGGTGCTGTTTATTTCTCCCAGAAATCTTGATTCCAGCTTGTGATTCATCCAGCATGATATTTTGCATGATGTTCTCCACATAGAAGTTAAACAAGCAGGGTGACAATATACAGCCTTCCCATGCTCCTTTTCCAATTTTGAACCAGTCCATTGTTCTATGTCTGGTTCTAACTGTGCTGATGATTAACTGATTAAAAATGTGTGAGGCCTTTAGAAGAGTTCTGACAGTACTTGGCACAGAATAAACATTAGCTAATGTGACTAGGGTTTTTGTAGCAGTTGTGTGAAGAAGTAGGGCCAGAGGGGAAGAGATTGGGGAGATGGTACACAGATTAACATGTGCCTGGACTTTAAAGAGATGGATGCCAGAGACATATGTCACAGAAGTAATTTTCTTTTGGGACCCAAGTGACAAAGTCTAGCACAAAGGGGAGGGGCAACCCACCCCTACTCTTGCAGGAGTGAGAAGAGACTTTAGTGGGGTGAAAACTGCAGAGAATATGGTGCTGGCTTGGTGCCTGGAAGCCTTCAGGGCACTGCTGATGACAGCAGTGCCTCTTGTGGGCAGTGGTGGCACCTGGAAACAAGGGGGTCAGTGACAGCAGAGCCCTGGCACAGAGAGGGGCTGAGCAGAATGGGGCTCAGAAAATGCCGGCTACCATGTGTCACAGGGAGACTCCATCTGGAGACTTCCAGAAGTCACTGGGATAGAAAGGTTCAGGGGTTTGAGGAAGGAGCCAGAGTTTATGAAGACATGCTGCCCTCCACTGTGGTTTTTCACCGTGAACTTCACTCACCCACTCATTCCCTCACTCACTCAGCTCTTTAGCAAGGACTGGTCTATGTTTGGGAGCCATCCGAGTGCTATGCGAACTCACAAGAGTAACCAGAATTTGTTGGCTTGAGTGTATGCTCAGTCGTGTCCAACTCTTCGTGACCCCACGGACTGTAGCCTGCAGGCTACTCTGACCATGGAGTTTTCCAGGCAAGGATATTGGAGTGAGTTGCCATTTCCTACTCCAGGGGCTCTTCCCCACCAAGGATTGAACCTGTGTCTTTCTGCATCTCCTGCAGTGGCAGGTGGATTCTTTACCACTGTGCAACCTGGGAAACCCCATTTGTTGGTTTAGTAGGTGGGAAGGAAGGCATATTGTAAGGAAACCTGCTTAATTACTTACAAACATCCAATCCACAACCTCAGAGGTTGGTAATGGAAGCAATGTAACCACATGGGGTAGGTGGATGAACCTCCAAGGGTCTATCCATGTATCATGAAAGGTGCTCTGAGATGCCTTGACTCACTCATGTAGCAAGGGTGCTTTGAGTGCTTATTGTATGCCAGGCGCTATTCTAAGAGTCAGTGTGTGCCAGACATAATGCCTGCTTCTCAGACCTTCATGGGCTATGGGAAATGAAGATTAACAAGCAATTAAAATATAGTGTGACCTTCGTAGGTCACAGAATGTGTCCAGCTTTAGTACATGTGTGCGTGCATGCTCGGCTGTGTCCGACTCTTTGTGACCCCATGGACTGTAGCCCACCAGGCTCCTCTGTCCATGGGATTTTCTAGGCAAGAATACTGCAGTGGGGTGCCATTTCCTCCTTCAGAGGATCTACCCAACCCAGGGATCGAACCCGTGTCTCTTGTCTCTCCTGCACTGGCAGGAGGATTCTTTACCACTGGTACCACCTGGAGCTGCTAAACATTTTTCCACAGTAGTTGTACCAAGTTATACTCCAACCAATTGTGTTTGAGGGTTCCCATTGCTCTACATCCTTGTCAACACTTGGTATTTTCTATCTTTTTCAATTCTTGCCATTCTGGGGTGCTTGTAGTAGTATTGTATTATGGGTTTGATTTGCATTTCCTGAATGACTTAATGAAGTTGAGTGCATTTTCACATGCTTATTTGTACTTTGGATATCCTTTTTTTGTGAAATGTGTTTTTTTCAAGTACCAAGTAGCTGCTTGCCTGGGATATTCATTTAACCAGTGAAGGTCAGGAAGCCAGTGTGGCTAGGGCAGAGTGAGGGAGAGAGCAGTAGGAGAGCAGGCTGGAGAGGAAATGAGAGGAGTACAGGCTCTGGTGGGTCAGGTAGGAATGTGGTTTATGTTCTGAGTGGGGAACTTTGGGCAGAGAGTGGCAGAACCAGACTTCTGTTTTAACACAATCATTGTGCATGGCAGAATAATGACCCCTAAAGATGTCCGTGATGTGGTCTGCAGAACTGTAAACATGTTATGTCAGGTGACCTTAAAATGGGGAGATTATCCTGGATTGTCTAGATGGGTCCAGAATAATCACAATGCCCTTACTGGTAGAAGGAGATGGGCAAGGGAGAACCAGAGAGGTAACAGTGTAAAGGCTCAGCCCACTATTTATACTTTGAGAATGGAGGAAGGGAGCCATGAAACAAGGAATGCAGGGAGTAAGGATGAGGCCAGGGTCAACTCTAGATACTAGGAAAGGCAATGAAATGCACTCTTCCTGAGAGCCTCCAGAAGGAACACAGCTCTGTGGACACCTTGATTTTTAAGCCAATGGGAGTTCTATTTTTAGATTTTTAAGTCACCTCCATACTATTCTCCATAGTGGCTGTACCAATTTACATCCCCACCAACAATGTAGGAGGGTTCCCTTTTCTCTACGCCCTCTCCAGCGTTCATTGCTTGTAGACTTCTTGATGATGGCCATTCTGACCAGTGTGAAGTGATACCTCATTGTAATCTGCATTTCTCTAATAATCAGGCATGTCAAGCATATTATCCTGTGCTTTTGGGGCATCTGTATGTCTTCTTTGGAGAAATGTCTGTTTAGATCTTCTGTCCATTTTTTGATTGGATGGTTTAGTTTTTTGATACTGAGCTACATTAACTATTTGTATATTTTGGAGAGTAATCCCTTATCAGTCACTTTACTTGAAAATGTTTTCTCCCACTCTGAGGACTGTCTTTCCACTTTGCTTATGGTTTCATTTGCTGTGCAAAAGTTTTTATGTTTAATTAGGTCATATTTGTTTATTTTTGTTTTTATTTTCATTACTCTAGAAAGTGGGTCCAAAAAGATATTGCTTCAGTTTATATCAAAATGTGTTCTGCCTATGTTTTCTGCTAAAAGTTTTATAGGTCTTCAAGGCTGGTGCCCTTCCATAGAACTACCATATGATCCTGCAACCCCACTCTTGAGCATATATCCAGAAGAACCATAATTCCAAAACATACATGCACCTCAATGTTCATTGCAGCATTTTTTACAATAGCCAAGACATGGAAGCAACATAAATATCCATTGACAGAAGAATAGCTGAAGAGGATATGGTGTATATATTACTGAGCCATAAAAAATTTAAATAATGCCATTTGCAGCAACATGGATGGGCCTAGAGATGATCATACTTAGTGAAGTAAGACAGAGAAGGCAATGGCACCCCACTCCAGTACTCTTGCCTGGAAAATCCCATGGACAGAGGAGCCTGGTGCGCTGCAGTTCATGGGGTCGCGAAGAATCGGACACGACGGAGGGACTTCACTTTCACTTTTCACTTTCATGCATTGGAGAAGGAAATGACAACCCACTCCAGTGTTCTTGCCTGGACAATCCCAGAGACGGGAGCCTGGTGGGCTGCGGTCTATGGGGTCGCACAGAGTCAGACACGACTGAAGCGACTTAGCAGCAGTAGCAGCAGCAGTGAAGTAAGACAGAGAAAGACAAATATATGATATCACTTATATATGGAATCCAAAAGGATGATACAAATGAACTTATTTATAAAACAGACTCATAGCCTTCAAAAACAAACTTAATTCCCCGGTTGTCCAGTGGTTAAGACTCAGCATTTCCACTGCAGAGGTCTCAGTTTTGATTCCTCGTCAGGGAACTAAGATTCTGTGGTTGACCAAAAAAAAAAAAGAGAGAGAAAGAAAAAATGGGAAAAGTTTAAAAACGAAAAGCAAGAAGTCCTACAAAGGGGAAAGGTGAGGGGAGGGATAAATTAGGAGGTTGGGATTAACATGCACACTACTCTATATAAAATAGATGATCAACAAGGACTTACTGTTTAGCATGGGGAACTGTACTAAATATTCTATAGTAACCTATATGGGAAAAAAATCTGAAAAAGAATGAATGCATGTATAACTGATCCACTTTGTTGTACGCCTGGAACTAACACAACATTGTAAATCAACCATATCCTAATATGAAATAAAAATTAAATAAAAAATAAGCCAGTGGACTCCATTTTGGCAAACTCCAGAACTGTCAGATAATACATCTGTGTTGTTTTAAGCATCTAAATTTGTGGTAATTTGTTAACAACAGCAGTAGGAGATGAATCCAGTCACTATAGCTGCTGCCTCGGGCGTAGACTCCGGGTGGTGGGCAAAGCAAGAAGACAGAATAGTTAAGGGCCACTGTGATAATCCAGGTGAGAGATGATGGCAGCTTGGATCAGGGTGAATTAAAACTGTACTTTATAAGGCAGAAAATAAACAAAACCACAGAGTAAAGCTAATTTTTTAAAAAAATTCCTACCATGTACCAGGATGTATGCTCAGCCATTTTCATTTTTTAAAATTTAATCCCCACAAGAAAATGAGGTAGGTATACTATTGCCTATGTATCATACATGAGGACTGAAGGGGCTGTCCCCGGCTCACTGAATACAAAGGGGCAGCCAAAATTCAAACTCAGGCTCTGGTATACCAAATCTCTCTCGCTTGCCTTTTTGTTCTCCCCTAAGTCCTTAACAAAATTATGTGTAAATGTTCTCGTTTAAGTGGTCCCAGCTGTGCCTCTGAGCATTCTTGAAAGGGTGGGCTGGAGGTGAAGCCAGAATTGCAAGGACCTCTGGGGACAAATGAACCTCAGAACACAGGAATTAAGGCTATGGGCCGTGGCTCCCTTCCAAGAGGAGTCCTGTCTCCATCATCAACTGCGCAGAATCTGGGCTTCATTGAGCTAAAAAAGCCTTGGGACTCCCTGGCAGTTGTAAACAACTAATTAGAATATGGGAAGATAGTTTCTGTGTTTGAAGTTTGTGCAAAGCGCTAACCCGGGCATCGCTTTTCTGTCTGAGATACAGCACTACTCAAAGTGCTTGATTATAAGAGGATAAACGTTGAAACAGGCTTCACATGTCTACTTTTCTGTGATAGTGTGAAATTTGTCTGATTAAGGCTTATTCATGACACTGATTCTGCGGGCCCTTTAGGAATCAGGTTCATTCTACCTCTTTCGATCACACAGCAGATCTTGCATCTGTAGTTGGGCACCAATGCTGGAACTGGCTGCTCAGCTCAGGGTACGAGGGTTGTGTGGACAAGTTTGGCCTTCAAGGTAGAAGGTTAGGGCCCACTCTGACCCTTCTGATGAGCGTCACCTACAGCTGACCTCTCTCATCTGTTGCCTCTGCAGCCTCTCTGCAAGAGTTGCTTGGGAAGGTACAGCTGGTTGGGGCTTTGTTCCTAGTTTCTGATCCCATGAGCTGGTGAGATTCATTGGCTTCCTGTGGATTTCCCTAGGCTTTACCTGCTGGTGGATAACCTGGTGATTTTTGTGATACACCCAATCTCTAGGCTGGGCCTGAGTCTGTTCATCCCCTCATTTTTCTAGTGTCATTTTCAGTCTGTGTCCTTCCAGAATAAGAGCATTCTCAGCAGCGTCTCAGTTGTTGGGTTTTTTGTTTGTTTGTTTGTTTGTCGTGCTTTTTCATTTGGCTGTGCCAGGTCTCAGCTGCAGCCTGGGGATCTTTCGCTGTGGCATGCAAACTCTTCGTTGCAGCATATGGGATCTAGTTCCCTGACCAGGAATCAAACCCGGCCCCCCTGCGTTGGGAGTGCAGAGTCTTAGCCACTGGACCACCAGAGAAGTCCCTCCTTAGTTGTTTTTAAAGATTTCTCTGGAACAATCAAGCTCGCAGTGGTGTTTCCAGGATGGAAGGTCACTACCCCTTTAGTGAAAACTGACTGCTGGGCTTAGGCCCTTCAATGGACATGTTTTATGTCACTCTCGTAACAGTTCTGCATGGGTAGATATTACTGCTATTCCCAGCAGGGACCTTGGTAAGTGGGGAAGTCATTCTAAGTCACATCCTTGATTTTATTATAGAAAAAGCAAAGCTTTCTCCAGGGAACTGGTATCATTTGACTGTGGTGTCAAATTACACAGGAGAGATACATTCTTCCTTCCTGGATAAGGTGTATAGAAAGACTGCTCTTCTAACTTCTTGCTGTAGGGAGGTACCTTGACAGAGAGCAGAAGGAAAAGTTAGCATGAAGTGGGAGTGAGATGGACATCTGTCTACCAAGGAACCAGTGTCTCTAAGGAAAGGAATGCAGAAGGCTTCTGAGCTATGTACGGCAGGCATCCTCTGACCCATTAAGGGAGACCGACTAGAGAGTATACCAAATGGTGAACACATTGCCTGTACATCTCATTTGCTCATTCACAAAATTAGGTAATTATATCCCAAAGGGAGAAAAACTGCAGCACTGAATATACAGTATGCATTCAATGTCACTACAGGTAGCAGATTGAGTTTAACAAGCCATATGGGTTGTAATTGTCTGAGTATGATTAATTCATAATGTTTGTTCATTTTATGCTTTATATTATGATGTGTTATTATTTCATTTAATTACAA
Organism: Bos grunniens; assembly: GCF_055505025.1. Classification (NCBI taxonomy): domain Eukaryota; kingdom Metazoa; phylum Chordata; class Mammalia; order Artiodactyla; family Bovidae; genus Bos; species Bos grunniens. The sequence continues at coordinate 113,880,136 of NC_141166.1, read as the reverse complement.
TATATGTCCTTTTTCTAGGCATGATCAAGAACCCTTAGGGATTTTGATATTCCCTCAGATAAGAACAAACAGTGTCTCCGGCTTTCTGGACTTTATCTGGGACTTATTTCTTTCGGTGCAAGTTCCACGAAAAGAGCACCGTGAACTCGGAGCAGATGGTGCATCCGTCCATTGCTGAGCACCACTTGCAGCCTGAGGAAAACTTTATACCGAAGGTGGAAATAATGGCTTTCTGCTCAGTTTGTTGTAAATTCTAAATGGGGTGATGGAAGCCTGTAATGATCACTGTTGTTCAACGCCTCTGGGCTCCAACATCTGGCAAATGCCTTTACTAGCTGACAGCTGTTAGCCTTGGTATCACAGTGTGCTGCCCAGAGCTTTTGTTCTAAGTAGGCTGGGAATCAGGCTTGAAGCAAGTATCAACTAGTTTGTGTATCAAGATGTTAAAGAGAGAGAAAACAATTTTATTTTCAGGATTAATTTCACTATGGTACATTTAGTAAAAACAGAGCCTTTTGCATATTGTTATGGAAATGCTGCAGGCTCTTACCCTCAAAACCCAAGATTTTTATTACATTTTTAGCACAAGAGTGTAAATTAATATTCTAAGCCATTTAGCCTCTGTCAGAGATAAATCCAAATTGCTAACAAGCACAAGATAAATTTAGGAAAATTGGCTTATGTCCTGAGATCAGGTTTGAAGATGAATCCGTAGAACTTATACAACAGAAAATAAAACAATTCGCATTTTGGAGACAACAGACTGAAGGGGTACCATTAAAAAGTATAGTACTTTGACTTGGAATAAGCAGTTTGTCTATGGTTTTAAAGAATGGAATTTCATAAATAATGCAGGCAAGGTGTTTGGTGTAAATATTTCCTTTACTAAGATTACACTGCTGCTGCTGCTAACGCTTCAGTCATGTCCGACTCTGTGTGACCCCATAGATGGCAGCCCACCAGGCTCCCCTGTCCCTGGGATTCTTTAGGCAAGAACACTGGAGTGGGTTGCCATTTCCTTCTCCAAGATTATGCTAAGATACCTCAAACCTAGGTTTTCTGTGACTAATATCATTTAAATAGGAACAAAATAAAATTTGAAAAGAAAATGATCATGAGGTTTCTTATTTTTAATTTTTTTCTTATCATTTTTAATAATTAAAAAGTCTTTTTAATCGCTTTACCCAGATTTATCTCTTTGCACATTTTAAAAACATTGCTACTATACTTAAAGACCAAGGAATTTTTTTTTTTAGAAGTGAAAGCTACTCTGATAAGAATCAGAGAAAGGGAAAGAGAGAGATAGAGACAGAGAGAGATTGAGAGGGAGGCAGGCTTGGGTCTTTTGACTATGAATCTGCCATTTCAAGAACCAGAGTGGTTGGTAGAATTATGATCTGAAAAGAGTCAGTCTACAACTATATACTTCCTGTGTGAAAATACACATGAGAAGCTTTTTGTTTTTTGACTTTTTATTTTGTATTGGGATATAGCTCAATTAACAATACTGGGCTATCAGTTCAGTTCAGTCGCTCAGTCATGTCTGACTCTTTGTGACCCCATGAATCGCAGCACGCCAGGCCTCCCTGTCCATCACCAACTCCCAGAGTTTACTAAAACTCACGTCCATTGAATCAGTGATGCCATCCAGCCATCTCATCCTCTGTCGTCCCCTTCTCCTCCTGCCCCCAATCCCTCCCAGCATCAGAGTCTTTTCCAGTGAGTCAACTCTTCGCATGAGGTGGCCAAAGTATTAGAGTTTCAGCTTCAGCATCAGTCCTTCAAATGAACACCCAGGACTGATCTCCTTTAGAATGGACTGGTTGGATCTCCTTGCAGTCCAAGGGACTCTCAAGAGTCTTCTCCAACACCACAGTTCAAAAGCATCAATTCTTTGGCACTCAGCTTTCTTCACAGTCCAACTGTCACATCCATACATGACCACTGGAAAAACCATAGCCTTGACTAGATGGACCTTTGTTGGCAGAGTAATGTCTCTGCTTTTTAAATATGCTATCTAGGTTGGTCATAACTTTCCTTCCAAGGAGTAAGCGTCTTTTAATTTCATGGCTGCAGTCACCATCTGCAGTGATTTTGGAGCCCCCCAAAATACAGTCTGACACTGTTTCCATTGTTTCCCCATCTATTTCCCATGAAGTGATGGGAGCAGATGCCATGATCTTCGTTTTCTGGATGTTGAGCTTTAAGCCAACTTTTTCACTCTCCTCTTTCATTTTCACCAAGAGGCTTTTTAGTTCCTCTTCACTTTCTGCCATAAGGGTGGTGTCCTCTGCATATCTGAGGTTATGGATATTTCTCCCGGCAATCTTGACTCCAGCTTGTGCTTCTTCCAGCCCAGCGTTTCTCATGACGTACTCTGCATAGAAGTTAAATAAGCAGGGTGACAATATACAGCCTTGATGTACTCCTTTTCCTATTTGGAACCAGTCTGTTGTTCCACGTCCTGTTCTAACTGTTGCTTCCTGACCTGCATACAAATTTCTCAAGAGGCAGGTCAGGTGGTCTTGTATCTATATCCGATATGTATTGGGATATAGCCGATTAACAATATTGGGATAGTTTCAGGTGAACAGGGAAGGAACTCAGCCATATACATACATGCATCCATTCTATAAGTGAATTTTGAGGTGAAGGAAAAGGAAGTGATCATGTCTCCTCTCAGAATTTTCAGAGAGAAGATGTACATATCAGCTACCTCCAGAAGCAACAAGCAGAATCTCCTGGGAGAGTAGAAGTTGAGCTAATTCTAACATTTGAAAATGGTTCCTCTTTGTTAACCTAGAAGACAAGATACTTACTTCTCCAATCTTCAGTATCCCTGCCGTGTCTACTACTAGACACTAGGTAGCGCTATGTCTTACTGCTCTGTAAAAATGCCCAACCTTATCATCAAGGTAGATTTCCTCTAGATGGTTGCTGGGTACCTGATAGATGATGATGTTGAAGAAGAAGAGGAAGAAGATGATGATATTGAGGAAGGTGATGATGGTGATGTTGAAAAAGATGATGCTGATATTGAAGATGCTGCTGCTGATGATGATGTTGAGAGTGAGGATGTTGAGGTACATAGTTACCTTAATTGAGATAGTAACAGACTCTTTTTAAAAGAGCCTAGTATTGTACATGCCCTTATAAGTGCTGGGATGCATTTTAGAAACTCTGTCAGCAACATTGATAGTTCAGGGACTTCCTTGGTGGTTCAATGGTTAAGACTCCAAGCTTCCAATGCAGGGGGTGGGGCACAGATTTAATCCTGGGTTGGGGAATTAAGGTTCTGCATGCTGCAAGATGTGGGCAAATAATAATAATAATGATAGTTCATATAAGCTACCTCCAGAAAGCAACTTTGAGAGTGTCCAGAATTGATACATGAGTGAACAGGTGGGTTGTATAAGTGTGTTATAAACCAAAATCAAAGAAAAATGAAAGATTAAGCTCATTAGGTATTTAAGAGCAACCAGCATGCGCTAAATATTAAAATCTTCAGTGTCTTGTTTTACTTAATCCTTATAAGAACTCAGCAAAGGAGGTGCTATTTTTATTCTTGTTTTACAGAAGCAGAAACTGAGGTTTAGAAAGATTAAGAAACCTGCCTGAGGTCATGCCACTATTAAGCAGTGAACCCAGAATTTAAACCCAGTCATCATAACTACAACATCATCAACTCCTAACGACTTTCAACAGAGACTTGGTGTTTGCTTTTCAGCAAAAGAAAATTACAAAGCAAGTCATTGCTGTCTTGCCTTCTGATCACTCAAGTCATCACTAAGTTTCCCATCACCACCCCAGTCAATCTTTGTTTATTGTGCAGCTGGGTCAGAACATGCAGCCATACTTGTGAAATTACAGCATGTTGTTTTAGCTATGAATATGACATTGCAAAATTAAGATTTGGTGTTATGATCTTTCAGGGAGCTAATGATGGATGTGAGATGAATCACAAGTGCATCATGGCAGAAAATCAAGAATGCTACCTGGAAATCAGTGCAGGAACTCTGCCACTAATGGGCAGTGTGACCCCATCAAATCATATAGCTTCTCTGGGACTCATTTTCCTCAATGACAACATGAGAGCATTCGAGTAATTATGTCCAAGGTCTCTTCAAGTTATAACATATGAGGAAATGGGCCTTATTACTTTCATGCCATTGTTCTTATTAATGTGCAAACACCCTTCATTTTGAGACCTCGACTAACAAGTATAATTTGATATAGCTGGAAAACAGGCAAATGGCTCTACCTAGTAAGTTTTCCTTTTTCATAGACGGCCTAGGATTTGCCATTTGGAGAAGGTCTGGGGAGGCCTGGACGTTTGCCAATTCTCCTGAAAAAGGGTTGCAATGTGGTTATGCCAAGAACGCTGCATGTTGATCTGGACTCAATACTGTGTCTCTTGTTATTGTCTGCTCCTGCCAACTGCTGCTTTCTGCTCCAGCTGTTTGGAAGCCAGACCTGGCACTCTGAGGTCTGCCTTGGCATGCTGTGTGCGTGTGTATGTGCCAGTGTGTCTGTAGACACAGTGTGACGTGATGAAAAGAAGCAAAGGCAGCAGCCATGTGTGGACTTTTATCTTCTTCACTTGCTCACTGCAGAGCCGAATTCTAAATGTACTTCTCCCCATGTGACCCAGACCTGTCTTAGTCCCTTCCCAACACCTTTGGCTATGTTGAGACCACAAAACAACCAGTGATGACAAAGCAAAGCAACTGTAGTCTGGTCAGTGGTCTCACTAGGCTGGTGGCGCAGCATATGTAACAGTAGAAATCTCTCCATGTCCATAGAACTATATGGGCATCTTCTGTCTTCAGCTCTTTTGTATTTTGTCTCTTTGGTGAGCCACAAGGATTGAGACATTCATGGTTTTACCAGTATACCTGTGGCTCCATCTCAGGTTGGGTGGCATCTGAGTGTTTTCATGGGCAATGCTTCCGTGTATTTGGGCAGAGCCCAGTAACAGGGCCAGTTTGGAGCATGTGTGGAGGAGCTGCTTGTAGATTAGTGATCCAAGTCACTCAATGATCAGCCTGTCTTCCGGTTGCTGCTGCAGGCTGATCAGCAACAGGGAAGATGGACTTTATAGCCCATGGCTTTTCAGTGGGCAACTGAAACAGGGATGGCCTCGGGTAGTCAAAGAGAGAAATAGGTATGAGCAATAATATGACCCATGAAACTGTGAGGTAGGTTAGGCTTTTTTCCTATTTTTAAAAATCATTTTCTATCTATTCCCTTTTGCTTTTTTTTTTTTTATACCTCTGTAGGAATAGATTGAAGGCAGAAGGAGAAGAGGGCAAAGGAGGATGAGATGGTTGGATGGCATCACTGGTTCAATGGACGTGAACTTGGGCAAACTCCAGGAGATAGTAAGGGACAGGGAAGCCTGGAGCGCTGCAGCAGTCCATGGGGTCTCGAAGAGTTGGACATGACTTGGAGATGGAACAACAATCTTGGTACCACCTTATAAACTCTCAGACTGCCTAGTTACCTGGATGGTTGTTTGAGCAAAGTTGTACTAGCAATCCTTTCTTTCAGTCGCTGTGCCCAGGTGGCCATTGGAAACACGTGACAAGAAAGAAAGAGACAAAATACAGGAGACAAAATCCAGAAGAGCGGAAGGTAGAAAATGCCTACAGAGTTCTATGGATTGCAGAGACTTATACTATTACATATGCTGGGCCACCAGCTTGGTAAGACCACTGACCAGCCTACACACGAGTTGGATACCCAACTCCTGCCCTCAGAGAACTTACCTTTTAACAAGGATGACTCGAACTGACCACAGTGAAGTGTGTTAAGCTTTACAGGAGGGGATACCAGGAAGTAAATAAGAACATAGTGGGATTGTGAGTAGAGCTTTTACCTGGTTCTATTGGTCACTTAGCAATGCTCTGGGCGTTAAGAAGTGTACGTAACATGCAGGAAATACAGAGCTGCCTCCAGAGACCTCACAGTCTGGCTGAGGAGACCACATTCACACAAGAAACAACCACAGAGGGCCGGAGTGGGAGGTGCCACTTCTCCACGGCGTTTCACAGAGACAGTGTTTGGGATGCCTATAGTAGTCAACTTGCAATATCTGGGATTTGGTTTACCCATTTGATTCTAAAATATAAAATAGAACTTGTGGGGCTGTGTGACTAGTTCGGACTTGTATCATTTTAGAACTTAACTTTTTTATAGGTGTGCAGCATTTCTTAACTACACATTAGGTTCCTTGAGGGCAGAAATCATTAATTTTATTGCACTGTGTTTCTTGTAATATCCAGCCCGTTTCTGTCTACACAGTAGGCACTCACTGAATATCCATGAAGTGAGTACAGGACACGATAATTTCTTATTGTTTTAGTGCAATTCCAGAGTGTAAGAAAGATAAGAGGCCACCATTGCCCAGAGAGTTGGAAGTTCTAGATCCATCTCTTGCTGTTCTGATGATGTTTGTTTCTACAGATATACTGCATGCATTCATGACCTTCCTTCACCCCATCTAGAATGAGGCCCCGTGACTGTAACTCCTTCTGCTTGTAACATTTTCCGTAGCAGGGCAATCTCTTAAGCGTTTGAGGGGATGGAGAACGACAGCAGACAGATGGGCCCATTGACGATGTGTCCCCTTGTGGTACATCTGTCACCACTGAATTATTCTGTCATTTGTGCTGTCACCAAGTCAGGCTGATCCAAGGAGTGGAAGGAAGCGCATTTCTAGTGACTCTTAATCACAGAGGGAAATGGCTCTGTGACACGTGTGTTTTCTGACAGCGACTGGCTTTATTATTTTCTAAGGGTAGAGAGAAGTGCATGATGTATCAGCATATGAATAAGTGACCTGCTATGATGGTGACAATGAAACCCTGAGTTGGGTTTCATTTTGTTTAACTGGTATCTCTCTCTTATTTTGGCCCGCCTACATTTAAGGAGCCGAGTCTCAGGAGTTGTACTGGATCCCAGGCTTCTCTGGCTAGCCATGTGACCTTCATGTTACAGGCACTTTCCTCTATCTGTACTTAGGAACTTCACCTGCCTACCTCCATCTAACCCTAAGAGTGGGGCAATATACTGCCCGTGACCAAAATGTATCCACCCTACATGGTCAGGTCATCCTTTGAGGACAGTTTCCCTAGGATTCCATGACACTCGTGAGCTCAAGGACCCTCTTGGAGGAAAGAGCTCCCATAGCTGTACTTCTGTCATCAGATTTGCCTGTTATGTAAGCCTCTGGCACTTGACTGGAAAATTGCCTTTTGGGATTCCAACCCCAGAGACTGTGATGGCCTTGAGAAATGGGGGATGGAATGCATTAGGGCAGTTTTTAAGTCAATTCCAGAAAAAGTGATTTACTAGACATATTTAGAACCACATTTTTTTTTTAAACTGGGGAAATACAGTTGTTTTCCCATTGTTCATTGCACTTCACATTTTGCTAAAATTTTTCTAAATTATCCCAATAATTTCATTTGACTAATTTTTAACCCTGAATATTCATTGGAAGGACTGATGCTGAAACTGAAGCTTCAATGCTTCACTGCAAAAGACCCTGATGCTGGGAAAGACTGAAGGCAATAGGAGAAAGGAATGGCAGAGGATGAGTTGGTTAGATATCATCACTGACTCAATGGACATGAGTTTGAGCAAACTCGGGGAAATAATGAAGGACAAGGAACCCTGGTGTCCTGCAGTTCATGGGGTCACAAAGAGTCCGACACAACTTAGCGACTGAAGAACAACAATTTTCAACAAATATTCTTGCTGTGAGTTGTCAAGATGATGTTGCCAGCGCATGAAAGCTGTTTTGTTCATTAATTCAATAAATATTTAAGTACCTACCATGTTCTAGGAGTCTAGAGATGAAAAAGTCCCAATTCTGACTTTTGAAAATTCAACTCTTATACTAGTTCAGTTCAGTTCAGTCACTCAGTCGTATCCGACTCTTTGCAACCCCATGAATCGCAGCACGCCAGGCCTCCCTGTCTATCACCAACTCCCGGAGTTCCCTCAAACTCACGTCCATCGAGTCGGTGATGCCATCCAGCCATCTCATCCTCTGTCATCCCCTTCTCCTCCTGCCCCCAATCCCTCCCAGCATCAGAGTCTTTTCCAATGAGTCAACTCTTCGCATGAGGTGCCCAAAGTACTGGAATTTCAGCTTTAGCATCATTCCTTCCAAAGAACACCCAAGGCTGATCTCCTTTAGAATGGACTGGTTGGATCTCCTTGCAGTCCATGGGACTCTCAAGAGTCTTCTCCAACACCACAGTTCAAAAGCATCAATTCTTCAGCTCTCAGCTTTCTTCACAGTCCAACTCTCACATCCATACATGACCACTGGAAAAACTATAGCCTTGACTAGGTGGACTTTTGTTGGCAAAGTAATGTCTTTGCTTTTGAATATGCTATCTAGGTTGGTCATAACTTTCCTTCCAAGGAGTAAGCGTCTTTTAATTTCATGGCTGCAGTCACCATCTGCAGTGATTTTGGAGCCCAAAAATATAAAGTCTGACACTGTTTCCACTGTTTCCCCATCTGTTTCCCATGAAGTGATGGGAGCAGATGCCATGATCTTCGTTTTCTGAATGTTGAGCTTTAAGCCAACTTTTTCACTCTCCTCTTTCACTTTCATCAAGAGGCTTTTTAGTTCCTCTTCACACTCTCATACTAAGAGGACAGTAAAAAGCTATTCATCTGCTAAAAAGTAGTTCATTGATCAGAGCATCTCAGCATTTGCTTGATGTTGCTGCGTAAGTGAGATGTGAGTATGAGTGTGTGTGTGTGTGTGTGTGCATGCACGCATCTGGCAGTACCTAAACATTACATTTTAGGGATAAGTTCTCCCACTCTTTGAATTTGATATGTAATTATAATAAATACTAAAAACATAAAAACGAAGCCACCTATACATACCTCACAGGATTCTCCTGGCTTTGGGACAGGAGAATCATTAATGGCAGCAGGGAATTTACTATTTGCTTGTATTCCTGTGGTTAAGTACTAGATGCTAAAGTCGCTGTTATGTGTTTTTTCAATTATAATCAAGACTGAAAATTAGCAATGGACTTCCCTGATAGCTCAATTGGAAAAGAATCCACCTGCAATGCAGGAGATCCCGGTTCAATAGAAGGAATAGGCTACCCACTTCAGTATTCTTGGGCTTCCCTTGTGGCTCAGTTGGTAAAGAATCTGCCTGCAACCTTAGGGACTTTTTTTTTTTTTTGAGTATTTGAAAATGGCTTTTACCTTTTATTGTGAAAATATTTGAATCTATGCAGGAATAAGGAGAATAGTAAAATGAAGTCTAGGGACCCATCACCAGCCTCAAGAACTATCAACTTAAAGCTCATCTTGTTTCATCTATAATTTGCCCTCCCCTCTTCCTCTTCCTGCTTTGCTCTGGGTTACTTTGAGGCAAACCTCAGACACAGATTTCACCTGGAGATATATTGGGAGTCAGTGTGTGTTTGTACATCGTGGGATGTTATCAGAAGAGGCACGTGCCCTATTGTCACATCCCTACCATTCACCGTGCCTTTTACCAACCTGTCCTCACTGCCATTACCTGCCTCACCCTGCAAGCATTTGGGTTTGCAACCCCTGCGTTTCCCATTTTCTTATCTGTTCCATTCAGTCACTTTGGTTATTACCATCTTAATGTAAAATTTGTGCTGCTGCCTTAAATATACAAGTCATAATAGTAAGTTGCATGATTCAATGTTAGTTACTTTTTATCTGAGAAGTTTAAAATTTATTTTCTGGAGAATGCTTACATTTGACTGGATAACTGGGTTTGAACATGCTATCTTACTTTATATTCCCTGTAAAATTTGATGAAATGACTTTCAGGATCTGCCTCAAAATTAACAATAATGCATCATTCACAGCATCACCTACTTTAGACTTTGCAGCCATATACCTGAATTTTGAAAGACAAGTTAACCAAAGAGTTTATAATAATTTGAAGCAGATGCCTCAATCTGAAATGCCATTGCTGTTGCTACTACTACTAACTGCTATTACTAAACTCCATGGCAATAAATCCCATGTATCATCTAGAATGAAATCCTTTAAGGTTAATAGAATCTCCCAGCACTTGCCAAGCACTGGGTCTGTCAGCTACTGGCAAGGCAAGCAGCCTTTCTGAGAGAGCAAGAGTAAGGAAATACACATGAAAATTATACTGGAGAAATGATGACTCAGGAATGCTGGTGTGCATGAGGATATAATTGAATAAGAAGATGAGTTAATTGTAAGTGGAATATATATGTATATAAACATACAGATAACATTGTGTTATCTATAGACATAATATGTCTATTATGCTTAGCAAAACAATGTAATATGTTTATATTATGTAATTATAATGTATATTCTCATAGTATATTATGTGTATTATATATACTACATATTATATACATATATTTGGGCTTCCCAGATGGCTCAGTGGTAAAGAATTTGCCTGCCAAGCAGGAGATGGGGATTTGATCCCTGGGTCAGGAAGATTCCCTGGAGAAGGAAAGGCAACCCACTTCAATATTCTTGCCTGGGAAATTCCAAGGACAGAGGAGCCTGGTGGGCTACGGTCAATGGGATCATAAAGAGTTGGACACAATTTAGTGACTAAACAACAACAACAATAATATACATATACACTTACAAATAGAATCATGTTTTTATAGTCATTTTACTGTCCAATCACAGAAAGATGTTTGTCATGGAAATAAAAAAATCGAGAATAGTAAGATAATTATTTTTAAATAGTCTAATGTTTTAGTGCTTTACAAGTACTGATGTACATTTTAGAAACTCCACTAGCCTGAACAATATTTCAAATTAGGCCTTGCCAGGAAGCAACTTGGACTGTGTTCAAAATTGGCATGTATATAAATCATGGGTCTAGTTATACAAAGGGGAGAGTGCATGTTGCACTCCTCAGATGAGTAAGAGTGGCCGGCCTGTGCAAGTCTTTTCTCTTTGTCTCTGTTCTCTCCCTCGTTCCTGTCCCCCTTCCTCTGCCTCCCCACCTCCAATTATCAACACACTTTGAAACTAGACCACAGTCCAGGTTCGATGCACGGTACTGGATGCTTGGGGCTGGTGCACTGGGACGACCCAGAGGGAGGGTAGGGGAGGGAAGACGGAGGAGGGTTCAGGATGGGGAACGCGGGTATACCTGTGGCGGATTCATTTCGATATTTGGCAAAACTAATACAATATTGTAAAGTTTAAAAAAAAAAAAAAAAAAAGAAACTAGACCACAGCAGGTACTTAAATAATGCTGTACACTCCCGCCACAGCACCCGGGGCCTGCCTAGAGTCACAGCTTGGCCAGTTCCTTGGGCTCCTTAGACAGTCAAGGGAGGGATGCTCAGGCCCAGAACCAGTGGAGAGGAGGGGACTTCCCAGTTCAGTCTCCCACACTTCAGTTGTGTCTGACTGTATGGACTCTAGCCTGTCAGGCTCCACTGTCCATGGGATTCTCCAGGCAGGAATACTGGAGTGGGTTGCTGTGCCCTCCTCCAGCGGATCTTCCCAACTCAGGGATGGAACCCACACCTCTTATGTCTCTTGGCTGGCAGGTTCTTTACCATCAGTGCCACCTGAAAGCCCTTGTGTTGAAGACAAGTACTCAATTACTTCTTAAAAAAAAGTCCAAAATCTTCTCTTTCCTAATTTAACCATTAATATGCCCAAGACTTTCTTCCATTATATGTAAATAAAATGTCTCTCTGCCTTGGGGTTTCTCACCTGCTGTGTTTGCTTGATTTCAGAGGTATAGAGGTAGGTTAACCGCCTTCCTGACCTTGACTTGGTTCCTTGGTGTTTTATTTCTTATATTTTAAAATGTAATTATGACTGAAGATTAATCTCAGAGTCGAAACCAAATATGTATCTAAACAAAGGATAGTTTTCATAGCCACCCATTTTAAAGATCATGTCATTTCCAAACCTAGGACTGAATCCGAATTCTCTTTGTATTTGCTGACACTTGAGCTGCTGGATTTCTGAGGGCTGGTTGGTGAAGTCAGGGTCTAAATCCCAACATGTAGACATGTGTTGGGGACATCCTGGCTGTATCACTGCTCTGGATGCATAGCTGATATTCTTATGGGAAACTGTTATTCTGCAAAATAGCACTCTGCAAATATATACTACGTAACCCTCTCTTTATTCTACATAAGAAAAAATAACTTTGGGGTTTGAACTGAATCTTTTGAATCTTTTTCTGATTATGCTGTTTCAGATGTAAGCTCTTTAAAATTTGGAAATCTTTTGATTTTGGAAATGTTCTTGATTCAGAATTGGTCAGATCCTGGATATGCCTGAGAAATGATCTACTGGTTTTAAATTAGAACGTCTGAGGCACTATAAAGAGGATCTTGCACGCACACACACTATGTCCCTCCAGTCGTGTGCCACTCTTTGTGACCCTATGGACAGTAGCCCACCAGACTCCTCTGTTCATGGGATTCTCCAGACAAGAATACTGGAGTAGGTTGCTATGCCCTCCTCCAGGGAATCTTTCTGACCCAGGGATCAAACCTGAATATCTCTTGTGTCTCCTGCATTGGCCAGTGGGTTCTTTATCACTAGTGCCTCCTGGGAAGCCCAAAGAGAATCTTAGGGCACATCTATATCTTAGGTCTAAAGTAAATCATATCAGGACCTTAACAAAGTGCAGCAGCAGCAGCAGCAACAAAGTGGTTAATCGGGGACTTCCCTGATGGTTCAGTGGTTAAAACTCTGTGTTTCCAATGCAGAGAGCACGGGTGCTCTGGTGGGGAAACTAAGATCTCATGTGCTATAGCCAAAAAAATAAAAAGAAGGTGGGACAGTTAATCAGCCAGAAAAAAATTGTGCCTCTAATGTTGAAGAAATTTAATAATCTGCAAGTCTCTTTTCCAAATAGGGACAGTTAGAATTTATGAATATTTTGTCTTTGGGTTAAATATAAACGTGTTTTCTTCTGACAGAGGTAAATACAGAATCATTCTTCCAAAGAATTTGGGTACCAGGTTGAGAACTTTAAATGAACTTAACCAAAACTGCATCATAATGGAATAAAGAGAGATAACAGATGATCATTAGTGAACAAAGAGAGGGTAGGAAAGATTCTAGTAGATAAGACAGCAGATGCTAGTTAAATCAGGCCCCAGACAGGGGGAAAAAAAAATGCTAAGCAAGACTGCTATAGGGGGTCCTGAAACTAGGGAAGCTTCTTCAGGGCCTTTTCTCTGTGGGTGATAATCTTTTCACTTCCCCGCATTTATTGAGGATAGGAGGAGGAGCATACTTGAGTCAGGAAATGAAAAGTCACTACATTTTAGACACCCCAGCTCATTATAGCAGAGGTTCTCAACCCCGACAGCCCTTGTGATCCCCTTCAAAATATTTTGTTAATACACTTTCCTGTCCAGTCATGACTTTCGTAGGTAATACAATCTACTTACACATGAAAAGATTTTAAAACCTAGAATGTCAAGTTATATAAAAGAGAAATAAAAGGCACTTAAAATAGTCTTTATTTTAATATGTAAATGCTTGTGAACAACTGCGTAAGAATCCAGACCTAATCGCCATGCCTATGGCAGCTACACAGGCAAGTGACCCCAGAGAACTTAATGTGCTGGGGTCTGCAACACTTAGAGCAGCATTTACGGTCATGAACTGACATCCTGAAACAGTGACTACTCTTGGTAAAGTCTCCAACAAAGCTAAGGACCATCTTCCCACAGTGCAAACGAATCTTGTGCAATTATACATGTAAAATGGAAGAAGTTCTAGGCTTCAAATGAGATGGCATTCATATATGTGATGTGTAGTGGATCATTTAAAAGCCATGAAGGATGTGGCTGGGAGGCTGATTCCTTGCTGTTTGGCAATGCTTATTCATTACAGGACATCCAGCCTCCTCAGCCCTGCCCATTAAGTGTATGCAGTAAAAGTGAGAGTGTTAATCGCTCAGTCGTGTCTGACTCTTTGGGATGCCATAGACTGTAGCCTGCCAGCCTTCTTTGTCCATTGAATTTTCTAGGCAAGAATACTGGAGTGGGTTGCCATGCCCTCTTCCAGGGGATCTTCCTGACTCAGGGATGGAACCCATGTCTCTTGCATTGCAGGAGGATTCTTTCCTGTCTGAGCCACGGGTACTCCTCTCCTATAATTATTTTGACAATCAAAAGCACCCCCCACAAATTTCCAAAACATCTCCTATGGGGCAATTTCAGACCCCTTGGGAACTGCTGCACTCAGGAACCATTCCGCTATATGCTCAATGAAGGCCCAGGAGACGGTGAGCTGGGAGGACGCTGCAGAAAACAGAACAAGGAGGGTGCAAAAGCCACTTAGGAGGCCAGTGCTGGCCGTGTGGGTCTGGGGCCCAGAAGCTGTCACAGTGACGGGATTGCTACAGCGCGGTCTGAGCACCCTGCCAGGGAGGTTGTGTGCTCTGTCACCATCCATCACTCTCCCATGTCCTCATTTGCACCCTACAGGGAACCCTTGCTTGTTCTTTATCTGCATTTTTATTTTTTCACTAGTCATCCAGTTGTGGTTATTGGATACACTGGGGCAGGGCGCATGGGGCGCCTCCTCTTGAAGTTTTCATCAGGAGGATTACTTGCAGGAGTAGCGTGCACCCAGCAATTCTGACCATAAGCTCCTTTTAGGACGGCTTTCTGTTCTCAGATTAACATAAATGAAGAACACTGAATCTTTCTCTTTGAAAGAGGAATATGAAGTTGCCAGCCAAGGCATCCACTTGCCTCACTTCCTCCTACCTACAGAGCAGGTAAAAGCTTTTCCATGTCTTTCCATGGCCACTGGCACACAGCATTCTAACATGAAGTGGGACCTTTTCTTCCCTTGATAAGCTTTCTACATGTTCTTGTTCAAAGCAGTTTTGGGGGGATTTTTTTCTTTGTTTGTTTTGTTTTCCCCAGAGTCAAACCAGTCAGGAAGCTGAAAATGAGGCACTGAGACTAGGACTCGTCAGTTTTGTCTGAATCTGTGCCTTTTCTTCCTCCCTCCCTTTGCTGTGACTGACAGAACCCACGTCTCTGCCTGCCGTTAGCTTTGCAGTGACCCTCACAAGGCTATAAGATGTGAAAAAGGCCCATGGAACTCGTATAAGATGAGTGGTTGTGGGAGACAAGTGTCCCTTCTGCAAAGCAGGAGTCTGAGGTTTCCTATGAGGCCGAGGCTGGTTTTCCTGGGATGCCTCCCCCGTTAGTGCTGACGGTGGCGGACACTCCCGCCAGGCTGGTTTTCCTGGGATGTCCCCCCGCCCCGTTAGTGCTGATGGTGGCGGACACTCCCGCGGCTGCTGGTCCTTCTCTAGGTTGTGTTTCCTCAGCAGCCAAGGTCAAAACTCACCAAACCCACACCTTTCCCTTTATGACCACTTTCTCATACTTCTAAGCAAGATAATTAATTAACCCCCTCCCATTTAAAAATAATATTCTTTAAAAGAAAATCTTGTCCTGCTATCACAAGAATTATTTTGACTCATTCAGGTGGCATTTCTTAAGGAAATGCAGTAACTGGGTATTTTTACTCAATAAAAATGGATTGTGTGGGCCCAGCTGGAGAGAGATGTTCACTGGTTATAGTGATTTTGCAGAACAATCAGAGTTTTCTGACACTTTAATTTCTGGAGTCTTATCTCTCTCTAAGTACAACAGTATAAATAAATATGTATATTTATTTACATATACATGTAACAATAAATATTACATGTATATGTAATATTTACAGTATAATAAATTAATAAATTAAGTAAACTACACATTTATTATCTACTTAATATAACTATTTATTAATTAAATTAAATTAATTATAGTATAATAAACACTATAAATAAATTACAGTATAATAAATATGTATATTTCCCTAAGTACAACAGTATAAATAAATATTCTCTTAAAAAATGAAACTAGATGAATTGACATTTGTCTTTTTCTGTTCCATAAATGATTTTTTTCATACCTTCAGATTGTTTGAACTGATAAACTAGATACAGTAAGTCGCCTACATACGAATTCAAGTTGCAAACTTTCAAAGATGCAAGCCTGTATATCTGTGTCCAATCACATGGTTAGTTCACGTGTCTGGCATACAGTGTCACATACATGTGTCCTGTTCAAGTTGTTGTATTTTGTGTACTCTATACAGTATTGTACATGAGTACAGAATCTTTATTGCAAGCCCAGGATGTCATCTATGACAAGAAAAAAGAATTACTACCCAGACGTGACTGGATCATTTTTTCAAGAAGGTTGATATCCCAGGGTCAGGAAGATCCCCTGGAGGAGGAAATGGCAGCCAACTCCAGTATTCTTGCCTGGAAAATTCCATGGACACAGAAGCCTGGTGGGCTACACTCTGTGGAGCTGCAAAGAGTCAGACATGGCTATGACTGAGCACAGCACAGCACAGATACACATCACACAGGTACACACACACAGCACACACATCCAGCAAGGATGAGAACCGATGCCATCAACATCAGGCATGAGTGAGATTTCAGCTTACCCTCCGTCTCCTATTGCTGACGACCCTTCACGCCTACCATCTCCCACCTCCTCTCCCTCCTTCAGTCAGTAACTCTTCTCGCCAATTTCTTGATGCCGGCCTATTGATACCAGCTGTCATACTGTACTCCTATAGTTTCACGGTATCGTACCATAAGATTAAAAGTGTTTTCTTCATTTCTTGTGTTTGTTTTTTATGTATTATGTGTGTGAAAAGCATTATAAACCTATTATAGTAAGTAAGTACTATATAGCCAGTGGCCTAAGCTGGGTACCTAGGCTAACTTTGTTGGAACTGTGAACAACTGGGACTTACAATGAGCTCTTGGAATAGAATTTGTTCCTATGTAGGGCTTTGCTATATACAGCATTGCAAAATAGCAAATGGATATAGATTATTCTTCTAAAAACACATACTATCAAACGTGCCATCTCTGGGCATCATATGTTAAAACTTGGGCTCCCCTATGTTGCTCTTCAGGCAGACATGAAACTTTCCTTTATCCTACATGTGTGATGCCTAACTGGGAACACGTATTTATCTTATTTTTAAATTGCATCTTTGGTTCATAATTTTACTAATGAGATAATTAGCCATCCTTTTATTTTGAGTAGTTTTGATTACAGTCTCCAAATCTTTCTAGAAGAGCTTTACTTATCCTTTTTCATCTTGAAAGCCTGCTTACCCTGCATCAAGTATGTGGTTTGGAAATCCATAGTACGTGCCATAAAGACAGGAGAACAAACATTTTCGGTGATTCTTTTGCTGACTTCTTAAAGCAATTGCTCGTGTTTTGACCACCACAATGGGAAATCAGGGCAGAAAAACAAAAAGAATCAGGCATTAACATCAGACATTTATTAAAAATGCCTAAAGATTCAGACATTTTATTCTTCAAAAATTAGTCCATAAGCCTTCATAATAGTACAATAAGAAAAAATACTAAGTGGAAATAGTGCAAACAGCAGACAAGTTTTCTTAGGCCTCAGAAGTTACCTGAGCAACGACATTAGCCTGTTCCTGTTATCTATTGCTGGGTAACAAATGATCCCAGAATTCAGCACTCTAACACAGTCTCCTTATCCTGTTTATAATGTTTTAGATCCCAAATTCCCAAGGGATTTGTCTGGGGAGTTCCCTTTTGGGGTCTCTCATTCAGTAACAATGAGACATCATCTGGAGTCATAGCCATCTAAAGGTACAACTAGGAAGAGAAGACTCTTGAGAGGCCCTTGGACTGCAAGGAGATCAAACTGGTCAATCCTAAAGGAAATCAACCCTGAATATTCACTGGAAAGACTGATGCTAAAGCTGAGGCTCCATACTTCGGCCACCTGATGTGAAGAGCCAACTTACTGGAAAAGACCCTGATGCTGGGAAAGATTGAGGGCAGGAGGAGAAGGGGATGGCAGAGGATGAGATGGTTGGATGGCGTCACCGACTCAATGGACACGAAATTGAGCAAACTCCGGGATATGATGAAGGACAAGGAAGCCTGGTGTACTGCAGTCCATGGGGTTGCAAAGAGTCAGACATGACTCAGTGACTGAATAATAAGGAAGGATATCCAAGGAGACTCCTCTCGTGGTGGTAGCTCATGCCGGCTGTGGGCTGAGAGCTCAGCCGAGCTGTTGACCAGAGTGTCTGTAAGTGGTATCTCTACGTGCTGTGGGCTTGTCACAGCATAGCAGCTGGATTCCAAGAAAGAATATCCAGAGAGGGAGTGTCCAGAGAGAGACTCTTCAGGAGGCCAAGGTAGAATCTGTGAGACTTCATGGACCTGGCCTCAGAAGTCATCAGCAGCACCATCTCTGCCACATTGTATGGGTTACAAGCAAGTCATCATTGCCAGCCCGTACTCAAGGGAGAGGGACTCAGACCACACCTCTAGATGGGAGGAGCATCAGAGAATTTAAGGTGTTGTTAATCTACTATAGTTGGTGCTGGAAATATGTTTAAGATATGAAATAATCCACATTCTTTAATATTTAATCAATTATTCAATTTAATTATGCTCTGAAGCATTAGCTTAGGAAAAGGAAAAGATTTTATGAGTTTCTTTTTTAAATATGTAAATACTTGACAATGAATGCTAAGTTCTTTTTAATACCTTTAGTCACAAACTAGTGATCTACTGGCTGAACTCGCCTCAGGGTGTTTTGTTTGACCTTCACAGGGCTTTAAAAAAGATGAGCCAACATTTAAAAATAGGATTTCATACAAAACTCCAAATTTTCAGCTTTCTTGGAAAATGGAAAATTTGGGTCACAGAGGGCTTAAACTCCACTTGGCCAGTGCTTAGGCAGAACTGAGTTGTATCTGTCTCCTTAGAAGGCATCAACTGTGTCAAAATCTAGAATTAAATATCTTTGTTTTCCTCTGTGACTGTAAGGGTTTTTTTCCTATGGTAGGACAATATGTTTCTATACTCAATCTTTAGTGAAAGTGAGAAAACAAAAGACAAAGAGAGTTGTATGTTTGCAGAAATGGTAGAACACATTTTTATGTGTGTAGAATAGAAGAATATTCTTACATGTTCAAATGGACAATGTCCCTGTCCACTTCACTTATCCAGGTTACCTGCTTGATCTCTGTAGACATTTGAATGGCATCCCCTGCTTTAGTGACCAGAGGATAGATTTGCTCTTGAATGCTTAGCAAGAGGCTCCTCAGAGTTTAGTGAGGACCCAGAATATGCAGTTATGAGAGCAAGGCTTTAAGACACTGGAACTCTAATCTTTACTCTGGCTGTTGTGGGATTATGCAATAAGACAGAGCACATCTGTAACAGATTAAAGACAGCTACAAATTCTTTGTCGTTTTGCCCAAGGAGAGGTGGATTCTTTTTCTCCACACCCTTAAATCTATCTGTGTCTATGTCCACTTTAATTAACAGGATATGGATTCATGGATCCCAACTTTATTAAGTGGGTTATAATCATTTGCTATCATTTATTTGGTGCCCAGTTGTCCTGTTTTGCCAGAAGGAAGACCCTTCAAGTTGAATCCTCTGTCTGACTCCCTTTAAAGGGAAGAGATAAAAGCACGGTGCTGTAGCCAGATTGTTGAAGTAATTGGTCCGCATTCTAACTCCATCACTTAATTGTAAAACCTTGGGCAAGTTACTTAACTTTTATCTACCTCAGCTTTCATATGAACTATCTTCATATGAAAAATGAGCATAGCGATAGTGCTCCTTCACAGGATAACTGTGGGATTAAATGAAAAAGTAGACAATGAAAACCTGGACCAATTCTTTACAGTAAGCGCTCAGTATGTTAGTTGTGTTATCTTTTTAAATTTCTAGCTTTTCACTGGAAATGGTGGGCTGAAATTTTTTTCTCCACAAAGCTGTTCTGAGGGTTACATTGGGTAATGTGAATACGGTACATAGAGATACTCTCAGAATGTTAACTACCTCGCCTTTCCCCTCTGCAAAGAGGAGGAGTAAATAAAAATTTCTGCTAGAGAGGAAAGAGTGTTTTAGTGCTGTCTCATTGTTGGGAGTCCTTATTTTATTTCCGAACACAGCTCCCCAAAGTGAAAGTGAAGACAGAATTTTCTTAACTCTCCAGTCTGTATGTAGGTGCATGGCTGATGGTGGAAAACCTAGCACCTTAGGAAAAGCATTCTCCCTTCTCTTTCTCCTCCCCCCGCCTCCTCCTTAAATACAGTGATTCATTTGCTTTTTCCTGTGGTATGCATATGAAATCATTTCAGAATTGATGTACCAAGACCACTGACAACAAAATATTTTATTAAAGGTGTGTAGCCAAATTGTGAATATACCTATTTTCCCCTATATTTACAGTTAAAATCATTTGTTTTTCTTTGTAATCAAAAGAAAATATGGATACAATTGACTGCATACCTGAAAAGAAAAAATTTGCCTGACAGAAAATGAAATAAGCAAAGTCAAAAGACAAAAGAGAGACTTCCTTGGTGATCCTGTGCCTAAAACACCATGCTTCCATTGCAGAGGGCAATGGTTCTATCCCTGCTCAGGGAACTAGATCCCACATGGCTACAGCAAAGAGTTTGAATGCCGTAACTAACAGGCACAGCCAAATAAATAAAAATAAGTAAATATTTTTTCAAAAGAAAAAAAATTGGCAGAAAATATTTTAAATAAATGTAGGCTATATTTTATTGAAAACTAAAGTAATGATAATTTTTGTTTTTAAAAAAGCAAGGATAATTCATCATATAGAATCAGGAGCCCAGAGAGTAAAGTTAAGAGTCATAGTAAATTTTACACAGGAAGTAGAATTGGACTCAGACTGGGAAAATGTGCCCAACTAGATTGCAGAATTACTTTGGAATAATGATTTCTGTGTGCCTCCATTTTCTTTCTTTTTGAACAGGAGTGTTTATAGGAGTTATATCTGTCCTATCATTATATGGACTAAGTAACTTTCTCTGAAATTCAAGTGTTCAATATGTGAACTGTGAACTTCCAGATGTTGAAGCTGGTTTTAGAAAAGGCAGAGGAACCAGAGATCAAATTGCCAACATCTGCTGGATCATCGAAAAAGCAAGAGAGTTCCAGAAAAACATCTATTTCTGCTTTATTGACTATGCCAAAGCCTTTGACTGTGTGGATCACAATAAACTGTGGAAAATTCTGAAAGAGATGGGCATACCAGACCACCTGATCTGCCTCTTGAGAAATTTGTATGCAGGTCAGGAAGCAACCGTTAAAACTGGAAATGGAACAACAGACTGGTTCCAAATAGGAAAAGGAGTACATCAAGGCTGTATATTGTCACCCTGCTTATTTAACTTATATGCAGAGTATATCATGCAAAATGCTGGGCTGGAGGAAGCACAAGCTGGAATCAAGATTGCCGGGAGAAATAATAATCTCAGATATGCAGATGACACCACCCTTATGGCAGAAAGTGAAGAAGAGCTAAAGAGACTCTTGATGAAAGTGAAAGAGGAGAGTGAAAAAGTTGGCTTAAAGCTTAACATTCAGAAAACTAAGATTATGGCATCTGGTCCCATCACTTCATGGCAAATAGATAGGGAAACAGTGGAAACAGTGGCTGACTTTTTCTGGGCTCCAAAATCACTGCAGATGGTGATTGCAGCCATGAAATTAAAAGATGCTTACTCCTTGGAAGGAAAGTTATGACCAACCTAGATAGCATATTAAAAGCAGAGACATTACTTTGTCAACAAAGGTCTGTCTAGTCAGTTCAGTTCAGTTCAGTCACTCAGTTGTGTCCGACTCTTTGCAACCCCATGAATCGCAGCACGCCAGGCCTCCCTGTCCATCATCATCTCCCAGAGTTCACTCATACTCATGTCCATCAAGTCGGTGATGCCATCCAACCGTCTCATCCTCTGTCATCCCTTTCTCTTCCTGCCCTCCATCCCTCCCAGCATCAGAGTCTTTTCCAATGAGTCAACTCTTCACATGAGGTGGCCAAAGTACTGGAGTTTCAGCTTTAGCATCATTCCTTCCAAAGAAATCCCAGGGCTGATCTCCTTTAGAATGGACTGGTTGGATCTCCTTGCAGTCCATGGGACTCTCAAGAGTCTTCTCCAACACCACAGTTCAAAAGCATCAATTCTTCGGCACTCAGCTTTCTTCACAGTCCAACTCTCACATCCATACATGACCACTGGAAAAACCATAGCCTTGACTAGATGGACCTTTGTCAGCAAAGTAATGTCTTTGCTTTTGAATATGCTATCTAGGTTGGTCATAACTTTCCTTCCAAGGAGTAAGCGTCTTTTAATTTAATGGTTGCAGTCACCATCTGCAGTGATTTTGGAGCCCCCCCAAAATAAAGTCTGACACTGTTTCCACTGTTTCCCCATCTGTTTCCCATGAAGTGATGGGACCAGATGCCATGATCTTCGTTTTCTGAATGTTGAGCTTTAAGCCAACTTTTTCACTCTCCTCTTCACTCTCCTGTCTAGTCAAGGCTATGGTTTTTTCAGTGGTTGTGTATGGATGTCAGAGTTGGACTATAAAGAAAGCTGAGCACTGAAGAATTGATGCTTTTGAACTGTGGTGTTGGAGAAGACTCTTGAGAGTCCCTTGGACTGCAAGGAGATCCAACCAGTCCATTCTAAAGGAGATCAGTCCTGGGTGTTCATTGGAAGGACTGATGTTGAAGCTGAAACTCCAGTACTTTGGCCATCTGATGTGAAGAGCTGATTCATTTGAAAAGACTCTGATGCTGGGAAAGATTGAGGGCAGGAGGAGAAGGGGATAACAGAGGATGAGATAGTTGGATGGTGTCTCCAAATCGATGGACATGGGTTTGGGTGGACTCTGGGAGTGGGTGATGGACAGGGAGTCTTGGCGTGCTGCAGTCATGGGGTCACAAAGAGTCGGACACGACTGAGCGACTGAACTGAACTGAAGATCAAGAGACATTTCACATGGGGAACTGTACTTGAGGAACTTCAAAGGGCTTCCTGTCTTTGGTCATGTGCTTTCATTTCTCTTGGGTAAATATCTAAAGTGGGATGATTTGATCACATAGTAGGTGTACGTTTAACTTTGGAAGAATCTTAACTTCCTGGGAAATTTTTCCAAGAATTTGCTTTAGGTAATGAGATCCTGGATCTCAGGCCTGAGCTCAGTGCCATCAAGGGATAAGTCTCTCTGAGGATCTCAGAGTAAGAAAGGGTGCATTTTGAATGTGTGAGAAATGGGAATTATTGGGCCAGAGATTGGACTGTGGTATGATAGATCATATTTCCCCCAAAATAGCTTCAACAGTAATCCCTCTTCCACATACTCTACCATAATTTACTACTCCTCAAAGTTGAAAAGTTTTAGTCACTCTGTCGTGTCTGACTCTTTGTGACCCCATGGACTGTAGCCCACTCAGCTCTTCTGTCCATGGGATTCTCCAGGCAAGAAATACTGGAGTGAGGTGCCATTTTCTTCTTCAGGGGGTCTTCCCAACACAGGGCTCAAACCCAGATCTAGTGCAATGAAGGCAGATTCTTTACTGTCTGAGCCACCAGGGATGCCCACTCCTCATAAAAAAGAAGAATCTATTTCCCCTTTCCTCGAACCCAGGTGTGCCTTTGTGACTGCCTCAGTTACCAGGGTTTGGTGGAAGTGACACTATGTGATTTCCAAGATATAAAAGGTGATGCAGCTCCTACCTGATCTCTCAGGACACTTGCCTTTTGAACCCAGTCACTAGATGGTAAGCTCAGGTCACTTGCAATGGTTCAGATCGAGAAGAACAGAGCCTCCAGTACTCCACTCAGACTGAGCTCCTAGCTGACAGTCAGTACCACTTGTCACCATGTGAATGAGCCATCTTGGGATCTGAGCCTCCAGCCCTCAGTGGAGTCATCACAGCTGCTCCCACATGGAGCAGACATGAGCCTTCCCAATTGGGTAGGGAAAGTTGCTCTGCTGCTGCTACTGCTAAGTCGCTTCAGTTGTGTCCAACTCTGTGCCATTCCATAGACAGCAGCCCACCAGGCTCCTCTGTCCCTGGGATTCTCCAGACTAGAATACTGGAGTGGGTTGCCATTTCCTTCTCCAATGCATGAAAGTGAAAAGTGAAAGTGAAGGCACTCAGTCATGTCTGACTCTTCGACACCCCATGAACTGTAGCCTGCCAGGCTCCTCCGTCCATGGGATTTTCCAGGCAAGAGTACTGGAGTGGGGTGCCATCACCTTCTCCAAGTGAAAGTTGCTCAGTCATGTCTAATTCTTTGCGACCCCATGGACTATACAGTCCATGGAATTCTCCAGGCCAGAATACTGGAGTAGTTAGCCTTTCCCTTC
Organism: Bos grunniens; assembly: GCF_055505025.1. Taxonomy (NCBI): domain Eukaryota; kingdom Metazoa; phylum Chordata; class Mammalia; order Artiodactyla; family Bovidae; genus Bos; species Bos grunniens. The sequence goes on along the minus strand of NC_141166.1, from coordinate 113,855,826 downwards.
TCCAGGGGATCTTCCCAACCCAGGGATCAAACCCAGGTCTCCCACACTGCAGGCAGGTTCTTTACCAACTGAGCCACAAGGGAAGCCCAAGAGTACTGGAGTGCATAGTCTATCCCTTCTCCAGCGGATCTTCCCGACACAGGAATCAAACCAGGGCCTCCTGCATTGCAGGCAGGTTCTTTACCAACTGAGCTATCAGGGAAGCCCTCAGTTGTGTGAAGCCCACAATTGGGCAGTGAAGCCCTGCCCAATTTGCAGAACCTCGAGCAGATTAAACGATTTTATTTAGCTTTATTTGTTAAATCACTGAATTTCCTTTGGGCACTGCTTTTAAATTTTTAATTTTTTATTCAGAAAGAATTTATATATAATAAGCTATATATATTTAAAGTGTCTGTTTTGACATATTGTACCATTGTATACCTGAACCACTGTATACCTGTAAAGCCCTCAGGCTTTATCTACAATTAGATAATGAACATATCTGTTACTCCTAAAAGAAAGTTTTTTCTTTTTTTGTATTCCTCCATAATCTCTCCCTCTCATCCCAACCAACCAACCACTGATCAGCTTCCTGTTACTTTAGACTTGTTTACATTTTCTAGAATTTTAAAATGAACTCATATAATATGTATTGTTTTTTGTCTGTCTTCAGTCACTCAGCATTATTATTTTGAAATTCATTCATGTTATTGGGTGTATTAAGTGCTGATTTCTTTTTATTTTTATTACTCGAATAGTAATACATTGTATGAATCTACCACAAATTCTTTATCCATTCGCATGTGGTAGGACATTTTCACTGTTTCCAGTTTTTACTGATTAAGAGGTAAAGCTGCTATGAACATTTATAGTTCTTCGCATTGCTTATGCTTTCATTTCTCTGGAGTAAGTAGGTCGGAATAGAATGGCTGGATCACGTGGCAGTGTGTGTTTAATACATTAAGGAGCTACCAACTGTTTTCCACTGCTTTTCAAAGAGGTTATACCATTTTATTCTCACTAGCCATGAGAAAATAAGAATTCTAATTGCTCTAATTCTGTGTCAACACTTACTATAGTCAGTTTTAAATTTTTAGACATTTCAGTATTTATGTAGTCTAATCCACTAAGTTTTGGAGTGATTTGTTATTTAGCAATAAATAGCAGGTGGCTCAGTGTTAAATAGTCCCCCTGCCAATGCAGGAGATGCAGGAGACTTGGCTTGCTTCCCTGGGTCAGGATTTTTCCCGGGGGAAGGAAATGGCAACCCACTTCAGTATTCTTGCTATAATCCATGGACAGAAGAGCCTGGTGGGCTACAGTCCCAGGGGTCACAAAGAGTTGGACATGACTAAGCAACTAAAAAACAACAAAAACAATAAATAACTGGCATGGGATGAAAAAACAACTCCCCCAAGTTGAATATAAATGTAAATCATTTTTAAGTGCATTAAAAACTGTATTTGTTGATGTCCTTTCATATCTAGAAGCATTAAAATGTGTAATTGAGGAAGAGAGCTCTGTGCCCAAAATTCAAATATTATATTATGCTATTAAAAAGTGTTTACAGTCAGAGTTCATACCCTTAATCATTAATGAGTCATTGAAAGTTTTGAGATATAGCTGCTGCTAAGTCACTTCAGCCATGTCCAACTCTGTGTGACCCCATAGATGGCAGCCCACCAGGCTCCTCCATCCATGGGGTTTTCCAGGTAAGAGTACTGGAGTGGGTTGCCATTGCCTTCTCCGTGAAATATAGCAAGATGTTAGAATGATGACATCAATTAACTTCCAAACATTGTCACTTCAGTTCAGTGGCTCAGTCGTGTCTGACTCTTTAGACCCCATGGACTGTGGCATGCCAGACCTCCCTGTCCATCATCAACTCCCAGAGTTTACTCAAACTCATGTCCACTGAGTCAGTGATGCTATCCAACCATCTCATCCTCTGTTGTCCCCTTCTCCTCCCACCTTCAATCTTTCCCAGGATCAGGGTCTTTTCCAATGAGTCAGTTCTTCACATCAGGTGGCCAAAGTACTGGAGTTTCAGCTTCAGCATCAGTCCTTCTAATGAATATTCAGGACTGATCTCCTTTAATATGGACTGGTTGGATCTTGCTGTCCAAGGGACTCTCAAGAGTCTTCTCCAACACCACAGTTCAAAAGCATCAATTCTTCAGTGCTCAGCTTTCCTTATAGTCCAACTCTCACATCCATACATGACTACTGAAAAAACTATAGCTTTGACTAGATGGACCTTTGTTGACAAAGGAATGTCTCTGCTTTTGAATATGCTGTCTAGGTTGGTCATAACCTTTCTTCCAAGGAGCAAGCATCTTTTAATTTCTTGGCTGCAGTCACCATCTGCAGTGATTTTGGAGCCCAAGAAAATAAAGTCTCTCACTGTTTCCATTGTTTCACCATCTATTTGCCATGCAGTGATGGGACCAGATGTCATGATCTTAATTTTTGAATGTTGAGTTTTAAGCCAACTTTTTCACTCTCCTCTTTCACTTTCATCAAGAAGCTCTTTAGTCCTTCTTAGCTTTCTGCCATAAGGGTGGTGTCCTCTGCATATCTGAGGTTATGGATATTTCTCCCGGCAATCTTGATTCCAGCTTGTGCCTCCTCCAGTCCAGCATTTCTCATGATGTACTCTGCATCTAAGTTGAATAAGCAGGGTGACAATATACAGCCTTGACACACTCCTTTCCCAATTTGGAACCAGTCTGTTGTTCCATGTCCAGTTCTAACATTTGCTTCCTGAACTGCATACACATTTCTCAAGAGGCAGATCAGGTGGTCTGGTATTCCCATCTCTTTCAGAATTTTCCAGTTTTTTGTGATCTATACAGAAGATTTTGGCATAGTTGATAAAGCAGAAGTAGATGTTTTTCTGGAACTCTCTCGCTTTTTCAATAATCCATCGGATGTTGGCAATTTGATCTCTGGTTCCTCTGCCTTTTCTAAATCCAGCTTGAACATCTGGAAGTTCATGATTCACATACTGTTGAAGCCTGGCTTAGAGAATTTTGAGCATTACTTTGCTAGCATGTGGGATGAGTGCAACTGTGCAGTCATATAAACGTTCTTTGGCATTGCCTTTCTTTGGGATTGGAATGAAAACTGACCTTTTCCAGTCCTGTGGCCACTACTGAGTCTTCCAAATTTGCTGGCGTATTGAGTGTAGCACTTTCACAGCATCATCCTTTAGGATTTGAAATAGCTCCACTGGAATCCCATCACCTCCACTAGCTGTGTTCATAGTGATGCTTCCTATGGACCACTTGACTTTGCTTTCCAGGATGTCTGGCTCTAGGTGAGTGATCACGCCATTTTGGTTATCTGGGTCATGAAGAATTTTTTTGTATAGTTCTTTGTATTCTTCCCACCTCTTCTTAATATCTTCAGCTTATGTTAAGTCCATACTGTCTGTCCTTTATTGAGCCCATTTTTGCATGAAATGTTCCCTTGGTATCTCTAATTTTCTTGAAGAGATCTCTAGTCTTTCCCATTCTATTGTTTCCTTCTATTTCTTTGCACTGATCACTCAGGAAGGCTTTCTTATCTCTCCTTGCTCTTCTTTGGAACTCTGCATTCAAATGGATATATCTTTCCTTTTCTCCTTTGCCTTTCACTTCTCTTCTTTCCTCAACTATTTGTAAGGCCTCCTCAGACAACTGTTTTGCCTTTTTGCATTTCTTTTTCTTGGGGATGGTCTTGATCCCTGCCTCTTGTACAGTGTCATGAACCTCCCTCCATAGTTCTTCAGGCACTCTATCAGATCTAATCCCTTGAATCTATTTCTCACTTCCAATGTATAATCATAAGGGATTTGGCAAACACCCTCTTCCAACAACACAAGAGAAGACTCTACACATGGACATCACCAGCTGGTCAATACAGAAATCAGATTGATTATATTCTTTGCAGCCAAAGATGGAGAAGCTCCATACAGTCAGCAAAAACAAGACCAGGAGCTGACTGTGGCTCAGATCATGAACTCCTTATTGTCAAACTCAAACATTGTAGTCAACAAAAAAGGAAGCCTGGTGTAAGAAATAAGTAGTTCATTGGTTTTGATCCCCTTCTCTCAGTCTTCTTCAAATGATATTCCCCACTAGGTATTTTTGAGAGGCCCCATGGGGTGTCTTTACATGTGTTTTGTAGCTAGTCTGGGCAGGTGATGGGTTCTCCCTCCACTGCCTGTCTCCAGGCAATGAGTCAGCAACCCAATGGGAATATCATGTCCTTCTAGAATGCTAAAGTGCTTGGTGTTGAGGTGGCTAGATGAAAGGAGACCTCTTTCCCTTTGTGCTTGCTGTGGGAGGGATCCCCAAGCATAGTTGCCTGTGCTACACATGCTTATGTAAACTTTCCCTTTGGTGTTATTAACATCTCACATGTGCTCTTCTGCCCTCTGCCTTCTTAGGACCCAACCATGAGTCAAGTGTGGGGCTAGAGTAGGAGACAGCTCCACCTAACAACAGACATAGAGCTGTGGTCATTTTCACATACCTCCTTCTCTGTCCTGGGGTCAGGCTCAATCTGCTTGGATCCTTCTCGAAGGATAAGGTATTACCCCTAATGTTCCCCTCCTCACTTTTAAGACAAAAAAATTTCAGGCAGTGTTGCCCCAGCTATTTGTCAAATATGCCCAGACATGTTTGACTCTCAGCAGGTTCTTAACCACAGATTGAACTGATATAACCTCCACCCCGACCTGGTGATGAATCAGAGTGAATCTACTGCACTATTGTAATCTCTGTTCAATTGGCTGTTCAATGTTCTGGTTTTATGATAGATTTTTAAATTGATGTTTAGCTTAATTTTCTTGTTACCTCAGAGTTGACCATCCCAAACAACTTCCTCTCTCTCCGCCCCAAACCCTTTTCTCCCATGGTTTTTGTTTCTCTTACTTTCTCTTCATTTGGATGGTTTTCCTGTCCTTTCCGCATTTTAGCAGCATGCAATAAAAATGTGAATAAGCTGAGACACTAAGTAAACACCATGTGAACAAATAAAAATCATGGCTTCTACATATGTTTTCCTCTCTCAATTCCGCTGCTTAAATTGAAAATGTAAACATCTTGATCAGAAACTTTTCAGTTGGTTATCTTTAGTCCTTCATGATTAAAACTGTAAGCTCAACATGCTTTCTCAAGTGCCCTTGGAAAGAGAGCTACTCTATTATGTCCCTCTCACGGTACCCCGCTCCCCAACCCTCCACACATTAGGCAAACAAAAGCCTGAATGGATAGGGTTTGCACCCGGATTTCAGGAGGCTGTGATTATGTCTCTGAAATTTGAAAAAAGAATCCCACATTTGACAGAAATTGTTAAGAGTCTACAATTAACAAATAGATCTGGCGTTAGTGTTTTTCTAATCAAAATCTATTGTTCTGCCGAAGCTCACGGCTGTTGTGTTAACTGACAGTGGTTGCCCTTCCAGGAGGCCTGCAGAGAGCGTGGTGCACGGAGAGGTAAGTGTGCTTTCACGCTCATGTCCCAGTCTGTCAGATCCCCCCAGAACCGCACAATTCGTCCCTTGCCCTCTAGAATAATGGTACCAATTTGTCCCTCATGTTGAGCGATGACCCTTTCTTTCCTGAAGTCTTCAAAGGAAAAAAAAAATATTATTAAGTTCTCACTGAACTAGAAAAACAAAACAAATCAAAGTCTGCTCCACTGGAGCCAGAAGGCCCCTCGTGGGTGGTGTTCCTAACAGAGGTAGCAAAGTTTGCCATTTCCAGTCCAATCCGCGACAATCATGGCAGACAATAGAATACCGTGGAAGTCTTCAGCAATGTAGAGGATTAATCTAATAATATCATTCGTTTAACGAAATAGTGACTTCAGATGTTCTTTTATGAAAATGTGGCAATGACAAAGTTTATGAATGGAAAGGCCTTAATAGCCAGTAACCTACCTAATATTTTAAAAAGCATTGATTCAAAAGCAGTAACCGCTGCAGATGAAAAAGTCAAAGGGGAAATCCTCAGGTGTTTTGTTTAAATATAACTTGAAAAAAAAAAAAAACCCAGGTCATCTGTACACTAATTTTTATTTTCTGGGACAGCCTGAGTAGCGAATATGTCAGAATAAAAAAAAAAAAATTGGGGACTTCCCTGGTGGTTCAGTAGCTGAGACTCTGTGCTCCCAACGCAAGGAGTGTAAGTTCGATCCCTGGTAGGGGAACTAAAAAATCTGCAACTGAAAATCTCACAGGCTGCAATGAAGATGGCAGATCCTGGGTACCACAGCTAAGACTCGGCGCAGTCAAAATAAATAAATAAATTTTATTTTTTTAAAGAAGGCATTTTATTTTAAAAATAGGAATCCTAAAATATGCATCTATTTTCCACACCTCCATTTGACCATGTGGCAGTCATGTCAGAGTTCCCCCCACATCTTTCCACAAAGATGAGTTTGAGGGTTTGCATCACCACAGGGTCATGGCTGCTTTCTTCCCTTTTTGTCATCACCCAAGACTGTGAGTTGTTGTGAGTTGCCCCTGGGTCACCCTCGTTTGTACCCACGGTGGCACCTTCACACCTAGGAGGCTTTCTAGACTCCTTTGGGGACCCTCCCTCTGGCACACAGAAAATCATCCACTGCTCTCACCATGCTCAGGGCAGCTCCCCCAAGTCCACTGCCTAGCCAGGCCACCCCACCATTTCTGTTCTCCTTCTCCCACCCCATGATGCCCTTGGGGGCGGGCAACTTGGAGTCTCACTACTGCTGAAGGCTCCATTTTGGAATGAATGGGACCCAGGTCCTACGTGCTCCAGGTCCAACTCTAAACTCTTATGGTTTCTATTCTTCTACTCGTTCCCTGAGGCTCAGCCTAGCGAATGGTAAATCAAAAGGGAACAGCAGATCTAATTCTCTTGAGATGTGTGTTCCCAGGAGCGCACAGGGCCTTGTTCTACATCCTTACACATTCACCAAGTTCAGAGTCATCTCAGCAATGAGGTTCTATGAAGCAAAAGCCAAGGCTTTGGAAACTCAGTGGCCTTGTGTCTCCTTGCCCCTCCGTCTCCAAGATAACAAATGGTCTAGACCGAATAAGGGAAAGATAGGATACAAGAGGGGGTTCATATCTCATGGTATCATCTCACCTCAGAAGGACACGGTGTCTGTTGTTCCTGCCATTATATCAGAGTTCCTTCCCTGAGATTTTGGAATTGGCATTGTGAACATGCCTCTCCTGGGGCTGGCCCTTCAAATGGAAGAAATATAAAAATTTCTGAAAGAGAAAACTCATGAACCTTTTAAGCATACATTTTTGAAAGGAAACTAGATCATGTAGCCACCTTCATTTCCACTTTCTGAAGTGTGGCATGGCCGTATCCCACCATGTGGATGAGTGGCAGATAAAGCTGGTAGAAGATGGCAGAACGTGCTACCTACGGAGCTGACGACACACCCCCTCCTGGCTCCAGGCCCAAGTACAGCTGCATGCCAATTCCCTAACTTAAATGAAGAAGGAGCAGTGGGAGAGGGAGAAGAAGGTGTTTGTCTATTTGCAATGGTTTTTGAAGGATGAATAGGAGTTGGCCAGACAGACATGGGAAGGAAAGACATAGAGCAAAGCAGCCCTGCCCCTAACGTTTTACACAGGGCTCAAAACAGGAGTACAAAGAGAGGCCCCAGTGCTATATATTTTAATACTTTAAGTTATAAATCAAGCTCTTCAACTCTTTGCAAACTCAAGACTATACAGTCCATGGAATTTTCCAGGTCAGAATACTGGAGTGGGTAGCCTTTCCCTTCTCCAGGGGATCTTCCTGACCCAGGAATCAAACCAGTGTCTCCTGCATTGCAGGTGGATTCTCTACCAGCTGAGCTACCAGGAAAGCCCCCATAAATCAAGCTAATAAGCTGTTAAAGAAAATATAATCCACTCAATTTATGATTACTGGGAAGACCAAGTTCAAATTTTGAATTCTAGCCCCCTGAGGGCATGCGGTGAGCTGGTCCCCATGTCTAGGTACTCCTTCCTAGGAGCCTCTTCCTTCTTTCCCTGTCTTCCAACTCTATCCTGTGACAAGGTCTTCATGTGCCTTGTGTGCACACTTTGGTTTTACCCTAGCCCTTCTTCAAGCAGTGCCTCAGGGCCGCCCTCCCATTAGGAGTGGTCAGGCTGATGGTATGGGCTGCCCTCTGGAGGAGGCACATGGGAAGAGATCTACAGTGGTCCTAGAAACAGGCTTGGGTCCTTTGGACAGGCAACTCGGGAGCCCTGGGCACCAGGAGTGTGATCTAGAAGGGGAAGTGTGATGTCTGGGCAAGCATATAACCCACAGACTGCCTTCCCAGTGGAGGAGAGGGTCGGAGCAAGAGCCTCCTAAAACACAGGAACCTAGACAGGTGTTTCTCTTGCACAGCCAAAGGACAATTTTGCCCCCCAAAAAACAACCAAAAAAAAAAAAAACTTGACTGAAGTTGTGGAAGAACTTGGTGGCCAGGAGAAATGTTAAGAAATTCAATGTAGCCCAAACATGGATTATTTGTAGTAAGGGGCAGGAGATAAAAGTAGGGCAAGAACCTAGAGGGGAGGGATGGGGATGGTGGGAGGGATGGGGATGGTGGGAGGGAGGCTCAAGAAGGAATGAATTTTTGTGTACTTATAGCTGATTCATTTTGTTGTACAGCAGAAACTAACACAATATTGTAAAACAATTATACTCCAATTAAAAAAAAATAGGATAAGATAGTAAAGGGCATGGTGGGTAGTATGGACTTTGTGGTGGGCAAGGAACATTTTTAAGCATGAGAATTTTGTTAATTATTTATTTTATTTTTATTTTCTTCTTTTAACTGCCCCGTGCAACATGTGGGATCTTAATTTCTCTATCAGGGATAGAACCTGAGCCCTTTGCATTGTAAGCTCCGAGTCCTAACCACTGGACAACCAGGGGAGTCCCATGCTAAGTATTTCTTAGGAGGAAAAGACCTGAGACAAATGGAATCAAGACAGTGGGAAGAACTTGAAGGTTATTGGGACTTTTGGAAGTTAGAGAAGGTCTGACTGCCTGAATTGAGGAATAAGTGGGAAAGAGCAGATTCAGGAGACATTTCTGGAGTATAATTGACAAGGTTTTGTGAGAGTCCAGCTTGGAGCTTCCTTGGTGGCTCAGATGGTAAAGAATCCATCTGCATTGTGGGAGACCTGGGTTTGATCCCTGGATTGAGAAGATCCCCCTGGAGAAGGGAATGGCAACCCACTCCAATATTCTTGCCTGGAGAATTTCAGGGAGAGAGGAGCTTGGTGAGCTATTGTCCATGGGGTTGCAAAGAGTCAGACATGGCTGAGTAACTAACACTTTCACTTTAACCAGCTTGAAAGGCTCTCGTACTCACAGTACATTGCCCAAAGAAAGGGGTTGAAGGCAAGGTGCAGGTTGTAAAGTCTTAGGTTGGACATGCTCAGCTTGAGGCTCTATGATTCTAACTCCAACTATCATGTGATTGACGATGACAATAGAAATTATAGCCACAGAGCTTTGAAATCTGTATCCCGCGTGTAAATCTAGGAAAAAAGTGGTATGGGAGCATTTTGGAGAATTTCTTAAAAAAGAAGTTTGCCTCTTCAACAACTCCATTTTGTAGGTGCCTGGTTGCCAAGAGGGAGCTTTAGGACAAGCAATTTTGTTTTGAGGTCTGCTTCTGTTATTCATATAATAAACCCAGGCCTTCCTCTTTTGGAAAATGTAGCTCATGTCGTGGATACAAATTATAATTATTTTTTTGAGCAGCAGTAGTGAATTTGGTGTGGTAGCATGTCCTTTGCAGAGACCTTTAAAGGTAAAAATGTCCTCATAGGCATCTTTTTAGTGTTGGCCCACAACTCTGATATTTTTTAGAAGAGCCTGCAAGCAGTTGAGGTTTTTTGGCTCTTTCGATGTCCTCACAAAGAGTAAATTTTTCAGAATATAAATTCGAGATGACTGAAAATTTCCTGCTTTGTATATAACTTGTGAAACCAAAGCCCAGACTAGAACTGGATTCCCAAGAACTTAAGGTTAGAAATTTCAAATTTAACGAGCCATTTTAAATTGACCATTGAGAAGTGGACATGCTACATATTCTAGCTAGTGCTTTGAATTGCTCATTTTTCAAGGGGCTTATTTCCCCCAATAACATTTTCTTGTTTTTTTTCTTACCTTTCTGCTCGTAGCAATAAGGTGGCATGTTGTTATTTTTCAAGTTGCAGGGATTAATGCTCATTTTCTGGTTAATTAAAATCTTTTAAATAAAAACACTCCAAGTTCAGAGCATTATTGTACTCATTACCATTTCTGCAGTATCTTTGCAGCTCAGCTATTATGCCAGGCTGCAGTAATTTCAATACAGCCCTTTTATTGTTTGTCTTCATTGAAGACTTTGTGCTCATTACTGGATTGTCTCCTGACAGCCCAGAACACTCCCCCAGACTCTCCTTCTGCACTCTGTGAAACCTATTTTGCATTTGCAAGTGTTTGGGCCTTCCAGGATCAGATAAGTGACTGTATTCAAGGAGAATTAAAAATTTGGAGGCGGGGGTGGGGGGGTTGTATAATCTCTTAACATAGAAACTCCACTTGGTCTTCAAATATCCCTCCATATGTCATTTTTTAGTGTCAAAAGCCTTATTGGATTAGAATTGTCTTAATTCTAGGGTGAAAAAAAAGTGGTAAAAATAATTATACTCAGAATGCATCAATGATATTGATGTATGTACTATGTATGATGTATGTACTATGAGTTTGAGATGTTTACTACTTACTTTTGGAGGTATTCCCCCGTGGACTGTGCCTGCTTCGTTATACACTGAGGGAGCTTTTGCTCTGCAAACACTCATTGTTTGCTGATGGAAGCTCCTACTCCTCATCTCTGTCCATTTTCTGCTGGACAGAGCATCTCTCTATCGTGTTTAATAGGCCGTTACTGTCTCTCAGGGCACTTTTCTAGGCCTGTTCAGTATGAGTGGGAGGATTCATTTTGACATGCTTGTAGCCCACTCCAACTTTGGTGACTTGCAGAAGTAGCTTACACTAGACAGAAAAACCATTTCATGCTCAAGTTATTCTTAGCAAGAGGCTACATCTACTTTTGAAGAAAAATGAATTTAGAGTATCTCTATGGGTTTGCTAATAGCAAATAGCTTGAAATACACACACACACACACACACAATTTGTAGTAGATTTGAAGTGAGACATGTTATCTCTTGAATTTGTATTCTGCCTCTTTTGATGGCCCAAGAGGGGCTTCTACACAGATACTTTCTGTCGGATTGTACTTGAACCTGAAGGCCCTCCACTTATATGCCTGCAAGTATGCTGCTGGCCCGGGCTTCCAGGGGCTCTGCTGACTCCTGGAGGCCCCTCTCTGGCTCTCCTCCAATCAAGCTGTCACCTCCATGGAGCGTCTTAGGTGCTACCCGACTGGAAGGCAGGAGATGGTCATGTTGCTAAGGGAGAATCAATGGCGGCTTGGCCCATATTGTGACCATTTGTAAATTCCTTTATTTCTTTGCATTTGTACACTCTATATCAGACCATTCCCAGACTCTGTCCCTGCTTTAGCTTTTGCTCTGTCTCACTACCCCAAACAGTGAATATATAATCATTGAAAAAAAAAAATTCAGCAAAACTAACATACCTTTTTCTCATTTCCCCACCTGTGTGGTAGTATCAATAACACTCATTTTGCATCTATTCTGCTAGCTTAGATCTCTCTTCACAGAGTGTTTCCCTTGGAATTCTACAGATCCATTTAATGACTCAAAAAACATTTATTAACACCTTCTGTGTGCCAGGCGTTGCGCTGGACCCTGGCCCTGCAGCAGGAATTGAAGGGACAGTCCCTGGCCTCCTGGAGGCTGCAGACTGGAGCTCAAGTGCAAACGTGAGAACAGCATATGGCTTCGAATCACAGTGAGACTGGGGTAAGGAGTGTGATGTCCCCAGGTAAACTCTGGGGAGAAAGCCCCGCCCTCCCCAAGGCTACCTCCCTGTAAGTGGCAGTACTTGTGGACAGCACGGCCGGAAAGGACTCCTTGGGTGGTGGCTATTTCTATGGGCTGGCGAGAAAATCCTTAGAGTCCCTGGTCACACAATTGTCTGAGAACCTGCTGACCCTATACCACTCATTTAAATTCATGCTCAACTTGGAGTTGCCAATGCTTCAAATATCTCCTGGAGAACATGTAGAAACCTGTGCTCTCTGGAAGCCCTGTGACAGTTGTCATCAAAAGCTGGTTCCCTCTGTCCAAGGGTGAGTTTTATGAGAAAGAGAATAACGCGTAACTAACCGCGTTTTATTCTTTGACATTCCAATTACATTAACCAAGGCAGGCATTAGAGATCAATTGATGGGCCAGCCCAGTGATGTGAGGGCTGAGAGGGGTGGGTCACTGAGGAGACGGCCCTTGGTGTCCGGGGGGCGGTGGTGGGCGCCTCTGAACACACGCTTTCTCCCTGTGAACCTCGGCCCATCGCTTCTAAAGTGCTGTCCCTTCATTACCTTCCTGCTGTTCTTTTCTGGCAAATCTGAGCCTGTCAATCTCCACCATTGCCTGAGTTGGAAAGCCGGTTAACTAGGATTCATCTTGTCAATTCAAACAGCAGTTTCTGTTTGTGAGCCAAATAAATTAGTGAGCTTCCCAACTACTGGGCATTTCCACGGAAGCCCTGTGAGCCCCCTAACTTAGGTTTAATCAATCCATTTCTAACTTAACCAGCCCAGGATCCAATGGATTTTACCTTATCAAGAGCAAAAGAGCTGTGCGCTCCTTCTTGATTTTGCAGCTGATTGACTATGGCATGGAGTTTAGTAGATTGTGGATCAAATAAATGAGAACCATAAAATTTCCTCCCCAGGGACTAGGTTTTGATTATCGCATTGACCCTAGAACAAGAAATGTGCCCTCTGGACCAAAAAAAAAAAAACACCGCCACACAGCAACCCAAGGCCAGATGCTCCTACCCAGGACTGATTCAATTACATCTATTAACAGTAAAAAGGTAGGGGGAGCACATTTTTTGAGAATTATCACACAGCTAGATGGGAGAGGAACTGACAGTAATATTCCATGCCTAAAAATCTAACGATTCCTGAAAAGTGAGTGTCAATTTGGTACTCTGTCTGGGGTTCAGAAAGAATTCCAGGAATTACGACAGGATAGTTACGATAACATAGTAATGGTGAGGAGATGCTTGTATTCAGAATCCAATTTCTACTGAAATTTAGTGGGCTTTTTATTTATGTATTTATTTTTGGCTGCGCTGGATCTTTGTGGCTGGGCATGAGTTTTCTCTAGTTGTGGGAGAGGGGGCTACTCCCTAGCTGTGTTGCCCGGGCTTCTCAGTGTGGTGGCTTCTTTTGTTGCAGAGCACGGGCTTTAGGCTTCAGTAGTCGCGGCGCACGGGCTTAGTTACGCTGAAGCATGTGGGATCTTCCTGGACCAGGGATTGAACCCATGTCCCCTGCGTTGGCAGGCAAACTGTTAACCACTGGACCACCAGAGAAGTCCCAAATTTAGTGTTTTTTAAATGGATGAACATCATACCAGAGAGTGGAGACATTAGCAGCCTATCTGTAAATATTTTATCATTTTTTTCTGCTCTGGAAATTTCTGTATCCCAAGTGCCCATTGTGTGCCCAGCTGTGGAAGAGGGAACGTGGTAAAATTAAAAGACTAGGTTCGGGGTGGAACAAATCTAAGTCAGAAGTCTATTTGCTACCTGCATAGCCCTGGGCAAGTCGCCTTGTCATAATAAACCTATAATAAGGGCAAAGTATCAGCACTTGCTTAAGACAGAGAGCTTTGGGAGTCCTTGCCTACCCATGTCCTCCCTTCTCAAGGAGCCACCTTCCATGCAGGGCTGGCTTCACAGGCTCTGGGCTTTGAAGGCTCTACTCTTGGACAGTTCTGCTGTCAGCATCTTCAATTCTTCATAGTTGTTGAACAAGAGCTGCTGTCTTTTCACTGAACGCTAACCCCCACATTGTGTGACTGCATAGGCCACTCCAGCTGTGGGTAAGTCACTCAGAACAAATCTGGGGTGCAGCTGCTCTTCCTACCCTGGAGCCGAGAGACACCCAGTCCTCTCCCTGCAGTTCCCTCTTTGTGCTCAAAGTTGCCCGGGTGGCTTCTGTCACTCACAGTCACGTGCATGCTGCCCTTGGCTCATGTGGCTGGACTGTCAAAGAAGAAAACGTGGTGAGCAGTGTTTTGCTCTTGTCTTGTGTGGGACTGAGATGGACATCTGACCCAAGGTGGACCAATAAGAATGTCTCTTGCACATGTTGGGACTGAGGGATTCTGGTTAACCTTTGTCTGAAGAGAGAGGATGAGGAAGCTCAAAAGCTGGAGGGCAGCTGTCTTCTCTGTACAGGGAAACAAAGAAAGCCTGCTGCCTGTAAAGGCGAAGTGTGGGAATAGGTGAGCAGCAAGAAGCTGAGAGGAGAGAGACTGTGGTCTCACCGAGAAGCAGTGGAGCAGATGTCTCAGTTCCCAATGATTTTGCCATTTCTCCCTGTTCCTATTAGAAAGGAGTCACATTTCCTGTCCTCAAGTTGTAAGATACTTGTCTCTTTCCAACAACTGCTCATGTTAGTTTAAGATAGCTTAATAGTCTGTAGCTCACTCAAACCATCTCCAAAGTCCTGATTCACTCTCTCACGGGTTGCAGAGAAGAGCAAATGAGACCAGGTAATGTGGGGCCAGCACTTTTCAAACTTTAAAACCCCAACAACCATGGAGTCCCATTCATTATATAACAGAGCAAGATGGAAAATGGCTATGGACTGGGAAAGTCTTTGGTGTTTATTTCAAAACCGCATGAATCAAGTAGCATTCTTCATCTTCTTCATTTTCTAAGATGGAACTTGTGTCACATAGCAAATGTCACAAAGTCCTGTGTTTAAAGTCATCTAAATGTTCCTGGGGAAGATGCCACATTAATCATATAATTTGGGCTAATGTGAATATTTTTATAGGGTTATTAACATTTCAAAGATGTTAGGCCTGTTTTGTAATTTAAAATTAGATTTATGGCTTTCAGGAACACATTAAAAATTAATCTGATTTCTTCTGGTTTGAAACCATGAGATTGAAATAATTGAAAGCAACAGAAAGAGTTTGTAGTTGGAACAGAAAAGATAATTAAAAAGATAAGAAATAGTAGGTAAATACTAAAGAACTTGGGAAATATTTATGTAACTGACAAAATGGAAAATCTTGGATTGGGCAAGTAAAGGGAAAACTATGGAAAATGAAAGAAAGCATAAAAGTATTGAGAAACAGATATATAGTTGAGGTATGTAGGTCCTGGCTTCCCTGGTGGTTCAGACAGTAAAGTGGGAGACCCGGGTTCAATTCCTGGGTCGGGAAGATCCCCTGGAGAAGGAAATGGCAACCCACTCCAGCACTCTTGCCTGGAAAATCCCATGGACAGAGGAGCCTGATAGGCTACAGTCCATGGGGTCGCAAAGAGTCAGACACGACTGAGCGATTTCACTTTCACTCTCACTATGTAGGTCCTGGAATAGTCTTTCTTAGTGCTCTCTTGCTTCCTTAAATACTTTTAAAAAAGGTTTATTTATTTATTGTTGGCTGTGCTGGATCTTCAGTGCAGCTTGGGCTTTTCTTTGGTTGCTGAGAGCGAGGGCTGCTCTCCAGTTATGGTGCGAGGGCTTCTCATTGCAGAAGCTTCTCTTGTTGCAGAGCTTGGGCTCTGGGACCCGTGGGCTTCATTCAGTGGTTGTGGCTCACGGGCTTAGTTGCTCCATGGCATGAGGAATCCCTCAGACCAGGGATTGAATCTGTGGCCCCTGCATTGGCAAGCGGATTCTTAACCACCTGACCAACAGGGCAGTCGCTTACTTTCTTATTCATCTTTTTACCTGCTCATTCGTTTCATATGCGCTATGCCCTTTGAGATACTGGAATCAGGGTAGTGAACAAAATAAGTCTGTATCTTCATGGAGTTTACTTTCTTGTGAGATTAGAGAGAGTTTGAAGAACCAGGATTCATAGATGCAAGAGGGGGGAAGGAGAGTGGAAAGGAATAGCCCATTAATAAGTATCTCATTTCCCTGTGAGGTCTCCACCACTCTCAGGGAACCAAGTGCTTTACCTTCATTATCTCATTTCATCCTTAGCAGCCTTCAGGTGGACAGGATTTCAAATGCACACAGGGACCAGGCAGGCCATGCAGAAATGCACAGATGTGACAAACAGAGAGCGCATAACTCTTCCAAAGGGGCAGTCCCTGCTCAGCTCTGGCTGGCTGTTGCATGGGGAATGTGAGTTCCTTTCTGCTAGATTTTACATTTTTTTCAAGAGAAGCTTCAAATCCACTTTTCATGTGAAATTGGATTTTTTAAAAAAATATTGGATCAGTTTTATAATTGCTGTGCTGTGTTTATGCAAAGACAGGCATAATTTTATTACTGTACTGTCATTTCTAAAGGCAAGAGATTCAGTTCAGTTCAGTCAGTCAGTTGTGTCCAACTCTTTGGGACCCCACTGACTGCAGCACGCCAGACTTCCCTGTCCATCACCAAATCCCGAGTTTAATCAAACTCATGTCCATTGAGTTGGTGATGCCATCCAACCATCTTATCCTCTGTCGTCCACTTTTCCTCCTGCCTTCAATCTTTCCCAGCATCAGGGTCTTTTCCAATAAGTCAGTTCTTCACATCAGGTGGCCAAAGTACTGGAGTTTCAGCTTCAGCATCAGTCCTTCTAATGAATATTCGGACTGATCTTTAGGATGGACTGGTTGGATGTCCTTGCTGTCCAAGGGACTCTCAAGAGTCTTCTCCAACACCACAGTTCAAAAGCATCAATTCTTCTGCACTCAGCTTTCTTTATAGTCCAACTCTCACATCCATACAGGACTACTGGAAAAACCATAGCTTTGACTAGATGGACCTTTGTTAGCAAAGGAATGTCTCTGCTTTTGAATATGCTGTCTAAGTTGGTCATAACTTTTCTTCCAAGGAGCAAGCATCTTTTAATTTCATGGCTGCAGTCACCATCTGCAGTGATTTTGGAGCCCAAGAAAATAAAGTCTAACACTGTTTCCATTGTTTCCCCATCTATTTGCCATGAAGTGATGGTGGGGCGGGGGGGGAGCAGATGCCATGACCTTAGTTTTCTGAATGTTGAGCTTTAAGCCAACTTTTTCACTCTCCTCTTTCACTTTCATCAAGAGGCTCTTTAGTTCTTCTTCACTTTCTGCCATAAAGGTGGTGTCATCTGCATATCTGAGGTTATGGATGTTTCTCTTGGCAATCTTGATTCCAGCTTGTGCTTCATCCAGCCCAGCATTTCACATGATGTACTCTACATGTAAGTTAAATAAGCAGGGTAACAATATACAGCCTTAATGTGCTCCTTTCCCAATTTGGAACCAGTCTGTTGTTTCATGTCCAGTTCTAACCTTTGCTTCCTGACCTGCATACAGATTTCTCAAGAGGCAGGTCAGGTGGTCTGGTATTTCCATCTCTTTCAGAATTTTCCACAGTTTGTTGTGATCCACATAGTCAAAGGTTTTGGCATAGCCAATACAGCAGAAGTAGATGCTTTTCTGGAACTCTCTCACTTTTTCAATAATCCAGTAGATGTTGACAATTTGATCTCTGGTTCCTCTGCCTTTTCTAAATCCAGCTTGCACATCTGGAAGTTCACAGTTCATGTACTGTTGAAGCCTGGCTTGCAGAATTTGAGTATTACTTTGCTAGCATGTGAGATGAGTGTAATTGTGCAGTAGTTTGAGCATTCTTTGGCATTGCCTTTCTTTGGGATTGGAATGAAAACTGACCTTTTCCAGTCCTGTGGCCACTGCTGAGTTTTCCAAATTTGCTGACATATTGAGTGCAGCACTTTCACAGCATCATCTTTCAGGATTTGAAATAGCTCCACTGGAATTCCATCACCTCCACTAGCTTTGTTCATAGTGATGCTTTCTAAGGCCCACTTGACTTCACATTCCAGGATGTCTGACTCTAGGTGAGTGATCACATCATTGTGATTATCCGGTCATGAAGATCTTTTTTGTACAGTTCTTCTGTGTATTCTTGCCATCTCTTAGTATCTTCTGCTTCTGTTAGGTCCATACCATTTCTGTCCTTTATCGAGCCCATCTTTGCATGAAATGTTCCCTTGGTATCTCTAATTTTTTTGAAGAGATCTCTAGTCTTCCCCATTCTGTTGTTTTCCTCTAGAAACCACCTAAATGTTCCTTAATAGTAGACCAATGCAATAAATTATGGTCCATCTTATGTAACTACCCTGGACCTTAAAGAGCCTCAAGGAAAATTCTTATGTGCTTCATGACCCATCACTAAATGAAAAAAGTTAGATGTCATGCAGCGTGTATGACACACTATCATTTGTGTAAAGGAGAGGGGAGAATATACACACATATATACGCCTATGTATCCCTTTGTTCATATATGAATAGAATACTTCTGAAACCACACAAGTATGTATACACATATCTTGGAGTAGGATATGGCAACCCACTCCAGTATTTTTGCCTGGAGAATTCCATGGACAGAGGAGCCTGGTGGGCTGCAGTCCACAGGGTTACAAAGAGTCGGACATGACTGAGCAACTGAGCATATGTGTATGTCTGCATCTAGGTAGATAGATAAACAGGTACGTACATAGACTCATAGATAAACTAGCAGCACTGGTTGTCTCTGGAAAGGAAACTGTTGGCTAAAAGATGGGATGGGAGGGAAAGCTTTTACTTTATACTCTTTAACATATTTTGAATTTTGAGCCACGTGACTGTATTATTATTTTACCAAACATATTTGTGAAGGGCCTGAGAATCATTAGTTTGTCACCTCTTCTAGAGTCTTAGTTATTTCCTCTGAATATCAGGAACCACCCAATATGTTGGAGGCATTATTCTGATAGATTGAAGGGGGTTCAGTCACTTTGGAGCACGAATCTCCAAGTCCAGAATGCACATATAGTAGATGACACAGGTGTGGATCTCTGCTGTTTCACCTCTCGTTTTAATCAAATGGAGGATGATCTCAGAAATCTTGTTTAGTGGACTTGCCTGGACCCTATCGGAGTAAGTTGGACTCCCAATGGGGCTTCTCCAGTGGCTCAGTTGGTAAAGAATCCACCTGCAGTTCAGGAGATACAGGAAACTTGGTTTCGATACCTGGGTCAGGAAGATCCCCTGGAGGAAGTCATGTCTGACTCTTTGCAACCCCATGGACTATAGCCTTGTAGGGGTTATAAGAGAAGGGATTTCCTTCTCCAGGGGATCTTCCCAACCCAGGGATCGAAGCTGGGTCTCCCACATTGCAGGCAGACGCTTTACCATCTGAGCCACCAGGGAAGCCCTCCTACCTGGAGGAGGGCATGGCAACCCACTCCAGTATTCTTGCCTGGAGAATCCCATGAACAGAGGAGCCTGGTGGGCTACAGTCCATGGGGTCACAGTGAAGTGACTGACACACACGCATGGACCCCCAGTTGGTCCCAGAATGGCTTTGCTGGTTCTCAGGAGGAAGTCACTCAATCCCTCAGTTTCATGAGATTGTCATTTGGTGGGATAAGTTAGCATATTCAGTTCCAGGAGTCTTTGGTCAACTGTGGGCGGTGGAGGGGGAGTGTTTGTTGGATCATGGGACAGTCATTATAGGAGTATTTTTTCATTACTGCCATTTCTAGTTGTCTCACCCTCCCAGAGGCAACAGCTGGCTCTGAGACTTGGGAGTACCTTGAAGGACACAGAAAACTCCTGCGGGGAGTATGATGATTCACTGGGTAGTCGAAAAGGCTGTAAGCCATTTGGGGCTTCCTCAGATCACAGCTCACACACCATAGGGTTATTCTGGATCCTGTGAGAGCAGCCTGGTGGTCTGCTTATGCCTGTTGAGTTCCAGCCAGCCCTGGACATCACAGTGGACCCTGGATGACCTCCATCTGTGTTAGGATACTGCATGCATGCAGGCAAGCCCCTAATTCCTCCTCTAGCTCAGTCATTGCTCAGTAACCTCCCCCTTATTCTCTGTGGCTAGATCTCAGCTCGCCCAGTGGCTTGTGAACAAAGCCTCTCGTCGTGATCTCATTTGTCTCGCTTCTGGGTACGACGCATGCCCTTCGTAATAGCCAGGGTCAACTATCCGCCAAAGCATAATTGGCATTTCTTATACTGTATGTGGTCTGGGTTTACTTAGGATTTTCATCATTTTGGGGGTGTGGTATCTCTGGCTTTTACTGTAAGGCTGGGCTGTTATCTGCTGTTTTCTGGAGCTTTTAAGATCTTCCCTGTGCCCTGCTTGTATCAGCCAAGGCTCCAGCAGGAAGCAGAATCCATTCAGACATTCAACTAAAGAGACTTTAATGAAGGACCTATTTACAGAAGTCTGGGTGGGTTCATGTACCGTTAAGGGATGCTGAGGCAACCTGGAAAGAAACACCTGGAAGTCTCTCCTAACCCCAGCCCTGAAGCTGCCAAGGGAGGAAGAATGTTAGTGGAGCCCTGTGAGAACTTGCACCAAGGAGGGTTGCCAGTCCCCTGCCCACATACCAGAGGAAGTGTCGCCAGGGAGGGATCCTACCCCTGCCAGATTCCGGCATCGAAACAAGGAAGGAATCAGGAACTCATAGTCCAGCCTTTCTCTGACTGTGCCCTTTGCTATTCTGCTGGTCCTTCCCACAGGCCAAACCCAACAGGAAGCCAGACAGTCAAAGGCCTCGTAAGACAGCCTGCGGGGACAGGGAGGGACACTGGGGCAGCAAATGCGTCAGGGCTCAGAGTGTAAGATAGGGATGGTCAGTGCCGCTGGTGGGGTCACCACTTTAGCCACAGACGTTGGGAGTGGGATGTGGGACACACGGGCGCATTTGACCCTATCCCATGGGAGGGGTTGGGGGGAAATGTTATCATCATCCTGCCTTTTAAAATATCTAATATGGGCAGGCATTCCCCTTGAGGAACCTTTCTCTGATCTGTTCTTATGAACAATCTCTCTACTTTCCACTTTTAAAATTTTTGATTCTTTTTTTATTTACATTTTAAAATTTGAATTCATAATAAAAAAAAAGAAAAAAAGAAAGCCCTCAAGGTTGACAAGGACTAGGATTGACAGTACTATGGCTTTTAGAAATCCCTGTTGTCCATTTAAATTTTAATGTTTCTATCATTTGTTCCTCAGTGTAAATTAACAGCCATGGCGGTGTGTTGGGTTTCTTTTCTGAAGTCGGGACTTTAAATTTAATTCAATAGCCGAGATTTACGGCGCTTCTATATTTCACACGGCAGAATCAATAATGTGACTGAAGTGAAGAAGATAAAAATTTATGGTATCTTGCAATTTAATGGTTGAAAAGATGCAATTGGAGAGATCATAAATTGTGAAGGAGTTTATGCTTCATTGCTTCTGATTCAGTGCTTGCTGTTAGAACTTGATTTGTGGCTATTCACGAGGTGTGATTAATGATGTGATCGATGCTTGCTTCAGCGCAGTAAAGCAGTTGTAATGCTCTTCATTAGAATAAATAAAATAAATTGACTGAAGCTTTATAAAAACTGTGTAACATTTAAAATCTAAAATGTCAATTTTTTTCCTGTTACAATTTAGGTTTCTTCAGGCAGTTTCCACCTACATCACATCACTCATTGTCATTCTTTTTGGATATTATAGAAATCCATGTGGGTTTGGGTAAGCTTTATGCAAAGCTCACTGAAGAGGAAAAAAAAAAAGAATTGAATAGGACCGACAGAGCTAGGATATTGTAGTGGCTGTGCTTTGCCATCCTCCTAATGTGCTTTTCATCCTTCTTAAACACATGGTGTTTAAGGAAATCAAGGCAGAAAATGACCCTTCTGTTCACAGATTTGCTAATAAACAATACAAGTGTTCATGATTTAAGTGCGGTGGGTGGGCATGCATCGCCATTGCAAGAGGCTGAGTGGGCACAAGCACATCCTTCAGACAACTTCTTTTTGATGTAGGAATTTTGTTTGACATGATTCTATTGTCAGTTCATGCTATGATTCAAAAAAGTGAGCCAGCACACAGGGGAACAACAGTCTCACTGTGGCTGGAAAGATGAAGTCAGTCTAGGTAATGCCTCCTGGACCTTGGTGAGTCACTTGGGCTGGGAAACGTTGCCTTGGAACACGCATGGAAATTCTTGCCAATTTGGGAACTTATTCATCACAGTTGTAAACCAGCAGCCTTTGTTTTAGTATCATTCCCTAAAATTTATTACTGTTGGTTAAGGAAAACTTTGGGCCTGTCTTAGAGAGTGGTATGTGTCTCCAGAAGCTATCTTGGCTTAGTTCATTTCACGTGTTCATCTCATCTCTTTTTTTTTTTAATGTCTGAAGTCACAAGCAAGTGACATGGTTGATCTTATGGATTTAAATGGTTATAGTTGACTTATGAAGCCAGAAAGTCTTTATAATGTGTTTCCAAGACTCCAGCCAGGCAAAAGGAGAAGGGGGCGACAGAGGATGTGATGGCTGGATGGTATCACCATCTCAATGGGCATGAGTTTGAGCAAACTCCGGGAGATAGTGAAGGACAGGGAAGCCCTGGCGTTCTGCAGTCCGTGGGGTTGCAAAGAGTCAGATACAACTTAGCGACTGAACAAGACTTCAGTCGATTACTCTAGGATGAATCTGGAAGGCTTTGATGTGGTAGCAGTTCTGTTTTCTCTCCATATAAAGGCCTTGAAAGGGAAAAGACACCACATTGCACCACATTGAGGTATCTTCCTTTCCACCTGGGGTTCTGCAAAAGCATTAGGGGGGCCATGCATGGTAATTCTCAACTTCAGGGTATCAGTTCAACTGGCTTTCTGGATTTTCCTTGTTTTCCCTAGGAGATCCTTCACTCACCCTGTATTTTCAACATGATGAGGCATATTGGTGTAGTAGAGATCTAACCTCCAAAAATACTTTCAAGTTATCTTTACTTGGGATTGATGAGCTTCCTTCTAACTTGGCATCGGGATGCTAAATGGGAAAGAAAGCTGTACTTAGATTTCTCAAAGGCTTTCAATAATATGTGTGTCTTAAGGGTACTTCCTGAATTACCTGGGGATGTAGGGGCTTCCCAGGTGGAGCTAGTGGTAAAGAACCCACCTGCCAATGCAGGAGACATAAGAGACGTGGGTTCCATCCCTCAGCTTGGAAGATCCCAGGAGGAGGGTATGGCAACCTGCTCCAGTATTCTTGCTGGAGAATCCCATGGACAGAGGAACCCGGCCAGCTACAATTCATGGGGTCGCACGGAGTTGGACGTGACTGAAGCAACTTAGCACGTAGGGGTTGGAGGGTGCACACCAAGAATGTACTGATTGAAAATGACAAAATAGAGGAAAGAATACAAAGCATCGACAGAGCTTGAATGAAATAGAATTGTTTACCTCTATTTGTGGCTAGATTTCTCCGTGCTAACGTGCTTTAAGAATTCAATAGAGGAGCTTCTCCAGAGAAGGCAATGGCACCCCACTCCAGTACTCTTGCCGGGAAAATTCCATGGACGGAGGAGCCTGTTAGGCTGCAATCCATGGGGTTGCTAAGAGTCGGACACGACTGAGCGACTTCCCTTTCACTTTTCATTTTCATGCATTGGAGAAGGAAATGGCAACCCACTCCAGTGTTCTTGCCTGGAGAATCCCAGGGACGGGGGAACCTGGTGGGCTGCCGTCTATGGGGTTGCACAGAGTCGGACAAGACTGAAGCAACTTAATATAGCAGAAGGGCTTCTCTGGTGGTTCAGTGGTTAAGACTCTGCATCTCCAATACAGGCGGTGTGGGTTTGAGCCCTGGTCAAGGAGCTAACAACCCACTGGCCATGTGGTACAGTCAAAAATTTTTTGAAAATAAAAATAATTTTAAAAATAAATAATGACAGAGACTTCAGTGGAAAATAAAGGCTTTGGAAAATTTACTGTGGTGCAAATTTAGTGGAACATTGAGGACAGTTCCCCAAGTTGGAAAAGAGAGCAGACCTCTAGCACGTGCCCCGGGAGGGTAGGGCCTTCCTTTCCATCAGCACATAGTGTCTAGAACAATGCCCAGCGCATACAAGAAGCTTTCAATAAATGTTTGCTGAGTGGAGTGAGGCAATGGTTATGTCTTTCTAGAGACTGTAGGCCGACTAAGCAACTAAGAAAATGTCAAGAACCATCATTGGAAAGAGTCTGTTAGGAGAGAGAAAATCTGAGGACAAGAGGAGAAAAGAAAAAAAACCCCAGCACAATCTTAAATGAGAGCCTGCCCAGTCTCAGCCAGCCATTGTACTTGTTTGAGGGCTTGTAGTCTTGACCTGGCTTTTAGTCAATGTATTTTAGCAATTTAGTGTGTGCGTGTTGTGGCTAGGGGGCCGGGGGAGGGGGTGGTTGGGGGAGGTGGGGTTCAGAGAAACAGAATGAGAAATTCCAACCTTGTTTTTAGATAAAGGGGCAGTGGAGGTTGGCAGGGAAATTCCAGCCCAAGTATATAAACAACAGATGGGAACTTTTCATCAAACTTTGGAAAGTAAATGAAGCTCTCCGGGCCAGTTTTCTTATCTGTAGTGTGGGGTGGGGGAGGGGTAAAATGTCCCCTAGGGCCTCCTTCACCCCTGCACCCTTAGCTCTGTGTTTATATTTCCTCTCCCCCTTCCCTATCCTAAGCCACAAACTGCTATACAAAGATACATGGTTATAGCTATTTTCCACTAAGACTTCCCACCTACCCATCCCCACTTCCCAAAGCATTGCTGACACTTGGTCATTCTGTCACCTGCTGGGACACCTAATATAAAATAAAATTGAGTGGAGTTTACAGATGGGATTTACAATAGGAAAAGACAAACTGAAAACTCAATCCTAGCTGAAACTCCTCCCCAAGTGCACAGTCATGACCCTCCATGAGGAGGTCCCAAGGCTGCTCTTGCTGCCTTACGTCCATCTGTCCTTCCTCCTCGGCACCCTGGCCCACCACCTACCCTCCCTAGGACCAGGCACCTGCTTTGCTATCAAGACTCAGCCCGGGGGAGGGTGAAAGAGCAAAAGCAAACCAGCCTTGCTATAACCTGGCCAGAGCCAAAATCAAGCTTTCAACACAGGGCACCAAATGTCTCCAGTTCAGAACAGGATTTTGGCCGGACATTTGCCTAGCCCATTGAAATGTTTCCTTTTGTTTGTGTTCTACTCCCTGAAGACAAATGCATCCTGACCCTCAGCTGAAGCCTCCATCTCCAGCAATAGAAAGAACCACCAAAGCTTTTTTTGTTTTCAAGATATCAGCAATTGCAGGATGAGTTTGTTTAAGGGATCAGAGATTAGAGAATCAGTAATTGACCGGCAGCCCTCCACCAGCTGGCTCAGGCATAGAGCTATGATTAGGGCACAGGGTGGAGCTCTGGAGGCCTAGCTCCCTTTTCCAGGACAAAGTCCATTGGCTTTTTCTGTGCTGTTTAGGAAAATCAGGACTTTGGCAGGTAGGTTTCATCAGAAGTCTTGAGGTTTAAGTTGCTAGCTTGGTTCTGTGATAAAGAAAAGAGAAATATGTGTAGTTTGTAGCTAAAGTTTGGCCTGGGGTTCTATTTTATGTTGCCCTTAGATAAGTTGGAGTGTGGGGTGAGGGCAAAGGGGAGGAGGGAAGGGATTTCTTGACGGCTGATGACACGCATGTGTATCCAGAAGGAAAACAACTGCGCTGGTGCTTTTCTGAACTTTTACCCCTTCTGCCACGTTTTGACACAGGTAATTGCTCCAAGGTCAGTAAATGAGATGTTAACCGAGGGAGACCTGGGTTTGATCCCTGGGTTGGGAAAATCCCCTGGAGAAGGGAAAGGCTACCCATTCCAATATTCTGGCCTGGAGAATTCCATGGACTTAAACTCAGGGGAAGAGATTATTATCCTCTTTGAGAATCGAAAGTGCTATATAAATGTTTAATAAACTCTTTGATCACCAGATCATCGCCATCGTCTTTCTTTCTCCTCATTCGTTTTTTGCTTCCAGTTGTACAGAATGTCACAAAACTAATAACTTAGCAAATCACTTTGGGTTTTCCCATGCTTTATCTCATTTGGATCTTACTCATAACAACTGAATGAGCTACACTGGTTTACTAGACCCCTTTTGCAGATGAGAAGACTGAGGGTTCAGTGGCTCGGCTCAGTCACCCTGCATCCAGGCCAGGGTAGGGTCTCTGAACCAGCCACTCGGCTCATCACCAGGCACAAATGCAGCACTCTGCATTGGAAAGTACAGTTTGATTCCGTGGAAAGCCTTCCTGAGGTATTTTAGAACAGAATTCACTCTGTTACTTTTTGTAAATCAAAGTGACTCTTTTAAACACAGTTTTCCCACAAGGTTTGAGCTAGGGCTCACACAAACAGCTGTTTTATCAAGTGCTTTCTGAAAGAATATGGCAGTTCCTCTGAGGCCTAAGGTGAGAGTTCACTGCAATTGTTGTCCTGCTTCCTTATAAAGTTGTCATGATTTAGGGGACAGGTGGAGGAGGAAGAAAGATTTTATTCATTCCAAGATCCCCAAACCATCCCTGCTTTGGTTGTTTGAGCTGCCAAATTTCTAACTTGCTGTGATGCCCAAGAGCCCATTAGGTCATTCTGAAAGGTATTTTTCTATCTTCTCAGGGTGATATATTTTCCCTCTAAACAATCTGTGCTAATGGGGTTTGTTTGGTTTTTTTTGTATTGGAGGAGATAGATTTCCTCATAATTCTATTCTCACTTTCCACTTATCTTAGGAGTGAAATCACAAGTTCATTTCCCTAGCACTCTTACATTTACATTTCAGTGACTCTAATATAAAACTATGGGCTTCCCAGGTGGTGTCAGTGGTAAAGAACCTGCCTGCCAATGCAAGTTAGACATAAGAGATCTGGGTTCAATCCCTGGGGCATGAAGATTCCCTGGAGGAGGGCATGGCAACCCACTCCAGTATTCTTGCCTGGAGAATCCCATGGACAGAGGAGCCTGGCTGTCTGCCCACAGGGTCTCACGGAGTCAGACACGACTTAGCACAGAGGCACATTATAAAAACATATATATTTATGTGTTTTCCTCTAAGGTATTTTTATTTTATATGTTTGCATTATCTTATAATGTAATATAATAACAGCAGGGTCAGGGCTGAGAGCAGTCACTGAGAATTTCTCCCGTTCTGCTTTTTCTGAGTGACCTGCTAACTCTGGGTGGGCAAAGGTCCAGGCAGCTGGCATCGGAGTGGCTGTGTACAGGTCATGCATGTGGGGCTGTTCTCATTAAGCCTTCCCAGGCTCTGCTAAATGGCTGGAGGGCCTTCTCAGGAAGCTGCTTAGAAGATTGCTGGAGGGACTCCTGCTGTTATACTTAGTTGAGTTTCTCTCCTTTTTCTCCAAGTTATCCCCTTATTAGAGAATCCTGTAAAACCAGGAGGAAGGAGAGGCGAATTTTCTGGTTAGCTTATAGTCCTTCTGTCTCTCATTAAGGCCTCTTTCTCAGCGTGTTCTGTGATGTGCACTTGTGAACTCAGTACCGCTTACTTCACCATCATTGCAAAATCAGCACTTCAAGGTATCAAGGACCCAACAGCAACTCGGCTCTCCGGGGGCAGAACAAAAGCACGGGCCCATTGTACTCTCCTGCCTACTTGTCGCTCGCTGCTGTTCACAGTTGTTGGCATTTCAAGGGATAGGAATTGGATCATGGAATGCATTCTTGCCCATCCTTGAGTCCCATGTATCATGGGTGAAGAGCACCCTTTTGGTTTCTGAAATGAATTCTGAGCACTTAGTAACAGGGAGCTGGGTTTTACAAATCAGTTATGCTTTGAGCAGTGGGAAAACCCTCAAGATTACAGTGTTGAACTCAGTCCATATGGGGCAGTTAAGAACCAAGTAAAATTGGAGGAAGAACTCCAGCTTACGAGAATTCGGAGGACCTAACGACCATGGTGGTGGAAATGGCTAGGGTTCTTCAGTGGGTAGGGGTGGAGGGTAGGGAAATATGTCACTCCAGACATTTTGATCACTCAGCCTCCTTTGACCTGCTCTTGAACCCGGGCCCCGTGTACACTCCCTGTCCCCTAGAATAGCCAGTAGGACCGACCTAAACTGCTGTGATTATGAGACCTAGTGCTGATGACTCAAGTATAGGCTAGAGCTCATCACACTAGGCCCCTAGACCAAATTCAGTGGCTGCCTGTTTTATTGGAGTACAGCCAGGCTCATTCATTTAGGTATTGTCCATGGCTGCCTTTATGCAAGAATGGTAGAATAGATGCAAAGCTTAAAATATTTACTCTCTGGTCCTTTACAGAAAAAAATCTGACCACTGGAGTAGGGGCTGGAGAAGGACAGGATAGGCTTAGTGGAGTCAAGAGGTAGGCTCTTATTGATGCTATGGTTTTGGAACAAGTTACCCCAAAACATAGTAAGTGGCATAAAATGACCATTTCTTAGGCTTACAGATTCTATAGTTTACAACAGGGCAGAGAGGGGACACTTATCTCTGCTTCGTGATGGGTGAGGTCTCAGCTGGAAGAGTCTAAGGTTTCTACAAGGCTTGAAGGCCTGAGGCTCCTTAAGCATCTCTCCAGCATTCTTACCTGTTGACTCAGCATTCCCAGGTGTGTGTGTGTGTGTGTGTGTGTCAGCATTCCCAGGTGTGTGTGTGTGTGTGTGTGTCAGCATTCCCAAGTGTGTGTGTGTGTGTCTGTGTGTGTCAGCATTCCCAGGTGTGTGTGTGTGTGTGTGTGTGTGTGTCTGTGTCATTTTAAGGAAAGCAAAAAGGAGTAACATTTGTCTCCATCTTTGTAAAAGCTGCTATGTGGGGTAGACCCCTCACCCAGAGCATCCTTGCCTTCAGGCTCCCTATCCTCACTACTGTCTTTCCCTTGTTACCCACACATGCATGCCCTACTTGGCCCAACCTCCTTCCAGACCCTCTGCTTACCATGCTCTCCCCTGACAACCTGGCCTACACACCAGGCCAGAGCCATCAGTCTCAGCAGGACTCACTGCCTTCTCTGAAGCCTTTGGTACTTTCCCATCCTAAGGCAGTTTCATGATCCTCAACTTCTCATGGCATCAAGTACCACTCCATGGACTGTCCCGGCACCTTCAATAGGCTCCTCCACAGACCCCTGTCACAGAATGTTCTTTCCTAACTGGGGCCTCCTGCTCTAACGTCCTCTGTCCTTCACTGGATTCATCTTTGTCCAGTCACATCCTTTAAGGCCAAACTCAAGTGTCATCTCTTCTTTGAGCCCTTCTCCCACTGTCCCATCTCTGATGAGCCCTCCCGTCTCATGTGCGTTGCCTGCAGCACGGACGCGGAACTTGGCAAGCCCTACCTTGTTATCAATGAGGAACCTGGGCTCTTACTTGTTCATGTTCCTCTTGCACTTACTCTACGCCAAGTAAACATTTGTTGATGCTGATCTGCACAGTTCTTAAACTTCTTATGGGTGAGCCTGCTGCCAAGTAAATCTTCAAGCTCACAATTCAGTTTTACCTATGTTTATCTGATATGAGCAAGAGGGGAAGTACAGAGAAGAGACATCCTGCCTCATTCTTCTGAAAATGTTTAGACTCCAGTCAGGAGTAAATGAAAGATAGGAGTCACAAATAAGACATCAAACTACTAGTTTTAAACTCTGTGAACAGACTACGTGGCCAGTACCATTGTTTATTCTAACACTATAAAATATACGTCTAGCAAGAAAAAGCCAAAGAAAAACAAGAGAGGAAAGAAAGAAAAATGGGACTAGAAAGGGGTGGGACAGAATTTATTTTAAATGACTAAGAAAATCTTACATCTTTTCAATGAACTTAGTAATCAGTGTATCATGGGAGATGGAGGAAGATCATTTTCTCTCCCTACACACACACATACACACACACACATACACACAATCTATTTTTGTCTGGTTTGCCATTTCTGTGACTGGTATGTAATAGTTCCTCTCTAGATGGCTCACAGTTCATTAAGAGGTTGCTCAATTTATTAGGAACCAATCATGCATTTATACATTCTTTTATCTGAAGTGCACTTTTAAATGTTAGACCATACACTAATCAAGTTGAACATGATAATGAGAGCACATTCACATTGTTAAGGGAAATGACCCAATGCACTTAGAGTGAAGACATATTTGAACTACAATTTGCACTTTTTATCGCAATATTGAAGAATCCCAGCAAGGGTCAGGATGCTGTTGGCAACTGCCTTGGGAGGATTCGATTAGCTTCATATGTAGAGGCAGATGGTCTTCACGTCGCTGTCACTTTGCTTTCTATTTGAGAAAATACAGCAAGAAGACAAAGCAGAATTTGAAACAAGCAAAAGAGAATTTTGTAGAATGACCATGAGTCAAGTTTTCCTCAGTTTTAAGTCGTGGAGAGAGAAGTAGCTGTGTGGGATGGCCTCAAATTGTTGAGAGTTTGAATTTGGAACACATTTTGGTGCATGGTTTTCAGATGGATGGAGTTTGCTTTAAAAGCAGTCGCAAAGCCACACTATAGAGGCGTCACTCAGGAGAAGCTGGAAGAATGTCTGTTTCTGCCATTGGGCTCCACTGCCATATATCCCAGGGCATGCTGGGATTGAATCTCTTGAAGCTCAGATCCAAGAACAGGAATTTGAACCAAGCTGGCAAGGAAGGGGACGAGTAGTTAAGGACTTGGTTTCTCTCCTGTTTATTAAACAAATATGCTGAGCGAGTATCTTAGGCTAGGTAGAGACAGTTGGTAAATCTGAAATAATGTAACCTTACATAAAATTTATTTTAAGAATTAATTATATTTTGGGACATTTGAGAACGAGTTGATTTTGCTGCATAAATGCTTGTTGAGCAAGGCAAAGAAGACAAAGAGGAATAGGCTCAATGTATGTGTGTGTGTGCTTGTGTGTTAGAGAGAGAGCAGAGCGGGGGGAGGGGGGAGATTCATTTTCACTCTAGGGAGCTTCTGGAACCAGTCTCTCTCCTTGTCTCTACATTGTCATGTAATTGCCATCACCAGGTAATACTTATCAAGCACCCTGGAGAGCTTGGCTCTGCTGACCATTTTGTACTTGCTTAAAACATCCTAATCACTGCCAAGCAGAAGCTTATGAGTTGCTGAAGAACTTACAATGAATCCAGATGAGCAATATCAAGCGACTATGCTGTGTAATGGGACACGCTTTAAGCAGGAAGAGCTATCAGGCTGTCTCAGTTTAAATTCTCCAGGCCTCAGTTTGGCCAGCTGGGCCATAGTTTCTAAGGCCGCTTCAACTCTGACATTCTATTAGTCTAATTTACTATTTTACAATAGTTTTCATTTAGGACCAAATTTTTTAGAGCCAAAAAATTCTAATATATATCAAGGACATTATTGTAAGTATGACATTTTAAACATTAAGTGCCTTTCTTGTATTATCTCATTTCCTCTTCATAACACCCACAACTAACTGTTGGGATTCTTATTGGGCTGATGAGAAAAATAAAATGCCCATGACCACAAAGACAGTGGTAGAGGTAGAGGTCTAAATTTGCATTGACTGAATCCCACAGTCATTGCAAATTTAGACCCCCCACCTAAATGAGTATAGTGGGGGTCTATACTGAGACCCCCACTGAGGTCTCAGTGAGTGAGCTATACTGCCCCCCTCTTTCCTCTAACAGGCAACAGTGTCATTTACTGTGTATTTTATAAAATAGCAGAAACTCAGAGCATCCTGCTTTGGAGTGCTGCTCCATCTGAGGGCTTTGGGACTTAGTAAAACATTTGAAGAGAAGTGAAAAGCAAAGGAGAAAAGGAAAGATATACCCGTTTGAATGCAGAGTTCCAAAGAATAGCAAGGAGAGATAAGAAAGCCTTCCTCAGTGATCAGAGCAAAGAAATAGAGGAAAACAAGAGAATGGGAAAGACTAGAGATCTCTTCAAGAAAATTAGAGATACCAAGGGAACATTTCATGCAAAGATGGGCTCAATAAAGGACAGAAATGGTGTGGACCTAACAGAGGCAGAAGATATTAAGAAGAGGTGGCAAGAATACACAGAAGAACTGTACAAAAAAGATCTTCATGACCCAGATAATCAAGATGGTGTGATCACTCAAACTCACCTAGAGCCAGACATCCTGGAATGCAAAGTCAAGTGGGCCTTAGAAAGCATCACTACGAACAAAGCTAGTGGAGGTGATAGAATTTCAGTTGAGCTATTTCAAATCCTGAAAGATGATGCTGTGAAAGTCCTGCACTCAATATGCCAGCAAATTTGGAAAACTCAGCAGTGGCCACAGGACGGGAAAATGTTAGTTTTCATGCCAATCCCAAAGAAAGGCAATGCCAAAGAATGCTCAAACTACCACACAATTGCACTCATCTCACACGCTAGTAAAGTAATGCTCAAAATTCTCCAAGCCAGGCTTCAGCAATACATGAACAGTGAACTTCCAGATGGTCAAGCTGGTTTTAGAAAAGGCAGAGGAACCAGAGATCAAATTGCCAACATCTGCTGGATCATGGAAAAAGCAAGAGAGTTCCAGAAAAACATCTATTTCTGTTTTATTGACTATGCCAAAGCCTTTGATTGTGTGGATCACAATAAACTGTGGAAAATTCTGAAAGAGATGGGAATACCAGACCACCTGCCCTGCCTCTTCAGAAACCTATATGCAGGTCAGGAAGCAACAGTTAGAACTGGACATGGAACAACTGACTGGTTCCAAATAGGAAAAGGAGTATGTCAAGGCTCTATATTGTCACCCTGCTTATTTAACTTATATGCAGAGTACATCATGAGAAGCACTGGACTGGAAGAAGCACAAGCTGGAATCAAAATTGCTGGGAGAAATATCAATAACCTCAGATATGCAGATGATACCACTTTTACGGCAGAAAGTGAAGAAAAACTAAAGAGCCCTTGATGAAAGTGAAAGAGGAGAGTGAAAAAGTTGGCTTAAAGCTCAACATTCAGAAAACTAAGATCATGGCATCCAGTCCCACTACTTCATGGCAAATACATGGGGAAACTGGCTGACTTTATTTTCCTGGGCTCCCAAATCACTGCAGATGGTGATTGCAGCCGTGAAATTAAAAGACACTTACTCCTTGGAAGGAAAGTTATGACCAACCTAGACAGCGTATTAAAAAGCAGAGACATTACTTTGTCAACAAAGGTCTGTCTAGTCAAGGCTATGGTTTTTCCAGTAGTCATGTATGGATGTGAGAGTTGGACTATAAAGAAAGCTGAGTGCCGATGAATTGATGCTTTTGAACTGTGGTGCTGGAGAAGACTCTTGAGAGTCCCTTGGCCTGCAAGGAGATCCAACCAGTGAATCCTAAAGGAAATCAGTCCTGGGTGTTCATTGGAAGGACTGATGTTGAAGCTGAAACTCCAATCCTTTGGCCACCTGATGGAAGAGCTGACTCATTTGAAAAGACCCTAATGCTGGGAAAGATTGAGGGCAGGAGGAGAAGGGGAAGACAGAGGATGAGATGGTTGGATGGCATCACAGACTCAATGGACATGGGTTTGGGTAGACTCTGGGAGTTGCGTGCTGTGGTTCATGGGGTTGCAAAGAGTCAGACATGACTGAGCAACTGAACTGAACTGAACTGAAAACATTTGATGTTCTAGTACCTCCTTGTCATGGTTTCACTAGCCACCAACTCTAACACAAAAATGTCATTTCCACAATCCTTTTGATTCCAGAAAATTATCTAGGTCACTAACTATGTCAGCTGTCGTAATGCAGCAACTAATTCCTCCCAAAACAGAAAACTCTTTTTCAGAATCGCCACTGGCAATAAAGCTGACCTAGACCATCCATCCTCTCTTAGCTAGAAATTCATCACTATATAGAAAATAATTTTGTTCTTCCCAAACCTTCAGCCACCAGTGGGTTTGTTTTCTCCTTCTGCATATTATGTTGAAGTTGCTGCTTGGAAAATAACCAATAATTATTTATTTATGTATTTATTTCTGAAACTGTGATAATCCAGTCAAACTGCCTTGGAAATTTCTGACAAGTTTGTTTGCTTGAAAGTCCATAAAGTTGATCCTTCAATATTTTGCTTTTGATGAATTTTTCTAAAAATTTTTGTTCAAAAAGAGATCTTTATAATTCCTCCAAATGGAGTCTCCTGTGCTTTTTTTTTCTGATTTTGTTAACAAAATCTTCAGCTTTTCTTCTTCATCTCTCTGATTCTTTGCTCTACATTGTTCTTTCTCTTTCAGTCTGGTTACACATGTACTACATGTCATTTTTGGAAAATCAGAAATTGTAAATGAGCACAAGAAGAGGAAGATGAGGAGAAAGAAGGGGGAAAAGGAGAGAAGAGAAAATGAGCCGTGTTTCAGTTCTTTAGTGTGTATGCCCTCTTCCCAACCATATAAATTGCACACATATTTTTAGGAAAATAAAGCTATACTATTTTAACAGCTTTATTGATGAATAATGTTTGACACATTGACATATAATAAATTGCATACTTTAAAAGTATACAATTAATGTGCTGACTGTGTATACACCTCTGAAGTCATCACCACAGTTAAGATAGTGAACGGATCCATCACCTACTACATTTTCTCATGCTCAATTGTAATCCCTCTACCCTGCCTCCTCTCCCACAGTTCCATTTTCAGGCAACAATAGATCTGCTTTTGTCATTATGTACTACTTTAAATTCTCTAGAATTTTGTGTAAATGGTATCATACATTATATATCCTTCTCTTCTGGCTTCTTCCACTCAGCATAATTATCTTGAGATTCACCCATGTTGTAGCAGAGTCAGTAGTTTATTCCTTTTCATTGCTGAGTAGAACTCTATTGTATGGATATACTGCAGTTTGTTTCTTCTTTTACTTCTTATGCTTATTTGGTTTGCTCCCTCTTCAGCCTCTCATAAATAAAGCTTCCATGAATATTGATTACAAGTCTTTGTAGGACATATGTTTTATTTCTCTGGGGTAAATGAATAGGAATGGGAATAACTAAATCATATGTCAGCTGAGTGTTTAATTTTTTAAGAAACTGCCAAATTGTTTCTAAGTACTTACGCCACTTTTCATTCCTACCAGCAGTATATGAGAGTTCTAGTTCCTCCATATTTTTTCTAACACTTGGTGTGCTCAGTTTAAAAAGCTTTAGCTATTTTAGTGTGTGTGTGTGTATGTATATATATATAATGGTGTCTCCCTGTTTTTAATTTGCATTTCCTAATGACTAAAGTTGTTGAGCGTTCTTTTGTGTGCTTATTTGCTATCACATACCTTCTTTGTAACTGTTGTTTAGTTGCTAAGTCGTGTCCGACTCTTTTGCAACCCCATAGACTGTAGACCGCCAGGCTCCTCTGTTCATGGAATTTTCCAGGCAAGAATACTGGAGTGGGTAGCCATTTCCTTTACCAGGGGATCTTCCCTATCCAGGGATCAAACTCAAGTTTCCTGCATTGGCAGGCAGATTGTTTACCACTGAGTCACCTTCTTCACTCATTTTAAAAAACTGGGTCATTTCCTTATTGCTGAATTTTGAGAGTTCTTATTCTGAAATGCAAGTCCTTTATCAGATATATGACTTGCAAATATTTTCTCCAAATCTATGGCTTTTCTTTTCCTTCTCTTAACAGTATCATTTGTAGAGCTAACTTTTTTCATTTTGATGAAGTCAATTTATTAAGTTTTTAATTCTTTGGTGTCATATATAAGAAACACCAGCAAAGAACAATTAGAAACTGACATTATTGTTTTTTTAAACCTATTTAAAACAGGATAGAATAATCTGATTAAAAACCTGAAAGATCTGTGCATTAAAAACTGCAAAAAACTGAGAGAGATTTTAAAAAGACCTAAATAAACTGATACAAGAGTCACATTCTTGGGTCAGAAAACTCAATATCATTAAGGTGTTAATTCTCCTCAAATTTATCTAAAGATTCAAAGTAATCCCAGCCAAAATCCCAGCAGGCTTTTTAATAGGATTTGACAAGCTATTCGTGATGTTCATATGGAATGAAATGCAAAGGACCTAGAATAATCAAACTCTGCTAAGAACAAACGTGGAGAAGTAGCATCACCTGACTTCAAAATTTATCATAAAAATACAATAAGAAAGACAGCGTGCTATTGGTAAAAAGCAAATATAACAGAAGAGAGATTCCAATAATAGAGCAATGCAGATGTGGGCAAGATTTTTTACAAAGACATAAAGTAGAGGAAGGATAGTATTTTCAACAAATGATGCTGGAACAATTGAGTATCTATAAGAGAGAGGAAGAGAGAGAGAACTTTGATGCATATCTCAAACCATATAAAAATTAACTTAAACTGGGTGATAAAGATAAAGAAAAAATTTTAACTGTAAAATTTCTAGAAAAAAATATAGGAGAAAATCTTTACAACTTTGGGTTAGATAAAGGTTTCTTAAGCTAGAAGCTGAAATTATTGATCGAGACCTTTTTTCTTCTCCAATACAGGCGTTTAGTTCAATGAATTCCTCTGCCCTCACCCAGCCCTTGCCAAGTACTGCTTTAGCAGCATACTACAAATTCTGATATGCTGTATTTTTGTTTTCATTTAATCCAAAATATTTGATAATTTCCCTTTTGATTACTTCTTTGACCCATGGATTATTTAGACTTTATAGTAATATTTATAACACACAATGTGGTCATATTTATATGTTATGCTATGCTAAGTCACTTCAGTCATGTCCGACTCTGTGGGACCGCATAGACGGCAGCCCCCCAGGCTCCGCCGTCCCTGGGATTCTCCAGGAAAGAACACTGGAGTGGGTTGCCATTTCCTTCTCCAATGCAAGAAAATGAAAAGTGAAAGTGAAGTCACCCAGTCGTGTCCAACTCCTAGCGACCCCATGGACTGCAGCCCACCAGGCTCCCCCGCCCATGGGATTTTCCAGGCAAGAGTACTGGAGTGGGGTGCCATTGCCGCCCCCTATACACTTGAAAAGAATGTATATCCTGCCGCTCTTGGGTGGAATGCTTTCTAAATGTCAATTAGGTCAAGTTGGTAGGTAGTGTTGTTCAAATAGTCTATATCCTTACTTATTTCCTGTCTACTTATTCTATTGATTGTTGAAAGAAGGCAGTTGAAACATCTGACTCTTACCAAATTTGTCTATTTCTCCTTGAAGTCATTTCAATTTTCACTTCATGTATTATGCAGAAATGTGATCCAGGACATAAACATTTAGAATTGTTTGTCCTTTTAATGAATCCTTTATCATTATTAAATGTCTTTTTTATCCCTGGTAATATTTTTGTTCTGAAATCTACATTGTCTGACAGTAAATATAAGCATTTCAGCTTTCATTTGAATGCTGTTAATGTGGTATATTTTTTCATTTTTAAACTTTTAACTCATTTGTGTTTTTATATTTAAAATGCATTTCCTGTAGACAACATAGAGTCTTGCCTTTTAAATACATTCCAACAATCTCTGTCTTTTAATTGGGGGATTGAGACTATTTGCATTTAATGTGATTTTGATAGGATTAAGTTTAAATCTGTCATCTTGCTATTTTCTATTTGTCCTATATGTCCCTGTTTTCCTTTTCCTCTTCTTCAGCCTTCTTGTTGATTAATTAATATTTTTGTAATTACATCTTATCAACTTTGTTGGCTTATTAGCTATAACTTTTTGGTTCTTTACTTTGTTGTTCACTTCAGTGTTTACAATGAACTCATCACAGTCTGCCTTCAAATTATATTAAAGCACTTAACATACAGTATAAAAACCTTACAATCCTATGCTTCTGTTGCTTCCCTCCTGACCTTTGTGCTATTGTTGGTATACATTTCACTTTTACATGTCCTTTTACATTTTACTTGTTTACACCCCCCACACTATATTGTTGTGTTTTTGTTTAAACAGTCAACTATTTTTTAAAGTTCTTTTAAAGATATTTAACTATTTAGAAAAATACCTTCTGTGTTCTAGTTACCATATCTGGTGCTCTTCATTGCTTTGTCTAGAGCCACATTTCCATCTGGAATCATTTTCTCTTTGACAACAGGATTTTTTTTTTTTTAACATTCCTTATAGTGTGGTCTGCTAGTAATGAATTCTTTCAGCTTTTTTATGTCAGAAAATGCCTTTATTTTGTTTTCACTCTTGAAAGATCTTGTTGCATATAGGATACAAATGGGCAGTTTTTTTTCCTCACTACTTCAAAGATCCACTGTCTTTTTGCTTGCATTTCTTCTGCAGGAAATCGTCCGTCATCCCTATCTTTGCTCCTTTGTGTGTAACATCTCTCTCTCTTTTTCTGGCTTCCTTTAAGATTTTCTTTTTATCCTTGATTTCGAACAATATGATTATGATATGACTTGATGATGTTCTTGTTTCTTTGAGTGCTTGGGTTTGTTGGATTTCTTTCATTCCTGTGTATATAAATTTCATCAAAGCTGAAAGTTTTCTGAACAGTTTCTTCAAATATTTATATATATATATCTTTTTTTTTTAATCCATCTCTCCCTCCTGTTTTAGAGCTTCCACTTACATATATATTGGTCTGCTCCAAGTTGTTCCACAGCTACCAATGCTCTGCTCATATTTTTTAAATTCCCCTTTCATTCTGTTTTAGTTTGATAATTTCTATTGCTGTGTCTTCAAGTTTACCATTCCTTTCTTACGTAATGTGTAATCTGTCAACAGTATGTTTAAAAAATATAACCTTAGACATTGTATATTTAATCCCCCGAAGATTAATTGGAGTCTTTTTTTTTCATATCTTCCTCATCTCCACTTAAATTTTTGAACATATGGGACACAATTGTAGCAGCTCTTTTAGAGTCCTTGTCTCCCAATTCTAACATCTGTGCCATCTCTGAATCAGTTTTGATTGATTTTTCTCCTCATTACAAGTTGTATTTTCTTTCTTCTTTTCATCCCTGGTAATTTTGACTAGGGCTTCCCTGGTGCTGCAGAGGGTAAAGCATCTGCCCACAATGCGGGAGACCCAGGTTTGATCCCTGGGTTGGGAAGATCCCCTGGAGAAGGAACTGGCAACCCACTCCAGTACTCTCGCCTTGAAAATATCATGGACGGAGAAGGCTGGTAGGCTATAGTCCATGGGGTCACAAAAAGTCAGACACAACTGAGCAATTTCACTTTCCCTGGTGGCTCAGATGGTAAAGAATCTGCCTGCAAAGCAGGAGACCTTGGTTTGAACCCTAGACTAGATGCCAGACTTTGTGAGTTTACCTGCTGTGTACATCTATAAACAATGTTGAATTTTGTAACATAGGTAGCATAGTTGAAATAGTTTGATTCTTTTAGGTCTTGCTTTGAAGGTCTACCATGCAGTACTAGGGGAGTGCTCTGTCTAGGGCTAATTATTGCCTATTACTGAAGCATTTTGTATACTCTACCCAAGGCTCTATGGATCATGAGATTTGTTTTTTAGTCTTTCTAGAAGAAACAGGTATTATTCCTGGCCTGGTTTGTATATCAGGCATGATTCTCTCTAATCCTTTTGAGTGGTTCTTTCCCTTTCTCTCAGTTTCTTCGTATGCATGCACCAATCAGCTGAATACTCAAGACTGATCTTCTGCATATTTCCAAAATTCTCTCTCTGTGCAATGCTCTGCTTTCAAGTGTTCTTTCCTGAAAACCCTAGCCATCTTAATGCCCTTGTACTACTCTCTCTTCCATCTCTGCAACTCATGGAATCCACTAGGTTTTTTTCTCTTGGCACTGTGATCTAGAAATTCTATCACAGTAAATTAAGATGGTAGTAGGGCTCAGCTCATAATGTACAGTATCTTGAAAATTGTTCATATATTTTGTCCATTTTTTGTTTTTTTCTGGCAGGAGAGTAAATCTGATTCTTGCTTAGTCCTTGGCCAGAACAGAATTTCCTACACACTATTTTTGAAATCTGACATTTTTACTCTAAAATATTTAAATAATTTATTTTGAAACCAATAAATAATACCTATAATGTTGTTTTAAGTGGCCACATAGTATTCCACCATTTGGACAGACCAGAACTTTCTAAACCAGTCTTATATTATTGAACATTTATATTTTCTCCAATTTTTCCTTCATTACATACAGTCTTAGTACAAATGTTTTGAAGCTAAAGATTTATAAACTTCTCTAATGGTAACAGAAATTCCTAGAAATGGATACTTTGGATCAAAGTTATACACATCTCTGATAAATTTGGTATATTTTGTCAAACTGCCCTCCAGAACGTTTGTATATTTTTGTTTATTTTAACTCATTTCTTTGCTCATTTGTTACTATATCTCATTTTTCTCCTCTTAGTCTTTTTCTTGATTTTTTTTTTGTCCACAGTATTTTTTAATAAAATCCTAGTTTATGTTTTCTCAGAAAAGGAAGGGAAAGCCATGTAGACTAAAAATACAACTTTATTCAGCCTGCTTTCATGACCTCCAGAAATGTAGCAAACTTGATTCCAGACCCTGTTGTCTCCAGCTGGTGTTGGCTGTCTGGTGTCTGCTCTCCCACAGTTCTCCTTTCCAAGATCAAGCTTTATGGCTCAGCTAAAGAAAACTGTCACCACTCTGGGAAAACAGCAGGGTAACATATACTTCTAGAGCGAGCCAGACACTGGAGCATGACAGAGACTGTTTGGTGCAGCAGAAGCAGGCTGGCTTGGAGGGATGGTTTGTTCTTTTCTCATAACTCTTTCCTGTCTCCTAAATGTGCTACGACTAACCTTCATGTTGTAACTCTGAGAGAGACTGAGAAACCTACAAGAGGTTCATGCCTCCCTCCCAGCTGGGGGAAGGACTGAATTCTTGGCAAAAAAAGAGGAGATCTAAGAGCCACCAAGGGAAGAAACGTGGCCTGAGAATGAAAGATTAATGATGGTGCCTCACTCACAGGCAGCTCCAAGTGAAACTGAATTTTGAAGTCCACAAGCAAATGACAACGTGGCAACACAAGGCTAATTGCTACTTTCTTTTTAAAAATCCCCCAAATATTCTGTACTTATGAGAGATTCTTTGTAAAATTTTAAATTGCTTTAGTGATTATCATGAAAAGATGGTGGGTCCTTGTTTTATTTACTTCTGTAACAACTGGTGGAAAAACATCTAATGTATTTTACTTATTTTTTTTATTATTTTTTAAAATAAAATTTAAAAAAACCACTAGAGTATAGTTGGCTTACAGTATTGTATTAGTTTTAGGTGTAGAGCAAAGTGATTCATTTATACATATGCATATATAATTTCCTTATTCTTAATTACAAGACATGTACACCTTTTGGGAGGCAAGAAGTTCTGGAATAGTTAGTGCAGCGGAGTCACAGCATGGAGTAGGTTGGGAGATGAAAAAGGCCTTTGGAGTAAGACACATGTGTTCGTTCAGAGACAATTTATTCAAATATTAACGTTTTTCCTAGAAGGGCAACAGAAGACGTTGGTAGGTATGCTCTGTCTAATCAAAGACCTTCATCTCTGTTCCATCTGCCCAGACAGAATCTCCTAAAAGCTTAGTTCGTTCTGGGCACCAACCGTAAGTCAAACTTTGGAGTTCTTAGTGGAGGCCAAACCTCCCAGAAATCGGGGTTCTCTCAAGAAATGGTGGCCACAGTCATGGATATGTTGTAAAAGAGAAGCCACACAAGGGAGGAAAGGTGATGAGCATGATAAAACCAGTGGCCCTTCATATTAGAGGCTGTATATGGTCCCAAGTGGGCTTCCCTGGTGGCTCAGATGGTAAAGGATCTGCCTGCAGGGCAGGAGACCTGGGTTTGATCTCTTTGTTGGGAAGAACCCCTGGAGAAGGGAATGGCACCCTACTCCAGTATTCTTGTCTGGAGAATTCCATGGACAGAGGAGCCTGTTGCGCTGCTGTGGGGTAGCTACCATGCTGCCATGGGGTAGCAAAGAGTTGGACACAACTGAGCGACTAACACACACATGTGCTCATGCACACACACACACACAACCCCAAGCACCACAGGGTCTGTGGGCAACTGCTTAACAGAACCCAGATGGACTCTCAGTAAGGAGTCCAGTTTTTGACCATGTCCCATCATTAAGGAGCAGATAACATTGTACATGCGGTAAGATTAGAAAAGATTTTTGCAGAGAGGCATAAAAAATTAGCATTGAATGGAGGGAAAAGCTCATTTGAAGTAAGGTGTTCCTGGGTTTAACAAGACAAAAATTATGCTCAAGAGACCTGGCCTGTATGGGGCACCTGGAAGCACATTCCCACTTTCTCAGGAGAGAAAGGAGGAGAAGATGAGGGAGAAGAAGCAAGATGTGCTCTCACAGAAGAGCCCCAGATGGACATGGGATGACCGGGCTGCTGTGGGTCTGCCTTAGTGCCAGGACTTGTGGTCAAGCAGGTCTAAGCACCCATCTTCACCTACATAGACTTGGTCAGTGGCTGTGCCCACCCATTTACTACCATTGTGGAGTAGACAGCCGGACAGCCCCCATCACTAAATTGTGCCTGGTGGCTGAAGATGCTGGGCTTGCTCCTGAGATGGCCAAGCACACCTCCAGCTCTGTCAGGGTCCCGCCTGGCTCCAAGCTCCAGGAGGGAAATCTCATGGGTGCTGTTCATGGAGGACTCCTGGGAACGCCTTTGACTCAGTGACACAGAAACTCACCCTCCTGGTTTCTGTGAGTGGAAAAGTGTTTTTGTTTTTTTTTTAAACTACATCCATACTGAGACTCTAACATGGTTCATGAAAAAGCAAAAATTTTCCTGAAAGGAAGAAGAAATGAGAATAGTTCCAGAAGGAACCATTCTGACTCTCTGGAAAAATAAGCCCAATTAGGAACCTTTTTTCTCTACTATTAGCAGAGCTACTCTGAGGAAAAGACTGCACACCTTAATGGTGATAGAGTCAGAGTCAGGACAGGAGGATATCAGATCCTTATAAACAGTCCTGTGCATTCCCTTGCCTGGGTTTTGCCATGGCTGCATAGTGCCAAGGTAGCATGGATGGTTGAGGAAGAACAACATTGGATAGCTTTTTATGAACATTCTAAACTCTATTATAAAGAAAGAAACTCAGGCATGCCTGGGACATTCTGCCTTCCCAAATCACAGCTTTGTAGAGATGGAATTCCATCCTAAGCCTGGCAAACTCCAGCAGAACACTCTGCTGGGTGCCTCAGTAGTCCCCTGCATGCATGCATTCCAAGTTGCACAGTTGTGTCTGACTCTGTGCAACCTTATGGACTGTAGCCCACCAGGCTCCTCTGTCCATGGGGTTCTCCAGGCAAGAATACTGGAGTGGGTTGCCATGCCCTCCTGCAAGGGATCTTCCCATCCTAGGGATCAAACCCGAGGCTGTTATGTCTCTTGCATTGGCGGGTAGGATCACTAGCATCACCTAGGAAATCCCCTAGCATCCCAGCTACCCAGCCTCAAAGTCTCTAGTGTTTGACTCATGTTCCATCCTGTTCAATTCCACTTCTCCTTTCTCCAAAACCAGCAAAAGCTTCTCTCATTCATTGGGAGAGTGTCATTTCAGTTCAGTTCAGTCACTCAGTCGTACACCAGGCCTCCCTGTTCATCACCAACTCCCAGAGTCCACCCAAACCCATGTCCACCAGTCAGTGATGCCATCCAACCATCTTATCCTCTGTCATCACCTTCTCCTCCTGCCCTCAATCTTTCCCAGCATCAAGGTCTTTCCCAATGAGTCAGCTCTTTGCATCAGGTGGCCAAAGTACTGG
This sequence comes from Bos grunniens, assembly GCF_055505025.1. NCBI lineage: Eukaryota > Metazoa > Chordata > Mammalia > Artiodactyla > Bovidae > Bos > Bos grunniens. The sequence continues at coordinate 113,812,176 of NC_141166.1, read as the reverse complement.
AGTTTCAGCTTCAACATCAGTCCTTCCAATGAACACCCGGGACTGATCTCCTTTAGGATGGACTGGTTGGATCTCCTTGTAGTCCAAGGGACTCTCAAGAGTCTTCTCCAACACCACAGTTCAAAAGCATCAATTCTTCAGCGCTCAGCTTTCTTCACAGTCCGACTCTCACATCCATACATGACCACTGGAAAAACCATAACCTTGACTAGATGGATCTTTGTTGACAAAGTAATATCTCTGCTTTTTAATACACTGTCTAGGTTGGTCATAACTTTCCTTCCAATGAGTAAGCATCTTTTAATTTCATGGCTGCAATCACCATCTGTAGTGATTTTGGAGTCCAGAAAAATGAAGTCTGACACTGTTTCCACTGTTTCCCCATCTATTTCCCATGAAGTGGTGGGACCAGATGCCATGATCTTCGTTTTCTGAATGTTGAGCTTTAAGCCAACTTTTTCACTCTCCTCTTTCACCTTCATCAAGAGGCTTTTTAGTTCCTCTTCACTTTCTGCCATAAGGGTGGTGTCATCTGCATATCTGAGGTTATTGATATTTCTCCCGGCAATCTTGATTCCAGCTTGTGTCTCTTCCAGTCCAGCATTTCTCATGTTGTACTCTGCATATAAGTTAAATAAACAGGGTGACAATATACAGCCTTGACGAACTCCTTTTCCTATTTGGAACCAGTCTGTTTTCCATGTCCAGTTCTAACTGTTGCTTCCTGACCTGAATACAAATTTCTCAAGAGGCAGATCAGGTGGTCTGGTATTCCCATCTCTTTCAGAATTTTCCACAGTTTATTGTGATCCACACAGTCAAAGGCTTTGAAGCCAGAACTCTGATTCCTCTAAATTGGAGGTGTTCCAGAAATTCATGGGGACAAATGAATTGTCCAAATGATGGCAGATGAAGGGGGCACAAGTGATGTTTAATGAGAGTGAGGGACAGGATATCTGGCCCTATATGGTGAAAGATTGCTGCACAGCCTGCTTGACTCACAAATATCTCCCACTGGACATTCACACAAGAGAAAAATACATTCACAATTATCTGAGGATAGAACTTACCCTCTTTTTAAAAAAAAAACTCATTTATGAGTAAACATAAAGTCCTTTCCATAGTTTTAGTAATGTTCTATTTTTATATAATATTGTGTAAATCACGAGAAGTCTGCACTTTTAGAAAGTCACACCACCAGTTGCAAAACATAGCTCCTGGTATTGAATGGGCCCGTGCAACAACTCACCACTCTCTCCAGCTGTGCTTGTAGTTTTCACGCTCACCATGATGCCACATATAGTTGATAGCAGTGTTTGGAACTAAGCATCTGTATATTGAAATACATCTCAGGTTATCATATATTACTTGCCTTTTATTATGCTTTTGTATTAGACTTAGACGATTCATAGTCTTTAAAAAAATTCTGTGTCTAGGTAGGCTGAATGTCCTTTCAAGATAATAAAGGAGGAGAATTACATGAAATTCATCATGAGATGGGACATTGGCATTGATAAATTGATACAGTTGAGATGAACTGGCTTAGAAGTTCTGGAAGGGTTCTTTGGAAGCTCTCATCAGGGTTCTTTATGGCTATACATGTGCTTTATCAGCAAGAACAAGAGGGTTACATAACTTCATTAAGCCCTTTTCTTGGTTTTTCTGTCTCTCCTCTCTCCTCCCTCTTCCTGAATTTTGATTGCTATCCACTGTTTGGTGGTCTTCCCTGGTGGCTCAGAGGGAAAAGAATCTGCCTGCAAAGCAGGAGACCCGGGTGTGATCCCTGGATTGGGAAGTTCCCCTGGAGAAGGGAATGGCTACCCACTCCAGTATTTTTGCCTGGAAAATCCCATGGACAAAGGAGCCTGGAGGGCTACAGTCCATGGGGTCGCAAAGAGTCGGACACGACTGAGCGACTAACACACTATTGGGTACAGCTTTGGCTGTTCTGTCAATGATCTTGCTGGTTTCCTGCCTCAGGTGAGAAGCAATTTTCATGCCTTCCCAGTCTGTTTTCCACGCCCTTGTGCTGTGTTTCCAGTGTGAGTTCGAACAGTTGGAATGCAGCTGAGGGTACACAGTTGACTCATTTTGAAGAATGTGGAAAATCTATATATTTTACATTTGCAGCACCAGTGCCTCCTGCTTTCCTGTGGGCTGGTATAGATAATGGGACATTGGGGGACCCCCATATTTTGCCTTTTATTTGGAGCCTTTCAAACAAAACTGTTGCTTCTTTTTCATTTTAACCACCTCTCCAGTTTTAAATTTTATCTCTGATTTAAGCTAACATCCTACCTCATTTCTGCCTGTGATATGACTATTTTGTACAGTGCAAAAGAAGGGCCTGGTGAGATAAATAGGAATGTATATCTACAATTTCAGTTTTAAAGAAATTGCTGCTTTTCTTAGGTTAAAACTACTACCACAGTATTTACTCAGTTTTCCAATTATAATTCTGATCTTCATGGTAGAATTTTAACTTGCATAGCTGGAAAAGCAGTTCAACATCGTTTCTCTTCATTTATGTCCATGTTGTATTATTTCAACATAATCACACTATCGTTGAATGATTTATGTTTATAGTATGCCATTTATATTTGAAAATGTGCATATAGATATTGCAATAATTCTGACAACTGCATTTTACTCTATTTTCAGTGGCAGGAAAATGTAATATTCCACCACATTGAGTTACAAAAGCTACATAGTGTAAGCTTACTGGAACATTTATTCTGTGCCTAATCTGTGCACTGACAAAATTTTTCATTGTTGTTGGGAAATTAAGACTATAACAAGCCTTACATTGGTATATATGTAACAATCTTACATTTCCAGTGGTTAAAGCTGACATAATAAATAATTCATTTTTTCTGTCTTTGTTAGAGGAATGATTAAAAATGAATCAAGCAATTTACATTAGTATTTGAGTTCTGCTAATTGCATAGAACTGTATCTTTCAATGGAGGTATAATCTATGTTTTTATACTTCTTTTCAGAGACAGACTGCAATAGTAGAGGCAGCTCAAACTGTCTATGTGATATTCTAAGCATTTACTGTTTGGAGCAGATAAAGTCAATTATGCTGAGGGAGGATCCATTTGTGAACTGGAAAAACAGATCTGGGTCTAAAATTTTCTAGACTATCAGAAGATTTAGTAATAGCAAAAAAACCATTTCCAATGACTACAGAACTCTTCTGGTTATCATTGCTAAACAACAAATTACCCCATGGTTTCTACAGTCAGGAATTCAGGAAAGGCTGGGTCATGCAGTTCTCTCTTGCGGTTGCAGACAGTGGCTGGAGTCACTCACTTCCAGTGGGGTGCCCGGAACAGCTAGGCTCTCATTTCTCTCCCTTCTCTCATGGTCTTGGGCTTTTTCACGTGTTCTCTCCCTGAGGATTAGTTGGGCTTCCTCACAGCATGGTGGCCTTGGAGCAGTTGGACTGTTTGCATAGCAGTTCAGGATTCCAAAGTCAGTATTTGAGGAATGAGGCAGAAGCTGCCTGCTTCCTACAACCTAGCCTCAGAAACCACACAGTCACACCCACTTCATTCTATTGGTTATAACCAAATAAAAAACCTGCCCAGGTTCATGGAGAGGGGACATTCTTTCCATACTTCCATACTTCCAGAAGTATGGAAAGAAATGTCCATGATACACTGAAAGTGAGGATGTGGGGTGTGTGCTTGGTGTGCATGCTAACAACCCTGCTCTGCCTGGGAAGCCCTCCTCGTCTCGGGGAGCCACATCATTGCTTCTGCTGTGAGAGCCCAACTTAAATTTTGAATACATCCAGAAATAAAAGCAATCTTCTGAAGTAGAGGCCCTTAGGCAGTTTACTATTGCTAATTTAAGTGATCACACATTACATGATGTGGCACCATCTTTTAACAGGGCTGAAATATATTTTCAGTTATTTTTCTAGGGCTATAGATAAATTTCCCTGGTGGCTCAGACAGTGAAGAATCTGCCTGCAATGCAAGAGACCCAGGTTTGATCCCTGGGTCTGGAAGATCCTTTGGAGAAGGAAATGGCAACCCCCTCCAGTACTGTTTCCTGGAGAATTCCGTGGACACTGGAGCCTGGTGGGCTATAGTTCATGGGATTGCAAAGAGTCGGACATGACTGAGCGACTTTCACTTTTCAAATCAGTAAAAGTTCTGGTTTTGCCACAGACATTTCACATACCCCTCATCCTCTTCTTCCTTATCTTCTTTCACTGTGAGAAGTTTCTTTTTCCTCTATGAATATTGATAGCAATTTCATAGCAGTGGGTAGATGTAATTGTATGTTATGAATTAGAATTTACTTGTAAAAATATGTATTTTTAAAATTTAAGCATTATATGTTTAAACACAGTATCAGTACTCTGACACTTCACCTTATTCCTGCTTCATTCATTCACTCATCAAAAGTGTAAGTACATCTGTGCGCTAGCTCAGTTAGCTACCTGAGTTTTAACTTGGCTACCCAAGTTAAAAATGTTGGAGTTGTTCTGGTTATCATTTACTCATGTACTTTCTTCACACTCTAATAATTCTAAGAAGACTTAAAAATTAATATCTGTATTAATTTGGACTCTTTTAACTGCAAATGTCAGAATCTATTGACTTACACAACTTGAAAACTAGAATGGAACAACTGGGTCTAGGGATCCAAACGAAGCTGTTAGGTTTTCAGTTGTCTTCTCACTCCACCTGCCACAAAGAGTTCCCAGGTGCCATAGATGGTGGCCAACATCAGACGGTTTGTGCCTCCATTCCTCCCACTTCAAATTAAAACCTTGACTGGCTCTGTTTGTGTCCTATTCCTATCACCCTGGAGCCAATCCTGTTGCCATTAGAAGGAGGTTGGAATAATCTATCAAGTGAGGGAGTGTGGCTCCTGCTCAGAGAACTATAATATACCCACCCCAGTGCTGCTGAGGCCACTTCTACCTTTCTATGCCTGTTCCCACTGCTTTGATGTCTGGCTAGCTTTCTAGTTCTGGTGCTCTTACCTCCAGCATAATACAACCCATCAGCAGATTCATCTCTTTCAGTTCAGTTCAGTCGCCCAGTTGTGTCCAACTCTTTGCGACCCCATGGACTGCAGCATGCTAGGCCTCCCTGCTAAACTGCTACTGCTACTAAGTCACTTCAGTCATGTCCGACTCTGTGAGACCCCATAGACGGCAGGCAACCAGGCTTCCCCGTCCCTGGGATTCTCCAGGCAAGAACACTGGAGTGGGTTGCCATTTCCTTCTCCAATGCATGAAAGTGAAAAGGGAAAGTGAAGTTCAGTCATGTCCGACTCTTAGTGGCCTCATGGACTGCAGCCTACCAGGCTCCTCCACCCATGGGATTTTCCAGGCAAGAGTACTGGAGTGGGGTGCCATTGCCTTCTCCACCTGTATGCTGCTGCTGCTGCTGCTGCTAAGTCACTTTAGTCATGTCCGACTCTGTGAGACCCCCTAGATGGCAGCCCACCAGGCTCTCCTGTCCCTGGGATTCTCCAGGCAAGAACACTGGAGTGGGTTGCCATTTCCTTCTCCAATGCATGAAAGTGAAAAGTGAAAGTGAAGTCGCTCAGTCGTATCCGACTCTTCTCGGCCCCATGGACTGCAGCCTACCAGGCTCCTCCACCCATGGGATTTTCCAGGCAAGAGTACTGGAGTGGGTTGCCATTGCCTTCTCCACCACGTGTATGCTGCTGATGCCCAAATCCGTCTGCAGCCACACCTCTCTTCCCCTAAGCTCCCCCCTTTTTTTAAATTTTATTTTATTTTTAAATTTAAATTTTATTTTATTTTTAAACCCCAAGCCCTTTAATTCTGGTTTCCAGTCTTTCTCTGGGATCTCTGCAAAAGCCTCTGCATCAAATCTGGAGTTTACTCAAACTCATGTCCATTAAGTCGGTGATGCCATCCAACCATATCATCCTCTGTCATCCCCTTCTCCTCCTGCCTTCAATCTTTCCCTGCATCAGGGTCTTCTCAAATGAGTCAGTTCTTCACATCAGGTGGTCAAAGTATTGGAGTTTCAGCTTCAGCATCAGTCCTTTCAAAGAATATTCAGGACTGATTTCCTTTAGAATGGATTGGTTGGATCTCCTTGCTGTCCAAGGGAACTCAAGAGTCTTCTCCAACACCACAGTTCAAAAGTATCATCTCTTGGTGCTCAGCTTTCTTTGTAGTCCAACTCTCATATTCATACATGACTACTGGAAAAATCATAGCTTTGACTAGATGGACCTTTATTGGCAAAGTAATGCCTCAGCTTTTTAATATGCTGTCTAATTTGGTCATTACCTTTCTTCCAGGGGCAAGCGTCTTTTAATTTCATGGCTGCAGTCACCATCTGCAGTGATTTTGGAGCTCCCCAAAATAGTCTGTCACTGTTTCCACTATTTCCCCATCTATTTGCCATGAAGTGATGGGACCAGATGCCATGATCTTAGTTTTCTGAATGTTGAATTTTAAGCCAACTTTTTCACTCTCCACTTTCACTTTCATCAAGAGGCTCTTTAGTTCTTCTTTGCTTTCTGCCATAGGGTGGTGTCATCTGCGTATCTGAGGTTATGGATATTTCTCCCGGCAATCTTGATTCCAGCTTGTGCTTCATCCAGCCCAGCATTTCTCATAATGTACTCTGCATAGAAGTTAAATATGCAGGGTGACAATATACAGCCTTGATGTACTCCTTTCCCAATTTGGAACCAATCTGTTGTTCCACGTCCAGTTCTAACCTTTGCTTCCTGACCTGCATACAGATTTCTCGGATTTAACAGGTCAAGTGGTCTGGTATTCCCATCTCTTTAAGACTTTTCCACAGTTCTTTGTGATCCATACAGTCAAAGATTTTGTCATAGTCAATAAAGCAGAAGTAGATGTTTTTCTGGAATTCTCTCGCTTTTTCAATAATCCATTGGATGTTGGCAATTTGATCTCTGGTTCCTCTGCCTTTTCTAAATCCAACTTGAACTTCTGGAAGTTCACAGTTCACATACTGTTGAATCCTGGATTGCAGAATTTGGGGCATTACTTTGCTAGTGTGTGAGATGAGTGCAATTGTGCAGTCATTTGAACATTCTTTGCAATTGCCTTCTTTTGGGATTGGAATGAAAACACCTTTTCCAGTCCTGTGGCCACTGCTGAGTTCTCTATATTTGCTGGCATATCGAATGCTGCACTTTCATAGCATCATCTTTCAGGATTTGAAATAGCTCAACTGGAATTCCATCACCTCCACTAGCTTTGTTCATAGTGATGCTTTCTAAGGCCCACTTGACTTTGCATTCCAGGATGTCTGGCTCTAGGTAAGTGATCACACCATCGTGATTATCTGGGCCGTGAAGATCTTTTTTGTACAGTTCTTCTGTGTATTCTTGCCACCTCTTCTTAATATCTTCTGCCTCTGTTAGGTCCACACCATTTCTGTCCTTTATTGAGCCCATCTTTGCATGAAATGTTCCCTTGGTATCTCTAATTTTCTTGAAGACATCTCTAGTCTTTCCTATTTTATTGTTTTCCTCTATTTCTTTGCATTAATCACCGAGGCAGGCTTTCTTATCTCTCCTTGCTATTCTTCGGAACTCTGCATTCAAATGGGTATATCTTTCCTTTTCTCCTTTGCCTTTCACTTCTCTTCTTTTCTCAGCTATTTGTAAGGCCTCCTCAGACAGCCATTTTGCTTTTTGCATTTCTTTTTCTTGGGGATGGTCTTCATCCCTTCCTCCTGTACAATGTCATGAACCTCCATCCATAGTTCATCAGGCACTCTGTCTATCAGATCTAATCCCTTGAATCTATTTCTCACTTCCACTGTACAATTGTACTGGATTTGATTTAGGTCATACCTGAATGGTCTAGTGGTTTTCCCTACGTTCTTCAATTTAAGTCTGAATTTGGCAATAAGGAGTTCATGATCTGAGCCACAGTCAACTCCTGGTCTTGTTTTTGCTGCCGGTATAGAGCTTCCCCATCTTTGGCTGCAAAGAATATAATCAATTGGATTTTGGTATTGACCACCTGGGTATGTCCATGTGTAGAGTCTTATCTTGTATTGTTGGAAGAGGGTGTTTGTTATGACCAGTGTGTTCTCTTGGCAAAACTCTATTAGTCTTTGCCCTGCTTCATTCCGTATTCCAAGGCCAAATTTGCCTGTTATTCCAGGTGTTTCTTGACTTCCTACTTTGGCATTCCAGTCCCCTGTAGTGAAGAGGACATCTTTTTTGGGTGTTAGTTCTGGATGGTCTTGTAGGTCTTCATAGAACCATTCAACTTCAGCTTCTTCAGCATTACTAGTTGGAGCATAGACTTGGATTACTCTGATATTGAATGGTTTGCCTTAGAAACAAACAGATCATTCTGTCATTTTTGAGATTGCATCCAAGTACTGCATTTTGGACTCTTGTTGACTATGATGGCTACTCTATTTCTTCTAAGGGATTCCTGCCCACAGTAGTAGATATAATGGTCATCTGAGTTAAATTCACCCATTCCAGTTCATTTTAGTTTGCTGATTCCTAAAATGTTGGTGTTCACTCTTGCCATCTCCTGTTTGACCACTTTCAATTTGCCTTGATTCATGGACCTAACATTCCAGGTTCCTATACAATATTGCCCTTTATAGCATCGGACTTTACTACCATTGCCAATCATATCCACATCTGGGTGGTGTTTTTGCTTTGGCTCTGTCCCTTCATTCTTTCTGGAGTTATTTCTCCACTGCTCTCCAGTAGCATATTGGGCATCTACCGACCTGGGGAATTCATCTTTCAGTGTCCTGTTTTTTTGCCTTTTCATACTCTTCATGGGGTTCTCAAGGCAAGAATACTGAAGTGGTTTGCCATTCCCTTCCCTAGCAGACCACATTTAGTCGTCTCCTTAGAACTGCTCTTTATCACACCACTCCTCTGGAGTGACATTCTAGGATCTCAACACACTGCCCATACCTGTTCACCTGCCCAAGCTCCTCTCTCACTTCTTCCTTCACAAAAATCTCTACTCTGTTTCATGGGTCTACTTTCCTCCACACAAAACCACAGCATTCCAGCCCCCATGCACTTGTTCCCATTGTTTCCCTTACATATACGGCCCAGTTTGCCTCCATTTCTGATTCCTGCTAGTCATTCGGAGACCCTCCCAAGCCCTGCTTCCCAGGAAGCTTCACTGACCATCTCATGCCAGCATGGCCATTCAGATTTCTACCCTTTCTTTAACCAGTTTTACCATAAATCCAATAATTCCATAGACATTTTTTTATAGGACCCATGTCTATCTCTGTTATCATCTTGTTCATTCTTTTTTAAAAAATTAATTTATTAATTTTAATTGGAGTCTAATTACTTTACCATGTTGTGGTGGTTTTTGCCATACATCAACATGAATCAATCACGGGTATACATGTGTCCCCTCATCCTGAACCCCCCCCCCACTTCCCTCCCCACCCCATCCCTCTGGGTTGTCCCAGAGCACCGGCTTTGAGTGCCCTGCTTTATGCCTCAAACTTGCACTGGTCATCTGTCTTACATATGGTAATATACACATTTCAGTGCTATTCTGTCAAATCATCCCACCCTCGCCTTCTCCCACATAGTTCAAAAGTCTGTTCTTTACACCTGTGTCTCTTTTTCTGTCTCGCATATAGGATTGTGGTTACCATCCTTTTTTGTGTGTGTATTACTTTTACTACTTTTCTAATACATAAAATACTTAAATAATATAATACATAAAATATTACGTTTATAATGCATAAAATACTTTTTTGATACAAAAGAGTCCATGAACATGGCAGGAAAGGCACACGGTATCAAGACCTAAGTGTTATACGGACTCTAAACAGAGCCAGCTCACGCCAGAGTCCATGATGGATTCAGTCAGAATGTGAATGGATTCATGACGGCCTCAAACTTGGTGTCCCTGCAAGTGCTCCGGCAGGCTCTCTGCGGAAACAAGATCTGGACTGTACAGACAGCTCCAGCCCAGGGCAAGCCCAAGATAGAGAACGAAATAGACTTTGGATTGGGAGGAGGGTAGCTCAGACAATTTTACCGTAATTTCTTTTCAAAATGTGAAACAATAAAAGGTCAGGAAGGACATTTAACAAATGAAAGAGAATACATTGTTAACAATTCTTCATTTAAGTTAGCAAACTTGGCTAAGGGATGCTTTGATGGATTTAAGTGCTCCTTTGGAACATTTTCTTCTGCTATAATAATCCATTCCATTGTGTTATAGAGTAATTATAATCACCACTCGGTGCCCCAAGTCAGAGCGGAAGAAAAGAAGTATTAAGAGCAAGAAGTATCTGGAAATGTCTCACATGCTGGCTTTCTGCTTTTTAAGAACTAAAAAGCAACATCTCTTTATACTGTGATCACTGGGGCAATGGTTTACCATACTTGTAATATGATTGTACTAGAAATGTATCCTGTTAGAGGTGGTACAGGTGATGTCAGGCTGAGAAGCAAAGGAGTCAGGGAGGACACATTTGGAGAAGAAAAGTGTCTCTCTGCCCAAGAGAGAAGTTCCCCAGGTGGCACTAGTGGTAAAGAACCTGCCTGCCAATGCAGGAGGCGTAAGAGACACAGTTTGATCCCTGGGTCAGGAAGATCCCCTGGAGAAGGAAATGGCAACCCACTCCAGTATTCTTGCCTGGAGAATCCCGTTGACAGAGGAGCCTGGCAGGCTACAGTCCATGGGGTTGCAAAGAGTCGTTCATGACTGAAGCAACTTAGCACAGCACAGCACAGCACCCAGAAAAGAGACACAAACCTGAGCCCTCCATTGAAAGTTCAAGTTCGTCTCTCTTGGTCAACCTGTCACTCTCACTCTTACTATGTTCCTGCCTTTGGGGGAGAGTAAGTGAAACAGCAAAAGCTACGGCCAGGCCAATGGCTTTCATAGGCATATTGCATAGAAGGATAAGTGACTGTGGTTCGATGTAGTCAGAGAGCAAATTCTTGGCCAAGTCCACACTCTAGTGTATGCACTAAGTTCCAGGAAATGTTGGAGAAGAAACACAGAAGCACATGCCCTCTGAGATTCTGCATCCATTTAGTAAAATAGGCAACATACCTGTGGTTAAGGAAGAATTGAATGTACTTTGCAGGCTGAAATTGCCATTCCTATATTATAGTTTCCATAGGGAGTATTTAGTCTAGGTGATTTTTCTTGCATAAATTTTCTGCAAGAGTATTTGCCCCATGTTATGGTATTTCATAAAATTAATAATTGGGGGGAATTCATGAAAGATGACATGGAAAACGCAACAGAGCAGGAATCCACTGTAAGACAGAAATGGTAAAACTAACACAACATTGTAAATCAACTATACTTCAGTTTAAAAAACATACACAAAAAACTGGAAATGGTGCTCTCAGGAGCTAACCCAGGCAGGTCTGGAAGAGACAAGTAAATTATATGGAAAGGTGGCCTAGATTCCCATATTACTTACCTTGATGCCCCAAAGCATCATCCTCAACTCACATCCCTGTGCTCTTGTGAATCCTTTTGGCTAAATGAAAGAGGAGAGAACTCAGGCCAGATTCCTGATGAGTTGACATTATACGTTTGTGCGGCTCAGAGCGGACTTCTGCTGCATGGCGGCCTCACTCGGAAGGCCAGGGGAGAAGAGATGCCCTCCCAGCATCCAGAGCTTTGAGCTAGACACATGGCTCATCAATTCCTATGGGAGAAGGTTAGAAACGGACTCCTGGCTAGTGGCCTGCAGTGAATAAGAGCACAGTATCAAAGACAGGGATTGCTGGGGAGGGATATGTGGGTGTGTTTATTGGCTCTTTGTGTTCACCCAAGAGCACCTATCACAAAGGACAGGCTCAACAACCAGGTGGACAGTGTGATTCTTCCATCAACATCAGCCAACTCTGCTCTCAGCCACTATGGTGCCAGGGAGCACTCAGGGTTCCAGGAACCTTAGAGTTGTGACTGCCACTGAGTTACTTTGGGCTTCTCAGGCCAGCCAAGCAGCAGGCAAAGAAAGGGACTACTGTATTCAAGGGGCAATCAGTCCTGACCAACACACTAGCCTCATCTCGTCCTGCTCAGCCCTCAGCCACTGGCCAGACCCAAGCTGAGGGAGGGAGATTTTTTACATCAGATTTGATTGAAAGGTACAAATAGGGATAGACTAAGTTATCCCAGAAATTTATGTCTAAATTACAATTACAAACTAGGGGATATGCCTGAGATGACGTGAAGGCTGGGAAAGAGTAAGGCTGTGGTTCAGTTCAGTTCAGTCGTTCAGTCGTGTCTGACTCTTTGCGACCCCATGAATCGCAGCACGCCAGGCCTCCCTGTTCATCACCAACTCCTGGAGTTCACTCAAACTCATGTCCATCGAGTTGGTAATGCCATCCAACCATCTCATCCTCTGTCATCCCCTTCTCCGCCTACCCACAACCCTCCCAGCATCAGGGTCTTTTCCAATGAGTCAACTCTTCACATGAGGTGGCTAAAGTATTGGAGTTTCAGCTTCAACATCAGTCCTTCCAATGAACACCCAGGACTGGTCTCCTTTAGGATGGACTGGTTGGATCTCCTTGCAGTCGAAGGGACTCTCAAGAGTCTTCTCCAACACCACAGTTCAAAAGCATCAATTCTTCAGCGCTCAGCATTCTTCACAGTCCAACTCTCACATCCACACATGACTACTGGAAAAACCATAGCCTTGACTAGATGGATCTTTTTTGACAAAGTAATGTCTCTGCTTTTTAATATGCTGTCTAGTTTGGTCATAACTTTCCTTCCAAGGAGTAAGCATCTTTTAATTTCATGGCTACAGTCACCAACTGCAGTGATTTTGGAGCCCAAAAAAATAAAGTCTGACTGTTTCCACTGTTTCCCCATCTATTTCCCATGAAGTGATGGGACCAGATACCATGATCTTCGTTTTCTGAATGTTGAGCTTTAAGCCAACTTTTTCACTCTTCTCTTTCACTTTCAAGAGGCTTTTTAGTTCTTCTTCACTTTCTGCCATAAGGGTGGTGTCATCTGCATATCCGGCATTATTGATATTTCTCCCGGCAATCTTGATTCCAGCTTGTGCTTCTTTCAGCCCAGCATTTCTCATAATGTACTCTGCATAGAAGTTAAATAAGCAGGGTGACAATACAACCTTGACATACTCCTTTTCCTATTTGGAACCAGTCTGTTTTCCATGTCCAGTTCTAACTGCTGCTTTCTGACATGCATAGAGGTTTCTCAAGAGGCAGGTCAGGTGGTCTGGGATTCCCATCTCCTTCAGAATTTTCCACAGTTTATTGTGATCCACACAGTCAAAGGCTTTGGCATAATCAATAAAGCAGAAATAGATGTTTTTCTGGAACTCTCTTGGCTTTTTCGATGATCCAGCAGATGTTGGCAATTTGATCTCTGGTTCCTCTGCCTTTTCTGAATCCAGCTTGAACATCTGAAAGTTCATGGTTCACGTATTGCTGAAGCCTGGCTTGGAGAATTTTGAGCATCACTTTACTAGCATGTGCAGTGAGTGCAATTGTGCCGTAGTTTGAGCATTCTTTGGCATTGCCTTTCTTTGGGATTGGAATGAAAACTGAACCTTTCCAGTCCTGTGGCCACTGCTGAGTTTTCCAAATTTGCTGGCATATTGAGTGCAGCACTTTCACAGCATCATCTTTCAGGATTTGAAATAGCTCAACTGGAATTCCATCACCTCCACTAGCTTTGTTCATAGTGATGCTTTCTAAGGCCCACTTGACTTCACATTCCAGGATGTCTGGCTCTAGGTGAGTGATCACACCATCTTGATTATCTGGGTCATGAAGATCTTTTTTGTACAGTTCTTCTGTGTATTCTTGCCACTTCTTCTTAATATCTTCTGCCTCTGTTAGGTCCACACCATTTCTGTCCTTTATTGAGCCCATCTTTGCATGAAATGTTCCCTTGGTATCTCTAATTTTCTTGAAGACATCTCTAGTCTTTCCTATTTTATTGTTTTCCTCTATTTCTTTGCATTGATCACCGAGGAAGGCTTTCTTATCTCTCCTTGCTATTCTTTGGAACTCTGCGTTCAGATGCTTATATCTTTCCTTTTCTCCTTTGCTTTTTGCTTCTCTTCTTTTCACAGTTATTTGTAAGGCCTCCTCAGACAGCCATTTTGCTTTTTTGCATTTCTTTTCCTTAGGGATGGTCTTGATCCCTGTCTCCTGTACCATGTCATGAACCTCCGTCCACAGTTCATCAGGCACTCTATCAGATCTAGTCCCTTAAATCTATTTCTCACTTCCACTGTGTAGTCATGAGGGATTTGATTTAGGTCATACCTGAATGGTCTAGTGGTTTTCCCTACTTTCTTCAATTTGGCAATAAGGTGTTCATGATCTGAGCCACAGTCAGCTCCTGGTCTTGTTTTTGCTGACTGTATAGAGCTTCTCCATCTTTGGCTGCAAAGAATATAATTTATCTGATTTCGGTGTTGACCACCTGGTGATGTCCATGTGTAGAGTCTTATCTTGTGTTGTTGGAAGAGGGTGTTTGCTATGACCCATGTGTTCTCTTGGCAAAACTCTATTAGCCTTTGCCCTGCTTCATTCTGTACTCCAAGGCCAAATTTGCCTGTTATTCCAGGCTTTCTTGACTTCCTACTTTTGCATTCCAGTCTCTTACACTGAAAAGGACAGCTTTTTTCAGTGTTAATTCTAAAAGATCTTGTAGATCTTCATAGAACCGCTCAACTTCAGCTTCTTCAGGTTTACTGGTTGGGGCGTAGCTTGGATTACTATGATATTGAATGGTTTGCCTTGGAAATGAACAGAGATCATTCTGTCATTTTTGAGATTACATCCAAGTACTGCATTTCAGACTCTTTTGTTGACCATGATGGCTACTCCATTTCTTCTAAGGGATTCCTGCCCACAGTAGTAGCTATAATGGCCATCTGAGTTAAATTCACCCATTTCAGTCCATTTTAGTTCACTGATTCCTAGAATGTTCACTCTTCCCATCTCCTTTTTGACCACTTCCAATTTGCCTTGATTCATGGACCTGACATTCCAGGTTCCTATGCAATATTGCTCTTTACAGCATCGGACCTTGCTTCTATCACCAGTCACATCCACAACTGGGTATTGTTTTTGCTTTGGCTCCATCCCTTCATTCTTTCTGGAGTTATTTCTCCACTGATCTCCAGTAGCATATTGGGTACCTACCGACCCGGGGAGTTCCTCTTCAATATCCTATCATTTTGCCTTTTCATACTATTCATGGGGTTCTCAAGGCAAGAATACTGAAGTGGTTTGCCATTCCCTTCTCCAGTGGACCACATTCTGTCAGACTGCTCATCCATGACCCGTCCATCTTGGGTGGCCCCACACGGCATGGCTTAGTTTCATTGAGTTAGAAAAGGCTGTGGTCTGTGTGATCAGATTGGCTAGTTTTCTATGACAAGGCTGTGGTTAGAGAAAAATAAATCCATTTTCTGTTTGTATGTCATCTAAGTTGAGCATTTTCAATAAGCCAGTTATAAGCACACTCCTCTGTCAGGAAGCATTTAACAGGCGGCTTCCTGTGTGCTGTTTTGGATCTGTCAGGAATTCTCTGTTCCTTATTAATTCCTGAATACTCAGGAATTAAGAGGAGAGGCAAGCCTCTCCCGGGGGCTGAGGAATCCAGGCATTTCCTTCATTAGTTTTTCTATACAGTGATAAGTACCCTCTTCCTTCTTGTGAACCACACGGTAAAAGTGATTGTTTACAAATCTCTCTCTTTCTAATACGGATCGCCTATGTTTTGTAAGTCTGGAATTTTAATCTTTATCTTTGCTGAGAATAACTACCTTGTAAGACAGTATATATGCCCACACCATGTTGATTAAAACACCTTTGCTCCATCAGAGCTCTGGTCCCTGTGTCTTTCTCTCTCTCTCTCTCTCTCTCTCTCTCTCTCCCTCTCTCTCTTTTTTTCAGGCTGAAACCCTGGAGCGCAGAGGCTCTCTGAGTTCACTTTCCTGCCTGGGCTTCTAAGACCCTCTCAAGAAGGCACTCTGCACCTTCACCTCGTCGAGAGGGCACCAGAGGCCTTTGTGAACAGAGCAAGCCCCATGCAGGGGCTTTATTGGCTTTATGCATAAACCAAGAAATATCAGCCTCTTTCTCTCTCCTTTACTTTCTTATTGGTTGACTCCGGACCACCAGGTTCTGGTCCATTAAAGGACCTCAACACTCTTCAGAAACATGGAGGAAAATCCCAGAAGAAACAGCTAAAACACAGGTAAGAGGTTGCCTCAGGAAGCATGATTTGGAGTTGGAGGAGAATTTTTTTTTTATTACCAGTTTTGCTCATATGATTTTTAAAACTGTGTGCATAGAAGCCTCTGATAAAAATAAAAATATAGTTAAATAAGGTAAATATTGTTGTGTGGAAAGGCACAGTGGAGAGAAAGGTTGAGGTGGACAGCTTAGAGACACAGACCAGGCCTGTACTTAAAATTAAAGGACATAATTTTGAAATAAAACTCTTGGACTCTTCTAATCCAGGTTAGTCTGGAATGCATGGGTACGGGATCCATGGATGAGATTCAAGGGATCCATGAATATCTTTGACGATTTTTCTACCCAAAATGTACACGTGTACATTTTAGGGGAGGGAGATATTTAATCAAAAAAAGAATAAGAACTACTGATCTGATGTCATTTATACAAAATAACAATGAAAGAATCTATACACTTGCAAAGAAGAAGGTGCATATTTGGTGAAATATTTGGAGTGGAATCAATACAATACAATACACCATATTGCACCATGGTGTTCATAGTAGTTCCACTCAAGGGATCAGTGGTGTTGGGTGGGAGTCAATGAGGGCTTTTACTGTATCCATACTGGGTGGATTTTTAACTGAGAGGAATATATTAGGCATTACTTTTATGTTTAAAAACTTTTAAACAATTTATTTAATTGGTTCTTCTCATTTTACAGTTGAGAAAATGAGCTCCAGAGATGTGGCCTAATTGTCCAAGTCACACACACACACACATACACACACAGAGGTGACACAGGAAGCAAATCTCCTGTGTCCCACCCTTGCACTCCTCCCAGTGCCCTGGTGGCATCCTGAGCCGGCTTCAGGAGATCTCTACTACCCATTGGGTTGACCCCCACAGCCATGCACACTGTAGACTAAGTCATATTATATTTGTACATGCAAGTACAGTTATAGAAACCAAACAGTTGTATCCATACAAATATTGTAACAATGCTCTCAGTATTCCTTATACATGGTGAGAAGAAGGTAGTAAAAGAAATGGATTTACACAAGATTTCCATGTACAGAGGCATCCAGAGTTTTTGATTTGTGAGCGCTTCTGGCTCTACTGATCATAGCACCTGATCAGCATGTGGAGCAGTTCTAAGGTGGACCCGGTAAGGATCAGAACCTACTGTGGGCAGCACACCCTGAGTTCTGAAGGTGAGGGACTCAAGTTGGACTGCCAGGTTTGAATCCTTTTTGTCATGACTGCTCCATGACTTGTTCCAATTTGCTCAACCTCCCCGAATCTCCATTTTCCCTTCTTTAAAATAGGAATAACTTTTGTTATTACATGTGTAAAAGCCCTTAGCACCATGTCTGGTATAGTTCAGCAGTAGCTGTTGTTATTAAAGGATAATTCTCAAAAATGGGTCTCCTTTTGAGATGTGAAACAGCTTAGATAAATTCAGGAGTGTCGGGAAAACCTGCTCGGATCAGGTGTCGGGCTATGTCTTCCCAACGGAGGGCAAGACATTAAAGAGGGACATTTCAGGGTGAAGTCTTTCACCGCTCTCTTTTTCCTCTCATTGTTCCTCTTGTGGACAGACTTCTTGTCCTTCACTGACTATTATTTCATGCGGTGCGAGCAGGTAAAACAGATGCTGAGAGTAGATATGGAAGAGAAAAATTGTAACATCTCTTCCAATCATCACCAACAATTCAGATTTATTGAAGAGCACATTCCAAAATATTCTTCCAACACCATCAGCCTCTTCTTGGCAATAACATGACATAGGGGTACTCCCTAGCACAGGAAGAACTTCTACTTCAGGGAGCCTGAGACTAAGCAGGTGTGCCTGTAAAAATGGAGATTCTGGGTCATATCCCTTGAATATTTGATTTAGTAATCCTGCATGGCTTTGCTAGCTGAATTTCCCAGTGCACCTTTCGGCCATCTGCTTCAGAATCAGCTATGAGTTTTTAAAGAGTGTACTCTGCTTAGTTGCTAAGTCTTTGCAACCCCATGGGCTGTAGCTCACCAGGCTTCTGTGTCCCAGGGATCGAACCCAGGTCTCCCACTTTACAGGTGGATTCTTTACCATCTGAGCTACCAGGGGCTTTGAAGAGTGTAGTTTCTGGTTGATTCTGATAAACATTAAAGTATGGAAACCACTGGAAAGGACCTTTGCACATTTGGCCTTTTCTGCAGTAGATAAAAGGCAATTGGGTTATGAGGGATTCGTAGTGTTTTAACACCTTAGATGCAGAATGATCATAGTGATTCGTACATGCCCTTGACCAATAGGGGCCTACTCTCAGAAGACTAACTTAGTCACTCAAAGTTGGAATCTTCCTTCTCTCCTTGAATGATCAGGAGGTTGAGCCAAGAGTTTCTTTATGGTGTTGATTTATCAGATAAGTCACATCAACCTAGGATTAGCCCCATCAAGAATCATGTGTTATTTATTGATATGTTTAGTTAAGAAGAAGAGGTCATAAAAAAGTCAGTACTTGCCTAACACAAATGGAGGGCAAGACTTTTATGATGCAATAAACTCTCATTCCCCAGCACAACAGATCAGGTTGCATGAAGGCTAACAGATCCTTGCAGGGATCAAATTTGTACTGTTGAACACTTTGAATAAAATGACCATTGTGGAAACCTTTCTGCACAGTCTAATGAGAATTTGAGATCTTTGAGACAGGAGGCAGATACAATCGCTCCCCAGAAAAACTCTCTGGAAAAACAAACAACAGACTGCTTGATCAGAAAAAGACCAACAACCCCATAGGAGATGGGCATAGAGCTAGATAAATGCTTGCTTCACTCATAGTAAAAGAAATGCAAACTCCAGGAGACCATTTCTCAGCTCTTGGGTTGGTTAAGATTGAGAAGTGTCAAAGGCAAGAGCCCTGGATGTTATTGCTGAGAATATAAGTTAAAAAAAAGCTTTGAAGGGCAGCTAGTGACAAAGTAGACCCAGCAATTATACATTCAAGAAGTCTTTTTCCCTTTAGGATGCAAGTACAGTGATTACCTTTCATAGGACTGTTTATAATAGCAAATGACCAAAAAAATCTAAATGATCCTCAAGTTAAATATTGTTAAAATATTATTTAAATATTAAATAAAATTTAAATAAAAAGTAAGTAAATGTAAAATAAAATAAGAGTTAAAAATAATTAGTTAAATACTAGCTAAATATGTTTTTGTATTTCCATACAATAGAACACTATTCAGCCACTAGAACAAAGAGCCACATTTGAACAAACTAATATAAAAGTTCCAAGATCTGTAGTTAGTTACGTGGTAAACCAAAAAAATGTTACCATTTATATTGCAGGCACTCTTAGCTGGTAAAGAAGCCCCCTGCAATATGGGAGATCTGGGTTCCATCCCTGAGTTGGGAAGATCCCCTGGAGAAGAGAACACCTACCCACTCCAGTATTCTGGCCAGGAGAATTCCATGGGCTGTACAGTTCATGGGGTTGCAAAAAAGTCAGACATGACTGAGCAACTTTCACTGTTCTAAATCCTCCACATCTATTAATTACTTTAATGATTAAATTATATGTAGTAGGCACTATTAGCATCCCAGTTTCAGTGATGAGAAAATTAAGATCCAGAGAGGTTAAGTAACTTGCCCAAAGTCACACAGCCATTATACCGCAAAACCAGGATTCAAACACCAACTGCAGAGTCCGGAGCTTATGCTCCTTACTATTACGCTGGAGTATGTAGAGTACGCTTCCTTTAGTGTGAAACATTTATCTCCGTGCACACACACCATACAGATGTAGATTCATACACATGCAGAAACTCTCTCCCACAGGATTAGTGTGAAAACAATAACTGGGGTTGCCTTGCCGTGATGAACTAGTGCCTGAGGGTCACCGGGAGGGAGACGCTTGAATTGTGTTTCACTCTTGAAACTTTTTATTCGGATGTATATGATCTTCCACTAGGAAAGATATTCTTTTCTTCCATTAGGAAACAGACAAATAATCAGATAACAACAGTAAAAACAGATCACAACCCGCGCTATGTAGGTCTTGGAAATCAGGGAGCCCCTGAGGCAGACTGGAGAGAACAAGGGACTATGTTTAGGGACCGAAGAATTGGATATCCACACACTTGAAGACCTGCTTTTTTAAAACAAAGAATTTCAGAGAAAGAATTAAAATTGTGCTTACCATAGATCATGGAGACCTTGATTTTGCCCAGTGAGGGATTAAATCTTCCTTGAGATGTTAATTTCCAAACATAGGACCTTTCCCCAATAGTCTTCCTCAGGTGGAGCCAGATTCAGTGTGGAAATCCCAGAGGGTGATCTACTGCAGGTCCAAGGACATTCATGGGGAGGATGAGAGGCCAATGTAAGATGGTCTGGAAAGCTCTGATTCTGTCCAATGTCTGTTTCCCCTAACTGAAGCTTGGATACTTACTGTATAAACAGAAATGCTAGATGGCTAAGACGTAGGAGGAAATAAGCCATTTATCTAAGCAGATGCAACCCAGGATGAAGTTTGCATGACTATTCAAAAGGGATTGTAGGGTAAACTAGGCAATAATAGTCAGTAGGAAAGAAGAGCTGCTTATTTCAAACCCGCAGAGCAGTGAGGAGTAACAACTCTCTTTGGCCTCAGACACCAACCCTGAGGCTGTCCGCTTCCTTTATGGTGTGTGTGCAGTGCTTTTGTGTTTTTTCACGTCAGCTTCAAGCCAGGAAGAGGCATCGCCTTGGGTGCTCTCCCCACCTTCAGCATGTGTGGCCCCTACCCTCCTCCTGAAACTCAAAGCTGTATCTGAAGCCTCTGGACCCCTAAGGAGAAGGAAATCCAGAAGACTGACAGGAGGTGTGAACTGGTTCTAAGTGTGTCTGATCCCAACAAAAAGAGAGTGAAGCATTCTGGAAACTTCACTTCTCTACAAGATGCTCTACAAGCCTTTTTCGGAGCAAACTCTCAGAGGTAAATAGAAACTTCATATTGAGCCTTGGGAGTCCCCCAGGGAGGCAAGTCCACTGGGTATGCCCTATGGGTGCCCACTCTGGGAAACACGGACGACACATACCCAAGAGGCTGACCTTGCTCACTGGGACCTGCTCACCACCACCCCACCTGTGAGCAAATCTGTGAATAGTGGCATGGGCCATGTGTCAGCCATTGCACCAGCATCTACCATCAGCCACTGCTCCCCTCACCTTATTCCAATTTCTGCCTCTCATTTCTGGCCTAGGTGCCCTTTCTTTGAAGCTTCCTTAGTGCATTCTTAATAACTCCATACCTGCAGCTGCCCACACCTGAAGTTGCCAGGTAGCATCTTGTGGTGGTAAAGTGAACCACCACAGACTCTGAAGTCAGATGCCCGAATTTAAATCTGGGGTCTATCATCCTGGGTGACCTGTGTCCAATTTCTTCATGTCTCTCTGCCTCTGTTTCTTCATCTGAAAAATGGGGATATAATAGTGCCTGTATCATAGGATTGGTTTAAGAATGTAAATAAGACATAACCTATGTAGCTGACAGCACTTGTTAATTTGGGATTTACATGAAGAGAAAGTAAAGCAGAAGCAAAATGTGTAAAGCAGAGGAAAACATTCTTGGTCCTAAGATTTGACACTGGCTTGCATGGCTCAGCTGGTAGAGAATCCACCTGCAATGCGGGAGACCTGGGTTTGATCCCTGGGTTGGGAAGATCCCCTGGAGAAAGGAACAGATACCCACTCCAGTATTCTGGCCTGAATAATTCCATGGACTGTATAGTCCATGGGGTCACAAAGAGTCAGACAAGACTAAGCAACTTTCACTTTTTTGGACTGCTAAGAGAAGGCATGGAATTAACTTAGAAAAGACTTCTTATCTGGAGATAATTTAAGTGTTCTCACTAAGTGAAGGTCAGTGGAGTAATGACCTCTCACTATGTCTTCTAGATTCTCTTCTAACTCTTGACTCTGAGGCAGTACCCGGGGGTTAGAAAAGTCCTGCTCTATTGGCGGTGGGAAGCCGAAAGTTCTAAAAAACAAATTTCCCGAAAGTGCCGTTTAACTGTCGGCTAAAGGGTAGGTACAGAAGACAGCTTGAGAACCGCATCCCTCTTCTGCTCCATCCTTATGTTTCTGTTGCACAAATGCAGCAAAATGAGTAGCAATATTTTCATTGAAAATATGCCTCATGCAAATCAGTTTGGTAAATATGGAATTTAGCCTTTATAAAAGAGCACCTGTTCCCCCCTCCCATTCCTCCATTTAATTTTTGCATTCAGATGTGCTCTGCTCTTGCCTAAGCCTAGTCCCATACACTATTACAAGAACAGACTTGCTGGTTTTGAATCTAACCAACATACACCCCTCTTTTCCAAGAAAAAAAATCTCTAAACATTAGAGGCACCTGCGTGCTGGCTTTCTAGGGGCGCCCTGAAGAATATTTCCATAGCGGTAAAATATTTTGAAACATCTTAGAAAAAAGAGAACTATTCAGAGTTGATACGGACTCCGGTGGGTGAGGAGAGGGCGTGGGGGCAGACTTGTAGGTCGTTCCTGGTCTGCCTGAGTCCTCAGAGCGGGCAGCAGCTGCTGTCCCCCTCCAGGGTGTGGTGACGCTGGGGTTAACTGTTCTCCTCTACTGAGGAGCAGGGATTTTTAACTCAGTTGTGGTTTGGTCTGGGTGGTTTCCTTTTTCCCTCACCATCAGAGGGATTTTTAAAAATCACAAACAGAACCTGGGGAGAGGAGGCCCAATTTGACACCTTTGAATCGCGATGGGGTCACTTTATAGATTCAGATTTAGAGGGATTGTTGGGTGGGGATCTGCCACACAGGAGAGCCTTTCAGCCCCTTTCATAGAGGGACACAGAATCAGAGTTTCCTGAAATGGTGTTTTTTGTGTGAGACCTGTCAATAGAAATATCAAACTGTGAATATACAATTGAACTTTATTATCCCTTTTGATTTTGTAACTACATAGGTATGACAGACAGAGGCCGATTTGAAAAGAAACTCACAATTGCCAGTGTGTCCCTTGTATGAATCCCACGGCTGGAAGTTTTTCTGTAAATCGGCATCTT
Source organism: Bos grunniens (assembly GCF_055505025.1). Classification (NCBI taxonomy): domain Eukaryota; kingdom Metazoa; phylum Chordata; class Mammalia; order Artiodactyla; family Bovidae; genus Bos; species Bos grunniens. The sequence goes on along the minus strand of NC_141166.1, from coordinate 113,788,899 downwards.
CAGGTAGGGGTTGTGCAGGCGCCTCCCACTGACTCTTGAGATACGTTTTAATTAAGGAACATGAAATCTCTTAACTTTCCTTTACAGAGTGGAAGTGCCCTTGTGTTCTGAAACGCAGCTCTAGAGATGGCATTGTGGGGCTTCATATTTACTCTCTGCACAACTTTCATTTCAAAGATTCTTACTTTGTGACCCAAAGGGGGTTTTTTTCTTCTCTTTCTTTTTTTATTTTTTCTTTCTGCTTACCCCTGAAATGGACTGAACCTGGAATTCAAGAGTCCAGCTGTGCTCTTTCTGCCTCTGACATCGTTAGAAAACCAAAAGGTGGGGAGCTGGTATTCAAACGGTCAGTCTCAAAATAAAAATCTTGCCCCACGGAGGGATTCAGAGAGTTGGGGCCAAGGCCTCCCCTCACCCGCAGTATCAGGAGTCGAACGGTCAGATCATACTCTTCCTGTGCCCCTGGCTACTCAAGTCACAGAAAGGATGGCTCCTGATATAGTTCAGACTTGAAATCAGTGGTCCTGTTCTTTCCTCCCCAAAGACTACATCGTGGTGAGAGAATTTCAGTCTTTGCCAATGAAGTTGCCACTAAGGATGTTTTCAATTTAAACCATCTGTATGGAAATTGCTAGAAGTAACACAGACTGAAAAAATGAGGAACACACTAGCTAAGGCTCACAAAAAGTAAGGCAAAGGTAATCAGTGAGACCTGAGACCAGGCATTCGATCTATTTCAGCATCTGTACTATGAAAGGCAAGACCAGATAATCTCTAAAATATCCTTTGGGTTCTAGGATTCTATAACTGCAGTGACTTCAGTTAGATGTTGAGAATTAAGGGAGATTCAGAAAAGGAAGGAAACATAGACATTATCAAAGATGTTCTCCAAAGTGATGACAGACTTTACCTCCAGAAGGAAGAAGAGGGGCGCAGGATTGAGGAGAGGGACAAAGAAAAATTTAGCTTTATCTGCAACTTCTTTCTCTTTTAAAATTTATTTACAAGGAGACCGCACTCTCATATTAACTGTGCAGTTAAAAATTAATTTTAAATCCAAAAAACATTAACATAAGTTAGAATAAGCCAAAATGCTGCAGTCCCCCTTCCCTTTGCAAGTTGCAAAACAGTGTACCCACACTTTCAACTATTCTGTATATTTTATGGGCTTCCTTCGGTGGCTCAGCAGTAGAGAATCCACCTGTAATGCAGGAGCCACAGGAAACGTGGGTTCAATCCCTGGGTCGGGAAGACACCCTGGAAGAGAGCATGCCAACCCACTCCAGTATTCTTGCCTGGAGAATCCCATGGACAGAGGAGCCTGATGGGGTCAGGATATGGATGTAAATGTGGTCCATAGGGTCACAGAGAGTTGGAAGTGTGGATGTAAATTACTAAGAGTTTATAACCTACCTGATGGCAATGGTTATTTCCAGAGGTGGGAGGTACATGTTGGGGAATTATGACTAGAAGACCATTTTAGTCTTATCTGCAATGTTTTATGATTTTATAGGAGGAATATATTCATGTATTTCTTATCTAATGAAATCATATGGTTTACATGTATGAGATTGTAAGGCAGAGCATTTGTATACATGTGAGTACGTATATGGGAATATGCAGTAAGAATATGCAGTGTTGGTGATATTTCAAATGTGTGAACACTCAACAATTGGAGAAAAATTCTTAGGCAAGGCTGTCAGCCAGCTCAGCTCGCCTCCTCCAGAAAGCCTTCCCCCACTGTCGCCCTACATTGGTCTTGCTCTTCTTGCATGCCACCTTCAGCATCGCCCCTTTTCTCACCACACCTTTCTCCCTCTCAGCATCTCTCTGTCCAGCCTCATACAACCCTGAAATAAGCACTATCCCAACATTTCGTTCAAATCTTCTGCCTCAGAGGCACAAGCCTAAGTGCCTTACCCCATTTGTTATTCCCGCTTACTCCACCTCTTAGGGAGAGCCTCTCCCACTTCCCTCGCACAAGCATGCCCTGAGGAGCCCACTAATGTGCACAGTCCGAGTCCAGGCTCTAGGTGAGGGCGCCAGACATCCATATCGGTAACCAACACCATGGAGGATGCTTGTGCCAGGGACAGCTGGCAAACGCTCCTCTGAGGTCTGACGTGGCCTGTATATCACACGGAGAAGAGAAAGAAAGCAGATTTCTCTCCCACATGGGATACTAAAAATGGCTTAGATAGACTCTCCTGCACGCCTAGATCCAAAAAGGAATGTGGCATGGCATAATGCATCAAAAACCTTTTAAAAACATATAGCCTTTCACCCAGCGATTCCACTTCTAGGCATCCTGATGAAAAGAATCAGAGATGGTAAAGATGTTTATATAGATATTCACCATGCAGTGATTCATGGTTGAGTAGGAAAATAGTTAAATGAAGTGTTGTTCTTCCACAGAGTAGTACTACATAGCCGTCCAAAATAGGAAGGGGAATTTTTAACTGCATCATTACGCTTTGGGCTACCAATTAAGGAAATAATTAGGAATCAAAACTGTATCACAAACATGGTCTTTCTATAACTAAACCTAAAAAAAAAAAAAAAAAAAGGCAGGGAAAAAAAGGCTGAAAGAATATAAGGGGAAGGAAAGATTAGCAGGTAAAGAACCTGCCTGCCTATGCAAAAGACTCAAGAGACATGCGTTTGACCCCTGGGTCAGGAAGATCCCTGGGAGAAGGAAATGACAACCCAGTCCAGTTCTTGCCTGGGAAATCCTATGGACAAAGGAGCCTGGCGGGCTACAGGCCATGGGGTTGCAAAGAGTCAAACTTGACTGAGGGCGTGCACACACAAGGAGAGGTACCAGAGAAACACACAGTTAATGGACACAGATCAGCCCTCAGCCCTTGGCATTCTATCCCATCAGTACGAGTAATAAAGGACAACTGAGCAGACAATTTGGTTGACGACGTGGAAGGCAGACTATGGTAGAGCTGCTTCACCCACAGCTGTATGGCTTTGCAGTGTTGACAGAAGAAAGAGAAAGACAAATAGGAAATAAAACCTTATCTTGGGCTGGAAAATCAGCAGCTGGGATGTGACCCTCATAGGGAACTTTGGTTTGATGAGTAGAAGTTACTGATTTAACTTGAATTTCAGACCTATAATTTCTATCTTTTAATGAAGTTTCCGTTATTTGGAGTTTCCACCCCCCACTCCCACCCCGCTCAGGGCTTCTTAGTGTTCTTTTTTAACCAATATTTATATCTATATGTTTTGTTTCATGCTTAAAAAAAAAATCTCCATAAACAAATCACTCTAATATACAATTTTCTTTGAAGATTCCACACTCCCTTCCCAAACTATTGTCTTCTCACCCCAAAATGATAACTGTAAATGGTAAGTAAATTCTTTGTATTGTTGAAGATCTAAGCTGATATACATAGGAAAAGGGAAGTGGTGGATAAAGTAATTATTTAGTGAACTTCAGCTGGGTAGACAATCTGCCTGATATCATAAGATGTTTTTCTTTTCTCAATAGCTGTGGGTTTTTTTTTTTTTTTTTGGTGGCCAAAAATATGTGAATGACGGCCTAAACTGTCCCTTTCACTGTGGCCGAAATCATCTTGTTACTGCTATTTAGGTCAGATGTCAAGTAATTAAGAGAATGATATTAACACATCAATTCTGAGAATTCTGTTTTGTGAAAGCATCTATTTTAGAACTCTTGCAGGTGGCTGCAGCTCACAAAGCCTGTCAGATGTACTGGATGCAGAAAGGTTCAAGGGCTGCTTGTGTTTTTCAAATGTTATCTAAGGAATCTTTTCACAAATCCCTGCTATTGTTCGACATAATTTTTGTGGCTCTTGGGGACTTAAATGCAACCGAACAATTTTAAAGAAACCAAAATATGACAAAGGAAATAATGGTCCCCTATTATAAAGCATTCTCTTTCTTTATCTTTCCCTCCCTCCTCCACCTTTCAGCCACTGCCCTAGGCTGGCTGATGCAACTGATGTCTGAGAATACTTAAAAATTTAGGGTTTTGACTTCACTGGTTTAATAGGATATCTGAAGCACTATGCACATATTAATTTTCCATAAATTAGGGGGCTTTTTTTTTTTTAGAACATGAAGATATTGAAAAGCAATGTCTGGCTGCTGGGTCAGGCTCATTTGATACCAACTTGATGGTAATTATAATCTTCATAGAGTGAGATGCTCATGAATGTAATTTCAATTTTTGAAATTATTTGTGAATTTCAAAATGGAAATAAAAATACATCTATTTCTTTTATTTTACTCTTCTTCATCTCCCAAAACCTTCCTGTTACTTTAAAAAATTCTTCCAGGGTTTCTCTATTTTCTTATCTCTTATATAATAATAATGATGGTGATAGTTGATATTTATTAATTATTATATGCAGGGCATGAAACTAAGCACATTACACATGAATTCATTCAAAACTCATAGTAGCCCTATGAGGTCAGTACTGCTATTATTTCCATTCTCCAGATGAGGACATTTGCCCAAGGTTCATGCCCAATAAGTGGCAGAGTCAGGTTCAAGACCCAGGATTTCAACTCCTGACACCATGTTCTTAAGTCCTAGAGTGGATCATACATACACCTTTTCCACCCTGGGAGATACTGACCTCCTGTTTTCAGACTTATACAAATAGCAATCATTTGCATAAAAAGAGAATTTTCTACTAATACCTATTAAATTCAACTGTGTTTTTTGTTGTTTTTGTTTGTTTGATTTGACTGTGCTGGGTCTTTGTTGTTATGCGAAGACTTTCTCTGATTGTAGTGAGTGGAGGTTTCTCTCTAGTCGCAGTCCGAGGGCTTCTCACTGCTGTGACTTCTCTTATTGTGCAGCATAGACTCTGGGGCAAGTAGGCTCCAGTAGTTGTGACACAAGGCTTAGCTGCCCCGTGGCAGGTGGGATCTTCCCAGACCAGGGATCAAACCAGTGTCCCCTGTATTGCAAGGCAAATTCCTAACCACTGAACTATCAGGGAAGCCTTCAACTATGTTTTTGATTTCTAGGATCAATATCATTTATATATTTAACTGTAGCTTTACTAGTATAATGTTTCTGTACTCAGTGTGAATTATTTTTCTCATTGGCTTATTCATTGATTTCTTTAGAACTTCCTGATTTGCCTCTAACCTTCACTCATTTCACAGTAGACCCAATGAACATTCATTTTTAAATGAAACCTAAGTATAGCAGACTTCTGGAAAAAAAAAAAAAAAAGACATTTCTCCCAGCAGCTAAAGCTCATCTATGAAATGTGTTCCAGGGAGAATGAGTCCAGAAAACCAAACACAGTGTTTTCCTCCAATGTCCCCTGCTGCCACTACCACCACCACCCTTGATCTGAGAAGAAAAGACTATCAGTAGAGAGAAAAACAGAGATTCCAGTTCAAGCAACTAGAATATCACAGAACAGGCAAGGAGTGAAACCCAAACCAGTAACAGGCCAGTCTTGGAGGCTGGTGAAGCTGAGGGCTTGATGCTAAAGCGGTGTCCAAAGTAAAAAATGGGGTTTGGAGCAGTCAGGGCAAAACTCCAGGTTGGCTTAGCACCAGGACAAGAAGTCAATACTGAGGAGGGTGCCATACAATAAAGAACTTGTGGACAAGTTCTAGAACAAAGACTGCTGGGGATTGACAGTGAGTCTAGGGCAGAAGGTGACGATGGGGAAGCTGTGATTCCCCATCACCCTTGTAGACAGCACAGTGCCTGCAGCAGTGCCTCTTCTGGAGGCTCCATGGTCTCTGTCTTTCTGGTGTCTCTTTCCAATCACGGAGCTCCATCTGCTAATCCTTCTGGATGGTCTAGATCTTACTTTTATTTTTTTTAAGAAAAGAAAAAGAAAGGAAGATAAATGTTTGAGCATGTACAAAAACAAATATCAAACAGGGATAATTTCTTCAATGAATACTGCCTTTAATCTGTATGGTGTAATAAGCACCAGCATTCAAAAGCACTTTCAAAAACTAACCCACATGTGCGTTACAAACCACTGTGGACCAGATTATTGCATACTTTAAGTAAATCTTGATTTTATTTTTTTTTAAAAAGAGAACTTAAATAGAAGAATGGAGGTTTTGCCAATTATTTTTTTCCGTGAAAAAAGTTGTTAGAGAAAGATAATAAAAGCGGAGAGCTTCACATGTATACATTTCTATATCTAGGATTTGCAAGGACTGTTAGGATGGGCATTCTGTCAGCTCTGGGTGATGTTGGTTCAACCCCTAAGGAAACCACAGCTGGGTCAAGGTGTAGTCATGCATATGCAGAAAGAGACAGAGCCATAGCTTCCAAATAAATCAAGAGTGTTCTAGTTCAGAAAGCCATGACCTCAGGGCAAAACTAAATCCCAAACTGAGACAAATGGTCACAGCTCAGGAGTGAGCATTGGTGGCAAGTCATACTGCCCCAAGTGTCACTTGTCATCCAGGGACAAAGATGAGCACCTTAGAAGCACCAGTTCGACCTCTGACAAAGCTCCTTCACATCTCAAGCCCATTTCCTTCCTTTTTTGATCATAAAAAGAAAGTGAAAGTGTTAGTTGCCCAGTCACGTCCAACTCTTTGCAACCCCATGGACTGTAGCCCGCCAGGCTCCTCTATCCATGGGATTTCCCAGACAAGAATACTGGAGTGGGTAGCCATTCCCTTTTCCAGGGGATCTTCCCAACCCAGGGATCGTAAACGTGATAGTTAGTAACTGGCAATCACACAAATTAACCTTCCGTTCCAGACCTGTTCCTTCACCCTCACCACAGCACAGCAGATGAATGGCCTATAAAGTTCATTGGTTTCCCACAGAGACCAACAGAATCCTCATGCTGCTGGTATTTGACCAAAATCACTACCATCAACTTACTTCTAGTGGAAATTAGTTAATGGTTTCCTGTTCTCGTCTACTCAAGGCTATGGTTTTTCCAGTAGTCATGTATGGGTGTGAGAGTTGGACTATAAAGAAAGCTGAGTGCCGAAGAATTAATCTTTTGAACTGTGGTGTTGGCGAAGACTCTTGAGAGTCCCTTGGACTGCAAGGAGATCCCATCAGTCCATGCTAAAGGAAATCAGTCCTGGGTGTTCATTGGAAGGACTGATGTTGAAGCTGAAACTCCAATACTTTGGCCACCTCATGCGAAGAGTTGACTCATTTGAAAAGACCCTGATGCTGGGAAGGGTTGGAGGCAGGAGGAGAAGGGGATGACAGAGGATGAGATGGCTGGATGGCATCACTGACTTGATGGACTTGGGTTTGGGTAGACTCTGGGGGTTGGTGATGGGCAGGGAGGCCTAGTGTGCTGCAATTCATGGGGTCACAAAGAGTTGGACATGACTGAGTGACTGAACTGAACTGAATTCTCGTGAGAGTTCATAAAGCATAATAATGGGGACTTCTCTGGTGGTGCAGTGACTAAGACTAAATGCTCCCAATGCAGCGGGCCTGATCATGGAACTAGATCCTTGGTCATGGAACTAGATCCCACATACCACAATTAAGAGTTCCCATCTGGGACTTCCGTAATGGTCCAGTGGATAAGAATCCACCTGCCAGTGCAGGGGACGTGGATTTGATCCCTGGTCCGGAAAGATCCCACATGACCAGAACAGTTAAGCCCATGCACTGTAACTACTGCAGTCTGCACACTCTAGTGACCTTGCCCTGCAACAAGAGAAGGCACTGCAACGAGCAACCTGAGCCATGCAACCAGAGAGTAGCCCCACTCACCACAACTGGCCAAAGCCTGCGCACAAAAACGAAGACCCAATACAGCCAAATAAAATAAGTTTCCATGCCACAGCTAAAGATCCTGCACGCTGCAAGGAAAATCAATGATCCCGCATGCTGCAACTAAGACCTGGCTCAGCCAGATAAATAAATAAACACTTCAATAATAATAAAAGTCATCTACATAAAATATTACTTATAAATTTAAGTTTATAAGGTAGGTTCACAGTTTTTCATTATTTGGGCCTATCAGTTCAGTTCAGTTCAGTCACTCAGTCATGTCCAACTCTTTGAACCCCATGAATCGCAGCACGTCAGGCCTCCCTGTCCATCACCAACTCCCAGAGTCTACTCAAACTCATGTCCATCGAGTCGGTGATGCCATCTAGCCATCTCATCCTCTGTCGTCCCCTTCTCCTCTTGCCCCCAATCCCTTCCAGCATCAGAGTCTTTTCCAATGAGTCAACTCTTCGCATGAGGTGGCCAAAGAATTGGAGTTTCAGATTCAACATCAGTCCTTCCAATGAACACCCAGGACTGATCTCCTTCAGAATGGACTGGTTGGATCTCCTTGCAGTCCAGGGGACTCTCAAGAGTCTTCTCCAACACCACAGTTCAAAAGCATCAATTCTTCTGTGCTCAGCTTTCTTCACAGTCCAACTCTCACATCCATACATGACCACTGGAAAAACCATAGCCTTGACTAGATGGACCTTTGTTGGCAAAGTAATGTCTCTGCTTTTGAATATGCTATCTAGGTTGGTCATAACTTTCCTTCCAAGGAGTAAGCGTCTTTTAATTTCATGGCTGCAGGCACCATCTGCAGTGATTTTGGAGCCCAGAAAAATAAAGTCTGACACCGTTTCCACTGTTTCCCCATCTATTTGCCATGAAGTGATGGGACCAGATGCCATGATCTTCGTTTTCTGAATGTTGAGCTTTAAGCCAACTTTTTCACTCTCCTCTTTCACTTTCATCAAGAGGCTCTTTAGTTCCTCTTCACTTTCTGCCATAAGGGTGGTGTCATCTGCATATCTGAGGTTATGGATATTTCTCCCAGCAATCTTGATTCCAGCTTGTGCTTCTTTCAGCCCAGCGTTTCTCATGATGTATTCTGCATATTTGGGCCTATAGAACTATACAAATTATAGACAAAATACCACTGACTGAACTTGGCATTAGACCTGGATTTTCCATGAAATAGAGCACAAGTTTCAGAATTCTCAGCATACAGTCTTATCAAGTATGCCTTTTATCTTAGAGACACTTTTATTAAAGAAGCATTGGGACTTCCCTGGCAGTCCAGAGGTTAAGAATCTGCTTGCCAGTGCAGGCAACTCGGGTTCAATCACTGGTTCAGGAATTAAGATCCCACACGACAGCTGGCAACTGAGCCAACACAGCCAAAAGACAAATAAGTAAATAACAATAAAGAAGCAGCATAGATGTTCATGTCCAATTTCAATGGCATAATATAACCTTTACAGTAAGACTGAAATGACTACAAATACTTGAGGTCAGTGTGACACATTTAAATACGAGGCTCTTCAAAATAGAGCAGTCTCCTTTGAGGATGTGAAATTTAACCACCCCAATTTAAAGTTGGAGAAGGCAACGGCACCCCACTCCAGTACTCCTGCCTGGAAAATCCCATGGACGGAGGAGTCTGGTAGGCTGCAGTCCATGGGGTCACGAAGAGTTGGACACAACTGAGCGACTTCACTTTCACTTTTCACTTTCATGCGTTGGAGAAGGAAATGGCAACCCACTCCAGTGTTCTTGCCTGGAGAATCCAAGGGATGGAAGGGCCTGGTGGGCTGCCGTCTATGGGGTTGCACAGAGTCGGACACGACTGAAACGACTTAGCAGCAGCAGCAGCAATTTCAAGTTAAGAAAATAGAGACTTGGGTAGAGTAGGTGGCTTGTTGAAGTCTGCATAACTACTTGGCAAACTAGAGAGAGCTCAGGTTTCCTTCACATTAAACTCAGAGTCATGGTTCCCCATGCCTAAGAGAAAAAGCTGGGCTAGGTAATCCTCAGGGAGATTCCCCACCCCACCCACCTTCCCCAGCCCTCAAATACTCTGGTTTTCTTAAGCCTGAACAAGACTTCATATCTGCCTCATGTGCTGTCCAAGCTGCCAGTCAGCTCTGAACTCAGGGAGGCATAGCAGCTTCCGTAGGTATCAAAACCTTCCTTTTGCAGCCCAGGCCAGTCACTCTTGAGTCTTCAAGAGCACAAATCCCTCACCACAGTCATGTTTGACTTTGGGTAAAGATCTCTGGATCTCTATCCCATTCACTCTATCAAGTTCCCTGTCTTATTCAAATTCTTTCTCTTGGTCAGGAAGGCTTGCCCTTTGGGCAGGTGTCTGTGTCTACTTCCCTCTGACCCCAGTTCAGAGTGCCCTGGCATGCCAGCCTGTCCCCCAAATACCAGTACTCATGTCCTTTCCAACCCAATGGTGTGTCTTGGAGGGATCATAGGGTCCGAGTTGCTACATAAGTTGTAGGTCACAGTGCAAATGAAAATGCAGGGTTCCTTGTCCATAATTTGTGCAGTCCAATTCCAAATAAAGCTGCCATTAAAGATGCTGAAATATAAAGCTTTTTCTTTTCTTAGATGGCCTCTTTTGATTTGTTACAGTGTTTCTGCCACTCTAGGGAAAGGAAAATTAAAATTTCAAATTATTGGCATAATTTTACTGTTCATCTTTATACTGTGCATTTCCACTTTTAAATGCAAATATAAGAACATTTAACTTGTATGTGGAATCATTAAAGTGATACAATTTGTATTTCTTAGCTCATGCATGCATATGTATTTCATTCTTATCAGAGCAGTGGAAATGCTGCAAAAAAAAAAAAAAACCTCAGTGTTTTTTATCTTGCTTCTTTCTTGATACACACACATTCTACTACCATTTTCTATCTTCAGCCTACAGAATGAGTAAAGACTGAAAGGAAAAAAGAATTTGTGTTACCTTTCTTTCTCTTTCCTTCAATGTCATCATTTTCAGCATATTTGGTTGTGTAACATGGGGAAGTAACATGGGTAAGATGGAATACCATTGGTGTTTCTTAGGACACCGTTTCCTTCTTTCTCTGTTGGAAGCAAGCTGTGATTTAAATAAAAAGTGTAGTATCTTAGTGAGGTCGGAAACCCCATTTTATTCAGTCGTGGATATGACTTTCTTACTTTGTATTCTTCTGAGTCTCATATCCCATGGGTCTTGGAAATTCTGTGCTCATGGAATATCGCAGATGCTAAATGTGAATGAGGCATCAGTGAAGAGTGGACATTTATATTGAGGTATCTCCTCTACTCACACGTATACTCCTGTTCCATTGAGCTTCAGTTGCAAAACACAAGCTCAAAGATAAAACAAAGAATTTCAAGACAGTGACAGCAGAGTAAAATACACCAAGCATGGGACCCTTCCTAGCTGTGGGTCCCTACACAGGTGGTGGGCTTTCCTGGTCACTCAGATGGTAAAGAATCTGCCTGCAGTGCAGAAGACCTGGCTTCAATCCCTGGGTCAGAAAGATCCCCTGGAGGAGGAAATGGCAACTCACTCCAGTATTCTTGCCTGGGAAATCCCATGGACAGAGGAGTCTGGCAGGCTATAGACCAAGGGGTTGCAAAGAGTTGGACACGACTGAGCAACTAACACAGGTGTTACATTCATGAGACCAGCCCTGCTAGTGATACTTGCTATTGTTTAAGTAGCAAATCACCAGTGATATCTCGAAATATAGAGACAGCACCATCATGACTAGAAGGGTAGTACACCAAGACCCTCCAGTACAGGGACAGCAAAAATCCTACTCACCAATGGGACAGAAATGTGGTGAGTGCTCCTGGGCTTCAGGGGTGGGATGGGTCCACATGTCTGACCAGTGCCCCAAGACACTTGCCTGTTGCCCCCTCAGAAATCCTTTCCTGGCCCTAACCCCAGCACATCCTGTAATAGCCCTCGATATAATACCCACATGACCTAGCCAGCGGATCTCTTCCTTCCTCCTTCTCCTTTTCCCTATCTTATTTTCTGAACTAAACCCATGTTTTGTGATCTTTTTCTACAATAATAGAAGAGAGCTCAGTGGCTTATAGGAAAGGCTTCAACCTTAAAAACAAAAAGTCCTGTGAAAGTGAAAGTTTAGTCACTCAGTCGTGTCCAACTCTTTGCAACCCCATGGACTGTATTCCTCCAGGTTCCTCCATTCAAGGTATTTTCCAGGCAAGAATGCTGGAAAGTTAAAGCAAAAGTTAACTCGCTCAGTCATGCCTGACTCTTTGTGACCCCGTGGACTGTAGCCCACCAGGCTCCTCCATCCATGGGATTCTCCAGGCAAGAATACTGGAGTGAGTTGCCATTTCCTTCTCCAGGGGATCTTCCTGACCCAGGGATTGAATCCAGGACTCCCACATTTGCAGGCAGACGCTTTAACCTCTGAGCCACCAGGGAAGCAAAGTCCTGTTAACCCTCCCTGTTTGAAGGAGGAGAGGGGGAAGGCACTGGGAAACACCTTCTGTTCTTCCCCCGTGAGTTTATAGGCCAACAACTAAGCAGGGGTTACTTTCTGCTCTCTTCTTGCAAAATGGCAAGCAGTAAATTACAAGTTAAGTGTTCGGCAGGTTACCCCAAACATTAAGTGTTTGCTGTGTCACCCAGCTACACGAAGGATCAGAGTTAAGGAAGGAGTGTCTCATCGGAGGGAAGAGGGACACCAGAAAAAGAGAGGACACTGAGAGCTGAATACGAAAGACAGAGCCGGTACTTCTGTGTCAATTTCCCTACCACCTTGTAGCCAGGGAGATATTTTTATCTTTATTTAGCAGATGGAAGATTTGAAGCAGAGGAATTGTGTTTTATCCAAGTTAAAATTACACTGATTCTCTGGAACAAGTTTTATGATTATATACCGATTTTTGTATAAATCAAATCAAAACACAATCAGCAAGCTGAGTCACTTGGGCCATTTTTGACCAATGCCTTTTCCAGATTATTGTATAAAGAATTAACCCAATATTCTCGTTACTCAGTACCAGAATTTGCTTATAAAATAATTCATGTACACACATAATATTATCTAAATGGAAAATGGCCTTATAGATTTTTTACATCTGTATATCTCTCTATATATAGCTATATGAAAAAGCGGTCTTATTAAGAATTTTGGCAGCTGAAAGAACTTCTCTGATTGGCTAAGAAATCTCATGCAACCTGAGTTAAGTTGCCAGTTTCCATCAGACTTTCCGTCTGTGAGACAGGCAGCAATATAAACTGATCTACTTTGGCTGCCAGTAGCAGTTTCAGAAATCCAGCATAAGGAGCATTTTTTAATAAAAGTATACACAGGGTTGGAATGCTGATAAGGCATTTGCAATGTATATAGAAATATGATAATTTATACTATTTTGTGATAAGACTCCCGGTTGGCATTAGTGATGCGTCATATGATTGCATTAATTGCAAAGAAGAAACTCAAAATGCCATAATTGTGCCTGATGCTCAAGTAATAGAAATGGAATTTAAAGTGCTGTTGGAAAATGTTCCTGAGGTGAAAAGGCTTTAAAAACATGAGTGTAAAGCCAAACCATTATGATGCAGAACTCCCAAGAACAGCCATTGGCCTAGACAAGGATAAAAGATAAGCGGAAGATGGGCATTAGCCTCCGGTGGGCCACCTCTGCAAATGTTGAAGACGGTGGTCACACACTGTACTACCCTCACATCATTAGGTCGTAAGTAAATATGCTGGCATCTTTGGTTTGAAAGGCAGCCTTGCGAAGCTTTTGTTGGTTGTCTTAGTGTGAGCTGCAGCCTGATACAGTGGTCTGAGGTGGACTCTGCACACTGAACTGCCTGAGTTCAAATCTTGGCTCTGCTGCCAAATAGCTGTGTGTCTGTGGGCGAATCACTCCACCTCTCTGTGCCTTCAATGAAATTTGTAAAATTCAGAGTCATTCAGCTAGTTACAAGATTGAATGAGTCAATATTTGCAGACAGACTTCTCTGCTGGTCCAGTGGTTAAGAATCTGCCTGCCAATGCAGGGGACAAAGCTTCGATCTCTGGACCAGGAACTAAATTCCCACAAGCCTCAGGGCAACTGAGCCTGTGCACCACAGCCACTGAGCCCACACTCCAGTGCCTGAGTGCTGCAAATCCTGAGCCTGCACACCCTAGAGCCTGTGCTCTGCAACAAGAGAATCCACTACAACTAGAGAAAGCCTGTGCAGAGCAACAAAAGCCCAGCACCACCACAAATAAATACATATTTTTAAAAATATTCATAGGACTCTTGAGATAGTCCATCAGAGATCAGATCAGATCAGATCAGTCGCTCAGTTGTGTCCGACTCTTTGCGACCCCATGAATCGCAGCACACCAGGCCTCCCTGTCCATCACCAACTCCCAGAGTTCACTGAGACTCACGTCCATCGAGTCAGTGATGCCATCCAGCCATCTCATCCTCTGTCGTCCCCTTCTCCTTTTGCCCCCGATCCCTCCCAGCATCAGAGTCTTTTCCAATGAGTCAACTCTTCGCATGAGGTGGCCAAAGTACTGGAGTTTCAGCTTCAGCGTCATTCCTTCCAAAGAACACCCAGGGCTGATCTCCTTCAGAATGGACTGGTTGGATCTCCTTGCAGTCCAAGGGACTCTCAAGAGTCTTCTCCAGCACCACAGTTCAAAAGCATCAATTCTTCCATGCTCAGCCTTCTTCACAGTCCAACTCTCACATCCATACATGACCGCAGGAAAAACCATAGCCTTGACTAGATGAACTTTTGTTGGCAAAGTAATGTCTCTGCTTTTGAATAGCACATAGTAAATGATAAGTCTTTTTTAAGTAGAAAACTTTAATTGATTATAAAATGTATCAGTTCGCTTCAGCTAAGCCACTCAGTCACGTCTGACTCTTTTCAACCCCATGGACTGCAGCACGCCAGGCTTCCCTGCCCATCACCAACTCCCAGAGTCTCCCCAAACCCATGTCCATTGAGTCAGTGATGCCATCCAACCATCTCATTCTCTGTTGTCCCCTTCCCAGCATCAGGGATTTTTCAAATGAGTCAGTTCTTCGCATGAGGTGGACAAAGTATTGGAGTTTCAGCTTCAGCATCAATCCTTCCAATGAATATTCAGGACTGATTTCCTTTAGGATGGACTGGTTGGATCTCCTTGTAATCCAAGGGACTCTCAAGAGTCTTCTCCAACATCACAGTTCAAACACATCAATTTTTTTGGTGCTCAGCTTTCTTTATAGTCCAACTCTCACACCCATACATAACTACTGAAAAAACCATAACTTTACCTAGATGGACCTTTGTTGGCAAAGTAATGTCTCTACTTTTTAATATGCTGTCTAAGTTGGTCATAGCTTTTCTTCCAAGGAGCGTCTTTTAATTTCATGGCTGCAGTCACCATCTACAGTGATTTTGGAGCCCAAGAAAATAAAGTCTGTCACTGTTTCCATTGTTTCCCCATCTATTTGCCATGAAGTGATAGGACTAGATGCCATGATCTTAGTTTTCTTTTTTTCTTTACTTCCCAATTTCCTTACTTCTTTTATTTTTTTTATAAGATTTTTTAAAAATTTTATTTTATTTAACTTTACAATATTGTATTGGTTTTGTCATATATCAAAATGAATCTGCCACAGGTATACATGTGTTCCCCATCCTGAAGACTCCTCCCTCCTCCCTCCTCCCTCCCCATACCATCCCTCTGGGGCGTCCCAGTGCACCAGCCCCAAGCATCCAGTATCATGCATCGAACCTGGACTGGTGACTCATTTCATACATGATATTATACATGTTTCAATGCCATTCTCCCAAATCTTCCCACCCTCTCCCACAGAGTCCATAAGACTGTTCTATACATCAGTGTCTCTTTTGCTGTCTCGTACACAGGGTTATTGTTACCATCTTTCTAAATTCCATATCTATGCATTAGTATATTGTATTGGTGTTTTTCTTTCTGGCTTACTTTACTCTGTATAATAGGCTCCAGTTTCATCCACCTCATTAGAACTGATTCAAATGCATTCTTTTTAATGGCTGAGTAATACTCCATTGTGTATATGTACCACAGCTTTCTTATCCATTCATCTGCTGATGGACATCTAGGTTGCTTCCATGTCCTGGCTATTGTAAACAGTGCTGCGATGAACATTGGGGTACACGTGTCTCTTTCCCTTCTGGTTTCCTCAGTGTGTATGCCCAGCAGTGGGATTGCTGGGTCATAAGGCAGTTCTATTTCCAGTTTTTTAAGGAATCTCCACACTGTTCTCCATAGTGACTGTACTAGTTTGCATTCCCACCAACAGTGTAAGAGGGTTCCCTTTTCTCCACACCCTATCCAGCATTTATTGCTTGTAGACTTTTGGATCACAGCCATTCTGACTGGTGTGAAATGGTACCTCATAGTGGTTTTGATTTGCATTTCTCTGATAATGAGTGATATCGAGCATCTTTTCATGTGTTTGTTAGCCATCTGTATGTCTTCTTTGGAGAAATGTCTATTTAGTTCTTTGGCCCATTTTTTGATTGGGTCATTTATTTTTCTGGAATTGAGCTATAGGAGTTGCTTGTATATTTTTGAGATTAGTTGTTTGTCAGTTGCTTCATTTGCTATTATTTTCTCCCATTCTGAAGGCTGCCTTTTCACCTTGCTAATAGTTTCCTTTGTTGTGCAGAAGCTTTTAAGTTTAATTAGGTCCCATTTGTTTATTTTTGCTTTTATTTCCAATATTCTATGAGGTGGGTTTTAAACCAACTTTTTCACTCTCCTCTTTCACTTTCGTCAAGAGGCTCTTTAGTTTGCTTTCTGCCACAAGGGTGGTGTCATCTGCATATCTGAGGTTATTGATATTTCTCCCAGCAATCTTGATTCCAGCTTGTGCTTCATCCAGCCCAGCATTTCTCATAATGTACTCTGCATAGAAGTTAAATAAGCAGAGTGACAATATACAGCCTTGGCGTATTCCTTTCCCGATTTGGAACTAGTCTGTTGTTCCATGTCCAGTTCTAACTGCTGCTTCCTGACCTGCATACACATTTCTCAAGAGGCAGGTAAGGTGGTCTGGTATTCCCATCTCTTTCAGAATTTCCCACAGTTTGTTGTGACACACACAGTCAAAGATTTTGGCATAGTCAATAAAGCAGAAGTAGATGTTTTTTTGGAACTCTCTTGCTTTTTCGATGATCCAACAGATGTTGGCAATTTGATCTCTGGTTCCTCTGCCTTTTCTAAATCCAGCTTAAACATCTGTAAGTTCTTGGTTCATGTACTGTTGAAGCCTGGCTTGCAGAATTTTGAGCATTACTTTGCTAGCGTGTGAGATGAGCACAATTGTGCAGTTGTTTGAACATTCTTTGGCATTGCCTTCCTTTGGGATTGGAATGAAAACTGATGTTTTCTAGTCCTGTGGCCACTGCTGAATTTTCCAAATTTGCTGGCATATTGAGTGCAGCATTTTCACGGCATCATCCTTTAGGATTTGAAATAGCTCAACTGGAATTCCATCACCTCCACTAGCTTTGTTCATAGTGATGCTTCCTAAGGCCCACTTGACTTCACATTCCAGGATGTCTGGCTCTAGGTGAGTGATCACACCATCATAATTATCTGGGTCATGAAGATCTTTTTTTTTTTTTAGTTTTAATATTTATTTATTTGGCTTGCTGGGTCTTAGTTGCAGCATGTGGGATCTGGTTTCTTGACCAGGGATCAAATCCAGGCCCCTTTGCACTGGGAGCCTAGAGTCCTAGCCACTGGACTACTAGGGAAGTCCCCTTAAAATCTGTTTGTACAGCTCTTCTGTGTATTCTTGCCACCTCTTCTTAATATCTTCTGCTTCTGTCGGTCCATACCAATTCTATCCTTTATTGTGCCCACCTTTGCATGAAATACGCCCTTGGTATCTCTAATTTCCCTTGGTATGTTCCCTTGGTATCTCTATAAAATGTATACATGATATTTTTTCATAGTCAGTTTGAGGTCATGATTCTCCTTAATTATAGAATGAAGAAAGAGTTTCATTCAACCGTGGTGACTTTGGGGGAGATGAGAGTTCTGTCCTGGCTGACCTCACCCTTCACTGCAGCAATTTTCTCCCCCCCAGAGCCTTGTGTCGAGGAGGCCTAGGTGGCAGGTTCATCGCTTGACCGAGCCTGATTGGATTAGAGACAAAATCCTGACTAAGTCTGAACTAGAAGATTCTCCCTCCAAGAAATTGACATGGGAGAACTGAAATACTGACCAGGCCAGCTTTGGGGCAATGAGGTTCAAAGTCGTGTAGAATCTGAGGATCCTCACAAGTAGAGTCTCATATACTACCGTCTGTTATCAGTGGGGCAAAGTGGCGGTGAGAGACGCGGTGTTTACAAACCAAGAGCGTGTGGGAAACCAGTCCACGGGATTCTCCTGGGTTCTTGCAATAAATCCCCTTTTCACTCAAATTAGTAGGAATGGATTATGTGCCCAACAACCCTGAGACAGGGCTAGAATTCATGCTAGAATGTAAGTATCGAGCACCTTCTGTTGTGCTGAGTGTGTGGAAGGGCTGGAAAGAATTTGTGTTTATTGAGGTGCTCAAAGTGGCAGCCAGTGCTAGGCGCCGAGATATATCATTTCACTGAAGCTGCCCAGTAATTTGTTACCTCTATCTCACTATCCCTTGCTCGTGGATAAAGACACTGAGACTCAAAGAAATTAACAGGTTTTTCCAGAGATTAGCAGAGTTGGAATTGTATTTCAAATCTGTCCAATTCTAAGTCCCACGCTCCTTCCAACAAAAATTGAAGTATATTCAAGGGTATGCACATAACAAAAATTGAAGTATGTATGTTCGAGGGTACGCATGTAAAAACAGGCACCCTGTAGCTCGAATTCTTTAAATTATCCTACAGGCATGCAGAGAGTGCAATGAACAGCATTGTAACAACAGAGCCAGAGACAGCCAACCCGGCCCTCTTCCATTCCAACTAGCAAACTAAGGCCAGTAAGTGTCAGTTTTTAGTCTTCAGTGCAGAGGTACATTCTAGGGGTAGGGGAAAGAATAAGTATATAAGGGGGTTGAACTTAAAGAAGGAAGTTGAGGAATTTCCTTTCTATACTGGTCAGACTGAGTAGAAGCTGGCAGTTCACTGGGCTCAATCTGGCAACTTTCCCACTGTTGGGAGAACCCAGGGGAGTCTCCATGTGGAGGTCATCTCGCCCTCCTCTCCATTCCCATCGCTCTTGGTTCCTAACATGTTTATGTGTCTACTAGCAGATATCTGGATTAGATGCATCCTGGAAACCCTTTTACAAGCCAGATCAGCATTCTGAAATAACATTTTTAACAGATGTCTATGTTAACAGTTTACTGAGAGACGTATATACAGATGTGTGGGTGCATGTGCATGAACAGGTATACATTTCTTAGATCTGTCCACTGAGAGGGCTTAGATGCAAGGAGCTTATCTAGTGCCCAGTTCTGGGTTTCTAAATACCACTGTCCACCAGGAGCAACAGAGCTCTTTGGAGAAATGACTGAGGCAGGCACAGTTCAAGATGAGTCTGGAACACCTTATTGTTCCAAAAAGTAAGGAAGTCTCAAAAAGGTAAGGGGATCTGTTGAAAATTACACAGGAACCAGCTTTAAGGTGCTTCCACCAGCCAAATATGAAACAGTTTGAACAACAAAATAACATATAATGTAATGGATCATTGAATGAAATGGAAATCTATGGATCTTGCTGAAAGGAATACACAAATGAATAAATATATAATCCAGGAAAACAGGAAAGCACTTCCTTTCAGTAGAAAGCCAACTAATGAATATAGAAAAATCGTAATTTGGCAGCTATAGAATAATATTTTATTCAGACAAGAATCATCCAAAGATGATAAAATTAGCTGACAGTTTATGGAGGAATAGGATATTAACATGATATCAAAGCAGTACCTGATAAGATACTTATTAATTACAAAGTTACTCATTACATGTTAATTAAAAAACAATAACTTTACAGTGGAGAAACCTGGCAAACAACACCATCGCCAAATGATCACAGTTCAGAAGACCAATGATAGGCTGTAGTGATACCGTGTCCTTTCTATTACAATAGAAGAACACATGCCCCTGTGGTGATATCTCTGCCGAAATGCATGACGTGAATCTAATCATGAAGAAGCAACAAACTTACATTGTGGGACATGCTACAAAATAACTGCCCAGTATGCTTCAAAAACATCAAGGTCACAGGAGAGGAGAAAAGACTGAGAAAGTGTTCCAGAATCAGGAAACTGAACAGATATTGGATTGGCCAAAATGTTCGTTCGGGTTTCTCATAAGCTCTATGGAAAAACCTGAATGAACTTTTTTGCCAATTCAATATATTAAAAATAAAACATGACAACCAAATGCAATGTGCTATCTTGGATTGGATCAGAAAAGGAATTTTTTTTTTCCTGCTATAAAGACCATTTATTGGGACAGTTGGTGAAATTTAAATGAGGCCCTAGAGATTAGCTAGTACTATTATATCAATATTAATTTCCTGATTATAATGGTTGTTTTGTGATTAGGCAGGAGAGTGTTCTTGTATTTTAGGAAATATACTGTGAAATATTTAAGTTTTCAACTCATCCTCAATTGAGTTATATGGGAAACAATAAAAAACATATATATGCTTTATTTGTATATATAACTCATAAATACTTAAAACTATATAAATTCTATTAAAAATTATGTACATATACATAAATAACAGGACGAAAAGGATAAAGCAACTATGGTAATATCTGAAGAATTGGAAATCTGGGTAAAGGGCATGCAGGTTGTACTCTTCTTTCATCGTTTCTCAGAATTCCAAATTATTTCAATATAAAGAGTTTAAAATGGTGACAGGAATCCCTGTGGCTCATATGTCACTTCATCCTTTGAGGACAGAGACGGCGTGATGCACCTGCTTTCCCGAGTCTGGCCCATTTCCAGGCACGTGAGACAAAACCAATGACTTTATTTGAATAATTCGTAATTATACTTGTCTTGAGTTCTGTACTAAATTGTAAGCTACTAGAGGGCTTCAACCACGTCTTGTTTCTCTGAATTACCTCAAGACCCAGTTCTGTGTCCTGGGCATAATTGACACCATTGGCTATTTGCAGGACTGAATGGAATTATGCGGCCACTCAAACGTTATGACAATGATGAGGGTCTGACAAAGATTCCTTCCACGGGCCTGTGAAAGGAATCACAGTACTTGGAACTAAAATTCCCCTCCTGGGCCCGTGAAAGCCCGGGTCCAGGTTAAGCAGCCCTTTGTGAAAGTGAATTCTCTTGGAGCAGCGTCTCACTCTCCAGAGTCACTTTGGCCGGCCGCCTTCCTCTTGCTCTGCAGTCATTACCCTAATGGAGTGCAGCTGGGGTTCCCAACAATGAACTTGCACTCAAGTGGTAGCCATCCTTAAAAGAACAGTACCCTCACGCACTGAAACAGCCCTCCCGGGCCAGAAATTGGCCCAGTGGTTCTACGTCTGGATGAGATGTGGACCCACGGGGAGCCAGAAAATGGCAGCTATTGATACAGAAAGCATGCTATTGATAGAGAAAATTTCAGTTTAAAGATAAGTGGAAAGCCTGCCCGGATTGAGAAGCAAGACTTACCATGTACTTCAAAAATCACTGCTGTATCTTTTTGGAAAAACCGAATCTGCAAAGGAATCTGACATAAATCTCACCTGTGGACAGCTGTCCTGTTCATTCTGTCCTGATCAGCTGCAGGGTGAGTGGAAGTCGGTCTTTAGGGCTTATGAACACAAGGTGACACCAAGCAAGCAATAGCATCTCCACAAGGAAACTTCCCAGTCATGTAGTTTCCAAAGCTTTTCCCTGCTGAAAAGGTTTTTTTCTATATAATCCTGCATAAGCCATTCTTCTGATACAGAAATCAACATTTCCTCAGAGGACAGAGGAATCACAGCTGGTAATAACGCACGTCACTGAGAGCTTCCCTCCCTGACAAATGCTGCTCTCAGAACTTTGTACGATCATTTCAGATACTCCTCCTCACTGCTCTGTGGGGTCAGTGCCGTCTACTCAGCGACCAGAGAAAGCACCTGAGAAACTTGACTGAGGTCATGGAGCCAGTCAGCAGAGAAACTGCAATTCAAATGCAGCTGCTCTGACTGTAAGGTCAACTATTTAAGTCAGGTTTTTCAAAGTTGGGTGTTTTTCCAAGGAACACTTGAATTAGCCCTTGAATGCAAAGATGATATTAAGTTACATGAGTCAAAACTTATTTTAGGGAGAAAATAATAGCAAATGAAGCAACTGACAAACAACTAATCACAAAAATATACAAGCAACTCCTACAGTTCAATTCCAGGAAAATAAATGACCCAATCAAAAAATGGGCCAAAGAACTAAACAGACATTTCTCCAAAGAAGACATACAGATGGCTAACAAACACATGAAAAGATGCTCGATATCACTCATTATCAGAGAAATGCAAATCAAAACCACTATGAGGTACCATTTCACGCCAGTCAGAATGGCTGCGATCCAAAAGCCTATAAGCAATAAATGCTGGAGAGGGTGTGGAGAAAAGGGAACCCTCTTACACTGTTGGTGGGAATGCAAACTAGTACAGCCACTATGGAGAACAGTGTGGAGATTCCTTAAAAAACTGGAAATAGAACTGCCTTATGACCCAGCAATCCCACTGCTGGGCATACACACTGGGGAAACCAGAATTGAAAGAGACACATGTACCCCAATGTTCATCGCAGCACTGTGTATAATAGCCAGGACATGGAAGCAACCTAGATGTCCATCAGCAGACGAATGGATAAGAAAGCTGTGGTACATATACACAATGGAGTATTGCTGCTGCTGCTAAGTCGCTTCAGTTGTGTCCGACTCTGTGCGACCTCATAGACGGCATCTCACCAGGCTCCCCCGTCCCTGGGATTCTCCAGGCAATGGAGTATTACCCAGCCATTAAAAAGAATACATTTGAATCAGTTCTAATGAGGTGGATGAAACTGGAACCTATTATACAGAGTGAAGTAAGCCAGAAAGAAAAACACCAGTACAGTATACTAACACATATATATGGAATTTAGAAAGATGGTAACAATAACCCTGTGTACGAGACAGCAAAAGAGACACTGATGTATAGAACAGTCTTTTGGACTCTGTGGGAGAGGGAGAGGATGGGATGATTTGGGAGAATGGCATTGAAACATGTATACTATCATATATGAAACGAGTCACCAGTCCAGGTTCGATGCATGATACTGGATGCTTGGGGCTGGTGCACTGGGACGACCCAGAGGGATGGTATGGGGAGGGAGGAGGGAGGAGGGTTCAAGATGGGGAACACGTGTATACCTGTGGCAGATTCATGTTGATATATGGCAAAACCAATACAATATTGTAAAGTTAAAAAAATAAAATAAAAATAAAAAACTTATTTTAGTCACACTCAAACACACACATACGTGGAGTGCTTTGAATATTGAGCATAATCAAGCAATATTAATGATTATGCATAATTGTTGTTTAGTTGCTCAGTCACGTCTGACTCTTTTGTCATGGACTGTAGCCCACCAGGCTCCTCTATCCGTAGAATTCTCCAGGCAGGAATACTGGAGTGGGTTGCCATTTTCTTCCCCAGAGGATCTTCCTGACCCAGGGATCAAACCCATGTTTCCTGCATTGGCAGGTGGATTCTTTACCTCTGAGCCACCAGAGAAGCCCAATTATACACAATAGGAAGAGACTAATACAGGAGCATCACAACAGCTTCTTTTGGCTGTTAGGGACACTGGCAGGAATCTGAAACCAGTGTTAAAGAAGTCTAGAATGTGATGAAGCCAAAATGATGCTGGTTTGAAGGGTTAAAAAGTTTCCTAGGTAGCTCAGCTGGGAACATGTCCTCTGTCTGCAGCACTTGTCTCAAAAGCAGACTCACTGCAGGAGGAGAGTAAACACCAGCAGCTGCTCCCATGGTGTTTCTGTACAGCACGGGGGAGTGAGCATGGTTGCTGGTCTCATTGCACTGAGAAATTCAAACCAGACTCTGGCAAGATCGCGGCTCCTGGAACAGAGACACATGGCCCCATGGGCAGGCACAGTGACAACTGATGTCCAGCTGAAGAGAATGAGCAAGCATGTTAGAGACAAGAAACAGGGCATGATATTTCCAGCCAACATGGAAGAGTTACACAAAGAGTCAGAGAGGAAAGAGATCCATGTTCCCAGGCAATAACGCTGCCTCATCACAGAAAGTTCTCTGCTCTATCCCTCATTTAAACACACAAGTGAAGACCGGTCTACCATGTTTTCATGAATCAAGCAATCATCTGCTTCTACGGAGCAGCCTCTCATAACCAGACTCCCATATGTTTATGGGAGTAAGCTGTTCAGAAAAGGCCATTTATGCAAATAAAAGTGAGCGGGGTGACAGAGAATGCATGTGGCAGTGTGCTGGGGAGCCTTGCCCAACAGCACCCTACTAACATCCTACTATCCAGGCTCCAGTGACCATCCCACAGCTGTTGGAAAAATCTTTCAGGTAAGAGCAATGGAGTCATTTTGGTGTAACACTTATTGATTCTACATAAAAATGTTTTGTAGTTTCACTTTTCTCCATTAAAAGAATAGACAGTAAAGACGATTCTAAGACTGCCCGTGGGTTACATCACGGTCAGCTGGGACCAGTGTCAGCCCAGGTCAGACTTGTGTCTAGTGTAGAGTACTTCAACTTGAAAGGTGAGAAGTGGAAAGTAGGGAGAGAGTTTCAATGAAACAGGTAGAGACTTTTTTTTAATAAAAAGAATAAAACCCTAAATAAGATTATGGAATCTGATATATATGTTACCTGGCAAAACCTAAGGAAACCTAATTATCGTCTTAGAATACCTGAATAGTTTACTAACTAGAGGATGAAAACTACTTATTCAAAGGAAAGACATTGCAAAATGAGAATTCAAAAGCCGCCTCCAGGCTCTAAGAATACTTTCACTTCGGAATGGGTTACCGAGATAGTCTTGTGATGTTTCCAGAGGGAAAAATAAAGCTAAGGGTAAGAATAAATCTATCCACCTGGAATAGTTTAAATCAGTCTTTATCAAGGGGAAGTGCGTAGGGGCTAGAAATTCTGGAAGAACTTTTAAATTTAATGTTTTCAGTTTGATGATCATCTAAAAATTATTTGTACCAGTCTGTGGATAACTCAAGTTTGGGAAACAATGATTGGGGTTCCTAAATTCTCCTTTCTTGCCCTGCTTCTGTTTCATATTGTTCTAGTCTAAACATTTCTTAGAAAAACCCATGGCCACATAACAGTAGTACAACAGAGCATGGATTCAGTGCCACCTTTTTGCTAAAGATGTAATCAAATGCTAAAATAGCAGAAGAGATAGGGAACATACTCACTCCCTATGAAGAGGACCAGATGGTACTGCGTCACTGGTCATGGAACATGTCAGATCATGGGCTCCATCCAAAAAAACCCACCATGATTCTTCAGAGGAAATATTGTATCCCTTCAGATACTTTCCTTTTTTTTTTTTTTTTTAAAGATAGATGA
The DNA here is from genome assembly GCF_055505025.1 of Bos grunniens. NCBI lineage: Eukaryota > Metazoa > Chordata > Mammalia > Artiodactyla > Bovidae > Bos > Bos grunniens. The sequence goes on along the minus strand of NC_141166.1, from coordinate 113,763,585 downwards.
AATGTTATACTTTACTTATTTTGAGAACAAGAGAAAAGAGTTGATTCAGAAAAGAGATTAACTATCATGCAAAATCTTAAACAACGGGTTAAAAAGTTTGATTTACTATTTATTTACCTCATATATTATTACTTTCAGATATCAATGAGCATGTATTTATCTACTAACCACTAACTTGCCCCCACTTTGCCCACTGATGCCTCAATACTTTTCTATATCTGATTGGGAGAGGCTGACTCAAATTCTAAGAGAGTACTCAGTTCAGTTCAGTTCAGTTCAGTTGCTCAGTCGTGTCTGACTCTTTGCGACCCCATGAATTGCAGCATGCCAGGCCTCCCTGTTCATCACCAACTCCCAGAGTTCACTCAGACTCACGTCCATCAAGTCAATGATGCCATCCAGCCATCTCATCCTCTGTCGTCCCCTTCTCCTCCTGCCCCAATTCCTCCCAGCATCAGAGTCTTTTCCAATGAGTCACCTCTTCGCATGAGGTGGCCAAAGTACTGGAGTTTCAGCTTTAGCATCGTTCCTTCCAAAGAAATCCCAGGGCTGATCTCCTTCCGAATGGACTGGTTGGATCTCCTTGCAGTCCAAGGGACTCTCAAGAGTCTTCTCCAACACCACAGTTCAAAAGCATCAATTCTTCGGCGCTCAGCTTTCTTCACAGTCCAACTCTCACATCCATACATGACCACAGGAAAAACCATAGCCTTGACTAGACGGACCTTTGTTGGTAAAGTAATATCTCTGCTTTTGAATATGCTATCTAGATTGGACATAACTTTCCTTCCAAGGAGTAAGTGTCTTTTCATTTCATGGCTGCAGTCACCATCTGCAGTGATTTTGGAGCCAAAAAATATAAAGTCTGCCACTGTTTCCACTGTTTCCCTATCTATTTCCCATGAAGTGATGGGACCAGATACCATGATCTTCGTTTTCTGAATGTTGAACTTTAAGCCAACTTTTTCACTCTCCTCTTTCATTTTCATCAAGAGGCTTTTTAGTTCTTCTTCACTATCTGCCATAAGGATGGTGTCATCTGCATATCTGACATTATTGATATTTCTCCCAGCAATTTTGATTCCAGCTTGTGCTTCTTCCAGTCCAGTGCTTCTCATGATGTACTCTGCATATAAGTTAAATAAGTAGGGTGACAATATACAGCCTTGACGTACTCCTTTTCCTATTTGGAACCAGTCTGTTGTTCCATGTCCAGTTCTAACTGTTGCTTCCTGACCTGCATATAGGTTTCTGAAGAGGCAGTGCAGGTGGTCTGGTATACCCATCTCTTTCAGAATTTTCCACAGTTTATTGTGATCCACACAGTCAAAAGCTTTGGCATAGTCAATAAAGCAGAAGTAGATGTTTTTCTGGAACACTCTTGCTTTTTCCATGATCCAGCAGAAGTTGGCAATTTGATCTCTGGTTCCTCTGCCTTTTCTAAAACCAGCCTGAACATCTGGAAGTTCACAGTTCACGTATTGCTGAAGCCTGGCTTGGAGAATTTTGAGCATTACTTTGCCAGCGTGTGAGATGAATGCAATTGTGCGGTAGTTTGAGCATTCTTTGGCATTGCCTTTCTTTGGGATTGGAATGAAAACTGACCTTTTCCAGTCCTGTGGCCACTGCTGAGTTTTCCAAATGTGCTGGCATATTGAGTGCAGCACTTTCACAGCATCATCTTTCAGGATTTGAAATAGCTTAACAGGAATTCCATCACCTCCACTAGCTTTGTTCATAGTGATGCTTTCTAAGGCCCACTTGACTTCACATTCCAGCATGTCTGGCTCTAGGTGAATGTGCTGCTGCTACTAAGTCGCTTCAGTCGTGTCTGACTCTGTGCGACCCCATAGACGGCAGCCCACCAGGCTCCCCTGTCCCTGGGATTCTCCAGGCAAGAACACTGGAGTGGGTTGCCATTTCCTTCTCCAATGCATGAAAGTGAAAAGTGAAAGGAAAGTCGCTCAGTCGTGTCCGACTCTTAGCGACCCCATGGACTGCAGCCTCCCAGGCTCTGCCATCCATGGGGTTTTCCAGGCAAGAGTACTGGAGTGGGGTGCCATTGCCTTCTCCACTAGGTGAGTGTAGGCACTTCTTAATCCCCAAAGGCAAGCTCTGATAGCTGTAAAAGGGGCTACCTTTCTGGAGAATCTTCACAAATAGATACATTAACTCTTTTGAACAAAGGTTCTAGAGAAATGTCTAGAATTACAAGCGTATATGAGAACTCTAAGAGATTTACATTGTCCAGTATCATACCAATAGTAATAGTGTAAATTTCTGAAACTGTATCCATTTGATTTGATAGGTAGATTATGATGAAGACAGACAGATCAATAAATAGATCAACAGGTAGGTATTTTGTTCAAAATCACAATTTGTGATTCTAGAAATAATGGAGCCACATTTCAACCACTAAGGTGAGTGATTGTTCAGATGCATTGGCACTGTCTGTAGGTTTATGACTGACCATTCCCAGAGTGAGGGCTGACTTGCCACGGTTATGAAGCTTTCAGGATATAAACTATAAGGATGATAAACTACAGCAGTTGAAAATGTGCCTTCAGGTACTCACTTGCAACTCCCATTTATGTCTCTAGGAATAGCGAAATGAGAAACTAGGGACTAAATCTGGCCCAGTCAGTAACAGTGTGGGTAACACATAAATATTAATGTTCATTGTAGTTAGTGTGGTATGCAGAAATATCAGAGTATAATTGTTAATTGCTAATACATTTCATTCATGTTAAAGAGGAATAAGTGAAAACCATTTTACTGTAACTTTTAAGCGATTCCATCATAACAATTATAAAATATTCATTCTTTTCCTTAGATTGTTAACACTGAATTTTCTGAAAATGAATCATCTGTATTTCACTTTTATTGCCATTTGCTTTCTGTATAGATGTGTCTAGGCATCTATTATACAGTGTAGTCAGTGAGATAGTCTCTGGTTGTTTGAATTTACTGGTGCCTCTGTACTTAGCATTCTTTATACAAAATACGATGTTCCAATAATTAAAGGCATTCATCACAAATTTCATGGTATTTTAGGGGTGGTCATGGTATCAGGGGGAGAAGGAGGTCTCCACTTTGCTCTGCCAATCCGCTTGTTGAATCCTTTTCTCTTTTATTTTTCTCCGTGGATTACCCATATTCCTTCTCAACTCACTCCTGTTCCATTCCAACAACAACAAATACTCATCAAGAACCTACTGTGACAGACATCATGCTAAGCATTTTAAATTCATTGTATTTTTTAACCCTAAAAAAGCCCCTATGAAGTACTATTTTTTATTCCTATAGTAAATCTTCGTTTTGCCTTGTTTTTTCAAAGCATCACTTCAATTTTTCTTTTAAGTAACTTCCCCTGCTCCATTCCATAGGGTTCTGGTGGAACTGTCAATCAAGGTCTCTAACCTCCTCTCTGCCCAGGTGTGGCCACATGACTCCAGTCGGCCCTGAATGACACCAAGATGGAAAATGGCTAGGGTGAAGTCTTTCTAACATCAGAGTGCAGACAAGAATGTCTGTTTCTTCAGACATTCAGATCTATGGGGCTTCTGTTCTTTGCAAGGCCTGATCTCTCAGCTTTCCCTTCGATTCTGCAAGAGAGCTAAAATCATTTAGTAAATTTTCTTTTTAGCCTAAGTGAGTGTGTTTCTGTTGCTTGCAACCAAAGAACCCAGCTGATATTTGGCTCCATTTTGCAGATAAGGAAAAGGAAACTAAAGCTTGGGGAGGTTAGTTCCTTGCCCAAAGTTGATAGTATGAGAGATTCAGGACACCCACCCATACCAGCCAGACTCAACATAGAATCTTAACCATGTGCTCTGCTGACCATTACAACAAGGTAAGCCAGGGAAGAAGTTCGCAGAGAGAAAGCATACACCTACTATTTTTTTCTTCTGAAGCTTTCTGAAACAGTCTTCTTCTCCTGGATCAGGTATTACATACTCCAGATTTACTCCAGGGTCAAAACTGGGATACAGCAGAGCAAAATGATACAGTGAACTTTATTACTCTAGGAATATAACTCTATTGTTGGTAACTAAGCCCAATGCATCACTCATTAAGCCAATGTTTTATGCATTTTCTTTTTTGTTTCCTTTTTGGCCACAATATATGGCATACAGGATTTTAGTTTCCCAACCAGAGATTGAACCTGTGCCTCCTGCAGTGGAGGCTCAGAGTCTTAACTGCTGGACTGCCAGGGAAATCTCACATTTTCTTAAGATAGTGTGAACCTTTTAGATTTTTAGCACCCAGAACTCTGCTGTGCCGTGTGTAAACAGGTCTGGACAGACATTTTTTCAGGCAAGGTGGCAGGTGTGATAGAAAGCAAATAAGATTTGGAGCCAGAAGACAGGTTTCTGGTTATAGCTCTGCCGCCCCTTAGGTGGGTGGCATTGAGAAAACTGGCCTCTGTTGGTCTCAGCTCCCTCATCTATAGAATGGGAATAGTGTTGATTCTTCCCGTATAGGCTTATCGAGAAGATTTACTAAGTTCATGCACCTTTTGAATGAACTCACTAGTGGGCTATAAAGTTCTACAAATAGTTTTTTACCCTCAGGATCTAAAGAACAGCAGAATTCAACAACAATTTCAAAAGCACAGTCTTTGTTGTATAGTCTCTTTCACTGGTGTTCAAGCCACAGTCTTCTTTCTTTCTCTATTTTTTATAGGATGAATGGCAGAGGTGTTTTTTTATATATAATAAAATACACGTTTCATGTTTCCAATCACTAGGTATAAGGGTTTTTGTGATTCTGCCCTGAATGTGTACTCCTTGTGACAACTCTGATTTCACTGAAGAAAATCTGATCTGAAGGGTTACAAATGGGACAGAGAGGACAAATCCCTCGGGTCACAGGAGCAGTTCTAGTTCTCATCCGTAATGGTCATAAATTGTTACCATTCAACCAGAGGTCAGCAGCCTCTCTGAAAAGAATCTGTGCTGCATACTCATTCCCCAGGGAACAGGGAGAGCACAAAGCCTACGTGGACCCCCACCAAGCCTGCATGGACCCCCGCCCAGCGCTCACCTGCTCACTGGGGTCAAGATGAGCTCCATATAGGAGACTCTGTGTACCCTGTGTTGATCTCTTCTGGTGGTGAGTGGAATGTATTAATACCCCATTATGGAAACCTACTGCTTCTGTTCCTTCACTCTGCTTTTTCTGGAGTTACATAGAAGATACCAGCATTCATTCACTCCCTCACTCATTCATTCAACACTTGAGGATCTACTATATGCAAGGTATTGGGTTTATGCTATGGAGAAATTTTTAAAAATATGGATCAGAAACAAACACTGCCATGAAGGAGCATATAACCCAGCAGGGGTAATAAGACATAATCATAAATAGCTGTAGCCAATGTAACCGGGGGAAAAATATATTTCACAAGATGGAAAATATATTTAAAGAGGACATTCTCTTTAGGAAAAAAAAAATCTGATATGCTATTCCAGTGGTGAAGTTGAGGTCCTAAAACTGAAGTTTAGATAGAGACAAAGTACTGGCTAAAAGAATTCGGGGGTAAGAAAAGGAGAATCAAGAAGAAAGGGAGGACTTCCTTGGTGGTCCTGCTGCTGCTGCTGCTGCTGCTAAGTCGCTTCAGTCGTGTCCGACTCTGTGACCCCATAGATGGCAGTCCACCAGCCTCCTCTGTCCCTGGGATTCTCTAGGCAAGAACACTGGAGTGGGTTGCCATTTCCTTCTCTAATGGATGCATGTATGCTAAGTCGCTTCAGTCGTGTCCGACTCTGCACGACCCCATGGACAGCAGCCCACCAGGCTCCTCCGTCCACAGGATTTTCTAGGCAAGATTACTGGAGTGGGTTGCCATTTCCTTCTCCACCTTGGTTGTCCAATGGTTAAGATTTCACCTTCCAAGGCAGGGGATGTGTGTTCTGTCCCTGGTCAGGGTGCTAAGATCCCACATACCTGGAGGCAAAAAAGCAAAACAGAAACAATATTGTAACAAATTCAATAAAGACTTAAAGAATGATCCACATCAAAAAAAAAAAAAAAAGAAGAAGAAGAAGAAAAAGAAGAGAGGGAATGGGGAAGAAAGAGGGAGGGAGGGCTGGCCAAACAGCAGAGGCTTTGCCTGTAAAGCAAAGTCACCCACTAGATATTTTTACAGCAGGGTGACTAAAGAACTTTTAAGAGTCAGGCTGTACAAGATTTACTACTATGGCATATAGGTTTCAGAAATATACACCTGCTGCTTTGCCTCAACTCCCTAGTAAATTGGACACCAGATGGCTCTTCCCGGAGTGCCTTGTGTATTGCGAATTATTTTGTTATTTTTTTTAAAAAGGGTAAGGCCAGTCTCAGGTCTACTGAGAGAAGAAAGAGCCACAGAAAGTGAGACAGAAAATTTAAAAATTCAGGGAGAGAGGAAACTTGGAGTCAGGAGTGCCCAGGAGTTTGTAAATGGATCGGATGATGTTGAACTTCTCAAGGGACTGGCTTGAGTCAGTTTTATTGAAATCTGCAGGACAGGTGACTTCCACTGCAATCTGGGGCCCCCAAGCAGAGGAAGACGATGTCATAAGAAGACTCTCCGAAGGAGTCAGTGTGGGTGACAGACCTCAGGAAGAATTTTATGGGACCAAGAGAGGGAAGAAGACAAACAAGCAGAGACAGAGGCATAGCCTGGCTGTGGGCAACTGCGGGGCTCTTGCCACCACTGCTGGAGTAGCGGTAGAGTGAACCAAAAGTAATTTAGACCAGTGGGTCACAGGAGACCTTGACAGATGAGCTGAGAACTTCTGTAGGTTGTTTGGTTATTTGGTTGGAAATGGGAAGCATACATTTTTCAAAGTATTTTAGCATTATCTTCTCTTTTGATTTTTATAATCTATTTTCAAGGAAAATGAAATATTATTATTCCCATTTTACAGATAAGGAAACTAAGAGATGGATGATTAAAGTTGTTCCCAATCGGTATAGCAGCTGGGGATCCCCGCCCCGCCCCCGGCCCCGCTACACACACATTTCCTGAATTCTAATTCAACAGCTGACTTGTGCCTCTAGTGCCCATAAATATGCTCTTTGAACAAACACGGCTGGGAGTTCCATGAGATTCCCTGGGGAGTGGGCGGAGCGGGGGAGAGTCTCAGAGCAAGCTCTGACTGGTTTCCTTGGGAGCAATTCTGGAGGAGAATTTCTGATGAATAAAATTCTCTACCTCATTACCCAAGTAACTAATCTAATCAACCAGTCCAGCAAGTTGGCTAATTTCTGATGTGTGAGCTTCTGCCTCAGCCCACCCACTCTCCCCGATGCCCTTTCCTTCTTCCCAAGTATGATTGCTCGAAGTTCATTCATTCAACTGACCCTGTGAGGCGCTTGGATTATCATCAGGGAAATGGCCCTTTGGGGACAGTGATCTATCTCCTTGTCTGAAACCAAAACCTTTATCTTTCCCACAAACAAGAATAAGTGTATCACTCTGCCAGTCAGACTGCCTGAACCCTAAGGATGCCTTGGAGGGTAAACTCTTGATAAATAGTCATTAAGACTTCCGTTTCCACTGTCCACACATACCCATTCATTTTCCAAGCTCTGTATATTCTGGCTCTCCCCCGCCATGAAAGATGTCCTAACTTCCACCTCCTAACTCTCCCTGCTTACTGCTGCTGCGTTCATTAAAGTTCAGTTCTGGTGGAATCACATTCTTTCTCTTAAAAAATCAGTAGTTCCCTAATCAATAATCCCACTTCTAGGTATTTACCCTCACTGGCAAAAATAAAAACATATGTCCCCTCAAAGAGAAATTTCTCTTCTCTTTCTTTATGAACAATTTGTTCACAGTTGTAGATAAACTGGAAACAATTCAAATGTCCATTGAGAGAAGCATGGATAAACAAAATGTGGTACATTCACAGTTTTCAGCAACAAAAAAGAATGAACTGCTGACACAGCAACAACAGGAATTAATTTCAAAATGCTTTTTTGTGCAAAAGAAGTCAGACACAAAAGAGTCCATACTGCATGGTTTCAATTTACATGAAATATAAGAAAACAACAAAACTAATTTATGATGGTAGAAATTAGTACCATGGTTTGCTTATGGATAAATTTCTAGGTTCATGAAAATGTCTGTATTTGGAGGAATTAGTAAGATAAGTGTATACATCTGTCAGAACCCATTGAATTGTACACTTAAGATCTGTGCATTTCACTATGTGCAAATTTTACCTCCTTTAAAATCGTTGGGAGCTCCCTGCTCTCTACTTGTGCGTGTGTGTTAGTCACTCAGTCGTGTCCAACTCTTTGCAATCCCATGGACTGCAGCACCATAGGCTCTTCTGTCCATGGAATTCTCCAGGCAAGAATACTGGAATGGGTAGCCATTCTCTTCTCCAGGGGTTCTTCCTGACCCAGGGATTGAATTAATTATGTACAAATTCATTTGCCTGATCCACGCAGACAGAAAGTAGATTAGTGGCTGCCAGGGGCTGGAGGAGGTAAGGCTGGGAATGCTTGCTAGTACGTTTGGGCTGATGAAAACGTCCTGAAATTAGACAATACTCAATACTTATGGTTGCACAACTCTTTGAATATACTAAAATCACTGAATTGCACACTTTACAAGGATGTATTTTATAACATGGAAATTTTCTCAATTAAAAGAAATTCATCTACCCAAGATTCCAGACAATCATGAAATGGTTCAAACTAGCTTTCTAGGTCAAGCCCCCACTCATCAGTGGTCCCTGAGAATCCCACTCCTCCTGCTTTCCTCACAGTGTTCCCTCTTCCCAACACACCTAACATCTCCATTTCTGAAATTCTACCCATCCCTTGCAGCCCATCTCAAAACCCCTGGCTTTCCTAGCTCTCCCAATGTGGCTCCTCTTTCCTCTGGACTGCTGGTACAAGGCAGAGCTGTCCCAGGAAAATCTCACCATTTTCTGCCTTGCCTTATATCTATTTGTGAGTTTGTCTGAGCCTTCTGACTCCATTCCCAGATGAGTGAGGACAAGAGCTGGGCCCTACTCTTCCTTGTGTCCCTCACAGCACATTGATGTTGCAAAATAAAATGCTCCCTAAATGGAACTAAGCTGAGTGACTCTGACTTTATCGATTTCAAGCCAGGAAGAAAATATCTGCCTGGTGGCAGGTTTTGCTATAGGGGGTTCTCAGCCTTTGCAATGGCCCAGGATCCCCTGAGGGAACTGTCACCCACCATTTCCAGACCCTCGAGGTTCTGCTTTCCCACTGGAGTGAGGCCAGAAAAATCCCAGGTGATTCTGCTGCAGGTGACTCACACACCACAAGTTGGGAAACACTGACTTTGAATTGTATATCTGCAAATGAATAGAAAGAGTGACACAGCATTTATTTTTTCTAGCTCTTTTATCAGCTAAATTCTTAAGTTTCTTATGGGTACATCCTCCTACTGGGAAGTAAAGGGGCTACATTTTCTGGAAGTCTTCCAAATAGCCCTTAAAAATGTGGCATATTTTGTGACTCATGGTAATGTGCTCTGGTGACTTCTTGATCATGCTGGTGCCACCTGGAGCCAAATACACTGATACTTCAAACTTTGAGGCAAGTAGTGACTTCTGATTTCCCTGGTTTCACAGCCCCGCATGGCTTCCAATGTGCCTTTGGGTGCTTTGTTTTTCCACAGGAAAACTCCCTGGGGGCGGATGTTGGCTGCTGCTTCACACTGAGTTCTGAACGTAGGCTCTGAAATTAGAAAATTTTCACAGCACAGAGGCAAAAAAGATAATTTCCCCAGAAACCACTCGAATACCCATTTTAAAAGTGCCTTTCCCAAAGCCAACACAATCTAAAGTGTTAGTCACTTAGTCATGTCCTACTCCTTGCTGCCCCATGGACTGTAGCCCACCAGGCTCCTCTGTCCATGGGATTCTCCAGGCAGGAATACTGGAAAGGCATCCCCTTTCCTTCTCCAGGGGACTTCCTGACCCAGGGGTCAAAGCCAGGACTCCCACGTTGCAGACAGATTCTTTACCATCTGAGCTACCAGGGAAGCCCAAGTGAAGGATCTAACAAATATTATGACTCACTTGGATGTTAAACCTAATAATTGCAGACACAAAGGTCTCCTCTCAAATAGTCGGATGTGCAAGAGGAGATGAAATGAATGTTCGACAACCTCTTGACCTAGACGGGAGGCCAAGCACACCTCCTGCCAGAGTAGACAGCTCTGAGAGACGCAGACGCTCCAGCTGAAGTACAAAGACCTGAAGGAGCAGAAAGCCAAGTTCTGTCCTGTGCACATTTTCCTTTCCTTGTGTCCCTCGCTGGATCCACATGCTGAGAAGCTCCATCAGTGTATACAGGACTCTCAAGAGCATAGCAAAGGCTGATGTCCCAGTGAGGAATTACCTGGTTCCTGAGCCAGCCTCTGGGTTTTTTTGGATCCCCTGGCTGCAAGTCTCAGATTTTCCCATCCCTTTTTGACCAGTACCTCCAAATAGGGATTCTAATATAAAGCCCTGGCCAAGGAGCAATTAGAATTGAGCACTTGGTGGGGAGTGAGCTGGGTTCAGGGTGCAGCACTGATTGCTTTGGTTCTGAGGTTAGCGTTGCTTCTCCCCACCCCACCCCCAAGTGTCACTGCAACAGTAGCACTAAGGGTGTGAAGCAGACCTCACCTCATTGTACATCTCACCTCTCACCACAGATTGCACTTGATTGTGCCCAAGGAAGGCACACTTGCTGGCCGTACATTGATGCCTGGGTAGTATTTATTTGCTCTGCAGTCTGACATGGCTCCTATGCTAGCCATTCAGAGCAGACCAGTCTCCCCAAGAAGTCTAGGGTGGTGGATCCCTGATATCTTGTTGCACCAAAGTTAAAGGCAATGAGAGAGGTCAACAGAAAAGAAGGGAAAGACGATTAAGAAGTGATTCCTCAAACACAGGCCAAACACTCTCTGACGTAAATCATAGCAGGATCCTCTATGACCCACCTCCCAGAGTAATGGAAATAAAAGCAAAAATGAACAAAGGGGACCTAAATAAACTTAAAAGCTTTTGCACAACGAAGGAAACTATAAGTAAGATGAGAAGACAGCCTTCAGAATGGGAGAAAATAATAGCAAATGAAGCAACTGACAAAGAATTAATCTCAAAAATATATAAGCAACTCCTACAGCTCAATTCCAGAAAAATAAACGACCCAATCAAAAAATGGGTCAAAGAACTAAACAGACATTTCTCCAAATAAGACATACAGATGGCTAATAAACGCATGAAAAGATGCTCAGCATCACTCATTATCAGAGGAATGCAAATCAAAACTACAATAAGGTATATCTCACACCGGTCAGAATGGCTGCTATCAAAAAGTCTACAAACAATACATGCTGGAGAGGGTGTGAAGAAAAGGGAACCCTCTTACACTGTTGGTGGGAATGCAAACTAGTACAGCCACTATGGAGAACAGTGTGGAGATTCCTTAAAAAACTGGAAATAGAACTGCCATGCTACCCAGCAATCCCACTGCTGGACATACACACCAAGAAAATCAGAATTGAAAGAGACTCATGTACCCCAATGTTCATCACAGCACTGTTTACAATAGCCCAGTACATGGAAGCAACCTAGATGTCCATCAGCAGACAAATGGATAAGAAAGCTGTGGTACATATACACAATGGAATATTACTCAGCCATTAAAAAGAATGCATTTGAATCAGTTCTAATGAAGTGGATGAAACTGGAGCCTATTATACAGAGTCAAGTAAGTAAGAAAGAAAAACACCAATACAGTATATTAACGCATATATATGGAATTTAGAAAGATGGTAATGATGACCCTATATGCGAGACAGCAAAAGAGACACAGATGTAAAGAACAGACTTTTGGACTCGTGGGAGAAGGTGAGGGTGGGATGACCTGAGAGAATAACATTAAAACATGTATATTACCATATGTGAAATAGATCACCACTCCAGGTTTGATGCACGAGACAGGGTGCTCAGGGCTGGTGCACTGGGATGACCCTGAGGGATGGGATGGGGAGGGAGGTGGGAGGGGGCTTCAGGATGGGAACACATGTACACACATGGCTGATTCATGTGAATGTATGGCAAAAACCACCACAATATCGTAAAGTAGTTAGCCTCCAATTAAAATAAATAAATAAAAGAATGGGAAAAAAAGAAATGATTCCTCACCTGGCCTTTCTCCTTCTACCCCTCTCACACCCTCAGCCCAAGTCAGCCCCAGATGTACATCACCAAGATAAAGAGGATTTGAAGAACACTGTATCTGAAAGCATTACTGAGGCCAACATGGAAGAGCTTTACAGCCATCAGTTTCAGAGATGTTTCATGGCCTAGCAAGCCCCAAGGTCAGGACAAAGAAACATCAGGGCTCAGGAATTTTGGGCCCACTTTGGGGTGACCTTGGACATACTGAGAGCTGAGAAACCCTAACCTAGAGCTGCTGCTGTTCTAGAAAAGACTTAATTAGAACTAGCCCGTGGGCACAGTGGCTTCATTCTCTGGGCTCAGCCCAGTGGTGTTCATCCTTCAGCAGCTCTTACTGGAGGCCAGGGCCTTAAGTAGGCTGAGAACCATCTCTCCCACCATGAACCAGCTGCAGATCCTTGGGCAGTTGCTTAACTTTGCCATGCTTCTTGGAAAATGGAATCATATCTCCTTAGTGAAATAATGTAAGTCAAAGTTTCACATTTTGCCTACTTCTAAGCAAGAGTTCAATTAGTGGTAACTATTTCTCTTGTTATTGTTATTCCTATTTCACAATATTAATATTATTTAAACAGCCTGACAATCATTTTAGATCCATCTCTGTTTGTCCCATGTCCAAGTGGACACTGAGGCCAGGGATAAATGAAATAACCTTGGCAAAGGAGCCAGCAGCTCAGGAACTCGTGGCCCCTCTAGTGTTGTGACATTGAACTCTTCGGCCACGGGAGGAAAGGCTTCCTCTCTAGGCTGACTTTGAATAGAAAAGAAGGGAGAGATGAAAAGTAAAATTGCTTACTTTTTTTTTTTTTTTTTTTTGCTGTGGAGAAAATGAGGTTTACTAATGACGTTGTTTTCAGAACTTTGGTGGGTTTTCCAGGAATGGAGGGTTATGAAAGAAGGCAGTGATGTGATCTGTTAACACAGATCTTTCTTCCAACAGGCAGCCCCAGACTTTGTGAAGACAAGGTTTTGGGAGGTCCCCAAGATGAACACGTTGCCCGTGCCTGCCCCCTCAACACCTTCGCCAGCCCCTGCTGGCAGGCCAAAGACACAGTCACAGGCTTCAGCTCCAGGAGATCAGGAAATAACCCAAGCCAGCCTCTGACCCAGATTTGGCAATTCCAAGTTAAATTCCCTAAACATTTGTAAAGACTTAAAGAAGGAAAGCAGCTGACAACCTTATTTTTTCCTGAAATATTGGAATGAAAATTTGAGGTATGTATAAACAAAGAATGGTATTTGTAGACCTTCCCTTGGGATCACAGAAGTTGTAAAACTAAGAGAGGAGAGACTGGTGCAAACTCTCAGTGATCCCCCTTGACCTCCCAAGACAGAGCTCAAGCTCCGAGCCCACACATCTTTGCCAAGCATGGCCTCCGTCTGCTTCAGCCTTGGAGAGAGATTGGGTGGTGAGCTAGGAGGTCACGGCAGGAGACCGGGCAGGATTCATCAGAGTCCAGTTTTCCCTGAGGGAACGAAATGCTGGAGAGGACCAAGAAAGGCAGGGGTGGCCATTCATCTCTTGGGTCTAACTTTTTAAAATATTAGGAGTGAATTGTAGACCAATAAAACTCAGTTGTATTAGAAAAACTGAAACTGGACAAGACCGGGGCCAAAAACATTTCCTGAGAATCTGTGCAGAGTGGTTGGATGCAAGGAAGTCAGCTCTAATGGCAAGCAGACAGTCTGTGAACGCCTAGATATTTTTTTTAAGACTAAGAAGGCCAAAGTTCGTTTTTGTGGAAATGTGAGCAAATCTCATCTTAAAACACATGGGGGATGGGAGGTGGAGATGAGTTAATATAGTAATTATAGACCAGATAGCACTGATAACCAGGGGAATTTGAATCATTCATTAATCTCTGCATCAAAGAGCATAAAACACCAGGAAGCAACCAATAGGGCTTTATGAAATGACTAAGGGAAAGAAAGTTCAAGTGCAACCTGCTTTTCAAATTTGGGCACAGCCATCACCATAGTCATACCACCCCTGAGCCCAGAACCCCTAGATTTATGTCATCCCCCAGCCTGATCCTCCAGAGACCTGGGATCACAGAAGCCAAGAACGCAAACGGGACATGGTTTCTACTTGCCAAGAGCCACTAAGTGAGGGAGACCAATGCACATATTAATAAAAGAAAAAGTTGACCGTAGTTAAAACACAAGGGAATATTCAGACTTAAGCAACAACTCTTAGCCATCAGGATGATAATAACATTGGAATTTCCTCCGAGGGAGAATGCAAGAGTTTCTGCCCTTAGATGTAAAGATGAGACTAAATATAAATAGCCAGCTGTCTTGGGTGGTTATTCCTTCACCTGCCCCAGAACAGAATGGAGTCTGGGGCAGGTAATAAGGCGAGGCCCCTACCACTGTATAATTCTAAGACAGCCTCATTTCAGAGTTACTAAAAATAGAAGCATGGTGTCTGGTATGTAACAATATACACTATTGCAGCTGTGTCTTTATGATGAATAATAATACTTTGGAGTTATATGATGAGGCAATCACTTTGCAAGCGCAATCTCATTAACCCTCACAATATTCTGATTAGGTAGGCAGGTGGCAAGTGATCTGAACTCAGTCTGCAATTGAAGCAACCAAGACACAGAGAAGCTCAGAAACTTCTCAGGGAACACAAGCTTTTCCTGTCAGAGCTGGGAATGTCGTCCAGATCTCCTTTCCCAAACCCTGGGGCCAGGAGCAGGGGTTGGCATTGCTTCTAAATTGCAGGAGCTGGGCACACACGAACATGGTGCTGCCCTATGTAATGCAGTATGCGCCCCGGCTGTGCTCTCCTGGAAAACACTGCTGATTTCTCTTGAATGAACGCCAGTGCCACCCCAAGATAAAAAGTTTAGTGTTTCTTTGTCTATTCTTTCTCTCTGGCAATTGATTAACCTCTTCCTCCCTCCAAAATCCAACCCGTCTTGAAACAAACCAAAGAAATTTTAAAACCACACCAAAACCTCTTGATGACTTATTTCCTGGTGCTGTCACCGCCTTTTAAGCTTTTGTTCTCATCCACGGGTCCGATTTAATCGAAGATCGATTGCTTAAGAAAAAGAAGAAAAAGTCACCGTTTAAAAAAGTCTCTAAACACTCAGACAAGCACCCCTTCTCAATGGCTTGCTCCTCCGAATCCTGATTTTATTCTTTTCTTGGTTAATAGGAAAAAAAAAGATTCCTTTGCTTTTCTAAACAAGCTGAGTCTTTCCCGTAGACCAGAGGAACAGGTTTGGTGGTGCTGATATAAAATCACAGGAAAATGACACCATTAGTCAGGAAACGTTTGCCAGCCAAGAGTAAAAGGCGCTTTCCCAGCCTCTGGGGAAACGCCGACGTTCGTTTATTCGGGAATCGTGAGATTAATATAGCAACTCGGGTTTTGTGCTTTTGGGGTAGGTTTCTCTGGCTCCCTTGGAGACACGATACAAGGCCACATCTTCAAATTGTTAATTATGTACTGCCCCCTAGGGACTTTTGTTTTGCTGGTGGCAACCTGCTTCAAATCCTGTAGGAAATATTTATCAGCCGGCTTCAGCCAGTATTTGTCTCCAAGAAAGCTGAACCCTTTTGTGACCTTGTTGTACTGAGTCCACCCCTTTCCCTGGCAAATTGCATTCAAACACTTTACTTTTCGGATTGTTGATTTTCTCCCTCCCTCTTTTGTCTTTATTTCCGGGATGGTTTCATTTGCATAATCTGGGGTAGGCCGGTCTTCTCTCTTTCAAAACTCTGCCTTTCCCACCTCCACCACATTTCCCTTGTGGTTTGGTAAACATCTCTGAATTTGGGGAAAAGAGGAAGAGCAAACTGAATTAGAGACACTTACACATATGCACTTACGTATTTATCTGTACTTACTGATGGAGGAGTTATCCACCCTGAAATGTGCTCTATAAAATCCCATTTAAATCAAAAACTTTTATCAGAAAAGTGAAATTGCTTTATGATTGAATAGCACTTTGCTTCTGAGTACCAGCCATTGAGGCTGATGAAATGACCAAGAGGACATTCTTCCCCAGAAAGACATCCTTGCCCTTTATTTTAAAGTTGGAAGAAAAAATTTTCAGCACCATATTCCTTCACAGAGCATCTCTCAGACCGGGGGACAGCTTTTACCTGTAATTAATGACATTTGGGTATCTGATAAAAATATTGCAAATATGCATGTTTGTGTAGTTTTGTTTTGTTTTTAATAATGGATGAGACAGCTCTGGCAGGAATCTTCATGCATTATATATTTTTTAAAACACACACACAAATTCTGAACACAACAACTTTAGCAAATATATGCATGATCAAAACAGTTCAGAAATATAAGATCTGAAAATGAGAAAGGGCAGCAGGTTTTTGAATAGGCTTCATCAGCGGAGGGGAGAGGTCAGCGGTGGAGGTTAGTTATAGGAGCGATTAAGTCTCCTCTGACACCCACGGTACAAGCCGCTTAACATAATCAGCTGCAATCAGCAAAACTGCTGTTTATTACAAAACGTTTTTCCCTTTTAATATTTCATATTGTTATGTAAAACGGTGCAGTGTAGGGACACACACATTTCACCAGGGACAAATTGTACAAATTGTCAGCAATAATAATTTGTGGCTCTTCCCGTGACATCTTTGGAAGTTAAAAACCGTGGAGCGATACCTCTCCAGAGCTATTTTCTCTAATGTGGTTAATGGTTTGCACTGGAGTTGACCAGCCACTCTCTGTATGATGTTGTCACCATCTACCATTGTGTGAAAATGTTTGTGTGACCGTACATCAATCAGATGAGCCTGTAATTCAGGGCTGTGAAGCTTTGTTCTGCTCACTCTTCCCCAATTGGTCAGAGCCCTCCATTACAGGTGTGTCTCCTTCAAGCTTTCCTGTTCTGCCTTAATCATCAAAGTGATGCCTTTTTCAAAACATTTTCATTTAAAAGGAACCAATTATGAGGTGCACAATAGGCATCCATGTAGAATTCCTTTGTGAAATTCACACGCTGAGGGTTGGAATAAGAGAAATGTCCTAATAGGACAGATTATGGTGACCTAGATTAGAGGACACTTGGATATGATCCCCACACTTTTCTAAGGAAAATGAGCAGGTACAGGGCCGACCATTGCTGGTTCCCATTCCCGCTTGCTAAGTATCTCATACAAGATGCTTCCAGTTCCTGGAAGCTGTCTCAAATAGCTCATTCCTGGCCACATGTCCCACCCACCGGGAACCAGCCTAGCTCGTCACAGGAATGCTGGACTGAGGAAGCCCTGGGAGCCAGACACATACAGGATTTTATTTTCACTAGCATGCTAATACTTAAAAGATACAATAAATGTTGTCCCTTTCAAAGTGGTCATGTTAGCAGGCTAAATGATAACAACTCACACGAACAATGATGTGGCTATTTCTCACATTTTTGGTCCATCTTACTTCCAAGCCATGCAAGGTAACGTTTCACTACTTTATCACATGTTTTCTTTTGAACCCCAGTTTAATTATCCAGTTTCTTCTTCGTGGCTCCAAGTGAGTAGGCATTCCTTACATTTTGTACATGTTTCTATTAAAATCACCCTTTTGGATGTTTATTTTTAGATCTATTTCTCTGATGTAATAAACTCCTTGCGGTCAGAAAATTTTCATTTTCACCTCTACATGCATTGCTGTCTGGATGTGTCAGCATGTACTAAGCACTCCATGGATGCTGTCGCTAAATAAATGAGTGAAAACTTTGCAGAAATTAAATTCATTCTTAGAGGACAAAGATGTGCCTCCATAAGGGCTCTGGACTCTGAAGACTATTTTAATATAGTTCAATTACTTGAACATTTCTTGAACAATGGAAACTTTTCAGGAATTAGTCTTCACAGGGACAGGATGTCTTTAAAATGTAAAAACTCTGTTGAATTCTCAAAACCCCAGTCATCACACTTTCCAGACCATTACTGTTCAATGGAAATACAATTCAAGCCACTTACTTAATTTACCTTTTCTAATAGCCAAATTTTAAAAAGAGGAAACTGGTGAAATTAGATTTAATAGTAATAATTTATTTAACCTCTATATCCCAAGTTTTTACTTCAAAATATAATCAACTAAGAGGGCTTCCCTCATAGCTCAGTTGGTAAAGAATCCACCTGCAATGCAGGAGACCCCAGTTCAATTCCTGGGTTGGGAAGATCCACTGGAGAAGGGATAGGCTACCCACTCTAGTATTCTCGGGCTTCCCTTGTGGCTCAGCTGGTAAAGAATCTGCCCAAAATGCGGGAGACCTGAGTTCAATCCCTGGGTTGGGAAGATCCCCTGGAGAAGGGAAAGGCTACCCACTCCAGTATTCTGGCCTGGAGAATTCCATGGACTGTATAGTCCATGGGGTTGCAAAGAGTCGGACACGACAGAACGCTTTCACTTCACATAATCAACTAAAAATGATCAATAAGATATTTCAGATTATTTTTTTTCTTATTGTCCTAAGTCTTTCAAACATGGTTGTATTTTTACACTTACAGAACATCTCCATTGGCACTGACCACATCGCAAATGCTCTGAACCCACAGGTGGTAGTAGCTACCATATTGGATAGTGTAGTCCTAGACTAGCCTCATAGTCCTTTTAACCTACACCTTCCTGGGACTGAAGCAGGCAGCAGTAGGCAATGACTGCATGTACTCTGTGTGCTCAAGTCAACACTTGGCCTTTTCTTCGCAGTTGAAACAAAGGCTAGCAATGAGATTTAGCTCAAATTAGAAGCTCAAAAGCTCATGAAACACATCAGCTTCCATGTTATCCATGCTAATAACATTTTTATCCCTTGGGCTAGTTGTTCTCTTGCCCTTCTTATTTTCACCCCAACCCAACTTGTGGAGACAAGTGGTTTCAGCTAGAATAGTAGCAGTGAGGTTGATGGGACTTAGTGAACCAGATGAGAGAAAAAGAGGCATCGAGGATGATTCCTAGGTGTTTTCCTTGTTCAGTGGACCCTGTTCAATAGATCCTAGGGGCATTCTAACATGCGGCTGGAAGAGCAGGGGGAACCAACAAGAGGGGCTGAGAGGAAGAAGCTGCCTGAGAGTCAGAGACCAACCAAAAGGGGGAGGGGTGATGGAGGGGTCCTAGAGCCTGGAGTAGACAGAGGTGGTCAGCTCTTAGAGGTCAAGTAAGACTTGCGGATGAAAAAATGTGAAATACACAAGATGATCGAGAAGATAGGCTTGGACAGTGAACAGAACAGAGTTGGGGTAGTCTGAGGACAGGTGGCAGGTCACACCGAACCAACCGGCCTGGACAAGTGCAAGGCCTGGACCAGAGGAGACCTGGCATTACAACCCGATGAAGCCAGCACCCAAACATAGACAAAACAAGGCTCCATACTGGCCTTGAGAGACTCTACGTCCTTCATTAGCCTGGGGAAAGCTACCCCTCTATCATATTTTCCTGCCACCTTGGCCGTGCAGAGTTGAAGTGTACGGAGCATTAAACCAAATGAAATTTAGTATAACCTGAGACCTTGATTTCTCAGCAGCAGCCTGGCCTAGGAAATTTGATGATAGAAATTCTTGTTAATATTGTATAATTGACCTAAAAATTAGATCAATTGGTCAAATAAAGTATGAAAGATTCAGATAAGGCAGTCATAAGCACCTCTTGGGCATGAATTTGAGTAAACTCTGGAAGATCGTGAAGGACAGGGAAGCCTGGTGTGCTTACAGCCCATGGAGTCTCCAAGAGTCGGACACGACTGAGTGATTGAACGACAAGATCAAAGCTCCTGTTAAAAAGAATGAGAGCTGTAAATACTGACATAGAAATGTACGAATGAGTCACTTTTAAGTGGATAAAGCAAGGTTCATAACATATATAAAGTATGCTTACTTTTCCTGGGGGTGGAAGGGGTCATATACATATGCATATTATATACCCCCATAAATATACTTTGTATGCGCACAAGAATTTTCTGGAGGGATTAAAAAGAAGCTGTTAATAGTAGTTGCCGCTGGAGGAGGAACAAGAAAGAAATTTAGGATGAGGTAGACATTTGCATTTTGCGTGTAATTTTTAGCGTTGCTTAATTTCTTCTGACCTGGTACCAGAGTTATTTTTTAATTAAAAAAAAACAGTTTAAAGTATTTTAACCAATATTTTACTTGTGCTGTGCTGTGCTTAGTCAGTTGTGCCCGACTCTTTGTGACCCCATGGACTGTAGCCCACCAGGCTTCTCCATCCATGGGGATTCTCCATACAAGAACACTGGAGTGGGTTGCCAAGTCCTCCTCCAGGGGATCTTCCCAAGCCAGGGATTGAACCCAGGTCTCCCACATTGCAGGCAGATTCTTTACCATCTCAGTCATCAGGGAAGCCCATGAATACTAGAGTGGGTAGCCTATCCCTTCTCCAGAGGATCTTCCTGACCCAGGAATCAAACCGGGGTCTCCTGCATCGCAGGTGGATTCTTCACCAGCTGAGCTACCAGGGAAGCCTATTTTACTTGTCTTGTATATATTAAACACTATCAAATCTTGTGGAAACAGGACTATATACCTTTGTGACCAGTGTGATGCATTCCTTCCAAATTTCAGATATGGGGACCTTATAAGACTATTTTTAGGGGTCCACTTTTCTCAATATTAAATCTCCTTCTTTTAATAATTCTACTTAGTGTCCAGAAATCAAGTTCATAAGGCTGACATTGAGGCACTGCTGTGGCTCTCAACTTTAAAACATCTTAAGTTTAAAAAGCAGGGCAAGTGTGAAAGGCAAGACTTGAACCAGCTACAAACTCACCTCTAAGGTTTCCAGGTGGCTTTACCACCGTTACTTGCATATTTACCACCAGGTGAGATGCAGGATTACCCCCAGGGAGACGTCAGAAGGTTGTCTATCAGCAAGGAGACAATGCTTACTGCTCTGTAACTCTTAATTAAGCTCAGGCAGGATGGAGAATAATAAGATTACAGTCTTCTGTGGAGAGATAAGGGAGAAATGGCTGCAGGCAAAGCTCTAAAGGCTTGTATGAGGGCTGTACACTTCAGGAGTTTAGAGGTGGTAGAAACCACTTTTAAAATGTGTGATTAGTGAAGATGGAATTTGAATTGGATCTTAATGCATATGAAGTAAAACATTATTTTAAAGTGTGAAGTGAAGTCGCTTAGTCGTGTCAGACTCTTTGCGGCTCCATGGACCGTAGCTTACTAAACTCCTCTGTCCATGGGATTTTCCAGGTAATAGTACTGAAGTGGATTGCCATTTCCTTCTCCAGAGGATCTTCCCAACCCAGGGATCGAACCCAGGTCTCCCGCATTGTAGACAGACACTTTACCGTCTGAGCCACCAGGGAAGTCCACCATTTTAAAGTGTAACCCCACATAATCTTTATTTCCCCCAATTCTTGAAGCTTTTTGACCCTCCATCCATTGGAACTGAAGTAATCTTTCTTTTAGAGAAAGGCAGAGCCCAGCTTTGTAGGAAGAACAATATTTCTTCCCTGTTTCAAACACAAAAGTTGTGAAAGCCCAGGCTTTTACTTCAGAAAGCCAACCTTTGTTGAAGGAAGAAAGAACTGGTGGGAGAAAAGACATATCAAGAAGGAGAAGGCTAGCGGAGCTGTGGAGAGGTAAGAGACATTTGGAGGAAACAAGCTTTGGGACAAAGCCCTAATCAACCCATGAGGAAGAATCCAGAGTCTCTTAGTCTTGGCCCTCAGCTTGAGAGATCAAGTGACAGAAACCCAAGATACACTACAGGGGGCATGGGGCTTGCTTTCTGTTGACATTCAGGGAAAAGACCATCATGCAGGTCCCTAAACCAACAAGCGTTGCTGCAGAAGAATATGGCAGCACTGTGTGTTTAGCCAGAGAGGATCCCAGATGGAGTTCCCCAGATCCCTATAGGCTGCCTGCAGAGATGCAAATGTCCCCTCATGATCCCATGAGGGGCAAGGGAGACTTGAGGCAGTGACCAGAGAATTCCAGGAGTTAGAATGAAAAGCCAGCAAATCATGTCCACAGAGGGTTCAGCAGCAACTTCAAATGTCAGCTGTGGATGCCACTGAAAATTTCTGAGCAGGGAGTAACATGGTGAATGTGGTACTTTAGGGATGTTGGTCTTGTAGTTGGGTTGGCTCATTGTACACGCTTATGAGACAGGGACTCAAAAAGATCAGCGCATACACAAAATAACAGAAGCCACACCAGGAGGCAGCCTTTCACAGAATTATAAGGTTGGGCTATTTCATAGGAAGTCAGATCTTTTCTTGTAGCATACTGTATTTTAAGTAGTGTTTGTCTTTTAACCCAGAGCTGAGAAAAGAGAAGAGTGATGGCTTTCTCCCTCCAGCAGCTGTTCTGTGGCCACTGCAGGTCTTGGTCCTGCCCAAATGGGAGCAGTCACCTCTGGTGATGTTACTTTATTCCATACAGTTGATCAGAGCCTAGAGTCACTCATTACTAATGAGCAGGTACATCTTCATCTTCACCTGCATGAAACATTTTTCATCCTAAAATACAAGCCTTTATCATTCAGCACTGTCCCATATGCTGCTGCTGCTAAGTCACTTCAGTCGTGTCCGACTCTGTGTGACCCCAGAGATGGCAGCCCACCAAGCTTCCCCGTCCCTGGGATTCTCCAGGCAAGAACACTGGAGTGGGTTGCCATTTCCTTCTCCAATGCATGAAAGTGAAAAGTGAAAGTGAAGTCGCTCAGTCATGTCTGACTCTTAGTGGCCCCATGGACTGCAGCCTACCAGGCTCCTCTGTTGATGGGATTTTCCAGACAAGAGTACTGGAATGGGGTGCCATTGCCTTCTCCGAGTCCAATACGGCCAGGATGCAAAACAAGAGACAGAAACACACTAATAAGCTCAGGGGAAATGGTATTGCCCTTTGTTCTTAAACTAGTTGACCTGGAAATGAAGTGTAAACTGAGTTCTTTTAGTAAATGATGAATCCACTTTGCTGCAGAGCAGGGACAAATTCTTTTAAGTAGACTCTACTGTTGAACTTCTCTTCACTCATCCTGAGTATCCTTTCCCTTGGGCTACCTATCTAAACTCTGGCTAAAAATCCTTGTTAATGGAGAGTCTAATAGACTCATCTCTACCATTTCTTATGAAATGAATATGTTTATATGGTGGCTTTGACCAACCCCACTAAGAAAATGGAACTGAGTGTTTCATTCCTCCTTCCTCTAACATTATGATGGCATTATTCTCCATCTAGAAAGATCACCCACCCATAAAGATGCAGATGAAAACCACAGCATATGCCTACCCAGATGCTCTTTCAACTCTATATTAAGTGTTCCACCAAGGCACATGCATCCCATGATTCTTCTAAATTTTATTTATAGGAAGAAAAAACACTTTCCCCATTATACATTATGCATTGTATCTCTAATGGACATTAAAGCAGATTGCAGTAGATTTACTGCCCCTGGTATATTGTGTTTTTTCCCCCTTATTGGCTGAGAGATAAGATAACTCTATAGAGCCAGCCAGAGCCAGACGCATCAGCTCATATAGCTTTCAAAGAATATTTGTCTGAATACTAAGTCAAAATCCCCTCCTAATGAATTTCCATCCTGAAAATTATCTTCCATGCCAGGAAAGAGACCACAAGGAACAAGCATCTTCTTCCTCTGATTTGTACTGTGGAAAGAAAAGGAAAATAGCACAGATGCATTCGGTATAGTACAAAGAGCATATATGGGCATTTCCATCCCTAATATCACACTAGTTTCTGATGCTAATGTAAAATATGTTCCTTTTGCATTTATAATCACGATGAGCAGATGGCGAAGACGGTTTAAAGTAGTACTGTATGTCTATTAAAATAATGTATGCTGTTAGTGAGTCTTCCCTAAAACTGGAGTTTAATTGCTTATAAACACATACATTAGAAAGAATCATGATTTGAAGGGCCATTTGCTGTGCCAGGACAATAGTTAGAGTTCTCTCTAACAGGCTTTGGCTGCATGACTTCTTGTGGCAGCAGACGCTATGTTCTGTCCGTCTCTTCAAGAGGCTTAACTGATAAGAATGTTGGGATTGGCACAAAAGAACGCTGGTTTCTTAAAACAAAGGAATCCTTCTTAAAATTAAACAAAAACAGAGAAATTAAGGGAAACATGTAACGGGGGGGAGAATGGAGAAAGGAAGAATTGAGGATGTAAGCTGCTCCGTTTTTTTTTTTTTTCTTTTACTACCCCATCTCAGCAAAACATCAACAAAGGCATTTTGTAAATTTTGGTGATTCATATTGACTGTATGGTTGCTGTGCTTTCTGAAAATAAAACCTGCCCGAGAGGAGAGGAATGTCTGCTTCATTCCAAGGGGCTTTGCTGCTCAGTCACAGGGCAGAAAGAGGTGAAGGCTTCTACCCCGCCATCTGGAAGGGAGTGCTCCCAAGGAAGGAGGCTTGATCGTGGAAGCAGACGACACAGTCAGGGAGGATCAGAATCCACTCGGAACACCACAAAAGGAAACGGATACTGTTTGCAAACAGGAGGAGGAGAAAGGGAGGAGGCGGCAGTGGAGAAAGGCAGGCTGAGCGCCAAGGGCCCTAAAAAGGCAGCAAGTTTTAGAAAACACTCATTTGACTAATTTGCCTAATATAATAAAGAAAGGATGGTTTTATTTTCAAATGCAGAAGTGGTGATTGATTAGGTGGGCATTATATTTGAAGCATGTGGAATGAATAATGGTTTTGAATGGCTATGGAAAATATCTCACAGAGAAGGAAACAAAAATCCATAAGTCATACGAGGCAGAGCACAAAAATACCAACATACCAACATTCAGAGAGAGTTTAAATAATAACAGACTGGATCTTGGAAGCGCGCCAAAGAAACAGGGAACAGAAAGAGAGCTACACGCTGCAAAATGGTTTCTAGACAATAGGCAGTGAGAGAGGGTCTGCACAGGCCTGCGCATGTGGCATTAGCTCTTTAATTATTATAATTACCTAAGTTTAAGGTCAAATCACCTGTGTATTGCTGATAAAATGAATGATTTCTTTTAAAATAGCAGAAGTAGTGCTTCTATTACCTCGGATGTTATAGGAATGGCTAATCCATGTGGGTGAGATATTACAGAATTATCCCCATCTATAGAGCAACAACCCAGAGGAAGAATGGCTGGAATCCTGCATCTGCACTCTTCTAACACTCAACACTGGAAATACACTCCAGTTCCCAAGAGAGAGCTCTGTGGTTGAAGGCAACCTTTCCCACTACTGAAAACACAGTCTTCTGGCAGTTTAAAATTGCCTTGTAATAGGATTTACCCCAGGTAAGATGCTGTCAGATTTGGAATCTCGAAATCAAGTTTTGCAAGCTTTGATCAGTCACCAGATTGCAGCCTGAATCCAAAAAAACTCAAAGACTGGATGTAAAGGATTTGCAAAATATCTGCACTTTGAACTCTCCTGAATGATGAAATGCCATAAAATGCTAAATGGTGTGATGAAAGATTTTCCTCTTTGTCTGATCCAAAATAACTCAAAGATTTCATGATTTAATCTTTCATCAGCATAAATTCCAAATACTTCATGTCTAATCCAGAAACTCCAGGGAAAAGCGATCCTGTTGTCCTTTGGGGAGGACCTAGCTAGACCTCAGAATCAATGAATGAGTAGCCCAGACGTCTGGAGACTTCAAAGGCTTCGCAGGTGATCATGATGTCCATCAGGCTTGAGAATTGTTGCTGTACAAAGTGTCCGTCTTTAAACGGTTTTAAGACTTGGCTAGTCTGTATTTTTTTCAATAGATCACTAGTTAAAACCTAGTACCAGGAATTCCCTGATGGTCTAGTGGTTAGGACTCTGCACTTTCACTGCTGAGGGCATGGGTTCAATCTCTGGTCAGGGAGCTAAGACACCACAAGCCACATGACCAAAACAACAACAAAAACAAAAAAAAACAAACCTTGTATCAATTTGAGATAGGGCAAGACCGGTGTTAGGGAGGATCACTGGGGTGCTATTATCACAATCTGTGTGAGTGTTGCTGAGTGTCTAAGCCAGGGCAGTGGACCTGGGAGAGGGAAACAGAGGCTCGGGGGTAGGGAGGTAGAGTCAGTGCATAGTCAGCATTGCTCAGAGATTGAATGTGGAGTATGGACTATGCAGTAAAAAACAAGTCTAAAATAACTAGCAGATTTCTCTCTTGGGTGACTGGTTGGATGGTGAAGCCCATGACTCAGCAGGTTCTAACACCAGTTCTCTAACACCAACTGGAGACTCTACAATTCAATCCAGTTCTGACACCAGAGAATTGAGAGCAGATTTGGCAAATTAAAGGCTCAGTCTCAAAAGACTGCTTTGCTCGGACACAGCCACAGGTGGAGTCCCCAGGTGACCCACATTTCTATCTTGGCTACAAATGTGAGTGTTCCCCAAATCCCCCACTCATGTTCAACAATCTGCTAAAACAGCTCACAGAAGTCACTGAAAGCACAATACTTAATAATGGCTGTTTTACGGGCCACAAATGAACAGCCAGATGAAGTGGCACATTGGGTATATGTGAAAGGATCCTGAGCGTAGGAGCCTCTGCCCTCTGTGGAGTTGGGGTGCACCATCCTCCTGGTACACCGATATGTCCACCAACCAGGAAGTTCCCCCTAACCTCCTTATTCCAGAGTTTTTCTGAGTTTCTGGGATTTCACTAGGTAGACAGGATTGGTAATCAACCACTCAATCCCCAGCGCATTTTGTTTCCGTGGAGGTGGGAGGAGAGTGAGGGAATGAGCGTTCCAGCCCTTTCGTCACTGGCTTGGTCTTTCTTGTGTGGCCAGCCGATCTTCTGAAATTCCCCGGGCCCACCAGGGCTCGCCTTGTCAGCATAAACTCAGATGTGGTTGAAAGGGCTCCCTCAGGAATAACAAAAGAGGCTCCCAACGCTGGGCAAATTCCAAGAGTTTTTGAAACTCTGTCAGAAAGGGGAGGAAAGGTAAAGACATATTTTTGCTCTATCCTACTAAGGAATGGTAACATAAAATACATTTTCAGAGGAAGGTGAAAGTGAAAGTCGCTCAGTCGTGTCTGACTCTTTGCGATCCCATGGACTACACAGTCCATGGAATTCTCCAGGCCAGAATACTGGAGTGGGTAGCCTTTCCCTTCTCCAGGGAATCTTCCCAACCCGAGGATCCAACCCAGGTCTCCAGCATTGCAGGTGGATTCTTTACCAGCTGAGCCACAAGAGAAAGTAGCTAGCTCCATTTTGTATATGATGAGCTTAAGGATGACTCAGATGGATAAATCTAGCAGGCAGTTGCACTTGCAGGGAGAGGGTAGGACTAGAGGCAGAAGTTCAGAAGTCACTGAATGACATGGTCCTATGAGGACCCCAAGGGTATGAGTCAGATACGGTGAAGGGGGGGGGGGGAATATATATATATATACACACATACACACACACACACATACATATATGAACTTCAAGTTAAGTTGTGTCCAGGAGAACCCATGATGAGGATTGATAAGCTTGTGTCATGCCATTTCTCACACATGGTAATATAGATTTTGTGCCTAAATCAGAAGCCAGGAAACTTTCTGTAAAGGGACAGAGAACAAGTATCTTAGGCTTTGCAAATCTGTGTCCCAGTTACTCAACTCTACCTTTGTTATGCAAAAGCAGGCAGAAAATGAGCATTCAAATGAACATGGCTTGTTTCAATAAAAACTTTACTTATAGACACTGACATTTTGAATTTCTTATAATTTTCATATGCCACAAAATATTCTTCCTCTGATTTTCCCCCAACTATTAAAAAATGTAAAAGCCATTCTTAGCTTGTGGGCTGTAGAAAAACAAGTGGGTTCAGAGGCTGTACTTGGCCAAAGTCTGCTCTAAACTGACATGCTGTGTGAATCCCAAAAAGGAGGACTAAATATCAGGACCCAAGGGTAAGGCTTCAGCTCCCAGATGAGTTGCATTTTAGTCCCCTGGTTGAAGAGCTGGAAGTGACTTGGAGAATGTGAGCCTACTGTCTGATGGGGTGTTTCACCTGCGTAGGTCCTTGTACTCCTCAGAGTTGCGCTTAGATAAATCCTTCAGCGTGAGAACAAGTCTTCCCTCGGCTTTCTGCCACCACAGGCCTCTGGATTTCTCCCATCTCCTGGAGGCTCCCTCTCAGCTTCCTTTGGCAGCTGCTGTCTGAGCTCCCTTCCAGTGCTGAGCTGTTCAGCAGTTAGTGTTTGCTCCACCTTATCGACACTCGAGTTGTGTTTATCCAGTCCTGTGAGACTGGACATTTTCCAGATTCTGATGACAACCAGATCTCCATCTTCATCTTGACCTCGGCCCAGAATTCCAAATTTGCAAATCCACCTACCCACCCACCCCTCTGCATGGGTCTGGTTGGCAATACTCACTTTCCCCACCTCCATAAACTGTAGGACCATTCATTCACCCAGCTGCTTAAACCCGATATCCTGTGTTGCTTTCCCTGTCATTTGCAGGCCCTCTATAAGTCCCAGTAAGATCATTTCCAAAACACATTCTAGGGCTATCCATTTGCCCCATCGTCTCCCTCCTCCCCACTTGGCCCCCAAATCCAGGTCACCTATGCCTCCTCTGGCCTGCATCAACAGCCTCCAGACAGGTCTTCTTGCAACCATTCTGCCCTCTACCATCCAGCTTTTAAATATCAACTCCAGTGACTTAATGAAATTAATTACTAGATTATGTTTTTGAGGCATTTTAGGCTTACAGAAAAATTGAGAAGGAAGTACTGAGAATTTCCCTAGTCTCCTCACCACCACCACCCCATCCTTGACTCAGTTTCCTCTATTATTAATATCTTGCATTGGTATGGTACAATTGTTACAATTGATGAACCAATATTGATATATTACTATTAACTAAAGTCCATGTTTTACATTAAGGTTCACTTGTTTTGCACAGTCTGTGGGTTTTGATAAATGTGTAATGACGTGTATCTACCCTTAAGCCATCATACAGAATAATTTCACTGCTCCATAATCCCTGTACTACACATATTCATCCTTCCCGCGCTCACCTGAGCTCTTTGCAACCACTCCTTGTACCGTTTCCATAGTTTGGCCTTTTCCAGAATGTCATATAGTTGGAATCACACAGCGTGATGCTTTCTCAGACAGGTTTCATTCACTTAGATGTATGTACTTATGGTTTCTCTATGTTTTTTGTGACTTGAGAGCTCATTCCTTTTTTATCACTGAACAGTCTTTCATTGTAAAGATGTACTAAAGTTCGCTTACCCATTTACCTATGGAAGGATGTCTTGGTTGCTTTCAAATTCCAGTGACTTTTTAACACAGAAGCCAGAACATTGGTTACTCTGCTGTCGCACACACTTCCTTCTCTGACTTTTAATGCCTTAATGATTTGGTCCCTGCCTGCCCCTCTCAGCTCCCCCACTGTGCTCCTTTCACTTTGTCATTCTCTCTGTCCTTGTCTGACAGCCAATGTACCATCTGCTTCCCACACTAGGATGCTCTTCCCTTGAATATTCACATGGACCACTTCTCATTCAGGTTTCAGCAAGGTTCCCCCTGGTCCCATTCCAAGATTACCCCTCAGTTACTCTCTATCACAACATCTCATCTGTAATTCTTCTCCTTACCACTTAACTCCGTTTGATAGTTTCTTTTTGTTTATTTATTCTTTTTCCCTTCAGTAAGAGCAGGGGGTAATGCCCTGGTGATCCAGTGGTTAGGACTCCATGCTTTCAATGCCAAGGGTGCAGGTTCAATCTCTGGTCAGAGAACTAAGATCCCACAAGCCACACAGTGTGGCTAAAAAAACAAAAAGAAGAAAGAGAGCAAGGACCTCCTCTGTCTTATTCACTGATTTATATCTAGCACCTAGCATTGTGATGATTGAATGAACAGTTTATTAGTAAATGTTTCCCATTTCTAGAAGAACACTGTACCATTGTAACAAGTATTTACAATAATTAAAGTAGAAATCAACATTTTGAGATGAACTTTTTCCATACCATATGCTTTTTATTTGCTTACTGAAACTCTTCTCTAGATTTCCATTCATAGTCAAAATCCTACCTCCTCCAAGGCCCCCTGTCTGCTCCTGGGTCTCTTATATCTTTGCTGACACAGCAAAGCTATGAGGTTAGGCAGTAGAGCCAAAGGGTAGTGCCCAAAGAACGGGAAAGAGGAAATGGCAAGTGGACGATCAAGTTTAAAAATCAAGTAAAAAGAGCTGATTTGGTTAAAAAAAAAAAAAAGTTCTGAAAGCAATGAAAAGAACCCTACAAATGCTTTGAATAAGCAAAACATCCTGTGAATAAGTGTTTAGTCTCCTAAAAAGATTCTTTTCAAGGACAACTTTCATTAAAAGTGAAATCAAATTGTTTACAATTTTATACCCATATAATCTTTAAATAAATCTGATAAAGGGGGGAAAATCATCGTTCAGGGGATTGTTGCAATCTTCGATCTTAAGAAAAGGTATGGAACGTGTGAGTTTTTACGTACTTATCTTGGTTGTGCTGGGTCTTTGTTGCTGCATGCTGGCTTTCGCTAGTTGTGGAGAGTAGGGGCTACTCTGCGTGGTGGTGCACGGGCTTCTCACTGCCGTGTCTTCTCTTGTGGGGCACAGGCTTTAGGTGTGCGGACATCAGTAGCTGCAGCACGCAGGTTGCAGTGTGGCTCACAGGCTCTAGAGCGCAGGCTCGGTAGTTGTGGCACACGGGCTTAGTTGCTCTGAGGTACGTGGAATCTTCCTTGACCAGAGAGCAAACCCGTGTCCCTTGCATTGGCAGATGGATTCTTATCCACCGTACCACCCGTGAAGGCCAGAACTTATGACTTTTAACTCTGTGGATTGAGGTTCAAATGCTATGGATCATATAAAGATCCCCTCCCAGCTGTAAGATTCTGCAGTTCTGCATATGGTCATCGTTCAAACTATCTGCCTTTGTAAAAAGTGTGGTAATAGATCAAAGGATAAAGGATTCCATGCGTATTAGGATAGGGTCATGTGAAGCCAAGTATACCTTGCACTGCCTGATAGGATGGCACTCAAAGTGGAAGAAGACTTTCTGTTTTAAAGAAAGACAGTGCTCAAAAACTTAATCACTCAGAGGCCTGGGGGTAGGGCTAGATATAGAATAAAACCATTTTAGAGTTGGCGGGCGGAGTGGGGGGGCGCCTTAGAGCGCTCTAATTTGGAGAAGAAAGTATTCAGACAGGTGCAGACTTGCTCACCGGCATTAATGTATTACGAACCATGGCCAGCATTTGGACCTAAGACCTTAATCTTCCTGTGCAGCGCTGCATCCAGTTCACTTCAACCGCCTCCCTGTTGTTATTTTAAGTCACCAAGTTTTGGGGTGATTTGTTACTCAGTGTTAGTAGCTGAAACACACTCATTTTATAAGGGCAATTCTTTAAAAAGAAATACTGAGAAAAAGAAAAGATAGGGAAGGAGAGAAGGAGAAATGAAAGAAGGGAGGGAGGGAGGAAGAAAGGAAGGAAAGAGAGAAGGAAATAAAAGATGATGGTGTGACAACCACCTATACCTGTTTTATAAGAAGGATTCCACTATATAACACAGGGCGGCCAGCCTTGAGCTCTGTGATGACCTACAGGGATGAGATGGGATGAGGGAGGGAGGTTCAAGAGGGAGGGTGTGTGTGTATATATGCTGCTGCTGAGTCGCTTCAGTCGTGTCCGACTCTGTGCGACCCCACAGACGGCAGCCCACCAGGCTCCGCCATCCCTGGGATTCTCCAGGCAAGAACACTGGAGTGGGTTGCCATCTCCTTCTCCAATGCACGAAAGTGAAAAGTGAAAGTGAAGTTGCTAAGTCATGTCTGACTCTTAGCGACCCCATGGACTGCAGCCTACCAGGCTCCTCCATCCATGGGATTTTCCAGGCAAGATTACTGGAGTGGGGTGCCACTGCCTTCTCTGGTGTGTGTATATATATATATATATATATATATAATTATGACATTATCATTGTTGTATGGCAGAAGCCAACACAACATTGTAAAGCAATTATCCTCCAATTAAAAAATAAATAGTAAATAAAATAAGATACAAGAAGGATTCGAAACGGTTGTTCCACTACCCACCAAATTCCTTTAAAAAGAAATGAAAATCTCCCCCTAAAGAAGACTTTCCATATTAATAGCCCTGAAGGAGTTCTTTCACTTTCTGCTCTGCTACCAGGAAAAATAAGCAGGAATTATGAAGGTGGACGTTTAGCAGTATATTCTGTGTTCTGTGATGTTATCGGGTCACAGTGTGATCTTGTTAATCAAGCTGCTGAATGTACTTCACTTTCTGGTGTCACTTACAGTTCACGAAATACGGTGTTTGAGGTATCTCTGGAGAGCCTGGGCGTAGGGTCTTTGAATGGGAGTGATTCTATGCTTCTAAGTCAGATTTGTTTCAACTAACAGCACCATTTTCAAGGAACATGAATGTGAGGACTCTCAAGCATAGCACATTCCTAATGCTAAGACATAAAGAACCCAAATTAATCCTTTTGAGAGTCCTTTGGGAACTCATGTACCCAATTCTTCCTTACACATCCCAATGAGCATTACTGTCCAGACGTAGAGAGGCATCTATCAATTAGTTGAGAGTTGGGGGAGGAGTGTTAGAATAGGGAATAAGTGGCTTTTTTTAATATTCCTTAAATTTCCCTTTAATGATATTTTAGTTTTTTTTCTTATGCCAACCATATGATAAAATTATGTTTAGACCCCCAGTTTTGCAGTTTCCTCATTCTCTAATTAACCCATCTTATTCACAGTATCTCTAGATTAAATACATGAGTTTTTAAGGCCCCTAATAACTGAGTACTGCCCATTTAAAAAATCAATGGATGGATTTTTCATTATTTCATTATTACTAATGAAAATAATTTCCCCAACACATTGTTATTATGAGAATTCATTCCTGGAGGATTCTTTGTTGATTAGAGGGAAAAATTGTTTTCATCCTTGAGGTCTTTCTTTTCATCTTTGGCTCTTGACAAATTTTGTCAATAAAAACCTGTCGTCAGCTATGTCTATTTCATCATCACTAAATATACCTCATATTCCTCCCCAAGCTCAGAATATCTTCTTACAAATGTTAGAATGGAATTCCCTTCCTATATTGGTGGGTTTAGTCACTAAGTTGTGTCCAACTCTTGTGACCTCATGGACTGTAGCCCACCAGGCTCCTCTGTCCATGGGATTTCCCAGGCAAGAATACTGCAGTGGGTATTGCCATTCCCTTCTCCAGGGGGTCTTCCTGACCCAGGGATTGAACCTGGATCTCCTCCATTGCAGGCTGTCTCCTGCATTGGAGGAGGATTCTTTACCAACTGAGTTACCTGGAAAGACCCTTCCTATATTGGCTATATATTTTAAAATCTATTCTGTTTTATTAAAGTATTGAATGCTACATGTAGCTTACTATAAAAATTTGTGAATTGTAAGTTCCAGTTTCTTACCAGTTCTTTCTTGTAACTCACATTATTATCTTTTCTACCAACCAAGAGCGTCATTTCTTCACCCTGTGTATAAAGCTCTTTGCTCTTTTCTCTCAATAAAACTTTCATGCAGTTCAATTTTGCCCACTTCTCCTTCCCTGTCAGGGTTTGTTAACTGCTCTTGAGGTGCCGAAAAAAGATAGAAAGCCTTTTCCTTTCTATTTGACTTGCCTGGTACTCAGATACCAGGAGAAGCTCTTTTACCTCCTTCTCTTCCACTTCAATCAGAAGGATGGGCGTGCTTATTCAGAGTTGCTCAGCTCCTTTGCTGTGGCTGAGAGCTAATTTTTTGCTTTTATCCAGAACTGCACCATAGGAACCTTGTGCTTTTTACTGCTACCCCAGCTCCTTTACCACTTTCAGGGGCCCTCAGATGAGCACCTCGCTTCAAATGCCAACAAAAATGCTGCTTCCCCTCCCCTCAACTAGCAGAAAAGTGCACCACCATGTACCAATCAAAGGAAATGTTTATGATGAGGACTCATCACATTGATCAAAATGACCTTACTTGTCTCAGATAAACTCACAATAGCTCAAAGTGGTCATGGGAATGTGCCACATCAGACACTGAAAAGGGGAATTTGAAGAAATTTTCAAAGGTGGATTTTCTTCTTAGAGTCCATTCCCTATTGACACTTTATCTACAAATATTCTGTGATAACAGTGTCTGGTTAATTAACAGAATGTCTTTTATTTGGGGTATAATTGGAGGATTAGAGGAGGAAAATCCTCAACTTATTATTATTTTTTTTGATTTGTTTCTGGTAACTGTGATTCATATAAATGAGACATTGTCCTATTCTTACAATTAATAATTAGTATATAGGTCATAATTATTTTTTTTTACTTATACAGATTCCAAATCTTAAAGCAGGGAGAAAAAGGAGAGAGGCTTTCAGTTAAATATGGCAGAATTATAACATGCATTTTTCTCTTCTTCCCTTCCAAACTTCCCTAAAATAACACTAAAGGAATAAAAGGTATTAGCATATGTGGACAGAGAGAACGAAAGAGGAGACAAAAGTGAAAGAGAGATTTCAGCAAGTTTCTTGAAGATGGCAATTGAGTTGGAGAGGTGGCAATCGACTTAGCAGAGTTGAGTAAGTAACAGTAAAAGTGCTGCAGAGAGATTTCCAGAAGCAGTGATTCAGCTTCCTGTGCACCCAATCCCATCCTGACACTAACTCTATGGGAGAGGTGTGGTCCATGTTGGAGAAACTGATTAAAAATGGCTTCAGATCCAGGCCCTGGGGGTCAGTGCCAGACTGGAGTGTGGCCTGACCTCAAACAGAGGGACAAAGTGAAGTTTATGTACAGAATTGTGAGACCCAGACCCCCCGCCCCTAGGTTTTGTCCTACTCCCTGAATACCAGCAACCAAGTCTCTCAAACAGGAGACTGGAGGACTGATGCTTCTATTTAAAAACAAAACATAAAAAAAAAAAAAAAAAAACCCATAACTGAATAGCCTCTAAGAAAAGAGCTCAGAAGCTGACATTTAGGACTCTCCCAACAGAAGGGCTGGTTTAAAGCACCACCATCCCATGGTGACACTCACCATGCAGCAAGCCCAGCCCCCTACTCCCCCCAGTACACACACACACACAGACTTTCCAAACTGTTGTCCAGTGCTTCAGTCTCTAATACTAGTAAAGGATCAGCAAACACTTGAGGAAAATCTTTGGCATATAAGACAGAGACCAAACTTAAACAAACAGAAAAAGGAAGCAGAGACAATATGGGCGCAGAAGGAACCTTAAACAAAGAAAGAAAATCAACCTCTGATCCAAACGATGTATTCATAAAACAAATCCAAGATATGGAGGGGGAAAAAAAAGAAGAGTTCAATAAAACCTTTAAGAAATTAAAAATACAGTACTTGGGATTAAAATATTTAGTATAAGCTTTGTTCTATAAAGTTAATTTCTTCTACAAACCTAAATAAAAAGTGCAAGTATGGAAAATAGCAAATAAATGATTTTTTTAAATGAAATTGAGAATCAATCTCCAAGCTCTTAACATGATTAATAAAGTTTCTGAAAACACAGAATAGAGAAAATGGAGACAATAAAATTATCAAAGAAATGATATATGAAATATTTCCCAAAAGACATGGATCTCCTGATCAAAAGGAACCACCAAGTGCTCAGCACAGTGAATGAACGATGAACACAAGCGCCAAAGCCACAGCGTTGTAAAATGTCAGAACACAGGAGATGCAACGATGTCTCTGAAAGCCTCCAAACAGGAAAAAAAGTCACATACAAAGATGAGAATCAAATGCCATCATCTTCTAAATTCTGAGAGGTAAGGATTTTGAAAATAGAATTCTATATTTACTAAAATATCAGTCAAGCATGAGGAGAGTATTAGTCTGGCTGCCATAACAAAACGCCATAGACTGGGCAGCTTCAACAAACAGAAATGCATTTGCTCACAGTCTGAAGGCTGGAAGTCCAAGGTGCCTGTAGGATTGATGTCTGGTAACAGCTCTCCCCTCGATTCCAAGCAGCTGCTATCTTGCTGGGTGCTCACATGACCTCTTCTTTGTAAGGACACAGAGGAAATGGAGTGCCATGTGGAAGACCTGAGTTTGAACTTGAGTTGGGAAGATCCCTTTGAGGAGGGAAAGGCTACCCACTGCAGTATTCTTGTCTGGAGAATCCCCTGGACAGAGGAGCCTGGCGGGCTGCAGTCCATAGGACTATAAAGAGTAGGACACTCAATGACTAAACACAGCACAGCACATCCTGTAAGAAATAGTTAAAAGAGTTGAAAGAATTAGGATCTGGGAAATAAGACTGAAGGTGGGGATGGGTTGGGCAAAGGATCAGTTTCTATCATAAGATTTTTAGAAGCTATTTGATTTTTTTTTTAACTATTGGCATGTATTTTTTAAAGAAAAATAGAAGCTAATTTTAAAAAAGAAAAGCAGCAGCTTCTGGGAACTCTTCTTAATGCTCTGTGGGTGACCTAAATTGTCAGTCAGTCAGTCAGTTCAGTCGCTCAGTCATGTCCGACTCTGCGACCCCATGAATTGCAGCACGCCAGGCCTCCCTGTCCATCACCAACTTCTGGAGTTCACTCAGACTCATGTTCATTGAGTCGGTGATGCCATCCAACCATCTCATCCTCTGTTGTCCCCTTCTCCTCCTGCCCCCAATCCCTCCCAGCATCAGAGTATTTTCCAGTGAGTCAACTCTTCGCATGGGGTGGCCAAAGTACTGGAGTTTCAGCTTTAGCATCATTCCTTCCAAAGAACATCTAGGACCAATCTCTGGACTGATTGGATCTCCTTGAAGTCCAAGGGACTCTCAAGAGTCTTCTCCAACACCACAGTTCAAAAGCATCAATTCTTCTGCGCTCAGCTTTCTTCACAGTCCAACTCTCACATCCATACATGACCACTGGAAAAACCATAGCCTTGACTAGACGGACCTTTGTTGGCAAAGTAATGTCTCTGCTTTTGAATATGCTATCTAGGTTGGTCATAACTTTTCTTTCAAGGAGTAAGTGTCTTTTAATTTCATACTGCAGTCACCATCTGCAGTGATTTTGGAGCCCCCCAAAATAAAGTCTGACGCTATTTCCACTGTTTCCCCATCTATTTGCCATGAAGTGATGGGCCCAGATGCCATGATCTTAGTTTTCTGAATGCTGAGCTTTAAGCCGACTTTTTTACTCTCCATTTTCACTCTCATCAAGAGGCTTTTTAGTTCCTCTTCACTTTCTGCCATAAGGGTGGTGTCATCTGCATATCTGAGGTTAAGGATATTTCTCCCAGCAATCTTGATTCCAGCTTGTGCTTCTTCCAGCCCACCGCTTCTCATGATGTACTCTGCACAGAAGTTAAATAAGCAGGGTGACAATATACAGCCTTGACGTACTCCTTTTCCTATTTGGAACCAGTCTGTTGTTCTATGTCCAGTTCTAACTGTTGCTTCCTGACCTGCATATAGGTTTTTCAAGAGGCAGGTCAGGTGGTCTGGGATTCCCATCTCTTGAAGAATTTCCACAGTTTATTGTGATCCACACAGTCAAAGGCTTTGGCATAGTCAATAAAGCAGAAATAGATGTTTTTCTGGAACACTCTTGCTTTTTCCATGATCCAGCGGATGTTGGCAATTTGATCTCTGGTTCCTCTACCTTTTCGAAAACTAGCTTGAAAATCTGGAAGTTCACAGTTCACGTATTGCTGAAGCCTGGCTTGGAGAATTTTGAGTCTTACTTTACTAGCGTGTGAGATGAGTGCAATTGTGCGGTAGTTTGAGCATTCTTTGGCATTGCCTTTCTTTGGGATTGGAATGAAAACTGACCTTTTCCAGTCCTGTGGCCACTGCTGAGTTTTCCAAAGTTGCTGGCATATTGAGTGCAGCACTTTCACAGCATCATCTTCCAGGATTTGAAATAGCTTAACAGGAATTCCATCACCTCCACTAGCTTTGTTCGTAGTGATGCTTCATAAGGCCCACTTGACTTTACATTCCAGGATGTCTGGCTCTAAGTGAGTGATCATACCATCGTGATTATCTTGGTTGTGAAGCTCTTTTTTGTACAGTTCTTCTGTGTATTCTTGCCACCTCTTCTTAATATCATCTGCTTCTGTTAGGTCCATACCATTTCTGTCCTTTATCGAGCCTATCTTTGCATGAAATGTTCCCTTGGTATCTCTAATTTTCTTGAAGAGATTTCTAGTCTTTCCCATTCTGTTGTTTTCCTCTATTTCTTTGCATTGATCGCTGAGGAAGGCTTTCTTATCTCTTCTTGCTATTCTTTGGAACTCTGTATTTAGATGCTTATATCTTTCCTTTTCGCCTTTGCTTTTTGCTTCTCTTCTTTTCACAGCTATTTGTAAGGCCTCCCCTAAATTGTAAGGAAATCTAAAAAGGAGTGTGTATATATATATATATATACACACACTTTGCTGTGCAGCAGAAACTAACACAGTATTGTTAAGGAACTATACTCAACAACAACAAAAAATATCCTACAGAAAGATAACAGCTTTTTCACCATCACCTCTCCTCTATCTCTTCTCTCCACAGCCATATTAATTGGCTCTGGCTCCTTCCGTATGCTTGGCATTAAAGACTGATTTACATGGTCAAGTCTAAGCCCCTTGTGATGGTACCTGGTCTGCATAACCTTCCTGCATGACATTTCAAGATAAAAATGGTGCAATGACATTGAAGATAAGTCTCAAAGTCCATCCAAAGAAAGATTTTCTTTCCACTAGCAGCACACAGAGACATACCTGGAAAGAGGTAGCAGCTCTTTCATGTCTATCTCAAACATCAGGAAATGTAATGTCATGTAATGCCAAGATTTCAAATGCTCTCAGGATTCATCTGCTCCAACTCATGACATAATTAGTGCAGCACAAAGATCGAAAGAATGGCTTGCATCTCCCCAGCTTCGGTGTCCAACTTCTCACTGAACTTCTTCAAACTCTTACAGAAACCTCAAAGTCAACATGTGCCAAGTTCAAATCTTGATTTCTCCTCCAGGGACATGTCTCCTGTGCTGCTCTGTCTCTGAGTGATGCTACCATGCATCCAGTTGCAGAAACCAGAAGCCAGCACCACCCTAAACCAATTTTTCATCCTCTCTTGCCAGGGTAACTGTAATGACTTTTAACTGGTCTGCTATGTACACTGAGCCCCACTCCACACAGAAAGTTCCATCAAAAGGCAGAGTTGAACAAATTTCAAGTTCTGTAATTAAAATATTTCAGCGGCTTTCAGTGCTCCTGAATAAAGACCAAACTCCTTAATGTGGCTAGAAGGTTCTGCTTGGTCTGGTCACCCAGCTATATCTAGATTCATCTTACACCACAATCTCCTTAAATCTCTGTCCAGCCACTTTCTCCTCCTCTCAGTCCACCTTACTGTTCATTATTAGGTAAACAATGGGCTTTCAATAAAGAATTCTTGAATGCATTGTAACACGCAGATACAAGTTCAAAACCTAGTATGTCTCTGAACACATGAACCTCCTCAATCCATTGCCTCATCTATAGAGTGGAGATAATAAAACCTATCCAAGGGTTTTTTCAGGATTCAACAAGATATTGACAATAAAGAACTTATCATAGTGCCTGGCACAAAATAAGAACACAGAAATTGTTAGTTATCTAATATTCTGCAGAATACCATCAAAATATTCCTGTTTCCATTAGTAACTGGTCATGCATGTCATTTGTTAATTAATCTGAACCTTTAAAAGCTTCATTCACATTTTGAGTCTGTGCAAATTCTAGGGATAATAAACTTCATGATTTTATTACCCTTA
Organism: Bos grunniens; assembly: GCF_055505025.1. NCBI lineage: Eukaryota > Metazoa > Chordata > Mammalia > Artiodactyla > Bovidae > Bos > Bos grunniens. Next base: position 113,723,611 of record NC_141166.1, on the reverse strand, counting down.
GTGCAAAGGAGTTGAGTGTTGGTACTGACTTGTCCCGACTCACAAGAGCTGATTGTTAAACTTTCAGGAAGTTTGTGAGCCAGTTGTATAATATGGTTTTTATTAAGATTTAAACTGCATAAACTTACATTGAAAGAATTATACTGAAAACAAGATAATAAACAATAAGTACTCAAAACGCATCATATCCTATTTATTTTGCTACATTTTGTTTTAAACTCTGCTCTTGGAGTTATTTATGCCTGTTGTATCTGTGTAACAAAATACTATCTGATGACTCCCTACTGTATATCTCTTCCTATCTGTACTTTCAGTTACATCACATTGGTAGCTTGCAATCGGTCACACTGGGAGTATTTACACCATGGAAATCAGCAACCATTACAAATAAAGATTTCCCTCTCCCCACCTTGAATGCTGGCTTTTAAACATTATCAGCACACCAGTGAGTCATGCCTGATTATGTAGACATCAGAGAAAGATGAAGAAAGACCTCAACATAAATGACAGTGATCTTTTAGCAAAGTCAATAGCTCTCATAACACCGTATAACATTTCCTTTACTGTATTAATGAATCCACTAGATTCTTCCTTAGAGAATATTGACTTTAAGTTTATATACAGTTTTTATTAAGTTTGACTCTCAGGTTTGTTTGTAGAAACAAATGTGGAGGGCACACTGTTATGAGAGAGACATCACAGCTAAGGTATTGACTGTAAGCAGTTTGATGACAAAGAAGGAGAAATAAAAGCAATGAAAACCTAGAGAGGAACAAATAAAGCCCAGGAGTGTGAGGTCACTAGTATAAGGAAACCCCGAAATAGTCACTATAGCACAGCATAGAACAAGAGTTAATGATCTTAGGGCAGCTAAGAGTCCTCATGAACATGTTTGCTGTCTTCTATATATTGTTTAAGAAAGAATGGTGTGCAATATGCATTTTAAATATCTAAAAATGCATTTCATCAAAACAGACTGGGAAAACTGGATATCCACATACAAAAGAATGGATTTGGATCCTTACCTTAAAACTCAAAGTGGATCTAAAGACCCAAACATAAGAGCTACAACTATAACATTCTTAGAAGAAAACAGGAGAAAAGCTTCATGACTTTGAATTTGGCAATGATTTCTTGGATATGACACTGAAAGCATAGCCAAGAACAATAACAGATATAAATTGGATTTCATCAAAATTAAAAACTTTTGTGCACCAAAGGACACTATCAAGAAAGTGAAAAGGCAACTCATGGAATAGGAGAAAATATTTACAAGCTATATATCTGATAAGCATAATATTCAGAATATATAATGAACTCCTACAACTCAACAACAACAAAAATAAACCACCTAGTTAAAAAATTGGCAAAGGACTTGAATAAACATTTCTCCAGAGAAGAGATACAAATGGCCAATAAGAACCCAAAAAGATGCTCAACATCACCAATCATGAACAAAATGCAAATCAAAGCCAAAAGATACCATTTCACATCCATTAGAATGGCTACTATTTAAAAAACCAAAAATAAGAAGTGTTGGTGAAGATGTAGAGATGTTAGAACACTTGTGCCTTATCAGAGAGAAGGTCAAATAGCACAGACACAATGGAAAACAGTATGGCAGTTTCTCAAAAAATTAAACAGAATTATCATATGACCCAGTAATTCCATTTCCTGGGATACACCCAAAAGAATTAAAAGCAGGAAATAGAGAACAGATTTGTACACCCCTGTCCATAGCAGTATTCTTCTCAATAACCAAAAGGTGGAGACAACCTAAATGCACATAGGCAGAAGAAAGGATAAGCAAAATGTGGTATATGTGTACAATGGAATATTACTCAGCCTGTACAAATACATGCTTAGTGAAATCAGGTAGACAGGAAAGGACAAGCATTGTATGATTCCATTTAGTTGAGGTATGTAAAATAGTCAAGTCCATGGAGACAGCAAGTAGGATACTGGTTACCAGAGGCTTAGGGAGGGGTAAATGGGGAGTTATTAAACAATAGCTAGATGCGGAGTTTCAATTTAGAAAGATGAATAAGTTCCGGAAATGGATAATGGTGATGGTTGCACAACAATGTGAGTATCTTCAAAGCCACTTAAATTGTACACTTAAAAATGGTTAAAATAGAGGGAGGGTGGGAGAGAGATTCAAGAGGGAGGGAATATATGTATGCTTATGGCTGGTTCATGTTGTTGTACAGCAGAAAGTAACACAACATTGTAAAGCAATTATCCTCCAATTAAAATATTTTTCAAATGATAAATTTTATGTGATTAAATTTTACCACCACAAAAAGTGCTTTATAAGCATAAAAATCTAAAAATGGTTATTATGTAACCTAACTCTACACCTAAAGCAACTAGAAAAGGAAGAAATGAAGAACCCCAGGATTAGTAGAAGGAAATAAATCTTAAAAATTAGGGCAGAAATAAATGCAAAAGAAACAAAAAAGAACATAGCAAAAATCAACAAAGCCAAAAGCTGGTTCTTTGAGAGGATAAATAAAATTGACAAACCATTAGCCAGACTCATCAAGAAACAAAGGGAGAAAAATCAAATCAATAACATTAGAAATGAAAATGGAGAGATCAGAACAAACACAGAAATACAAAGGATTATAAGAAACTACTATCAGCAATCATATGCCAATAAAATGGACAACTTGGAAGAAATGGACAAACTCTTAGAAAAGTACAACTTTCCAAAACTGAACCACGAAGAAATAGAAAATCTTAACAGACCTATCACAAGCACGGAAATTGAAACTGTAATCAGGAATCTTCCAGCAAACAAAAGCCCGGGTCCAGACAGCTTCACAGCTGAATTCTACCAAAAATTTAGAGAAGAGCTAACACCTATCCTACTCAAACTCTTCCAGAAAATTGCAGAGGAAGGTAAACTTCCAAACTCATTCTATGAGGCCACCATCACCCTAATACCAAAACTGACAAAGATCCCACAAAAAAAAGAAAACTACAGGCCAATACCACTGATGAACATAGATGTAAAAATCCTTAACAAAATTCTAGCGATCAGAATCCAACAACACGTTAAAAAGATCATATGTCATGACCAAGTGGACTTTATCCCAGGGACGCAAGGATTTTTCAATATTCACAAATCAATCAATGTAATATACCACATTAACAAATTGAAAAATAAAAGCCATATGATTATCTCAATAGATGCAGAGAAAGCCTTTGACAAAATTCAACATCCATTTATGATAAAAATTCTCCAGAAAGCAGGAATAGAAGGAACATACCTCAACATAATAAAAGCTACATATGACAAACCCACAGCAAACATTATCCTCAATGGTGAAAAATTGAAAGCATTTCCTCTAAAGTCAGGAACAAGACAAGGGTGCCCACTTTCATCACTACTATTCAACATAGTTTTGGAAGTTTTGGCCACAGCAATCAGAGCAGAAAAAGAAATAAAAGGAATCCAAATTGGAAAAGAAGAAGTAAAACTCTCACTGTTTGCAGATGACATGATCCTCTACATAGAAAACCCTAAAGACTCCACCAGAAAATTACTAGAGCTAATCAATGAATATAGTAAAGTTCCAGGATATAAAATCAACACACAGAAATCCCTTGCATTCCTATACACCAATAATGGGAAAATAGACAGAGAAATTAAGGAAACAATTCCATTCACCATTGCAACAAAAAGAATAAAATAGGCGGGGAGGAGCCAAGATGGCGGAAGAGTAGGACGGGGAGAACACTTTCTCCCCCACAAATTCATCAAAAGAGCATTTAAACGTCGAGTAAATTCCACAAAACAACTTCTGAATGCCGGCAGAGGACATCAGGCACCCAGAAAAGCAACCCAACTCTTCGAAAGGAGGTAGGAAAAAATATTAAAAACAAAAAAAAAGAGACAAAAGAGGGAGGGACGGAGTTCCGTCCCAGGAAGGGAATCTTAAAAAGAGAGAAGTTTCCAAACACCAGGAAACCTTCTCACTGCCGAATCTGTGCCGAGCTTTGGAAGCACAGAGGGCAACATAACAGGGAGAAAAAATAAATAAACAATTAAAACTCGCAGATTGCGAGCCCTACGGTAACTCCCCCAGCGGAGAAGCAGCGCAGACGCCTGCATCCGCCATTAGCAAGCCGGGGCTGGGCAGGGAGGCGCGGCGTGGGCTGCATCACTGAGAGTAAGAATCTGGCCTGAATACCCTGAGCGCTATCTGAGCGAAATAATTTGGGCTAGCAAACCAGACTGTGGGATATCTACCACGCGAAAAGCCAGCCCTAACCTAAGACCGCCAGGCCCGCGCACGGAACAAAGGACTGAACAGAGATAGCCGGCTGCGGATCTTCCCCCTCTGGTGACAGGCAGCCAGAGCCGGAAGGGGGCAATCGCAGCCCCAGAGAGACATTATCTATAAAACTGTAAGCAGGCTTCTTTGCTAACTAAAACTTCTTGGGGGTCTGGACGGTCAACATCTGCCTGAGAAGGTGCGCCGGTTTTAACACCGATAACCGAGTGGCGGGGAGGCGATAAGTCGCAGCATTGGCGCTCGCCAAACACCTCATCACCTGAGCTGCTCGGACCTGGGAAGAGCACAAAACGCAGGCCCAACTGAGTCTGCGCCTCTGAGGACTACCCGAGTGCCTGAACCTGAGCGGCTTGGACCTGGGAGGTGCATGCAGCCCAGGGCCAGCCTCGGATTGTTCCCGGCGGAACAACCTAGAGTCCGAGCAGTGTGGACAGGGAGGCTACACGCGCCGTGAGCAGGGGCAGACCCAGGGTGGCTGAGGCACTGCGAGCCCACACCAGTGTTATTTGTTTGCAGCATCCCTCCCTCCCTCCCTCCCTCCCCACAGCGCGACTGAACAAGTAAGCCTAAAAAAAAAAAGAAAAAAAAGTGTCCTCCACCGTGCCCTTTGTGTCAGGGCGGAAACCAGATACTGAAGAGACTAGCAAACAGAAGAAGATATAACAGAGGGAAACGCCTTGGAAGCTACAGGCAATAGATCAAAACCCTGTGGTTACTACGGACTACATAGGAAGGGGCCTATAGATCTTGAGAAATATAAATCTGACCAAGGAACTAGCCAAAAATGAACTGAACCCACAACACCCACACAAAAAAAACAAAAAAGTCCTAGATATATTTTTATTATTTTTACGATCATTCTTTCCTTTTTTTTTTAATTAAAAAAAAAATTTTTTTAAGTCCTCTATTGTTCCTTTAAATTTCACTTTTATAACCTATTACTTTGCAAAAAAAAAAAAAAACCCTATTTTTTTCTTCTTCAGCAAACTTCATATATATATATATTTTATAATTTTTTGACCTTGTTTTTTGTTTGTTTTTGTTTTTGTTTTTTTCTTTTTTTCTTTAACATTGTATTTTTGAAATTCCAAACTCTACTCTAGATTTTTAATTTTCACTTTTTGGTATATTTTATCAATTTTGTACCTATAGTTTGTTTTTTTTTATATAATTTCTGACTTTTTTTTTTTTTCCTTCTCTGTTTCTTTCTCTTCTTCTTTTATATAACATTGTATATCTGAAATTCCAAACTTTACTCTAGATTTTTAATTTATGCTTTTTGGTATTTGATATCAATTTTGTACCTGTATTTTCTTTATAATTTTTGTGACATTGTTCGTATTTGTTTGTTTTCTCTCTTTATTTTTCTTCTTTTTTTTTTTTTTTTTAACATTGTATTTTTGAAATTCCAAACTCTACTCTAGATTTTTAATTTTTGCTTTCTGGTATTAGTTATCAATTTTGTACCTGTACTTTCTTTATAATTTTCGCGACCTTGTTTGTTTTTGTTTGTTCGTTTTTTCTCTCTTTCTTTTCCTTCTTCTTTTCTTTAACATTGTATTTTTGAAATTCCAAACTCTACTCTAGATTTTTAATTTTTGCTTTCTGGTATTAGTTATCAATTTTGTACCTGTATTTTCTTTATAATTTTCGCGACCTTGTTTGTTTTTGTTTGTTCGTTTTTTCTCTCTTTCTTTTCCTTCTTCTTTTCTTTAACATCGTATTTTTGAAATTCCAAACTCTACTCTAGATTTTTAATTTTTGCTTTCTGGTATTAGTTATCAATTTTGTACCTGTACTTTCTTTATAATTTTCACGACCTTGTTTGTTTTTGTTTGTTCGTTTTTTCTCTCTTTCTTTTCCTTCTTCTTTTCTTTAACATCATATTTTTGAAATTCCAAACTCTACTCTAGATTTTTAATTTTTGCTTTCTGGTATTAGTTATCAATTTTGTACCTGTATTTTCTTTATAATTTTCGCGACCTTGTTTGTTTTTGTTTGTTCGTTTTTTCTCTCTTTCTTTTCCTTCTTCTTTTCTTTAACATCGTATTTTTGAAATTCCAAACTCTACTCTAGATTTTTAATTTTTGCTTTCTGGTATTAGTTATCAATTTTGTACCTGTACTTTCTTTATAATTTTCGCGACCTTGTTTGTTTTTGTTTGTTCGTTTTTTCTCTCTTTCTTTTCCTTCTTCTTTTCTTTAACATCATATTTTTGAAATTCCAAACTCTACTCTAGATTTTTAATTTTTGCTTTTATGTATTTGTTACCAATTTTGTACCTTTAAGGACCCAATCTTCAGGACCCATTTTTCACTAGGGAGTGAGATTACTGGCTTGACTGCTCTCTCTCCCTTTGGACTCTCCTTTTTCTCCACCAGGTCGCCTGTGTCTCCTCCCTAACCCCTCTCTACTCTACCCAACTCTGTGAAATTCTGTGTGTTCCAGACGGTGGAGAACACTTAGGGAACTGATTACTGGCTCGATCTGTCTCCCTCCTTTTCATTCCCCCCTTTTATCCTTCTGGCCACCTCTGTTACCTTCCTCCTTCTTCTCTTCTCTGTATAACCCCGTGAACATCTCTGAGTGGTCCAGTTGTGGAGTGCACATAAGGAAGTGACTACTGGCTAGCCCACTCTCTCCACTATTCATTCACCTCATCTCATTTGGGTCACCTCTAACTCCCTCCTCCCTCTTCTCTTCTCCATGTAACCCTGTGAACCTCTCTGAGTGACCCTCACTGTAGAGAAACTTTTCATCTTTAATGTAGATGTTTTATCAATGGTGCTGTATAGAAGGAGAAGTTTTGAAACTACTGTAAAAATAAGACCGATAACCAGAAGCAGGAGACTTAAGTCCAAACCCTGACTCCAGGGAACTACTGACTCCAAGGAACATTAATTGACGGGAGCTCATCAAATGCATCCATACCGACACTGAAACCAAGCACCACACAAGGGCCAATAAATTCCAGGGCAAGACATACCAAACAAATTCTCTAGCAACAAAGGAACACAGCCCTGAGCTTCAAGATACAGGCTGCCCAAAGTCACCCCAAAACTATAGACATCTCATAAATCATTACTGGACATTTCATTGCACTCCAGAGAGAAGAAATACAGCTCCACCCACCAGAACACCGACACAAGCTTCCCTAACCAGGAAACCTTGACAAGCCACCTGTACAAACCTACACACAGTGAGGAAACGCCACAATAAAGAGAACTCCACAAACTGCCAGAATACAGAAAGGACACCCCAAACTAAGCAATTTAAACAAGATGAAGAAACAGAGGAATACTCAGCAGATAAAGGAACAGGATAAATGCCCACCAAACCAAACAAAAGAGGAAGAGATAGGGAATCTACCTGATAAAGAATTCCGAATAATGATAGTGAAATTGATCCAAAATCTTGAAACTAAAATGGAATCACAGATAAATAGCCTGGAGACAAGGATTGAGAAGATGCAAGAAAGGTTTAACAAGGACCTAGAAGAAATAAAAAAGAGTCAATATATAATGAATAATGCAATAAGTGAAATTAAAAACACTCTGGAGGCAACAAATAGTAGAATAACAGAGGCAGAAGACAGGATTAGTGAATTAGAAGATAGAATGGTAGAAATAAATGAATCAGAGAGGATAAAAGAAAAACGAATCAAAAGAAATGAGGACAATCTCAGAGACCTCCAGGACAATATTAAACGCTACAACATTCGAATCATAGGGGTTCCAGAAGAAGAAGACAAAAAGAAAGACCATGAGAAAATACTTGAGGAGATAATAGTGGAAAACTTCCCTAAAATGGGGAAGGAAATAATCACCCAAGTACAAGAAACCCAGAGAGTCCCAAACAGGATAAACCCAAGGCGAAACACCCCAAGACACATATTAATCAAATTAACAAAGATCAAACACAAAGAACAAATATTAAAAGCAGCAAGGGAAAAACAACAAATAACACACAAGGGAATTCCCATACGGATAACAGCTGATCTTTCAATAGAAACTCTTCAAGCCAGGAGGGAATGGCAAGACATACTTAAAATGATGAAAGAAAATAACCTACAGCCCAGATTATTGTACCCAGCAAGGATCTCATTCAAGTATGAAGGAGAAATCAAAAGCTTTTCAGACAAGCAAAAGCTGAGAGAATTCTGCACCACCAAACCAGCTCTCCAACAAATACTAAAGGATATTCTCTAGACAGGAAACACAAAAACGGTGTATAAACTCGAACCCAAAACAATAAAGTAAATGGCAACGGGATCATACTTATCAGTAATTACCTTAAACGTAAATGGGTTGAATGCCCCAACCAAAAGACAAAGACTGGCTGAATGGATACAAAAACAAGACCCCTACATATGTTGTCTACAAGAGACCCACCTCAAAACAGGGGACACATACAGACTGAAAGTGAAGGGCTGGAAAAAGATTTTCCATGCAAATAGGGACCAAAAGAAAGCAGGAGTAGCAATACTTATATCAGATAAAATAGACTTTAAAACAAAGGCTGTGAAAAGAGACAAAGAAGGTCACTACATAATGATCAAAGGATCAATCCAAGAAGAAGATATAACAATTATAAATATATATGCACCCAACACGGGAGCACCACAGTACGTAAGACAAGTGCTAACAAGTATGAAAGGAGAAATTAATAATAACACAATAATAGTGGGAGACTTTAATACCCCACTTACACGTATGGATAGATCAACTAAACAGAAAATTAACAAGGAAACACAAACTTTAAATGATACAATAGACCAGTTAGACCTAATTGATATCTATAGGACATTTCATCCCAAAACAATGAATTTCACCTTTTTCTCAAGCGCACATGGAACCTTCTCCAGGATAGATCACATCCTGGGCCATAAAGCTAGCCTTGGTAAATTCAAAAAAATAGAAATCATTCCAAGCATTTTTTCTGACCACAATGCAGTAAGATTAGATCTCAATTACAGGAGAAAAACTATTAAAAATTCCAACATATGGAGGCTGAACAACACACTGCTGAATAACCAACAAATCACAGAAGAAATCAAAAAAGAAATCAAAATTTGCATAGAAACGAATGAAAATGAAAACACAACAACCCAAAACCTGTGGGACACGGTAAAAGCAGTCCTAAGGGGAAAGTTCATAGCAATACAGGCACACCTCAAGAAACAAGAAAAAAGTCAAATAAATAACCTAACTCTACACCTAAAGCAACTAGAAAAGGAAGAAATGAAGAACCCCAGGATTAGTAGAAGGAAAGAAATCTTAAAAATTAGAGCAGAAATAAATGCAAAAGAAACAAAAGAGACCATAGCAAAAATCAACAAAACCAAAAGCTGGTTCTTTGAAAGGATAAATAAAATTGACAAACCATTAGCCAGACTCATCAAGAAACAAAGGGAGAAAAATCAAATCAACAAAATTAGAAACGAAAATGGAGAGATCACAACAGACAACACAGAAATACAAAGGATCATAAGAGACTACTATCAACAATTATATGCCAATAAAATGGACAACGTGGAAGAAATGGACAAATTCTTAGAAAAGTACAACTTTCCAAAATTGGACCAGGAAGAAATAGAAAATCTTAACAGACCCATCACAAGCATGGAAATTGAAACTGTAATCAAAAATCTTCCAGCAAACAAAAGCCCAGGTTCAGACGGCTTCACAGCTGAATTCTACCAAAAATTTAGAGAAGAGCTCACACCTATCCTGCTCAAACTCTTCCAGAAAATTGCAGAGGAAGGTAAACTTCCAAACTCATTCTATGAGGCCACCATCACCCTAATACCAAAACCTGACAAAGATGCCACAAAAAAAGAAAGCTACAAGCCAATATCACTGATGAACATAGATGCAAAAATCCTTAACAAAATTCTAGCAATCAGAATCCAGCAACACATTAAAAAGATCATACACCATGATCAAGTGGGCTTTATCCCAGGGATGCAAGGATTCTTCAATATCCGCAAATCAATCAATGTAATACACCACATTAACAAATTGAAAAATAAAAACCATATGATTATCTCAATAGATGCAGAGAAAGCCTTTGACAAAATTCAACACCCATTTATGATAAAAACTCTCCAGAAAGCAGGAATAGAAGGAACATACCTCAACATAATAAAAGCTATATATGACAAACCCACAGCAAACATTATCCTCAATGGTGAAAAATTGAAAGCATTTCCTCTAAAGTCAGGAACAAGACAAGGGTGCCCACTTTCACCATTACTATTCAACATAGTTTTGGAAGTTTTGGCCACAGCAATCAGAGCAGAAAAAGAAATAAAAGGAATCCAAATTGGAAAAGAAGAAGTAAAACTCTCACTGTTTGCAGATGACATGATTCTCTACATAGAAAACCCTAAAGATTCCACCAGAAAATTACTAGAACTAATCAATGACTATAGTAAAGTTGCAGGATATAAAATCAACACACAGAAATCCCTTGCATTCCTATACACTAATAATGAGAAAACAGAAAGAGAAATTAAGGAAACAATTCCATTCACCATTGCAACGGAAAGAATAAAATATTTAGGAATATATCTACCTAAAGAAACTAAAGACCTATATATAGAAAACTATAAAACACTGGTGAAAGAAATCAAAGAGGACACTAATAGATGGAGAAATATACCATGTTCATGGATTGGAAGAATCAATATAGTGAAAATGAGTATACTACCCAAAGCAATTTATAGATTCAATGCAATCCCTATCAAGCTACCAACAGTATTCTTCACAGAGCTAGAACAAATAATTTCACAATTTGTATGGAAATACAAAAAACCTCGAATAGCCAAAGCGATCTTGAGAAAGAAGAATGGAACTGGAGGAATCAACCTACCTGACTTCAGGCTCTACTACAAAGCCACAGTTATCAAGACAGTATGGTACTGGCACAAAGACAGAAATATTGATCAATGGAATAAAATAGAAAGCCCAGAGATAAATCCATGCACATATGGACACCTTATCTTTGACAAAGGAGGCAAGAATATACAATGGATTAAAGACAATCTCTTTAACAAGTGGTGCTGGGAAATCTGGTCAACCACTTGTAAAAGAATGAAACTGGACCACTTTCTAACACCATACACAAAAATAAACTCAAAATGGATTAAAGATCTAAACGTAGGACCAGAAACTATAAAACTCCTAGAGGAGAACATAGGCAAAACACTCTCTGACATACATCACAGCAGGATCCTCTATGACCCACCTCCCAGAATATTGGAAATAAAAGCAAAAATAAACAAATGGGACCTAATTAACCTTAAAAGCTTCTGCACATCAAAGGAAACTATTAGCAAGGTGAAAAGACAGCCTTCAGAATGGGAGAAAATAATAGCAAATGAAGCAACCGACAAACAACTAATCTCAAAAATATACAAGCAACTCCTACAGCTCAACTCCAGAAAAATAAACGACCCAATCAAAAAATGGGCCAAAGAACTAAACAGACATTTCTCCAAAGAAGACATACAGATGGCTAACAAACACATGAAAAGATGCTCAACATCACTCATTATCAGAGAAATGCAAATCAAAACCACTATGAGGTACCATTTCACACCAGTCAGAATGGCTGCGATCCAAAAGTCTACAAATAATAAATGCTGGAGAGGGTGTGGAGAAAAGGGAACCCTCTTACACTGTTGGTGGGAATGCAACCTAGTACAGCCACTATGGAGAACAGTGTGGAGATTCCTTAAAAAACTGGAAATAGAACTGCCTTATGATCCAGCAATCCCACTGCTGGGCATACACACTGAGGAAACCAGAAGGGAAAGAGACACGTGTACCCCAATGTTCATCGCAGCACTGTTTATAATAGCCAGGACATGGAAGCAACCTAGATGTCCATCAGCAGATGAATGGATAAGAAAGCTGTGGTACATATACACAATGGAGTATTACTCAGCCATTAAAAAGAATACATTTGAATCAGTTCTAATGAAGTGGATGAAACTGGAGCCTATTATACAGAGTGAAGTAAGCCAGAAGGAAAAACATAAATACAGTATACTAACGCATATATATGGAATTTAGAAAGATGGTAACAATAACTCTGTATACGAGACAGCAAAAGAGACACTGATGTATAGAACAGTCTTATGGACTCTGTGGGAGAGGGAGAGGGTGGGAAGATTTGGGAGAATGGCATTGAAACATGTAAAATATCATGTAGGAAACGAGTTGCCAGTCCAGGTTCGATGCATGATGCTGGATGCTTGGGGCTGGTGCACTGGGACGACCCAGAGGGTTGGTATGAGGAGGGAGGAGGGAGGAGGGTTCGGGATGGGGAACACATGTATACCTGTGGCGGATTCATTTTGATATTTGGCAAAACTAATACAATTATGTAAACATTAAAAATAAAATAAAATTAGAAAAAAAAATGCAATAAATAAATAAATAAATAAAATACTTAGGAATATATCTACCTAAACAAAAGACCTATATTTAGAAAAGTATAAAACACTGGTGAAAGAAATCAAAGAGGACACTAATAGATGGAGAAATATACTGTGTTCATGGATCGGAAGAATCAATATAGTGAAAATGAATATACTACCCAAAGCAATCTATAGATTCAATGCAATCCCTATCAAGCTAACAATGGTATTTTTCACAGAGCTAGAATAAATAATTTCACAATTTGTACAGAAATGCAAAAAACCTTGAATAGCCAAAGCAATCTTGAGAAAGAAGAATGGCTGGAGGAATCAACCTGCCTGACTTCAGGCTCTACTACAAAGCCACAGTCATTGAGACAGTATAGTACTGGCACAAAGACAGAAATATAGATCAATGGAACAAAATAGAAAGCCCAGAGATAAACCCACGCACCTATGAACACCTTATCTTTGACAAAGGAGGCAAGAATATACAATGGAGAAAAGACAATCTCTTTAACAAGTGGTGCTGGGAAAACTGGTCAACCACTTGTAAAAGAATGAAACTAGAACACTTTCTAACACCATACACAAAAATAAACTCAAAATGGATTAAAGATCTAAACGTAAGACCAGAAACTATAGAACTCCTAGAGGAGAACATAGGCAAAACACCCTCCGACATAAATCACAGCAGGATCCTCTATAACCCACCTCCCAGAATATTGGAAATAAAAGCAAAAATAAACAAATGGGACCTAATTAAAATTAAAAACTTCTGCACAACAAAGGAAACTATAAGCAAGGTGAAAAGACAGCCTTCAGAATGGGAGAAAATAATAGCAAACGAAGCAACTGACAAAGCATTAATCTCAAAGATATACAAGTAACTCCTGCAGCTCAATTCCAGAAAAATAAACAACCCAATCAAAAAATGGGCCAAAGAACTAAACAGACATTTCTCCAAAGAAGACATACAGATGGCTAACAAACACATGAAAAGATGCTCAACATCACTCATGATCAGAGAAATGCAAATCAAAACCACTTTGAGGTACCATTTCACACCAGTCAGAATGGCTGCTGTCCAAAAGCCTACAAACAATAAACGCTGTAGAGGGTGTGAAGAAAAGGGAACCCTCTTACAATGTTGGTGGGAATGCAAACTAGTACAGCCACTATGGAGAACAGTGTGGAGATTCCTTAAAAAACTGGAAATAGAACTGCCATACAACCCAGCAATCCCACTGCTGGGCATACACACTGAGGAAACAAGAATTGAAAGAGACACATGTACCCCAATGTTCATCACAGCACTGTTTACAATAGGCAGGACATGGAAGCAACCTAGATGTCCATCAGCAGACGAATGGATAAGAAAGCTGTGGTACATATACACAATGGAGTATTACTCAGCCATTAAAAAGAATACATTTGAATCAGTTCTAATGAAGTGGATGAAACTGGAGCCTATTATACGGAGTGAAGTAAGCCAGAAAGAAAAACACCAATACAGTATGCTAACACATATATATGGAATTTAGAAAGATGGTAACGATAACCCTATATGTGAGACAGTGAAAGAGACACAGATGTGTAGAACAGTCTTTTGGACTCTATGGAAGAAGGCAAGGGTGGGATGATTTGGGAGAATGGCATTGAAACATGCATAATATCATATATGAAACGAATCGCCAGTCCAGGTTCGATGCATGATACAGGATGCTCGGGGCTGGTGCACTGGGATGACCCAGAGGGATGGTAGGGGAAGGGAAGTGGGAGAGGGATTCAGGATGGGGAACATGTGTACACCTGTGGCTGATTCATGTTGATGTATGGCAAAACCAATACAATATTGTAAAGTAATTAGCCTCCAATTAAAATAAATAAATTTATATTAAAAAAAATTTTAAAGGTTATAATATGAACTTTATTTAAAATGGTTATTTAGTGTACTTTTTAAAAATGTACAACTTAAAGTGGACAAGCTCCAGGTCTCCAGAATAATACTATATACGAAACATCACAGTCTCTGATTGGAATGGGACACAAGATGTGGTATTTATTTGTTATCAGTGTAATCATAAATATCAACAATGACATCCTCTATTGCTATAAGTTCAACCTCTGATCAACTATAAAGACAAATACAGTCCTTAAAAGTGTCTGTGGGGGGAGACAGAGAAAGAACAGGATTAGACCAGAAGGGTGGACAGTGGGTGGCTTCTCTTGGGGAAGTTTAAAAAAGTGAAGATGAAAGAAGGCAAGGTGTCCTTAATAGTTACAAAAGAAGGTGAACTACAGTGTGACAGGAGACTAAAAAAAAAAAAGATCCACGGGGTGGGCTCAAAAACTGCTGGCTTTTGCAGGTGTTGCTATAGGATACCACTTTGGAACTGAACCCATTTGTTTCCCCACGCCTGACTCTGCCTGACCTCTGTTTGAAATTTTCCCTGAGCTCATTGTCTCAGACAGGACAGAAAAGGAGATTCTGGGAGCTTCTTCTTGGGTTTGTGTATTTCAATAGCCCATATACCTGAACAGAACAAAGAGATCAAGGTCTCAGTCACAGCATTTCAGAATTGAAGAAGTGGTCACCTTCCCCCATCTTCTGCCCCAAGAACATGAAGACCAGAAATGATATGCCTGGGTTGTTCTGAGGGAGCAAAAGTGGGGAGAAGAGGAGCACTAGGAATACCCCGGATGTCAGTGGCCTTGGAGATGGTTGTCCTGCAGCAGCCATAAGGGCTGGGGCTGCAGGGTGAGTGTAGGGGAAGTGGGCAGGCTCTTATTTTGGCAGAGATGTCTGCTTGTTATAAGAGAAACCCTAGACCAAGAATAAATGCCTGAGATTACATTTCTGCCACTTCAGTAGAATGGTGATGCAGAACAGAAATTAAGTTATAGAAAAATCAAGAAAGCTACATTTTTTCCATATGTGAGTTTGTGTACTGAGATTTGCACTTTGTACAGTTTGGGGAGTCTAGGAAATCATGACTATGATCCAGGAAAGCATATAAAGTGAGGATAGTGGAGCTGGTGGAAATTCTAAGGTTTAGTGAGTAAGCAGTAGAATTATCTACAAAGGAGCTATAGATCCCAAAAGGTAAGGAGAGCACCCGGAGAGAGTGTTGGCCTGGTGCACGAAGACTCACATACTATCAAGTGGCCTGCAAGCTGGTTGTGCCAGAATCAAGGTAGTGCTCTCACTGACATGGCCTGAGAGTGTAATTTTCTTCTCTGACTCACCCTGGTTAACAATTGATCCTGTCTTAGACACCAAGAAAATCCAATCCCACTGGTTTCCATTTTGCAGTCCCCAATTTGGGTGACATATGGGCAGCCACAGGGCTTTTCAGGTCATGCCTGATGTGTTTCTTAAATGTCTTTCCACCTGGTCCATAATGGCTCATTCCTGTTGCCCAGGGTGTCCTCATCACAATCTCACCTCTTTAATTCTCCCAAGTAACCTCAACACTGTGACCTTACCTCCTCCTTTTAGCCTGTCTTTGGGATTAGGATCAATAACTGCTGCTTGGCTTTTATTCCAGTGATGGATAGCTTTGGAAACTCTTATCTGGGCTGGTTTACTGTCTCCATCTGATACTCCAAACTAATCTTCAGCCAAAGAGTCTTTTAAAAATGTCCTTATTTTAAAGAAAGATGGATGATCCTCTCTGTTTCAAATAAGAAGGAAAATCAAACTGGGAACAAAGAAGGAATTTTGTTCTGTTTTGTTTCAAGGAGTCCTTGAGAGCTATTAATAGATCGTCTTTCTTTTCTTTGGTTACTTTGATGCTCCACATTCAGTAAGAACCTGGCTGCCAGGAAGGTAGTGGGCAGTAGCAACCTGGGGCTTGAACTTGAGCTATAAGTAGAACTTCTAAATATCTTTAAAATTTTTTTCTCAAAAAATTATTTTCTGCTTTTTTTTCTAGGCTCAAGAAATAATGAAATTCCAAGAAATAGCTGAGATTTCATTCAGATACTCAAATTAGGTCCCACATGGAAATTCTAAAACTTCCCTCATGGTGGCTCATTCTTGTAGGTCCTCTTGAGCTTTGTGCTTGAGTGTTCAGCCTCAAGGAGGAAAAGAACTGCCATATATTCTACTTAGAGTCACTCCTTCATTTGCAGATGGCTTTGGGATTGTGCTTAGAGTTAGTTGTCCCCATCCTGAGTGGGGAGATGAGTAAAGCTGGAAATAGACACAGAGTGAAATGAAGTCAATTTGGCATTTGAAGTGGAATTACTATGAGTGATTTAAGCCATTATTTTAGGAATTAGATCTTGCCGGATCATCGGAGTGTGTTAAGCAGTTATGTGAATCTGCTGTCCCTGTGTCTGATGAGGACTGGAAGTTAGCAGTCCATTGTCCAGTCACAGAATGGGACAAGGGACATCAAGTCGGGGAGAGGCAAGGACAGATGGGGACCTGGGAGGAAGTGCAGGAACCCATGTGAATCTCTCAGCACCCTCAAGCACCTGCCCAGGAGTCAAGGGAGCTGCAGGCTGGTGGCTGCCTCACCCACAAGGGAAGCCAACAGATTCACAGCAGTGTGCACGCTGCTGCGAGCCTCCCCTTTTTACACTAGCAAACTTTGTGTTGCTCTCACTTTCTATCTCTTTCATGTACTTAAGAAATTGTTTTTTTAAGGAAAAGCAATAATAGAGACTAACTAAATACAGAAGCAACTAGACATTGCCTCCCCACCTCCAGGTAAAGTCACATCTTTATAGACATGTGCAAAGATGGCAGTGGAGACTGGAGCGAGTAGCCACAAGCCAAGGAATGTCTGGAGCCACCAGAGGTGGAAGGAACAAGGGAGGATTCTACTTCAGAGCCTTGGGAGGTGGTGAGGCTCACTGACACCTTGGTTTCAGACTTCTGGCCTCCAGAACTACGGAGCACTATTTTAATACATCAAGTTTGTGGCAGTTTATTATAGCAGCTACAGAAAACATACCCCTTCAAATCTCTCTGTAACCCTGCTGCTGCTGCTGCTGCTAAGTTGCTTCAGTCATGTCCGACTCTATGCGACCCCAGAGATGGCAGCCCACCAGGCTCCCCCATCCCTGGGATTCTCCAGGCAAGAACAATGGAGTGGGTTGCCATTTCCTTCTCCAATGCATGAAAGTGAAAAGTGAAGTGAAGTTGCTCAGTCGTGTCTGACTCTTAGCGACCCCATGGACTGCAGCCTACCAGGCTCCTCTGTCCATGGATTTTCCAGGCAAGAATACTGGAGTGGGGTGCCATTGCCTTCTCCGTGGAAATCCCTTACCAGCTATTAAATATTTTGACGAACACTGTGAATAAAAGTATAAGCATATTATTGAATATTACAGAGGTAAGTACCAGAAGAAGAATATAAAACAGAAATGGTTTTGTTAAAATAATTAGGAGATAAGGCCAGGCAGGAAGAGAAATCTATCTTTTCATTTTGTTCTCTTCTGTCCTTTTTCAAATTTTATTTTCCATGTATATACATTATTTTTTAAATCACTATGAAAAAAGAAAATATCAGATAATAGCACAAACATGTTTAAGAATGTCTGCACTAGAGAACAACTCAAAGATTTCACATAAGAAATCAGCACAAGGCAAAATTGGGAAACAGACAAGGTAATTCTGGGAGTTTCTAATCCAGACAATTCTAAGTCAAGGAAGAAAGGTCAAGTATCTGAAAAGAGCCTCCACTAGAGGGTACATGTTTCTAAGCTTCATCACGTTTGAAGCCTTTATCACTCCTGAGATGGCCATATTTCAGCCAGGTCTATGGTCTGTGATGGGAAGGACTATTCATCCGTGAGTATACACACTGATGGCATATCATTAGTACACCACTGCTTGCCTAAGTCTTGAGATATTTATGATGAGGAGTGATTATTACATATATAAAATCACACTAATGTTTTATATGAAAAGAAAATACCGAGAAGGAGAAAAGTCCATTGCGCCTATTGACAGCGCCCACTTACCATCCTTAAGATCTGTCAAGAGTTCTGGTTGCAAAACATTGATTTTATAATAGCAATAAAGTTTACAGATGACAAAAATATGAGCTTGTTTACTCCTGGAAGGTTTTATTATTCATGCAAACAATTAGTCAAATACAAAGGCTGTGATATACATTGCAAAATCGTTTCTGAGCCAGAAAGACCTCAAGAAGAGAGATTCAATAGAAATGATTTTGCAAAATATGATTAAAATGATTTTTTAAACTAAGGATTAAAAAGCCAGGCTCCACACCTGGAACAAAGGTTGAGCCCAGTCAAGATCTTTGTGATCAAGAAGAAATGGAGGGAAGGAAGGTTTATCTTAAGGGCTCTCATATAGTCAGCTGTGTCATTTGCACCAACAGAAACTTCCAGGCTGTGGGATACCTACAGCTTAAACCTAAGCCTAGTAAGGCATCCCAGACCTACTGAATCACAGGCTGCTGGTTCCAGCTGATTACTAGTCTCTCTAACTGTGGCTGTGCATGAGGAGTTAAATGTGTTTAGTATGAGTGAGACAAATCCATTTTCCTTTTCCCTTAACATAATCTGCTTTCTCCCCTAAAACACATTGTCCAGATCCAAACTATAGATTTTCTTCCTGCATAATATTGTGCAGAAAGTTAAAATAATAGCAATGATGCGGTTAATTCAAACTGTCAGAGCCATGCAATACTCTATAGGAAAACACTGGAGGGTTGCCAGGGATTCAGAAGTAAACTAAAGTGTTTCCATGAGACTCTAGTGATGGCAGTGAGCTTTTTGTTTTCCCTCACCTCCCACTCTCCAAGCATTCATTTCCTTTCTTCCCTTGCTCCTGCTAGGTCCCCAAATTTCTAGCTACATAATTTGGGTGTTCCTGACCTTTCCCCAATTGGAACTAATTGGCCTTAATCGCCTGGCCCCTCTGATTGGTTCAGAGGTGAGCATGTGACGCAAGTTAATCTAAGCAGAAGGAAGCTCTGATGGGTAGAAAAAGCTAATGTTTTCTCCCCAGAGATGAGAATTAAGATCCATCTAACCCTGGTTGTTGCTGCCAAGCATTCCACAGTGATGAGGAAAACCAGTCTTAAAAGAAGCTGACACAGTGCAAGGCAGAGCAGAGTGAATGACATGGGTGACATTGTTGAGCTTCTGGATCAGTTCTCGCATAAAATTCTCCCTAAATCTGGATTTCTCTGCCAATAAATTCCTTTCAGTTGTTTAAGCTGATGTAAGTTTCTCTTACATACAACTAAACGCTAATAGATATTGTGCCATCCATAAACGTCTAGCTACTTTCCATGCAAATCCCTAGAGTTCATCCCCAAAAGTAAGACTGGAATGTTGGGGCCACTCCTAAATAACTCTAATTACTAGAGACCTCGAAACACTTCCAGGGGTTTCCCTGGTGGCTCAGTGGTAAAGAATCCACCTATAAAGCAGAAGATGCGGAAATACAGGTTTGATCCCTGGTCCAGGAATATCCCAATGCCGTGGAACAACTAAGCCCGTGAAAGTTTAAGCTGCTCAGTCGTGTCCGACTCTTTGCGATCCCATGGACTATACAGTCCATGGAATTCTCCAGGCCGGAATACTGGAGTGGGTAGCCTTTCCCTTCTCCAGGGGATCTTCCCTACCCAGGGATTGAACACAGGTCTCCCACATTGCAGGCGGATTCGTTACCACCTGAGCCATCAGGGAAGCCCAGCTAAGCCCGTGCACCATGACGACTGAGTCTGTGCTCTAGAGCCTGGGAGCCACACCTACTGTAGCCAGTGCTCTGCAACAAGAGAGCCGCCACAGCGAGAAGCCTGTGCACAACGAGAGAGCAGCCCCGGTTCGTCACAACTAGAGGAGAGCCCGCATAGCACAGACAAAAATCAATCAATAAAATTATAGGCAAAAAAATTTCCAGAAATCTATGTACGGAATATTATGTTGAGATTTGAATTCTTGACGAATCTGCAATCACCATGAGTCCTTGGTATTTACTGAATAGTGTTTCAACCATGAGGAGGGAAGGATACATCTAGGAACACCCCGGCTTTCTGGGGTCATTGGACTTCAGGATGAATTCTGGCTGCTTCCAAGAAAAGGTCTTGGTCACATAAGGGTTTGGTCAGAATCAGGACAACTTCCTATTCAAACTTGCACTTGCCCTTCTGTTCTAGAGGCACTGAGTGAGAATGTACAGGTCAACTGATTAAAATAATTCATGATACAGAGTTCCTTTACCACTGAAGTGTCTGTGAGAAGAGCCACCAAAGGATCCAAGAAAACATTCCTACAGGGTCAGTCTGTAAATGCAAGACATTCTTAAATCTTTTAAATGAGTGTTCGATATATTGCCTTAATAATAAATTTATTTATCTATACCTCACTTTCAAAAATGATTTGCAGTGAATTTAATATTATGTAGGATAAATAAGATTAAATAAATGGATGAACTCAATATAAAAGTAATGATAAGAAAATAAAATAAATAAAAGAAAAAGTATATAAAATGGTTTCATAATATCCTGTGCAGTTGCTATAGGTGAACAACAGATTTGTCTCTGACCTCTCAAATTAGCCAAAGAGGGAAACATACCTCTAATAGATTCATGAAGTCCAACAGATTTTTTTAAAAAGAGAGGAAGAGAAGAAACAAAAATTGTTACACAGGAAAGAACAGTTTTACTGAGAAAACTTTTTCCTGTAGTAATTTCTCACTGTGCTACAGAGACTCTCCAAGAACAAATTCTGGAAAACACGTCAACATAGCTGATGGTATAACCTCAAAGTGCTGTTCAGCAACAGCAGTTCTAGGTGAGGAATCAAACACTCTCGGGGGTCACAGCTCTTTAATTATCTGCCATGGTCCAATCTGGCAATTTACAATGTCCATTTAAATATCAAGACCCCAAGATTGAGGGTTTTACCCATGGGCATCTTGTATCCATGGGGAGCCACCATCTACAAGGAAAGCTGACGTGAGAGGTGGAGAGAAACACAGATGGATTTGACTGACACCTGGACTACTCAGTTCTATCAGTTCTATCTAATCAATTCCATTTTTGCCTAAATAGTCAAAATTGGGTTCTTTTCACTC
The DNA here is from genome assembly GCF_055505025.1 of Bos grunniens. NCBI lineage: Eukaryota > Metazoa > Chordata > Mammalia > Artiodactyla > Bovidae > Bos > Bos grunniens. The sequence goes on along the minus strand of NC_141166.1, from coordinate 113,701,812 downwards.
TACTGTGTTTCCATACTCTTGAGGGATGATGCCCACTCTCGTCAAAGTCAAAGGCCAAGTTCAGGGGGAAAGAGACATAGGGAAGCACGTATCTTTCCCACAGGTAGGAGCAGTAGGAGGCATGTTCATTCTAATCCCCACCACTCTGTCCACACAGCTGTGACCAAGTAGCAAATGGGCAGCAAGATGTGTATTTTCAGGACCCTTCTCATCCCTGGTTGTTGAGTGAAGCCACTGGCTTCTGTTTCTTTATTTCATACTTATTAAATTGTGAGTCTATGAAATGATGCTACATGAATTGATCCTATAAAGGAACTGAATCTGTGTCATTTGAGCAACCAGCTGCTAGAGAACAGATGGTGTGTCTGAGCATGAGCTAGTTTGCTCGTCTAAAAGCTCCCCTCTTTGCAAGTGCTTTGCTCCCTGCAGCAGCTCTGACTTGTTCCAGGTAATCTATATTTATCAATAGGGTATGAACATTGTAAAAATAAGGCAATTATAGTTCCATGACAGAGCTAAATATTATGTCACTATATGAAGCAAATGGCATTGCTAGTCATTCCTTCAAATATTATTTGCTTTATAAAAGCTGCATTTCAAAGCATTGGAACCCAGCAGGGATTCTTTGTCAACAATCTGCCATTTCTAGCTAAATTAAGTAATCATCTGGCTACTATATTTAGAAAGTGTGTGCAGGCTACAGAACATATAGAGAGCTCTAAATGGTGCATTTATCTTCAGGGACACCATTACATAGGAGCAGAGGAGCATCTGCTTTTAAGAGAAAATGGGCTTTCTATTAGAACTGCAGAACAAAAGAGACACTATAAAGAAGTGACTTTTCCCAGAAAATCCAAGTGTGATCAGGTTGTTTATGAAGATAGGGTAGAATATCGTGCAATTTTTCTCAAAGAGTTTCTCCTCCTTATGTTAAGTTTCTCCTCCCTCTTTCAATTTTATAAATAAGGAAACCACAGCTCAGAGGTATAAGAAATTTGCCTAATACCTTGTAGAAAGTTGGAGAAGGAAATGGCAACCCACTCCAGTATTCTTGCCTGGAGAATCCCATGGATGGAGGAGCTTGGTGGGCTACAGTCCACGGGTCGCAGAGTCGGACACGACTGAGCGACTTCACTTTGTGTAAAGTAAGAGACAAAGGCGGCTCAGGCTACTTCTGAGTCCACTCTGGCTACCACACTGTGTATGTGTGTGTCCCTCAGTTGTGTCTGACTCTTTGCGACCCCATGGACCATAGCCCACCAGGTTCCTCTGTCCATGGATTTTCCAGGGAAGAATACTGGAGCAGGTGGCCATTTCTTTCTCTGGGGGAATGTTCCTGACCCAAAGATTGAACCCACAACTCTTGTGTCTCCTGCACTGGCAGGCAGATTCTTTACCACTGAGCCATCTGGGAAACCCAGCAACCACACCATGGCTGCCTCCTAAACAATGAATCCTTCTGCTGTATTTGCCCTGTGATGGTAATCCATGTCCTTTGCTTGAATTTTCAAACCCCTCTCACATTCTTTCTATTCCTGCCCAAGGAAATGGGCTAAAACGTATCAACTGTTTTCAGGCGATGACCTGAGTTTTCTGGAAACAAACAAAACAGAATTCCAAAGAAAATTTGTGAAAACTACAAAGAAAACCAGCAGAGGACTTGAGCCCTCTAGTATGTCCATTGTCTGACTTCTTGCAGCCCTGTCCTGATTATTCTCTGGGCCCTAAAGATAGGTTTATTCCATGCCTGTACTGCTGCAGAGGAAAGACCACAGGACCTTGCTGTCCATAAAAACTCTTTGCAGGAGGGAGTGAGGAGAGTGTCAGGCAGCCAGGAGTGGGCCTGAAGACCACTGCACATCATGCTTACCCATTAAACATCCAGCCTTTCTTTTCTACCTGAGATCTACTCTGGTCAGCAAGAATCTGAATATGACATGCTGTGAGCAGGACAGAGAGAAAGAGAGCAAAAGAGAAAGGAAGAGAGAGAGAAAGTTGCTTCTGCTTGGAGTTCATTGAGCTTCTTTTGCCTAAAGAGTTCATCATTTTCTAACCATCATTTATTCAAATAAATTGTTCTTCTCTCTCCTTTTCTTCTAGAACTTAATTGCACACATGGTAAATAGCTTAATATTATCCCACAAGCCATCACTGCTCTGTTATTTGCTTTTTTCCAGTGATTTTTCTATATATCCTTCATTTTGTACCAATTCTGTCCCTATGTCTTCAAATTCACTGATCCTTCTTCTTTAGTGCCTAGTCTTCCGTTAATTTCACATGCTAATTTTTTTTAATATTGTATTTTTCACCCCTAAAAATTTCATTTGGTTCTTTTTATCTTCCATTTGGTCTTCTCATTATGTTCATGCACTTTAACTGTTGGATCATGCATGTTTGTAATAGCTGTTTTAACACTTTTTTCTGCTGATTGTATCTATAGAACCAACCCATGCCGATTGACTGATTTTATTCTGGTTATGGGTTACACTTCCCTGCTTTGGGACATGTCTGATGATTTTTTAAATTGGATTAAGGGCATCATGAATGTTACGTTGTTGAAAGCCTGGATTTTTGTTTGTTTTCCTTTAAAGCGCATCAGGCTTTGTTTTGGTAAGCAATTGCTTGCTTTTCAGCTTGATCCCTTCTAGACCTGTTTTCTTAGCTTGTCAATCACACATCTTTTATTTTCATTTCAGGGGTGTTCAGCCTTACAGGCCATTAAGGCATGGCTCCCTCTGATCTCCACCGCAAGTCCTGGGTGACCAATGAAGACTCTCTACTCTGGCTGGTTGGAGTGTAAACATTTCACTGCCCTGGTGAACTTACAAGACCCAGATTGCATTTTCCCTTGCCTTAGAGTGTTTCATGCATGCACATACAACCCAATCATCAGCAAGATTCAAGGGGCCCTCCATGAGGATTTATCTAGCTCTATTTCTGCATAGTACCTTCTTCCTCAAACTATGACCTGCAATGTCCACGTTCCACAGAGTTCCCGATCTCCTTTTCCTCTACTGAGCAAGCCCACTGTGTTCTGCTTGGGATTCCTCTTCCTGGACTACAGGGTAGAAATCACCTCCGAGTGGAAGCCAGGTGACAGTGGGCCTCATCCTGTATGATTCACATCTCTCAGGAATCACAGCTGCCTCTGTCCAATGTTTGAAAATAATTGTTTCATCAACTGCCCAGTTTTCAACTTATTTATGGTGGAAAGGCCCCAGTGCCTCTATTCTAAAATAAAACAGAAGTTCGAGGAATTTTTAAAATTTGAAAGTCATCATAACATTTCCCAAATTTCCCAAATTCCTATGCAACACTTCTTTCAGAATATCTATTAATGTCTTCAGGAATTAGTCTTCCTTTGGAAAACTTTTGTTTAAAGAGTGTGATCCTTAGAAGGGGAATAGGCTTATGAAGGGTGTCAGAGAAGATGATTATATAGGCTTAGTACATTCCTATTGGAGAAGGAAATGGCAACCCACTCCAGTGTTCTTGCCTGGAGAATCCCAAGGATGGGGAAGCCTGGTGGGCTGCAGTCTATGGGGTCGCATAGAGTCGGACATGACTGAAGTGACTTACCAGCAGCTGCAGCAGTACATTCCTAATACAAAGGTCCATCTAGTCAAGGCTATGGTTTTTCCAGTAGTCATGTATGGATGTGAGAGTTGGACTGTGAAGAAAGCTGAACACCGAAGAATTGATGCTTTTGAACTGTGGTGTTGGAGAAGACTCTTGAGAGTCCCTTGGACTGCAAGGAGATCCAACCAGTCCATTCTAAAGTAGATCAGTCTTGGGTATTCTTTGGAAGGACTGATGCTAAAGCTGAAACTCCAATACTTTGGCCACCTCATGCAAAGAGTTGACTCATTGGAAAAGACTCTGATGCTGGGAGAGATTGGGATCAGGAGGAGAAGGGGACGACAGAGGGTAAGATGGCTGGATGGCATCACCGACTTGATGGACATGAGTTTGAGTGAACTCCAGGAGTTGGTGATGGACAGGAAGGCCTGGCATGCTACAGTTCATGGGGTCACAAGGAGTTGGACACGACTGAGTGACTGAACTGAACTGAACTGAATATAATATAGTTATTTTTCTTCAAATGGCTCATCTTTTAGTGAGTTTGGTTTGGTCTATTCTTTGGATTTATGATTATTTAAATTTTTGAATTATGCTTTGTTAATACTTATTGTTAAGTATCCCACGTTGATTGGAAAATTTAGATACCAGAAGAAATGACACTGCAAAATTCCTCCCAATATTTAAGTCTCAAATTAATACAATTAATCCATTTCTTATTCAATGCATTAAACCTCCAATTACTTGACTGGCAACATGTTTGTAACTTTTAGGGGTTTTTCTCCACAAATATGTGACAGAATCCTCACAGGTACTTGCATGTGTGGCCCAAATGTCCCTGGACTCACCAACTTGCAGGTCACATTACCTCCCGGGGGGTAGAGGGCGGAAGACCGGGTCATATCATCACAGTTTGCACCTCCAGCTCCAGGGCTCCGAATTCTTCATGGCACCCCAAGGCACCGACTTCTCTTTCATACCTCAGACCCTGTCCCTCTGCCTTCCTTTGGCCACTATTTTCAATATTGCATTAACAATAATTTTTTTTAAGCACGAAAATACAATTCAAAGGCAATAAAAGAGTTATTTGAAAGTCTGACAAAATTTCCAAGATATTCAAGGAGAGACTGAAATATGATTTGCTGAAGCCATTGGAAGCTTTGGTTCAATGTAATAAGTATTTATTAAGCATGTCATTTGTCCATGATAAAATATTTTTAAGAAGTCTCAGTAGCCCATCTCCAGTTATGTGAGAACCAACACAACACAATCAAGCCAGCATTACACAAAATACTTTGTCATCCCTCACCAGAACCTCTGATGTCTTTTTTTTTTTTCTTTTGAAGAAAATCTTCATTTCTGGGATTAATTAATTGATACTACATTTTGTAGAAGTTTAGAGGGTAGGGTTTGTTCAAATTACCAAATTTTAACACACAGATGAACTTCTCAAGTTTAAGTCATTCCAGCTGCAATGTGACTTTAAGAGGAAATGAAAGGGAAGCAGAGGAAAGAGGAAACAATTCAGTAAGTGAACAAGTGCAGATTCATGAAATAAAGGAAAAAGTGCTGGCACAGGAAAGATGTAAGACAGTGGAATAAAATTCAAGGCTCATGTGGATGTAGGTGAATTATCATGGGGAGCAGGGTGGAGAGAGAGAAATATAAAGCTGAAGTCATCTAAGTATTTCCATAAGAAAACAAAACAAAATAAAAAACATTTCTCCATTTCACTGGTAGCCTTACTTTTCCCAACTTTTTCTTAAGTAAAAAATGCTGGGATTTCCCTGGCAGTCCAGAGGTTAGGACTTGAGCTTTCACTGCCAGGGCGGGGTTCAATTTCTCTTCAGAGAAATATGATTCCACAAGTCGTGGGGTGCAGCCAAAAAATACTGTCTGTAGTTTTAGGTAGAATGAGGTATTTGCATGTATAAATAGTTCAAAAAACATCTATAAACCCCATAATCGATAATCTCTCCATGTATATGTCTGTAAGACTAGTTTTATCAGATATAAGTACCTAGAACCCAGCAGGTACTTCACAAGTATCCGTTTAATGTATGAATTCCTGACAATGATCGAGTGTACTGCATAGCTTAAAAACCAATGCCATACAACCTGGTTTTCTCAGTTACATTGATCTCATGTCTTTGAGCATTAAAATGCTCATATTATGCAACAGTACCACTTTTGTTAGAAAATCTGAAAGAACAGATTATTTATGCTTCGAATTAAAAGTATTATAGAATTTACTGGGAGTTAACGTATGCACAATGGATGGCTCCTTACGTTTAACCCTAATTCTGCTGAAGACATTGCTTTCTGCTCACACAGGTACATGTGATTTGAGAGCACCCATCTCTGGACTCACGTGAAACCCACCTTCGGTTTGGAGCTGCAGCTGCTTCTAACAGAAGCCGTTGCTTGTGGTTTTGCCTCACTGCACATGGACTCGGCAATGCCTTTGTTCCGCGTCTGTCCCTCATCTCTAGCTGCCACTCACTATGCTGTCTTCTTTTTACTTTTTCTTTTACCAGTTTCCAAAGTGAAATACTTTTAAAATTAATTTTTATTGGAGTATAGTTGCTTTGCAATGTCTTGTTAGTTTCTACTCTACAGCAAATTGAGTCAGCTATTCATATACATATATATATATATATATCCCCTCTTTTTTGTATTTCCTTTCCATTTAGGTCACCACAGAGCACTGAGTAGAGTTCCCCGATATTATACACTATTGATACTATGTATAAATAGATAACTAATGAGAATCCAAAATGCAATAATTGATAGCGAAACTGCCTAGCACCAATGCATGCCTCATGCCTCAGTGTGTGCATACAGCAAGCCTTCCCACCTGATACCCACTGCACTGCCAAACCACGACTGCTTATGCCTCTATTTTGACACCTGATTCACGCATGTCCTCTGAGGGAAGGCGTGATGCCCGGCATTCACTTCTATCATTGGCAGACCTAATTGACGACCTGCCTTATCAGCCAGTAGAACTGATGTTCAGTTTATGTGTGTTGATGACACCACGGCAGAAGCCAATTCCTGACACCAGTTCTAACCTTGTCAGCCAGTGTCCTGTTCCTGTTTGATGAGATACTTCAGTATTTCTGATAAAATAATTGATTATTAATGTTTATAGGGTTTTTCATCATAATTGATGTCAGTGATCCTCCTGCTGCTCAAGTATCACATGAGGTGCTTTTTGACAATGGACATTCTGGGATCCCTTTCTCAGAGATTAACAGGACTTGTATGTGGCTCAGGAATCTGCATTTTCACAAACACCTCCAGGATACAAGAAGTGCCTGGATTGTACTTTGAGACACACTGACCTATACAGCCTCAGACAAGCGCACCATTAGATTCAATCTATAAACTATTTTTTTAAAAAGCACATTCTGCATTTTACCAATGGGTAAACAAGATATTAAGGGCTACCTAAATGATGTTAGTGGTAAAGAACCGGCCTGGCAAAGCAGGAGATGTAAGAAACACAGGTTCGATCCCTGGGTCGGGAAGATCCTGTGGAGGAGAACACGGCAACCCACTCCAGTATTCTTGCCTAGAGAATCCCATGGACAGAGGAGCCTGGCGGGCTACAGTCCATGGGGTCACAAAGAGTTGGACATGACTGAGACAATTTAGCATGCATTCATGCAAATAAGACATTGCACTCTGATTTTTATTAGCAGATTATCAACAATTCAAGCATCACTTCAACTTTACTAGCTGACGTTTTGTCCAATTTAGTATTCCAGCTTCGAAACACTATTACTCTAAAGAGGGTCACCAGCACTTCACGTGATAGTCTGACCTTGATAAAATATTACGCAGCACAGACAGCATGTCCTCGAATGAGAGAACCCATTCCAGCTAAGTCAGGAGACCCCTGAGCAGAGAAAGAAGTGGATTTGTTTTCCTGTCTAAATCAAATATGGAGCTTTGTCCCATTCTGTTTGTAACTAAAACATAACCATTGAGACTTCATCAAGTCTGTCAAATATTAGCCGAAGATACACTTGACCTGGAGTGAGGTATCAGGAATTTTTAAACATTTAACTCCTAGTGTGTATTAGTATGAAACCAAGTTGAGCAGAACCCATTAATGTCACAGTGATCGGTTACCAATGGAAATAAATAATTCATGATGAAGGGAATTAGTCTAATTAGCAGGCAGTTTGAGTCCTTTGATAAAATCCAGCTCTAATTCCGTGAAGGGCAGGAAGTGCTGTCATCAGTCAGCCCTGAAAAGATTAGCATCTATTATGAATGAGGTCCGACACCCTAGCGAAGTCATGTGTGTCCTGGAGACAAACTTAATATGTTCCAGAATGGGACACAGTTTGTCTCACCAACACATCACGATTCCTACCAGGCTATTGTATGTAATAACAAGCAAAGATCAGCGCTCCATCCCGCCGCTCGCGCCACTGTCCGTCATTCTGACAACTGTGCAAATACGTTCTCCATGCAAAGTAGGGAGTGTGCTCTGAATACTTGCAAAATTGCACAAGATGTCAAAGAAAATACGTGTTACTTTCTCGTTCACCAAAACAAACACTCAGAACCAAATGTCAGCCCTGAAACTGACGGTTTCAAAGATGGTGGGCAATAGAGGATGTCAGGCTTGGTGTGTACACGTTTCATTTTCAAAACTCTTGTCAGCCCTTCCGGGAAATTTGCTTCTCTACTTATCTCTCTCTAGATATTGAAGTTATAAGATCAATCATAGGCTTCTAGCTTCTGCAACTGCTGATAAATGGAGACGAGGGTCCTAAATAAAGTAGCTGCTGGAATTCCAAACTAATAATATGAGGGAAAACAAGGGAGAGAAAAAAAAAAAAAAGTTTTTTTTGGCTTTGTGTTTTTATTAGAGTGCACAAATAGCTTGGATCACTGGGATGGCTCAGTTCTAGAAAGATTTATGTAGTTTCTGAATCGTATGTGGCCTGACATATCCAAAAGATGTTGACTGCTCCACACTCTGCAAACCCCACATTATTTTGCAGCCCACAAGCTGACGCGGCATCAGCTGTGTTTCCATTTTTACTTATGAGCCTTTTGAAATTACATGTTTCCATTTTGCAATTTGATGTAATAATGAAGAAACTCCAAATTTGTAAGTTATTGTATTGCTTGTTTTTATTGTGTAAAATTAATTGCTTCATTTATTTATGTCATTAAGAAGGGGGGTACCATTTTGCACATTTTATCATTTGCTGTAATAATTAACATGCCAATAACACCACAGACGCCTTGGAAACAGGACGAATCGAGCCTGAGTCTGCACAGCATGTCACATGGCAGCCCCTGTTGTTAGAAGGGCTCTTCCCAAAACCATGGGGAAAAATGTTACATCATGTGAGCATTGATAATACCAAGGAGCATGGACTGACTTGTGGAAATGGGTTTAAGTCAATACAAGAAATGGCTTTTATGGAAGCAAAAGGTATAATTCTCAAAAATTGTAATCCAGTTGTCCAAACACAGTTGAAATAAGCACTGATCCTGTAAATTTAATGAGTCTGCAGAAACTTGGTGCCAACAACTTACTTAGATTTGAAAAGATACCTTGGTAAAATTTGGTACAGATTCTTTAAAACTAGCTGTTACTAATAAGCGTTAGATATTGACTATTTCTTTTCAACATATTCATAACCTAGAAAGCTAAATCAAAATCTCATAGCTTTGTATTTTATGTATTCAACATCATAGCAGGTTTGCATGGGAGTGTGGAAACACTTTAGATCTGCAAACTCTTTAGCATTAGGTGTATGCCTATTATGACCAGTTACATATACATGCATCTCTTGAAGGTAGGAGAGTAAGATACCACTTTTTTCTTGTGGCATCTTCTCCTCCTCCTACCAGGCTCAAGCAGACAGAAAATAATAGTTGGTGCTGAGTTGGCTGAATGAATGGACAGAGCCTACCAACCAAAGTGCAGTCACTCAATCAAGTATTTCTCCAGATTTCTGGTCAAAGGAGACGGCAACATAACGTATCTTAGAACACACCTATTGCCCAAAGTCTCAGATGACTGTAATGGCTGGTCCTTGTAGCTCCAAGACCTGATGGTCTGTAGCTGGTTCTAAATCCTGGATGCAGAGTTCCATTCTGACAGTGTCTTAACCTAAGCTTAAGGTTTCATGCTCAACAATTCCCTTGTGTCCTGCTGAGAGCTCTGACTCCATGAGAAAAAAAGACCTTCCAGTTGTGACTTTACTATACTCAAATGTCCCTGAACGGAGACCCGTAAAAGACTACAGGTATTTTGAGAGCATTCAGCAGCAATTTTTAATTTTAGAACCCAGAACATTAAGCCAAGTTTCATGTCTCCTGAGAATTCAGTTCTCTTTAGCTGGGTGATATTTAAGATAATATATACCTCTGTTACTAGGGCAGCCAGTTCTAAAGCCTAGGAAAGCTGGTTACTTGAGTCCAGTAAAAATCACTAATTTAGATGAAGTGGGGAAAGTCTGTCCAAATTAGTGAAGAAATTAAATGCAGAAGTTTTAAAATCAGAGTTTTGTTCATGTGTACGAACACACCTGAATGGGCCAGGATATCTCTGAGAGTATTGGCATTAACAACTCAGTTACACAGACACAGAATTAGGATGTCCTTTGCTTGTGAATAAGAATTCTAAATCAGTGGTTTTTAACTTAGAATGGTGTACTGAAAGTTGTAACCCTTCTTTCCAGAACAGCATACAAATATCCACACAAATGAAATTTAGGTACACTTTCTTTAAGAAATTAAAGTGTTCTTTGTCTTCTTAGTTATATTTAGGCAATTATTTCTTAATGGATCAAAAGTATATTTCAGTTCTGGTATTTAAAGAAATTACTACCAATCATGAGTAACTGAAACCCAAATTAATCATTTAAAAATTTTATCTCCCACTTTTTAGTTCTATAATTCTGTTTGGCCCTCTGCTAAGAAGTTCTGAATTCACATTATCCTACAAAAGGAGATTCCAAAGCTCAGAATACAGGTAACAGGTTCTCATTAGTGATGAGCGATGGAATGAGAGATTTTCAGAACTAATAACTAATAATTTTCATAACATAATAATTATTATGTACAATGAACAGATTGGACAGTTGCCTCCTAAATATCCGTTTTCTCCTTCTTTCTGGCTAACATAACCTCCATTTTATTTGAGGGTTAAAAACAAACTCACTCTTGCAGACTCTCTTGCAGCCAGGGTCAGCTATATTGAATTACAGCCAGTGGAAGTTTCTGGAGGTAGCTATGGAAATGATCTTGACAAGGGCTCACTGGTTTGCCTACTTCATTCACCCTTTTGCCCTTTGCTTAGAATGCACAGATGATGTCTGGAGTTCTAGGACCCACGTGACAGTCACAAGGACAAAGCCACATGCTAAGGAGACTGGGCAGAAATACAGATGCAGAGTGAGGCGATCATGACACCAGTTCTTCATTGATACATCTCTAGATTTCATGTGACCTGACCAAAAAAAAAAACAACAACAAAAACCTCTCTATTGTTTAAGCTGCTGTTTGATTGGGTTTTCTTTTATTTGCAGTTGAACCTACATCCTAACCAACATACCCACATCTACACAACTTGTAATGATGAAGCTGGGTTCCGTGGATTTCTAGAGCTGTGCTTTTCTAGAAATGTGCATATAAATAACCTGGGAATTTTGTTAAAATATAGATTCAGACTCAGGAGGCTTGGAATAGGGCCAAAGAGCCTGCATTCCAAGGTCCCAGGTGAGGCTGATTCTCCTGGTCTACAGATCAGCCTTTGAGTAATAAGGCTCTAGAGGGTGTATCTGGAGAAGGCAATGGCACCCCACTCCAGTACTCTTGCCTGGAAAATCCCATGGACGGAGGAATCTGGTAGGCTGCAGTCCATGGGGTCGCTAAGAGTCGGACACGACTGAGCAACTTCACTTTCCCTTTTCACTTTCATGCATTGGAGACGGAAATGGCAACCCACTCCAGTGTTCTTGCCTGGAGAATCCCAGGGACAGGGAAGCCTGGTGGGCTGCCGTCTCTGGGGTCGCACAGAGTCAGACACAACTAAAGCAACTTAGCAGCAGCAGCAGCAGAGGGTATATACATTGAATGCAAATTTCATCCAGATGTGATTTTTTTTTTTTTAATGGTAAGAGGGCCTGTTGTTTTCACCAGGTTCTCAAAGAGGTCGATCAAACAAAAAGATGTAGACCAGATGTTATATGAGATTAATTGACAACAAAAGAAAAGGACTACGATGACTATTAGATTCAGTTTCTCTTCCCTGAGGTTTCCCCCTAGGGGGAAAGAGCAGATAGATATACCACAAACTGATAATTCTCTACCAGTTCTTCTGCAGCTCTTTCCTCACCCTTCTTTGCCCTTCTGTGGGCTCTGGGAGGAGAACTCTATAAACTCCATCAACTGGGCTTCCTTATCAAATGGCTCTGGTTGAGTGATGTCAGTTGAGATAACAGCAGGGGTCAAAGGCCTGGAGAAAAGAGAAGTGGATTTCCCCCCGCCCCCGCAACTCCCATCCTGGGTGTCAAATCTCTGGATCACGTCTCCCGCCATAATTACGTCCATCCATGACTGCAGCCTCTCCAGGAGGCCTCAGCCCTCACTGGGCTCTATTCATGGCTTCCTCTTTTCGCCTTCTCAGCTCAAGAAGTAGTTCCTGTGGTGACTAGCCTCTGAGGCCTCAATATCCTGTGTTTGCCTGCACCCCTGAGAAGGTCCCTTCATATAAATCTCTTCACCTGAAACTTCTGGAATGCATTCCACTTTCTACTGGACCCTGAATGATATACACAGCAACTGCCCTCTGAGTCACCAGGCCGGTGGCCACCTACCAGTTCCTAGTTTGGACTTCTCTCTCTAGAACTCCAAACTGTTGACCTCTCTCACATCTCTCTATCATCAAGATCGTGCAGCTGTAGTTTGCTCAGCTCCCCAGTGGAAGGAGAAGGGAAGCCAGTGACAGCCCCCTCTAGTCACTGACCCTGTCAGCCCGACCTTCTCCCTCCACTCAAATCCTGGCACCTATAAGATTAAAAATCAAGAGGACTCCCTGGCAGTCCAGTGGTTAGGACTCCATGCTTCCACTGCAGTGGGGCATGGGTTTGATTCTTGGTTGGGAACTAAGATCCTATAAGACACGCAGTGCAGCCAAAAATAAAAAAAAAAGGTTTAAAAAACAAAATAAACAAACAACAACAAAAAAACCCCCAGACTCCTTAGAAGAGCACCAAGGTGTCTTTCCAGTCTCATTTTCAACTTCCATTCATGTCCTGCCTGGGTTCGCACTGACCCATTTGTTGCTCCTAAATATATTTTGCTATTTCAAACCTTTAAACCTTTTCTCTTGCTGTTCCTTTTGCCAGAAAAAGGGCTTCTCACTCCTTAGTTATCCAGAAAATTCCTACTTGGACTTTAAAATTCTGCTGAAGGGCACTCCACGGACAGTTAGTTCCCTCATTCTGTCCATCCTCTGCGCATTCAGAACATTCTGTATGTGGTTCCTTAAGCCCATCGCTCAGTATATCATAATTTGTACATTTATAGGTCTGTCTTCTCCACCTGACTGAGCATGTTGAGAACCTGAACGATAGCTTACTCGACTCCATCTCCCGAGTGTCTGGCACATGGCAGTACCCTTTACATGTGGGCGGAGGGAAAGAGATAGAGATGGAGAAGCTTTGGGACCACTTCCGTCAATTTTATCCACCTCTCTTCTGCAGAAGCCAGAGTAGCATGCCCACTTTCATCTTCCAAGCGTCTTTCTGTTTTTGTTAAATTGTTTAAGTGCCTTGGATCTTGGAAAAATAGGAAGGGCTGAGACTAGACCCCAAAACAGTCACATAAGCAGGCCTCACTCTTAGGGCAAGATGCTGCTCATTGATGAGAAATAAACACAAGGTATGATTAAAGGCTCTAGAGCAACTCATTTATATTATTCCCCCAGAAATTCATCAAATTTTTCAGCTGTTTCCACAATTTTTTTTTTTTACCTTGGAACAGTATTTATCCTTTATGAGCCCCCTGAATTATAAAATATAAACTGATGAGAAGAGGGGGAAACCATGTGTGTCATATAGAAATTCATTTAGTATTCACAATGATGCCTTTAAAGAGAGGATGAAACAGCTTCAATAACTGCCATCTCCTCTCCCTCCCTGCCAATAACCCCATATCTTTATCCTTACTTTACTTGACCCATATGTGCTGTGTCTTTATGAACCAAACATAAAAACTCTAATATTCATCTGCCTCATTCTGTATTTCTTTTGTTTGTCCCACTGCTTCATCTCCCCAGTAAAATCTCCAGCAACAAAAAAGCAATGTGTTGCCGTGGCTAAGGACACACCAACTCACATTCACAGCTAAATCTGCATTACTTACAGGGGGAGCTTTTGTTCGTCTTTATGAAGTGTGTGTAAGGGCCCCTAGTGATTCAGACCCTACTGGTTATTAATCATGTCGTGTTGTATCATCCTTCCCGTTGTGCACAGCAATGCAAGTGACATCTGTCTCAAAGCCAACTGTCAATATCTGTTTTAGAACGTCTGTGTTCATCCTGCCGCCTTCGCTTGTGGGCAAGTGTCAGAGTCCCCAAATGGCTACTGCCTAGACAGTCTTTCATCAGGACTGTTAGTTTTTATATGGACCACAAATCAATGGCACCTGTTGGTCTTGCAACATGCTCATTGCTTACGTGTGATCTTGAATGAGCATTCATTCCCATTTTCCTCTCCTGAGAGCAATTAAAAGAGGGAGAGGTAGTAGTTGCATTACAATTCTCAACCAACCTCCTGCATGAGTGCTAAGCCACTTCAGTCATGTCCGACTCTGTAAGACCCCGAGGACTGTAGCCCGCCAGGCTCCTCTGTCCATGGGATTCTCCAGGCAAGAATACTGGAGCGGGTTGCCATGCCCTCCTCCAGGGGATCATCCTGACCCAGACATCGAACCCGAGTCTCTTATATCTCCTGCACTGGCAGGCAGGTTCTTTACCACTAGCACAATCTGGGAAGCCCTCAACCATCCTCACTGACCACCGATTCAGTTTGTACAGCATCTTGTCCTGTACCCGGGGAATTTTTCACTCTTACTGTTTAGAAATAATCTTGCTGTGATGTAAACGTTGTGTTTGAAAAGTAGGGGTTTTCCACCATTCTATTCACCAACCTAATAAATACGAAAAGGAATGAACCCCACTGAGAATTTATCTGGACTCAACATGAAAGGGAGGCTTGTCTTCCAGAGTTGGGTCCTAGTCGTTGTTGCTGTTCGCTCACCAAGTCACGTTCAGCTCTTCGAGGCCCCGTGAACTGCAGCACACCAGGCTTCCCTGTCCCTCACCATCTTCTGGAGTTTGCCCAAGTTCATGTCTATTGCATTGGTTAGGAGTTATTTAAAAAGAGGAATATGGGGGAGAATGTGCTTTTCTTCCCTCTTTGGTCCTTTTTTTATCTATCTTATTATTGTGAAGTATACTAGGTATGGACTTCCCTGGTGGCCCAGATGATAAAGCATCTGTCTATGATGCGGGAGACTCGGGTTCTATCCCTGGGTTGGGAAGATCCCTTGGAGAAGGAAGTGGCAATCCACTCCAGTACTATTGCCTGGAAAATCCCATGGACAGAGGAGCCTGGTAGGCTACAGTCCATGGGGTCCCAAAGAGTCAGACACGACTGAGAGACTTCACGTCATGTTCACGTATACTAGGTATGGCTGCTCTCTACCCTCCAATATCACTTTTCCCTTTCTTTCTCAACAGAACCTCTAGTTTTTGATGGGCTCACGGCCAGCTAGAAAGAAAAGATTGTGCTTCTCATCTTCTTTTGCAGGTAAAGTAGTGCACGTGATTCACTTTTTGAAAATTCGGATTCTGATTCAGAGTGTCTGTGGCTATGGCCGGGATTCTACATTTCTGACAATCTGCCCGGTGATATTGGTGGTGTGGATCCTATAAGCCCATGGACTATGCCCTGAGCAGCAAGGCTCAGATCACGTTCATGCTGTGTCACGTCGGCAATATCCTCTTTGTGGATCCACTTCTGTTGATAACAATAGCAGAAACACAACTATAATTCTGACAAATCCCTAAAGTCAAATCAGCTTTCACATCTTATACCTCTTCAGGAAGCTAAAGTCAATCAGAAATTATTACTACTGGAGGTGGCAGAGAATCTTCTCAGCAGATTAGAATCTTCAGTGGATCCAGGACTCAGCTACCTATTAGCAATGTTCCAAATCACTGAGTGTCTGGCTTGGAAAACCAGCCACGTCTCTAGGCAGTTCCACGTTACAGAGTCCAAAGAGACAGTTAAGGTCAGGAAGAGATTTCCCAGAAAGCAGAGTCTGAAATGGAGATCAGCAAGCAGCATGTTCTTGGTATCAACACACGCGGATAGAGGAAGAGGACTGGGCAGCAGACACTAAGTTAGGATGCAGACACAGGGAGCCCTGAAGTTGGGATGACCTTTCAGAGTTGCTCCAGTGAAACCAGAGGATCACGGTTTTCTATCCTTGTGTTGATTGATCACTGCATATAGGCTGAGCCTGGAAAGAGCATGACCTTGAGCAAGAGCATTTTCTTTTGAAGGGAGATGGTGGTTGGGGCTGTCCAGAAACTTGTAGAATAAGGTTTTTATTTCTGAAGGGGGAACTGGGTGGAGCGTCACTCCGTCTACCCAACCTGCCCTCTGGAGGCTACCAAGGATATTAGGCAAGGCTTTCCCTGGCCTTCAGAGCTAGAAGCCTGTAGCTGACACCATAAATTGCCTTCCAACCAGCACACACCCATCTCTCTTCTTCCTTGTTTCAGAGCCTCAGTTTTATTCACCCTCTACCAACCATTTGTGGCCTTCAGTGAGGACAAGTTCTATCTAGCCTGCCATTTATGATAGTCTCATTCTCCTTACCAGTGATGATTTGCACATGGTTGCTGCTGCTGCTGCTAAGATGCGTCAGTCGTGTTCGACTCTGTAAAAGAACATAATTATGGCCATTGAGGCTTGAAGGGAAGTCTGATGTGGGCTTCTGAAAAAGTTTTACTCACTCTTAAGAATGTGCGAGAATGTCCTCCTGTCTCTTCCATGGATCAATGTCATTATGTCTACATGTGATGGCTGGAACTGCAGCAGCCATTGTGCAACCATGAAGGTAAAGGCCTAAACACAAAAATCAGATGGCAGAACATAAAGATGGGAAAAAACCTGGATCCTCAACAGTGTCATTGAGCCAGTGCATTATTCCATCCTGAAACTGTCTTTTCTGGACATCTCATTATGTGAACTACTACATGTCCTTACTTTTTAACCACTGCAGTTTTTAAATTATCATTCGCAGTTGAAATACCTTAAGAAGTTCAATGCTCAGTTGATACTTATTGAATGAATAACTGAGTGAATGAATGTCAAAGGGCTCAACAACCTCATGTGAAGTAGAGTGACACAGACCTTATCATTTTATAGTTTCATTCTGTCCTGTGTAGATTTGGAGCAAAAGAATACAGGGCAGAGAAAGAGATGAAAAGAATACTTGACCTTTGGACAGAGAGAATCTGATTTTTCATAGCAGAGCTGGTTTTAGAAAGTCTCTATAAAGGGACATGGAAAAAAGATGTCCCAACTTTGGTCCAGCTGCTCCAGCGGGGGTGGTGTGCTGATAGAGGATGTGAATCACATCTCGAGAAAGCAGAGCAATGATCAACCCTCATCTGGGCTCGCTGCACACTTCATGTGAATTACATCTTAGAAATAGCCCTGCTTTTGACAGTCGCTAAACCTCATGCCAACTACTTTGTCTTTCATCTTATAATTAAAGAGGATTCCTTTTCTTGGGTTCGGAACTTGTAGGAACTCCATCTTTTGACTAATTCACCTTCAAATCAGTGCTGTGTCTTGATGTATTACAGCGATAGGCTGCACGCGCATGTCATCCATCATAGCAATCAGCTGTTGCTGTGCGCCCAGCACAGAGAAACCCAGCCAGCTGTTGTTCTGACACATCGGAGCAATGCATCACCCACGTCCAGGACATCAGTGATCTATTACTCCAAGATGGCACTGTCCAGAATAGAGATAGTGCTGGGCACATGGAGCAGCATGCAGGCTTGACAGAGACCTACTCAGAGCTGGGGAAGACTTTTCTAACATTGAGTGGTTTGAAACAAATTGGTTTCCCAAGACCTAATTTAGTGGTTTTAATAAGGGGGTCCAGAAGCATTCGCATGTATTGCTGTTATTGATCAAACTCAGGACATCAATTTCTTAGTAATGTATTTCTGAAAAATCCAAGCCATCACTGGCAACATTTTATGTCTCTTAATCTTTATTGTTGATGATTGGAATGTTTTTTACACAAGTCTTTCAAGTCAGCAAATGGTATCAGCAGCTGGTCTAACCTCGGGGTGCCGGTGGGGGATGTGTGAAAGGGAACTGTTTAAATATCGACTGCTGAGCATTTGCAGAAACTGTTTACTTCCAGTTTGCTTTCTGTTTCTCAAGTGAACACTTAGAGCAGTACCTGTATAGCCTCGGTGCACAAGAGCACAGATGGAGTTACCTGAATCACTGACCGTGAAACCCTTAGGAAAGTAGAGCTTCCCCTCAGCCACACTCTCCCATTTATCCAGCCTGACCAAGAAGGGTGTCTGAAGAGGGAATTGATCCGGAAATGAAAAGATCTGAAAATGAGTTCTAAAAACCCCAGACCTTTGATTCTCAGAAAGTTTACTCTCTCATTTATAAAGAGGCCAAGTGTTTATAAGAAATTCCTCAGTCCTTTCAGCATCTTTAAAAGCCTCTAAAGAAGCTATTTTCCTAGCTGTGACTCCAGTGGCCCCAAATGGTCTCTTCTGTACCTAAATCTGCCCATCAACAAGATGAAAAATGTATTCCCCACTGCAGTAGTCAAAAAGAGGTGACTGCTTAGAACTGGCAGAGGCAGCACCAAAATTGAAGCTTTTTGATAAATACAAACAATTCGATCTTTTTTCATTGTGGTAAAATACACATAACATTTACCAGTTTAACCATTTAAAGTGCACAGTTCGGTGATACTAAAAACCTTCATAATGCTATACCACCATCACCACAGTCCATCTCCAGAATGGTCATCTTCCCCAGCTGAAGCTCTGTAGCATTAACTACTAACTCCCTCCTTTCCCTAGCCCTCAGAAGTCACTATTCTACTTTCCATCTATGAATTGCATTACTCCAAGCGCCTCATATAAGTGTAATCATACATAATGATGATGATGATGATTTCTATAAGGAGAATATCCAAGTTAAGTTTTTTTGCACCTGGATGGAATTAAAATGTCCAGTCAGCAATTTTGCTTGAGATTTACTCTCCCGGTCCCTGCTGGTTGGAGTAAAGTCTCCCATTGCTTATACAGGCACAGAATAATCACCGTTCTCACCTCCCCACCTAGAAAAGAAGCCTGGGAGCCCGGGGTACTTATCCTAGAAAAGCAGCAAGGGCTGTATCTTTAACACAGAGGTACTAGGTAGGGTGGCCAGTCTGTCCCAGTTTGCCTGAGATGCTCCCAGGTTTAACACGGCAGTTCCTGTCCTGGAAACCCCTCAGTGCTGGACAAAGTAGGCCGCCGGGTGGTCACCCTAGCGGTGGAGGCTCGGGAACGCACACTTGGGGGCAGTGAAATTAAGCCATAAACCAGGCCATCTGTCTAACCCTAGACTGCTATTTCCTCCTGTGCAAATAAGAAATAAAATGTCATGCGGTGAAAGGTACAACCAGAACTAGGTTAGCAAATGGGTTTGCAATCAGCACAGCTCTTCACAAACTGCCTTCACAGGGGCTCTGAGAGAGAAGAAAAAATGATGCAGCATTTATTAAGCTGCTATTGTAGGCACTTTACCTCACACATTCATACCCTTCTCACTACCCCAAGGTAAACGTTGTTAATGCGATTTTTGACAAAGCAGAGCACTGAGGCTCACAGAGGTTGTGCAACTTTCCTAAGGTCCTGTAAGTAGTGACTTGAGCTCCCTAGCACAGCTTTCGAAGCAGATTGATGAGTATAATTACAAGAGGAACACTGCCCCAGATAGACTGCTCTACTGCTTGTAATTATCTCGTTATAAAATATACTTTCTTGGATTCAGAAAAATCTTAATAGTTTCCAGTTAAAAGGCAAAGGTCCCTATAACGAGAACTTGAAGGGTTAAAAGTATTATAAGCTAATATTTTTCTTAGTAGCTTATCTCCTTTTAGATGTTAAGGACAACCAGCTGAAAGCAGGCTGTTGCAGAGGTACCTGATATGGATGGGATATTGATAACAGAAACGGAAGACGTTAAAAATCAACTTTGCTTCTCAATGACAGAGGAAACCAATATTGAGTGCTCTTCTTTTTTACATAAGAGAAGGGCATGGATTAGGATTTTGGACTAGAGTTCGTTTTAGCTTTGTAACCAGCCCCGGGTGGCTCTGGCCAGCCCTGTCCCATTGCTACGAAGAGCTTGGGCCAAATAATGTCTATTAGCAGTCCCTTCCCTGCTAAGTCTGCATAGCTCTATAGCAACATTGTAGAACCTCAGACTCCTCAGAGACCAATTTTCTAGTTCTCACCTCAACTAGAAACGTTAGTGGGATAGATACACAAATTTACAACTTCTTTCTTAGTCCTGGAAGCAACAGGGTGACAGTGGAAAGACCCTGAAGTCAGACCTGGGTTAAGATCCTTGCTCTGCTATTTGAAGCTATAACTTTGGGCAAGTGATATCTTTAAATCAGGTTGTGATCACCTGTAAAAGACCAATAAACCAACCAACTCATAGTTATGTTGGGAGCACTAGATGAGGTAACAAAATATAGTCACAACCTAAGAGTGGAGAGTTGTTTTATTGGGAATTCTAGGACTTCAAGCCTGGGAGTCAGCATCTCAAGGGGCCCTGAGAGAAGTGTTCCGAGGAGGCAGGGGGAGGAGTCAGGTTACACAGAAGTCTGCAGCAAGGGGCAAATAGTCTGAACACCGAAAGATTATTCTAGAGGGTGGGACAGGGAGTGAGGTTGGAGAGAGGGTCAGGAGGGAAGGGACATACATATACCTATGGGTGATTCATGTTGATACATGCCAGAAACCAACACAATATTGTAAAGCAATTATCTTTCAATTAAAAATAGATAAATTATTTTTAAAAGATTATTGGCAATTAAGGAACACCAAGTATCTCAAGTTAAGGGATTTAGGGCTCTTTTCTAAGTATGGGAAGATGCAAGCATCTGGGCTTACTGAAATCATCCCTTTCATATACACCTCACCTATCTGGGGCCAGCATCCTGCTTCTTGATTTTATTACATCCTTAGTTCCTTGGTCACCATAGGGAGTGGCGGCAGCTGACAGCTGCTGGATCAGAGACACTGTTCTCCCTTTTGGGTGCCCTCTGGGTTCAGAAATTTGGAGCCCCGAAATCACTATGTCTGTGACTTCCCTGTTTACTGATATGGCAGGAAATATTCCACTTTACAATATACATAATATACCCAGTATCCATAACCCAATTATAACAGCACATGACCCTAACAGCCAACAGCACTGCGAGTCAGCCCTCAGGAAGCTATTCCCAGCACAGCCCTGGGCCGCAGCCTCCTTGTGTGTGAAATGGGCCCCAGGGAATCCTCCACATCAGCCTCCCCATCTGGGCTCATCTGACTGCTCACTGTCCATACCCTTGCTGTCCATGACCTAGGCTGTCACCACTACATCTGGTCTGATTGGGGAGCATGGGAATGGCTTTCTCCCTGACAATTTTAGTCCCAGTTTGGGCCATATGTGTGTGTGTGTCTGTGTGTGTGTTTGTGTGTGTGCGCTAAGCTGCTTCCATCATGCCCAACTCCTTGCGACCCTATGGACTGTAGCTCACCAGACTCCTCTGTCCATGGAATTCTCCATGCAAGAATACTGGAGTGGGTTGCCATTCCCTTCTCCAGGCATCTTCCTGACTCAGGGATCAAACCCAGGTCTCTTACATTGCAGGCAGATTCTTTACCATCTGAGCCATCAGGGAAGCCCCTCTCTTCCTTTTACTCATTGCTAAAACATGTATCTCTCCACATGGGTCAATGCTGGTGAGAACTGCAGTCAGGGAGCCCCGATCTCTTGGGCACCCCTCCCCCCAAAGAAACCTTCAGAAAAGCCCCAGAGCTCACCCTCTGCTGCCCCTCAGCCTACAAAGTGGGCAACACCCCACCTACATCCCTCAGTCCCACCTTGGACTCTTCCTAGCTCCAACCACTTCCTGTTCACAGTATGAACATAAATTAAGAAAACAGAAGCATACTGTCCTGCGTTTAAATGTTCCAGACTGAACCTCAAGTAAAAGTTACCTTCAATTTAATATTATCTCTAGTGAGGTGCTGCTGCTGCTGCTGCTAAGTCGCTTCAGTCGTGTCCGACTCTGTGAGACCCCAGAGACGGCAGCCCACCAGGCTCCCCCGTCCCTGGGATTCTCCAGGCAAGAACACTGGAATGGGTTGCCATTTCCTTCTCCAATGCATGCAAATGAAAAGTGAAAGTGAAGTTGCTCAGTCGTGTCCAACTCCTAGCGACCCCATGGACTGCAGCCTACCAGGCCCCTCCGTCCATGGGATTTTCCAGGCAAGAGTACTGGAGTGGGTTGCCATTGCCTTCTCTGCTAGTGAGGTGAGGTTCCATAAATAGTCAAATTCACTGAGACAGAAAGTAGAACAGTGTTCCCCAGGGACTGGAGAGGAGGAGGGATGGGGAGTACTTTTTCCACGGAGTTTTAGTTTGGGAAGATGAACAAGTTCTGGAGATAGTTGGCGATGATGGTCGCACAGCAATGAAAATGTACTTAATGACACTAAACTGTTCACTTACGTATGGCTAGATGGTTGTGTTCTGTGTATTTTACCACAATATGAAAAATAACTACTCTACCAGAAGAAAGACCTCAGGTGTCTCCCGGGACTCTGCTATGGACTGAATGTTTGTGTCCTCCCAAAATTCATGTTGAATAATTCCGAATATGATGCTGTCAGGAGATGGGGGCTTCAGAAGATGGTGAGATCATAAAGGTGGGGCTCCCATGAATGAGATCAGTGCTCTTAGAAAAGAGACCTCAAAGAGCTTCCTCACCCTTCCACCTTGTGAGGACAGATCAAGAAGATGGCCAGCTATGAACGGGGGAGCGGGTTCTCCCCAGACTCAGAGTTTTCTGGTATCTTGATCTTGGACTTCCAAGTCTCCAGAACTATGAGAGATAAACATTAGTTGTTTAATCCCTCAGTCCATGGTACTTTTATTACAGCAGCCCAAATGGACAGAGACAGACTCACTGCCTGTTTTCATTTTAATAAGCAGCCCCTCTAAATCTGAATCTTAAGTGCAAGAAAAAGCAGAGAAGGAAACAATGATTTCAGCTCCTGCTCTGGAGGAGCTTAAAATCTGGTGCAGAGAGAGTACTTTCTTATAAAACAGATAAGAAAGTGCATGCAGGAAAAAGTGGGCACACAGGCCTGAATTATGTGGTGTTTCCAACCTTCAATGTGGACCCAGTGTGAAGGAGGCAGAGGTAGTCTTGTCTGTGTTTCACAGGAAAATGGTTTCTCCATCAGAACAGAAAGAGGCCCTAATGCTTCCTTACGCTTCTATTCAGAAGACAACATAGTATAATTGTTAAAACTCGAGCATCAACCTGCCTAGGTTAAAATACTGGCTATGTGTCCTTAAGCCATTAACTTAATTTCTGTGGGCCTCAGTTTTCCCCATCTTTGAAATGGGAAAAATAATAGTATCTACCTCATACCATCTGAAGTGACTAAATCGCACGTAGCCAATAATAAGTACTCAATCAGTGTTATTGGCTATTATGCCTGGTTTATGTCACTGTACCCCCTTCCAAGTGAAGATCAAATTAAAGTTGAGGTTTAGTATTATATGTCTAACTTTCTTACATTTCTTCTATTCTTGGACTATCAAACTTTCTCCCTGAGTAGTGGTTTTGTCAGATGCACAGATCAAAAGGCTTTATGCTCCTAGTGGTTACTTTGAAAATTTCCTGGAAAATCTTTTGTTTTTCAGCCAAAGAAATTTCGATATACAAAGAATAACATTAATATGCAAATCAGCATACTGTAAAATTCATTTTGGTGCCTCAGAGGCAGTAGTTTTATAAATACAGAAACATAATTATGCGTCCTCTAGAGGACTAAAAATAATTATACAAATTTACAACAAAGCCCAAGGCTGTGTTTCCTTTTAACTGACTGTTTCTAATATCATTTAAATCTTGTTAGAACTTAATTACCAAATCTCTCTTGTAATAATTCAGGTGGAAGATTTAAAGTCTAAACTTGCCATTCAGAAAACAGAACTCATCAAGGAAACAAAGCCATGGAGGCACTGATTGCCCAAATAGGACAGTGAAAGCTCAGTCAGGATGGAGCCATGTGGGCCCTGAGAGGGGAGGCCCCTGAGGAGAAAACATTAATATTAATACATGAGCCATGTTAATTTTCTAAAACTACAATTTCTTGGAAAGACAAGATTACACAGAATGATCACTACGGACTATAAGTCCCATTAGCTGTTTCTACCTGTTCTTCAGTTTTCCTCTATACTTTCCTTATCTTTTTTCAAATTAAGGTAAATATAATTTGAGGGTAGCATTTTCTTTCATAATGGTTTAATTATCCTTTCCAAAGTCTATCCAGAATGTGTGTGTGTTTCATATCTAAAGAGTGATTTTTATTAGTGCAGGAAAGAACAAGAAGCAAACTCATAAGAAAAGGTCCAATTTAGACTCTGTCTTAAAGGCAATTATTTATTAGCACTTAGAGAAAATGAACCCCTTCTTATGAAATAAAAGGCATAAGAAACTCAAACATTTGAAATTCAGACACATTTTTACTTACCACTAGTTAATAATAGTTTGTAAGACTTGGAGTTCCCTGGAAAATTCATTAGCCAGCTTACGCTATAAAGGATAATAATTTGTTTATGTGAGATATCTCTAACATAGGTTGTTATCCATTATGGCAGAAGTTGATCAATTAATATTCCAAGGAGCTGTAGCAATTCCATATATGAGATGTCTACACAATATCTCAGTTCATTCTAGTCACTAAAAAATATCAGTCAATTCAGTGAAAAAATATTAATCAAAATGATTGTTTGACACCACTTAGACAAATCAGCCAGTGGGTTGAATTTCTCATTTTTCAACCATTTATTTTGGCTTTGTGTAGGTATACATATAAATATTTATACATGTACTTATGGTGGATGGATTCTTTTTCTGTTTCAATCGTTTCAATCCCGTGAAAAGGAACATAATATTAGAATTTTTTGTATATAATGTACTTGATGTGAGGGCAGAGAGTATAAAAAGTGTTGCTCCTGCTTCTTGGGTTCATGGACTCTTCTTACCATCCTCTTTGAATAGATCCAAGAGAAGTAGCACTTTGACAGAGTAAGTTAGAATGAAGTTTCCAACTGAGTGGGCAGATTTTTTGGTTCTAACCCATTATCTTTCACTGACATGTGATCCTTTGAAAACTCACCTCCTTTGTTTCATTTTCTCCTCTTAACAGAAAATTATGTCATTATTTGAATTTAAGCAATATTTAAAGCCATTTATTATTTTGGGAAATTCCAGTCCTGAAGTGTTTAAATTTTCTAGCCATACTCTTGACTATCATTTAGATCCCACTGTCCAGGTGGGACCTAAAATAAATAAATAGACCTGTACAGATTCCATGGGGCCTCCCAGTTGATGCTAGTGGTAAAGAACCCACTCGCCAATGCAGGGGACATAAAAGATGCAGGTGTGATCCCTGGGTCAGGAAGATCCCCTGGAGAAGGGCATGGCAATCCACTCAAATATTCTTGCCTGGAGAATCCCATGGATAGAAGAGCCTGGTGGGCTACAGTCCATAGAGTTGCAAAGAGTCAGACACAACAGAAGTCACTTGGCACAACACAGCAAATAGATCACATATCTGAAAGAAGATCTACCCAGCAATAAACTGAAACACAAAGATTAATCAGTCCACACAGCATCTCTGAAGTTGCACAGAACAGCTCAGGATGATAACTGAAGAAATCCAAGCATATCGTTCCCCCTAAACTCTCTTTATGAGTGATGGCAGACTATTATCCAAAATCATGAGACTCGACACATTGGCTTGGGTGCTGAAAGGGAAAAACCTAAAATCTCTTCCTGAGGATGTTATACACAGGCCTTGTAGCCTGTGACCATCTTTCCTTTAGGCCAGTATGGGAAATCACCCATAATTTCTGCCCATCGTACATGTCTATTGCATTTGCCAGCTAATGTTTTGTAACAAGGGTTGTTTGTTCTTCTTAATAATTTGAAATTTCTCCATTTGTATTTACCTTCACATCCAAACTAGCACAACTCTGCTCTGAGTTAATTTCCCAATTTCATGACGGCCATGGTAGGGAAGGGGGAAAGGATCTGCATCCAAACCACCCGACGGAACACAATGGGAACAGGCAGGGATCCAAGAGCGCTGGCACGCCTTGCGGGAGGAAGCCAGCTCTGATTAATGCTATCAAAATGCTTGTCTTCCCTTTGATTGATATTCCAGGCCCTTGTTACAATTACTGACGCTGGTGACAACTATCATCAGACTCTTTTTATGGTGTGCTGTCGGGGGGTGGGAGGGAGGTGGCAATGGACTTCCCCAGAACATTTGCACACCTGCCTCAATTTAACCTAAAACCCATTATTTTGCAAACAAAATATATAAGCTCAACATAGCAATCATTGTTTCCCATATTCTTCAATCAAAAACTCTTCAGTTCCTGGTAGGGGGTAGATCTGTTTCTGGCCCATTACAGGAAGAATGCAGAAATGGGGAAAGTCAGATGCATTTTTAGGAGGTTCCTTGGGATGTGAAATCTGGCAAATTAAAGACATTATTTGGAAGGGTATCGTTTGTCCTTTGATGGGGATGTCACAACAAATCTAAAAACAGGCAGGGGTAAATTTTTCTGGCTTACTACTCTTCAGGAGTAAGTGAGAAAACAGCCACAAGTATCTGAGGGAGCGCTAGCCCAAGGGAGCCTGCTTAGGATACCACAATGTAGCTATGAACACTCAGCACAGGGTGCACTGGATTTTATATATATATATGTATAAATTTGATAGGAACTGTGAAGAAGCTGAAGTTGAACGGTTCTATGAAGACCTACAAGACCTTTTAGAACTAACACCCAAAAAAGATGTCCTTTTCATTATAGGGGACTGGAATGCAAAAGTAGGAAGTCAAGAAACACCTGGAGTAACAGGCAAATTTGGCCTTGGAATACGGAATGAAGCAGGGCAAAGACTAATAGAGTTTTGCCAAGAAAATGCACTGGTCATAGCAAACACCCTCTTCCAACAACACAAGAGAAGACTGTACACATGGACATCACCAGATGGTCAACACCGAAATCAGATTGATTATATTCTTTGCAGCCAAAGATGGAGAAGCTCTATACAGTCAACAAAAACAAGATCAGGAGCTGACTGTGGCTCAGATCATGAACTCCTTATTACCAAATTTAGATTTAATTGAAGAAAGTAGGGAAAAACACTAGCATTCAGGTATGACCTAAATCAAATCCCTTATGATTATACAGTAGAAGTGAGAAATAGATTTAAGGGCCTAGATCTGATAGATAGAGTGCCTGATGAACTATGGAATGAGGTTTGTGACATTGTACAGGAGACAGGGATCAAGACCATCCCCATGGAAAAGAAATGCAAATAAGCAAAATGGCTGTCTGGGGAGGCCTTACAAATAGCTGTGAAAAGAGGAGAAGCAAAAAGCAAAGGAGAAAAGGAAATACATAAGCATCTGAATGCAGAGTTCCAAAGAATAGCAAGAGAGAAGAAAGCCTTCCTCAGTGACCAATGCAAAGAAATAGATGAAAACAATAGAATGGGAAAGACTAGAGATCTCTTCAAGAAAATTAGAGATACAAAGGGGACATTTCATGCAAAGATGGGCTCAATAAAGGACAGAAATGGTATGGACCTAACAGAAGCAGAAGATATTAAGAAGAGGTGGCAAGAATACACAGAAGAACTGTACAAAAAAGAGCTTCACGACCCAGATAATCATGATGGTGTGATCACTGACCTAGAGCCAGACATCCTGGAATGTGAAGTCAAGTGGGCCTTAGAAAGCATCACTACAAACAAAGCTAGTTGAAGTGATGGAATTTCAGTTGAGCTATTTCAAATCTTGAAAGATGATGCTATGAAAGTGCTGCACTCAATATGCCAGCAAATTTGGAAGACTCAGCAGTGGCCACAGGACTGGAAAAGGTCAGTTTTCATTCCAATCCCAAAGAAAGGCAATGCCAAAGAATGCTCAAACTACCGCACAATTGCACTCATCTCACATGCTAGTAAAGTAATGCTTAAAATTCTCCAAGCCAGGCTTCAGCAATACGTGAACTGTGAACTTCCTGATGTTCAAGCTGGTTTTAGAAAAGGCAGAGGAACCAGAGATCAAATTGCAACATCCGCTGGATCATGGAAAAAGCAAGAGAGTTCCAGAAAAACATCTATTTCTGCTTTATTGACTATGCCAAAGCCTTTGACTGTGTGGATCACAATAAACTGTGGAAAATTCTGAAAGAGATGGGAATACCAGACCACCTGACCTGCCTCTTGAGAAATCTGTATGCAGGTCAGGAAACAACAGTTAGAACTGGACACGGAACAACAGACTGGTTCCAAATAGGAAAAGGAGTATGTCAAGGCTGTATATTGTCACCCTGCTTATTTAACTTATATGCAGAGTACATCATGAGAAACACTGGGCTGGAAGAAGCACAAGCTAGAATCAAGATTGCTGGGAGAAATATCAATAACCTCAGATATGCAGATGACACCACCCTTATGGCAGAAAGTGAAGAGGAACTCAAAAGCCTCTTGACGAAAGTGAAAGTGGAGAGTGAAAAAGTTGGTTTAAAGCTCAACAGTCAGAAAACTAAGATCATGGCATCTGGTCCCATCACTTCATGGGAAATAGATGGGGAAACAGTGGAAACAGTGTCAGACTTTATTTTGGGGGGCTCCAAAATCACTGCAGATGGTGATTGCAGCCATGAAATTAAAAGACACTTACTCCTTGGAAGGAAAGTTATGACCAACCTAGATAGCATATTCAAAAGCAGAGATATTACTTTGCCAACAAAGGTCCGTCTAGTCAAGGCTATGGTTTTTCCTGTGGTCATATATGGATGTGAGAGTTGGACTGTGAAGAAAGCTGAGCACCAAAGAATTGATGCTTCTGAACTGTGGTGTTGGAGAAGACTCTTGAGAGTCCCTTGGACTG
Source organism: Bos grunniens (assembly GCF_055505025.1). Classification (NCBI taxonomy): domain Eukaryota; kingdom Metazoa; phylum Chordata; class Mammalia; order Artiodactyla; family Bovidae; genus Bos; species Bos grunniens. Next base: position 113,672,870 of record NC_141166.1, on the reverse strand, counting down.
CAAGGAGATCCAACCAGTTCATTCTGAAGGAGATCAGCCCTGGAATTTCTTTGGAGGGAGTAATGCTGAAGCTGAAACTCCAGTACTTTGGCCACCTCATGCGAAGAGTTGACTCACTGGAAAAGACTCTGATGCTGGGAGGGATTGGGGGCAGGAGGAGAAGGGGACGACAGAGGATGAGATGGCTAGATGGCATCACTGACTCGATGGACGTGAGTCTGAGTGAACTCCGGGAGTTGGTGATGGACAGGGAGGCCTGGCATGCTGCAATTCATGGGGTCTCGAAGAGTCGGACATGACTGAGCGACCGAACTGAACTGAAGTGTAAATAGGTTATTACTTATTTCATTCTGGTTATCCCATTATTCTGTTAAAATAATTACCGAAGGACTTCCCTGGTTAAAATCTGCCTGCCAATGCAGGGGACACAGGTTCGATTCTTAGTCCGGGAAGATCTCACATACTGCAGAGCAACTAAGCCCATGTGCCCCAACTATTGAGTCCACGGGCTGCAACTACGGAAGCCTACATGCCCAGAGCCCGTGCTCCACAAGAGAAGCCACCAGAACGAGAAGCCTGTGTACCATAATGAAGAGTAGCCCCCACCCAAAGACTCAGTGCAGTCATAAATAAATAGATAGCAATAATAAATAATCATAATTACCGAGCACAACCTCTGTTCAGTTCAGTTCAGTTCAGTCGCTCAGTCATATTTGACTCTTTGCGACCCCATGGACTGCAGCATGCCAGGCCTCTGTACACCTTCTCATTTAATATAAACTGAAGACTTTCCCTATTTTTCTGCCTCTGATACTCTCAGGACTTGAAAGTTTAGTCTTTCTCCCTGAGGCAAAATCCTAAAATAAAGGAGCCAGAAAACCATAAAGAGAGACATAAAGTGTGTTTTATTATGCTCTTCCAGAGAAACTCATCATTTTTCTTATAATATATAAATTTGGGAAGGACATTTAATAGAATTGTGTTTTAAGGACAAACATTCTTAAAGATAAATCTATAGATTGCAAAAGATTTGTTTTCTTAAAGGGCATTTTTGTTAAATAGTAGTTAACATATTTGCATAGGAGAAAGTATGTATTTTTCGTCCTGTTATCTAGCCAGAACCTAGAATCTTGTGACTTACATACAATAGTCACTCAACAGACTCTTGCTGAATGAATGAATGAACTAAACCAACAACAAAACCAATAGCCCTGTAGGGTAATGTTCTGTCATAGTTGTTGCCAATTTTGCGTCATCATGTTGTTGTTAAGTTGTTCAGTATCCACCTCTTTGAGACCCTACAGACTTAGCCCACGTCCATGGGATTTCCCAGGCAAGAATACTGGGGTGAGTAGCCATTTCCTTGTCCAGGGAATCTTCCTAATCCAGGGATTGAACCCATGTCTCCTTCATTGCAGACAGATTCTTTACCACTAAGCCACTGGGGAAGAATTTGGCTTGATCATATGGGAAGCCAAATCTTGATGAAAACTGACAAGTGAGAAATGCTAGTCCTGATACCTGTCTGTACCAATATGAAGTGGACTTTTTCTCCCAACCTCTAACTTGTTAGTAGAAGATTTTTAAACCTATTTAAAAAAAAAAAAAAAAAAAAAAGCTTGAAGAAGACAGTTACAATTCAAAAGGTAGTGTCATACTTGCTTTTTCTATTTATGTGCATGACTTGGAAGTAATCTGCAAAAATCATGACATTTCATCTCTAAATTGTTCAGCATCTATCACTTAAGCATAAGTACATTCTGCTATATGATCTGATAAAGTTCTTTAGCTCAAATTTTCAGGGGAAAAAAATAAAAGAAATGGCTGATAGAATTTTAAAATAAGAACTGTAAATAATTAACTTTTGTGCCCAGGTGTGGGGCTTTCCAGGTGGTGCTAGTGGTAAAGAACCTGCCTGTCAATGCAGGAGACACAGAGATGCACTTTCGGTCCCTGGGTTGGGAAGATCCCCTGGAGGAGGGCATGGCAACCCACTCCAGTATTCTCGCCTGGAGTACCCCATGGAAAGAAGAGTCTGGCGGGCTACAGTCCATAGGATTTCGAAGAGTTGGACACGACTGAAGCAACTTAGCACGCATGCACGCACACCTGTCCAAGTGTATCAGCAAGACTCAATGGTGAGATTCTACTCATTGTTCCCAGTTCCTCCTCACCAGGGACAAATGGACATCCTTAGCATCTGTGAAATGCTCTTACCTGGTCCTGTCCTGAGGCCTCTGTTGAATCAAGCTTCTTTGAAGTGCTCTTATGCATCCAGCACTGCTCTCAGCCCTGAGCTTTCTTTACATTACAGCTCTATTAGGATTTGAAGGAAATTCTCAGTCTCTGACTCTAGTGGCTCCAAGTCCGAGTAAAGGATGTCTATTTATCAACTACACTTAAAACATAAGATTTGTTCTAGTGCTGTCTTAGTCTGTTTGGGCTGCTATAACAGAATACTGTAGACTGGGTGGCTTATAAACAGCAAACATTTATTTTTCACAGTTCTGGAGGCTAAGAAGTCCAAGATCAAGGCATCAGCAGATTTGATGCCTAATGAGGAACCACTTTCTGGCTCATAATTAGCTGTCTTTTCACTGTGTTCTTAAATAGCAAGGGAGCAAGGGGCAAGGGAGCTATCTGGGGCCTCTTAAGGGCACTAACTCCATGTGTGAAGGCTCCACCCTCTTGACCTAATCACCTCCCATATGCCCCATTTCCAAGTACCATAACATTAGGGATTAAGTTTCAGCATTTGCATTTAGGGAAGATGAAATATTCAGTCTATAGCATGTTCTTTGCCAGACATTGCTGCAGGTACTGCCCTAGGAAGGACTTCTTTTTCTCTTGCTGTGGGCTTGGAGCTTTCTTTTCTCTCTATGCAGTCTCTCTGAATGTGTGTGTTCTACAGTTTGTCTGGAAGAACTTATTACCCTTCCCATGATGAGCACCTTCCACCTAAACTCCCCATCCCCATCTCACTAAGGCAGCCAAGTCCCTTGACTTTTAACCATTGCTCTCCCTGTATCACGTGAGCCACATCATATGTATTTACGTCCCTAACCTCACAGACGTCAGCACAACAAAATACTGTTGTTTTAATTCAGATTACTATGTGTAGACTGGAGCTACTGGCTGCAGTTTGACTCAGATGTCGGATAATAATAATCAGTATTTGATAAACACTAATTCATTGAAGACATATGTCCAAGATGATTTCCTTTCATGAATGGGATTGGTAAAATGTATGTTTCATTGGCTGTAGGAACCCTTAGTAAATTGCTTGGGAACATACCTGGAAAGTGAACATGGGAAATAGCTATAGTAATATTCAGGGAGCAGACTCTGCTTCATCCCAAGAAACACTCACTGAGTGACTGCTGTGTGCCAGGCACTATTCTAGGCACTGAAGATACGAATATGAACATTTGTCCCTGAGAAATCCATGGTTAGCGGCAAAGACACCTAATTTCTTAAACTGACTCACTCCAAATCATTAAGCCATTTGTTCTATTTGAAGATGCAAGAAAGAAAGTAATGTGGAAATGTTCATTACAGTCTTACTCGGTCACAGCCCTAGGGATAATGCATTATTTCATTCTACCCTCAAAACAAGTCTTTTATGCCTCAAATGAAGTTGCGCATGTGAGTATTTGACCAGATTATAGTGTGGGTTTGTATGTGGATATATATGTGTCTGTGTTTCAGTATGAATCACAGTGATTTTCACTTTCATAAAAATAATAATGAATTAATGGCACAGAAAAATCATTTGCAGCCTTTAGATCCATGTATTCAATGAAAGGGTGGATTGGGGGCAGACAAAACTTCCCAAGCTGGAATTATGGTAATGACTCCTTGAACTCTGACTTTTTACCCCACACTCCCAAATGTAAGAATGATTTGGCCATTTCCTGGAATTATAAAAGGCTCACATCTCTCTTTTCCAGATTTCTCCAGCATCTCTTCATTTCATCAGCAAAAGTTTGGTCTCTGTTTGTCAACACTTACTAGTATAGTCAGTGGGTTGGGATGAAAAGTAATTCATCACTCTTTGGCCCAGTTGCAGATAAACTTCGCTAAGTCTGTGGCCTAGTTGTTGATAAATTTCCCTCAATGGTGATGACTATAGCATTATTATAATTAGCCACCCTAGCGAGATTTACTCTACTCTCCAGCACCTTACCCATCCTGGTGTGACCAGCCTCAGGCTGGTCTTCAATCATCTTGTTTTGCTGGCTGCCATAGCATCTTCAGCCTTAGGCTGGACCTCCCTCCCTTGCTGCTCTGCACCAACCCCAAATGCCTCACAGCCAGCATCCCCACCCCCCACTCTCCCCCACAGCATTCACTTTCACCTTGGTCACCAACAAATCATCCCTCACCATCTAAGTATTACCCAATCCTAACCCCAAACCCAAACCCTCCTCTTCTCCCAAACCCTTCCACGCTGTTCCTAGGAACTGACTGTCATTAGCAACCTGGCCCACAGCTTCTTCCTTTTCTAAAGGTCTCTTCCTGCTGAAGGGAGCCAGGCTGACCCCTGGGATCCTACTTCCAGCCATCCTCTCAGCTAAAGACTGTGCATCTCCTATTCCCCAAGAACCTCAAGGCCAGGGAGAGGAGCAAGCATCCACCAGGCTCCCCTTTGCAACTTCTCGGATGTTGGTCCTTCCTCATTCAAAAATCCTAGCTTTTTGGAAGCAAATCATCAAACTTGACTACCGCTGAAGTCCTCCTTGTCCTGCTTGGTCAGTGGAGTCACAGGTGAATGTCAATACATGGGTTACTGCCTACCTCTCCATCACAATCCTGTCACCAACCCTAGAGTCACCCGACACCCTGACACTTGGCTCCCTGCCCTCCCTAAGGAGATCTTTCCCTCCTCCTCCTCTCAACCACCGAGTCACATCATCATACCCTAGACCTCGTCATTGCCAATAATTACACCCTTATCCCTCAGGCCCTCACCACTCTGTCATTTTCCTCCTACAGTGCTGGACACTTCTTCTCAGTAACCTTTGCTGATTCTTCCTCAGCTCCCTGACCTCTAAAAACAGGAGGTCCTCTTCAGCCTCTTCTCTCCTCTACACACATTTTCTCATAGATCTTACACAGTCTCATGGCTTGGGATATCTTCCAAATTTTTACCTTCTGGATAAAAGATAACTGAATCAGAGTTCAGGATTTTGAACTCTAGTCCTGTCTACCCAACTGCTTGTTCCACATGTCTGCTCACAAATCTAAGAGGAATCTCAACCTTGACATAGTCGAAATTAAATCTGATCTTCAACCACACTGGATTCCTTCACAGTTTTGGCCACCTGTGTAAATATCCATTCTATAATATCCTATGTAAATATCTTTCAGTGCCTTAGGCCACAATTCTGAGAGTCTCCTTTGATTCTTCTCTCTCTCACACACACAACCCACATCAACCCATGGGCAAACCCTCTTTGTTCTACTTCTACAATGCATCCAGATTCTGACAACTTTTCATCTCCAGCTGCTGCTGCTACTGCTAAGTTGCTTCAGTTGTGTCCGACTCTGTGTGACCCCACAGACGGCAGCCCACCAGGCCCCCCATTCCTGGGATTCTCCAGGCAAGAACACTGGAGTGGGTTGCCATTTGCTTCTCCAACGCATGAAAGTGAAAAGTGAAAGTGAAGTCGCTCAGTCGTGTCCGACTCTCAGCGATTCCATGGACTTTAGCCTACCAGGCTCCTCCGTCCATGGGATTTTCCAGGCAAGAGTACTGGAGTGGGTTGCAATTTCCTTCTCCAATGCATGAAGGTGAAAAGTGAAAGTGAAGTTGCTCAGTCATGTCTGACTCTTAGCGACCTCATGGACTGTAGCCCACCAGCTCCTCCATCCATGGGATTTTCCAGGCAAGAGTACTGCAAGGACTTCCCTAAATACTCCCTATTTTCCTTCTCTGCTTTGTTTGTGTCCCTAGTATTCATCATCATCTGACACATTATACAGTGAGGTTTAGTTGTCTATTTGCTTACTGTCAGTTTTCTGCCATAGCTTACACGTGTCATGGATACCTGTTCCATTCATCATGACATCCTCTGTCCCCAGAATAGTGCCTGACATATACTAGGATAGAAACACTCTAAAAACTCAAAAAAAGCACCCCTTGATCACCACGTCCCATCCTCCCGACTCACTCCTTTGAGACTGCCAGTCCACTGACCCAGCCATGTGTTCACTGTCCTCTACTTCCTCAAGTCCTCACAGATCCCATTACTTATCCTCAACTCCACATTTCATTCCATTTTCAAACATTCTTAACTACCTTGCCTCATCTTCCTCTATTGTACTTTCCTGGTGAAACCCCAAGTCTTCTTAAACTCAACTAAGTGCTTGCTACATCCCTGTACCCAAGCAGCTGAATGTTACTGGAGGAGAGCCCACAACCCATGCTATTAGGAACCATTGCAAATTTATGACCAAAAATCTTCAATGAGCACTCAACACTATCTGACAACTAAACTTCCCTAGTACATTCATTAACCTACTCCCAAGATGACTATTATGCACTTTCTCTTCAATTCTCAAATCTCCAACAGCCCCTCCCACCCAACTCTCTGCTGAAGACCTTGTCATATATTTCACAGAGAAATATAGATGCAACCAGATGAAAATCATTTCAGCATCCCACCTTTCATTCCACATACTTACCTATATCTGTAGTCACATGCCTTGGTCAGTTTATGCCCTGGATCCTCTCTTGCTTTTTCTTCTCTTGGACTCAGCTCCTAAAAGAATTTCCTTTTCCACACCCTCCTGAAGCCTGTACTCCAGCCGTGTCCCCCGCCTCTGACTCTGGTGCCTTGGCTCTGTGCCTTTTCTTCCAAATTCAGGAATTCTTCAACTCAGCTCTACCTGAAAAACTCACATTTTTTTTTCAGGAGCAACTCACATTACCTCTTTCCTGAAGACATCTACAAATGTTAAGGACAGGATTTTTTTGTTCTCTTTTCTCTCTGTATAGCACTTCACATTTACCTCTGTTATGGCAACATGTTCATTGAAATTATTTCTGTAAACTTGATTATCATATTCAATTTTCCACTTTATCCATTCCATATTCCAGTGAGCTCCCCCAAAGCACTTTGGATCTGCTCTGTTTCACAGGCTACTCTGTTGTGCTCTTATAGGTCAAGACATCTTAGAGAACTAATTTTTTAAAAATATTTTACTTATTCATTTGGCCACGATGTGTGTTAGTAGTGACATACAGGATCTTCGATTTTCATTGAGCCATGAGAACTCTTAGTTGTGGCATGTGGGATCTAGTTCCCTGACCAGGGATCGAACCTGGGCCCCCTGCATTGGGAGCACAGAGCCTTGGCCACTGGACCACAAGGGAAGTCTCCCAAGAACTGCCTTTAATATTGGTCTTTTTCAGCCCAGTGGGCATATGTCTGTGGGACCTGGCAAGAAGGAAATGCTGAGTGACAGGCTTAGAGTTTCCCTTTCTCTCACGATGTATTTCTTATCCTTCTCTCCTTTTGTAAGTGATTACCCTGCCCCAAATACTTCCCACCCACCAGTCCTGCACATTCCTCAATACTAGGATCTACACAACTTATGCTAGGAATTAGGGACTGAGATCTTCGGCATTCTTGTTGGTACTCTGTCTCCCCACAACTAGTCCTGGAGAACCAGAATCTTGTTCTTGGTGTCCACAAGAGTGTCTAAGCACTGCTGTCACACCTGGCACCTAGGAGCTCAGTGATTGAATAAATGGTTTGTGATTTTCAATCTTTCAAAAGGCTTCTAGCTATTATTATTATAACATAATCAAATTGTTTTCTAACTCCCAACTTTAAAGTAAGTATAAGAACTAGAGAAGTTTATACACGATCTTGGAATTTCTTGAAAACATCACATAGCACATATATTTCTCTAACCAGAATGGATTTAGATGATAAATATACAGTTGTTATCCCCATTGTTGTGATATATGCATAATTGCTCTCCTCCAAGAATACTTAATCACAGTGGGTGAGGCTTTAAATAATATTACTTAATATATTAGGAATCTGACATCCATCAAAATAACATGGCACTGCTTTATTTATGAGATCGTATTCAACTGCTGTAGAAATGATACCAGGTATCAACAAGAAGGATATGTTCAGCTTCTCATAGACCTCTCCTCAAAACAGAAGCCTAATTTTACTCGGTATATATTATGTCTGGTATTAAATTGATAACATTTTATCAGCAGGCCATACACTACGAATCTAAGTTAAAAGACTCAATATATGCTATAGCTCGAGAAATACATACAGTATTTGAATTCCCTTTATCTCATCAGAGTTGCAGAATCTTATTAACCTTAGTTAAGTTCTCTGCTGCTGCTGCTAAGTCACTTCAGTCGTGTCCGACTCTGTGAGACCCCAGAGACGGCAGCCCACCAGGCTCCCCCGTCCCTGGGATCCTCCAGGCAAGAACACTGGAGTGGGTTGCCATTTCCTTCTCCAATGTATGAAAGTGAAAAGTGAAAGTGAAGTCATTCAGTCGTGTCCGACTCTTAGCGACCCTCAACCCTGTTTTCTAGAACATTATCCAATATCAACAATATCCTAAATATATTATTTAAAATAAGACTTGAATGCTTTCTACATTCACTTGGATGTGATGTAGGCAATACAGAGAAATTTGCTCTTGGGTGTGGTATAGTTTACATGATTAAATGCTTTGTTCATACTCATATGTCAATCTATTAGTGTGCTGTTAATTCAAATGTTACTATGATATATTTTATCCCCATTAGCACATTCATCACAGGTGGATGTGAAACTTAGACAAAGGTGTATGTTCTCATTAATGATGAGCGGCCTATTCATCTTACTAGAAAGTAATTAATGTTAGTTACAATCCTTAATTTTTCACTGTTTGTCACGACACATATTTAGCATTTCTCTTGTCCTTTATCAACCAGCGCCCTCTTATCACACAGTCAGTTCAAAATGGTGTATATTTAACCAAATCTGATGCTTCACTTTTCAAGTATTTTATACATGTATGTTTCTTAAGGCTGGTGGCAATTCCCACACGGGGAGACTCCATGTTGGCAAAAACAATATTACAGGAGTTGTTCAGGCTTTCCTACTTTTTAATGTACAAGATTAATGTCATTCACTTGCTAAATTCAATGTTTAAACTTCAGCAAGAGATTTTTCTTATAATCTCCCCTATAGCATCAATTGAATAGAATTGATATGTTTTGGCAATAGCATTTTTTAAAATACATGTATTATACTGTATCACACAAACACATATGTATATTTACCATTCTCTCCACTAGACCCTGTAAAATGTGATATGTGTATACGACAACTCATAACCCTCATAACCACCCTTCTGAGGTAGGTACTATTAGTATTCTTACTTCAGAGCTGCTGAGAAATGGAAAGACAGCTAAGTTAAGCAACTTGTCCCAAACCACACAACTAGTAAGTGACGGCCCAGGGATCCATGCCCAGACTCCCACTGTGCTGTCTCTCATCTCTGTGATTCCTGATGAACTTCATTTAATGATAGTACATTGAATACACATGATGTCTAAGCTAAGGTTCTAAATTTTGTTATATTTAAAGACCACTTTTATCATTTCACTTTAATATCACTCTAATGACATACATGTGCTGAGTGAAATATCTACACATTGTTTGTAAACTATAAACTTTAAGTTCTTGGAGGTCTGCTGCTAAGTCACTTCAGTCGTGTCCGACTCTGTGCGACCCCATAGACGGCAGCCCACCAGGCTCCCCCATCCCTGGGATTCTCCAGGCAAGAACACTGGAGTGGGTTGCCATTTCCTTCTCCAATGCATGAAAGTGAAAAGTGAAAGTGAAGTCACTCAGTCGTGTCCGACTATTTGCGACCCCATGGACTGCAGCCTTCCAGGCTCCTCTGTCCATGGGATTTTCCAGGCAAGAGTACTGGAGTGGGGTGCCATTGCCTTCTCCCCTTGGAGGTCAGCGAAGGCATATTAAACAACTCCCCATAACTAGACATATACCTGCACATAGTAAGTATTCAGTAAGTATTTTAGCAAATAAATGAATTTTTAAGTTTAGGGTTCAAAGAACAATGAGATAAACTTGGGCCTTGTACAGAATACAGTTTTGAGACTCTATTAATAGTGTCTATCGAAGGTTTTCAGAGAAGATTCAAGCATTTAGCTGTGTCTCCTTTACTCCAAATAGCCAACTTTAAAATTCAGTCAAGAGTTTGTATGTGTCTCAGAATCTAGTTATTTTATTGAAACAGAAAATGGAAAGAGAAATCTTTCCATTTCTCTATTGCTTAATCCACAGCCTCAGGTTTTCAAAAACAGTAACTCTGTTAATTTTCCTACAACTAGACTAAATTTCCATCTCTATAAAAGCCTCAAACCTTCATGTTGCTCTCTAATGGAGAATAATTCCAAATTTTGTAATCAAACCAGGGTTTCTCTAATTGATTCACGGTAAATCAGGTCCTTTTAGTATCTCCATTTGTCCTGGAGGAGGCCTGTCCTCTCTGTTCCCAGGAGTAGGCAGCATCACAGCATCAGGAGAGGCATTTGGTCCTTAGCCTGCATCCGCTCACCTTACCTTGGCATCTTCAGAACTGGATTATGCTGCCTGGTTCCCAGTTATTCTCATCTCCATGTGCTGGTATCTCCCAGGGTGGTAATACTCCTACCGGGCTTCCAGCCATACAGTCTGTATCTATGACTGCCTCCTCACACCAGCCACAGGGACTCCAGGTCAGCCTGCTCTTGGCATCACGCCCACGCTGTGGTGGACCATGCAGGGAAGTACTCACGGCTCCTGGGTCCTCTTGGGCCCAGCTACCCACACGTTTCACAGGAGTAAAAATGTAACCATGGTCTGTGGGGCTCCACGGGCAGCTCTGGGCTGCACCCTGTGGGCCCAGAGAGCAGGAGAGGCAGTGTTCCTCCACTCTCAGACCTGTCACCTAGCTGAGGGCCTGTCACACGTGTGCACGTGCACACAGACTCACACAAACATCCCTGTATTCTCCCAAATATTTCCCATCTCATACCCTGATCTTGGCTAAGACTTTGAGCCACACCATCCCTCCCCTCGGGCTTCCCAGGTGGTTCAGCAGTAAAGAATCCACCTGATCCCTGGGTCAGGAAGATCCCCTGGAGGAGGAAATGGCAACCCACTCTAGCATATTTGCCTGAGAAATCCTGTAGACAGAGGAGACTGATGGGTTACAGTCCATGTGGTCGCAAAGAGTCGAACCCAACTGAGAGACTGATACACACTGTCGTGGTATATATGCATTTTAAATAAAGGGAGCCTTTTTTTTTTTTAGTAAATTTCTTTATGATATAAAATATTTCAAAACAAACTCACATTTAGCTATTTTGTGTCTCCGCATATCTAGCACTCTCAAATACAGTGAACTCAAGAGCACAAAGAACACTCCTACACTGGAATAAAGATGACGCGTGCCTGTCTTATCTGCCCAGCAGCGACATAATCCCACACACCAATATAATCACAGGTTCCCATGAGTTCATGAGATGAATCAAAGACCACCAGAGAAAAGGTACAAGATTTTACAATGTCTGCTTTGCTGTATGTGGACTTTACTTTTCCTTCCCCAGTTGAGTTCAAAGGAAATTTCTTACTAGAAAATTATTCACAGCAAATCAATAAAGGCAGTCTTTGTGTTTTTATTTTGGAAATATCCTATTTATACCCTGAGAAGCTGAAAAGTAGAAAATATTTCCATTGCTCTTTTAAGTAGGAGAGGCAACTATTAGTTGAATCACCTTTCCAACCTCAGGTCAGGAAAGTGACAAGTAAAAACATCCATCTCTTTAATACCAGAGTATGTCTTTGAATTTATCCCCTCTCTGACACACAGAATGAAGTGGTGAGCCGGCCTGTCCCTGCCAACCTGCAAACCAGCCCAAGGTGTGATACCACTGATTCTACCCCCAACCTCTGGACAGCGGTGCCCTGAGAGGAAGCAGTGATCCTTCCTCTGGTTTCCCACCTTTCCCAGTATCAGCATCTGTGGCAGTGGTGGCCTGCCCAGGCTGCTGCCAGGCAGATTGAGGGGAATCAGTCTCTCTGCATGGAGCTTCAAACGGGTGTGTCTGCTACACAGCAAACCCCTTCTTTCCTTGTCCCAGAAGAGGCTTCCCTGTAGGAATGAGGCTCCAGGCTTTGTGCAATCAAAAGCCTTTGATTAAATCGGACCCAGTCCTTCTACTTGCCATGGTATTGTGTGACCTGGGAAAGCAGCAGGGCTACAAAACAGCCCAATCTGTCACTAGGTGGGCTGACAAAGCAGGGCTAAACGCATAGTGGATTTCAAGCTATGTTACATCTCCAAGTTGCAAAGCGAGCCATCAAGCAAGCCAGAAAAGCATAGCCATAGGTGAATATTTCTCACAGACAGAGGCCACTCTGCCTCTGAGAGGGCTGTTGTCCTTCCCACTGGGAGTTTTTAAGCCACTTAGGGACAGCGACCATTTGGACAGAAAATTGTTCACGTTTCTAAACGATTTTTTTAAAGAAAGAAAGAAAAGAAAAAGGTCCCAGGAAAGACGCTGCTATTCTGACATCTAACCCATAAAACACACACAGGGTCACACAAAAAGAGACCTTTTGTAAGAATTAACTCAAACAGGTGTTTGCTTACTCTGCTCTTCACCTGCTGTTGGTTTCCTCCTTAGGCTTTGTTTTTCTCTACCTGTGTGTCTTCCCTCAGTAAACCTTCAAGACAGGACCCAGGAGAGCTCTCACTCCCACCTTCCCTTATTGGCTCCTACATAACAACCTCCTGGAAGCCAGAATGAGATCTGTGGGCACCCGGGGTAATCATCTGCATGGGAGCTCAGCTGTCAGTCGTGTCCCGGCTCAGTACAACCCCATGGACTGTAGCCCACCAGGCTCCTCTGTCCATAGGATTCTTCTAGGCAAGAATACTGGAGTGGGTTGCCATATCGAACCTGCATCTCCTGCAGGTCTCCTGCAGTGGTAGGCAGATTATTTACCACTGAGCCAGCTGGGAAATCCAGGCAATCATTTGGGAAGACTTTAAAGAAGTATCCTTTAAGAAATCTTCAGCATTCATTTAGTGGGAAAGAAGATGAGCCCCAAGCAGATGACGTGCTTAAGAGAACACAACTGAGAGCCCCTGAGTAAAGCCACAGCCTGAGGCTCCCCTCCTCGGGGCACTGTGGTGACCACCTGTTGTTACTCCAGCACTTCCTCACATGGGAGATCTCTCTAACCTTTCCTTCACTTGAAGGGGATAGAACAGAAACAGATTCCTTCTCCCAGAAATGTATCCTAAATTCAATGTTCTCTATCCCTGGACCCGTCTCCATTACATGTAAAAAGCCCTTATGAGCTGGTACCTCCAGCAACCCCTGCCTGGCTCAAGCCTGACTCCAATTCCCAGGATCTACACAATCTTATCTCTGAGTTCAGTGAGGTTTGACCCAAGAGATGGATTTCATGACAAAACACTGAGGACTCTGAGCAGCAGCTGCTGAAGAGCAGGTGAGCAGAGTAAATAAGGATCCAATGTAAGGGGAGAAGCAGCACAAAAAGCCACTGTCTACACCTGCCCCTTGCTGAAGGCTGGGATCAGCCTTGCAGCCACTAAGAGGGTTCCAAGGTGACCAAGCACTCCTGGGCTCTGTAACCACCTCTGCCACACAGATGGCCCACTCCCTACCTTCCAAGATCCTGGCCCATTCACTCACATCACTAGATGAGGCTGGTCTTTGCAACAGATGAAGGACTGACATTTGTTTGAGTTCCTGTTTCATCATTTCTTCAACACACTGATGCTAGATTTCCTTTAAAAAAAAAAGTTGACATTGGATATTGGTGTATGTTAAGGAAAGCTATAAATTCAAGAAGGATAACAGGGCATTGTTATTGACATGGAGTGTGTCTGAGGGAACATTTGCAGTAAAAATGAGTTTCTAACACATTCCCACATAGGCAGCTGCTCAGCGTCACTAACCACTGGTTAATTCATTAATATTATTCAGTGAAAAACACTTCTTCCATTCCATTTGTTAATAAATCTGTTTTCATTCTCATGGAAATTGGCCCCTTTCAAGTTCATTTAAGAAGAACATTTCATAACTTTCTAGAAGAGGAAGTATTTTTATTTAAATACTTGCAACAACTAAACTGAGAACTTACATCTTTCATCTTTAAAGATATTTTTCTTATGATTCTTGAATGCTTTGTGTTTAGAAAAGACTGAGATGGAGAAGGAAATGGCAACCCACTCCAGTATTCTTGCCTGGAAAATCCCATGGATGGAGAAGCCTGGTGGGCTATAGTCCATGGTATCGCAAAGAGTCAGACACGACTGAGCGACTTGACTTTACTTCCCATGCTTAGACCATACCACTGCTTTTCTCATAAGAACATTTAAGTACTTGAGCATTGTTAGGTTAAAGATACCTTATTTCTGAGCTTTCACTTGGAATGTTTATTTTAATGTGTTCTTTATTTTGCACTGGTTCTACCTATAGTTACATGGTATATGTATGGCTGACTTGTAATGATTCTAGAACAGTGCTGCTTAAACGATCTGCGATGAAGAACCTTTTAAAAGATTTCTTAAATCTTTTTAAAAATTTCCAATCCTTCGTGAGCCAGAACTTACGCAAAAACACAATAAAAACATCAGACTACTAAAAAAAAAAGAAAAAGACTGAGAAACTATGGCACAGAATTAAATACAATGGAAATCAATTTCAGTAACACTGACTTCATTAGTATTATTTACTGTGAATCAATTAAAAAGTAGGAGTTTATTTTTAAGTTTTAAAATTTATAAGGATATCATCTGCCTCAGAAAGAGAGAAATAAACATCTGAAATTAATAACATCAGTAAAAGAAAGTGTGTTGCAAAATTTTTAAGTCCATGCAACTATTATCGAGTCTTTCCTAGCAAAAGTAAACAAATAGTCCCCAAAGGTAGAAACACTTAACTTATAGTGTGAAACACTTTTAAGAGAAGTATTTGCTAGAGTGTTTCTGTGGCATCCTACCGCTCCTGTAATGTTATATTTAGGAACCACAGGCACTATGGAATTGTGTTATTTCTACCTTGTACTTTTCATTCATTTTAAAACCAAACAGAAGGAATTGTGTTATTTCTACCTTGTACTTTTCATTCATTTTAAAACCAAACAGAAGAGGCAACATTTGTGTATGCCTGAGACATGAAGTGGTTGATGTTAGTCACTCAGTCCTGTCTGACTCTCTGCGACCCCATGGACTGTATGTAGCCTGCTAGGCTCCTTTGCCCATGGGATTCTCCAGGCAAGAGCACTGGAGTGGGTTGCCATTCCCTTCTCCAGGTCTTAAGTGGTTAGGTCTCTTTTTATTTTTTTTTCTATAATTTTATTTTTAAACTTAACAATATTGTATTAGTTTTGCCAAATATCAAAATGATTCCGCCACAGGTATACCTGTGTTCCCCATCAATGGAAGGAGCCGTATTCCCCACCCTACCCCCAGCAATTTCTAAGGTACTTCGATGTACCTTAGTACTCATTTCATGATTACTCATTATTCATGATTGTGCTCATTTTGTATGAACTCAAAGTAGATCAGAAAGGAAAAAGAAGTAGGACCCTACATTCAGCAAGAGGCACTGCACGTGGCGGCCTGGAGTGGTTGAGGGAGGAGGCATTCAGGAAGCTGAACCCAGGTTAGACCCAAGCCTCGGTGGATTCTGAACAAGGATCGCTTTCAGAATGCCTTGGCGTCAGTCAAACTGGCTTCTAGAAACACTTGTACATAATAATGAGAAAATGTTAATAATGATTATTTTCAGTTGCATAGTAGAGCCAAGCCCTCAAAAAGAGGAAGTTTTCATTGGTAAAGCATTTCATTTAAACATTGAAATCTGGTGTAATGTGAAGTATGAAATAAGTTTTGAAAGGAAGCTGATGATTAAGAAGAAATGCAGTGGGCATTTAATAAGTGGAGGAACCGCAAGATAATTAACTGGCATGCATAAAGATTCATGCTTTATACCAAAATTTTAATTTTGCACATAAATGTGCCTGATGTAGGCAGCATTTAATCACCTAGCTGACAGGAGTAACTACTTTCATTTAACCTTGACTGAAGATCATGAATTCTAACAGGTTTAATTGGATACATCATTTAACAGAATGAACAGAGCAAATTTTTCTCAATTCATAGGTTCTGATTGACATGCACCAGCAATAAGGCGTTGCACAATTACAGCTGCTCTGCATTCCTGCCCTGGGCAGCAATTGCCATAGTGACGTGACACCATTGGATCACTGGGGCACAGGAACTATGCTGAATCTCCCCTTGTTTTGAAAAGGGCAATGCTTTAAAAAAAATAATAAATAAAAGAAAGAAAGAAAGAAGGAAGGAAGGAAAAAACGAGAAGGAAGCTGGAAAAGAAAGGGATTTGGATACAGAAAAAAAATTCATATTAACCACATTGATATGCACATCCTGTAAGAGAGGGATATATGTCTTATTATCAGCCATATGGAAAAATGCAGGAAGAATGATACTATCTTTCCTCTGTTTAGCACTTCTTCTCAGAGTGTTGGGAAAGACTATAGTCAAACAAAAGAGGACCTAAAAGAAAATCACGCCAGCTGGAAGTCTCCAGCCCTTCTAAAGGAAATGCAATGACATGACCCCTTGGTGCTGCTCTAGGGCAGATGGGCACCCAGCTTCACTCACGCATCCAGTCTAACACGCATTAGGGAAGACAGACCCTGGGCTGGAATGAGTGATTCACAGCTTCACTAACAAAAACCCAAATGAATCCCCCCAAAAAAGTTTCTACAATAAAAGACAAATCTTTTCCTACTGATAAAATGAATAACGTCAAATCTGAAGAAACCACCCAGGCAGCTGAATTCAATATTCCTTGTGCTCAGTCTCCTGCATTGGCAGGCGGGTTCTTTATCGCTAGGGTCACCTGGGAAGCCAAGCTCCTATATTCCTTGGCCAATCTCAATTATCTCAGTTACCTTTGTACATATTCTAGAGAGAATCAAAAGATCTATACCTCAAGAAACACTGTGCAAAGTCCGGCTACCTTCAAATACAAAAATAAACATTAAAAGCACTAAATTTGGACTTCCCTGGTGGTCCAGTGCTTAAGAATCTGCCTGCCAATGCAGGGGATATGGGCTCTACCCCTGCTCCGGCAAGGAGCAAGCAGACAGAGCCCTCACTAGCTGCGCACAGCAACATGCCCGAGCACTGCCTAAAACAAATAAATACATTTCTTAAAGGTTCTAAACTTAAGAAAATCTCCTCTACAGATCCACCATCAATAGTTTTCTTAATATTGTTCCTTTGTTCTCCATCCATTACTCTTGCTCAGCACACCTATTCAATCGTCAGAACACCTCCACTCCTGCAGGCCTGATGGGTGGCCCTCTGTCCCTGCCCATCGCTGTGTGTTTAACATTGATCTGCTCATTGGTCGTCCCTTCACCTGTTACCTCCTTCTTGTGCATCCCCTTCCCCAACACCACCTGAATCGTGGCTTCTTGAAGACAGACACTGTATCTTTCATCTGCACATCCCCAGTTCCTGGCGCAGCACCTAGTGGCTAACCCTGTAAGGCGATAATTATCCAATGAATGAGAGAACTTGGAGCTGTGAAGAATCAGAATGCTCCTGCTTCTCTGCTGTCTTTTTCTTCCCTTCATCTAGTCTACCTTCCTCATTACTTTCTGCCTTCCCCTCTCTTTCCTAAGCCTTGCAAATAGGCGTTCATTCAGCAAAGGCTGACTGTGTATCAGCTACAGGCTGGGCCCTGTGCTGGTGCTGGGACCTCCAAGATGAATCAGGCCAGAATCCCCTCCTGCAGGAGTTCCCAGTCTCCTTGGGGAGATGGATGAGAAATATATAATTATAATACAATATTATTTCTATTGTACTATGAGCAACAAGGCTGTGCCAACTAAGAGGAGGGTGGAGGCGTGACTGGTGACTGCTTTTGCCTGGGGTTCAGAGAAAGCTTTTGCAAAGAAGGTGACATATTCAAATGAGGAACAAATTTGGAAGATTAGGCAGAGAGAACAGCAAGGACACAGCTCCAAGGTGTGTCGTAGGAATGGGAATTACCACTGTGAGGCAGGGTAGAGGTCGGGGTAGGAAAGAAGAGGAGGGAAGTTTGAGAAGCTGGCAGGAGTCCGCAGCCTGGCTGGGAGGTTCAGTGTGATGTGCCAAGGGGTCTGGATTTTGTCTTAGAGGTAATGGGAGTAGTAACAAATTGCCTTTAGTGGGGAATCACTCAGTGTTTTAGAGATGTAACTCTGCGAAGTGGTGGATTTGAGTAGGAAAACAAAAAACAAAAACAACTCAGAGTCTGGTTTGGGTTCCTGTCATAGAAGTCCCTTCTCTCCCTGCCCCCCTCCCCTCTCTTCCGGTATCCCCGCCTTCTTTCTTTCCTTGCCTTTCTTTTTTCCATTTCCCACCCGTTCCAGTCCCTCCAGCAGGAACTCAAATGATCCTCCAAAGAACAGTTGAACCAAAAATCTTTGAAATTTGGTAACAGTCCATAAAGGATACTAGTCTCAAGCTCGTGTGGTTGCTTTGATTGGATTTTCTCTGGCCTTCTCAGGGCGACTGAAGAGAGGGCCGCAGGGAAGGGTCTTCGGGAGGAAGAATTTAGGTTAGAGAACAGGAAAGCACCTGAAGAGACATCCTGGGCCTGCTTTTTCCCAAGGGCTGTGCAGCTGTGAGGCCACTGCGGGGACCCCTCTCCCATGCCCCCAGCTCTGGGTCCCTGACGCACGTGGGCTAAAGACAGCACCCATACCCCATCCCTGCAGGTGTCTGTCTGCACTGGGTGCTCTCCCTTCCTCCTGACCCGGAACATCAGGGCTCTGCTCTCCCATCCACCCGTCACAGAACCAGGGGCTCACTCCCCACCTGACAGTGAGGCACGAGGACCCTGCCCTCCCTACCCACCCCTCAGCAGGGTACCCACTGCAGCTACTTCCAGGAGGAGTGAGGGACGACACGCCCACAGGCCCACGAATAAAGAGGGAATTTGAGTCAAAGCCTGGGCCAAGCTCTCCCCGCCCCCCTCCCCAGAAACAATCGGCCTGGGCTTCCCGCTCCCTCAGGCCCAGCAGTGGCTGTAGTTGGCTATAAATTCCCTTCTTTTATTTGCCTTCGTTTGCATATCAACCCGCCTCTCTCACTAAATTGCCAGCCGGGGAGGTCAGGGGCCATACCGTATTCATCTTGGTACCACCCTTCCCCTTCAAGTTCATAGCACAGTGTTTGGCACTTGGCAGCTCTTACGGGCTGAGTTGCGTGCTCCCCAAATTCATCTGTAGAGGTGCTAACTCAGCACCTCAGAATGTGACTGAATTTGGAGATAGGGTCTTTGCAGAGTTAATCAGGTTAAAAGGAGGACACCAAATATACTGCTGTCCTTATGAAAATGGGAGATTTGAAAACATTCACACAGAATGGCACATGAAGACGAAAGCAGACATGGGGTGAGGCGTCTATAAGCCAAGGAGCACCAAAGATAGCCAACAGATCCCTGAAGCTAGGAGACGGCATGGAGACCCCTCTCCCCGCCTCCAGAAGAAACCAACCTGCCAGCAGCTTGATTTTGGACATCTAACCTGGAGAGCTGCCAGACAATAAATGGCTGCTGTTTAGGCCACCCAGTTTCTGGAACTTTGTTATAGTAGCCCTAGAAAACTAATCCAGTAGCCATTTATGTCTAATAAATGATTGATCAGAGGATTTTAGAAACTAGAAGCTAATGTTCTTCTTTTTTTTTTTTTTTTTTCAACCTCTAAGTTTTTATTAACGTGAGTTTCCAAAACCAAGCATCCATATTAGTGTGGGGAGTGAGGGTGGGAGGAGGGGGAAGGGCAGGAAGAAGGAATTCTGCTCTATTGGTAATAAAGCTCCAGGTTCATCCCATCGTGGATTTCATAGTCCCCCAGAGACATATGGTCCTTAAAAATCGTGTACCACTTCTTCAATACGATCTTGTTCCAACGGGTGCCAGTTTGGGCTGCGATCAGCTTCTTAAGGTCCCCGATGGTGTCATCCGTATTGCACTTAACGTTCACCTTCTTCCCCAGACGGTCGTTGCAAACAACCTCGATCATCCTGGCTGGAGCAACACAAAGCGGGGACTGGGAGGCAACTGAATCGAGACTTCAGGGGTTCCCTCAAATCGCCTGGAAGCAGCAGACACCACAACCTCCTCGCACGACTCTAATGTTCTTCTTAAAGGAAGCTTGCCACTTGCCATCTGGGTTATCGTTAATGCAAATGGATATTGTAAGACATGAGACAAGACTCTGCAGTATCTGGTCTTTCCTCCTAATCCAGTTTAATGGTTTACATTGGTTTTGCAGGTGGACAACCATGAGCCAGCTGTCTGGAAAGAAGGGAGGGAAGAAGAAAATTCAGAAGGTTGGAGGGGGGTTGTTTCGTTGGCTTGAGGAATTTTAAGTGGTGACTAGATCAGGACAAGTCTGAGAAAGAATTCTATGAGCCCAAGAAGTACCAACTGAGGTTCTTCCCTAAGGTTCTATAAACTGTACTTTCCCATTTCCTGTCAGGCTGTTGGCCTCATTTTTACTAAGTAGAAAACAGATTCCTAATAGTAACGCATAGTCATATCAAAGGAATCATTAGATTCTTATATATGTTACATATTCGAAGAGAGTTTTCGTGGTTCTATTCAGTTATTTCCAGTGCTAACATTTTTTTCATAAAACTGTCGTGAACAAAATTCTACGCAATGTCATGAGCTTTATCCTTTGCCACTACAAATGCCTTCCCAAGGTACTGTGGAGAGCATCAGCCGTCTCCCTGTCTTTATGGAGGTTCTTTCAGTGAGTGGGTGATTTCTTGAAAGAGATCCACAAATCAAACACACACACACACACACACACACACACACAAATAGGTAGTTCTTTTGCTACCTGAGCCATGATTCTTTTTGGAGGTTGCCTTTTCTTTCTCCAAATCTCCCTCCTCTCACAATCTGCCTCTTGCAAAGAACCGGTCAAGTCTCTTGCACACACTATACTCACAACCTTGCTTTCCTGCTTTTCCTCCCTGAGCTCCACCTACCCCAGCAGCCAGCTCCCTGGGACCCCCATCTCCCCATCTCCATTACATCCTCAGCTGGAAATTCTGCTCTTCTCCACACTCCCCCAGCTTCCCCGGCGCTGGGGCTCCCTCCCCCTGAGCTGTTGATTCCTCGCAGCTCTTCAAATCCCACCTTAAAAGCTTCCCCTGGGTTTTATCTTGCCTTAGGCTCTCATTGCAAAATGTTTTGGGACACATTGTATTAAGTGTGTTATTGGCACTAATGGTACAGGCGAATCAAGTGCATTAAATCTTCATGAATTCAGGTAATTTGTCTGGAAAATGGCATTCTCCATTTCCCTCTAGGATTTTGAATTTGTGTGTGTGTTTCCTATTTTCCCCCCTTGGTGCTGTTTTGAACAAACAACAAAAATTACATAAACCGCCGAATATCCTTTTCTTCCATTTTCCCCACTGCACCTTCTCATTGCATGAACTGGCACTGCCTCTCATCTGAGGGTGTGTTTACTTCTGGGGCACACTGTATAATTTAACTTTCTGCAATATAAAATAAGTCAGTGGCGATCTTTTCCCTTGTTCTGACAATGTCCAAAGTTGTCTCTCACTGTTTTTATTTAAAGGAACTAGACACAAACCTGGCTGCCTTAACCATGGCCTCTGCAAGGGCTACAGCTGAGAAAATCCGCTGTCAGGAAGAAGTGAATAGAACTAACAAGACTATTGAGCTGGCCAACAGATTAGTGAAAGGTCTGGAGGTGAGGTCCTACAGGGCAGACTAATGAAGCAGGCTACAGAAAGCACTTCTTTGTTATACACTACTGATCTGGCAATAACAGCAGCACTTAGCAAAGAGCCTGATGAGCTGAAAAAATTATGTCATTATCATTCATTTTTTTCATAATAGAAACATGTTTTTGACCTTTACATTTTCTTACATTTTACCACGCTGTGGCCTGGATTAACTGTAAGGTTACCTAGTGACTAGCGTATTCATGGAGCCCGACAGGAAAGGAAACAGTCACTCTTGCTTGAGTATTGACAAATAAAGTTGATGCGGTAAAAAGGCAAAGACTTTATTTGGAGCAATTAGACAAGGCTAATGACAGAGCCTGAGGTTGGTTTACCAAGAAGTGCAAGGCAATTTGTCCGACTTAGTTAAGGCATATGATAATGCCCTAATTATCTGTCTAAGATGTGCCCTGGATATTATAGAGGAGACAAAGAATGAAGGGTGGCAAACCATGAATTATCCGAAATAATCCATATTGTTAAAGGTTGGCTCCTGAGAAAGTCTGGTCACTGGCAGCTTTCTCATTTGCCATTCATCTATTGTTAATTTAATCTTTTGTATATATTCAAATTTTTTTCCCTGGGTTAACATTTGTTGGGAGAATGTCTCTTCTGGTTCCCCGCCATCATAGAAGGCATGTTTTTCCAACCAGCAGCTTTCCGTGCGTTTCTTTTATTCTGGTAACTGGACTTGCAGAGGGCCAAGAAAGCATCAACCCACTACTAATTAAACAGATTCATCCAATCCGGATATTGTTAAGAGAATTTAAAGTATAAATTGATGAGTGCTTGTTTAGTACCATTTGAAGTAAAAATTGAAAGGCTTTATCAGCTGAGAAGAAAAAGTCTCACTGTCTCAGATGAAAGCCAGGAAATCTAATGAATTTAAATGTATCCCACCAGGGTAGCCATATTTCTTCTCACTGTGAGACACTGATGTCTCTCAAATTAATGGAAGTAAATTACTATCTTAATCTGACAAATCTATCACTGTTTTATCAAATCAGTTTGCCAGCTCCCAAACAGATCAGGGAAATAGCAGAGGAGTAGCAATGATTTTCTTTCTTTCCAAAGAGTAGGGTGAACCCCATATTCTGAAAGACCATCCATGCCTCAGCCTTACTGACTTACTTTCACCCCGTTTGATAGAGCTCTTTGTGCCAAAAATAATTGTCAGAACAAGCTCAGAGAAATAACTACATCCTAAGCATAGAGAGCACTGGATCTCTGTGCACATGGATCAGTGTTTTCCTTGTCTTTTGCACCACCCTTTCTGGCATGATGACCCTGTGGCCTCCAGAGAGCATGTACCAGGGCTGGAATGCAGGCCACGTGGAGGAAGACCCACCTCCCCTCAGCAGCCTTGACATTGTTCTGGCTCCTTTGCAAGCCAGGCCTGCATCCCACCTGTTGAGAAATCTGCTTGCCATGACCAACCAGTCAGCAGGTAAATTCTACCACCCCCTGGTAGAAATACTCCCTGTGTGGACACCAAAGCTTCTTTGTTGAGATACACGTGCCGCTTATTTTGAGGCATTTAATAGCAAATGAAAGCACTGGAGACTGCCTCTCTCTCTCTCTCTCTCTCTTTAGTTGGGAAGTCGTGTCTGACTCTTGAAACCCCATGAACTGTCAGGCTCCTCTGTCCTGCAGAAATGCATGCCCTTCTGTACTGACTTCCATGATGACAGGGCACCACCACATAAGTGCCACAAAAACACTGCCATCTCCACTTCTCTGGCACGTTGAGCAATTAAGACTTATTTTACGAAAGCATGTCTTTCTTAAGGTGTGTATTCCTAGCACTTAAAAATGTTTTGATATTAATCAACTAAATATTACCATCCCAGAGATGGAGTTTGCTTAAAATTGTTTTCTCTTCTTTGCCTGTGTTCTGTTTTTGCACTCTTTATATTTTCTTTCCTTCTAGTTTTCCTTCTTTTCTTCATTACTCTCTCCTTTCTGCCTCTTTTTTTAAAATTTTTAATTTCAGCTTTATTGAGGTGTAATTGATAAATTCAATTGTAAGATATTTAAAGCCATGATTTAATATACATGTACATCGTGAGGAATTTGTCCCAAGTTAATTAACACATCAATCACTTCAATTATCTTTTCTTTGCGTTTTTGGAGAACATTTAAGTTCTATTCATATTTTAGCAAATTTCAATTATGCAATACAGTGTTTTCAACTATGGTTGCCACATTTTCCATTATATCCTCAGCCTTATTTATCCTGTGGCTCTAAGTCTGTATCCTTTTACCAATCTCTCCATATCCCCCGCCCCTCTTCCCTGGCAGCACGTTTCTGCTCACTGTTTCTATGAGGTTTAAGTCTTTTTTTTTTTTTTTTTTTATTCCACATATAAATGATACCATGCAGTATTTGTCTTCCTCTGTTTGGTTTATTTCCCTTAGCATAATACTCTCAAGGTCCAACCATTTTGTCACAAATAGCAGGATTTCTTTCTTCCTAATGACTGAATAATATCATATGTACAATACATTATTGTTATATTATAATTATAAATTAATATTATGATTTTATTATATTCTAATTGTTAACATTATAATTATATGGTAATATATCATTATAGATATTATATATATTTCACCTCTTCTTTATCTATTTCTCCATTGATGGACACTTTGGAGAAGGAAATGGCAACCCACTCCAATACTCTTGCCTGGAAAATCCCATGGACAGAGAAGCCTGGTAGACTACAGTCCTTGGGATTGCAAAGAGTCGGACACGACTGAGCGACTTCATGACGACGACGATTGATGGACACTTAGGCTATTTCCATTGATAGACACTTGGCTATTGTGAATAATACTGCAATGAACATTCTAGTACAGATATACTTTCAATATTCTGTTTTCATTTCCTTTGGATATACACTGAGAAGTGGGATTGCTAGGTCATATGGTTTTACTTAGATATAAGAACCGCAGGTTCAGTTCCTGAGTTAGGAACATCTCTCGGAGGAGTACATGGCAACCCACTCCAGTATTCTTGCTTGGAGAAGTCCATGAACAGAGGAGCCTGGAGGTCTACAATCCATAGGGTCGCAAAGAGTTGGACACGACTGAAGTGACTCAGCATGCACATATGTATGGTTTTAGTCTTTTTAATTTTTTTGAGAAACTTCCATAGCATTTTCCATAATGGCTTTACCCTGCCTCTTTTATTAAATCTCCCTGATTTCTTGTTCTCTTTCTTTCCTTCCTTTTTCCCTTTCTTCCTTCCTTCTTGATTTCATATGTTTTTTATTTCTGCTTTTTTTTTCCGTCTGAGCCACAAGGCATGTAGAATCTTAATTGTCAGACCCATACCCTCTGCAGTGGAAGAACAGAGTTTGAGCCACTTGACAGCCTCTTTTTTCTTTCTAGGTTTTTTTTTTCCATTGTATTTTTCTGACTGAAAACCAGAAATCTAATTATTACTGATTTTTTTTTAAAGCAATCCTTTTGGAGTAGCCTGTTAAATTTCTGTCTCTTCCTTTGTAAACCATAAAAATGATTGGTTCCAATAGATTTTGTGTTTACAGTCTGAGATTTATGTTTGGAATAATCAGAGTCTTCATTTGTAGGTTCTGAGCATTTCCTTCTCTTTGGCACTGGTACTAATAGCCACTTCATTATCATTTTAAGTAAGTCTTTCGTATCACTCATTATTAAATGCTGCTATAAAAATTGTTTTACCCAAGACTATTTCATTATCATCATGAAATTCACTTAATTAGCATGTTTTTAAAATTAGAACACATTAAAAATGAAATGCAGTAAGTTTACCAGTACTTAATGCTTTAAGACATACTGTTATCTTTCTGAAGGGAAATTTCAGAGTGTGCATCAAAAATATGAAGAATGGATATACTCTTTGACCCAGAAATCCCATTGCTAGGACTTCATCCTAAGGAATTGACTCCTAGAATATTTATTGCAACACTGTTTATTATCAATATAGGTTAGAAATAACCTCAGTCCCCAAAATGGGTATTGCCTAAATAAGTTATGAGTCACCCATAATACGAAATATCACATATCCATTAAAAATTATGTTGCAGAAGACTATTTTTATCACATGGGAAGATGTTTCTAGTATGTTAAGTAAGCCAAACAAGTTACAAAATGAGGTATATGTTGTGATCTCAGCTTGGCAATATATTGCCTCTCAGCTCCAAACCCACTTTCATTACATCTGCCTTAATGGGCTGTACCCTTCGAACACTTTTCCTTTGCAGTGAGCTCCACATTAGGTTTGTTACTAGAGGGAGCGGGAGGGACAATGTAGGAAGAAGCAGCTTCCCCTCCTGGTTCAGAAGCTTCTCTTTGTTTCTATTCTTGCTCCTTCGCCACAGTCAGAGGCCCCTGCACCAGCCACCCACCCAGAGTATGCAGTCCCTCTGAAAGTACTGGCCCCTCCCCAGCCAGCAACCACTTGCAATGGCACTCCCAGCGAGAACACCATCACCCTACCCCGCCAGGAAGGTGACTCTCACTACCCCGACTGCCTCTGAGCACCTGCCCTGCAGAGGTGTGTCTTCTGCTTGCCCAGCGGCTGTGGACCAGTCCTGGCTCAGGCAGCCCAGAGAACAACCCCAACCAGGGAGGCTGCAGACATGTCCTCCTTTCCAGCCAGATGGCCCTCTGTCTTGGCAAGAGGGCTCCCTTTCAAGTTGTGCCTCTCTGGGATGCTCTTTCTCAGCCCTAGGGTATTCTTCAGACTTTTCTTTTCACTTTCCTAATTATGCCTATGTCATAATCAGTAGTCCTTTATAGTAAATTTTCTCTTTTCAGATTACTATGTGGTCCTGACTAACACAAATGTTTATGTATAGGGAAAGAGAAAAAAAGACTGAGACAAAAAGTCAAAAACTTAACAGTGGTTGACTCTGGGTGGTGTGATTATGTCTTTTTATTTTGGTCTTTGCGAGTCACAATATTGTTTTATTTATTTCAGATTCTATGTCTAAGATTTATTATTATGCTAGCAAAATTGAGCCCTCAGTACAAGTTTATGCTCTTGCTACAAAATTCAGACTTAAGAGCAAAATGATCATATTAAGTGCTCATTAAATCAACAGACTGAAAGCAGCTGGCCTGATAGTGGGGCCACACAAGGTCTTACAATTTCTCCTAAGAACCAGCCTCCCTATAGTGACTACCATCGACTCCCTCAACTCTGGAGATCCACCACTCTGGTTTTCAAGCCACTCTGATGCAAAGGTGTTAAGAATTGTTTTTGTAAATGGTAAGATGGTTTTTTAAAAAACACTGTAGCAATCTTGAAAAATACATCATGCAATATCTGCAGTCTTCTGTTATTTAGAGATATATGTCTATACATATAGCAAATTGGCCTGTTACTGTTTCTGCAGAACCGCCACTAAAATTCAGTGCAGGAAGGGTTCTGTGGCTGGCAGAATTCTAAGATGGTTTCCCAAGTTTCCCAGCCCTTGACACGCATGCTCCTTTCCCCAGTTATTCAGTCAAACTGCAACAACAGGATTTTGCAGATGTAATTAAGGTCCCAGCCTAGTTGACCTTAAAATAGTGAGATTATCGCAATGGGCCTGACCTAATTATATGAGCCCTTTAAAGAAAGAGGATTTTCTCTGACTAGTTGCAAAAAACAAGAAAGTAAGAGATTGGAAGAACAAGGGGGGCTCAACATGGAAACGTTCTCCACTGCTGATTTTGATGATGAAGGGGGCCAAGCAGCAGGGAGTAAGGGTGGTCTCCAGGGGCTAAAGGCAGCTCCCAGCTGACGGCTGGAAAAGAAACAAGGTCCACAATTCTAGAGCCCCCCAAAACGGGATTCTGCCAACAACCTAGACAAGCCAGGAAGCACATTCTTCCACAGAACATCCAAATGAAATAAAGAAACTAGATATGGAATTTAGAAAAACGGTGCTGATGAACCTATTTGCAAGGCAGGAATAGAGATGACTCAGACATAGAGAACAAACTTGTGAACGCAGCAGGGGAAAGGAGAGAGCTGGATGAATTGAGGGAGTGGAATGGAAACATATATATTACCATCAGTGAAATAGACAGCTAGTGGGAAGTTGCTGTATAATACAGGAAGCTCAATCCAGTGCTCTGTGCTGACCTAGAGGTGTGGGATGGGGCTGGAGGTGGGAGGGAGCATTAAGAGGGAGGGGATATATGTATACTTATGACTGACTCAGGTTGTTGTACAGCAGAAACCAACACAACATTGTAAAGCAATTATATTCCAATTAAAAATAAATTTTAAAAAAAGAGAAAGAAACTAAGAAAGCAAACTGGCAGGATCCCACTGGCCATGCCTATTCTTAGGGATCCAACAATACAGAAGAAAAAATGCCTTCGAGCCACTAGAGTCCTTGAAACTATGAGATAAATCCATGTGGCTGTCTTTGTGGAAAGGCATGTCCACACGCCCCACATCAGCAGAGTCTGATCATGGATACACATTCTGGATCAGAGGCCATGAGTTCATTGTTGGAGACTCTGGATCTGCCCTTCTTTATTCAAAATCCGTGTGGATTTGATCCGAATGAGGGACTTCCTGGTGGGCAAAGACTTAGGAAGGGACTACTTTTTGTCTTGGTTACTGTTTTGAAGATAAACACTGGATGTATTGTCTTATTCCTGGAGCCCTGAGGGATAATCAGTGACATTATCTCATTGGCTCCTTTACTGCCAACACCAAGGCAACCCAAGATCTGCAGCATTATTAGTTAGAAGGAAGTTTTTGGAGATGAAGTCTAGAAAAAAAAAAGTTCTAATCTCTTATTCAGCAACAGGTTTGTGTTTTCTAACACTTTTTTACACCTGCTATTAACTCCCTCCCCCTTGTCATTTAGCCCTTGTTTTCCTAATATGATCTCTCTAATTTGATTACTTTTTGCTTTTATTTTTGGTTTTCTCTGTAGCCATTTTTTCCCAATCTCCTTCTTATTTTTGGCCATTTACCCAAGAGTAAGAGAAAAGAGGCATAAATTTTACCAGAAATCGTGAATAATTTGGCCCGTGCGTGCGCATTCAGTCGCTTCAGTCATGTCCGACTCTGTGAATCTGTGGACTATAGCCTGCCAGGCTCCTCTGCCCATAGGATTCTCCAAGGCTAGAATACTGGAGTGGGTTGCTCTGCCCTCCAGGGGATCTTCCCGATGCAGGGATTGAATCTGTGGGGTCTCCTGCATCGCAGGCAGATTCTTTATCCACTGAGCTCCCCGAGAAGACCAGTGATTTGGCCATCAGCTTTCAAATCCTCAATTAGAATTTGAAATCTGGTTTCAGATCACTTCAAATGATCTTGCCAGTTATCAGAAAAGGAGAAGGTAAAAGGAGATTGAATTTGCAAAGTCCTGAAGAGAAGGGGTTGGTCTGTGTAACTTTGAACTTAGATGAACTTCACCAGAGTAAAGAAATTGCTGCCATGGACTGCAGCTGCATGGGACCTTCCACCCTCCAGCAGAACTTTCTCTGCCTTCCAGGAGAGTTCCTTTTATCCCCGTTTCCCAACAGGTATTAATCCTGGTCCACTAATTCTGGATGTTCTCTCTGTAAATGGTTATTTCTCTAGTCTCCTACAACCACATCAAGAATAAGCAAAAGAGCACTTGATTCCTCTTTGGGATAGTCAAATGGGAATTGAACTGCAGAAGCCGTGAAATCAGAGTGAAAGCCTGTGAAAAGATTCACTTGGAAGGACAGTGATGCAGATTTCCTTGTTGACAAGACTGACATTATAGATTTGAGAGTCTTCATCGCTGTTTCAGTCTGCACTCAGCAAGAAGAAAAATGATTTCAAACTCGAGTTGAAAATTCACTAGCAGCTGAGTTTCTCACCAGCCTTTCCTCTGCTCAGGGTCATTTCTTTGGGGACTTTTTTCCACTGGAAAAGTTAGAAACAACCCCATCCAGCAGCAGGGGTGGAATGGAGTTTAACATATAGGAAATCTACTTGGTGAATGGTAGGGACTGAACTGTGTCCCCTCATGCCAAATATGCTGAAGTCTTAAGCCCAAGCACCTCAGACCTTATTTGGAAATAGGATCATTTTCTTAATAGAAAATTAAGATAAGCTCATATAGGAATACGGGCTTCTAGGTGGCACAGTGGCAAAGAATCTGCCTGCCAATGTAGGAAACACGAGACATGGGTTCAATCCCTGGATCAGGAAGATACTCTGGAGTGAAAATGGCAACTGACTCAGTAGTCTTACCTGAAAAATCCCATGGACAGAGGGACCTGGTGGGCTACAGTCCATGGGGTTGCAAAGAGTCGGACATACTGAGTGACTGAGCGCGAGCACAGCGTAGGAACAGTGTAGGCCTGTAATCCAATATGACCGTGCCCTTACAAAAAGGGGAAATTTGGCCACATGGACACACACAGAAGGAAGCCATGTGAAGACTGAAGTTATGGGGCCACAAGCCAAGGAACGACTAGAAGCTTGGAGAGAGCCCCAAAACAGACCCTTCTCCAGCACCTTCCAAGGATGCACAGCCCCGCTGACACTTTGATTTGGGACTTCTGGCCTCCAGAACTGTAAGACGGTAAATTCTGTCCAGACAGTCTTAGGAAACTGATATTAATACAACGAAGACAGTGATTCTCTCTCAATTTTGCATAGCCTTGGCAAACATACATCATTATTGGCCTCATGTAATTTGGGTTTTCCAGATTACACAAGGTTTGAAACAAGAGAGATGTTCAGGGTTGCACAAAGCTTCAGACCTAGGAGCAAGCCAGAGCTCTCTGGGAGCTGCTCCCCAAACTGATCTCAGTGAAGTTCAGATGCGAGTCCCCGTGATGTCCTTTACCACTGGCATTACACTGTGGTGACCGAACCAAAGGGCTGCTGCTCATGCTTATTATGTAATGTCTTCTCCTGCTGAAAGTGGATGGGAAGTGGTCTTTTTTTTAAATGATGAGACTATTCACAGGAAAGTAAGGATTTCCAGTTCTTTCCATTTAAAAGTGTCTTTTTTCAGGATTTAAAAAAATACCCTCACAACTACTTGTCAAATGGTTACCTAAAATAGCTTGAACATTTTACTCTTCTTCCTCATTTGGGAGAAGTCTATATTATTTTTTAGCAACTCACCACTTTGAATCTCTCCTGTCAAATTAGCCGTATTTGTTTTTCTTTCTGTGTGAAGGTCTTTTGTGGTGATATAATCAAATTAACTCATTTAAAAGTCAGCCGTGTCTTTTACTAATTTTTTCTGATATTGAAGCTTGCAGGTGGCTGCAGTATCAGTGTTTAAATTTATTTTACGAACATTGAGCTAAACCCACTTAATCGAGCATGGATTCTAAGCAAATATGTACAACATATATGCAAGTTATGCCCCATCTTATCTACAAAGATCTTACCCTTATATTTTAAGATACAGCTTCTGTAATTCAGAATGGAGCACATCTGTAGAAAGTACAAATTGGAGTGTAACTTTCCTCTTTATCCTTAACATCAGATCTATGGATGGTTTTAACACAAGATTTAAAGACAGATACAACTCAGCTTGTATTATTAGTCTGCCCCTAGCTTTGCGAGCTTCCCTGGTGGCTCCGATGGGAAAGAATCCGCCAGCTATGCAGGAGACCTGGGTTTGATCCCTGGGTTGGGAAGATCCCCTGGAGGAGGACATGGCACCCAGTCCAGTATTCTTGCCTGGAGAATCCCTATGGACCGAGGAGCCTGGCGGGCTACAGTCCATAGTGTTGCAAAGAGTCAGACACGACTGAGTGACTAAGCACACCCTAACTTTGCAGGTAACAGTCTCCTAAGCTCAAAATGAGGGGAAGATTAGTGACTCAGAAGCAGAAAACATCTGGTGCTTCTGTGGACTCTCAGCTTCCTCAGACTCCTGCCTGAATTCATTTTGGCTCATCTTCCAGTTTCCAGTATGAAGGAGTAACAAATGTATGAAGGAAAATAGGGCACCTTTAGCAAAATGCAAAAGGAACTCTTTGTAGTGACCAAAGAAAAAACTCCTAATTTAAATCAAGGAAGAGGTAGGTTTATGATGAAAATCTTTAGTACTTGGGTGAGGAAAGGTGTTAAAGGTTTAAACATGATTTGGCAGCTCCTTACGAGCTTCAGTGTCCTTTAAATTTTTCTTCCTGCGGTTTCTCAAGAACCACGCGTGCCTCCACCCCAGGAACCTCTCCAAGGAGTCCCAGTGTCATTTTGTATGCCCCAGTGTCCATTTGGTCAAGGACATTGGAGAGAGAACATGATGATACATCAGAAAAATGCCGCTCCTCACCGTAGCAAAAGCGATTCAAACAGCATGTCCTCCTGGCAGAGTGTCACCAGCATCATCTTTTTAAGTGACAGACAGTATATTATACTCCTGAAACCATCTCTGGCTAGAATACCTGTTGTTGTTTAGTTGCTAAGTCGTGTCCGACTCTGCAGCCCCACAGACTGTAGCACGCCAGGCTTCCCTGTCCTTCACCATCTCCCAGAGTTTGCTTAAACTCATGTCCATTGAGTTGGTGATACCATCCAATCATCTTATCTTTTGTTGTCCCCTGAGTTTGTATTTTTAAAAAAGTGATCTGTGAAAAATGGGAAAAAGTCTTGTAAAATTCTCATCTTAACTCAAACGTTGGCCAGAAGTATTTGATTAGGAAGGAGTTTTGTCTCCAGCTGGATGTGGTTGATTGGAGAATTTTCTGGAACCAACTGACCGTTCTCACCTATGTGATTTTTACCTTGTCATTTGGAAATTTCTGAATATTCAGAGGCCTCTTAGAGACTCAAGCGATGGGTACTAATGTGTATGCAAAATTTCAGAAAAATACAGTGCTCTGTATTTCCCTGCTTCATCAGGGCAGATTGAAATAGTTAATACCCACCTCCAAAAGACAGCAATTTACTCTGGTCTCACAAGTAGAATCTGAGCCAATAAACTGTAACAAAGCATAATGTTTAAGACATATATATAACTCGACTCAAGGATAATGTTCTACACATAACTCACAGAGTTAGTTCCAATCAATCCTTCTGTGAATACGCAGCGCTAACAGGCCTACTGTGGCCTTTGGATTTCCACCCACATTTTCATGCATACGTTCACTGGAAGGCACAAATTATTAATCAGAGGAGCCTCTTTTATGCTTCTATTATTTGTACCCGAGGCCATCTGGAATACCAAACAAGAGGAATAAAATTCAAAGGTCAAATCATACCCAGTGTGCCATATAAAGTTGAGAGTTAAAGATGGAAACGTTTTTTATTTAAAAAAGCAACTTTTCTCTAACTGTTTATAGGATTCTATTTAGGTTTCAGCTTTCCAGCTGCCTGTTGCTAATGCATCATGTGAAATTAGCTATGGGGCATTTGAAGTTAGAGAGCTGATTTCAGAGCTCACTGAAGTTCTAAGGGATGCACTGCATTTAACTATGATAGTTCTTTACATAAAGTTTAAAAATATAAAAATAAATAAATAAAAATATAATGTTTCCCTGGCTATCAACAGGTGAAGTTAACCAAATAACTGGAAAAAAAAAAAAAATTTGCCTCCATATAGTAATGTACCAGCCCAAAATTTACATACTGTTTTTACATATACAGGCACAAAAACCCCTCTGCTTAAATAAAGTGACAGAGTGGAAAGAAAAAGTAGATAAGGAAGAGTAATATTTTTAAAGCACAGCAAGTGCTTAACTTAAAATGTACCATCAGGGACTTCCTGGTGGTCCAGTAGTTAGGACTCCATATTGTCAATGGCACTAAGATCCCACATGCCATGCAGTGTGGCCAAAAGATAAAAAATAAAAGGTACCATCAAATGGATTTAATCACAGAGGAGACGCTACAACCAGCAATAGAGGCTGTGCAATCTAGGAGATGGAATGTGAGAGCAGGGGGTCAGATGACTTTTTGTCTTATCTGTACAACTCTCCACCTGAGTGACCTGCTGTATACAGGCTTTGGGCCCTGGTTTACCCATAGTGGGAAATTACACATCTGATAATGTAGAACATTTCTCATACACCTCTTAGCTTTGACATTGAAGAATTATGAGACTATACTATAAGTGTAAATACGATAAGTGAGTTTGCTGTGATTCTCTCTGCAATGTAAGAAAAAAAGGTCAGTGGCTGACTTTGGGAAAAGTTTGAGAGAAGTCCTATTTAATAACAAGGAAATAATCATGATACCCAGCTTAGAGATTTACAGTCTCTTCTCTGAACCCTGTTGCCTCAAATGTATTTCAGAATTCAGAAATGTTAAGAATGTAGACTTATAATTGAGGACATATGTCATCTATTATATAATATTTATAACATTCCCACAGAGGATGAGATGGTTGGATGGCATTACCAACTAGATGGACATGAGTTTGGGTAAGCTCCAGGAGTTGGTGATGGACAGGGAGGCCTGGCGTGCTGCAGTCTGTGGGGTTACAAAGAGTCGTGAGCAACTGAATTAACTAACTAACATTCCTGCTGAAGTCTGGGCAGCACTCTGTAATCAAACACAGTCACATTTCTGCCACTTAATGTATAAATGTTTGTACTAAATGAGATAAATAAAAATGGTCAATAGCCTTGATCAGGTCATGCCATGTTTTGCTGCCAAGGAAGTTAGGAAATAACATCCAGTTTTTAGAAAAACATTTTAATTTTGGAATTGTGGCTAAGGAATTGTACACCTGTTTTATCCTTTTCAGTGTAGCATGACAGATTTAACAATCATCTCTCAAAGATGCAGTAAGACTGGTGAAACAAGTAATAGCTTCTAGGTAAAACAGTGGGGAACTGAAGGTTGAGAAAGGTAAAATGATTTGACCTAAGGTTTTCCGTTTGGTTCTTGTGAAAGTGGGAACATTGGTATAAGGATGAAGCACAGTGAAACATCACCCCAGCACTGTCCTCAGAGTCCACACTCTCGTAGAGAGAGGTAATGACCTCATCACTTTGTCCATTGCCACTTCCATTAATACCTACCCTCATGGTGATCCAATTACCGATCTTATAATAAATTCCATATGTCCTTTTATACACACAGGGAAATTTTTAAAACACTTCTCCAAAAAGGAAATTCTCTAAATAGAAACTAATTGTTTCTATTATCTTTTGTTGTTGTTTAGTCACTAAGTCGTGTCCAACTCTTTGCGACCCCGTGGACTGCAGCCCACCAGGCTCCTCTGTCCATGGGATTTCCCAGGCAAGAATACTGGAGTCAGTTGTCATTTCCTATTCCAAGGGATCTTCCCGATCCAGGGATCAAACCCAATCAGGCTTGGACACTGAGCCACCAGGGAAGCCCCTCTATTATCTTTTACAAGTGACAAAAAGTTTTTCTTTATTTTCTATAACTTCTAAGTAGAAGAGCATGTGCTGTGCTTAGTCATTCAGTTGTGTCCAACTCTTTATGACCCCATGGACTGCAGCCCACCAGGTTCCTCCATCCATGGGGATTCTCCAGGCAAAAATACTGGAGTGGGTTTCCATACCCTCCACCAGGGGATCTTCCCAACCCAGGGATCGAACCCAGGTCTCCTGCACTGCAGGCAGATTCTTTACCATCTGAAGCACCTATAGAAGGGAAACCCTATAGAAGGCAGATATTTCTCCTATTCCTGCACTGAATGCCAGCTTCCTACTGAGAGAGAGAAAAGATACAAAATGACAGGAGTGAGAAAAATTACAATTACAAAAGAAAACAGTTACAAAAAGAAACAGTTCTTCTGGAAGAGTATAGTATGCAAAGAAGTGGAAAGTACAATATGACTGTGGAGAAGCCTGACAAACACATCCTCAGTCCAGTGATCAAGATCAACAGCAACAGTGGTTAAGATACGCTGAAATGATGTGCCCTTGATGTGGTGTGATGAGAATGGAACTTTTCTGTGTCTCCCCTTCCCTCCAAAACTACAACCCCAGTCTAATCATGAGAAAGATATCAAACAAACCCAAATTGATGGGCATTCAACAAAATACCTGACCAGTACTCCTTAAAACTGTCAAAGTCATCAAAAAACAAAAAAAAGAAGGGGGAAAACTACCTGAAATGTTATCATAGCCCAGAGTAACCTATGGAGACATGATCATTAAATGTAATGAGATACCCTGAATGATACACTGTAGGAGAAACAAAGACATTAAGCAAAAAGTAAGTCTGAGTAAAGTATAGACTTTAATAATAATAATAATGTATCAGTATTGGTTCATTAATTATGACAAACACACCACACTAATGTAAGATGTGAATAATGGGGGAAATTGATGAGGGGCATATGGCAGCTCGCTGTACTAGCTCTACAGCTATTGTGCAAATATAAAATTATTCTAAAATTCAAAATTTATTTTAAAATAATAATATGACAAATATATATAATCAAATAGTAAAGTGGAAGGAATTATTTATGGTATGAAAGAGTTTAACTTGTATAAAAATATTTTTATTATAGAGAATGCTCTTCATTAAGAAAACTGAGAATTCCTCTAACAGTGAATAAACATTAGTAGAAATCCAATTTTATAAATCATAAACAATGAAGAGCAGCTC
Organism: Bos grunniens; assembly: GCF_055505025.1. Taxonomy (NCBI): domain Eukaryota; kingdom Metazoa; phylum Chordata; class Mammalia; order Artiodactyla; family Bovidae; genus Bos; species Bos grunniens. Next base: position 113,636,416 of record NC_141166.1, on the reverse strand, counting down.
AGTTCAGTTGCTCAGTCATGTCCAACTCTGCCACCCCGTGGACTGAAGCACACCAGGCTTCCTTGTCCATCACCAACTACCTGAGCTTTCTCAAAACAAACTGGAAAATTCTTAAAGAGATGGGAATACCAGACCACCTTATCTGCCTCCTGAGAAATCTGTATGCAGGTCAAGAAGCAACAGTTAGAACCAGACATGAAACAACAGACTGGTTCAAAATTGGGAAAGGAGTATGTCAAGGCTGTATATTGTCACCCTGCTTGTTTAACTTATATGCAGAGTACATCATGTGAAATGCCGGGCTGGATGAAGCACAAGCTGGAATCAAGATTCCCGGGAGAAATATCAATAGCCACAGATATGCAGATGACACCACCCTTATGGCAGAAAGCGAAGAAGAACTAAAGAGCCTCTTGATGAAAGTGAAAGAGGAGAGTGAAAATGTTGGCTTAAAACTCAGCATTCAGAAAACTAAGATCATGGCATCCGGTCCCATCACTTCATGGCAAATAGATGGGGAAACAATGGAAACAGTGACAGACTTTATTTTCTTGGGCTCCAAAATCAGCGCAGATGGTGACTGCAGCCATGAAATTAAAAGACACTTGCTCCTTGGAAGAAAAGCTATGACGAAACTAGATAGCATAATCAAAAAGCAGAGATATTACTTTGCCAACAAAGATCCGTCTAGTCCAAGCTATGGTTTTTCCAGTAGTCATGTATGGATGCGAGAGTTGGACATAAGGAAAGCTGAGTGCCAAAGAATTGATGCTTTTGAACTGTGGTGTTGGAGAAGACTCTTGAGAGTCCCTTGGACTGTAAGGAGATCCAACTAGTCCATCCTAAAGATCAGTCCTGGGTGTTCATTGGAAGGACTGATGCTGAAGCTGAAACTCCAATACTTTCACCACCTGATGCGAAGAACTGACTCATTGGAAAAGACCCTGATGCTGGGAAAGATTGAAGGCAGAGAAGGGGATGACATAGGATGAGATGGTTGGATAGCATCACTGACTCAATGGACATGAGTCTGAGCAAGCTCTGGGAATTAATGATGGACAGGGAGGCCTGGTTGTGCTGCAGTCCATGGGGTCACAGAGTTGGACACAACTGAGTGGCTGAACTGAACTGCTCTTCATTGTTTGTGATTTATAAAACTGGATTTCTACTAATGTTTACTCACTGTTAGAAGAATTCTCAGTTTTCCTATTTAAAATTTGGAAACTAGATCTGCAGAATTTGAAAGTGTATAGAGTTTTGTTCATATTTGTGCATCATATTTGCTAATGTAACTCATGCAATAACTCAGCCATGCAAAGGGAGTATAGTTGCTCTCTTTTGCCCAAGGGAAGTATGTGGGGCTTTGGCATCACCCTACCAGGACACAGTATCCAAAATTTGCTCCAATTCAAGGTGCTCCTCCAAAAACCACCTTTAATTAACCTTTTGAAGCAATAAAGAATATTTTTAAAGTTACACTTTTAGGTCAAAATAAAACTTTCAGGGCTTCCCTGGTGGCTCAGTGATAAAGAGCCCACATGCCAATGCAGGAGACATGGATTCCATCCCTGTGGGATTGCTGAAGAACAGCTAAGCCTGTGAGCTACAACTATTGAGCCTGTGTTCTAGAGCCCAGAAGCTGCAGCTACTGAGCCCACATGCCACAACTACTGAAGCCCATGCGCCCTAGAGCTCATGCTCTGGAACAAGAAAGGCCACTGAAAGGAGCAGCCCGAGCACTGCAGCTAGAGAGTAACCCCCGCTCACCGCAACTAGAGAAAGGCCCATGCAGTAATGAAGACTCAGCCAAAAATAAATAAAATTAAAAAAATAAAATGCTAAAAAAAGTAAAATTTTGGAGTTAATCTATTCCTATGCCCTCAGGTACATCCTAAAGCTGAAGATTCTTCTTCTCCCTCAACAGAGGATTTTCATTAGACCCAAAATAGAGTTGTGCAGAGTAGGATTATGTCACTTGGTTTCTCTAAGGTCAGATCTCCTAACCCCATGCTTTCTAAAGCGCTTGCTGTGTGTTTGCTGATGGACTAATTCAGAAAGGGGCTGGTGTTTCTGAAGCAGTGTGTGCTCAGACCGCTAACCACTATTGACAGATGGATTAGGCTTATAAAGAAGACCAACCAGTTTTTTTGTGGATTAGCAGTCGGGGGAACTTGGAAGTCTTCGTCTGGCAGTGTTTAGACTTCCCTAAAATGCAGACAGACGCTGGGCCTCTTCTTACTCTGAAGCCCCCTTGTGAATATAATGGAAAACCTCAGGCCTTCCCACTGTTTGTGAGCAGTGGAGCTTGCAACTGGAAAGCTCTTTGAATAGACAGACTGCACTCCATGTGCTCCTTGTCAGGCCAACAAAGTTACTGAAGTGAGGGTGACAGGTTAGAACTGTATCAGGAACAAGGAGGAGGGACTGCCCTGGCAGTCCAGTGGTTAAGACTCCGAACTTCCAATACAGGGGGTGCAGGTACGATCCCTGGTCAGAGAACCAAGGTCCCACTTGCCCCAAGGGATGGCCAAAAAAATTTTTTTAACAAATAGAAAGAAAGAAAAGGAACAAGGAGAGGAATGGTGCCCCCTGCTTTTAATTCTTTAAAAGGCTTGATCTTTCTCTGGAGAACTTTAACTCTCCTGTCTCCTAGTTTGGCAGGACAAGAGAAAGGTTAAAGAGATTACACTTTGTTAATTGAAGACATTTTTGGAGAAAGACAACTCCAAAGTAAAACCAGCCTTCCCCTTTACCCTCTGCTCTTTACTTCTCACTCCTTGAACAAGGGGTATGAGTAGTCAACCTACAAACTTGGGCAAAAGATGAAATTGCATGCGGAAATAAAGACAGAGAATCCCATGGTCACTGCAACTGGCTCAGAGCGTCCTGAGTCCCTCATTACTCTCTTTCACCTTCATCTCTGTTCTGTGGAATCACATTTGTCCCCAAGCGCCTGCTGTAATATGCCCTCTTCTAGGAAGTCTTCATTTCTCTCAATGCACCCCTCTATTCTGGGCATGAAAAATTCATAACTCCTTCTGGGCTCTTCTCCACTCCAAGTATCACCTTAATTCATCTTACCATATTGTATTACAAGATTTTTTTGCACTGTTGTTATTGTATAGACGATTGGAACTTTTTGTCTTATGCATCACTCTAACACCAGTACCTAAGTTGTACCTGGTGTATAGCAAGTGTTCTTAAGTATTTGTTGAATAAATGAGTGAATGAATGAGTCCTAGGGGCAACATCTGTGAATAAAACTCAGGAATTACGAATGTTACATGTTCTTAGGAAGAACAGTTCCTCTCCTAGCCTCAGAAAATGAATTGTGACTGGTATAAGACTTCAATCTTCCAGCTACTCTTTACCAGTGATTGCAGTGGGCGGGGAGGGGCATGTATCCATTTCACAACCATGAAACATAAGGCGAAGATGTTTGCTGACCTGATAGAGCAGAAAATGTTTGATGTTCCTCTTTCTACTCCTTGTCTTCAGCATCTTTCTATTCCCCACGCCTAGTTTAGTATCAGCACGTAGCTGGTGCTCAGTAAATATTTGTTGAATGAGTGATTGAATGAATAAGTAACAGGTGCACCAATTGCACTGTCTTGCCCAGGCATCACTTTGAATGTGGATTTGGTGACTGATGCTGCAGCAGCCATCTTGCCACAGTGAAGGAAGTGCTGAGCGTGCCAAATATCGATTGGGCTGCTGAACCAACACCCAGCATCCATCCATGTTGCTATGTAAGAAGAGCAAATCCCTATTGATATAAGTAACCATTCATCAGTTGCTTTGTTACTTGCAGCCCGAAACATCCTAACCAATTCAGGGATCATATTCTTTTCGATATGGCCTCTCTGCCATCTGCTGTGTTCAGCCACACCTTCCTATGTGTGCATCTCCATGGTGTTGAGAGACTTCACAGTCCATGCGGGAGAACACTTGAGATTTTTCTAGACCTATAAATCTCTACATTAAGTCTTTTGGTGTGACCTATTGTCCACAAATCTGCCTGAGGACTGCATATAAGATTTTAATGCAATGAGTTAAGGGCTATATAGGAGACTTCGATGAAGCACCAAAAAAAAAAAAAAAGATTGCTCTAATACTGAACTATTGTAAATGAGTTGCATTCTTTACTTTCAGCAATGAGGAAAGCCCCTCTCCCATGCTTTTTTTGCCACTTCTCATTTCCTTCTGACAGTAGAGGCCAAACTCTCTTACTCTCACTAGGTCTCTGTCATGGGCAGGTTTTAGAAATAATGTCACTAGGGAAGTGACAAGTGAAATAAAGTCTTTATTGTTCTATTTCCTCATGGATGGCCTTTAACAAATTCAAGACCAAAAATATAAAATAAAACATTTCTCACACAAACTAACTCAATAAGAGCAGATCAAAGTGTTTGTGTGAACAGATAATTTACCCCAGGGGAAATCTCTAAACTGACTTTTCTGCAACTTGTATCTCTCTTTCTTCCCCACAGCTCCTCCTCCTTAATCCCACCACAAAACAAGACCATAGATGAAACTCTTCAATGTGGCAACAGAGAAAATCAACCACCTGACGGATGAGTCCTCCGTTTGACTTTCATTTTTGCCCCATATGGTCTACTGAGACAAATACATCCCCCTTAGTAGGTATCTTGTTTTCTGACATCTTTAAAATACTGTGATTAATGTGAGTACATGTGCGAGTACACATTTATTAGAGGAAACTGGGACACTACACCTCAATGTTTTATTATTAATAGTATAGGTTGGTTCTCTTACATTACTCCTTCATTCACACTTCTTGAGGATAGATCAGTCTGCTGCTGCTGCTGCTGCTAAGTCATGTCAGTCGTGTCCGACTCTGTGTGACACCATAGACGGCAGCCCACCAGGCTCCCATCCCTGGGATTCTCCAGGCAAGAACACTGGAGTGGGTTGCCATTTCCTTCTCCAGTGCATGAAAGTGAAGTCTACAGGTCTCCAAAAAGCTAAAGTAAAGCAGTGAGGATTAGAAATCGCACTTTGAGTACCTCATGCCTTCTTGACATAAAATTAACTTGACTTATAGGCTCATGTGTTTATCTTTCACCCAGAAAGGAAGAGTCATGGTCACTACATGAGATTCATCATCTAAAGATAAAGGATGATTGAGGAAATCCTGAAGCAGGTATTAGATATTAACATTTAAAGATTGACCATGTCTATATTTTTATACTTTGCGTGAATGAACATTGACTGCTAATACTTTACTGTGTGATCATCACCAGAACCCAGATATTACACAAGCATTACCTTATCCACAAGATGAAATCTCAAGTGATAAGTAGTGGCACAGCAGTCCCTCAAAAGCCTTCTGGAAAAAAAGTTTTTTAACACAGTCAGCCATCAAGAAGGGTTTTGATAGGTGATAGGTGAGTGTCCGCTCAGTCATGTTTGACTCTTCACTGGTCCCACAGACTATAGCCCACCATGCTCCTCTGCCCACCAGGCTCCTCTGTCCATGGAATTTTCTGGGCAAGAATACTGGGGTGGGTTGCCATGCCCTTCTCCAGGGGATCTTCCTGATTCAGCGATTGAACCATTTCTCTTGCATCTCCTGCATTGGCAGGTGATTCTTTGCCACGAGTGTGACCTAGGAAGCCTGAGGTGACAGGTAAGAGAGGAAGAAATTCTCAAGTGTATGTACCTGAACTTTTTAGGATGAGGAAAGAACAGGGAGAATGAGAGAACAAGGAAGGAAACTGGAGATCCCAGATGCTGGGGTCTGCTGTGTCCTGTGGGCTCACTGGAGAAGTCATCTGGAGTGGAACAGATTGGGTCAGGCGGTGAAAGCTGCTGGATCACAGCTTTATCTTTCTGGGCTTTCTCTTTATTCCCTGGGGCAAGTTAGAAACTTAATTCTAAGCATAACCTAGTATGTGTCCTTAATTAATTGTGTGTCCTTAATCAAGGAAGACAAAAGGTCTCATCTTTATCCATCCAATCTTGACTAGAATTCTAGAAAAGTAGCTCTGTGTAGGTGGGAGAAAAATCAATGGTCAAAAAGTTTGAGAAACACGTTTTACTTTCCTTAAAAGATGCATAATGGATAGAGTAAATCATAAGTCTTAAAAACAGATTTTGATTTGAAAAAGAATTTTGTTTTAGCCAGTATTTCTCACATTTATTTGATTCACGGGAACTTTTTTGGTTTGCGTTTGGAGAATCATTGGTATAGAGTGATGGGTAATAAGGCCTCTTTTCTCTTACTGTCTCCACACTCTTCTAGACCCATCACTCAGAAAGGTGCAAATATAAAGCATGTATTCTAGCTGTCCTGGAGAAAGACCAAAATGCACAGGATTTTGACTGAAGAGTTAAGAGTCTGTTTCAATAATGTCGGCTGGATGTGGCTTTTAATGAGACTTATGCTTCTGTAGATTGTTTCCTTTAGGAAAAATATTTCCTTACTAAACAGGAATTTAGGCAGCATAGACTCCAGACAGGCTACAGGAAGGGCCTTCATGCTGGAAGACTAGAATTGCCATAGCCAAAGTTTGACCCCTCTGCCAAAGCCCTCTGCCAAACCTGAGGAATTAACCCAAACTTTGAGAAATATACGACATCAGACTATTGAATTCTCAAGTCTTTTACATGTTAAAGGGCAAGGTCATAGGAATGGGGCAGCCACTAAGACATAAATGTACTCAAGTAACCATAACCTTGGAAGAGAACAATTTTCATGGAAAGAAAGAAGACATAAGCTGAGTTAAAAGAAGAACCTTTTCCTTTTTCTGGATCTGTACAAGGTTGGGTCTGGACTCCAGTGAGGGAAACATGTATGGGAAGGGTGGCTGACTCCCATTCATAGAAGATAAGCAGGCTCTGCAGATGGTGGTTGGCAGAGCCTAGGAAGAAGGTGCACAGGTGGGTATCCCTGTGAGGGATGGGGTGATGGATTTTGAGAACCATCTATCTGTTATCCTGGAGTTGGGGTTTAATTCACTTCCCATACTCCCAAACCTTCAAAAATTATAGACTGGCCTCAACTTCTACTGGGGGATTACAGGAAGGGTCTGTATCCATACTCAGGATGAACAGGATAGAGAAAAATGAAAGAGCAGAACACTTGCCACAAAGAGGGGGAAGAGTAGAGCAGTGATCCAGAGCCAGATGACTGAATTAGGCACCAAAGAACCAGAAGCGATACCTGGAAATTACAGATGATGACATCTGAGACTACAGTCTCAGATAATTGTTGTAGAAACATCAGAGTGCTAACTCTGGAACATTAAGGATACACATTCAATACAGAACACTGTTCATACATTTTTCTGACAAATAAGAATGGTTCTAATGAAAATGGGGATTCCCAGGTGGTGCTAGTGGAAAAGAACCCACTTGCCAAAGTAAGAGGTGGGGGTTCAATCCCTGGGTCAGGAAGATGCCCTGGAGGAAGGCATGGCAAAGCACTCCAATATTCTTGCCTGGAGAATCCCATGGGCAGAGGAGCCAGAGTTGCAAAGAATCCATGGGGTCGCGAAGAGTCGGACACGACTGAAGCTTCTTAAAAGAAGCAGCAGCTAATGAAAATACCATCTTAATAGAAATGGCTGTTATTATTCCTCATGACCAAGGAGGACAATATGAGTGGGCATTTCTGAGTGTGCCAGGGGAATTCCAAAGAAGGAATTAAGGGCAAGAAGAAATGTGAATGTGAAAAGGACCTGGGGACAACACCCTTCGTCTTCTCACTGTTGACAAGTTATCAGGATTGGTTTTCAGAATCACTTGAAAGTCAGTAGTATGCTACAGACTTGGTGATCAATCGTCTCAGCTTCGCTTGGCAGATCTCTACGCCTTCTCACTTGCAGGGTATTAAATATGAAAGTATTTTTTAAAACTAAGACAAAGGACATTCTCCAATAGTCCCAGACACTTGTTCACTCTTCTTTATTTAAAAAGGCATTCTAGAATGTCAGACCCAGAAGAGCCTCACATAAGAGTATTCTCTTATCCAAACACAAATCTACTATGGATTCTCTGCTTTTAAAATTAACATTATAATTTTACCGTCATATGTAAAGAACAGTAATGAAATAGCTGAACAAATTGAACTGGATATTCCGACTCATTAAAGAAAAAGAAGTAACTCTGTATATCCAATTTAAAATTAGCTGTAGTTACAGCAAAACCAGGCAGATTTCATGGTCATGTTAACATTCAGGACACTGTGAACATTAACTCAGAGTTTGCTACTCACTGTGGAGTTTTGTGGACCAATTTGCTTAAATTCAGAGGCTAAAAACACCTTTTTTAAATGTCAAATGTGTATAGGGAAAAAAAGATTAAAAGCAAGGTAAATGCAATTAGCAAAAATAGAAAATTGGGGAAAGTGAAATTTTGGCACTTGCAGTTTGACCTCATGGAGAGATAAGTAGGGCTGTGAGTCAGTGGGCAGAAGGACTTTGAGTCCAAGGCTTGCCTTACACGACTGTGCTCTAGGAGCTTCCGTGGAAGGCACAGTGCGATCAGCTTCTGACTGTACTGGCTGCCTCAGGCTGACCAGCAAGGGACCTGTGTGAATAGCACTGGTGTCCCAAGTTTCAAAAGCTGCATGTAGGGCATTATGTTTGAAGCTCACTAACCACACAGTTGTTAATATAGAATGAGTTATTTACATCTTAAGTAGTAATAAGTAGCATTTCAGAAGAGCATGTGAAAGAGCCATAATGAGCATATTCAAAATAGCATTTAAAGAGACAATGCTACAAATAACAAATGCCGGAGAGGGTGTGGAGAAAAGGGAAACCTCCTACACTGTTGGTGGGGATGCAAACTGGTACAGCCACTGTGGAAAACAGTATGGAGTTTCCTTAAAAACTAAAAATAGATTTGCCATATGATCCAGAAATATCACTCCTGGGCATACATCCAAACAAAACTAGAATTCAAAGAAGATACACACACCCTTGTGTTCACAGAAGCATGTTTTATAATAGCCAAGATATGGAAGCAACATAAATGTCCATCAACAGATGAATGGATTAAGATGATATGGGGGGGGTGTGTATAGAATAGAATACCACTCAGCCATAAAAAAGATGGAATAATGCCACTTGCAGCAACCTGGATCAACCTAAAGACTATCATACTAAGTAAAGTAACTCAAAGACAGGTATCATATGATATAACTTAAATGGGAAATCTAAAATATTACACAAATGAACTCATGTATGAAATAGAAACACTCACAGATATAGAGAACAGACTTGTGGTTGCGAGGGGCAGGGCAAGTTGGGGAAGGATGGACTGGGAGTTTGGGTTCAGCAGACACAAATCATATATAGAGAACGGATAAACAAGGGCCTGCTGTACAGCACAGGGAACTATATTCAATATCCCGTAATAAACCATAATGGAAAAAACATGAAAAAGAATATATATCTCTCTATATAGAGAGATAAGTATAGATAGATAAAAATTATTCGCTTTGCTGTACACCAGAAGCTAACATAATGTTGTAAATCAACCATACTTTAATAAAAAATTAATTTCAAAAATAAAATCACTGATGTATAGAACAGTCTTATGGACTCTGTGGGAGAGGGAAAGGGTGGGAAGATTTGGGAGAATGGCATTGAAACATGTAAAAAATAAATAAATAAATAAATAAAATCAAGAGACATGATCATCAACCACACTGACTTTATGGCACGCCAATGAGTCTCCCTATGGATTGTTTTACTTTTCCTGGCTTTTAAAAAATGTCTTGTGTACAAGATGTACCTCAGTTTTTTCATGGTGGTCCTTAAACGACAAAACAGGTCATTCTGAGGAAGACTCACAGTAAAGAACTAGGAGAGTTCATCCACAGAAGTCTATCAATGGTATCTATTGACTGAACAATGACTGCAATGAAAGCTATGAGGGCAACTCAGGCTATGGGGCAGGGCATTTGTCAGTATGTGTGAAAAGATCATAAAATATACTTTCCACTCTAGGAGTTTATCATGAGAAAACAATGAAGGACTACAAAAAGATATAACAAGGAGGTTCTTTGCCACACTGTTAATAATTATCAACATTGAAGGCAACCAAAAGTACCAGCAATCGGGTACTGAGAGAATAAATCATAGTATGTGGTGATGATGATAGCGGTTTAGTTGATAAGTCGTGTCCAACTCCATGGACTGTAGCCTACCCGGCTCCTCTGTCCATGGGATTTCCCAGACAAGAATACTGGAGTAGGTTGCCATTTCCTTCTCCAGGGGATCTTCCCGACCCAGGGATGGAACCTGGGTCTCCTTCATTAGCAAGCGGATTCTTTACCACTGAGCCACCAGGGAAGCCATAGTATATTTCAACAATAAAATAATCTGCCAGTCATTAAAAATAATGTTGTAGAAATGTCTCTATCGGCAGTTGAGTGTTTACAATATATTCTTGGGGAAAAACACATGCTACAAAGTGGAATAAATAGCCCAATACTATTTTTATTTATATACATATGTGGATTGAAAGTGTATATAAATCAAGGTGTTAAAGTGGTTAACTCTGGGAGGGTGGAAGAATGAATATTTTTATTTCTCTTTCTGAACTTTTTCATAATGAGCATATATTACTTTTATAATAATGAGGGGTAAACATTATTAACAGCAAATAATAATAATGATAAGCACCTCAATAAGCGGTTTTTTTTTTTAATCTGGGAGATTCACTTGCAGTTAATATTTTTAGAACTTAACTACACTAGCATTTTTTATTTGCCTCAATGACTGAGGCACCTGTTGGCATTTAGAAAGAGGCGTCAATATGCTGGACCATACACAAGAGGAAGACCTGTCCCAACAAGTGCTGTTTTTTGATGGGTGTCTATCCACAGGGAATGGGATGCATACATTATGCATAATACTGTGGTATTATGCAGATTCCTTTTGCTTTTCACAATGTTCATAAATGCTACTACATATAAAATGTATCTAGATTTGAGGAAATCAATGACTTTATATAAATCCCTTTGGAGAAACCTGTGTAAATGATCTGAATTGAAGAAACTAGAGAAAACCTAAATGTGAGAACAGATGATTCAAAGATGAATAAAATATGGCCCTTGCTCTTAAAAAGCTCATGGTCTATGCCAAAGTCTAAAAATATCAGACAGAAAGAAAATAATGTCATAAATGAAAAGTGTTGTGTGTATCTGTGTGTGAGAAAGAGATAAAGACACAGAGAGAAAAGACACTGTGATTAAGAAAGCAGTTTGGGGAAAACAAATTCATATCAGTAAGAACAACTGTGCTGAGAGAAAATGCTCAAGGAGAGGGAGTATGACCACGAGTGTACAGGGAATGGGAATCTCAGTCCCTCCCAGAACGTTTGAGGAGGAAAATGAAACCAACACCACGTCAGGGAAAGCCAAATCTCTGCTCTATCTAACTCACCATGGCAAGGTTGGGTATCTCTGTGGACCAGAGGGCTTTGCACCATGTAGTGCCAGGTGGGAGTTCCCCAAACCGGCTTCTGTAGCCCCAAAGGAGGTGCTACCCTCTGCCCTGAGCTAACCAAGGAGCTCCATCACCAAGTGTCCTGGGCATTCTTGAATTAACTCCTAGCTACTCTCTGGTGACTCTAAAGTACTGCCAAGGGAACATCAATTTCCCCAAACCATCTCAAAACCTCTCCAAAATCCCAAAATTAATTTAGTGCCCAGAGAATCTCTAGATTTTGAAATTTTGATTAAAGAATTGACATTCAAAGGTATTAGTACATACTAAATGGTAATGGTACTTACCCATCTATCCATTTATTCATTCAATCAACAAACATATACTAAGCAGCAATGTGCCAACTCTGGGAATACAAAAAAGACAAAGACCCAATGTCTACTCTCCAAATGGGACATGTGGATAAACCAGTCAGTACACTAAGGATTACCAGCACCACAAGAGAAGAAGAGAATGAAGAAATGGAGAGTTATATAGACACACAAAAGGAAGACAAGTCCTACTGGGAACAGTCAGAAAAAGCTCCAAGGAAGAACTAATGCTCTAAAGGTAAGTTGGAAGGCTCCTGAACCCTTTGGGTTTCCCCCAAGTATGACAGTCATATTCCACCGATTCCCAGTGACTGAGACCCAATCCAACTCAGCGAAGGAGAAGAGGAGTGTACTGGCTCGAGTGCCTGAAGGGCAGAAGTGTGGCTGGAGAGTCTTACAGGGACTCAGCCTAGCCAGACTCTCTTATCTCTGCCTCCTTCTGTAAATCAGCATCTTTCTCACCTCCCCTGCTTGATTTTCTCCACCAGAACAGATATGGTTGCCGCAGCGATGGGCTCACATCTCCCAGCTTTTCCTCAAAAGAAAAAAGTGCTCTGCTCCCAGGTTTAGTTACTGAAACCCCAGCAGAGTTTCTGATTGGTTTCTTGAGTCACCCACTGGGGAAGAGTCACTGTGGCCAGAGAGGTGACTACTGTGATCAGCTCAGCTTGGCCAGGGGCCCACTTTTTGACCAGTCACTATGTACACATAAGAGGGATTATGTGAACGTATGAATCCCCATCGGATCCAGATGGGGTAGAGAGAAGAGCTTCCCCAAAGGATGAGGGTGCTATTTCCAGAAGGCAGGAAGAGAAAGTATCAGGAACACAAAAGAATATTCACCCGCCAGGACTCCCCCAAACCAGTTTTAGTTTCCACGTGGGGACAGAGTTCCCGTTCCAGGGTTACTGTGACAGCAGCGAGGCTGAAATCACAAGCCAGCTGCATGAGCTGGCTTCTAACTGGATGTACGTGGTCAAAGTCCCTCTGGCTGATTGAGGCACAGCCAGTTGATCAGCACTGGAGCAGGGTAGAGAGCAAAACTGCCAGCAGCAAAGACATGTTGAGCTTCTGCCAGGGATAAACACCTAGAATGCTAGTACCTTCAGGGCCATCAGCTGTAGCTGACCTTGAAGAGGATGGGTTAGAGAGTTGTGGTGAGTGTTCATGGTCACAGAAGCAAAAAGACTCTTGTGAGGCTGGGGATGGAAGTGGGGCTATGTGAGAGGGGAGTGTCAGAGGTGACGGGAGCTGGAATGAGCAGCATGGTTCTTGGGGCAAATATGAACTCCCTAGCCCCTGGTACCCAAGCAGAAGGGAGACTCCCAGCAGGTTCACTCTGGAGCCACTGCTCGCAAGCCCTCTGCCCTTCCCCATTTCATGCTTTCTGTCAATGCCTCAGAACTATCCTTCCTACTGTGTGTTGTCCTATTTCCGCTGTTAATGCTCTCTGTGCCCTTCTGGACGGTAACCTCCACGAGGACAGGGATTTCTGCCTATTTTGCTTACATCTGAGTCTCCCAAGACAGAGAGCACTTCTTTGTCTAAGACTGTGAGCAGGACTTCCGTTTCAGTGGTTATGACTCTGAGTTTCCACTACAGGGGACACGGCTTTGATCCCTGGTAGGGGAACTAAGGTCCTACATGCCATGCAGACTGGTAATTTATTTGGTCCCCACTAGATGATAAGCTCCTTGAGAAAAGGACCCTGTCTTAACTGACCTGGTAGCCATAATACTTTGTGCTAAATCTGGCAGATAGGAAGTATGTCATGAATGTCTGAGGACAGAGAAAAGTTGAAGGAGGAGCAACTGGCTGACCACGGGGTCAAGATTAGATAAAGAATCTGAGATGTCCAAGAGGGGACTCATCACTGAATTAAAGAAGACTCATGGTCCAGAGGAAGAAGAAATTGCACTGGAGCCAGCTTACACTAGCTCCCAAGAATAGATTTTGTGTCTTTGCCTAACTCCATGTCAGTGAAATCACATTGTCAGCTCAAAATCATCATCAGTGGGAGTATTTACACCATGGTAATTGGCAAATGTTACATATCAGGGCTTCTTTTTTCTGGAGAGGTGGCTGTTAAAGAGCAAGCCCTGAATACTCACTGAAAGGGCTGAAGCTGAAACTCCAATACTTTGGCCACCTGATGCAAAGAGCTGACTCCTTGGAAAAGACCCTGATGCTGGGAAAGATTGAGGGCATGAGGAGAAGGAGATGACAGAGGGTGAGACGGTTGGATGGCATCACCGGCTCAATGGACATGAGTCTGAGCCAACTCTGGGAGATAGTGAAGGACAAGGAAGCCTGGCATGCTGCATTCCATGGGGTTGCAAAGAGTCAGACACAACTCAGTGACTGAACAACAACAAAGCAATATAAAGATGAGTTGGTTGACTTGCCCCTTTCATTCTCTGCTCAACGTCTCCTAGGGAACCTCCAAGGTCTGCACAACCCACCTACACTACAAATGGATTCCCATGGAAGACAGCCATGCTGCTGACGTCAGCTCCCACTTTCAAGAAGCAATAGATTTCATCGACTGTGTTAGGGAAAAGGGAGGCAAAGTCCTGGTTCATGTAAGGCTGGGATCTCCCGCTCGCCCACCATCTGCATGGCTTACCTCATGAAGACTAAGCAGTCCCATCTGAAGGATGCCTTTGATTACATCAAGCAGAGGAGGAGCGAGGTCTCGCCCAACTTCAGCTTCATGGGCCAGCTCCTACAGTTTGAGCCCAAGATCCTGTCTTCCACACCCACCCACCAGGCTCCCTCCTGCCAAGGGGAGGCAGCCGGCCCTTCGTTCCTCACCCATTTTCTGACACTGAGCCCTGACATGCAGGCTTCCTACTGCACGTTCCCTACCTTGGTGCTGGCCCCAGTGCCCACCCCTCTCAGAGCTCAGCTGGGGCCCCTGACCACAGCTACATCCTGCTAAAACCAGGCTAGCGCCGCCAGCCCAGCCCCAAGAACAACTGTGATCTTGTATTTTGACTCATGGACATTTCATACCTGTGCAATACTGAAGACCTTGCCCCATCCCGCTGTCCTGGTGGGACGGTGAAGGAGTCACTAGGTTTGCAGACAAACTTCAGACTGACCTCGGGATGGAAGGAAGGCCAAGCCATTATGACAGTACAGTGTGTGTTGACTTCTGTACTTCCTGCCCTTGGGACTGCCCAGTCTTTGCACCTCAAAATTCGCCTTTTCACTTCAAGCATAGGGCAATAAATACCTGAGCATGGGAGAAAGCAGTTGCTAGACCAGGAGAAAAGGTAGTCATGAAGCCAATTCATTTTGAAGGAAGCACAATTTCCACCTAATTTTTTTTTTAACTTTGACAGTCTCTATAGCTGTCTCTGTTGCTTCAGGGCATAAAGATCACCACCTAGTCAGAAAAGTAACCCTTCAGGGTGTTAGGGACATGATGTATATGCCAATTTGAACTCTTGGATGCTTTTGAGACTCTATCTTGGGTCAGGTGGTGTCAGTTAGGTGAAGTAGAGACAGGAACACTTCCGGTTTCCTTCTCACTGTGGGTTCTTCCCTGACTTTGGACTTGGGCATGATTCTTATTCATACTTGAACCTTTCTTGTTGAACCTCTCCTCCAAGCAACTCTTGCATCATTTGAAAAGAGTTCTTTAGGCCATAGACCAAAAATCACCCCTTTGATGTGGTGAAAGTGGGTGCCATGAGAGAGAAAGGGTACCCATTTCCTGGGTCAGTGGCATTGAAATGGTAGTCAACCCAGCTTGCTGTCTTTATATGTGCTTGTCTCGTCTCTGGCAACACGTGTTCTTCCCTGCCCCTTGGGGTTGTCTTCAAGCTGTTGACTTCTCGGATTTGCAGATTTCTCAATGTGGTACTACTTCTTTTTTGTCTGTGGGCTATTTCTCTAGGGGAAAAGGCAATAATTTCCTAAAATCCACATGAATGTGAAGAAAAGCAGTATCTTACTGGTTGTCATCATTTTTTTATAGTGCAAAATAAAAATTATAAAAAGAAAAAACAAGCAATAAATATTTCCAAGGAAAGTATGAAATGAGATTTTAAAAATTATACCAGAGTTAAAGTTGACTGTTTAAAAATACCAGTGTATAGTTATTAAACCATGACGTTTACAGTTGAAAATTTGATTGCACATCAGTTATTTGATGCCTAAGCAATTTATGGTATGTACAGAATGTATTATAATGCCAAAATAACACACTCAAGTTTTAAGTTAACATAATCCAATCTACTCACATTCTCTACCAGAGAGTTCTGTTCAATGAATTCCTAAGGAAAATAAGGAATATGTTGAAAAACAATCCATATTTCTGGATTTTAAGAGTATTTCAAGTAAATAAACATTTTTTGTTTGACAGATGAAAACTCTAGTTGTGATTGTTATTGTTTAGGCACTAAGTTTTGTCTGACTCTGTGACTTTATGGACTGTAGACCCCCAGGCTCTTCTGTCCATGGGATTTTCCAGGCAAGAAAACTGGAATGGGTTACCATTTCCTTCCCCAGGGGATCTTCCCAACCCAGGAATTGAACCCACGTCTCCTACATTAGCAGGTGGATTCTTTATCACTGAGCCACCAGGGAAGCCCTAATTAAGAAATATGATAAGGCTATTTAATAGTTTGGAAAATGTTTAAATGCAATGATGACTTAGTGGTCCTCATCTTTATATTTCTAATCAAATGGTAATTTTTCTTTAAGTGGTAGAGTTTGAAGATTAAATTCAAAGTGGCACAAATTTGACTCTAATTCCACATCTCATGATGTAGTCTAAGAAAATAATTCTAAAAACAGAAGATGCTTTATGCTCAAACATGTTGGTCCATCATTATCTATTATTTAAATGTCTTAAATGATTAAAATGTCCAATGCTATTTGGGGATGTAATCTTGAGTATACCAGCGCTATGGGATGATGACGTGGTTTTTGATGATGAAAGGTTTTTGCATGACAGCATCACATAAGTGGGATGTACCACCGCCCAGTGTGAAGATCAAGGGATCTGGATCCTGTTTCCAAGGATGCTTTGAAAGGTCAATGTATGGCAAAAACCACTACAATATTTTAAAGTAATTAGCCTCCAATTAAAATAAATTAATTTAAAAAATATGTAAAGGCAAAAAAAAGGTCAAAGACAGTATATGTTTTCTTTTTCTGAGATTGCAAAAGGTAATATTTTGATGTCTACAGCCACCTCTGTGATTGATTCCACTTGTTTTTGAACGTATAATCAAATAGGTCTACGTATATAAGAGAACGCCTGCAAATTTTGCCAAAATGTCAGTGTATTATAGAGCCTCTAGCTAACCAGAGCAGAGGGAGTAACAGGAAGAGATAATAAATTTCCTGTTCTCGGATGGTTTATGTTCCTGTTAGGCTAGCACGGTCAACTTTTTTTTTTTTTTAATGGAAAACACTGGAGAAAAAATCATTTCAGGATACTTTAAAACACAGTGTAAACGAACCTCATCAACACTGAAAGGATGTCGCATAAAGTGGCTAATAGAAGGCAGTTGGTGTCATCCATGCCCGAGCACCAGGGCCGCGCCCGGTCGGGACCGCGAAGAACTCGCTTCGCTGCTGCCGTGTTTTTGTAAAGTTTTCAGGGGCGCGAACAAAGTACAGCCCTGATCCAGCCAGCGGCATCTTTGCTCACTTCATAATCTGCTTCCTACATAAGCTGTTACTGAATGGAAAACAAATGGACGGGCAGCAAGTCTGTGAACAGATGGCGCTTCTGGGTGAAGAAAAACTGAGAGCGGAGGGACAGCGAGTTTAAAAAGGTGGCTCTGCCCCCCTCCCCCACGGTCGCCGGGCTTCCTCCTCGACCCCTCCGGCAGCCCGCTCCTGCTCGTCGGCTCCTCCTACCTTTGTTAGGATGAAAGCCGTTACAGGTTAGAGAGAGAAGGTGCTGCTTAATCCTAAACCTTTTTTGTGTGTGTGCGTTTCAGTCGGGCTCCTGTCTCCCAAAGTGAAATAAAGAGACCAAGGCAGCTGGAAGATGGGAGCGAGGCGGCGCGCAAACAGCGGGCATATGCTCCCTTCCTTCCTCCCGGGCCGCTTGAGCCTCCCTGGTCATGCTGGGGGCTTGTTCTTAAACATCATTTGGATGCTATTGTTTGTCTTGCCTGAGTTGGAGGAAAGAAGAATCTCAAAAGGATTTATGGAAATGCCTGGAAATGTTGCCACAATATCTCTGCACTAACTGTTGAACTACATCTGAGGCAGCTCCATCTCTATTATAGGTCTGAAAATGTGTGCGGGCTTTCTTGTTATCTTTGGTTCTTTTTGTCTTGTTTTGGATCAGGATTCTATAGCATCGCAGTGAAAGTGCTGTGGTATGAGTTATAGGGAGAGTGTTATTCCAGAGTGACAATGACCACACAAATCACATTTTCCAGGATAGTTCCCATTTGGAATATTTTGTCTCTGTGCATCTGTTTGGGGCTCTCCTACTTGACAGACCATATGTGGCCCAGGTTTTTTATTCCTAAAATAGATCATTGTTGGCCCCTTGTTCATTATGAAACAGTTGTATAGTAGGCATGAACAAACATTATGGAAAGGAAGGAAGATATGAGTGAACGAATGAAAGTCAGGAGGCTTAACTAGTCGTGTTAGCAGTTGTCCAAGAAAAGTAACCTCTTGGCTCTCGGTTTCTTCATCTAAAAAATGTCTAGTCAAACCTAATGTATCTCTGAGATCCATCCAGACTCAAAAATCTATATTCTAATTAAAAAGACTTCATCCAACATATTTAAGCGCTCTTCTTCTTGGTTATTGGGCTGATGACTTAATTGTGACTAATCAGAGTTACCAGTCCTCTACACAAACATAGGCAATGACATTTAAGTTTCTTTATTGTAGGCGGCAAGCCCAAGACTAGAAGTCACTAAAAGAACAATCTATAATGGGGGGCAGGGGCGGTAGTATGCAGAAACAAGATTATTTGGGCTTATTGTGTTTCTTTAAGCGGAAAACAACTATTAGCTTTAAGGCAGAGGCGATACAAAGTATAGAGGCAAAAATTAAAGGAAACTTAGACAAGGATTTGAATAGATGATTTAAGAATAATATACTAAGTGACTTGAAAGACATAAAAGTGAAATATGAGCTAACTGGGGGCTTGCATGGGACTGTTTTATAATAAAGACAAGACATCTGAACTTGTAGCCAAGGGAAGAATGCCTTGTAGTTAACTGCATGCACTCAAAATGTGCTCAGCGTTATAAAAGGAAGACACGAGGGGTATTTTTGAAAATCATTTTTCTTCTAATATTTAATTTTGCTAGAAAGAGTGTTGTAATTCAAATGCAGTAGTTAAGTAAAAGCTGGGAGAGATGTAAAAAATGCATTCTTTCAGAGTTCAGGGCCCCTGAGGGGCCCTCCAAGCTGGGGCAAGGTGAGAAACTCCAGACAAAAGAACCAGCAAGTGCTCCCCTCAACACACGCTTGCCTCCCGCAAGGTAGAGAGAACCCTCTGTCTGTGCACCTCTCAGAGAGGTCCCCCACATACTAGTATATATGCTGCGGCACACCAGTATTGAGTAGTGTACGCTACTGGCTACATTGAAAGTGAAAGTCGTTCAGTTGTGTCTGAGTCTTTGCGACCTCACGGACTATACACTCCATGGAATTCTCCAGGCCAGAATACTGGAGTGGGTATCCTTTCCCTTCTCCAGGGGATCTTCCCAACCCAGGGATTGAACTGGGGTCTCCTGCATTGCAGGCGGATTCTTTACCAACTGAGCCATCAGGGAAGCCCATTTGCTACATTAGCAATATAATTAATTTTTTAGTTAACTTACTCTGTTTTTAATTTGACACTTTTTATTGACCAGCTGGCAAGTAGATAGTTTATACAAGGGAATTATTTTTTTTTTTTGGAATTGATAATTTTTTAAAAGAAAGAATGAGAAAGAAAAAGAAGGAAGAAAGAGAAAAAAATGTACCGCAACCCTTCCATCCTCCTGTGTTAATTAAAATCTCCATGTTTTCCAAGTCCAGGCTCAGAATGTGGTTTCTCAGTTAAACCCTAGCCTGTGGCCCTGGTCTGGAGAGTAAACTGCAGGTCACCAGAAAATAATTCTGAACTTGTTCTTTAGTATCTGTTGAAGTTCCCAGAGCATCACCCAGAAACAAAAACAAAACAACTGAGTTTTGGATGTCACTGAAGCAAGACAAGGAAAAAGTCCTCTGCTCCTCTCCACCCTCCACTTCCTTGCATAGAGAATGCTCAGCAAAAAGAGAAAATCTTTTTTTTAAAACATAAGGTATCCACATGAGCTTCTGCATAATTTTACTAGCTCTGCCATTGATCTGAGTATCTATTCCATCTAAAATAATAATAGTGTCTCTCATGTATTAAGCACTTACGATGTGCCAGGTAGTGTTCTAGGTACTTTACACATATTAATTTATTTAACCCTTATAACAGTTCCATTGGGAAGTTAGCAAATACTAGTCCCATTTTGCAGGTGGAGAAATTGAGGTAAATGAGCTAAATGATTTGCCTGGGTCACATGACCAGGATCAACGGTAGGCATTCTGGCCGCAGTGTCTCTTTTCTTCATCCTGACACTGCAAGGTTGAAAGCTTTTTGCAGGAGTTAAGCCTCCTATTTTCAGTTATTTCCTTCTGGATTAAACCATACCTAATGCTCCATTTCTTCAATGAAGTCTGGAATCAGGTGTGCGTGCGTGTGTGTGTGTGTGTGTGTGTGTACATAGAATATTTATATATAGAAACCGAGTAGTTCAAAGAAATCCAAGTCAGAAAAGTTTGAGAGCACATATTTGCTCACTGTAAATATCTTTCAGCAAAAAAAAAGCTGGTGCTTTTAGTCTCCCATATGTTTAAAATAAAAGGCTTTTATTAAAGCAGGTCATTCAACTAAGATGCAAATTTTTTAAAAAAGAAGAAAGAAAGACTCTCATAAAAATGACCCAAAGCCATTGTCTTGGAAGAAAATGATAACTAGGAACACAGATATAAACAGTTTTTAAAATCTCAAGTTTGGAGGTTTAGTTTGGATATTTTTCATATCTACCTTTAATCAACAAGGATGGTTATTAGCATTTAGGAGCATTTCCTCCAATAAGCATTAATATTTCTAATTACAACCACATTGCTTACATAATTTAGCTCCTAGATTATGAGTGGGTTGTTTTTGTTTCAGAGGACAGTATTGGAGGATTTTTGTGCCTTATAAATAGCCCTCAAAGTTTTGGGGGGAAAGCAATGGTATTAATGTGTCAAAAGAAACTACCTATAACACCAAAAAGGCAAAAAATTCCACCAAGACATTAGTTCTAATTCAACAATAAGTCCACATTTAATATGACTTAGGTTCCGCTGTTTCTCATCCAGACTGAACATCTGTAGCACAAGAACAATTTGCCAGGCAAATAGCTAGATTCTAGTTTCTAAAACAAACAAAATCCAATCAAGTAAGAGTTTTGAGACCATGAAAATGAAGGAAAGAAATTAACCATTAGAAAAATCCAAGTCTTAAACTTTTACCCCAGTTTTTGACCCTGTAATCAAAGATTCACTTTCATTTGATCATTTCCTTTCTTGAGTTTTCTTGAATGGGCTTGGTACAATACAACTACTACCAGAACATAGATTTAAAGCATCTCAAGATACTTGCTGAATTGGAATAGAAAAAAAAAAAAAAAAGAGGTCAATGTGGTCTGAAATCTCCCTGTGGAATGCCTAATGTGTGAGACGTTCATAGAAAAGATTGGTAATTAACTGTGTTTGGGGCATGTGCTTCTCCTTGTCTGTCTCCCGGTATAGATGGCATGATCTTTGTCACCTGTGACCCATGTGATTCAGATAAATGTATGTGACAGCTTGGGGTTGCAATTCTATGAGCGATATGATGTAACCCAATGGTTTCTAACCCTGGTTCCTTCTTAGAATAGCTGGGTAGGTTTCTTAAAAATACTGATGACCTGGCTCCAGCCCAGTCCAATTTCTTCAGAATCTCTGGGTGTGGAACAGGGGCAGAGGTAGGTATATTATAACTCTCAGAGGATAGGATTGAAGCACCCAGTTTGAGGTACACTGAGACAGAGAACCCACACAGGATTCTCTTGGGCCAGCTAGTGCTGGGTGGACATAGAGATGGAATCTGCCCCTCATCAACTGCAAACTTGAATTTTGTTTTCTTGTCTGGAAAAGGGGATGATAAGACCTACTTTATAAAGCCACTGTAACTATTAGATGAGAAGCTATGTGGAAAATGCTTGGTAAGTAGTAGATACTCATTAATGCCAGGTTTCTTCCCAATATATCTTCATATTTTGTCCTACTCTGAAACAAATCCAATTTTGCTCAATTATTTCAAGAAAGTAGTTCACATAGCCAATGTCTTTTCATTCTGTCCCAAGGAACTGACTTTTTGAAGCTGTGGAGTCTTCTCTCGCTCAGAAGCTTGTCTGGTGGGATTGTTCAAGAACAAGCCAAGTGTGAATGCCATGTCCATAGCCAATAAGACTGTCCCATGCTACACCACAGGAGGAACAGAAAGGGCTACTATTATCTGTATCTGAGTGGATATAATGTGCAGATTCTCCCCCCATTTAGGAACTGACTCCTCAAAGCAGCCTAGAGGCTCCCTGTTGGATGACTTGTTGAATTGTAAGGGTTCTGGTGTCCATTTCTGGAGATACCCTATAAACATGCAAAGCAAAGGGAATCTGACCCAAGGCATTTCCTTTAAACCAAAATACGTAGGGACTTCTCTGGTGCTCCAGTGGTTAAGATCTGCCTTCCAATGCAGACGACATGGGTTCGATCCCTGATCAGGGAGCCAAGATCTCACATGCTGAGGGGCAACGAAGCCAGCATGCCCCAACTAGAGAAGGCCGTGCACTTCAACAGAGATCCACATGACGCAACAAAGGTGTTGCATGCTGCAACTAAGACGCAATGCAGCCAAAGAATTAAATGAATAAAGTAAGATACATAATGTGGTCTTCAGACTACAATAGACCATGTCCTAAGGACCTTGAAATGCCCCCTTGAGGTCTGTAGGGAGGCACAGAGGGAGTGAAGGTTTTGCAAGAGGGTGCTACTGGATAAGTCTGTGGCTGTCTTTACAGGCTGTGGGCCTGTGGCAAAAGCAGCTTCATTCTCTTGGCAGCCTGACCCAGGGCTGTGTGAGGAGGAAAGAAGTGATGAGCCCTTCTCCTGAGCACTGCTCTTTTTCCATCTTCAACAGATTTTGGCCCACTCAACACTCCAGAAAGGACCAGGAATTATGTTGACTTCTGTGTTCACCTCAGAGAGAGAGGAAGAATGATTTCCATTTTTATTATCATATTTCATTGGTCTAAATTAAATACTCTTCCTTGAAAGTGAAAGTGTTAATCATGTCACGTCATGTCCAACTCTTTGCGGCCCCATGAACTGTAGCCCACCAGGCTCCTCTGTCCATGGAATTCTCCAGGCAAGAATACTGGAGTGGGCTGCTATTTCCTCCTCCAGGGCATCTTCCCAACCCAAGGACTGAACCCGCATCTCCTGCCTTGCAGGCAGATTCTTTACCACTGAGCCACCAGGGAAGTCCATTTCTTCCTTAGTGTTCATTATTTTGCCATGAAACAGTGTATGTTTGGGGGTTGAAGTCTGGATTTTCACCAGTTAGAAAAAGCTCAGAATGTATCCTTGAGGCAAAGACAGGAAACTTCAGCACAGTCATGGCAACTGCATCAAAAGAAGACCACTGGATTCTATTTCAAATAAGTCCGTGTTTCTCATTACATCTGTGGTGTATTGCAGGACTGAAATCTGTAGCTTTTCAACATAATATGTGTCTAGATCAAACAGTATTAAATAATCATTAAAATCTGCTTTGTCCTTCTTGAAGAGCTGCTCATAGCCTCACATCGTGCTGTGTGTATTAATGGAACTTTGGATATAATATAAAATGTGAATTGCAACTGTCTTGGGTGGTAGACAGTTTACTAAAGTATTATCCAGAACACATGCTATCTGATTTACTAACTTATTATCCATTAAAAAAATCCCTGGGTAAATAAATGTGTAACTAAAAGAATTGTTACTCTGTATAATCAGATGAATAGATACAAACAGGGAAGATTGCTGTCATTATGTTGTATATTGTGCTAAACAGATGCACATGGTTTTTTCAAATAGTGTGCTATATCAAACCACTTCCTTCCGTCTAGGCTTTGCTTTTATCAATAAGAGGTTTCATATTTCAAATCAATCGGTGTTTTCTGAGGAGGCCATTCCTCCCCCCTCCTCCTTCTCTCGCTCTCCTGGCTTTCCCCCCCTGCCCCAGCCAACAGGCTTGGCACAGACAGGAAATGACTGGAAACAGCGGATCTATAATGTGCTGTTAGTGTTGGGTCTGCCCTCAGCCACAAGGAGCGAATCATGCCCCAGAACATGTCAGAAACTCAGCACAAATCAGAGTGAGTGGAAACCGAGTCCCTGCAAGTTTCCCAGTTGCCCCAGATAACTGCTGTGACAGTAATGAGCTAAGCTGCATCAAGACTATCTGTAGTTTGGATTCTTCGGTAGACGACAGTGGTGGAGAGCACGCACCTACCCATCCCATTGCCACTCTCCCAAGGCACACGTATCTTAGGTGATTGGTAGGATTGGCAAGGCAGTGATCCTGGGCAGAGACAGGAACTGGCACTTGCCCTCATTCCATCCCATCCATCCATCCACACAAGAAACCTTCTTAGGTACCCAGTGCATCAGGCAGCATGCTAGGAATGGAGGTGAAAGACCCTCACAGACTCGCTAGCAAGTCTACTTGTACCAAGTAGAATATGGGATAATAAACAAGATGCCCAATTATGAGATGCCTCTGGAGCACCGAGAAGGAGCACTTGACCCAAAATGAGGCCCAGCTCCTGCCCTAAGAGTTGGGATCAGAGAAGGAGGGAACCCCTGAACTGAAAGAGATGGAGATGTCAGGATAAATTCCAGAGCTTGATTTGGCAAAATGTGTAAAGAATGGTGGGGCTTCCCTGGTGGTTCAGCAGTAAAGAATCTGCCTGTGATGCAGAAGATGCAGGAGATCCAAGTTCAATTCCTGGGTGGGGAAGATCCCCTGGAGGAGGGCATGGCAACCCACTCCAGTATTCTTGCCTGGAGAATCCCATGGACAGAGGAGTTTGGCAGGTTACAAGCCATAGGGTCGCAAAGAGTCAGACATGACTGAAGCGACTGAGCACACACCCACCCACGCATGTAAAGAGTGGCAGTGTTTATTAAGATAAACAATTAAGGAGGATATGGTGTCTGTTGTGTTTTCAGCTCCTCTACGGAAAACTGTCCTACCAAACACTCTATTTCAAACCACCTTTATTCAGATATAATTCGCTTACTATGCAGTTTACCCATTTAAATGCATGTCAAACGGTGGCTAGATTTATCATGATAATCATTTGGAAATGTACAGAAATATTGAATCACTATTTTGTGTACCAGGAACACTAACATAGTGTTATAGGTAAATTAAAATTAAAATACAAACTCTGAGAAAAAGAGATCAGATTTGGCTACCAGAGGAAGAGGTTAGGAGAAGGGTGAATTGGATGAAGGCAATCAAAATGTACAAACTTCCAGTTATAAGATAAATAAGTAATAAGTATGAGGGATATAATATACAATATGCTAAATATAATTAACACTGCTGTATGCTATATATAAAAGTCACTAAGTCATGAAATTAAAAGATGCTTACTCCTTGGAAGGAAAGTTATGACCAACCTAGATAGCATATTCAAAAGCAGAGACATTACTTTGCCAACAAAGGTCCATCTAGTCAAGGCTATGGTTTTTCCAGTGGTCATGTATGGATGTGAGAGTTGGACTGTGAAGAAAGCTGAGTGCCGAAGAATTGATGCTTTTGAATTGTAGTGTTGGAGAAGACTCTTGAGAGTCCCTTGGACTGCAAGGAGATCCAACCAGTCCATTCTAAAGGAGATCAGTCCTGGGTGTTCTTTGGCAGGAATGATGCTAAAGCTGAAACTCCAGTACTTTGGCCACCTCATGTGAAGAGTTGACTCATTGGAAAAGACTCTGATGCTGAGAGGGATTGGGGGCAGGAGGAGAAGGGGACGACAGAGGATGAGATGGCTGGATGGCATCACCGGCTCAATGAACATGAGTTTGAGTGAACTCTGGGAGATGGTGATGGACAGGGAGGCCTGGCATGCTGCGATTCATGGGGTCGCAAAGAGTCAGACATGACTGAGCAACTGAACTGAACTGAACTGAAGAGTATATCATGAGTTCTCATCATAAGGAAAAAAGATTTATTTTCTATTTATTTTATATCTATATGAGATGATGAATGTTCATTGAGGGCGGGGGGGGGAAGAAAAAGGACACATGGACTTCCTTGGCGGTCCAGTGGTTAAGAATCCACCTGCCAATGAAGGGGACACAGGTTCAATCCCTGGTCCAGGAAGATTCCACAGGTTATGTGCCACAACTGCTGAAGCTGGGGCTACCTAGAGCCCGTGCTCCATAATAAGAGAAGCCCCCCACAGCACAACTAGAGAGGAGCCCCCATGCCGCAACCCAGCACAGCCAAAAATAAGTAAATAAAAAATGCTTAAAAAGGATCATAAACAACTACCATAAAGGTGTTAAAAGAAATCTTTGAGCTAAAAAGAAGTAATATATATATAAATAAAGTGTACACTTCAATGGCTTTTAGTGCTTTCACAGAATTTTGTAATCATCACCACAATCTCTTTTAAAACATTTTTATCACCCCAGAAGAAACACCACACCCCTTAGCTGTCATCTTCCCATTCCCTAACCACCCCCAGTGCTAGGCAAGCACTCATCTGCTTTCTGTCTCTACAGATTTGTCTGTTTTTGGACATTTCATATAAGTGCATTCATACAACAGGTGATTCTTTATGACTGCCCTTTTCACTTAGTATAAGAGATTTGGGTTGTAGAAACAGACATGAAGAAAGGCAACCCAGGAGTCCTACCCTTGACCACAGCTGATGGATCAGATCTGACCCAAGTGTCTCCTGCATTGCAGGTGGATTCTTTGGCAGCTGAGCCACAAGGGAAGCCCAAGAATACTGGAGCGGGTAGCCTATCCCTTCTCCAGCGGACCGTCCCAACCCAGGAATCGAACTGGGGTCTCCTGCATTGCAGGCAGATTCTTAACCAGCTAAGCAATCGAAGAAGCCCCATCCATATATGCTGGGAGTCTTTATGTGCTTGGCAATCAGATTCTCTCCAACCTGAACTGTAAAAATACTGAGACAATGATTCAGTGGTGGCAACACTCAGGGGGAGGAACTTCCCCGGTGGTCCAGTGGTTAAGAATCTGCCTAGCAACGCAGGAGATGCAGGTTTGATTCCTGGTTGGGAAACCATGCACTGCAAAGAAGACTCCATGCAGCTAAAAAAAAAAATTTTTTTTTAATCAAGGGGAGCTAAAGATGCCAGAATGCACAGTGATTCCATGAGCTAGAACTGGGCCATGAGGGATCAAGGCAAGGTGAGAAAAATGAAAGTGAACATTGTTAATCGCTCAGTCATATCCGACTCTTTGGGACCCCATGGCTCCTCTGTCCAAGAGATTTTCCAGGCAAGAATACTGGAGTGGGTAACCATTCCCTTCTTCAGGCGATCTTCCTGACCCAGGGATCAAACCCGGGTCTCCTGCATTGCAGGCAGATTCTTTACCCTCTGAATCACCAAGGAAACCACAGGGTGATAAACTGGAAAGTAAACTGAAGCGATGAAGTACAAAGAAAAAGATGCTCAGCCTGTAGGGTGGACCAGCCACTCAGTAACAAGTACCAAGTCCAGGAGACCCTGAAGGAAAGCTGAGTAAGCTTAGCAATGGGGCCCAGACGAAAAGCATCCCAGCTCCCGCTGTTTACCTCCCAGAGCTGCTCTGGGAGTCTGCTTTTCCTGATCCACTGTGCTTTCTCTTCCCCCAAAGCCTGGTTTTGGCTTTGATTTTTTCAGCTTTAACAGGTTCTCTCACATATGTGTTTTTTTTTTTTTTCCCAGTAAAACCTTCACTACCTGAAATGATACCAATAAGATTAAAACAAAAAGCAGCTAAGTGGGATGAGGGAATACTTAACTCAGTGGAAGATGTATGAGGTGTGTGGCTCCAAGATGAGTAGGTGCTGCGGATATAACTGCCTGCAGGAAGGGAGTCAGGGCTATGAAAGGAAATTGAGAGTTAACAACGTAGAGGGGACTCTGAGATACAGAATCCTGAAGGTGAACAGAGAAAGAGAAGCCTAAAAAGCAAATAAGAAGGGGCAGCTGGAGAGATGGGTGAAGGATCAGAGATGGTGTTTAGGGACCAAAGTCACAACTCTGGTGTCATTATGCTCCAACACAGATGCCAGCAACCTTTGCAATATGGTTACTTGGGTCTGCATATATTTCCTCCACCTGCTTAGAAAAGCAAAATGACTTCCTCATTCTTAGCTTTGATTTCCTTTTAACTCAATAAACCTTTACTGAGAATCACCTTATACAAAGGACTATACTGTAGGGACCAGGCACATGACGGGTGGGGGTGGGGGTGATTAGGCCCCTAGACTCAAGGGAAAGGAGAGAAAGACCTAGGGTTTATTGTGAGTTATCTGTGGGTCAGGCTGGCACCGTGCAGATTATCAGATTTAAACCTCTCAGCAACCAATGCAGAAACTGATCATTGGCTAAAAACAGACAAAACATGGCTTTCAATCCTAGCAGCATCAGTTAGTGACTGTGAACCCTTGCTCTAAGCTCCACTGTAGAACAGGGTAAGAATGTATGCCTCGGGAATTCCCTGGAGGTCCAATGGTTGGGACTCCGTGCTCTCACTGCCAAGGGGCCAGGTTCAATAGTCAGGATGCCACAGGCCCAGGCATGCCCAAAAAACAAACAAAAAAAGAATATATGCTTCTCCAGCTATCATAAGTATTAAATGAATGCTCTAGACTGAATGTTTAGTGAAAGTATTAGTCGCTCAGTCATATCTGACTCTTTGCGACCCCATGGACTGAAGCTGCCAGGCTTCTTTGTCCATGGAATTCTCCAGGCAAGAATACTGAAGTGGGTTGCCATTCCCTTCTCCTGGGGATTTCCCAACCCAGTGAAGAAACCAGGTCTCCAGCACTGCAGGAAGATTCTTTGCCATCTGCGTCACCAGGGAAGCCCAGACTGAAAGTTTGTTTCCCCCTCTAAATTCACACGTTAAAGCCTAACTTCCAATACGATGGTATTTGGAAATGGGGCCTTTCATGCTATTAGGTCATGAGGGTGGAGCCTCATGAACAGGCTTCTTCTTGTCATTAAGATGCTAAGTCGTGTCCGACTCTTTTGCGAACCCATGGACTGTAGCCACCAGGTTCCTCTGACCATGGGATTTCCCATGGACAAGAATACTGGAGTGGGTTGCCATTTCCTTCCCTAGGGGATCTTACCAACACAGGGATGGAACCTAAGTCTCCTGCATTGGCAGGTGGATTCTTTACCACTGAGCCACAAGGGAAGCCCCATAAAGCAGATTAGTGCCCTTTAAAAGGGACCCCAGACAGCTCTCTTCCCCCTTGCACCGTGTGAGCACGCAGCGAGAAGGCAGCCTTTACAAACCAGGAAACATCCTCTCACCAGACACTGAACCTGCTAGTGCCTTGATCTTGGACTTCCCAGCCTCCAGAACTATGAGGAATGAACGTTTGTTGTTGACACACCAAGCTGGTATTAGCAGGGTATTAGCAAGTCTCTGGCGTGAGCAGCCCAAGTGGACTAAGACAACAAGGGAAATTATGTACAGTTCCTCGCACACAGGGAGCACTGAATCCCCATCATCACCGCTGTCCACTTGTATGTGATGGGCAGACTGACTTTCAGCCCCAGGTTTCCAGACTGAACGCTTGCCCTCTACATCTCATGACAGGCTCTGGCGATAAGAGACATACCTGCCAATAACCACAGTACAAGGCGAAACACAGCAAGGGCGGGTCAGAGGGACACGATTCCAGGCCTGCCACCTCTTCCTTCCTCTTGGCGCCAATCACCTGGATGTTCCACAGCTCAGCTGACACTGTGCGTGGAAACATTCTGTGGACGCTAAAGCCGTGGTGCGTGGACTCTCCTGGCAATTCAGCAGTTAAGACTGTCTTCTCAGTGCAGGGGGCCCAGGTTCGATTCCTGGTCTGGGAACTAGATCCCACATGCTGCAACTAAGAGTTCTCATCACACGACTGGAAGACCCTGCATCCCACAATGAAGACCTGGAGCCGCCAAATAAAGAAAATAAAATGAAATAAAAATACACAAATAAAACTTTTGTGCAAAGGTTACAAATTGGGATATATGGGAAAGACCAGACGTGTTAGGCTTTGTGAAGGACTGCTGGATATTCCAGATCTATTTTTCATGCAAGGACACACTTGAAAGAGACCCCACTGTAAAGGCTCATCAGCCCCCACCGCAATTAGGCAATAACTTTGCAGCAGGGAACACCTAAGTTGGGTTCCAGAATAGTGGGGGGTAGCGGCTCCAGAAGGTGGGCAACGATGCCAGGAGGGGAGCCATGAGAAAGGCAGAGACAGGCACCCACGACCATGTCACTAATTTCCTTGAGGGGCTTTCTGAAGAGGCCCAGACCCCACAGCTCCACAAATCCTCTTCTGGGCCACCTGGGGTGGTGGTGCCATCTGTGGCTTCATCAAACTGACTGAAACCCTCATAATTAGCCACAAACTAGTAAAACAGAAAGCCAGGGAAAAGACCACATCAGTGGAAGTTGCCTTAGGAGAGTGAATTCAGACCACCCAGAAAGGCACTTAATTCTTTGGAGTTCAACAAGTCTTAGAGTACAACATTATCAACAACCAATGGTGAGAAGTAAACCCCAAATCAGACTCTCCAATTCTGAAACTAACAAAAACCCACTGAAACAACGAGAGTAGACATAACAGATAGTTATGAGCACTTAACACACAACATAACCATTGGCTCTAAAACATGGTTTAATACTCTGAGGTGCAGAGACCTGTTGTCTGAAGGATTCCCTAGATTCTGCTGTGATGCGCTGTGATTGGCTGAGTGGTGTTTATAGAAGTACCACAGGCAAGGAAAAGAGTGTTAGGGTGTAGCCCCTGCTCTCATGAGGCTTACATCCTACTTAGGAATTCACAGAAAATCACAGCAACAAGGCAGGATGTAATAAGCGCCAAGCTGTGTGATCCAACTGTAACAGTTTAGCAACTGGCAGCTATCAGCGAAGGACGCACATATGAGCAAAGTCTCCAGAGACCAGCCTGAACTCGAGCCAGAGCTTAGAAGAGAAGACTTTCCACTTGGTAAGAATCAGCGCCTGGCACAGAGTAGGTGCTTAATCAATACCTGCTGGACTTGTTCAACACTGCTGATCAAGGATTTGTAGATGGGCATGCGCAAGATGGATGTCCAATAACATACCACAAACCCCATGTTTCCCTACCTGGCTTCTGATACACCTCATCTACATTCCCAAGGAAAGGAATCCAAGCTAATACCATTTCTACTTCTAAGTGAAGGAGAAGCAGGGACTAGGGGAAAGAGCAGAAATGCATTTCTAGCCCAGAGACCCTGATACTGCAATCACTGTTCCTTCAGCTCTTTTAGCAAAACTTTCCGCTGTATGTTTTCCAACTTACACTGTTTCATTAACACCAGTCCCTAACCACCAGCAGCAGGCATTCTAGTTCGTGCTGTTGCTCAGAGGAGCCTGTATGTCCTTGCAACCTGTGGAATCACTGCTAAGATTCCAGATAAATGTCCTGAACAAATAAAATTCATTCATTATGTGAATTAAATCAAAATATAACCCTTGCAGTTTTGCACATGGAAAGTAAAGAGAACAATGCATGCAAGCTATTCCACAGGTTAAGCAAAGCAGATAAACACACAGAAGCAGCCACAGGACTAGTGTGGTTTATAAACCAAATACAGAGAGAGAGGAATATTGCCTCTTACTGTTGTATGGCTTTTGTCAATCTTGTCTGTTCACAGACAAAAGTGCATAACTCTTTCCACATAAACATGTGATCAGTTTCCACAGGTTTTAGGAGCTCTGAATGTATCTGAATGTCCAGGATTCACATCGCCTCTGGGACCATATGCGTGTGTAGAAATGAAGAAATCATCACTTTACAGAAGAGGAAACTGAGACCCAGAGAGGCTAAGATGACTCATGGAAAATCACAACAGTTAGGTTCAAAGCCAACCTGCAGAAACACACGTTTCTTCACCCCTAGAACGTGGCTCTTTTATCCATACTCAGCATTTCTCAAAGTATGCTCCACAGAACACAAGGGCCTGCGTTATAGGTACTCTCTGGAGCAAGGAAAAAATATTTCATGGTCAGATCAATTAAGTTGGGCTAAAGAAAATTAAGTGGATTTTTTCACTTGTTCATCTGAACTTGGAACAAACTGTCTTGTCAGGAGAGGTCGTGGAGAGGGGAACGCATGGATGGTGGTACAGCCTTTCTCATACTCATACAGGCAGAAGATTTTTGTCCCCCTAATACCCAGAAACTCCCTAGGGACAGCAGTGTTCCACAGGACACAGCTTGGAACAAGGTGCTGGAGTCGGGCTGCTTCTCAGATATTTCCTGGGCTGGAATGGTTTTTATATTACCTGTCTGTGTTTAGTGGGGTTGCCGTCCTCTCTCTGCAGAACCTTCTACAACAAGCACCAAAGACATGATACCTGGAGACTTTTGTACAGCTGAAGGCTTCTTTGTACCTTCTGCCTAAAAAAAGCGAGAGCAGCAGGGTCCCAGCGGTGACCCAGAGCTGATGGATGGCCTCCAGAAATCCAGTTCACCCCAACCACTGGCAGTTTGCCCAACCCGGAAGACTACACCTGCAAAATGTGTCCTGTCACATCGCGGTCCTGGCCCCGAGAAACAGAGTTGTGCCCAGGGGCAGAGGAAGAGAAAGAAGGAGGAAGAGGCTTTTTCTCTGCTGTCTTTGGAAGGCTTTGGTCACTTGCTCTTAAAATGCCTGTTTTAGCTCTGTTGCTAGAAAGGCATTAACTGCTCTCCTCATCCAGGGGCCGTGCGAGGGTAGACCCCTGTTTCTGGTTAAGGGACGTCACCGTGGGTGTTGTATACCGACCTCTGCGGTCACACAGTGCTCAACTCCTAGGAAAGATCTAGGTAGACTCGGTGAGAAGTCCCGGAACACCGACGGGTTTCCGGAGCTAGAGCTCCCCCTGCTGGCAGTCAGGGCGTTTCGTAACGCCGCTCGGAATTCTTTCTTTCCTGTGAGTGCGGAAGCCCTGATTGAGGAGGGAGCTTTCAGTCAGCCACTTCTCTGCTCCTGTAGTGGCTTCTCCCAAGGACTTGAGCTGACGTCGGTGTTCAGCCATTTGTGATTCTTCCTTCCCCTCGGCTATCTCCCTTTTTCTGAAAATGCTCCAGTTTGCCCAGCCCGGATCGAACTGGACTCTTCCGAACTGGGAATTTAGGTTTGGAGAATTTCTCGAATTGAAACAAGGTCCTTGTAGGACACATTTCTCACTAGTAAGATTACATTTTCAAATATCAGACGCTTTGCATTGACCATCTAGACGGAAGAAGGAAAGAGAAAGGGAGGGAGGGAGGGAGGCAAGACGAGAAAGAAAAAACAGACCTGCTTTACTATCATGGGGAAAAGACATGTCTCAAAAAAATGTTTCCCTTAATTGGGATCCGGGGGGTGAAGGGTGAAAACATACCTCAAGAAAGTTGCCCTTAGGAGTGAAGTCTACTGTACAAACGTTGGGAATCCGGTTTCACTCTGCTCTGATTGCTAAGCCTTCGCTTGCTATACGACCCCGTGGTTTCTGTCGAGTAAAAGAATGAACAGTAAACCTTCCCTCATTTCTAACTTCATCTTCAGACATCAGGCTCTCCAGGATCCCTGGTGGCTGAGAAACTTGCTGTCCCTGTTTGGGGAATGCATCCTAGATAAAGCTTTCATCGATGCCATCCTATTTTAAGTTGAGAACTATTTTTATTTTTCAGATAGAAAGATGAAGGGAAGGAATAGAACTGAGACAGTCTGAAATGGATCTCTGGTTTTATGATGCAGGATAGGGGTAAGGGTTTCTGCTGGCTCTTTTTTTTTCACTCAGACAATGGCTCATTAGGATCCACTGGCACAGAATTTGGAGGCTCCTTACAACCTAAGAATTAGAGAGGATATGTGCTGTTTCCTTCCTCTAAAAGTAGAATGGCGCCCATTTGCAAGCTCACTGAAAATAAGAAATGGAAAGACACCAAATGCAAAAATCGAAATAAAGGCATAGCTCCTTCAACCCACTGAATAATTATTCAGATTTATAAAAATGAATAATAAGGGAGCAAATCTTCATTTTACAGAAGGATGCACCATGGGATTTCTTTACATTTCAAGTTCCCCTGATGCATAAAACATATGATTAGATTTACAAAACTTGATTTACACAGTTTTTTAGGAAAACATCTTTGCGGAAAGATTAGGTGTGATTAGATGCAAGAGCTCTTCTCTCAGGAGGGAAAACAAATGAGCTTAGCTAACAGGAGATGGCAGAGTTAACGACCAAAAACTCTTCATGCCATTTGGGAGGGCTGATTTCAATTCCGTGGCATTCTTAGAGATTTCTTAGGCAACTCCGAATGACTGCTTACAGAGATGAGAATAGAGCTCCTCTACTCGCCTGCCCCACACACTCGGTGGGGCTCAGTCTTTTCTGAACTCATGTGTTCTAGAAAAGTCTGAGCATGGCAGGTGAGAAATCGTGGTGTGGGGCCCTCTGTGAGGCAAAACACTGTTAGGAAAGAGAGACACAGAGAAACAGACCGAAGCCCCATGTGTTACTGAGAGCGTTTGGCTGAAGCGAAAAGAAGTGTGTTATTCTAAATGAATCGATTTGTTCCAGGGAGGTCCTAGAAGACTCTCAGGGCCTGCAGAATACAGCTGGATTTTCCAGTTTCAACTTCCATTATTTCCAAAGACCTGTGTTCCCACGAAGTTCAGCCATGTACCAGGCACACAGTGTGGCCAGATAGTGACATGCAGGCTAAGCTCTCATCTAGTTTCCTGATGGTCAGAACCTACATCACTTTTAGATTCAGGAAAACTGGCCATTCTAACCTTAAAGGAAAACCAAGATTCAATTCACATACTCTCTTTCCCGATAAAGAAATACTACCATGATCCATTGTGAAGTATCTAGGAATTTCTGTCACACTGTGGTCCAATCCCTGATCTGGCTTTAGCCTTCTGATCTGAGGAGCCATGAGAATCAATATCCGAGTTCCTCTCAACAGCTGCACTTTAGGATGGTTAGGAAAGGGAATGTTCTTTCTCTCTTCTCTCTCTTGGACTCAAAACCACAATAACACTGAAAACCAGTGCAGACGTCCACTTCATTAGCTTCCATCATGCTACAGTATTTGTTTATGATTTTATGCCTGTTCTGATAATGTAGCACATTTACTGCTCATGAATATTTGATACTGAATTAAACCATTTGTCACTCGGTTATATAAAGAACACAATTCAGTTCACAGCAAACCATTTGAAAGAGAACTCATTATTATGATATCACAATTTTATTTTATTTTATTGGAGTGTTTTGATTGTTAAATAGACAATACATGTCTTTCTCTCTCTTTTAATTTTTCTTGTCTAAAAGATGAAACCCTGCCTTTTACTTTGCAAACTACATTACTTGATTTCCTTTAAATAAAGTCATTTTCTATAATATTAAATTGTTTAATTTGGGACAAATGGAATAATAATGTTTTGCTACAAGACAGAGTTTCAAAAAAGAGAGGGAACGTTTGCCTCTCCCCACTTAAAAAAAAAAAAAAAAGGCCGTGTTAGTATCTCATAACAATTCAGCTAAAAGAACCAGCAACAGCCTGGTTAGAATGAAGAATTTGTAACTGTATTCTGTGCACATTGTTTTAATGATACAGAGTCATTTAGGCGTGCACAGACACATTATACATCTTGGGTCATTATCAATATGACTGCCACGACAGAATCACTGGCTTGTGCATCTGATCAGGGCACCTACTGGGAGCAAGGATGACAACAACTAGT
The DNA here is from genome assembly GCF_055505025.1 of Bos grunniens. Lineage (NCBI taxonomy): Eukaryota > Metazoa > Chordata > Mammalia > Artiodactyla > Bovidae > Bos > Bos grunniens. The sequence goes on along the minus strand of NC_141166.1, from coordinate 113,600,503 downwards.
GTTTTCCTGGGCGAGCAGGACAGGTCGTGAATTCTTGCCTGCCCCGCCCCATTTGGAAGCAGCTTCTCACCAGAGTTCCAGAGCTGACCTAGATGCACGGATCAAAGACTGCCTCAGGGGGGACTGACCCTGCATGCCCCGTTCCCTCAGCTAGACGTTGCTCCTGAGAGTGACTAGGCAGCCCATTCGACAGTCTGAGAGCCCATCATTGTGAGCGGACACCATCAGCAGTTAGTAAATACACAGAGATGCTCAGAGGAAGAGGTCCATAAACACACAGAGATGGGAAATTGTTCATGAAAGTGGCAAAGTGTTTGTGTTCTATATGGTCATTGATTTCACTTAACATGGCTATTCTCTTGTTTGATTTTTTTTCTTTTCCCTTTAATTTGACCAAAGCAAAGCAGGAAATGGCTCTATAGCTTAAAAAAAAAAATAGCCAATAAAACAAATTAAACTTCATAAGCCACTCTTTGAAATCATAAAGATCTTCTATTTTCAATAATTGATAAGATCTAGCCATGTAAGAAATTTGTTTTAGAGAAACAGGTTTCAATATACCATATCAGTTGCAACCATCCACAAATATTTTCCTTTTTATATTTTCCTCCCTATAAGAATATTTTTTCAGCTTCTTTTCCCAAAAAACAAATTGCTTTTTAATGGTCCGGGGTAATTCTACATGCCCAATATTTGCTGATTCATGTTCTAATATCAAACTTTTCTTTTCATCCAAATGCTTCACTGGGTGTAAAATTTAGATAAAACCATAGTCAGATACAACTAGGACAAATAGACCCCTGCATGCTAACTGACTGTTAGCATGACACCAAAAATATTTAGAATTCCTCTGTTTTTTATTACCTTTGATGAGTCTACTGTATGATAGTCTTCAAAAACTTCCAAAAACTCAAAAGCTACATCTGATATTACTTCTAGAATAGCAAGTTGCTCTCTGTAACTTTCTAAAGATACAATCAGTCCTCTGTATCCTTGGGTTCCACATCCAGGGATCCAAGCAACAGAAGACTGACAATACTTTGGGGAAAAAATTCCAGAAAGTTCCCAAAAGCAAAATTTGAGTTTGCTACATACCAGCAACTATTGACATGGCATTTACGCTGTATTTACAAGTATTTACATAGCATTTACATTGTATTAGCTATTACAAGTAATCTAGAGATGATTTAAAGTATATGGGAGGATGTGCATGGGTTATATGCAAATACTACAGCATTTTATATGAGACTTGTGCATCCAAGGGTTTTGGTATCCATAGGGGTTCTGGAAATGATCCCCCGTGGGTACAGAGCATTGACTATAAAGGAAAGACAATACTAGTCAAATTATGCTCCCCCTTCAGTAATCTGTTTTACGTCAAACGTTACTGCACATGTGTTTGTGGTGATTCTTCCTCTCGATTAACTTTCTTTAGCAATCTCCTCTGTGCATCTGCATTGATCAAATATAATGCCCAGACCATCACAATTTATGTTTTCGTGTTAGTTTCCCCTTGTTGACCAAAGGCAATGAAATCTAAGGTAGATTTTGTTTTTTAAAAGGCGAGCAACAACAAAAGCTAAAGCCACATAGCTGGTTAAACGAAATGAAATGTTGCCACCATGGATTGCATTTTTTGTTTGGTTGGTTGGTCATCCTAGATCATCTGAGGACCCAGTGTCCTTGGCTGTAAACTGAGGACACTGGATTACATGGTATCTAGGTTTCTTGAAATTCCGTTTCAACTTAGGGACTGGTTTAGAGAACAAAGCTTGGCTTTTTAGGGTAAAATCATTTAGGCTAATTCATGTGCAGTCTCGTCAGCCACCTGGTGTCATGGTCAGATTACCTGGTGTATATTGCTGACCTTAGAAAACTTGGGGGCAGGACTCCATTCTCTGGGTTTTGATGTTGTTGTTGTTGCTTGGTTTTGGTTGTTGACTTTTTTTTTGGCGGCGGGGGAGGGATTCACTCAAGTAACTTGATGTATTTCCTTGGACTTAGTTCTCTTTCTCTGTTTCTCTAACACACAGTCTCCCTCTCCTTTCCTTCCAGTTCCCCAATTCCCCTTTCTAGTTTGCTTGCCTCCCTTCTTCTCCCCAGTCCTCACAAGAGTTTCCTTTTCTGACTTTCTGCTTATTCACCATTTCTCTCAACTATTGTTTCTAAATCACTTTAGATCCAGGGCCTCCTGAAAGTTTCCAGGTTTGCCTTGGTACTCCTTGGGGTTAAAGGGTCCCACAACCTGTCATGGGAACAGGAGGCTGCCTAGGGTAGAAAAGGGAAAGTTAGATTTTATTTTTAAAATGTGAAAAGGAAGAGGAAGAAGATCAAGAATAGACAACAAGATTTAATGGTGATGTGGGTTCTCTAGGGGCTCAGACAGAGCCAAGGGGGCCTTCACAAGATAAAGATCAGCCCAAGGAGAAGGAATCATTCTATCTCCCACTTGAGTTGAGTTGAGTTACTGACTAGGGTCTGACTCTTTGCAACCCCATGGACTGCAGCACACCAGGCTTTCCTGTCCATTACCAACTCCCGGAGCTTGTTCAAACTCATGTCCATTGAGTTGATGATGCCATCCAACCATCTCATCCTCTGTTGTCCCCTTCTCCTCCTGCCTTCAATCTTTCCCAGCATCAGGGTCTTTTCCAATGAGTCAGTTCTTCTTATCAGGTGGCCAAAGTATTGGAGCTTCAGTTTCAGCATCAGTCCTTCCAATGAACATTCAGGACTGATTTCCTTTAGGATTGACTGGTTTGATCTCCTTGCAGTCCAAGGGACTCTCAAGAATCTTCTCCAACACCACAGTTCAAAAGCATCAATTCTTCGGCATTCAGTTCTCTAGCCTTTCCCTTCTCCAGGGGATCTTCCCAACCCAGGGATCGAACCTAGGTCTCCCACATTGCAGGCAGATTCTTTACCAGCTGAGCCACAAGGGAAGCCCAAGAATACTGGAGTGGGTAGCCTATCCCTTCTCCAGTGGATCTTCCCGACCCAGGAATCGAAGCAGGGTCTCCTGCATTGCAGGCAGATTCTTTACCATTTGAGATATCAGGGAAGTCCCTCTCTCCCAGAAGTCTCCTAAATGTGGCAAGACCCAGACCTGTATCTGGCCTCCTCTGTGGGCAGGTGAGGGACTTTCCCAATGCTATCACCAAATTAGTGGTAAGAAGTCACCAAATTAGTGACTGGCATAACCTGAGCACGTCATTCTCACTGACCAACAAAGATGAATCTTATCATTCATCGTAGCCCCTCCACTGCTGTGAGAAAACACACCACCGCAGCCACTCACCCAGTCATTCTTGAAAAGAACAGTTTTCAGTGAAATGTAAACCACTCAGAAACCAAAGGCTAATCACACGAGGATTCAAGTTGCTTTAAGTCTCAGGACAAAGTATGGCATTTAAAAAACATAGTGAAGTTGGTCATCAAAGTGAAGTGAAAGTTGCTCAGAGTACTGAAGTGGGTAGCCTATCCCTTCTCCAGTGGAACTTCCCAACTCAGGAATCAAACCAGGGTCTCCTGCACTGCAGGCTACCCACTCCAGTACTCTTGGGCTTCCCTTGTGGCTCAGCTGGTAAAGAATCCGCCTGCAATATGGGAGACCTGGGTTCGATCCCTGAGTTGGGAAGATCCCCTGGAGAAGGGAGTGGGTAGCCTTTCCCTTGGTCATCAAAGGAAGGATATAATAGTAGAGAGCAGTACCCGCAGAGCAGAAAGAAGCATTTTCTAAAAAATCAGAAAGCTCTCCACTCCCATTGTTATTACTGGTATTCGATATTGACCGTGTTTTCTACTCACACCCAAATGTGGACAGAAAGTGCTATTTTCTACCCTGTCAGTGCATACATGGCTGACAGTGTGCAGAGCCCAGCCTTTCCTCTCCATCCCTGGTGGCACCTGGCCTTTCAGAGGCATTTTTAGAGCCTGTCTTGATTCGCTGGGTAGCCTCTATCATGAACTCCAAAAGCCAGAGCTTATGTATGTAGGAAGCTTGAGTGGGAAGAATCGGTGGCAGAGATCCTTGTCTTGGCTGGGGCATATAGAGACCCAGGCTCGTCAGAACCCTCTTCTTGAGATTCATGCTACTTGAAAACTTCCCAGAGCTCTCAGCAACTCTTGATCAACCACATGCATTAAGTATTATTCAGGGACCCACTCCAGTCCCAGACCCTGAGGATTTGCAGAGGGACAAGCCTGGCCCAAAGCTGAGCTCCTACAGCAAGACCATGAGATCCAGAACCACCTCTGCTCCCACCTGCCTGGTTTGCCATGGGAGGGGGACTCCCCCAGGAGAACCCTGAGGGGCTGGGAATGTTGTAAGAATGCTGGGTCAGTGAGGAGAAAAGTAACTGCTTCCTGCAGGTGCCATGTGGACTTCAGCTGCCTGTCAAGGCATTTTCATCTCCAAGTGCAACTTGTTCACTGAGTAGCAACTCCCACACATTAGCTTGGGAAGCAGGTCTGCCAAAATGACCTGAAAACACTTGAAATCGGTGCCATCCCTGCAATTAATGAGGGGTGGAACATCTCCAGGGGTCAATTTCCTATTTGGATACACTCAAGTTCATCCAGTTTGTTTCAGAATCATAATAAAGGTCCTCAGTGAATCCAATATACAAACCCCTCTTCCTGGGGCTATGCCTGATGTAGATCCCACTCTGGATTTCATGGAGAGGGGAGATCTACCTAATTCCTTTTTGCTTCATGGGACACTGTGTCTTCTCATGCAGGCTATCAATGGTCCAGGGCTTCCCTGATAGCTCAGCTGGTAAAGAATCCGCCTGCAATGAGGGAAACCTGGGTTTGATCCCTGGGTCAGGAAGATCCCATGGAGAAGGGAATGGCTACCCACTTCAGCATTCTGGCCTGGAGAATTCCACGGACTGTATAGTCCATGGGGTAGCAAAGAGTCATCAATGGTCCTCGTGAAGCAACTAGAGAAAACGCACAAAAGAAAAGGCACGTAATAGTTCAGATTTCTCTTAAGAGTTCTCTTCAAGCTGTTGGCAACACTGGTTAGAGAACTTATGCTAAAATTTTTTCAGACGCCTCTGGAGTTCAGATGAGCTCACCTTAAAATAAACAAGCCTCATCAATTGTGCCAGTTGAGGTTTTCTTTGCAATTTAGCTACCTTGTGTGTTTTTATGGCAACCTCCCTCCCACCCCCACCCCACCATTTATCACGTCATCTTATCACAGTCTCTTTCTCAGAGACGCAAATAGCACACTAATGTTTCCTTTTGTGAGGGTGAGTTGTCAATCTCTTCAGAAAGGGAACAACTACAGGCAGCTCTTTCTTTTGATAATCTTCCTGACACTTGCCTGAGCCCGACTGATCCATCACAGAGAGCCTAGCTCCGTGGAGAGGCGCATGCTGACAGTCAATCAGTATGGGTGTCAGTTTGTGTCCATCAAGAAAATACGTAAAATGAACCACTGTGTACTTTGCGCTAGTAAATAGGCTTTCTTTTCTCCTAAATCTTGTCTGTTTTTCATTGGCTGACAGTATAAATACAACACACAGAACTCTGCCCTTTTAACATGCAAGTCTGAAAGCCATCCTCTTGGTGCAGTTTTCAGCTTATTGGTGTACTGTTATTTTCCGTGACGAAGGAGCGGGAGCATGAACATGAACACTCAAAATGCCATATGTTGGGCTCAAGAGCACCTTGTTAGACTCAGGAATGCGGGACTTGGTGTGAAATTGCTATTGCATTGCATCACCAACCATAAACCTTCCAGTCACCAGAAACCCTCTCAGAGACCATAGTCGTCAGTTTGTAAATGTAGAGCAATTTAGAGAACTTGTAGGAGGAGGCTAGGAATATGGAACTATAAAAATATAATGTAGTCATTTTTCTGAAGGAGTCTGATACATCAGCCTCGGTGAAGCCCAAAACTTTCTCTTGGAAACTTTTTTTCCCCATCTGATGTGGGGTTGAGGGGCAAAAGAGAAGGTATGGTGGGAGGAAGGAGTTGGGACAAGGCTGTGATGGAAAAAGGAAAAATAGATTTTATATTTACATTGGTGTACTGGGTAGGCAGGTCGGTCACTGGCTGTAGGTGGCCCTATTCCTTCCTTTCTGGGAATAAAAATGGATAAAAACCATCACCAACCGACCGCCAACTGGGACTGGCTAAGATCTGTGGCTAGAATTATAACTGGACCTGTGAGACATTTAGATTCATTATATACAGTCTTTTAAATATAAAAATCTGTAGAAACCTAAATGTCCATTGATCAAAAATGATTAACAAATTATAGGGATTCATACTATGGAATCTTCTACTGCCATTCTAATGAGGTAGATCTTTTTGTTCTGCTATAGAGATGTGTCCAGTATGTGAGGAGTGAAAACAGCATTTTGCATTATGATATGAGTAGTGCAATTCCATATTTTATTTCTAAAGCTTGATACAAATGCCAACAATTAACAATGGTTAATCCTGAGGTAGTGGGATTGTGAGGCCATATTTTATTTTTTACATTTCAGATGTTTGCTTGAATTTTTTTCAAACAAGTGTTCATTTGCTGGGCTATTTCTCTTAAGCCTATAAGAAAATTTTACTTTCATTCATACATAATCTCCAAGGCACGAAGGGGTTTAGGAGAGAAATTTCATGTGCCCTCATTACCTTGGAGAAAAGGATATGTGTACTTTATACATATGTATTATGTATAAATGTGTATATTATATATAAACTAATATTTATATAGTAAATATTTATATATTTATATTTCACCCTGGGGTAAAAATTAGGATAAAAATCCATGTTTAGAAAACACCCAGGCAGACTTTCCTCTCGTTGGCTGAGAAAAAAATAAGATTTTGCTCTGCCAATGCAACTGAATTGAATTGAATTTGTTTAAAGGAAGAGAAACTGGTTCTTCTAGGCCTCCCACAAAGATCTAGGGATTCCATGACAAAGAAATAATAATCCCTGTGGCTTCTAGACTAAAAAGAATTCTGAAGCGTTGACATAAACAAACATCCTAATAAAACCCCCTTTTACTTTAAACACATATCTCTGCGAATTATTTTTCCTTGTCCTTTTGACTGAAAATAAAAGATGTCTTCAAACATAAATTAAATAACTGACCAGGAAAATGAACCCCTGAATTGAAAATTCAGGGAGCGTGCCAACCCACAGCACTGGAATTTTGTACAAGACTGTAACTCCTAATAAAAAGCATGAAGTATTACACAAAAACCCTGAGGTGGAAGCTGAGAGACCAGGGCAGTGATACTCGTGGATTAGAGCAGAAAGAAACGGACTGTGCGTATTCGTGAAGGTGCTTTCTAGTCAAGGGGAAAGGGTGATGTTTCATTCAGGATGGGATCAGAGGACTTGAGTCAGATACCTTTTTTTTTTTTTTTTGCCCCTGTCAATAGAATAATCTGTAAAGAAATGAAGTGAAATTTGATGAGAATTTTTAAATGACTTTTAAAACCTCATGACATGATGTGTGGATCCGAACACACTTTTTGTCCTCTGCTCCAAGAGTGGGCTAGACTGGGACTACTGCATGAACAATAACAGAATATACACGCACACAGGCTCCTTCAGCATGTCCACGCGAGACAAAGAACAAGAGATGGATAACATAAAAATGTAGAAGCATTTAAGAAATAGTCACACTTAACGGTAAAATAGGATTACAAAACCTTTGGAATAAGCTTGCTCGTAAATGTTAACCTAAGGGCAATTCTTAAATGTAATCAAAAGGGAACAAGGCTATATGTCCGTCAGTGGGAACGTTAGTTTACAAATTATGCTACATCTAATAACGGGATGCAGCCATGACAAATGATGGTTTAGTTTTAGATTTAATGACAAAGATAGGAAAGTGATAATTATGTAAATTATATATTTGTATATTACATAATGTAAGATTTTATTGGTATTATATAATGCTATATATTTTATTATATACAGAATTTAAAATTTTTTATTATATAAAATGAGAAGATCTGATGGCAATACCATATGAAGTGGTGGGTTCCTTTTTGTAAAAACACCTGCTATACATAAGCAAAGCTTAAAAAGTGTAATACAGAGAAAACAAAGTCTAAAAATGGGATATGTACATATGTATGTCCTCAGGAAGGGATTTCTGGAGGGATGTGGACTACGAGGGGACACAATAGTCTGCTACGGTGCAAGGAATGTTTTGATGTAGGTGGTCATGATATGGATGTATACTATTAAAAATTTTTTTTTTTGTATTGAGTCACGCATTTATGATTTGTGATTTTTGATTTTTTATCTATGTGTATTTTACATCTCAATGAAAAAAGAACACAGGACAAAGGTATTAATGATACGATCTTTGGAAAATATGTTTGATGCTGATTTTTCTTAGTCTATCTTTATATTACTTAATTTTTTTACAACAATCACATAGTTCTTTATAATCTGAAAATGATAATAAAGCACCTATCTAAAAAAAAAGCCACAGAGAGCAGGGACAGTAGGGATTTCTCAGAATCGAGGCAGAGCATGCCTCTGTCAAAGCTCATTTCTTTATTTGTGGAAGATACATATTATCCGTATCGTGTTTTCCATACATTGTACGCATTTTCCCCCCATCCCAACTAAATCGAGTTTTCACTTCATGGTTAAAAGGTGCAAGTAACATGGAGACCTCATCCTCCTGCCTCATTAGGAAAATATCCAACCAAAAGAGGTCAGCAAGCAGAGCAGTGTCCAGCCCGGGAGGGAAGTGAATGAGAGAGGAGATGAAGGAAGGCCCGTCTCAGATTCCCGCAGCTCTGGCCTCCAAGTTGAAGGGCTCCGTTGAGGTGTGTTGCTGTGTACGTGCCAGGTTATGTTTATTTCATGTTCTGAATGATTCCTTTTTAACCTACCAAGTATTTATAGCCCATAGAAACTCAGAGATGAAAGTTCTCTTCCAATGTGCAAAAGCCACAAATGACAAAATCTTGTTAGAGTGGCCGAAGCCAGGAGGGCTCTCAAGCCCGCGTGTGTGTCTGTCCGTCTGAAGCCCCGTTCATTACGACTGAGCTTTTCTGGGCTGGTCCTCGGTGGAGAATGGGTGACCCTAGGAGACCATTGCGACCACTGTGTTGTGAGCTGAAGGAGAGCCATTGAACACAACAAAAAGGATGCTTCAAGGACACACGGCAACACAATCAGAACCATGCCACAGGCTCTGATGGCTAGGAGGTGACAGCGGGAGTGATACAATTAGGGACAGGAGTGGTTCAATTTAGGGGGAAAAAAGCCCACAGAAGTATGCTGTTTTCGGGACAAAGAGGCTGAGTTCTAAAGTACCCCCAATAAGCAGCTTCCACAAAGGGCTGACCATGTGCCTGTAGCAGATGGCCCTTTAAGCCACACTCAGACCTGGCGCTCTAAAAAGAGTTCGGGGCAGCAGGCTTGCAGGCGAGGGAGAGCCGAGCTGCGTGAGGATGTGCGGGTGCCCCGGGTACCAGAGACAGGCCGGGCTAAACAAAGCCGCCCCTGGCAGGACTGGTGAGTCTCCAGCCTGTGTCTGTTCTCCTCCTGCCTCTTTCCTGTCCCCCCCCCCTCCCCACAGCTCCCCGCTTTATGCATTTTGAAGGGATAAGCCAGTTGAGGATGCCCACGACTCATTTGTTCAGCCATTTGGGTTATAAAGCTCAGTCAACCCAGCAGTGAACACTTTTCCTCTAGACAAAAATTCTCAGAAAATAAGAGCTTATTCACCTTCTGGATGTCCAGGTTGGAAAAAGCTACGTCTTCCCTAGCAGGCCTACTAGGATGCATATAATCCCATCAATGACAAGGACTGTTATCAAGAAGTAGGGGAAGACATAGATGAAGAAGACAACGTGGAATAAAATATTTTAACCATATCATTTTCCAGGACTGTCGGGCCCAGGTTAATCCTTTATAAATATGCTCATAACCCAGTCATAAAAAATGAATCTCAGCCAGCCTTTGATGGGCTCTTGGAATAGGAGCAATGGGGAAACTCCAGCACTTCATCTTTCCCAGGCTTCTCTTGAGTCTGGGGACATGGAATTCAGAAGTGCAAAGATCCAATTCAACATACTCTAAACACTGACATCCTTGACTTCTGGGAGGGCTCTGGGTACACATTTTTCATTTCTCTTGTGGTTCTTGTAGGTAAGTTTCCTTCTTCAAATATGACTGTTGTGTGCAGTAACATTAGTGCGGGGAGGAATCTGTGCATATTTTAAAGAAAAGATAAACCCTGAAAATCCTATCAGTTTTAGGAAACAGACTTTTCTCTACTAGTAGGCACAAGAGCAGTCTGCCTTAGGAAAAAACACATGCTTGAAATTGACTACTCTATAGGCACTCAGAGAACGGCATGTGGGACTCAGGGTTTGGGAGTACAGTTGTGCAGTTTGTGCACTGACCAAATAATCTCAAACTATGATGTGCAAGCTCATTTACCATATGTGGAGGCATTGCTTGATGCTAACAAGTAGATGAATGTCTTCTTGGGGATACTGTTGTCCTGTATCAGCATAAATACTACTCTTGTGTTCTCCCCTGTGCCCTGACTCAGGGATGATGGCAGTGCCGTGCGTGCACATGCCTTAGTCTGTCCAGCACCCTGACTGTCCAACCACCATAGGACAAGCACTTGGATTATCTGCACACCACGTGGAGATAAGCTCACCAACCTGCTCCTCAGTAATGATAATGATTATTTCCACGTACTGAATTTCTACTACATGCCAGGACCCGTGCTGGCTGAGGGCTTTCCAGATGATGTTATTTAGTCTCTTTCAAATAACACAGAGAGGTTGACGGACCCAAAGTCAACCTCAGGTCTGTCTGACCCCAGAGGTCATGTTCTTCATATGGTGACTGTGGGGTCACCTCTTCCCTCCATCACTCTGACCCTCTGTCAGCTTGCACAGGATCGACGTGATCTCCTGCACAGGAATGCTGCTCCCTGCCCCACTATTCCCCTCCTAATTCCTCATCTTTTGAGTTCTCAGCTTCAGAATTGCTTTCCCTAAAGAAATTAGGCCTTTTCCTCCCCAGCACTTATAGCCCATAGACAATGCATGTTAGTTTGTACCTAGACTTACTTGTTCACTGCCTGCACTGCAGACCTTGCCAGGCAGGCCTGTGCCTGGTACCTGTACCGCTGGGTGCCTGATGCCCAGGGCTGGGCACGCAGGAGGGCTTATGAACATCTGATGAAGGAATGAATGGCAAAGAAGGGTATAAGCAAGGCAGATAACACTCCTCTTTAAACTGCTTCTAGTTTAGCCACATGATTCTAACTGTGAGGAAAACTCACAGTTGACACTGACTCCTTCCTTCAATAATCACTTTGTATTGGTGGCTTCAGTCAGCTTTCCTGAGGAGCCCCCAGCTCCCTTCTGCTCAGGTCTCCCCAAATATCCCTCGTCTTGACTCCACTACTCCTCCCTGTCCTAGGAGGGCTCTTGACCTTCCCTGGATGATGAAATTCTGGCCTCACGTCCTGCAGGATAACATCTTTCCTAGGTTCTCTGGTAAGATGCAAGGCTGCTCACCATTTTTAGTGTTAACATGACTCAGTCCCACCACTAAGTACAATATTACTCCTTAGTCTCGTGTACCATGATCATATTATAGTGGTATAATACACTGTGACAATCTTGATACTGTCGTCTGACGAGCCAACAAACCTGACAATCTCATTTTAAGGCATCTGCAATTTAAAGAAAAAAAATGTACACTCTAATGTCACCGCATCCTCCCCACGAGAGGAGGGGCTGGACCCATTCGGAGTATGACATTCTGAGATGCTGTCAGAATCTTGAAAGTTAAACAAAAATCCTCGTGGTGTTACAAGTGAGAAGACAAAAGCAGCCGCCACCTGAATAGATAGCTGTCACTCCAGACGACAGCCTGCCTGCTATTCAGAGGCATTGCTTTGGAGGGGGATGCTGTGCTGAGGCTTCTGCGGGCGTTTCCACCAGGTACCTGACTCCAGCAGCTGGTGGTGGGAGGTCCTCACCTGGTATGGCTTGTCCCTCATGGGAAGGCCATGGTTCTGTGTCTGGGGAACAAAGGCTATCGTAGGGCCCCAACACAGTAGCCCTGTTGTGAGGTACAGCAGTATCCACTGTTTATATTAATCCAGAGAACTGCAGTACAAAGCTGTATCGAACCATACCTCATTCAGGTTTAATGTGCCCATTTAATTCTGTTGCTGTATTTTTTTTTTAATTGTACCTGACCTCAGATCAATGTTTTCTGACTTTTCCATGTATAGATCTCCTATCAAAATTAATGACTTGCATCTTTAAAGAAAAAAAAAATCGGCTCCAAATAGAAGAACAAAAATTCTAGGCAGTTCTGAGCCTTCCGAGGAGGAAAGAAGCCCCCAGGAGCTTGTAAGAAACTATCAACTGTGTTTGCTTAGAGTAGAGGCTCAGCGGCTGGTTTTGAAAGCACCGGGCAGAACCTTTACCTCCACGGTCAGAGTCGAGCCCCCAGACTTAAAGGGGGTGGCGTGTGTCTGGAATCATTTCCCAGCCTTAATAGGAAACGCTGTCCTTCCCAGGCATCAGATTAGTGCTCCTCTGTGACCCCAGCACGCCAGTAACTCTAAGCCGCTGAGATGATGCTCACCTTTGGGAAAAGAATGCTCTAATCTTGAGCGTGTTCCGACGGCTGCAAGAAATCCTCTCCCCCTGCCGCCCGAGTTGCATGTCCTTGGCCTTTTTTCTTGTTTGCTTTTGTGGTCTGGGCACACTGCTCCTCTCCTGCCTGGGTGAGGGAGCAGCGCGGAGCCTGTGGGGCTCCCCACCTCACATCCTCATCTGGATACAGGCTTTTTCAACCCCCAGTCCTTCACAGGTAGGAAGCACATCACAACTCATTAGTAATTTACTGCTACAGTAATTTTTATAATTACTGCCAGGAGGCCTCATTAAATTTGATCTAATGAATAAATATTGTATTTTTCAACGTGATTACCAGAACAGCTTAAGCTGAGTGCCATAAACAATTATTTTCCTCACTACTCAGGATGTTGGTGACTATTGATTTTTATTTCATAAAGAATTTACTGTAGTAATACTAATATAAATTTATGACTTCGAGAATAGGCAACATCCCTTGTGTCAATTCAGAAGCAACAAACAGTCCCAGAAACAGCCAAAGCTGGAGGCTGGGAGTCAGAAGAAAAGAATGGAATAGAGGTCTGCTGAGTGTGGCTAGCTGGGGAAGGACAAGGTAGAAACGGTTTGATGCTGCTGACTTCCGATTGTGAACCGAGATCAAGGAACCCACATGTCATCAATTCCTGACATGTAAGTCTGGAGCTCCCAGGCTGAACAATATTGCTGGCAGCTGATTTTCATATTTTATAAGATCGAGTCAATAAATTCTGCTCAGTTACATATTTCCAAAGTAAGACATGAAAACCAGGCTCTAACGAGGAAAGATTCACACCAAACCCCCTGTTCACTTATGCTGCCTTAGTGCCATTGAATATCTTGTGCTCCCCCTCTTTTATTCTGGTTTCCAATGTCAGGTGATGGAATTTCACATCTTAACTAGTGGGATGGATATTCCCCTCCATCTTCTGCTTTTTATCCCACTGGATACCCCAGCCTCTTCGTACCTAAGCTACTGGAAAGCACTGGGACTCTCTGTCAGTTTTCTTTCTCTTCCAGTAGCTGAAGCACCAGCCGGCTGCGCCAGGGCACCCTCACTTGTCCTGAGTACTCAGCGCTTTCACCAGACCTCTCTTCCACCCCAGGGCGGTCATCCTCAACCCTGGCTGCACATTAGAATCAGGGGGAGGAGCTTTAAAAACATGCTTGTACCCAGGTCTTGCCCCAGAGATTCTGACTGAACTGGTCTGGGGTAGGGCTTGGCTATAACTCTTCTTGTTTGAACACACCGGATGATTCTAACACAGGGCCAGGTTCTAAAACCACTGCCCTGGAAGGTAAATAGATGAAGGCAGGGGGCAGAGTGAGCTAGGAGCCAGAGCTTCCCGCCCCGTGGCTAGTTGTTATAGGCGGAACTGTGTCTTCCTCAAATTCACATGTTGACATTCTAACCCCCAGTACCTCAGAATATGACTGTAATTGAGTAGAGGGCTTTTCAAGAGGTAATTAAGGTAAAATGAGGTCGTACGTGTGGGTTCTGCCTTATAAGAAGGGGAGATTAGGACACAGGTGAGCAAAGGCAAAGACCATGTGAAGATAACAGGGAGAAGATGGCACCTACAAGCCAAGGAAAGAGGCTTCAGAAGGAACCCACGCTGCCAACACCATGACCTTGGACTCCTAGCCTCCCACATTATGAGAAAATACATTTCTACTGTTTAAAGCACCCAGTCTGTGGTACTTTGTTATGGCAGCCCTAGCCAACTAATACAGCAGCCTTCACAGATCATGGAGCCTAGTGACTACAAGCAAAGACTCTGGAGGAGAAACGAGTCTCAAACCCAAGGTCCGTCACTTACCAGATGTACAGTGTCTTGATGTTCTGGTTATCTATTGCTGTGTATCGAATGACCTCAAAGCTTAGTGGCATAAAACAACTGTTTTTTGTCACATTCATCAACTTTGTGGGTCAGGAATTTAGACAGGGCATTAAGGGGCAATTTGTCTCTGTTCTACACTGTCCAGAGCCCCAGCTGGTAGGCTAAGAGTGACTCATGGGCTGGAGCCGAGCATCATCTGAGGGCTTGTTTTCTCACATGTCTGGATATAATGCCAGCTCTTGTACTAGCTAGGCCCTCCAGTTGACGCTGTTAGCCAGAAAACTTACATGTGGCTTCCTCATGGAGCATGGGTTTCCTTAAGACATTGTGGTAAGAATCCACGGGGATCTGTAGATTGCATTTACAGATTATTTACAAAATGATTTGTAGTACAGTCGTTTTGGACACGGGAGGTGGGGAAGGGAGGAGAGGGTGAGATGTATAGAGAGAGTAACAAGGAAACTTATAATACCATATGTAAAATAGATAGCCAATGGGAATTTGCTAAACAATGGGAATTTGTTTGACTCAGGGAAGTCAAACAGGAGCTCCAGGTGGGATGGGGAGGGAGATGGGAGGCAAGTTTGGGAAGGGCAGGATAAGGGTGTACCTATGGCTAATTCTTATTGACGTATGACAGAAAACCACAAAATACTGTAAAGCAATTATCCTTCAATTAAAAAAATGAAAGGAAAAAAAAAAAGAATCCATGGGGAGAAAGACAGTAAGAAGCATTCTACCTTTATAAAGACAGGCTTGTAAGTCACGCAGCAGCAGTGTTTCCACAGCATTCTACTCATTAAGTCAGCCACAGAGACTTACCCTGGCTTAAGGAGTAAGGAAATACTCCAAGGCAATGGAGTTCTGGGAAAGCAGGGTTCTGGAAAAGCAGGTGGGACCAGAAATACTACTGTGACCATGTTTTGGAAAATGCAATCTGCCACACTGGGACAAGTGTCTTACCTCTCTGAATATTGGTTTCCCTACCTTTAAACTAGAACTATGTGAACTAACTCATTTGGCTGTGGTAAGGATTAAAATGGCAACATTACAGCAGAGTGCCTGGCACATGTAAGTGCTTACAAAATTCTAGTTGCTTCTAACATCTGGGGCCAATATGCTTATTCTGGTCAGGCCTTGAGGGATGATGAGGATGTGGGGAAAATGGAGTCAAGAGATCAACAGATAGTGTAACAGAGCACAGAGGAAAGGGCCAGTGAGGACATGGGGAGAAGGCAGCTATCTGCCACCCAAGGAGAGAAGCCTCAGATCTTGGTAGCACACTAGCCTTGTACTTCCAGTTTCCAGAACTTCAAGAAATAAATCTATTGTTTAAGCCAAAAAAAAAAAAAAGAGAGAGAGAAATATCGGGAAAATATTGAGATATGGAGGTTATCCTTCAAAAGTTGTAAAAATTGCAGTTAAAGTAGGACTGGGGTTCTGGAGAAGTGGAGAAAGACATTGCTGCTTTTCATTAGGAATCCTTCAGAAATATTTGATTTTTTTTAAAAAATGCATGTGTAATGCTTTAATTTTTTAAAAAAACAGTGTGTGTGTGTGTGTGGGTACTTCCCTGGCAGTCCAGTACTTAAGACCCTGTGCTGCCATTGGAGGGGTCACAGGTTCTATCCCTGGTCAGGAAACTAAGATCCTGCATGGCTTCTGGCATGGCCAAAAAAAAAACAGCCCATGAAGACATGCCCAAAGTGGTTGTCCCTATTATAAATAAATGTAAAGAAATTATTCTTTTTTATAGTGATTAAATTGATGTTTCCTAACAGTGAGTTGCTATTACAGAATTTAGACATTTTTAAAACGGAAGGACAAAAATTCTATGCAGAGTATGATCTTAGCAACATTAACAATACTTAAGTTCAACACCCATGTAATCCAATTCTTACCTGTGGTTACCTGTGAGTGGCCGGATGTGGATGATTTAAATTATGAAATTTCAGTTTTATATAAAAGTAATTTAAAAAATAAGAATAAATTTTAAAATATGATGAATATAAGCTTATTGCCCGTATCTCCCTCTTTTCTCCATCTCAACATATCAGTCAGCATTTTAAAATGTAGTATTAGCCATGGTTAGCATTTTTACAATATTTATTTATTTGGCTGCTCTGAGTCTTAGTTGTGGCACACGGGATCTTTAGAGGCAGCATGTGGGATTTAGTTCCCTGACCAGTGATCCATGCCACTAGGCCATAAGGGAAGTCCCTCCATGGTTAATTAAAGAGCAAAACTTCTTGGTAACAAGACAGTATTGAAATTCTTATATCAAAATGGATGAGACTAAGGAGGTATTAATATCCTTCAGCAGGTATTAATATCCTTAGAGGTATTAATATCCTCTAAGTCTTTTTATTCTTAGAAAAACTGTAGGTCTGACTGTTAAACCCAGAGAACAAGCATAAGTTCCAAGGATGCACAGGTGAGAAAAGTTCCCTTAAAAACAATAGTAAGCTTCAATATACAAAAATGAGTTGTATTTCTATATATAAGTGATAATCTGAAAATGAAATTAAGAAAATAATTTAAATTTCCATAGCATCAAAAAGAGTAAATTAATTGGGAATAAATTGAACCAGGGAGATGCAAAACTCAGAAACTACACTAGAAACTATAAAACATTGTTGAAAGAAATTAAAGTATACCTAAATAAATGGAAAGACATCCCATGTTCATGGATTGGAACACTTAATTTTGTTAACATGGCAATACTCCCTAAATCAGCTTACAGACTCAATGTAATTCTTATAAAAATTCCAACTTCCAATTTTGCAGAAATGGATAGACTGATACTAAAACTCACATGAAATTGCAAAGGGCCCAATATAATCAAAACAATCTTGAAAAAGAAAGTTGGAGGAAAATGTTCCAATTTCACAACTTACAGCAAAACTGTAGTAATCGAACAATGTTGTTGTGGTATAAGGACAGACATAAAGATGAAGGGAATAGAAATAAGAGCCCAGAAACAAACCCATTCATATCTGGTTAACAGATTTTCAACGAGGGTGCTGAAATCCAGTGGGGAAAAAATGTCTTTTTGACAAATGGTGCTTGGACAACTGGCTATCCACATGCAACAGATTGAAACTGGACCCTTACCTCACACACATACAAAAATTAACTCAAAATGGATCACAGACGTAAAAATTAAAAAATGTCAAACTCCTAGAAGAAAAACATAGGTATAGATCTTCATGATGCTGAATTTAGCAATGGATTCCTTTTTTTTTTAATTTTATTTTTGGCAGTGGTGGTTTTTTGTTCCTATGCGCGCTTTTCTCTAGTTGAAGACAGGGGGTTACTCTCTGGATGTGCAGCCTTCCCGTTGCAGTGGTTTCTCTTGCTGCAGAGCGCAGGCTTCAGTAGCTGTGGCTCATGGGCTCTAGAGCACAAGCTCAATAGTCGTGGCACAGGGGGCTTCACTGCTCCCGTGGCACAGTGATCTTCCTATGATCCAGGGATCTTCCTGGATCAAGGACACAACCCGTGTCTCCTGCATTGACAGGCAGATTCTTTATCACTGAGCCATCAGGAAAGCCCAGCAATGGATTCTTAGATATAACATCAAAAACACAAGCAACAAAAGGAAAAAATCAATACAATGGACCCCTTGAAAAGGAGAACTTTAGTGCACCAAAGAGTACAATCAAGCAAGTGAAAAAGATAGTCTGGCAGTTACTCAATCAAAGAATTATTACTCTACGGCCTAGCAATTCCAGTCCTAGGTTGAAACTGAATGTTGAAACAAAATCTTGCAAATGAATGTTCATAGCATCACTACTCACAAGAGACAAAAGTGAATACAATCAAAATACTCATCCACTGATTGAGAAAATTGTGGCATAACCATAAAATGGAATATAATTAGGCCACAAAAAGAAATAAAGTACTGATAACTACTGCGCGGATGAGCCTTGAAAACATGCTAAGTGAAAAAAATTAGACACAAAAAGTCACATACTGTATATTCCCAAACATCCAAAACAGGCAAATCCAGGAGACAGAAAGCAGTTCCTATCACTACAGATGGTGACTGCAGCCATGAAATTAAAAGACGCTTACTCCTTGGAAGGAAAGTTATGACCAACCTAGATAGCATATTCAAAAGCAGAGACATTAGTTTGCCAACAAAGGTTCATCTAGTCAAGACTATGGTTTTTCCTGTGGTCATGTATGGATGTGAGAGTTGGACTGTGAAGAAGGCTGAGCGCCGAAGAATTGATGCTTTTGAACTGTGGTGTTGGAGAAGACTCTTGAGAGTCCTTGGACTGCAAGGAGATCCAACCAGTCCATTCTGAAGGACATCAGCCCTGGGATTTCTTTGGAAGGAATGATGCTGAAGCTGAAACTCCAGTACTTTGGCCACCTCATGCAAAGAGTTGACTCATTGGAAAAGACTCTGATGCTGGGAAGGATTGGGGGCAGGAGGAGAAGGGGACGACAGAGGATGAGATGGCTGGATGGCATCACTGACTCGATGGACGTGAGTCTCAGTGAACTCTGGGAGTTGGTGATGGACAGGGAGGCCTGGCGTGCTGCAATTCATGGGGTCGCAAAGAGTCGGACACGACTGAGCGACTGATCTGATCTGATCTGATCTGATGGACTGAGGAGGACAGAGAAAATGGGGAGTGACTGTTTTGGTGATTGGTTTCTTTTGTGGGAGTTGATGAGTGTTCTGGTAATGGTTGTACACCACCATGAATGTGCTGGAAGCCACAGAATTGTCCATTTTTTAAAATTAATTTTATTTTTGGCTATGCAGTGTCTTCCTTGCTGCTCGTGGGTTTTTTTCTAGTTTCCGCCAAGTGGGGGCTACTCTCTCTTTGCTATACGTGGACTTCTCATGGTGGTTTCTCTTGTTGCGGAGCACAGGCTCTAGCGCACACAGGCCTCAGTGGTTACCACTGAGGTAACAAAGGCTTATCTTTGTTGTGGTGCAAAGGCTTATCTGTCCCTTGGCATCTCTGCAGACCAGGGATGGAACCCATGTCCCCTGCACTGGCAGCTGGATTCTTGACCACTGGACCAGCAGGGAAATCCAGAACTGTACATTTTTCAATCTTTTTAAATTTAGAAAAAAAGCAAATATTAAGCCTTGAGGGCATGCAGCCCAGACCATCCTCCAGCTTCTAGTCCATTTGTCCGGTTTCATTAGATTTCTAAAATGTCAGCTGACTTCCCTTCCCTGCTCTTGAAGAATGACTTGGAGGGAGGTTCGAGGCGGGGGCTCGGGTGCCAGCTCTGTGGTTCCCCCAAGTCCCGGAGGTTGTCACAGTTTGTGGCGGCTGGTGGGAGGCCATTGCCCCTCACCACCCCCACCTGCCCATCCACGGACTGGCCTTTCCAAAGACTCCGGGTGTAGGGAGGCCACCCACTCCCACCACCATTTCTCTCCCATTAGTGATTCCACATTTTAAAACTGGAGATTCTGCCTTTTTGTAAAAAAGAAACAAATGGACTCTCACCCGCTACAAGGCACCATGGCCATTTTACTCAGGAAAGCTGTTATGAGTTGTTTCTTTTTTTCCAAAGGTGGGACAGTACTTCCTCCCCCATGTCAGAGGGTGCAGCCAGGAAGGAATGGTAAGAACCATTACTATGAATGAGCAGCCTTGCTTCCAGGCTGTTCTTGCACTAGGGAAAGGGGTCACAGCATAGTTTCAGTGTTAAGATGTGTAAAAAAGATGTAAAAAAAACCTCAAAAATTTTTTGAAGTGGGAAGAAAACATTCAAGCCTTTTAACTCCACTGTATTAGGCAAACTGATACAGCTCAGAAATTTTCCTTTATACCAACTATCAATGCCAGAATTTTGTATTCTGTTTTGTAAGGATTTCATAAAAGTCATAAAAACTGAAAAAACAAAAATGCTAAACACTAGGCAAGCTTGATATTAGGTTGTTTCCAAAACCTAGTTTTCTGGTAAAGCAAACTAAGTTGAAATCAAACCTCTCTCTTACCAGGGCCTGTCAGCTCTCTCCAATACTTTAGAAATCCCACATGTCACTTTGCTGAAATCAATTAATAGAGTTCTTGGTGCCTGCCCTGATCATCCTTTTCTCCCCCTCCCCAACACTGAAAAAGAAGATAAGTAGAATCTATCTCCATAATTTTACTTAGTCATTTAGTTCAGTAGCATCTTTTTATCATGATTTACAAAAATCTGACTGGCAATGAGAATTGGAAGAATCATTTGCATAAAGGAATTTTATTTACATATTTTTCCTCCTAAAGCACTAGGTTACTCAAAATGGTCATGTCTTAAAATTTAGGCAAGCTCCTGTGGTAATTATTACTTTTTAAAAAGCCATACTGGGTAGTCTTCAACAAGTGACAGTTTTTGTTGCTTAGGTGCTAAGTTGGGTCTGACTCTTTTGCAATCACCTTGCTCCTCTGTCCATGGGATTTCCCAGACAAGAGTACTGGAGTCAGTTGCCATGTCCTTCCCCAGGGTATCTTTTCCACCCAGGGACTGAACCCACACCTCCTACATTGGCAGGCAGATTCTTTACCGTCTGAGCCACCAGGGAAACCCCTGAAAAACATTTACAGCTATTCATTTTAGAAGACATACTTGAGGACTAGTCTATTAAAGAATGTATAATCAAATAAAAGTAAAAATGAAATATTGAAAAAAAAAGAAATATTGGTTCCTGCTAATATGACTTGCCTACCAAGCTCAATGGGAGAAGACAGAATTTGAGTATTTTAGCACAAGCTCACAGAACAGTATGTCCTTCAGTGTTGGAGTAGTAGAGGAAACCACTTTCTGCAACATCTTTTTCTCTGAAACTTCATGGCTTAAGTTCCATGTTCATGTATGTGAGCATATTTCAGAATTCTATGACTCTCTCCCATACATATTAAGTAAAAAAGATTTTTAAAAAGTATATAGTGAGTTGGATACTATAATTTATCTGAGAAGGCAAAAAGAGTAGATATGTATACATATTTGTTTATAGTTCTAAAAATCTGAGTGTAAGTCATAAAAAAGTGTAAGATGTTAATTTAGAGAGGGAGAGAAGGATCAGGGTGGAAGGACAGAAATAAAATCTAGACTTCACTAAAAACATCTTATTTTGTAAGCTTGACTTTGGAAATATTTAACTGTTTTACATCATTAGAAGACAAAATTAAATCCTAATTTTTTAAAAAGCTGTCTTTAAAAACAAAAGCAAAATAACACAAGTAAACTTAATAACCATATAGAGTTTAAAATGACTTTAAAAACAGTACCAAAGAACTTACAATAAGGATGAAAAGAGAAAAATCTTTAACTGTTTTCAGTAATAATATCTAAGTAGTAATATTGGTACTATTGTTCTGAAACCATGTTTATGTATAGTGACACTAATATATTTAATTGCTATAATTTGTTTATATATGAGCTCATTTACATAAGTTGTGTGTATATGTGATATAGATAGATACAAAAGAAATGTGTTATGAAAACAAAATACAGTGGAGGAATGGCTGACTGTAGGTTTGAGGTAGAAAGTGTACAGGGTGAGCCTGGAACATTCTGTCTTACTAGAAAACAAAGGGAATTATAAAGACCCCTGGGGTCACATCAGAGGGATGCAGGGGCCTACGTGACAGCTCTCTCAATGGCCCAAATTGGGCATCAATGAGAATAACAACTGCTATGAATTGAAACACTCAAATATCTGAAAACTCCAAGAGTTCAAATGATACTTAAACAAGTAAACAAGAAAACCCTTGTTAGGCACCATTAGAAGATACCTGAGAGCTAATTTTGGTTCTGAAAACTGGTTAAAAAAAAATCAAGTTCTTAATACATCTGTTATGTAAAAACTGTACCTAGTATAAATAAATAGTTGAGGGGAAATTCCCAGTTGATTAATGAAGAGAGAATTTACAGAAAATGTTTGTCAGTGGCTATTAACAGTACAAAAAGGGAGACAACAGGACAGTATGTCTTCTGATGTCAGTTCACAAAATAAAGTACTGTTGCTGCATCCGATCCTGATCAAGCTTCTAGACATAACAGAGAAGACAGAGGAACACGCTAAATGACACTATGGGGTTGCAGTTAGTAAAATGTGGAAACTCTTCAGGAAAAAATGACTTTTATCAACAAATAAACAGCAAGGGGAATAAAGGGAGGGGAAACCTAATAATTAAGAGACTGTAAATAAGCATTAGGAGTCCTGAATTCAAATCAGTCAGTTGTATAAATGGAAGGTGAGGCATAGGATAGTGAAAATTTGAAAAATGATTGGATATTTGATATTAAGGAACTCTAACTTTATTTAGGTGTAATAATATTTTATTATGGTTCTACAAGTCTTTTAGAAATGCTTTTAGAAATACTGAAGTATGTATGCATGTCATATGCCTGGGTTTTTCTTCACAATAATTCAATGGACTGGAGGGAGCAAGATGAAACAGGATGGACCACTGCTGAAGCCAGTATCTTCTCTCTTACAGTAAGCTTTTAATGTCCATGAACTCAATTTTTGCCACCCCAAAATTTCCCCAAACGGATACCATTTAGAGCTACTATATGTAAAATTATCTTTTTGTAGCTCATTAACAGCTCAATACAAATTCTTTATTTAGTTGAATAGCAGTATTCTTTCAAGTTAGTAAAATGAACTAAATTGTATTTTCCCACAGAAAAACACATTATTAGAAATACATGATTTTTAATGAATTGACCATTACAGCTTCATAAAAAGCTAAGCATTGTATCACAAAGAAAGGTTACACCTCATAGGGGTTAGTGCTGGGATTAACAAATGTTAGGACCTATCCATTATTTCTCCTCCACCATGACTTTAGTTCTTTCTGCTCAAATCTCAGGAACTTTCCCATCCAGGAACCTCAACTCATTTGATAAATATTCAGTAAGCTTTTCTTTTTTCTTGGCTGTGTGGCTTGTGGGATCTCAGTTCCCCGACCAGGAATTGTACCTAGGCCATGGCAGTAAAAACCCAGAATCTTAACCACGAGGGAACTCCCTTAGTAACCACTTGCTGAACCCAGACTACATGAGTATTTGGATCAGTGTTCTTGCTCCCAATGACTTCATTCTTACGAGAGAAAATGAAATAAACGTGTAACTATGGGTGGCTGGTATTACCTGTTAAGATCAACATATGTAGCCTTATCTATCACATATGTAACCCAGTCTATCAGAAGCCCTCAGAACAGTGTTTGGCTCGATTATCTAAAATCTTCTCAGGCTACAAGAGCAGGCACGGCTCTTCAGTTTTCTTAAGTTACTTAACCTTGCTGAGTCTCATCTCCAAAATGCCTAACATACATCCTGTACTGAGCACTGTGTCTGGTACTTAGGAGGTGCTGAACTAACTCTAGTATCCCTTCTTTGTCAAATATTTATAATGTTGGATTGAGCACTGCTGCAATCCTGGGTTACCAGCAGGTACTTTCATCTGATAATAAGCACTTCCAACAAACTTTCAAGGCACAGAATTATGTTTTAAAAAGTTTCCTATGTGGCTAGCTATGCCCATCTGCAATCCTTCAGGCCGCCTCCCCATTTTGGCATCTAACAAAGTAGCTTGCCTCTTCTCTCCTCACCCTTGAGTGACACACCCAAGTTCACCCAGAACTGTGTGCTACAATATAGGTCTACAGACTAGCCCCACACTCTCCAAAATTCTCAATTTCCTACCTTTCTTTGTCTTTGTAACTAAGAGGCTGTACTATGCCAACCCTAATGTGAAGAATGAGGTACTAGGACTTCCCTGGCAGTCCAGTGGTTAAGACTTCTTTCACACTTCCAATGCAGGGGACCTGGGTTTGCCCTCTGGTCGGGGAACTAAGATCCCATATGCTGCTCGGCATGGCCCCCCAAATTTTTTTTAATTTTTATATTAAAAAATAAAAGAATGGGATATGAGAACTTTTGAACCATACTTTTTCTTTTGATTCTCTCAGTCCTAGAACAGGCCTCAAGGTACAGGGAGTCTAAAATAAATATCCAGGTATTGTGAAATTGCTGTTGGTTCTTGTGTTGGCAAAGGGCCAAGGGAAAGAAAACATCATTGTAAAACTTCACGGGTCCCTACTTTCTATCTGTCGATGTAGCTATCTTAGCTGATTCTGATTCACAGCTATTAATCATATCTGATTCACAGCTATTAATCACATCACCAAATCAGGTCCTGTTCAAAAGAGCTAGCCCTTTGTCATCAGAAACTTAAGCCAAAAGGGGGGAGGTGGGTCTTGAAAAGGCAGAAATGGTCTTTTGTTTAAATAGGAAACATTAGGACTTGGTGCAGTAAGATTGAGTATCAAAGATTTTAAAAAAGTAGACAAGCTAAAACAAAATGTTTTATTATTAAAATAAAAAAAACTTTGTATAAAAGCGTAACAGATCAAAAGCTCTATTTACATGTATTGATTCAAGGTCCAATTATGCACCAAACACTGAACCGAACCGGCAGAGCTACAGGCTGCAGATGCAAAGCAAAATGCACACACACACACTCTGAGTCTACCTCTACGAAAGGTTTGATTCATGCCGAAACAGGGCCAGGGAGAGACAACACACGACTCTGCCCAGAAACTAAACTGGCAGAGATGGTAAGTTCGCAAACTGGTGACAGTCACCCTTCTCCAAAAAAGGCACTTCTCAGTTATAAAAGTGCTTCAAACCTGAACATGAATCCTCTATGCCTGGCTTATAATTTCAAGAAAGCAAAAACTGCAAAGGATTGTAGCTGAGTTTATGTATCAATTTTCCATGCAAAATAACCAAGAATTTATTTGAAACACCTGATGTTATGAACTGACATAAACTTGGCAAACTCAATTATCCTGAGGTTTTATTCCATGAATTCAAAGATTGGCCTACTCCTGAAGCCTCCCCATCTCAATTTCCTAGGATGGCTTTTCTACAATGATTTCAAGCTTAGTACTGTCCTCGAACCTTCATATTGTGACTATGTGGGCCAGATGCACATGGCAGAGGAAATACAAGCAAAATACATGAAATATTATCCTCAGAAGCCTCCACAGTCATATGCTCTACTTGCCAACAATCACCTAATTTTTCCACACGGTCTTACAACTTTTGTGCCATGATTCTGCTAAAAAGGTTGACAAACACTATATCAGACCCAGTGTTTACATGTGAGCAAGTTACAGGGATAGTCTCTGAAATTGGATAGAGGTAGTTAATACTACTACTGTGTTTCTAAGTGCTTGGTTTTATGCGTGGATTCCAGGGCTATTTTCAACGCCAATTAAATCCAACATGCTTTCATAAAACTTCATTCAAAAAGGATTCCCAAACTAAATGATGGAGGAGAATCACTGGAATATAAGGACGGCATGGGGCAAGGGGTGGGCAGAAAAGCAAAGGAGAAACTGCAGGAGGGCAGAGTACAGCTGGCACTACACTTCTGTGATGCCCAGACACACGTGCACATTTAATGGGAACAACTTGATTTGCCTCTAAGACAGACTGAGCCTCAGAATTCTTAACCCGGGTTTCAATCACATGACAAAACTGAAGACTTTAACAAGGAAGATTTGCGAAGTGGAAGGCAGGTAGTGGATCTTCCAATTATTATCCTTGCATTTCAAACTCCTGTTTTAGACTGAAAGAGAAGAGGGAACACGTCAGGATATGGTTTTTGGCCTAAGAATTCTCTTATGAAAACTCTAATTCCAAAAGACACACGCACTCCAATGCTCATAGAAGCACTATTTACAATAGCCAAGACATAGAAACAACCTAAGTGTCCATTGACAGATGAATGGATAAAGCAGATGTGGTGCATATATACAGTGAAATACTACTCAGTCATAAGAAAGAATGAATGAAATAATGCGATTTGGATGGACCAGTTGGACAGACCTAGAGATTACCATACTAAATTAGACAAAGACGAGTATCATATGATATCACTTATATGTGGAATCAAAAATATGACACAAATAAAAACTTATTTACAAAAAAGAAACAGACTCACAGATCTAGAAAACAAACATGGTTACTAGAGGGGAAGGGAGTTGGGGGGAGGATAAATCAGAAGTTTGGGATTAGCAGTTACAAACTACTATATATAAAATAAATAACCAACAAGGTCCACTGTATAGCACAGGAAACTATAGTCAATGGTTTGTAACAAACTGTAATGGAAAAAATACAAAAAAGAATATATTAACATGTAACTGAATCACTTTGCTGGATACCTGAAACTAATACAACATTGTAAATTAACCATACTTCTATTTTTAAAAAGTTACAAATAATAATCTTCTGAGAGCCTAATTCACTCCTTTAAAAATGTTTCTGTTGAATTGTAACATGCATCTAAGTGCACAGCTTAAATTTTACAGGAGGGCCCACAGGGTCACCACCGCCCAGAGGAAGGTTTGCACTGCTCCCTGACACCCCACGTGCCTCTCCTGCTTTCCATGCGATTGCTATCCTGACCGCCACCTTCTCTTTAGGAAGGTAACAAAAATGAACAGGGGCAGGGTGTTTGGGAGAGAATGGACACACGTATATGTACGGCTTAGTCCCTTCACTGTTCACCTAACACAACCACAACATTGTTAATCAGCTATACCCCAATACAAAATAGAGTTCAAAGTTTGAGGGAAAAAAATACGAAAAGTGCTTAAAATAAGTTTCTCAGATAACTTGAAAAAAAAAAATGTAAGGAAAAAAAAATTAAGATTGGGGTGCAGAAGAGAGAAAAACCAGCCCTACCTTTTCAAGTAAGCATGCACGTTCCCAAAGCCATGGTACTTGGCTAAGTACACGAGCACCCCAGTCGCACATCGCCCATCTCGCTGCCGACAGAAGCTGCAGTTGCAGATCCCGCGACACGGTGGGCAGTGCCAGTTCTGAAGGAGAAGCGTGAAAAGGCACCATTAAGTCAAACCTTACCACCCCTTACTTATCTACTCCTGTTTAACCTCTAAGGTGGGTGTCATCAATTGCATTCAGATCTTTTTTATTACTATTAAAAAAACAAAAACATAATGTGGTTAATGGATCACATTCCCTTGGGAAATCCCACAGAAAAAGTCACACAACCATTACTAGTATGGGGACTACAGAACAGACTTCCCCTGAATGGCCAGGTCCCGAGCACTCCACAAGCGCTCACAATTATCCAGTACCTACACTATGAATTCATCTGCCTTTCAACACCAAGAGCTCAATCTCTTTCTGCCTCTATCAGCTCACAGCTGACCTTGGAGCCTAAAGGACGACCTCTTCAAGGCACTTACTGGGTCAAGCAGAGCATCCTTGACTTCTTCACCATAACGGTTTCGAAGGCAGGGACCACAGAATTGGCCTCGAACACCCCAGCACTCTGGGTTTCTGCAGTTTGTCTTGGTATCGATAGTTTTCTGGCGGCACTGATGACAAGTTGACCCCTGCAAATAAGAAGAAAAACAGAAACACTACTCTTTGTAGAGAAAATCTTAAAAGAATGTCATTCTCTGTGAATCCCCGGGCAGCCTGATGGTTAGGACTCTGTGCTTTTACTGCTGAGGACAAGCCACACAACCAAGAAAAAAAAGAAAGATAAATTTGACTACAAAAAATATTAAAATAAAAAAAAAAGAATGTCCTTTTTTGTGGGTAGTCTGATCTTTTCTCTTTGAATCCTACCTCACATCTATATACACACGTATACGCCAGGCCATGAAGAGTATTGAGCATGGTGATTCCATTCAACTGGCAGATGCAACAGTTAATGGTATCAAAACTATCTCAAGAAAAGATATGCAAAAGAAAGCTTGCCCAAATCTTGTTTGTCTTTAGCACACCACCATATCCTCGGCAGAGAAGGCAACGGCACCCCACTCCAGTACTCTTGCCTGGTGAATCCCATGGTAGGCTGCAGTCCATGGGGTCGCTAGGAGTCCGACACGACTGAACAACTTCACTTTCACTTTTCACTTTCATGCACTGGAGAAGGAAATGACAACCTCCAGTATTCTTGCCTGGGGGATCCCAGGGACGGAGGAGCCTGGTGGGCTGCCGTCTATGGGGGTCGCACAGAGTCAGACATGACTGAAGCGACTTAGCAGCAGCAGCATATTCTCAGCACCTATCTATGTAGGCACACATTAACAGCTACTTATGTTGAATGAAATGAATTTCTAAATTGAGAAAAGACTTAATGCTACTGAAGATTTACCTAAGCAACTACTACTACTGCAACTAACCAGGCTAAATCCCAAGGATGCTACAAAATTCTCTTATCTTACATGAGAAAAATACCCAGGCACACATCCCATGCACTAAAATGTCTCTCACAGACGGGGACATCTACAGACATTATTTAGAGGCTCTGACCAATGAACGGTTATAGATCTTCTCTCGGGAGTTGTTGCAGATGTTCTCCAACTCTTCCTCCGTGATTTCGTCCACCGGGCGAACAACATGGGGAAGGGTCATGGGTCCGGGGCGACGACTTCGGGGCATGTCATCTTCCTGCATAACGAGAATCAAGGAACAGCGTCCTTCCTGGCTCGCTTTCCCAGCTCTGCCTCTTAGATCCTCGCTTTGTCACTCCTTCACAGAGAACTCAACCTGGAAATCAGTCTTGGAACTTATGGAGAAAGGGGATTTACTAAGGATCACAGAACAACATCACTGAAAAATAATTAAGAAAAGCCCAAGAAAACTTTTTAATTCTCTTGCCTGCTACCAACAGCCATCAAAACAAGCTGATGTGACCTTAACCATTGTGGACGGTTTGAGAAGGCCATTTAATACAGACCCTTGGGGACTCCCCTGGTGGTCCAGTGGCTGGGACTCCACATTCCCAATGCAGGGGGCCCAGGTTCAGTCCCTGGTCAGGGAACTAGGTCCCACATGCTGCACCTCAGAGCTTGCCTGCCACAGTCAAATTAATTAATTTTTTAAGTTAAAAATATACATGGATCGTTGGTGTTGAAATTGTATGTGCTCCCATCCTGTGTCCATAATCCCTGGACCCACAGAAGATGGCAAACAGAGGAGCAGACACAGAAGCAGAGAACTCACATTCATGTAGCCGACCATGGACTTCCTCTTCCTCACCAACATGTACTTGTCTTCCTCTTCCTCCTCCTCCTCCTCCTCCTCTGTGGGCAGGGCGCTGAGTGACCCAAGGACCCGGGATCTAGACCTTGTGAGTGGACGAGCTCTCCGCTCAGGGTTTCTCCTGCAGGCAACACCTGGAAATGTGCGCCTCCTGGGGGTCTTTGGACGCTGAAAACACAGAGGATGGACCCACTTACTCCAAAATGACAAGTGGCAGCTTCTTCTGAGGCAGGTTTTCCCATAAGTAAAAGGAATGCTCCACTTGCCATTTCCCTTCGTCCTTTCTGTAATGCATGGGAAATGAGCCCAGAAATAATACAGCCATTGAAATTCAGCTTCTGTAACACCAAGCCCAGTTTCTCTCAAACTCAGGGATGACCTATTTATTCTTGACTTGATAAAGATGTAAGAAAAAAATCTTGTTTTCTTAAAAAAAAAAAACAACCTTTTCTACAATATCTCTTAAGTAGCACAAGCTTAGCTCCTCAGAATACAATCATATATATTAGGCCATGACTTGGTTAAGAAATTGTTTTTTCTTTTTTTCTCATTCTCAGATTTTAAAAAGATAGATTACCGTGCCAGGTAGAAATGTTCCAAGGGCTGGAGTTACAGAAAAAACAACTTGCAATTTTTCTTCCCTATCTCTGAGGGGCTTAGTTTATTTGGGTGGGAGGGAGAGAAATAACCAATCAAAAGGCATTTGAGGAACTACTCTGACAATTCAGTGCTTAAGACTCCATGTTTCCACTGCAGAAGTGTGGGTTCAATCCCTCGTGGGAGAACTAGGATCTCACATGATACGCAGTGTGGCCAAAAAAAAAGGGGGTGATTTGAGCCCTGCAGGTGCTTGGCATGGGGTAGAGGGCCCACACCTGGCCTGGGGTGCAAGGAAGAGATCCCAGAGATCTTTTAGAAGACTTCCTCTATCACCTCTGTCTACAAGATCACACAAAATAACAAAATCAGACTTTAAACTATCACAACACCTCAGACTACCCCAAACACCATTCCACAAACAAATATTTGTACTTACTGAACTGGGGCCCGGCAGGGAACGCCTTCCAGGGAAGGAGCCAGGGAAGCTTTCTAATTCTGACATGAGTTTTGCAAGCTAGAAAAGGAGGAAATTAAACAGAAATTATTGGTTTACAGTAACTGCTGTAAACAAGCAAATGCTAGAAATCACAACAGCACAACTCAGAGTTTGTTTCTCCTGTACATTTCCCAAAACTTTCACAGATTGAAAGAAAAGTTAGAAAAGGGAAAGAAATACATGTTAAATCATACGCGATGACGTTTTCAGAGCTACGTGGAAAATAGTTCTTAGGACACATAAGCAACAAGTGGCTTAGAGAAATGCTGGGAAGGGTCATCAGTTCTGACACCTTCAAAGTCAGATACCTACCATTGCTTTGTTTTGCTTTATATTTAAAGCCCTTTTCTCCAAGAAATTCATGCCACTTTCATCTTCCGAGTCAGAATTGGAATCGGTCACAGAATTCTCTGGGGGTTCAGGAGGCACTGTCCTTTTGTTGGCTGCTCCCCTGGTGCTTCGAGGGGGAAACTTCATGGCCACGCGGAGAGGTCCAGACCGCGTGCATTGACTGCGGGTCCGACAGCCCTCCCGGTTGGCCTGCAGCCTCTGGTCAATGAGAACAAGCGAGGCGTTAATGACTTGCTGACTGTCACAGAGTCTGAAAGAGTGTGACTACACAATGCCTTTGGAACAAAAGACACTTGCAAACACATTTGCATTGAACACTTTAATTGTCAAGTTTAACTGACGGCTCTGAGTAACAAAATCAGGAATTACTAATAAACGCAACAACCTGAGGGCCAATTAACTAGGAGCTTTCCTGGGACACACTGTACTACGCCACAGTCACAGCCTCTAGGACAGTGGTTCTGAGTCATTTTTTAAACTGTGAAAAATCCCAGCTTCTTTTTCCACTTCTTTAAAAAATAGAATCTCTATGTATTTTAAAAGAATTTCCCTAGAGACAAATATATGTTCTCTCATGATGTCCATACTTATGGTAGTATTAAACTATATTAAAGATGTCTCAATGCTCTACTTTTTTAAAAACTGTAGCAAAATATACATAAAATTTACCCCTTTAACCATTTGTTTTAATTTTTATTGGAGTATAGTTAATTTACAATGTTGTTACTCTTCAACCATTCTTAAGTGTACAGTTGAGTGACATTAAATACACTCCGTGTTTTGCAACTATCACCACCATCCATCTCCAGAAATTTTTTAAAACTCTATATTCATTAAACAATTACTCCCCATTCATCTCCCCCAGAACTCCTGGCAAGCATCTTTCTACTTTCTGTCTCTATGAATCTGACTACCCCTCTTGAAATCTCAAGGACAGAAGAGCCTGGCAGGCTACAGGCCATGGGGTCCCAAGAGTCAGACATAACTTAGCAACTAAACATTAACAACTCTCTAATACATTTTGTGTAAGCATAAAATTTTTTAAATTTCAGATTCCAAAAGTAATGTTTGCATCATTTAAAATGTATTAAAGTTGGCCACCGGGGCAAATCAGAATCATGAGATATCACTTCCCACCTACTAGCAGAGCCAAATAAACAAGTATGGCAAGGATGTGGAAAAACCAGAATCTGCAAACACTGGGAGAAGTGTAAAACGGAGCAGCCACTTTGGAACAGTCTGGCAGTTCCTCAAAAGGTTAAACATAGAGACTGTATGACTCAACAATTCTACTCTTAGGTATGTACTCAGGTGTGCATATCCACACAAATATTGCACATGAACGTTCACAGCAGCATCATTCATAATAGCCAAAAGGTGCCAATAACTCAAACATCCATCAACTGATGAATGGATACATAAAAGGTGATAGGGTCTGAATATTTACAGCTGAGTATTATTCAGCAATAAAAAGATACAAAGTAATGGCACATGAAAGAACCTCAAGAACATCATGCTAAGTGAAAGAAGCCAGTCACAAAAGACCACGTATTGTTTGGTTCCATTTATATGAAATGCCTAGAACAGGCAAACCTAGGAGAGAAAATAGATTGGTGGTTGCCAGGAACTGAGGGTGCTGGGAAAGGATGCAAAGTGACTGCTGATGGGAACAGGGTTTCTTTTGGGGGTGATGAAAACATTCTGAAATTGACTGTGGTGATTATTGAAAACAAACTAACAAAAAAGAGAGAAGTGAAAAATACCACCCATAAAATCCCAAAATGGAAGACCCGTTTTTTAACATTTCAACAACCTCATTGCTTTTTATAACCTTTATGTTATTTTTAGTGTGCAGACTGAGAGAACATAAAATGACAAAAAAACTTTCACAAATCCTTAAGCCTTTTAATCGATTGGCATTTTCTCAGTCGCAACAAACAGCATCTACAAAGAACTGAAACACTGCCCAGAAATGATTCAGGCTGTAGACAATGTTTGAGTCATACCCAGATTCACAGAGCAGTGCTGCCAATAACTCCAATACGCACTGATTCAGATCAACATCACCTCTTAAGAGAAAATATTACATTATCATGAAGTTAGGTCATGATAAAATACTCCCTGGCCAAATGTTCTCACTTATGTCAGCGCCGTGCAACTGTGGTCCCAGGCAGTGGACCCGTGTCAGACCACAATGAGCTGAAGAGCATGCACCCGAAACATATTTCCTTTATCGAGAAAGTGTTGCTAAGAGGAAAACATGTGCAGAAGTAAACAGCATGCTCAGATAAGAGTGGGACTGAGGCGCATCCCTGGCAGCAGCATCCTGAGCAGGACAATAGAGGTTAAAGGTAAGACAGCAGGCGTAAGAAAAGCCAACAAAAGAGCAACAGCGGAAGCAAGCAGGGCCCTAATTGTCATTACCTGCACTCAAGCTCCTGCATGCGAGTTATCACAGGCTTTCCAGATGCAGGTATAGATCCACTATGGGAATCAACTTTTACTGAAGTCTCTATGTCAGGCCCTGGGCTGGGCACTTAAATGTGACTGGAGCTCATCTTGAGGACATATCTGCTTCCTCTGATTGGGCTTGATTTCTGTGGCCACAGAAATCTGCACGCTGGCCAATTGTTTCTTACAAGTTTCTAAGATTTTCAGAGACTACAAAAATCCTCAAGCCTTACTATTAGAACTACATTAGCAGAAAACTGCTTTAAGACATGAAGAAAATACTCTTAAAACTTTTCTTAAAAGATCAACGAAACCTTCTGGCATGACTAAAATGAAAATCATATGGAAAAAAGATTTTTAAGCAAGTATGTCATGCCTCTAAATGTATCTTATTGCCTGATATTGGTGAAATTCTCAAACTCACCATTCCATCCTGTATCTCACTCTCTGAGAAACCGCAAAACGATTCATCATCAGAGTCGGCATGAAAAATACTGGCCAGTTCGTTAGTGACATCTGGCCTTGGTTTCTGTAAAAATCCACAATGGTCTAACACATCTTGCACCTCACTTTCTGAAAAGCCGCAGAAAGATTCATTATCAGAGTCCTCATAAAAAACATTTGCCAGTTCTTCACTGATATCTGACCTGAATTTAGGTTTCTGTAAAATAAATAAATAAATGTGGTTGTGCATTTTTTTTTTCTTTTTGAAGAACCAATTTTCCGTAAACCGTGCAGAGAGCAAATCACATTTACAAGTGCACTACAAGAGAATAGCTTTTGTTACAAAGAAAAATGGTTCAGAGGTTTACAAATGATTTCTGAGTTGTTATGGCAAATCATCAGGCATGTTAGGTTAGGCGACATTTCAAAAGGATAGAATAAGTAGCTAATCTACCTCCAACAATTACTACCTAGAACCACAGCAAAAAGTGAAATGAAATTACAGTGCATACTGTATTTTCGTAACAGCTGTATAGAAATGTAGGCAAAAAGCAAGCAGTTTTAATCACGCACAAAGCATTTGGGGCATTTTGAGCACTGCAGACTCCATTCTGTTTATTCTCAGGCAGCACTTACTGTGTTTGCAAAATTATCAGAAGCAAAGCTGTCACAACTGTCATCAGAGGATGACGGGGTTTCCATGGAAATCAACTTCACATATCTGAATTTCTTGAAGTTCTTCTTTGCTCTGCAATCCTTTTGCTGCAAACGGAAATGGCCATACTATTAAATGGGATGCTTGCTGCAGAATCTAAAGAAAGGTATCATTTTTGAGTTGAGTAGGTTCAAACAGCGCAGAGGAGGTATGTCCATTTCTTATACCCTACAAAGAAAAAGGAGGCTTTGCAATTGCTACAAAATTTTCCAAAATCAGGTAAAATCCTAAAAAGAGATCCCTTTGAGGGAACATTGGTATCAATTTATTCAAATACCTGTGGAATTACCCTTTAACCCACCTTAAAAACTCCCAAACTCTTAACATTATACTGAGCTCCCAAGGCATTAAATGCTAAACTGCTAAAATCTGCCCTTAAAAAAAAAAAAGAAAGAAATTAGACTGTACTTCAAAAATACAAAATGGTAGAGTGATTTCTTTCCCTCAGCCAAAATCAAGCTAATGAGGTCTTTCTAAGTAAGCTTTGGGCTCTGTACTGTGATGCTAATTTCTCAAACCTCGAACACTGGGCAGCACCTCTACTTCAAGAGGGCAGGCTTTCAAACAGGCCTTGTGCCAATCAGGAGGGGAACAGTGATTTCTGCACAAGTCTTTACAAATCAAATATATCAACCCAGTGAACAAATGTACAAGAACCAAGTTAAAGGTCAAACAGTCCTCCAAACCCAGGTAGAATGCCCAATTCCACTTCAGGGCTCTATTAGGCTGGCCACTCAGCTCTTTCTGTAGTTCCATTGCTACACAAGTCTTGAGTTTTTATAAGCCCTTTTATTAGACACATATGACCTATGGATATGAAAATGCTTCTTTCCTTCATAAACAATGAATTGCCTGGCACCAATCATCAGAATATGCAACTGACATCTACTTCATGTAAAAAAGATAGTAGTTTCTACCATTTCTTCATATTTCATAAGAGATTTCCTAAATGTTGTGCAGTCGCTAAGTCGTGTCCAACTCTTTGCAACCCCATCAAATGCAGCACTCCAGGCTTCCCTGTTCTTCACTACCTCCCAGAGTTTTGCTCAAACTCATCATGTCCATTGAGTCAGTGATGTAATCTGTCTCATCCTCTACCGCGCCCTTCTCCTCCTCTAGCCTGGAATCTTTCCCACAATCAGTCTTTTCCAGTGAGTTGGCTCTGCACCAGGTGGCCAAAGTACTGGAGCTTCACTATCAGTCTTTCCAATGAATATTCATTACTGTTGTATTACTTCCTATATTTTTAATATCTGAAATATGGCCATGGAGTAACATTAGTGACTCCATACACTGAAAAGTTTAAGAAGGCAAGTTCTGCTACGGGTCCCACAAAATAATGCCAAGACGTGAGGTGTAGGGGGAATATCTTTCTGATCTTTCTACACCTAACGTTACACATTTCTCTTGCAAATAAAATTATTTTCATGATGGTGGAACCCAACCACCCAGTCAGTGCTTCTCAACAGACTCCATTCAATCATCTTAGGAAGTTTTAGTCTTGTCCTTTTAAAAATCATGAAAATGTGGTAATAGGTAGAGGTACTACCTATTAACGGAGGTCTCAGAAACTCCCTATTTTCCAGATGAACAAATTAAAGGTACCAGGTATGTGAAATAAAATTGCCCAAGATCACAGGGCTGGAAGGAATCCGCAGTCTCCTAAAACAGCTGTGCTCCTCACACTGCTGCAGGAATTATCACCATTTCTGGTGGAGCTGCGGGTGGGGGTTCAATCCCTGGGGCAAAAAGATCCCCTAGAGGAGGGCGTGGCAACCCACTCCAGTATTCTTGCCTGGAGAATCCATGGACAGAGGAGCCTGGTGGGCTACAGTCCATAGGGTCGCAAAGAGACGGACAGGACTGAAGCGACTTAGCAGGCACGCCCGCCAGCAATCATCAATCTACCTGCCTGCAGTCAGAGGCACAAGACCGCCTCAAGGGAAGTATTCTATTGGAAGCTCTCAGGGAAATACTTGCTGGGCGTTAACAAGTCAGCGCATGCGAAGTTAGTTAACAGGCAAATGTATGCTTGGAGAATAAGACAGAAAGAAGCAATACAAATGGTCATGGATTTTCCTGGCAGGTAGGTAATAACAAATGCCATTCAACAGATTTTTTTTTTTTTTGTGCCAGGCACTAAGCAATTCCTTGCAACAAAGGTGGAAACTGAGGCGTAGAGTGGTGAAACAGATTATTCAAGTCCCATGATGGCTCAAATTTGAACCCAGGGATGTCAGATTCCAGGTCCTGCTACATGTGGTTTTCTTCATCCTGAAAGCCAATGCCAAGGTCCATTCGGGAAGAGGTATCTCTGAAACTACGCCCCCAACACGCCCTCTCCAACCCACTCCCGGAGTACCCCAGCCCCTCACGTGGGCCCCTTACCCCTGCTATTTATTTTAAGCTTGTCATTTTCTTCCTCTTCACCCAACCCCCCACCCTCTAACCTCTCCTGGGGCAGACCCTCCGTTCCGGTTTCCGTTAGCGTAAACAGTAACGTTCCATGTTCCATTCAGGGCTCCGTCCTGTTGCTGCAAGAAAGGCTGGGGGTGGGGAAGGGAATGGGAAACGAGCAAATGGTCGGCAAACCGATAAGACCACCATTGCACTAATCACCTCCTGTGACCGTAAGTGCCCCCTCAAGTGTGCGCAACCCAAGTTTAAAGAGAGCGGTTTTCAAGACCTTTAAACTCCCAACCCATCAACTCTCAGCAGTTAGATGCGCCTGCCAGCACGGCCAAGAGGAAAATAAGCAGGAAGCTAGCGCAAGGGTCCCAAGTGCGCCCGGGAGAATGCGTTACTAGACATTCATCCTCCCCGGGCTGTGCCTGGGAAAGGTCCGGGAGGCTGCAGGGCAGCACCCTACTCCACGTCCCGCTCCCCTCCGCGCCCCGCGGGCAGAGTTCGGACCAGCAGACACAATGGGGGACCGGTCCGCCCCTGCTGCCCGCAGCACACGTGTGCCTCGGACGCACGTGGCCTTGAGCTCCTCCAGGCTGCCAAGCATCCTGCAAACCTCACAACTCTCTGACCGCCCGCGCGCCGGGTGTCACGCCCGCTGGACACAGTCCCTAGTCTCTAAAATACCCCCAAGTGCACAAAATCTGGGGCTTGCCTAAACGGGTGCCGCCCAGGACTGCCACCCGTTGATAAGGGCACTCCGCCGGCGCAGTTGGAGGGGGTCAGCCCGCCCCCAGCACCCACCGCGCCCATCCCTCGCCTTAGCCCGTCCAGCCTCACCCGCGCGCGGCGAGCGTCCATGCTGGCGGCCGGCGCTGGAGCGGGGAGAGCTGAGCAACCGCGCGCGCCGCCGTCCCACAGCGCAGGAGCCGGAGCCCTAGCCGCGCGGGCCGGCGGGCGGGGTGTGCAGAGCTGGGGCCGGAGGGGCGGGGCGCGGCCGACTTTCCCGCGTTGCAGCGCAGGTCCTGCCAGCTTTGGTAACGGCCCACCCGCGCAAGACCCACTCGGCCCCGAGAAAAAAGCAGCCCTTCCAGATACGCTAAAGTCCAGTAATAGTCTTGCAGTCCCCTAAGATCCGCCTTGGAAAAGTACTGCCTTGGAAGCTCCGGGACCTCTCTCTTTACATAGCTGCAGGGTCCCTAGAGAATGGCGCGAAAATGGGTCGTATTGCCCCGGGGATAGCAGCCTAATTTGCATGAATTCTGGGGCTGGGAGGGGAAAGCGGGAGACAGTGGGTAATGGAGAGCGGTGCCAGCCTCCGCGCTTAGCACTTTCCCTGAGGCGTGCGGTTTACCTTATTTAAAATAAAAATCAAAGACTGGAGCATGAACTCCCAACAGCCCAGGCACTGTCCCGCGATATAGCTAGCACCTCTTATCTGGTAACCATAACATTATCTAATGTAATAAAATGAGCTAAATCCCTTATCGTTCTTTCCAGAAAGCTCGGGAAGTTCTTTTACATAAGACTTGTGATTTTTAAATAAGAAAGGTCTGATGTTAGTTAAGACTTAACTATGGGATAATAAAATCTAGAGATTATAGAAGAATAGAAGCTAAAGACTGTAATAATGTGATTTGGGGCTCCTTTTTTCTGTCAAAATTTGTAATCACTTAAGTCAGAAAGAACGTGAGATTTTTCATTGCCCCTTGAATCGAACCTGACATTACGACGAGATCAAGTGTGAAGCTTTAAAACAAATGTTTGTAGAGAGTAGGAAAAAAAGTTGCTTTTAGAAGAAAAAGTTAAATAAATTGGATTGCTTTAAAAGACGCTAATTATAATCTTACATTTTAAAACAAATGCTTGAAATGAAACATCAGTTTTCTCCTTCCCACTTCTCTTGGGAATACTTCTTTGCAGGAAGAGAATGCCTGAACATACTGCTTCCTCTCTGGGTGTACTGAAGACAAAAACTTGTGAACAAGCGACGCAAGAGAATGTGGATTGGAAAAATTGGAGGGGACTTGGTCGGAGTCTTCCAGCCTTTCTAATACCCGCCGGCTCCATGGTCACTCTGCCACAGTGCCAGGGACAAAGAACTCCCCGTCTGGAAGGTAGGCGCCAAGAGAGGTTGTTGGTCTGTCCTTCGAAATTCCTTGGCAGTAGTGGGCCCTCAATAAATATTTGTTGAGTAAATAAATGACTGCATGAATGATGAATGAACTAAAATTGTCCTTAGTGCTGTGTCCTTGGAAATGCAATCTGTGCCACTAAAATCAAACATATGAGAATTTGAAATTGCTAAACTAAGGAAGGGAAAGATTAAGTCAC
The DNA here is from genome assembly GCF_055505025.1 of Bos grunniens. Lineage (NCBI taxonomy): Eukaryota > Metazoa > Chordata > Mammalia > Artiodactyla > Bovidae > Bos > Bos grunniens. The sequence continues at coordinate 113,561,148 of NC_141166.1, read as the reverse complement.
TTTGCCTACTGGTTCTGATAAGGAGGGCTTTCCTTGTGGCTTGGTTGGTAAAGGATCCGCTTAGTCCTCTGGGGGCACTCTAATATAGTTTACGTTATTTTTTTAGGTTAAGATCACTGGGCTATTCTTTTTAGTAATAGGAAAATGCAAATTAAAACAGATAGTTTCACTCAGACTGGCAAAAAAATTTAAAGCCTGTTAAGACCATGTAAGGATATGAGGAAATCCCTGCAAGGATGTTATTAGAGTAAATGTTTCACTTTGGAGAGCAATTCAGGAATGTTCAGCAAAACCACTTACAGGTATATACTCTAAAACAAAGTTTTTCACACTGTGAGTTAGAACCCATTGGCAAATTTTGAAATCAATTTAGTGGGTTGCAACTAGCATATTTTCTTTCTTTCTGAAATAGAATTTTAAAAATAAGAGTAGTGTGTTGTTTCCTGAAACTCTTGCGCCTGTCTGTGTGTATGCTGTATAAAATGTGTACTTCTTACTGTGCTTCACCATCAAAAAGTTTCCAAGACACTGTCCAGGAGAAGGTGCATTGAGGCTTGTACTGGTGCTCTCTTGTTTGTTCAGCTGAGGCTTGCCAACATCTGTAACACTAGGCACTATTCTGAGAACTAGGACATAAAGCCCAGGGAGTTTACATTCTAGTGGAGGAGCAGAAGTAAGAGTAAGATAATTCCAGATGTGATCACTTCTGAGAAGAAGCTGTTAGTTGCTTAGTGGTGCCCGACTCTTTGTGACCTCATGGACTATAGCCCACCAGGTTCCTCTGTCCATGGAATTCTCCAGGCAAACATACTGGAGTGGGTTGCCATTTCCTCCTCCAGGGGAATCTTCCCAACCCAGGGATCGAACCCAAGTCTTCTGCATTGCTGGCAGATTCATTACTGTCTGAGCCATCAGGGAAGCAAAAAGCAGAATAAAGGGATAGGAAATAAAAGAGGTACCAATTCAGATAATAGAAACAGGAAAGGAGGTGTTATCTGATCAAAAACCCAAATAAAGACAAGGGAGGGGAACTTCAGTGGCTGAGACTCCACGCTTGCAAAGCAGAGGACCCGGATCCGATCCCTGGTCAGGGAACTAGATCACACAAACCACAACTAAAGATCCCATATGCCACAACTTAGACTTGGTGCAGCCAAATAAACAAATACATTAAAAAAAAAAATAGGAATCCATAGGAAGATGAAGGAAGTGCTGGCATAAGACAGAGTGAACAGCTAGTTAAAAGGCTCTAAGGCAGTGAATAGAAGCTTAGTAGCAGACCATATGGAGAAGGCAATGACACCCAGCTCTTGCCTGGAAAATCCCATGGATGGAGGAGCCTGGTGGGCTGCAGTCCATGGGGTCGCTAAGAGTCAGACACGACTGAGCAACTTCACTTTCACTTTTCACTTTCATGCATTGAAGAAGGAAATGGCAACCCGCTCCAGTGTTCTTGTCTGGAGAATCCCAGGGACGGGGGAGCCTGATGGGCTACCGTCTATGGGGTTGCACAGATTCGGACACGACTGAAGCGACTTAGCAGCAGCAGCAGCAGCAGACCATACTGGACTACAGAAAGCTAGAGAAAGAGAGAGCATGGGAGAGATCACATGGAGGCTCCCTGGCCATGGAAGAAGCTTGAACTTTATATCAGGTATGAGAGGAAGGATTCTGATGAAGAAAAGACCCAATCAGACTCCATGAGCTGCATGAACTATAAACTAAATGGGGATGGGGGAGCAAGAGTGAGACACTTAGGAGCCCCTAAAGGAGAAAATGATGTTTTGGACTAGGGTGATTCTGGGATGAGGGAGAAGTGGTCAGATTTTAAGATACATCATTTTGAAGGCAGAGCTAACTGGACCAGAGGAATGGATTGTTCATTCATAGTAGTGTTGTGTATCATAGTAAGATATGGCAAACAGTCTAAATGGCCCTCAGAAAGGAAATGGAGACAGGAACAGTGGTATAGTCATACAACAGAATTTGAACAGTGTTCAAAGGAATGGCATAGCTTACGTGCATCAGTGTAGGTAAATCTTAATGTTGAACGGAAAAGCAAATTGCCAACATTTTGGTAAAGCATACCCCTTATGCAAATTTTTAAAAACACAAAACATACATAAACTGTGAAAGTATATAAAGACATGAGCAATTAGAATAGGATAGAGGCTAACTAAGGAGGGAAAGATGGAGGACACAGGGGAGGATGAGGTTTTCCACTCTATCACTAATGCTTTCTTTAAAAATAAACAGTATGGGGACTTCCCAGGTGATCCAGTGGCTAAGACTCTGTGTGCTCAGTGTAGGAGGTCAGGGGTTCAATCCCTGGTCAGGAAGCTATTCCACGTGCCACAAGTAAAGATCCCATGTGCCACAACTAAGACCTGGTAAAGCCAAATAAATAAACATTAAAAAAAGAAATAATAAAGGGTACAAAGAAAAAATGGCAAAGTGTTCAATGTGAGTAGTAGATACATGAGTGTATTATAATTTCACTTTTTGTGGGCTTTTTTGTGTCTGAAACATTTTACGATAAAAATTTTTTTTTAATTTTGAAACAGTTGTCCTGTCAAGACATATATTGTAGTGTTAAATATGCAGTCCTGGGATTTCCTTGAATGGTCCAGCGGTTAAGAATCCACCTTCCAAGGCAGGGGACCTGGGGGAGGGGTGGTTTTGACCCCTTGTAGGGTAGGGGGAACAAAGATCCTACATGCCACAGGGCAACTAAGCCCATGCACCACAACTAGAGAAGCCTGCCCACAGCAAAGACCCAACACAGCCCCCCGCCCCCAAAAATATATATATACACACATATGCAGTTCCATACAGGGTCCTATAAAGACCCAACACAGCACCCCCCAAAATATATATATATATATATACACACACACACACACACGCAGTTCCATACAGGGTCCTATAAAAGGGAATGCCAGTTAGTCTTGTAATTTTAGCTATTTCATAAAGGTTTTAAGTCACTATGTTAATCATATACTGGTAAAATGTTCATTTTGAAAGAAAGACGCAAATGAGTAAGAATGGAAATTCAATGAGCAGAGATGACGAGGCCACCGGCCAGAGCAACAGGTAGCAGGCACATAGCTGACGTTGCGTAAGCACATACCTGACATATACAGACAGTATCTGATCCAAGGGTTGTAAATACAGCAGGGCCTCAGTAACTGCTTATTACCAACTAGAATGATTGTGGGAGGAATTTTAAATCTGTAAAACATTCTAAAATACCAATCTCCTGTAACAGAGCTTTGAACCCCTCAGGCTATTATGAACTTTCAGGATGGTTGTATGCCGTCTCATCGCTTTCATTCACTTTGCACAAAGAATTTCATTTCCTATTAAGTTTGGTACTTGTCCCTGAGGATCTGAGCACTCAGCACCTGTAGAATAACAAGGTGAATTAAGTCAATCTCAACCTTGAGATGCTTGGTTTTAGGACAAAGAGTGCAAAAATTAATAATAAGAGGTATCCCTTTTAGATGGATTTCAGAACAAAGCTAATGTCCCAGTCGGTGTGCTGCTCTGGTCCCACCCACCTTTCCTTCTTTCTAGCAAGGTAACTTGAACCCAAGCTGCTCTATAAATGAGAAACCCTCAATAGCCACCACACACGTGGGGACAAAGGGCTGGGAGAGTTGTCACTGTGTTCGTGGATATAGACAGGTTGCACTGTGTCAGGTGACAAATCTCTATTTTAAATAACCCCCTAATTATTGATTTACTTGCCCAGTGCCTGCTTTCAGGATGCACAAAGGCAAGAAATCAAAAAGCTCTAAAGTTACCCTTCTGTTGCCAGAAGTCCCTCTGCATGAGGGCCCAGCCCATGACCACCCTGGCTCAGTCAAATTCACAAATCCTACGCCTCCAAACCGTATTGGTATGTTTGTTTTTAATCATATGTCAACACCATTTTAAGTAGGTCAGTTTACTGACCTCTGATGCCTGGTGCGAGAATGGAAGATGGAAATGTGAATGCAAATCTCGCCATTTTTCACAAGAGGAAATATTTGGTTTTTCATGGATAAGCATTATCTATTGTGAAATACTTGATTGCTAATGTTAAGGCACCATTAAACACTGAATGAGATAAAGTCAAGTTTTAATTACTGAATCAGTCAGTTTCAACATTACAGAAGCTGAATTATAACTATAACTCTGCCTACAATTTTATGATCCATACTCGATTCTAACTTGTTCTCCTTCCAGAACTTTTAAAAAATTTTGTACTTAGCAAGGTTTCTTTTTGTTTTTACTCAAGAGTTTTTGGTTTGTTTTTAATTTGATCATCCCACCACCACCACTGGGGGGCTTCCCTGTTGCTCAGATGGTAAGGAACATGCATGCAGTGTGATACCAGGGTTGGATTCCCGGGTTGGGAAGATCCCTTGGAGAAAGGAGTGGCTACCTACTCCAGTGTTCTTGCCTGGAGAATTCAATGGACAAAGGAGCCTCGTGGGCTACAGTCCATTGGGTTGCAAAGAGTCAGACACAACTGAGCGACTAACACTTTAGCACTTTCTCACCACCGGAAACAACTAGGGAGTACCCAAAAAAAAGGCGTGAAAAGTTTCTTTTCTCTGTTCGCTGCATAGACAGCTTATTGTAAACTGTCCTACTTGTGAATTTTCCAGGGCATTGATTTCTTCTTCATATCGGTTCCTCTTAAGCAACTCTGTGCAAAGAGAATTGTAGAGAGAGGAAGTTTGACTATTAGCTAAAAGGAGACTTGAGGATTGACTATAGATTGGTTAAAAGCTCAAGATACTGGTCAGGACTCTAGGGAAGAGCCTAATCTGCACATTAATCTATACAACTCAAAACCAGTCCACCAGCAGACCTCAAAAAGTTAAACATAGAATTACCACATGATCCATCGATTCCATTCCTAGGTATACACCCAAACACTTGAAGCAGGAACTCAAAGATAAACTTGTACTCCCATGCTTGCAGCAGTGTTATTAACAATAGCCAGAAGGTGTTAAGCACACAAATGTCCATCAACAGATGAATGGATAGAAAAAAAATGTGGTATTTACATACAATGGAATGTTAATTAGCCTTAAAACGAATGAAATTCTGTTACATAGATGAACCTAAAAAGCACTGTGTTAATTGAAATAAGCCAGACACACAAAAGGACAAATATAAAGTATGTAGAATAGAAAAATTCAGAAAGTATAATAGAGGTTACCAGGGACTGAACGGAAGGAGGGAAATGACTCCTTAACACATACAGAGTTTCTGTTTGGGACAATGAAAAAGTTCTGGAAATGGATAGTGCTAATGGCTGCACAACGTTTTCAGTGTACCTGGTGGCCCAGAGGTTAAAGCATCTGCCCGAAATGCAGGAGACCCAGGTTCAATCCCTGGGTCGGGAAGATCCCCTGGAGAAGGAAATGGCAACCCACTCCAGTATTCTTGCCTGGAGAATCCCATGGACGGAGGAGCCTGGTGGGCTACAGTCCATGGGGTCGCAAAGAGTCGGACACGACTAAACGAGTGACTCAATGCCACTGAATTGCACACTTTCAAATGATTAAAATGATAAATTTCAAGTACATATGACCACATTTAAAAAAAATAACGACAACAGACAGCTCACCAAAAATCTGGATTCCATAAGGACTCATGGGGTCAGGTTAAAGGTGTTGGAAGTGAGGAGGAAAACCACATTCCCACCCTATCCTCTCCCAGATTTCTAGAGAAGAAATTACTGTGGAAAATGTGAGGGAACTATTAATAGTCCAAAAGTCATTGTAGTTCACAGTTCTTTTTTGCTGTAATATTAATAGATTCGTTTGGGGGAAATTCCCAGGTGGTTCAGTTGTTAGGACTCAGCTAACACTGCACGGGGCACAGGTTCCATTCTTGGTTGGGGAATTAAGATCCTACAGCGCGTGTGACAGGGAAAAAGAGTTGCCATTTTTTTAAATAAAAATAATTTTCATGATCATGACTCATCCGTAACTCACAGACACGTCCTCTCTCCATGGGCCACCAGGAGGAAACAAGGAAAAAACAGTCAGCATTGTCCGTCTGGCTCAGGTGTACAGAGATCCAGCCTTGGGAGAACCAGCATGACCTTGATGAGCGTCACTTAGTGCGAAAGGAAATGACTGACAGATACTCAAGCCAGGCTGGGAATCTCCTGGACCACTTAGATTTTTGGTTCAAAGAGACATTTGGGAGTGGGACACATTAATTCCACTTAATGGTCTTTAAACAGGCTGATGAAACTTGTGCCTCCTGAGGGTGTAACTCAGAATGGACTGTTCCCTTTAACGTTTAATGAAAGAATTTTCTAAAGGGAGGAAGGGGTGTCTTTTCCTGTTTCCACAAGACCAGCATCTGCAACTACAAGTGCCATCAAACATCCACATTAATGACTAAGGGGATGATGAGGTGGTGTTAGGAGAACTAGGAAGGAGCTTTGCTACATAGGACTACCAGGCAATGCAGCAGAAAACAGGTACCAACAGGTGCAATATAGATGATTTAACAGCAACCACAGGAACCCACTGGGCTAGAATTTGGAAAGGCCTAAGGAGTTTAGGCGGAGAAGGTGATAGCATCCCACTCCAGTACTCTTGCCTGGAAAATCCCATGGACGGAGGAGCCTGGTGGGCTGCAGTCCATGGGGTCGCTAAGAGTCGGACACGACTGGGCGACTTCACTTTCACTTTTCACTTTCATGCATTGGCGAAGGAAATGGCAACCCACTCCAGTGTTCTTGCGTGGAGAATCCCAGGGAGGGGGTAGCCTGGTGGGCTGCCGTCTGGGGGGTCGCACAGAGTCGGACATGACTGAAGCAACTTAGCAGCAGCAGCAGCAGCAGGGAGTTTATGTATCCTGAAAGCAATAGAGTTTTGAGCAAAAGAACAAACAATACAGTAAAATTTGCACTATAGAAAAATCACTCTGGTTCCAGGATAAAGAATGCACAAGAAGGACTTCCTGGTGGTCCAGTGGCTAAGACTCCACACTCCCAATGCAGGGGACCCCGGTTTGATCCCTGGTTAGGGAACTGTATCCCACATGCCACAACTAAGACTCAGCACAGTCAAATAAATAAATTAAAATATATATATTAAAAAATAATGCACAGGAAGGGGGCAAGGAAGCTGGATGCTGGGGAAACAGGAAACTGTTCTAGCTATCCAGGACACAGAATGAGGTCTAAATTAATATTGTTCTGGTAAGACAGAGGGAGGGATGAGTATAAAACAGAATGTAAGAGATATTTAGAAAGTCAGAGGGAACAAGAATGTAACCAGTGGGAGAGAAGCATAAAATAGTAGGATTATTGGAATGATATGGTTCCTAGGCTCATAAAAAATATAAGAGCTCACATTAGCGTCCTCACTCTGTCCATAGGTATCCAGTATGTACCCAGCGCTGTACTCATCAGTATTAACTTTAAGGCAGGAAACAGGGGATCTGGTTTTCTTGGAGCAAGGGTCATGGTTAACTGAGCTTGTCTCTATAAATACTTTATTTCTTAGAAATCTTATTTTTTTTAATTTCCTCATTAATTAATAGATATGTATATACCTAATATAATTGCATTAATACTTTCATATACTTTAATATGTATGATCAGATTGCCAACATCCACTGGATCATAGAAAAAGCAAGAAAATTCCAGAAAAACATCTGCTTCCTTGACTACACTAAAGCCTTTGACTGTGTGGATCACAACAAACTGTGGAAAATTCTTAAAGAGATGGGAATACCAGACCACCTTACCTACCTCCTGAGAAATCTGTATGCAGGTCAAGAAGCAACAGTTAGAAATGGACATGGAACAAGAGACTGGTTCCAAATTGGGAAAGGAATACATCAAGGCTGTATACTGATTACCCTGTTTATTTAACTTATATGCAGAGTACATCATGAGAAATGCTGGACTGGATGAAGCCCAAGCTGGAATCAAGATTGCCAGGAGACAGATCAATAACCTCAGATATGCAGATGACACCACCCTTACGGCAGAGAGCAAACAAGAACTAAAGAGCCTCTTGATGAAGGTGAAAGAGGAGAGTGAAAAAGCTGGCTCAAAACTCAACATTCAAAAACTAAGATCATGGTATCCAGTCCCATCTGCTGCTGCTGCTGCTGCAAAGTCGCTTTAGGAGTGTCCAACTCTGTGCGACCCCATAGATGGCAGCCCACCAGGCTCCTCTATCCCTGGGATTCTCCAGGCAAGAATACTGGAGTGAGTTGCCATTTCCTTCTCCATTGCGTGCATGCATGCTAAGTCATTTCAGTCATGTCTGACTTTGTGCAACCCCATGGAAACAGCCCACTAGGCTCCTCTGTCCACAGGATTCTCTAGGAAAGAACACTGGAGTGGGTTGCCATTTCCTTCTCCAATCCAGTCCCATCACTTCGTGGCAAATAGATGGGGAAACAATGGAAACAGTGAAAGATTTTATTTTCTCGGGCTCCAAAATCAGTGCAGATGGTGACTGCAGGCATGAAATTAAAAGATGCTTGTTCCTTGGAAGAAAAGCTATGACCAACCTAGACAGCATATTGAAAAGCAGAGGCATAACATTGCTGACAAACGTCCATCTAGTCAAAACTTTGGTTTTTCCAGTAGTCATGTATGGATGTGAGAGTTGGACTATAAAGAAAGCAGAGAGCCAAAGAATTGATGCTTTTGAACTGTTGTGTTGGAGAAGACTCTTGAGAGTCCCTTGGACAGCAAAGAGATCCAACCAGTCAATCCTAAAGGAAATCAGCCCTGAATATTCATTAGAAGGACTAATGCTGAAGCTGGATCTCCGATATTTTGGTCACCTGATGTGAAGAACTGACTCATAGGAAAATACCCTGATGCTGGGAAAGATTGAAGACAGGAGGAGAAGGGGACAACAGAGGATGAGATGGTTGGATGGCATCACCGACTCAATGGATATGAGTTTGAGCAAGCTCTGGGAGTTGGTATTGGACAGGGAAGCCTGGCATGCTTCAGTCCATGGGGTCACAAAGAATTGGACACAATTGAGCAATTGAACTGAACTGATAGTTTAATAAGTAGTTAAGTAATATCTAAATAGTATCAGCGACACTGATGGTGGTAAAAGGTACCATTCATTCCATGTGCTAATGTGCTATGTGCTCAGTCACTTAGTGGTGTCTGATCCTTTGTGATCCTGTGGATTGTAGCCCATCAGGCTCCTCTGTCCATGAGATTATTTAAGTCAAGAATACTGGAGTGGATTGCCATGCCCTCCTCCAGGGTATCTTCCTAATCCAGGGTTGAACCTGCATCTCCTGCACCTCATGCATTGCAGGCAGATTCTTTACCTTTGAGACACGAGGGGCTGTATTTAATAAAATGGCAGGAAGGGACTGCAGCAGAACTAGAGATGGGATGCTTAGTGCCAGGAGGTTGTGAACTCTTAAGACTGAGAAGCAGCTTTGATACAGCAGCTTTGATGTTGTCTCTAGATACAATAGTTAGTTATGATTTTAGGAGCTTTATTTTAACAATGGGAATATGTATTTTTGACTAGAAAAGTATTATCTTAATCATGTTCGTCTGGGCATCTTTGGAACTACCGAATGGGAAAAGTTATGCACTTGGCAGGCTCAGTAATAATAAATAAAATGTATTGTGCACTGACTATATGCCAGACGTGTACTCGTTTAATCCTCACACCAATCCTGTAAGGCAGGCTTGGTTCATTTTCTCTAGTTTATAGACAAAATACAAAAACTGAGAGATTAACTTGCCTAAGGTCATAGAACACGTGGCGAGTGGCATAGCTATTTCAGCTTAGACTGAGTTCACACTCTTTACTGCTGTACTGTACCAGACAACATCTGAATAGCCAGCCCCACGTGGTTAAGCACCACATTTGATACCAGGTGATAATGTTCCCCTGCTCCCAATCAGATTAGACACTTGAGATAGGGGCCACTGATCCATTAATACCTTAGTGGTCCCATGGTCACTTTCTTTCTCTTAGTTAATCCTTGTTAATACCAGAAGATAACACTGGCTAGTGGTGAAATAGAAAGCAAATAAATGATGCTCTGAGTCCAGGGCAGAATGAGGACTACTGTGAGCTAATGTCACAAAGAAGCAGAAGAGACCAAATGGCCAGTAAGAAAACAGGGTTGCAGACTTCCCTCGTGGTCCAGTGGTTAAGAATCCACCTGCCATTGCAAGGGGCATGGGTTCGATCCCTGGTCTGGGAGGATTTCACATGCTGTGGAGCAACTGAGCCTGTGTGCCACAACTTCTCCGCTTGTGCTCTGCAGGAAGAGAAGCCAGCACAATAAGCCCGAGCACCTCAACTGCAGAGCAGACCCCACTTGCCACAACTAGAGAAAGCCTGTGCAGCAAGGAAGACCCACTATACCCAGAAAAAAATAAATAAATAAAATTTAAAGACAAGAAAATAAGATTGCTTAGGGCAGCAAGAAGAATTATCCAAAATTCCAAATTTTAGAAACTATAAAAACTGGCTGCTATTAGTTCAGTCTGCTACAACAAAGATACCATAGACTGGATGACTTTAACAACATTTACTTCTTTTAGTTCTGGAGACTGGGAAATGCACAATCAAGGTTCCTGGCAAGAGTGTGCTTCCTGATTTGAGATGGCCTTCTTGCTATCCTAACAGGGGAGAGCAGAGATAGAGAAGCAATTTCTCTCATATCTCTTCTTCTAAGGGCACTAATCCTATTCATGAGGGCTGTACTCCCATGACCTCATTCCTTCCAGAAGGACCCACCTCCACATACTGTTTCACTGGAGATGGAACATCAACACATGAATTTCCCAACATATGAATGTCCCAACATACGGGACACAAACATTGGCTTTATAAGTTCCTAAGTGGAAACTGGTAAAGACTGGTTATTCTAGTTACTGTCTTTGATGACTCTGAAAGATCTAGTCTAATTTGTCACCAGAGTTGTGACGGTAGTCTACTCTCTAGGGTGAGAGCTTGGTCAAGCTGTGTCTCTTTGGACTCCTCTTTTTCATATTAGAGCCTGGAAGGCGAGGTATGCTACTGTATGGGTATCCTGTGGCTGCTGTTAAAAATGATCACAAACTCTGTGGCTTAAAACAATAGAAATGTATTCTCTCAGCTTTGGAGGCCAGAATTCTGAAATCAAGGTATCAAGAGGACTGTGCTCCCTCCAGAAGTTCTAGGAGTGAGTCTCTGTTCCTTGCCTCTTGCAGTTTTGGGTTGCTGTCCTCATTCTTCGGCTTATGGTTGCTCACACCATTCTCTGCCTCCATCTTTGCATGACCTTCTCCTCTGTGGCTGTGACTCCTCCTCTTGTGTCTCTTATAAGGACACTTGCCATTGGGATCAGGGCCTATTTGGGTTATCCAGGATGGTCTCATTTCAAGATCCTTAACTTAAATTACATCTGTAATTTCCAAATAAGGTAACATTTACAGGGCTTGGGTATCAGGAAAAAGACAGAATTATAGTTGGGAGATTTCAGCACTCCTCACTCAGTGAGTGATAAAATTAACCAGAAAATCAGCAAGGGTATAGAAGATCTCAACACCACCGACCAACAGAACCTAGTCAACATTCATATAACGCTTCATTCAACAACAGCATGATACACATTCTTTTAAAGTGTCCAGAGAAACCAAACCATATCCTGGGTCATAAAGCAAACTTTGAAATTAAAAAGAATGTGATTTATAGAAAGGGTATTATATAACTATGATGGAATCAAACTAGAAATAAATAACAGAAGTCTGGGCTTCCCTGGTGGCTCGGTGGTAAAGAATCTGCCTGCCAATGCAGGAGACGTGGGTTCCATCCCTGATCCGGGAAGATCCCACGTGGCCAGCAGCTAAGCCCACACACCACAACCACTGAGCCTCGGATTCTAGCTGCAACTACTGAGCCCAAGTGCTGCAACTGCTGAAACACACACGCCCTAGAGCCCGTGCAGTGCGACAAGAGAAGCCGCTGCAATGAGAAGCCTGCGCACCACATCTAGACAGTAGCCCCTAAAGAGAAGCCCGTGCAGCAACAGAGACCTGGCCCGGCCAAAAATAAATAAATACAATTATTTTTTTTTAAAGAGAATCATAAAGAGGTAGCCTCAAATTCTGCACGTAAGTTCTGCCCAAATCTTTGGCTAATTCCTAAACTACCTGCACGTGAGAGATCCAAGAAGTTCATCTATGGCTTTAAAAACTAAACAGAGATTTCAGCTGCTACCAACTGCAGGGGAGTCTGAGTGTGGAGTTTGAAGTAGGCCCAGTTAACCTCCCGTCAAAACAAATAATCAAGACTCTTTGGAAAAACAGAACAGAATCCAGAGTTTCTACAGTGATTATTTATGTTTTGAATAAAACCCCAAATCACTAGACAAAGGGGGAAACTCGCATGACTCATCCATAATCAATGCAGACTAACTTCAGGATTCTGCAGATACTGAAGTTAGCAAAGGAAGATTATAAAAGTTATTAGGACTAAGCTTACTTTTCCTTTATGACCTTAAACAAATAAGAGCTATCAGTAAAGAAAGCAAAAGTATAAAAATACAACCAAATGGAAATTCTAGATTTGAAATATAAATAAAATATCTAATGGATAGACTTAAAAGAATACTGGTTATGATGTCATAATAAGTGAACAAAAAGAGAGATAATTAGAAATTATCCAGTCTAAAGAACAGAGGATAAAAGACTGGGGGGAAAAACAAAGAACAGAACAGAAAAGGGACTTCGTGACTTATGGGAACAATATAACAAGTTCTAATATATGAGTAATTGGAGTCCTAGAAGGAAAGCACAGAGAGAATGAGGCAGGGAAAAAAATAGTTGAAGGAATAATAGCTGAAAATTTCCCAAATTTATAGATTCAAGAAGCTCGGCAAACCCTAAGCAGAACAAATACAAAGAAAACCACACCTGTGATATCCTTTGTAAATTTTCTGAAAACCAAAGATGAAGAGAAAAACAGTTTAAAAACATATACAAGAAAATACAAATGACCACTGACTTCTCTTCAAAAGTATTTGTGTTTCCAAACACAGCATCATTGTGTTTTAGCATAATTCAATTTTAACACAGCACCAACTAGAAAAGACAGGGTAAGATGTCCATGACACGAGGCCCTTAACAGAATCATCAAGGATTTTTTCTTCAGTCCATCCTTCAGAGAAGATCAAAGAAACCAGTTACTCCACAGTGAAATGACTAAAAACCTAGTTAAGAAAATAAAATTTTGCCTTCATTGTATAAATAAAAATAAGCACTAGGTAGTCATACCAATCCTTAAAAAGCCAGGGTAGAAAACTGGTAGCAGAGAGTTTAGAAAAAGGAGAGCTGATTAAATTGGATTATCATCCTGACAGCCCCTTTTTCTAATCTCTAGTCAATGCTGCCTCCCTGGGGGTTTATTTTCTTTATATTCTTTGGATATCAAAGTGGTTACTTTTCAGGTGCTATGGACCTGATCTAGGACCTGAGTTAGACGACTTAAAAGAAAATTTTGTAACTCTCCTCAGGATCAAGATCAACATACGAAAATAAAAAAAAAAAGGAAATAATAGACATTTCTGAAATTGAAGTTTCATCAGAGACATTCAAACAAATCAACTTATAGATGTATTTTAAAACTACCTTCAAAATGGTTGGAAATAGAAAGCAAAAATCAAATAACATTTATCAGAAGTGGAATTTAAAAGGTTATACTGATTCTTACAAAATTTAATAAAGTATTAGGATAAAAACATCTTAGAGAACCAAAGATAGAACTTCTTAGAATGGCTGTATTCTCAACAACCTTTTACATTAAAGTTACAAAAACTGGTTCTAACAATGGCACTGGACTGAAGGCCTTAAGCCTTTAAATTCTCTAACCCCTATTCCCTGTCCTGACTTCTCTTCCTTACTCTAGATTTCCATTCACCACTGTCTCAGGGTCAGAGGAAGTATGTTACCGAAAAGAATCTTCCTAACTTCAGTATTCCCAGAACTATTATTTCATGTTTTGCCATAACTGTATAACCCGTCTACTATTAGTGCTAATTAGTTTTCTTTATATGGACTCACACTTATTTTACTTGTATAAAACTTAAAATTATAGCTACAATTGGAAAAGCAGTATAATGGGCTGTCAATAAAATGATAGATGGATAAAGTATGAAACATGATTATTAAGTTCTAATTAGATTTTATTGTCTTCTAAAGTGTGAGACATGATCTCTTGGACAGAACAAAGAGTGACGTTTAAAAAATAAATAAAAAATTACAAAAAAAAAGAGTTACGTTAAATAACAATATCTAACTGAGATGTTCTCATTGATAATAAGAAAGACTTTTAAAGGATTAAGAGAACTGAGACTTATGTAGTGTTGATAGTGGCAGAGTAACCACCACTGGAATAACTCTCACACTGCTAACAGTTATAAACTGTGGACAAAATGTAATCAACTATTTGAAGATACTGGAGAGGGGCCACAGCAGGCGAAAACTGGAGGGGCCTTCAAGCCTTAAAAAGGGGAACTACACTCACTAGATGAAATCCACTCACTCAGGATGTTCCCGTGTCTAGGCTGCATGGGGCAGCTAGACCTGCAGCAGATATCCGCAGTTTTATTGGCTTGTGGTGTCAGGGCTAAAAAGCTAATAGAGGAACTAAAACTGAATAGTAAAAAATATGATCTCCCAACAGAAGGATAGAAAGGAGAAATAAAGGAATAAAAAAGAGCCAAGACACAGAGAAAATAGCAAAACCAGTGGAACTGAATTGAACACACCAGGAATTACATCAAATGTAAATGAATCTAACAAACCAATTGAAAAACTGGAATTATCTGACTAAATAAAAAAGGAAGACCTAACTCTGTGCTGTCAACAAGAGACACAAACTGCCCTGGTGGCACAGTGGGTGCAAGTCCGCCTGTCAATGCGGGGGACATGGGTTCGATCCCTGGTCTGGGAGGATTCCATGTGCTGTGGAGCAGCTAAGCCCAAGAGCCACAACTGCCAAGCCTGAGTGCTGCACCTGCTGAAGCCCATGCACCGAGGGCCCGTGCTGCACGAGAGGCCACCACAGCGAGAGGTCCATGCCCCACAATGAAAAGTGGACCGCACGCACCACGGCTGGAGAAAGCCCAAGTGCAGCAGTGAAGACCCAGCGGAGAAAGCCCGAGTGCAGTAGTGAAGACCCAGCACAGCCAAAAATAAATGAATAAGCATTAAAAAAAAAAAAAGACCTTAATACAGGACAAATTCAATTTCAAAACAACATGTATTACCAGCGATAAGAGGAATATTTTATAATGATAAAGGGATTGTTTCACCAGGAAGACATATAATTCTGAAATGTATGAACCTAATAGCAGAACTTCAAAACGTTAAAGAAAAAGCTGATAGAGCTAAAGAGAGAAATAGAGAAACTCACAATCATAGTTGGAGATTTTAATATCCCATCTCAGAAATGGACAGAATTAGACCAAGACACAACCACACTCAAAAAACTAGGATATGAAGAATATGAAAAAACATCATTAAGTAACTTCACCTAATTACATAATTAACATTTATAAAACATGTTATCCAGCAACTGTAGAGTAGCGGAATACATGTTCTTTCAAGTGAAAATGGAATATTTTTCATGATACACATTATTTTAGGTCATGAATTCATAATTCTCAATGAACTTCAAAAGAAATTGCATTTTACCTAATCTATTCCCTGACCACAAATAATTCAACTAGAAACAA
This sequence comes from Bos grunniens, assembly GCF_055505025.1. Classification (NCBI taxonomy): domain Eukaryota; kingdom Metazoa; phylum Chordata; class Mammalia; order Artiodactyla; family Bovidae; genus Bos; species Bos grunniens. The sequence goes on along the minus strand of NC_141166.1, from coordinate 113,545,395 downwards.
CAACGTTAAGATAACCAGAGAAGTCTCAGATATTTGGAAATTGAACTGTGCACATATAAATAATCCCTGAGTCAAAGAAATCACAAAGGAAAAATTACTTTGGACAATGATGAAGAAAGTACAATGCTTATTGTACTTATCCCCTTATTGTATTGTTATCCCCTGCTTTTCAAAAGTTTGCTTTATAACCACTTCGCTTTTACCTGTTTTTCACAGTGGAAAGAAAGCCAAAGAGGATTTTCACTTTTACCAAAAAAGATGAAAAATGACAATAACATTCAGCACTTACTTTGCAGCCAGCCACCAACCACCATTATAAAGGTGGCGAGCAACTGGAAGCAGCTACAGTGGCCCCACCAACCTCCCCCGGGAACAACAGTCAGCATCTCAGCAACAAACCGCCGTATTTGAACTGTCTGTGCTGTATCTCAGTTTATTTTGTGCATTGGTTAGCAAGGTGTGTCCTAAGGTGATTGTTTCTTCACACCATTTCAGGTTGTGAAACATTTCAGAGGAATGCTGTCCTTTCAAACAGTGAAGGGAAAACATATTAGAACAGGTGAAATGAAACAATGGCAATAGAAATTAGAATGAACGGTGATTGCCTGTGAAACGCGGGGATTACCTGAAACATGGCACTCAGGCATGACACGTTCTTAAGTTAGGAAACGTTTGACTTGATCTGACATTTTAAGGAACAGATCATCTGAGCCCATGGGCAGTAGTGCCATCATCTCCTATGACTCCCAGTATTATATCTTCAGCCAAAACTTTTCCTCTGAACTTGAAACTTGTATATTAAACCATCTACTTAATGTCATTTTGAATATAACATACCATAATAGATCTCCGATTCCTTCCTCAAAAGCCACTTATCTCCACATCTTTCCATCTCAGTAAACAGCATCATTGTCTACTCCGTTGCCCAAGCTAAAAATCAAGTGTTATTCCTGCTTTCTCTGTATCCCTTATTTCTCATATCTAATGTGTCACCAAATATTGTTGCTTCTACTTCCACACATAGGTCACAAGCCCATCTACTTCTGTGCATTGCCACTACCACTGTTCTTGTCTAAACTCTTGTCTAAAATCCCTCTGGATACTCCAGTGACTTCCTCAATTACATATTTACACAGAACCACAGCAGTTTTTTAGAAAATAACTTGGATCATTCTCCAGTTTAAAAATCCTTCCAGGGACTTGCCTGGTGGATCAGTGGCTAAGACGCTGAGATCCCAAAAGAGGGACTCTGGGCTTGATCCCTGGTAAGGGAAAGTAAAGTGTTAGTCGCTCAGTCTGACTTTGAGACCACAACTGAGCAACTAACACTTTCCCTGACCAAGGATCAAACCCAGACCTCCTGCACTGGGAGCTCAGTCACGGGGAACTAGACCCTAAATGCCGAAACTAGGAGCCGGCGTTAGCCAAAAAAAAAAAAAAATCCTTCATTAGCTCTCCCTTCCTCCAGTCCTGCCTGCCTCCTCCATCTCATCCTAAACCAGTGACTGCCGTGCTCAAATGTAATCCAGCTACAGGAACCTCAGACTCGTAACCATCTCAAAGTCTTTGCACAGGCTCTTTCGTCTGCTTGAAAGGACCTTTGTACTCCTTTTCTGCCTTCAAGTCTAAATTCAAATGTCACCTCCCTTGAGCCTGTATTACATTCAGAGGACTGTCCTCCACCCTATTATATTCTATCTCAGGACGCTTTGTCTTCACAGCCCCTCTCAGAATCTCAAGTTTTCATGCTTACTTGTTTACAGTCTGTCTCACTCACTGCTCCCAACATACACAAGCACACACTCATGTACACATACATGTGCACACCCACATCCAAAACCTACCTGGAATGTAGTCTAGAACAGAGATCCCATCTGTCTTATTCATAGTCCTCATCTTAGTACCATGGCTGGTACAGCGGTTCAGAACATATCTCCCACTTTGGCATTTATTTTGAATTAAAGGCACTGGAGAAACAGCCAGTACGAGAAGGACACTCTCACCTTCCTTTGTCCCCTTACTAAGCAGGAGATAAATCTCCCATGTGATAAAAAACAGGAATGAAATAATGCCATTTGCAACAATATAGATATACCTAGAGATCATCATACTAAGTGAAGTCAGAAAGACAAATACCAAATATCATTAATACGTGGAATCTAAAATAAGACGCAAATGAACATATCTATAAAACAGAAACAGACTCAGACATGGAGAACAGACTTGTGGTTACTGAAGGCGGTGGGGAAGACAAGAACTGGGAGCTTGAAATGTGCAGATGCTAACTAGCATAGAGGACGGATAAACAAGATCCTACAGTACAGAACAGGGAACTATATTTAATATCCTGTGATAAACCAGAATGCAAGAGAATATGAAAAAGACTAAATATAACTGAGTCACTTTGCTGTACAGCAGAAATTAAAAAAAAAGTACTCCCTGTGAAAGGTGCCCTCAGTGTACCTGGAATAGGCATCCTCACCACCAGATACAGGGAATTTAGGGCCAAAAAGGCTGGATAAACAAATCTTGTTACTTCGTCACCATTTATTACTTCCAGCCCAAACCCCTTTGTCTTGTCAATTCTTCACAAATCTATTGTTTCTTTGTCTAAAAGTTATAAAAGCATCCTGCTCTGGTCATGTCTTTCAGTCTCTTATCTTTGCGGGGCTTTTGTACAGGAATGGAATTAAATTTTCCTCTTGTTAATCTTTTCATTACAGGGGTTGGGAAGATCCCCTGGAGAAGGGATAGGCTATCCACTCCAGTATTCATGGGCTTCCCTGGTGGCTGAGACCGTAAAGGATTCTCCTGCAATGTGGAAGACCTGGATCCTTGGGCTGGGAAGATCCTGGAGTGAGGGCATGGCAACCCACCCCAGTATTCTTGCCTAGAGAATCCCCTATGGACAGAGGAGCCTGGTGGGCTACAGTCCATGAGATTGCAAAAGTTGGACACAACTGAGCGACTGAGCACAGCACTCATTCAAGAACCTAGAAGGGTAGAGGCAAAATTATTTTCCCCCTCTACAGTGACATATAGTGAATATTGAATAAATTAAGGTAATACCTGGGGATGCCGGGACAGCCAACTGAGAAGTTTCTTGGTTAAAATACATAGAACATCTCTGTTCTGACAGTCTCCTTTTTCTTAAAAACTAGCAAGGCTTCTTTTCTTTCAGTGAGAAAGAGGCTGCATTTGTCACTTTCATTTCTGACAATTGTAAAAAGGAAGAATCACCCCACACAGCCTGGGAGAAAAAATAAGTCTCTGGACTATTTTTCAGGCTAAAATTTTTTAGGCTCCTATAGATAGGGAGGTGGGCTTCCCAGGTGGCTTAGTGGTAAAGAATGCCAGTGCAGGAGATGCATCCATGGCTTCAATCCCTAGGTTGGCAAGAGATCCCGGGGAGGAGGAAATGGCAATCCACTCCAGTATTCTTGCCTGGAGAATCCCACGGACAGAGGAGTCTGATGGGCTACAGCCTGTGGAGTGGGAAAGAGTCAGACATGGTAGAAAGGAGAAGAAGAAACTCAGTGCTGAGTACAGAATGAAGGAGACTATGGAGTGGCTGAATCCTCTCCCTGCCTCTTATCCCCCTGCCGCCAACCCCCCATCCCCCACCCACACAGCTGCTTCCTGGTCAGCGGGCGACCTGAACACACACACACACAGCCGTGTCGTTCCCCTACTTGGAATTCTTTAATGGCTTTCAATCTACCACTGAATAAATCTTCAAGGATTTCACCCCAGCTCAGTTACCGATTGGTTGTTATTTGCTTGTCCTTTCATGTGACAGCCTGGTTTTCACTTCTGAAAACTCCAGCATCCACCATGTACTCTTATCTCTTGGTTTCTTTAATCCCTTTCCCAAGACTGGCTGCCGAATGGGGCGTAAATATTTCCCAGGGAAGCTACATAGCCCCTTTTACAGGCAATCTTTCTCACTTCCTCTGCCCATGCTAAAGATGCCAGTGTTCTGGGGCTCGTTCGAGGTGCCCCACATGCTCTCTGTGATCACATCCAACAGACTTGTCTCTTTTCTCTCCTTTCCTCCTCTACTCACCCCTCTTTGGGCCAAGTCTTTAGAGTTATAAGAAAGCCTTCCCTGGTGGTCCAGTGGTTAGGACTCTGCAGTCTCAATGCAGGGGGCCCAGGTTCAATCCCTAGTCAGGGAACTAGATCCTACATGCCGCAAAGAACAATTCGCCTGCGGCAACTAAAGATGCCATATGCTGCGACTAAGACACAGCGCAAAGAAAGAAATGCGGTTTTTTAAAGGCAAATAATTTCAGAGGCAGAGTAAAGGTAAATGTCACTTGGGAGCAATGTATTTGTTTATCCCCTTTCTCCCTACAAGCTGGGACACCCTAGAATTGGCCAAGGCTTCCGTCATTGCAGGGCAGCCCAGCTACAAACATCTCACTCTGCCCCTCGTTTTCGCACTTGGCCCCAGGCTAATTCCTGTTCTCAGAAAGTGTGCCAGAAATAGCAGACAGCGGGAAACAATAGGTACTCTTTGGTCTTAAGCGGTTTATTTGCATTTCGAAAAAGGTTCCTTCCTAGAAAATACCTGTCTCAAAGAGCTTTTGTCTTAGAAAGAAAGATCCTCGGAAAGGTCGTTTTCTATCCAGCTTTCTAGACTTAGGTGTTACTTTTTCTGAGCCCCCATCAAGACTCGTTTCATTTCCCATTCCCCTGCCCCCAGTCATTAAGATCCTGGAGAATGGGGATTTAGTGTTGCTAAGGCCTAGCATGAGAATGGAACGGAGCTTCATTTTTTTGTACAAACTCTAAAGGGATTGGTAGTGGTTGCCTGGAGCTCAGAGAAGGACCATGATCCTGGGGAGATGGAGAACGGCAGCCCCCCCAGCATTAGGGCCTCCTAGGAATTATCGGGGCCTGGGGTAGGCTGCCCTCAAAGGCATATTGATGATTTTGGATTAAAGTTGCTTAAGAAATGGCCAACAGAAGAGGGACACTCTGACCCTCCTCTCTTTCTCCCTGAAAGCAGGAAATCTCTCCCGTGAAAAGTAGATTTCCTGCATCTGGAGATCAAACACCCTTACTGCCAAAGATAGGAAATTCAGGCTGAGATGCCTATTTACACAAACCTTTTTACCTCTTTAAGTTACTACCCCAAGCCCAAATTCTGTGTTGATTCTTCGCTAATTGGGCGCCTAAGTTTCTTTGTCCGGCCAGTTCCTCACAAGTTTATTGTTTCTTTCTCTAAAAGGTATAAAAGCTGCCCGCTTTGGCCACTCCTTAGGTTCCATGAGAACTTCATGCACCTGGATTAAAATGTGCTCCTTTTTCTCCTAACCTGTTTTGTGTTAATTTGATTATTAGCCCAGTTATAAGAACCAAGAGGAGTAGAGGGGGAAATTTCCCCCTCTCCACAGAATGAAATGAATTAATGGTCACAGTGCTGCTACTAACACCCTTCATCCTGGAGGGGAGATGTCTGGGTTTCTTGGGGCCAACAATCACTCTGTAGACCTCAGGCTTTTCTGGGGGAACTCTCGCTTCCCTCCAGCCTCTACAGGAATGACTTAGTGAAGCTCTCGACTCTCAGGCCTGGCCCCTCATCACGACCACCTGGCCAACTCCGGTACTGGCAGATGACACGCACCAGCTTCCCACACCCCACCTACCATAAATGAGGAGAGTTGTGTGAATTTTCCTACCTCTCCATGGCTGATTTCAGCTCATTTGTCTCCAACTTTGATACAAAAGGCTTTGAGACTCCCCCCACCTCAGCCTTCAATTTTATTGTCCCTCTGGGCTACTTATTTCAACCTCCAGGTGACCCAGGGTTTGTCATTATTCCCAGGAACTTTAACGCCCTTGCAAATGACAGATTTCCTCAATCAAATTCTCCCCATCTCGAAACTCTTCTCACACTTCAGAACAGCTCCATTTGCAGAAAGGTCAGCTCTAATAATTTGACTCACCACTTTGCTGTCCTGTCCCCATCTTTCCAGCTGTCTCACTTGTTTATTTCCACAAGGCCTGCCATATATTTGATCAAACCTGCTGCTGCTGCTGCTGCTGAGTCGCATCAGTCGTGTCCGACTCTGTGCGAACCCATAGACAGCAGCCCACCAGGCTCCTCTGTCCCCGGGATTCTCCAGGCAAGAACACTGGAGTGGGTTGCCATTTCCTTATCAAACCTGTCCTCTGGCAAATTGGTCACACAGAGATCTCATCTCTAGCCTAGGTCTCGCGTTCATTGCTTCAGCCCCTGGGGCAGCTGCCCTATACTCTTTAGGGCTCCTCTGGCAGCTGAACAATGTTGTGAAAGATTATAGGACGATGAAGACTATAATTTTAAATGTATGACGTCTAGTTTAAGCTGGGTTTTCAATGCCCTTGTTGTTCAGTCGCTAAGTCATGTCTGACTCTTCGCGACCCCATAGACTGCAGCACACCAGGCTTCTCTGTCCTCCACTATCAATGCGCTTAGTTAATGCTCTTTTAGGATTCCAAGTCTGTGCCTTCATTAAATCCCACCATGGCTTAAACCTGAATCACTCACTCTTCTTATCACACCTTTTGCTTTACACTTACCTTTTTTGGCCGAGGATTCCACCTCCTACGTCAGTCAGAAAAAAGGAGCAGTTTCTTGCCTAGGTCCCACCAACAAACACCTCTGCAGTTTCATCTGTTCTCAATTAACCTCCTTTTCTTGTTCAAGACTATTTTTCCCTGTCTCTGGTTTTGATCAGTGTTCTCAGAGTGTGGTTCCCAACACTTAGCTTTAGCCAAGGTCTCGGAACAAGTTAAAAATGCAAATGATTGTTGGCCCCACCCCAGACTTGCAGAATCATTCACTCTAGGGATGAGCCCAGCAGGCTGTTTTAACTAGCCCTTCAGGCTAGTCTGAGGCAACTGAAGGATTTGCTCTTTCTTTTGTCCGCATTCTCTTGTTTGCATTAATATTTCCTCTGGGAATTTATTCTGTTAAAAAAGACGCTACAGGCCCCAGATGGAGTCTCTTGAGCAAACCAAGACTCAGCACCTAGCCTGATAGAAGTTTTAGCTCTCCCAGGAATGTAATCTTTAACCGGTCTAGAATTACCTGGTCAGCACTAATGATGTAATCCACCCAGTAGACCCCTTCCGTCCCCTCTAAGAAGGTAACCTTGCCTGAAACAATGAACTCTTTCTTTATCTCTCTCCCTTTTCTACCCTTTTGTACAGTCTTCCATTCTTTACAGCTCCTCAGAGCTCCTCTCTACTTATCAGTATGCGCCCGATTCATGAATTGTGAAATAAAGCCAATTTAGATCTTTATATTTACTCAGTTGAATTTTGTTTCTTAACAGTTCTAAGGAAACAATCTAAAATCAGGTCATGATTTTATACTCAGAGATGTTCATTACAGTATTATTTATAATTGGGAAACATTAGAAACATGCCCAAATGGGATAGTTAAATATTAAGGAAAGACAATGTCATATAAGCAACAACTAAGTGATATTTATCAAGTTATTTTTTATTATACAGGGAAATGATTATGTTCTAATATTAAATTTAAAAATTTTAAAGGAAATATGAGGTTGTTTAAAGGCTGGTTTACATCCTGACTTCAATACCAGCAATTAGCCACTTCCCTTCCCCCCATTCCTCTCCACAGTAACAAGGGTTTAAACTGTTTGGTTTTTTTTTTTTTTTGATTGGAGGATAATTGCTTTACAATGTGGTGTTGGTTTCTGCCATACAGCAATCGGCCATAAGTATATATACATTCCCTCCCTCTTGAGCCTCCCTCAACCCTCATCCCACCCCTCTGGGTCATCACAGAGTGCTGGCTAGGCCCCCTGTGTTGGATAGCAGCTCCCCACTCACTGCATATTTCACACATGTGGTGTATATATGTCAGTGCTACTTTCTCACTTTGTCCCGACTTCTTGCCCTGCTGTGACCACAAGTCTGTTCTCTGTATCTGCATCTGTATTCCTGCCCTGCAAATAGGATCATCAGTACCATTTTTTCTAGATTCCATATATATGCGTTAATCTATGATACTTGTTTTTCTCTAACTTACCCATTCTGCATAGCAGGTTCTAGGTTCATCCACCTCAGTTCAACTGATTCACATTCATTCCCTTTTATGACTGAGTAATATTCCATTGTTCATTTGTACCACAACTGCTTTATCCTTTCATCTATCAGTGGACATCTAAGTTGCTTCCATGTACTGGCTATTGTACATAGTGCTGCAATGAACATTGGGATATATATGTCTTTTTTAATTAAAACAGAAAACCACAAGATCAAAGAAATTAGGAGAGGAAAGAAAAGGAACAACATTTTAGGAGCTGGTAAAGAAAGGGTAGGATGATAACCATCTTAAGAAAATGGATTCCTCTGACAGGGAAGGATTCCCAAAAGACTCAGAAACTGGCAACATTGTAATAGCTTTCTGAAAAGGGGCACAACTGAGCTACAAACAAAAGGAAAGGTTGAAATTCAGTGTAAGAAGCAGTTGGAGCCCCAGGCTCATCCCCAACTGGTACCCCCAAATGGCTACCTCACCCCTGAGACAGATGTTTATCATTTGCAGAGATTAATGTAAAGGGCCACTGAAGTAAGGGACTCTACCCTGAAAACTGGTGATTAATAACCATTCACATGTTGAAGATCAAAGCCCTCTACTTCTATCCCAATTTGGCTCTCAGACCAGGTAGTCAGCACATCAAAAGATTACTGTTAATTAAGGAAAACCACATATCTCAAGGAATTTACTGCTTTTCTGTATATGGGGAAATGCAAAGTCTGGATTCTTTGGAATTCTTCCTTTGATATGCACCTCAGCTATCTGGGGCAGCATCCTATATTTTCTCACCCTGAGACACTGTGAAGGGTGGTTGCGGTGGCTGACTGTTAGGTAGGAGGGCATCCAGCCTCCCTTCTGAGTTCCCTCAGAGCTTACCTTCCCAGCAGCTGTAATATCACGGCTTGACAGCGGCAACATCCTCTGTTTACTGATAGGGCAGGCAGTGTTTTTCACTCAGTCACTTACAACAGACTCATGCATGTAGGCAGTTGCCATTCTGATGGACTGATGGAGTTGCAAATGCCCGTGGAGTGTATTTCACTTCTACAATATTGATCACATATTAATAGCTACTTACTGCATGCCAGGCTCTCACTGTTTAACTTATGGGCTAGGATAGGTATTATTATTCTCTTATTAAACTGTTGAGGAGACTGAAACACAATGAGGTTAAGTAGCTTGTCACACACCTTGAAAACAGTGAGTTGGAATTTGAGCTGAAACAGTCTAATTTGAGAGGCTTCTGGCTTTAGCCTTAAAACTTTTAGAGATACAGACTTAGAAGATAACTGTTATTTAAAAAAAAAAAAAAAAAAAAGACTTAGAAGTCTTGAGGAACCTGAAAATGAAAACTACCCAAGAAGTATTTTATCAACTTAATTATTTAGAGAGGGAGAAAATCTTTAGGTGGTTAGATGGCTAATAAATTATATGAGTAAGCAGAGCAAAAGCTATTCAAGAATTAGCAGTAACATTTATGATTCAGCAGTTACTATAAGCAGCTGAATTAAATACAGATTTTAGATACCTAAATATCTATCTTATGTAAATCATATAGATGTATAAAATAATATAGTCTTAAGAGGTATTAATACATGCATCTTTATCATTTCAACACCAAAGGAATGCAGGCTGGTTCCCTTTCACTGCTGAGGCTGTGTAGAAGGAGCTGCCTTTTGGAGATACTCAAACTGAGCAAAGTGCAAGACTTAGGAGATAGTGGAAAGGACAGGGACCGTGTGCTGTTTTGTGTACAGAGAATTATAAGAAAGGCTTCCAGGTGTTGAATGCTAGCTCTTGCGAGGCACTCTTTGGAGTTTTACATTCATTCCTAACCATCACTGTATTCTTGTGAATATAGTGATTCACAAGGACTATATTCTTGTGAAATCATGATCCTTGTATCCATCTTATATATTGGGGATGTGTATCCAACATGGTACAGCTCCTAAACTAAAATTGAGGACTGTCTCTGTTCCAAAGATGAAATCATCAGCTCACATCTGATGGAACAAGGGCCCAGAGACCATCTTCGGTAGCAGTGGAATCAACTGGTGCTGTTTTGTTGCTTACCTGTTAAAAATGCTCACCTGGAATTCGGGGTGCAGACAGCAAACTGGCCTCGTCATGGGTAATTGGTGTGATTCCTTCAGAGCCCGGTGGGATACAGACAGACCCCACTGGGCTGAGAAGATAGAAAACTCTACCTAGTAGGCTTATCTAAACATATTAGTTTATTTATTTATTTTTACCCCATGTCTCCATTTTTAAAAAGGATTTTATTATTCATTTCTGTTTATTTTTGGCTGTGCTGCTGCATGTGGCTTTCTCTAGTTGTGGCAAGTGAGGGCTATTATCTAGTTGTGGTGCTCAGGCCTCTCACTGAGATCACTTTTCTTGTTGCAGAGCACAGGCTCTAGGCGCTCAGGCTCAGTAGCTGTGGTGCACGGGCTTAGTTGCTCCATAGCCTGAAGATCTTCCTCGACCAGGGATTGAATTCATGTCTTCTGCGGTAGCTGGCAGATTCTTAACCACTAGACCACCAGGGAAGCTCCATATCTTCCCTTTTTTGGTCAATTATTTTTTAAAATTGAAGTATAGTTAATTTACAATGTTGTGTTAGTTTCAGGTGTATGACCAAGTGATTTAGTTATACATATACGTCCCAGGTAGTATGTATAGTGATAAAGAACCTGCCTGCCCGTGGAGGAAGCATAAGAGACATGGGTTTGATCCCTGCGTCTGGAAGAACCCCTGGAGGGGGGCATGGCAACCCACTCCAGTATTCTTGCCTGGAGAATCCCATGGACAGAGGAGCTTGGCAGGCTACAGCTCATAGGGGCCAACAGAGTTGGACATGACTGAAGGGACTTAGCACATACATATGTGTGTGTGTATCTGTGTGTGTAAAGATCTTTTTTTTTTTGGTACAGTTCTTCTGTGTATTCTTGCCATCTCTTCTTAATATCTTCTGCTTCTGTTAGATCCATACCATTTCTGTCCTTTATCGAGCCCATCTTTGCATGAAATGTTCCTTTGGTATCTCTGATTTTCTTGAAGAGATCTCTGGTCTTTCCCATTCTGTTGTTTTCCTCTATTTCTTTGCATTGATCACTGAAGAAGGCTTTCTTATCTCTTCTTGCTAGTCTTTGGGACTCTGCATTCAGATGTTTATATCTTTCCTTTTCTCCTTTGGCCACCTCATGTGGAGTTGACTCATTGGAAAAGACTCTGATGCTGGGAGGGATTGGGGGCGAGAGGAGAAGGGGATGACAGAGGATGAGATGGCTGGATGGCATCACTGACTCAATGGACGTGAGTTTGAGTGAACTCCGGGAGTTGGTCATGGACAGGGAGGCCTGGCGTGCTGCGATTCATGGGGTCGCAAAGAGTCGGACACGACTGAGCGACTGATCTGATCTGATCTGATCTGTGTGTGTGTGTGTGTTTTCTTTTTCAGGTTCTTTTTCTGTATGGGTTATTACAAAATATTAAGTAGAGTTCCTTGTGCTATACAGTAATAGTCCTTCTTTATGTTTTATATTTAGTAATGTGTATATGCTAAAGATACTAGATTACAATAAGTACATTTTCAACTAAAAAAGTACAAGTAATTTTTGAGGTATTGTACAAATAAGCAAAACAAAGATAAAATATAAAGCACCTGCTATTGGGGAGGGAAATGGGAGGGGGGTTCAGGATGGGGAACACAGGTACACCCATGGCTGAATCATGTCAATGTATGGCAAAAACCACTACAATACTGTAAAGTAATTAGCCTCTAATTAAAATAAATAAATTAATTTAAAATAAAAAAATCACCTGCTATCTAATCACCCAGTGACAAAGTTAATATTTTATTATATATCATTCCAGACATCTTTTCTGTTTCTCTTTTCTCTCTCTCACGCACACACGTTTGTTTGTTTTGCACCAGGTCTTAGTTGCTGCATTTAGGACCTGGCTCCCTGACCAGGGATCAAATCAGGGCCCCCTGCATGGAAGAGCAGAGTCTTAGCCACTGCACCACCAGGCAAATCCCATGTGTTGTTGTTTTTTTCTTAGTTGACTTTTTTTAGGTAATAATATCAATTTGGAATATTGGGGATCTATTAAAAATTTACACATTTTTGTTCAATGTACTGTAGACTAAAAAAAAAAATTCATAACCTAAAAGTTAAGAGTTGTGTTTTATTTAACAGGAATTTTTAAGACTTTAAGCCTGGGAGGCAGCATGTCAAATAACCCAGAGATAATTGCTCCAAGGATGTGAGGGAGAAGCCAGGATATATATAAGTTCTGCAACAAAGGGCAGTAGTCTGAACAACAAAAGATTATTCTTAATTTTAAAAACTCAGATATGTGAAGTTAAATAATTTAGTGCTTTTCTATGTATGGAAAGATGCAAGTCTGGGCTCAGTGAAGTCATCCCTTTGATATGCACCTTAGCTATCTGGGGCCAGTAGGCTGTGTATTCATATCCTGAGTTTCCTTAGGGCTCAACATGGGGAGTGGCTGGAGTCTGATAGCTGTTCAGTTCAGTTCAGTTGCTTAATTGTATCCGACTCTTTGCGAATCCATGGACTGCAACACACGAGGCCTCCCTGTCTATCACCAACTCCCAGAGTTTACTCAAACTTATGTCCATTGAGTCAGTGATGCCGTCCAACCATCTCATTCTCTGTTGTCCCCTTCTTCCACCCTCAATCTTTCCCAGCATCAGGGTCTTTTCCAATGAGTCAGCTCTTCACATCAGGTGGCCAAAGTATTGGAGTTTCAGCTTCAGCATCAGTCCTTCCAATTCAGGACTGATTTCCTTTAGGATTGACTGGTTTGATCTCCTTGCTGTCCAAGGGACTCTCAAGAGTCTTTTCCAACACCATAGTTCAAAAGCATCAATTCTTTGGCACTCAGCTTTCTTTTGGAGAAGAAAATTGCAACCCATTCCAGTATTCTTGCCTAGAGAATCCTGTGGACAGAGGAGCCTGGTGGGTTGCTGTCCATAGGGTCGCACAGAGTCGGACACAACTGAAGCGACTTAGCATGCATGCATGCATGCACTGGAGAAGGAATTGGCAACCCACTCCAGTATTCTTGCCTGGAGAATCCCAGGGACAGCAGAGCCTGATGGGCTGCTGTCTATGGCGTTGCACAGAGTCAGACACCACTGAAGCAACTTAGCAGCAGCAGCAGTTTTCTTTATAGTCCAACTCTCACATCCATACATGACTACTAGAAAAACCATAGCCTTGACTAGATGAACCTTTGTTGGCAAAGTAATGTCTCTGCTTTTTAAATATGCTGTCTAGGTTGGTCACAGCTTTTCTTCCAAGGAGCAAGTGTCATTTAATTTCATGGCTGCAATCACCATCTGCAGTGACTTTGGAGCCCAAGAAAATAAAGTCTGTCACTGTTTCCATTGTTTCCCCATCTATTTGCCATCAAGTGATGGGACTGGATGATAGCTGTTAGCTGTTAGCTGGCAGGTACTCTTTCCTTCCTGAGTCCCCTCAGGACTCACCTGTTCACCATTGACTGTAGCTGCAACCTCTGAAAAATGGAGACATCCTTTGTTTCCTGTTATGGCAGGCAATATTCCATTTATCAGTACTAAGACATCATGGTATATAGTATCTATAAACATGAAAACTTGTGCAACCCAATCACAGCTATATAGTCCTTTTAAAATAACCAAGGCCTGGAGGCAGTAAGTATATTTATTTTGAGGGGGAAGCTGACTAGATTATAAAATTTTAAGGAATTGAAAAATTGCTCCACTATTAACCCAGTCTCCTTAAAGCAGTGTAAAAATGAAACACAGTAAAAGGCTAGGGAGAGTGGTTTAAACAAAGACAATTAACAAAAAGAGTAAACCATCTTAAGCATTGGTGCAACACTTTTCTAGATTAGGACAGATGGACAAAGAGTAACTATGTTTTATATGTAAGCTAGTTTGTAAGGTCAGATTCTATAGTATAGAAGCTCCTGTTGCATATAAAATTTTGTACGGTTACATAAATGAATAAATATGTCATTTAGTTTGCCAGTTATGAGGATGTGCATTCACACTTATAATAAGTAGTTAATCTAAAATGTGAGACTTAATAGTATTGAGTACTGCCCTGCTAGAGTTAATTGTATACAGGTTCTAGGAAAAATAAAAGATGCTGGAGGCTAAAAAAAAAAAAAAGAGTAAACCAAGGATGTAAGCACTTACCTGGGAAGTAGCTGGAATATATTATTACTTTTAGTGCTTCTTTCTCAGACCTGGCCTTTTTAATTTGAGTATTAAGATATAATACAATACTAATAACAACAATGATAATAGTTATAATCTATTGAGCCCATGACAGGAGCCATCTATGAACTGAGCACCTTATATACAGGCTCTTTTATCCTTTAAAATCTTACTCTTATTGTGGAGTAATCTTAGTGAAATAAGGCCTAAGCATTCTGCTTTCTGAAGTAATGTAGAGGAGATAAAATAAATTTACCTCTATTTTTCCAAGTTCTTGGCTAAGACCCCTCACCCTCTTAATAAGGACAGGTTAACAGGAGAAAAATAAAACAATTTTAATTACATACATTCATACTGGAGCCTGGGCTTTCCCAGGTGGCACTAGTGGTAAAGAACCTAGCAGGAAGCCAATGCAGGAGACATTGAGATGTGGATTCAATTCCTGAGTCAGGAAGATGCCCTGGAGGAGGGCATGGCAATCCACTCCAGTCTTCTTGTCTGGAGAATCCCATGGACAGAAGAACCCGGCAGGCATAGTCCATAGGGTTGCAAAGAGTTGGGCACGACTGAAGCAACTGAGCAGCTGCAGCAGCATACTGGAGCCTAAGATTTGAGACTCAAAAGGGAGCCAGACATGGACTTCCTTGGCAGTTCCCTGGTAGCTTAGATGATAAAGAACTTGCCGGCAATGTGGGAGAGCAGGGTTCGATCCCTGCGTTGGAAAGGTCCCCTGGAGAAGGACATGGCAACCCACTGCAGTATTCTTGTCTGGAGAATTCCATGGACAGAGGAGCTTGGTGGGCTACAGTCCATGGGGTTACAAAGAGTCGGACTGAATGGCTACATTTTAACTTTCGTGCACTTCCAAGGCAGTGTGTGCGGGTTCAACCCCTGGTGGGAGAACTAAGATCCCACATTCCTTGCAGTGTGATTAAAAAAAAAAAAAAAGGCAGCCAGACAGTTGAGACTTAAGTACCACCCCAATCTAAGGACAGAGCTGGGGGCTGGGACTTCAGAGGGGGATGCCATTCAGAGGTAGTGAGAAGAGGAGTGTTTGGTAAACTAAGGTTGCCGGCCAGTGCAGATGAGTTCCTCCAGTGAAACAGTTATGTGTTTCCAGTACAGGCCCCTTTCTAAGGTAAACTTCTTTATAAATGTAGATTTCCTTTACCAAAGGGTAACTGCTGCTGTTTTCAGAGCCTCTTTTGAACTTGCAATTTCTTAAAAAGAATCCCCTCAAAATAATTCTTGTACCAAAGAGACATATTTTAGGGTGGCACATTGACCAACCCTTCAGGAAGGAGAAGAAAAAATATTCCAGATGAAATCAGGGATCTTCATTTTGTTTGGTTTCAGTCTGCAGTTCAATGTACTTTCCTAAATGAGCCAGTACTTTCAGTGGTGATCCAACAACCAGCTGAGCTAAGGTGAATAAATGTGAATGTGAAAGTCTCAGTCGTGTTGTAACAGGAGGGAAAGGGTCAGTGCATAACTTTTGAAAGAATGACATAGCCCAAGGACACAACATAAACGGATTAGAATCAAATGGGACCAAGATGGCAGACAAGACTAGACCTTGATCCTCAATCAGCAAGTGAAATGACACACCCAGAGGCGCCATGACAGTTCCAAGGCTGTCAAAAGACCAAGGAGTGGCCCAGTTCCTGGAAATCTCCACCCCCTTCTCCAAAATAGATGGAATAATCTTCCCACTCATTAGCAGATGAAACTACTCAGCCCATAAACGCTAACCACACCACATTTCTCGCTGCACTCACCCTCTGCGGTGGCCCATACTCTGTGTGTGGAATGTGCCTCTCTCTGAATCCGAATAAATCCACAAGTTACCTATCACTTTGTCTCTCACTGAATTCTGTGATGAGACATCAAGACCTGAGCTTCATTAGGTCTTGAAACCAGGTTCGGTAGGTTTTGGCTGGATTCTAGTCCCAGCCATGTGGGTTCGAGTCCCATGCAGAGTTTTGACTAGGTTTGAGTCCCAGCTACATGGGTTCAAGTCCCAAGTGGGGTTTTGGCTGGGTTCAAGTGCCAGCCATGTGGCTTCAAGTCCCAAGCAGGGTTTAGGCTGGGTTCAAATCCCAGCCATGTGGGTTCAAGTGCCAATCTGAGGTAAATGGTTTCAGTGTCTGACTCTTTGTGACCCCATGGACTGTAGCTTGCCAGTCTCCTCTATTCATGGAATTCTCCAGGCAAGAATACTGGAGTGGGTAGCCATTCCCTTCTCCAGGGATCTTCCCAACCCAGGGATTGAACCCAGGCAAACCCCTAGCTAAATTGGGCTCCTCCTTAACCTCAGTCCAGCTTGACTGTGGCAAATTTACAAGTTTACCCAAATGTTAAACGTCAAATCCTGGAAGTGCAAAAAGTGATGGAATCTATTCTGTTCATGGTAATGGTTTTGGTTACCAGTTTTGGTTTTCAGATGTTGCAATTAGCAAACTCAGGAATGATGATTTGGAAAAGAGAGTGTACTGATAATCATTGCTTTATTTTTTATGTTTTGTGTTCTTAATCATTTGTTTTTTCACTAGAATCAGTGTAAAGTCACCCTTCAGTCTTGATGTAACATCAGTGCTAGGGAGCTACAGAACAAATGTATTTTGGGGATATGCGTAGACTTTTTTTTTTTTTTAGTAAAATAACTTGTTAACAAATTTTGAGATCTCCATCCCATGTTGTTATATGCATGATCAACAGGTGGATGTGGGAGAAACAGCTCTCTTCTGAGAAATTCTCTCCAGTTCAGTTCAGTTCAGTTCAGTCACTCAGTCGTGTCCGACTCTTTACGACCCCATGAATCACAGCACACCAGGCCTCCCTGTCCATCACCAACTCCCGGAGTTCACTCAGACTCACATCCATCGAGTCAGTGATGCCATCCAGCCATCTCATCCTTTGTCGTCCCCTTCTCCTTCTGCCCCCAATCCCTCCCAGCATCAGAGTCTTTTCCAATGAGTCAACTCTTCGCATGAGGTGGCCAAAGTACTGGAGTTTCAGCTTTAGCATCAGTCCTTCCAAAGAAATCCCAGGGCTGATCTCCTTCAGAATGGACTGGTTGGATCTCCTTGCAGTCCAAGGAACTCTCAAGAGTCTTCTCCGACACCACAGTTCAAAAGCATCAATTCTTCAGTGCTCAGCTTTCTTCACAGTCCAACTCTCACATCCATACATGACCACAGGAAAAACCATAGCCCTGACTAGACGGACCTTTGTTGGCGAAGTAATGTCTCTGCTTTTGAATATGCTATCTAGGTTGGTCATAACTTTTCTTCCAAGGAGTAAGTGTGTTTTAATTTCATGGCTGCAGTCACCATCTGCAGTGATTTTGGAGCCCAAGAAAATAAAGTCAGCCACTGTTTCCACTGTTTCCCCATCTATTTCCCATGAAGTGATGGGACCAGATGCCATGATCTTCGTTTTCTAAATGTTGAGTTTTAAGCCAACTTTTTCACTCTCCTCTTTCACCTTCATCAAGAGGCTTTTGAGTTCCTCTTCACTTTCTGCCATAAGGGTGGTGTCATCTGCATATCTGAGGTTATGGATATTTCTCTCGGCAATCTTGATTCCAGCTTGTGCTTCTTGCAGCCCAGGGTTTCTCATGATGTACTCTGCATATAAGTTAAATAAGCAGGGAGACAATATACAGCCTTGACGTACTCCTTTTCCTATTTGGAACCAGTCTGTTGTTCCATGTCCAGTTCTAACTGTTGCTTCCTGACCTGCATACAAATTTCTCAAGAGGCAGATCAGGTGGTCTGGTATTCCCATCTCTTTCAGAATTTTCCACAATTTATTGTGATCCACACAGTCAAAGGCTTTGGCATAGTCAATAAAGCAGAAATAGATGTTTTTCTGGAACACTCTTGCTTTTTCGATGATCCAGCAGATGTTGGCAATTTGGTCTCCGGTTCCTCTGCCTTTTCTAAAACCAGCTTGAGCATCTGGAAGTTCATGGTTTACATATTGCTGAAACCTGGCTTGGAGAATTTTGAGCATTGCTTTACTAGCGTGTGAGATGAGTGCAATTGTGTGGTAGTTTGAGCATTCTTTGGCATTGCCTTTCTTTGGGATTGGAATGAAAACTGACCTTTTCCAGTCCTGTGGCCACTGCTGAGTTTTCCAAACTTGCTGGCATATTGAGTGCAGCACTTTCACAGCATCATCTTTCAGGATTTGAAATATCTAAACTGGAATTCCATCACCTCCACTAGCTTTGTTCGTAGTGATGCTTTCTAAGGCCCACTTAACTTCACATTCCAGGATATCTGGCTCTAGGTGAGTGATTTTCCATTATTATAAACTGCTTTTCTCCTGTTAATTTGTATTTATTGGTTTAATTTTCAGACCCAGCCAACGACCCTACAAGGGTCGAGGGAAGTTTTTTCATCTCCTACAGCGTGTTCTGCAGTTATGATGGCAATCAGTCTTACAATGACAGTGTTGTGAATGGGAGGAACCACAGTGATCTGAAGTAAAAACTAAACTTAAGCTCTTCTGCATTCTAATTTGGACAGCACTCTAGATATTTCTGGATTTCTAGGGAAATCTTTTCATCTTTGTGTGACAGAGATAAGGGCGTTTAGCACAGTGGTTTCAGCAGCTCTGGGACGGGTATTTGTGGTTTGGCTGTGAAGCATTGCGTAAAGTCAAGTCATTGTTACATTAGATAATTTTCCTGCCTGTGTTTGAGAAACTTGTCTATGTAAAAATGATGCATTGAGAAGAAGAGAAAGGGTGTTTTCTTTCAAAGAATCTAAGGAAGGCAGCTCATGGAAGAATACTCTAAAATACAAAGGTTTCCACCAGCACGGAAGCTGTCTTTTGTTGAGAACCATATCACCAAAATCATATCTCAAGCCAGATGAACTGTTCCTCTTTAAGGACAACAAAAAGCTCTCAAGAAAATTACTGGATAAGTGTCATTAATTCATGATTCCCTTACTAGGTGCAGTAGCCTGACTGAGGTTGAAAGCAGTCACCCTTCAGGAACGCTCAGCAGACTTTCATCCTGAAAAGCTGCCCAGCTAAAGAAACTTATACAAGAAAAAGACATGGAAAAACAAAATGGTAAATGAAACAAAACTAAAGACAATTCAAGATTTGAGGAGTCTAATCAAACATGGAACAAGATAATGTTTATTAAGCACTGCACATAGCGAGCTATATTTAAGTTGTGGTTATAATTATTGCTACTACTGAGAATGTGAGAGAGAAAAAAGACAGGAAAAAGAAGTTGGAAAACAATATGGAGATTTCTCAAAACATTAGTAATAGCCCCATCATGTAATCTAGCATATAACCTATATAATCTATTAAGTATATACCCAAAAGAAATGGAAAGGCTATTGAAGAGATATACTCACTCCCATGTTTATCACAGCACTATTCTCATAACATGGCTGGGGACAGAGTAAAGGGACAAAGCAGGTGATTAAATAGTTAATCCCACTAGGGGATTGTAGGTAGAAAAAATATGGGAGACCCCTGTAAGTTAATGATTACTTAAAAGAGCAGGTTTACCTAATTACAAAACCAAGCAGGCTTGCTTAGCAACAAAACCATGCAACAGAAGCATGACACATGTCCCCAAACAATGAAACAATGGTGGAATGAGACCCACGTCCTGCACAGTGAGGTCAGCAAGTTAATGATCCCTAGGACATGCTCTCTGCACACATGAAAAAACAATAATCTGTGGACATAACTTGACCATGTAGGGACAAGAAAACTCCCCTGCTCAGTCTGGAGGAGAAACTGATGATGGAAGCACAACATCTAGTTAAGAAAGCTAACGATGTTCTTCTCCCTCTCCTCACTTTTCCTGTGATGCTAAGTCTGTAGCCCAGTAAGTTCTCAGGGTGCAACATAGCCCTCACCCACTGACTTGTAAGCCTCACAAGCATCCTATTCTAATAAATCATTTCTTTATGACAACCCACTCCAGTATTCTTGCCTAGAGAATCCCAGGGATGGGGAAGCCTGGTGGGCTGCCGTCTATGGGGTCGCACAGAGTCGAACATGACTGAAGTGACTTAGCAGCAGCAGCAGCATGTATCACTTTGCCTCTTGGTGAATTCTTTTCTGTGCTGAGACATAAAGGACTAGAAATGACACTCCGTTTCACAGCTATGGAAAAAACCCAAGTGTCCATCAACAGATGAAAGGATAAAGATGATGTGGTATATATATGTGTATAGACATACACACACAGAGACAATGGAATATTATTCAGATGAGGAAGGAGGAAATGCTGCCATTTGCAATGACCTTGGATGGACCTTAAGGACATCATGCTAAGTGAGGTTAAGTCAGACGGAGAAAGACAAATGTTGTATATCCCTTATATGTGGATTCCGAGGAGCCAAATTTGTAAAAACAAAAAATAAAATAGTAGTTATCATGGGCTGAGGGGTGGGAAGATAGGAGAGATGTTGTTTAAGAGTATAAACTTGTAACAAGTAGTAAATAAGTCTTACAGATCTAATGCATAGTACCGTGAATATAGACAACAATATTCTACTCTGTTCTAGCTTACTAAGAAACTGGATCTCAATTATTTCAACTACTAAAGAGAAATGATAATTATGTAGCATGATAAATGTACTAATTATTATCACAATGGCAATCATATTATAATATGTAAATGTATCAAATCAACATGTTAGACACCTTACATTTACAGTGTTAAGTATCAAATATATTTCAGTTAAAAAAAGAATGTCACAGTTAGGTGATCCAGGTAAGCAAGGAACTAAAAAGCCTCCGAGGGTGGGGAATGGGAAAGAAGACAAGTGTAAAAAGCTTGTCCTGGCTCAGTCACCATCTTGCTGTAGTCTTTTTTTTTTTCCTTTTGTTTAAAATTCAGTTACAAGTAACTAGGGATCTAAGTTCTGTGCACTTGGGATGAATAAGTTACTTCCTGTCTTAAGTAGCTCACAGGTTTCTTTATATTTCAGGACCTTGTACCTACCATCTGAAAATTAGGTTGATCTAAGTCAGTTTTCCTTAAACATGAGTAATGTATGGTATCCTTTTAAACAAAAAGAATTGTTAAATTCTTCCAGTATTACTAAATTATTTACGGCAGCCCACCAGGCTCCCCCGTCCCTGGGATTCTCCAGGCAAGAGTACTGGAGTGGGTTGCCATTTCCTTCTCCAGTGCATGAAAGTGAAAAGTCAAAGTGAAGTCGCTCAGTCGTGTCCGACTCTTAGCGACCTCACGGACTGCAGCCTACCAGGCTCCTCCATCCATGGGATTTTCCAGGCAAGAGTACTGGAGTGGGGTGCCATTGCCTTCTCCGATTTAGGTTATAATGTTACTTAAAAATAAACACTACCAAAAACAAACTCCTTACCTCATAGTTGTGATTCAACTAACTGTACAGCCCAAACAAATTTACAAACTAAATATAAATACAATCAAGATCCACAGACTTAGGAAACAATCTTAGGGTTACCAAAGGCGAAAGGTCAGTGGAAGGGATAAATTAGGAGGTTGCAATTAACACATACACACTACTATATATGAAATAGACAACTACTAAGGCCCTACTGTGGAGCACAGGGAACTCTACTCAATAATCTGTAATGACCTATGTGGGAAAAGAACCTAAAAAAGAGCAGATATACAGATGTGTATAACCGAGTCACTTTGCTGTACACCTGAAACTAATACAACATTGTAAATCAACTATACTCCAATATAAAATAAAAACTTAAAAAAAACCGACATTGTGGTGAATTCCCTGGTAGTCCAGTAGTTGGGATGCTGCACTTTCACTGCCAAGGACACAGGTTTGATTCCTGGTTGGGAAAGTAACATCCTGCAAGCCACACAGAGCAGCCAGTAAACAACAAAAAAACATGACATCCTATAAAAATAAATAAACAAAATCAAACTTGGGAACATTTAGTTAGATATGAAGAATAATGGTTTTTGCTTTTGGCCACGTGGCTTATGGGATGTTAGTTCCCCAACTGGGCATCAAACCTGTGCCCTTGGCAGTGAAAGCATGAAGTCCTAACCACTGGACCACCAGTGAATTCCCAAGAATGATGTTTTATTAAAGTGAAGCTTCTGTCTCCCTCACAAGTGCAGTGCCCTCAGCTACACAAATTCTGTCATTCTCCTCCTCTGCTCAAACCACTGGAAAACCAAACTGATAGGGGAACCGCTGACTGAAACTGCCTGCCTTAGCCAGGAAAGATATTAATTGTAGCCAACTGCATGAGTTCTCTTACAAAGGAGGACACTTGCTCCTTGGAAGAAAGGCTATGACGGGCCTAGACAGCCTATTAGGAAGCAAAAACATTACTTTGCCAACAAAGGTCTGTCTAGTCAAAGCTATGGTTTTTCCAGTAGTCATGTACAGATGTGAAGAGTTGGACCATAAAGAAAGATTAGCGTTGAAGAATTGATGCTTTTGAACTGTGGTGTTGGAGAAGACTCTTGAGAGTCCCTTGGACTGCAAGGAGATCAAACCAGTCAATCCTAAAGGAAATCAGTCCTGAATATTCATTGGAAGGACTGATGCTGAAGCTCCAATACTTTGGCCACCTAATGCAAAGAACTGACTCATTGGAAAAGACCCAGATGCTGAGAAAGATTGAAGGCAGGAGAAGAAGGGGATAACAGAGGATGAGATGGTTTGATGGTATCACCGACTCGATGGACATGAGTTTGAGCAAGCTCTGGGAGTTGGTGATGGACTGGGAAGCCTGGTGTGCTGCAGTCCATGGGGTCGCAAAGAGTCGGACATGACTGAACGGAAGTGAACTGAACTGAGCCTGGATAACCCCATTACCATAAAATCCAAGACTGTGAGCCAAATGGCAGAGCAGAAAGACAAAGTCAAAATTAGAAGATTTGGGATTTTCAGCCTCACCACAGGTTCTCCAGAGGGGAGAGGGGCTGGAAAAGGAGTTAATATAATAATTGATCATGTCTGTGTGATGCAGTCTCCATAAAAATCCTGATGATAGTACGGAATTTGGAGAACTTCTGGGTTGGTGAACACGTGGAGGTACTGGGAGAGTGGCACTCCTAGAAAAGGCATGGAAGCTCAGAGCCCCTTCCCACATCCCACAAACATCTCTCCCACCTGGATGTTCATCTGTGTCACTTATCATTCTTTTTGTAATTAGCCGGTACACAATGAGTAGACTGTTTTCCTGAGTTCTGTGAGCCACTCTAGCAAATGAATCAAGGCCTGGGAGAGGGTCATGGGAACCTCTGATACACAGCCCATTGGTCAGAAGCACAGGTGATAACCTGGACTTGAAATTGCCACTCAAAGTTGAGGGGTGTGTAGCAGTCTTGTGAGACTGAACCCTTCACCTGGGGTCTGATACGACAGTATCAGGTAGAGAGTGTTGGACTGAGTTAAATTGTAGGGCACCCCGGCTGGTGTGGCAGGATTGCTTGGTGGAGGGGGAAAAGCCCACCCATGTCATGTCAGAAGTGTTATGAATGTGGTGGTAATGTGAGAACAAGGAGAAACACTGGAGTAGTGTAGGTTTCCTACTCACTAGCCAATCTTTTAAAAAAGCAGATGTTTTTATTTGTATAATTTTCTTGGTACAGTTCTTATAAATGACACATTTAAAAAAATGTATTAAATCCAGCCAATTTGTTTGACTATGCCCTTCTAGCAAACAGTGTAGACTGGACATTAGAGGATAAAAATGTGCTGGAAGAGTGTGCCTATCCTTGTTCTGAGACATGCGATGGCAGCTACATGGCCTTGCAGCCTAGATGGCTGTGCTTTCTCTTACTTGCCATCCTCATATTTCTCTCTTCCCAGGTGGTGGGAGGGTGCCTGTCCAAGCTCGGGTCAGCTGAGCCACCTGGGCCTTCTCCAGTCTGTCTCAAAAATATGAGCTGGGCCAAGTCAATTGTCTGTCTTTTGGGACTTTGAGACAAGGAATAGAGAAGGATTTAGGGTTGGAAAGATCCTTTGGAGGAGGAAATGGCAACCTGCTCCAGTCTTCTTGCCTGGAAAATTCAATGGACAGAGCAGCTTGGTGGGCTGCAGTCCATGGGGGTCACAAGAGTTGGACATGACTGAGCACACACACTTACGTAACAGTTACAGGTAGGGGGACTTCCCTGGTGGTCCAGTGGTTAAGACTTCACCATCCAATGCCGGGGATGTGGGTTCTATCCCTGGTCTGGGAACTAAATCCCACCTGCCGAGGGACAGCTAAACCCGTGTGCCACAATTAGAGAAGCTCTTCACACGCCACAAATAGAGAAAGCTCGTGCACCACAAAGAAGACCAAGGACAGACCCCCGCCCTCCAAAATAAAGATAAATAAATAAGTAACAATTCCAGGTAGGATTTGCAGCGAAAGTTCAGGAAGCAGCATGGCGGCTGGGAGTCCAGTCTGAAGTGTGGAAGAACATCAGACGTCAGATGCTGGTGACTAGGGCAGCAGCAATTGTATGGGGGCGGCTGATGGTGGAGTGTGAGGCAAGGACCCAGCAAGCCCACCCAGGCCCTTAGAGCCCCTGCCCCTTCAGCACCAGTCTTTGTGGGGTCCTACTCCGTCACAGTGCCACTTCTTCAATTACCTTGATCAAATAACTAACTTCTATGTCCCAGTTTTCTCAACTGTAAAATGGACATAACAACAGAATCAACCTCATAGGAAGTGGGAAGGGCTTACAACTGGGCTTGGTACATCATGATCTGTCCATAATTAACTCTAATCAAAATTACTTCTTCTGTGACGTATTTTATATTACATTACAACAAATTTGTGTTTGAATCGGCTAGCATGGACTGTTTCCTTATAGTTAAAACTCAGCAAAACAAGCAGGTGGTGTTGTTATCCTTTGAGTCTCCTTGGAACTTCATCTGTGTGGGTAAGAAGTAGGGGATTTCTGAAAATTGACCATCTAGCATTGGCTCTCTCATTTTCAGTAAGCTCATTTTGATTCTTTGATAAAGTAAGACAGTGATTTACAATAATGGCTCGAATTTAAGGAATGGTCATTGTTGAGTGTGTTACATCAAGTGGAGGAACTAGTAATTTTTAGAGTCTTTTTAAACAAAGATAAGTAATGGGTAGGCTGAGTCCTGAGAAATTCAAGTTCAGAGTCATGGGTTCCCCAGGCAGGGATGAAATGCATACAGTCAGAGGAAATTGTGGTATGCAGTAGGAGCCAAAAGAACTGACCAAGGAGAGGGAAAAGAATTATTCCTGTCTAACAAAAGAATTTTTCTCTTTTTCTACTTTATGTCTCTAGCTCTTCTTTCCAAGTTTTAAATTTAGTCAATAGGGAAATAATGCCCCTGCCTTTGAGACTTATTTCTGAATTGCCATTGAAAATGAGTGAGAACGCAGGGCCAGTGCCTAACACACAAGGACCCCAGCAAACATTTGCCTGACCGAACTAAGCATTCAAATGTACTCTGCAACCTTATTAGACATACTTATTCCATAAAACAAATACTCTCTCCAAACCACCACAAAATCGAGAGGAAATCAACAGAGGACTGATGAAAGAAAGAGAAAATGTAATTGCCTGAATGTTTTGTTTTTAGAACCGTTTAGTCACACCTACTAAACCACAATGACTCTCCCTGTCTCTACAGAGACCAAAGAGGTTCAACTACACCAAAATAAAATGTGTTAACTTTACAGCCGGTGGACCTCACAAACACCAATTTCACACGTGATGAACCATTTCACAAAGCACGGCTTCCATGAGAACAGGGTAGGGAATAGCCTCGGCTGGGCCTCTGTGTGCTGCCCTGCCTATAACTGGCTAAGTGACAGAGCAGGCACTTCAATTCCAAGCTTTGGGTGTTTCATCTGTGAAGTGAGGACATGAACTTCGGGAGATGGTCTTCAAGATGCCTTCTGGCTGTAACACTCCATTGAAGTCTACTCAGGTTCAAATTTTAGATTGTGAGAAAATATAAAGCAGGCAGAAAAGGCAAAGCTGAGAAGAGACATCTATTTACAATAGGGGGGTACAGAGATTTTAGTGATGTCTGAGGTAGCCAGCCTACAAGGCAGCCCTGTAATCTCACCTTCTGGCATTCGCACCCTTGAGTCATCCCTCCCGTATGGAATAGGGCTGACCTGTGTAAACAACAGGATGTTATGGGATGTGCCAGACTTCTTTTTCATTTTTATTTTTTAATATTTATTTCCTTATTTGGCTGTGCAGGGTCTTAGTTGTGGCATGCAGGATCTAGCTCCCTGACTAGGGATTGAATGTGGACCCGTTGCATTGGGAGTGTGAGTCTTAGCCACCGGACCACCAGGGAAGTCTTGGATGTGACTTCAGAAAAGACACTACGGCTTTCGCCATAGTGTCTTGGATCTCTCTCTGTGGGGGAATCCAAGCATCATGTCATAAAGATACCTAAGCATATAGAGAGGTCTACATGAGGAGCAACTGAGGTCCCATGCCAACAACCAGCTCCATATGGGAGAACTGTCTTGGAAGCAGAACCTCCAGCCACAGTCAAGCCTTCAGATAAATGCAGCTCTTGTGAACATCTTGACGGACACTCCATCAGAAACCCATGCCAGAACCAGTCAGCTAAGCTATCCCTAAATTTCTGAACTACAGGAATTACGTGAGATAACATGTTTATTCTTATTTTTAGCCACTAAGTTTTGGGGTGATTTATTTTATGTGCTGTGCTTAGTTGCATCTGACTCTTTGCGACTCCATGGACTGCAGCACCCCAGGCTTCTCAGTCGTTGGAATTCTCCAGGCAAGGGTACTGGAGTGGGTTGCCCATGCCCTCCTCCAGGGGATCTTCCTGACCCAGGGGTCAAACCCAGGTGTCCCGCATTGCAGGCAGATTCTTTAACCAGTTGAGCTACCAGGGAAGCCCAATTTGTTAAATAGCAATACACAACTATTAGAACATCTGTAAGAAAATTACAGTTGTTCTTATAGAGTATTTGTATAACATACACTGGTTATATACATCTCATCTTTATTCCTTAACTTATTCACTTATCAGAAAATTTATCAAGAACTTACTCTCTGCCAGACACTGTGCCAGGTGGTAGAAATTCAGGAAAAAATGAAGTTTCCTATCTTCAAGAAGCTCATAATCTGAAAAGCTGGAGTGGCTGGGGGTAGTGGCAAATCATAAATGTGTATAACAGATGCCACTTTGATTTCTCTGCTTTATTATCACATTTTCTGTTTCTGCCAGAGTTTCGAGTACATAAACTTTGGCTGTGACTTCAGCGGTCGAAGAGAATGCTCATCAGTTACTGCTGCGTGATTGTTTTTGGTTTTAATAAGAGTGATCAATACCATCAGCTCCCCCTTTAAATGCTAATGAATCCTTTAACACAGCAGATGTAGACATACAGTACACTGCAGATTAAAATTAGGCACAAAATTAAATTGCTTACACATAGCAAAGGAGCCAGTTTGGACATCTTGATAATCAGCCACAACCAGCTGACAAATCTTGAATTGTCCCTGCATCAAGGCTAAGCCATCCCCTGTCTCAGCCAGAACAGGCACCATCAGGCATCAGGAGTGCACCTGGTGCCCATGGCCACGAGAAAGGAAAACTGCCAGGTCAGACTTTCAGGAAAACTTTACGTACTTTTAGAAGGAGCACTGGGATCGGGAACAACTAATAGTCATTAAAAAAAGAAGAGCTTTGGGAGGAGTTCCTTGCTGGTCTAGTGGTTAGGATCTGGCACTTTCATGGCCCTGGCCTGGGGTTCAGTCCCCGGTTGGGGAACTGAGATCTTACAAGGCTCGAAGCACAGGCAAAACAAAACAAAAATACACCACCACCCTTTGGGCCTCTGGAAAGAAAAGCTATATCATGAGATTCTATCAGCGTCCGAAAGGACAATGTCTCTGTGTGAATTTCTTGAACATACATAATATTTTTATGCTTTTTCTATTCCTGTGACAAGCATTTCTTGAGATCTGCTATTTATTGTGCTATACTAGGTACAAAAACTCAAAATGGAAAATGAGCATAGTTTACTATGACACAAGGGATTACTTCTTGGGAAAAACAGTCTGGCCTTTCCTTGGGGGCCTTGGCACACCCAGAATCTGCTCTCACTGATAAGCGCCCCTATCCCCCTTTTTGTTTTTTGGCAGCACCACGCTGCTTGCAAGATCTTAGTTCCCCAATCTGGGACTGAACCTGGGCCACAGCAGTGAAACTGCTGAGTCCTAACCACTGGATCACCAAGGAATTCTCAATAAGCCCCCAAATCAAATCAGTGTCTCAGAGTTGTTCTCAGGGGCCAATTCACATTGGCAAAACTCATGAGAGACTGATGTATAAAATCAGAATGGTAATTTTTTTTCAATACTAGAAATGTAACTGTAAAGCAAATTGGAGAATCCTGTTAAGGTCACTTAATGAGCATGAGATTAGAACAAGAATTTAAATGATTTGATGGTTTATTAGTTTGATCAATATATTTGCCAATTAATGTATGGATTCAGTAAACAGATTGAGTACCAATTGTGTGTTGGAAATAACACTGGTGATCTATGAAAGAGTACAGAGGAGCAGATTTTGGGATGATTTCAACAAAGGGAGATATATCTGATTAACCACAAGGTCCTGTGTGAACACATGAGGATGAGCCCTGACCTAGGCCTGGGGATCAGGGAGGGCTTCCTGGAGGAAGCAAGGTCTTAGCAGAGAGCTAAAGGCTGACTCAGCCAGACAGTGCAGAGGAAGCTGGGTGGAGGGAGTTTTGAAGAAAAGGGAGAATATAGCAGCGTTTCAGTTTGATTTCTGTGAGGAGAGGCAGACAGTGATGCAGAAAAGGTAAGCAGGAGCCCAATCGAATGACAATCTCCACAAAAAGTTTATATTTCCCTAACCAAGTAGACTCTCACATCAGTCTGGGAAAGGCTCTGCTGGACAATGTTGTGATGCTTACTGGTCTCTAGGAGTGATTGGGCACATTATGTCCTGTGTGAAGGCTTGGTGTGGATAGTATGGCTAACCGTTTCCTTTGTGGACTGCCTTATTCTGGGCTTCTAAAGCTGACCACCTCTGTCTGTCCCCAAACCCATGTCCTAACTCTTTTACCACCTCTAGAAGATGCATCGTTTCATGTCTCTGGTCTGATATATATGCATGCTTTTCAGCCCTGGGAGGTATTGTGGTGTTTGTGGCCATTCCATCAATGGATTCTTGGTCGTTAGTTGTATTTCCCCGTTGCCAAGTTCTTGGGCACCACTGTACTGTCCTCCCAGGGCGCCTTCAGAGGAGTGGGAACACAAGGCTTAAGCAATGGTGCAAGGGACTAAGTGATAAGATGCCTCCAAGAGGAGTTCAGAATGAGCAAAGTGACTGGAACTGTGGACAGAGGGCTTCCAGGATGACAGCTGGAACTTGAGGGCTGAGTGAGACTCACCTAGGTGGTAGGGAAGCAATTTCTTTGGGACAGTTGAGTAAATAGAACATTGATTATGGAGGGTAGACTTTTTTTTAGTTTTGAATGAGTTACAAGATCACAGATCAGATCAGATCAGTCGCTCATTCGTGTCCGACTCTTTGCGACCCCATGAATCGCAGCACGCCAGGCCTCCCTGTTCATCACCAACTCCCGGAGTTCACTGAGACACAAGTCCACTTCATTCTTTCACTCTCTTAATTTGCTCATGCATTGCTTGGCCAGCCAGCGAGTCAAAGGGAAAGGGCAATAGAGTGAAAAGTCACTGGTGCCTGCTACCCTAAAGCCTCGACAAGGTTGACCACGGATCTAGTGTTTTTTCCACCTCCACAATCTCATATACCAGTTCCAGGAGCAGCAAATAGAGCTGGGTCCAGGTCTTATGCTCTGACTTCCCCAGGCCATCCTGGCTTAACTGCAGCTTCTCAAACCCGAGTGATGGCAAGAGATTTTATAAGCCTCCTCACTGCTGCTGCTGCTGCTGCTAAGTCGCTTCAGTCGTGTCTGACTCTGTGCGACCCCAGAGATGGCAGCCCACCAGGCTCCCCTGTCCCTGGGATTCTCCAGGCAAGAACAACGCTGGAGTGGGTTGCCGTTTCCTTCTCCAATACTACAGTGTCTCTAATTTAGAGTTTCCATGATAAGTTGGCACAACCGAATCACAGCATCTTGTAGCTGAGCCAGCGTTTCAGAAGCATGCCATTATCTGTACCAACCTGTTGAGGTGAAATGGTAAGTTATAAAGAGACTTGGGAGACATAAAATATTTGGTATTTCTCAACTTGGAACAGTTGCAATTGAGTCAGAATGCTGTGAGCTGTGTGCAGGCTGTTTTGATCCTGCCGTTTTGAACCACTGGACATTCCGATCCTGATGTGTTGACCCTTGGACTTTTAAACACTTATTTATGGATAAAATGTGATCAGAACTATATATAACTACTGGGAAATGTTTGTGTTAAGGAAGAATGTCATTCAGTTCAGTTTGGTTGCTCAGTCATGTCCGACTCTTTGCGACCCCATGAACCACAGCATGCCAGGCCTCCCTGTCCATCACCAACTCCCGGAGTCCACCCAAGCCCATGTCCATTGAGTCAGTGATGCCATCCAACCATCTCATCCTCTGTCATCCCCTTCTCCTCCTGCCATCAGTCTTTCCCAGCATCAGGGTCTTTTCAAATGAGTCAGCTCTTCACATCAGGTGGCCAAAGTATTGGAGTTTCAGCTTCAACATCAGTCCTTCCAATGAACACTGAAGGACTGATCTCCTTTAGCATGGACTGGTTGGATCTCCTTGCAGTCCAAGGAACTCTCAAGAGTCTTCTCCAACACCACGGTTCAAAAGCATCAATTCTTGGGCGCTCAGCTTTCTTTATAGTCCAACTCTCACATCCATACATGACTACTGGAAAAACCATATTCTTCACTAGACGGACCTTTGTTGACAAAGTAATGTCTCTGCTTTTGAATATGCTGTCTAGGTTGGTCATAACTTTCCTTCCAAGGAGTAAGCGTCATTTAATTTCATGGCTGCAATCACCATCTGCAGTGATTTTGGAGCCCCCAAAAATAAAGTCAGCCAGTTTCCACTGTTTCCCCATCTATTTCCCATGAAGTGATGGGACCACATGCCATGATCTTAGTTTTCTGAATGTTGAGTTTTAAGCCAACTTTTTTACTCTCCTTTTTCACTTTCATCAAGAGGCTTTTGAGTTCCTCTTCACTTTCTGCCATAAGGGTGGTGTCATCTGCATATCTGAGGTTATTGATATTTCTCCGGGCAATCTTGATTCCAGCTTGTGCTTCTTCCAGCCCAGCGTTTCTCATGATGTGCTCTGCATGTCATTATGCCAATTCAGTTCCCTGATATTTCATCTAACGGGCTTTCCTGGTGAAGAATCCACCTACCAATGCAGGTGACTCAGGTTTGATCCCTGGTTTGGGAAGACCCCCTTGAGAAGGAAATGGCAAACCCGCTCCAGTATTCTTGCTTGGAAAATCCCATGGACAGAGGAGCCAGGTGGGCTACATACAGTCCATGGGGTCACAAACAGCTGGACATGACTGAGCATCCACACTGAGCACACACACATGCATTCTATCCAACATAATAAAACTATTTCCCATTTTCATATTAATTTTTATTGTACTGATTTTCCCCCATGGGATTAGTTCTTTTCAATGAAAGTTTTACAATGAAGATTTTATATATCATTTTTTCTGTTGTTCATACCAAGTTTTACCATTATCACTTCTGCCACTGTGAGTCTTCTTTTGTGTCTTCATCTAATTATCCCAGATTTTACTGTTTTAAATTTTACTGTGAATTTTTTTTTTACTGTGAATATTTTTAAACATTGCAGTTTAATTTTTATAATTTTTATGAATAATATTCAGAATTGGTTGAAAACAATGACCAGGTTATATATATTTCTCAAGTATCTTTGGTAAGTAATCTCCAGTTCTCCTTTACATATGTAGGATTATTCAGTTATTCAGGTCAGTGCTGTAGCATTGCTGTCTAGTGACTATGCAGAGAGCAAAACATCATGCTTTGCCTGGGCAGTGCCTGGAGTAATGCTTGCCTCTTTGGTAGCAACCAGTACAGATCCAGGTGTTTCAGACTTGATCTGAAGCGTACTGAGGGTCTGCCACACCCCCACACTTACAGGTGCCTAACTCAAGGTAGAGTTTCTTAATTTGTTCCTACTATGATTTTTCCTCTTAAAGTATCCCTGGTGGTTTTTCATTGTTGTTGTTGTTTTTGCTGTTGATTGTTGTTGCTATTAACGTCAGCCTCTTGCAACTGATTTAACTTGATGGGGAAAAAAGTCCTCTTAATCCTTGTTCTGTTCTTCACTTACATTCATCTTGCAACATGGCAAGCAATTTTGGATGAATAAGCATCATTAGGAAAAAAAATAACATCCACCCTTATTATTTCTTTAATAAGAATAATTTCTTTCAACCAAGAAGCAGACCACAGATGTTTGTATTTTGGTTTTGACTAGGAGCATTGAGGTGACAGGAATTTTTTCATGAGATCTTTTGAGGTGGTCAATTTTGTACAGTGTTGGAATGACCTCTTTGTGATTAGCTACTGCACTAACTAGGAATGAGGTCATTGAGTCATTTTACTACCAGGTTGGATTCTCCAATGAATAGCCCAGGAAAGCAAGGGAAAAAGCATGAAACAAGCAATTATTGGCATAACACCTTTTAAACTAGAGTCTTAAATAATTCCCCAGAATGAACCTTTTGTTTAATAATTAAATCCATACTCCATGTTCCATCAGAGTGACCTAGTTTAGATTGCATTTAGCTACTTATCTAAAAATCCTAATCAAAGAAAGTATTTTATTGCTTATTTAGAAGCAGCATGCTATGAAGATAACATACTTTGTATTAGCCCTCTTAAAAAAATTAAACATGAACAAAGGACAAAGGGAAAAATAACTGAAAACAGATGTGGTTGATATAAGCTTCATGAGAAAGGATTACAGTGGAACTTAAATCCTTGGAGAAGTTGGTCATCCACAGTGGAAAAGAGGACCTCAGTGCCTAATGTCACACTTTTGCTTGTAAATGCAGGTGTTAAACAATAAGAATTATACAGTTGAATTGTTGGACTGATGGTTAGGTCACAACTTTCCACACAGGTGAAGTTGTTTCCTATAACTTAGATTTTGTGGTGGTGGTGGTTTAGTTTCTAAGTTGTGTCCAACTCTTGCAACCCTATGGACTGTAACCTGCCAGGCTCCTCTATCCATGGGATTCTTTAATGCTGCCCAAACCAACCCCAGGCCCCAAGGACCGTATTAGAGCAGGGCAGTTACTCCAGGAATATATGCAGGTACTCGATGACTGGTTTCTGTTAAAAGAGAACCACCCCCAACACTGGCAATTCCCCAGAATCAGATTTCTACAGAGCACTGAGAATTCTATGCAGGGCAAAGAACAGTTGATATTCAGAGCTAGTGAATGTTGAACAGAAACTCAGAATGTACTGAAAATAACATTTATTCATTTGACATATAGTACGTTTGTTGCCACCAGGCTTTTTTGATTTGTAAAAATATGTAGGATTTCCCAAGCCAGATTCCACAATGCCTGTCCTAAACTGTAGTCAGCTTCCTCCCACCCATACCATTCACCTCTTTACCCCGAGCTGCTTATAGCTTTCTTGCTACAAGGATGGTATTTACTGTCTTGCTCTAACAAGGACGATAGTAATTTTAAATTTCTCTGACTTTTAGCTTGTGATATTATCATCCTGTTCTGTGTCTGTTTTCTTTTAGATTTTAGAGTTCTGACATCCCAAGAGGACTTTACAGACCTTTGTTTTCCCCTCTCGGCTCCTCCTTTGGCAAAATATAGAAAATAATATTTGATTGCAGTCCCTGGGAGCTTTAGGAAAGAAACAACCACAAATCTCCTAAGCAGTTTAGATTTCTGGTTTCTGATGAGTCTCATGGAATGATATGTGGCATTATGATCAAGTCCAATAACCTTTTTTATTGCCTAAAAATGGCAAGCCAAGTCAATTCAGCTCTGACTAAGATAAAAACCCAAATGACTTACTAAAATAAATACTAACCGGCTGTGTGGAGATTGGGTAAGGCAAGTGAGGCACTTGCCTTGGATACAAAATTTAAGGAAGCATTAAAAAAGCCCCACCTGAGTAATCAAAATAAATGATATTTTAATGCAATATTTTTTAAAGAGAAAATTAATGCAAAGAATACATGATGAACAAAATATTAATATAAGATTTTTAAATAAAGACAGGACCAGTAACAGAGTCTTGCCAAGCCATATTGGAGCCTTAGACAAAAGGAAAAACCAGTAATACTGATCCTGTCTTTCTCCAGAATCTCGATTTTTTTTGTTTATCATTAATTTTTTGCATTAATTTTCATTTATTTAAATATTTCACTAGAATATTATTTAAGTATTGCACTAGAATATTATTAATCTTGATTATTGAGCTTTTCAATTCCCCCTTAAATTTTGCACCCAAGATGAGTGCCCTATTTAAGCTAAGTTTCTGCATTTAAGTTCACCCTAGTCCAGGCCCTGCTAATCACAAAAGCAGTGGCTAGGGTAATACAGTGGTATATTCCCTTCTCTAAAGATGGTAATTCAGGGGAATAAAATATATATAGTTATGTTTTAAGTCCAGTTACTTACAATGGACAACCAACATCCACAATTTTGGCCTTGTTTTGGCTATAGGCTCTCTTAGAAGGTGTTTTCTAACCCCCTGGAAGGGAAACATTGTCTTTTGTTAATTCTATCTGAAGGCAGCACATTATCAAAATCCATTACATTGAAAACAAAATACTAAGAAAAGCTTGACTAGTTCAATTCATCAAAAGTTTCTCCTTCCTCGGAAGTTTCCTCTGGGTCTTTCCCTGTTGCTCTTGGCAGGGGAGGGCCTGTGGGGTTTCTTGCGGTACTCCACCTTTGTCCATCCCCCTTCACTGACTTTGCTCTCCTCCTCATTGGCTCGTGAGTCCATGTCAGTGCACAAAGGCATCCCTGGGATGGTCCTGGGTTGATGGGAGGCATCCGGGCTTCTCTTGAAGTCAGGTGACTGGTGAGCATTGAGTGCTGACCGAGAAACCCTGTAGAATTTTCCAGAATATCTTTCTCTTGAAGGCGTGGAGTGCTGACTTTTCCCACTGTGTCTTCCTCTTGGAGAAGAATTCAGTGAGTGACTAGCTCGATCATATTTGTTCCTGCTTCTACCAGAGTATTGCCCCCTCTCTAAAGAGCTGTCAGTATTAACACTGGAAAAGCCACTATCCCTGGAGTTAAGATGCAGAGAAGAGAAGTTTTTGGTCAGTCCGTACTGAGTAGGAGAGGAGCTTCTGGACTGGTTTATAGGTGTAATCTGTTGATACTTAATGGGCACCTGGGTCCGCCTCACCGCAGCTGCATAGGAGTCCTGGTCATTGAAATAGGGGAAGAATTGGGACGCCAGGATGGGGTTGCTCTGGGAGCGCTGTAGGGAAGTGTTGGATGCAATCTGCCGCATCCTCAGAGTATCCAGCCACTGGCAATCAGCGCCTGTGGAAGAAATGGAAATGGGCATCTTTGAAGCCACAGTAAAGCTGCATGCCTAATTCATAAGACTGTCTCACAAAATTTCAAACCTCTTAGGGAAGCTCTAAGCGTTACCATTCATAATTCTAGGCTAGGTATCAGAACATTTCCTTTATTATAAACATTTATTTTAAAAAAACAGGGGCATTTATACCTACCAAATGTATGCTATATGCTGGCACTCTTCCAAAGGCTTTTCTTACAGTATATCATTTAATTTCCCTGACATCTTCTTAGAAACCATGCTCAGTCACTCAATCATGTCTGACTCTTTGTGACCCCATGGACTGTGGCCTGCCAAACTCCTCAGTCCATGGGATTCTCCAGGCAAGAATACTGAAGAAGGTTGCCATTTCCTCCTCCAAGGGATCTTCCCCATCCAGGGATCAAACTTGCGTCTCCTGTGGCTCCTGCATTGGCAGGGAGATTCTTTACCACTGAGCCAGGTCAGTACTAATAATATCATTCTATAATGGAGGAGACTGATGCTTGAGAGGTGAAGTGATCAGACCCATGGTCACTCAGCTAATACTGCATCTAAATTCTATCTTCTTCTCAACTTAGCCATGTTGTCACTTCTAGAAATTACTGTTTAAGTGTCTTTGGATGGCAGGGGCATGTTTAGTCAACAAAAGGCTTTTTGCTAACCAGAACTTTTAAATACTCAAGAACACTAAATGCAGATAAAAGAGATTGGGTTCTAATGGTTGAGACAGCTAGAGATTGGAAGAAAGACAATTTATATCTCCAGAGGAGAGATTCCTGAGGTTCAGGAATAAGAAGTTTTCTGCCTGAAAAATGAAGCTTTGTGGCAAACAGGAAGAAGTTACAGTAAAAGAAAATGCTTAATTAACAGCCACTTAGTAAACTATATACTTTATGAATAAGCAAGTTCCTCCCACCTTGGATCTTCTCTGTCTTCCCTAGGGCCTGCATTGCCCACATCCCAAGTTCCCTGGCATCCTCCCTGAGCCCTGCTTGTGCCAGCGAGGCTCCTGGAGAGGAACAGAGCGTGCCCACTCCCTCTGCCAGCATCAATGCCTTGTGCCTCTCAGGTGAGGGGTGCATCCAGACACAGGCATCCTCCTGTGTTCAGGCTCACAGGCTTCAGCCAACCATCACATGCTTCTTTCCCTTCACTTGGACCTCCTTGAAATCTTAGCTTCCAACAGAATGCCAATTTTGTTCAGTGTCCAACCCCCTACACAGAGCCATGTGCACTGGGAAAGCCGATCACATCCTGCCCTAAGGCAGACTTCGATTAGTCCAAGCCATACATATGATACCATGGTTAAGAATGAACAAGGTGTTCAGCTCTGGCCAAAACGACCTGAAAGGCAGTCTGCAAAGGGGTCTCTAAGCAAGTCTTTCTCCCTCCCAAGCATGAGAACAGGGAAGGGATTGACCTCTTATTTCCTGTGGGCGTTACCATATCTTTATACGATGACTGTGAATGTGAGAGGAGTTAGGCCGAGGACCAAGGCAACCTGTTAAGGATGGCAGAGTAGAAACCAGGCAAGGCTCATTTCTCATCCTTAACATGGTTGAGCGCCTTATCTTACTGTACCTGGAGCTGGGCCTTCCTCTGGACTTTTTGTGATGGAAGATGGTAAATTTTAGTATAGTTAAAACCCATGGTTTAAGAACTTTAGAATGAGAAAGAAAAATAACCCAATCAACCATGCTGACAGAGCAAGGCAGGTCTAGCATGCTGTCAAATAATTTGTTGCTGGGTTTAGAATACTGCCCAGGATCCTGGGGCCCCTGGCCAGTGGGCATTTAGAGTACCTGGTGTGCCTGGGAAGCCGGTCCGCACGGCGGAGGACACAGAAGTTGGGCTCTCGTACTCGGTGACAGTAGCCATCAGGGCGCTTTGTTGCCATGCCACCGAAGAACCTTCTGTTATGACTTCTCAGGGATATTTTCTTTTCTTTTTTTTTTTTAAAGAGTTTATTTCTATTACAATGTAGCAAGTGAGGGATTTAAACTGCTGTGTTGGTTAGATCATGGAAGGACACACACTTGAACCCTGATTAATTATTGTTTAATTGCTAAGTCGAGTCTGACTCTTTTGTGACCCATGGTCCATAGCCCACCAGGCTCCTCTGTTCATGGGATTTCCTAGGCAAGAACACTGGAGTGGGTTGCCATCTCCTTCTCCGTCAAAGGTATTTTCTTATTGGGAAAAAGAGGCGTTGGTCAGAAAACATGTTTTTGGTTTGTTGGGAAGGTATGTTTCTCATGGCAAAAGGTGATTTGCACAGGGGTTTATGTATCCATCTCCAGAGTGTTTGTTAGCCTGAGTCTGGGTTGTATTAGAGTTTCTGGGTCTGCAAAGGTGAAGGTCAGAACTTTTCCCCTGAGGCTAGCAAATAACGACCAGTTCATCAACAAGGCAGCCTGTCTTACTCTAAGTCATGTCTAAATGGCTTCTTTATAGTATCTGTAATTATTATCACCACTACCCAGCATATGCATTTCATGTTTCTCTTTCTCTCTCCTCCTTTCCTTTCTTCCTCCCTTACTTTTATCAACCCCCGACCCCCGGCCCTCTCTCTTGCTTGCCCTGTCATTCTTTTGCTTTGATGGATCTGTGGTGTTAAGGACTCAAGAGGTTGCCCCAGTGACAGCAGTGACTTCCTAGGAATGTGTGCTGGACATGGAAGACAATTCTTATCTTTATCTACAGTCTTGGAAACTAAATATATATGTATATAAATATACATACATATTTTTCAATAGGACATAATCATTAATTTTTATCTTCTCTGATAGTTACTTGAATATGGAACTGTATTATAATATGTTCTTATTTCCAAGCCCATAATTTCTACTTTCCATATAATCTGTGTATAAAGCCAATAAGGACTTCCCTGATGGCTCAGACGGTAAAGCATCTGTCTACAATGTGGGAGACCTGGGTTCGATCCCTGGGTCGGGAAGATCCCCTGGAGAAGGAAATGGGAATCCACTCCAGTACTATTGCCTGGAAAATCCCATGAACAGAGGAGCCTGGTAGGCTACAGTCCATGGGGTCGCAAAGAGTTGGACACGACTGAGCCAATGTTCTAAAAATAGGAGGAAGTATGATATTAGAGGGCTTCCCCAGTGGCTCAGCGGTAAAAAATCTGCCTGTAATGCAGGACCTGCAGGAGACACAGGTTCAATCCCTGGGTCAAGAAGATCCCCTGGAGGAAGGTATGGCAACCCACTCCGGTACTCTTGCCTGGAGAATCGCATGGACAGAGCAGCCTGGCGGGCTGTATATAGTCCATAAGGTCACAAAGAATCAGACACAACTGAATGGACTTAGCACGCATGCATGCATGATATTAGAAATCTCTGTGGGAGGAACCTCCCTGGTGGTCCAGTGGCTAAGACTCTGCTCCCAGTGCAGGGTGCTCAGGTTTGATCCCTGGTCGGGAAGCTAGATCTCACACGCTGCAACTAGGAGTTCAAATGCCTGAACTGAAAGATCCCGCATGCCGCAACTAAGATCCAACGCAGCTAAATAAGTAAATAAGGGTTCCCTAACCCAGTGGTTAGGGTTCTACTCTCCCACCGTAGGGGACCTAGGTTCGATCCCTGGTTGGGGAACTAAGATCCTGCAAGCTGTACACACAGCAAAAAAAAAAAGAAAAGAAATCTGTATAAACTTACAGACTGGTCCTTATTCCTGATGTGAGACTTTTGACATTTCCACTTTGGAACCTGTCTAGAGCACAACTAACTTACTTGAGTCAGACCTGCTCCCAGGGGTGCCCTCTGAGTTGGGGAATAACGTCTGAATGGCAAGCTGGACGGCCTTCACTTCATCCTGAGGTTTCATTCTACTCCACTGAATCGAATGGATGTGTTTAGTGCTTTTTGGAGTTCTAACATCGCTCTGTGGAATAAAAAAAAAATAGGGAGAGAAACCCACAACCGGATATATGCATGCTTATAAAACAGGGAAGAAAATCAGGTTATCATTATCTGTTCAAGGTAACTCTTTAGAACACTGTCATAAGGCATGAGGTAAAATATTTGCACTGTTTGCCTCAATATGGTAATATGGTTAAAATAAAAAAATTTAACTCCTTTATTCCTTAGTGGACTACAGTAGTTTAAAAAGGTGTTTGTCTTCTCTAAGAATTTGTTGGTAAATCTCAACTTACCTCTTTGTTTAATGAGTAATGAAATACAATGTCTTATGTTTATAGTAGTTGAAAACAGATATTTTGCTGAATAAATAAAATCTGACCACTATTTTGCTCAGGACTGCCTGCGGTCATCGGGGTAACTGGTTAAGTATGTATGGGTAGGTTGGTGGGCCCAGTTACCCCTTCATCACCAGGTGCCACACATCAGACAAGACTGAAGAACCTCTCAGGATTTGATAAGGTTATGAAAATACATATTTTTTAAAAAGCCCTGAAGTGACTGTTACCAACACAATTATCACATCATCCCGCAGTCTGAGGAGGAGGCAGGGGAGAGAGAAAGAGAAGAGAAGAATTTGGTGAGGCGTGTCTCCAGAGCTAAGGCAGGCAGAGATGAAAACTGGCTGTTATTACTGTCCACTTACTAAAAAGAGAGCTTTTCCTTGGTACTGGGGAGTGGTCAACAGGCTCTAGATTCCCAGGT
Organism: Bos grunniens; assembly: GCF_055505025.1. Taxonomy (NCBI): domain Eukaryota; kingdom Metazoa; phylum Chordata; class Mammalia; order Artiodactyla; family Bovidae; genus Bos; species Bos grunniens. The sequence continues at coordinate 113,504,912 of NC_141166.1, read as the reverse complement.
TCCCAGTTCCTCAAGACCAGTCGACTTCTTTTATTTAGGTCTGTGCCCTGCGAGCCACACTTTGACAATTAAGGCTATTTCTCAGTGCCTCCTTCCTACAGGCATGTACCCTGGCTGGGGAGGATAAATCATTGCCTGTCATCCTAACTGGCTTCCAATATTGGGTCATCCTGAATAAGTGGACTGGCCAGGCTTTGGACTTCTCATGTTAAAAATGCTAATCCATGGCAGCTCAGAAGACATCACTATGCAACAGCATATGAAGTCCATTCGAGGCTGACTTCCCTCATCTTACTGTTGGGAAGGGAATGGCTAGAATAGCCAAGGAAGGCTGGAAACTATTCACACTCGGAGGAACTTGGTGACCCCACGGATTCTCATTGACCACCCCAAACCTTGGGACCACCCTTCATCTCTCTGAGCCAGTTTTTTCCCTAGCTGCCACATGACGATAGTGCTCCTTACCTTTGAGTATTTGCACAAGGTTACTGAAATAACACAGGTGTGAGTTCCTCTTACAGTGTCTGCTGCTGCTGCTGCTAAGTCGCTTCAGTCGTGTCCGACTCTGTGCGACCCCATAGACGGCAGCCCACCAGGCTCCCCCATCCCTGGGATTCTCCAGGCAAGAGTACTGGAGTGGGGTGCCATTGCCTTCTCTGCTTACAGTGTCTAGGTCCTGGTAAATCCTTGCTAAGTGTTTCTTAGATGAATAAGGGAGTGAATGAATGAAAGGCATGTCCTACTGAGGGTAGCTGCATACTAACTACATACTACATATATACTAGTGAGGGTAGCTACATACTAACTACATTCATACTAACCATATCTCCACATGTGCCAAGACTCTGCTATAACTATTTCCCTCCATCCCATTCCCAGGTAGAGAAAACTACCTTGTGAAGCAGATTGTTCCACCACCATGAAGATCTTGCTCTTTTCAAAAACATAATTAGATCATTTAAAGCAGCAGAATACTTAAAACACCCACCATGGCGTTTACAGTGAGTCCAAACTCCTCACCTCGGCCCCAGGAGGCTCTATGCTTGGCCCCGCCCACCTCTCTAGCCTTGTCATGTCCTCTGTCCTTCAAACTTTGTTCTTGCCCTTCCTCTGCTGTTCCCTGCTGCCTCACACTGAGAAGAAGGGTTTTTCCTGACCACTGAATCTAATGCCCTGAGTCTCACTATTTTCTGGTTCTCACTTATCACTCTGACATTACTAATTTATTTATTTATTATCTATAGCCCTCCACTGGAATATATATAAATCTTGAGAGAGTACAGATTTAGATTTAGTCCACCCTGGTCACAGAATGATAGCATCACCTATTCAACGGACAAGAATTTGAGCAAACTCTGTGAGACAGTAGAGGACAGAGGAGCCTGGTGTGCTGCAGTCCATGGGGTCACAAAGAGTCAGACATGACTTAGCGACTAAACAAACAAATCACAGAATGGTACCTGTTGGTAGGCACTTGCTAAATATATGAATTTTAGTTTTAATAGCACCTATTTCTAAAATATTTGTTTTTCTAAAGCAAATATTTCTAAAATATTTGTACATTTTTCAATTTTTTTCATATATTAAATATATGGAATCTGGTTTTGATGGTAGTAATAGAGGTTGTACCCTGTCCTTGTGAAGAATCACTCACTGATCTACCCTCACCGTTAAACTCGAGGCACCAAGAAGGCAGAGCTTTGTTTAGGTCACTGTTCCATATCCCTAGTGTGTCGCACATGCATACATTTGTATTGAGAAGGTGCTCAATCATTATCTGATGAAAGAATTATACTTCAATCTCTAGGTAAGCACCCTGTTCTCCTTCCTTTCGTTACTTTGTTAGAATAATTATATTGATCTTCCTATATTCATGGTGGTTAAATAGCTTCTCTTCCAATAAACGCTAAACACCCTGAGGCAGCAAATAAAAACCCCTTTGGAGAAACTGATGGTGAAGCCAACGGCCTTGCCCCCTCTCCCCTACCCCTTACCCAGGCTTACCTCATATGTGACAGTGCATTCTACAGTCTGATTTTCCACGATGCCTACAATCCACTTCTCCATTACAAATGGGGGCTGAAAAATAGAAGTTAGAAAGGTGTAGTGCTACAGTATGGGCTTCCCTGATGGCGCAGCAGTAAAGCAGCAGCCTGCAATGCAGGACACACAGGTTCAATCCCTGGGTCAGGAAGATCCCCTGGAGAAGGAAACAGCTACTCACTCCAGTCTTCTTGCCTAGGAAATCCCATGGACAGAGGAGCCTGGCGGATTACGATCCGTGGGGTCACAGAGGTCAGACATGACTTAGAGACTAAACAGCAACAACAACTGCCTTAATACAGCCTGCCCTGCTACAGCGTAGGTTTCTTGGAGGCCAGTCATGCTGTACACAATTGGCAAATAGGGTGTGATGTCAGGCTATCATGAACGCCACTATGTCAGATTATTAGAAAAGCCCTCTTTGTTCCCATGTGATTACTCACAATATGCTAATGTCTGATCTTTGGGGGTTTGGTTTTCATAAGACATCCTTTTATATGTTTGTAAACAGCTAATCTTGTCTCCCACAAGCTTCTCTTTTCTCATGCATTGCTCAGTTGTATCATTAGATCATTAACTCATGCTAATATCTGGGAGACTTCTCAGAAAGCTCTTTCACAATTAAGAAAAATCCTTAACAATCTAAGAAGACCCTAAAGTGCTTTTTCTTTTTTTTTTTTTTAATTTTATTTTATTTTTAAACTTTACATAATTGTATTAGTTTTGCCAAATATCAAAATGAATCCGCCACAGGTATACATGTGTTCCCTTTTTCTGAGTGCAGGCAGTGGCTGGTTTAGAGGTTTCATAACCACTCTGCTATCTGGTTATATCAGGATACCCAGCAACGTTGTGGGCACAAATGAAACTGGGGGTGGGTGGGTCATTTCCTGACTACATTAAGATAAATGAGTAATGAAGAAGCCTATGCTTTGGGTCCTATTTTAAGTGAGATGAAAGTGGTCTTTATTAGAGGTGAATCTCCACTCTCTTCCCACCCCCCAGCTCGTCATTCCAGATTTAAGGTTGCAAATGACTGGCTGACCATGAAATGGGTACAAAGCAAATTTGGTAGAGATTTAACTGAGCTTTTTTTTTTTTAAACATGAGAAAACAAAGAGAAGTTTACTAACATTTATACCTCATGTATACATGGGAGATACCCAGGGAAAATGAGTAATTCAAAGAATTTAGGATTAAATGCCATGTTTATAGAGGAAAGGGAAGAGGGAGACATAGGCCTCTTGGAGGAGAGAAATTGACTTTTAGGAAAGACTATGGGCCCTTAGAGGAACAGATGGGAGGCAGGAGAGTTAGTGACAAAGTTTGTCTAGGTGTGGAGCCAACTTCTAGTCTCTTCTGGGACAAGAATCAATCTTGGTATTTTTTCTTTCCTTAATTAGGATTTTTTATTGTTTCTGTTGATGTTGAAAAGTCCTACAGATTTTGAATGGTCCAGCCCAGTCCTATTTTCTCCCAGAAGCCTTGTAAATGTTGGTGCATGATTTTGCAGAAGATACAGTTCCTCTGGAATGCATATATAGCCTTAGAGCAGAAACACCTATGTTTAGTTTTGTAACTCCACCCTGTTATTTTTGCTCTGAGTGACTTCCTTCCGTTAGCAGGCAGTGACTTGCTTCTCAGTGACACTGAAGCCACAAACAACCGGTAGCAACCAGAGACAGCACAGGTGGGGAGGAAAGAGAAAGTGTAGGTGTGTCCAGGCTCCCAGACACCAAAACACAGTCTGTCCCAACAGAATAAGGGAAAGGTGAAAGCAGATCATAACCTTTACAGATAAATAACATAACTTCCAGTACACAGGGGCAATCCAACAAAGAATATCAAGTCAATCTACTTGATGCATATGCTTGTAAATTAAAAGTGAAAGTGTTAGTTGCTCAGTCACGTTTGACTCCTTTGCCACTCCACGGACTATAGCCCGCCAGGCTCCTCTGTCCATGGAATTCTCCAGGCAAGAATACTGGAGTGGGTTGCCATTTCCTTCTCCAGGGGATCTTCCCAACCCGGGGATTGAACCTTGGTTTCCTTCATTGCAGGTGGATTTTTCACACGTGAGTGGTTAGCAATCTCGTGCCTGGGAAGGGAACACATTTGCAAGTCTAATGCTGGGGATTTGAAGGCTTTTTTCACTTCCCCCACTTGTGTCTGCACCCTGTCTTGTTGCTGCCAGCCTCATTTTCTTCCCTGAAACCGAATAAGCAGTCGATCGTGTAGTAGATAGAGTTCATGCCTTTTATGACGTTTAGGGTAACTGTCCTGTTAACATTGTGGTTATTTAACTGAGTGGTTGACCTTCTACAATTGAAGTCTTATATGTATATTTTCAGTATGATTATTTTGAAGAGAAGCTAAGCATTTCTCTAAGTCTGTCTTCAGCGTTTTAATGGGTGTGCTTCTACTATTGAACCCAGAGTAGTAAGATCCTGTCTGGTCACTACAGGAATTCACAGGGGTGAATTCAAGGAAACCATGAAGACTGCAATATGTGCCTTTTGGATACTCTCATCCAAGTCCTTCCAGAAATTCAAGAAATCTTTCTCCTGACAAGTTTTTTAAAGTTTAAAATGACCCAAAATTCAAGGTAAATATTTTCATCATTAGCATTTTCTTTTCTTTAATAAATGACAGAATATGCCTAAAGAAATGCAGAAGAAAGTTAAAAAAAATTAAACGACACTTTTCTGTAGTACTTTTTAGTTCACACAGCATAAGTGGAATTTTAACAAAAAACTATTATGATCTCAATCTGCTAAATAAAATGTGCCTTTCAACAGCCAGCTTGAAGCTGAGCTGGTATGAACATCATGAGCACAAAAGCATACCACTGGGGTATTTTAATGTCTTTGTTTGATATCTGTGAATTCAAAAAAGCTTTTAAGCCGTAAATAGAACCCTACCTTTGTCATCTTTAAAATCTCTGCATCAGGTAGGTTAGTGTTGAATGTCACATCTTTGATGTAGGTTATTGCAATTTCATCCCCATCCATCTCCATATACATTTTCCACTTACAGTCCTGGAATTAAAAGAAAAATTATAGAATTTGAGAAAGTAAAGCAATTTTTTTTTTTAGTCTCAATGTTTTATAACACATGAAGTATTCTCAATGAAGTATTATTGGAATTTTTTTTTCCTTTATCAATAAAAGGACATGAAATTAGATCTCTTTCTATATCTAAATAACCCCCAGGCGGGGCAGTCTTGAGACACCATTTATCAATCTAAGTGTTCTATAATAGGAGTTGCAAACTCCACACCTTAAAGGGGCCAGGCAGATAAAAATGAGTAAAGGCAGGCAGTTAAGAGCCTTAAATTGTAACCTTTCAAAATAGACCCATTTAATTTACATGCTAAACATTGTAGGGATATTTCCCCATTGACACAAAGAAATGTGGTCTTCCCACTATTTTGAAATATAAGACTCTCCCGATCTACCTTTCACTTTCCCAATGTTAATAATGACACAGATTCAAGAAATAGCTTCATTTCTTCTTAACAGGAAACGTGAGGCTCTATGGCAATGGATAATTAGCCCAACCATTGGGGCAGGCATCAGGGGAAGGGTTCGGCTCTCTGGGATCTAAAGGATCACTGCCCTAAAGCCACCACTCATCTTCTGTTGATTGTTCCCATGTGGGAATATGAGCCTAGTCTTGATAGGTCCTTAAACATTTCATAAAAAGTTGGATATCTGATTCTTATAAGAAACCTCTTGGTTTTTTAAATGTTAGTACGTTAATTAAATTTTCAGTAAAACGATAATGTAATGAAAAAGTGCTCTACAACATTAATCACCAGGGGAATGTAAATTAAAATCACAGTGAAATCCCACTATACACCTATCAGGTGGCTAAGACTGAGAACATCAAATGTTGGTTGTGAATTGGAGCTATTGGATTGTTGGTGGGAGTGTAAATGGTAAAATCACTGTTGGAAAAGTTTTGGCAATTTATTACAAAACTAACCATATATGTACTCTATGACCCACAAATTCTACTCCTAAGTATTTACCCAAGTGAAATGAAAAAAGACTTGTTTGGTATTCTTCTGAGCAGCTGCATCATAATAGCTAAAGAAAACTGGAAACAGGCCAAGTGCTGATCAACAGGAGAATGGATGGACTGTGATATTTTCATAGAGTGGGATATTACTTAGCAATACAAAGGAATGAATTATCGATACATGCAACAACATGGATAAATCGCAAAAGCATTACAGTGAGTGAAATCTGGTACGAGAAAAAGAACAAACTAAGGCTTCAATTTACATGAATTTCTAGAATAGACAAAACCAACCTACAGTGGAAAATATTCAGAAAAGTGGTTGCTTCTGCAGATGGCAATTGACACATGAGGGGAATGTCCAAGGATGCTAATGCTCTACTGATAGAAGTTTGCATTATATTGTCGCTGTTGCTTAGTCACTAAGTTGTGACCGACTCTTTGCGACCCCATGGACTGTAGCCCATCAGGCTCCTCTGTCCATGGGATTTCCCAGACAAGAATACTAGAGTGGGTTGCCATTTCCTTCTCCAGGGGATCTGCAGGACCCAGGCTTAGAACCCACATCTCCTGCATTGGCAGGTGAATTCTTTACCACTGAGCCACCAGGGAATCTGAGCTGGGTTATAAAGGTATATGTATTTGTTAAAACTTAAGTGTGTATACTTAACATGTGGTCATTTCTTATCATACTGAAGTACTTAGGAGAAAGTATACTGATATCTACATATTACTTTAAAATGCATCAAAAAATAAGGATTGATAGATGGCTAAAAGGATAGAGAGATGTAACAAAACAAGTGGGATAAAATGCTTCTGTTTGCATCTAGGAGGTGAGTATGCAAGAATTTCTATAACATTTTTTCAACTTTGCTTTTAGAAAAATGCAGCAATAAAAATGTTGGGGGATAAACACTGTGTATGCAATTAAAAGGAAAAAGAAACCAGTCTGTGCACCAAATTTGACCCCTGGATCATAAATTCATCCTCTCTCTTATGTTATTAGATAACAAAGGATTCTGAGAGATTAAGGATAATGCACTAAGTACCTTACACCCTGAAACCAAAACATGCTTTCACACCAGCAGACTTGGAATGGTCCCTGAGCAAGCTCAGACACAATTATTAGTGGAAGAACAGGAACAAAGAGACTGTTGAAAACCTGTTGGCTTCAGCAGGAAGCTGGAGGGGCCTACATTTTAGGAAAGCTTCTAGGGGAATGGCAGAATCAAGAAGGGCCCAGGCCTGAGGCGACTGTCCCTCCTTGCCCAGCCACGTTCATAAGGTGGAGAGCCAATTAGTGAAGGAAAAGTTCTATTCAATAACATGAAAACCTTGCTCTTGGCTAACACAAGTCAAATTAGTCGCTCAGAATTGACAAATCTCTCAGTATTTCTTTGTTTTGGAGCCACTGCTACCCTGGCAACGTGAGCCCTGAGATAACTGGGCAGGATAATGACTCTTTGGAGTCATGATTGCTCTTCTCTGAAATAGCAAGAGCCTCCTCAAGGCAATGGCTAGAATAAAAAGCCTTAGAAAAGACGAGTTTACTTAGTTCTGTTTTTTCTGCCTTCCAAGTTTTGGAATGAAGTTAGTCAAAAGCACAGTTAAAAGACCTTGAACTGTGGTGCAAATGCCTGACACTCTGTTTCACCTCTGTGACCGCAGGCCCCTGCCAATCAGAGACTGAGGGGAGCTCTGCATACAGAAGGGGCTTCAGAGGGAGCCCAGGCTGGGGGTGCTTACCATGCTCTTGGGTCTTGCTGGCTATTGACACTGTGCTGTTTTATTTGATACCAATAATGACCCTGCAAGTTAGCTTTATTTTCCCGTCAGGCAAGTGAGAAAAATGAGGCTTGGACAGATTAAGGAATTTTTCTAGGGTTCCCTGGCCAAGAAGTGATACAGGTGGGATTAGAAAAGCACAGAGCTGCCTGGCTCCAAAGTTGGAGGAGAAAGCAATAGGGAAGGGCAGCTGGGAGGTAAGAACGGACTCTCTGGCTGGTTGTCAGAGCTCCAGAGTGGGACCAGCTACTGACCACAGGCCAGAAGGAGCAGGGCCAGTGAAGACTTTGCCAATACAACCAAAATAACAAGTGGTCACAGGTCCTCCTCTGCAGCCCTAGCTGCTTGTTCCCCAAAATCCAATGTGGAGAAACAGGATCTACATGTAGGGTTATAGACCTTTAATTTTTTAATTTCTTTTTCTCTTATCTTAAAGCAAGCCTTTTACCTGAACCATAAAAGAAGATAGCGAGAGAAGTAATAAAACTATAATCAGAGAAGTTATAAGACAAGAGGGGCATTATCCATTCATTAAAAAGTAGGTACTCGTGGTTACAAAGCTGGGAGAGAAAGAAAGGAAATATGAAGTGTTCACCCAGATGATTAACTTAATGTGTCAAGGCCGTGGTGGTTTAGTTGCTGAGTCGTGTGCAATTCTTGTGACTCCATGGACTGTAGCCCACAAGGCTCCTCTGCCCATGGGATTTCCCAGGCAAGAATGGAGTGGCTTGTCATTTCCTTCTCCAGGGGATCTTCCCAACCCAGGGATAGAACCTGCATCTCCTGCGCTGGCAGAAGGATTCTTTACCACCGAGCCACCTGATATAACTCCTAGGTATCTTCAGGGTATCAGTGATTTCATTGTTCCTTAAGTTAAGAATAGCAATCTACAAATGAAGTAATGAAATCCTTTAAATTTTACTGTTTTAAATTACCCATTTTAATTTTTAAAAATTAAAATCTACTCATTTTAAATTTTAAAAATGAAGGTGTTCCTGGCATTTTTGTCATTTGGTGAGCCAGAGGTGTCCAAGAGCATTCTCCACGACTCCCAGGATTTAAACAAGTTATTGAATTCCACAGGACCCAGCCATGGATGGGATGCTGGAGAAGAAATTCTTAACCAATAGGTCACTGGAAAGGACCTCATATGGATGAGGTGAATTAAATCATCAACAGTATCACTAAAAATAAAAATTCTACATATTTATGAGCCTAACATAGAATTTTAAAGGCACAGTTGCTAGCTTTTCAGTTTCTTGCTAGTGATAGGAACCAGATAGTGGGAATATTGGCTCTGGTTTAAAACCCACTCAATTTGCTAGGGAGAGCTATTGATTTTGGTTTGATGTGAATGACAGAAATGTGGGTATTGATATTTGAATCGGAAACATTCAAGAGTCATTTTGGATGTCAGTGAACAACTCTCCATCCTGACAGGCAGAAATCAAAAGCAGACAACTCTATTCTCTGAGAGCCCATGGGGGCTTGAAGGACTCCTTTTTGAAACTCATTTCACCTCTGGCCATCTGCAATTGTTCTATTGTTCACTCATCTGGTTTAAGGTGTTGAGGAATCCTATTAAAATGGAAACAGTATAGAAAAGGGTCATACACTGAGCCATCACTGCTGCTGCTGCTGCTAAGTCGCTTCAGTCGTGTCCGACTCTGTGCGACCCCATAGACGGCAGCCACCAGCCTCCCCCGTCCCTGGGATTCTCCAGGCAAGAACACTGGAGTGGGTTGCCATGTCCTTCTCCAATGCATGAAAGTGAAAAGTGAAAGTGAAGTCGCTCAGTCGTGTCCGACTCTTCGAGACCCCACGGACTGCAGCCTACCAGGCTCCTCCATCCATGGGATTTTCCAGGCAAAGTACTGGAGTGGGGTGCCATTGCCTTCTAGGGGAGGTGAAAGATCACAAGTTTAAAGTCCATCTACCTGAGCTGGAATCCCAGTTCTGCCACTTTGCCCCCAGCCTCAGCCAGATTATGTAACCCGTCTGGATCTTAGTGTTCTTTACGAGTGGGTTGTTGTATTTTGACTAAATGAGATAATGTAAACAAAGTACTCAGCGCTGTGCCAGAGCCAAATTAGGAGTTCCCAAAGACGTAATTACTTGGGGAAGGGATGGCTTGGGAATTTTGGATTAGCAGATGCAAAGTACTATGTATAGATTGAATAAACAGGGTTGGCTATATAGCACAGAGAACTATATTCAATATCCTATAATAAACCATAATGGAAAAATATGAAAAAGAATATACATGCATATATATGTATATCTACATATAGGACTTTACAGGTGGTGCTAGTGGTAAAGAACCCACTTGCCAATGCAGGAGACGTAAGAGATGTGGATTGCGGGTTTGATCCCTGGTTGGGAAGACTTCCTGAAGGAGGGCATGGCAACCCACTTCAGTATTCTTGTCTGGAGAATCCCAGGGACAGAGGAGCCTGGAAGGCTACAGTCCATAGGGTTGCACAGAGCCAGACACTACTGAAGTGTCTGAACACACAAACATTTGTGTTTCCTGTATGGTAGAAATTAATACAACATTATAAATCAACTATACTTCAATAAAAAAAATTTAATATAAAAAAAGAAATAATTACTATTGTTGCCAATATTGGTCACCAACAGAGCTCCCATTTGTTATTACATTAGCCAACCTGTCATCTAGCAGCCATCTAAGGGAGTGGGCCAGAAGGTAAGTGAGGCAGGAAGGTCCAAAGATTGTCTAGAATAGAGACTTGGCCAGAGTGGACAGGCTGTGTCAAAGCAGCTTCCTTGGGCAGGAGTTTGACCCAGAGGACACTGACTAACTCTGGTGCCAGGGACTTTGTTGGAAAAAAGAAGGTGTAGCCAAGTGGCAACATAACCACAACTGCTTTTATGACGTAAATAGAAATAAAAAAACCCTCACATCTTCTTACATAGATGGATTAGATAGCACCAATTCTGCCCTTTCCAGTTTCAACAGATCTGATGTGGCCCTCCTAATAGAAACCAGCAGATTACCGCAGGGACAGTGGCTATGAAATGTGATGGACAGCCAGAGAGCCTTATCTTGGACGAGGAAGCTGAAGTACAGAAGGATAAGTTAACTCGACCAAGATCACACAGAGAGCAAGAAGTGGAGTTCAGAACTAAACCAAGTAGACCTATTGTGCTATGAAGAGTAGCTTTCCCCTCAGACTTGTCTGAATCCTGAACTTTCCTTGTTATGGGTTAACAAAAGTAAGAATTACAGTCCAGAGGAGTTCCACCTTCCAAAGTCAACAAGCAGTCCAAATTATCTTGTGGGTTCTTTTGTAGGACTCCCTGGCAGAGACAGAAATACTGAGTCTCCAGTAAGTCCAACAGAGCTAGTTTCCCTCTCCTTTGTTGAAAAAGACCATTGTTAAACGTGAATATGGTGCCATTTCACTGTCTGTAAGCTCCTTTTCTTGACTGATTGGGCCAGAATCCGGAATCACAAACACTTCCCTCCAGCCCTGGCTTAGGCTTCATGACTAGGGAGGACTGCCACTTTCCAAAGCAGAAACAACCTTCTCCCTTCTGTTTGCACAAGCAGGACCTAACTACCACAGAGTTTCATTTCACAACTAGATTCCCACCCAAGAAGATCCCCACTGTTCGAATTTGTGCCCTGGACATCTCTGGGGAGTGCTAATTACTAATCCACAGGGGGAAGGCAATGGAGCAGGAGCAAAAGCCTGCGAATTCCTCCCTGGGGGCTGAAGAGCAAAACCTCTCTACTAGCTAGACAGTCTGCCCCTCAGGGCAAACCTACAAGACGTGGGTGACATTCTGTTGGGGAGAGGGGAGTTTTGCATTGGAAACTGATGAAAAAAAGAATTCTGTTGAGCTCCCAGGATATGTACCATTTATCTCAGCAGCTGCTGAAATACCTGGATAATTTTAGGAGCAAGTATGTGGTTAATGGAGGATGAGAAAGCATTCCATTTGAACTGCTTCTGCATTGCCAATTATATGAAAAATTTTTCTGAATTAAGATTACTGGCCAAGTAAAACAGAAACTCTTACACTGTGAAGATAACATTCTAAACAACACTCAGTTAATGCTAAAGTAAGTATCTCTTTGTGAGAAATCACTATTACATTCTCTGCAAGCTGTTTAAAATTCTTTGGAGTCCTAGGCTAATACATGTGATTCTAAACATAGACATCCCTTCTCCCTCTCACAAAAAAAAAAAAAAAAAAAAAAGGAAAGAAAGAAGGAAGGAAAGAAAAAGAACTCATCAGGATAGAGGTAAAGTTTCTAAGTAGAAAAAGTGATTGAAGTTAGCACAAAAGTTATACATAAATATTATATTAAGTTCTGGGCAATTCAGAAACAACAATCTCTCTTTTTTTTCCTACCAAAATCTTATCACAAACATGAACATTATAGGTAAATCTTTAAAAATCTAGGAGCAAGATTATTCAGGACAGTTGAGGAAGAAATAGACCTCCACATTGAGCTTTCAGGCTCCAAAAATGATCTTTATCTGAAGGTTACAGACATAAAAAAAATTTTTTTTATGTATTTTTTATTGAGGTATCAGAGGATGAGATGGCTGGATGGCATCACCGATGCAATGGACATGAACTTGGGCAAACTTCGGGAGATGGTGAGGGACAGGGAGGCCTGGCATGCTGCAGTCCATGGGGTCGCAGAGAGTCAGACACAGCTGGGTGACTGAACAACATAATTTGCATACAGTAAAGTGTACAGGTTTTTAAGTGTACAGTTCAATGAATTTTAACAATTGTATACACCCATGTAATTACGCAAATGGACTTCCCAAGTGACTCAGTGGTAAAGAATCTGCCTGCCAATCCAGGAGACTTGGATTCCATTCCTGGGTTGGGAAGATCCCCTGGAGAAGGAAATGGCAACTCACTCCAGTATTCTTGCCTCAGAAATCCCATGGACAGAGGAGCCTGGCGGGCTACAGTCCATGGGGTTGCAAGAGCCGGACATGGCTTAGAGACTAAACGACAACAAATTATCTAAACAGGTAAGATATTCCGCTGCCATAGAAAATTCTCTCATGCCCTTTCCCAGTTGACATCTCCTCCACAACCAGAGGCACTCACTGTCCCAATTTCTACCACCACAGATTAATTTTGCCTGCTATAGAACTTCACAAAATTGGGATTTTATAGCGTGGAGATTTGTAGCAAGTTCACTTAGCTACACTTGGCATGCCCAGTCAAATGGAGGAGATACAGGTTTTTAAAATCCCCATGTCCTCCCTGCCCCCTTCCCCATGACCAGAGAAAAAGTAAAATCCCACTGGAGAATGCTCAAGATTCTAGCAAAGAGGCCCTTCCACCTTAAAAAAAAAAAAAAAAGCCTCTACTGACGACATATTTTAGAATCTAAAATACAGAGGTCGAAATAAACTTTTTAAGATTCAAGATGGGGGAAAAAGGGAAAGAGTTTCATAGCAGGCGACTGACTATTTTGAAATGTAAGAAGTCATACAAGATGAAATAAAAACACGATAGAAATGTTGGTCATGCTGGTATTAAAAGTAGTAAGATGTTGATGAGTTAGGCCTCCAAAGGCTCCTTTACATGCATTGCTATTATCTCGCTCAGCTGCTGGAACCTGCTGTTTTAAAGGCAGGAGAGAAGAACATCCCATGATAGCACCTGGGTTATTTATCATTATGTATAACCCTGCTACACTCTATTTTATTATGCTGCCTTTAAAAGGAAGATAATGCAAGTATGGTTAATTTGCCTCTCTTCTTTATCTATACAGTGTCGTGACCCATCACAGCTTTGTCCCACGAGATTTGTTTTTCAACCCCAAAGAAATCCACAAGAAACTCTCCCTAAAAATTCCATTAATAACCTCTTTCAGCGCATATAGGTTGCAGGGTCTGGAACTAAGAATGTTTTAATCTCTCCAGCAAAACAATGTCTCATAATGATGTACAGGACTATTGCTGTACTGATGAAGAATCATACATAATTCAGCACCTTTCACTTGGCACCACTGTGATGTCCTCATTAGCCGTGGCTCACAGTGTCTGTCAGATGGTGTCCATGCGAACGCAGGCATTATATTGTCTTTGAGATGTGCAGCTGCTTCCATGACACTGCCAGTATATAAAAACATGACGCCAGTTTGTTTTATTTAGTGCTAAACCTTCCAGTTTGTAAAAACAAGGCTGACACAGAGCCTGACATGAGGCAGTGAAAATAATTAGCTCTCATTTTCTCAGCCTCCTATTTCCTTCTCCCTGCTGTGTTCTCTTTCCACTAAACCACCACATGTCAGTCGAAATGGGAGGCAATTAGTGGGCTCATTTCAGTCCCCACAACTGTGCTGAAAAGAAAGTATTTATGATGGCACAATGAACAGCTGAAAGATTAAATAACATTTGCCTTTTGAAAAGAAAATGACTTCTAGCTAAATGGGCAATTTTTGATTATTCTCAAACAAGCTTAGAGTAGTTGGTTTTTAAAATACAAGAAAGGAAAATGAGTCATTTTTAGGTGAAAGAATCAAATAAAACTTGACACAGTAATGCAAATAACTGATGTTTTATTGCAAAATATGTAAATGCGTTATACCCTTAACAATGGCTTGTGTCTAAGGTCAGGGCAGACCGGTGCCAACTAGACACCACTGGAGATAAGGTTGTTCTGTTGCCTTTTGGGGGGTTTTTATTTGAGTTATGGGTGGAAAAAAGACTTTAGGGATGGTGCTAAAATAAAGTGAGAAGTCAAGTGAGGTATACTTTCGTATGATGCACTATATACTTGACTACCTGAAATGGCTCAGATGTTAGTTGACATATTTGGAAAAGGCTTTTTTATTTACTTATTTTTAAACTATATTTGAAATTGGAAGGTACTAAGTATTCATCTCGGAAAAAAAGAATGGTAAATCTTCTTATTGATTTTTTAATAATTAAGAATCTATTCTGTCTCCAACTGAGTTTCTTAACCAATACAGAAAGTGGTCTGGCTTACCTAATTACTGCTTAAATTGTTAATACTACAGAATGGGCTGCAAATAAACTTTTACCCAGGACTTTTACTCAAAATACAAAAGTATTTTACTCAAAATACAAGAAACTTTTACTCAAAATACCAAAACAGCTCTTTTACCTACTTACTTCTCCTGCCTCCTCCCATGTCTCCAGAGATGACTCCAAGAAATACATTTTTTTTCTTTTTTCTTTTAGAAATACAATTTTTTGAAAAAAGAAATAACAAGATTGTCCCAGTTAGTAGGCATTACTTATTCTCAGTTCACATCTTAATGTTGATGTGGTTGTCATAGATCTTTGATTTTCCAACATAGTTCTTTTAATTTGACTTCAAATAATCTGTCCTTTTACAGTTGATTATTTCCAAGATCTGAATTTTGGTTCAGGATACACAAGTCACTGTGAGTTATGGAGGCCTTCTCTCTGCAGATCCACAGAGACTTTTCCAAACCTGCTTCTAAAAGCAAAGATCTCTGTTATTATCAACAACTGTGCCTGTCATCATGGAGTTGCCAATAGTGGCTGTTAGAGCCATTTTAAAAGGCAGTCACAAATTTAAGTTTTGTTTCTCTGTTTCTATAATTATATTCTTACTTTTTACAAACTCAAATCCTAAGGTATGATTCATACACTATGGTCAGTGTAGCTGTATGAGCCAACAGCCACCCAAGGGGATCTAAGCCAACAGTTGGGTTCATGGGGAGCTTGGAGCTCTCTGAGCTAACTACACGTTTTAATATAGCTGGAAACCAGCAGTAATATGTTTGTGATTTATTTAAACCTATGTTTCATCATGCATGCTTCCTTGCTACTCATGATTTTGAAAGGACCACATAATCTTGATCAAGAAGACTAAGAGTGACCCAGTCTGTGCTGGGGCCAGGCCTCATGAGCTGATTACTTTCATCTCTTTCCAACTTTGAGTTCGGTGATGTCAGATTGGCAATTTGAATTTGGCTATGGTAGGAGTATTGACACCATGGAAAACTGCAAACACTACAAGTCAGGGCTGTTTTCTCCATTTACTAGACATATTCTGGCATGCCATTTCTACACATGACTATCAATCCATCAGCCATGATGTCCTGGATACCTCTCCAGTTTTGTCTTAGTTCTGTAGGAGGCTGCCTGGCCTGTTTGACAAAGCATATAACCAATGCTAATTAGAAATCAGCAGCAAGTCATGTGGTCAAATTCTGAACTGTACTTGTTCCTTTGCTGTCAATTAAAACTTGTATTTCTTACAGAACCCTACCACTGCAAGCTTATATACTGAGGAGTACAAACACGTACTTGTGTACATGTATTTTATCCTCAAAAACAGTTGGTCATGGAAAATCAACTTTCATACACTGAATTTTTCATAAATGCTAGACATATCGAAGGAAGGCAAAGCCCTGCCTTTCAGTTCTTCTGAAATTACAAAAGGTGTTGGCTTTTTACTTCCTTACAAAATCCTTTTCTTTGTGCTCTATTTTATTCATGTTTATCTATCCATTTATAAAAACTCTATAATGGGGGGGGGGGAGGAAAGCCCTATTTGACACAGTTTTTGATATTTATAGTGCTTTGAGAAAGGGCCTGGAGATTCAATTAAGTTTATTAAATGCCACATTTTATAAGCAATCTAATAAAGATGTAGAAGCACAATCGTGAGTGGGAAGTATTTGTAAAAAGCAGCATTTTTAACCTACAGATGAAACAACCAGAGAAGCGAAACCGTTGACTGAATTTCCTGGGTTGGGGAGTGGGAGAAAGGGGCCAGGTGCTTACAGGGACGGGTGGAAGGGGGGAGGGGGAGGGGAAGCGAATGTCTTCTACTCTGAAGGGGCCGTTAGTGCCGCTTCCACCTTTTCCAAATGTCCCTCTTGTTTTCTCTTTCTGGTTTGCTTGCCTCTTCAAATGCTGCTGGAAGCCTGTTTAATTAAGGGTCCGCTGGAGCCAAGGTGTCCTTCCCCAGGCTTCTCCCCTAAGCCCATCTCTTCTCTACCGCAGGGATCCACTTAGACTCATGGAATCCCAGCTTCAATCAAGTTTCCTCGCCCCATGGGGGAGAAAACGGACTAAGGACTCAGGAGCAAAGTCTATGACTGTCCAGCACTCACAGGAATGGATGGCTCCTCGGAGAGTCCCCTCCTAACTCTGCTTTTGAATTTTTATGACACAGAGTCTCAAAAGGAGCTCGGTGAGAAAACTGCTGGGTAATTTGATAGTTTATTCCTTGGCAATTTGAGAATCAATGCTCCTGACTGGCAAGTTGATAAGAGATATAATAAGAAACTCTATGCACCTGAATATTCCAATAAAAAGGGTGGTTGCCACCCTGGGGAGTGGATGAAGCTGCCTGAGATTCTGTAAGCTGCTTTCCTTCTGTAGCAAGTCAAAGGCCTTAGGTTACAAACACAAGGCACCTTCCACATGAAACAAAAGTACTGGTGGTTTAGTATCAAATGACCAAAAAAATGTTTGCCTTTTTACTGCCAATGCACCTATTTTGGGGACTGAATCTGATACTTTTCAAGGGCTTTCCTGGTGGCTCAGTGGTAAAGAATCTGCCTGCAGTGCAGGAGCTGCAGGAGACCTGGGTTCAATCCCTTAGTCGGGAAGATCCCCTGGAGGAAGGCATGGCACCCCACTCCAGTATTCTTGCCTGGAGAATTCCAGGGACAAAGGACCCTGGTGGGGGTCCCAAAGAGTTGGACATGACTAAAGTGACTTAGCATGCATGCACGCATGATACTTTTCAAAAAGAAGCAGTATGACATGGCGGCTGAGGCCTTGGGCTGGACCTGCCCCTGACTAGGTAGGGGCTCTGGGGGAGGAGCTCTTCCTCTCCCCTCCTTCATTTCCTCCTGGTCTAATACAGGGATACTGCTCCCTGTGAGGGTGAGTTATAATGATTACACCAGAAAAATGTTTGCAGAGTACTTGCCACAGTGTCTGGGAGAGGTATGAAATAATAATAATTATCATAAGCATTGTAAGCACCTCGCCCAGGAAACCTGAGCTGAGAAAGACCCAATTTCTGCCAATACCACTGTCAACTTCGAGGCTGCCTCAATGCACAATGTTATTTAAATTGATAATTAATTTTACTCTGTAGAAATGGGTAAATGGGTGAAACTCATTCTCAACTTCTTATTAATTTAAATTGTCAGGAAAGCCTTTGGTCCAATTATTTCCCCTGCCAGGCTGTCGGAGAAAAGGAAAGGAAAAAGGATGTTGGTTTCATTGGTGGACAAATTCTTGAATCACTTACGGTGCTGGAGTCTGATGAGGGCCTGGTCATCTCGAGAGGTGGGGTCACAGTCAGGGGCTCTGACTAGCAAAGACTGAGGTCACAGTCAGGGGCTCTGACCAGCAAAGACTGACAGGTCTTACAAGGAAAGCCTTTGTTTCCTACATATATTTGTATATTGGTGGATAAGGCCATATTTCCATTGTTTCCTCTCAGTAGGCCAGTTACTGCACAACAAACCAATTTTAAGTGGTAGCTAGCTGGTGGTCCTTTTCAGAGGCAGTGGGAAAACACAGCTACTATTTTCATGATAAAGTCATTGTCATACATTATTCCCAATAGCTGCCTTTAGAACACATCTTTCATTTTAACTGTTTGGAGAGAACTTCCAAAGCCTCAATGTTCTCATTTAACTTATTCCAGTCATGGAGATGGGGGTAAAGGCTGCACCTTTTCCATAAAGATGGGCTTATGGGAACTCAGTTAATTGGAATTTTGAGGATGTCTTTTTCTCTTGGGTTCCACCTTGAAGGGTCAATGTAACAAGGTTTTCATGTGGGGAATTGAAATAGCAATTTAAAGCACATTTGTGAGAAGATATTTCATAATGTTAGGATATAGCCTAGCACATAATTGGGTAATTCAGATCTGGACACTAATTTACTCGAGGATTATTTTGTGAATGTCTCCAGATGGCTTAAATATCTTGGGCCAGGAATGAGAGCAAGTACATGTTTAATATAAAGGTTATGATGAAGATGTAATTTCTTGTTTCAGCTCTATCCTCTCCTCACCCTAAGCTGGTAACACACTTTCTCTAATCAAAAATGACAATACCATGTGCCTATGCATCTCACAGAAATGCCAAGGAGGGTAAATGAGGTGACAAGGATGAAATAACTTGAGCTCTTCAGAAAGAAGGACTCTCTAAGCCTAAGTTTTAAACATTATATTCAGAAAGTTATTTGCAAAGGACCATGAGCCTCTTCGAGCTCATATTCAAAACATCCCTTCCAAAAAAGCTTTTCCTGGAAATTCCCTGGAGGTCAGGACTCCACGCTTTCACTGCTGATTGAACCCCTGGTCGGGGAACTAAGATCCTGCAAGCCACAGGTACAGCCAAAAACTGGGGCGGCAGGGAGGGGGAAGCTTTTCTTTTCTTAATTAACCTCACCCATTCCAGTTACTGCTTTATACTTTTAGCGCCTTGGTGTTACATTTGCACTGTATATTTCACTTTTCATCTATTGCATTATAATGTCATCTAGCCAGCTGCTCACCCTAGAAACCTGGGCACCATCCTGGCTCCTCCCTCAGACCTCAGCTCCAGTCTGATCAGTTCTTTGGATGCACACACTTCCTTGGCACTGTCATAGCCTCAGCTCCTGTCCCTTTTCACCTGGTTGTCTCTCTGCTACACACAGGCCTTTCTCACTCTATCCTGAGTGCTTTCTAATTCATCCAGCTCATCTGTGCTTTTGAGGGATCATTTAAAACATAAATAGAATCTCTTTTGTTAAGTCGCTGTCATGTCAGACTCTTTTGTGACGCCATGGATGATTTCCCAAGCAAGAATTACTGGAGTGGGTTGCCATTTACTTCTCCAGGGGATTTTCCTGACCCAAGGGTTGAACCTGCGTCTCCTACATTGCAGGAGGATTCTTTACCACTGAGCTACCAGGGAAGATTCTCTACGCCATGCTTAGCATTCTTCAAACTCCTTAGCTTAGCACACGAGACAGTTCTTTTCCTGTTCCCCAGTCACCCTTGTGGCTTAAACTCTCACCATTCTATTCTACCCACACTATGCTAAGTTGCCCCAGAGAGAGCGAGGTTTGAGTTGTGAGCTCTCATAGAAATTAGCCCAAAGAAGAGCTGCCTGTATTCTCCTAGCTTCTGAACTTTTGTACATGCTGTCCCTTTTGCCTTCAATGTCTTCTCCCTAACCTAACAGTTCTTGATAGATTTCAAATTTTAGTTCAAGCATAAACTCTACCATGAAGATGTCAAGATCCTCCTTTGACTCCTTTCTGCACCCCTTTCAGTCTCATCCACTGTGCTTTCACTGAATGATGTGCATGATATTGTAAAAATGCATCATTCTGTATTAAAACCATTCATTGATCTTGTCTATTTTTTCCCGTAGACTATGGCTTTCTTGCAAGGCAGTGCTATACTTTTAAACTTTGCATTCTGAGCATCTAGCAGAGAGCCAGGCACACAGTAGGTCCTAGGTAAATTTCTGCTGAGTGGATGAATGAAATTATTATTCTGCATGGGTGACCAAGGATCAGCAAATAATCAAAAGTTCCAGTGACCTGAGGCCTTGTGGATAAGCAATGACTCAACAAGTCTATACTATCATGGTCAAAACCAGACTACTGTATTTGGTCTCCAATATTATTTATAGCTTCTGATTTTTACTATGTGTGTATTAACAAGTCATTTCTTTGTGAATTGAAAATAATTTTATTGGCTGAAACTACTCTTGACAAGTCTTTTTCAAGAAAATTCTTGCCCCTTCTTTTACCTCCTACAAGCCATAAAAATGTTTAAACACAGAATACTCATAAATTAAGTCCCATAGAGCTGTAGATGCCAAAGAAGGCAAATTACAATGTGCAACTTATTTATCACCAGATGGACCTGGGGTATCCACAGGCAGACTCTCAGGATTGGAAGGGCCCTTGGTTATTGCTGGAGAGGAGCTTACTCTCCTATGCCCCTTTTTAAGCTGTTTCTATCCACAGGAATGAATAGACAGTGATCCGATCACAGAGGAAGAAGAAAAGCGTTCCTACACCAGACACCTGGAGTCAGAGCAGCTTTCACTCATCCAAGTTCTGTGGCCCAAACAAGGAGCCTAAGATTTCCATTCAGCAAGAGCATCAATATACCTGCAGTGGTGCAGGTAAAACACTCTGTCAGGAGTCTAGAAAGAGTATCTTTTGAAGCCCCAGGTGAAACTAACCCCTTGCAACAATTTCCTATCATTCCCAAGCGCTGGTTCCAGGAATGGCCTGGGGTAAGCAAGGTTTAATTAGTGAGGGCCAGTGGGCCAGCTGAGCCCCACCAGCTCTCCCAAAGCAACGGGCTCAGGTAGTGAGGAGTTGTATTTACAAGGTCTCTTTGTGGCATCAAAGGAAAGGTACCAATAGTGTAGTAGTTAAGAGCTTGGTTCTGGGGTCGGAGAGGCTTGCGTTCAGATCCTTCTTCTGCTACTTGCTAGCCATGTAACCCTCGGACAAATTATTTAGCTTTTCAGATCCTTACTCTCCTTATTTGTAAAACGAGGAGAAGTAGCACTACACCTGAGTCCTGCATGCCTGGAACACAATGAGTGGTCCCTATTAGTAGACGTGATCACTATTATAGCTATTCATAGTAATCCAAAGTAATAGAAACCTATTATGATTGCAATTCACATGCCATCTAGCCCACACCATTTGCCCAGATTCTAAAAATAACATCGAGTAGCACTCCAAGTGAATGAGAATTGGTCAAAAGTCCTGCCACCCCATTTAGAGCTGATAATTTAGGTTTCCATTTTGCCTATAGTTCCATTCTCGGTGGTGTTCTACTCTCAATATGATAAAAGTGATTTCCCTTAAAAAACAAAGAAACTGGCAGAACTTTCTGGCAGTCCAGTGGTGAAGATTCCATGATTGAAAGGTAGGGGCCCCGGGTTTGACCCCGGTCAGGGAGCTAAGACCTCACATGTCATGGGGCATGGCCAAAAAATAAAATTAAACAACAACAAAACCCCAAAGAAACTGGAATCAATTTCTTTGTGATACCAGGAAGCACAAACAATTACTCTACTGTCTGTGCCCCCAATCTTAACCCCCTCCCTTCATCCTCCATGGTTTGCAATGAGTTTCCTTGAGGGTTTGGGTGGCTCACCCAGGACTCTTCAGCTAGATGAGAAAGATTCCTAGATTGGCTTACAGAGGCAGTTGGCAGCCTTTCAACTAAATTCTATTTTATAAAGTCTATAAATTTACTCAGAATCATGTTACCAGCTGGTAGGGGGTATATAAAACCACTGAGTTCCAGGAGAGAAAAAGAGTAAATTAGACTGAAATTTATCCAAAGGATTTAAAATGTGATTTACCTGTAGGCCAGTCCCTGGTTTCAAGTGAAAACCAAAAACAAGTTCAAGATTCACTATTTTTTCTTCATTTTCTTCTGGTTCACCTACTGAGCCCTGAAACAGAAAACCAAGCACTGTTTATTTCGTATAGTGTTTTTACTTTTACTTCTCATGTAAAGGAGATGATTTCCCAGCACTTCTTTTTCCATTCTAATCTACTGTTTAATTTCTTTTTTTTTTTTGATTATGCCACACATTCCAACTGCTTAAAGCAAGAGAAACGACATATTAAGCCTTTGAGAACTTTGTCAAATGATTTGTCTCATGTACTACAAACTGAATGCCAGCATCTTACATTTTTCATAATGCATCTTGTTTCTATCTTGCAGTTTTTGCCTAGAAACGTACTTTGTCCCTTCACCTTGAAAGTTTCACAACACTCAAGATATTTACACCCTATTCCCAAAGAAGAATGCAGTTCCTAGAGTATCTGCAGATGGAGGGCAAGCAGAGGAACAAAATGAACATTTGAGGGCTCAGAGATGGAAAACTGGAATGGTTAGTCAATGAGAAGAGTTCTGTGTACTTCCTGCAAGTATCTACTAATTTTATAACAAACTATGCCAATACCTTTAGACAATATTTAAAATATAATATGTTAAATATGTGGCTTCCCAGGTGATGCTAGTGGTAAAGAACCCGCCTACTAAGGAAGGAGACATAAGAGATGCAGTTTCAAAAAAAAAAAAAGAGATGCAGTTTCGATCCCTGGGTTGGGAAGATCCCCTGGAAGAGGGCATGGCAACCTACTCCAGTATTCTTGTCTGGAGAATCCCAAGAACAGAGGAGCCTGGTGGGATACAGTCCATGGGGTCACAAAGAATCAGATACAACTGAAGTGACTTAGCACGCATGAATGTTAAATATATTAATACTAATATGTTATTCAAACAATAAAACTCCTACCCCTCAATGCAAGTAGTCATCCAGAGCTTAGCATGTGAATTCCTTCAGCAGCTTCCATGTTGGACAAAGTTCTGCAGAGCCAGGTGGGAGGCCAGAAGGCCTCACCTGCAATGTTAGCCCTTATGTCCCCAAGCTACTAAGGTGACATGTGTTGTTCTTATCATGACTGTATTGTTAATATTTCAACTTGCAGGGAACAAGGGTATTCAATATATGCACATCCTAAGCTTTGCTCAAAGGGCCTTTTGTTGGACAGATATGATTAAATTTCACTTCAAACAGTAGTTCCCGACGTTGGCAAATTTAGGTGTGGATGTGGCAGGTGCGTATGTCAATAAAAGTTGCATATTCTCAGTAAGAAAAACCGTACTTACCTTAATCAGTGGTGGGAAGTGAAACAAGTTTAGGTAATCGTGGGTTAATTTCTCAATGGCTGACTGTAAAAAAAAAAAAAAATTATTAATGATCTGATAATGCCAAGAAAGGATTAAAATTATTGTGCACATATAAAGGCATTCTTTATTTATGTATTCCACAAAATGCCTTGGGGATGTTAATATCCAACATCTATTGAGAATAAACCTGATTGTTCAAAGTATTATAGGTAGTTTTATAATTATTGAATGGAACAGGAAGATATTTTAAAGATGTTAAATCTCAGAGTAGAAAAATAAGTAAAAGCTTTCTTCAAACACTGGTAGAGTACAGTAGTAACAAGTTAATATTCTAGGGTACAGAATGCAGTCATCACCCCAAGTAACTGTGGGAAAAACAACAAAGAACACGAATATATCACCAGAGGCTCCCTTTAGGGCTGAAACATCACTGAAGGGTTTACTGCCCTGTGTGGGCTTTTCTATGGATTTGTGTCCAAAGCTCTGTCCCCCAATGGAGCACAAAGAACTCTTAAAGGAGGACAATTTAAATTATGATTCTTTTTCATACTCATCAGGTATAATCCAGCTTTTCTGTGAACCAAACATATCACATAGAGAGTAAAAAAAGTACCAATGTGAGAAAAATGAGATGCATTTTTTAAAGTGAAATGAAAGCCGTTTACACCTGACAATGTAATCAGCACTTATTGGATGTTTGGCTTTATTCTTTCTACACAGGCTTCCAGGCTCAATGAGGTGGGAGCCAAGACATGCTGAACAGGACAATCAAATAGCGAAAGGGTAGTGGGCAGACCGTCCACTTTCCAGTTTTATGATCTACAATCTGTGGGCTGAGAGGCTCACTCACCTAGAAGGTTTACCAAATGCCCTGCCTGCCTCAGTGGGAGAGCGGAGCATGGAGGGCACTTTCTCACCCTCAGGATCGGAGGCGTGGGGTGGTGTGTGTGTGTGTGTGTGTGTGTGTGTGTGTGTGTGTGTAGAGCGCTCTGACAAGGAGTAGGTGGGCTCCTCCAGGCTGGAGGTCCCTTTGTGGTATCCCATCCCGAATGGCCCAACTTGAAGGATCCTTTCTTTATCTTCATTGCCTCAAGAGTATAGGCAATATATCCCTTTCTGCATTGGCTTGGCCAAAAAGTTCATTCAGTTTTAAGTAAAAATAAAAGACATTTTTCATTTTCACCAAGACTTTATTGAATAATGTATTCGCTAACCAAACTAAATTTTTGGTCAACCCAATATACATGGAATCTAAAATATGATACCAATGAACCTCTCTATGAAAACAGAAGCAGAATCACAGACATAGGGAACAGACTGGTGGTTGCCAAGGGGGTGGAGGTTGGGTGGGAGGTTGGAGTTAGCAGATGTAAGCTATTGTACGTAGAATGGATAAACAACAAGGTCTGACTGTATAGCACAGAGAACTGTATTCAATATCCTAAGATAAACCGTAATGGAAAATAATCTTTTTTTTTTCTTTTTTTAAAAAGAATATATGCAGGATGCTCCCAGACCTCCCATGGAAAGGTCTGTTTCCATGATCCTTTCCCCTTATTCTTTCCCTCTCATATAAGCTTATTTGTCAGAAGTGCCTGGGACCCCAGCTGAGATTAAGAGAGTATCATCTGTGGGCTGAGCACCCCCAACCCTTCCCCACCCCTGGGACAGCCACTGTTAACATGGCCCTGGCTTTGGCAGAGGTGGAGGGTCTGCAAACCTGACTTTTGAGACCCCCACCTCTGGGGACTGACTGTCTTTCTATGCACAAGCAGACTCTTCCAGGAGCTTGAAGGGTGTCTCCAGTCCCCGCAGATGCTGGTCACACCCTTCCTTTGAAACTCAGGACAGACACTCTACTCCCAACTGCCAAGACTCCGAATTAAAAGAAGCTGTATGTACATGTTTTATCTCTTTTCTGGGATGTAAATTTCTTAAGGGCAGGAGTCTTTGTTTATTCACAGGCCCAGGACTCTGATTAGCAGGTATCCACTGTATTTGTTGAACAATAATTAGTAAGTCTGGACATTGCTTGCTTTAATGATACCAACCAGCATGGAGAGAAACTTAGACTGTCCTAGGCTGGGTCTAGGAATATTGAAATCACTGTGGCTGCAAGAGAGGCAAAGGGGAGTTGGGAGCTTCTTTTTGGCATCTGCTAAATAGGACAAGATTGACCAGATCTCTCTCTTTGAACCCTGAAACTCCTCTTTCTGTATGAGTGAAAAGAATATTTCCTACTGTGGGCCATCTAAGCCAGCGTTGCTTTTCAGGATGGATTTGCCCACAGTCATAGGTTGAGATTAAATTATTTACCAGCATTTGAGGTGTATGTGTGTGTATGAGGTTTCCTGTCCATCTTCTCAGAGGGAGCAGATGATAGGTTAAGGCTAAGCCCTCATCCAAAGGGTGCTGAGGGGCTGTAAGGATATCTTTATATGGATCCAGGGCCCATAGGGTAGGAGTGGATGTGTTCTCTTTGGACCTCAGGGAAGATTTCCCTGGAAAGCCCGGTATCAGTAGCCCCAATTGAGGAAAAGGGAATGGTTGTTGGCATGTTGGTAGAGCCTTTGTCACTATGTGGATTTGGATAAGAAGTTGCTTTTTCAACATTTCCTTCTTTATTCTATCTCTCTTCTTTCTAACTCGTGCCTACCCCTCCACCCACTGACACTGGGGTTGAGGTGGTCTGGAGAGCAAATTTGATTTCCTCATAAGATCTCTCTTGAAACACACTTCTGATTAATAACAAGGTGCACACAGATGCAAGCAAGCGTGGTTTGGTTTGAGTAACTAAAAAGCAAAACATAACAAAGAAACAAAAAACCAGATCTGGTTGTTAAACTACAAAAAAAAAAAAAAAAGCAAAACAAAAACAGAGGTTTAGCCTTGAAAGGGTTCAAAACTGAAGTTTTTGGGGGAAGTGTTAGGATTTCCCGAGAAGATAAGGGATAAGAATATACATATAGTGGTGTCTGTTTGGCCAAAATTTGCGAGATTGCAGACTGAACACACAATTCCCATGGCTTTAGATGCTGTGGTGGTTCAAGCTTCACTCAGTCTACAGGCATGCTCTGGCATTGCTGGGGTCCCTAATGGATATCCAGTCTGGCCTCGAAGGAAGTCGCCTCCTACTACTGCCTGGGGCTGGCAGCTCTGCCTGCGCACACGGCCGTAGTGTGCATGACGCTTCCTCCCACACCGAGGTCTCTCCACAGGCGGTGCCTTGTTCCCAGAACACCTCCTCCCCGTGTCCTTCACCTGCTCAACACCTCCTGGTTCTTCAGCTCTCAATTCCTTCGTAACTCCTTCACAGAAGCCATTCCTCAGCCCAGCCTCACCTCTCCTTTGTGGCCTTTCTTAAAGCTGTCATGTTAATCATTTTTGCACGATCAATACCTGTCTTCTCCACTAGACCAAGGACATCCTGAGGACACGGGGAGCTATGCAGGTGTATCCAGGTGACTTCTGCTGGACCCAAAGTCCAGCCCTTTCGTGTGGGGATTATGTGGAGGAAGTAGGGGTCCCAGGGGGCAGCAGCTAATGCTCAACAGTATGAAGTACGGCGCTGTGAGCATCAGCTCAGCCCCTAACACGACACATGACCCGCTCCATAGTAAGCGCTCAGTAGACATTTGCTGACGGAACAGCCTTCCTTTCTGAGGTACCTTTAAATGGATGATGTGCCCCTTGGAGATGATGCCCATGTCTTTCAAGTCTTCTTCCTCGAGAAGCAGCAGTCGCTTTCCTGTAATGTTGTTTTCCTTAAACAAGCTTGCATACACACTCATCTCTGCTGAAGAGTCACCTGAAGGGAGCGATTAGAAGGCAGAATAAAATTAGACTCAATCACGTCCCCAGCAAAGTTAACTCCATGAATTAAGAAGGTAAGTTATTCCACTTGCCTTTTCTGACGAGCTGCTGAACCCAAAAATACTGTGGAAGAGAAGACACACACGGTTTTGCAGATTCATTCATGGTCAGTGGCCAGACTTAACAGTAAGACACACAGTTGTTTAATGGGTAAAATATGTTTAATTCTTGCTCAGCCACAAAGGGAAAACTGAAGACTTGCTCTTCATTGTTTTAAAGCTTCACGTTTTCAAACTGGAGATATCCCTCCCTTTGGGGATCTTGGGCCCTTGGAGGACTACTGGTTTTACTACTTATTTGAAACACATTTAAAAATCCTTTTGAGAAGATTCTTACTTATAATGCCTTTTCCATTCATGTGCCAGTGGTCCACTGGGGTGTTCAAGGTCACTGGTTTACCCAGGAATTATAAGAAAAACAGGGACCACATGGCAGTGGACACAAAAATGGAATATATGCATCCTCTGTTCTAGGCCTGGTCATGAAGTAGCTTTGTGGCCCAAGACACGTTAAAGCAAGGAGCTTTCTACACAGAATGAGGTTCATTTGGCACGCGTAGCCCCTCACCCTACCCAGGCAAAGGCAGACAGAATGGTGGGGCCAGACCCAGTTCTCTAGGGAGCCCTTGACCCTGGAATTTTATTTAAATGGTTTGAAAACCACTCGACCTCAGAGCAAAGACTAAAAATAGCTGTTGGAGTTCAGTGCCTTTGAAAACATTTCTTATCAAATGAGACGGGCCAACTTGGCATCAGGGGATGAAGGCATTATATCCAGGTCTGTGAACAGAGGAGATCCTAAGTCCTCTCTCGTTAAGCAGGGCTGGCAGGAAATTTAGAATCCCTGGGGGCTCAGGGAACGGGAAGTAGAGGCAGCGGGTGCCAGCGTCTTCTCCCCATGGAAGCCACAGAGATGAGCTCATCTGAAAGTAGCATCACTTCAGCAGAAGACCAAGGGCAGGAAGGGATGTGCCCAGCCCCAAAACCAGACTGAGTCTGGTAAACCTTCCAGAGACCTTCCCAAGAGTTTCTAGTAACAAGTTAATCTTGGGGTACCAAGTCTGTTTCCTGGGGTGTGGGCCTGCTAAGGTTGGCATACAAGGTTTTTCCCCACTTTTCATTTAACAAAACCCTGAACTTATAAGTTGAACCTGGACAGACATAAACCCCTGAGGTCTCTGACCAAGAATTCTTAGCCCTGTTTTTCACCAAGGAAACAAGCTGCAGAGATACAACAGGCTAAGGAGGCTTGATCCTCAGAGTGTCTACTCAGAGTGTAGGGTGTAGGGATTTCCTTTGGATTTAAACAGTCTCTCCACATCCTCTGCCAAACACGGGGCTTGTCTGGCTCCAGCTGTGGAGAAATATCTGTGAACTCAGGTCTGTTCCTTCTTGGGAAGGTCAGAGTAAAGATGGCAAAATGAACAGGGCTAAGGCACTGCCTTTACCAAATCTTTCCAAATCAAGTCCAACCCTGATCTTCTGGGAAAACTTAAGATCACTTTTTTTCCTGGTATGTTCCTTTGGTATCCTGGGAAGCCCCTTTAACTGGGATTCATTACTGCATTCTGGAATACCTTTCAGAGCAAATAGGGAGGTGGAATCCTCTTGTAAGATTTGATGAGATACTTGCTTTGCTCGAGGCCTTACTTTAAATCACTACTGCCTTAAAAATAGAAAAACATGGAATTTGTCAACTTCTCCTATTTAGACTTTCCTAAGGCCCAGACCCCTCTACCTGCATTTTTAACTTGCGGACCTAGTCATGAACTCCCTGCACAGGTTGAAGGAGGCATTAACAGAAGCAGCTTACCACGTCATCTTCTGTCCAAGCACCAATCTCAAAGGAAGGCAGCAGCTGCATGGGAAATATGAATGAAATGGGAAAAAAAAAAAGGAATATTATCATTGTCTTTTTGGCTTATCCCCTCTTTTCAATATTTTAGCTCTGGGCTGATGCTCTGGCTTGGTTCTCTCTGTAGGTTATGTTGAACGGAAACCAATTTTCCTGCCTGTTAAGAGGAACTTCTCAGGGTTCTAAGGATGGTGCCCACAGAAGCCAGTCGAGTGCATCAACCTCTCAGTAACAATTCACTGCGCTTGGTGAACTGTTACAGGGGAACTGCACATCATGGGATTTTCCTCTCTTGGTAGTTGGCACACTGAGCAGTTTTACCTCCCACAAGAAGGCCTTGGAAGTCGAGGAATTTCTGATGTTTGTCAGACACCAGAGCCTTCTTCGGGATTCTCAGTCAACATGGAGATCATTTGATTTTATTAATGAAAATTCCAAAGCAACCACTTGGTAACTAGATGTCGTAGATGCTTATTTTTAGAGGGGAATTTCAAAGTTTGAACTAAATGTCTTACTTGCACTATATTTTTAAAACCAAATATTAGGACATGTGAAATCGGAGCTGTCCGAAGGAACTCAGGTTGTGGAGTTGCTCTAACTAAAATTAAAGTAACCACCCTCCCTGGCAAGTGTACAAACACAAAAGACAACTTTTCAGGAGGACTCCCACCTGGCCATTTTCAGAGCCAAAGGGCTACTTGCTTCAATATATGTTCCATGGCCACAGACTAAGTAGTAAATATTAAGGTGGCCAAAAAGTTTGTTTGGGTTTTTCCATAACTTCTTATAAACATTTTGACTAAGCCAATACCTACATAATGGGGGGAAAAAATCTGTGTCTCGTGACCTGAATTAGTTTGCTTTAACCATTATTATCCCTGGAGGCTCAGTGGTAAAGAATTCGCCTGCCAGTGGAGGAGATGTGGATTCAATCTCTGGGTTGGGAAGATCCTTGGAGAAGGAAATGGCAACCCACTCCAGTATTCTTGCCTGGTAAATCCCATGGACAAAGGAGCCTGGCAGGCTACAGTCCATGGGGTCACAAAAGAGTTGTACACAACTTAGCAACTGAACAACAACAGCCATTACTTGTAACTAACTCTAACTTGTCAGAAGGGTTGGACTGCTCATGAGATAATGTGGCAAAGTGTCTTTTAACCCCTGTTACAAATAATATATTTTGTGTGTGTGGGTGAGTTGAAATAAAAAAGTTGGATTTGGTTACTTTTATGATTATGTAAAAATCAGAGGGTGGGTGACTAACGCTTCTAATCTGCAGGTATTTTTAACTCACATGCTCAAAACCTTGCTAGGGAAGTCATACCCCGGCTTTCAGGGAGCTTTTAATTTAAGGGGGTGAAGTAGGTATGGATTTTACTTTTGGAGGAATTCACCTTCATTTTTGTTTCCTCAGTGCCCAGCAGAATGCCAGGCACATAATACCTGATAAATCTTTGTTGAACAATTTGTTGAATGAGTAAAATCGAAGGCTGCATTTACGACAAAGCTAAATTCTCTGGTATAGACTTCAAGGTCTATGACTCTACCATGGAAAAAGGATGTTTCATAGACTAACATGGGGATGGAAGGGACAGTGGCTTGAGCTGGCACAGCAGGGTGAGGAGAAGAGAGGTGACTCCTGGACAGGAGAAGCAACGAGGCAGGACACTGCAGTGGGGGCGGAAGAAGGAAGGAAGGATAGGCATGTCACATTTGCCTGACTGGAGCTCCAGGCACAGTGTGTGCACGTCTCAAGATAAAGGGGAAATGCAGCCAACTCTAGGGGGCTATGCAGAATTACTTGAAAAGCCCACTAGTTACAGTGAATCTGAATGCATAGAGTTAGAGATGTAGAGATAAGTTGCAAGGGTACAGAGCGCTACCACCCCAGATGTATTCCACTACCCCTATGTGCTTCAGTTCCTACAGGGCTGCCCCGTCCTCCTCTGAAATACTTCGTGTTTGTAGTCACATGCGCTCATCTGCTTGAATAATGCAGGAAGGAGAGTGACTTGAGAAATAGGATCGAAAACAGAACTCGATCAAAGAAAACACATGACAAGTTTTATTTCTTCACGGGGCAGCTGTATATAGCTGCAGAAACATGTCATTCCCTGTTCCCATCACGGGATCAAATGGGAAACAAGGAAATTCTTTGATCAGTTCAAGAAACAATGGACTGTGTCTCAGAGATGGTCCTTGTATCAAGGCTGGCTTTACAGGGAGTGGGTGTGTATGCAATGTTTTGATTTTATACAATCCCCAAATGTTGCGCTGAACAAAACTGATAAATATTTCTTGAATAAAGGTTGTAAGTGAAACACCTAATCAAAACCAACATTTCTGGTTTTCATGTCAGAAGGAGAGGGGAAGAGTTCTCTTGAGCTCTGAGAAAGGCTTATCAAAATGATGCCAAGGGAAACACACTGGATGCAGGGTGAGACCTTGCTCTGGTAGGATTCTTGCACGCTGCTTGCAAAGATCAGTGAGAGGAAGGCTGTGGAGCCAGGCACAGTTGCAAGATGGTTTGAATTTGGCAGGATAGGGAAGAAGAGTTAATGATGTCCAGCCACAGAGTGGCTTCCCGTTTCCTTTATGTCTCCTGTACCTTGTTAACATATCAGTGTTTCTGCTGTAGGGTGAGTTCTAAGTCTTTCTGTCTCTCTTTGGGGATAAAAAAAAAACCCAAAAAACATTTACCTCGTGACTGCCCCATCACTTTACAGTTTCATTATTTACACTCCAATTGATTTCAGGAGATAAGAGCTCACACTCATGGGCATGTGTGTGACAATGATTCGTTCAAAGGATGTTGGGAATCCAGTCTAACAAATCTCTGATATACACAGCCACACATAACAAAGGGATTTACTGTCAAAACGTTTATTGCAAAATGGAGTCTTGAAACAAAGGAAAGCAAAGAAAAGTTCACATCAAAATGAAATGTATGACACCAACTTGGATTTCTGAATACATAGTGGGCTTTGTGTTGGAATATCAAATTCCAACAATGAACTCAATAACTGAGTAGTCTTACCACACAAGAGTAAAATTTAATCTTCCATACAAACATGATACAAGATTTTGGCATACGACTTGCTCAGAATAACATTGCGATAGAATATTTGAGAAAAACGTTTTGTTAAAAAAAAAAAAACAATAAAGTGATAATACCATCTATTCAAAGCTCACACTCAAAGAATATAAATATTTTCTATCATTTAGTACAAAAATTTTAAAACAGTGCAAAAGCAATATGTGCAGTGTATTGTATCTGACATTAAAAGATCTATTATTCTGCACACGATATAAAACAGTCAATGTAGGTGCCTGAAACTCTAATTCTGAAGTAAATAATCACATGCCAGAAAGCTCCTCACAGGCAATGGAGTGCCAACTAAGCTGGAGTCCGAGGAAACATAGCTAGTTGCCCAGATGTCCTGGTAGGCACTCATTCCTCATCAGAGGGGCTGCAGCTAGAGCTATCAGGCTGTGCCACAATCAAAAGAACAGAACAGCTTCTTCTCTCTGGCAATGCTTAAAATCTAAACAGGAAAACAGTCTTATCCCAAAGCAGCAAAAGGTACCTGATTATAGAAAAAGTATGCTCTATTATGTATATGGAATAGTAGATTCTGCTAGTCTCAAGAGGCAGTGTGTCAAAGTCTAGTATATTGGAAAAAAAAAAAAGGATCAAGGTTTAACTCAAAATAAGTTTTAAAATGATCTTTCATGGAATTCTTCCCACTCCAGTGGAACCTCTGAAAAACAACATCATGTACATCATAGTGCCATGAGAAATCATTTTAGATCTCTCCCAAACCTTCCCCCCACCCCCAATTCCTTGATTTTCCCCAGCTGGTGTTTAAGTCTAACAAATCTACTGCATATTAAAAATCACTGGCTATAAAATGGCCCTCAACATTTCCAGAGCATCAGAAACAAGTGTGTCTTCAACCTCTTCCCATTGGGTATTTATGTAAAATATTAAAATGTGATTTTTCTTTAAAAAAAAAAAAAACGTTAAAGAAACATGTCCTTTTAAGTTAACCTGGCTACTTCGCAGAACTGTGATATTTTTCTTTTTTATTTATTGTGAAATCAGTGTAACAGGAGACTAACACCTTGCCCCTCTCTCTCAGTAAATTTAGCTGTTTCATAAAAACTTTCTACCAGCATTCTTCAGGGGAAAGAAACAATTTCCACAAGAAAGGATTTAAGATAAATGACATGAATTGACAAAATTCAGATTGCATAAGTAGTTGTAATTCTGAAAATGCATCTTTTGACTTGGGTAATTATGTTTATGGGAAAAAAATGAGATGTGGAACTCTACAACTGCCAGGTTTAGCTAAGTTTCTTGGTGAAGGAAGGGACAATGCCATGGGCTTTTTGTATTTAATTGTTTTATTGGGTGGGCCTGGCACATAGGATTGGGGCATTGGGCACTAAATATACTCCCAGACAACCAAAAATATACCCCAGCATCACCAAACACCATTTGCTGACAGTGCTGTCGTGGTTGAGAACCACTGAGATGGTGTCATCAAATCCTACATGATTAGCTTTATGAGTAAAGAACAAAAGATAAAAGAGTAGTTACATTTTTCAGTGGTATGGCTCTGATAATTACTATCACAATTTGGAGTTTCAACTCTAATTGTGAATCTTCATATTTCTCTCTCTTTTTTTTTTTCCAGTTGATTTCTATTGGAGTATAGTTGATTTATAATGCTGTGTTAGTTTCTGCTGTACAGTAAAGTGAATCAGTTATACATGTATCCATTCTTTTTCTAGAGTCTTTCCTTCTATATAGGTCATTATAGACTGTTGAGCAGAGTTCCCAGTGCTATACAGTAGGTTTTTATTAGTTACCTATTTTATATTCTGTTTCTTTAACTCAGATTCTCTTTATAAATGTACATTTTTGTAAGTCAAGTATTTGGAAATAATTCTAACACCAATAATTTACCATTTAAAAAACTGATCTGAAAGGTAAATTAAAAGCTGTATAATTAACATCTTCATTCGAAATGAAGATGACTAATGACTAATAAACATTTCTTTTTAAAATTAATAGGGCCAATAATAGAGTTTAAAGTCTTCTAAATCATCTTCATAGATTGAATGAGGTCACTTTAAGATTCTGTTTATATGATACAGATTGAAGGAATGTTCAAAACCCTAGAAAGGACACTGATTTGGAACAAAAAGTAAAGTAGCCAGTGCTATACAGTAATTATCTATAGTTCAGTGTTAGGTTAGAAGATTTCAAGCTTATCCCTGAGGGTATCAATTCTTCTATATCTGGAATCTTTGTAGTTTCTTGATGGTAGATTATTGAGCTATGACCATCTCTGGAATATTGATGAGGGAAATGGCACAGTTGAGAGATTAGAGAAGTATTTCCTGATTGATGGTAAACCTATGGCTGAGTTATTATCCTTCTCTTTTGGCCCTATTTGGCTGCTTTTATTAATGCAAGAAAATCTTATGTATAATCACAATAGATCTAATTGCTATACCTTTTAAAGGTGTAAATTTAAAAAGTCCATCCCATTCATTTCATACATTCTACATTTGTTGCTGGTTAGTCTCAAATGAGAGGCAAGGTCTACATTCCTACAGAGGTACAGAGATCCCCAAATCCACCCACAGAGATTCCATAATCAGTGAGGCCCTTCCTGACCCACTTGCAAGTCCGGAAAACTCCCTTATGAGTCGGCTCCTCCTCGTCTGCTGCATGTCCGTGTCCACTTAAATGTTTACTATACGATGCATTTGTTCTGTTTGTTGTCAGTCTGCACTCACCAGCATGTAAGCTGTATGAGGGCAAAGATTTTCATCAAGCCGTTCCCTAGAATGGCACGGGGCACAGAGGAGGGGCTCAAGACTATTGGTGGGATGGATGACTTTACCTTGGCCTGGAAGATGTGCAACAAGAGGCTTTGAACTACCTGGTCTCTGGCTGTCCTTCAGATTACATGGTCACAGAGCCCCAGGGCATGCTGGGAAGGCAAGAGCTGAAAACCATCCCCTCTGCTCCACTCCAGGATCTTCTGCTTGAGTGGCTTGGCTTGAATCCGGGAGGACTCCTCTATGTCTGAGTGCAGACAGGACGTCTATTTATGTTTGCACCTGTTCGTCACCAGCACTATATTGTGCTGTGTGGGTATATGGGTCTAAGTTTGCATAGACACAGGAAGTGTATCAGATTGGCTGTGTGGGACCCCATCTTCTAGGAAAAACATTTATGGCTTCTTTCTGTGTTTGCCTGGTCTATGGGTGGTAGCAGGGCCTAAAAACACCTCAGACTAGGGAAACCTTGCCACGTGCATGGTCTTCAAAGGGCGTCGGAGTGGATCGCTCACATAGCTTACATTCTAAAGATGTTTGCTTTATCTTTCCTGAAAGTTGTTCACTTTAACTTTCATCTTATCCTACTTAACAAACATTACTTGAAACTGATAGTTTCATTTTCCAGGTTACAGAGACCACTTATTTTCCAGTGTCTCTTCACTGACACAGCTAACAGTAGCTAACATTAGCCGACCACTTACCACGGGCTTGGTAAGTGCTTTATGTCTACCATTTCATTTAACCCTCACAACAATCCTTTGAAGTAGGTGTTATTATCATTCTCATGTTAAAGATGGGCAAACGGACACACAAGTTAAATAATTTGCCCAAGATTGCACTGTAATTTTTGAATCACAAGCTGATTCTAGATCCTTCTCTTTATCACTATTCTGTACTGAGTGGTCCACATTTCATACCCAGAACAGTGTATTAGTAATTCTTCTCCAAATAAAGCAAGCCTAGCATATTGATCATTTTATGACATTTTCCTACCCTTAATGGGGATTAGAAACATGTCATGCTTCAAATTCCAGGAGGCTTTTTATGATCAAATATACTTAGAAATAGTGTTAGATAATATCTATGATAATATCCTTTCTTAAATCTCCTATAAAAAGAACGATGCAAAGTTCCTTGGTTTGGTAGTCAAATGAATGGCACTACTTTCAAATTTAGACTGAAGAAAAGTCTTTGTTCTTTTGCCTTTCTGTATATGTGTGTGTGTGTGTGTGTGTGTGTATATATATATATATATATATATATATAACTACAAATTTTTTTTAGTTTTTTTTTTTAAGTGTTTCATAGTTTAAACAAGCTTTGACAAATCTGTGATAACATTTTGAAAATATCTCTCTGGCTAGCTAGGTTTTCAGAGGAGCATCAACATTTACTTCTCTTTAAAACCAGCATAGCTGAGTCAGGGTTTTGTTTTTTTGTTTTTTTTTTAAAGACAGATCCAGAAGGTTATATCTGCTATAAAAGGATCCTTCATTCTGCACTTTTGACTAAGTAAGGAGAGCTTTTTATAATATTTAGTTCCCTCTTTAAAATATCTCTACATGCATTTAGAATCCAGGATTCTTATACCCCTCTGGAAAACAGACACATGTATACACCCCCTATGGCACCATAGTAACACTCACACTGTCTGGAAGTATCCCTTATCCTCTCTTTCTCTTTGTATAAAGTGTAAGCTAAGCCTTAGATGACAGTGTGTTGTTAAGAAGCTTCTAGGGCAAGTACCGGTATGAAAGTACCACATCTGATGTTGGTTTCAAATTAGAGTACTTCTGCAAACATACTATTGAGAACATCTCTTGGGTTTCACTCTCAGTATTCTTAGCACTTAGGTATTTCTGTAGAAGTACTTGTTACAACTTCCTTTCATCTCAATTTTTTTACTGTTGGATTTTGCAGTCACTATCAATTATTTCTGACAGTACTGTGTATTTCCATAAGGGAAAAAAATGTAGTATGCCACAAGAAAATCAAGTGTCAGAGGAGGATTAGGAGTTAAGAGTGATTGTCCAAAATGTAAGTTTTTTGAAGCAATTGAATAAATCAAATGAAATTATAAAGTATTCATTAAAAAAAAAGCCAGAATGTCATTAGTTAAAAAAATGCTATATTGCATATAAAATCACAAGTTTCTATAATCAGGCACCGCATATGCTGATTCATTGAACAGACCTTTTTGGCTTAATTCCCCACCCCCTTTTCCTGTAAGCAAAGACAAGTCAAAAGTAAAATTGTAAAGAAATGACAGTTACCTAAATGTGATATGCCTAAAAACGCAGTGTTTGGTTTTCTACCTCCTTACTGGGTTTTGTACAGACTGAGATAACACGTTTCTTTTGTTTTCCCGACATTTTCCGTTTCATTACTTTGCTTTCTGCTTTCATTCACTATTATTATCCATGTCATTATCCTCCTCATCACCGTCATCATCATCATCATCGTCACCTTCTGACAAGTCAAAATCACTGAACCCCAGGGCCATGTTGACCTTCTTCCCCCTTCTCTTAGATGTGGTTTTGGAAGAATTCTGCTTGGCTTGCATGTTTATCTGCATCCCAGAATGCAGCACAGCTCCTGCTTTGTTCATTGAGAAGATATCCCCAAAGCCCATCAGCATCATGGCCTGCAGACTTTGGTTCATGCCATGGCCCTCCCCGTTACTTGCTGCTGTGATCTGACATGACATCTCTGCACTGTTTGACTCCTCTGTCTTAGATTCAAAGTAAGACTCCTCAGACATTCTTGCAGCAAGAGGCAAGAGAAGCTATCACGAGGGAAGAAAGGACAGAAGTAAAAAGAGAAATTAGGACCAATTTATATCAAGGGAACAGATACCACAAAATTAATGGGTGCTGCACAGAAAGTAAATGATTAGTGAAATGAATGTAGGGGATTATTTGAGGATTTATTAATGGCAGGTTTGGCTGCGGCGTGTTTATCATGATTTATAAATGACAGAGTAGATCACATCAAAGTTTGCAAAGCACTACAGCAAGCCAAATTTTCAAATAGGGAGGAACGTGTAAGTTTTAAACCCTCATTTTGCAAAAACGAAGTAGTTTTTAGAATTTCTCTTAATTTTTCCCAAATTCATATGGAAAAAGTTAACTATTATATTAATGAAGAAATTAAGTAGAGATTAATCTTGAGTAATAAAAAACAAAACAAACAAGAAACTCTGTACCAAAGAAGAAAAGCTTAGAGGAAGCATAAAAACAGTTCAGTAGTCAATACAGTTCTAGGGGGATTTGGGTCATTAGCTATCTTTTTAGCTTGATTAAGTGTCTATGTACTAGAAAGCAGTCTAGAATTCTCTTTTCTCTATTATTTAATACAGGCAGATATATAATACTAGTTATCCAATTTATGAAATAATTCACTTATAAACAAATTTTAGATAATCTATGACATCTAAGTATAAACAAGTGTGTAAATATCTGAAAATTGGGAGGACAGGAAACTAGTATTAATTGAGATTGTCACCTTGGTCTCTGTCTCTACAAGTTTCCTTCTTTTAGCAGAATTTTTTTCTAGGAATTCTTCTCATAATGGACACAGACATTTTCAATCGTACATAATTATTTTAAACAGCCAACATACTTCCATAAATGTCATTCATACACATTCCAGGGGTAGAACTGTTAGGCTCAGAAAGAGTGACTGCCTCTTCTTTTGAGAAAGAAGCAAATTAAGACATATTTTTGATGCTGTGTAAATAAGGGTAAATTTACGATAAAGTACAAATAATCTAACTCTGGGATGATCTTAACATGCTGTAAGTAAAGGTACTTTTTAGGGCCAATTTCCTAATTTTTAAATTAAAGTTGGAATTGAATTCTATTAAAAAATTATCTTAACATCATTAGGAAAAGACCTCAATAGTTATTAGTTCAATAAGAACGTCACATAATTCAGCTAAAAATCAGCAGCTACATAGAATAAATTGTTTTAAATCCTTTAAGACCAGAAACAGGCTATTCCTTTCCTTGCAGTCAAATTTCCCAGCCTCTCAAATTTTTTTCAATTGTTACACGCTCTCAGGATCTCTTTGTTGCTTATCTACTTTATTATTTCATAGGTCCTTCCTCACATTATGTTAAGATCTCAAAAAATGCCTCTCAAATAAGTTTTATTTTTAAAAGAAGTACAATTTCTATACCAAGCTACAAGAATTGTTAAAAATAAACATTGTTTATATCTGTGTATGGAGAATCCATCTTCCCAAATATCTTTAACTAATGTTTTAATTTCAGGAAAGAGAAGACTGTTCTTCCTTGAAATAAATATAATAATACATTTTTTATGATGTTACTTAAATATCAAGTTATAAAATGAGGCTACACAGTCTTAGCTACTGAGTCTCCAGCCACTTCCTTTTAAAAAGGTTTATTTTATCCATCTCTCAGAAACCTCATTTAAAGTCAACTAGAAACTGATGTGAGGATAAAAGAAAAAACCTACTTATAAAATACGTGAGCACAAACCTTCTTTCCTTCAGAAATACCAGCTCCAAGCAAAAGAGACATTAAAAGCAAGTGTTGTACAGAAAGAAAACTTAGCCTCATAGGTTAAAAAAAAAAAAAGGGAGGAACTCTCATTGAGATTGTGCTGCACGCTGCCCATTGTTAGACGGCAGCCCTCAGAGCTGCTCCTTCACGGAAAGTTGTCTGCAGGTAAAACACAAGCATGCAGCCTACTGTGCACTCAGTGCTTCGTGATTTATTACACAGCGGCATTACTAATAGCAATAATGTGTGCAAGGCAGCCCATAATTTCTTAGCAAAACTAATGCCCGTAAACCAAAGAGAGATTCTAACGCATACTTTAAGCGGTCCTTTAAAGTTTTTTTTTTTCTTACAATGCTACATTTAGAAAGAGTCAAGCCATGCAGCGCTTTATAGCTTAAGATTTCAATGTACTTAAAAGCCCCCACAACTCTCTTCAGAAGGTGGCCATAATTTTTGCTTCTCATCAGTTCTGGGAGAAGTAATGTTCCCTTGCAGATCCTTAGCACAATGCTTTCTGAGTCTGCCAGTTCAACCCTAACAGGAAGCTTTCCTTAATTTCTTTCTTGAAAGCCAAGATAAAATTCACTGAATTTACAAAATGTGGTACTGTTTTAATACCACAAGACAGTTATGCATGACAAGTAAGTTTACTTGTTACACAGTTCCTTACTTTGGGATTCCCTGGATAACCAAAGTCATTTTTTAAAAAGCTAAATCTGATAATAAACATTTAATTTCACTGTAGTTTCCTTTTTTGGATATCAGGTTCTTTCTCCACATAAATCGGAAAAAGAGGCAAACTATTTTATTCTTTAGACACTGTTAAATACTTTGCAGTTGGGCACTGGCTGCTTAATGGAGATTAAGACTTTTAAAAATAGGAAAGTTTTTTGAAGATCACAAATCGAAGGACATTTAAGTATTTGGGGGGTATAATTGCCAAAGTAACTATCAAACATGAATTTAAAATATATAACAAGTGTACTTTTAATCATTATTTCTTGTGATCTTAAGGTGGACATATATCGCCCATTTAAAACCTTGGAAAAGCCAATGATAAATTTATACTTAATTCTTTAAATAATAAATTATTTAAAATAGGGATGCATGTTCTCCTTGTTTTCTAGAGTGACTTTTCTTATGTTTATTAGCTAGATGTACCTCTTCTTTTGTGAATTATGTACCTACAGTCTTTCCCCATGCTTCTGTTGGTCTCCTAGGTTTTTTTTTTTAAGTTATTTCTGTGAGCTCTCTATATTTCTGTCTTAAATGTTTAATTTTATGAATTTGTAGTTTGTTTTTATTTGAATGTCATATTTTTGCAATACAGAATTTTTATTTTTTAGTAATGAAAAAATAAAACAGGAAAGAATGGTGAAATTTGACTAGACTTTATCATGTCAACAAATAAGCTCAAGTTAAGTGTATAAACAATGAAGTTCTTAAGAATTTTTATCTTAATCCAAATACAAGATTTGGAAAAAACCAAGATATTTCTTGGCAGAGTAAATACTTGAAGCTTGTCCTGAGAGAACTATTTTCCCACTTTTTTGCTGCCCATGATCATGACCCTACATTGAGTAAGGAATAGTAATACTCGTCATTTATAGATCATTAAGTTAGCTTTTAGAAGGAAAACTGGTTAAGTTCTGACATATCAATGACTTTCTCGGACAGCTAACTGCCTTGGTGTAGTGTTTATGAATTACTGATAGACTCACTCTAAAGAGTTAATGCCTCGAGGCCCAGGCTCTGGGGACCTGATGGTGCAAAATACACTGCAGATGGTGCAAAAATACACTGAATTTTATTTTTGTAATTCTAACATACAAACACACTGACAGAGTAACAGTTCTCAGGGAAAGAGCCAG
Source organism: Bos grunniens (assembly GCF_055505025.1). Taxonomy (NCBI): domain Eukaryota; kingdom Metazoa; phylum Chordata; class Mammalia; order Artiodactyla; family Bovidae; genus Bos; species Bos grunniens. The sequence goes on along the minus strand of NC_141166.1, from coordinate 113,463,367 downwards.
AAACAGGATAAGCTTTTCTTCTAAATGTCTGGAATTTTGTTAATGGAAAAGAGACAAGAAGCACCGCTCAAGTATAAATGCAGGTCCTTCCATTACAGGCATGAGGCAGCAAGTGAGGCGGCGGCAGGGGAGGTGGCGCCATGCTGCCATGCTCAGCCATCTCCTGAGCGGGGGAGGGGCGAGGTGTCAGCGAGCCCTGCGGGGAGCACTCACCGGGGTGTTGGACTGCTCTGTCAGCTTTTGCTCCCACATCTTTAGCCGTCTTTCTCGTTCTTTGAGCTCCTGCTCTTTAAAGCTGAGGTCACGTTCTAGTTTCTTCAGTCTCTCAAGAGTTGCTTCAATTTCACACCTGCAGGAGGACATGACTGGTTTAAATCTCAACTTTGCTCAAGAGGTGTTATGTGCTGAGGGGTCCACCACAATGCTTAATCAAAGGAAAAGGCTAAAACCTGTGCTGTGAAACCAAACAGTAAACAGCGAGGAGATCCACCCAGTGCATCCTAAAGGAAATCAACCCTGAATGTTCATGGGAAGGACTGATGCTGAAGCTGAGTTCCAATACTTGGGCCGGCTGATGCAAAAAGCCAACTCATTGGAAAAGACCCTGATGCTGGGAAAGACTGAGGGCAAGAGGAGAAGGGGGTGGCAGAGGAGGAGATGGTTGGATGGCATCACTGACTCAATGGACATGAGTTTGAGCAAACTCTGGGAAACAGTGAAGGACAAGGAAGCCTAGAGCGCTGAAGTTCACGGGGTCACAAAGAGTTGAACACGACTTAGTGACTAAACAACAACACACTAGCAAAGAATAGGACATCTTTCATATCCTTCAAAATCAACATATAAACTAGCTGGGAAACATAAGTTTGGAATATTTTCTCAAAGCAGTGAAGAACCACTGTCTGGGGCCTGAGCCATGGAACTGGTGTCCTGGTTTGGCCATTTAATAAATGCTCATGGTCCTCTGGCTCTACTGTATATCAGCTCATCTTATATTCATTACAGCCCCAAGGAACAGGTATTAATTTTGCATAGAGAGAGATGGGAAAATGACACTCTGGTTAGATGATCACTGTCACCTCACTAGTAAATTCACCTTAGCCTATTCACTGGCTGAGTAATGCCAGCAATCTACAGATTAACCTGACTCAGTTTCGTCAGCTGTATGGGGTGGTGGTTACCTTTTATCAGGACTCCCCAACCTGCCTGATCCTAATAATTGTCTGAGCAAAACATACCACATAACATAGATTCCTAAGACCCTTCCTCAGAGCTCATGACTGAGTAGGGCTGGGTAGGGCCTAGGAATTGCCATTATTTGATATGAGTGTGTTTTTACAATCAGGCAAGTGTGAGAAATCCTGGATCAGATGACTCTAAGGTTCATTTTAACTCTAATAATTTTAAAAGCAAGTTAGTTCCCTCCCAGACTCTATGGGCTGACCCACCTCACCACCTGGAACAATATGTCCAGTTATAGAAACCTGTCCTTGACACAAGTTAAAGCTGGTAAGATGGCTCAGTGTAAGTTTTTTCTCCTTCAGGGCTACTGTTGTGCTTAGGTCTAAACTTATGGAAGGTCTTCCCCGTGAGTTTCTGCAGACCTTGTGAGAAAAGCAGCAGTAATGAGAGACTGAGAGCAAGGAGGGACAGGGAGAGGGAGGAAAGGGGAGAGGGGGACGCAGAATGAGGAAGGGACTGGGAAGAGGGAGCTGCTGGGCCAAAAGCTGCTTCTAGGTGCCCTGAGACACACCTTTATGTCAGACTGTGGGATTTGGTCTGACAATTGAGGTCTTGACTACAGAAGTCTGAAGCTCCCAGATCAAAGTTAATAAGATGTATGCAGCCCAAGTCTGCCTTTTTATGTCCAGGGAGAATCAGAATAGATGAGAAGTAAATACATGAAAACAAAAAGGTGTGGCTATCAATTGACCAAATCCAACTCAGGGAACAGCTGCTGAAGTGGATCTGGACTTGGGTCACACATTTTACTTTCCAGGCTGTCTGCAGAGCACGGGACACCGGGAAAGTAAGTGTAAAAGCATCTGTTGTCAACCCTCTGTCCCTTTTAGTGGTGCCATCTGAAAGTTATAAAACCATGTAAGTCACATTAGAGTCCCTAAAGAAAGGCAGCAAATCGACAATCTTTCAGAATTATGACTGTATCATAAAATCCAAATTTTATTTTGTATTTCAGACATAATATTATGCCCATTCATAAATGTTTTTATTTTTCAAATGGAGGACTGAGAAAAAAAAAAAAAAAAACTCAGTGTAGAAGATCTTAGGTTAAACTTAAGCAACAAAAAGGAAAGAAAGAATGAGCCATCTTCAGTAAATGAGAGGATGAGAAAGGCGGCGCAGAGCTGGGCACACAGGGCTCTGGGAGATGGCAGGGGCCTGGCTGCTGCCAGGAGGGCTGAGCTCACTGATGTCCTTTCTAAAGAGGGTAAAATGGCCAGCACATTTGATTTCACTTGTAAGTTAAGCCTAGGATTCATCTCAAGTTACAGTTCTGGGAGCCCACTCTGATTTTGAGCCCTTCTGGAAAACAGATCAACAGTTAAGTAAGCTACGTAAGCTGAGAGCTGCTGCAGAAAAACACTGAATAAGTAGGCCTCCTCAGTCTGTGTCTTCAGGGTCAGCTCCCATACACGGCTTTCCCAGAAACCCCAGGATCCTGACAGCAACGATCTTATGCCATAAGAGATGTAACCCTAATCCGGAGGGCAACACAAAACAGCTGCTCCTCTGGCTGTCCCCTCTGTTTTTCTTGATGTATTGTTTTGCATCAAATGCTTTGGTTGATGCACTTATATAATCTCTCTGTTCTGAAAATAAAGTTTGTATGTTTCAAGTTGATGGAAATTATGGTTTTTCTCTTAAACCGAATCCAACTAAGGTTGACTTCAACCAGTATCAGTTTTCCCTCTGTCAGAAACAGGCAATGAACTATAATTATCTTCTTTTAATAGAAACTTACTTTGAAATAAAAGATCAATTCATAAAAGCAGCTATATTATATACATTACAAGATAAATAGATACGTGCTGCGATTCATGGGGTCGCAAAGAGTCGGACATGACTGAGCGACTGAACTGAACTGAATTACGTTTAGTGTTATATATTAAATGATTAAAATCTTTGTGTTTTTTAAGAAAATATTTGGCTGTGCCAGATCTTAGTTGGGGCATGTGGGATCTAGTTCCCTCACCAGGGATGGAACCCAGGCCCCCTGCATTGGGAGCTCGGAGTCTTAGCAATTGGACCATCAAGGAAATCCCTGCATTTTGTTTTCATGAAGGTGTGCTAGAGTGAGTATTTTGATCACTGAGGAAGAGTGCAGGCACCAGAGTGTTTTGCTAAGAGACAGGGACCTGAACTGTCTACCAAGCACCACGGAGCTCATTCAGTGCAGGTGACCGCAGGCGTGCAGACAATCACACGGGGCAATGAGAACTGAAAACGTGACCAAGAGGACCACGCTTTCTGTCCTTATGTTGGTGGCCACTGTTGCTAATCATAGGAGGAGAAACAAGAGGAACATGTGATGAACAGGAAAGGCTCACTAGACACTAGATTTCTTTCCTATCATGTATTAGGTTAAAGGAAAGGGCATAGTTGATGTGGTTTTTAATAACCTAGTCTTAAAAAGAATTTTCAGAATAATCATTTAATTTTCTAAGACTCAATGTTTCAACTGGTTTAGGCGTAGAGGAAGCTCCATTAGCAAACAAGAATTTGCCAGAAACACCAGAGCAGGACAGGAGTCCAACTTCACTGAGACTCGTAACTTCCTACACATACTTTGGACCCTAGACGCACGGTTTCAGGCACCAAATAGAAGTCAGAGGAAGGAGAGGAGCAGTCCGTTGAAATGTCCAGGTGACCTGAAGAAACATTTTCTTCTTTTCAACCCTTGGCACACTGAGTGGGGTCGTTGTTTCCCCTTAGTCATCACCTAAGCCCATCATGCCCTGTGACGCTTCTCGTCGTTAAACGGGAATCAGTCAAGTGGACGCTGCACGCTAACGAGCTGGTGGCCTGACAATGGCCACAAGGGCGGGGACAGCACCACACAGTGTGACCATGGAGGCCCCTGGGGCCCGGCCCCCCGGCACCACACAGTGTGACCATGAAGGCCCCTGGGGCCCGGCCCCCCGGCACCACACAGTGTGACCATGCAGGCCCCTGGGGCCCGGCCCCCTGGTTTCCAGCACTGGTCCTGTCTCACATGCGTGACCTCAGGCGGGTTGCCCCACCTGTCCATGTCTTGGTTCTTGCACCTGTGATGTAAGTTAGGGTTGCTGTGTGGATTTAAAAAGATAATCCAAATGAAGTACAAGCATCGGGTTAAGAATGTAATAACAATAGCCGTGTTCATTATTGTTACTCATTAGTATTATTATTCCCCACGGTTTTAATCAATTGCCAAATTCAATGAAAATAGCTCTGCTGCCTCTTAAAGTGTAGTTTTGTGTTTCTGGTAAAGATATATATCCCTTCTCCAGCTCAGGATTAACGAGCTCCTGAAAGAGAGTCAATGAGGAAGCCCTCTGGGCAACTGTTTGCCTTTTATTAAAATACATTAATATATTACCAATTTTATTTCTCTCATCTTTTTAGCTTGAAGCATTAAAAAATATTTCTTATTCAACTAATCTAGGGTAATTGTAGAAAAAAAGATAATATTGAACTTTTTCTACTTTTTTCCATGTGCACATATATGTACATGTAAATATGTTTTTTATTTTAGAATAAATGAAATCATTCTGAACATACTGGACTATAGCATTGATTTTAAAATCATTTATCAGAACAGTCTTATGGACTCTGTGGGAGAGGGAGAGGGTGGGAAGATTTGGGAGAATGACATTGAAACATGTAAAATATCATGTAAGAAACGAGTTGCCAGTCCAGGTTCGATGCACGATACTGGATGCTTGGGGCTAGTGCACTGGGACGACCCAGAGGGATGGTGGGGGGAGGCAGGAGGGAGGAGGGTTCAGGATGGGGAACACATGTATACCTGTGGCCGATTCATTTTGATATTTGGCAAAACTAATACAATTATGTAAAGTTTTAAAATAAAATAAAATTAAAAAAAATAATAAAAATAAAAATCACTTCCCTAGCAAAAAAAAAAAAAAATCATTTATCAGACCTGTATATAAAACTCAAGACTGTTTTATGTATGGAGCTATCATAATTTTTTAAGTCATAAAAACCACACACACAAAAACCCAAATCAATTTTGTTTCACTCGAAGCTCACTTCCAGTTTTACAGTTCTAAAGGCTGTGATAAACCCATGTCCACACATTCTCACTTATTTTCTTAGGAGAGGTGTCTGATCTATGCAGTCAAACTCTTCCAGAAAGGTATTTCTCCCCCAGCAAAGAGTGAGGAAGTTTACAACACCAGGTATTTCCTTGATATGAATTTTTGCCAATCTGATGAATAAATTGTGTTCCCTTTTATTTGGCTGCTACATGAGGTTGAATACTTTTCACATGTTTATCGACCCTTTTACTTCTTTTTTTGCGAAATGCCATTTCAGGTCCTTTAGTGTGATATTTTAATTAAAATGTTATTTTAAAGACAGAAGTGGTAGTTTTCCAAGTGTAATCTGGGGACTTATGAGAGCTTTTCAAAAGTTAGACTCATTTTCAGAATAACATTAAGGCATGATCTACCCTTCCACTCTCATTCTTACAAGTGTATTGACTTTTCCACATGCTTCCTGACATGGGGCAGCACCAGAAGCTGAATGCAGAAGCAGGATTAATTATTGCTTTTTTTCTCAGTTTTGATTTTGAATGTGGTAAATACTGACAGATGTAACTCATTCAAACAAAAGCCCTTTGGAGTCCTCAATGATTTTTTCAGAGTGTAATGGAGTCCTGAGACTAGAAACTTTTAGAACAACTGATATATCAACTAGGAAAAAAAGCTGTAACAGTATGGCATTTGTCTAGGAAATTTATTGATGGTGGGTATTGCTTTTGGTCTTATGGAGGTTTTGCATTTTAATACAGAAAACTTACCAACTTCTCCCCTATTTTCTGGTTGTGTTGACATACTTTAAAGGCTCCCTAGCTCATGGATATTAATAGTAGTATTAAAATCCTACTAATCCTTTGGCTAACAGATCAAACAGCAGTTCCTCAGGGAATACCTTTATTAAACCCTCAGACCAGATTAGATTTCACGGTTTTATAGTCTCAGACATCCAGCACTGTCCTGTCATAATATTTATCAAAATAGTAATGAAAAAGTTATTTGTATATTCATATTTAGTAATCTAATATTAAATTCCAAGTGCACTGTTACTCTTCTGCTCATCACCAGAGCCCCTACCTAAAGAACATCATTTCCCAGCAAAGGTTTAATGAGTATCTGAATGAATGAATGTAAGAAGCACATCTATCAAAGCAAACAAATCAACTTACATGTTTCTATCCTCTTGTGTAATATGGCGATGTCTTTTAATATTATTACTACAATGTTTGAGTGAACTCCAGGAGTTGGTGATGGACAGGGAGGCCTGGCGTGCTGCGATTCATGGGGTTGCAAAGAGTCGGACACGACTGAGTGACTGAACTGAACTGAACTATGGTATTTCCTTCTCCAAGTATTTGTTGAGCAACCGCAGTGTTCAAGACATGTTCTAGATACTGCAGTTACAGAGATGAACAGAAGAGATGATCTGACCCTCTTACATGTTAGCCAGCAAGACACGCCATTATTAAACAACAGACTGCAGAACTACTTATTAATTTCAATAGAGGGTATGAAGGAGACACTCTCAGGGCACATAAAGTGGAACCTCAGTGGGTCTGGGGTCAGGACACACTTGCTTGAAGGACAGCTGTTTTCATCTACTATCTGAAGCAATATGAATCAGAGCCAAGTTGGGTTTGGGCATCAGGGCTGGTATGCTGCTGAAATGGGATAAATTTTATACAGAAGAAACGGCATTTGAAAGGATTCTGTATGAGGGAGAAATAGACACGTGTTGAAGGACCAAAGCCAAAAATTAAAGGATAGAATGATACTCAAGATAAAGCAAGAGCACAGAGGGTGTCGTGAATCTTGTTTTTTGGCCTTTGTCCTAGAGTTATAGGAGCTCCTTATACTGATTTAAGGAAAGTGATCTGATTAGATGTGTGCTGATCTCTTACTGTAGGAAACAAATATTACTAACATGTTTTGTTAATTTTTTGAGCCCAGAACAAAGTCCGTCATACCTAGACTCTAGCAAACAGTATTACTTTTGTACTACTAAGTAAAAATTCATTTTAACTCACCGATCCTAGAGATTCTTCAAGAATAAAAAATAAAGAAGGTTATTGTAAAACACCAAACAGAAAGCCCAAAGAAATGTGCGATCACAGGACTAAACAACTCCGTCATTTTAAAGTGCCTGTAGTATTCATTTGCTACCGGCAGGTGGCGTGAGGCGTCATGTTACTACCCATAGCTATCAAGAGCAGGGGTGAGTTACTGAAATCTCTGCTGAGTCAGGGAGAAATAACGTCAGAGCCCAAACATGCTATTTATATTTGTACATCATGTGACCTGGCTCAAATGTCTCATCTCTGGCTTAGTTCTTCCCCTCACACAATACAGTTCTCCCATTACTAAGTTTGTTTACATTTGACAAAATGTAATAGGATTTATAACATTGAAAGTTTTATTTTAAAAGTGTTTTTACAGTCTCCCTACCTCTCCCATCAACAGAAAAAGTACTCTGCCTATTTCCAAGCAGACAGTATTTTTATTTCTCACTGCACAGAGGCCACAGTTTCCTAACAGCGAGTGTATACAGAAGGAATGTCTGCTAACTGCCTTTTGTCTCAGAAGATACTGCTTCAATATTCTTCCTAAATACTTAGATATATGATAAAGCAACATGCTTAGAGGAACACTGCTTACATATGAGAGGGAGAGCTTATTCAATCTCCAAAATTTTTTAACAGAAAAAAATACACAAAAAAGCCCCAATTTCTAAGAGATTGGGACTGTCATCAAGTTCCCAGGTTCTCTTCGTGTCCGAAGCTAGTCACCCACAATCCCTTGAAGCCAGATGATGTAAACTGGGGTGGGAGGCACCTACCTCCATTCTGCTTTGTTGTGCAGGAATGAATTACACTGGTCAGAAAGCTTCGAATCGAGTGACATGGACTCCAGGATTGAAATGATTTGCTTGAAAGAAGGCCGTTTCTGAAGAAGAAAAAAATAATCACTTGTTGGGACTTAGGAAAGTAGATCTTTAAGAGAAATATCCACAAGCATAGTAATAAGGTCAAATCACCATAACAAAATAAGATACGATGTAATATCCTGATTTTGTTCTTTCACAACTGTCAGACTGCATAGGAACCATACTTATTTTCAATCAATTATTCATAATAGGCTCAGATGTCATTTTTCTATTGTGTTGTCTAAGATTGGAATGATTACATTATTTTTCCAGGTAAGGAAAGTACGAATTAGTTCTCTTTGGGGTATGTTTAAAGACTCCTGAAAGGAAACAGTTAAGTCTTTTAAAAAATCATCTACGTGATAAAGCAAGCATAGTAAAAGTTAATGGTAGGGTCTGGGTGATAGGGGTCTTCCTAGGTGGTGCTGGTGGTAAAGAACGTGTCTGCCAATGCAGGAGACATAGAAACATGGGTTTGATCCCTGGGTCAGGAAGATCCCCTGGAGGAGGGCATGGGACCACACTCCAGTATTCTTGCCTGGAGAATCCCATGGACAGAGGAGCCTGGTGGGCTACAGTCCATACTGTCGCAGAGTCGGACACGAATGAAACGACTTGGCATGCACGCATGCACACAGGGTGATGGGTATACCAGTGCTCACTGCAAAATTCTTTCAACTTTTCCGTATGTTTGAAAAATTTTATAATAAACTGTTGGAGGAAAATTACTTATCAATCTAGCAGAACTTATACAATTTCTTTTTTTTTTTTTTCTTTAATATTGTTTGAATATTTTTTTTTTCTCTTTTTCTCTCTTTTTTTTTTTAATTTTAATTAATTTTATTTTATTTTCAAACTCCACATAATTGTATTAGCTTTGCCAAACATCAAAATGAATCCACCACAGGTATACATGTGTTCCCCATCCTGAACCCTCCTCCCTCCTCCCTCCCCATACCATCCCTCTGGGTCGTCCCAGTGCACTAGCCCCAAGCATCCAGTATCGTGCATTGAACCTGGACTGGCATCTCGTTTCATACATGATATTTTACATGTTTCAATGCCATTCTCCCAATTCTTCCCACCCTCTCCCTCTCCCACAAAGTCCATAAGACTGTTTTATACGTCAGTGTCTCTTTTGCTGTCTCGTATACAGGGTTATCGTTACCATCTTTCTAAATTCCATATATATGCGTTAGTATACTGTATTGGTGTTTTTCCTTCTGGCTTACTTCACTCTGTATAATAGGCTCCAGTTTCATCCACCTCATTAGAACTGATTCAAATGTATTCTTTTTAATGGCTGAGTAATACTCCATTGTGTATATGTACCACAGCTTTCTTATCCATTCATCTGCTGATGGACATCTAGGTTGCTTCCATGACCTGGCTATTATAAACAGTGCTGCGATGAACATTGGGGTACACGTGTCTCTTTCCCTTCTGGTTTCCTCAGTGTGTATGCCCAGCAGTGGGATTGCTGGATCATAAGGCAGTTCTATTTCCAGTTTTTTAAGGAATCTCCACACTGTTCTCCATAGTGGCTTATACAATTTCCTAAACCAGTTGCTCAGAGAAAAAACTCCCCAATTTTAAAGCCATCATAACTTCACTGTTCTCAATGGTTATTCCACAATATAACTAGCTTTGGTGCTGGGAAACTCTCAGGTACTGTTTACCAGAAATTGAAAAAGCAGTGGTTAGGTGTATTTCTTTAGCTAGCAAAAACTACCCTAGTCTATCTCTTTAGACTCTAGCCAAGGTGGAGACAAAAGGTTAAAGCAAAAGCGGGGAAAGATAATAAAAGGGTGATGCACATTCTCTCTTCATCACGCCTCATAATTATACCATTTCTGAACAAATTACAGTTGCAGCAATTAAAACATGCATTTTAATTTAGGAGCACAAAAACAAGAAGAAAGAACGTTGAGGTGGCTTGCTCTTAGGACTTGAGTGTTTCCTACATTAAGCAAGGTAATTTTTTCTTAGGAATATAAAACTGGAATATTTATTCTGAGTTCTGCCATTATTGTCCTCTTTCAAGGGGGGGGGTGTGTGTGTGTGTGTGTGTGTGTTTAAAAAAAGGGTGTAGGTAGCCTAATGTCACTGATGGTACATTAAGCCTTGTAATAAGCAAAAAGTGCCTTAAGTTGGAAATTTGAAAAAATTACATTTGTCTTCTTTGAATGTGTTTCCATTTTAATTTCTCCATCCATGTGTCAGGTAGCAACAGGAAAAATGTTTTGTTTGTACAGGAGCTAATTATATAATACATATAGGATTTTCATTTTTCATGGAAAAGAAGCAGGAGGAGCTGACAAATTTTCAAAGAATAATATTTTTCCCTACACTTAATCATTCTTGAGACAAGGTAAAACATTTTTTGTAATTGGATGGCAAGTAACCCTGGAAAAATCTTTATTTCATATTTAGAATATGCTCCCAGATGGAAATTATCAAAGTGAACATTCAGAACATAGCAGCAATGTAGAATCATATGTTAATATTTCATGAGTATTTTGATCACAGAATACAACATGTGGTCTAGGATCTTCCTCCAAAGGGGCTTAGCTTCCTTTTATGTATTATGTAGGCTCTGCCTACTTAAAAAGGCACAACCAGAACCATTTATTAAGCATCTGTATACATTATTTGTTATCTTCATATTATAGATAAGGAAGATCAGTCTCAGAAAAATATGAATTTCCCAGTATCACACAGGTAGCAAGTTACAGAACCAGGGTCTATTCTCTTAAAACCTTCAAAATATTTTATCACATGAGAGTAAGATATTACTTCCTATCAAACTTGGAGCTTTAACTATTGCTTTGTCCTTTTTTAGAAATGTCATTTTAGAACTTGAACTAATATCCACCTTTACTTCCTTCTTTTCTTAAAAAAAAAAAAAAAGGTTTTTTTTGAGCATCTGATCAAAGCCATTGGAATGACCCAACATTTATCTAATACAGGAGCAGTTTTTTCTCTTGTACACGTCTACCTCCTTGTTGCAAAAGAACATATTTCTACAGGTGAACTGAACATTTTAATCTGTCTTAATACTCTAGAATCTAAGGACTGAAAATAAAAATAATTAAAATATATTTTTACCAACTACTGCTGTATCTATGTGCATAGGACTGGGACCAACTTCTGTTTGAATTGCTATATACTTCTAGCCAGAGAAGAGCTCCCCTGGTGGCTCAGATGGTAGAGTCTGCCTGAAGTGCAGGAGACCTGAGTTCAATCTCTGGGTTGGGAAGATCTCCTGGAAAAGGAAATTGCAACCCACTCCAGTATTCTTGCCTGGAGAATTTCATGGACGGAAGAGCCTGGCAAGCCCCAGTTCATGGGGTCGCAAAGAGTCAGACACGATTGAACGACTAATCCTTCCTTCCTTCTAGCCAGAAAACTAAAACATGGCCTCTCAGGAAATAAACCTTGGTCTGGCTGTTTTAGTCAACAACAAATTGTACATCTACTTGCTAAATTTACAGGATATGCTATAGGGAAACAAAGAAAAAGTAACTCTATTTCCTCGTGGAGCCTTCAATCCATTTAGGAAGACAAGATGCTTTTTAAAATGCAACAGCACAAAATGAGGCAGTAGCCCAGACTGTGGTTCAGGAAAAGGAGTACTTAGTATGGGCAGGGGAAACAATAACTGGGGAAGGCTTGATGATGAAGTAATCAGGAGGGGAAAGAAAAGAAGGAAAAGAACATGTTTCAGGAATAAAGAAGGTGTGTAAGGTATGTCTAGAGGAGAGAGCAATGACTTAGAAATGTGAGCTGGAGGCATAATCAAATCAAATATAGAGGGCATATATGTTAGTTGTATTAGAATAAAATGCCATGAATTTAGGAAACAAAAAAAAACTGATCTAAACTTTATTCATACTTCACAGTGCTAGAAGACAAGACTCCTCTGATATTAAAGAAGTGTCAGCTTGCTGCTGCTGCTGCTAAGTCACTTCAGTCGTGTCCGACTCTGTGCAACCCCATAGATGGCAGCCCACCAGGCTCCCCCATCCCTGGGATTCTCCAGGCAAGAACACTGGAGTGGGTTGCCATTTCCTTCTCCAATGTATGAAAGTGAAAAGTGAAAGTGAAGTCGCTCAGTCGTGTCCGACTCTTAGCGACCCCATGGACGGCAGCCCACCAGGCTCCTCCATCCATGGGATTTTCCAATCAAGAGTACTGCAGTGGGGTGCCATTGCCTTCTCTGAAGCGTCAGCTTACTACCTGTTAAAAAGATATGCCAAAAAAAAAAGAAGAAAAAAGAAAAAAAAAAAAAAAAAGATATGCCAGCTTCATGGCATCAACTCTGGACCTAATGTCCTTATTGTGTAGGTGTTTACACTATCATTTAATTAATATACCATAAATGTATATTCTTAGAATTTTAATTAATATAGTACAGAGTCACAGATTAAGAAATTAAAAACCTGCTTTGTATACTGAAATATAATTACAGTTACAGTGATCTAGTTGCATTCATCTAATTTAGCACTAATAATTTCGAGTGAAATTTCTATTTGAGTATCAGAGAGAAAGGGCTTTCCTGATAGCTAAGTTGCTAAAGAATCCACCTGCAATGCAGGAGACCCCAGATCGATTCCTGGGTCAGGAAGATCCCCTGGAGAAGAGATAAGCTACCTATTCCAGTATTCTTGGGCTTTCCTGGTGGCTCAGCTGGTAAAGAATCCACCTGTGATGCGGGAGACCTGTGTTTGATCCCTGGGTTGGGAAGATCCCCTGGAGAAGGAAAAGGCTGCCCACTCCAGTATTCTGGCCTGGAGAATTCCATGGACTGTATAGTATAGTCCATGGGGTTGCAAAGAGTCAGGTACAACTGAGCGACTTCCACTTTCGCATTAGAGAGAAAAATACTACCAAAATGACTAAATATGCCACAATGGATATGTAAGTGGTAGCATATGAAAAGATTGTATTTTAATCATATAAAATAAATATTCTACAGAAATCTTGCAAATAGCCAATTATAATTTCCACTAGATTAGTTGCAAAGTGCAGGCATTTCTCTTCATGCTTAAAAAGCCCCACATTCTGCAAAATCATACACTAAAGTAGGGCCCACAGAGAGCAAGACAGACCATTCAAAACCTATCAACTTTGTCAAAAAAATTCATAAAACAATAGTAATCCTAAACAAAAGTACTAAACAGTTTAAAATTTTTTTAATTTTTTTAAAAAAAATACTAAGTAAATACAGGACTCTAAAAAGGGTGAAGGTCATTTGATGAACAGGAGCTGGTTTATCAGGGCAAAGGTGAAATGCACAAGGCTGGGCAGAAGGGGTGTCTTGGTTCTGTGTCCGTTGCTGCGCTACTGGCCTCACTGATGTGCTCGGAGTTCAGTTGTTCTCACTTGTGGAATGGAACAGTGTGCTTTACTTATGGTTCACCCTGAATTGTGTGATACTAACACGATTCCCATACTCACCAAGTGTTTCTGAGTTATTTTGCCTAGACAAACCACAGCTTTCCGTATCCATGGATTCAATCAGCCAGAGTTCAAGTTGGTTGTTGAATGTGAGGAAGTGTAACCACAGTTGGGGTAAAGGGAAGGGTCGCGACTGAATCACCCCTGATATATAAGGGACTTGAGCATCCATGGATTCTAGGGGGGTCCTGAAACCTCCCCTGAGGAGATGAAGGGAATGGCTGTGTACATTATTCATTCTTCTTGAAAGTCATATAGGGACTGGGTTTAAATTAAGGAAGAAATTCCATTCTCGTCTTTTTTTTTTTTCCTTTCTAGATCTATCTTTAAAAGGTCAGTTTGTGATACACTTATTTCCATGAAGGACTGCAGAAATTTGAACTTTAAAATTGTAGTTCTTTTCTCGAGTCTCTCTCTCTTATTCTGATATTTCATCTGTGAGGATCTTTTTTTATTTTAGAATTTTTTATTACAGCAAATTCCAAACATACACCAAAGTAGAAAGAACACCCTCCATATACTTATCACTCCAAAACCATCACGGCCCATCCGATTTAATCTATACCATCATTCATTTCCCTTCCCTGTATTTTGAAGCAAATCCAAGACTCGCCTATCATTTTATCTATAAACACTTCCGTATGTATGTGACAGTCTTTTAAACCAGTCTTTGCGGGGAAGGGAAATGGGCCATTTGTGCTTGAATGTGATAACCACATGAAAGCCTCAATTTTGGAATTTCTCTAACTCTATTGTGATAGCTTAAAAAAAATCACTGAAACTCCACAGGGAGAGTGTATGGAGCTTCTCTAGAAGCGCTACTTTTGCCTGGTCTTTGGTTAGAAAGGCAGTGTGGTGGTCAGGCTCTGCAGCGCAATGGATGGTGCATTGGACTTCTAGTAGAGGCAATGTGGTGGGGGGGTTAAGTGCAGGGACTCGCGTCAGTCAGCTTGGGCGCAGCCTCCAGCTCCAGCACTTACAGGCTGGGTGGCCTTGACCTCACCTCTTAACCGTGCCTTGGTTCTTCATGTGTAAAATGAGGACAATAACAATACCCAGTTCACAGAGATATTCTGAGAAATAAAGCAGTTGATAGAGTGTTCAGAACAGTGCCTGGCTTATAATAAGCATGGTGTGCTAGTATTTATATGATGTGAAGGTGCAAGACTTATTACTGAAGATTAAAAACAAGGAACAAAATTCTTTTTTACTGACTCAAGAATGCTGGAGTGCTGTAAGAAAGAGCCAGTAATGAGATTTTAGGTTTCATGCCAAGCAAATGTCAGCAGAAAGCCTTCACAGTCAATCTGGGGCTCAAAGGAGCAGCAACCTTGTTTTGCTCTGTAATGAATTTGATTATCCCATGTTTTAAAAGCTCAAAGCCAGACAAACAAGAGAGATTTCAGAACAACAATAACAACAAATATATATATATATATACCTTGGCATCAGCTTCCCAACACTGATGTAACAGTTCAGCAAAACTCCTGGGGCAACTGCTTGGAATGGTTAATCTCTATAAGAGAGAAAGAAAAAATAAGCCAAAACAAAACAAAATACAGGCATTTGCTCATTAAAGGAAGGAAATACTAATTGGAAGATATGAAAGAATTAATTTAATAGCATAAACAAGACATGAAATTTAAAACGTCCGTTGATTAATATGTGACTGGAGAGAACTTATGTTTAGATTCATAGTATCTAATCTCTAATGACACTTTACCTTTTCCTCCAAAGAGGAATCATAGTGGATGAAGAAATCAGGCTCAGAACAACAAATGCAGCAAAATATAGAATCTGGTCAAAAGAAACTACAGTAAGAGAGGAGCAAGTTGGAACTTCAGTTCAGTTCAGTTCAGTCGCTCAGTTGTGTCCGACTCTTTGTGACTCCATGAATCGCAGCACGCCAGGCCTCCCTGTCCATCATCATCTCTTGGAGTTCACCCAGACTCATGTCCATCGAGTCAGTGATGCCATCCAGCCATCTCATCCTCTGTCGTCCCCTTTTCCTCCTGCCCTCAATCCCTCCCAGCATTAGTCTTTTCCAATGAGTCAACTCTTCGCATGAGGTGGCCAAAGTACTGGAGTTTCAGCTTTAGCATCATTCCTTCCAAAGAAATCCCAGGGCTGATCTCCTTCAGAATGGACTGGTTGGATCTCCTTGCAGTCCAAGGGATTCTCAAGTCTTCTCCAACAGCACAGTTCAAAAGCATCAATTCTTCGGCGCTCAGCCTTCTTCACAGTCCAACTCTCGCGTCCATACATGACTGCTAGAAAAACCATAGCCTTGACTAGACGGACCTTTGTTGGCAAAGTAATGTCTCTGCTTTTCAATATGCTAACTTACATAAACCTAAATCATGAACCTATCACTGTATTTTTATAGGTGACTATGAAAATTGCAAATAGGCCAGGTAACTAGGAAACCAGTTCAGCTTTGGCAATAGGTGTACAACTTCTGAAAACGTGAGCACAGAGATAATTTTATAGAAGTATTTTCTCAGTGGCAAATGAGACACTCTGAATGGATGATTCATCATGTCTTAGTTTTGGCCAAACTCATAAAATATAAGGACTTGATAGAACAAAGAATATAATGTGAAGACTAGTCTTTTTCTAACATTCTAGAGCAGTGGTTCTCATAGAACATGTAATTCTCCCAGAGGCAGTTTACAAATCTACAGAGACATTTTTGTTTTAAAGTCTGGAGGGTTGTACCTAGAGCAGGTCAAGAATGCTGACCATCTTTCAATATATCATAAAGCCTGATTAAAAATTCTCCTGCATTCCACCAAACTTCAAATGCCCCACGTACATTCATGTAAGACAAGAAAACGATGAGCTTTATACTTTTCTGAGCTTAGACTCTACCTTTGATTTCTAAGTAGAGTATTTTTTGAATATTTTAAAAATACTCTGAACTTTCTTTGAATGCAACTACTAAATGAAATAAATCAAGGGTAGATTGATTTTTGCATTATTTATAACCTTAGCATAATATTGGGAAAATCTTGCCTACAATATAGTGCTGCTCATGGTACTGGCATCATTAATACTCACAATAACCCATCTTTATTCTGCATTTGTAGCTGCTGAATTCTATTTATTTGTAGGTGCAGGCATCTAAAAGTGTTCCATTATCACCTCCACTGTCATCATGCCTGAGCATTTATACACTGCAATACATATGTATTTCTTCCTTATATTACATTTAGAGTATTATGTTGACTTAAAATACAATGTGTTTAGTAGGCTGTATTACCACTGAATTTCCTTTCAGGGATAAAGAGGGAGCATTAAATAATTGTTATAAACAGAGTATTGAGTATGAAGGGGACTTCTCAGATCACTCAGTGGTAAAGAATCTGCCTGCCAATGCAGGAGACATGAGACTGGGGTTCGATCCCTGGGTCGGGAAGAACTCCTGGAGGAGGAAATGGCAACTCACTCTAGTATTCTTGCTTGGAGAATCCCATGGATGAAGGAGCCTGGTGGGCTACAGTCATGGGCTCACAACGAGTTGAACACAACTGAGTGACTGAGCATGCACTCACGGGTGTGACAGAGCTGAGAACCTCTGTAGTAGGAAGATTTTTTCTGCAATGTTTGCCAAGAAGTTTTGCAGATAAAAAACTTAAAACAATTTCATCAGATTTGGAGGAGGCTACATATAAAACTAGAAAAATAGTTGTCTTGCCAAGAAAACAGACAATCTGGAATTAAAATCAGAGAACCAAAATAAATAAAACTTTAAAGCAAAGCTAAAAAAAAAAAAGGAACTCTGCAAGTTAGAGACTACACTAAGCATTTTTAAACCTCTGGTTTTGTGCTTTCATAGACTAGAGTAAGATGTTGTAAACGACACTATTATTTTACTGTAATGAGAACTGGAAACCTTTTCATGAAAGTAAAGAAAATCAAGAGTTTACTAAAAAAAAAAGGTAAGATCGTTGGGGTAGCAACTAATATAAACAGACAGTGACTGCAATTATGTGACTGAACACACATCATGTGTAATGAAAAACAAGTTTTCCTAACAGGTAACATTTTCAACGTAACTTCAGCACATTTTCCAAGAACTGAAATGTGAACTGGCTGAATATAGGTGTTGATCTTCTCACACTGACAAACTTTTTAGATGCCATATGTGAGACATTACAAAAGGAGACATAATTATTTAAAATTATCTGACATGGTCAAATATCAGTTAGATCGAGACTCAGACACTATGTAAGGGATTATTTTGGTGCACTAAAAAGTACTTTAAAAGAGAATCTAAAATATTTAAGTGTGATTACATAACTGTGGGTATTTTGTTAAAACATCCTGAAACAACCAGATATTAACACCAGGTTTGCAAGACTACTTAAAACTTAAATATTGAAAAATAAAAGTTTCAAACTGAAAATGAAAATAATTCCCAATCACTAAATTAGGCATGACATTTTTATTAAAGATTATATTCTTCTTTTTTGCACTATTTTCTACATAAGATATAATAATTATTTTTTAAGTCAAGTTTATTACCTTTTTCTAAAGTGTAGTCAAGAAAAATGGATTAAGTTTTTGAGGATTTCCATGTTAATAAAGAATAGCTGTTTTGCTACTTAGAATAAAACACATTTATGTACTTGAAAAGATGGAGTTATATTGCTAGGACATTCTGAATGACTACTAATTGAGTTTTATGGAAAGTCCAATGGCATACAGACATACCTGTAAGATTTAAAAATTAGTAATACTCTCTTAACTTCATGTCTTCTATAATGGTTCATTGTTTGCTTTGTAAAGTTTAACAGCATTTTGTGGATTATAGCTTCAGTAGAATTTAATAATAGAAAAAGTTATTGTTTGAAGACCTTATTTCATTATTAGGGGTTTGGAATCAAAGGCCTTCAGATAGATTTTTTAGAAAGTATTGATCTTCCTATAGATGCAAAAAGCAATCCTAAATGGTGAAAACAAATAAGCTCTAGAGTCTAGTTAAGAGTAATGTATCAGTGTCAAGTTTCTGGTTCTGATATTATATATACTGATATTATATATTCTGATATTATATATATATATATCTATGTCTCACGAGTGGGAGAAGCAGAGTGAAGGGTACACAGAATTCTTTGTAATATTTTTGCAACTTCCAATGAGTCTAGAATGACTAGCTTACATTTAAAATATCTCCCTAAAAGTTTAAACGTGTCATTCTTTATTTAAATGAGGCCTTTGAAAAACAATTACAGCTTTCTCTTTTCAACTCAATAACCCAAGGTATTTCAGAGCAAAAATAAATAAAATAATTAGAAATTGAAGGGATTTTTAGAAATTATATTTAAGTCAAAGTCTCAATTTTATTATAAAATAAATCCTTGGGAATTATTTTAATTGCTATCTCAACAGAATTTGTTTTGATAATAAGGGCCACTATTTATGAGGTGAAATGAAGACATCTTCTTGAATGATGATAATGGAAACTACATTTGAACTTAATTTCCCTATTTCTGATAAATGAAGTGTGCAGAATGAGAATGGATAAATACCCCTGTAGCACCCAATCTGCATTTGGTTCACTAGAAAGTTGAGAAAATATATTTCACCATGTGGGTTTCTTTCAACTGACTATTATATTTAATAAATACAATAGGGGAGGCATTTGAATAGTCTCCATCTGTTATTAGCTGATCATCAGATCACCCCATGGATAAAACAGTACAGTCTAGGGGATTCCCTAGAGACAAACAGGGAGATGGCCTCCTCTTGTACCCATTGAGGAGGTCCTGAAAGCTATTTATGGGGGATTCTCAAGCCTCAAGTCAACTACTCAAAGGCAGCTTCTAAATTCATTTTTTTCATCAGCTTTAAAAATCCTTGATGGATACTCCAATATTTTCAAAGGGCTTTAGATTCACAGCTATTCTGCCCTCCTTTAAATGAAATATTATTTTAGAATATTAATTACTCTGTCTTATACATATTTGGAGAGTTCAGTCAGCTTTAAAATAAAATTTCCTCCTACTTTATTTTGAAATGATACAGAGAAAAAAAATGACATTGAATATTCTGCTCCGAAGTCAACAGAAGGTCAATAACCTTCTTTACTCTATTTGTCAACCCAGAACTAAATGTCTAATCATCTCACTGGCAAAAGAAACCGAACAGAAAGAAGTGGGTTCTCATACCATGAAAATAATCAGTTATACTGTGTGTGAGGTCTGATTGAATAGCACACCAGGAAGAACTACCACATTTAATTAAAACAGAACAGCCTCTGTGAAACAATGAGTAAGACACATTCTTAAATATTACACCTTTTCATTTTTCTTTAAATTGGCAGCTCTCTCCCATCAACTTCAGCTATCATGAACATTTCATCCAATCTCAATGGCTCAGGAGGACAAATTAATAAGGTAACTGTGGATTATGTGATCTAAATATGAAAACTTGGCTTCTCTCAGTCAATAGCAGCTTTTTGATTGATCTAGTTTGTTTCTGCACTCACCATGGAGAGCAGATCAATCTAATTCTTTTAAGGCATTAAAAAGGGAATATTACTACATATTCGCCTTTTGGCAAATTATTTTATCCTAAGGCTGCACCCTTCCCTTTTGTGGAGGGCACAGATAAGACGTGGAAATGAAGAAGTTTTGTGAAATAAAGTTGTTCTGCAGTGTTGCAAAGACAACTGCGTGCTTCCATCACTTGATCTAAGTTCTCATAATACCTTGATATTGGATGCTTCATCTTTATGCTGAGAATCTCCATGGCTGTGCGTTTCAGTCACAATTTTAAACCTTTCAAAATGTAGTTGCTCTCTTTGATATGAATGTACCATGTTCTCTGATGTAGGCTCATAGGTCCAACTAACTGAAAGCCTCAATTTGTGGGAAGAAGAAAAGCGAGGCTGGGGACACAGCACAAACGCTGTTTACGCCACTGAAGTTCTTTTGAAATGGAAAGGCTCTGCATGAAGAAGGGAGCAGTTACGCCACTGCCTCGCCAATTCCAGCGAGGAGCTCATCTTCAATGTAGTGTTCAACGTAGGTGGCAAAACTGTAATTTTTCCCTTTTTTGAAACTATTTTTTCTTCTTTTATTTTTGAAATTCTCATCTAAGCGACAGTTTCTTGTACTATAGTGACTCCTGCTGGGAGAGGTAAGTTGAAGTAGCTGAAGGTCTCTTACAGATATATCAACTCCCGGACAGTAAAAAAGATGTCCTAAACGCAGGAGATGGAGTTAAACTGTTCCCCTACCTTGGACGCAACGGCCTCTTTCATCACTAAGAACAAACCCCTAGGTTTTACAATTGAGACTGAGAAACTAGTACAGTACTTGTACAATTTTTGATCTACAGCATCACGACGTGAAGCTGCAACAATTAGATGTAAAGGGTCCATTCATGAGGAATAACATCACTTTGACCCTTTGTGTTAGCTCCTACTGCTAATCTTTCCATAAGCGTGAACTTACTTTCAATTTGAAGAAGATGAAAAAGTCTTTTGCAAAACCCCAATACTGTTTTCTGATCTATGTACCTGAATGGGGGATCGTAGTCTTACCTCGTTTTTTTCCACTACGAGCCAAGCTACTTGTAATCCTTCCAAACCTTTAAAGGGGACCTCCCTTGTTAGCATCTCCCAGAGAACCTGGAACAAAAAGGAAATGGAATTTTTATTCTTGTACTTTATATTTTTGGTATATTACTGAAACTTTAACATTTAACTGTATCCAATTACCAGACACAACCAACTCCATCTGTAGAAACTTGGGCAAAACATATATATTCATGCATAGGGCTTCTTCCATATATTTTATACATATACATATATTTTGTTGTTGCTGCTGTTCTCTTTTATTTAAAAAAATCCACTTTAGGAAGTACAATATCTAGATCCGGGCTTAAAATTTTATGAAACCAATGCACCTAAGTGATTTTACTGTATTTTGTAAATTAACAGAATTCCTATGAATCACCATAAACTAGATTTTACACTTTGTTAGTCAAAACTCTTTGTACCTTCAATCTCTGATAAATATCTCTATATGAAAATAATTGGGAATTCAAACATATTTTCAAAGCTTCAATAACAGTCTCATAAAATAAAAAAAAAACTGAGCTCCAAATCCAAACCACTGGCTAAGCCACTTACTCCAAAATGGTAGATACTTGCAAAACTAACATTTAGATTTTCTGTTTTGGAGAAATCTTTCTCAAAATGAGTCAGTCTAAGGGACTTATTTTCACCCACCTATGATATAATTTATTATATTGTATTCTAAAGTGTAATAAACACCTATGTACACATATAGGCTGTATGCATGTGCACGTGTGTGCAAATGTATGTATATGTTATCTCTCTGCAATCCTTGAGATTAGCATGATTAATAAATCTGCACTGGAATGCTGAAACAAAGCAAACTGATGTGGGAAATGCCGAAAACAGCTAATGATTTTGTATTCTCTTTAAACTCTGAGTCATGGAGATTTTTGCTGCCAAGGTAGGTCAATGGTAAAGAATCTGCCTGTCAATGCAGAAGAAGTGGGTTCAATCCCTGGGTTGGGAAGATCCCCAGCAGCAGAAAATGGCGACCCATTCCAGTATTCTTTCCTGGAAAAACCCATGGACAGAGAAGCCTGGCCAGCTAGTCCATGGGGTCAAAGAGTCAGACACAAGTTAGCAAGCAAAGAACCACCACAATGGGGAGTTTTACATTCAGTCACTTTATTTATACAAATGAGTATCCAGATTTGAGTCTACCCACACTTTTGTGAAGTGCAAAAACAATTACAATTTTATCAATAATAGCATAATAATAACAGCCACTATCATTTACTGAGTGATTATGTTCCAGGTACTCTGTTAAGCCTTTAGGTATGCTATCATGATTAATCTCAGTCCCATCAGATAGATATTGAATAGATGAGGAAACTAAAGCTTAAGGAAGTTAAATAAACTTGCCCAAAGGCATTCAGTTATCAGGTGACGAGCTAGAATGTGAACTTGCTGTCTCACCCTGAAAGTCAAGGTCTCAACAGTAGGTAACTATAGAGATGGAAGAAAGAGAGTTCAACAGGCCCTAGTTTAGGGAGGTTTGGAGCCAAGGCAGAAGCAAAGACACGCAGCACCTCTGCTTGACATTTCTGTTGTTCTAAAAACAAAAACTCATTTCTAAATAAGAATGCAGACTGAGAATATACACTCTATTCAAGCAAATCCGATAACCACTATTTCCTTAGCCAGTGCTCAGTCTTACTTGAGCCGTAACATGTTAAATGAGTTCTGGCTAATATACTAAGATAATTACAGGAAAATCAGGGAAACTGGCAGATGCTGCTCAAGCAGGAGAAAAATAATTCCCTGAAGCTTCTTTGGGCTTTTAATCAAGTGTGTAAGGTACTTCTTTAGAAGAGCTACTGAATAATTCTATTCTAGTCACAGAAGTGATTAGGAAAAGGTAAGGGGCACCCCAGAAGGGGCTGATTCGAGCAGATGCTGGAAGTACCGGGAAGGTGGGAACCAGACCAGGTATGTGGTCACCTGACACTGGGCAGTGGGCGGGGATGGTGGTGGTGGAGGAGGGGTGGAGAAATGGCGGCAGCAAGAGGGCTGAGCAGGAAGTGAAGCCCCTCAATTTACTGCAATCACTACTTCCTGGTGTTGGGGTTGGGAGGGGAAGGGGTATAAAGAGCAAGGAAATGAAGGGGTTTGGCATTCTTTGGAAAGAATGACTCTGCCTCAAATGCCCAGGACACCAGAATGTTTAGATGAGCAGCCTTGTGCCCCTCCTTTCAGAGTCTGGCCTTCTGACCTGTCTGCACAATACACACCACACACACACACACACACACACACACACAAGCTGCTTGGGTTTTTTGTAGGGTAAAATGCAGAACTAAGAGCCTGGGGAATGACACCAGAAAAAGATTTATGCCATTCTTTATCCCAAAATATTCCACTGGAAAGTGTCCAAAAATCTAATAGGATCAGAGTTATATTTCTCTAAGGGTTCCAACCCTGGAAAAAATAAGATAGTTTCATTCTATTCCCTCCTGTGTCTCTGAAGACCTACCACAGGGAGTAGCCACCTGATAGATGTGAAACCGGCAAGAGTGGCGTCCTGAACTGCTGGATCCTGAAGCCCAGATGAGATCTTGAGTTTAATTCCAGGGTCAGCACATCTCATGATTCCCTATTATTTATTTGCCAGCTTCAGAAATGTATCAAAAAGTAGGTGATGTGAGATAGGACAACTGCTTTTTCTACTGAGCAAAATCACATTTGGCACAAAAAAAGTAACTTAGTTGAGGAAGTCACTTGGAGGTCTAAAAATATATTAAACTATGCCTGAAAATATCAGTTATGGGGATGCAGGCCAAACATTATTATGATCTTTCACCTTAAAAATATTTTCCAACTCATGTTATATTGAGACATCCCTACATTTAAACTGTGCTTGCAAGGAAAATTTCTATTTTCAGCTTACAGAAAAGAAACTTGGACAAAGCTGTGTACTTTTCCTGCCTTTTCTTTTACAAACAATGGAAAGCCATTACCTGAGCTGGGTGGTTCTGGAACAGAACTCACAGACAAGCGAAGCAGTGATGCTCACTCTGAAGCTGCTCTATTTTCAAAACTGGTTTTGGCTGAGAAGCTTTGGAGCAGGTAATCCTTTCTGCATTGCCATTAGGAGAGCTTTGTTTTTAAAGAGTGGTTAGGCCTTGGGTTCTCAGAACGCTTATTCTTCAATGATTCTGGCTTTCCTGAACTCTTTTTTGTGTGTGTGTGGATAATATCCTAAACACTCCTTCAAGAGAAGTCATCAGAAGAGGACAGAAAAAAATCTACTTCCTTATAAAATACAAACAATGGCCTGCCTAGTGAAGTTTACCAGCATAGAAGCAAGGATCACAAGATCTATTTCTGGCATTTCACCAGCATGTTTATTTTAAGGCTGTACAAGGCTGGCTAGACTCACAATGTGTTAAGAAGAGACAAAGGTTAATTAAGCTGCGGAGGGCCAGGGACTTTAAGACTACGAAGGGCTAAATTCTTACAGCAAGTCTGAGAAAGAAAAATAAAAAGCAAAAATACACTGGGGTTTTATGGGTGGGTTTCAAAAACGACAACTGTTTTTTATGGTCTTATTCATCTGCATGTGACTGCTATGTGAGTAGGGGGGCTCAATGAATGGAACAGACTTCTAATGAACTATGGGATGTCTTATGCAAGCAAATATACCTGTTAACAAAGAAGACCTGCTTACTCACCTGTTTTGAAAGGACATGAAAAACTCTCAATATCTGCATTGCTTCCTTAGACAGATATCATTTTCAAAGTTTATGGACTATAAACTTCTAAAACTAACATGGTCCCTACCTTAACAACTATCCTCTCCCGGACTACTACCTTGGGCATGTGATGCTTTCTTGACTTTAAAAAAATTTGTGATTGTTTAAACAAACAGGATCCGTAAAGCACGCTCTGTACTTTTCCTTTCACTAATGTTGTCGAGAGTAAAATGGGAAGGAGTCATGATTAAATAAAATCCTGATTTGTTGTTTATAACTAAATTAGCATATGTGTACTTTTCTGAATGGAATTCGGCTGATGCAGCCACGGGGTAAGAATAACCAGCATTCTGAGTAAACCTCTCTCTTTCAGAGAGTAAAAGAGCAGCCACTATTTAAAAACTAACAGATTTACTGAAAAGACTTACCCTCCCCCGCCCCACCCAGTTAAAAGAAGACTCTAACAGGAATATAGAATTGATATTCAAAAGCACGTGACTGAAGCAAACAAGTTCTGAAGAGCAACACCAGATCTGTGAATATACAGCAACCCTGGAAAGGTTCAGTGACTGGTTTGCTTACAGGTTTGCTGTAAGATTGATGACTTGGTAGAAAAAGTTGTTAAGCATTTGATGGGACGGGGGAGCCTGGTAGGCTGCCGTCTATGGGGTCACACAGAGTCGGACACGACTGAAGCAACTTAGCAGCAGCAGCAAGGCTTCCCTGGTAGCTCAGACAGTAAGGAATCAGCCTGCAATGCAAGAGACCCGGGTTTGATCCCTGGATCAGGAAGATCCCCTGGACAAGGAAATGGCAACCGACTCCAGTATTCTGGCCTGGAGAATCCCATGGACAGAGGAGCCTGATGGGCTGCAGTCCCTGGGGTTGCAAAGAGTCGGATACAAATGAGCAACTAACACTTTCACTTTTTAATCTCTCAAAACAAAAGTAGAATCAGTAAATAAGCAGACTGAAAACCTAATTTATAAAGAGAAGGGTTCAAGGCCCATCTACTGAGTAGTGGTGAGCAGTTCCTTGAAAGGAAAGCTTTTTAATAAAATAAGCTGTACATTTGCAGGTTCAGAAGTCTTGATTTAAACTACATTTAATGTGGTGGTGGGGGGGGGCATTTAATGTGGAATGAGTTAAATGGATTATAAAAAGATACAGCGAAGACCCTAAGCTCCACAAAGTCATCTCTTCACATCTTTTGTAATTTCTGTGTGGAAGGGAATTTGTTCCTGGTCACTGGAACCAAAACTCCATTTCAGCTAAGGAGAAGCAGGTGGGTACATTTAAACAAAGGCACGGGCAATTGTAAAGCTTTGGGAAAAGGCAGTGTGAAGTGTGCTTTCATAAATGAAGTAATACTGAACCCCAAAGTTCACTCTATACAGAACTCACAGTTGTGTCTTTTCAGTCAAAGATTTCAGAGGGAGGAAAATTCTAAGACGTGGGGAGACTTTTAAAAGTAAAAGCACCGCATGAGAACTTGTAGAGTACTAAAATGAGCCTTAGAAGTCTTCTCATTCACATAAATGTGCAATGTAACTTAAAAACTCTAACCATCTAAATATATTTATACATGTTTACATCCATAGGCAAGGGGAAAGAGTGAGAACTATGGTCCCTACAGATAGCTGAGTGCTTTTAACAGTTTTAAATGGTTGTATAAAACAAAAGAATATGCAGCAGAGACACTGTAAGTGACCCTTACTAGCTGGTCCTTTATAGAAAAAGTTTGACGGTTCCTGATTCCACAGGATAAAATGAAATGCTGGGCCCAAGAAGCAGGCAAAGTAAAATTTAAACTGCCCTAAGTTGGCGACTTCACTTTCACTTTTCACTTTCATGCACTGGAGAAGGAAATGGCAACCCACTCTAGCGTTCTTGCCTGGAGAATCCCAGGGACGGGGGAGCCTCATGGGCTGCCGTCTATGGGGTCGCACAGAGTCGGACACGACTGAAGCGACTTAGCAGCAGCAGCAGGAGCAGCAGCAAGTTGGTGTCTAGCACAGTGCCTGACACAATAAATAGGTTTTTACTTTAAAATGAAGGAACATAACTTCATTAGGAGGAAATAATCTCACAAAAAGTCTTAAATTATTTCTCCATTTTCATACTCCCCAGCAGTTGATTTGCAGGATGGTTAGAATGTAGTAATTTAAAAAATATATTTATTTATTTATTTTTGGCCGAGCTGGGTCTTTTTTGCTGAACACAGGCTTCCCTTGTTGTGGAGCCTGGACTCTAGGTGCTCAGGCTTCAGTAGTTGCTGTGTGTGGGCTCAGTAGTTGTGATGTATGAGCTTAGGTCCCCATAGAATTAGTTGTATGTGGAATCCTCCCAGAGCGGGATTGAACCTGTGTCCCCTGCTTTGGCTAGCAGATTTTTAACCTCTGAACGATCCACCAGGGAAGCCCAGAATGTAGTAATTTTTGACATACAGGACCAGCTTTAGAATATATTTCTTCAGGAACTTCTGGGCTTTTCCTCTTCTTTTGATAAGAACTATTTGATCACTGTCTAAAATAGGTTATAACTATACCCCAATACAAAATAATAATAATTTTAAAAGAAAAGGATATTAATTTTTTAAAGAAGTTATAGCCTTCATTCTTAGAGACATACAGAATTAAGGAAAATTAGATATTTAGCCTGATGCTACTACTGTCTTCCAAACTTTATAATTCCAGCCTTTCACCAAAAACATGTATTTCATTTATGACATGATTTTTTTCAATAGCCAATCAAATTGATATTTTTGGTATACATAAGATGTAGTATGACAGAAAAAGCTAGTGAACTGAAATCGGCCCAGAACTCAGTGAGGCCAGCAGGAAGTACCTAGAGCCTGACTGACTCTACAGAAACAGGGATGGGTTGGACGATGTTGGTATCCTCCTGTACCATCAGCTACCACCTTAGTTGAAAACACAGAAAGTCAGGAGGAAGAAGCATGTTGATCTGGTCTAAAGTTAGACAGCTTTCTCCCCCATTACTATGAAAATGTCCTTCAAAGAAGTAACAATATAGAGAGGCAGTATGATTGAGAGATGAGCGGTGAAGACTGGGTTTCCAAATACTAATTTTTTTTCTTTTTTTTAAGCCTTGCTGGCTGCGACAGGCATGTGGGATCTTAGTTCCATGACCAGGGATGGAAGCTGTGCCCCTTGCATTGGGAGTGCAGAATCTTAACCACTGAACTCCCTGGGAATTCCCCCCAAATGCTATTTTGGGCTTTTTGTAAAGGATATATATATACAGTGTTTTTAGGGATAAAAAACTTATCCTCAAAAAAAGGTTCCAATGAATTCTTTCCTCCACAAAGAGCTGCCCTGCCCACTCTCCCCTCCCACCCTTCCACTCCCCTGTTGTCCCACTTCTTCCTCTCTGCTAATTCAGACACAACTTATTCCTCAAGAATGATCTGTCTCAAGACTCCTCCTCCAGCAACTCCTCCTCCTGCTTCTTCACTGATTGGTTCCTGTGGTCTCTATTCCTTGAGCCTCCCACCCCCAACCCACACAGTATTCTATTCTTATAACTAAGTTGCTCGGCCAGGCTTCTTCTGTGACACCTTAGATTCAGGTTTCAGCCAGCCACTCTATGAGACCTGCAGCAGACATGGGCAAGGCCATATACCAAAAAGTGCATTTTCTTCTGCATTCTCCGGAAACTCACTCATCACTTTAATGGCTGACGCTCAAAAATCTCCTGTTAATTAACTCATTTAGCATATCTATGGGTGGTTGTTGAGCAGCACACTACAGTGAAGTCCCATTCTAAAGGATCTACATTCTCACTGACTTATAAGGATATTCTACAGTCATATGTCCACCCAGGAAAGCAGAAGGGCATCAGTTCTAATACTATTTGAGGATCCATCTAATTTGCTCCTTGCAAATGGCACCGGTTTCTTCTCAACACAGGATGAAATAACTCAAAAATGATTAGAGTAAACCTTCTAATAGAAAATATTCTCTCTGTTGCCACTGCTGTGGATGCTCTACCAGGAACAGTATCATTGCTCTAAAACCATGTTAAACTGTTATACCCTGCTTCGATACATTGTTTGCTTTTTAATGCCCTTTGGCAACAAGAAATGAGAAATGAACTCACCACACCATAGGAATATGTGTCACAAGTTTCAGACACAGGGAGACTCTGGATAACTTCAGGAGCCATCCACGGGAAAGTTCCAACCAAGGACATATGTGTTGTATGGTTGTGGAACCGTGAGGCGCCAAAATCGCAGATCTGAGAAAAGAGAAAGGAGTATCAACTTCCTTTTTACTAATAAAACAAGCATCAGTCATAAAACCTACATCTGAAATTAACCAAATTTCTTAAAATTAAAAAATTAATAGTCCTACCTTCAATACCCCATCAGCAGCTATAACAACTAAAAGGGAAAAAAAAGATAAATTATGAAAATCATCCAGTGTGAGTTATCCTGAAAAAAATCATAAACTTCTATTTTTATCTTCTATGTGGCATTCTGAACAGTAAAATCAAAGTATTTACCACATTGAAGATTTTAGAAAAAGGAGCTGACATTAAAATAAAAATACAAAACTAATTCTATGAGGTGCTGATTAAAAGGGCTTTAAGACCCCGTTTTAAATTAAGTGTAGCATTGTCTAATAAAAAAGGCATAGATCAGTTGCAGTCAAGGGAACCAAATTTTCACTTGGATTCTGACACTAGACTGTCTACATTCTACTGAGCAAGTCATTAGCATTATTGCTTCATGGTAAATATGGTTTTTCCCTCTGGTTGAAGAGTAATTTTCTTGAAGGCGGAGATAATGCTCATCTATTTGCATTATACATTCATTCATTTAACAAATATTTGTTGAGCATATGCTGTGGGCAAAGCCATTTACTACGTTCTAGCAGAGGAAGGTGAGCAAGACTGGCATCGTCTCTGCTCTGGTGGAGCTTACAGTCTAGTGGTAAACAGAGTTAAGCAAACACCTATAATAAAGTGAGATAAGTTCTGTGATGAGAGGGATGGAGATTGCCATAGGACCAAACAGCAGTCTAAGAAGTCAAATTGTAAGGAGGTCAAAGTTCCCTGGAAGAAATGATGCTATGCTGAGACCTGAAGAACAAATCAGAGCTAACCAGAAAGAGAAGTGGGGGAGGAATGCTTGTTTTCCAAGCAGAAGAGTGAGCTTGTGAAAAAGGTCAGGAGCAGAGGAAGAGGTATGCAGTTTTGGAAAGGTCCAGGTCCGGAAGAGCCTTTGTGAGAAATGGAAAGCCAGTGAACAATGTTAAGCAGAGGAATGAAATGGTCAAATGTGCCCAGGGGGACAGAATGCAAGGAAGGAGATCACTGTGCAGGCAGGGTGAAGTCCAAGAGAGACGATGATGCCTGCACTGGGTCTATGACAAGGACAGGAGAGAAGCGGACCAAGTCAAGAAACAGGCTGGAAGCAGAATCAACTGGGCTTGGAGGATTGGCTATGGGGGAGGAAGAGGACTCGAAGAGGAAATAAAATAGAGGCAATGTGGCATAATGGTTATAACAGGAACTCAGCAATCAAACTGTAACTCCTTTTTAAAAATTTGATTATGGATTAGGCAACTGGTATTGTCACTCACTGAGAAGGGGAATGCAGGAATAATTTGTTAGGGGATAGGGAGAAGATGAAAAGATCAACTTGGACACAGCACATTTTAGGGTCATACAAAATACCTATGTGAGTATGTTCAATAAGCAGATGCACAGTTTTGAAGTTGAGATCTATTTGACAATGCGAAGATCAGTTAGGGCTTTTATGGGAGTGGGTGAATCAAATGTAAGAAGGGAGAAGGTCAAGGACAGAATCCTAAAGGAATGTTTCTAGCATTTCCTTGGTAAGCCACACAATGCCTTGAACACGGTATATTACCAGTACTTATTAGGTGTTACTAATGACCTTGACAAGTAGGGAAAATAATCTCTTCATGATCCAATACACAGAAATAGCCTGAGGTTAAATCTAATACTATATATAATAAGCTATACATTTTTCAAATATTTGTTAGTATTATATTCAGTTATTTTAAAAATACTTCTATCTTTTCATAAGATCAGCGTTTATTTAAAAATCTAACATCATAAAACTATATAACTTAGAAAATGAAAGTCCTACTGCTCTCTCTTGCCTCCCAAAATTGTTAAAAGTTAGCTCTATATTGTTTCAATGTGTATGTGTTTTACCATCAAGTAACTACACACTATAATTTCAAAAAATGCAAACATTCTCCATTGTTAGTTTCATAAAGACAGTTTGAATAATTTAACCATTATCTCATGGGATGTTTAAGATATACTAATAAACTATATTAAAAGGAGAGACATCAAACACTTATTTAGATTGAAATTCTGAGCAAGAATTGAAAATATACGAAGTTATAAACTCTGATACCTCCTACTAGATTCTAGATTTTTTTCCCAATGACTTCCTGTTGTGGATGCATGCTCAGTGACTCAGTTGTATCTGACTCTTTGCAATCCCATGGACTGTAGCCCACCAGGCTCCTCAGTCCATGGGATTATCCAGGCAAGAATACTAGAGTGGGTTGCCATTTCCTCCTCCCGGGGACATTCCCAATGCAGGGATCAAACCCATGTCTCTTGTGTCTCCCATAATGGCAGGCAGATTTTTGTTTTTTTAATCACTGAGCCACTTGGGAAGCCCAACAACTTCCTGTTAACCCATGTATGTTAAAAGTTTTTAGCTCTAAGAAACTTACGTCTAAGGAAAGCTAAAGGATAAGAGACGAAATCTAGAAAAGGGCAAGAACAGTGAGCCAGAGTCAACTTCAGGGTTGGGGTGGTGGTCCAACCTGAACTGCTGAGGACTGGCAGCTGCCAACAACTTCCCCACCTCCACCCCCACAAGCATCACGGTCCTGCGCAGCTGGTCAAACTCCTGAGTTCTCTTTCTCTACTGACCATGACTACTCATTCCAAGGATCACACTATTAGTATTTACCCATTTTAACTGCAATGATTTAAAGATTTTCTAAAAATAGTTTTTAGAAGAATCACGTAGAAAACACGACAAATCGCTTAGAAAACAAATAAATAATTAAAGCATGCAAATGAATCGATACCAAGTTTTTTTTTTTTTTTTTGAAGTAGCAAAC
This sequence comes from Bos grunniens, assembly GCF_055505025.1. NCBI lineage: Eukaryota > Metazoa > Chordata > Mammalia > Artiodactyla > Bovidae > Bos > Bos grunniens. Next base: position 113,431,277 of record NC_141166.1, on the reverse strand, counting down.
TCTGATTCAAGCTTTCAGTGCTGGCTAGTTAAATAACACCACTGCCTTTCTCCATTAATTTTCAAGTGACGCAATGGAAGAAGCATTCAATTACCACTCCTACTTGAAGGTAACATCTAATCCTGAAAGTCATTTAAAAGTGCTCACTCTACAAATTATAAAATATAGGATCATAAATAAACTTTAAGAAGCAGAGAAGAAGAGAAAGAAGAAAAAGAAAGCTTTTACTTTCCAAGCCCTGCTGATCATTTTTGGGCACTCCTCCAGGTAATATGAGTGACATAAAAAATTTACACCAAATAATTCAAGAGTAACAAGAACGAAACTCAAAACTGCTAGTACAGAGAGTCATCCAAAAATAGAAGTTAGAAATACACTACCACTATGTGCTTGGATACAGCAGTACCTCTTCTAGAGAATATTCTAGATAAATAATTAGGGATGTGTTGAAAATTTTTGCTGAAAACTATTAAGCTTAACATTTTTTTTTATCATAGAAAAAAAAATGTAAACCCAAATGTCCACATTCTGTGCTACTTATATAGTGGAATTCTATGCAGCCCCTTGAAATAATGGGGAGGATTTTGAATTTATTAATAATGGAAAGATTTTCATGGTATTAGCTGTGAGTCAAACAGCAGGTTACAAAAGATATGGAAAGCATGATGCTTATTTCTATACAAAGGTGCGTGTTATTTTTAATAGGTGAGATAAAAACATATGACTACTTTACCATTTCTTGACTTGAGATCTCTGTGAATCACCTTGACAGGAGCCTCCATATGTAAATAGTGCATTCCTTTTCATACAAAAAGAAATATAATGAATATAATTATAATAGAAATATAGGTAATATAATTTTCAACATTACATCAGTATTACCTCTATTTTAAACATCAGTATTAATTTCCATATTTTTACAAGGGATTTAATAGCAAAAACTTAATCCATGTGCTCTATTCTTCCATGATAGATAAAACAGGGACAAGACATGCCTACACTAGGAAAATTCAAATAGTATGGAAAGTGTATGTGCTTTAATGTCATATAAGTCGGAATTAGTGAATAAAGTTAGCTTCTCACAGTATCCAATAGGACACCTTGATTTTCTGGAGTCTGCACAAAAATAAAACAGATCCCACTGAAAGAAATGATAAGGTGAAAGTGACTAAGGTATTCCACCACCAGCTGCCTCCTAAATCAGCCACAGTTCTGACCACAAATTTCAGTTTTCATTTGCATGTCTGAAGTTACCCAGGGCAGCCTCATTCATTTTCTCAGTATTCACTCCGGTAAGACCCTGGGAGTGGAGGTGGGGTGCGGATGGGGAGACTGCTTGAATTCATTAGTTATGGTTGGTAAAGAATTTTGTAATCCTCAGACAGAAAAATACACAGTAGTTATAAAATATTTTATTCTTCTTACAAAGACAAATCTTTGAGATAATCTATATTTCAATGTACTCTAAAATTCTTTACAACATATTGGAAATCAAGTTACTTCAGTAAATTGTATGTACATAAATTAAGCAGTTTTCTTATTTTGAATAAAACATTATATTTTAAAAGATACATATTTCACAGTTACTCCTTTAGTAATATTTGGTTCCTTCCCTGTATTTATATATAGTCTATCTAGAGTAAAGAACAAAAACATTTTCTACTGAAATATTTCCTCTCTATTTCTTGTCTTTTCTAAACAATCAAAGAAATAGCTCTCTCACCTCAATCAAAACCATTCCTTTGGCTAATGAACTATCTGCTGAACACAGTTTAATAATGAGGCCTTGGTTCTTTTTTCAGTATATAAAATCTGTTATTTTCTACTTTCTAGTTATTATATATTGAAGAATCATGAAAGAACAAAGAAAAATTTCAAAAAATTTAAACTCTTGCCATTTAAAGTTATTACTGAAGAGTCAACAAAAGTATTAGCAATTCAAATATCTTAAATAAAATGTAACTGGAATAAAGGAAATCTTTCTTCTAATATTAAGTTCTACATATTCCAAGCTGTGAAAATTCAATAGCTACAACTTGGGTACTTTTAATAATTTTTATGACAGAATTTCATAGTTATTTCTCTCTTGCTTTAAGAATCCAATTCCTGAATAATTTTTCAGGTAGAAACTGTTTAATTACTACTAGAGGTAGAGCTACATCATTTCTACATTTGCTGACAATAAAGAACTTAAAAAAACACTCAAGCACAAAGGCTTAGAATATAGGGACTTTTCTTCCTCACTGTAGATATTGTGAAAAGAAGTACCATATTGTATTGAGCAAGCTCTTATCTGTGTATAACATATAGTATACATTTATAGAATATTTAGTGTACATGAACAGTTGTAATCACAATCATATAGAATTCTATTTAGTGTGTTTTGATAGTGCTATCTATAATTCTGCCATATTTTTATTGCAAGAAAACAGGAGGCCTGAAAAATATCTCTATCAATTTTAAAATTCAGGGTTTCCTAAAAAAGATTTCACAGGTGTCACTTTGGGAAGATTTGGAATCAATGACGATCATTTGGAGACTGGATCCAGGCTTGTTAGCTTTAATTGTTCCTTTTACCCATTGCTCGCTGACTTGCAGCAATTTTAGATATACTGGTCTGCCCTCCTTCCCTCTTCCCACCCAGAAAGAAGAGAGTCTGTTTTGCCTTTGAGAAGGTTTTCTCTTTCCAGTGATGTTAAGCAATGCCTATTTCAAAACTGCATGAATCAACTCTTATTTGAAATGAATTATTCATCCTCTGATTTCTCAACATCTTGTTGCTTCAGTGGCTTCAATCATGGTCAAACTGAAGGGCACAGCTGAATTCAAAACTGAATCAACAAAAATCAAGGCTTCCCTCTCCAAGTTCCACACATAGCTTTATCAGACAGGGTTGAAGTCATTCTGAAAGCATTAATTTCTTCTTCTTTTTGTAGGCCATTTTAAATATTAAGAACTACCTGTATAGTTGTAAACAACTGTCTTCTCTGCTTCACACTTCTCTCCTGAGGCTGAACACATTAGAACTTGCCTTTCAAATTAATTCATCAGCCACCAAAAAGTGATTTCTATTACTGTGTAGTTTTGGACACTCCCATCTTCTTCATCCCAGTTTTTCACCCCTAGTTCCAGCTTGCTGTTTAGTCCTATTCCTTCTCTTCCTTTTCTTCCTGATACAGCTGGGACTCTTGAGAAACCCCAGGAATGACTGAGCTGATCTGGAGCCAAAGGACTTGCCCCACAGACAGGGACTGTTGCAGGGGAAGGGATCAGGAGGGATGAGGTTTACAGGCTAGGGGCCAGGGAAGCTAAACAGTGTGCACAGCAAGAAGCCAAGCGATGGTGTCAGTTGATTTGTTTGCTATCCATCCTAAGTGCCATTAAGTAATAAGACGGGTGTAATTGGCTGAGCACCCTAAATGCAAATGTCTGTAAGGTGAAGTGCTTTAAGTCAAGGGCTGCTTGTATATGTATTTACTTTCCTCTAAGAGTATTTCCACAATGCTTCAGGCGGTTTTCAATAACAGCACATTACCCAGCTTACAAACAGGTGGCCCCTGATATGCAGAGAAGTGGCTATGATGTTCCATGAAAATGTCTTGAAGAATGAGAAATTTTAAGACTGATTTGAGATGTCTCATGCATGAATACACAATTAAGTTAATTAACACAGCCAAAGCCTTAAGTACACCATCCTAAACATAGAGCTTATTATTCTTATAAGGTAATGAAGTATCACTCAAGCTGCAGCATTTTGCATGAAACTTTTTTTTTTAATTTCCACTTTCTCTATTTGAAGAATTTGGCAGGTGTTGATGAAACTTAAAACAGATAGGATAATTCCCCAAAGGAAAGACTATTACTTTTGGAAGTCTCTGTGTGACTTTCCAGTGAAAGCAAAGTATGAGTTGCTTTCCTTATTGAGTACTAAATATCCTTTTATTTGCTTTGTAAAGAGATACTTGTAGAGATTGGATTAGCAAAATGCAAAGGAGCTAATTGCCCCAGTAAAATTTGGACACACTTGCTTTCCAGGGGTTGCTAGAATACAAATGTAACCATCAGCATTCATTATTTAGATTAAGTTGTTTCCAAAGCAACTTTGACAGTTATAAATAAAACTCAGAAACATTCAGTTAGGAAAATGGAAAAAAGATAAAAATAAATGGAGTTTAAATTGCTTTAGAGAGCATTTGTCTATGAAGGAATTTATGAGGGAAAAAGAACTAGGCACCTTGTTTAGGGATTTTGTGTATTAAAAAATATTCCATTTCCAAGGGTGATTTTCAAGTTTACATTAAATATAAAATAAAATCTGAATTGCTTTTGCACTGAAGGCCAAATAAAACTTTTTTGCAAGTGGTTACTATTTTTAGCATATTATTATATATACAAAAGAAGTAGAACTAATCCTACAATAAGTCACGTTTTCTGGATACTGCAGTCTGAGACTTAAAGAACAATAACAGAAATATGATCTTTCCATTTAATGTATTGAGCAAGCTGGTCAATTACAGTGTTAAAAATGGGACAAAAATATCTGCCTTGGAGCCACTGATTTTGTTGAAACTTGGTTTTTGGTAAAGAAGTAAAGAAAGGAAAGAGAAAAAAGCAATGCAGCAGTGGAAAGGCAATGGCCTAAAATATCATGTGTACAGTAAGCTGCAGAATTCTTGCTACTTTTGTCTGAAAAAAAAAAAAATCTTAAGACAGAATAAGAAATCTTCCGACTTAAGTCACCATGTCAGGATCTCTCCAACTATGCTGTAGAATACATGAAACATTACCTTTGGCTACATCAGTGGCCCAGGTCATAATGTGATCCATATCCATTTCTTCACTTCTGTTACTGTTAATGTAATCATAGAGTGATCCCAGAGAAGCATATTCTGTTTTCAAAGGAAAGATAAGCATAGAATTAAAACCAAGACACAATTCACAAATAAGACTGCATGGTTTCATTGAGAAAATGTGTTAAAGAATTTAACAAAAGACATTAAAACTTATAAGAAAAAAACTGTTCTATGCTGTGGTTTCTCAAAATTAATGTCATCCTGGAAAGAAATCTGTCAAAGACAAGACCACTAACAGAATGGATAGAATGGATAATATCTTCAGCTGGTGATGAAATCTAAAGCCATCTGGATGGAATTCAGAAACACGAAGGTGTTGCAAGAATGCGTTTGAAACAAAGGCAGGCATGAATACAGGTATTTCAAAAAATTGTGATTCTTAGGAGATAAATAAGGTTAAACACATAAGTCAGAGGGTTTATGTGACAATGTAAAAAAATCAATATTTGTTGCATCAGGATTTAGATGAGTCCTCAAACTTTAAGCTTTACAAAAGACCAAGAAAGTGAGAAAATTCCTTTAAAAATGGTTTTGAGATATAAATTACATATCATAAAATTCACCCACCATATGTGTACAATTTGATTTCTAGGAAACTTACAGATTTGTGCAATAACCACCACAACCCAGTTTTAACCTTTTCACCATCCCAAACAAGTCCCTTCTGCTCACTTAGTTACTCACCACTGTCAGCCCCAGCCCTGTGATTTATCTTTTCTCACTCTCAAATGTGCCTTTTCTAGACATTCCACATAATGGAATGAAACAATATACGGCCTTTATGTCTGACTTCTTTCTCTTCATATAATGTTTGCAAGACTCTCTTGTGTTGCAGCGTGTGTCAGTACTTCACTCCTTTTTATTCCTGAATAGTATTTCATTGCATTGATCTATCACATTCACTTTTTTCATTCACTGGGTTGATAGATATTTGCATGGTTCCTTTTCTAGATGTTATTTATCAGGTGGAGAAAATTCCCTTCTATTTTTAGCCTGCTGAGATTTCTTATTATAAATGGGTATTGTAGAATGTCAAATTGGTTTTTGTCTTTTATTCTATTATGGTGTTTTACATTAATTGATTTCAGATGTTAAATCAACCTTGCATTTCTGGGATAGATCCCATCTGGTTGTAATGTATAATCCTTTTTTTATTGGCGGATGGATTCAGTTTGCTAATATGCAGTGAAGGATTTTTTTTTTTAGTCAAGGATTTTTGCATCTATATTCAGGAGGGATGGTGGTCTGTAGTTTTCTTATTATGGTTCTGTCTGGCTTTGCTATTAGGATAATGCTGGCTGTATAGAATGAATTGGCAAGTGTTCCTTCTATTCTCAGAAACAGTATGGGAAGGACTGGTGTTACATTTCATATAGACTTCATCAATGAAATCACCTGGTTTTGGAAATTCATTATGGAAATATTTAAATTATGAATTCAAATTTCTTTACTTATAGTTTTGGTCAGATTTTTTGTTTCTTCTTGAGTCAGTTTTGAAAATTTTTATATTTTTAAAGATTTTTTCATTGCATCTAAATTGTCTAATTTGTTGCCATAAAGTTGGTCATAATATTCCCTTATAATCCTTTTAAATTTCTGTAGGGACCATAATGCTATCTTCATTTCTGAGTTTGCCAATTTGTATTTTCTTTTTTGTTGGTCAGTCCAGCTAAAGGTTTGTCAGTTTTACTGAGCTTTACAAAGACCAAGATTTTAGTTTCATGGATTCTCTCTTTTTCTGTTTTCTATGTTGTTCTGTTATGCTCTAATCCTTATTATTTCCTTTCATTGCCTTGTTTTGGGCTAATTTTGTTCTTTTTGTAGTTTGTTAAGGTTAAAGCTTAATGATCAATTTCAGACCTTCTTTTTAAATGAAACATAGATGTGTTGTTGTTTAGTCGCTCAGTTGTGTCCAACTCTTTGCAACTCCATGGACTACAGCACGCCAGGCTTCCCTGGCCTTCATCATTGCCCGGAGTTTGCTCAAACTCATGTCCATTGGGTCAATGATGCCATCCAACCATCTCATCCTCTGTCATCCCCTTTTCCTCCTGCTCTCGATCTTCCTCAGCATCACGGTCTTCAGTGAGTCAGCTCTTCGCATCAGGCGACCAAAGTACTGGAGGCTCAGCTTCAGCATCAGTCCTTCCAATGAATATTCAGGGCTGATTTCCTTTAGGGTACTGGTTTGATCTCCTTGTTGTCCAAGGGACTCTCAAGAGTCTTCTCAACACCACAGTTCAAAAGCATCAATTCTTCGGTGCTCAGTCTTCTTTATGGTCCAACTCTCATATCCGTATGTGACTGCTGGAAAAACCATAGCTTTGACTATACAGACCTTTGGCAGCAAAGTGATGTCTCTGCTTTTTAATATGCTTATAAATTCCCTCCTAAGTATTACTTTGTCTTCCACCTATAATATTGATATGCTGCATTTTCATTTCCTCTCTGTTGAAAATATTTAAAAATCCATCATGGTTTCTTGACTCATTGACTGTTTAGAAACGTGTTGTGTAATTTCCAAACATTTGGGAATTTTCCAGGTTTCTTTCTTGCACTGATTTTTTAATTCTATTGTGATTAAAGAACTCTTCAATCCTTTATTATAATTGGAGGATAATTACTTTACAATATTGTGATGGCTTTTGCCATGCATTAACATGAATCGGCCATAGGTATACGTGTGTCCCCCTATCCTGAACCCGCCTCCCACCTCCCTCCCCACCCCATCCCCCCAGGTTGTCACAGAGCACTGGCATTGGGTGCCCTGCTTCATGCATTGAACTTGAACTGGGCTTCCATTTTATTCAATTCTTTTTGATGTATTAAGATTTATTTCATGATTTAACTTATCATGCATGCTAAAGAATATGCCCTTGAGAAGAATATGCATTCTTTGTTGGGTGGTGTGTAGAGCTGGTTGAGAGTGTTTGTCAAGTCTTCTATATCCTTGCTGATTTTCTATCTAGTTATTCTATCAATTACTGAGAATGGGGATACTGAAACCCCTTTGTTGAACTGACTGGTTCTCTTTTACAGTCAGTTTTTGCTTCATGTACTTTGAGGACCTATTGTTAACTGTGTATACATTTACAATTGCTATATCTTCCTGATGTATTGATTCTTTTTATCATTATGAATGACTCAATTTATTTCTAGTAATATTTCTTAAGTTTATTTTGTTTGAAATTACTATAGTTACTCCAGTTCATGCTTATTGCTTGATCGGTAGTACAGAATTAAGACGTTTCCAAAAATCAAAGAATGATCAAAGATGATCCTCTATTGTACCTTTTCTTTTGACTCTGGAGATTCTAGTCATCCCATTATTTTGTAGATCTGGGAAAAAGATGTTCACTTCCCTTCCAAGGGAAATAAAATGGCAGCTACCTCTTGGACTCTGTGCTAAGTCTTACAAGTAGGTTTTAGAAAATCGTCTCTATGGTTAAGTTTCGGCAAACACACATGCACGGGTGCACGTATACACAGTCTCACCCAGAAATAATCAATTCTAGTCCCTTCACTCACGAAGAGAAAATTGAGACATAGATCATCAGGAACCCATCTATGGAGTTTTGGCAGAATCAAGACAAGACTTCATGCCCATTCCATTCCATCACTCTGCTAAATTATTCTTTTAAGTCCTCAGTACGAGTGACAACAGCTGCCTGATGCAACAACCTTTTTTATTAACAAGTACACTCAAGATGATTTGAATAGGTACAAGCTATTCAAGGTTTCCCCGTCAGGACTCCAACATCTGAGAAAGACAATGAGGTTCTAAAAAGAGGGAGCTAGCTGGATTGGGTGATCAAGTTTTCGTGCCTGCCTTACTTACAAGTCTGCCACACCAGTGTTCATTTCAAGAGGCAAGGCAAGTGCTATCATTCTCAACCCATTTGACCTTCCACACTTGACTCAGTCGCATATGTACTACCATCCTTCAGTTATCTGCGGGGGGTTGGTTGAGGATACTCAAGTCTCTTATGTAAAACGGAGCAGTACATTCAATCTTCCACATCTATTGGATCTAAAGTGTGCTCATAGCCTTCCAGAACCTAGCTTATGTACAAGAAGAGGAGATTCTGTATAAAACCAATTGAGAAATTTACACCACTGTGGTTCTACCATTTAGTTGGGTAATCTTGGAAAAGTACCTAAGTTAGAGTTTCAGTTTCTTATGTGAAATAGGTTATTCTAAGTATTAGATAACATAATTTATCAGGAAGTACCTAATCCACTCCTTTTTATTGGGGGTATTTTGTTGTTATTTTAAGACAATATATAAAGACAATCCAAGTTCTTACCACTACAGTAGAAGAAAAGAGGGCTGGCTGATCCTTTAAGGTTTTCATGTTTGTTTTATTTTGGTCAAAGAACTGCCATGATAAAGAACTTGGGTCAAAGTTATGTACTGTAAAATTGAACACTATACTTATCATAGACCTGAAGCTGTTTATTGGATTATATAACTATGAGTATCAGTTCAGTTCAGTTCAGTTGCTCAGTCGTGTCTGACTCTTTGCGAACCCCTGAACCGCAGCACGCCAGGTCTCCCGGTCCATCACCAACTCCTGGAGTTCACTCAAACTCATGTCCATCGAGTCGGTGATGCCATCCGGCCATCTCATCCTCTGTCATCCCCTTCTCCTCCTGCCCCCAATCCCTCCCAGCATCAGAGTCTTATCCAATGAGTCAACTCTTCGCATGAGGTGGCCGAAGTATAAAGTAATATAAATAGGTGCCTTTCTGTATTTTTATATGGCAAAATTTTCTGTGTGCTCGATTTTGGAAAGGGTATTTCCATCAGTTATAAATGGCTGTTCCATATTATGCGATAATTTAGATCAAGGTCATTACTAACCCAGATGACCAAACCTGAAAAATATTATTCTCACATCAGAGACCTTGAAGAAAGAATGCTCTAATGGAATTAAAATGCCTTGTGAAGAATTACAACATGAGTAGCTCAAGAAATCTTAATTTGTAAAAGGTCACAGAGTTACAAAAAACATCGCTCATTTCAACTAATTAAATGAAATTTTAGTTAAACGGCACCTTTAAATATTGGTATTGCAGCTGTGAGTGCATTTAAATAGCATTTACACAGATATAATTAGCACAATTAAACATGGGTAGAAGTGGAAACACCATTCTTAATTATATTGATATAATCAGTTTTATTAATGCTTTATAGCAACAAAAGTGACATCTGACAGTCGCACACAATTCATGTCAGAAGGTAATATTAGCATTTGAGCATATTAAAGAATCTAAAGCCAGGTAAATGGGGAAAGAAAAAAGTCAAATGGAGTTCCTACCTGTGACAATACCATAGTTGGGAGGTTCGAGAATTACTCCATAAAACTGGATGATGTTTCTGTGACTGAGGACGCTGAGTATTTCTGCCTATACAAAAATCAAATACAAAATTGCATAAAATTTCACATTTATGAAAGTCTCATAAAATAGATTTTATATTCAATTTTCTTTTACATACTTTACAAAGATGTGTATGTGTTCAACAAGCATGTGATACTAATAAAACAGTGTCTTTGACAGTCTTCTTGATAGATTAAGAATTTATATTGAAAGTTTCTGAAAAATTTTTTAAAGAAATGGGGTTGAACTGGCAGCAGCAGAAGTGCTTACTAGAAAGCCAACATGACTGACGGCAGAGGGGGATGATTAAAGAGGGGAGATGCCATATTTAAGTAAAGGCCTTCTTCCTTAAAGTCAAACAGATTTTTTTTTTCTGCATAGTATCCCCACTGGCAGACTGCAACACGACTAAATTTCTATTGGTTGGAAGAACAGTTATGACAAAATTGGCTCAGACAGTAAAGAGTCTGCCTGCAATTCAGGAGACCTGGGTTTGATCCCTAGCCTGGGAAGATCCCCTGGAAAAGGGAATGGCTACCCATTCCAGTATTCTTACCCCTCTGTCCATGGGATTCTTCAGGCAAGAATACTGGACTTGGTTGCCATGCCCTCCTCCAGAGGATCTTCCCGACCCAGGAATTGAACCTACATCTTTATGTCTCCCGCACTGGCAGGCAGGTTCGTTACTACTAGCACCACCTGGGACACCCAGGAGCAGATGATTTTTCATTAAAAATGTGTGAAACTTGCTTTGAAGGTAGTTTGAGTAGACAGAAAACAGAGGTTATGGGTTGACACAGGGTCAATATGGGAACAAGAGAAAGGAGCGTTATCAGTGACTGGATGAGACATTCATTTTATCAAGGTTGATTTGACAATTTGTTTTAGTAAGTGTTGAAGGGGGCTATAGAAATAATTCCTTAACAATTACTGAGTGTTCACTGTGTGTAGAGATTCTGTATTCATCAAACAACGTTCTCATAATTTAGTTTTCCAAGTAGAAAGAAAATACACTAATTGGACAATAAATACAATTATTCATCCATATGGCAACTCTATTTCTAAATCAGCATAAATGATCTTTGTTGTAAAAATAGAGTTCATGTGAAGTTTGGAAATCATAAGCCCTCTGTTTTTCAGTGGCAGATCAACTCTTTGTGAGTAAAGCATGAGAGTTCAATGTGAGGACACATTAATGTTGGAACCAGTATTGGTCAAAATCAGGGAGTGTTATCCTTTGGCACATTTTGATATATTCTTCAGAACATCTAAATCTCGAAGCCATTAAAAATGTTTTCATCAATAAGAATAAATACAAGAATATTCTGAATCCTTGGACAATGATTTTATAATTCAGCATGACATGGAATTTTCAGTGTTTCAGCTAGCTTTCATGCTTACATTTAAGATACTAACAAATTATATCTTGGAGAGAGAATTTATCTTTTCAGGTATTGGTAAGCATGTCTAAATGGTCTTGAGTAGGTATATGCTAATAACAGAACAACTATTATCTTGTATTCCTTTGTTGTGCTCATGTTTTAATTTTTTACAGTTATGAAAAACTCTTGCAGTATGATTTGCAAGCAAAAGATGTTTTTATGGAATAAGGCTTTAGGTTCCAATTTAATGAACTAAGAATTTGATTTAACATCTCGAAAACAACATGCTACTTTAGAATGTTGTATGAGTTTCATGGAAAGGGGCTAATAATAAGTAGAGATAGATTAAATAAATAAGTGATATTTGCAATAAATGGAAATCATGATACCTGTTAGCAATTCAAACAAGCTCCAACAGAAATACCTGGGACTGATTGAATTATTAAAGCCTGTGCTTATAGTAGCCGGTATCTGAATGCAGGTGGATGTATTATAGAGATTTGCCTCTATAGGCACCTGCTTGTCAATAGTTCATCAATGGAAATTGCTGAAGTAAGTATGCAGCAAATAATTTTTCCTTCAGTTGTTGTTTCCCCATTGTTTTCCAGATTTAAATTCTGGGATACTCTAGCAAATGGCTTACACATCAAAATAATGGATTAGTGGCTTGAAAAAGTTCAGTTTTATGTTAAAAAGGAAACATATTAACGATGAAGGCTAAAATAATGCTCTATTGTGCCAAAATATTTAAATATTTTTTATACTATTAAAACTAAGAAGATTTGGTACATAACTACAATGGAATATTACTCAGCCATAAAAAGAACAAAATATTGTCATTTGCAGAAACATGGACGTACTTAGAAAATACAGAAAGTGAAAGTATAAGTCACTCAGTCATGTCTGACTCTTTGTGACCCCATGGACTATGTAGCCGGCCAGGCTCCTCTGTGCATGGGATTCTCCAGGCAAGAATACTGGAGTGCGTAGCCATTCCCCAATAATTTAAAGGGGAATAGCCATTCCCCCAAATTTAAGAAGATAAGAGCCCACATTTAAAAAAAAATTAAAATTACACATAAAAGGAAGGAGATGGGGAGGAAATAAACTATATTATTTGTGTTTATCTCTAGGTAGCAAAGGGCTTCTCAGGTGGCTCAGTGGGTAAAGAATCTGCCTGCAATGCAGGAGATGTGGGTTCAGTCCCTGGGTGGGGAAGATCCCTTGCAGGAGGGCATGGCAACCCACTCCAGTATTCTTGCCTAAAGAATTCCATGGACAGAGGAGCCCAGTGGGCTACAGTCCATACGGTTGCAAAGAATCAGACATGACAGAAGAAATTGAACACACACTAGGTAGTAAAAAGAATCATAACTGATTTAAAATTTCCACATATTTCCCAAATTCTTTACAATAGCCTCTATAATTTTTAATTGGAAAAAACAGTACATGCATGTTATCCATAATATGTATGACTAGAGCATATAAATATAACATTTAAAATATTGTTTTGCATGGAAATTTTGATTTTCCCTAGGATTGGATCAGAAAGAGGTAAAATTCTTTACTTACCTCCCCAGAACTACCCTAGGTATATACGGACTAGTTTAGTTACTCTGAGCTATGAGTTTCTCCTGACATGCAACCAGAACAAACATCTCCTGGGTTATTGCTGAAGAAGTCCATAAACTCTGAGAGGCCGTGAGACAAAAGTCTGGACACTGAGTATACCTACTCAGACTCTGGTTCAGTGTTTTATTAAATGGTCTTCCTCTCCCTTCTGACATTTGTTCTCGTAGCTCTTCAGAGAAGCCTTGCTTGACTTGCACCTTGTCTAGTATAAAACCACACGAGGGCGAAAGATCACATGCTTTATACAGCAGAAGCTCAACAGCATTTGAAGGGTGGATGAACAAATTGTATTTGACAATAATGATATTAAGTGTGTTTAAATAACTGCCGTGGTAAGAGTTCATGTAAGGTAAATGTTTACTCTGAACAGGGCAGTGAGAAGAGTAAAGTGCCTGTGGGTGTGGATTTGCTTCAATATTCATTCTGTTCTTTTACATGCATAAGGGTTACTTCAGGCTATTATTTCATAAGAATGCCAGGCAATCAATTATACAACTACAGTAGAAGCCACATTGAAATTTGTGTTCACGAGCCCTTTGTTGATGTGAGCTTTCAGGATAAAGCCTTGGATAGCTACAAGTTGCCTCTTGCAGTCCATGACAATCAAATGGGCAAAATTTCTTGAGAGCCCTTCCTTGCTTGTCTATTCTCCAAGCATGCCCTTATTCAACTTTTTCAGATATAGAGTGGAGAAGCTTGCTTAATCTTAAACCTTCTGCTTCCAGCTTTCTACCCAAGGCATTGTATCATTTATATTTCCAAATCACCTCTGCAAGTAAGCCAGCTTCTTATCGAGTCCACACCTTCCCCACACCATACCCACTGTAGCAGACACTCCTCTACCACACACTGAAAAATGGAGCCCTGATTCTTAGTAGTGGGGCTACATTTCACACACGCTTTTTGCATAGGCTGAATGTGTTCCCCTAAAATCCATATGTTGAAACCTGATCCCCAAAGCGATAGTATAAGGAGGTGGGACCGGTAAAAGATGATGAGGGTAGAGCCTCATGAATGGAATCAGCACCCTTATAAAAGAGCTCCCTCGCCCCCTCCTTCTGCCACATGAGGACACCACACAAAGATGGCCAACTGTGAATCAGGAAGTAGGTTCTCACCAGAAATGGACTCTGCTAACAACTTGATCTCGGACTTCCCAACCTCCAGAACTTATGAGTGTGTTGGTTGTTTATAAGTCATCCTATCTTCAGTATTCTGTTACAGCATCCTGAATGGACTAAGACAGCCCTCTTCCTAGGCTTGGGCCAACATCACGAAACTCTACAACTGAACCAGGCTTCTAAAGAACAGGATGGGTTTGAAAAGACAATGCCCTTGGTCTTCTCAGTACAGCATACCTCTTACCATTATCCCCACAGAGCTCAGAGCTATTGTACTTAGCAGTAGAATGTAAGGCACAAGGGGAAATACTTGATTTAAAAACTCCAAAAACAGGGACTTCTCTGGTGGACCAGTGGTTAAGAAATCTCCAGCCAATGCAGGGGACCCAGGTTTGATCCCTGGTCTGGGAAGATCCCACAAGCCATGGAACAACTAAGTCTGTGAGCCATAATTACTGACCCGAGCTCTAGAGCCTGTGCTCTGCAACAAGAAAAACCACCACAATGAGAAGCCCTTATACCACAAGAGCAAGCCCATGGCACAATGAAGACTCAGTGCAGCCAAAAAAAACCCCCAAAACCCTAAAACAGTAGTGTATAAGGTCAAAACATCTTGCCTGAAAAGGCAAGAAGTAGGTAGACATTCTGTTCTGTTTCAG
This sequence comes from Bos grunniens, assembly GCF_055505025.1. Lineage (NCBI taxonomy): Eukaryota > Metazoa > Chordata > Mammalia > Artiodactyla > Bovidae > Bos > Bos grunniens. The sequence continues at coordinate 113,416,248 of NC_141166.1, read as the reverse complement.
GCTCTGATTATAAAGATAATTGAGGCAGAATGCACTCTCTAAGTAATCAGAAGATTTACACGTGTCAGATGACAAGAACCAGTGTCAAAAAAAAAAAAAGCTGTTTACTTCATTACATTTTTACTCCAAGAATACTATTTTAGGGGCATTTTCCTAAAATAAAAACTTAATTCTCACAAGATGGAAAACCAGCTCCCACTTCTAAAAACTCAGTGCTATAGAACAACATTAAAAATAGGCGAGGATGATTTTCAATTCTGTATTGAATCACCAGAGTCCTACCCAGGTCGTGCTCTTTGAGTCACTTTTAGGCTTAATGAGACCCATTCAATAACACAGGCACACGACAAGCAGCAAATCTCTCAGCTCTGTAGGTTTTCTTTCAAATGCTGCCCTTTAGGTATTCAGGGAAATAAAGAAGGATAAACGAACTGAATTCAGGTTCCATAATATAATACAGCCTATATTCCTCATGACGTATGATGTCATGAAGACGTTTCTTTGGAAGAAAAATGGCTAGAAATACTAAGAAGGAAAAATAAACTAATCATTCTGCTCAGTCTTCGTGAACAGCCGAGATGGAGTCATGCAGGATGCATTACAAACGTCACTGGTGCTGGGAAGTCTTTATTGCTCAATGGTTTTCCTGGTGGGTTGCAGGAGACTTACCACGTGCAGCTACCAGGACAGCTGCCTGGGCTCCGTTCCAGGGATCAGGCTGCTCTCCAGTTAAGTATATACCCAACTAAGGACAGACTAACCTGGCAGGATGGAAGGCTGGCTAAAACTGAATGAAATAAATACTGAAGATTTAAGGACAGGGATGTAAGAGATATCCCAAGGTATAAAAGACTGAGAGATTTTAGATTCTTCATGCTCAACAACAGAAGGTCACTGTGATGACATGAAAAAGTCAGATATATTGTAAACCTGTATTCAGTTTGGATAACAAAAGCACATTCAAGCACTCAATTTTCCACTAAACAACTTATATAACTTGGTCAAAGAGATCACTTGGGGCTAAAATTACACAGAAAACCTCCCCAAAGAAAGCACTTGAATAAGACTTGAAGTATGAATTAATGAAGGGCTAGGCTTTTAAAAAAATAATAAAACACAATATAATGTAATCAAAACTAGGTCAGTGGAAATTTAAATTCTAATTCCAAAATGGATGGCCCTGGAGCCACCTGGTTACTCTGAACCTTGTTTCCTCCTAGAAAATTATTTTTTGCTGGACAAAATTATCTTCCAGATTCCTTCATGCTTTAAATTTCTATCCATTTCTATAAAAAACAAACAAACAAAACAAAAAAATACACCTAACTTGATGTATTTCTAACAGTTGCTTTACTCAGAGTGGATCCGCAATAGATATGTGATAAACTGAACTGAGGTCATTAACTGTGGTGTATTAGGATACCCTCTGGAGTCAAACAGGCTGGAGGCAGGAGTCTTGGCTATGCCTCCTATAAGCTGAGTGACTTAGGGGAAGCGATTTAAACTCTCTGGGCTCCAATCTCCTTAAGGGAGAACAGAAATCCTACCCGAGTATCTAGAAATTCCAGGTATTTAACCAATGATAATTTCTTTCTCTGAAGGTCTTCCTTTTCCTTTTTAACCAGTTTATCATTCAGAGTCAAGTCAAGCTTATGAGCAGAGATCAGATTTCTTCCACGTTGGATTCCACTTTCATAATTCCACTTTCATAATTGTCTTAGTTAGCTTCATGTATTTATCATATTTGACTTTCCACGTTTATCTGAGCTGTGTTGTGCTCAGTTGCTCAGTTGTGTCTGACTTTTTGTGTGACCCGATGGACTCTACGCTCCAGGCTCTTCTGTCCATGGGATTCTCCTGGCAAGAATGCTGGAGTGGGTTCCCATGCCCTTTTCCAGGTGATCTTCCCCACCCAGGTATGGAACCCACATCTCCTGCATTCCCTGTATTGCAGGTGGATTCTTTACCCACCCCCTTTAAAAAAATACAATAAAAATATGAGTCCTTTCATCTAAATACTTTTTTTTATCAAAAGCTGCCTTTGCTCAAAGAGATTCCAGTTTGCAGACTTCTATACAAAAACAGCTAGTACACACCGAGTGTCTACTGTGCCAAACAATTCATATAGACAGCTTTAAAAAATAATATTTTATATTAGTCTTCTAATATTTTGTCAAAATATTTTATTTATTTGGCTGCTCCCGGTCTTAGTTGCGGCATGTGGGGACCTCATTCCCTGACCAGGGATCAAAACTGGGCCTTCTGCGTTGGGAATCTTAGCCACTCAACCACTACAGAAGCTCCTCTGTTTGTATTTTGGCTGTACTGGGTCTTCATTGCTGTGTGTGGGCTTCTCTATTGCGGTGAACAGCAGCTACTCTTTAGCTGTGGTGCATGGACTTTCCGTTGCAGTGGCTTCTCTTGTTGCGGAGCACAGGCTCCAGGCTTGTGGGGTCAGTAGTTGTGGCTCACGGGCTTAGTTGCTCCACGGCATGTGGGATTCTTCCTGGACCAGGGATCGAACCCATGTCCCCTGCACTGGCAGGAGAATTCCTAATCTCTGGACCAACAGGGTAGTTACCATCCATTTGTTTTTATTTCATTTTGTGATCTTGCTTTTTTATTCTGAAGTATTTTATATTTGCTGTGAACACATTTGCTAATGTTATTTAATGGCTTAGATTAATCAAAGCCCACCAGGCTCTTCTGTCCATGGAGTTCTCCAGGCCAGAATACTGGGGTGGGTTGCCATGCCCTCCTCCAGAGGATCTTCCCAATCCAGGGATTAAACCCAGGTCTCCCACATCGTAGGTGAATTCTTTACTGTCTGAGCTACCAGGGAAGCCCAGATTAATTTAGAGAACCAAAATATTATATAAATATAATTCTAAAACACTTGCATGCTTTTTTTGAGCAGAGGTATTTATTTATCTGTATTTTAAATATATGTACTATGAAGAAATTAAAGGAAGAAATGGAACAGGTAGTTAAAGAACCTGATGAAAATAATCAAATTTCAGAAAGGTGAGTAATGCAAACATCATTCTGTCTGGTGATGATATATGCAATTGGTAGACTGACCTTTTAAAGCCTCAAAGCAAATCATAAGTCAGAGCCTTCTACTATTGCAGAGAAATTTTAAAACTTGCCTAAGAGCACAAAAAATGGCAAAGCCATGTTTTTAACACAGATTGTCTTATGTCAAAGTTCTGTTTATAATCACTAAACCCTCCCACTTTACTTTACAAACCTAATTTGAATACAGAATGGGATATTAGTTTATAGAACATCTTAAAATTATAATAGACCTAAAAAAATACCAAAACTCTCTAGTTAGTTACAGAAACGTGAGAAACAACTCTTCATCAACTCCGCTTAGGGCCTCAGCCACTACCTCCACTGTAAGATTTCCAAGCCTTCCTGACACTCAACTGGGCAAGATCAAGTCAAGAACCAAGATCTAATTCTCACTAGGCCATCAGGCCAGCAAGAAACGACCAAATTTATAGTTAATAAAACCAGTTAATTGCACAGCATGAAGCACCCTCTCTCTATGCAAAAATTACATGGTTAGGAATTTTGAGCAACTCTCACAATCTGATTAGTTAAGTGCTTTATAATATTACTCTACAGTGCAACAGAGTTTGATTATTTATATCCCATTAGAGAAATGTTTGCTACATTTATTATAGAAATCTGCAAAATCATTTAGAAGAATTCAGGCAAACTTAATTTTTAAATAGTCTGAAAAGTCCTTTCACATCTTGTAGACTCCAATTAGACAGCATCTTGAATACCTGGATTCTTCCATTTAATGATTTCACTATTTCTGGGTTCTGTCAGCATACTCAAACAATAATTAATGACAAAGGCATGTGTGTGATATCTGTCAGACTATTGAGTGACAAAAAAGCACCAAACCCCAACAAATATATGGTAAAAAAATAACCTGGAATCACAGACTCTTAAGATGATTTCTCCCTTAAAGGTTTAAAGAAGAGATAGCCTCCATTTAGGCAAACTCTCCCATATTAATAACCATCACCACCATCACCACCACAATCTTTCTTGTCACTAACCTTCATGCTGAAATCTAAGTCCTTCTTTGTGTTCATTAGAGAGAGTAAAAGATAACATCTGAAGGCTAATTTTCATATTACACTACATTATAGGTTTTCCTAAGCCTAGACTCTGGCAGTTAGTGACGGACAGGGAGGCCTGGCGTGCTGCGGTTCATGGGGTTGCAAAGAGTCAGACACGACCGAGCGACTGAACTGAACTGAAGTGAACTGAAGCCTAAAGCTGGATGAATCACAAGCTGGAATCAAGACTGCCAGGAGAAATATCAACATCCTCAGACATGCAGATGATACCATTCTAATGGCAAAAAGTGAAGAAGAACTAAAGAGCTTCTTGATGGTGAAAGAGGAGAATGAAAAAGCTGTCTTAAAACTCAACATTCAGAAAACTAAGATCATGGCATCTGGTCTCATCACTTCATTGTAAACAGAAGGGGAAAAAGTAGAAAAAGCGACAGATTTTATTTTCTTGGGCTCCAAAATCACCACGGATGTGACTGCAGCCATGAAATTAAAACACCCTTGCTCCTTGGAAGGAAAGCAATGACAAATCTAGACAGCATATTAAAAAGCAGAGACATCACTTTGCCAACAAGGGTCCCTATAGTCAAAGCAATGGTTTTGCCAGTAGTCATGTACAGATGCAAGAGTTGAACCATCAAAAAGGCTGAATGCTGAAGAATTGATGCCTTTGAACTGTGTTGGTGGAGAAGACTCTGAATAGCTGGAGAGTTCCTTGGACAGCAAGGAGATCAAACCAATCAATCCTAAAGGAAATCAATCCTGAATATTCATTCAAAGGACTCATGCTGAAGCTGAAGCTGCAATACTGTGGCCCTGATGCAAAGAGCTGACTCATTGGAAAAGACCCTGATGCTGGGGAAAGATTGAAGGCAAAAGGGGAAGGGGGTGGCAGAGGATGAGATGGTTAGATAGCATCACCAACTCAATGGACATGAATTAGAGAAAAGTTTGGGAGACAGTGGAGGACAGAGGAGATGGCATGCTGCATGCAGTCCATGGGGTTGCAAAGAGTTGGATATGACTTAGTGACTAAACAAGTCAAAAACTCTAATTCTTATCAATTTTCTTGACATGTCTTATTTTTCAATTTTTAGGAGTTATTTTACCTAAATTTATGCAAAAATACCAATCATTCTAAAAACATACTCAAGTAACTGGTAGAGCCACCTGACTGAATGTATTCACTTTTCAGCCCAGTATTGAGGTACTGTGTAAACTTGGTTACTATGGCTCTCTTCAAAAACATCTTTATATTCCTCCGATCCAAAAGACAATTTTTTATGTTTTTAGGTTCAATCATATAAAGTTATAATTTAAGTATAATCATCTTCAGTTCAGTTAAGTCACTCAATTGTGTCTGACTCTTTGCGACTCCATGGACTGCAGCACGCCAGGCTTCCCTGTCTATCTCCAACTTCCAGAGCTTGCTCAAACTCATGTCAATCAGGTCGGTGATGCCATCCAATTATCTCATCCTTTGTCTTCCCCTTCTCCCACCTTCAATCTTTCCCAGCATCAGGGTCTTTTCTAATGAGTCAGCCCTTAGCATCAGGTGGCTAAAGTACTGGAGCTTCAGCTTCAGCATCAGTCCTTCCACCTTTAGGACTGACTGGCTTGATCTCCTTGCTGTCCAAGAGACTCTCAAGAGTCTTCTCCAACACCACAGTTCAAAAGCATCAATTCTTCAGCACTCAGTTTTCTTTATAGCCCAACTCTCACATCCATACATGACCACTGGAAAAACCATAGCTTTGACTAGACGGACCTTTGTTGGCAAAGTAACATCTCGGCTTTTTAATATGCTGTCTAGGTTGGTCATAGCCTTCCTTCCAAGAAGCAAGCATCTTTTAATTTAATGGTTGCAGTCACCATCTGCAGTGATTTTGGAGCCCAAGAAAATAAAGTCTCTCACTGTTTCCATTGTTTACCCATCTATTTGCCATGAAGTGATGGGACCAGATGCCATGATCTTCGTTTTTTGAACATTGAGTTTTAAGCCAGCTTTTTTACTGTCCTCTTTCACTTTCACCAGGAAGCTCTTTGGTTCCTCTTTGCTTTCTGCCATAAGGGTGGTGTCATCTCCACATCTGAGGTTATTGATATTTCTCCTGGCAATCTTGATTCCAGCTTATGCTTCATCCAGCCCAGCATTTTGCATGATGTACTCTGCATATAAGTTAAATAAGCAGGGTGACAATATATAGCCTTGACATACTCCTTTCCCAATTTGGTACCAGTCTGTTGAAGCCTCACTTGGAGAACTTTGAGCATTACTTTGCTAGCATCTGAGATGAGTGCAATTATGCAATAGTTTGAACATTCTTTGGCATTGCCTTCCTTTGGGATTGGAATGAAAACTGACCTTTTCCAGTCCTGTGGCCACTGCTGAGTTCTCCATATTTGCTGGCATATTGAGTGCAGCACTTTCACAGCATCATCTTTGAGGATTTGAAATAGTTCAGCTGGGATTCCATCACTTCCACTAGCTTTGTCTGTAATGATGCTTCCTAAAGCCCCCTTGACTTTGCATTCCAGGATGTCTGGCTCTAGGTCAGTGATCACACCATTGTGGTTATCTGGGTCATGAAGATCTTTTTTGTATAGTTCTTTTGTGTATTCTTGCCACCTCTTTTTAATATCTTCTGCTTCTGTTAGGTCCATACCGTTTCTGTCCTTTATTGTGCCCATCTTTGCATGAAATGTTCCCTTGGTATTTCTAATTTTCTTCAAGAGATCTCTAGTCTTTCCCATTCTATTGATTTCTTCTATTTCTTTGCACTGATCACTGAGGAAGGCTTTCTTATCTCTCCTTGCTATTCTTTGGAACTCTGCATTCAGATGGATATATGTTTTCCTTTTCTCCTTTGCCTTTTATGTCTCTTCTTTTCTCAGCTATTTGTAAGGCCTCCTCAGACAACCATTTTGCCTTTTTGCATTTCTTTTTCTTGGGGATAATTCTGATTACCACCTCCTGTACAATGTTACAAACCTCCATCCATAGTTCTTCAGGCCCTCTATCAGATGTAATCCCTAGAATCTATCTGGTCTTAGTAAAAGGAATATTTGTGATTTTCCTGAACTGGTTGGTTTTTAATCCCCATTGCTCAACAACCTATCATGTTACATTTCTCAAGTTGATTGCTAGAAAGCTTAGGCACAAATTTGTTGCCTATATCTAGAAAGAATAAAGAACCTCATGAGTGTGTTTTTATCATACTATTTTCATTTTTGTTTCCATTTTGGTTTTGTTTTTTTTTTATACCAGATTTTCCCTTTGCCCCATTTTCCTATTTTAATTTTTAAATCTCATAATTTGTATTTTTATTAGCTGCCTTAAATCATTTTGACAGTGAAGCCATACAATAAAATAGTATTTTGTATTGTATCTCAAACTGGACTATTCAAGATAAGAGTCCAGGGTCCATAGATGGTCCCTGGTGGCCCATCAGAAAACTCAAAGAAACACTGGTCTAATCGAAGGGTTATCTCTTGGTTACTTCTCTGTGCACAAAGATACTCTCTCCTTCACTTTTTCTCCTCCAGCAGCCTTCACTAGCATTCTGCTTTAGCAGTTCATGACCATCCCTTAGATCTTTCTATTACCCACCCATCTCAAACTCAGAAGGCCCTTTTTTACCTTAACCTTTTAGCCTTATTCACCTTAAGCCTGCTCTTCAGTTATCTTATCAAGGTCTCTAGTCCCTTAATTCCTTTCAGTTTTCCCTCTCTAATCAACTGGTTCTACTGAAAGAAAGTGAAAGTCGCTCAGTTGTGTCCGACTGTTTGTCCATGGACTGTATAGTCCATGGGATTCTCCAGGCCAGAATACTGGAGTGGGTAGCCTTTCCCTTCTCCAGGGGATCTTCCCAACCCAGGGATCGAACCCAGGTCTCCTACATTGTAGGTGGATTCTTTAAAGCTGAGCCACAAGAGAAGCCCCATTGTGGCTTCTTTCTATTGCAAGAAAGAGAGATCCAAAATAACAGTAGTTAAACAAGTAGTTCATATTGTCTCAAAATATGAGGGCTGCAGGAAGCCCAATATGGAAGCTCCACAATTATTAATACAGTCTGCCTCACCGTCCTTCGCACCAGTTTACATCCTCAAGGTAACTCCTGAGGTTCTAAGCCATTATATTCACACTTGAGGCGGCAGGAAAGAGGAAAGTGTATAAAGGCATTCTCTTAGGTCAGCTTTCTTTAAAGAGCACCCTCAGCAATCTTATCCAATGAGTTCTGTTTACATCTCCATTTATTGAACGCTAAAAGGCTGTAGCAGTAATTTCGAGTATCTCCAATTTCCTCCCTTCTTCATTTTCTGTTCACTCAACAAATATTTACTGAGTATTTATGTGCCAGGCACTATTTTTTCGGGGCTGAGGAGAGTGATGGACCAGATAGCAAAGCCATTGCCTTCACAGAGCTTACAATTTAGAGAGGAAGACAGACAATGATGATATTAAGTAATAAACAAGATAATCTTTATGAGTTACCTACAATAAACCTTGACTCTACTCATGGCCTTTAGCTGCTCTTGCCTTTTTCAGTCTCAGATCACTATGGATGCGCTACACCAGAGAAATGGGCATAACTGTCCTCAGTATTCCTTCCTTACACTTTCTGCTTTTCTGTCTCTAAGAAAAAGGTATCCTTCCTTCCCAGATCTTACAATGGCGCCTGTGCTCTTTTTTTTTTCCCCCACCTGTGCTTTTTATATCTCCCCTTTTCACTCAAGACGTATAATCCATCAATTATATCCTTTCTGGAACACTCTCTTTCTAGTTCTACCCTCTAGGCCTAAAAAATGCTTGAGTTTCACAACAAACAACTTTGCTTGACCCTCTTCTCAAACTACTTTTCTAAACATCAAAATGTCTTGAAATAATACTTTTCACTAAGTTCTGTTTCTTTGCTTTTTATTCATTTCTTAATCCCATTATATTTGGCTAGATTTTTATTCTATTGTTAAAGTTTCCCTAACTAATTCTGAATTCTGATCTTTTCTATTAAATACCCTTTATAGGTTATATTCTGACTTTTTCAGTTAAATATAACCTCCCCTGAACATTCTGATAAAGTCCCTTAGATCTATACCTGTGCTATTTTCTGGTATGAATGAAAACAAGAGACATGGGCATTCTAAGTTATATAAAAATAAAATAAACCCCTACTTTCAAGGCTCACACAATAGCAGGGGAAAAATAAAAGTGCATAATAACAAAATGCAACACAATGATAATAAGAAGTAGAAAGTGTCGTGGAGGACCCATATAGCGATTAGGTGAAGCTAGGGGTAATGGAAAGCTTCAATTAGACAATGGAAAATGAATTAGGCTTTAATTTATAGCTAGAGAAGGCTTGTCATTCCAAGCAAAGGGAATAACAAGAACTTTGGCAGAGACAGCATGGGGCAGCATGTTTGAGAGATAGTAGCTTGGAATGTGGAGTATACGTAGGAGAACACAGATAGGTAAAGGAATTACAAGCCTAGCTAAGAAGCAGTGAAGCCAAGATTCAAACCAGGTAGTCTGGTTGTAAAGCCTATGATTTCCACCATGACATAGTACAGCCTCTCTCACAAATGAATGTCAATTTTCAAAATCACATAGATGTACATGTTCTATACATGCACACAGATGTACATGCACACACATTTCTGTATGTTACCAAAGTATAAACAAACTCACCTGTGACTACACATATACGTAACAGAGTAAACACTTTAACATGTTTATTTTATGAGTATGGATAGAACTCTAGAATCAGAATCAAGAGACCTAATTTAGCCTTGGTTCTGACACTCAAAGGCTATGTGATTCGAGGCCTCAGCTCACCTACTGATAAATGTCAAAATTTAGAGGTAAAAAGGACCAAATGAATGATCTAAAGTCCCTTAAATTCTAACTTCCTGACTTAAATCGGACTAAACTGATATGGGGTGGGACCCAGGCACAGGTGTGCCTTAGAAGCTTCCCAGGTGAGCCTAATGTGCACTGGCCTAGACAGCGGTGCTGTGGCAGCTAAACTGTGGCTTCACTACTTAGGAGCTGGAAACGCTGGGGCTGAATTTCAACTTTATCATGTCTAAACTGTGTGGCCTTGCAAGTCCCTCAATATCACTGAGCTTGCTGTCACCTCTAAAATAAGAAAATCAGTGTCTACTTAAGCAGCTGTGAGGGCCAAATATACCTGGAAAGTACATGCTGGGCACCTGGTTTACCTCAATAAATCATTCCTAGAGTGAACAAAGATAAATTGTTTAGAAGATACACAGAACTGATCTCAGACACACAGAACACCAGCTAGAACTATGAACTTCTGGAAAACAGATCCAAAGATTGACAGCAACGGCACAGTGAAACTCACAAAGGAGACAAGAGGCCAAAACACAGGTCTGGGCAGAACAGCGACAAAAGACCAGGGAAAGTCTAGTGAATACAGCATTGGAAGAGAGTGAAGGTATCTATCATCCTACGAAGTCAGGTAACACCACAGCTGCCGGAAGACTCTGAATCCAAAGACCAAAATATACCAAAGGTGGCCACAAGTTGTTAAGCCTGGTTGTTCTAATCTCTAAACAAATCTTACAGTTTCCTACTATTTTAAAAATAAAGTGCCAAGCTGAAAGAAAGTGAACATTACTTCTCTTTTCCACACTCAGGGTAAGGAATCCAGCTTAACCATCATTAGCCTCACAATTACCACGTGTGCAGAAAGAATGAGAATTTGGTGGGGCTGTTCTTGTGTTTCTGTTTCCTGCCCATTCTCAGATCTCCGTGTCAGAGGTCACAGAGGAGCACACTGCACCATTATTCTTTTTCAGAACAGTTGCCTCTGGCCCTGGCTGTCCTTCATCATGATGAGGTTTCTGTTGTGTTAATGTAATCAAATGAGCCCAATATATGTATGCCACCCTCCATTCAAATATGGAAGGACTACTGGCTCAAAGTCAATCAGAAAAATATTTCTGAGTTATTTTTCTAGGAGTGAACATCAATCACAATGACCTATCATCTGTAAAGTAAGGACATTACCTCCCAGCTCTAAAGACTGTTGGGAGAATGGTGGCGTTGAGCCAAATACAGGCCTGGGCAGCACCAGAAAGGCAAGGACTAGGGTTTTAGGTTCTGGTTTTTCACTAACTCCCCTATGTGCCACTCAGCAAGTTACTTGGCCTTTCAAACACTAGGAATCTGTGGAATTGGGGATAATAAAAACTTTCAAAATTTTTATTTTGGAATAGTTTTTAGATTCAGAGAAAAGCTGTTTAGAGTATTCAGAGTCACAGAAAAAAATAGAGGCCCTGTAGAGCCCTAGTCCAGTTAATACCTTATATTACTGTAGTACATCACTATTAACCAAACTTATTTCACCTGTTGCTCCGTGACTGTCCTCTTTGTGGCCTAGGACCCTCTCCAGAGGGTTCACAGCACATTTAGCTGTCATACCTCCCTAATCTTCTCTATCTCATATCACAGGGTTTTAATACAAATCAAATAAATGTGAAAACACTTTGTAAAATGAAAAGGAATATTAGAATATGATTTACTATTGTTAGGCATTAAATGAGTCCAGGCATATAAAGCACCAAGAAAACTGGACTGTACTAAGTCCCAAATATGGGTTATTAGCATTATTATTATAAATTTTTATAACCATCCTACAAAATGATGAGTTCTACACATCTTTAACAGTTGCTCAGGGTTCACAAATCCTCAAAAACTACAGATTTTCCTCTGTAAGAAGACAGCTTTAAGAGATAGCCCTTGATCAAACCTTCAGAAACATCTTGCTGTAACCGAGTTAGCAAAAGCAGCTCAATCTAGCAGAGGAGAAAGGACAAGAGATGGGGTGAAGACAGAGGCACCAATGGAACCTCAGAAGCCACAGAGGTTTCACTTTGTCGTCAAACATCTATCTTAGTCCTGGAGCTACACAAAGAAGCCCTGAAATTCAAGAGGGACCATTCCATAAAAATCAGCAAAGGAACCAACATTTACATATTTCCTGTTAAACAATGTGTGCAGGGTTTTCAAGCATCATTAGGAAGTTAGAAAAGATGACCTGTGGTGAGGGGGAGACAGGAGAGTGAAGCTTTCTTTATCCCTCAGTGCTCTGAGCTTGCTAGCTTGCCTGGGAGAAAGCTCAATCAGAATCCATGCTACTCATATAGCTCATCCCTACAATATCAGGAAATAGTGAATACATTCCAAGTTGCTTTAGAAGAACAAAACAAAGGAGAAGCTCTGGAGCTGAATGTGTACTGAAAGCCACTAAACATCCTGCCTCTCATAGCCGAACATTTTACTAAGAAGTGTTCAGAAGTTTTTCATGTTTCTTCACATGTTTAGTAAATTTTTATTGTACACTGGTCAAGGATATAATTTAGTATAACAAAGGAAAGGTAAACAAATAAATACTATTTAAGTACAAAGTATAAAAGTTATTAAAAAGAATGAGGTAGCTTTATACATACTCACATGGCAATTTTATACAGTTAAAAATTCAACTTGTGATATATATAAAACAGCATGATCTAATTTTTAAACTTCTTTTTAAAAAGATAATTGTGGATTCACAGGCAGCTATAAAAAATAATATAGAGAGATCCCATACACTCTTACACAGTGTACCCTAATGGTAACATCTTGCATAACTACAGTACAATAACATAACCAGAAAACTGAGGTTGGGACAATCCACAAACCTTATTCAGATTTCACCAGTTTTATACACACTTGTATGCGTGCGTGTGTTTAGTTCTACACAACTTTATAATACATGTATTCAAGTGATCATCACCACAGTCAAGATAAAGGCAGATACAAATTTCCCTCATGCTACTCTTCTTTGGATGATCCATTTTTTCATGGAACGGAGAGAGTATTGCTGTTAGTCACTAAGTCATGTCCAACTCTTTGCAACTCCAATGGACTGCAGCTTGCCAGGCTCCCCTGTCCATGGGATTTCCGAGGCAAGAATACTGGAGTGGGTTGCCATTTCCTTCTCCAGGGGATCTTCCTGACCCAGGGATAGAATCCGTGTCTCCTGCACTGGGAGGCGGATTCTTTACCTCGGAGCCACCTGGGAAGTGGGAACAGTATTAGTACTGTTATAAATGCAGAGGGAAATAAAAATCAATCTGTTAAGTCATTCATAAGCTGAGAATTTTTATAAAATAGGATTGTAAGGAGGAGAAATTTTTTGCTTTTTTACTTTTTACACTGCTATAATATTTGATTTTTAAAAAATAAACATTTATCACCTTTTTAATATAAAAAGTAAAATATAGAAAATAAATATAACATGGAAATGTCTGGTTTTAAGTATAGCAGGGTCACAGTGAGCAAGTGGACAAAAGTATAAACATTAAAAAGAGGTATGATACTGGTGTATAAAATATAATATTTAGGGCTCTATTTTTCTATTATTAGTATTCTATATGCAATTGGGTTCTTCACTTAAGTAAGAACTAGTCACTTTAAAACTAGAAAGAGATTCCAAAAAGCAAGAAAAAACTTTAAAAAATTGACAGAAAACTAAAAAACTACAATAAATGACACTATATTACTTATAATTACAAATTAGGGGACAATTAAATGCTTAATAAATGCCATTTGGTAAGAGTTTTCTGAGTATAATTTTAATGATGTTTTAAAAAGTCACATTCTTATACAGTGTTATTTTATGCCTTTTATGACTAACCAAAGATGTACTGTTAGCGTGTGGTATAGACTCAGAAAAACTCAGAGAAGAATTCTGTGATGGTCACAGTCTTCCAAAGGTGAAGGTTCCAGGAGGATTGAGAATGTTCCAGTGAGTTCTCTAGCAGTGGTAATCAGAATTCAAACAGATGCTCAATGCCCATGTGTGGCAGGAATTTTGCAGAGGAGATCTAGGCATCTAAAATATTGTCAATTAAGGTCTTTTCCAAAGCTGAGATTCTATCTCAGGTAAAGAGTACTGGATCCAGAGCCAAAAACCCTAAGATTCAGCTCTGGTTTCTAAGGTATAGCTTGGGGAATCATACTGAACCCGTTTCATCATTTTGTATACGGAATGATACAATTAACAGTGCTGTGTAAATGGTAAAAGCACCGTCTGAATAATATTATTTATAATCATTTGAGGATAATGCAAGGGATCTAAGTTAAACCTTAACAGAAGTTATTTAAGCCAGCCGTGAAGCTGACTTCTGAATGGTAAGGATTACAGAACCCATTTTCCAGAGAGGTTGTGGAATTTTACATGACGATTACAATTCTCAGTCTCTGGGTCGGCATAGATACAGTCTTGATCATGAACAAGGAGTTGAATTGTGATTTATGTGGTACTACTTCTTAGTTGATAGAAATACTATGAAGAAGAAAACCAAAATGACCTTTTACTGCTAATGTTAAAGTATTACCACATGCCTATCATTTAAGCATGTTTAACCTTCTCTCTTGTAACAAGCATAGGGCAGGCAATTTAATATCATTCAAAAAAATAACAGAAGCAGTAGGAACTTGACAGTGTGCTCCTGACAAGAGCTCCAAACTGGCAAACCAAAGGCCTGGGCCCTACAACTCAATTTACTGCTATGCAACGTAACAGTTCTGAACTTCAAATTACTGATTTTTAAAATGGGGGTTTAGGACTGTTGGACTAAAATAGCTATTAAACTTTCAGTTTGAGTATTATAGTAGATTTCCCAGATAACAGACCTCTTCACAATTATGTGCAAACCTACCTATTAAGCAAAATACCTCCCACAGTATCAATCCTTCATCACCTTTCAAATCTCCTCTTATTATATTGATGAGACTATGTCTCATAATTTTATCCACCCATAATTAGGAGTTCACAACACACCACAGGTCATAGTCATGCACACTTTTGGATTTTAAATATCCTAAAATGACAAATCCTTATCAACCCATGTATCTTTTCAAATAAGCTATTTCTCTGAAATAAATGAGAATTGTTAAAGTACAAAGAAATTGCTATGTAATTGTTTAAATAGATTTTTATAGGTTGGTTCGTTGAAGGGTACTCTTATTTTCTTTTACTTAAATCTCACTGCCCAAGAGCCAACAGTCCTAGTGTTAGGATATTTTATGTGGATTACAATTTAGTCAGTACTTTAAACACTAGACAAAATAAAATTTCCTGCTGTTTCTGTTCCTGGATTCCCATTTCTTTCTTCGGACCCACAAATTTTCAACAGAATATAAGATACAATAGTAACATACTTATTCATTGAAACAAAGAAAAGAAAGGCAAAAGGAAACACACATATGCCTTTTTTACTGTTACTTAAGCTTACTAGCGACTTGACTTTCACTTTTCACTTTCATGCATTGGAGAAGGAAATGGCAACCCACTCCAGAGTTCTTGCCTGGAGAATCCCAGGGATGGAGCCTGGTGGGCTGCTGTCTATGGGGTCGCACAGAGTCAGACATGACTGAAGCGACTTAGCAGCAGCAGCAGCAGCAAGCTTACTAGACGATCTCCCTTATATATAAAATTACTCCTCCAGGGGGAAAAAAATCTTCAGAACTTGACATTTTAATTAAGATGGATGCTTCTGTCTTCTGGTGGCTTCATACCGATACCTACCTCCTCAAACAAGAGAACTCAGGATATCTGTAATTCTCTTCTCTACACACCTGCACCATCCTATATGCCTTGATAACAAAGTGACTAGCAAAATACAAAAGATTTAATACCACCATAATTGCTATTATTCTTTAGGCCAAGTGTTTTGGCAGATTCCTAGCCTAGATTCTGAGAGTACATGCGGGAAATCTGCATGTAAATTTTATGGTAAATGATTATATTTAAAATGTTAAAATCGAATGAAGAGCTTAATAAAATCTAACACTTGAACACAACCCAGCAACCAACCCAGGAAATCGTGTTTTCCCATGCAAAGTTCACAAACATAGCTATGGATCCATTTCAGGTGGAGAGAGAAAATGGGAAGACGAATCTTCTGAATATTTTCATAGCTACTGCTCCTGAAGAGTGGTGCTCCTTGCAAGAAAAGGATAGAACAAAGATCTTAATGTTGCAGGTCTGAGAGACAGCTACATCAAAACCAGGTATAGTGGTCCCAACCCGAGCAGCTGGCAAACTGCAGGATGGATGTGGGCACTCTTCTGCCTAATAAAATCTGAATCAAACACTTTGCATCTCATTCTCCATGTGAGCTTTTTATGCAAACTTCTAAAGTGCAAGGAATCCTGGGGTGGAAGAGCTATTCTGAGAGATTTCACATAGTTCATGTAATTAGGGAAACCACTTCCTTTGATTGTAAGTGTTCAAAACAGCTGAATTTCTCCTATCAAAGGCACTCTGTGATTTGGGTCACCTCTTTTACTTTCTCTTTCATGTCTCTCAGGATGAGAGGTGAAGCTGGAGAGCACATTATTTAGTGGAAAAAAAGATCGTGCTTTTTGTTTTAGGGATTGAACTTACACTATTCAAAAGACTGTCATTTAGACTCTCCCTCTCTTTCTCACCCTCTGTCTCTTTCCTTCCCTGTCCAGGCTCTTCGGTAGCTACAGAGAACACAAGAAAAATGTCAGGGCTGACGGGAAACTGTCCTATCATATGTAAAAGGATTCTAATGCTCATGTTTGGGTTTAAAAGATAATTAGATAGAACTGTAATCTGCAGGTTCTTGATCTTCACATTTATGAATTTTTGTTGTTATAACAGTTGAGAGACAGAGAAAGAGGATGCAGAAAAGGAGTCTCTTACTGCCTCCCCAAAAAGCACAAACCACCAGCAGCAAAGAGTGTAAAAGAAACTACCAATCTGTTCTTTCCCTATATTCCTGGAGTATCCTTTTCCACTAAAAGTAGAACACAAGCTATTCAACAAGGTAATTCATACTGCTTTTGCTATAGCTAACCTTAGCCCTGGATGCTCACGAGCTTTTCACTTATTCTAAAATACCTCCATCACTTTAATGCACAGTTAGGTTTGCCAGTGAATATACAAACTAAAAGAGGTAAAAAAAGAAAATTCACCATTCACCAACTACTTTAATGTCCATATTTCTACTGAATGTAAAAGCAAGATGAACAATACTGTCTATGCCACAATCTCTAAGATTTCAGTTAAATTTTAGTTAATTAAAATTCCAGATGGTTAATAAAACTAGTAATATTATCAGTCATATCAAGGAAAAAAGGTTTTGAATCATATGAATAGAATGTGACAAAATTCTCTATAGTGACAACAATCTCACTTGTATTCATTATATTTGATCTTTATAGTTCAAAGTAAATATGACTAGGAAGGAATTATCCCTATTTTATAGGTGAAGAAACTTTGTTCCAGTGATGTTAGCTGACTTGCCCGATCTCCCAATTAGTAAGAGAAAAGTAAGAACAGATCTAGAACTTTAAAGAGAGCAGGGCACGATCTTCAATCATTCAGGATCCTAAATTTTTCTTATCATGGCTTGAAAAAAATCACATTAACTTTTCTGGCAGATATATCACATACTAACTCATAATAAACCAAATCTAAAACATCCTTCCCTTAAGCTGTATTTTCCTCATCTTCTACCGACACTTAGCTTTCCAGAGTCTTATGTATAAAATGTTTCATTTCCATCTACTGGCTCAATGTGCTCATTGATTGAAATCTTTTCAGGTTCTTACTCTTACCAAGTCTTTTAATACAGCAACTACTTTTCCTATTATTACATTAACTGAATTAGATGCCACCTAAATTATTAAAGTAAGTGTTAAGAAGGACATGAGGAAATGTATTTAATTCTATAAGGATTAAGTGGGTTTTAGGTACTTGTAAAAGCATGTACAAATTCACCTAATTTGTACATGGAAACTTTATTTCAATATTTTTATTTCAGGGACTTCCCAGGTAGTCCAGGGCTAAGATTCCATGCTCCCAATGTTGGGTTCAATCCCTGGTCAGGGAACTAGATCCCACATGCTGAAACTAAGCCTGGCACAGCCAAATAAATACCTAAATAAATAAAATATTTAGAAATATATATTTCAGTACCAGATAAACTTTGCCTTCCAAGTCGTAATACATCTTCTTTGTTCCTATCATTATTATAGCTCTTAGCTTATTTTTGTAGCCAAAATGTAGTGAACACTTACTGTATGCCAAGCATTGTACTGAAAACCTCTAATTCCCTCTAAGGTACTCTGCAGTAGGTCATATTAGTATTCTCATCCCATTAATAGAAATGAGGAATCAGGGTACAAAGAGCTTGAAGAAAGAGGAAGCTAGTCAAGTGGCTGAGCAAGGGATCCCACACAGGTCTGACTACAGAGCCCACACTTTAAACCACTGCCTCTGTACCGAAGGCATTTATTTACAAGTTCATCTCCTCCCAGTTCACCTGTAAGATCCCCATGGGTTCTTCAATTTGCAGCACAGTTCTGGCATCTACTAAGCCCTTTATATATATGGTGACATGGCTTCTGAATTAAGTTGCAACACTAAGGATAGACAGGGTTCTACATCCTAAATAAAAGAAGGTTTTAAAAGGGCATCATAACTGTCTCCAAATATCTGGAGGCTGCAGTGTAGGCAATACTAAACGATTTATATGGCTCCAGCAGACAATACTAGAACCAATGGGCAGAGTCAAAAGGTAGCAAATTCTAACTAAAACCAATGAAGGCCTATAAAAGAGAGCCATGCAAAAGAAGAAAGGGTGTCTTTTATAAATTCCAATCACCATAGGTATTTAAAGTGTCCAGATAACCAGAGGATGAAGAAAATCATCTCGTAATGAGAATCTCTGATTAGGGGAGATCAAGGCTCCCTAAATGCCAGTGTCAGTCTACTGATGTGCTACATCAGGGGATAAATATTTGAACACACACACAGATGCCTAGATTCTAATCTGGAACTACTAATCAGAATCCTTGGAAGTAGGGTCAAGCCATATAAATATATATATATATATATATATATTTACTGGAGATGTATTAATACATGTTCTGTTGCTGCTGCATCTTCTGTTACCTGAATGTTATTGACTGCAGATGTTTTAATATTCACTTACATAACAAATTGCTGGCCACAGGCATTAGTTTTCACAAAAATCCCCCAGTCAATAATGCCCACCAGGTCATTCTGATGTGCAGCCAAAATTAAGAAAATTGGGCTTGTGAAATCTTTGTCAACTTTTAAATTTCTGTAATTTTATGAAGGTATGCTCTCAACTGTCTCTTAATTTTATGACATGATTAAGCATAGCACAGCTCAAGGGCTCCATAGAGGTGTAAACAGTCTTCTGTGAAAACAGAGGGACATTTTAACCCCCCTGGGAGGAGTGGAGGAGGGGAAGAAGAGCTTTTATGGAGGGGTATTTTAAGGACAACAGGCTTCTGACAGGCTGGGAGCAGGTAGAAATGCATTTCAGCTGGAGGCAGGAAAGCACATTGCCCATTTGGAGAACATCCTGTCCTCTCATGAAGCTGACACACAGCTTGCGTGAATGGAAAGCAGAAGACGTTAAAGAGCTTTATTGACAGTAAACTTTCTTAGGGCTAATGTCATTTTTTTTTTAATGTGTACTAAAAAAAAAACCCCTTATTTCTTGTATTATTTACTTTTTGTAAACTTACCTATTTATTTAGACAGACGGGCTTGTGAGGGCTGAGTTTCCCACCAGGGATGGAACCTGGGCCCCCTGCAGTGGAAGTGCAGAGTTCTTATCACTAGACCACCCATCAGGGAATTCTCTGCTGTCATATTAAGGAGTTAGCATTTACTCTATAAGTAAGCTGCTGCTGCTGCTGCTAAGTTGCTTCAGTCGTGTCCGACTCTGTGCGAACCCATAGATGGCAGCCCACCAGGCTCCCCCGTCCCTGGGATTCTCCAGGCAAGAACACTGGAGTGGGTTGCCATTTCCTTCTCCAATGCATGAAAGTGAAAAGTGAAAGTGAAGTCGCTCATGTCTGAGCGTCATGTCTGAGCGTCGTGTCTGACTCTTAGCGACCCCATGGACTGCAGCCCACCATTCTCCTCCATACATGGGATTTTCCATGCAAGAGGAACCATCAAAAGTGTCTGGAGCAGAAAGGACATGATCTGATCTGGAGGGGTGTTTGTTTGTTTGCTTTGGTATCCACATGGCCGATGTATCAGAAAGGGAAAACAGATATTGGAAGGCGAGAGAAGAATGATTTGTATTAAGGGAAGCAGAGATGGAATAAGGAAACTCCAAGAAGGCAATGGCACCCCACTCCAGTACTTTTGCCTGGAAAATCCCATGGACGGAGGAGTCTGGAAGGCTGCAGTCCATGGGGTTGCTGAGGGTCGGACATGACTGAGCGACTTCACTTTCACTTTTCACTTTCATGCATTGGAGAAGGAAATGGCAACCCACTCCAGTGTTCTTGCCTGGAGAATCCCAGGGACAGGGGAGCCTGGTGGGCTGCCGTCTATGGGGTCGCACAGAGTTGGACACGACTGAAGCGACTTAGCAGCAATTCCAAAAAAATCTTCCTGTTTTCAACAAAATGTACACGGTTGAGAATACACCTAGATGAACACTGGAGCCCTGTCTTTCTACTCCAGGGAACTTGTTTGGGAATCTGTTTGATTAGAGATGAGAATTCCACGGGGTACCTCCAGGAAATCTAAGAACTGGAATCAGTCCTGGTTGCAAACTGCTCTTAGATATCATATCACACTAGTTAGCTGCCATCCTTACTACTGCTTCTGTTGTATCTTATTAATTCTTAAAACTTGTTCCTTTTCCAAATCTTTGCTTTGTAATCAATCCAAAGATTACCTGAGGGTTCACAGTACTGAGTACATCCGAGCAAACCCTTGGAGAACTTACCTCCTACTAGCCTCCTGCCATTTCTGTAATTCTACTCTTGATTTTTTTGTTGTTTGTTTTATTCATCTTTGATTAAAATATTTTCTCTTATCTATATGCCACACAGGTTCCTAGCTGAAATGAAGAACTGTGCCCAGGCTTTTGGCTCACAAAACAACAGACAATATAAATTAACAGTCATTAATTGATACTCATTTTGAAAGACTGATGATTTTGAAAACAGCTATTTGTATATATAACAACAACTACTTTAATGGTTCCTATTTCTAAACAGTTTATTTTTTCACTTCACCTCAAAATGAAATCACTGAATTCCTAAGCAACTCTTTCCCCACCTCCATCACACTGGGTATCCATGGCAACATGTCCGGAAGAACTGGTACACTGTGACATTTCATTGTTTAATGGAGCACCTAATGTCAATTACCATACATGCAACTTTATATGTGTATGCATTATTCAATCTCCTTTAGACTATGTAAGACATATAAGATAGTCTCTGAATTCCCTGGAGAAAATGCATTATCCCCTCTAGTGGGTAAAAGCCAAGCTAGAAAAACAAAATGAGTGTATGCACAAAGAATATTTAAGACCTCGGGGCTGCTGCTGGTTCTGCTGTTTCCAGCAACTTAGGATACACAGCCAATGGTTTGATTGAGGCAGACAAAAACTCTGCACAAAGGCCACTACATGTAAATAACTATCATCCCTAAGAAATTGCTTTTTGTTTTTGAAGGTGCTCACAGACAAGTCAAATTCTGTCTCTGACAGTATCTTCGTTATTTTAGTCACAGCCACATGTTTCAGCAGAGTTTTGATAGGTTCCAAAATCTTGTCAAACTCTGAATCCTAGGGCACTTAAGCTTCTGTTTAACGCTGATATGATGATCCTCCAGTAGCAGTAACAATCACCAGCCTGACTTTCCTTCTCTCTTATTGATGATTTCATTATATCTCCTAAATAGCGGCAGTGAAAAGAAACGCAAAGCCCATTCCACAAGGGCACTTGCCTAGCAAGGCGCCTGGTACCTTGCTGAACCACTGAACTTGGTAACTCAGTTAACTAGCATGCTCTGGATGAAGTCCAGCACATGCTTGTGTCACATTTAAATCTGCTCTTTAGGCAACGTGCATTTAAGTTTTAGAACTAGAAAGATTCTAATCCTTCTATTTTTTTTAACCTCCTCTTTTACAGAGGAGGGAATCAGAAAGGTGAGGGGCTCATTTCAGAGTCAAGGATAAAAATGTGAATTCCACTCTCTCCTTGACAGCATAAAAATACTGATATAGTCTTATAACCGCCTCCTCCCCTCTTTTGGTAATAGTGATGGAAATTCAGCGGATATCAACCTCCTTAAGCAAATATATATTGTCTACAAGCTGCTTTATTTTTCCATGTCAGTAATTATGGATCAAGATCATTGCTTTCCAAAGCAGTTTAATTTTCTTGAATGGGAATACCAGAATTCGTTTACCCGGTTCTCTATTGTTGAACATTCAAGTTGTTTCTAATTTTTCATGATTATAAAAAAAAAAAATCACTGTATACTCATCAGATGCACTTCTTTTATCTTCTTTTTTAATTATTTTATATGTTCCTTTGGCAGCACCAGGTCACAGTTGCAGTACTTGGCATATTGAATCTTCACAGCAGCATGAGAACTCTTAGTTGCAGCATCTGGGATCTAGTTCCCTGACCAGGGATCGAACCAGGACCCCCTGCATTGGGAACATGGAGTCTTAGCCACTGGACCACAGGGAAGTCCTCAGATACACTTCTTTGCCCATAAACTCCGCTTATATTCTTAGTTGGGAAATGCCTGGGTCAAAAAGTATGCCTGTTTTGATACAGAATACACAGATGCACTTTAGAAGTACGTCAGCTTCAGCTCCCTCCAATAATTTAAGCGAGTATCCATTTACCCAGCCTTCACAGTAGTGAAAATTTGCATACATTTTTATCAGTATCCACAATAGCCTGTTTTTGGTGAAATGCCTCTTGGTGTCCTTTTTGTGTCTGTGTTTGGTCCTGCTTTAGTTCTTTACCATGTTAGGTAAGTGGGTTCCAATTCTAATATCTCAATATGTAAAATTTTGAAAAGGCAGTTTCAACTTAATTTTAATAAATCAAATATAGATAAATCATGCAGTTAAGTTTCTCTTCTAAATACTCCCAGATCCAAAGCATTTGTGAGAGCGTAAGTGTTAACAGTTTGAACACAAAACTAAGTCAGAGCCCTGGGCTGATCTCAGCAGACTATCTGGTCTTAACAAGTTATTTGATTCTCTTAGTTTCCTCATATGCAAAACTGATAACCTTGTATTTCATGGTTTCTAAGACGCATGTTTATTTCTTCAATATCACTGCAATCGAGGTTGTATCACAACTGGTGTCATTTTAGGATTTTCATCAGTAGCCATTTCTTTCTTTCGTCGTTGTTGTTGTTTAGTCTGATTCTTTTGCGATCCCATGGGCTGTAGCCTCCTAGGCTCCTCTGTCTGTTGGATTTTCCAGGCAAGAATACTGGAGTGGGTTGCCATTTCCTTCTCCAGGGGATCTTCCCTCCCAACCCAGGGATCGAGTGGTGCATAAAACAATGACTTCTTTTAAACTGAAGGCATCTTAGATTTGATGAGATATGGTAGTACCTACCTTACAGAGTTGTGGTGAGAATGAAATGAGCTTACCCTCCCTTGCAAACACTGTAGGAATGTTACTAATTATTGATAGTGTTACATATTTCTATAACCTTGTTTGCAATGTTTAAGACTTATAAAATTGAGTTGAAGAATGTTTATAGTTCCCTGAAGCATATTTTATTACAAAACAGTTGAAAATCTTTCATTTTAAAATTATCACAGATAAAACAGGCTCTTGTTTAATGGAATTTAAAGGAAATTCTATTTGAGCAGGAAATGATCTATCATTTTGCACTTTCAGGAAAGAATCAGCTCACTAACATCCTAAAGTCATGATCTTAAAGTCTCCAAATAGCTGTAGGAGAAATAACTGCAAAGAATAGCACAGAAACTTTTAATTAAAGTCAATGTAGCCATAATGTTTTCCATCTGCTACTCTGTCAAAAGATCCTTAGCAGATGCATAAACCCAAACCAAGCTGCTTCTTGGGAGTTGCAGTTAGAAAGCTACTATGAGAAACACTGGTGAGGCCATCAAGGAGGCATGTGAGACAAATCCAGTGTTAGAGAAAAAAAATAAAACTTCTCTTTCTCTTGTTATTTCAATAGCTTTCATAAATTTTTTGCCTCTAAATTAATTCATTGTATTTCTCTTGCTAGAGTCAAAAAGAAATTTATAACTAGGTGTGAGAGGTTTCCAACTAGGTATGCTTTAGTTAAAAGAGGTATAGTTGAAAGAATGTGTATGGTGGGAGCCAGGAAGGTCTGGATTCAAATTCTAGTTCTACCCCTTACTATGTGTCTTTGGGCATATAAATCCACTTCTCTCTATTGCTTCGCCTGTGTATTGGTAGTAACTCCTAATTCATAGGGCTGTTACTTATGCACACAGAGTGCATATATAAGGGAAGAGTTCAATAAGGGATTGCACATGTTATGTTTAGTTGATCTGTGTAAATTATGGGGCTTCTGACTTCATCTCTTAATGACTTTGCCCTAATCTCAGATAAATTTTACTAACATTATATTCCAAACTAACATATACATTTCTGTGTTCCTGTCTTCATGAAATTAAAAGACGCTTACTCCTTGGAAGGAAAGTTATGACCAACCTAGATAGCATATTCAAAAGCAGAGACATTACTTTGTCAACAAAGGTTCATCTAGTCAAGGCTATGGTTTTTCCTGTGGTCATGTATGGATGTGAGAGTTGAACTATGAAGAAGGCTGAGCGCCGAAGAATTGATGCTTTTGAACTGTGGTGTTGGAGAAGACTCTTGAGAGTCCCTTGGACTGCAAGGAGATCCAACTAGTCCATTCTGAAGGCGATCAGTCCTGGGATTTCTTTGGAAGGAATGATGCTAAAGCTGAAACTCCAGTACTTTGGCCACCTCATGCGAAGAGTTGACTCATTGGAAAAGACTCTGATGCTGGGAGGGATTGGGGGCAGGAGGAGGAGGGGACGACAGAGGATGAGATGGCTGGATGGCATCACTGACTCGATGGACGTGAGTCTGAGTGAACTCCGGGAGTTGGTGATGGACAGGGAGGCCTGGCGTGCTGTGATTCATGGGGTCGCAAAGAGTCGGACACGACTGAGCGAATGATCTGATCTGATCTGATCTGATCCCTGTGTCCATACTCATCTCATTTAGAAATTAGGCAATTGTTTCTTAAAGCTTTCCCAAGAAAGAAGGTTTGGTTTGTTTACTAAAGATGAAGTACATCTTTCTTCCTTACTAGTCTCTAAAATATAAACATGCTCTTTTTTTTTTTTGGCAGAGATTCTTGATTTGAAAGATGCTGCTAATTCTTTTTTACAGGTGATATTTTTAACAGGATCCTCAGAAAAGCAAAAATTCTGTTTCTAAATAAATCAGTTATCAAAGTATCTTTCCAGCATTGTGAAGAGCAGAGCAAGTCTAAAGAAAAGGAGTGAGAGTAGAAAGTCATTATTAGACTTGTTTAAATAGGAACAAATTGTTTAAATGAGGCAGAAACTGAAATGAGGGAAAGGGAATCCAACTTTGGCAGAGTTTACCATCAATCTAGATCCATCCATCCATCTTTTCTTTCTTTCTTAGGCTGGCTGAGGTAATTAGAAGGATATGACCACTGGGTGGTCCTCTGCAGTGGAAATCTGCGCTCTTGTTTCTTGTTTCATTCATTTTGTGATCAAAATACTGATGTTTACTGAGTGGTCTGACTGTTAATCCCTACTTCCTGTTGCATGTCCCAAGAAAACCACAAAACCAGCCCAAGTAGGATTGCGGTTTGATGAGAAAACAAACGTCCATTCCAAAACCACAGGGCTGTCACATAAGCGAACAAAACTTGCAGGCTCTATTTCATTTTCTAAAATCCAGAAAACACAAACCTCCTGCCTGTTGCAGTGGCCACCACAGAACTGAACATGTGGGTGCTGCCTATCTGAATAGTTATCATATTTTTCTAAGCAAACCTTACTGCCCAAAATAGTCTGTGAGTTTCTGCAGTTGGAGCATTTCTCACTCTCCTTCCTTCTGGACTGACAATGAGAACAGGAAATGAATACTCTCTTTGTAAAGAAGCTTGCTTTGTTACTTTGGACACCACCCTCTCCTCCATATCACTACTGGAATAATACAACATCATCTCTTTTTTGCCCATGATGATCATTCTTTCCCTTGCCCCAACTATAAAGTATGAAACCCTGAATTTGATACCCTAATTTATATAAACCCTATGTAAGTGCCACAGGCAAGAGCATCACACAAAACACTTTTGAAGAATATATATTTAGAGACAATGCCTCATTCTTTGGATTAAACATATTAAAGTTCCATAAGGAAATGTAATTATATTGTTTCCCAAGCACTTATTTTAATTATTCTTCAATGTATAATTTTCTGTTCATTTATAACATACAGATGACTGCAAAACAGAGGCAAGCATACATCCCTCAATCTAGAAAATTAAAAGGAAATAAAGAAAAGAAAGCTTTCTGAGAAAACTCCTCTCTGGAATGAAATGCATCTTCTCTCCCACTCCCCAGTGGACTGACATTTTTATTGTTAGGCAAGAAGGAGAAGGCAATGGCACCCCATTCCAATACTCTTGCCTGGAAAATCCCATGGATGGAGGAGCCTGGTAGGCTGCAGTCCATGGGGTCGCTAAGAGTCAGACACCACTGAGCGACTTCGCTTTCACTTTCCACTTTCAGGCATTGGAGAAGGAAATGGCAACCCATTCCAGTGTTCTTGCCTGGAGAATCCTAGGGACGGTGGAGCCTGGTGGACTGCCATCTATGGGGTCGCACAGAGTCGGACACGACTGAAGTGACTTAGCATAGCAAGAAATACTAGTATGTAAGATAAAGCTCTGTTTCCAAAGACCATATCTGAAATTTAACTTTGTTCTCTATTTTCAAACAATAAGGTAAAGGCTTCTAAGCAGAAAAAAGCAAGTAAGTGAGGCTGCGTGTGTAAGTCAGTTCAGTCGTGCCCGACTCTGTGACCCCATGGACTGTAGCCCGTCAGGTTCCTCTGTCCGTGGGGATTCTCCAGCCAAGAATACTGGAGTGGGTTGCCATGCCCTCCTCTAGGGGATCTTCCTGACCCAGGGATTGAACCCGTGTCTCTTGTCTCCTGCATTGGCAGGCAAGTTCTTTACCACCGCACCACCGGGGAAGCCATGTAAGTGAGGTTGCTATAAAGATAATCTGAGATTCTTGTATTGCTGTGATGAGAGCTCTCATCAAGCTAAAAAGCCACAAAACAATATATGTTCTTTAGTTGTGGTCTCAGGACTCATGGATGGAAAGCTGACTTACACGGGCAATAAATTATTGCACTGAGAACATTCTTTCTGTTGTTTAGTCACTAAGTTGTGTGAGACTCTTGCGACCCCATGAACTGCAGCATGCCAGGCTTCCCTGTCCTTCACTCTCTCTCTGAGTTTGCTCAAACTCATGTCCATTGAATCAGTAATGCCATCAAACCATCTCATCCTCTGTCACTCCCTTCTCCTCCTGCCCTCAGTCTTTCAGAGCATCAGGGTCTTTGCCAAAGAGTCAGTTAGGAGGTAATAAATGAGAGATTCTGGGGCTTCCCAGATGGTGCTAGTGGTAAAGAACCCGCATGCCAATGCGGGAGATGCAAGTTCAATCCCTGGGTGGGGAAGATCTCCTGCAGGAAGGAACGGCAGCCCACTCCAGTATTCTTGCCTAGAGCATCCCATGGACAGAGAAGCCTGGAGCGCTACAGTCCATATGGTCGCAAAGTTGGACACGACTGCAGTGACTCAGCACGCATGCATATGATTTTGCAGGGGATATAATTAAATGTGGATTAAAAGGCACATCTTCCACAAAACATGTCAACTAATGACTAGGCAGTTGATGTTCAGTATAGGAAGAAAAAAATGGTATATTCATTTCTTCTCATTATCACCTAGTACTTTACTTATTTTTTAAAATATTTATTTGGGTACACTGGGTCTTAGTTGTAGCATGCGAGCTCTTAGTTGTGGCATGTGGGATCTAGTTCCCTAACCGGGGATCAAATCTGGACCCTCTGCACTGGGAGAGAGTCTTAGCCACTGGAGCACCAAGGAAGTCCCGCCTCAGTACTTTAAAAATAGGTGCCAGTTACCAGTTAATTACCTCTCAAGTTCTGCACCCACACTTTGCTCTCCTTTGTAATATTAATACTTGAGCTGGCTCCTATAACCACTTCTTAGTTAGTGGGTGTGGCTTCAGGCTTTGTGAATGGAGACACTGGAGGGTCACCACAGGCATAGCAGAGGAAGGGGTGTCTCTCCCTTGCTCCTTGGTGTCTCCCTCTTCCAGCATGACTCCAGGGCGCTTACCCTTCAGCAGGTCTCTCTGGCGCCCCAGGAGCTGGCTTGTAACAAGTTCTGGATTCCACACCCTAATGGGCAGCTTTCTACCTGCCAGTTCTGGCCCACTGGTACCCAAGTAGGTGGCTTTATGTTCCCCAGCTCTTGCCCACATGTAACCCACAGCAGGGATGTGTGTGGAACCACTCCAACCTAGGGCACTACATGCAACATTACCAGCACCCTCAAAAGTGGCTTCTTGTGAACCAACCCTGGGCTGAAATGGCACCGAACTCTACTACCCATTCACAGCTACAGCCTCTACAACGGGTCTCAACTACAGTGTGGGCAATGGGCCCACTTCCAGGTTTGTTCCTTCCTTGAGTATGCTCCCTCAGCTCCAGGGCTAGTGGCCGCTCCCTGCATTTCTGTACTCCTGAGTCTCTTTTACTTAGTTTGGAGGTTAACCACCTAATAAGATTTTAGGGTTAGTTTGGTCGTGAACTACAGTACAGTGGTAAATTCCCCCGTAAGGGGAAAGAGGATATTATAACCCATGGCAATAAAGAGGCAGCAACATGAATCATTTTGTCGTCTGTGGTTAATTGAGGTGAAGCCCCAACTGAGACAAGGCCTGGAAGCTAAAGCGGCTGCTGTCCTTGACCATCATGGCAGAGATGATGAATATAAGGACAGAAGGGCAGGATGGGTTCTTCTCAGTGCAGTGAGGTAGTTACCGAGAGAAAATGATGAGTCAGGTCCTTTAAACCCCAGTCCAAGCTCTAAGAACAAAAGAGCTTCAACAGCAGCTCTAAAAGGATTCTTTCTTTTCCCCCGCAGTAGCCACAGGACTTCTTCAGAAATTAAAACCTAAGTTTACTGTATGTGTTGTTGAATTGCAACATCAGTTGATTTCATAACCTCACCAAGTTCCCCTTTGCAGTTAGTGCACTGACTGGGAAAGAATGGGACCTGAAGCTTGGAAAGGGGTATTGGATTCGATCTAAGATGGCTCAAACCCCAAAGTCTCTCGGAGGCTCCCTTGCCTATGGAAGTATCTTGCCCTCCTATGTCTTAAGAGACACGCCTTCTTTTGCTGGAAAACTTCTCCTGGACAGCCTCATCTACATACATGCCTTGCAAAGGGGATGTTCATTGTTCTCAAGATTGGCCATAACCACTCACTGTCCCCAAATTCAAAAAGCTTCAGGGGGTCAGGTACATGGTATAATCCTGAAGTAAATATATGTTATAGGCCAAAAAGATTAAAAAGAAAAATACAAGATTTTGCTCACATTGGAAAAAAACTCAGGCAATATGTGTAGGAATAAATATCAAAGGTGTTAACCAAGGAGGGTGGCGATATATAGATCAGGCTGATTACAGAGATACGGATGCACTTACCAGGGATTCCAGATTTAATGTGTTAGCCCATGAAGCCGGAAGTGTCTCTAATAGTTTATCTGATTGGCTGACTAAAACATGAATGGCAGCCTACATGTAATGAATGAGGTTGAGATGCTAGAAGTTCCCTGGTATGATGTGGAGGAAGGAACGAAAGGCTCAGAAGAAAAGAATATTGGAGTGGAGTTATGATGGGCAAAGTCTAAATATAGCCACCCAACTACATCTTCTGAGAAGGACCAGAGACACTCCCTTCACTAATACATGGCCAAAGGCATTAGAGAGAATAGCACTGTATCTCTGAAAAGCTCTGTGGCTCTTTTCCTTTATAGACCAGGTATTACCAAAGAGGATGCCACCACTGGGACAGGCTTTCTGATTTCCCTGGGGATGAAGAAATACAGGAGTAGCAGAGGCCAAGCAGCAGCATTTTTTTTTTTTTAAGGTAAGAATTATTCTGACTACGGAGGGCCTTGTCCACCTGGGAATTATTTATGTATTTATTAAAAAAAAAACATTCTGTTTATTTGTGCCATGTCTTGGTTGCAGCATGTGGGATCTTCGATGCAGTGTGCGGGCTTCTCTCTAGCTGTGGCATGCGGGCTCTAGAGAGAACAGGCTCAGTAGCCCTGCTGCATGTATACTCTTAGTTCCCTGACTCGGGGGTCAAATCCATATCCCCTGTATTAGAAGGCAGATTCTTAACCACTGGACCACCAGAAGAGTCCCTGAGCAGCAGCACCTAATGCCAAAGACAAGACATTGGTGCATTTACCATAAAAGACAGCAGAGATGTACTGATAACCAAAATGCTAAGGGATATTGGGTGTCCTTAGGAATGAAATCAGTGTGGAATCTATTAGAATATGACATCATCTCTTAAACAGAAAAATCTCTAATTCTGGCAGCCACTAAGTCACTAGCAGGGAGTCAAACATCACACTCATTTTCTAGATCCAGGCCAGTTTACAGACCAAAGTCCTTTGATTGGAGGGAAGGCCAGGTATCTTTGAGAAAGGGCCCTGCTGTATTGTCACAGGCATAGAAAATCCTCCTCTGAGCATTCGCCAAAGGACCTGCTGTTAATTACTGGATGGATAGGGTATCGGGGAGAAGGAAATGCCCAGTAGTTTCAGGAGTTACGAAACACTAGCTCTGAATCGATACTAAGTTCCCTGTAACAGACTCATGAGAAAGAAAATGTGTGTGTACATGGGTGCATGCTCATTCAGTTGTGTCCAACTCTTTGCAACCCCATGGACCATTAGCCTGCCAGGCTCCTCTGTCCACGAAAGTTTCCAAGAGAAAGAAAATACATGAACTCAATTTATAAATGGTTCTGTGTGATGTTAGTACCAACTAAAAGTAGACATCTGCAGCCCCAAGCAGGGATCACACCCAAGGAACAGCCTTTTAAGAAAAAAAATTATTTATTGGTTGCTCTGGGTCTTCGTTGCAGCATGAGGGGTTCTCTTGTTGCAGAGCACAGGCTCCAGAGAGAGTGGACTCCGTAGCTGTGGCACGTGGGCTTGGCTGCCCTGTGGTATATAGGATCTTAGTTCCCTGACCAAGGATTGAACCCACGTCCCTGGCATTGGAAGGTAGATTCTCAACCACTGAACTACCAAGGAAGCCCCAGAAACAGCTTTTAGGGAAAATCCTCCCAGTGGGCAGAACCTGGGTAGTACATCTAGTGACCTACTTTGTCTGGAATGAGAGATGGCCTGAGGTAGTATGCATTTATACTAACTCATGGGTTATTACAATTTGTCTGAATGATCAAGGACTTGAAAGTAACAGGATTAGAAGACAGATGACAAAGAATCTGGGGGAAGAGGTATGTAGATAAACATCTAAGATCAGGCACAGACTGTGTCCCATATGAATGCTCACCAAAGAGCATCCACCACAGATGAGGTGCTCAATAATCAGATGAACAGATTATATATTCTGTAGACATCATTCAGCCTCTTTCCCTGCCACTGCAATGCTAGCTCGATGGGTCCATGAACCAAGTGACGATGGTGGTGGGCATGGAGACTTAGCAACACGGACTTCTGCTTATCAAGGCGGAGCAGTCTGTTGCTGCTGCAAGGAACAGTAATGACTATAATGTTTCTGCCAGCATCTCCATCAGCTGCCTCACGGCATGCCTTATTCACCACTATTTCATTCCCTTTACTACACCTCACCATTTCACAGCAAAGGAAGTGCAGCAATGGGCTCATCCCCATGGAATTAACTAGTCTCACCACATACCCTTTCTCTCAGAAGCAGAGGTTCCAACCAGAAGGTGGAATGACTTACTGAAGTCTCAGCAGTGTCACCAGTTGACAGACAATATCCTAAAAGCATTTCTGACTTAGAGGATGAAATATATGTTTTAAATCAGAGACCACTGTCTCCCGTATAACAGAATACACGGATCTGGAATAGAGAAGTCGGAGCGACTCCTGTCACTATTATACCTAATAATCCCCTCAGAGGATTTTTTTTACATGTTTTTATTTATTTATTTATTTTTCTCCATGCCCAGCAGCATGTGGCATCTTAGTTCCCTGACCAGGGAGCAACGGGCACCTCCTACATTGTAAGTGCAGAGTCTTAACCACTGGACCTACCAGGGAAGTCCCCACTCCAAAATTTCAGCTCCACTGGTTTGGAAGTCTTAGTCCCAGAAGGATGAAATTTTCCCACTAGGGGACACATAGTAAATATTCTACTAAATTGGCTATTTGCCACTTGGCTATTTGAGGGTTTTTTAATGCCACTGAATCAACAAGTATACAAAGAGGTTCCTCTGCTGATGGGAGTAATTGATCCCAATTACCAAAAAAAGATTTAGGTTGTTGCTAAACAGGAGGAGCAAAGAACTCTGTCTGAAACTCAGGGGTTTCTTCCATGCTCAACAAAAGTTAACGAAATACCATGACAACCAATAACAGGCAGGACTACTGACGACTCAGAACCTTCAGAAATGAAGGTTCAGGTCACCCCACCAAGCAAAGACCTCTGACCAGCTGAGGTTTTGGCTGAGGGAAAAAGGAAATATGGAATGAGCAGTGGAAGGAAGACAGAAATCATGACTAGTTGCAGAAATGAGGATTGTAAATGAGGATAGGAGTTTTGTGTATTTTTCCCTTTGTTTGATATCTGTATATTTATATCTGTATAATATATATACACTTACTTGTATATATTAACCATTTCTTTTTATCTCTTTTTCTTCTCTTTATTTTTCCCTAGCTTTATGGAGGTGTGATTGACAAATAAAAATTGCACATATTTAAGGTGTACAAGCTGAGTGCCGAAGAATTGATGCTTTTGAACTGTGGTGTTGGAGAAGACTCTTGAGAGTCCCTTGGACTGCAAGGAGATCCAACCAGTCCATCCTAAAGGAGATCAGTCCTGGGTGTTCTTTGGAAGGAATGATGCTGAAGCTGAAACTCCAGTACTTTGGCCACCTCATGTGAAGAGTTGACTCATTGGAAAAGACTCTGATGCTGGGAGGGATTGGGGGCAGGAGGAGAAGGGGACGACAGAGGATGAGATGGCTGGATGGCATCGCTGACTTGATGGACAAGAGTTTGGGTGAACTCCAGGAGTTGGTGATGTACAGGGAGGCCTGGCGTGCTGTGATTCATTGGGTCGCAAAGAGTTGGACACAACTGAGTGACTTAACTGAACATGTTTTGATTTATGTATACATTATAAAATGATTACCACAATCATGCTAATTAATACATTAAACAAATCATGTAGTTACCTTTTTGTGTTGTTTGATGAGAACACTTGAGATCTACTCTCTTAGCAAATTCTACACTATTATTAATGTCACCATGCGTTACTTTAGGTCTCCAGGACTTAATTCATCTTGACTAAAGGTTGTACCTTACACACAACTTCTTTATTGACTCATCCATCAATGGACACTTGGGTTGTTTCTATATCTTAGCTACTATAAACAATGCTGCAATGAACATGTGAGTGCATATATCAAGACAGTGATTTTATTTCTTTTGGATATATATCCAGAGGTGGATTGCTGGATCATATGGTAGTTCCAGTTTTAATTTTTTGAGGATCCCTCCCCCATAACTGTTTTCCATAGAGGCTGCACTCATTTGCCTTCTCACCAACAGTGTACAAGGGTTCTCTTTTCTCCATATCCTTGTAAGCACTTGTTATCTTTTGACTTTTTGATTTCAGCCACCCTAACAGGGGTGAGATGATATCTCATTGTGGTTTTGATTTGCATTTCCCTGAGGATTAGTGATGGTGAGCATCTTTTAATATACCTGCTGGGTATTTTTATGTCTTCTTGGAAATAATGTCTACTTCCCCCATGTTTTACATACAAGTTGTTAGGGGTTAAGCTTATGATTTTGTCTTTTGGTAAAAGAGTATTCGGAGAGATTACAATGGAATGTGAGGAGAAATTAATAGTCAGCAATGGATGACTTTTGGGACGATATGTCTCCTTATTTTGGGGAAAGGGAGAAAACGTCTTCATTTGTAAAAAGGACACATGTTCTTTAATGGTAAAAGCATAACTGTTTCATTATTATGAAAAAAGTGAAAGTTGCTCAGTCGTGTCCAACTCTTTGCAACCCCATGGACTATACAGTCCATGGAATTCTCCAGGCCAGAATACTGGAGTAGGTAGCTATTTCCTTCTCCAGGGGATCTTCCCAACCCAGGGATCGAACCCAGGTCTCCCATTGCAGGTGGATTCTTTACCAGCTGAGCCACAAGGGAAGCCCAAGAATCCTGAAGTGGGTAGCCTGTTGCTTCTCCAGCGGATCTTCCCCACCCCGGGATAGAACCGGGGTCTCCTGCATTGCAGGTGGATTCTTTACCAACTGAATTATATAGGGAGGTTGTACATAAAAGCTGAGTAGCCAAAGGGGCAAACTGTGCCAGTTACTGATCAGGTGCCTCTCAGAACCACATTTGTTGCTTTGTCCTGCCTAGGATGCTGGAGACAGACCCTGTAAACATTTCTATCTTGCCAGCTGGCAGAGTGCTAGGCGGTCAGTCACGGGCACTAGAGGGTCACTGTAAGACACGGTAGAGGAGAGGACGCCCCTTCCTCTGCACTGTGTGATTCCCGCCCCAGTGGCTGCAGTTACCAGCAGTGTATGGGACACCCGATGTCACTCACCCTCAAGTGCACTACTGGCACCTCAGTGGCTCAGCTTCAACCTGCCAGCTCCCCAGCAGGTGACTTCTTACATGCTAGCCATGGGACTCCTGAGAACCTCACTGGAACCCCAGCAAAGGGCTTCCTGGGAACCAGCTCCAGACTGTGACACCCTAGCAAACCCCTCCACCAGCCAGGTGCAGCTACGTGCTCTCCACTGAGTCTAAATTTGTCTCCCAAGTCTGTTCCTTCCTTTGGTGTTCTCCTTAGGTTCAGAGGGGATAGCTGCTCCCTACCTTTGCCACTCCCATATTCTTTAGAGACTTTTACTAGTTAATAGTATTGACCATGCTGGTTAGTAATTTTAATGTTGAGTCTTCACTGTTCAAATTACTGGTGTGGTTTTTGTTTCCTGATTGGACCCTGACTGATAATCTACTGTTTTGTACTAAGGCATCTCTTATATCATGGTATTACTCATTGGGCAGGACTTACTAACCTTACCAATGGAATGCTTTTCAAACTTAATTACCATTATTTCGATAATATTTTAAGTAAATAACAGGAAGCAATTGCGATTTCTTGAATTAAAGAAGAAGAGTTTGAAATCGAGCCCTATATACACGACGATGTAGATGTAAAAAATGATGCTGAACGGACACGACGACTACCAACTTCTAAGTCAAGCCCTGCCATTAAGGACTTCCTCCCCTTTAAAGAGTCTGGTCTCTGTCAAACCCAATCTTCACTCCTTGCTTTATACTGTAAAATCACTGATTTCACAAGAACAAGGTCTTGTGAAAACTAAGGGGGAAAGCGTGTGGGTGTATTTGTGTGTATGTGTATATGTTTACAGCTCCTGTGTATTCACAGAGATCAAAATAATACAGTCAAGCCAAGGAACCAACACATACCATATTTATAGGTTACTTCCTTGCTGCTTTTCTAATGTGCTTCCCTGCCACAAACTCATAACATGAAGCCAAGAATCTGGAAATAATTTCAAAAAATTAACAAGTCCATAAAACTCTGTGGTTTCCCCCAACCAGATTTGTTAGTGTTACTGACTAATAACAGATCTCACTCTTTTGGGCACATGTATTTAAAGAAAGATTTTTATCTCCTCAAATGTAAACAATACGATTAACTAAGAAATATTCTGACTTGATTAGAAGAAAATGGAGTATAAGAAAAAAGAGATGAAATATAATTAATCTTAAGGTCAAATACATGGCTAGATTTCTCCATTTGTGAAACAACAGGAACAAAAATAGTTGGCTTCAGATAATATGCTTTCAGGTCCCAACAGTTCTAACTATAGAAAGCAGAGAAAACCCCTTGGGGTGGGTCTCCTGCCGTGCCAGAGATTTAGATGGCATACTCTTGTGGCATCTTTCCACTGACCACTTCCCAAGCACCCGCCACCCCCTTAGCCTTGACAAACGGCAGGTATTTTGCTCTAACTGAACACATAGATGTTTTTCTAATATTCCTCAGGGGAGAAGGTCTCTGGTATTAGACGATAAAGGAGATTAACAAAAATTTCCATAGCCAAAAGTGATTTATGTCTGTTTGCTTCACTCAGAGGCATTTTCTAGATGAGCACTCCTTTAAGCTATCCTAATATCTGTTCTATCCTGTATTGTGTAACCTTGGAAATTATTAATCAGTTCTTGTGCAATTAAGGATAGTGAGGCTACACTACCATGTGTAAAATAGACAGCTAGTGGGAAGCTGCTGGGTAACACACGGAGCTCAGCTAGGTGCTCTGTGATGACCTAGAGGGTGGGACAGGGGTGAGGTGGGATGCAGGGAGGCTCTAGAGGGAGGGGATGTGAGTATGCATGTATAGCTGATTCACTCTGCTGCACAGCAGAAATTAACACAACATGGTAAAGCAATTATACTCCAATAAAGAAGAGGATGTTGAAGTTATAATTTTATTGTAAAAAATAAAATTTTGTTAAGTAAAAACTTTATTAAAAAAATAAATAGCAAAATAGTTGAAGCATATAAGAACCCTGGTATTATTTTCATTTATGGGTAAATCATCAAGGAGCCAATTCATATAAAATTTTATCTTTTTATTGTCACAAACCATCATTTTTTAAAAACTTTCTTATCAATAAAACAAAAAATTAAATATATCAATGCATTCAACACTCTTATATTTTGGGGGAAACTTCCAAAAGAAGTAGGAGTGGGAGAAGCCTTTAAATGAAATGGAAATGTCTGCAAATATAATATTCTACTATGCATGAAATGTTACATGTTTTA
Source organism: Bos grunniens (assembly GCF_055505025.1). NCBI lineage: Eukaryota > Metazoa > Chordata > Mammalia > Artiodactyla > Bovidae > Bos > Bos grunniens. The sequence goes on along the minus strand of NC_141166.1, from coordinate 113,379,034 downwards.
TTTATTTTGTTATCATAAAAGCAAAGAAGTAAAAACAAGAGGAATATGCACAACCTGATTGTTCCAGAATCTCCAAAGGAAAAAAAATTTTTTTTTCCAGAGTAGTCTTAGAGACATAGAGACAATGAGGACAAGAGAGACATCTTCATGTGGAAAAAGAAAATGGAAAAGAGTCAGCGAGTGATCTTTTCATTATCACTGTTCTTGGGTTTTGTCTCATTCTTCTATTGCCACATAGGACAGAAACAAGAGCTGCTCCGTTAACACTTGGTCACATTAAAATAAGCATCCATGTCTATAGTTCAGGGAAATGAGTGGAGATAAGGAAGACATTGCTATCAAATCAGAAATGATTCAGGAAATATGATATTTGTACTTTGCAAAGCTGCTGCTGCTGCTGCTAAGTCCGTTTCAGTTCAGTCTCTCAGTCGTGTCCGACTCTTTGCGACCCCATGAATCACAGCACGCCAGGCCTCCCTGTCCATCACCAACTCCCGGAGCTCACCCAGACTCACGTCCATCGAGTCAGTGATGCCATCCAGTCATCTCATCCTCTGTCGTCCCCTTCTCCTCTTGCCCCCAATCCCTCCCAGCATCAGAGTCTTTTCCAATGAGTCAACTCTTTGCATGAGGTGGCCAAAGTACTGGAGTTTCAGCTTTAGCATCATTCCTTCCAAAGAAATCCCAGCGCTGATCTCCTTCAGAATGGACTGGTTGGATCTCCTTGCAGTCCAAGGGACTCTTAAGAGTCTTCTCCAACACCACAGTTCAAAAGCATCAATTCTTCGGCGCTCAGCCTTCTTCACAGTCCAACTCTCACATCTGTACATGACCAGAGGAAAAACCATAGCCTTGACTAGACAGACCTTTGTTGGCAAAGTAATGTCTCTGCTTTTCAATATGCTATCTAGGTTAGTCAAAACTTTCCTTCCAAGGAGTAAGCGTCTTTTAATTTCATGGCTGCAATCACCATCTGCAGTGATTTTGGAGCCCAAAAAAATAAAGTCTGACACTGTTTCCACTGTTTTCCCATCTATTTCCCATTAAGTGATGGGACCAGATGCCATGATCTTCGTTTTCTGAATGTTGAGCTTTAAGCCAACTTTTTCACTCTCCACTTTCACTTTCATCAAGAGGCTTTTTAGTGCCTCTTCACTTTCTGCCATAAGGGTGGTGTCATCTGCATATCTGAGGTTATTGATGTTTCTCCCGGCAATCTTGATTCCAGCTTGTGCTTCTTCCAGCCCAGCGTTTCTCATGATGTACTCTGCATAGAAGTTAAATAAGCAGGGTGACAATATACAGCCTTGACGTACTCCTTTTCCTATTTGGAACCAGTCTGTTGTTCCATTTCCAGTTCTAACTGTTGCTTCCTGACCTGCATACAAATTTCTCAAGAGGCAGGTCAGGTGGGCTGGTATTCCCATCTCTTTCAGAATTTTCCACAGTTTATTGTGATCCAGTCAAAGGCTTTGGCATAGTCAATAAAGCAGAAATAGATGCTTTTCTGGAACTCTCTTGCTTTTTCCAAGATCCAACATCTTCTTAATGTTGGCAATTTGATCTCTGGTTCCTCTGCCTTTTCTAAAACCAGCTTGAACATCAGGAAGTTCACAGTTCACATATTGCTGAAGCCTGGCTTGGAGAATTTTGAGCATTACTTTACTAGCGTGTGAGATGAGTGCAATTGTACGGTAGTTTGAGCATTCTTTGGCATTGCCTTTCTTTGGGATTGGAATGAAAACTGACCTTTTCCAGTCCTGTGGCCACTGCTGAGTTTTCCAAATTTGCTGGCATATTGAGTGCAGCACTTTCATAGCATCATCTTTCAGGATTTGAAATAGCTCAACTGGAATTCTATCACCTCCACTAGCTTTGTTCGTAGTGATGCTTTCTAAGGCCCACTTGACTTCACATTCCAGGCTGTCTGGCTCTAGGTCAGTGATCACACCATCGTGATTATCTGGGTTGTGAAGATCTTTTTTGTACAGTTCTTCTGTGTATTCTTGCCATCTCTTCTTAATATCTGTCTCTGTGTGACCCCAGAGACGGCAGCCCACCCGTCCCTGTGATTCTCCAGGCAAGAACACTGGAGTGGGTTGCCATTTCCTTCTCCAATGCATGAAAGTGAAAAGTGAAAGTGAAGTCGTGCAGTCATGTCGGACTCTTATCGACCCCATGGACTTCAGCCTACCAGGCTCCTCCGTCCATGGGATTTTCCAGGCAGGAGTACTGGAGTGGGGTGCCATTGCCTTCTCCATATCTTCTGCTTCTGTTAGGTCCATAGCATTTCTGTCCTTTATTGTGCCCATCTTTGCATGAAATGTTCCCTTGGTATCTCTAATTTTCTTAAAGAGATCTCTAGTCTTTCCCATTCTGTTGTTTTCGTCTATTTCTTTGTCGGTTTAGTTGTGTCCAACTCTGTGCGACAGCAGCCCACCAGGCTCCCCCGTCCCTGAGATTCTCCAGGCAAGAACACTGGAGTGGGGTTCCATTGCCTAATCCACTTTGCAAAGCTACTTCTTGCTTAAACATACATTTTAGCGCATGTCTTTTACATTTTGTGGTTCTTAAAAAAAGTATTTATTTTTACTTATTTATTTGGCTGCACCTGGTCTCAGCTGCAGGATGTGGAAACTTCAGACACTTCTTTGGGGTATGTGGGATCTTTAGTTGCAGGATGTGGAATCTAGATTCCTGACCAGGGATTGAATCTGAGCCCCCTTCACTAGGAGCGCAGAGTCTTAGTTGCTGGACCACCAGGGAAGTTCCTACATTTTGCGTTTCTGTATCGGTGCTTTCCATTTTTGTGTTAAAAGTCCATTCCAAGAACAGAGTTCAGTATGGTTTATTAGGAAAAAAATAAATGAGGAAGTTTAAAAATTTATGAGAACACATCCCTTCTCTATAACAGGAACTCTTTGCATTCTTAAGAGATTCAGCTTAACATTTCTTAGTCCTTCAAGATACACTTCACAGATAAATCTTTTAGAAGACCAATTCTTTTCTTTATTGATTGCATTGTTAAATACTATTGAAAATTGCACCTTAGTGAATGAGACATAATTATAAAATTATAATACCGATCTTTACTAAATCTTCTAGAATTAGCACTCCCATATGAGCCTTGCCATCATCAAGGAAGTCATCAGTGTCACGACTCAACAACAGGGACTCAGCTTGCTTCTTTTTCAAGGAAGCTACAAATCTGGATTTTCACATAAAATCATCTAAGTTTTAAATGTTGACAATAAACTTTTTAAAATTAAAGTACTCTGTGTATCAAACACAGAATATCTGCAGCACAGAAACAGCCATGAACTACCAGTTGGTAACACGTTTAATAAATAACCTTGATGGACTAGTACACAGCTGTACACAGTGAAGCCACCGTCTCCACCTCCCCAGCTCCCTCCACTTCCTACCGTGTGATGCCTGGCTCACTTCACTCCTTTAAATTAGATTACCATCTGCAGACGCTGCAGTTTGCAGCCCTGATTTAAAACTACAGGCCTTCCTTGCAATTCTCATTACTTGGGTTCCTCAGTGTTGTAAACATTTGTCTTCTGATGGAAGGTTTAATTTTTGACACAGTCAAATTATTAAAACTAAACCTGCGAATACATATGTTAATATCATTTGCCCATTAAGGAAATAGTGAGCACAGAGCAAGGTGATGCACAGATGCACAAAGCCATTGTCTTTGAGGAATAGGTCAAGGAGATGAGAACAAAGAGGTGAACACTGAAATAAATGCAGTGGGAAACCTGCAGGCCAGGAGGAAAATGAATCCAGAATGGAGTGCTGCGTTTGGAGAATAAAGGCTAGATGCATGATAAGGATGAAGAAAAGCAGAGCAGCTGGAAGACTGGGTTAAGTAAATTACGGGCAGAGAAGCGAAACTCAGGCTTGCTGTTTTGAAGGTAGAGAAGTTCTAAGCTATGAGGTTTTACCCATAAGTGGCTGAAGGAAGTGGAGCTACAAGTCATGTACGTGGTCGTGACAGAAGTCTGCAGCTGGCTCAGGGGTCCTTAAAGTGGATGCCAAATTCACTCAGAGGGTTGATGGGCGAGGTCAGGTCAGAAAACAGTAAGTGAGGCAGGCACTGAAATCAAGGAAGACAGGGCTGTGTGCGAGATGAAGTGGCTTAAGCAGGTTGTATGGAGAGTGAGTCAGTGACGGGGCTGAAAAAAGCAAAAGCAGGCTGATTTTCTTACATGGCTTAGAGACTGATTCAGTCAGAGAGGACACCACCTTCTCTGATTTATACGTTGTATAAAAAAAGGACTTTGTTTCTTTTTAAAGTTAAAAGGTTATTAATTTCCCTTCTCATGCCTTACTTATTACTGAATCAAATTAATATCTTAAAAGGAAGCAGATTACCAAACATTCCTTTAGAGGAGACAAATACATCACATCACACCCCACCTCACCTGTCTCCTTGACTAGATTTCCTAATACAAGAGAATAAGAGAGAGATTTGCCGGATCAAACGACTAAAACTGAAAGGTAGTTTTCATTAAGGAAAAAAACTCTAAAGTGTGCTTCTGAAAATGTACTATAGAAGCATCTTATGAACACAGACTATCCCTAGGTGAGTTGAAAGAACGTACGGATGGGCCTGAAAAGAGAAATGGAGGACAGGTTTTTGTCTGTAGACACCAAGGGCGGCACCCTCCCCACACGTCTGGCTCTGAGGGCTCTTATCTGAGGCTGACAGGGTCACAGGAGAGTCTGTCTCTTTTCTAAACTCTTCTCTGAATGGAAGAGTTAATGGAGAATCAGCCTCCCTTCCTTGCAGGCCCTGCTAAGATAAACAGGTGTGAAATGTTTTTCTCTGTTTATATACAGTTCTTAAAAAGGAAAATTTCGTCCTCACTCATTCTGACAAATGGCTGTGGGTAAACATTCCAGAACCTTTATGCATTTGCTAAAACAAAAAGATTTTTAAAAAAAATCCACCATAATAAAGGAAAAGACACATTTCAGATGCCACCCAAGTTCTGGTTCTGTGTTCTTTACACGCTTTCACCTACAGAACTCATACAGATTTCTTCCCCTTATAATGACCAACTCTGGAGCAAGCTAGAAACAAAGGAAAAATTCTAAAGCTCTATTGGTTAGTAACCACATGTTCTATTTGTCTTCCTAAAGAATACTAAAAGATTAAGATGGCAAGTCCGGATAAATGTGCATTTAACTTAAAATGTCTGCAGTGTTTCTTTGTCTATCAACTAAGAGCTGGAGAGACTCCTAAGTAGAATTCATGTTTACTTTATACCACGTGTATGCAGAACTTCATGACAGCAAAGAAATCAAGGGAAAAAAGTTAATATAAACAGAAAGATTAAAACTGGGGACCATTGGGAACTCCCTGGCAGTCCAGGGATTAAGACTCTGTGGTTTCACTGCCAAGGGCCTAGTTTGATCCCTGGTCTGGGAACTAAGGGGGCTTCCCAGGTGGCACAATGTTAAAGAACCCGCCTGCCACTGCAGGAGAAGCAAGATACACAGGTTCAATCCCTGGCTCGGGAAGATCCCCTGGAGAAGGGAATGGCAACCTGCTCTAGAATTCTTGCCTGACCAATCCTATGGACAGGGAAGCTTGGCAGGTTACAGTTCATGAGGTCACAAAGAGTTGGACACAACTGGGCAACTGAGCACAGCACAGGACAACACTGGGAACTAAGATCCCACAAACCATGCAGCATAGGGAAAAAAAACAACCGTCCGTGTGCCATCAGTGATACTCTAGGGGAGCTGAAGCGGAAAACATCAAAAGCATATGAGTATACTTTCAAGGTACTCCGCGTGATCTAAAACTAAACAGGGGTGAATCACCCACATGTACAAATCTTACAAATCACAGAGATGTTTTCCCTGTCTCCATGCTATTAGTTCTGTTTGTTTTTTTTTTCTGATTATACAAGTAGCATATGCACACTGTTTCCCATTTTTTGTGGCCATATACAACTCTTAACACATATGGTCATAGTTTAGCTGCTAAGTCATGTCTGACTCTTGCCCTATGGACTGTAGCTCACCAGGCTCCTCTGTCCATGGACTTCTCCAGGCAAGAATACTGGAGTGGTTGCCATTTTCTTCTCCAGGGGATCTTCCCGACCTAGGGGTCTAACTCCAGTCTCCTGCACTGCAGGTGGTCTCTTGCATCGCAGGCCAATTCTTTACCAAAGTCCTTAACACACACATGTGCCCTTTCCCAATCATTTCCTTAGAACAAACTCTTAAAAGTGATGGATCAAATGGCATTCGAAGCCCTTAACACATATGCGTGTGCCCTTTTCCAACCATTTCCTTAGAACAAATTCTTAAAAGAGATAGATCAAACGGCATTTCATTTAAAGACTTTTGGCAGTCTCCTAAACTGCCCTCCAGCAGGTGATGTCGTCTCAGACTTCCATGGAAAGTTGAAGCTTCCCTAAACTCTCTCTCACCTTCTGATGGGAGCTGGCTGTCTTCTGCACCCCTCCCCATGGTAGCTACTGTCTCTTTCAGCATTTGTTCCTTGGGGCAGGAGGGGAGCAAGGCGTCCTCCCAGCTCCTCATGACTGCTTCCAGACAGCGCTCCCTCCCATCTCTAAAAGCTGAATCTGTCATTAGATAGCATCATCCACTATCCTTTACAGTTGTCAGCATACACTAACTCCAGACAGCGGCCCTTCATTGCCTGATGATTTCAGCTCCCAGCTCACTGCCATTTTCTCCAATTACAATTCCTGTCTCATAGGGTAGGAATGCTTACGTGCACATAAACGAGTCTCGGACACTTGTCCTCTCAAGTCCTTGAACTCAGCTGCAACAATCTAATCCTTCATCACACCTCATTGGTGCATTCCTTTGGTCACACCCTAGACCCTGCATGACCAGTAACTTCATCCTCTGTAATCCGATATCCACCCATCCCACTCTTAGATTTCCCTCTCCTTCCTTCCAGTACCTGGACTCCAACAATCTCCTGGCCTTTTCATGCCACTCCCTTCCCAGAGGGGCTTCCCAGGTGGCACACGAGTGGTAAAGGACCCACCTCCCAATGCAGGAGACATAAGAGACGTGGGTTCAATCCCTGGGTCGGGAAGATCCCCTGGAGGAGGGCATGGCAACCCACACCAGTACTCTTGCCTGGAAAATCCTGTGGACAGAGGAGCCTGGTGGGCTGCAGTCCATAGGGTTGCAAAGAGTCAGATATGACTGAAGCGACTTAGCATGCATGCCCTTCCCAGAGGTCTTCCTTCCCCTCTTCCCCTCACTTAAATTCCAAGACAATTCATAGAATCCTTCCCTTAGATCCATCCTCAACTCCTCTATTCGGTTTTTGCTTCACTGTACTCAGGAAAACTGCAGCCCTGAATAAATTCCATGCTTTATCTACTCCACTCCTGAACCTGTAGAGCTGAATATGGCTGCAGAAAACACACACCCTTATCGCTGCTCAGTAACCAACAATATTTCTCCAGTTCAGTTGTTCTCAAATTTTTGGCATATAGACACTAACTGTTCAACAGCACCATCTGTTGAAAATATGATCCTTTCATCTTCTCATCCTCATCTGAATTGCCGCAGGACCGCTGTCAAAAAGCTACTGACCAAATATGTATGGGTCTATGTCTAGACTCTCTGTTCTGCCTTGATGATCCATCCATACATCTTGATACCATATAATGTGGATTAGTGTAGCCTTATAGTAAGTACTGATATAAAGAAGTAGTATAAGTCCTCTAACATTGTCCTCTTTTCCAAAATTGTTCTGGCTCTTCCAGGCCCTTCACATTTCCATATATGTTTTACCATCTGCTTATCAATTTCTACAAAAAGTTGGCTGGTGTTATGATTGGGATTGTACTGAATATACAAATCAATTTCAGGAGAACTGACATCTTGATAACATATATTCTAACCTATAAACATAGCATATCTCTCCATTTATTACATCTTCTCTCATTCCTCTCAGCAATGTTTTATAGTTTTCAGCATAAAGACACTGCACAATTCTTTTGTTAAATGTATCCCTTAGCATTTCATTTATTTTTTTATAAAAACTTTATATTTTAGTTGGGGTACATATATAAAACTTACTATTTTAATCATTTTAAGTGTACAATGCATTAAGTGCAGTCACACTGTTGTGCAATCATCACCATTAATCAATCTCCAGAATTTATCATCCTGAATAGAAACTCTGTATCAATTAAAGAATTCCCCATTCTCCACAGCTGCTATTAAAGGTAAGCACTACTCTACTTTCTGAGTCTGCCTAGTTTAAGCATCTCATGTAAGTAAAAATCACACAACATTTGTCCTTTTGTGTTTGGCTTATTTCACATGATTCATCCATGTTGTAGCATGTATCAGAATCACACTCCTTTTAAAGGAATGAGGAGTGTAATTTCAATTAATTATACACCATATTTTGTTTACCCATTCACCTGTCAATGGACATTTGGGTTATTTCCAACTGTTTCATATTTTTATTGCATTGTATGTGGTATTGTTTAGACGGTAAATTCCTTCCCTAGTTCACTGCCAGTGTCAAAAAGGAACTCTTTATCTGCACTCACAAACCTGCTCTACCCATGATCTTGCCCATCTCCCAAGATGGCAAATAAATCTTTCCATCACCTCGGTGCAAAACCTGTGAGACTTCTTGACTCTGCTTTCACATAGCATGTCCAATGAGTGAGCAAATCTGGCTAGAACTACCTCTAAAATACCCCTCAAATGCAACTTCTTTCTGCTTCCAATGCAACCTCCCTGTGCCCAAAACAGCCACAAACATCTCTTTGTCTGCATTATAACCCCAACTGGTCTTTCTGTCCCTGCCTCTGCCCCATATAGTCTTAACTCAACAAAGTATCCAGAGTGGCCATCTCAAAATATTAGTCATTTCACTTCTGTACTCCAAAGCACTGGTTGCTCACCAATTCCTCCTAATTGGAATCAGAAGCTCTTACAATTGCCTACAGGCCCTATCTTGTTTGGCCTTTTTACCTCTCCGGCCCCATTTCCTGTTTCTTCCTCTTATTCACTCCACTCCAGGCAGCACGGCCTCCCTGCTATTACCCAACTACCCGGCATGCTCCCACCTGGCATCTGCATGTTCCCTACGCCTGGACTATTTTATTTCCATATAAGTATATGGCTCCCTTTCTTACTTCAAGCGTTTACTCAAAGACCACCTTCCCAAGTAGGCCTACCCAGAGCAGCCCCTATAAACTGGCAACATTAGCGCCCTGCTGGCGCTCCTGATTCCCCTTACTCTGCTCTATGTTTTTCTTTACTTTTTAGATATAATTTTTTTACTTTGGAACAATTTTAGATTTATAGGAAAGTTAAGAAGATAAGGCAGATCATTCTTCTCACCCTGTCTCCCCTAATTTCAACATGCTGCATGACCAGGGAACATTAATGAGAACTAAGAAACCATTACTGGTATGTTACTATTAACTAAACTCCAGACTTCATCTGGATTTCACCATTTTTTACACTGATGTCTTTTTTCTTTCCTGTTCTAGAATCCATTTCAGGATATAACATTATGTTTGGTCATCATGCCTCAGTCTCCTTTGGACTGTGACAGTTTCTCGGTCTTTGTTTCTCAAGATCTTAATAACGCTGAAGGGTAATGGCCAGGTACTTTATAGAATGTCCATCAATCTGGGTTTATCTGATTTTCCTCATGACTAGACTGGGGTTATGGGTTTGAAGGGAAGAGGACCAGAGAGATGAAGTGGTTTTCTCATCGTATCTTTTTGGAGACAGGTTACCATGCGACTCAACACTAGTGCTATTAACCCTGATCACGGGGTTAAGGTGATGTTTGCAAGATTTGTCCATTATAAAATTACTAATTTTTCTTTCTCTATACTCTAGTCTTTGGAAGTGAGTCACTAAGTTCAGCCTGTGTTTAAGAAGGGTAAAGGTCTTTATAGCGTTTTAACATACTTTTTAGTTGGGGCTTCTCAGGTGGTGCTAGTGGTAAAGAACCTGCCTGCCAAGGAGGGAGACGAAAGACACACAGACAAGGTTCGATCCCTGGGTCAGGAAGATCCCCTGGAGGAGGGCATGGCAACCCACTCCAGTATTCTTCCCTGGAGAATCCGATAGAAGAGACTGGTGGGCTACAGTCCACGGGGTCACAATCAGTTGGGCACAATGAAGCGACTAAGCACGCACATACATCTTAAGACAGACTCTACAACTATAGTTAGAATAACAAAAGCAATTGTTTTCCACTAAAGGAAGCACTGTTCTATACGTTTTAAAAACATAGCGAGTTAAACTGATTTTATTCATTAATTGCTTAATATAATCTGTCTTCAAAAGCAGACCGGCTGTGTGGTCCCCTTCTTGAGCAGAGCCTACAAGAACACTCAGTAGACATTTCCATCCTTATCAGTGTAACTGTTGCAATGTAGCTAATTTTACCAAGCGCTATTTTCCTGAAGAATAGTATCAGGGATAGGAGTCATATTGTCAAGTCATTAAGATTCCGATGGTCTCATTTCATTTAGGACACCTTAATTTTCCTCAGGTAACGAACCATGAACATCTGATATTAACACAGCTAAGAAAAAGCATCTTGGATTCCTTTCTTGGAAACATGTTAAAAACAACAAACCAGATAAGAACCATGGTCAAGAAAATCCTGCCTAACTGCCATAGAGCAGAACCTTTCATTCAAAGACAAACTAATTTATTAAGAACTCAAAAAATCAGCCAAACATGGAGAAGAAGAGGCGAAGAATGAAGTAGACTAGAGACGCAGGCTGTTCTTTACTGTAGATTCAGGAAGAGCAAAACTTTTCCGAAAATCTTGCAAAAGAAGAGAAAGCTGAGATGTGATCACAAGGTTTCTTTCTTTCTTTATTCCCTAAGCATTTCTTAATTATTTATGGTGGGCTGGGTACAATGCAGAGGTTAAAAAAAAAAAAATCAATCAAATACAGATCGTGTGCTCAAGAAGCAGACACATGAGAGGAAGAGAGTAAGATTTGTTCTGTATGGCCCCAGAGAAAGAGACCACTATGTATGGCTGGAAGTTACACTATAAAGAACTTTCTAAGAACTTTCTCTGTATGGCCCCAGAGAAAAAGACCACTATGTATGGCTGGAAGTTACATTATAAAGAACTTTCTAAGAATTCATTCTTAATTCTGAGAATTAAACTGTTCCAAAATTGAAAAGCCTGCATCACACACGTCATCAGTGGCAGCAATCAAACAGAAACTGGTTGTCCTAACCAGGAGCAGGAATCAAGCATGAGTGAAAAAAAATTGATACGATGACTTCTATCTTAGGGACTTTCATGTGAGTGACTTCTCGCCTTCACTAGAAAGCAGAGAAGAAAATTCTAGGCATCTAATACCCAAGTGACACAATTCTATTCTGAAGACTGAGATCCAATCATATCGATTTAAAAGCTATCTGAAATATTCACAACTATTTCAGATAGTTTTGTGAATATTTGTGAATATTCACTTGTGAATATTTCAGATAGTTTTAAAATCTCCTCCAATTTTTCAGTTTTTAAAATGTTCTCTCTATATTAGGCTTTGTGTTTCTCAAAAATTAAATTTGTTCTTCATACTAGTTTTCTTCTAGCAGCAAAGGCCAAGGTTTGTATAGCACCAGTTAGGATATAACAGCTTTACTGGAACGCATTCATTGGCTTGATTTCAGTTCAATACTTAGAACACGGCTAGAGAAAAGTTATTAACTGAAATGTTTATTGCCTAGTATACTGAGATCAATAATAACTTTAATGAAAAGCCGAAATAACTGTTGTAACAATGTTATATATGGCAAATCAAAAATAACCTCCGCGGGCAAGTAAATACGTAATCTGACACAATTCTGAAAGAATTTTTAAAAATTTAAATGACTGAGAAGCAAAAATAAGAAGAATGGGGGCTTTTGATTGCAAAAAGAAAAGACTTTTATATCAAATCAATGATCTGAAACATCATAGAGTGATGTTTGTCTTAATGTAACTGCATTTCACATCACATAGTAAAAAGTCATTTGTAATTCAGGTAACTTTCTAAAGTCCTCTTGGTCCCAGGAGAAGCCATCCTTGTAGTTTTCCTCACTATAAGTTTACCTCTCCGAAAGGTTTGTGTTAGGTTCTGACATACCAGTAGTACCATGCTTACTCATTTAATTTACATATTTGTTCAACATGTATCCAATTTTCTGTTTCTCTTTATAGCAGTTCACTTTGGGATGTCTTATAAGCTCCCAGTAACAGAAACATCTCATAGAAAACAGCTGAGTGATAGTTTTTTATATATACCTCTGGAGGGGTGACTGCATAATGATCAAATAAAGTGATTCATTATTCCATTATTTAAAATTGCTTATTCTTTTAATTCAAAGTGATGGGGAAGGCGCCAAGATGGCGGAGGAGTAGGACGGGGAAAACACTTTCTCCTCCACAAATTCATCAAAAGAGCATTTAAACGTCGAGTAAATTCCACAAAACAACTTCTGAATGCTGGCAGAGGACATCAGGCACCCAGAAAAGCAACCCAACTCCTCGAAAGGAGGTAGGAAAAAATATTAAAGACAATAAAAGAGACAAAAGAGGGAGGGACGGAGTTCCGTCCCGGGAAGGGAGTCTTAAAAAGAGAGAAGTTTCCAAACACCAGGAAACCTTCTCACTGCCGAATCCGTGCCGAGCTTTGGAAGCACAGAGGACAACATAACAGGGAGAAAAAATAAATAAACAATTAAAACTCGCAGATTGCGAGCCCTACGGTAACTCCTCCAGCGGAGAAGCAGCGCAGACGCCTGCATCCGCCATTAGCAAGCGGGGGCTGGGCAGGGAGGCGCGGCGCGGGCTGCATCGCTGAGAGTAAGAATCTGGCCTGAATACCCTGAACACTATCTGAGCGAAATAATTTGGGCTAGCAAACCAGACTGTGGGATATCTACCATGCGAAAAGCCAGCCCTAACCTAAGACACCGCCAGCCTGCGCACGGAACAAAGGACTAAACAGAGGTAGCCGGCTGCAAACCTTCCCCCTCCGGTGACAGGCAGCCAGAGCCGGAAGGGGGCAATCGCAGCCCCAGAGCGACATTATCTATAAAACTGGCTTCTTTGCTAACTAAAACTTATTGGGGGTCTGGACGGTCAACATCTGCCTGAGAAGGTGCGCGGGTTTTACACCCAGATAACCAAGTGGCGGGGAGGCGATAAGTCGCAGCATTGGCGCTCACCAAACACCTCATCACCTGAGCTGCTCGGACCTGGGAAGAGCACAAAACGCAGCCCCAACTGAGTCTGCGCCTCTGAGGACTACCTGAGTGCCTGAACCTGAGCGGCTTGGACCTGGGAGGTGCATGCAGCCCAGGGCCAGCCTCGGATTGTTCCCGGCGGAACAACCTAGAGCCTGAGCAGTGTGGGCAGGGAGGCTACACGCGCCGTGAGCGGGGGCAGACCCAGTGTGGCTGAGGCACTGCGAGCGCACGCCAGTGTCATTTGTTTGCAGCATCCCTCCCTCCCTCCCCATAGCGCGACTGAACAAAGAGAAGAAATACAGCTCCACCCACCAGAACACCGACACAAGCTTCCCTAACCAGGAAACCTTGACAAGCCACCTCTACATACCCACACACAGCGAGGAAACGCCACAATAAAGAGAACTCCACAAACTGCCAGAATACAGAAAGGACTCCCAAACTCAGCAATTTAAACAAGATGAAGAGACAGAGGAATACCCAGCAGATAAAGGAACAGGATAAATGCCCACCAAACCAAACAAAAGAGGAAGAGATAGGGAATCTACCTGATAAAGAATTCCAAATAATGATAGTGAAATTGATCCAAAATCTTGAAATTAAAATGGAATCACAGATAAATAGCCTGGAGACAAGGATTGAGAAGATGCAAGAAAGGTTTAACAAGGACCTAGAAGAAATAAAAAAGAGTCAATATATAATGAATAATGCAATAAATGAAATTAAAAACACTCTGGAGGCAACAAATAGTAGAATAACAGAGGCAGAAGATAGGATTAGTGAATTAGAAGATAGAATGGTAGAAATAAATGAATCAGAGAGGATAAAAGAAAAACGAATTAAAAGAAATGAGGACAATCTCAGAGACCTCCAGGACAATATTAAACGCTACAACATTCGAATCATAGGGGTTCCAGAAGAAGAAGACAAAAAGAAAGACCATGAGAAAATACTTGAGGAGATAATAGTTGAAAACTTCCCTAAAATGGGGAAGGAAATAATCACCCAAGTCCAAGAAACCCAGAGAGTCCCAAACAGGATAAACCCAAGGAGAAACACCCCAAGACACATATTAATCAAATTAACAAAGATCAAACACAAAGAACAAATATTAAAAGCAGCAAGGGAAAAAAAAAAAAAAAAAAAAAACAAAGTGATTTAGGTATGTAGTACAAAATCAAAGCATGGCACAGTGAAATGTTTAAAATTCCCTAAGAGAAAATGGCATGCATACCAGTCTAAAAAAGGTACCAAAGCAAAGGCATTTATAAAGACAAAGTAATAGCTAAGAGTACTGTTACTATGTAGCTAAATGAGAGTGGTACAGTTGATACAGGGAAAACAGATGTGCTCTATCTTCTCCACAGCTCAAGGAGTAAAGGAAGAAAATGTAGACATATCCATACAGGATGAACGAGAGGGATGTCTACAGTGATATGATTTGATCCCAAGTACCAAGGAACAGATACTTGACTCTGAGCAAGGCACAGTGCCAGGTGCTATGAGACCAGCAAGAAGGGTGCTGTTTATATTAGCCAGGTTTATATCAGCCAAGACTCTCTGAGTCTTGATTTCTGATCTTCCAAATGGAGGTTATAATCTTGTAACGCGACTGTGAAGAGGAAGAGGGAGTGATGGAAAGCCCCTAACCAAGTCACCACTCACAGTGGTAGCTGTACTTGGTACAGCGATGACGAGCAGGATGGTGACAGCATCAGTGACTAAGGCAATGGCTTTTCTTGCCCGCAGAGAGTTCCCACCAGAGATGCTGAATACACAGCATATACACTCTTGCCGTTCCGCACCCATGCTAAACCTTGGCATGGCTCTTTCCTGCAGAGTGTAAATTTGGCCTCTGACCCTTTCTCAACAGAAGTTCTAGGAACGAACAAGTTGAAGTTTTTACAAAGCATGACACATGTCTGCTATTCTGACTTTACAGCATGGTTGTAAAGCTACAACAGGCAGTGAACAGTCACCCAAGTCTTCCTTGGTGTCAGGCACTCTTCTAGATACATTAAGTCAACTAATTCTCTCGACAACCCCGGGATGGAGGTATGGTCTTAGCCCCACTTTTCAGATGAGAAGACATGTTCATGTGAAGAGTCAAGTGACAGTCCCTTACAGTATTCTAGAGTCACAAGGCAGTTTTATTTACATGTTGGATTAGCACATGAGCGTTAATTGGTATAAATTCAAAACAGAAAAACTATGATTGTAGGACCTGAGAATGTTTCACAGAGAAGGAAGAAATGAAAGCTGAAGAATGAGTAGGACCTGCTCGGGCAGAGAAGACAAAGGTATTAGAGGTGAGGGAAAGAATGCGGATGAGGTTACAGAAATGGAAAAGTAGAACAGAACAGGTGGATGGTGGGGTAGAGGTGGTTTCAGGTCAGAAAATTAAAGGCAACGCTGGAAGGTCAGATGAGGACCCAAGTGGAAATGGTTTGGAGTCTGAAGGTGTTTGCCTGAGGTTCCCATCTGTTTGATGTTCCTAGGACTGCCTTGAGTTCATTATGTCCAATGACATTGCCGAGCAGGGCCTGTGCACAGGAGGTTAACCTGAGCATGAATTAAGGGTCTCAAAAGCCTCCAACAGCAACAATCCCTCCACCACGAGTTGCACAAGGTGCCTAAAATCGCAAACTGGAGTTAACATACGGATGGCCTGCACCTGGCATGATTGGCTAGGTACAGCCTAAAGTTCCAGTGGCATCAGAAACACATGGGAAGCCTATTAGAGCCCAGACTGCCAGGCCCCAGGTCCCCGTGACTAGGTAGGTGTGGACTGCGGTCCAAGAATTTGCATTTGTAACAAATTTCCAAGTGATGCTTGATGCTACTGGTCCAGGGGCCACACTTTGAGAACCACTGACCTAAAAGAATAGACCGCAGAATGGGTAAATTCTGATTGGAGACAGAAAAATCCTGCGTGGGGTTATCTTAAATAATAACTCATGAAGGAACTTCTGAGTGAAAAGGAAGAGACTAGTTATGTGAAGATACTGTAACAGATAAGTAAGGCACTAAGAACTGGGGCATCTGAAAACAGCAACTTAAAATGGTAACTCTGGCATCCTTAAGTCCACCCAATTGATGTTTAAAAATACCAAGTGGCAATTCTTGAGCACCATTTTGGACAAATAATCACAGAAATGATACATAACTCAATGGCAGTTTATCAAGTATCCAAGATGTTTAATTTTTGTTTGTATTGGTCCCACCGATACATTGACATGCTGAGAGGATTTACAGAGAAAGTAAATAGTGTTATTCTTCTTTATTGTGCTCAGGGATGGGGAAAATAGTAAAATAGCATTCCTACAATTAAGTGAATGCAAATAACTCATTCACTAAAATGTCAGCTGAAATGAATGAAATGAAAGTCACTCAGTCGTGTCCGACTCTTTGCGACACCATGGACTGTAGCCCCCCAGGCTCCTCCATCCATGGGATTCTCCAGGCAAGAATACTGGAGTGGGTTGCCGTTTCCTTCTCCAGGGGGTCTTCCTGACCCAGGAATCAAACCCGAGTCTCCTGCATTGCAGGCAGATTCTTTACTGCCTGAGCTATGAGGGAAGCCCCAAAAGTCATCTACAGAACAGCAAAGAAGAAGAAAAAGGGTCTCTCGAGAGTTAATAAGATGGCAACAACATTAGCTAGACATCTATGAATCACTAAATGCTGTCATGTTGATAAAATCTATATAATCAAAGCTCTTATTTTTACTAAAGTTCCTTCTGAGTTCTGTTTCAATTTCTACTGCATTTTCTATCTCACACCAGTATTTCCCCCTTTATATAAAAAGTTACTGAGAGTTCCTGTTCCTATGACCAGTTTTGATATTTTTATCTTTTCTCTCTACCTATAAATATTTACACTGTGGGAAAGTTTTGAATCTTCTATCTGGCTTTCAATATTTCTACAACAGTAAAGGGGCTTCCCAGGTGGCTCAGTGGTAAAGAATCTGCCTGCCAATACAGGAGAAGCAGGTTCCATCTCTGAGTTGGGAAGATCCCCTGGAGGAGGAAATAGCAAACTACTCCAGTATTCTTGTGGAGATAATCCCATGGTCAGAGAATACTGGCAGGCTACTGTCCATGAAGTTGCAAAGAGTTGGACACGACTCAAGTGACTTAGCGAGCACGCATGCACACAGAAGAGTTAAATTTGGTAGGAAAAAAATTTTTTTAATAAAGGAAGTGGGGTTTTATAAAAGGAAGGCAATTGAAGAAAGGGTCTCATATTTCAGCTTTTGAGGATTCTGCTTCCTTTTTATTCTTTTGGGGAAGAATGTTTCCTTCAAATCTCATACTTAAATCTGGTTTCCTACTTTGGTTAAATATCAATAGATTACAAATGCTTGCAGGCTTCCATCTCTCAGACAGGAAAAAAGTGCCAAGTACAGACTTGTCTGGTTCACACTGTGAAGATGATGAACCACTAGTGCAGAGGCTGCTCTCCTCTGGGTCAGGGGTTGGAAAGAGGACACTGGGATCCATGGTGTCTTCCTCTGCCTTCTCCACTCCTTGCTTCAATTTCTGCCTAAGCAGTTTGGTTTGATCTCAGCTCATTGGGAATTTACCAAAAAGATACAATAATGACTTCTTTTCTTACCTTTGGCATATAAGCTTAAGATCAAACCATTTTTTCCTATTGAAAACTTAGACAAAAATAAGTAGCATTCTATAAGTAAATCTGCAACTAATAAAAACAAACTAAATTACCACTGAAAATCCTATACACTGCTATGAGAAAGCAAGGAGAAGTGAACATTAAACATTTGAAAAGCACATACGGAGACTGGAAAATTTGTGAGTTGTGACCTACTAAAGTGGCTTATAAAAAACTGAATTCACTTGAACATCCTTAGAAAGTGACAAAGGTTGTCAGAACTATGACTTTTCTTGAGGTGTTTTTTTTTCTGTAAATATATGGGTTACACTGTGTTTACATTTGCCAAAACATAGTGACATGTGTGTTTCACTTTATGCAAATTTTATCTCAAAAGATAACACGCCTGCAAACACATAATAACTCTGGTAATAATACACACACTAAAATATTTAAAAGCAAACTATTGACACCTGCAACTCATCTTGAACTGCATCAAAATGGACTGATGGATGGAAGAATACACAGACACACATATGATAAAGCAAGAGTTTATGCTAATAACAGATCCTACAGGGTAGACATATAGATGTTCAATTTCACCCTTTCAACTTTTCTTTACATTTGTAAATTTTCATAATAAAATGTTGGGGGGAAAAGAAATATGAAATCAGCATAGAAAAATATGAAAAACAAAGGAAAGTATAATAAAAATACCACACAGACAACAAGAAGACACCTGGATGATAGTACATGTTATTTTGTAACTTGTTTTTACCACTTAGCAATATGAGTATTTTCCTAGCTTTTTAAGTAGTCTTCCAAATGCAATGGAATTCCATTATACGAATGTAGCATAATTTTCTTCATATTCATTTATGTATAATTGACAAGTAGAACTGTAATATATTTAAAGCATACAACATGATGATTTCAATATACGTAGGTACTATACAGTGTGATATGATTCCCATGATCATGTTAATTGACACAATCATCACCTTTCACATTTTGGGGGGAGGAAGGGTAAGAATGTAGCATAATTTAAAAGATAATTTGTTGTGGGACACTTGAATTATTTCCAATTCTTATTTATTTGAGATAAGCAACTTATTAGACCCTTCTTCCTGCATATCTCAAATTATTTCCTCAGGGTAAATTCCTCAAAGTAAAATTTCTGGCTCAAAGGAAGGAAACATTTTAAGATTTTTTATATATTTGCTAAACTTTTCCCCAAAACATATATCAATTTACATTTCTAATAGGAGTGTATCACAGCTCATAACTATCCAGATATATGATATTTAAATTGTAATTAAATGCTTCCATAAATAAAAGTTATCTATGACCATTTGTTCTCCCAAAAGGACAAAGGCTCCTTTTTAAACAGTCTACAATAAGCAAACCTGTTAGCCAAATCTAGGTTTCTGAATATCATACTCCCACATCAGGTACCATGAATCAGGGCTTCCTGAAGAAATGGCTGACTCCAGGAATGGAACTAACTGAGCCTGGAGCGTCTTTTCATGCCAATGATGGAGACACAGCAAAAGGACATAGGAGCCAAACTGAAGGGACTCTTACTTGCTAAATCGGGAACAATTTAAGCATGAAAGTGAATAACAACAGTAGTGAACTGTAACATTCCAAATTCAAAAAAAAATCCTTAAGTCTACAATGAGACAATAAAAAAATGGATCAATAAACAATAAATAAATAAATGAATCAATAAACAACTGAAGAAAGGAAGGAAGAAAGGCTCTCATTTATGCTAGAACCTTTTGCTTTCTACACTGTAACTGTCATAATAATATTTGATTCAAACAAGAGTCACCAATGGATGCTAAAGACATTGGGTAATATTTGTTGAGGGAAGGTATTTACATAACCTCAAAGTATCTATCAATATCTTAATTATTAATTATGAAGAGAAAACAGGTATTTTTACTGGGGATAAATTGGGTGAGCCTCTCTTAGTCAAAGATTCATAATTAATGTCACCAATAATGGGACAAACTGACATAATAGGTCTTCCGTTAAGATAAGCCAAGGACTTGTGTTGTTATATAGCATTCCTACCAAAACTACATAACCTTAAACTAGGTGAGAGGAAAAGGAAATCAGATTAACCCCAAATGATGGATATTCTACAAAAACTTCCCAGCACACTTCAAAAATGTCAAGGTTTAAAAAACAAAGAAAGGCAGAGAAATTGTTGCAGATTAAAACAGACTAAATAGATATATCACTAAATGCAGTATGTGATTCTGGATTAGGAAAAAAAAATGCCATAAAAAGCCATTATTGGGACAATAGAAAAAATCTGAAAATAGACTTGTATAATTGGTACTACTGAATCAATGTTAAATTTCCAATAGTTGCATTATAGTTGTGTTCTTCAGAGAAGCTAAAGTATTTAGAGATAAAGGTACATAGCATCTGCAATTTACCCTTATGTTCACTAGAAAATATATAACCAATAATATATAGAGAGAATCAATACATATATATATATAAAATATATAAATCAATAATATATATAGAGAAAGCAAATGTTGCCAGTGTTAATTAGCTGTGATTCTAGGGGAATCATATGCTACAGCTCATGGTACCTCCTTGTAGGTTTTCACTAGGTGTAAAGGTTTTTTTAACAATGAAGTTTTACAAGATATGGAAGCAACCTAAGTGCCCACCAACAGATGGATGGATAAAGAAGATGTGGTATATATTATATGTACAATGGAACACTACTCCGTCATAGAAAAGAATGAAATTTTTCCATCTGCAGCAACATGGATGGATCTAGAGCTTAGTGAAATGAGTTACACGGTCAAATACTATTGCTATCACTTACAGGTAGAATCTAAAAAACAAAACAAATGGATGAATATTTTAAAAAACTAAGTTGTAAAGAACTACCAAAATTTTAAGTAAATGCCATTTTTCTTTTTTTTCTAAATCAGAAAAGTAATATATACTCACTGAACTCACTTCAGTTCAGTCGCTCAGTCGTGTCCGACTCTTTGCGACCCCATGAATCGCTAGAGGTCTACAAATAAAAGTCCCTCTATGTGCCCACATAAGCAGAATTAAAGAGTTATATATAAACTTTTTCTACCTTTCATAAAACATATATATATTTAACCAGACATTAGGTCATTCTTAAAGAGTTCCATGAGTGAGCTACAAATATATTATTAAATGTTCCATTGTTTCTAAGATTCATTCGCAAAAATGACTAAGTGACACAGGACTGAATCTATAAATTAGAAAAAATCCAGAGCGTATAACCTTTATCTTATCACTGAGAAAACATCTAGCCACCAAGCCAACACATAGTTCATAAAGTATAACAAACATTTACATAAGAAATGCATATTTCCTTCCCAATAACTGCCAACCCCTAGTCAAAATTATTTACATCTTGAACACACATTAAGTCAGAAAGTGTGGAGACACTTTGCAGTAACTTATCGTGCGTCTTTATCACTCACAGTCACTGCCTAAACCGAGCCCCAGAGCTGAAACTGAGTTTCTGTTTTTCCTACTTAGAAGTTTATGAGGCGTGCTCCTGTGGTTTACTGTAGTCAGCTCCAATTCTGAATGATATGCACTCGAGTTAAATATCTACACAAGAGCAGGATCTGGCAGTTTCCAGTTCCTGCTTTCACTCCTGTGCTTCCCTGTGTCATGTTCCTGGTTCTCTCTCAGACAGTAAAAAATGGTACTGGCTATGGATGGCGGTGGAGTCAATGGGCTGCAATTACTGTCTTCCTATTAAAATTTGTTTCACGTCTCAAAGTCTTTCTCATATCCAACAGTCACGTAAGAACACGTTCACTGTACTGAAGTCGTATGATGCTTAAACATATTAGCATACTTATATACTTCTTGAATATAAATTTGATGGAACCAGTTTATTATCTGTTCTTACCTGGTCAAACTAGAGGTTTCAGAATTAAAAACTAGAGAATAGGGGGTCCGGTCTGGATTTCATCCACCCCTACTGGGGCAGCTGTACATATTTTGCAAAGCTCTATTTCCCAACCTACAGAATGAGTACAACAATGCCTGCCTATAAAGGGCTCAAGAGTTCACCAGATTAAACAAAAAAAAGATAGGTTCAACTCCAAAAAAAGAAATAATTTTATCATTTGGCTACTATTTAAAATTGATCAACACATGACTGGGAGAAACCTTTTTCTACATAGTAGCCTTTTGGTTTGGAGCACACATTAGCTTTAAAAGCTGTCACTTCTTAATGCTTTCTACAACCTACAGAGGTATCTTAGTCCTCTGGGTTGGGTTCACAAATCACGCACACCACTGCTGGTCACACAGTCACAAAGCAGTGCTGGAGGGAACAACACAAAGCGCTTTCTATTTTGGCCATTTCGGTTTCCTTTCTGAACCAACTGCTGTGGTTCCCTGGCAGCAGTTAATGAAAAAAAGGAAATCATTCAGGGAGATTAAAGGATATTTATGGAAAAGTTCACTTTAAAAACATACTGAGAAGAACAATAATTAGCCAAAACACGGCATAAATAGAACCGACCAAAGCAAACTCCAGAGGGTAGCTATTTAAAGTTACTGACACCCTGAGCTCCTGCAAGTCATCTCTGCAGCTAGCTTTACTGTGGGGTTTGGGTACCAAACTGAACGTGGGGACAATGCTGTGTCACTTTCCTAAGAAAGATGAAGGGCCTGTGTACAAGTTCTGAGCTCCACTAGGACCAGCACCAATTCCAGACTCTGAAAGTCAAAATGTTTTTTCCAATTTTACAAGTAGAGCAGCTCTCTGTGTAGCACTTTTATTAAACAAAGTCCATCACTCTGTACTTCAAGTAGAGGTGAAATCCAAGAAGCTGGTATTGCTTCTATTTCAGTAGAGAAATAATGCTTTTTCTTTTTCAAAAAGACAAGTCCTGGGGACCACAAATTCACCAGAAAAGTGGAAAGGGGATGAAAACTTTACACACTTCTCTTTACTGACCCCTTTTGGCTGACCCAGGGCAAAGCCTAAAGTCTGGGAAGACCTGAGCGCTCACCTCCCCAGGACAAGAGATCAGAGAACATTCGGTCTTGCACGCCATGGAAAGAAATCCTCTCAGTTCAGATGACCCCTAGTAAAACTCAACCCTACAGCACACATGGCACCGATTGCTATTTATGGGGCTCCCAGAATGGAAATTTGGGAAACAGCCTCATGGATCAGCCCCGAAGGCTCTGCTAGGTCCCTGGCAGCCTGTGACCTCTGACTCTAGGTTGAAAAGCTTACATAAATGCTATCACGACCACTTCTGATAGCAGAAAAAGACCTTACCTCTTTCTCTATCTTGAGTAGCTTCTTTACAGCCACCTCCTTGTCCTGTGATATCCATTTGGCTCGATAGACACTCCCAAAACTCCCTCCACCGCAGTTTTCAAAAAACTGCAAGTCATCAAATTTAATTTGCACAAAGGAGGTACCGAGAGACGACATCTCATAATGACAAAGTATTATACTTCCACAAAATCTGCAGAGGGAAGGGGAAAAAAAAGCTGGATTAGAAACATATTAGAATGAAACCCCTGAATTCCACTTTAGCTAATGCATACCAAGTCCTGTGGTGCTTCCACAAAAAGCCTTGATGACTTAGGAGGAAGAAACGCAGAAGTATAAACAAATCAACATGAAAACACTTACCCTGGTAGCCCGAGCAAAACTCAACAGCAACCTGTCCAGACTCTGAAATACAGCTGTCCCCAGAGAAATGGCTCAGATTTCCCCCCCGGACAAAGCCTGCAACAGCACTTCCTGCACATCCCCAGCAGCTCTGCCTAAAGGCTACCGTGAAACCACGTCTCTCTCCCACCGCAAAGACAAACGGGAAGTGTGCTCTCAGCAGGAGGCTTGCACAGCTCTTCTGGCATCTGAGGCATGCCATCTCCCTGCGTTGTACTCACTTAACATAAAATATACATAACCTAAGCATCTGAGCATGCTGGCACGGGAGGGCCCAAACACTGCAAACAGGACGCACGCTTGGGGCTGGGATTCCAAAAGCAAGTGGTCAGCTCTGGGATGAGAGAAGAACTGGCCAAGTGCTTTCCAGAAGTGGCTCCCTGGACTGTGTCCTGTAGCAGAACTTAATTAAAGAGCAGAAAATTTGCCCTTGATTACAATATATTAAGTCATCCAGTAATCTCTGCCAAGAATGTTTAAAAAAAAAAATATTATGCCTGTTTCCAGAGGAACAGATTACCTCTCACAGAGATTACAGTGATATTTTCTGCAGTCTAAGGAGTTTCACTATTCTCCAGGTAAGGGGTAATTCTTCACAGTCTATACCTAACCACAAATTAGCAGGAAAAAAACAAAACAAAAACCTACAACCAAGAACAAGAAGGTCTAAAATTTTGAACCCGCAAAAAAAGCAGATGGATAAAGAAGCTTTTAGGCATGTTCCTCTCAAATTGTAAATCAGAATCTTATACTGAGGGAGCAAAAAGATGAATCCATATGTACAGGACATTCTACAAAACAACTCCCCTGGTCTCTTCATAACTGTCAAAGTCATGATTTAAAAGGCAGAGAACTTTCTAGTACATGGAGGACTAGAAAGAAATATGACTAAATGCAATGCATGATCACTGACTAGATTTTGGATCCCCCAAAACTGCAGAAGTCAATTATGAGGATTTTAGGGAAATTTGAATATTAATTATACATTAGATAATACTATTTTCTGCATGGCAAATAATGGTATTTTGGTTTTGTAGAAGGATGTCCTTGTTCTTGGAAGATATACTGGGTGCTGTATCAAAGTATGATATCTCCAATTTAATTTAAAATAGTTCGACTCCCCTTCACCCTCCAAAAAAAAGTCAACGGGTATACAAAGGAAGGAGGCAAATCCAGCACAGTGTTAAGAACTGGTGAATCTAGGTGACAAGTATGTGGGCGTTTTATTACTTTTCTATGGAATCTAATTATTTTCAAAAGAAAGAGGAGGAGGGGCAATTTATATCTATTACACATGTTAGTACAAATTTGTATCTATTATAGATCTTATTGTGCTGCTGACTAGCCAATCCATTTTAGGAGCATCAGGTCACTGAAGAATGCTGATTTCTTAAGTGAAGTCAAACTTGACTCTACTTTGGGATGAAGGCAAGAGAGAAGACTGTTTACCCTCTGAAGTTTAAACGATAGCTTTAGAATCTACATAAGTAAACACAGTATCAAAATACAGTCAGTACATTTTTGAGGCAAAAATGTTACCTAACTTTTGCTTCGATTCATATTTTGTTAATTAGAGAAAAAAAAAGGACCCTCCAAAACACAAAATTTAAGACCATGCCAAAGATAGGTACATAGAACATGCAAGTTTCTTCTTATCTGCAAAATGTTTGTTCAACAAAATACAAGACACTGCTTGTAAGAGTCCCTCGGTGTTATAAATACTATATCTATATTTTTACTATTTTTACTTTTATAAAAAAAAATGAAAACTAGGACTCCCCTGTCCTACCCCTCCTCACTAGGACTCCCCTGTCCTACCCCTCCTCACACCCAATTCTCTCTTCAGGGGGAACTAATTTCAACTCACTTAGGATTTTATTCTGATATTTATATTTCATATGATATTTTTATATCTATTAGCACATTTCTAAAAGTGTGTTTTATAGCTAGTTCCTGATTGTTCCATTTTAGTTATTACGTATTCACTTTTCCCTGTGGAAGAAAGATTAGTTCTCACCCCCCATCCTTTACCTCCTTACATCAAACACGTCACACGTGCCCTATCCTCCCAGCATCCCGCTCTACTGTAACATTTGGTTAAGTCAATATTTACTGTATACAGCAGTCTGGCAAGGTAAACATTATTCCCAAGAGTGCTGAGCAGGACTCAATGACTTTTTCTTTCTTGGATAATTGTTCATTTCTCCCTGAGTTATTAGTGGTTCGGTTTGGTTTTTGCTGTTTGTTTAGCCGCTGGTAAAGAATCCGCCTGCAGTGCGGGAGACCTGGGTTCAATCCCTGGGTTGGGAAGATCCCCTGGAGAAGGGAAAGGCTACCCACTCCAGTATTCTGGCCTGGAGAATTCCATGGACTGTATAGTACATGGGGTCACAAAGAGTCAGACACGACTGAGTGACTTTCACTTCACTTAGCTTTGTATACATCTAAAACGTATTCACCTCATCAAACTCTCTGAACTGCAAAACTCCTCTCAGTAAAGTAAAAACATCAGGTAACGGGGGAGGAGGGTCTATTTTCTTCTAGGAGACACGTCTCCTATACCTTTCACCTTGAGCAGTCTGGCTGAAGCAGTGGCTTTCCAGGTTTGATTGCACTGGCTTGTCCATCATCCTCAGCATCCTTCATCTTTTCCTCTGTGGGAACTCCTGGCTTCCCTTTCTTGGTTTAGTCTCTTACTTTGACAGAACACATCTCCCATTAGCGACCTGAGTAGAGTGCCCAGGACGCAGTTTTTGGGGGAGAATCTGTATGTCTTCAAATGTCTTGATTGGTAGTGTGTTTTCAGGTAGGAAGTTATTTCCTGATAATTTCAAAAGTATTACCACATACTTATCTAGTTTCTAATGTGTCTGTAGAGCAAGTCTGAAGTTACTCTGCTTACCAATTCTGCTTACATTATTCTTTCCTTTCTGAAATCATTTAGGACCTGGTATTCAACCCTAGAATCCTGAAATTAATAGGATATGCTTAGGAGTGAGTCTTTTTCATTCATTGGTGGCATATTCAGTATACTCTCCATCTGTGACTCATGTCTTTTAATTCCAGAGAATTTCCTTGTGATCTTTCTTTACCACTTACAGCCATTCTTACTTCTTATTTCCTCCTCCAGCCCCCTAGACACACAGGAGGACAGATCTGCAGTTCCCAGGACATGCTTTCCCATCTTCACACCTCTGCCCAGGCTAGGGTTTCTGTTTTGAATGCCTTTCCCTGCCCAGGGACGTCCCTGACCATCTCCTCTGAGCCCCCTGAGCACAGTTAACTCTCCTTTTTCTGTGCCAGAGCCCCTTTCTTTATCCTTTCATCTTTCCCACTTACTTCCCACCAGACTATAAATTCTTTAAAAGTGAAACACATTTCTATTTTCATATGAATCTTCAGTAGCTACTATGCAGCCAGCATATTAAACCTATTCCATTCAAAAATATGTGTTGAATGAATGAATCAAAAACCAATCAAATAACTTCTGGTTATTCCTGTTATACCATTGGCAGCTGGAAAGATTACAATCAGATTAAGTAAAATCTTAGAACTGTAGTTTTTATAAGTGCCCTCCAAAGGATTCTGAAGCAAATCCTGATCTGAAAACAGCTGCCTAGGCTTTTTGGGAGACTAAGAAGAGTATATTTGGGATCTCTAGGGTTAGGTGTCTCTGAGACTGGAGGAAAAGGAGAAGGGTGGAGAGAAGAGGAGGAAGGCAGAGGAGGAGGGAGGAAATCCTTCCAGAACAGAGATCTGAACCAGGATGAGATCGATATGAATAAATCCAAACCCTCTGGTACAGAGCAAGTCCAGGGTAACCTGAGGCAGGATCAGTCCCATTTGAAACTGACCCAGAGGTTTCAAAGAGAGGCAGACTTCTGAGAAGCATAGTTCTCAGGATCTTCACTCTGAGATGAGGCAACCAGTCAGCTCTTCCCAGAATCACTGTTACTCACTTTGTGATACATCCTGCCTTTTGGAAACTGGCTGTGTATGAATGGAACTATATAATTACTTGAGTGTTTTATTGGGACCATTAAAAATTAAGAACCATCTGATTACCAAACAGACTAACAATTCTGGGGTGTATGAATACAGGTTTTCACTCCGGTAAGCTTGGCAAAGCGTCATGGACTTAGCTAAAGAGCCTGACTGAGATTCCCACTGCCATCTACATGACTGTCTGACCACATATATTTACTTTTCCCTTTGTGCTTTCCCTCCTTGAAAATCATTATTCTAAGAGGATCAATTTATGACCAGAAGAAAGGATAATCAGAGTTGCAGATTAATTATACTTAGAGCATCTTGGGGAAGATTGCTACCTGATCAAATTATGTTCTAAAGATTTAGGTGTATTCTCCAGTGAAGACACTAGAATTTAATAAAAGTCATCCATATAAATGTATTTACATAGTACACCCAATCAAATGATGCTGTCATTCTACTATGTTAAAATAATTGCTTTTACACAAGAAAGACAACTTTCCTCCATGCAATAATTCCCAGTCCTAATTCTATAGCATCCTAACTTTGGTTTCATAAACTCTCAAAGCTGTTTTAAATGCTACTGATAAGTATCTACCACAGAGCACTGAAGAGTAAGTTAGAACAGGGATATGACAAAAATGAAAGCCTAAGAGTGTCACAACTCTGAAAATATTGAAAATCACTACCTCAGTGGTTGAATCAAATCACTAGAGTCCTCAAGTAGTAAGACTTTAGTAACTACTTTAGTAGTAGTAACTACTACTTTAGTAGTGGTAACATTTTTTTAATGTTTAAAAATTTCCTTAGGGAATTCCCTGGTCATCCAGCGGTTAGGACTCTGTACTTTCACTGTCTGAAGCCCAGGGTCAATCCCTGGCTAGCGAACTAAGATCTTGCAAGCCACAGGGTGCAACCAAAACATTTTTTTGTTTTCCTTAAATTAAAACTTAAATATATTTTAAAACTATTAATTGCTGAAAGCATAAATAGTACCATCAGCTTATTATCAAAAGTGGAACTATAGGAAGAAAACCTTAAAGGGAAGGTTATTTTACTTTTCAAAGTTTTTAGCCTTCCAGTCCAAAAAAAAAAAAAATGGACTTTTGTCCTGGATTTTTGAAAAAGAGGAAAAAAAGAAACCCGTGAAGTTTAGAAGTAGATAGATGTGAGTTAGAATTCTGCCTCTAGGGAATTCCGTGGCAGTCCAATGGTTAGGACTCTGCACTTCCACTGCAGAGGGCATGGATTCAGGGAACTAAGATCCCACAAACTGCCCAGCACAGCCCCCAAAAATAAAAACTCTGCCTCTACCTCTCAGTAACCTTGAATCAATCACTTTTCTCAAGACCATGGTATTTCCAGACCCAATAAATGAAATATTCCTTCTGTTACCAAACATTTAAAAATTGATAGTCCAAAAGTTAACATGTTTGCATAGTATTATTTGACCTCTTAAGTCTTATTTCCAAGTAACAGATATTTGAACACAACATAGCTTTGATCCCAGAGAAAGACCCAGTTAGCTCTAGTAGCAAATCTGCACTGACCAGCTGTTAGGCCCTGGGCAGGACGCCGAGCCTCTCTGAGCAGTTTCTCCCTGGCAGTAAAGCCCATCCCATGCGGTTGTTGCGAAGTGGGAGATGCTGTGAAAGGCCTTGTACAGGGCCCTGCACACGGTACATAATACTCAATAAATGGAAACTGTGGTCACCCAATTATTTTAAGAAAGCTTGATATCACATTTAACCATCTACTTTTCAGCCTTTGTAGTTAGGATTCCTTTCCTCAATAGTTTTCCTCTCCTTGTTTTCAGAATTGTTCTATATCATATCTCCATTAGTTTTGCAGAGCAAAAATAGATTACTGTATCACTGATTCCCTAAATCCTTATTACAGTATCTAAGTTTCTTTGTGTATGTTTTATATTTTTTCTCAATCCTCTCTTTGCAACCCCATGGGCTGCAGCCCGCCAGGCCTCCCTGTCCATCACCAACTCCCAGAGTTTCCTCAAACTCATATCCATTGAGTCAGTTATACCATCCAACCATCTCATCCTCTGTCATTCCCTTCTCCTCCTGCCTTCAATCTTTCCCAGCATCAGGGTCTTTTCAAATGAGTCAGTTCTTCACATCAGGTGGCCAAAGTATTGGAGTTTCAGCTTCAGCATCAGTCCTTCCAATGAATATCAGGACTGATTTCCTTTAGGATGGACTGGTTAATTTAAAAAAATTAAATCTACTTATAAAAGGATTAACTTTATTAGAAAATAGACTCTTGGACTTTTTCTGGATTTTTTTATCTTTTAGGTTTATACAGGCCTATTATTTCTCAATTCAGATCCTTTCTCTATCCTTTACTTGTACTACTCTATTTCCTCTCTTCACAAAAGTAAAGTTAAAAGTTTATTTTCTGATACAATATAGAAAAAAAAATCATTTGTTTTGTCATGACCTGAATATGACAAAAAACACCCCCCTAACCTCAACAAATTCCTTTGCCAAGCTTGCTACCCTAGTATTTATTTATGCTAGCATTATTTCAGCCTCCTTAATGAAGATTAGTGAATAAACTAATAAAGATGTGCTTTATCATCATGTATATAAAAACAATACCACTTGGATTACAGTTCTGCAATTCTTTTTTTTTTTTTCCTGTAAGTCTTTTTCACAAAGGAGGAAAGCTCTGAGGTTGATATATTTGTTTATAACATCAAGATCAAAGATGCAGAGCTTCTGTTCCTGAACAGGACTGCTATTCTGCTATGATAGATAAGTTCTGTAAGACTAGCTGGAGACTAGGTATGACTAGAACTCACCAGTACTGAGTCTACCCTAGCTGTTGCCTTCCTTCCTCCAAGCCTGCCACTGGAAAGCAGACTATCTTATCTAGAACAGGTTGCAGGGCACCATGAAGAGGATCTGGGTATCTAAGAGAAGCCAACTTTAAAAGTCTAAAACCTAGAACAGCTATTGTTCCACTTCTTTTCCCCTCTCTCCTTTATCACATAAATAACATAAATCTCATAAATAACATAAACATAATATAAACATAAATAAAAGATCATGGCATCCGGTCCCATCACTTCGTGGCAAATAGATGCAGAACAGTGGAAACAGTGGCAGACGTTATTTTTGGGGGCTCCAAAATCACTGCAGATGGTGATTGCAGCCATGAAATTAAAAGACGCTTGCTCCTTGGGAGAAAAGTTATGACCAACCTAGATAGCATATTAAAAAGCAGAGGCGTTATGTTGCCAACAAAGGTCCATCTAGTCAAGGCTATGGTTTTTCCAGTAGTCATGCATGGATGTGAGAGTTGGACTATAAAGAAAGCTGACCGCAGAAGAATTGATGCTTTTTAACTGTAGTGTTGGAGAATACTCTTGAGAGTCCCTTGGACTGCAAGGAGATCCAACCAGTTCATCTAAAGAAACTCAGTCCTGGGTGTTCATTGGAAGGACTGATGTTGAAGCTGAAACTCCAATACATTGGCCACCTGATGCAAAGAGCTGACTCATTTGAAAAGACCCTGATGGTGGGAAAGATTGAGGGCAGGAGGAGAAGGGGACGACAGAGGATGAGGTGGTTGGATGACATCACCAACTCAATGAATATGAGTTTGAGTGAACTCCGGGAGTTGGTGATGAACAGGGAGGCCTGGCATGCTGCGATTCATGGGGTCGCAAAGAGTAGGACATGACTGGGCGAGTGAACTGAGCATAAACCTCTACTTGAAGCACAGGTTAAACACTTCAGTTAAAGAAGAGACTTCCATGACATACTTTTTGCCAGAAATGTTGTTACTAGAAGCAAAATACATGAGGAACAGAAATGTAGGGAGAAGGGGTACTGATGCCCAGAAATGCCCTGTGGAAATGCGTCCATGCTCAAACAGAGGCCTAGCTAGGAAACTATGAGTAGGTACAACCCAGGACACGGGCCGGTGCAGGTGTTCCTTGAGTCAAACGATTACAAGTTTTGAGCGTTGAGTGATTGGAGGCCTGAGGAAGAGAAGGAGGTCAGAGTCTGAGTACAGCAAAAAAGCATCGAGTGGGCATATTTCTGAGTTGGCTAGAAGAGGAATTCACAGGTGTTGGGGGTGCAGGTTGGGGTGGAGGAGAAAGCAGTTGCTAATAAGTAAGAAAGATCTACTCAGTCAATAAGCCCACCCATTCACGATTCTGCTTCTACTCAGCTCTTGTTTCTGTTCTTATTGCTTCTCTTGTCAAATAGAAAGTATCTCACCTTCCTGGCTGAGTACAATTTTGGACAAACCTATAGTGAAGGTTCCCCGAGAAGGGGAAGTATGAGAGTTAAAACTTGCTAATCTTGAAGTAACATGAAAACAAACAAAACCAGGGGCATTAAAAGTAGATAAGACCAAAGGAAGACTCTACAGTATGTATCACAGAGCCAGTGGCCACACTATCTGTAGACAAGTTACAGATGGAATTCAGGGTTATCAGAGCTGCCTAACAAGAAAATATGCCACCCTGTTTAGTAGTGAGTTCCTTATCACTGAGAGTGTTCAAGGGGAGTTGGGGAGGAGACTAGGAGAGGAATGAAGAGTTTCGTAAAGATCCACTCCAACCCCGTGAGTACACCATGACTAACTGACCTCTCCCTTCCCTTCTTAGGGATATAGTCATGAACCTGACACAGAGAGCCCCCTCCCTCGTGGAGGAACACGGTGATCAATGTCAATGATGGGAATAACTGTACTTTGGCCACCTCATGCGAAGAGT
Organism: Bos grunniens; assembly: GCF_055505025.1. NCBI lineage: Eukaryota > Metazoa > Chordata > Mammalia > Artiodactyla > Bovidae > Bos > Bos grunniens. The sequence continues at coordinate 113,346,701 of NC_141166.1, read as the reverse complement.
TGACTCATTGGAAAAGACTCTGATGCTGGGAGGGATTGGGGGCAGGAGGAGAAGGGGACGAGAGAGGATGAGATGGCTGGATGGCATCACTGACTCGATGGACATGAGTCTCAGTGAACTCCGGGAGTTGGTGTTGGACAGGGAGGCCTGGCGTGCTGCGATTCATGGGGTCACAAAGAGTCGGACACGACTGAGCGACTGATCTGATCTGAAACTGGCTGAGAAGGTGAAACTGTATTTCACATTTCTATCCCACAACTATCTCCCCCTCTTCTTGACTTCCAAAGCAAAGAGCTTTTCTGACCTTGAAAGCCCCAGTGTGACCACAGAAAATAAAAACTCTTTGGATGACGATCTACACTATTCTTTTCTCAGCATAATGGAATTGCATTACCCCATGCGGCAGGCTGGGCTGTGAAGCTCAATGGTGCAGTACCATTTACCAGAACCAGGCCCAAGCTCCTCAAATGTGGGTGCTCCCTCAGGGGGAGTACCCAGCTCCGTGAAGAAGGTATATGAACAAACACACATCTTACAGCATTGATTTTTCTTTAAGATTTGGGGGAAGAAACATGCTTGGCATTTGTATTGGTTTGTTCAGTAAATCAAACAGTACAGAAAAGAATGCCAAGGTCACATAAATTTTTAAGATTAAATGCAGGATCTGAGAGAAAGTGCTTGCTTACACCGGAAGTATTTATGGTTATACCTACAGATCCCTGAAGGAATACATTCTTCCCCTAAATAGGACATTTTGGTAGAAAAGTTCAATCAGCAAAGATTTACTCCATGATCTTCAGGCAGCAACCCTTGCCTTCTGTTTTCAATTTTCTTCTTTGGAGGTCCAGAGATGAGTCCATAAAGAGTGTTGGTCCCTGAAGGTAATCTGTGCTCAAAATTAGCTGTAAGAACGGTTCCAATATTGGTCTTCTAGGTCATAATCAACCACTGTTCCTATAGCTCCGAAATTCTTCAAACTTAAATGCACTAATTTTCAGATTCTCCTCCCCTTCCCCAAGAATATTATAAAGCAATGTATAACTCGTGTATAAAACCAGAGGTATGCACAAAGCTGCTTTAGAAATCCTTATATGCAAAGCAAGAAAATAGTTCTGAAAATCTGCTAGCCCTCCATGTACACATAAGTATAATCTGGAAACAGGGCAGGCTACCAAGGGCAAGCCTTAGCTGGGAACAGGTGAGACAGGCAGCATTCTCTGAGTATAACTTGGGAATGTGGAAAACCCCTTCTCTACCACTCAGTGATGGCAGCTAAAGTTTCGGGCACTGGTTAAAGCATTTCTTTGTGCTGTCTCATATCCTTATGAAGCAGGGATTACTGTCCCCAATTTGCATGTGAGGAAATTGAGGATCAAGCATGTAAAAGCTGCCTAACTTAAAAGTGACACAACTGAGATTCAAATTCAGGTCTGACTTCAAAGTCACAGCATTTTTTCCACCATATTTTCCCCATGCTGTCATTCTGCCTTCTCCTTCTAACTTGTGTTTTTCTCTCCCTCCCTTTAAACAAACCCTTTTCTTACTCTAGTAATTATTAGATTGCTTACCATTTACCTAAAGTTCAACATGAGGCTTTAATTTCCTAGAAGCCATCATGACGTTGGGATTACGATGTCAAATGCCTGGCTGCTTTGTTCTCACAGCATCTTCTACTGTGGTGGGATTATGTAACTGCTATTAGGGCATAATCAATGGTTCAGCTGTCCATAGGACGGTCTGACACAAAAGCACCCACTATCAGTCAAACCAATCTAAGCTCGAGCATTATAGCTCTCTTTCCTTACCAGGTACAGTTTTCTGGTCACAGCTGGAACTCTGCTTAAGGTTAGTAGCCACACAAGAAGTAGCCTAAATGATCCCTGCAGTATACCAAAAGGTGCCTGAGCTGTTTCTATTGCATTCAGATAGACAGGACACCTTCTCTGTCAATCTGTCCTGCGTCAAATAAAATGGAAAGCAAATGATGCAAATTAATTTTGATTTCCAACATCTCTGGATACAGATATAAGGCTATCTTATTCCAAGAAGGATTATATCACCACAAACACTCTTCTCTGGTTTTTTTAAAAAATCACTGGTTCTCTTTCTTTTCTTTGAATCTAACAATTTCTAAAATCAACTATCCACTTTTCTCTTTCACTCCACGCTAATAGTTTCACTCCATGTCTGACCCCTTTTCATGAAACATCACTGTAATTTCTCCAGTGTTTTCTCTGATGACTAGATTATTCACTCTTTGCCCCTCTTAACTCCTGTTTATAATTTTGAAGCCCTATCAAAGTCAGTTTCACTGTTCTTTCCAGATAGGCACTCAGCCAATATATTGCCAATAACACTCACTCTTGTGCTAACTTAAAATACACAGTGTAGCCTGCCAAGTATCCTTATTTGGCAAGAAGGTCCCTTAGTTCCCAAGATCTTTGACCATCCATTTTTAGATCCAAATCCTCAGTGCTTAATATTTGGATATCTCTCTCTTTTTAATTTGTCCTTATGTGTTCCCTGAAAGAATAAGGAAAAGAGATCAATCATCTGTTTGCTTTCCTAGACAAGAAAAAAATGTCCTGGCCATTATGGTCATTTACTCTGGAATTATTACCACTAAAACTTTTGATATAAACAAAAATATTTTCCAGTTTAAAAAAACTCCCAAAATAACCTCCAAAAAGTTATAATAAAAATTAAATTGTGAAAGATTAAACAGTACATATTGCTCTAAAAGACCATGTTTCTTTATCTTAATTCCCTCTTTCCAAACAAACTAAATTCGCATTCATTTACAATCTCCCAAATCTCTCACTATTGTAGAGGAACAGAAAACAAAGGCTCCACAAATGACTAAAACTATAATTAAAATGAAACCATTCTGTATTTTTTGAAAGTCAAAAAACGACATGATATTTCATTGTGGAGATGGGCCTACTACAAAGAAGACATTAACTGTCTTGGATCTCTTGTTTACATTTTGTCTAAATGTGTCTGTCGGTTTGGTTCCACGGAATCCTAGCTGTTCATCTCAACGGAAGTCAGGAGAGCAAGGTTTCTCCTAAAACACCTTTAAGGTTAAAATATGAATATGCTTTAACAACCACCTTAGCTCAAAAATTATCGAATTAATTCTGTAAGTCGATTCTAATTCACTATCATTCACGAGAAGCTGCTTATTGTAGTATCACTGGAATAGGACACTAAATGGTGTTGCTTTCATTATTAAGAAAGTAACAAAAATAGTAATTAAGTTTCCCCATAAACAGTGCTTATGCAAGACCAGAGGCGCATCAGAAACGAACATTTTTAGCACTCTAACAACGACTGCCCCGTTCAGTAAGTAACTCGATGTCCACTGGTCAGTTTTGTGTTAAAGTTTGTCTGCAAGCTGTCAGGAGCCAACGCGGCTTGGCGGCCGCCTCAGCCTTTACCCCCAGGCCTGGTGCACTTCTCCGAGCCCAGGAATCCGGGACGCCAGCGGGTCGGCAAAGGGGCCACCCCGGGGCCCGCGGAAGGCCCGGGGGCCCCTCGAAGTGCGGGAGGGCGCGGGCTCCAGGCTCACGGAGCAGGGCTGGCGCGGTCGCCCTTGGCGGGAGGCGAGCTCCTGGGCCCGCTGGCAGGAAAGCAAAAGTTAGTGGGCTCTCCTCGCCCGCGAACATCTCTCCCGGGAAGCGGCCTGCACCCTGCGCTGATTTGGGAGACTCGCGACTCGCCTTGCGAGAGACGCCCGGGTCACGCCCGGCGAGGCCGGCGTTCCGGCGTCCGGGGAGGGAAAGCCGCGACCCGGAGGCGCCGCACGCCTGGCCGAGACGGCCGGAGACGCCCGGGCTGCTTCCCACTCTTCCGGGCGCCAACTTCTGCATCGGATCCGCGCGAACTTCCCGAGCCGCTCCCGGCCGCGCAAGGCCGCGGGAGCCCGGGACGCCGGCCCCGGGTCGGGCGGGGGTGCCTGCAGTGGGGTCCGGACCGCGGCAGGGCCTGAGCCCGCGACGCCGGGACGAGTCGCGATCGCGATAGGCCTGCCCCCCACCCTCTCCCCTGCGGCCTCCGGCCTGGCCCCTTACCTGGCTCCCAGGCCGGGCGCGAGCAAGAGGCCCGGCGCGCGGCGAGGGCAGGGACGGCTACCGGGGTTCGAGGGGACGGCTGCCCGCGGCGCGGCTCCCACGCTTCCGCCCGAGTCAGGAGTTGAACATTCCGCCTCTCTGCCCCGCGCCAATGAGGAACACAGTCACGGCAACAGCACCACCTACCTCCGAGCGCGGAACCGCCGGGCCTCCCTGCAGGCGTCCCGCACGCCCGCCCGGCTGGCCGCAGCGCAGACGCGCCAGCCAGCCAGACGGGGGAGGGCGCTCCGGCTCCCGGGCTGCACCCCTGGGGCACCTTGCGCCCCGCGTCCCGGAACCCTGCCAGGCCGCCGCAGGCTTCACACGGCACCCCATACTGTGGGGGCGCGGGGAGAGGGAGTATGTCTCTGTGCCCCTTTGTGCCTTCACATCTTTGCACTCAACTCATCCTTATCCATAAACATTGACTATGAAAAAAGCGCTGGGATACAAAGACAAGGGAGGTTGCTTCGTGTGGGACAGAAGTTAATTATCCACTTGGGAAGAGGACCGACGTGTACAGATATTTCTAGGGAGATAGGGCTGAAAGCTGCTTCAGTGAAATTATCAGTAGATACCTGCGTGATTTTGAGGAGGGGTCCTGGTCTGTTCTCCTGGTTGCTGACGTTAGCGAAGCCGATTTCAGATGAAACTAGAATGCATTCCAGGGGTGAGCAAAGGGTGGAAACCAGCACCGGGGAGAGAAGTTAACGATCAGTGAGGAGGATGGTTCTATGAAGCAAACGGGAGACGAGGTTCGAAAGATTCGGGCAGCACAATCCAGGGCTTACTGAGTTTGAATTTTATCATCTATGGACACAGGGGAACTGGGGAAAGTTAGACTCAAAGGAATGAAATAGCTTTTGTGGGTTTTGTTTTTAATGGTGATTTCGAGAGAGAGCAGTCCACAGTAGATGCAGGATGGGTTGCTAGGGCAAAACCAGGAAGCAGCATATGGTGACCACCTGGTTATGTGGTTATCAGGACTTGGCGCATACAAAATAGAATTAGGAAAGAAGAAACGGACTTGAGAGGCATGTTTCAGGAAGAAGCCACAGGAACTGGTGATCCACTAGAAGTGAAAAGAAAGAAGAAAAAGTCAGAGATGATGCCAAGATTTCAGACCTGGGTGACTGGAAGAATGATGGTGTCATTGACAAAAATAGAGATAAGCAGACTAAGAGCTGGCTTTCTGTTGAGTTTGAGGTCATGGGAGGAAAAACCGGTAGAGATGCCCCAGTTGAAACGTGAAACTGATTCAGAAAAGTGGTCGGGAGGGAAATATAAAATTTCTAAACCATTCATATAGTTAAAAATATCAAAGTGGAGAAATGAGTGAAAAAAAACCCCACTTTCTAGTCTGTGATTCAGATTAATTATTTGAATTTTCCCTTTGATTAAAAACTGGAAATTTCAGCATTGATAATCTATTTGGGGAATTGAAAATTAGGATTAGTGAAAACTGTCATACTAAAAATGAAAAACAAAACTCTGGTATAGGTAATCAAAGAATTCCATAAACCATCTAACCATTAAAGGGAAAACTAAGGCTCTTTAACACAGACCTAGGTATAGAGTGTGGAGAAGGAAATGGCAACCCACTCCAGTGTTCTTGCCTGAAGAATCCCAGGGACGGGAGCCTGGTGGGCTGCCGTCTATGGGGTCGCACAGAGTCGGACACAGCGGAAGCAACTTAGCAGCAGCAGTAGGTATAGAGTGACTCCAGTTATTGCACCCCACCTTCAAAGGCACTAGATTGTAATGGAAAGGACACTGGGTTGGGAACCTGACTTCTGGTTTTAGGCCTGCCAATTATCAGCTGGGGTATTTTGCTAGACAGGCCTCAGTTTTCTTCCCTGCAAAACAATATCGCCCATCAAATGTTAGCTGAAGTTTCCAGCTTTCAATTTCTGAATAATACGGCTTTAAATTTGGAGCATATGTCACAATATTTTTAGCCACAATCCCTTTCCTTTCCACCTGTTCTTTTCTTCATTTTATTTTTCTTCAGATAATTAGGCTAAGAGAATAACCAGCAGGAACAGTGAATACTAAAGGGTAGTCTCATAGATATGCTGAAAGGATAACCCTGTAAGGCATTCTCTTGTCTTCCCAACTAGGTTGCAAGGTCCTTGAAGTCATATATTCTATTGTATCTGTTTATAGCTGAAAGAAATATATAATAATTGTGTAATAAACTGATTTCTTCAAGTCTGATTTTTCTTAGGTCAACTTGCCTGTTTCCTTATGGCTATACTGATCTCTTTAGGTCCCAAACTTAATAAATATACTCTAGTGTTTATTCCTATGGTCAATTTTTATTCCCAAGATCAACTCTGCTTTTTCAGACTGTAAAATCTTTTTGAAAGCAGATTGGTTAATTCTCACCAAGCAGAGTATAAGTTTACAAATGTAAATCGCAATAACAAAAGAGAGCTAGTCAAACCTCTCTTATCAGGCTTTCCTATTCCTTTATTTCACATGTCTCTGCACTAAAAATAGATGTACTTTCAGCAGTGGGGTGAGTTAGAAGTCCTTAGCACCCTCTTATATCCAAGAATACCCTCCAAAATAAACATGCAATGTCAGTAAAAAAATCAGTATTTGCTATGCAAATATAGCTTAAAAGTCTCCTAGCCCTTTATTCAATCAGATTGCCACTAAGTTCCTCTAAAATAGAAATTCCGGAGCTGCTATCAGTGGATCAGAGAAGTGCAGGCAGACCTCCCACTAAGAATGGAAGGAAAGGCAACTTGAAAGGCAGAAAGAATTCTGAGTATTCTTCACTCTTCTTGTATCGATAAGAGCTGTCATGCTTGTACATTGGAGTATTTTTTTCTAGCCACCTCAGGTCTCCGTCTTCGATTGTGACTGATTTGTGTTTGAATCATAACTAAGAATTGACCAACTTTTACACAAAAGTTGATGTTTTACCTCCTGTGCAATTTTGGGTCCCTAGGAAAAAAGGCATACAATCAAACATCTTTTAAGATAAGTAGCCTTTACCTTAAACTCACAGATGAACCCCAGGTCATTTTTCGAGCTTAGATTTCACATCAAATTTGAGGACTAAAGGACTCACAAGAGTATTTCGGGTACCAAATTTGCTTAGGTTTTCCAGGACATGAAAGGAGTGGTAGGTCAAGAGTAGAAATTGGAGACTTTTACAAAATTAATTCAATAAGCATTTACTGAATGGCAGGCACTGTGCTGAGCTTTTTGATTGTAGCAGTGACCCAAATATGGTCCCTACTTTCACAGAGTTTTCAGAGTGCCATGGAAAAGCCAGTAAAGATGCAAGCAGTGTGCTAAGTGGGCAAATACCCGGACCTACAGCAGGGCACCTGACACAGTTTCTGGGAGTCAATAAAGGCTTCCAAGAAAAAGAAGCCCTAAGTCCATATGAGAATGATGTTGAGAATTTGCTGGACAGAAAGGTAGGAAAGCTATTCTAGGTGAAGGAAACGGCAAGTACAAAGGCCCAAGAACATTTAACAAGTTCAAAGACTAAATCCCCTAGTAGCTGAGTAAAAGACATTGCCAAGAGGGAATAATAATCCTCATAGTGGCTGTAATAGTAGTAGCCATAGCAATAATAATAACAGTGATGGCTAATATTTTCTGAGACCTCATGTGCCCTGCACCGAGCTAAGAGTTTTACACAAGCTCACTCCACCTAATCTTCAAAATAACCCGACAAGGCAGTTTAAATCATCATCCTATGCTGTAGGGCAGGAAGAAATCTTGGAAATCTTAAGCCACTTATCTTCCCTCATGGAGCAAGACATAAACTTTAGAGCTTGTTCTTTTAGATGAAGGAGTTCTCCAACTTTTTGGTCTCAGGATTTCTTTACATTCTTAAAAATCCTTGAGATAAAATAAATAAGCCATGAGATGTAATATATAGCATAAGGTATATTGGTCAATAATAGTGTATGGGTAATACACTAGTAATAGTAATAGTGTATGGTCAGTAATAGTGTAACTTTGTGTGGGGACAGACTTATTGCAATGATCATTTCATACTGTATGCACATGTCAAATCACTTTATTATGTGAAACTAACATAACATTGCACATCAACTGTATTTCAAAATAATTAAAATTTAAAACACATTTATGTAAGTAAATAAGTCCTTGAGGATGTCAAATAACTTTTGTTTATGTGAGTTATACCTTTTATACCTGTCAATATTTATCATATAAGAAATTAAAACTGAAATCTGTTAATTTCATTTTAAAACAATAAAGCCATAGATTAATGTGAATAACATATTTTAGTGAAAAATAGCTATTATCCAAAATGAAAAAGCTAGTGAGAGAAGTGTCATTGTTTTATATTTTTGCAAATCCCTTTAATATCTGGCCTAATAGAACAGCTGGATTCTCATATCTGCTTCTGCATTAAATCTATTCCAGGATCACATTACATTTACCCTGTGGAAGATTCTACTGTACACTTGAAAGGAGGACAGTGAAAATAACGTCTTAGTATTCTTATGAGAAAAGCTTTGACCTTTCATACAAAGGGTTTCCGGGCTGCTTTTTGAGAATTGCTATCTAGGAATTTAAAGATACTCTTTGGGAGAGTTCATTGCTCTGTGCTTTGCCTCAAGATGCAGCATCATGGGTCAGCTCCATTGAGCAGGATGCTAGACATTAGAAGTTCTGAAATGTGGTGCCAGTCCTGTCCCTAAGCAGCTGTGACTTAGCTGAGATAATGCTGCTTGACGGTTATGTGGGATGATAAAGGCCTATGTACTGAATCTTGGGTCCTATTCACTGCTCACTCTTGCTATTGTTTCCTGTGCTTGTCTTTAAAAATCCTAGATCTAAGGCATTGAGCCCGCCATTATTCTTGTTTGTCCTTCAGTTCAGTTGAGTCGGTCAGTCGTGTCCAATTCTTTGCGACCCCATGAATTGCAGCACGCCAGGCCTCCCTGTCTATCACCAACCCCCTGAGTTCACTCAGACTACATCCATAGAGTCAGTGATGCCATCCAGCCATCTCATCCTCTGTCATCCCCTTCTCCTCCTGCCCCTAATCCCTCCCAGCATCAGAGTCTTTTCCAATGAGTCAACTCTTCGCATGAGGTGGCCAAAGTACTGGAGTTTCAGCTTTAGCATCATTCCTTCCAAAGAAATCCCAGGGCTGATCTCCTTCAGAATGGACTGGTTGGATCTCCTTGCAGTCCAAGGGACTCTCAAGAGTCTTCTCCAACACCACAGTTCAAAAGCATCAATTCTTGGGTGCTCAGCTTTCTTCACAGTCCAACTCTCACATCCATACATGACCACAGGAAAAACCATAGCCTTGATTAGACGGACCTTTGTTGGCAAAGTAAGGTCTCTGCTTTTGAATATGCTATCTAGGTTGTTCATAACTTTTCTTCCAAGGAGTAAGCGTCTTTTAATTTCATGGCTGCAATCACCATCTGCAGTGATTTTGGAGCCCCCCAAAAAAAGTCTGACATTGTTTCCACTGTTTCCCCATCTATCTGCCATGAGGTGATGGGACCAGATGCCATGATCTTTGTTTTCTGAATGTTGAGCTTTAAGCCAACCTTTTCAGTCTCCACTTTCACCTTCATCAAGAGGCTTTTGAGTTCCTCTTCACTTTCTGCCATAAGGGTGGTGTTATCTGCATATCTGAGGTTATTGATATTTCTCCTGGCAATCTTGATTCCAGCTTGTGCTTCATCCAGCCCAGCGTTTCTCATGATGTACTCTGCACATAAGTTAAATAAACAGGGTGACAATATACAGCCTTGACGTACTCCTTTTCCTATTTGGAACCAGTCTGCTGTTTCATGTCCAGTTCTAACTGTTGCTTCCTGACCTGCATACAGGTTTCTCAGGAGGCAGGTCAGGTGGTCTGGTATCCATTCCCATCTCTTTGCCCTTAGCCCTACTTTATTGCAAGAAACTCATGTGTTCCTTCCCCAAAGAAATAACAGTTGGTTTTATTTTCTGGCAAGATTCTAGAGTTATTATTAAATGGCACTATTAAATGAAAGGCTGGTAGTCACTTTGAAAGTGAACATTAGGAACCAGCATGGACTCATTGACATTAAGATATATATGAGACAAATCTAGTTTCCTCTATTAGGATCATCAAGGACTGTGAGGACTTCTGCCAGTGAAACATGTCAAAATTTCTCATGATGACTTTATAAGTCAGAAGAGGATTTTAACTGATGACAGTATAATATAATAAATTGCTGTTAGAAACTATACCCCAAAAGTGCTGATGTCACTGAGGCAGCAGCGTTCTCTTAAGAAGGATTGTTAGACTTCCCTGGTGGTATGGTGGATAAGAATTCACCAATGCAGGGGACACGGGTTCAATCCCTGGTCTGGAAAGATTCCAGACCAGGAGCAACTGGTCATGCTATGGAGCAACTAAGCTTGTGTGGCACAACTATGGAGCCCATGTGCTGCAACTGCTGAAGCCTGTGTGCCCAGAATCTGTGCTCTGCAATAAGAGAAGGCACTGCGATGAGAAGCCCGTGCACCGCAACCAAGAGCAGCGCCTGCTCACCACAACTATAGAAAGCCTGATCACAGCAACAAAGACCCAGAGCAATCAAAAATTAATTAATTAATTTTAAAAAAGAAGAAGAGATGTTGCTGGAATCTCTCTAGCCTGCCCAGTTCAACATTTCTACAACTTGGATGAAGATGTAGGTGGCATGCCTATCTAGAGAATAACATGCATTTTGAAGGAATAATTAGCATATTATGTAAAAGAATATCAAAACTCAAAAACTTCACTCACAAATCTTTATTGACACCTCACTGCCTACTAAATAAAGTCCAAGATCCTTAAGGCATCTTTAAAACCCTCTATTAGCTCACCCAAATTTTCCTCCCCAACATTATCTCCTAGCTCCAAGGGCTTCATTTTGCTCCTCTCCCACCAGCACCTTCCCTTCCTCCTTGAAACTTTTCTCCATCAGCTCTCACTCTCATCATCACATCTGTCCACCAAGCAAACTCTGTTCTTCCTCCACCACAGATGTGGCACTGGCAGTTTCTATTCAAATATTATGTTACTGAAATTGAAAGGAAACATAAAATGTTACAATAGTCTGATTTCTGAAACTGAGATTTCTGTCTTAACAGATCCAATAGAGATAGGTTTTCATCCCCAGATAACTGTCTTAGAGCCAGATGAGTTGGTAAAACATTATACATTATTTGGTTTCTTAGTCCCCAGAGCTTCCAGGAGACACATGGTGCTGTTTTTCTGGATAAACCAAATTCTCAGACCAAAGCACCCAGACATTCTAGGAAGGCCAGTAGTATCCCATGTGATATTCAGAATATCACCAATTTCTTGGATTTAGGCACATGTGATCAGGAAGGAGGGCTGTTTTATTTTTGCTATCTGGAAAAGCTAGAATTGTATTTCATAAGATAATTATTAGTTGCTGTTAATAATTGCTCAATCAAGTGACAGCAACAATTTTTTATATAAAATGTTCGGTTATCTATAGATTTTTAAACTTTTGTTTTTACTTATTTATTTATGGCTGTGGTGGGTCTTTGTGTGAGGGCTTTCTCTAGTTGTGGCAATCAAGGCCTGCTCTCTAGTTATGGTGCGTGGGCTGCTCACTGCAGCGGCTTCTGCGGAGCAGAGTCTAGAGTGCAGGCTTCAGCAGTTGTGGTGCACCAGCTCGGTTGCCCTGCAGCATGTGGGCTCTTTCCGAAGCAGGGGTAGAACCCGTGCACCCTGCACTGGTGGACAGATTCTCAACCACTGGACCTCCAGGGAAGTCCAGATATCTGATTACAGATTTTTCATGGCCCCTCTTAATTGTAAACAGCAGTAGATGATGCCAATAATCTAGTGTTTTCACTAGCCAGTTTTTTTCTCTTCAATATGCAATTTTTAAATAACTGATATGTCTAGTCTCTATTTTCTTCATTTTGCCTGCCTACGAAATGTCTACAACCAGGTGATATAGTTTTTCTGGTCTACCTAGAAAGAGGCTGCTGCTGCTGCTGCTGCTAAGTCTCGTCAGTTGTGTCCAGCTCTGTGCAACCCCAAAGACGGCAGCCCACTAGGCTCCTCTGTCCCTGGGATTCTCCAGGCAAGAACACTGGAGTGGGTTGCCATTTCCTTCTCCAATGCATGAAAGTGAAAAGTGAGAGTGAAGTCGCTCAGTCGTGTCCAACTCTTTGCGACCCCAGGGACTGTAGCCTACCAGGCTCCTCCATCCATGGGATTTCCCAGGCAAGAATACTGGAGTGGAGTGCCATTGCCTTCTCTGTAGAAAGAGGCTAGAGGAAGGAATAAGGGAATGACTACTTTCTAGTAGTTGGAAACTTTCCAGTAGCTGGACCTCTCAAGAGTGGATTAATTAGTTTATCATAATCAGAAAATCCTGATCAAATGTCAAAGTCACATTTTTTATATTATTATTTTGAAGTTAAAATTCTTCTACCAAATACTTATATAAGTTCTACTTGGTTTTTTTTTTGTCACCATTTTTTCTAACTTTTCAATGTCCACTTGTATTAAGTCCCTGTCCTTGTTGTAATGCCTTCCAATTTAGTATCATCTGCAAATTTCATTAACATGCTATTTACTCCCTCTTCCAGATCATTAATAAATGCTATTTTCTTATGTATTAAATTTTGCGGTCAAATAGATTTAATTTGCTGTTGTAATTTCAGTGCATGTTTTCTAAAGATACAATGCCGTTAAGAATGGTCTTAACATAGGCTTAAATCCATACCTAGTTTATAGCTATTTTACTATTATGCAATTCATTTGTGTTCTCTAATCAGCACTGTTGTGAGCTCCATTGAAGCAATAATCTATTGATTTTCTCTTCCTTCTTTTTCAATACAGTCATCATCTTGGCTTTAAATACACAGCAATAGCAGAGTTAGCACTATTGTGTAGTTGTAATCCACCACTATTTATAAGAGCAAATTAAGTCTTTTATTCTCAGTGGATATTTTTCCACTGTTAAAGAAATATTCTAACATTAAAAATTATTTTATGACCATATTTTATTTTCTTAAGCACAGTATCACTTTTCTAAAAAGAAAGAGATTCTAGAATTTTAAAGCAAGTAAATGTAATGTACATTACATTTATATATACATACAACAGATATTTTATATAAATAATATATTCTATATATAGAGAGATAAAGATACATTAGAAGTGTGTGCTATACATTTTCTTTTATAATAAATCAGTTCACTGACTCCCTGACTCTTATAGGCTATGGGGTGACTTTGTTCATTATAATGGACTCAGACGTGCCACCTTCAAATTAGAGAATGAGATTCATTACGCCTTTTTTTCACTTTGTGTCACACATTATCCTCCTTATTGGAGTCAGTTTTCATTTTCAACGAGATGAGGCTTCTCACATGCCACTTATTTCTACTTAATGTTCACATACTCGGAGAAGGCAATGGCACCCCACTCCAGTACTCTTGCCTGGAAAATCCCATGGACAGAGGAGCCTGGTGGGCTGCAGTCCCTGGGGTCGCTGCGAGTCTGACACGACTGAGCGGCTTCGCTTTCGCTTTTCACTTTCATGCACTGGAGAAGGAAATGGCAACCAACTCCAGTGTTCTTGCCTGGAGAATCCCAGGGACGGGGGAGCCTGGTGGGCTGCGGTTCAATGGAGTCGCACAGAGTCGGACACGACTGAAGCGACTTAGCAGCAGCAGCAGTTCACATATTGCAATTTTACATCATTTTTTTCAGGAGGTTAGCCTTCATGTTTCTACATAATAGTTCCAGGAAATATTTTCTCTTCCCTCACTGTCAGTCTCTCTCTCTCTGCTGCTGCTGCTGCTAAGTCCCTTCAGTAGTGTTCGACTCTGTGCGACCCCATAGACAGCAGCCCACTAGGCTCCTCTAGCAACAGAATACAAAGTAACTATAAGGCATTAAAATAACTGTACCCATGCACAGTTGGGGGCAAATTATGAACAAGAAGATACAAAAAGGCCAAAACGCAACTGCCACTTCTGAGGTTCAGGGAGCAAAAGCAGAGTACCATGCATGGTCTCTGCAAACAGCATCAAGGGGGTAGGCAGACCACCTGAGCCACCCCTCCAGCCCGACCCTCCAATCTACCCCTAACCTCTCGCCATTTGAGGGAATAGCTCACCCTCCCTCCCGAGGAGTGAGCAAAGGCACATGTTACTTGTTTTCGTTCCCTCTTGCTATAGCACGGATCCCAGCAAAGCCTTGCCCAAGTTTCCCGTCTGGCCTATAATCAATTTCTGTTGATTAAAGAGTCCAAGGCCCCAGGGCTGGGCTCCAGAAGCCCCTGATCCTGCTAGAGGGTGAGTGTTTGGAGGAGAACTCGTCCCACCCAGCCTGGGGGCCAGCCTGCGGAGGGGAGTCACGTGGTCGCCATCTTCTTGGTGTGTTTCACCTGTTCCCCCAGGACGTGGCTCTCCCCCAGGGCAGAGCCCAGGGCCTGCAGAGCCAACAAGGCGTGGTTCCGGTTCTTCTTCATGAGACCGGCAACTCCCATAGCGTCCTGGGTTTTACCCCACTCTTCTTGGGGCAGCTTCCACGCGTCCTGGAAGAGAGCACGGCTGTCTGCCCCGCTGGTTTTGTATTTTCAAGGGACCGCTGGTTGCCCTCACGCTTTTCTTCGGCTGATTCGTGGAAAAAGTGGCCCCTGCCCTCCAGAGCCACATCGTCCCAGTGGAAATAGAAGCCCAGAGAGAGGTAGGTGTTAGAGGACTGCGGAGGCAGGTTGACGGGGCCGTGGACTGCGGCCTCCACCTCTGTGGAATAGTTCTCAAGCATCTGGGAGCTCTTGAGTAATTGGTAATAAGGAGAGAAGCTGAAAAAATGGTGTGGCTGGTCCTGGTGGCTAAGAATAGCTGAGTGGTTGGTTCTGAAAGTTGTGACCAGAAAGAGGTTGGAGGGTGGTTGAGGTGTCGATGAAAATAATAGACAATCTGTAATAAGACTAGAAAAGTTTAATTTGAGCCCAGATGAGGACTAGCCCAGAATCCTGCTTCCAAGATTACTCTGAGAAACTGATCTGGAGAAGCAGGGTTTTCAACATAGTTTTATATCTTGTGAAAACAAAGAACAATGAACAAGTCAGGGTTACATTTCTTCAGTGTTTCAAAAAAAAAAAAACAGAAACAGGGCATTCCCTGGCAGTCCAGCGGTTAGGACTCCATGCCAAGGACCCAGATTCAATCCCTAGTCAGGGAGCTAAGATCCCACAAGCCATGTGGTGTGGTTAAAAAAACAAACAGAAAAAAGACAAAAAAACAAAAACAGAACAGAGCAGTAGGTACCCAGTGAGTCAGTATGGTCTTGGCACCTGGGAAGGGAGTCTTATCATCAAAGGAGAACCAGTGTCAGTGTCCAAGGAAGAGTGGTGTTTAACCTTAATTTTTTAACATGGACATTATTTACTTCTGCTCAGTAGGCCCTTTTCTTTAATAATTAAAGCAGTTGTACAATGTATGTTTGATAGGCCATAAGCAGGCTATTGTATTTAGCATAAAATTCATATTAACTCATGTATAAACCAGAATGACTTCCCTGTATCTCGATATGTGAAAATTTCTTTTATCAGAGGCTGGCAGAATGGGTTTCCCAGGTCTGTTTCATCCAAACACTGTTAAGCAAGAGACAGATCCAAGGGACTGCCAAGCACACTGCTGAGAGTTGATTCTTTTCTTTTTATGTATAAATGTATTCTTTTATGTGCTCCCAGTGCAGGAGCATTGGGATACATTTATATATGTGTATTCTTCTTAAAAAATTTATTTATTTTTAATTGAAAGATAATTGCCTTACAGTATTGTGTTGGTTTCTGCCACACATCAACATGAATCAGCCAGAGGTATACACATGTTCCCTCCCTCTTTTACCTCCCGTCTGCCTCCTACCCCTCTAGGTTGTTACAGAGCCCCGGTTTGAGTTCCCTAAAAATATGGAATGGTTCACAAATTTTCGTGTCATCCTTGCACAGGGGCCATGCTAATCTAATCTGTATGCATCCGATTTTAGTATATGTGCTGCTGAAGTGAGCACTCAGAGTTGATTCTTCACTATTCACATCTCTCACAAATTCATCCTTCTGACACGTTCCAGTCTATTCACTACAAATCAGGTTGAATGATAAATCTCTGTATAATTTTCCCCACTTACAGTTCTTTCTTTAGAAGATCTTTTAGTTGGACTATGTAGGATTTTTGTTTGCAGCATGTGGGATCTAGTTCCCTGACCAGGGATCAAACGCAGGTCCCCTCCTGCATTGGGAGCACAGAGACTTAGCCACCAGACCACCAGGGAAGTTCCCTGGATAGTAGTTTTTTACTTCATTAATGCAAAGCAAACCTTACCAAACTTTTGTGGTGGACATTTCAAAATAATTGTAAGTCAGATGTGCAAAATCCTACTGAATTATTTCAGTTGAGTAATCAAAATTCAACCTCACTAAGCCAGCCTTTGGAGAAGGAAATGGCAACCCACTCCAGTATTCCTGTCTGGAGAATCTCATGGACAGAGTGGTCTGGCGGGCTACAGTCCATGGGGTGGCAAAGAGTCAGACACGACTTAGCGACTAAGCACAAGCTGGCCTTGGTCAGTGTAGACAACCAGTTTATCTGGATCATTTCACAGAGCTCTCTAACAAGTTTCAGTGTTTCAGTTACGTAGCTTAAGATCTGTGACTAACATCCCTAGCCTCTGGAGGAGTATGCTTTAGACGCACCTCTAAATGGTTCAGATTATTTCTGGTTCTGAAAGATCCAGATACACAAGTTTTAGTGTTGACATCCTGTTATGAAATACAGCTCATGGATATTCTTGAAGTCATAGGCTGATTTTAGTAGTTTTATTTCCCAAATGTATGTAAGTGGAGGCCAAATTCAAGTTCTTACCTTTCCCCAGACTCTTTCTTAGACAAGTCCCAGTGGACCTTGAATGGTCTTATTCCATGAAAAGTTGGGAGATTGGTGGATCCTTTGGGACAAATGTTAATGAGGACTTTGACGTGTCAGACTCGAAGATTAAGGCTCTGGCTGCAATACAGCATAGGGACTAAGAACATGGGCTTTGGAGTTGGATAGACCTTGACTGAGGTCTGCTGCTTATGAGCTGTGTGACCTTGAGTGTTTTACTCAGCCTTTCTAAGCCTCATTTTCTTCACCTATAAAAACAGGATTTTTGTTTGGATTGAATAAGTCAACATATGTACAGTGTTTAAAACAGGGCTTTGAGTTAGTGTTGCTGTTATTATTGGTCATGTTTCACATGCTAAATATTCTTTATTATCATTATTCAGTTATATGAATTGTTTTCTCTGGAATTAGTTTTTCTCTTTTATGGTACTAGTTTTCCTAGGCATCTCTGATCAAATTAGTCATTTAAAAAAATTATTTATTTATTTTAGACTGTGCTGGGTCTTCATTGCTATGCGGACTTTTTCTCTAGTTGTGAGTGAGGGCTACCCTGCAGTTGCGGAGCGCAGGCTTCTCATCGTGCTGGCTTCTCTTGTTGCAGCGCACCAGCTCTAGGGCTCGAGAGCGTCAGCAGTTGCAGCGCGTGGGCTTTGTTGCTCAGTGGTATGTGGGATCTTCCTTGATCAGGGATCAAATTCGTGTGTGTCCTGCATTGGCAGGCAGATTCTTTACCACTGAGCCATGAGGGAAGCCTGGTCATTAGTTGTTTATATGTAAGAATGAAGAATTAGATTTGACTATTTTAGTTAGCGGTCATGGATTTTCTTTATTGTTGGGAAATAGATTTTTTTCCTATAGGACACTTCCTTGAATAGGAAGACTCTATGGTAACCTCGAGTACATGCAAGGACTAGTTGGCAAGCTGTCTTGCTTCAGATGCAGTTAACTTGTACACATATTTTCACGGTGGACTCAGCCAGAACAGCAGAAGTAGAAATCTTGCCTTGGATTTCTTTCTTTCTCATTTTGTGAAGTTATAACTTAAGATAGCTAATGAAAAAGTATGCAGGAGGTGACCAAAAAAGTACTCAGGAAGAGTATCCCATTGGATATTTAAATGAAAGTTTTGCTACAGCTGGTGTGGCCAGTTATCAAGAAGGCCAAAATCAGGAAAAATTAAAAATTGATGAAGGGCATCTAAAGTATCACTGCAGTCTCTGAGTAGTTGTCAAAAATAGCAGGGAAAAAACTGTCCCCTAAGCTTATTATAACTTAGGGGATTTTAAGAGAAAGGAAGAATGATGTCAATGTGTATTCTGGGGATTTATCTTTACATGGAAAGGTAATGGCTTGGTTAGGCTCCTGTGTCTGAGAATGCATCCCATGCTGAACGATGCCTTAGCACAAAACTGGGGAAGGCTTGAAGTTTCAGTCTTTCTTTCTCTCCTCACTAGTCTCTGAAATGAAGAGTTAGAGAAGAGAGGTTTACTTTCCCTGATATAAATTATGACACCTACCCTTATGAGGCAGAAGGAGAGGTGGCTAGTTTGGGTTTTAATTAAGACCATTTGCTGTTATCTAGTATAACAGGCTTTTTTTTTTTTTTTTGTCATTTATAGTTTCCTTTCAAAGAGAATGACCCTAGTGATAGGAGGGTCTTCTGTTGCCCAGTACAAACAATATCTTCATTCCCAGTCAGAATGGAGATTTTTAAGTTTGGAGCTAAGAAGTAGGATAAAATTAAGTTGATCTGCATAAAGAAGAAAGTGTGACTTAGGGTTCCTAAGGATTATCTGCAAACTGGAGGGGTGGGGAGAACCTGGACTAGAAAGAGCAGAGCCTAGGATACACAGCAAAGAAGAAAGCTTTGGAAGACAAATTATGTTCAATGAGGATTTTTTTTTTCAAGGAAGATTTTTTAAAATGAGATACTGTGCAGTTCTGGAATGAAACCCACTTCTCCCATCTTATCTGCCAAAAAAAAAAAGGTAAATCTGCATGGTTCAATAATGCTCTGATTTCAGTAGATTTAGTGTTTAATAAAATAAAACATAGCAAACAATGTGAAAACACACACAGGCTAACCAGACATTCAGCTTCAGGGATAAAATCATATCAGATACAATGGAAGTCCCTCCCTGAATATGAGTGGATAATTTATGGTGAAGGCTTAAAGGCTTCCACTAACATATATATGGTTTATTGATGCAGGGATGCACACATACATTTTTGTTCTAAAGAGAAAACTTCAGAGAAAAATACTCCCAAATCTCTTCCCTAAACTTCACAATATTTGGGCAAAATTAATCTCATGCTTTGGTTCCCAAACTTTTTTTGGTTATTTTTAGCTTTTTCCTCCTTGGGGACAATAGGATAGGCCGATAGTGAAGTCTCACAGTTAATAACGTAGGCTTTGTAATTTTTTTTGTTTACTTTTTATTTTATATTGGACTATAGTTGATAGTTTCAGATGTACAGCAAACTGACGCTGTTATTCATATACATGTATCTTTTTTCACTCTTTTCCCATTTAGATTTGTTACTTATCATTGAGCAGAGTTCCCTGGGCTAGTCCTTGTTGGTTATCTATTTTAAATACAGCAGTGTGTACATACTAGTCCCAGGTTCCCTAACTGTCCTCCCCTTCTCCTCCCGCCGCATAACCATGAGCTCATTCTCTAAGCCTGTTAGTCTGTTTTAACAGTATGCTTTGGAATCAGATACACCTCATTTGAAACCCCACCTCTACCTTAATCGAAGCATGTCTCCTGTATTGCAGGTGGATTCTTTACCGATGAGCAACCAGGGAAGCCTCTTATTTCTCTAGCCATCATCTTTTCTTGGTGCTCAATTTCCATGCCCCGTGTACAGATTTGATTCACTTGCTCCAAAGCAGTTTTTTCTAATGACTAAGAGAACTCTGCACAATAGACCTATAACACAGCTGCATATTTCAATTATCCCCATAACCCCTCCCCCCACAACTGTCTCAGTGTTGACTTAATGTTATTCATTTGCTTGTGTTGTTACTGAAAACAAACTCTTAATTAAAATGGCCAGCATCACCTGGCTCACATAGAGTGCCACAAGCAGTAATCCCTAATTTAATGTACCCTTTGGCTCATACCTCCAATTTAGTTTTTGAAACTAGGAATATAAATGGATTTCATAATGGCCTGTGAGCATCAGGTGACAGATTAGAATCACTAATGAAGAGCCACTTGCTTGGGAGGATTAATATTGCATGATTGTTTCTAGGTTACATGAACTGAACCTGTAATTGAACACCGAGGTCAGGCTAAAATCGAACTTCTTGAGTGAATTATGTATGTATGACTTGTGTTAACACTTTGGTTTGGTTCCTCATCTATTCTTGCATGGTGCTGGTTTAGTCACTAAGTTGCTAAGTCATAGACTCTTGCGACCCTATGGATTGTAGCCTGCCAGGCTCCTCCATACATGGAATCTCCCAGGCAAGAATACTGGAAGTGGGTTGCCATTTCCTTCTTCAGGGGATCTTCCCAACCCAGGGAGTAAATTTGGGTCTCCTACGTTGCGGGCAGATTCTTTACCACCTGAGCCACCAGGGAAGCCCCCATGTATTCTTACATATATGACCATTTTCTCTGCTGGTAAGAAGCATGAGGCTTTTCTTCTATTTTCACCTCCCCACTCTTTCATTCAGTAATTTGAAATGTTTTCTATTCCTCTGAAAATAACTTTTAGGTTGGGTATAGACAAGATAGTTATCCTCTGTTTCAATTATTGCAGTACTCCTTTAGTAAAACTCAAGTAACCCAAGTTTGGGGTGCAAAGGATGAGCAACGCACAGGCCTCTTGAACTGCTCCCCCACCCAGGTCAAGTTCAAGAACTCAATGCCCTCGTGTAAGTTTCTCTTCTTTCCCCTCCTTTCGTGATTGGTTTGACTGGAGACTCTCAGGCATCCTAGAATGTTCTAAAGTTCTCTTCACTGTGGCTTCTTATGGCAGAGAGGCAGAAAAGGCATTCATAGTTTTTGAGAATCCAGTACTCAGTATGCCAGACACTTTATATACCTAAACCCATTTAATCCTCACCACAGCCTGTGTGAGGGTGGTGTTATAATTCTCATCAGCAGATGTGGAAATTGAAGCTCCGAGGAGATACACTGGCCAGTGTTCAAATGCGAGGGCTACTGCATACAATGGGGGTTCTCTAGTGGGGCAGTGCCAGTCGGAGAGAAGGGTTGCTTCTTGTCCTAACACAAGTGAAGGTGTTGTATGGACTGGAGAGGGCTCTGACTGAGTCAAACCCTGATTTTAAAGCCCAGTGTATTTCTGCTCTTGTGTGTTCCTTCCCCCAAATCTACTAACTTCACCCAAGAGAAGCATTTTAAACATCTGACAGCACCAGGCCCTGAAAACTCTCCCTAAACAAGAGCAGCAACACTTCCAGACACTCACAGAGTGTGCTGCCTTCACTTTAGCAGACGGTCAGCAAAAATGGTAGCAATTTTCCCTTTCCTGTATCCACAGCCTTGGCGCTGTGACTTTGCAGCTCTGCACAGTCTGCACAAAGACAGAGTTACTTCTCCACCCTTTGAATCTTGTCTGGCCTCTTCACCCACATTGGCCAGTGGAGTGCTATGCAAGTGATGGCACATCCATTCTGAGCCCAGGCCTCAACAGCTCCTGTTCATCTACTTGTTCCTTGGGAATCCTTCCTAGTCAGCAAGTGAATAAGCCCAGGCTAGCCTGCTGGAGGATGAGAGACTGCACGGAGCAGAGATGAAGCAGTCCATCTGAGGTCATCCTGTACCAGCTGACTGCAGGTGCCTGATGGAACCCAGCCTACTATGTCTGGCTCAGGTAGCAGAATTGCCCTGTTGACCCATGGACTCATTGCTTTAAACCACTAATTTTGGAGTGGTTGATACACAGTGTTAGTTAACTACATGTCTCATTGGAGGATGTTTTCAGATGAGATTAACCTTCCAATTGGTGAACTGTTTTTTAAATTGATGACTAGTCTATTTACAACGTTGTGTTATTTACTGCTGTACAGAAAAGTAATTCAATTATACACATATATACATTCTTTACTTCCATTATGGTTTATTATAGAATATTGAACACAGTCCTCTGTGCTTGTTGTGTATCCATTCTATATACAAAAGCTTACAGTTGCTAACCACAACCTCCTACTCCATCCCTCCCCCAAACCCTTCCCCTCTGGCAACCACCAGTGTGTTCTCTATGTCCATGATTCTGTTTCTCTTTCACAGATAGGTTCATTAGTGCCGTATTTTAGATGTCATGTACAAGTGATGTTATACGGTGTTTGTTTTCCTTTCTGATTTACTTTATTTAGTATGATTATCTTTCCTTGCACCCATGTTGCTGCAAGTGGCATTATACCGTTCGCTTTTATGGCTGAGTTGTATTCCATGGTACGTATGTACCACATCTTCTTTATCCATTCATCTGTTTTTATTGTTTTTGTTCTGGCAACAGCATGTAGCTTTCAGGATCTTAGGTCCCTGACCAGGGATTGAACCTGGGCCCCAGTAGTGAAAGGGCTGAATCCTAACCACTGGACTGCCATTCATCTGTCAGTGGACATTTGGGTGGTTTCCACGTCTTGACTATTGTGAACAGTGCTGCTGTGAACATAGAGATGCATGTATCTTTTTGAATTATAATTTTTTCAGGATATATGCCCAGCAGTGAGATTGCTGGATCATAGGGTAATTTTAGTTTTAGTTTTCTGAGGAACTGCTATACTGTTTTCCACAGTGGCTGCACCAGCTTACAAGATAGTATACAATATAAACTCCCTCCAGTGATATAGGAGGATTCCCTTTTCTCCACATCCTCTCCAGCCTTTGTTATTTGTAGACTTTTTAATAACAGTTGTTCTGAATGGTGTGAGGTGCTACCTCACTGTGGTTTTTGATTTGCATTTCTCTAATAATTAGCAATGTTGAGCATCTTTTCATGTGCCTCTTGGCCTTCTGTCTTGTTTGGAGAAATGTCTATTTAGGTCTTCTGACCATTTTTTGATTGGGTTATTTTGTTGTTGTTGAGTTGCATGAGCTGTTTATGTATTTTGGAAACTTATTCCTTGTTGGTTGCATTGTTAACAAATATTTTCTCCCATTCTGTAGGTTGTGTTTTCATTTTGTTTCTGTTTCCTTTGCTGTGCAAAAGTTTGTAAGTTCGATTAGGTCCCATTTGTTTATTTTTGCTTTTATTTCTACTGCCTTGGGAGACTGACCTAAGAAAATATAGGTATGGTTTATGTCAGAGAGTGCTTTGCCTATGTTCTCTTCTAGGAATTTTATGGTATCATGTCTTATGCTTAAGTTTTTAAGCCATTTTGAGTTTATTTTTGGTGTGGTAAGAGGGTGTGTTCCAACTTCATTGATGTACATGCAGCTGTCCAACTTTTCCAACACTACTTGCTGAAGAGATTGTCTTTTTCCCATTGGATATTCTTGCCTCCTTTGTTGAAGATTAATTGACTGGAGGTGTGTGGGTTTATTTCTGGATTCTCGGTTTGGTTCCATTGATCTGTTTGTTTTTGTGCCAATACCATGGTGTTTTGATTACTGGAGCTTTGTGGTATTGTCTGAAGTCTGGGAAGATTATGCCTCCTGCTTTGGTCTTTTTCTTCAGACCCAATTCTGGGCCTTTTATGGTTCCATATGAATTTTAGAATTATTTGTTCTAGTTCTGTGAAAAATGTTATGGGCAATTTGTAAGTTGGTAAACTTCAAGTAAGCAGATTGTCCTTCATAATTGGGTGGGCCTCATCCCATTAGTTGAAGATCTGAATAGAACAAAGAGGCTGGCTTCCTCAAAGGAGGAGGGAGTTCCCCAGCACACTGATTTGGACTTTATCTGCTCTATCAACTCTCCTGTGTCTGCAACATGCTGGCCCCACTGCAGCTTCCATATTGTGTGAGCCAATTCCTCATAATAGATCTCCTATGTATATACACATTTTATTGGTCCTACTTCTTGGAAGAAACTTGTTTAATACATACAATAACTGATACACTTGCTGATGTAGTTTATCTTTCCACTGAACCACTTCTTTCTTCATCCTACTAGAACTGCTGCGTCTTGGCCGGTCCAGAACCTGTCTCCCCCCAGAGTTGCTGCATCTTCTTACATTCAGCCTTTTATTCTGCCAAGAAGACTAAACCATCAATGCATTTCCATTCCTTCCAGGTCCCTGTTGTTAACACACTAGAAACTCTTGCCCCTGCCTATGGCTAAAGGAGGGGATGGAGGCCTCAGAAGGGTCTTCTTGCAGTACCTGACAGTAGAAGAGGACTAGAACCTATTCTGAAAAATTTTATGCAAACCTTTGCTCCCGTTATTTTCTTACGTTTGTCCTCCTGTTGTAGGGGTCCACTCTTCTCAACTCTCCCTGCCAAGGAAGAGTCTGAACCCTCCCCACCGGTGCCAAGTGGAGGATACTATTTCAGAAACCAGCTGTGCTTACGTGCCCTGGCTCCAGCCTCTCTCTCTCTCTCTAAGTCTGGAGGTTCTCCCGTATCAGTCAGTGCCCACAAACTCACTGTGCTTTGTGCTCACTTCCCTTTAGAGCAGGTCTTTGGACCCAATTTTTCCACATTTAAATTGCCTCAAGAACAAAGATCCTAGCTTCCTGTAACCTTGACCTTCCCTAGCTGCTGGGAAAGCACGTGCAAAAGGAGCTAAAGTAAGGCAGGCACTTTTCCCATTCCCATGCTCTTATTCTCTGGGGTTAGTAACATTTCCTCCAGATCTCCCATCATTTAGTGTCAAGCAAAAGGCCACGGTAGTCTGATAACTTAGCCAACAGAGCAGCAAGGCAGACCACGGCTCTGGAGCTGTGACTGCCTCTGGGCTGTCATGGCTTAAAGGAGGGCACAGTGGCAAGTGGAGGCTTCCTGTCCATGCCTGGACACCCGCACACTGAGCCCTGGTCCTCTAGTCATTGCTTTTCCTAGCAGCCATGCCATGCACTGTCAGCCTCCATCTCTAAGACAACATGGAAAACCGTGGACTATGCCAGATACAGCCCATAAAATGGTGAAGCCACTGTGGAAGACGGTATGACAGCTTCTCGAAAAATTAAGCCCAGAAGTACAAGTTCAGCAATTCCATTTCTAAGTAGGTGTCAAAAGAATTAAAAGCTGAAAGTTGATATTTGTGCCCCCATGTACACAGCAGCATTAGTCACAATGCCAAAAGATGGAAACAAATCAAAGTCCATTGATGGGTGAGTGGATAAACAAAATATAGTGTATACATGAAATACAATATTTTTTAGTCTTAAAAAGGAAGGAAATTCTGATACGTGGATAAACCTTGGAAACATTGCCCTAAGTGAAACGAGGCAGACACAAAAGGACAATTATTGCAGTATAGTTGATTTACCTTGATGTGCTATGTATACATGTTTCTCTCATTATAGTTTATTACAAGATCCTGAATGTAGTTGCCTGTGTAACACAGTAGGACCTTGTTTATTTCCTCTATAGCAGTTGGTGTCTGCTAACCCCAAACGCTTAATTTATCCCTTTGGTATCCATAAGTTTGTTTTCTGTCGGAGTCTGTTTCTGTTTTGTAAATAACTTCAATCGTGTCATCTTTTAAAATGCTGCATATGAGTGACAGCATATGATATTTGTCTTTCTGTGAGTCACTTCCCTTAGTATGATCATCTCTAGGCCCACCCATGTTGCTGCAAACAGTATTATTTCATTCATCTTTTATGGCTGAATAATATTGCATTGTATACATTTAAATACCATGTCTTCTTTATCCATTCATCTGTCAGTGGACGTTTCGGTTGCTGCCGTATCTTGACTGGTGTACACAGTGCTGCTGTGAACACTGGGCTACACGTCAGAAGAGCGTTTTGATCTCCTTCCTGCCCTCTCCAAACCCCTTCCCAAGCTCTTCCGGAGACGAGCTTTGTATCTGTTTGCTCCCTGGAGCAAAAACATGGAACAAGTCTTCTGCCCATTTTTTGATTGGGTGTATAAATCATATGTGTATATATGTATACCTGTATGAACTGTTTTTATATTTTGGAAATTAAGCCCTTACCATTCACATTGTTTACAAATATTTTCTGCCAGTCTATAGGGTGTCTTTTTGTTTTATTTATGGTTTCCTTTTAGTGTGCAAAAGCATTTAAGTTTAATTAGGTCCTGTTTGTTTACTACTGATTTTGCTTCCATGATGGATCCAAAAAAAAATATTACTGTGATTTATGTCAAAGAGTGTTCTGCCTATGTTTTCCTCTAGAAGTTTTATAGTATTCAGTGTTATATTTAGGTGTTTGATCCATTTTGAGTTTTGTATGCAGTGTTAAAGAATGTGCTGTTAATAATTTCATTCTTTTACATGTAGCTGTTCAGGTTTCCCAGCACCACTTATTGAAAGGCCTGTCTTTTCTCCATTAAGTAGTCTTGCTTCCTTTTTTGTAGATTAATTGACTGTAAGTGTATGGATTTATTTCTGGGTTTTCTATCCTGATTCCATTAATCATTGTGTTTGTTTTTGTGATGGTACTGTGGTTTTGATTACTGTAGTTTTGTGTATAGTATAGACTGAAGTCAGGGAGCATAGTTCCTCTACCTCCGTTCTGTCTCAAGATTGTTTTGGGTATTCAGGGTTTTTTGTGTTTCCATATTTTGTTCCAGTTTTGTGGAAAATGCCATTGTAATTTGATAGGGATTCCATAGCACCTGGATAGAATGATCATTTTAACAATATTGATCCTTCCAATCCAAGAATGTGGTATATCTTTCCATCTGTTTATTATTGTTGTTTTTCAGTCACTAAGTCATGTCTGACTCTTTGCGATGCTATGGACTGCAGCATGCCAGGCTTCCCTGTCCCTCACTATCTCCCCAGGCTTGCTCAAACTCATGTCCATTGAGTCAATAATGCCATCCAATCATCTCATCCTCTGTTGCCCCCTTCTCCTCCTGCCCTCAATCTTTCCCAGCATCAGGGTCTTTCCAGTGAATTAGCTCTTTGCATCAGGTAGCCAAGCTCCAAAGTATTAGAGCTTCAGCATCAGTCCTTCCAATGAATATTCAAGGTTGATTTCCTTTCAGATTGACTGGTTTGATCTCCTTGCTGTCCAGGGAACTCTCAAGAGACTTCTCTAGCACCACAGTTTGAAAGCATCAATTCTTTGCTGTTCAACCTTCTTTATGGTCCAACTCTCATATTCGTACATGACTACTGGAAAAACCATACCTTTCACTAGACAAACCTTTGTTGGCAAAGTGATGTCTCCACTTTTTCATATGCTATCTAGGTTTGTCATTGGACTTCCCTAATAGCTCAGTTGGTAAAGAATCTGCCTGCGATGCAGGAGACCCTGGTTTGATTCCTGGGTTGGGAAGATCAGCTGGAGAAGGGATAGGCTATCCATTCCAGTATTCTTGGGCTTCCCTTGTGGCTCAACTGGTAAAGAATCTGCCTTCAGTGTGGGAGACCTGGGTTCAATCTCTGGGTTGGGAAGGTCCCCTGGAGAAGGGAAACCATTCCAGTATTCTGACTTGGAGAATTCCATGGATTTTATATTATATAGCCCATGGGGTCATACAGAGTCAGACATGACTGAGTGACTTAAAAAAAAAAAAGTTTTGTCATAGCTTCCCTTCCAAGGAGCAAGTGTCTTTTAATTTCATGGCTTTAGTCACTGTCCACAGTGATTTTGGAGCCCAAGAAAATAAAATCTGTTACTGTTTTCACTTTTTCCACATCTATTTGCCATAAAGTGATGGGACCGGATGACATGATCTTGGTTTTTTTCATCTGAGCCAGCTTTTTCACTCTCCCCTTTCACCCTTTTCAAGAGGCCCTTTAATTCCTCTTTGCTCTGTGCCTTTAGAGTGGTATCATCTGCATATCTGAGGTTGTTGATATTTTTCCAGGCAATCTTGATTCCAGCTTGTGAGTCATCCAGCCTGGCATTTCACATGATGTACTCTGCATATATGTTAAATAAGCAGAGTGACAATATACAGCCTTGATGTGCTCCTTTACCAATTTTGAACCAGTCTGTTGTTCCATGTCTGATTCTGACTGTTCCTTCTTGACCTGCATACAGGTTTTTCCTAAAATAGGTAAAATCTCTTTAAGAATTTTCCACAGTTCGTTGTGATCCACACAGTCAAAGACCTTAGTGTAGTCAACAAAGCAGAAGTAGATGTTTTTCTGGAATTCCCTCACTTTCTCTGTGATCCAATGGGTATTGGCAATTTGGTTCCTCTGCCTTTTTAAAATCCAGCTTGTATATATGGACGTTCTCGGTCCATGTACTGCTGAAGTCTAGCTTGAAGGATTTTGAGCATTACCTTGCTAGCATGTCTATTTGCATCATCTTCAATTTGTTTTTTCAGAATCATAGTTTTCAGAGTACAGGTCTTTTTCCTCCTTAGGTAGATTTATTTCTATATATTCTTTTTGATGCAGTGTAAGTGGGATTGTTTATTTAATATCTTTTGATCTTTCATTGTCAGTGTATAGAAATGCTAAGATTTCTATATATTTTGTATCCTGTGGTTTTACTGAATTCATTAATGAACTCTAGTATTTAGGTTTCTGGTAGCATCTTTAGGATTTTTTACCTGTGATACGATGTCATTTGCAAACAGTAACAATTTTATTTCTTTTTCAATTTGGATTCCTTTTGATTTTTTTCTCTTATTGCCATGGCTAGGACTTCCAAAGCTATGTTGAATAAAAGTGGTGAGAGTGGATACCCTTTTGTTGTTCCTGAGGAAATGTTTTCATCATTGAGTATGATGTCTGCTCTAGGTTTGTCACATATGGCCTTTATTATGTTGAGATGTCTTCCTTTCTGGAGAGTTTTTATCATAAATTGGTGTGGAATTGTGTCAAAAGATTTTTTTTTTTTTTTGCATCTATTGCGATGGATCATGTGGCTTGATGTGATGTATCACACTGATTGATTTGTGGATACTGAAAAATCCTTGCATCCCTGGGATAAATTCCACACCATAAATTGATCATGGTGTATGATCCTTTTAATGTATTGTTGGATTCAGTTTGCTGGTATCTTGTTGAAGATTTTTGCATGTATATTCATCAGTGATGTTGGCCTGTAATTTTCTTCCTTTTTTTTTTTTTGGTATCTTTGTCTGATTTTGGTATTAGGTTGATGGTGGTTTGGGAGTGTTCCTTCCTCTGTAATTTCAGAGGGATGCTGCTGCTGCTAAGTCACTTCAGTCGTGTCCGACTCTGTGCGACTCCATAGACGGCAGTCCACCAGGCTCCCGTCCCTGGGATTCTCCAGGCAAGAACACTGGAGTGTTCTTGCCATTTCCTTCTCCAGTGAGTGAAAGTGAAAAGTGAAAGTGAAGTCGCTCAGTTGTGTCAGACAATCAGCGACCCCATGGACTGCAGCCTTCCAGGCTCCTCCATCCATGGGATTTTCCAGGCAAGAGTACTGGAGTGGGGTGCCATTGCCTTCTCTGTTCAGAAGGATAGGTTTTAACTTTTCTCTAAACATTTGATGGAATTTGCCTGTGAAGCTTTCTGGTCCTGGACTTTGGTTTGTCAGGAGTTTTTAAACCTCAGTTTCAATTTCAGTACTTGTGATTGGTCTGTTTATGTTTATATTCTGTTTCTTCCTGTTTCAGCCTTGGGAGACTGTACCTTTCTAAGAATTTTTCCATTTCTTCTAGGATGTCCATTTTATTGGCATATAGATGCTTGTAGTAGTCTCTTATGATCCTTTGTATTTCTTTTGTGTCCGGTATAACTTCCCCTTTCTTATTTCTGATTTTATTGATTTGAGCCCCCTCTCTTTTTTTTCTTGATGAGTCTGACAAAAGGTTTGTCAAGTTTTTTGTCTTTTCAGAAAAACCACTTTTAGTTTCATTGATTTTTTTCCTATTGTTTAAGCCTCTATTTCATTTATTTCTTCTCTCTTTTTATGATTTCTTCTATTAACTGTGTTTTGTTTGTTCTTTTTCTAGTTGCTTTAGGTGTAAGCTTAGGTTGCTTATTTGAGCTTTTTCTTGTTTCCTGAGGTAAGATTTTATTGCTATAACTTCCCACTTAGAACTTCCTTTGCTAGTTCCTATAGGTTTTGGATTGCTGTGCTTTCATTTTCATTTGTCTGTCAGTAATTTTTTATTTCCTCTTTGGTTTATTTAGTGATCCATTGGTTGTTCAGTAGCATTATTGTTTAGACTCCATGTTCTGGGTTTTTTTTTTCTCTTACAGTTTTTAACTTGTAGTTGATTTCTAATCTTATAGCATTGTGGTCAAAAAAGATGATTGATTCCGTTTTCTTAAATTTACTGAGGCTTGTTTTGTCACCCAGCATGTGATCAATTCTGAGAATGTCCCACGTGCACTTGAATAATGTGTGTTCTGCTGACTTTTGACGGAGTGCTCTATGAATATCAATTAAGTCTGTCTGGTCTAATGTGTCACTAAAGGCCTATGTTTCCTTATCCACTATACGTCTGGATGATTTGTCCATCGATGAAAGTGGGGTGTTAAAGTCTCCTACTATTACTGTGTTACTGTTGATTTCTCCATTTATGGTTGTTAGTTTTTCCTTTTAATTTAGGGGCTTCTATGTTGGGTGCATACATATTTACAATGGTATATCTTCTTCTTGGATTGATCCCCTAATCTTTATATAGTGTCCTTCTTTGTTTCTTATAATGCTCTTTATTCTAAAGTCTATTTTGTCTGATATGAGTATTGCTGCTCCAGCTTTCTTTTGATTTTCAGTTGCACAGAAATCCTTTTTCCATTTCCTCACTTTCAGTCTCTGTGTGTCCCTAGATCTGAAATGGGTCTCTCGTTTTTTTTTTTCCTACTCGCTCAGTCGTGTCCGACTCTTTGCGACCCTGTGGACTGTAGCCCACCAGGCTCCTCTGTCCATGGGATTCTCCAGGCAAGAATACGGGAGTGGGTTGTCATTTCCTTCTCCAGGGGATCTTCCCAACCCAGGGATGGAACCCAGGTCTCCCGCCTTGCAGGCAGACGCTTTAACCTCTGAGCTATAGACAACATATATACAGCTCTTGTTGTTGTATCCATCCAGCCAGTCTATGTCTTTTGGTTGGAGCATTTAATTTGTTTATATTTATGGTAATTATGTATTTCCCTGGGGGCTTAGTGTTAAAGAATCAGCCTACCCATGCAGGACACCCAGGTTCAATCCCTGGGTTGGGAAGCTCCCCTAGAGAAGGAAATGGCAATCCGCTCCAGTGTTCTTGCCTGGGAAATCCCATGGGTAGAGGAGTCTGGTGCTCTACAGTCCATGGGGTGGCAAAAGAGTCAGACATGACTTAGTGACTAAACAACAACAGCGATTTTCCAGTTGTTGTCCTTTTGTTAATTGTTTTCGATTTGTTTTTGTAGATGTTTTTTCTTCCCTTCCTCCTTGTTCATGACTTGCTGATTTAATTTTAGTGTTACATTTGATTCCTTTTTCTTTTTTTGTGTGTATCTATTGTATTTTTCTGGCTGTGGTTTCTATGAAGTTTTTATATAGCAGCCTATAAAAACAAGATTGTTCTAAGTTGCTGATCTTTTAATTTCAAATGCATTTCCAATATCCTGCATTTTTGCTCTCCTCTCCTCACAATTGCTGGTTTTGATATAATATTTGTGTGCAGATGATTTCCTACCTTTAATGTACGTTTGCCTTTACCAGTGAGCTTTTCCATTAATAATTTTCTTGTTTCTAGTTGTGATCTTTTCTTTTTTGCCTAGAGAAGTTGCTTTAACATTTGATGCAAAGCCGGTCTGGTGGTGTTAGTCTAGCTTTAGTAAATCTTTTGATTGCTTCATCAAATTTGAATGAGAGCCTTGCTGGATAGAGTATTCTTGTTGTAGGTTGTTCTCTTCCATCACTTTATTTATTTATTTATTTTAAAATTTTATTTTATTTTAAACTCCACAATATTGTTCTAGCTTTGCCAAACATTGAGATGAATCTGCCACTTTAAATACATGGTGTCCCTCCCTTCTAGCCTGCAGTTTCTGCCTAGAAACCAAAAGCTGTAGGAATTCCTAACCTTGTAGGAATTCCCTCATATGTTATTTGTTGCTTTCTCCTTTTTGCTTTTAATATTTATTCTTTGTTTTTAATTTTTTGTCAGTTGATTACTTTGTGTCTTGACATGTATCTCCTTGGGTTTATCTTGCCTGGGATTCTCTGCACTTCCTGAACTTGGGTGACTGTTTCATTTCCCATGTTATGGAAGTTTTCAGCTATTCAAATATTTTTGAATATTGCAAATATT
This sequence comes from Bos grunniens, assembly GCF_055505025.1. Classification (NCBI taxonomy): domain Eukaryota; kingdom Metazoa; phylum Chordata; class Mammalia; order Artiodactyla; family Bovidae; genus Bos; species Bos grunniens. The sequence goes on along the minus strand of NC_141166.1, from coordinate 113,314,372 downwards.
TTTGAATATTTTAGCTATTCAAATATTTTGAATATTCAAATATTTTTGAATATTCAAATATTTACCCAGGTCCTTTCCTTCTCTCTTCTCTCCTTCTGGAACCCTATAATGCAAATATTAACGCATTTAGTGTTGTCCCAGAGGTCTCTTAGAGTGTCTTCATTTCTTTTCATTCTATTTTCTTTATCCCATGAAAGTGATTTCTGCCATTCTGTCTTCCACTTCACTTATCCATTCTTCTGCCTCAGTTATTCTGCTATTGACTACTTCAGTGTATTTTTCATTTCAGTTATTGTATTGTTCATCTCAGAGAAGGCAATGGCACCCCACTCCAGTACTCTTGCCTGGAAAATCCCATGGACAGAGGAGCCTGGTGGGCTGCAGTCCATGGGGTCTCTAAGAGTTGGACACGACTGAGCGACTTGACTTTCACTTTTCACTTTCATGCATTGGAGAAGGAAATGGCAACCCACTCCAGTGTTCTTGCCTGGAGAATCCCAGGGACAGAGGAGCCTGGTGGGAGGCCGTCTATGGGGTCGCACAGAGTTGGACATGACTGCAGTGGCTTAGCATAACATAGCATAGCATTGTTCATCTCTGTTTATTCTTTAGTTCTTCTCAGTCTTTGTTACACATTTCTTGTATCTCAATCTGTGCCTCACTTCTTTTTCCGAGATCTTGGATCATCTTTACTATCATTACTCTGAATTCTTTTTTGGGTAGATTGCCTAATCTCCAGTTCATTTAGTTGTTATTCTGGGGTTTTATTTTATCTTCTTCCTTCTTCTGGGTCATGTTTCTCTGCTGTCTCATTTTGTCTAACTTGCTGTGATTGAGGTTTCTCTTCTGCAAGCTGCAGGGTTGGTTGTAATTCTTCTTGCTTCTACAGTCTGCTTCCTGGTGGATGAAATTGTCTAAGAGGCTTGTATAGGCTCCCTGGTGGGAGGTACTGCTTCCTATCCACTGGTGGGTAGAGCTCGGTCTTGTTCCTCTGGGCAGGGACATGTCAAAGGGTATGTTTAGTGGGCAGCTGTGTCCTCAGAAAGACTTTAAGCAGCCTGTCTACTGATGGGTGGAGCTGTATTCTTGCCCTGTTGGTTGTTTGACCTGTGGTGTTTCAGTAGTGAACCCTACAGGCTATTGAGTGGTTCCAGATCTTGGCAGCCTCCAGGAGAGCTCACGCTAATGTATACTCTCCAGAACTACCACTGTCCCTGTGTTTGTTCCTGCAGTGAGCTGCAGCTACCTCCTCTCACTCCACTTCCACAGGAGACCCTCCAATACCAGCAGGTAACCTGGCCCTGAATCCTAAGAAGTCCCTGCTTTTTTCCCCTGGGTTCTGGTGTGCAAGAGACCTTGTGTTCACCCCCAAGAGTAGAGTTTCTGTTTCCCCCAGTCCTCTGGAATTCCTGCCGTCAAACCCCACTGACCCTCAAAGCCAGATTTTCTGTGGGCCTCCTCTTCCCATTGCTGGACCCCCAGGGTGAGGAGTCTAACCTGGGGTTCAGAACTTTCACCCCTGTGGGAGCGCTTCTTTGATATAACTATTTTCTAGTTTGTGGGTTGCCCATCTGTAGGATATGGGATTCAATTTCACTGTGACTGTGTTCCTCCTGCCACCTGGTTGTGGCTGCTGCTTTGTCTTTGGGTGTAGGGTATCCTTTCTGATAGGCTCTGGTGTGTTTTGGTTGATGGTTGCTTAGCAGTCAGCTGTGATTTGGTGTTTTCGTCTGAAGCAGTGAGGTCACATCCTTCTACTCTGGCGTCTTGTTTCCATCTTTTGATGTCCTCTTTTACATCTTCATGTTTATCCTTTTGCTGTTCATTGTGCGTACAATTGCTTTCACAATTAAAAAAACTTTAGAAATCTACATACTGGCTTATTTAAATGATTCACTTTCCTATTGTGATTTTCTCTTTCCTATGTATTATTGCTTCTTTTCTATTTAGAGAATACCTTTCAGTAGTTTTTTTAAGGATAAGCTTAGTCTCACTGTATTCTTTAATTTTTTAGCTTGTCTAAGAAATTCCCTCTTCCTCAATTCTATATGATAATCTTGCTGATAGAGTATCCTCATTTGGTAGTTTTTCCTTTTTAGGATTTTGAATATACTTGCCCTTGCCTCCTGGCCTGTGATGTTTCTGTAGAGAAATCAGCTGATACCCTTATGGGGGTTCCCTTGTGACTAACTCTGTTTTTTTCTTGCTGCCTTTAGACTCTTTCTGTCTTTAACTTTAACTAATAGTCATTTTAATTATACTATTCTTGGTGTAGGTCTGTTTGGGTTCATCTTGTTTGGGACTCTCTGTGCTTCCTGTACCTGGATATCTTTTTCCTTCTTTAGGTTTGGGAAATTTTCAGCCATAATTGCTTCAAATATATTTTATATTCCCGTTTCTTCTTATTCTGGATTCCAATTATGCATAGGTTGGCTCACTCTAATTATCCCAGAGGTCTTGCTTATTGCTTTCATTTTTTTTTTTTTTCACTTATCTTTCTGTCTGCTGTTGTGATTGGATAATTTCCATTGTTCTAGCTTTCGGATCACTTGTTCGTTCTTCTGTATTATTTAGTTTGCTACTTATTGCCTTTAGCTCAGTTTTTGTTTTGGCAAATGAGTTTTAAAATTTTCATGGCTTCTGTTTATAGTTTCTACTTCCTTGTTACAATGATCTATATTTCTTTTTTCCCTTGCCATGCCATGAGATGTGTGGGATATCAGTTCTCTGACCAGGGTTTGAACCTGGGCCACAGCAGTAAAATGTCATAACCACTAGACCACCAGGAAACTCCCTATTTCTATTGATAGCCCTTTCTTTCCTTCAGTATTTATATTACGTCCATTTTGAACTCAGTGTTTAGTAGACAGGAGACATCTGTTTCATTATTCTTTCAAGGACATTCTCTTGTTCTTTTAGTTGGGAGTAATTCCTCTGCTTTTTCATTTTACTTAACTTTCTTAGTTTCTCTGGGCGTAGGAGAAACAGTTATCTACTTTGATCTTAAAGGGCAATTTTATGTGGGAGCATCCCAGTGTAGCCTGTGTCAGTGTAATAATTTTACCGTGAGGACTGTTTTTGGTATGGATGCCTGTCACCTCTTTTCTCTGTGTGTGCTGGCCATTATCCCCTTGTTAGGGGGTGCAATTGGTGTTGTGTTGAACAGAGACTACTCTGGACACTGAGCAGGGCTTCCTCTTTGCTTTGGGGTTGTCTGTTAGGGTCAGGGTCTGCTTCCAAGTTGAAACAGAAGCCCTCAGATGCATTTCTGAGCTGCAGTGTGAGGTAGATATTACTGGAGTGCTCCTACTGGGAGCTCCTTTTAGTTTCATGGCTGCTTGCACGCTCCCAGAGCTCACAGAGGCAGAGCCATGCCCACTGTGAGTGTGCTAAGGGGCTGATATGGTGGGGCCCCACCCCTCCCTTGGTATGCAGATCAACAGTGGGGCTTTTATGGCAAACCTGGGCTCCATCCTGTGCACATCCCTGGTTGTGGCCTGGACCACACTCCAGTCCCTTTGGCCCATCTCCGTGCACCCAACCCCAGTCCTCTCCTCGGATCTGCAAGAGGACAGCTATTGTATGGTTCCACTTAGATAAGGTAACTTCCAAATCCATAGAAGGGGGGTACAGTAAGTCCTCTACATACGAACCTTCAAGTTGACACTTTGAAAGGTATGAACATGTCCTGTATGCTAGTTGTACTGTTGTTCAGTCGCTCAGTTGTGTCCCACTCTTTGTGACCCCATGGACTGCAGCACACCAGGCTTCCCTGTCCTTCACTGTCTCCTGGAGTTTGCGCAAACTCATGTCCAATGAGTCGGTGATTCCATCCAACCATCTCATGCTCCGTCCTTTTTCTTCTGCTTTCAATCTTTCCCAGCATCAGGGTCTTTTCCAATGAGTCAGCTCTTTGCACCAGGGGCCAAGGTATTGGAGCTTTAGCTTCAGTATCCGTCCTTGCAGTGAATATTCAGGGTTGACTTCCTATAGGATTGACTGGTTTGATCTTGCTGTCCAAGGGACTGTCAAGAGTCTCTAGCACCACAGTTCAAAGGCATCATTTCTTTGGTGCTCAGCCTTTTTTATTGTCCAGCTCTCACATCTGTACCTGACTACTGGAAAAACCATAGCTTTGACTATATGGACGTTTGTAGGCAAAGTAAGGTCTGTCTTTTTTAATATGCTGTCTAGGTTTGTACTGTTGTACTGTACTACTGTGATTTTCAGCATACTGCACTATAAGAATAAAAATATTCTCTTTGTCTTTTGTCTTTTTTTGGTGTAATTTGTGTGAAAAGTACTATAAACCTATTGCAGTGCAGTACTATATTGTGTTAGCTGGTGCCTAGGCTAACTTTGTTGTACTTACATGAACAAATTGGACTTATGAACGCACTGTTGGACCGAAACTTATTCATGTGTATGGGACTTGCTATTGTAGCTTCTGGGGGCTGGGGGTAGGGGGAAGTGGGGAGTTACATAATAGGGGTTTTCAGTTTAGACTGATGAAAAGTTTTGGAGGTGGATAGTGGTGATGGTTGCACAATGTGAATGTACTTCATGCCACTGCACTGTATACTCAAAAATGGTCAGAATGGTAAATTTTATAATATCTATATTTTACCACAACCAAAAATTAAAAAGTAGCCCAGTATGGACCAAGTCAGGAGGAAGAAGGGTATTTGACTCTGTGTGGGTATCTAGGCCCGCCACTACTCTAGTATTTACCATTATGCACAATTCTCTCTGCCTTACGTTTAAGCCTGTATAATAAGTAATTAAGGAATTAGGTACAATGTGTGTCATCCACAGTGAGATATCGTAAAGCAATGGCCCTGGCCTGTAAGAGCTGCTATTAGAAATGCAACCCCCTGCCTTGAGCACTTCAGGCTTCCTACTGCTCTGGGATAAAAGACAAAGGTCCTTAAAAAGGCCGTGCAAGGCTCTGCCCGCTCAGAGCCTGTCTCAGGTCTCCAGCACACCTTACACCTGCTCACCCTTGCTGTCTCTGCTCTTCCACAGTGAGGTTTTCACCTTCTGTTCTTCATGCTGCTGAGGTTGTTTCCTCCTTAGAACATATTCTCTCCTCTCTCTCTGCTGAGTTAGCATTTTCATCCTTCAGCGTTCAGATCAACTGTTCCTCCACAGAAAACATTTCCTCACCTCAGATCAGGTTAAGTCCTGTTACTACATGTTCCAGCAACTCTACATCCTTCCTTGGAAGTGTCTTTATGTTTTCTTGTTTATTTGGTTACTCTTTAGTTTTCATCAGTAGATGATAAGCTCTAGGAGAACAGAGACCCTCTAGTTTTTCCTTACATTGAATCCTGAGATCATTGAGGGCCTGGCACTCACTTATAAGCCCTTCAATCATTACTGGCTAATGAATGAATGAATAGAAAAATAACTAACAATATCGAACTATTAATAAGTTAAAGATTCTTCTCCAGTTTTTAAGTCATTGATGCTATGCTCTGATCATCTAATACCACATTCTTCTCTATGTAAGACAAGTGGAGGAAATGAAGATTATTCCACAGCAAGAAAGGCAGTACATTTTAGATTAACAGGTAAAGGAAAACTATTTGAGGTAGGGGTTCATTTTTACAACACTGCATTTTCTGTGCTTATTTTTCAAAAAAATTAGAAGCCCAATGTGAAATCAGAATGACACTTCTTTTAATTTCCCCACACTGGTAGTCATTGATTTGCATTCGTATTTCAGAGGAAATGCCATTGAATTCAGGAGAAATTTATTTAACCTGCATGGCATTCAAAAATTGCTGGAAAAGCTTAGTTTCTGTACACTGTGCTAAGCAGGTATGTTAAACACTTAAATGTATAATTTTCTGTAGGCGCTTTTGGTAAAAACATTCTTTCTTCTTTCTCACATCTTCTAGAAAACCTCATTATCCTTCTTGTGACCCTGTAGGCTTCTCATTTTCTCTTGGCTTGTTTGCAAGTTTTAAAGTATTAACTGCATCTCCTGCTTCAGGGAGGGTTGCTTGGCTACTACTCTGTTTTTGCTGGGTGAATTCTTTTACTTCACCATCGCTACCTTGAATAATGGCATTTAATGCATTTTCAAAGAAGCCAGACATAATTAAACATCCCTTATCTTTATTAAGTATAGCAATAGTTATTCTCGTTTGGAAGACCAAGGGGAATATAATGGGAGAGTATGTATTAATTTTGAATAATGTGGGATCCAAATTAAAATAAGGTCAAAAGGGGTCAGTCACCATGGAATTGGAAGAAAGGAAGGATGTCATGTAGGATACCAGCTTTTAAGTAAGATAGGAGTAAGGAAGAGTAAACAAGAGCAAAGATGCCCAAGGGATAGGCTATCAGCTTCATTTTGTCAGCTTTTAAAATTATCTAGGAAAGAAAACTATATAATAGTGGGAAAGCATTACACATTATATAAGGGAAACTGCAGCTGATACTAAGGTCTATGAGATGGTATAATGCTGAAGAATAATAACTTCAATAAAATTTATTTGGTGACTTAAAATTCTCTGGTAAATTCTAGGCTTTCAGCTCGACTCTGGATAGAAGGCATAATGTTACATAAAACATCACCTCTGTGCCTGGGGACCTTGAATTATTACATGAATGAACACAGAAAGGCATTTGGCTGCTGTAGCATTTCTCAAAGAGGCCTTTGACTGTGAATGTGAAAAGGGATTACAGCAGGACTTCTCAGAGCCCTGACTATGTTAATGAACACTGGGAATCATTTCTAAGAAGGGGTTATATTATGGTTTCCCAATTTTTTGAAGATGTCATCTTGGTTTTGTGTCTCGTTCTGCAATTGTGTGTGTTTTGGAAGGAACAGTTTGTGAACTTGTGAGATTATAGCCTGAAAATGGTGACATTAAAAAACAGACATGGGTTGGGGAATTAAATTGTCTTGGAAATTTTTTCATCAAGTAGTATACCAATTTGGAGAAGGCAATGGCACCCCACTCCAGGACTCTTGCCTGGAAAATTCCATGGACCGAGGAGCCTGGTGGGTTGCAGTCCATGGGGTCGCTAAGAGTTGGACACGACTGAGCGACTTCACTTTGACTTTTCACTTTCATGCATTGGAGAAGGAAATGGCAACCCACTCCAGTGTTCTTGCCTGGAGAATCCCAGGGACAGGGGAGCCTGGTGGGCTGCCGTCTATGGGGTCGCACAGAGTTGGACACGACTGAAGCGACTTAGCAGCAGCAGCAGCAGTGTACCAATTGCTCAAATCACTAAAAAAGTGGTATAGGACCCATAATAGCTCTAAAATCCAGTGCCTCTTCATAGCAGCAGTATTCCTAACAGCTAAAAAGTGGCAACAACCTAGTTTTCAATTAATCAACAATTAATTGATAAATAAGCAAACAACATGTGACATATCCATATCATGGAATATTATACAGCCATAAAAAGGAATGGAGTCCTGATACCTGCTGCAATGTGGATGAACCCTGAAACATTATACTAAGTGAAACAAACCAGACACAAAAGACTCTGCATTATATGATTCTGTTTATACAAAATGTCTAGAATAGGTAAATTCATAGACACGGCAGACTCAGTAAGTCCCCTATATATGAATCTTTGAGAACTTTCAAAGATGTGAACATGTGTTTCATCAGCATCAGGCGTGAATGAAATTGCAACTTGCCCTTAGTCTCCTTCTGCTGAGTGTTGTTCAGCTCTACCATCTCCCACCCCCTTGCCCTCCTCCAGTCAGTAACTCTTCTTGCCTGTTCATCTGATGCCAGCCCCTGTATGCTAGTTTTACTGTACTACTACTGTACTTTTCAAGGTGCTGTACTATAAGATTAAAAATGTTGTCTTTATTTTTTGTGCTTGTTTTAGATATTTGTGTGAAAAATAGTATAAACCTATTACAGTACCTATATATCTAATATATGTACAGTACCTATTATATGTACAGTATATGTATAGTACCTATTATAAAGCTATGTAGTTGTTAGTTGGGTAGCTAGGCTAATTTTGTTGGACTTATAAAAAATTAGGCTTATAAATGCACTCTCAGACCAGAACTCATTTGTATATAGAGGGCTGACTGTAGTGGTTTCCAGGGACTGGTGAGAGAGGAAAGTGAGGACCAGCTGCTAGAGGGTATGGGGTTCATTTAAGGGATAAGGAGAATGTTCTTGAATTATATAGTGATGATGTTGAACAACCTTATGAATATACTAAAAACCAATGAACTGTATACTTTAAAAAGGTGACTTTTAGAGTATGTGAATTTTATTTCAATTAAAAAAAATATACAGGACTCCACCATGCCAAGTGGTTATCTCTCCTATATTATAGGAACTGAGAACAATACTTCTTGTCACAATTATATTTAATGAAGATACTAATTGTTATTTACAGAAGATATACATACATACAATTCCTGCACATAATGTAGCCTAATTGTGGAAACAGGAAAAAATGTACTCCAAAATTACATACTAAATAAATAAAAAGTAATTATTTGGCACAATATCTATTATGTAGCAAATAAATAACTCTATACCATTGATTGAATGAACTATTTACAATCTATTTGAAAGTGCAAAACAATTGCTGAAAATTAAGGTATCTGTAATAACATTTAAGTCCAGAAAATATGTGGGTTTTTTAAATCAGTAACAATAATTAGCCAATAGTAAAGGTTTTTTAATGCCCAGGAAAATAATTTTGAAAAATGTTTTGTGCATATTGTGCTCTTCTGAAATGTCATTTTTTTTTTAATCTTAACGCTGGCAATTTTAAGAACCTTAGAGTTTCTCAGTGGAATTCTTATATATGCAATCCTGATTTGTAAATTTTAAAAAGTTATATTGTAAACATAAATATTATTCTGTAAGTCATTCAGAAATTACAGACCAGTCTTCCCTAAAATTACATAAATAGCCAGAATGTTTTATAGTAATGTGGTCAGGTACAATTCCTTCAGAGGTAAGACTATGAAGATGGAAGAATACAGCCTCTAGTTTGGAGTTACATGGATTCCTCAACACCTTCCAAAAACCCCATGCTCAAATCAAGATGTTGAGTTAGAAATTATGAAACTATACCACCACTGATGTAGCCAAATAAATACCATTTGTAGCACATCTCATCCTGTAAATACTCCTAGAAAAAATATCAGGAGCTTGATACTTCTCTTGACAATGATATTTCTACCATACTCTTCATGTTGCTCTTATTTTATGTTTCAGCAAAGAAGATGGCACGACTGGAAATAAAATAAGGTGACTATGAACAGGGGATTTCTAAGTTAGAGTGTGCAAGCTGTATGCAAGTCAAAGAATTTCTTCTCTTGTCATGATGCTGGTAAGCTGAATGCAGCCCTGAGATGTCTCAGGATGGGTTTTTGCTTGTTTTATAGAATTCTCTAGTGACAGTATGGTCAGTAGTAGCATAAATGGCATTTTTGAAAGATTGTGAATGGAGGCAAACGTTGTTCTGGGCACTTGAAATGTCTATGGTCGACGAGGCTCTAGTCTGTGTGACATCTGTGATAAAGTTCTCTGGTTGTCGATCACATTTAATTGCCGAACGTAACTCCGGACATCCTGATGGTTCTTATTAGCTTGAGCTGCATCAGGATCTATCAAAAGAGCAAAGAGTAGGATTGGCATTGCATAATATATGCATATAAGATACAGCTTTATTTTCTCCAGCCTATTACATTTATCATGGATTCCTGGTTTCCATCAAGACCTTTCAACACACTGTATTCACTGAACTGTTTCTACTTGGATGTTCCATCTCCTCCCTCCCACCCTTTTCTTCCCTATTGCCTATTTTGATCATTTTCCTTTGCATCAGATATTGTTTTAAAAACACCAAATAAAAATGAAAGCGTCACCTAACAACCCTGGTTATATATTAAAATTGTTTCCCCTTGCCATCCCCCAGAGTATATCACTGATCTCTACTCCCTTTGACCCAGAGGAGGACTAATGACAAAAAGACATAGTTCTCATTAGCTTCTAACAAAAGCACTTAACACCTGAGCTGACCTGAAGCAAGCCAGTGCGACTCTTGTTCTTAATACTTGCAGACAACATACAGCGTTACTCCATAGATTGTATGACTGTCCATACTCAGGAAAAAAAAAAAAAATCTCAGGCTGAAGTCATGACTTCTACTAGACTTTCAATTCTCTGATGCTATTTGTTCTGAAATCCCAGTTACCATTCTAGTTTCATCCACTCCCCAAAGCATTTGAGTACCAGAGCGATCAGAAGTCAACCAATTTCCCTAAAACCAGGCTGAAAGAAGAATAAAATGCCCAATCAGATGCCTATACAGGGAATAGATGTGAATGAGGAAGGTCATTTGACCTCTGGTGAATGGGAAAGATAGTTCCCTTCAGAAGTGACTATCTGGCTCCTGTATCCTGAGTTGGCGGATCTTCCTATTTTTCTAGAGAAATGAGAAATCTGGATTTCTTCCCTGGGAATTCTTCCATTTTTGAATGATTACATTATTTCGGAATAAAAGGGGAAAAAAAGCTCCATTTAGATCCAACATCTCAGCCATGGTCCCTGGGTGGCCTCTGACCCACGGATGCCAGTGTGGGACACCAGGGGCGGCCGAGCCAGCCTGGACTCTGGACCAGCGTCCTTTTTCCCATAGCACGTTGCCTTCTGCCGTCCATCTGTTCTCCTTAGATCCACACACCACTCCCAAAGACAATTAGAATGCCATCTGCATGGGGGGGGGTGAAGGGGAGTGTTGCAGGTCTGAACACAGAAAAGCAGAGAGAAGATACAAAGGCCCCACTTGCTCTAAGAAGAAACTCATCAGTATAATTATCACATATAAATAATACCACAGTGCTTAATTTCCTTGCTTGTCACTGGCAGTGTACTCTACATGTACAATATACTATAATTACATTGTACATATTCCCACAATGTTTATGAATCTATTCCTATAGCTGTATCTATAGATTGTTGACTTCAGAGCCAAGCAGCTGTTGTTTACTAGCAGTTACTGATAACTTCAACAAATGCAGTGGAGATATATATATATCCCCCCACCATGTCTCTAGGAGATGTAGGAGAATGTAGGATTATACTTCCAAAGGAGCTTATAGAACAAAATATATTCTATCTTGGTTCTTGGACCTCATGGAGAACCTTCTCAAGGCTTTGAACCCTCTTAGACATTTTGTGTTTAATTTCAGGAATTTCCTAGACCCCCCTGAAGGGCGGTGGATTCTAGGTTATGAACCCTTGTTGTAGTCATCACCTATATATTTTCATACTTGTTTGTATAACTGCTTTATGACCATGTATTTATACATATAGTACATTTCTAGATGAAGAGATACGAGACACTTTAATTTTGGCAGAATCCACATAAGAACAAGTGATGATGTGCAAACTGTTCTCGTTTGGGGAGAAAGAGGAGACATAATCACTTGAACAAAATTTTTTCTTAAGGATCTTGCTCCTTAAGACAAGACTATTTTTCCTAGACCCCCCAACCCCCAGGCATTACAAAATAAATGTTTAGCAATTCTGGTATCCTGTGTTAGCAAACCCTTCGTTTGGGCCAGTTCTGTGCTAAGAAGAGCAAAGATGGCTCTGATGAATAGAATGAGAAACTTTAGTCTCTGGACACTAGGTTTATTGGAGGGGATGGTACTGGTAGCCTCGCAGTCATGTCTATGTCAGACTATCGTGTTAAATTAATGAGCCCAATGGCTTCAAGTGACTCATACAATGAAGTTGGCACAAAACTTTACAGGGGCCACCTTCTCACTCCCAGACCAGCTGGAGGGAGCCAAGGCTCCAAGCTCCACCCAAAGTCCCAGCCCTGAGGAAACAGTAGTACTGGCCCAGCACGATGATCTGGTGCGATGATGCCACTTAACTCCCAACAGTTTAAACTTGCTATTCATTATCAGTGACAGTTTCATATTAAAGCATTTATTATACCAGCTGTTGTACTAAATGTGCAGATTTAAGAAAAGCACCTTAATTCACCTCGAAATACTAGAAATATAATATGAATTCCTGCTAAGGGACCTTTTACAAGTGTGCTTATACACATTCAGGCGGTCTCTCAACACTCCAAGAGACAATAAATATTATCCTTCCCAGTTTATAAACGACGGAATGAGTCATCATGAGTTGATGTAAGTTTCTTAACATGAAGCAGTGAGTCATAAAGAGAGTTGGTTAGAGGCAGGGTTTGTTGGCATTCGTGCCTTAGCTGTCTCTATCCATTCTGAAAAGAGCAAATGAACTTTCTGAGTTCATTCATAAAATAATATTCTTACGGTTATTTTCTAGTTTTACAGCTAGAAAATCTTTAAACACAAGGCCCTTGTCCAATGAGATTCACGATTCAAAGCATCTCTGACACAATCAAATATTGTCCCGGCTTCCAGAATGTCTCTGTAGCCCATTAAAAAGGACTTAATCACCAAGATCCATATTGTGGCAGCATTTAACTTACTGAAGGGTTGGCTCCTGCAGTATCTCACTGTTCTGGCAGTATTTGCAATCATTCGCTAAAAAAAAAAAAAAAGAAAAGAAAAAAACTGAAATGCAGGTAAGCTTAGTGTAGAATCCAAAAACAAAAAACAAAAAAACCCCACACCATTATTTACTTTAGTGATACCTGGGACCATGAAAAATAGCAGGTTCTGATCTGTTGATCATCTGGAGGCAACTGGTTGATATATAACCTGTTTAATTACTTGACAGAGGCACCCCCTACCACCCACATACACATACAAGGTATTTGTCAAGTGAGGAATACTACTGGCATATCTTTAGTCTAATTGCTTATTCCTTAGGATGTAAAAAGCAGGCCGTTGTTCCTGAGACTGAACCTTACTCTTCAGGACCAGTTCTTACCATCCTCTCCTGAGGTCACTGTGAATTTGCAAGAGAATTTGTAGCTGTTTGGAGAGGGTTTAGCTTGTCAAGTTCCTCACTGTAAACAGTAATGAGATATTCGATGATCTTGACAGAATAGTCATAGATACTCTATCTCCACAGTTTTCTATACACTAAGCATTATTAGCCTTTTCCATCTTCCAGCAAAAGTGTGTATTTTAACATTAACCTTAATTATGTGATTCCCTCCCTCTTCACCTCCTTCATCCTTTCTGATTATAACAGTAACACACGCACATTTTAGAAAAATCACAAAATCTAGAAAATGTTGAGAACTAAGTAAAAAAATCACACAGAATACTGCTTCACAGAGTAATTTCAGCTATATTTTGGTACATTCCCTTCTAATATTTTAAAAATAAATATATATAAGCAGTTTTTTAAAAATGGAAGTCATATATTTTTGTTTTGATTTGAATTGTTTCATATGGAATTATGACTTTTCCATGCCATCTGCACTTTAAAATCTTTTTTAAAAATAACCAGGTATTCAGTCATGTGGATGGATCATAATTTATTTAACCTTTGTTAATTTTGTCATTAAGTAATCTTAATGCCTAAATTTTGGCTACCATAAAAACTTATAAGGAAACCTATTGAACTGCACTCAACTGAGTTAAAAACAAAGAAAGGAGGAAAGAAATGGACAGAAACATGAGGAAAGACACGAGGCTAAAGCACTGTTTCTGAGCCACTGTTTCTTGCTCCTGCCATTCTGAGGGTAACTGGGACCCTCAGTCTCTGTGTAACATCTCAGGGATACTTTTCTCAAGGTTGTCCCTCAGAGATGGTGGATTAATTCTAATACTAGCAGAAAATTGACAAGGTTCTGGCCAGGAAAAGAGACTTTCTAATCTCTGAGTGGCTATTTAACTCCAGTCCTTACTTTCTTCTCTCACTGAAACCTCGGCTTGCCAAAATTAGAAGATGACTCTGAGAAAACTGACACAGTGTTAAAAAAATAAACTTTTTTGGGAGGGAATTTTTCTCATAGAAGAGTTGAAGTTTTACAAGTACACACAGGTGAACGTTCATAATGCCTCGCTGAATATTACTGCTTTGAGGACTCTGGCAAGCATGAAGGGACATGTGTCTGCAGTGGGTAATTTCTCATACACAAAGAAGTAATCGGAAAAGTTTGAACTTCACTTTCATAAAGGATCCTGAAAACCAGCACATCCGTTGATCAGCATGAGAAATATATTACAAATACCTCCAAGAAAACATAACATACAATGTATAATTAGCCTCTGATATATGGAGCCCTGAAATAAACAGTAACTACGATAATTTTCCTGCTAATTTACTTTAAGTTGTTTTTTCACTTCTCCAAAGGCTTTGCATCCGAAGGGCACAAGTATATTCCATGTAGAATTATTGTAATTCTTCAGATATTGAATGGAATGTAATTACTAGGAAGCCTGGGAAATGCTGCCAGTATGCCCCTCTGAAGAATAATAAAATAATTAGCAGGGGTCAGAAACCTCTTCCTATACCATTTTGTAGGGAGTAATTGTTCTGCTTTTTAGTTTTGAAAGCTAAAACATTTCATTCTGACTTTGGTTTTAAGACTACTCTTTACAGCTATACTCTGAGACTTCATAATTTTTAGCTCATTATGTAGTTTAAAATGTGAGAACAATTGTTTAAATCAGTAATTTCCAGCTCTGGAGTTCATTCTCCCTTTCTAAATCTTTGATTAATTTTAACAATGGTTTTAATTTTGACGTATCCCTTTTAATTGTACTCAAAGATAACTTCAGTTTAACTTTGCAATCCAAATCTGGCTTTGCAACGAGGCCCATTCTTTCTCTCTGAGATGGCTGCACAATAATGTTAGAAGATGTAACATTAGCAGTAGCAGAGCCCGGACTCCATTAGCTCTGCTGGTCACTGCAGCTACAGAACGCTTTCTCAAAGCCAAAGAAGAGTTAACTTGATAACCCTACCCTCGTCTGTACCCACTGACCCATGGAATGCAATATTTAATATTCTACAGGTGCTTTCCTGGGTTTGCAGGAGAGTTCAGAAGTTCCCTTAACTATCTCCAGGGGCATAATGCCATCAAAGCTTGCCTACAGATACTGGCCCCTCATTGTTTGAATGCATCCAGCAATAAGGAACTCATTACCTCCAAGGTCAACCCCTTGCATTTTTCAACATTTATGACTACTAGACATTTCCGTATCATTTTGAGCCCAAGTGTTTGCCCCTCTGTTTTTCACCCCGCTTATCCTAGCATCCTATCTCTGAGCTCTGAAGCCACAACAAACACGTTTAGTTCTTTTAGGACAGTTCTTCAAATACTTGAAGATACTATCATGGCCCTCTCTTCACCCCCACATCTATTCTGGTTCAGCCTAAATATCCCCATTTTCTTCAACAATTTCTCAGGTCTCTTCTAGACAGCTCTCTAGATTGAAGTCCACAATTTAAAAAAAAGCCACATTGCTGATACTTGAACTTCTAGTGAATTAATTAAACCTCTCAGCCCTCTTCACTGAACTTCCTTCTCTGTAGATGTGCAGGTGGTTTCATGGGCCAATGTGGAGAATTTTGCATTTATCATCACCAAAAGCCATCCAGTTAGTCTTTCTGTTCTTCTGCAGACTTAAGTCTTGTGTGTCATTTTTGACAGCGGGTGACTGTTTATTCATTGCTATTCTCAGTGAAAGTTGGCAAAAACTAAGGTTAAAAGATATAGGCTGTATTATCCAACTGCCACAGCAGGGATGAAGCCAAAAATTATACCCTAGGCTTTGGGGCCCTGCTGGAGCAGGTTGGCCTGCCTGGAGCAGGCCAGGCAACTTTCCTACAATGCCAGCCAGTGGGAAAATACCTGATCACTCCAAAGCAGAGCTTCTCATCTTTTTTTGTTTTTCCCATCCCAGCAAACCCAGGGTTATGACACATTCCTATTAGCAACTGGCTTGTTAAAACAATGATTTGTAATTCAGGGACGAAGTGAGGAGAACATGCTGCTTTAGAAGGCACCTGGATCAGAGCAGGTGGGCAGAGCAAGTCCTTCTCTACACCTGCCCTGACTCTGATACAGCACCGCCCCCCCCCAGCCCCTGCCCCGGGAAGGCCCCACTTAGGGTTCACTCATCAGCCTACGCTGGTGGATGCAAACCAAGAATGCCAGGCTTCCCCTTGGGAATCCACATTCCAAATTTCCCAGGACCACCACTTTCCTTGAGACTAATTCTAAGTACAGGTCTTCAGAACTTATTTGCAAGAATTATGTTTATACAGTTCCTCACCTACAGGGATGAGACAAGGACCCAACTGAAAGCTGATGAATCTCCCTCAGGATGTCAACTCACACAGGGAAGCTCAGGAAGGAAAAATGAGGTAGCAAGCCAAGGTTTCTGTAACTACCCTCAGGTTTTTTTTTTTTTTTTCTCCTCAGTGTTTATTTTGAAGTAATTTCAAATTTTAAGAAAATTTGCAAGAGTAGTCCAAAGAACTCACATATAACCTGGTAATGTGTCTTAACAAGACCAACCCTTTTAAGGGCACCTCCCAGGCTTTGGGCCTGTCCTATTGGGCAGGTCAGTGGGACAGCTGACCAATGTGAGAGTCTGGTCTGGATAAAGGTGTAGACAGTGCATACCCAGTGACCCTGTGTCAGGTATTTATTGATTGTATTAAATATATTATTTATATACATTATATATATAAAATATAGTAACATTAGTAGTATTTCTGTATCAAGCTGTAAACAGAGCGACCCAGAGGCAGATGTCCTTCCTAGGGTCTGAGTTGCAGAATGACCAGCACAAAGATGCCATCTAGCAAGGGAGTGACCAGCTGTGGGCAGTCACGCCTGGCCCATGTGAGAGGCTCTGAGGCTGTGGTCCCCAGTGTGCGCGCGCACGCGCGCGCGCACACACACACACACACACACACACACACACACACACACAAAGTCGTTCAGTCGTTCAGTCGTGTCCGACTCTTTGCGACCCCATGGATTGTAGCCCACCAGGCTTCTCAGTCCATGGGATTTTCCAGGCATGAATACTGGAGTGGGTTGCCGTTTCCTTCCCCAGTGCAGATCTCCCTCGAACTACTGCTGCTGCTAAGTCACTTCAGTCGTGTCCAACTCTGTGCTACCCCAGAGATGGCAGCCCACCAGGTTCCCCCGTCCCTGGGATTCTCCAGGCAAGAACACTGGAGTGGGTTGCCTGCCATTGCCTTCTCCAATGCATGAAAGTGAGAAGTGAAAGTGAAGTCGCTCAGTCGTGTCTGACTCTTAGTGACCCCATGGACTGCAGCCTACCAGGATCCTCCACCCATGGGATTTTCCAGGCAAGAGTACTGGAGTGGGATGTCATCACCTTCTCCGACTAGGAGGCAAGTAATTCCTTCCCCTTGAATCCAAGGAGGTGTCAGAGAGGGCTCTTCTCAGATGGGTCCTTGGGGTCTGGGCTTCCCTGTTTATCTTCTGTGGCACCCTCCCCTCAGGGATGGGCTGGCCACCTTACACCATCACTCCTATCCAGATGGCCAACAGCCCACCAGCTCTCCCCAGCCATCTTGCTCTTCTGGCCAGCTCTGTACTGACTCTTGTGCCGGGTCTGAGCTCTCCCTTCACTCTCCTGTCCCTGGAGGGGAGCAGACTCCTTTGTCTGCTTTTCAGGTTCAGGCCAGCAGGCCCTCCGGGCGGTAGCACCTGGCAGGGTTCCTCTCCTGACCTCCTCCCCTTCATAGCAGTTGTGGAAACAGCCTTCCTCCCTCAGGCCAAGCTCCCTCCCTGCTCCCTTAAGTAGGCACTCCTGCCCTCAACAGTTTATGTCTTTCCTTCTATTGCCCCTTGAGACCTTTGCCCACCTTGTTCTTAAAGGTTGGCCAGACTGCTCTCTCCTTTCTTCTTTCTGCCCCTTCTGACTTGACTCTGCCCCCATCCTGTCAGATACAGGACCTCAGTCAATTACTCCCAGCTTACCATGTGTAAAACCACATTCACACCATTCTGATTATTTCACTCAGATCCTCATATACTGGGACAATAATTTTTTTCCACGTATATATGTAGAAGTATATCTGCCTCTCACCTGCCAAGATTGTGCCCATGACAGCAACCAAGAGGAAATAAATGCATGGTGAGGACCAGAGATAAAAGATAAAATGGCCCAGGAGCTGAGCCAGTCTTCACTATATGTTTCCCTGAGGAAGAATCCTGGCTCCTGTCTCATCCTACGGATCTTTAATATCTAAGAGGTGAGTGGCATACAGATACAAGCATGTAATAAGCATGATGCTCATGGTATACTGTACATACGATGGCCATGGCCATGGCAGCGCAGGTGTCTCTGTGGGCTCTTGCAGAGTATTGTGCATCTCTGTGTGCAGGGAAGGGCACTCAAGGACCGACAGAGCACCACAGGGAGGAGGGTGGACAGAATAGTGTCCACTGAGGTAACGTATTGGTAATAGAAGATGCTTGGGACATTCTGCTTTATCAGGTTTTCTAATAAGACAGAAAAATGCATTTGGGTTAAATCGGTACATAAATTCCTTTATAAATGCTTTAGTGTGTTGTCCTATCTCGCTAAATCTAACACCGGAATAGGATTATTCTTTTATGCAACAAATATTTCTTTCACACTTATGACATGCCAGACACCTTTCTTGGTGCTAGAGAAATATCAGTGAACGGAATAGATCAGATACCTGGTCTAGGACATTTACATTCTAGTGGAGAAGATAAGCAATGAAGAGACAATAAAAAAGATCATTTTAAAACGTGAAGCCAGTTGTTGAAGCAAGGTTATCTGTTGAGAATCAGCTGGCTGGCGAGGTGTGGAGCGTAGAAGAACATTTGAAGAGTGGTCAGGGAGGCCTGCTTGGAGGGAGGGACGCATGAACTGAGACCTGAATGATGTGAAAGTCAGGCTGGTGAAGGCTGGAGGAAGACAGTTTCAGGCAAAGGTAACAGCTAGTGCAGAAGCCCTGAGGCAGAAAGGAAGGAAAGCAGGTTGGTCTCACTAACTTGGACTGAGTACAGAGAAGATGAAGTGTGAGATGAGGCTGAATGGGTGCTCAGAGTAACAAGTCTGGATTTGATTATATTATATTGTATTTAACATGGTTTTATTTTTCTCTGATATAAGAAGTTACTACCTCCTTTGCATTTTGCTTTTTCACACCTTTTTAAAAATAGAGGTATAGTTGATTTACAGTATTAGTTTTAGGTGTACACAAAATGATTCAGTTATGCATATACATGTATAAGTCTATATTTTTTCTTTTCCATTATAGTCTGTTACCAAGATATTGAATATAGTTCCCTGTGCTATACAGTCTTTGTTGTTTATCTATTTTCTGTATATTAGTGTGCATCTGTTAATCCCAAACTCCCAGTGTATCCCCTCAACCCTGGTTCCCCATTGGTAGCCATGTTTGT
Organism: Bos grunniens; assembly: GCF_055505025.1. Taxonomy (NCBI): domain Eukaryota; kingdom Metazoa; phylum Chordata; class Mammalia; order Artiodactyla; family Bovidae; genus Bos; species Bos grunniens. The sequence goes on along the minus strand of NC_141166.1, from coordinate 113,295,031 downwards.
TTGCTATGTCTTTGAGTCTGTCTCTGTTTTGTAAATAAGTTCATCTGTATCACTTTTAGATTCCACATGTAAGTGATATCATATGATATTTATCTTTATCTGACTGACTTCATGTAGTATGATCTCTAGGTGCATCTGTGTTGCTGCAAATGGTATTCTTTTTTTAAGCCTGAGTAGTAGTCTGTTTTATGCCTGAGTAGGAGGAGCCTGGTAGGCTGCAGTTCATGGGGTCGCTAAGAGTCAGACACGACTGAGCGACTTCACTTTCACTTTTCACTTTCATGCATTGGAGAAGGAAATGGCAACCCACTCCACTGTTCTTGCCTGAAGAATCCCAGGGACGGGGAAGCCTGGTGGGCTGCCATCTCTGGGGTCACACAGAGTCGGACACGACTGAACTGACTTAGCAGTAGCAGCAGCAGTAGTCTGTTAACACACACACACATATATATCACATCTGTTTTCTCCATTCATCTGTCAATGGACATTTAGGTTGTCTCCATGTCTTGGCTATTGTAAATAGTGTTGCCATGAACATTGGGGTGTGTGTTATCTTTTCTAATTAGAGCTTTCATCTTTTCTGGATATATGCCCAGAAGTGGGATTGCCAGACCATATGGTGAAGTGAAGTGAAGTCGCTCAGTTGTGTCCAACTCTTTGTGACCCCATGGACTGTAGCCCACCAGGCTTCTCCATCCATGGGATTCTCCAGGCAAGAATACTGGAGTGGGTTACCATTTCCTTCTCGACCCAGGGATCGAACCCTCGTCTCCTGCATTGGAGGCAGACGCTTTAACCTCTGAGCCACCAGGGAAGATCATATGGTAGTTCTATTTTTAGTTTTTTAAGGAACCTGTATACTGTTTTCCATAGTGACTGTACCAATTTACATTCCCATCAACAGTGTGTAAGGGTTCCCTTTCCTCCATACCCTCTCTAGCATTTGTTATTTGTAGATCTTGGGATGATGACCATTCTGATTGGTATGAGGTGGTACCTCATTGTAGCTTTGATTTGCATTTCTCAAATAATTAGTGATGCTAAACATCTTTTCATGTGTCTGTCGGCCATCTGTATGTCTTCTTTGGAGAAATGCCTATTTAGGTCTTTTGCCCATTTTTTTTAATCAGGTTGGTTGGTTGTTTTTGAGTTGTTGGAGCGGTTTGAATATTTTGGAAATTAAGCCCTTGTTAGTTGCATCATTTGCAAGTATTTTCTATTCCTTAGGTTTCATTTTGTTTATAGTTTCTTTTGCTATGCAAAAGCTTGTAAGTTTGATTATGTCTTATTTGTTTATTTTAGCTTTTTCTATTGCCTTGGGAGGCTGACCTAAGAAAACATTGCTACAATTTATGTCAGAGAATGCTTTCCCTCTGTTCTCTTCTAGGAATTTTATGGTGTCATATCTTATATTTAAGTCTTTAAGCCATTCTGAATTTGTTTTTGTGTATAGTGTGAGGGATTGTTCGAAGTTCATTGACTTATATATGGATGTCCAGACTTTCCAATACAACTTGCTGAAGAAACTGTCTTTTCTCCATTCTGACATCTCTTTTATTACTGTTTTGAACTAGTTTTATATCTTTTATTGATTTTTATGTGTTATGTTTTATTTTCAACTGCATATAATCTAAAAGCCAAGGACTTTCTTTATATTTCCTAGCAAAATTTTTTGCTTAGACACTCAACACATATTTAATTGCTTTGAAACATACCCTTTGGAAAATCTACATTTAGCCCAGATCATGTATTCTGTATAAAGAAGTAAACTTTCAAAGTCCTTTGAAAGATTTCTATTGTGTTGAAAAGGTCTGGGAAATGGGTAGATTTGAACACTTATAGAGTTTTACGTGGAGATTCTTTTTTCCATAGCTTGATATAAGTCCAGTGCTCTCACCATGAATCTTGTAATAATGTTATTGATGATAGAAAATTGTTGCTAATAATGTAACGGCATGATTAGCAATACCCAAATATAATGATTCAAAACATTTTTCTTCCTTTATAAATTAGCTTCTGTTAATGTTTCCAGAAGAACAGAGGTTTTCCTCAGGCTTCTCATTCCAAATAAAATGACTATCTTAAAATAATATTAATAAATAAATTCACCTAGATATGGGTATGTCTGAAATAGAACCAACCTCCTAATACAGCAGCAACTGTGGCTATCAGCATGCTTCATGCAGCCTGGGGTAGTGGCAGCCGGCCAGCATATTATCCTCTGATCCATTGCTAGTCTACCTCCTAAATGTTATAAATATTCATGTATGCCATAGAAAGCTACAAAGGGCTTTATTCAAACATTTTTTTGAATACTCCTTTATGTTTCCCCCAAATGAAAGAATGTCTGTTTTTTTTTTTTTTTTGCATAGGATCAGAGTGTGAATTCTCTTTTGTTCATACTCATAAATCCTGAAAACCAATATGCAACAAATTCTCTAATCCTCATTTCATACCCCAAGGGTGAAGAGGTTCAAAATAAAAATACTTAGGATTGGCACAGCAGCTCACTGTGACTGTGCAATGCTGCCACCAAAAAAAGCATCTGTGTCCCCAACTACCCAGGTGACTTCTGCCCCGGGCAGGGACTCCCTCAAGGGATACAGCCTACCAGCCCCATGAAGGCTGCCAGCTTTGCTCACCACCGTGGCCTCGCTGATGAATGAGGGGCAAGCTGCGCACATATCAACCTGGAAAGGGAAACAGATACGTCCTTCCCCAGGAATACAGAACTAACAGCAGTCACTAGTGGGAGTTAAGTGGCGGTGGTGGTGGTATGGGAGCAGGGTGGGCTAGCTTATGGGGAGAAAAGGTTAGAAAAGTTGGCACCAAGGGCCAGGCTGGTCAAAGCCAGGTTTAAAAAACATAAATCCTTTTTTGAAATTCCAGTTCATTTTTCAGTAACACCTAACTCATGGAAGGGCAGTTATAAAATTCAGCTTTCTCACACTGTGATTTAGCAAATGAAATAAAATGTATCACTGCTGGAGCAGAGAACCATTATAATAGTGCTCTTGCAGTATTCTTTCTCCCCTTTTCTTTCATAGTAATTACAACCCCTTAATTTTGAGTGGGGCATTGGATACCCAAAATAAGGGCTACACGTTCTTTCTTTTCATGCGACTATGTTTCTTCTGTCTGATAAAAGGTGAGCCAAGTGGTTACGTGCAATTCTGGGTCACATCCCTACAGGGAAGAAGCAGGTCTTCACCTTTTTCCTTTCCCCCTCCCTCTAGCTGGAATGGGGGTGGTGCTGGTCCACCATCTTGGACCATATGGATGGTGAAATGGCACAAGAGAAGAAGGCTGGAATTGTGACTGCTTCCTGGAGCAGAGCTGCCACACTTAGACATGTAAGTGAGAAAGGAATAGACTTATCTTGCGTAACCCATCATTAATTCGGGCTTCTGTTATTGCAGCTGAACTGCTATCTTAGCTCTTCAGTTGCTTTCAAGCAAAAGTGGACTCTGTCAGAGCAGGCTGTGAAGGACCTCTCTCCTCACTGCCAGGCATGTAAGAACACACTGCTGTGGGCATGAAGTACAGAGATGGGGCAGGGGAACTCCCTTAATGTCCATTAAATACGGTCTTGACTTCTCCTTCCCAGGTTACAGATGCGACAGCAAGATCTAAAGATCCAGATGAGACAAATTTCATCCTCCTTGACAGGTATTTTTGCTTTTCTTGTTTGTTCTGTTCAGTTAACATTAATAATCAAAAGTTCTAAAGCTCAATCAACTCTTTAGGAGACTGACTTCTACGCCTCTGTGCACATGTATTTTTATAGTCAAATGGTTGGCTTAACCACCCTTTGGTCTGTATTTCTGCCTAAGTGATCTGGAAGGTTCTTTACCTATTTGCTATATCTTTCATTTCTGGAAAACAAGTTTTCTCTTGAGAAATTAGGGAACTATGTTTAATTCTCCATACTAATAAGTGAACAAATGTTTTTACTTTGATCATAGAATTATTCAACTGACACAACAATAGAGATGTTCATACCCTACCCTTGGTATGGGTGGAGGGGGAGACTGCTAAGAAATATTTGCCCTCTAGCACAGACTTTAAAGAATCTGTACCAGAGGGCGAATTCAGTTGGTAAGAATCTGTCTGCAATGCAGGAGACCTGAGTTCAGTCCCTGGGTTGGAAAGATTCCCCTGGAGAAGGAAATGGCAACCCACTCCAGTATTCTTGCCTGGAGAATCCCCTGAACAAGGAGCTGGTGGGCTATAGTCCGTGGGGTCACAAGATTCAGACATGACTTAGTGACTAAACCACCCCACAGACTGTCCTTGAGGAGTGTGGACTCAGGTGCCATTTCCTAAGAAGCTTAAGATGCAGGACCTGGTGCCCAGCACTTGCTGCTGTTCTTTACCAGGCTGAGCTTTGCGATAAGCTCATTCTCAAGGCTGAATAGTATGATCTTTACAGGATGACTGTGGGATGTTTTGAATTCTCCCAGAGTCCCACATATTAGCTGGATTTCAGGAAACAGTTAGAACAATTTTTCTGGTAAGAATGCTTATAACACTCTATGACTTCCAGGAATAGTTAAATACCCTGGCCCCACCAGTGATTCCCCAGGGGTAGCTGGGGGGTGGGGGGCACCACCCCATTTTCTGTAGGGGAAACTGACCCATGGAGAACTTAAGGGACAGCTGCAAAGTGATGAAGCTGACTCTAATGTCTCCTGAACTCTCAGCCCTGGGCTTTTCCTGTGGTGCCACATTCACCGCTGCAAAGTATACCCCGGGCACATGCTCATCCACACAGAGATAATATCGCACCTCCCCATCCATGCGGGCTGCGGCCAAAGGATTTAGAAGACAATGGAGCATGCCATGAGCATGCACTATGTCGCTAAAGAAAGGCTTTGGCAAGACCTGCCTTATTGCTTCACAGAAGATGAGAAAATTAACTGCAAAGTAATGAATGCTTTTTTGGGGGGCTGGGGGGTGGTGTGGGAGGGGCTGGAAAACAGTGAATGTGCACCACTTCCACACAACTGTTCCCTTCTAAAAAATTTTTGTTTTCGGTTAAGGAAGATGTTCAAGTTCCCGCCCTGAACTTGGGTGAACTTTACTGGACTAAGGAGCACACATTCAGGTGACTGACTGCTCTGTAACAAAGAGCTTCTGTAGAGCTGCCTTTTACCTACATGCACTGAAGTCAGCCTCAGCATATCAACATTTCAAAGGCATCCTGCGGCGGTCTAGCTCCACAAACAACAAAACGACAGGGAAGTTGCTCTGGAACATTCGTGCATTTTAGCAACAGGCTGCGGAGGACGAGGCACACGGCAAAAAAGCTAGCTGCCGCTGAGGCCGCAGCACAAACACCATTCAGTGTCACAGAGGAGACTGACAGACTAAACGACGTAGCCAATTTGAACCGAGTATTTTAAAACTCCTTTATGTGTAACTAGCTTTTCAAGGCGGCAGCATATATGGAAATTATTTCCTTTATTAGTAGAAATGCAAATTTTTATTTTAAAAAAACATCGTCGTTAAGGTTAACAATACTGTACACGTACCATTTTTTCAAAGTTTACGAGATTGTCAATGAACGTCTTGTTCCCCTCATGAGTAAATGTCATATCTGCAAAGAAATAAAAGTCACATTCTAATCACTAACAGAAATATGTCATACAAAGAAGCCACAATAGCACCATTAGATTATGCTGAAGGATTTGCATAACACTGCAGCTGAAAAAAGCCGATAATAGTTCCTTTTATGTTAGGTGTTTAACTTTCTAAAAGCATTTTACCTGAGCTTAGTTAAAATTTCCAAACTAACCCTCTGTTTCACTCTCAAGTCTTCCAAACCACACACAGACTCCCGCTCCTGCAATAATCTTGCCAACCCTTTCAGAAAAGTCAGGGCAGAGGGGAGACGCCAAGGAAGGTGGGAAACTTGGATCATTCTTCCCAAGGAGGTCAATCTGATTAGGCACCTGATCCTTTTCTTCCCCATACACTCATCACTGGCTCGTCCTGTGCATTTCCTTGGAATTACCTTTAATGAGCAAAGGCATGAAGGGGATGAGAGGAGGGTCCAGTTTGGCTACTGTCAGCCTGTAGGCCCTGTGGTTTCTTGAAGGATCCTTTAGAGAAACAGAGATGCTGGTTAAGGACGAATGAAATATACACCACCCCCTTCTACCTCCTGACCCAACCCAGCCTTGTTATCTCCCAATCAGGTAGTTCTGAATCAAGTGTAGCTACAAAAGAAAGGTAAATTTAGTTAAACAAATGGATTTTTGTTTTAAAACAACTTCCCGTATGACAGGAAAATAAATAGATTTTTTTGTTTCCTTTCTTTGTTGAAAGGAAGACACGCCTCCAGGGATCTAGGGAAGAGATCCCCTTTGAGAGCCAACACAAAATGTTAAACAACCCCCAACCACAAGAGTCCCCTTCTGGGAGCACGGCCTCCTTCCGGGGAGTCCAGCTCACCCTCCTAGCTGCCTTGCGCTGCCAGTCTCGACTGCCTTCTCTGAAACTCTCCTATGACTCCTGCCAAGTCCCACTCACTCCTTTTCTGTGAACATCTCCCTGCCGATGGGGAAAAATAATTTGGCAAGCCAAGGAAAATGCAGCTTCCAGTCCCTGGCCAACCTGTGCTGGATGGAAAGGATCCCATTACACTGCTTTTCTTAGTTATACAAATTGACCTTATGTGGGACATAAGTCCTCTTTAAGTTAGTACCTGAGAGTGCCATTCATTAGTCAGACATGCTTGTTTTAGCAGCACTAAAATGGGATCATAAACTTCTTAAAGTCATACAAGGACAGATAAAATTCCTGAAATGAGAACTTCAGCTAATCAGAAATTGGATTAATGCAGACAGTGAATGGAATAAAGCAGCCACTGTCACTTACCATTAAACTTTCAAACTCTGCATAGAACTTCTTGAACTTGCTTGGCAGTTTCTGTTAATGAAATGAAAATGCCACACTCATATGTCAGATTCAATATCTAGATATGTATCCTGTGTTACCATTTCGAGGGGAAATGTACTTCTTTTGGCTCTTAATCAAACATCTCTAAGACAGGCTAGACTGTAATCTGTCTTGTCATTTGAGGATAATCTTAGGGATCTCATCTTTTAAAAGTCTTAACCTAGTTGAACCTAAATTAACTATGGATGCTTTTGGTCTTACTGCTTTCTATAATGTTTTCTGAAATGGATTATTCATAAAGAGGGCTGTATTCCCGGACTACAAGTGGTTTGGCATTAACTGCCCCCCTGCCCCCCGCACTGTTTTAAACTCTCAGATTCCCACGATGAAGAATTTAGAGATTATTACAATTAAAAGTTTTAGAAACTACCTAGTTCAACCCTCCTCTTCCTTTACTATGTAACCTACAAGAGAACAGGGATTTTTATCAGTTTTTTTACGGCTGTATTCTCAGGGCCTAAAAGAGTAGCAGCACTATGTCAGGTACATAGTAAATGCTCAATACATATTTATTTGGCTAGATTAAAACTGTGTTTTATAGACAGAAGAAATTAACCATCAGATTAAATGACATGCCAAAGTCACACAGCTGGTGATGGTCAGAGCCTCTGTAAATTCACGTTTCCTGCCTCCTTTTCTCTTGTTTCTCTTCTCTGCACTACGCTTTCCTACACAAGCATTTCTCCCACAGGATTTCTCAGCCCTGCTCTAATACAAAAATTGATAGTTCTCTCAATTTAGTAATTTCTCATGGTTTTATCTTGGCAGATGATTCAAAACCACTGACTGTAGCCGTACATTTACACCAGTAGGTCAGTGAGGAATCATTTTTCAATCTGTTGGTTCTCACTTTGCTAGGTCCTGAGCCCATAGTGAAGCTGAACTTTTCTGACAGGGCCACCCAAAGAGCAGTGTGATGCTCCCTGTTCCAAGACCACGAAGGTGCTGACCAGGTCGGCAGCCTCGGATGCCCCGCTCAGTTCTGCTTCCCAGTGACGTCCACTGGCAACAAGTGACTCACCTGTCAGGCCTCTGCAATCCCCTCAAAGTTCCTCTCTCTTTTCTCTCTCTTCTGTGAATGGGTTTGACCTATTCCCATTTAAACACTGTTCTTGTTTAGTTGCTGAGTCATGTCTGACTCTCTGTAACCCCATGGACTGTAGCCTGGCAGGCTTCTCTGTCCATGGGATTTCCCAGGCAAGAATACTAGAGTGGGTTGCCATTTCCTTCTCCAGGGGATCTTCCTGATCCAGGGACCAAACCCACTTCTCCTGCTGGGCAGGCAGATTCTTTGCTGATGAGCCACTGGGGAAGCCCTTAAACACTGTAGAACATCTTCTTTTGTTTCTAGGAACTAGTACCCTCATAATAAACTCATTGTTCTAGTGCCTCTTTTCAAGCTGGGTTTCAGGGAAACTTGATATCCTTGTTTAGTGGGGAAGTTCAAAGGGACGAAGGCTGGCATGGACATCAAGGGATACAAGAGTCTCATGCCCCATGGAGCATTCAAATCACTGTGCTCAGTGATAACTTTCCGTGAACACAGACAACTTACAAAATGAGGAGTTGACGGGACTTTTGGTTACGTCAGTCACTCTAGTTCTTTCTTTACTTAGCTGGCTTTTGGGTCAAAGGCAGGAGTGCACATGCGAATAAAACTTGTGTCTCTCTGTACTATTATCTGTGCACACCCCATGGGCTTCCCTGGTGACTCGGTAGTAAAGAGTCTGCCTGCCAGTGCAGGAGACATAGGTTCAATCCCTGGGTTGGGAAGATCCCTGGAGAAGGAAATGGCTACCCACTCCGTATTCTTGCCTGGAGGATTCCACGGACAGAGAAGCCTGGTGGGCTACAGTCCACAGGATTGCAGAGTTGGACACGGCTTAGTGACTGAACAACAGCAACGATAACAAAATCCACACCCCATGCTTCCAGAGCAGGGGTTCTCAAGTGGAGTCAATTTTTACTAACCCTCATTTGGTAATATCTGCAGACCTTTCCTGATGTCAATAGTGGGGTGGGTGGAGGTGCTACTGGTTATACAGTAGGTTGAGGCCGTGCATGCTGCTTAGCCCCCTCCATGGCACAGGACAGGCCCCTCCACCCTCATGCATACAACAAAGAATGATGCTACCCAAAGTCATTACCACTGGGGCCGAGAACCTCGGCTCTGGGTCCTCATTCCCACTGGCTTTATCTCAGATGAGTCTTCTCCTCTATGTGGAAGCATCCCCTATGCCACATGGTCTCACTCCATTTTCTGTTTTGTTGGACTGCCTCCCACCTGCTCTCTAGTTCCTGGAAGGCAGGCACTGTCCCTCAGGCTGCCGCTGCTGCTCACTGCTGTGGTGTGGGAAGTGCGTGGGAGGGGGTCGGCAAGTCCAGGAAGATGAACCCAAATCAGAGATGCTTGAGAATGAAAGCTCTCCCTGCAGAATGACCCAGTTCCATTTCACTTTAACAGATAAAGGCTTATACACGATGCGAGGGGGCTCTCCTCTTTGCAGCAGCATGCAAGGATGGGAACACAAGCTCACAGACTGATGTGTTTCTGCCTCTCCTTGTGGAATGAAGGACTAGATGATGCAACTCCCTGTCTTGGCTGCCTGCACCCCATTCCCTCCACCCCCACCCCCTGCCCCAAGCAGCCTCCTGTTTTTCTCTTTAGACCACAGGAAAGGGAACTCTGAGGGTGTTCCTCCATGCTACAGCCTTAAGGTCTAGCTCCTATTATGAATACCTAGACCTGGCCTTCCCCGACCCCCATGAGCCTTCATACCTTATTTGATTTTCCCAACCAAATCATTTGGACTCTGCAAGAGGATTAAATGCTGGAAACAGGTAAAGGAAAGCAGACTCTCTGAGAGGTTACCCTAGATTTCCAAAGATTCCAAGAGCCGTGGGCTACAAGAAGGAGAGGCTTGCACCCTGGCTTCACGGCTCAGATTTCTTGACAGCATTAACTTTCACTAGCTGGAAGATGCCTGGGATGTGTGGCACACGGGCCTCACCAATTCCCTCATTCCTATATTCGGGGGATGAGCTGCTGGGTGCTGCATCTGCCTGGAATTTTCAGAGAAACCCAAGACAGAAGGACCTGTAAGGACCTGTTCTATAAACAGTGGGAATGCAGAGGCGGGACAGAGGGAGAAAAACAGATTCAAGAGGGAAGTGGGGAGGAAAATGTTTCAAGGAAAACATTTAGAGATGCAAACAGCTGACTTCAGGACTTTTTTAAAGCATCCTTGCGAATTAAGTCTCTCTCGTATACTCCTTGCCCTCTTTTTGTGTCCCACTTACAGACACATTTTCTATTTTTAGTAAGAGCCTATTTTTGTGTCTGTGTTCTATAAGGGATTAGTATTTCTTTGACTATATACCACATGTAAGGGGTCAGGCATATTTTGAGTACTTGGCTAATTAAAAACGAAGCTGTTCTCTAGCACGAATAACCAACTGTCAACAAAACTTTCATTGTATTCGCCATAGAAATTCACCACACACCTGCTTAACTTTGGCACCAAACTGAATTCTAGCCAACTGTTGTTCCTTCCTACCCACAGAGGTCTGCCAGGTAGTTAGGAGATACTTGGTCAAAGCTGGGCCAAACAGTTGGCCTTCTGGCTAATTCGCCCAGGAGCAAGATGACTACTTGGATAAAAATGGATCTTCTGTCCTCTCTTAATTACAGATACAGCTTATTTCAAAAGCAAGAGGCAGACACCAGAGAAGAACAGGATCTGTGAGCAAGACCTCTGAAGTTAAGCAAGCAATGCTGTTGATTCCGGTTACACGTAGGAACTAGACTTATTATTATTTATATTGTATACAGCAAGAAACTCAGACCCCCCTCTTTCTCTCCCCACTGCATCGGACAATGCCTTTTATTTATTTATTTAAAATTCACTCTCAGATGCAAAAGGAGACAGATCACCTCCCTCAAAGTGTCCCACCTTTTCCACTGTTACATAAGTGTGAGCGATACTTCTGTTAAAAAGAGCTCACTGGTGAGCTTGTGCTTTTGTACTTAAGGCAAAAGTCACAGCTGGGTCTCTGCTGGTGCTTACCTCCCACGTCAGTGCCAGGCGGCTCACAGCTACATTACTTAGTCCCATGACGATGGCAAAAAAGGAATTCAGATTTTTGTACTCCTTACAGCTGAAACACAAGAGGCACATGTTGTAGTAAAATGCCACTTTGGAGAGAGATAAACAAATTAGAGTTCTATTTTCTGATGGTCATTAATAGTCGTCAGGACTCCTTTACAAGAACGGGCACTGATAGATTTAATGCTTTAGGTTCCACTTGGGTGACCATGATCTGCTGTTTGATTTTTCTTGCTGTAATATTAGAAAGGTGATGATATTAGCCATCTAGGTTCAGGTTTTGAGAAGGAATTTCAAGACACCTACACTAGGCATTGCTATTATAATCCCAAAGCTTGCTAAAAGCCCTGTGGACCTGGAGGAAAACATCTCATGGGCTAGGAAGAGACACAGCAAAATGTCCTTGGAGAATTCCAGGTCAATGCTGGACACCTCAGGCTCTGGTAGCAAGAGAGGGAAATAAGGAAATGACGCTGCTGCAGCCGCCAGGGCTTCCGGCTGCCATGTAATGCTTCTGATTCGTTGAAAAATATCAATTTACAAATCATGATCCCTCCAGTGCAGGAGACCTGGGTTCAATCCCTGAGTCAAACGATACCCTGGAGAAGGAAATGGCAACCCACTCCAGTATTCTTGCCTGGAAAATTCCATGAACAGAGGAGCCTGAAAGCCTGAGATTGCAAAGAGTTGGACATGACTGAACACACGCACACACAGCTAATAACCTAAACAAATGACCAAAAAATAACCTTATTTTTCCTGTAATTTTTCAATGTTGATGAAGCCGATCATTTTGAATCTGTACTTACGCCATTATTAGTTTTTATGAATATATATTTGGGAATAAGAATATTTTGGAACAAGACCAAGGGTTCTTTCCAAATTGCAACATTTAGTCTAGGTGCTTGGTTTAACTTAAGAAGAAAGAAAAAAAGGAATCTTCAACTTCTTCATACCCGCTCCTTGCAAAGGGAAAGAAGAATTCATTTTGCAATGAACACAAATCCTTTACCACAAATCAATATGGTTATCTAAGTTGACTACATCATAATTAAATCTTGTTTGGATTAGCATTTTTGCAAGAGGCTAATTAAATTGCTGCATTTGCTCCCTGTGTTCTCCTTGCAGAGTGCTTCATAAATGGTCTGTGTGGAAATGGGAAAACAGATTTAGAGAAGCTATGGCTTGTCTCTCGCAGTGCTGGGGGAAGCGGTGGGGCTTTATCTGTGCGGGCTGGTCAGGGGCTGAGAGCAACTTCAGAGACCCCAGGCTGAAGGTGGCGAGGAGGGTCATGGACACGGCTTGCCTTCGGCCTGCGTGTGTGCCCATGAGAGGACATGCAGGGCTGCAGACCTGCTTTTGTGCTCACTGCTCTGGTCACTTGATCACCCTAGGTAAGTCACGAAATTTCTCTCTGCCTCAGTCTCCCTCCCCTGGAAAAGGCAAGGATAACATTTGGACCCCCAACTTCACAAAGCTCTGGGCAGGCCGAAGAGCTTCAATAGAATATATGGAAGTTCTCCAAAAATAGCACGCGAAACATACTTCCTGCCACGGGGTTTACATCTAATGCGTGAAGATCTTGGTTTCTGAGTCTACAGTCTTCTCCAGCTGGATTGTGTGAAGAGTTCTACTGTGTGGGATAGTGCAGCTTAAATAACATTTAAATAACAGAAGTCAATTTATCCTGAAGGCTAAATTCACCCATAATCAGAAGGAAGAGAGAGATAAGAAAGGCAAAAACATTAAAAAAAAAAAAAAAATTCCTGAGTTCCTGAAAGACTCTCCTATGCTGCTGTGTAGAACAGCAGCGTCAGGCCCCTACAGGTTTTCCATCTCCATGTCTGTGTGCAGACTTCCTCTCTCCTCCCTTGGTGTACGCGGCCCTGCCAGGCTAAGGTGAGGAGAGGAGGTGCCCTAGAGAACAGGGAAGCACATACTCTCACAGCTTCCACAGTCATCTCCTTCCAGATAGAGACATCTGCCCCTGCAATCAGCCGATTCAAGGCTCCTGGGAAAGTGGCTGCACTCCGAACCAGAAATGTATAAGCAACATTTTACCAAATCTTTCTTTCAAAAGGCATATTTTTTTTTCAAATTAAGAGATACCAGCATTTGAATCCAAGGGCTTTGGATATCCTGCTGAACTCCCAAATTTTTGGCAAAATAATTCAAGGCATTTGGCAAACTGGCATGTGTGAAATGTCAAGCAGTGGTTGCTTCTTTGTTTAGCTCTGGAAATTAGACTCTGTATGGGATCTAAAGTTTTTGGCTCAAGCAAACTGCCCAGCTGGGGTCACTTGTGCTCCCCACCTTCCTAGGCTAGAGCTCCCTGCTTTTAGAAAGGAAAGACATCTCCCAGCCACAAGCTGCATTTAGCATTTTATTTTTAGCACTGTGGTGATACCAAAAACATGGAAGTAAACAGGAGGTTGTCAGGCATATCTAAATAGCAGGAGAAGATTAAATTCATGTCAGGGAGAAATCTAACTGGCCCCTGCAGTAAATAAATTGTTTCCCACGAAGTGCTGTTAAATAGAATATTTATAAGACGCTCGCTTTTTCTGATGTTTGTGGAGATGATTTTCATGGGCCAGGTTAGCTCGTCTTTATGCATTTTATGGATTTTATCCTGGCTGAGTTGGAAGCACGGTTTTACATGCATGTTCCCACTGCCCTCTACTGGCAAGAAGGTGTCAAGTTAGACCTCGACTTGCCCAGCCTTTAAAACAGAACTTTTGCAGCAGAACTTTGCTGACAGAGCCCTTAAACTGAAGGAGGCACACAGTCTCAGTAGTTCAGAGCAAAAAGAGGTCATGATTTTAACTTGAGCATCAGTCCTGTAGGATGTTAATTTATATATTGGTGTCAGTGTTACAAAAGCTAGACAAAGCACAGCTCTCACAAGAGTTCAGTAATTCTTAAGCCCCTGTGGTTGGTGTGTTAGTTGCTCAGTCATGTCCCCAGACTCTTTGTGACCCCATGGACTGTAGCCCACCAGACTCCTCTGTCCATGGAATTCTCTAGGCAAGAATACTGGAGTGGTCTGCCATTTCCTTCTCCAGAGGATCTTCCTGACCCAGAGATCGAACCTGGCTCTCTTGCATTGCAGACATATTCTTTACCATCTGAGTCAGCTGGTGCATAAACAGATTTAATATCTCACTTTGCTTTTTAAGGTGTAATCTAAGGGGACAAAATGAAACCACAGCTCAAATGTTTTTCTCTCCCCGAGTGAATACTTACTGGGCTGCGATCTTAATAAATTTTTTTAAGAGCTGAACACGCTTGCTAGGCTGGGAACAAAGGCAGATCTCAGTGACAACCCAAAACTGAATTTCATTAAACCTCCTCAGGAACAAATCCAAGTTTGCTGTGGTCTTTTTAAAATGATGCCTTCCAAATGTGTGATAGATTAGCTCCAGCTAGAAGAAAGGAAAACAGTGTCACATCTTTGTTTTTAAATCAAAACACCAGCTTGCTCCTCCATTTGACGTGGCAAATTGACACTGGTCAGCAAACATGAATACAATCACTGACTGGCATTCAACTTGAACTTCAACTTGAAGACCTCAAGGGCTCAATGAGGCTTGCTGAATACTGTAACTATAAACTAGGTGCTATTAATGTACTCAGGAAGACAGAGCTTATTGCAAATCGTAAAGATTTGTCTTTACTCTCAAAGGCTTCATAACAGGCTTTATTAATATACTCAATATTTTGTGCAAAAAAAAAAACCTCTTATGTGGCTTTAACATTGCAGCACGTATTCACATTTGCAGGCAACACCAGAACTGCCATGATACCTATGAATGCATGCTCTCAATGGAGCACCTTACCTCATGCACACAGTTGAAGAGCTCCCAATCATAAATTGTCATCTGGTAGGCCAAATCTTTGGAGCTCATCAGTTCGAAAGTTCCCATTGTTCCAACAGTTGGGCCCTCCTGTTCTGGCAAGGGAGTCTGTGAATAATAATATGGAAATATATCAGAATCTCAAAACAGACAAGCTGAATGCTTGGGACTTGGAGGGGAGAGGATTCTGAAGATGCTTTAAGGAATACCTTGAAACTTTGATTTTACCCAGAGGAGAGAAAAGTCTTTGCTCTTAATGCTCACTTGCCTCCATGCATTTTTATAGTAACCATTATCCCTCTAATCAATTCCACTGACTGAAAAACATGGACCGTGGCAAATAAGATTCAGTGACAACTGACCTATGGAGGTTCTCTTCTGCTTGGGCCTGGGAGCTCCCTGGAAACAATTCCTTTTCCCTGGCAAACATGGAAAAAGTTCTGGTTCCCACTGAGGCTGCTCCAAAGCAGGTACTAGCATCATTGTTTGGGCGTTTAGCTACTTACTATGGCAGGGGCTGGTGACAGTGGTAAAGCTCTGCATCTCCATCTCTCATAATACACTGCCTGGACTACTCGGTGAAAGAAGGATCTGTGATTACATGGGATTATGTGTGATGTTCAATTCCTCCACTTTCTGAGAGACGTAGAGCCAGGAATGATAGTCACGTGGTCATGGTGTTTGGACCTAGGCATCAGAAAACTAAATTCTGCTACTTTCTGGAAGACCCTTGGTCAAAATTTTCCATCCAATTTATGTACTTGATTTTTACTTTACGAGAAATGAATTAGGGTGCTTTTCCTTAATAAAATGAATGATTTGTATATACTAGAAACTTTACTTATAAACCCATTGATCTATGATAATAGTTTAAAGTTATAAAAGTCACATGAATTAAAAGATAGTTTCCCCAGCATGATACAAAACATATTTGGATATCCAGTATTTAGGTTGGAAGTACTAATATTGTTCACACTCTATCATCATGCATCATTGTCATCATCACCCGTAACCTTGACATTCTCTAAATGCCTGCTGCTTTCTGGGCATTTGAAAGTTTGCAGTTTAACAGAGGAATCAGCTCTGACCTGTGAGTACAGCACTGCATGTCAATAAAGAATCAGCTGTTGGCATTTGTTTGCATGTATGTATAAAGGGACAGACTTTATACATACATCAACAAACACCTGACTCCCAGATATATGGAAAAACAGGTGAGGAAATGTGAACGGGCTTTTGAGAGGTAGTGCGCATTTGGAATGAATACATAGCCTTAAGAGGTTCTTGGAAAAAGAAGCTGGGCTTTAAAAGATGAAACTGGGCAGGTTTAGAAGGGCAAAGTTTTCCCTGAGTATCCAGGATGGTGGGTCTTAGGTTGGAGGATGGCAGCAGAGGCATGAAGGTGGGGATGTATCATCAGACTTGCTTGGCAGGAACAGAGAGTTCAGGGGAACAGAATGGACCATGTTAGAAAGCCTTGGAGTGCTCCATGGGAATTAGGGTTTTGTAACAGACCAGGTTAGTGCCCGTTTCAGAGAGCAGCAGACCCACTCTAATTACATAGACTTGGATGATCCCCTAATCTGTTGACTGTTTTTAGCTCTTATGAGTTGGGGACCCATTACCTAGTACCTAGATACCACTCTAATGGCAGAAAGTGAAGAGGAACTAAAGAGTCTCTTGATGTGGGTAAAAGAGGAGAGTGAAAAAGCTGGTTTAAAACTCAACGTTCAAATAACTAGATCATGGCATCTGGTCTCATCACTTCATGGCAAACAGATGGGGAAAGAGTAGAAACAGTGACAGATTTTATTTTCTTGGGCTCCAAAATCACTGTGGATGGTCGGTGACTGCCATCATAAAACTAAAAGACGCTTACTACTTGGAAGAAAAGCTATGACAAACCTAGACAAAAGCACAGACATCACTTTTCTGACAAAGGTCCATTTAGTTAAAGCTTTTCCAGTAGTCATGCATGGATGTGAGAGCTGGACCAGAAAGAAGGTTGAGTGCAAATAATTGGTGCTGGAGCTTTTAAACTGTGGTGCTGGAGAAGACTCCTGAGAGTCCCCTGGGTAGCAAGGAAATCAACCCTGAATATTTATTGTAAGGATTAATGGTGAAGCTAAAGCGTCAATACTTTGGCCACCTAACGCTAAGAGCTAATTCATTGGAAAAGACCCTGATCTGGGAAAGATTGAGGGCAGGAGGAGAAAGGAGACGATGGAAGATGAGATGGTTGAATGTATCACTGACTCCATGGACATGAGTCTGAGCAAAGTCCAGATGATAGTGAAGGACAGGGAGGCCTGGTGTGCTGCAGTCCATGGGGTCGTTAAGAGTCAGACACGACTTAGTGACTTAACAACCACCACCACCTAGTACCTAGGCTTGTTAGGAAAACAGGATGGGAATAATTGAAGTGTGGCATGTGAGCAAGTGCCCAGCACAGAGGTGGCCCCACCTTCCCAGCTGTGCTGTGCCAATGCAGAGGCACAGGAAGAGTGAGGAGCGCAGCACCTGTATGTACGAGCCAAACACGGTTGTTGCTGATTCACTCTAGGGCAGGAAGAGCAGGGCACACAGAACATGGAAGAAAAATCATTATTCCAAAGGTTCAAAACTTAGGGAACTGACTTGAAGCTAATGGGCAGGTCGTTTATGGAAACAAGCAGTATGGTTTCAAGCAGGGTAGGTCTCAGGTAGGAATGTCAGGAAGCTCTTACACGCTCAGCAGGAGGACTCTGTCTAAGGCTCTGGCTGACTGTCCACATCCTGCCTTCCCTCTTGCCTGTTTGCTCTGCTGTGGACCTGTCCTCTATTCCTTGGGTTTGCTCTTTCCTCAGTCTGAGTCCTCATCTCTTTCCCTTGAGGTCTTACAGCTTTCACAGAGGGGATAAATTAGCCCAACTACGGGGAAGATGGCTGAGCGTCAAAGAATTGATGCCTTCAAACTGTGGTGCTGGAGAAGATTCTTGAGAGTCCCTTGGACTGCAAGGAGATCAAACCAGTCAATCCTAAAGGAAATCAATCCTGAATATTCATTGGAAGGACTGTTGCTGAAGCTCCAATACTTTGGCCACCTGATGCAAAGAACTGACTTAATTGGAAAAGACCCTGATGCTGGGAAAGATTGAGGGTAGGAGGAGAAGGGGACGACAGAGGATGAGATGGTTGGATGGAAGGATCAACTAAATGGACATGAATTTGAGCAAACTCTGGGAGATGGTGAAGGACAGGGCAGCCTGGTGTGCTGCAGTCCATGGGGTCGCAAAGAGTCGGTCATGACTGAGTGACTGAACAACAACAGGGAAGATGCCATAGAATACTTTTAGTCGTGGATGCTAGTATATCATCCTGAATCTCTCTTGAGAGAAATAGAAACCCCTGTTGAATCTCTACTTTTTATGAGTGAACAGGGCTCACCAAGCAAAGGGCAGGCTGACTGCTTCCCTCCGTGAACCACCAGGGAGCAATCTGAGCAGTGCAGAGGGCTCCTGCATCTGAAGGGGGAATTACATGCTGGCCCCGCAGGAAGCAGATTCCTGGACCATTTTCTCCTAGATATCCCTGTGGAAATTTCCTACAGGTGAAGCACAGAAGAACCTATGTAGGGTCTGCATTACACATACAGATCTGAAAAGTCCCACACAGAGGCAAAGAACTCCTATAGACTTGACTGCTCTTTTTGAGAGCTGATTGCTCTGTTAAGCTTGGACGGAGTGATTAGGAAAATAGCACTCTTATGCTCCCACTGTCCTGATGAGGAAACTAAGATATTAAAAGGATGTGCTGATTGTCAGTGACAGATGGCTAAAGCAAGCTGCCACCTCAGCGTCCTCTTTCCTCGGGCTCCCACATGCTGTACCCAGCTCTGCAATGGCATTTGTCATACTGGATGCCATCACACTCTGGTGTCCCACACTACACTATGAGCTCCCTGAGGTGCAAGGACCGTGATGGATCTATTTTCAAGACCATGTTAGAGCCAGAATCATCCACGACACCAGGAATGATATAGGTTAGGCCCCAAAGAAGAACCTAAGGAGCTAGTGAATGGATAAAAGTAGAAGCCAATTACAGTACAGTGGCGTTTTATTGTAAGTTGCTCTGTACTAACATTTATGCTTAAAATGTCAAGAAAGTAAAGCTCTAGAATCTGAGCCCTTAAGTGACAAGGACAAACAGCTGGCACTGCTAATTCTAGACAGCACTTCGGCACTATGGTTTGTTCTGTTCCAGGCTGTCTGTGTTAGTTTCATCTCCCAATTTGACCATGATTATTGTCAGCACAGAGGCTCTGGGACACTGGTGCAGTGTCACGCAGATGCTGGCACTTCATACTAAGTATGTGTTGATGGATCAAAGGTCTGGCCAGCATTCTGTCCTGCAGAGTCATTCTGTGTATGACTCTTCCTGGATGGACTGTCCTCAAATCTTTAGAAAGCCGGAAAAAGAGCTTCATGCCTAGAGTTTTGTGACCACTCCTTAGAAAGGATGGCATAACTGGTAGGCCAGGGAGTGGCAGAACACCAACAGGGAAGAAGTTAAGCATGTTCACGTCCAGATACTTGCTGCAAAGCAAGCTCCTTGCAATTACGCATGACTTAAAATGGAAGACTAGGAAGGACTGACAACTTGTGAGGCTGCAGGATTGTGTGCAAATAAACAGAGGCTTAAAAAGTTAGTATCTTCCCACAGAGAGCTGGGGATGGCCCACATTGTGCATCTGTACACCATGTCACCAGATACTGCGGCCAAGAACCAGCTGGCAGGAGAGGCCCAAGCCCCGAGTGGCAAACGCATCACACAGCACCTTCAGCAGGTCTGCAACTAAACGGGCTTTTGCTGAGTTTTGCTATCAGGAGAGGGTAGTATGACTCATTCATGCCATTTCTCTCCCCAGTCTCTCAATACTGGGAAGTATTTATTTTCAGAAAGCAGTGGATGTAGATAATGAAAAATCCATTTAAAGGACTGTGAACAGACTCAGATCAGACAGTGCTGGTGGGTGAGGGAGGTCAGGAGAACTCATGCCCCCTTTGCAAAGTTCCTCTCCAGGTGAATTCAAGAAGTCACAAAATCTGCTTAACCTGTGCAGCTGCACAAACTAGCTCTCCCCAGGTCAGAAGGTCAGAATCACAATGAGGCTAAGCAAGCTCTAGAAAGTCCAAGGAGGGGAATCTTGATTTACCTACAACATCTGATCTGATTACACTGAACGTATTCATGCATCACTCATGTAGTTAAATTCTCCCCTCTAAAATGCTTCCTTGGTGGCTCAGTGGTAAAGAATCCATCTGCCAGTGCAGGAGTCGCAGGTTTGATCCCTGGGTTGGGAAGACCCCCAGAGAAGGAAATGGCAACCCACTCCAATATCCTTGCCTGGGAAATCCCATGGACAGAGGATCCTGGCAGGTCCAGAGGGTCACAAGAGAGTAAGACATGACTTGGAAACTAAACAACAGCAACAAAATGCAACACACCATAGTGCTTGTGTCGCACTTTTCTTAGTAAAGAAGTCCTGTGTGTCTAACAGATGGAAGAAACTAGTCCTCTGAGCTGGCCCCACGGGCTCTCGAAGATACTCCAGTAGCTACTCATTTCCATGCCTAACTATTGAAGGAGAAACAGAAATGAACCCCACCAGAGCATAAAGGAGAGAGGGCCACACTTGTTAACACAGTTGATTAAGCTTTTACTCAGAGAGCTGTGTGGGGCTGTGAGCAGTGTTTTGGAGACTTAGGGAAGACAGCTGGCCTCTGATATTTCCTGCACAAGATGGAGAGAGCCCTTTCAGGGAACGGCATTTTCCCTGGACCGTAGAGTGGCTCTTTCATAATGCATTTCTACATCCCCCTAAGGAGCAGGATAAATCGCAATGTCTTGCCTTAAAAAAATTATTTCTATCCTGGTCTCTAAGTGTTCATGTTTTTTAATATCAGTATTTAAATCGGGGACATTTCAAGGAGGTGAATTACTACAGAGAGTTCTGAAAGCTGAATTATGCCCCAATCATAGTGCAACTTGGTGAATTTCCACAAAGGTAAATCTAAAGCTCAGAGCGTCTCAAATGAACACCTGAGGCTTACCTAATAGACTGGAGAAAAGAAAAAGACAAGTAGCATTCAAGAATTTTTTTAGCAACTGAGTTCAATGTGACTGCAAAATTAAGCTCCAGACAAGTTTTTCTGATTGCAGATGCTGCTCCAAGGCGGCCATCCACACCTACCAGTGAATCGAATTGCTCTCGCGGGCAAGCAAACAGACGTCCATTAATGGTGAGCGTTGTAAATACTGAAACATCATTAGGTTTGAGCACCACCTTTTCTGTGAACATAAAAAGCATGAGATTGCCTATTAAATGCATCTGAGATTTGCTGTACTGCCCTAATCACACCAACAAATTGCCAGCTTGGTGAATTACTGGAACATGCGGAGTGACTGCACAAAATACTGTACTGAAGGGATCCACTGAATAAAAAAGACACAGCAATCACGCAGGCACACAACACTCAGGATGCCATCAGAAATGACCCCAAAACAAGGATGGAAATACCCAAGGGTCAATTTACCCAGTTCTGCATACAAAAACCACACCTGCTACTTAAAAACAAGTTCTGCTTCTAGATGGTGATTAACGCCCAGCCCTTTGGAGATGACAGTATCACTTTTAGAAAACTTAGGGGGCTTTCTGAGATCCCATATGACTTTCGAGGTAAAATTTATCACTATTTTTTTCACTCATTCCCTAATTTGGAGGGCAACTGCATTATTAGATGAAGTCTCTTATATTTAAAATAGTTCATACAAAAGATATTTATTTAGCATTTACTATATGCTGGACACTGCTCTGGACACTGAGGATACAGAAGGGAATGATAACAACAACAACAACAAAATAGTCCCCAAAGAGCTTACATCATAGTGAGGGATGCAGACAGTGACAATGCATCAGAGAGTAAGCAGTGAGGAGGAGACAACAATAGAGCAGGGAGGGAGGCTGGGAAGGATGGATAAGGGGGAATCAAAGAGAGGAAGGAGGGGGGCCTCCATGAGACGATGACAGGAGAACCTGAAGGCAGTGAAGGAGGCACCTGGGAAAACTATGGCGAGAGTGTGCCAGAGGGCTCATGGTGGACAGACAGACGTCCTGGGTCATGTGCACCAGGAACAGAAATGGAGGGGGATATTTTGGGGAGCCAAGATATATTTAAAAATTCTGCCTCAGTGGAATAATTTGTCTTTAAATGCGGTAGAAATGGCCTCCCTCGGATCCTGAAGGATGCTCCAATGAGTATCAAATCATTGCTGGATAAGCAAGCCTCATGGCTCCCTCCCACAGCCTCTCGCTGCAACGCGTGCAGACCCTTCTCGTCACCTGGACGGTGACTGTTTATTGTCTCCCTCCTCGCCAGCCTCTGAGCCACGTGGAGGCACAGGCTCTGCATACACCTCCCCTCGTGTCACAGCCACACTGAGTGGCCAAAAATACATGATGGATAAAAGCAGGCAGTAGTCAAGTAATCCTGTGGGGGAAAATACTCCTCACTTTGTCGATGAGCTGAGTTCCTGCCCTTTCTACTGGGAAAGGAGGGAGACATCATCAGCCAAAAAGAACCAGCCTGTGACCACTGCTAACTTCAGACTCATGAAAACCTGTAGCCTTTAGCCAGAAAAGCCAGGTGTCCTCTTGGGGTCCACATGTCTCAGAGCTCCAAGGCCTTAAACTTCTTTTTTTTTTTGGTCTTAATTAAAGTATATTTGATTTATAGTGTTGTGTTATTTTGGGGCTTCCTTTGTAGCTCAGATAGTAAAGAATCTGCCTGCAAAGCAGGAGACCAGGGTTCAATCCCTGGGTCGGGAGATCCCCTGGAGAAGAGAATGGCAACCCACTCCAGTATTCTTGCCCGGGAAATCCCATGGACAGAGGAGCCTGGTGGGCTACAGCCCATGGGGTTGCAAAGAGTCAGACATGAATGAACAACTAAGCATGTTGTGTTATTTCAGGTATATAGCAAAGTAATTCAGTTACATGTATATAGGTATTTATACACACACACACACACACACATATATTTTTTCAATTCTTTCCTATTATAGGTTATTACAGCATTAAGCTTTTCTGTTTAGGGTTTATAGGAAAACTCCAGGCTGACATCCACACCAGAGACCTCATTCCAGCTTCCTCTTCATCTCTTTCTGCTTCAGAGTGGGCACCTACTGGATAGGGGATATTAAGACACTAGCCCAGCCCACTTCTAACCACCTTCATTTCTGTTATTTGTGGGAACACACACGGCACCCACTCGTCCCTTTGGATCAGCTTGAAAGGCCCCACTAACTGCCTGCCAGGGTTCTGTTTGCTGGCATATCCCCTCTACAGAAGGCTCTCACCTCCCCCGGAACTCATCTTGACGATGATCAGGCCTTCCCCAGAGCCCAGTTTGTCGGCAACGGCGCTGAGGACTTCCTTCACCGAGGCGGCCACCGGTACCCGGATGGTTGTGTAGGTGTGGTCCACGCAATAGACTTTAAACAGAACTATTGGGAAGAGAGCAACAATAAGATGAATTGATCTTGGGAGTTCTTAAAAAAAACATAAGCTATGCAAAATGTTTGGACGCACCCTCCAAAATGTGCATCGCCTTGCCATTCTTATGACTTGTATTGATTTGTGCTCATGGATGCCTACACTTGTCCTCCTCTAAAACTTACCTTAGAACAGTCCATGACTGCCAATCCCAGTTACAAAAACCACAATAGATAGTTGTGGAAAGCCCACACACAGGTCATGGGGAAAGAATGAGAGGCATGTTTAGGCAAGTTTGCAGGGTCTGCCCTTGTCTGTGAGTGTTTCTTTTTCACAATACAGGAGTGTTATGTGGCAGGCAGATCACTAGTTTCCCACTGCCTAGTTCAGTGGTAGGGAGTCAGCATGAACACTCCTGCAAACAGGAATGCTTCTGCCTGGGGTCATGAACATTCGCTAAGATTCCTGCTCACTTGTCCACTGGTGTATGTACTCTGAGGCCTGGGCACATGGCTTGGGTGGTGTTCAGTTCAGTAAATCTGCATGTGGTTATCCACATGTTCAGCTCTGAACACACAAGTCCTGGAAGTAATTCCACCTCCTGTAATTCTTGAGTTTGGGGCACCCCTAAATTACAACATTCATCTGTGGCTGAAGATGAAGATTTCATCATGATCATTTTATTTTGCCTGTGACTCTTCAAAGAAATCTTAACCAAGCAAACAATAGCAGCTGGTATTTGGGCCTCCCCGATGGGTGCTAACGAGGTAGTGCTCAGGGCTGGGGGCACTCTTCCTGGGCAGGAGCCCTGCTCGGCAGGTGAGCAGCTGACCCTGGTGCTCCACCTCTGAGAGGCATCTGCAAAACACCAACCACCTTCCAGCCACCTTGACAAGTGGCCCCTGAGATAATCTTTCTCTCCTTCAAGGAAAGGTGGCAGTGGGGTAGAGGCAGAATCAGAGAAGTGTGAACAAGCACCTTGGCTCCAGGTACCAAGTTCAAGGACAAAAATAATTAGAATGCCAAAGGGCACCTCCAAGCAAACCATCTGGAGTGCACAGAGAGCCAAGAAAAGCTATTCTGTGGGCCCAAGGGGTGACGCCCAGAGGGAAGATTTCATTCTGACTTTAAATAATCTACACACGCTGGAAAAGAAATCTCACCTTCATCAGAGCCACGGATAGGCTGGCGCTTCTGGGCTCTCTCATCGCCTGTGTTGAACTGTTGCAAAAGAACTTTGTGCTGTAAAAATAATAACAATAGTAGCTGCCATAAGGGGAGGATGACAGATGAATATCTGCAACTCAGAGGACACATGCCTGAGAAGCAGAGTCAAGAAATAAAGAAAACATATTTTGTATTTACAAAGACATCACTGTCACATATTGCGATGTTGTATTTCTGGAGAACTGTCAGTCTACAGGGCATAATTAGAGAATTCTGATCCATTGCCACTGACCTTCTTTTGTGGAGCCTTTGCATCTTCTGAACTACGAGAAACAGAGAAAGCACATTATTTAATACTGTTGGTACTATTAAATGGTTTCATTTGTATATAACTTTAATCTTGTGTTAGAAATGAAATCACAGCATCCCTTCAGGGGGCAATTTGAGCCTCCTTATTTCAACACCAAGAGGCCAAAGCACAGAGGGGACAGCTAAGAGATCAGCTTTTGTCCCAGGCAGATCCCTGGTCTAAGTGAGGCTAAAAGCCTGGATTACTCACTCTCAAAGTCTATCTAGGAGCCAGTATTTAATCAGTGGCTCAAAGGACAGCATGTGCAAACCCGTGTTTCCACTTAGAGGACACAAGTATTCACCATTAACAGCTTTGGCAGCGTCACGCGAATTTCCCAGGTAAGTAATTCTCTTCAAACTTTGCTTAAATTCCACTGACCACTGTAGTGTTGGATTCCCTGCCTTGAACCAAAGGGACCCAGGTTTATTGAGTCAGACGTCCAAGGAGGATCTCTGGCTCCCCAGGCTTTCTCTGGGCAGCTGTCCGGTGCAGAAGGCAGCTGAGCAGATTCTCCACCCTTTTGTTCATCTGGCCTGACTGCACCCCCTCGCCTGAGGCCCACACCACTCAAATCAGCTTTCACCCTTTGTGGGGACAAAGGACTTTTTGGATGATGATGTGATTGAGAGTCAGCAGACACTTACTTGGTGAAAGCTCACCCCAAAGCCAAGCCCTTCCTTACATTTGCTTGACAATCTTCTCCAGCTCAGGCAGTTGCTCCTTGAGGGCAGCAAGCATCCGGGCATCATCTGATACAGACACATAAAACTCCTGTAATTGGCAAAGGTCACAGGCTTTTAACAAGAACTGCAAAAGGTACGTAATTCTGCAAAGAGCAACAAAGACATGTCCCTATGTCATCTGCCTCACTAGCATCTCCAGACCATGGTTTCATGGACTAGGGACAAATAAGAAAATGTTACAGCATGTCTAAATTCAACATGGCAAGTGAGAAAAAAATTGTGGAAACTGATGGTAGTGATGCATGCGTTCCATTGTGAGTATAATTAATGCCACTGAATTGTACACTTAAGAATGATTAAAATAGCAAGTTTTATGATTGCTGTGTTCTACCACAATAAACAAATTTAAAAAATTTAAATCGCAAATGAAGTGTTTATATGATATTTATACAGAAGGCAAAGCAACGCAGTATTCTGGAATGGGTTATTTTATGGTCTTTAAGAGCACTTCTTTCACCTTAATCTTTTTTTCAGGGGAATTTTAATATTTATTTTGAATATTATTTTAGTATTTGTTGTTTATTTAATATTTACTACTAGTCGTGGTTAACTGTTGGTGGTAAAAGTACAGCCATGGTTTTCAGCACTGCACTGAAGTTTTGTGGAGTTTATGTCACTAACTCAGTACTCTTCACTGATGTCCTGCGATGGTTCCACCCACTGAGCAGCAGAGTCCCTGCCCTGCTTTGTGCAGGGGCAGTGGGCTCCCCAGCAGAAGCCGAGAGCTCTGGCAGCAGCAGCATCACCATCATTCTGACTCATCTGCAAAGTGGTCCTTTACTCGAAGCAATGGGTAGAAGCCATAACCCAATGACCCAAGTGACTATTATTCCTCTACATCTTCAAAATCTTTCATTCCATAGTCTTGAGGGACTCTCATTATCCACCTTTCCTCCCAGCCTCATTTCTCTGCCTGCCAAATGATATGACTAAGAAGGAGTGAGTGAGGATGTTTCTTTTGGATAATTCATTCTTAAACAGACAGACTGATAAAGCTTGAAACAGAAATCATGTTGCCTTTCGCCTGCACAGAAGTAAGGTCCTCATCTCAGTTTCTGAGGACAGAGTGAATCATTAAGGATTAAATGCTCAGGTCACTGTTGTAACGTGGGCTGGAGTCATGGGAAGGAAAAGGAAGTTCAGCTTAAATCAGTGTTTACAAAGTAAATCATGGCCCTTCAGAACCACTTCATGGACCTAAGAATTCTTTAATAAAGTTATCTGCTCCACTGTACTCAAAAGCATCACTATTTGATCTAGTAATCCCACTTCTAGGAATAGAACCAAAACTAGACCTATTTGTACAAAAATGTTCATTATGCTCTTCTAGGAAAGTAAAAATGGAAATGATATTTTCAACAATATGGGAAGAAATAAATATATCTGTGGCATAGCTACTCAAAGGCCATCAGAAAATTTTATTAGACTCTACTGACATAGAAAAATCCTTACATAAAGTAGAAAAGGCATCCTGTGAAATGATGGGTACTATGTTGATTATAACTACAGAAAATATAACAAAGAAAGCAAATAAATGAAAATACATCGGAATGCTACTACCAGTTACTGAATTAGACTGGCAGGATAATGGATGATGCTTTTCTTTATACTTTTCTGATAGTACCTTTCTGATGAATGAACATGTTAACAAAGTCTAGAATTTGCGCTTACTCTGTCTCTAGGGAAGCTGCCATGCCTGTGGGTGGTCCCTGTATTGTAGGACAAAGACACACTCTTGGAAGGGATGATCCCCACCTACCTCCAGGAAAGCCATGGCCACGTCATCCTCTTGTAGGATGTCTCCATACATGGCAGCCCACTGCAAAACCAGGCGGATGACTCGCCTCTTGTTGTTGAGGGCATAATCCATTTTCTCTTGTTCTGTACCTTGCGAAGGCTGTGCATGGTAAGTACCAAGGAGTCAAGGAAGAACATTTAGCCATTTCACTGTGCTACGAGCAAAGGTAGAATGACAGATCCCAGCTCCAGGAAGGCCTTTTGGACTGATGGAATTTCTTCCTTAGGCCCTCAAGAAAAGCCCCACCTGCCTAAAAGTTCTGGACCAAATGCATACAAACCCAGCAGACTCTGCCTTGATAGTAGCCCAAAGAATTAGACTTGCACGGCTCTACTGGACTTGTGTGTTGATAAGGATTCTCGTTGCGCCTAGCTTTGGCTCCCATCACATTCCGTGCCTACCCCTTGCACTGCTTTCACCTCTGTGAGTGGTAACGCTTCCTGCTGTTGGGCCTCACCAACTCTCTTTGGCTCCCACAATTCTGGACACATCTCTATATTATATGCACTTCAGTCAAACCCTTACAAGTGGGTATCTGGTCCTTCTGGAACTGTGACTGATTTAAAAAGTACACGGGACAGAAGTGAGGCTGAAGATAGATAAACTCACTGAGGGTTAAGATGAGGAAACCTTCCTGCTATATCTGTCTTCCGGTGAGGGACTCAGACACACTTTTTATGCATGCTTTCTTCTCTTGTTTAGAGCCATAATTTAATTCACATTGGTTTTTCATGCATGGATGGCTAGTCATCCTAACTATAAACTCTTTGAGGCTAGGTTAATACATTATTCTTCTTATATTCTAAACCATGCCCAGCACACTGATGCTTACATGGAAATTTTACCCATTAATACAACAGATACTTGATAGAATGTCTACTCTCTGTGTCTTGTGAAGGTCCCTGCTCTGTTTACATTCTTCTGTGGATTACAGTAGAGAGAACAGAATATGTGATCCAGAAAGAGTTTAGATTAGACATACCATTCCCTTTTCAGTGATTTATAGTAGTTCATATTATAGACAATTCATTCATAAAACAATCTCCTCTTTTTAACTGACACTTGCACACAGAGTACCTCAGTTAAGCCCTACTTTATAGTCTTGTGATGAAAGACATTGTGCTTTTTCTACAAGTTAGCAAACTTGACAGTAAAGGAGTGTAAACGACCAAGATTACATTGTGAGTTTTAAGTCCAAGACTGGTTTTAAATCCAAGACTCCTCATTCCAACTAGCTTAGTCCCCATTACACAATATCGCCATGCCTCATACCTGGCTACAAGACTGAGCATGTCCTAGCTTACAACCATGACTTAAAAGAAAACTGTCCCATGGCAGTGCTATACTTGGGAGCTAAACCAGTCAAGGGCCTTTTCTAAAGGGACTATAAATAATGATCAAGGTAAATGACAGAATCTTAAAGCAAAGGTTTACTGCATGTAAATGGCTTGCAAAATGGCTTTCATAAATTGAGCACGGGATTCACAAAAAAAGAAAATTGCTCAACCTGTATTGCTACAATTCTTTGAGCTTACAATAAAACAGGGAAGAATGTGAAAATTATTTTGTTTCTGATTAACCCTTTGATCTCTTGCCAGTAGGCACACATAACTCAGTTTTTCTTTCCAAAGAATTGTAATGCTGGCCATTACTAAGACTTTTTAGGGTACCTTGCAGTATAGTCAGGCACGTGGTGGGTACCAAATGGGTAATTGGCTGATTGAAAACCATGTATTCGTTCATCTACAAATCAGTAAGAGAGAGAGAGACTCTTTTCTACTTGTATGAGGCTGAAATGTTTGAAATATCAAAATGATAGCAAGATGATATAATTCTAACTTTCTAGGTTACCTTGACTTGGATCAAGAAAGCAACACAAACCCCTGTGTACTGGATCCAGAAACATCAGCTGCACACCTGTAGCTAACCTAGAGGGCTTTAGTGTAGAATGCCTAAATTGTCATTGTCTCTGTGGGTCAGGCAAAGATTCTTCTTGTCTTCTCTCTTGCTGGGGAAATCTGTCTTTTGTCTACAGTAAAAGATAGAAGAACACAACTGGAAGGATTAACATGTTTAACACCGCAAATGTGTGTAGAGCATTACAGTTTATAAGAAATATGTTGTGTGCTTACATGGTCATGTGATGCTCTCCACAAACCGGAAGGGTAAATATTTACAGATGAGGAGACTGAGGGTCAGAGAGGACTTCTGCCCAAGGTTGCTCAGTGAGTAAATGGCAGGGCTTACAAATCCAGACAGGGGTTCTTTCCATTATCACCACCCTCATGGCCCAAACAGTGGCTCTAGTGACTACACACTAGTGCTCAGGTTCATGAAATTATTAGGAGTAATTGCATCTGGGAAGCAAAAATCCTAATAGGAGAGATTTCTCCTCCTCTCTCTTTTCCTTCTCTCTCCCTTCCTTAATTTTTTGTTGAAGCTCCTAGGTTTCTAGAGATGACTCAGCCGATCCAATCCTGAAACCAAGGGCTGACTGCCTGCCTCTCTTCACGTATACTCCATAGCCTCCTGGAGCTAGAATTGACTGAATCCAGTGGGACCAGGAAGAGGCTTTCCCTTTTTTCTTGTGAAAGTTACATATGTTTGCCTCTGGAAATAAACAAAAGGAAGCACTGATTTGTTTCACCAAGTCTTACCTTTCCTCTTTCAGGTATATATTTAACTAAGATGGGATGGGAGTTAATAGCACTTTCATAGCTGAATCCAAGTATGTGCTCAAGGATTCGGCCCCTCCACAGACAACATACCCTTCTATTCATCAACAGTCTGCTGAACCAGATTCTCAGGGGACACAGACAGGACTTTACATGTAATTGATTAGATGGTTACAGGTGAGGTACTAGGGCTTCTGTTTATCCCCATAACAATCTATCCAGATGTTTAGAACATTAATGTGATTTTTAGATTTTATTTAACTCCTACAAAAAACAAGTGGAGAGAGAAAAAACTACATTCCCTTCAGACAGTAATCAGAAGAATAAAGAACATCTCACCAGGCCCCTTGTCTCAATATGATGTCAGAAATGCACCCTAACGAGTAACATTTCAAATAATATGTTCATAAATTCACATACATCTGAAAGGCTCCAGAAACCATTATTTTTGTGGCTAAAGTTGGAGTAATAATGTGTTAACTATTTGATGGAGAAAGTCCAATGTAGAATAAAAATCTGAGTCTTCTCCAGCACAAATAGTAGCTTAAAAGGATTATTAATGCATACCACACACATTTTTAACATATGAAGGACACTATTGAAGATACATACTTAGTTAATGTCTATTTCAAGAGTGGATTCAGTTCAGTTCAGTTCAGTCACTCAGTCATGTCTGACTCTTTGCGTCTCCATGAATCGCAGCATGCCAGGCCTCCCTGTCCATCACCAACTCCCAGAGTTCACTCAGACTCACGTCCATCGAATCAGTGATGCCATCCAGCTATCTCATCCTCTGTCGTCCCCTTCTTCTCCTGCCCCCAATGCCTCCCAGCATCAGAGTCTTTTCCAATGAGGCAACTCTTCGCATGAGGTGGCCAAAGTACTGGAGTTTCAGCTTTAGCATCATTCCTTCCAAAGAAATCCCAGCGCTGATCTCCTTCAGAATGGACTGGTTGGATCTCCTTGCAGTCCAAGGGACTCTCAAGAGTCTTCTCCAACACCACAGTTCAAAAGCATCAATTCTTCGGCGCTCAGCCTTCTTCACAGTCCAACTCTCACATCCATACATGACCACAGGAAAAACCATAGCCTTGACTAGACAGACCTTTGTTGGCAAAGTAATGTCTCTGCTTTTGAATATGCTATCTAGGTTGGTCATAACTTTCCTTCCAAGGAGTAAGCGTCTTTTAATTTTATGGCTGCAGTCACCACCTGCAGTGATTTTGGAGCCCAAAAAACTAAAGTCTGACACTGTTTCCACTGTTTCCCCATCTATTTCCCATGAAGTGATGGGACCAGATGCCATGATCTTCGTTTTCTGAATGTTGAGCTTTAAGCCAACTTTTTCCCTCTCCACTTTCACTTTCATCAAGAGGCTTTTGAGTTCCTCTTCACTTTCTGCCATAAGGGTGGTGTCATCTGCATATCTGAGGTTATTGCTATTTCTCCCGGCAATCTTGATTCCAGCTTGTGCTTCTTCCAGTCCAGCGTTTCTCATGATGTACTCTGCATATAAGTTAAATAAGCAGGGTGACAATATACAGCCTTGACATACTCCTTTTCCTATTTGGAACCAGTCTGTTGTTCCATGTCCAGTTCTAACTGTTGCTTCCTGACCTGCATACAAATTTCTCAAGAGGCAGGTCAGGTGGTCTGGTATTCCCATCTCTTTCAGAATTTTCCACAGTTTATTGTGATCCACACAGTCAAAGGCTTTGGCATAGTCAATAAAGCAGAAATAGATGTTTTTCTGGAACTCTCTTGCTTTATCCATGATCCAGCAGATGTTGGCAATTTGATCTCTGGTTCCTCTGCCTTTTCTAAAACGAGCTTGAACATCAGGAAGTTTACGGTTCACATATTGCTGAAGCCTGGCTTGGAGAACTTTGAGCATTGCTTTCCTAGCATGTGAGATGAGTGCAATTGTGCGGTAGTTTGAGCATTCTTTGGCATTGCCTTTCTTTGGGATTGGAATGAAAACTGACCTTTTCCAGTCCTGTGGCCACTGCTGAGTTTTCCAAATTTGCTCGCATATTGAGTGTAGCACTTTCACAGCATCATCTTTCAGGATTTGAAATAGCTCAACTGGAATTCCATCACCTCCACTAGCTTTGTTCATAGTGATGCTAACAGTGGATTAGTAAAGAATATAAAATATATGATAATCTAATGATTTATTATCAAGAAATACATGTATAGAATAAGAATAAGGTCATGGCTCATAATATCATGACAGCTGGTTTCTGTTAAGAAGCAATATGGCTACTCGAATTCATGGGGAAAAGAGTCACAGAAAGATAATATGGTTCTGGTATCTGATTCTCGTACCTCATAAAGTGCTAGGTTAAAGTCTGTAAGAGATTCTGGAATTATTCCTTGAATTGTTATTTTCAACACAATTAAGAAAAAGCCAGAATAGTCAAATTGGCCACCTCATATACTAAGGTGATTTCAGATGATTCACAGAATCAAAGAATCTGAGTTGTAAAAGTCCTTTGATTTTTGTCTCCTTTAACTCTATCATTTTATCATTTTTAAATATAAATTTATTTATTGTAATTGGAAGCTAATTACTTTACAGTATTGTATTGGTTTTTCCATACATCAACATGAATCAGCCATGGGTGTACATGTGTTCCCCATCCCGAACCCCCCTCTCCCCTCCCTCCTCCCTCCCTATACCATCCCTCTGGGTCATCCCAGTGCACCAGCCCCAAGCATCCTGTATCATGCATCGAACCTGGACTGGTGATTCATTTCACATATGATATTATACATGTTTCAATGCCATTCTCCAAAATCATCCCACCCTTGCCTCTCCCACAGAGTCCAAAAAACTGTTCTATACATCTGTGTCTCTTTTGCTGTCTCGCATACAGGGTTATCGTTTCCATCTTTCTAAATTCCATATATATGCATTAGTATACTGTATTGGTGCTTTTCTTTCTGGCTTACTTCATTCTGTATAATAGGCTCCAGTTTCATCCACCTCATTAGAACTGATTCAAATGTATTCTTTTTAATGGCTGAGTAATACTCCATTGTGTACATGTACCACAGCTTTCTTATCCATTCATCTGCTGATGGACATCTAGGTTGCTTCCACGTCCTGGCTATTATAAACAGTGCTGTGATGAACATTGGGGTACACGTGTCTCTTTCCCTTCTGGTTTCCTCAGTGTGTATGCCCAGCAGTGGGATTGCTGGATCATAAGGCAGTTCTATTTCCAGTTTTTTAAGGAATCTCCACACTGTTCTCCATAGTGGCTGTACTAGTTTGCATTCCCACCAACAGTGTAAGAGGGTTCCCTTTTCTCCACACCCTCTCCAGCATTTATTATTTGTAGACTTTTGGATAGCAGCCATTCTGACTGGCGTGAAATGGTACCTCATTGTGGTTTTGATTTGCATTTCTCTGATAATGAGTGATGTTGCAACTCCACCATTTTAGAGGCAAAGAAACATGTAGAGTGAGGTGAAGTGATTTTTCTGAAATTTATCAATGGAATTCTTAGAACTAGAACTCAGTTCTCTTACCTCCCTTTCCAGTACTCTGTTGACTTCTCTATGTTATTGTGTGTCTAATATTATTGTTTCTTTATCCAAACATACATTATGCAGCAGAATTAGGTGACTTAGCATTTTGTTGGATAATGGAAAAACCCATCTGAGATATAGAACCTATCCCCCAAAGCCCTCAAAGAAGACAAAGCACATATAGAAGATTAAGATTTAATGGTTGCAGCCTTTGCGATCTGAGAGCCAGGAAGGCAGGATCCCTAGGGTCTGAACTAGACCCTCTCTGCTATAGTTTTAACCACTTCTCTTGTCCAATGCCTGTTGCTTTAGAAAGCAGTGTTAAAATTACTGATGATTCAGATCCTAACTTGAGGTTTCTCATTATGGTAATAAGACCTTTCACCTCCAAGAGCATTAAATCGGAATCCTTCAGCAACACGATGGACCTACAGATTATTATATTAAGTGAAGTAAGTCAGACAGAGGAAGACAAATATATCACTTACATGTGGAATCTAAAAAAAAAAAAAAAAACGATACAAATGATTTACATACAAAATTGAAACAGACCCACAGAAATAGCAAACAATCTTATGGTTACCAAAGGGGATAGAGGAATGGGGAGAGATAAATTAGGAGTTTGGGATTAATATATGTGTGTGTGTGTGTGTGTGTGTGTGTGTGTGTGTTTTGGTTGCTGAGTCATGTCCGACTCTCTGTGACCCCATGGACTGTAGTTCACCAGGCTCCTCTGTCCATGGAATTCTCCAGGCAAGAATACTGGAGTGGGTTGCCATTCCTTCTCAAGGGGACCTTCCTGACCCAGGGATCAAACCGCAGTCTCCCACATTGCAGACAGATTCTTTACCATCTGAGCCACCAGGGAAGCCCAACATATTCCCTGGTGGCTCAGATGGTAAAGCCCAACATATATATATATATATAATATATATATATATCACATAAATAAGACCAGTGGCTCATATGGTAAAGCCCAACATATATATATATATATATAGATAGATAGATAGATAG
Organism: Bos grunniens; assembly: GCF_055505025.1. Lineage (NCBI taxonomy): Eukaryota > Metazoa > Chordata > Mammalia > Artiodactyla > Bovidae > Bos > Bos grunniens. The sequence goes on along the minus strand of NC_141166.1, from coordinate 113,260,283 downwards.
ATAGATAGATATACATATATAATAAATAAGACCTACTATGTAGCACAGTGGAGAAGGCAATGGCACCCCACTCCAGCACTCTTGCCTGGAAAATCCCATGGACGGAGGAGCCTGGTGGGCTGCAGTCCATGGGGTCGCTAGGAGTCGGACATGACTGAGTGACTTCACTTTCACTTTTCACTTTCATGCATTGGAGAAGGAAATGGCAACCCATTCCAGTGTTCTTGCCTGGAGAATCCCAGGGACGGGGGAGCCTGGTGGGCTGCCGTCTATGGGGTCGCACAGAGTCGGACACGACTGAAGCGACTTAGCAGCAGCAGCATGTAACACAGGGAAGCATATTCAACATCTATTAATAACCTATAATGGAAAAGTATATGAAAAAGAATATATATATATATATATAAAAACATGCTGTGCTTAGTCACTTCAGTCATGTCTGACTCTGTGATTCTATGGACTGTAGCCTATCAGGCTCCTCTGCCCATGGAGTTCTGCCATGCCACATTGAACCCGTATTCTTTACCATCTGAGCCACCAGGGAAGCCCAAGAATAATGGAGTGGGTAGCCTATCCCTTCTCCAGGGGATCTTCCTGACCCAGGAATTGAGTAGCAGTCTCTTGCACTGCAGGCAGATTCATTACCAGCTGAACTACCAGGGAAGCCTGTATATATGTGTGTGTGTGTATATATATATATATATATATATATGAATCACTTTGCTCTACACTTGAAACTAAAACAATACTTTAATTAACTATTCTTCAAGAAGAAAAAAATGAAAAATACAAAAAATGGAATCCTTAAGAGCAGGAACCATGTCTTAAACTCTTCGTGAATCTCTGCATTTCCTAATAAAGGATTGGGCACATGAAACATAAAAAGCCTTGAATGTTTACCTTAAACTATTCAATGACACTGTTTGGAGTGCTACATATAATAGTATTTTCTTATACTTCTCCCCCCTAACCCCAATCCACAGCTCTTTAAAGTGAAAGTCGCTCAGTTGTGTCTGATTCTTTGCAACCCCATGCACTATACAGTTCATGGAATTCTCCAGGCCAGAATACCTTCTCCAGGGGATCTTCCCAACCCAGGAATTGAACCCAGGTATCCTGCACTGCAGGCAGATTCTTTACCAGCTGAGCCACAGGGGAAGCTCTTTAAAGGGAAGCTCTTTAAAGGGAAGCTCTTTAAAACTATCTAAATTACCTTTAATTCCATTTTGTTGAGATATTCAATACAAATCATAGATATATTCTAAATAACTTCATATTCAATGTCACCAGGTTAGGTCTACAACAAATACCAGCTTCTGGTATATTTTTAAAATAGAATATTTCAGTTATTGGGTACTTAGTCTACAGGCCCACAGGCTTTTAGAATGACTAAATCTTCATTGAATCAGACCAACTCCTTTGACATCACAAAATCATGGATGAGGACAAACTGGATCTGTTTTCAGCGAGGTATTTGGGCTGGGACTCAGAAGAGGTGAAGGCCACAGAGCCTTTCTACCCCGCCAACAGCAGGTTTAATATTCCATTGAGTCATTTTCCTCATGCCGGCTCTGCTGTTCAAACACTATAATTATTTCATATATTTTTACCTAGTTATTATCTTACTCACCACAGGCACCTGTAATTTTTCTGTATTTTTTTTTTTACTGCTCATTTACTTATTCTTAATTCAGCTAATAATGGTTCCACGTATTAAAATTATCATGGGGAAAGTAAGTGAAAACCTCCTAGGATGTAGAGGCAGCAGATTCATTACAGCCTACAACAGGGAATAAAATATTATGTATACTTTTTGCAGTAAGTACATGCTAATTATGCAGCTATTTATAAAACACTTATCAACATTCAAACTGATACTCTTCAATGTTGTTGTTTTTTAAAACCCTGCTTTGCATGCAAGATCTCTGCTTGAAGCTGAAAACAAACTTTGGGGGTCATCTGCCCACTGACTCAACAAAGCTTTACTATATTCTTTACCTTATGCTATGTCCGTCTCGTGGTGTACAATCATTTGTTTATAGAGGGGCAATATTTATAAGGGGCTTTAAGGTTTATAATGTACTTTCACACACATAGCCTTATTTGGTCTTCACAACAACCTGGTGAGGAGGGTAGGGCAGGTGTAATTACCCCTATTATACAGGCAGGGTTCAGAGAGGTTAAAGATAATTGCAAGTCATATAGCTTAAAGGATGTAGGTTTTAAACACGGGTCTCCTGACTTCAGAGCTCTTGTTCTTCCCACTGTATTATGGGCCTCTTTACTACCCAGCTTGCCTTTTGAAGCGCCTCCCCTCCCCCATCCTGAGCACTAAGTCTGTTCCTTCCTTGATGCAACGTGTGCTTGGGAACTCAGGTTCTGGAATTAGACCACCTGGGTTCATCTTGTGGCTTCCCAACTTTTCTGTGAGACCAGTCTCTCCATCAGTAAACTTCCTAGGATAGCTGTCGAGGAGGAGATGAGGCAATACTGGTGAACCATGCAGAATATATCTCAGACATACCAGCTGCTCAGTTAAAGGTTACTGATCATCAATATTATTACTGCTCTACCTCTGGAAATAATTCAGAATCTGGAAATGGATGGTTTTGGAATTCTTCACAAGACCTGGCATTCCTGGGTTGATCTCTGTTTGTGTGTACCTGTTAACTTGGAGCTCACAGAAGCTCTTCCTACTTCTTATTTTCTTGCTCAGAATTTTTTTTTTTTCTCACTGATTTTCAGAATTCTCTGTTTCTAGAAGTCTTTAGTTCTTGGCTATTTTTAGTTTTAGGCAGGGGCTTGTACTCATAGCAGAGCAGCTAGGACTTGGTCTAATGCAACACATTGCTTAGGTTCAAATACTGTCCCAACCCTTGTTTTTGTTGGTGTTCAGTCACCCAGTCGTATCCTACTCTTTGCAACCCCATGGACTGCAGCATGCCAGGCCTCCCTGTCCCTCATCATCTCCTGGAGTTTGCCCAAGTTCATGTTCGTTGCATCGGTGATGCTGTCCAGCCCTCTCATCCTCTGACGCCCTCTTCTTCTGCCCTCCATCTTTCCCAGCAAGAGGGACTTTTCCGTTGAGTCATCTGTTCAGGTCAGATGACCAAAATACTGGAGTTTCAACTTCAGCATCAGTCCTTCCAGGGAGTATTCAGGGTTGATTTCCCTTAAGATTGACTGGTTTGATCTCCTTGCTGTCTTAAGGGACTTTCAGGAGTCTTCTCCAGCACCACAGTTTGAAGGCATGAATTCTTTGGTGTTCTGTCTTCTTTATAGTCCAGTTCTCACAATCGTAAGCAACCACTGGGAAGACCATAGCCTTGACTATATGGACCTTTGTCGGCAGAGTGATGTCTCTGCCTTTCAACACACTGTCTAGATTTGTCATTGCTTTCTTGCCAAGAAGCAATTGTCTTTTGATTTCATGGTTGCAGTCACCATTCGCAGTGATTTTGGAGCCTGAGAAGAGGAAATCTACCACTGCTTCCACCTTACCCCTTCTATTTGCCATGCAGTAATAGGGCTGGATGCCATGATCCTAGTTTTTTGGTTTTTTTTTTTTAGTCTTAAGCCGGCTCTTTCACTCTCCTCCTTCACCCTCATCAAAAGACTCTTTAGTTCCTCTACACTTTCTGTCATTAGAGTGGTGTCATCCACATATCTGAGGTTGTTGATGTTTCTCCTGCCAATCTTGATTCCGGCTTATACTTCAGCCAGCCCGGCATTTCTCATGGTGTGCTCAGCATACACTTTAAACCAAAAGGGTAACAGCAGAGAGCCCTGTTGTACTTCCTTCCTGACCATGAACCAGTCAGTTGTTCCATACAGGGTTCTAACTGTTGCTTCTTGACGCACATATGGGTTTCTCAGGAGACGGGTAAGATGGTCTGGTATTCCCATCTCTCTCAGAGTTTTGCACAGTCTGTCATGATCTACAACCCTTACTAGTAGGTAACTTGGAGCACATTATTCATCTGCTCAGTCTCACTTCCTTAATGCAAAAAGAGTACACATCTCCCAGTGTTAATATGAGGCTGAGAAAGATACATATAAAATATTTTGTAGAACATCTGATAATATAGTCATTTTCTTTGAAAGAGGATACTACGTTCATAGCATCATCAAACTAAGCCTTCTTATTTGAAATAAATTCTCAAATTGTATATCTGCAGGACTAAATTGCTCTCATAGTGACACAGAGATCAAACATTTTTTCAGAAACCAAGTAAGGGACTAGAATGATAAAATTTGGCTTCAACAGAATTGAAGCTGACAATTTTCCTTAGAAATGCAAAGAATATCCCTAAAAACATGGCTTTAAGAATCTGATACCCTTTTGTAAATCTTGGTTTACAAATTTTGGTTAGTGTTCCTCTTAGAGAATCCAAGTCAGCTTATAAAGAGAACATCCCCAGATCATATTCACAAAGAAATAAGAGATGGATACCCTGCCTTTTCAATAAGGAAACCTATTGTATTTACTCCGTATAAGGCAGTTTTAGCTAAGACTTAGTGTTCAGTAAGCATTTGTGGAATTATCTGAACAAAATGATGGCGTTTTATTTGCATATATTGATTTCAAAAGATCTACAGCATATACTGGTAGATGAAAGAACACATATTTTTACAAAGCATGTATAACATGATCTCACATACATAAGATTATACATGTATATAAGTTCTGAAAGATTTTTCATAATTCAACGGTGAGATATCAGGTGAACTTTGTTCTCTTTTTCTGTAAATTGAATTTTTCACAGTGAGAATGTTCTATTTTTAATGATGACCAAGCCATCTATATTCAGAGAAATGATATGAAAAAATTAATGGCAGAAAAATGGCTCTGTTTGTTTAGTAACAAAACATACATAATTATTTAGAGTGTGACCCATCCTTATGTTTCAAAGCATATATCTAAATGTATAGGAAAAAGACTGAAAGGCTACATATCAAAATGTTAACCACAGTAATACCTGGTAAGGTTATAAGGGGCAGGGGTTAATTTTCTTTTTAAAGATGAACAGAAAATTGAACTGTATTTTAAGTGCAGATTTTTAAAAGATTAAAGAAACTAGAGATGAAAAGTACAGAAATTGAACAAATATAATTGAAGAAACTCATTATAAAGCACTTGTATTCATCAGGCCAAATCATGTCCCAAGCATATCTAATGAATAGAGTCTCTCTCATTAGCACATAAAAGGCCTGAAATATTAATGTTAAACAGAGTTCTACCATCGTCTCCTATGCTAAAAGCAAAATTGGAGGAGACGCACAATGTGGATTAAGGACAGAACAGACGCCAGTGGCTCAGAGCTCAAGTCTTTTCTGTACTAGTAATTACCTTTCTCTGAGCAAATCATAATTTTTCATTATCCTAGTTTATTGATTTGGAAAAAGAGCAGTGAAAATACTGACTTCTTCATAGGGCTGCTATGAAAAGTCACATATATTAATAAGTACTTTAAAAACACACAGCCAAATCAACGCACTTAATTTAAGTGCTTTAATGGAATGCAGTTAAGTATTTTACTATCCCTAAATCCCATAACAACATGGGTATTAGCCTACTTGTTCAGTTTTACATTCTAGCTCCCTGTCACATGAGGACATGATGCTAAACAGTTTATGTGTTGTTGTTGTTTTTTTTCCTGACTGTTCATCTTCTATTTCTCCACTTTCTCCATTTTTCTTTATAGGCAGTCTCTGAAAAACTATTCAATAAAGTGCTTTGCCTTCCTTTGACCAAGACGTCACCAGTCACCCGGGCTACTCCCAGGGACGTGGGAATGAGGCAAGGGCCCAGGAAGCTCAGCTGGTAAGAATCCACCTGCAGTGCAGGAGACCCCGTTTGACTCCTGGGTCGGGAAGATCCCCTAGAGAAGGGATAGGCTACTCACTCCAGTATTGTTGGGCTTCCCTGGTAGCTCAGCTGGTAAAGCATCCACCTGTAATGTGTGAGACTTGGGTTCAATCCCTGGGTTGGGAAGATCCCCCAGAGGAGAGAACAGCTACCCACTTCAGTATTCTTGCCTGGAGAATTCCACGGACTTTAGCCCACCAGATTCCTCTGTCCATGGGGTCGCAAAGAGTCGGACTTGGCTGAGCAACTTTCACTTTCACTTTAGTCTAGCAGCTGTTCCTTCGTTGCTGCCCCCAAGGTTCCTTTCTAAGGCCTGGGCTCTAAGGATTCCTTCCATTCTCTGAGTTACTCCATCCTTTTGATGAATTCCCTTATTGCTTAAGTCAGTTACGGTTTGTTAATGTTACTTATGATTGAAAAAGAAGCTTATGTAAGGAAGCTATATAGCATCTCTCCGGAGCCAAACACACTAGAAATTGAGTCCTTAGCATGGTTTAAACACACTTACACACACATGACCTTCAAAGTTACAGCCCTTTCCATTTGCTTGCCTGCAGCAGGATGTCTTCCTGGCCTCGCAGGCATTACAGGACAGTAATTCTTGTTTTATTCCCAGTATCTATAAGCTGAAACTCCAGTACTTTGGCTACCTCATGTGAAAAGTTGACTCATTGGAAAAGACCCTGATGCTGGGAGGGATTAGGGGCAGGAGAAGGGGACGACAGAGGATGAGATGGCTGGATGGCATCACTGACTCGATGGACGTGAGTCTGAGTGAACTCCGGGAGTTGGTGATGGACAGGGAGGCCTGGGGTGCTGTAATTCATGGGGTCGCAAAGAGTTGGACACGACTGAGCAACTGAACTGAACTGAATTGAAGGACCGGACTTAAGCTGTCCTCTATAGCCGCCGCTAGTTACACGTGGCTATTTACATTTAAATTAACTGAAATTAAATAAAATTAACAATACAGTTCCTCAGGCATAGAACCCAATTTCAAGGCTAGTGGCTACTGGGCTGCACAGATACAGAACATATCCATCACTATAAAACAAAAAAAGTTCTATCAGACACTTTATTTGGTTTCAACAAATCAGGCCCACTTTTATTTTAGCCAACTGAAGCACAAATAAACATGTATCATGCAATAAATTTCCAAGAAATGTTTCGAAACTCTAAAGGATAAGCCTCTGGAAGAGTAAGTTGTGAAGGAAAAAAGTGCCACACCCCAGGCTTGGAATCCTAACACCTGGATAAATCCTAGTTCTGCCACTTGCCTTGGACATGTTTGTTTTTGAGGCTCAGAATTCTCACTTTTAAATAAAACTGACACTAACCCAATAAACTCCTATATGGATAAAGAGGTATAATATGGGTCAGTGGTGCCTGGCATGTAAAGGGTTGTTTCAAAACAGAACGGTTAAGAGAATCTGAGTTCTCATGGGGCAGGGTGTGAGGAGGGTGGCCTGAGGACTTAGGTAGTGTGGATGGTACCCAACCATCCTGACTCCCTCCATCTCTGAGAAAAGTTAGGACTGGACACCACAGGCCTCCCTTGACCCTACTGTCCACTTCTCCTGCCTTCGCCTCCCCTCCACGTCGTTACCCCCCACCTCTACACCAAGGCATGGTGCAAACTTTCCCTCTGGGATCTTCTACTTTCAATACAGAGGTCAACGCTGTGAATGTTCTCAATCAATTCTGAAGGAGAACAAACTAACAAGTGAAGAAACAAAAATCTGCAAAAAGACTATCAGCTTAGTATTTGGGGCTCTGAGCTGTCAAGATGATATAACTTGGCCCATGACCTTCCCTCACTCTTCGTTTGGTTTCGTTTGCCTTAAGCTTATCAACATGCTAACTGTTGGGGAGAAAAAAGTCTACACTCAATGGTGGTTTTCATTTTTCCTTCCAAAAATCTCAAAGGTCTAATAATGATTACCATGTATGGAGGTAAAAGAGCACAGAGAGATCCTGAATGTGTTAATTTTACTTGAGAAAAACTGAATATGAGCCAGAAAGAATATATAATATATTTAAGTCTCATTAAACTGTCATTACTTGGAAAGATAGTTTCCAGGCAAATAAACACCCAAATCTCACTCTTGCAGCGTTCTCTGAATAGCATATTCAACTCCAATCTCCTATTCTCACACCTTCTGTTGACTTCAAAGAGAATTATGAACAAGGAAATGAGAATCAGGTAGGGCAATTATAATTCTGAAAAAGGAAAACATGCCAACATTGATTGGATTGCTTAGAAAAAAAAGAAAGTTATTCTCCTTCCATATATTTAGCTGCTCAAAAAGGCCAAAGTGTTTGGGGGCCTGTATTTTTGCTGCTTTAAAAATAAAGCAGAATTGGAAAATACACTTTCACATTCCCCCAAAGTTGAGGGTTCCACTCATTAACAATATTCACTTCTTTTATTCAGCTTCTGTCTTCTGAATGTTCCCTCTGCCAGACACTGTGCACCAGCTGGTCAACTCAAGAGACCACTGAAATGCTGCCCCCCAAAAAAGCTCAGGGTCAAGTTACCTAGAGGAAACGCCATTAGAATTTCAAGTTTTGTGTCCTTGACATAAGTCAATGGGATAATAATAAAAACAGCCACAAAGGGATAAATATCAGTATCTAGAGGATAGGGTTGACTAGGATGAATGTGAAAGAAAAGTGGCCCCACAATTATACCCTGTATATATCTCAGCAGGTCTGTGGTCTGATTAAACTACAGCTTAGAGGGACATGAACAGATCATGGTCCATCCTGCCAGGCATCCTGACAGAGGTGCAAAGTCTGTCTCCAAGCCTAGGACGCGATCCCTAATAATACTTCCTAATAATATTTTCCGCCATCACCTTCTGTAGTCTACTTCCCAGGCATGTATATTTCTCATCAGCATCACCTTCCTTAGGTAAATTGGCTCATGTTTCTCTACACAGGTAATAAGGAGAAAATCCTTAAAACACGGCGCATGAAAACCATGCCAAGGAGAGATCAGAAATCTGTGTGTGTAGGGGGTGGTGAGGCAGGGAAACTGCTGATGTTTCAGAGTTTGACAAGGGCAGAAAGCATAATTCTGCCCCAGTCATGACTTACCTTGAGAGCATGGGATGAAATAATGGCCTTAGACATGGGGGGTGTCGTCAAGGGAATAGAGTTTTCACAACAAAAGGATATTGGGCCACCAGAGCTGGGCAAAGCTGGGTATTTGGCATAAAAACACAGTGCATCATAACAAAGTCATTTAAAACAGAATCTGCAGGGGAGGAAAACAAAGCAGAAAAAGAAATTACATTCTTGTAGAAATGTTGAGGAAAGCAAGAGTATCTATTCGTTTGTTCTTGGCCAATGGTTATATGTTGTCTTGGGGTATTGTGGTTTTACTATATGAAGAAGCATGGCATATGAAAATAAAAAGATTAACAGAGTTTGAGATCAAAACTCAATTTCCTTAGGACAGTGGACAAAAAGTACAGTAAGTTTAAAAAGAGACAGACTTGTAATAATGGTACTGGTCACCTTAGCCACAATAAATGAAAAAAAAAAAAAAAAATATATATATATATAATTTAAGAAACCACACACGGGTAGTACCATGTATGCAGAGTTAAGATATGGTCATTTCTTTGTCTATTTTACACCATCTGTCTTTTGTCAATGTCTATTTTCTTTATTTCTTTTCTACTTTCTATTTCTAGAAGGAGCAATAAAAGACGAAAGGGTGATAGGATTATGGAAAAAGGACATGATAAGAGCAGAGAACTGGTGAGGGAAACAAAAGCAGTTGAAAAGAAAAGAAAAACTGTGAGCAATAACTGAAGCAAAACAAAAGCTCTCTGGGAGATTAAAGTGGTATATGTCTTATATTTGAAGCCGTTTTGTAGATAGGTAAGCAGGGAGATGGCAAAAGAAATAAGGCAAGTCCGCCCAGATATGCTTCATTTTGAATCTGATGCTGGTTCTTCATTGCAAAGACAATATTATCCAAGCAACCTCAAGGGGAAAGCACGTAAAGGCAGATCTAAAAGCCTTAAGAGTACACATGTTAAAGTTTTGGAATCCAAGATGCTACAGGGGTTTTCAATTAAAAAATGAACCACCATGGCTGAGATCTGTGAAACTCACATAAGGTTTCAAATAGAAAATGGTGAGAAATGCAAAAATTTTAACTATATATACTGAATTTCCAATGTCTGTGTTTTAAATTAACAAATATTATCAAAGTTGGAATCAGTGACTAAAGGTTTAATCATTACACTCATTAAAAAAACTGATAATTGTCATACAACATTATGTAAGTTTAAAGCACACAATGTATTGATTTGATACACGTATATATTGCAATCTGATTACCGCCTTAGCTTTAGTTAATATCTCTGTCATGCCACACAATACCATTATACTTAGAAACAAAATGAGAAAAAAACTACAGGAAATGAAGTTCAGTATTAAAATATGATGAGAACTTAGTTCTAATATCAAAAATGGAATCGTCAGGAGTCACAGCCTATGTGACAGCCATACCATGCACTGATTTCTGGGCTTCAAGTTTTTAAGAAGCAATCATCTAGTCCCCTCCTCTTTCAGAAGTGACTTTAAAAGGAAGAATATGTTTGTTCTTCATGGGTAGTAAGTCTTACAGATCTTTTCTTAGATACCATCATCTCTAATGTACTAGAATGTTCCTTTTTGGTCAAAATCACTTTAGAGAAGATGCTGGTTTTTTGTATTATGCAATCACACATTCTGGGCAACAGTTAATCAGAGGGGAAAAATCTGCCGTATTTTTCCTGACCTCGGGTCCTAGAAATATGATTTATTTGAGGTTATGTTTGCTTCTTGAAAGTAAGCTATCCCCTTGTAACTGATCCCTTAAGGATTTCCTTTTTCAAGAAAAGATGTTAACCACATTCTCTTTGCTCAGACATCTTCAACCACTTCCTCATGCTTAGCTTCACATCTAACATACTTGAAGATCTGGACCCTAATTCCTAGGCCCCATCTTCTCTCTGACAGTTTAGTGTATGTGATAGTCTAGCAAAGCCAGAGCATCTGGTCCTTCTTGTCTGTTTCTGGGTCAGCACTCATGTTGCCCCTTAGCATGAAGGCTTCCATCTCCAGTCTGTAGTCATTGATCACTGACCTTCCTTCAGGGACATTTCAAAGCTATTTCCTCTGTGACACTCTGCCTGGTCCTCTCAGACTTTTGATCAAGTTGTTTGCATATTCCTTTTTGTCCTCCAGGAGGTTATAAGCTTTTTGAGGACAGGAGGGTGGTTTCTTATTCACATTGCTTTGTCCCTAGCATCCAGCTTAGCGCCAGCCCAAGAAGATCCTCAACAAATATTGAACTGAAAACAAGTGCTCTGGAAACAGATCCTGACTTTTCTGTCTACTACTCCCCAATTAATTCACTACATTAAAAACCTCAGATAGTCTATTTACACAAAATAAGAAACTAGAATGAAAAGATAAAATAAGAAGGTAGCCAGTGGTAAAATACTTTTAGAAGGAATAATAATAACAACAACAATAATGCTGACTTTACCTTGAATATACTGCAAAGATGACAGAAATAGATTTTGAACCACCACTAAGATTTTTGGACAAATATTTGAACTTCTTTTAGTGAGAAATCTTCTATGGAGCTCAATGCACTTAAAATATTAGCCTATTATTCTGAGAGACAGGACAGTAGCAAATTATTTTTTAAAAAAAGAGCTGAATGTGGGCTGTTTCAAAGTCACACATAAGATGGTGACCAAAGTAGAGAAGGATATCAAGCTCTAATAGTAACAGTTCACTGATGAGATTTATCTCATTCACCATCAAATCTCTGTGTAATAGTTAACATGGCTAGTTAATTGAACAGTGGTATTATTAGTTGATTTTTTTTTTCCTCCCCATAAGATATGCTGAAGTCCAAATCCCCAGGACCTCAGAATGTGACCTTATTTGTAATTGGTTAAGATAATGAATATGGAACCTAATCCAATATGATATAAAAAGAGGAAATTTGGACAGAGAGACAAATGCATGGAGAGAAGATGATGTGAAGTGACACAGGGAAAATACCGTGTGAAGATGAAGATAAGCGATGCCTCTACAAGCCCAGGGATGCCAAAGAGTGCCATCAACCCACCCCTCAACCGGACGTCAGGCGAGAGATCTCAGACTCTCCCCCACAGCCCGTGGAAGGAACCAACACTGCCGGCACCTGATCTTAGACTTCTAGCCTCTTGGACTGAGAGGCATTCAAGCCACCCTGGATGGTGTTACTTTGTCACAGTGGTCCTAGGAAACTAACATGTGTACAGGTCCACTCTGTGGCAGTCCAAGAATCTCAGGAAAAACCACTTTACTCCCAGTTGGAGCAAGGTTGTGACTTTTATGAAGGCAGCTTCTAATCCTTCGCGGGAGTAGACAGAATTTAAATTATAACCAAATAGTTACCTATGGAAGATGGGATTTAAATGATAACTTAAGAAATGCCATTGGAAAGCTACTCCTAACATGTATGAATGAGACTGGGCCATCTACAAAGCACAGCCAGGATGAGCAGGCAAAGTAGGGTTGGCAGGATGCTCTTCTAATGATCTCACACATGACCCATTTCTAAAACTGCTGTTGATACACTACTGAGAATGAATTCAGAATGTTTTTTTTTTTTTCACAGTACTCTGCCCAGATTTAATGGCCATAACTCTTCTACGTGTTTACCTGTTGCTTCATTTAAAGCTGGCTCAAGGCGTATCGTTTCTAGAAAATGCTCTAAAATTTTTTCAGGTGTTCCTGACATCACAGTATACCTGGACGAGAAATAAAACCATCATTAATTTTTCAATTAATTTCAATTTTTAATTTAATTTCAATTTTTCAAAAGTGAGCAAATCATTGATATATAACTTTTTACATATCTAAAGATTTTTTGAGATCCCAGAGAACCATACTGACTCAACTCATGACCCATATGGTAAAAAAAACAAGATCATGTACCTCATCAAAATCACACAGGAAGGCAACAGAAAAATCACAATTGAAGTAGTTACTAAAACATTCTTCTTTTTTTCCATACATGAGACTAAACTTCTTGGAGAGTGGCTCCAGCAAGCTGGGAACGTCAGCCTTGCTCCACGGGGAATGAAAGGGAACATGTAAATCCCAGGGCAGCTCAGGGCAAGGGGAAGCGACAATAAACTAGGTTATCCATATATGGGTTACTTGTTGCAAAATTTCAGCCCGGTACTGGATTCCCCTGCCTATTTCTGGAATGCTGCATATCTCCCAACTGTACACTGGAATGTACTTTGGAAATGCAGCTAAAAATAAGAGAAAACAAACCCCTAAAACACCAACAAGCAAACAACCTCCCATAACAGGAAATAAATCTGCAGTAGAACGTCCATATAGTTTCAATGTCAAAGATAAATTATTTGGCAGGGTGGGGGGTATTAGGCATTATATCAGGAGATCCAGCCATGAAACCGTTTAATCAACAAGGGAGGATGTATTTTTTTTAACTGAGTGTGGGTTATTTCAAAGTCATATTCAAGACGGTCATAGGCAAAATACTTTGAGGTGATCTGGGTGGTCCTGTTCCAAAGTTAAGACTTTGCTTCTCTGCTCGGCATTTACACTTATAGCAAAATGACAAGAAAGGAAAACAACACTGAAAATAAAATTCTCTCATGTTTAGAAAGCAGTGGTGGGATTCAGTTCCAGGAGAACTCCGTTTCCTTCTCCTCACCAATATCCCTTCCCTGCCTGCTTGAGACCCTGGAGGAAGGGTGTTGAGATCCCAAGAATTCTTCTAATGTATGAAATCTCAGGGTCTTATCCTCCTGCCTGAGGAAGGGAAGAAGAGGCAATCCAACATACGGCTCTGTGCATATGAACATGCAGTGAGTGAAACTACCCTGGTTTTGAATGAGGTAGCAAACTCAGTCTATCTGGGAGATAAAGTAAAAACTGAAGTCGCTCAGTCGTGCGACCCCATGGACTATAGCCTACCAGGCTCCTCAGTCCATGGGATTTTCCAGGCAAGAATACTGGAGCGGGTTGCCATTTCCTTCTCCAGGGGATCTTCCCGACCCAGGGATCGAACCCAGGTCTCCTGCATGATGCTTTACCGTCTGAGCTAGCAGGGAAGCCCCATCTGGGAGGTCACTGTTACTTACACTTATTGAGTATGTGCATGCACATGTGCTGTGTGTGCTCACACGTATGTGTGCCTGCACTCAGGGCCAAAAGAAAGCTGAAGAGTTCAATCTTTGAAAAGAATCTGGCTTTGCAGCCTACGGGAGGAGCCGGGAATAAAAAAGTCTCCTTCAAACGGCTGACCCTTTTCTCAAAGTAAACAGGGTAGAAGACAAAGGTTTTTTCCTCTTATAGGCAATGACTATTTGAGGGCTTCCCTGGCGGCTCAGACTGTAAAGAATCTGCCTGCAATGCAGGAGACCTGGGTTCAATCCCTGGGTCAGAAAGATCCCCTGGAAAAGAGAATGGCTATCCACTCCAGTATTCTTGCCTAGAGAAGCCCATGGACAGAGGAGACTGGGGGGCTATAGTCCGTGGGGTTGCAAAGAGTGGGACATGACTGAGCAACTAACACTTTCACTTTCATTTGAGGGAAGGAGAGGGCATATCTATAAATGACTTTCAATACTTCAAGGGCTACATTACATAAACCAGTTACTTTCTATTCCACATGGCTTTGGGCAGCTGTTGCTACTAAGCTTCCAGCTCTATAGCTGGCCATGTGACTCACAGATCAGTTTGAAATTGGTTCCCTTGTCAAAAGTTTAACTCTGATAGAATGCTGGTTTCCCATCCTGGTATTCTTGGTTAGGACATCCCTTAGCTAGAGTGTATTGTCTGGTCAAAAAGAATAAAGGTTTACCTGGGTGGCAGTCCTTCATGCTATCATCCCACTAGTGAGAGAAAAATGGTGTCTCTACTCTGCCCAGCTGTCAGTCAGAGACATTAGGGCGTCCATCTGTTTCTGCCAAAGGCTCTCTCTAGTGGTACAGCTGCCTGATCTTATCCTTTCCCTCTCTGCAGCTCCGCAGAAGGGGCTGACATTCTCTCAGAGCAGGGGACTCTGACGTTGGGAAGGGGGCAGGGAGCTTCTGGCTTGTGATCTGGCAGGTCCGGGTTTAGCTGAAACATGTTACTGCTTTGTTTCAGGCTGGATGCTGCCAGATGCCTATTGCTTGACCTTTGTTTAAATGGAGGACTTGAAGACCAGTTGGTACAGCTCTTTTCAGTTTACTGCATGAAGAAGTTACTCTAGTACAAGTTAGAGAGAACCCTGACTGGTTAGGCTATCCAAGCTGTGAGGTTTTAAACCTGTGACAGAAAATCTTCTGATACCAAGTCTGGAAATGCGGACACTTCTGCCTGTGCCTAGAACAAAAAAAGAGGTGGGAGGAGGGTGCCTGAAAGAGGCCGTCTTTCTGCAAATAGGATGGAGCTGAATGTCTGGGTGGTTGATAGTCTAAAGAAAATGTAACATGTTAACAGAAACAGGAGTAGTCATTTCAAATTCCCTCTTATTACAGCCACATAACCACACAGTGGAAGATACCCAAAATGGTAATGTTTGAGGGCTTCATATAGTTTATCTATCATGAGAAGTACTGTCTCGCTATTGACATTTTAATATCACACTCAGAGTTGAGTGGTTTGAGGAGAGTCAGGCAGCTTTCAAAGTTTAAAATGCAGGGAGTGGGTTCCAGGACCTCCACAGATACCAAAATCCATGGATGCTCAAGTTCCCTATATAAAATGGGGTAGTATTTGCATATAATCTATACATATTCTTGTATACTTTAAATCATCTCTATATTGCTTTTAGACCTAATATAATGTAAATGCTATGTAAATAGTAGTAGACACAATATAAGTGCTATTGAAATAGTTACCAGCATATGACAAATTCAAGTCTTGCTTTTGGGAACTTTTAGGAAATTTTTCCCCCCAGTATTTTCCATCTGCGCTTGGTTGAATCTGTGGATGTGGAAACCAAAGATACAGAGGGCCAACTGTATGCATAAACTGCTCTGGATTTCTCAGGGTAAAAGTGAATCAGAAAAATAATGTTATCAGCACCAACATGGTGACCCTCTTTGAGCTGAAAAAAGTTAATTTCTGAGGATACAGAGGTCCTAACGGATCCTAAACTTTAAGTCCACCCACTGCCATGGTTGTTCCCATGTTTTCCAAGTTGTCCAGAACATCAGTCAAAATTCACTTACGTGGCCCCCACTTTTCAACTCTGGTTTGGCTTGGGAAAATTCAACCTGGAAAATGACCCCTTGAAAGAGAGGCTTTTTACTTTTCTGGATTGGCATGGTGCACTGTTTTGTATGCCTGTTATTTCCAAACGGTGTACTGTGAATATGCACATGTCTTTGAATTATATAAGAAATGTATACAAATTGGTCTACCAGACACAAATAAGGAGGTATTCGATTGACCAAAAAGTTCATTTGGGTTTAAAATCCGAATGAAATTTTGGGCCAATCCAATTATAATAGAAATCAGATCCAGGCCAAAAATAAAATCAATATATGTGGGCTCTCTTTTTCCTTTTAGTTTGAGTTAATAAAAAATCTATATTTGGAGAGCACTCTGAATATAGTGCTGTTGTAATTTGCAAACCCTTTTGATCACTGCTCCCACCACACCATGAAGAGGTGAGGGAAGGGGGCCTTCCAAGGACATCTTTAAGGTTACAGAGAATTTTCAAGGCTTACTTTTGCAGGTAACAAAATTTTCCTGAGACATCTGAGGCATTATCAAAGATGTAGATGATCACATAAAACGGACTGTTATATTTAAGAGCAACAAAGAAAATCACTGGGGGTAGTCCCAGCCTTCACATTAAAAAAAAAAATGTTTTCATTCTTACCCTCCTTTGTCAGCTGGAAGGACAACTGTTGAAAAACATTTGCGCAAGAACATTTTTCAAGAATTTATAGTTAGTGAAAAGTAGAAAAATAAAGAATTCTGGACAGTAATTTTATAGGTTTGTAAGTGAAAAGTTTGTAATATTGTCTATTTTATGTCAGCCCTTTTGAAATATACTGCTTTGCAACATTTACTAGATAGTGTTAAAGATATATTTATATATTAATAGTATATTTTGTTAGAGTAATTTGTGAGGCTAAAGGAGCACAGACTCAGAAGTTGGTCAAGCTGGACTGGAATGCAAGCTCTACCATTACCAGTGTTGTAATCCTGGGCAAGTAGCTTACTTCTCTGAGCCTAAAATTTTCCACCATTCATTAAAAGGGGTTGTAATAAGGATTAGATAAAATATGCAAGATACACTATGGCTCTTCAATAACATTCTGTTCCTTCCTCTCTTCTTTGCAGATATGTTGACTCATCTAGATGAAATGTCTGAGCCTTAGGCTTTCAGTCTAAACAATAAAAACTCATCATTTATGGTGAGTGGACTGATTAATGGGAACAGCCCATTTACTTGGCAAACAAAGAAAAATACTTGGGATGCATTCTTTTCCAACACAGTCTTTGGCCACATGTCTTTAGCTACAGAATTGGTGTTTTTATTACTCTAAGATTAAAAATTAATCTTTATTTTTAAAATGAGATTCTGTAGTTTTCTTCCATTTCTTAGAGCCACATTTCCTAATTCCTCTGTCTTACTATTCAAATGTTGATACATTTGATTAAATCTCATGTAAGAAGTTGTAGCAAAAAAAAAAAAAAAAAAAGCTGCAGCAAAAGATGGAACTGAGTACACATATACTGAAAAAGAATCAGTTAAATGGGTGATCTGATGTTAAATGGGAAGCAAATACCCTTCTGAAATTTGCAGGAATAACTATGGATGAGGTCTAATGTATGGTTCCAGGTCACAGTCAATAGACTGTTTTATATCTGAAGTCTGGGTTTCCATCAAAGATAGTTATGCAGATAACAAGATGAAAACACTTCTTGAGAAATCCTACATATGAAATTCAAATGCCAAAGGTTCTCCATACCCAGGGGCCTGTGTATCCCTCAAGCTGCCTGGCATTCCTGTTCCTATTGTTCTTACCGATGCCTTCTGCTCCAAAGCTACCACAGTTGAACATAGTATAGAGGAAGCATTCTTAGAGTAGGGGAATATTCTCTCCGGAATTACTCTAGGCAGCACCAAGCTCGACGCAGTGCCAGAAACAGATACATTATCCTCCACAAGATGTGTGATTAGTCAATAGAGAGGAAAAAAAACAGTCACACAGGCTGCCGTCTTCCACAAAAAAAGGAGAACGTGCTATTGTAGAGATGATGATACCATGTGAAAAGGTTAATCATAGTCTGGCAATTGCAGTGTTGGAGGCAAACCTACTTTTGCTGAGGCTGTGAGTTTCCTTGATTGGAAGCCCTGTTCCCTGCTGGGACCTTCTCCAGCACCAAGACATCTTGGTCATGTTCTTTAAGTCTGACTGTATTCGCCTCAACGTCCTGCAAATACAAATTACACCACATACAGATGCTGCCGTTTTCTCAGACAATGACAAAAATTTCAAATGCTTCAGAAACTCATTTTCTGCTTGTGATGCTAATTGTTGCGTCTACAAATTAAGTCATTTTCAAAGTCAAGGGCTGGAACGGTCAGAGAGGACCAGATGAGGTTGGAGGCACGTGGTTTTAAAATGCTACTTTTACCCACGATTCAGAAAATCAGCCAAGGAGAGAGGAGTGGCTGTGCTCAGAGGAACCTCTGGGAGAGGGCGGTACAGCGGAGAGACAGGAGCCAAGCCGCTTAGTCTCTATAAAGCTATGTGGCAAATAGCCCTCCACTCCACAGAGTTCTTGCATTCTGATTATCTTCTGAGGGCATATAGTTTTCTTAGGAGTGGCATGTTTTTAAAAATCAAAAGACTTTTAAAAATACCAGTTTGAAGCTTGTTAAAAATATTTTTCAAGTACATCCATGATAATGGTCCTAATCTGATTCTTTCAAAGAATTTTGTGGCTGAGTGTAAATTCCATGTGTGTAAACTTTGAAAAGTGTAAAGTTCAAATTTCAAATTCATTTAAAATAATTTATTAAAAAAATTTAGTATGCTTTTTCTCATCCTTTGGCTATTTGAAGAGACAGGATAACAACCAAGTCAAATTCCATATGGTGGATTTTTTTTTCCTATATTATTTAATTTTTAACTTAATTTTGTTCACATTAAGAGAATATATTCCTAAGACAAATTTTGTTGTCAGGAATCTTGCCATGAAAGAGTAGGGATAGGTGTCCACACATAAAGAATGGGAATGAGATTATAAGTCATCATTAAATAACACCAAAGGTACCAGAAAGCATAGAAGGTGCATTGAGGATTTTAGCGGAGGATACAGAAGGATGCTCAGGCTGGGAGGGGCAGAGGAGGAAGCCTGCTCTGTGAGCTGGCAGGGATGAGAGCAAAGTGATCCTGGAGGGAACAGTCTCTCTGGGTGAGGGGGAGAGGCCACAGGCCACCTGAAAGGCCAGGACCGCTGGCACGCTCTCAGATGCCCAGCAATCCACAGTCAGGCCTCCACCACTTAAGTTGGATTGGCCCTCCCAAGGGACCAGGAGCTGGCTGATAGCGAGAACCTAGGGATCATCTATTCTAAATGTCACCCGCTCTCACTAATACTGTCACAAGCTTCCATCTACCACAGAACTATTCTTCATCTACTTGTTGAAGTCTGAAATTCCTTGAGGGTGAATCAATTTGATTCACTTGAAAGGAAAACGCTTCGTGGAATAACCATGGTGGATATTAATTGCCGCTAACATGTAGTCACTAAATAAATTCAGAGGGTGGGAGAGGATATAAGGTTCAGATCTGGGAAGAGATAGGAGGTTTAGGATAGAGAAACATATGGAGAAGGAGGAGAGGACAGACGCAGAAGGGGGAGCCTAGGATAGCAAAGAGAAATGTCTCAGATTGTGATATTTTGCCAAGGCATCTCTGTTATGCTCATGAACTGGTTCAGGGGTGTGCAGGGTTATTTGGTTCGGAACAGTGTGACATATTTACAGCTTTACTAGACTATCACCTCTGAACCCCAGAACCCACACCAGCACACTGAACATACCAGGTCTGTAAGCAAGGCTCTTTGGCCCTAGAGCATTCATTAGTCACTGCGCTGCTCGAATAACACTACCATCAACCCTTCACTTACCAGGCAAAAGTGGAAACAGGGAGCCCCTCAGCCACACTGCACCTCAGACTCACCCTCAGGATCCGGTTGAAATCCTCCTTGTCTACTCTTAAGAAATGGCAGTTATCTTCTCTCAAGACGATGGAGGCAGCTCTTGGGGCATCATTCACTAGGGCTAACTTGCCAAAGTCATCGCCCTCATGCAGGGTACAGACCACACCCTGGAGAGAACAAATCATGCAGATGAAGGTGATCCCTGGAACAGGGCACACACCCACCGGCCTCACACCACAAGCCCCTCTGCCCCGAAAACACTGAATATATATCAACAGGCTGTACCCAGAGAAGTCACGGGGGAGGGGATCACAAAATTACATTATAGTGTTTCATTTTTCTTTCAATGAGTAACGTGTGCTAGGACCTAACTTACATACATACATTATAATCCATGAGTCCCAGAAAGTTCAGTGCTACTCTGAGTATAAAAATTTAGATAGTATATGATTAGGGAGGCTATAATGTCTTTTCCACATTGAGTACCAATATTGTAGCAAGTTTAACTGTAGCATTACATTCTTAATACTTAGAGCCAGTAGTAAATGCAGCATAATAAAGTTTCAAAAGAAAAAAAATATATACCTTGCCATAAATGACTACATTCACTGATCCTTTTAGAATAATGTACCAGGAGGTGCCTTCTTCCCCTTGGTTAAATACTAGATACAAAAAGAAAAAAAGACTTATGACAAGAATAGAAGCACATCAATATAAATTACAGCTTATCAAATCATCATTTTAAAGGCCTCAGAATTATGCATTTAATTCCAGGAGGGAAAAAAAAAACTAGCAAATGCTAACTTATTCAGGTGGAATATTACTTCCTTTTCTTTAGAACATGAAAGAAACAGGAACACTGCACTCCTTGCTATGTCCTACAGATATATATTTACTATTAATTCTCCAGCAATCCATTCCTTAAAGCAATCCACTTCCCCCCACAACTCATCAAAACTTACTAAGCTATAGAACATCGTTTTTAAAAGTAATCTGACCAATAACATGAAATTTGTTGTCGTTTAGTTGCTCAGTCGTGTTTTATTCTTTTCCGGCCCCATGGACTGTAGCCCGACAGGCTCCTCTGTCCATGGAATTCTCCAGGCAAGAATACTAGAGTGGGTTGCCATTTCCTTCTCCAGGGGATCTTCCTGACCCAGGTGTCAAACCCACATCTTCTACATCAGCAGGTGGATTCTTTACCACTGAGCCACCAGGAAGCCCAATGTGAAGTCTGAAAACATGCAAATCAGCACTACATATTGTTGATGGATACATATCTACATATATTTTTAAAAAATGGGTTGGAATGATAATCACATGATATAGGGTATGAGTTACCTTGGAGAGGAAAAGAGAAGAATGAGATAAAAAAGGAAACAGAGACTCTTCAAATGTAGGATTTCATTTTTTAGAAAATATAAAAAATGAAAATATTAAAAAATAGAGTGTCAGGTTAGTACTTGATAAAAGTGTTTTTTAAGAAGGGGTTTGTAAAAATAAATAAATAAATAAAAAGGGGTTTGTAACAATCTCTAGTGATTTGTCTGAAATACTTAAATATTTCATAATAAAATGAAAACTGTCAGAAAGATTGAAGGAAAAGCACAAAAGAAGTTGTAAGTCACCAGTAATATAAACATTTTTTAAATGTTAATGTGAACCTTTAAAAAGTAAAGAAAAAACATTCTTTTTAAAGTAACTAGCAATATTAGATATACACTTTTGAGGACTAAAAGTAAAATATTTGAAACATCGATGTTAACTCTTTTTGCTTTTACAATTCATGGTCTCTGTTTATTTGACTAACACAGCTCAATCTGAAGAAAGAGCAAGATTTTCCAAAGATGGTCTCTTGAAAAGTTAATAGGTATCCAATAAAAATGTTTTCTATGTTTCATTAGGTTAAGGCGGTATCAGTTTAAGTGGTGTGAAATTTTTCCTTATTGTAGAACTCCTGAGAAACAGAGCATGCTTGTGTCTTGCAATTCTCCAAGAGAAATTAGAGGAGGCATTTCGTGTCCTGAATACCCCACTCACCATGTTTTCCAAGAATGGTTTTGTAGGATGAGTGGGAAATGCTAGTCAAAATAATTCTGCTCACATTTATAATATGAAATTTCAATTTCTTAAGAGGCCTTCTGGCTTCCCCGGTGGGCTCACACAGTAAAGAATCCACCTGCAATGTGGGAGACCTGGGTTCGACTCCTGGGTCAGGAAGATCCCCTGGAGAAGGAAATGGCAACCCACTCCAGTATTCTTGCATGGAGCATCCCATGGACAGAGGAGCCTGGCAGGCTACAGTCCATGTCGCAAGGAGTCAGACACAACTGAACGACTTAAGACTTTCACTTTCAATTTCTTGCTCCCATCTATGGTCATAGAACTAAACTACGATGTACTTACTGGAGAGATACTACATAGTGAACGTGAAGTGAAGTTGCTCAGTCGTGTCCGACTCTTTGCGACCCCATGGACTGTAGCCTACCAGGCTGCTCAGTCCATGGAATTTTCCAGGCAAGAGTACTGGAGTGGGCTGCCATTTTCCTTCTCCACTACATAGTAGTACTGCATAAATATCTGGGCAAAGAAATTCTCTCAGGCTTGCAGCTGATAGTGGAAGCGTGAGAAGCAAGCAGGAGAGTACGCTATTCTAACTAGCCTCTCAAGAGACAGATTAGGTCTTCCCAAGCCACAAAATTGAAGTGAGGTCACTGTGTGAAGGTTTTCCCTGAAGACAGTATGACTTCATCCCACCCTCTTTAAACACGACCTTGAGCCAGCAGGGGAGGGAGCAAGTAGAGATGCTGGCTGGTAAACGCTCCCAGGCTGGTACCTGACACCCACCAGGCTGCAAAGCCACAGCCATGCTGGGAATAATCACGGGTCCAGAAAAACAAAAACATGCCACGTGACATCCTGGCAAGTCTGTCTTAGGCCTAAGAAAGGGGAGCATTTACAGTCAGGCTCCAGGGGCACATGCTCGGGAGGGGGCAAGCCAGGCGCCGTGCACCATTACAGCCTTCACTTACACACAGTCCCTCCTTTGGCATGAGACTCAAAAATGAGAACCGCTGCCAACTCCCGTTTCACCTAGAAGAAAAAGAGAAAGAGTGCAGGGAAAAGGCAGATTGCGGGGTGTGGGGAAGGGACTTGCGCTCTTTCTGAACAGCGCTAACTTCCACCCAGCCGCCTCCCACTCTGCCTGGCTGCTGCTCCCACCTAGAACCACTTCCACGACATGTGACACTAGATTTGTTTTTTAACTGAAATATAGTTGATTTACAATATTTCACCAAAGTGATTCAGTTATACACATATCTATTCTTTTTCTGATTTTCCATTTTATTATAAAATACTGAATACAATTCCCCATGCTATACAGTAGGACCTTGTTATTTATCTATTTTATAGGTAGTAGTTGTATCTGTTGGGCTTCCCTGGTGGCTCAGACGGTAAAGTGTCTGCCTGCAATGCGGGAGACCTGGGTTCGATTCCTGGGTCAGGAAGATCCCCAGGAGAAGGAAGTGGCAATCCACTCCAGCACTCTTGCCTGGAAAATCCCATGGATGGAGGAGCCTGATAGGCTACAGTCCATGGGGTCGCAAAGAGTTGGACACAACTGTATCTGTCAATCTCAAATTCCAATCATATCCCTCCTTCCCTTCCCCATTTGTAACCATAAGTTTATTTTCTACATCTGTGTGTCTGTTTTATAAGTGAGTTCCTCTGTATCACTTCTTTTAGGTTTCACATATAAGTAACATATGATACATTAGCCTTTCTCTGTCTGACTTACTTCACTTGGCATGATAATCCCTAGGTTCATCCATGTTGCTGCAAATGGCAAGATTTTGTTCTTCTTTGTGGCTGAGCAGTACTCCATCGCATATGCATACCACCTCTTCTTTAGTCACACACTTGTCCATGAACAGTTTGGCTGCTTCTGTGTCTTGTGCCACTAGATTCTTGACACTTTTACAAAAGCTATTTTATATGCTCATTCATACAAGCTCAGCTTCCCAGAGACTGTTTACAACGTGGTCGCATGTGCATGAGACCTAGGCAGCTTCTCTGCCTATCTTTTGTCTTGGTGAGAGGGTGAGAGCATCCACAGTATCATGTAACTCTTGCTCCGGGAGGTTCTTCCTTGCATCACACATCATGCGTAAGTGCAAACATGTTGAAAAACTCTGTCTTGAAGTTGAATGATTAAGCTTAATGTGGGAAGAGATTTTTTAAAAAATATTTATTTACTTGGCTCTGCTGGGTCTTAGTCGTGGCACATGGCATCTTCAGTTGTGGCCTATGAGATTTAGTTGCCTGACCAGGAGTTGAACCCATGCCCCCTGCGTTGGGAGCAAAGAGTCTTAGACCCCAAGGGGGAAGTCCCTGTGTGGAGATTTTGATAGCTGTTTCTTTTTAAATTCCAAATTATGGTCCCAAATTATGGCTCTGTCTCCCTAAGAACCAAATAACCTGAGAACTTCCACAGTGCCTGGGGACCTGGAGTTTGAGGTAGAAGCCTCCCCCTCCTCTCTACTACCCATGGTTCTTCCAAGGCGGTGGAAGTCAGAACACATGCAGGGTGGAGACCCAGACAGCAGGTAGGGCACAGGGGTCTCCTGCACTCCCCTCTCCAGCATGAGCTTGTGGGGCCCCTGCTGCTTCCCCTACAGATGTGGGAGTTCCCTGGGTGAGGCCCCTGGGTGCTGGATGTATCCCACCATGGAGAGAGTGATGGTGACAGGGTGGTGGTGGGAGGGTGGGCTGGACCAGACCCTTGGATACCCCGGGTAGGTGAGCAAGCTTCCCGACCCGAGGAATGCAGGCAGGGGGAGCATGTGAAGGCAGCCCTGGCTGGGTTAAAGGGGAAGGTCTGCAGCACTCCCCCTGGGGTTGTGGGGAGTGCCTCTCTGCTCTCAGCAGAGACCCGGGCTTTACAGCCCACAGCGGGGACTGCAGACGCTGCCACCGAGTGACCCTCACAGCGTGGTATCACCTCGTGAGCTGGGAATGAAAGACCAGCGAGGCAGGCAGACACCGCTGACGAGCCTGGCATGTCATTTGCAAACATGGCATATAATCTGTAGGTGTTGAAACAACTTTTTATTATCATCATCCTCATTATTATTAATTATTACCATATAGGAGACGTACGTTGCCTGGAACTCATGTTTCTGTGTTCCTCCTATGGCAGGAGGCATTTCTGTCTGCTGCTTTTCTATAATATCCTAATCATGTAAACGTTCAGAGTCAGATACAGGCATTGGGCCATTTTCTACCAGCAAGTGTTGCTCTTATGCCCTAAAATACCTGAACCAATGCGCTTTGGCACCTTCTGCTTCTTTTCTCAATTTGGCAGCAAACCTGGGTGGAGTGGCCCCCTGGGCCAGGCCAGGTCATCTTGATTTCTCTCGCTGCTGCCCCATATGGCTCTTTATTTCATGCAAGGGACTGAAAACCTATCTTAAGGCCTGGCTCTGTGCTGAATTATGGCAGGTTCCAAGGCTCGGGAAGTTTGAAGTATATGCTCCAATTCCACTCACATCAGGCTGCTCTAATGTTTAGGGCAACTCCTAATAACGTAGTAATACTTGATCCTTCTTTGGTGATTGTATGTAGGTATAACTTCCTTAGCATCTCAGGAGAGTGAGAAGGGGTGATTTATGAGGTAGAATTTAGGCATCCCTGTTCCTCCCTCAGACTACAGTCCTCTCCCCCCAGTCCTAACAGTGCATTTAATTCAAAGTGCCCCCAACCATGCTCAGCTAAGAGACAACTTACTGTGGTAGAAAGATGGGATAAGGCTTTAATGTGAAGGAGTTCTTCATAGATAATTTCTAGGTCATCCATGGTCCTCTGTCCAGGTCTACAAAGAAAAAAGTAACAAGGAAATAATGAGCTAAAAGTCATTACTAGAGTTTGAAATACAGAAGGGGCTTCAGGGGCCAGTAAAACATGTTCAGGGAATTCTTAGGAGAAATCCTGATAAAAAGACCCTGGCAGGAGGACAGATGATGCTATGATAATTCCTAAAGGGAATTTTGACATGAATCTGTTCCTTGATGGAAGGACACGGAAGAAATCAAAACTGCACCTAATCCCCTTCCCTTCCAACCTCAGAGGGAGGAACATCTCTGCTCACATCGTAGTTGGCTAACTTAGATCTCTTACTTTGTAGATGATGATTCTGCAAAATTACCTTTCATTACTACCTTAATCAAGATCAACAAAGTTATCTTTTAACATCACCAGGAACTGCTGGTTCAATCAACTTGATGACTGACACAAATTTCTTGGGATCCTATGTGGTATCTTAGCCTAGGAGAATAATGTTGCTATCACTTTTGTTCTGGGTTGTGTAATGTGTTTCTACCACAGGACTTAAAGGATTTATACAAACAATGTTTTCTCACCTCCCTCTGGAGGTGAGGACATGAGATGAGCAGAAGGCAAATAGTGTGTGGAATTATTAAGAAAGGGAAAGTAGGGAAGAATACCTCACATTCCCCAAACTCTGTACCATGGTCTACCACTCTTCCATGAGATGTTAATCAGTATACTAGGCACAGTTTTTTTTTCCCCTGTAATTTAGTCTAAAACTACTG
Source organism: Bos grunniens (assembly GCF_055505025.1). NCBI lineage: Eukaryota > Metazoa > Chordata > Mammalia > Artiodactyla > Bovidae > Bos > Bos grunniens. The sequence continues at coordinate 113,233,586 of NC_141166.1, read as the reverse complement.
TCATATACCTTGCCTTTAAGAATGAGGTTTGGACACATTATGGACATCTTGGCATGGGAGGACTGAGAGGATTTCTGATCATCTTTCATGTCAGTAGTTATTCTGAAATCAGTTCAGTTCAGTCACTCAGTCGTGTCCAACTCTGTGATCCCATGAACCACAGCACGCCAGGCCTCCCTGTCCATCACCAACTCCTGGAGTCCACCCAAACCCATGTCCATTGAGTCAGTGATGCCATCCAACCATCTCATCCTCTGTCATCCCCTTCTTCTCCTGCCCTCAATCTTTCCCACCATCAGGGTCTTTTCAAATGAGTCAGCTCTTCGCATCAGGTGGCCAAAGTATTGGAGTTTCAGCTTCAACATCAGACCTTCCAATGAACACCCAGGACTGATCTCCTTTAGGATGGACTGGTTGGATCTCCTTACAGTCCAAGGGACTCGCAAGAGTCTTCTCCAACACCACAGTTCAAAAGCATAAATTCCTTGGCGCTCAGCTTTCTTTATAGTCCAACTCTCACATCCATACATGACCACTGGAAAAACCATAGCCTTGACTAGACAGACCTTTGTCTGAAATCACGACTCGTGTTTAATTTTACATCAATGGGAAAAGGGATGATTGGTTAGTAATTTGGACCTTCTATTGCTCTCTGCAATATAAGGAACCCTAATGTTTTTGAAACTAAACAAACAAACAAATGTGTTATTAATTCTGAGAGCTCTAGGAAGTCACTCTCCACATTGGTGATCAGGTGGCATTTACTCTCAGCTGACTATTGTAGTCATGAGTGTTACTTATTACATAATCATCACCTGTGTTATACACTCTCCCAAAATTTCAGTAACTTATAGTATTACTCAATGTTACAATATACAAAACTTATAAACCTCAGTGAGCTACCAGTGGTGTTCCATCATTACACTACTATAAAGAATGTTCTTTGGGAATTCCCTGGTAGTCCAGTGGTTGAGACTCCATGCTTTCCTTTCATTGACGTGGCCTGGGCTTAGTCCCAGGTCAGGTAACTAAGATCCACAAGCTATGTGGCATGACAATTAAAAAAAAAAAAGTAAATCTTTCCTTGATCAAGTAAATTCAGAAAGTCTTGCTGCTGTACTGAGCAGAGCACTGAATTTAGAGTCTGAAGATCAGGTTTTAACCCTCGTGCAACCCCTGACCAGTCACGTGACATCAGAGACTCAGTTTCTTCTGTAAACTGGGGACAATATCTTTGTGAGAGTAATGTGAGAGCTAAAGGAAGCAGCAAATAGGAAGGTATCTGCATATTCATTTGTGTAAGTGAAAAAAAAGCAGCAGCCTGATATCTAAAACTCAAGCCCTTGCATAAGAAAAATGAACTTAAAAATTAAGTATGACATTTGGTTCAACAAATTATATCTAGAACTTAGTCAATTGTTAGATAAGTACTTTGAGCTATTGAAAGTGAATTATAAATATTCTAAAATAGTTGCATTAGATAATTTGTAACCATATCGCGGATCAAAAGGGGGCTAATTGGAAGAAAACTCTTTTTATACCTTGGGCATTACGTTCTCAAGGACAGCTTTAACATGAACCGAAGAATACGATAGCCTTCTCTTACAGAAACAAAGAGGACTGTTTCTATATTTCCTAATCCTGCCTGTATAAAGACAGGTACTAAATCCATGAACCAGGGAGATGCCAGCCAAGTTCACCTCCTGCCAAGGATTATCACTTAAGGACACATGTGGAACGCAGAAAGTAGGGGGACCCACAGACACTGAAGGAAAAGCTATGGCCACAGGGATTCTGAAGGAGCCAGGCCTTCTTAGTAAGGGGCCTAATCTACTACTTGACTTAGACATGGGGATTTTGAAACTGGGACCCTTGGAGATTTAAAAGTCAATTGAGTCACCTCAGTCCATCTACTGCTGTAGAGGCAGCCAACGCGAAAGCCTCAAGGTGGGCGTAATAGGATTATGGCTCTTCAGCATGAGGAGCAGCCCTGCTGTTCCTGCTTCTTGACATCAGCTGCAAATAGCATGGACCCTTCTAGAAGCTTGGCTAAAGGAGAAAACAGTCACCAAGTCTCATTCTCACCTCCATGGGGGGCGGGAGTGGGGGGCTATTACGGAGGGAGAAGAAAAACCTATCTGGGAAAAGAAAGGTCAGAATTTAGCTCTAAAATCTACATCTGAATTTAGATTCAGAGTTGAAATTTGGGGAGCAGATGTCTACAAGTTTAGGAAGAGGGTTCACATAGTATCAACATGAAATCCACACTGATCAAGTCTTACAGATTAAAAAATTAAGTGCTGCCTTTAAGATCAACAAATCCCATTATGTTAAAAATCACTGAATTTCATCCAAGAGTTAAAATATGATGAACAATGTGCCCTGCTGGCTCGCTTCCTGTCTGCCAGGCATCTCTCCTCATGTCTTTCATGGTCTGTTGTTTCTCTGTTCACCTCATGAATTGTGCTGTGCCCCAAGGCTGTCATCATCTCTGTTCTCACTTCCTTCTACCTTGTCTCCCTGGGAAAAGTCCCCAGCTTTCATCTATGTGATGCTGAGACCTAAATTTTAATCTCCAAACAGATTTCTTTCTTGAGCTCCAATAGCTTTCTGACCATCAATTCCCAGACAACCCATAAGCTCAGTCTGTCCAGAAGTGCTCCCTCATCATCACACAAAACTTTTTCAGCTGGTCCCAGTGGACCTTTCTAGACTCATCTCTCCTCTCTTCACACCTTTCCTCCTGGCTAACGTGCTCTGTGCTCGAGGCATAACCGGACATGTCTCCAGTTCTAAAACATGCAGTGCTCTTTCACACCTCTAAGACTCTTCACATGTTCTTCTCTTTGCCTGGGATATGTGTTTTCTGCTACAAGCCCAGCTCAGATGTCCCCTCTCTGAGGCAAAACTGGTTCTCCAAAATTTACTCTTCCAAGGCACATGGTCAAACTGCTGTCGCAATTGAAACATACTATGCAGAATGTTATTTGCTTAGAAATCCATGACTCTACACTGCTCTTCTCAAAAGAAGCAGCATCTGGTAGTACAAAGGGCACTGTGTTAATATCAGAAACAGGATTTGAGATCTAAAATAGGAACTTCCTAGGTACCCAATTGGTCTAATGCTTGGTTCCTACATCTGTAAAAATGGGGATAATAAATAGGATTGTTGTAAAGATAGAATGAGCTAATATACACAAAGCACTGATACACTGGAAATATGGTGCCCATGCAGGATGACATGATAAAGTGGGAGGTGTTCAATACGTCTCATTGGATGAATGCACAAGTTCTCGCGATTTCTGCTGAACTCAGGGTTTGCCCGGGGGAGGTGGCAGCAGTACCAAGGACCAGTTCTTGTTCTGTATCCTGAAGGCCTTATGCTCTGTTATCCTCCCCACTGAAGGTCCAGTAAGACAAGATGCCCATGACCCCATTCTCTTTGACTATAGTACACATATGTGACATGGTAAGCAGTTAATTATTAATGGAGGGAGGAGACAGGATGAAAATGTTGGACCTGACCTCTTACTCCAAATCCCATTCAAAGATAGAAATTTTTTTTATTTTTTTGGTAGGATTATAAATTTACTCATCCAGTTTTTTTTTTAATTTTATTTTTTAGCTTTACAATATTGTATTGGTTTTGCCATATATCAAAATGAATCTGCCACAGGTATACATGTGTTCCCCATCCTGAACCCTCCTCCCTCCTCCCTCCCCATACCATCCCTCTGGGTCACCCGAGTGCACCAGCCCCAAGCATCCAGTATCATGCTTCGAACCTGGACTGGTGACTCGTTTCATATATGATATTATACATGTTTCAATGCCATTCTCCCAAATCATCCCACCCTCTCCCTCTCCCACCGAGTCCAAAAGACTGTTCTATACATCTGTGTCTCTTTTGCTGTCTCGTATACAGGGTTATTGTTACCATCTTTCTAAATTCCATATATATGCATTAGTATACTATATTGGTGTTTTTCTTTCTGGCTTACTTCACTCTGTATAATAGGCTCCAGTTTCATCCACCTCATTAGAACTGATTCAAATGTATTCTTTTTAATGGCTGAGTAATACTCCATTGTGTATATGTACCACAGCTTTCTTATCCATTCATCTGTTGATGGACATCTAGGTTGCTTCCATGTCCTGGCTATTATAAACAGTGCTGTGATGAACATTGGGGTACACGTGTCTCTTTTCCTTCTGGTTTCCTCAGTGTGTATGCCCAGCAGTGGGATTGCTGGGTCATAAGGCAGTTCTATTTCCAGTTTTTTAAGGAATCTCCACACTGTTCTCCATAGTGGCTGTACTAGTTTGCATTCCCACCAACATACTCATCCAGTTTTAAGAAATTATCAGCTAAAGCTACCCCGTCTAAATCAAGTTCAATGGGGGCCTAAACAGAGATGACCGTCAAAAACCAAGCAACACCTGTTGGACTGGATCCTTGTTTTGGTCAGAATTTTGTCTGCCATGCTAAACATATAATAGGAAAGATGTTTTAAAATCCAAAACAGCACTGAAAATAAGTCACACCACCGTGACAAACCCTAAAATAGTGCTATCAGCAAGATCAGAGTGTTTTGGGAATTCTTGGGTGATGGGAAGCAGATGGGGACAGAATGGCTGAGAGAGGCCTGGAGGCAGACACAGCTCTGCACTCACAGAAGGAAACCCACACAAGAGGAAGATAGCGCTGCTGATAAGACAAGGGCAGGAGAAGGTCCCAGGGGTTCATCGCATCACTGCCCCGTGCAGGGCAGGGGCTGGCGAGCAGCAGGCTGCCCAGGCTCCAACTTGAGACCTGCCAAGACAAATGTCCAGGAAGGGCCTGAGAAGGAAGCAGAGCCCTGGGCCCTCCTGCCAGACACAGAGGAGGGGGAGAAGTGGGAGCTCTCCCAGGAGGGACTTCCTGGGAAGGGCTCCATTCCTGGGAGAGCCTCCTGAGTTTGGCAGCTGGTGGGAGGACAGGAGGGAGGGGTTCAGCCTGCCTGCTCCCCATGTGTCTCTCATAGGAAGCAAGGCCTGTCCTGAAGCACAGCCCCCACTGCCTTCAGGGGTTGGGGTGCTGTTGGCCAATCTGCAGAGACCCACGTGGAACTCATTCTACCCCTGGTCCTCCATTCATCGGTAACAAAACCAAGAAATAAAGACTTCCATGGGGCTTGCTGGATGCCCCGGAGAAACCCATGACAGCCATGTGAAACCAAATGGAACAAAGCCTAGAAACAGTTTAGTCTCTGAGTCCTAAATACCACTCTGAATGAAAGGGGAAAAAAACGAACAACAACAACAACAAGCCTGTGGTCTACAGTGGTCAGTGTCATCACAGGGCAGGCCACTGTCGCTGGGTGATCCACCCAGACAGCAACCGTCCTTTTGGTCCTGTTTACAGCACATGTTTTAACGAGGTGAGAGAAGTCAGGACGGCAAGGTGAGCAGAGACTGGCTTTAGAAAATGAATACCTTTACAGCTGAAAAAGCAACAAAAGCATTCATTGGAGGTGTGCCGTGAGGGGTTTCCATCAACATGTTGTTAGGGTTGAAGGTTGAGGGAGGTCCGGGGGAGGAGGCCAGATGGAGCCAAGGTCGGTGTGACCATCCTGTGTCCATGAGTGGGAGTCAGATGGGAGCCCCTCCCCCAGCCCAGCGGCCCTAGAGCTTGTGGCTGCAGCAACAGAACAGGCCGAGCCTTGGCAGGGACGCCGGCTCAGAGCTGCTGTGCCATCTGGTGCCTCAGAAAAGACCTCTCTGCTCTGGCCTCAGACAAAGCTTCTCCCCTCCGTGTGCGCCACCTACTTCCCCACCATCACCACTGAACAAAGTCGCGTTTTACAAGCAGGTTTCTTGTGGCAGACAGTGGCATTGAGTACCTCTCATGCTTTGGTCTTTGTAGGGGCAGACAGGAAAGAAAAATGGAAAAGGGATCCCACAAATCAGCTCCCAGCCTGTTCAAAGAGTCATGAAAGGGTCCCCAGGGCTGAAGGCAATCTGGCTTTCAAGAGCCAAGGGAACACTGTGCCCCGATCGAGCAGGAGGAGGGACCTCACATGTTACCTTCACAGAGGACCTGTGAGGCCAGGGAAGTGAATCGGCTCTCTGGCTGCTCTGAGTGGCAGCACGTGAATGTACCTGGTCTTTACTTGTCCTTCTCCAGATGTCACAGGGAGAGGCATTAGGCATCCCTGCTTCTTTATAAACCTGCGTGGTGCCACATTGATGGGGATTTGTAGAATCCTGCTGGGGAAAGGCCTAGTTTCTGCAGGGGACGCATTCTGGCGGCAATGTCTAGTTACAGACAAGATAATAAACGGGGATAGAGGGAGAGGCATTTTCTACATTAAAGGATGGAAGGGCTCAGGTGATATTGGAAGCTGCTGGTAAATACAGTTTTATCAAGGAATTTATCAAGGTCAGAGACACAGCTCTTTGGTTATTGGAACGTGGATAAAATGAGGGATTCGCCCGGCACCAAGCAGGCATGCTGGCATGGCCAGTGGTAACCTGGGCAGGTGAAAGACAAATAACCCAGTTCTTCTAGATTTGTCACCCAGTAGACCTATTCCCTGGCGCATGGGAAAAATACCCAGAAAAGTCAGTGTTATAAATATGTAAGACCTGGTCAAGCACCAAAATAAAGGAAATGCTTTACTATATTTTTCTTGGGGCTGGAATGCTTTATTTTGGTGGTAACACTCCATCTCAGTCCACCTGATTCTCCTGCTTTCAAGTCATTTCTCAAGCATGGGTCACTTTCCAATGCTCTTAAAAGATTTTCTTGAGATTCAACTCTTCCACTTCCCTTAAAGTTTGGTGTGGTTTCCCACCCCCTTGTCTAACAAACCAGCACAACGTGTTTGCTTCTTTTCTTCACCTCCCAGGACACTTGCTTCTTAAGAGTTAGCTCTTAAGTATTTGAGACATTCCCAGAGCCTGGTGATGGGCCATTTAAGGTATCCTCCCCCACTCTGTTGGCTCATTTCCCTACTACACCACAACCCTCTCACCTTACTCTCAACCCAGAAAAGGACATTTTAAGCTTATCAGATACATCTTCTCCATTCTGTTTTCAAGGTTTTTGGTCATCTTTACTATCATTATTCTGAATTCTTTTTCAGGTATGAGAGAATTTATTAGAGGATACTTAGGAAGCCAAGCGGAGAAGGCAATGGCACCCCACTCCAGTAGTCTTGCCTGGAGAATCCCAGGGAAGGGGGAGCCTGGTGGGCTGCCATCTATGGGGTCGCACAGAGTCAGACACGACTGAAGCAACTTAGCAGCAGCAGCAGCAGCAGCAGCAGCAGGGTTAGTTCTCTGGTAGTCTAGAGTCTTGGAGTCAGTGCTCCTGCTCCAAAGGCTCAGGGCTTGTTCTCGAGTTTTCCGTGGTTCTGTATATTCTTTTCCAGTGGTCAGGTACTCTGGTCTGCTCTCAGCTGGAGTTCTGCAAGCATTTCTGTATCTGAAGGTGTATTCCTGACATATCCGTGGAAAGAGACATACTCCACATCCACCTACTCCTCTGCCATCTTGTTTTTCCCTTTTAAGCTTATCAGATACAATTAGACATTGTCTAGTTCTGACTGCAAACCCTGTGTACATGAGGATTCTTCCCTTCTTTGTGAAGTCAGAAATGAATGTGATTTAGCCTCCTGTTAAGGGTAAAAGCCTTTGGAGAGAAATTTGGGAGAAATGAGGTCATCCTCATTTCTTTACCTCATGTCCTCATCATCAGGACATGGGGTAAAGATTCCATAATTCAGTGCCTCTGAGGCCTAAGTGTTTGGGGACATTGTGATTTGAGGTTTTTCAAGTTCAGAAGCTAAATATGCCAGAAATTCTTCCAGCAAAAGTGTTTACTATCAGAGCACAATAGAAGTGTACCATTAAACCTTTTCAAAGGTACAGCCACAAATATTTTCCTTTAAAATACCTAAGCAGCAAGTTGAGAAAAGCAAATTTGGATGGAAGCAGATAGTTATAGCTACCTGTATTTGTGTATGAGACATATATATCAGATAGAAAATGCAAACATTTTTTGAGGAGATGCTATGTGGGTACATTATTTTTCCTTTATAAAAATTAATTCTTCATGAATCAGGGACAGAAAGATATTTCTTTGCATTCCACTGCTTGTTCAGTAAATCCACCAGAGAACTTGAAGCTACCTGTTAGAGATGAAATATTATTATTCATGAAAAAAAAAGAATGAAATTGGATTTGGAGTAAGCAGACTTGGGTTCTGTCTCTGGTTCAGCTACATATACTACTGCGTGATGAAGAAGACACTCAGAATCCACTAAGCTCAGTTTCTCCATCTGTAAATTGTGGGTAATAACATTAGCACTACTCAGTTTGCACAGTTAGGCTGAGGTTCAAAGAGGGGATGTAAATGAGGTCACTATATATAAAAGGTATAGTGCAAAGCATATTTAATTATTACGTTTGTCTGTGATCCTGACTTGTGTGTTGATATGAATTTTTTCTACAGTAGATGATATATTTGAACTTCATTCAGGTCTATATGGGCTTCCCTGGTGGCTTAGATGGTAAAGAATCTGCCTGCAGTGCATGAGACCTGGGTTCGATAGATTCCCTGGAGGAGGGCGTGGCAACCCACTCCAGTATTCTGGCCTGGAGAAACCCATGGACAGAGGAGCCTGGTGGATTACAGTCCATGGGTTCACAAAGAGTTGGGCTGAGCAACTGAGCACAGCACAGCATAGGTCGATATAGTCATCATTTAATGAACTGAGACTAGTCTGTAGTAACTATTTTAAAATCAGATTTCCATGACATGTTTCCTCAACAATGCTCAAAGAACAAAGCCAAGAGACCGTTTTGAAGCCTTTTTGGCCTGGGACAGGTGGTAGATCGCAGAACAGAACACAGGCTCAAGTCAGAAAGACCTGGACCAAATCCTGAGTCCCCCTCTTTCAGGATAAACAACAAGTGATTTAACATAAGCCTCATCTTCCTTATTCATAAAATGGGGATAATATTAATCACTACCTCAAAGATCTGTTGAAAGAATAGAATCAGACAGCTGTTGAGCACAGTGCCTAGCACACATGTGCTCGGTAAACGTTGGCTGTAATTAAATACTATTGTAGTTGTTTTTCCGTTTACAATCCCTTGTGAAACTGGGAGAGAGTAAGAAAGATAGCGCTGCTGCTGCTGCTGCTGCTAAGTCACTTCAGTCGTGTCCAACTCTGTGCGACCCCATAGACGGCAGCCCACCAGACTCTGCCGTCCCTGGGATTCTCCAGGCAAGAACACTGGAGTGGGTTGCCATTTCCTTCTCCAATGCATGAGAGTGAAAAGTGAAAGTGAAGTCGCTCAGTCATGTCTGACTCTTCGTGATCCCATTGACTGCAGCCCACCAGGCTCCTCCGTCCCTGGGATTCTCCAGGCAAGAACACTGGAGTGGGTTGCCATTTCCTTCTCCAATGCATGAAAGTGAAAAGTCAAAGTGAAGTCACTCAGTCGTGTCTGACCCTCAGCGACCCCATGGACTGCAGCCTTCCAAGCTCCTCCATCCATGGGATTTTCCAGGCAGGAGTACTGGAGTGGGGTGCCATTGCCCTCTCCAAAGATAACGCTAAGTCGTGTCCGACTCTTACGATCCCACAAACTGTAGCCCGCCAGGCTCCTCTGTCCATGGGATTCTCCAGGCAAGAATACTGGAGTGGGTTGCCATTTCCTTCTCCAGGGGATGAGAGTAAGCAGGTATTAAACTCATGTTATAGTTTAAGAGACTTGTAATCTGACGATGTTGGGGGACTTACTGGTAACTTGGTAAGACCAGAATCCAGGGCTCTTGTGCTTAGTATGGCTTTCACTTTATTTAGCAGACTCTTAGGTCAAATGCATGTATCTCAAAAGCTGTCATTAATTTCTCAAAATACCATTAATTCTCCTCTCAAAAAAACTCACTATCCGGCATTCTGTCTTTAGTCTCGGGCCCTCCAATCCATTCTCTACAGATAGCAGAGAAACCTACCTACTGCAAAGCTGGCCATGCCACTAGTCAACGGTGCTCCAAATGGCTATAAAATAATACACAGACACACAGAGAAGCAGACCCCCTTCAACCTGGCCTCAGCCTAACTCTCCAGCCACATTTACCCACATGCCTGCTCTGGGGGCACTTCTTTGGCTCCTTACTGGAACTTTCTTGACATTTTTCTGGCCCCACACACCCCTGCACCCCTGCTAGGCTAGGAATTCTTTCTTCGTTCTAGGAAGAAGGGCACTTCTTATTTTCTTCTGTGGTTAAAAAGAAAGGGTTTGAGAATCAACCTAAACACCCAACGGTGACAAACTGATCGCACTAAGGAGTTTTCAAAGGATAGACTACTATGCACCTATTAAAAGTCCCACCTTTTAAAAAATACTTATGGTTAAGGGAGAATGCCATGCTATATTATTAACTGTAAAAAGTTAGGAACTGAAGAATAATCAAGGGATAGGTACCAAAATGTTAATGATAATAATCTCTGGAAGATGTGATTGGCAGGTGTTATTTATTCTTCTTTGACTCTTTTTAGTACTTTCCAAATTTTCTATGCAATGAACAGATCAACTTGAACATTAAAAAGGCATAACAATCTTGAGGCAATCTAATAATGATGCCTAAACTGTAAACTGTGGTGTTGGAGAAGACTCTTGAGAGCCCCTTGGACTGCAAGGAGATCCAACCAGTCCATTCTGAAGATCAGTCCTGGATGTACTTTGGAAGGACTGATGCTAAGGCTGAAACTCCAGTACTTTGGCCACCTCATGCGAAGAGTTGACTCACTGGAAAAGACTCTGATGCTGGGAGGGATTGGGGGCAGGAGGAGAAGGGGACAACAGAGGATGAGATGGCTGGATGGCATCACTGACTCGAGGGACGTGAGTCTGAGTGAACTCTGGGAGTTGGTGATGGACAGGGAGGCCTGGCGTGCTGCGATTCATGGGGTCGCAAAGAGTCAGACATGACTAAGTGACTGAACTGAACTGAAACTGTAAACGGCAGCTATATCCATCTTTTTCTATCCCAAATCTGGGTCCTAAGAGCATCAATCCATAGGTTGGTTCTTGGGCATGTAAATATGAGAAACAAGGAGTAAACTGCTTTCATAGGGCGAAGGCAAATCTAAACTCTAGAAACAGCCCACTTAATGCAGTCATTTCTTCTGGTAAATTCCAGAAACTTACACTTAGGGCACAGCTGTCTTTTCAGGAAAAACAAAGGCAAAGTTCATCATGTGCTGAAGGAAAAGACTCCATAGTGAATTTTTTTTATTTCCTCAGGATCAGCTCTTTTAGTCATGCTTCTGTTTTCATTTGATTTGCATCTAAGGATGGACTTTTTTTCACTCTGAACATTCTCTTGGCATACCCCAGCAGAAATCACAAGCCCAAGCACTAATGGTTTTAGGCTTGCTAATCTGGGTTCCACTGAAAAAACAAATTTTCCTATAACTATCAGGATTTCAAATATCACACCCTCCAAAAATAGCTTGGGCAGGTAAAGACTATTAAAAACAGGCTCTGCTAATGAAGAGAAAACACACAACCTCTCACGTGCCCTCTAGAGCACATGTGTGGAACAGCAGGTGGTGGCTGTCTAAACAACTCTTCCTTCTGGTATTTTCTCGTATCACTTGATTATCTTAAATTGTTTCCTTTCAATCTTATGTCCCACAGTATATGTTAGAAAATATTACTCAAGCACATGAAATAAATGAATTTAAGATTATGAGTTTCTGACCATTTGGTAGACCTAAACCTGCCAGCATTTCAAATATACATATATAATTTATATAAATATATATATATTTGTATATATTTCCTGGTGATTGCAGCCATGAAATTAAAAGATGCTTGCTCCTTGGAAGAAAAGTTATGACAAACCTAGATGGCATATTATAAAGCAGAGACATTACTCTGCCAACAAAGGTCCATATAGACAAAGCTACAGTTTTCCCAGTAGTCATGTATGGATGTGAGAGTTGGATCATGAAGAAGGGTGAAGGCCAAAGAACTGATGTTTTTGAACTGTGGTGTTGGAGAAGACTCTTGAGAGTCCCTTGGACTGCAAGGAGATCAAACCAGTCAATCATAAAGGAAACAAATCCTGAATATTCACTGGAAGGACTGATGTTGAAGTTGAAGCTCCAATACTTCGGTCACCTGATATGAAGAGCCAACTCATTAGAAAAGACCCCAATGCTGGGAAAGATTGAAGGTAGGAGGAGATGGAGATGACAGAGGAGAAGACGATATGGCATCACTGACTCAATGAACATGGGTTTGGGCGAGCTCCAGGAGATGGTGAACGACAGGGAAGCCTGGTGTGCTGCAGTCAATGGGATTGCAAAGAGTCAGACACAACTGAGCAACTGAACAACAACAACAAATACAAATTTATGTGGGCTTCCCCAGTGGCTCAGTGGTAAAGAATCTGCCTGGCAATGCAGGAGACTTAAGAGACACAGGTTTGATCCCTGGGTCAGGAAGATCCCCTGGAGGAGGGCATGGCAACCCACTCCAGTATTCTTGCCTGGAGAATCCCGTGGACAGAGGAGCCTGGCGGGCCACAGTCCCTAGGATCACAAAGAGTTGGACATGACTGAAGTGACTGACTACACATAAATTTATATATAATTTATAAAATACATATAAAACTCAAATATATATACATATATAAAATTTCATTTCCCCCCCTTCTGCTCAGGCCCAATTGACAAGCTTCTAGGCTTTTAGGGAGTTTCAAAATTTCAGACAGACCAGAATTAGATTCGGGAAATGGCATCCACTCATTTCCCTTCTGCCTGAGGCTGTTTTCTGATCGACAGCTTCCAGTGGAGAGCTAGGTCTCACTTTACTCGAAAGAGGAAGTTGGGAGCCTTGTATGGCAAGAGCCTTCTTTGTCTCCTTGAAGCCTCTTTTCGTCCAGCCGGCCTCAAGCTTACAACATTCTGTTTACCTGCTCAGTCCACATCTCTTTGTCCAGTCCCTCTCCGAAGCACTTGCTCAAAGGCAGCCAGAATGTATGTTTCTGCTGGTAAGGGTCTCTACTGTATCTATTTGCTGTAGGGTAGCCTCTTGTTTTTAGACTTACAAACAAAGCAAAATCAAAACAGTAAGCTGCAGAAGCTCATGTTAGGTTTGCTGGCCCTGTCTGGAAGCCGCAACAACAGCGCCATCAAACTCTCACTGTTGTACAGCACTTACCCCCAAAAGCCGCCCAGGTCTGCACCTGTGAGGCTGGGTGGGCATTGTGAGCCACTCTGCCTGCCACCACATAAAAAGCTAATTTCGCATTCAGAATATATGTTTTTTTTCAATACCAATAGCAACAAGAGTGTGCCAAAAAATTTCCCCTGAAGCTCTATTCTGTTTTTTAAACTACAGAACATTCTTTCATAGTTTGACAGTTAAAATGCCGCAGTTAATGTAATAAACAGAGAATTTTTCTAAGTAGCCTGTCAAAACAAGTGACACTTTTTTTTTTTTTTGCTAGCGAGTCTCAGATTCAGAACAATAGGAAGTACCTTTCAAAGCAACATCTTCATTATACAATCAAATTCTCAAAGTAATCTTCTCATCAAAGAATATTGTGTTATTTCTTTCCCAGTAATTACCAGAGTTCTGCAACCTCCCTGGCAGTGGTGACTATTATAAAATGCAGCTGTGCTGAGTTACAATATTGGGGGGTCCTGCCCCGGTCAATATGGAACCAATGCAGCTCATGCCTCCACATTTCCTAGTGACTTGGCAGTTTGGGCAGTCAAAAGTCAACATTTCCAGGACCAGTGAATATACCATCAAGTTCCCAGGAGCAAAGGGCTCAGCTGTTCTCTGCAAGGACAGCAGAGACACCAGTAATTCTTGATGAACTCAGCTCATTTTCTTTCCACTTAAAGTACAGTAGAAGTTTCAAAGGTTATTATCTGATAAAAAAATGGGGTGTGTGTGTGTGTAGAGTCGGAAGTCTGTCTCATAAAATTAGATTCCTTCTTTTTCACTTTTCCATCTATTAGGGACGGTCATTCACATAGAAATAAAAGCTAAGAGTACTGAGTCACAAGAAGAACTAGCAGTTTAATTTCAATGTTTGAGGTTTCATAAAGCCTGAAAAGATGGGACAATCCTAAGGGCACCCAAGATGATGTATCTTGGGATACTCATGAAACCTGTACTCTACAGCCAGAGATGGGCTGGAAAAGTCCAAACTGTGTAATGTAACTTTCTCTGAAGGATCTCTGAGTTAGTGCTGTATGGAAGGAAAAGAAATACAGGCTACTCTTTCTAAGGGAGACTCATGACATCAGCTCTCAGGCTCTTGCAAGGGTGAATCAAACAATTAGCATGAATATCCTTAGCATGCTGTCTTCCTTCCACATAGCCAACGCTCAATATGTTTGTGGCATCCAAATCTAATTTGGGAGTGCCTAATCCCCACCAACTGTATAAAAAAGATCTTCACGACCAAGATAATCACGATGGTGTGATCATCCTGACATGCCTCTTGAGAAACCTGTATGCAGGTCAGGAAGCAACAGTTAGAGCTGGACATGGAACAACAGACTGGTTTGAAATAGGAAAAGGAGTATGTCAAGGCTGTATATTGTCATCCTGTTTATTTAACTTATATGCAGAGTACATCATGAGAAACGCTGGGCTGGAAGAAGCACAAGCTGGAATCAAGACTGCCAGGAGAAATAGCAATAACCTCAGATATGCAGATGACACCACCCTTATGGCAGAAAGTGAAGAGGAACTAAAAAGCCTCTTGAAGAAAGTGAAAGAGGAGAGTGAAAAAGTTGGCTTAAAGCTCAACATTCAGAAAACGAAGATCATGGCATCTGGTCCCATCACTTCATGGGAAATAGATGGGGAAACAGTGGAAACAGTGTCAGACTTTATCTTTTTAGGCTCCAAAATCACTGCAGATGGTGACTGCAGCCATGAAATTACCCCTTGGAAGAAAAGTTATGACCAACCTAGATAGCATATTCAAAAGCAGAGACATTATTTTGCCAACAAAGGTCCGTCTAATCAAGGCTATGGTTTTTCCAGAGGTCATGTATGGATGTGACAATTGGATTGTGAAGAAAGCTGAGCGCTGAAGAATTGATGCTTTTGAACTGTGGTGTTGGAGAAGACTCTTGAGAGTCCCTTGGACTGCAAGGAGATCCAACCAGTCCATTCTGAAGGGGATCAGCCCTGGGATTTCTTTGGAAGGAATGATGCTAAAGCTGAAACTCCAGTACTTTGGCCACCTCATGCGAAGAGTTGACTCATTGGAAAAGACTCTGATGCTGGGAGGGATTGGGGGCAGGAGGAGAAGGGGACGACAGAGGATGGGATGGCTGGATGGCATCACCTACTCAATGGATGTGAGTTTGAGATGGTGATGGACAGGGAGGCTTGGCGTGCTGCGATTCATGGGTTGCAGAGTCGGACATGACTGAGCGACTGAACTGAACTGAATCCCCACCAGGTGGCGCTAGTGGCAAAGACCACCCCCCCCCCCTCGCCCTGCCCCCCGACCCCGCCCCGCCCCGTCTGCCAATACTGGAGACAGAAGAAACATGGGTTCCATCCCTAGGTCAGGAAGATCCCTTGGAGAGGTGTATGGCAACCTACTCCAGTATTCTTGTCTGGAGAATCCCATGGATAGAGGAGCCTGGGGGGCTACAGTCCATGGGGTCGCAGAATCAGACACAACTGAAGCGACTTAACATGCTGTTAGCACGCACATTCCACAGGATTACAAACTCTCCAAAGGCAGGAACTATTTCACTACTTTCAAAAAACCTCTTTGGCAGATGCTCAAAAATACATGTGAATTGAATGGCATTTCTGTCTCCCTTGAAGCAACTGAGAGCTGAGGGACATCAGAGCTGGGGCTTTATGTTCATTTGTTCATTCAATCACTCAGCAAAGGTTTGCTGATAGCTGGCTTGGCGTAAGGCACAGAGCTTGGGATATGCCCTTTTCTAACTTCCACATCAAGTTCAGTTTCCCTCTTCAGATCATGTTCTATCGATATGTACTACATTTTCCTTTGTAGCGTGCAATGCAGCTGTTATTAAATGATTATTTGCATAACCAGTTGTTAATGGTCTGGCTCCTGCCCTAGACAGAAAGCTTCAGGCTGGGGGTGTGACCCTCTAGTTTAATGCTGCAGCCTTTGCAACTAACATAGTATCTAGGACAAAATAAATGTTCAATAAATATTGGTTAAATGACTAAATGAATGAAATAAAATGAGCTATGCCTTTGCCTTTAAGAAACTCAGTTTACAATAATGTTTCTCTCTCTCTCTTTTTTTTTTTTTTTTTTACAATAATGTTTCTCAACAGAGGCTTTCTGTTCAGGGCAGCTTCTTATTTTGTAGGGTTCTAGGAAGAAAGCTGAGCACTGAAGAATTGATGCTTTTGAACTGTGGTGTTGGAGAAGACTCTTGAGAGTCCCTTGGACTGCAAGGAGATCCAACCAGTCCATTATAAAGCAGATCAGTCCTGGGGGTTCTTTGGAAGGACTGATGCTAAAGCTGAAACTCCAGTACTTTGGCCACCTCATGTGAAGAGTTGACTCATTGGAAAAGACTCTGATGCTGGGAGGGATTGGGGGCAGGAGGAAAAGGGGATGACAGAGGATGAGATGGCTGGATGGCATCACTGACTTGATGGACGTGAGTCTGAGTGAACTCCGGGAGATGGTGATGGACAGGGAGGCCCGGTGTGCTGCGATTCATGGGGTCGCAAAGAGTCAGACATGACTGAGCAATTGAACTGAACTGAACTGAGGTAGTGGAGTGTGTTCAACATCCCTAGGTCCTGCCACGGCCCAGCAAATGCCAGCAGTGTGGCAACCAAAACCCACAATTTCTGATACCTGCCCCTCGGGGCTGGCCTGCAGCTGTTTCAGAACCAGTGTGATATGGGCTTGAATGAACGTGGCAGCAAGAAGGGACGGAGCCAGGACATGAAGCGGAGGTAAACAAGGGACAGTGAGACACGGGCCACAGGGAAGAGCGGAGAGAAGCAGTCTAAGGGCAAGAGCACAGTGCAGCGTGAGAGCCGTCGTCTGAGTTCCCCAAATCCAGGGGATTCTCCCGTCTGTCCACCCACCGCCCCCACTGCCCCACCTCATGGTCCTTCAGAGCTCAGAGAACATCAATTGCTGGGCAGGTTTCTTGAGTACAACTCATGATGAGATCAGTGAAGCTCTGGCTTTTCTCTTTGGTAATTTTGGACTTTCCCGCAAAATTTTTGTTTGAAGAGAGGGTTTTGAAGCTAAAGGAACTGAGAATCATGGTTGTGGAGTTAAGGATGATGATGCTGATTGGGTAGAGGGAAGGCCTCTGAAACACATGGTGTGCAATTAAGAGAAAGTTGTGACCAAAAATGAGCTATGCTGAAGAGCCTCCTTGCAGCTCAGAGTAAGGGCAAGGGAGAGGGAAGAATCCTGGGGAAAGGGGAGGAGGGTGCAGTGAGAGGCTGCTGGGAGGTGGGGCCAACACCAGGAAGCTGGTCTGAGGGACATGGAGATGTGTTAAAGGGCAGTGCTTCTGTCGAGAGCCACTGGTAAATGGAGGTTGGCCAAGCCAGTGACTCAGAGTCGACACCCACAGCTGGCTGGAACCAGTTGCTGGGTGGAGTGGGATTTCATTTCCAGCAGAAAAACATAAGCCCTGTGTGCAGTGGCTGCAGGACCGTGTGCCAAGTCAGCCTTTAGTGAGAAGGTTTCCCTGAGGCACTTGCTTCTTTGTGTGCCCCACAGGGGTCGTGGAGTGTCCTAAACAGCTGAGCCTTGAAGAGCTGACGCTTTTGAACTGCGGTGCTGGAGAAGACTCTGGAGAGTCCCTTGCCCTGCAAGGAGATCCAACCACTCCATCCTAAAGGAAATCAGTCCTGAATATTCATTAGAAGGACTGACGCTGAAGCTCCAATACTTTGGCCACCTGATACGAAGAACTGACTCATTGGAAAAGACCCTGATGCTGGGAAAGATTGAGGGCAGGAGGAGAAGCGGGTGACAGAGGATGAGATGGTTGGATGGCATCACTGACTCGATGGACCCAAGATTGAGCAAGCTCCAGGAGTTGGTGACGGACAGGGAAGCCTGGTGTGCTACAGCCCGTAGGGTCACAAACAGTCAGACATGACTGAGCAACTGACCTGACTGACTGAAACAGAGGAAGGGAGCAACAGAGTCTTTCTGCATTGATCTGATTAAACACTTGAGGGTCCTCAACTTTAGCGAGCAGGTTGCTACTGACGCTCAGGTAGGTTTCCACTGAGCTGGATGGGAGGGAGCACCTCACTGGACGAATGGAGGCCCTGAAGAGTTAACAGAGCAGTGGTGTCCTCTTGTGTCTTTAAGATGAAAGCCCTGATTCTAAAAGATACGTATACCCCTATGTGCATCACAGCACTATCTACAATAGCCAAGACATGCAGGCAACCTAAATGCCCATCAACAGATAAATGGATAGAGGTGGTACATATATATTGATACCATGGACTATTACTCAGCCATAAAAAGAATGAAATAATGCCCTTTGCAGCAACATAGATGAACCTAGAGATTTTCATACTAAGTGAAGTAAGGCAGGCAAAGACAAATGTTATATGGTGTCACTTATATGTTGAATCTAAAAAGTAATACAAATGAATCTATATATAGAACAGAAAGACTCACAGACATAGAAAGCAAATTTATGATTACCAAGGGAAAAGGGAGGGGGAGGATAAGTTAGGAGTTTGGGATTAATAGATGGAAACTGCTATACATAAAATAGATAAACAACAGATTAAATATATAGCACAGGGAACTATAGCCAGTGTCTTGCAATAACCTATAACGAAAGTAATCTGAAAAAATATATGGAACTGGATCACTTTGTTGTGTGCCAGAAACTAACACAATATTGTAAATCAACTGTACTTCAATTTTTTTAAAAAGAATGTGTCTCCAAGCTAAGGAGAGAAGGCTCTGCATGGGGCAAAAGAAGGTGCTGAATGAATGAATGTGGCATAGGAGAACAGGCATGAAGTCCACAGTCCTGACATCCTCTGTCCTGCTGCATTAGAAAGAAGGGGGCTGCCCCAGGCTGGCACAGAAGCAGAGCAGTTTCTGTTTGTCATGGACCAAAGGTTGTTTAATACGTGGACTCTGTTTTGACATCCTGAGCCGACTGCTAACAGTCTCCAGAGTTTTAACTCATGCAATAAGGGAAATGGAACTATCTGGCTCAAACATAGAAGAACATAACAGGAGGCAAACACTGCTGCATTGCCCCTTTGCAGCCTCTCCTTTGGCCCTGGGTGAAGTCAGGCCAGGACTTTTGAAGTCAGCCACGTTTCCCTCCGCGCAGGGGCAAGCCTCGCACAGGGTGGCCCCAGCGACCAGCTAAGGGCTCTCACTCACGGTTTGCGAAGGACCATCCTCATGTGGGCGTCCGGGCCCATCTGCGACAGCAGCAGCATGGTGTCCTGCAGCTCCTCATCACACTCCTTTTTTTCCTCCTCCGTAGGCAAAGGGGCATCCTCATGCTCATCATCCAGAAACCGATAAAATAAATATTTGTCTTGGAAGTGATGCTCCTGATCCACTACGGGAAACATGGGGGCAAGCGTCAGCCGTGGGCACCTCTGCCTCACAGCCCGTTTGCCAGAAACGAATGATGGTGTCGGGCAAGACAGCCAAGTGGCAGCGAGGCGGTGGGACTCCTCACCCTTTTCCCGTGGCCTCGCCCAGGGCCCTGCAGCTGGAAGACGGGACCTCCGGGTTGCAGGCATGCACCTCACAGCTCTCTCTGACCCGCCCATCTCCTGAGCTGCCCTAGGACTCTCCTATGAGAACCGGCCAACTTCCCTGAGATGAGCCCTCTGACCAGTGAAATTGCCTTGATGACATTTTCTAGTGTGTGGGTTACACATCCCAAAGAGGAAAATGACCAACTGCCAGATCATGCTCTATAGTGGTTTTGTCAAAGTACAGACTGAAAAAAACCTGACTTTATCAGCATCAGAATTGATTTTTTTTCTTTTTATATTTACTGTTTATAACCATGTCTGTCTGCACTTTAAAAATTAAAATAAAATTGTCTGAGCAAAGCTGACAAGACCAACCATCTAGGTCATATACCCCTAGTATCTAATAATAATTTCCTTCTAGTTCAAGTTTTAAAAAGTTTTTTTTTTTTTTTAATCATATTGCCTTTAAACCAGAAGATTTAGATCTCTGAAAGACAAAGTCATGAACTTGGTTTATAATCTGTCATCTATGTGTCTTAAAGTTTTAAGCTCCTTTTCAGGAGGGAGCATCAACACTGTCCAAAGATAAGGAGTGATAAATCCTTGCTGCTCAAAAATATGAATCAGCATCATCTGGGAGCTTGTTGGAAATGCAGACTCTCTGAATCAGAGTCTGCATTTTAACAGGAGTTCCAGGTGTTCTGGATACACAGTAAAGTCTGTGAAACACTGGCAAGACCATCATTACATTCCCAGGTATTAAAGGAAAGATTTTAGTAGTTTGTCTGTTTGGAAAAGTGATCCTTAAACAAATGGCATGAAGAGTTAAACCACAGTCCCACTCCTGTCCTGAATTGTTACTCTGCTTAGATATCAGGGGCTACAACCATAGAGCACGCATGATTTTACATACGGTCATTGCGTGGGTACACAAATTGGCTCTCCCAGAAAACGCAGGTTCTGAATTCATTACTCTTTCATGTCATCAGCCTGGCCACACACTTCATTGCTCTCATTTGGCCGCTGCATCAGGATTGCTGTGCGATGCTCAGAGTATAATCACGCTATCAATGAACCGTGAATGCAAACTAATAAACATAATTGGAACTGATGCACTCGGGTTGCAATTTCATTTTCCCTTCATACGTTCTCCCAAGTTAGGAAGGTACAATGGTGGAACACTGCAATCAATGGCATCCATTTGCTGCATTTGTATTGCTAAATGAAGACGCCAGCTCTGCGGGTCCCTAAAGAGATCATAATTCTTTCTGGCCTGTGTGGGAGTTCAGCCACAACCAACCCAGGGAAACACGCTTGGCATTTCTTGAGGGCTTTCCAGGGACCGCGTGTCATCTTACCATGGTTGAGAACGCTGTCTTCTACCAGGACTTGCCACATGCCCACAGCTTGCGTTCGGGAGTGAACACATGGAGTCTGCTGCAGCATCCAGTCCACCAGCTCGGTCCCCACACAGCACTGTCTGAAGAGTGGCGGGACACAAAGGAGGGGAGGTCACCCACTTGCAGATGAAGGATGGGAGACGGCTTCTGAGAGGAGCCCCTCCTGAAGGGCTTGGTGCCCGTCTACCCTTTGGCAAACAAAGCACCACACGATATGGGCACAGGTTCTCAAACTGTTGTACAAATCAACAAGACCACTCAACTCACAGGCAACCTTCTAGGCAAGGCTGGCTAAACTTCGAAAGAGCATCATAAGTTGCAGCCCCAGGGGAGACAGAAGGGTTGCTAGGCAAGAAGCATCATCTGGCAGGTGAATCCCAGGGCCAGAAATTCTAAAGCTGGTCCCAGAAAATTTCAGGGTCAAATGAAGTGTTAGTCTCTCTGTCGTGTCTAACTCTTTGACCCTATGAGCTGTACCTTGCCAGCCTCCTCTGAGGATAGAATTCCCCAGGGAAGAATACTGGAGTGGGTAGTCAGTCATTCCCTCCTTCAGGGGATAGCCCGACCCAGGGATTGAACTTGGGTCTCCTGCATTGCAGGCAGATTCTTTACCAACTGAGCTACCAGGGAAGTCAAGTGAAGGCAAAGCATAATTCTGACTTCTTTCCCCTGAGCTTTGTGAGGAATGAGTTAAGGTTTATGAGGCCCTAGGAGGTGCTCTGTGACAGGCTCTGGATAAGTGCAAAATTATATACCACTTTCTATTTTCAAGTAATACTACTGAGCTTCCTCAGAGGGGTGTTGGGAGAAACAAGCAATTAGTGATGCAAATCTCTCTGAAAAAAAAGTTCAATGTAATGAACATCAACACTTTGACAGAGCCTGTCATCTGAAGAGCTCCAAATGCTTTCTGTATAGGCACATACTCATCACTATGATGCCCCTCGGGGGTAAGATGGTCAGGATGGGCAAACTATTAATATGTACATTAGTTAGGAAGCACAGAACCACACACATACACACATGTTAGGAAAGCTTCTGTGGGGAGAGAAGTGTTTGTGGCATGACCATTCAGTTGAGGAAATGGGATGATGTAGTCTAAGGGAGGAACCCTAAGGGACAGAAGGACAAGCAGAGAGTTACAAGCAGCTGGCTGCCTACAGCTGGGTCTAGGTCACTGGTGGCCTCACCTCCTGTGCTGAGGATGCCACCATCTTTGAGGCACTGAGGCTGGTTCCAGCCCAGGGAGTTCCTCTCTAGTTGAACTGGAGGGGATTCCTGGTGCTGGTCCATTCTAGGAAGAGCGTAGCCCGGGAGGAGTCATGAGCTCCAGCACCAGGTCTGCTACATATTAGCTGCATGACTCTGTCTATATCGTTTCAAATTTCTGGTTCTTAATTTTTTTTTTATCTATAAAATAAAAGAAGAGGGAAAGATAGCCTCGAAGGCCACGTCCGTTTCTAAGATTCTAGGAACTCTGAAATCTATCAGAGATCCTGGGATGTTCTAATTTGGATCTGACCCACCACACAAGGAAGATGTCCTGAGAAGACTATTAGATTTCCAGGACTGCTCTGATTACAGACTATTACACATTAGAGCCTCAATGGGCAAAGAGGTACCTAGTTACTCTTTGTCCTGAACCAAATGTATGATCTGTCGTGTTCCTCTTCTAATTTGAGAATTTATTAATGGGAAAAGTCATGTAAAAGTATAAAAAATCAATTTAATGTGGCTTTTAAGTCAATGATTGCTTTTACGAAAAAAAGCACATGGAATTGAGATGATCCCAGGGCTTTGGGGCCCTGGGACAGGGAATAAGGATCTTGTATTCAGAACAAAGACACATGGTGGTGCGACTTGTAGCTGATGGAATCATGGGTTTCCTCTCGATTAATGACATTTAGTTATTTTAAGATTCACAGCTGACCTCTGGTGTGGTAATCACTGGGGATGACACTGCATCTGGGCAGACTTTGACCCCTAATGCTGCTGTCATGATAGAAGTGGGGAGAAGCATGAGTAGGGGAGGGGATGAAACGGGAACCAAGATCTGGGACCAGGCACTCAAAATGTCCTGCAGGAAAAGGAAATCATGCCTCATGGGTCATTATCAACAGATCATTAATTTGTGTCATAGGGTGTGGAATAGAGTTAACACCTATGTTTCAGGGGTTTAAAATCTTACTGCTATGGAGCAAGAAAGAGATTATGGTTTCTGACTTCTAGTTTCCAATATTTGTCACCAAAGATGACATCTTTAATGGAATTTCCCTAGTGCAAGTCAACACTTGCGAAAGCATAATCACACTTTAAATTAAGGAAAAGAAATTAAAAAGTAAAAGGTCCTTCAGCTGTATGAGACTTTGAGAGTCACTTGATTAGTTAAAGAGGTTGAGCGCTCTCCCTGAGGCCACAGACAGGTGTTTGAACCTCTACTTCCCTCCAAATTATAGCAGTGTGTAGGAACTATAGACTTAAAAAAAAAGGATGAACTTCCAGAGTTGAAGGAAAGGCTTCCAAATGTAATCATCCAAAATGGTAGCTGGTAAATATCCATATTATAAGGGCAAGAGGAGCAATCTGTCCTTAGAGATGGAACATGTCCCAAGAAGAACATGCTACTGATTAAAATGTTTCTCAGATCCCACCAAATAGAATTCCAGAATTCTATCAAGAAGAGGCCATTCTAAATGTAACAAATAGGGCTTTCCATGGTGGTCCAGTGGGGAAGACTCTGTGCTTCCAATGCAGTGGATGTGGGTTCAATCCCTGGTTGGGGAACTAAGATGCTACATGCCCTGCAACGTGGCCAACAAATTAAAAAAAAAAAAGTAACAAATCATTTTGGTCTTATAAACATATTCATGACAAATGCAAGCAGAAGACTGTTTGCATAGAAAGCAGAAAAAGTGATCCTAAGAGGAAGAATTTGCCATGCATTTCCAGCTTTCCTTGGGAAGAGACTGGATTTTGAGGCAATATATTCAAATATTCACTGTAGGGTGAGTCAGGAATAATTTTATAGGTTCTATCATGGTTGACAATAGCTAGAAAGATATATATCCTTTGAGATAACTTTAAAATTTGTATTCTAGCTTTCCACTGTTTTATGAATTTGGTTCATGTGAATCAAATCGGTTTTGACTCATGCTAAGTCTAATGGGTTCTGAGATCATGTCTAGGCTAAATGAGACAGAGGGCCCTACAATTGCTGAAAGAGGACTGTGAGTCTGAATCATAGGTGCCGGGAGAGAGAGTGAAGGCTTATGTGCCATAAACAGGCCATTCTAGTTCCTGAATCCTTTTTGAATTGATAAAATCAAAAGTTAAAGGTGAGACATGAATCCTTCATTGACCCACTATGGTTCAATCATCTCAGAAGGTCAGCTAAATCACATGGCCCCAGTCTTAATCATTTCTTAACTCCAGTGGCAGCCATAATGAGTCTTTATTCTGTACGATCAGAGGTGTGAAAGAGTTGAATATCTTACTATATTCATACTACAATGAAATCCTACATTAGAAAGTAAATTATGTAAAGGGTATTTTATATTTTTTTCCCTCCTGTATCCTTAGAGTTTGAAACACAATAATGCTTGATGCCCAGTAGGTACTTAACAAATGTGTAGAATGAATGAAAGAAACTTAGAAGTCAATTAACCTTGGTTTAAATCCTGGCTCTGCCACTCACTAGATTTGTGACTTGATCAAGGAAAACTATTTAATCTCTCTGAGTCTCAGATTTATCATCTGAAAAGTGGCCCTGTATCTCCCCTATAGGTTGTGATGAGGATGAAATGAGATAATGTATGGAGAGTGGTCTTTCTTGTTCAGGGCTTCAAGTATAAATGAACACTCAGTAAACGTTAGTTGAATCTCATCTAAATCTAGTAGTTTTCCTAAAATATACTGGCAAATAGAAATAAAGGTTTTCGTTTCCTTGTTCATCACACTTAAACCAGTGTCTAAGCAAATTAGTTCAGGAGTAATTCCTGGGAATATTAAGGCTAATTAGAGTTAAGTGAGGATCCAAGGCAAGCTCAGAAATTCTAGACCCTGGAGGATTATAAAACATGCTGCCTGTAGATGGAAAACAGGGAAACACAAGTTTGTTGTAATTTCACAATTTATATCACACATACCTGTATGTCTTTAGGTGGTATTTTCTATCTCTTATCATGTGAGGTGCTCGAGAGAGAATGGCGTTTCGTAAAATTTTTCCAGCCCTGAGGATCTTCTCTGAAGGAACCTGAATTTTCATCAAGTGAGAGGAGGGGGAAAATAAGGAGGAGAGATTATAGATGGAAAACAAACCAGATAAATCTTTAAATCACTTTTCAATCTGACTCTGTGCTTAAAAAATACAGTTCATTCATACATATGCATTGTTCACTTGTGTGACATGTCACTGTTTTATACTGAGAACCAAGACACACTGATATGTATTGTTTCTAGAAAGTGTATTTGCAGTTTCCTGATGTGCTGCTCTGACATATGGACCACTTCTCATAGTTACTTAAGAAACTAGCTCTGACGGCTCATCAACCCACCTACATCCCATTACCTTGGTAATGGTGTTAGCAGGACGAAGAGGAACGTGAGGTTCAATGAGAGGTGTCTGAAAAATAAAATGTTAAAGCAAAAGAAAATTAAACAAAAGTTCACTAAAGAAAATTATGGGTTGGGGATAATAAGAAACATCTATTTTTATAAAACTCAAAATAGAATTAAAAAAACAAGAGATAAAACCTGCCTAAAGAACTTGAATGCACAGGCATTCAAAGGGCAAGGTTAGACCACTCTATTTGCCAAAATTTAAATATAAATTATTAAAAATGAAAAAACCAAACAGGAATGATTAGATGTTTGTAGGCTTAATGAGAAGGGAATCAATATCTACTCAAAGCATAACAAACATCAGGGCAGAAGAAAAAGCAAAACAAGGTAAACATGAAAAGAGATTAAAATGATCTATCTCAGAGGATAGAGAGAAAGGATTGTTTAAGAATGGAAATGAGTGATTTCATCCTCTCTCATGCAGTTAAGATTCTTTTCCTGAAATCTGTATTTTTAGCAAGTTTTAATTTTTTAAATGATGCTTCTTGATGGTTTAACACACTCACATTCCCTGAACCCACTGGGGCAGCTAGGCTACCATCTCTTCCATTTACAAAGTGGTATAGAAAGTTTTCAGGTTCTGTGACTGTCAGAACTGCTCTAGGATTTAGAGAAAGCGCTTATAATTATCCATTCTTCAGCTGAAGGTGCTGAATTGAAATTCCAGGGAAATGACTTGCTATACAGCTACACAGCTGAGTCCCCTAGTCCTACTTAATCTTCTTTGCTCTGTTTTTCTGAAATATCTGGTAATGGCGTTTCCAAACAGAGGAGAAAGACACATTCCATCAAAGACTGGTAGAACCATCAATACAATGCTGTTTATGCTACTTCCAAAAGGTAAGAGAAGACAGCAGATTTACATACGAGATTGTTGTGGGCAGAATAATAGCCCTCACAGATGTTCATGTCCTTATCCTCAGAACCTATGAATATATTCGATTACATGGCAAAAGGGACTCTGTGGATGTAATTAAGTTAAGGCTCAAAATAAGAAGATTATCCTGATGGTTCTAGGTAGGTTCAATGTAATTGTAAGGTCCTTAAAAGATGGACAAGGGAGGCAGAAAAGTTAGAACCAGAGAGATAACAGTGGGAGTAGACTCTGCCTGATTTTGCTGGCTCTGATGGTGGAGGTGGACATGGGCCAAGGGCCAAGGAACGAGGGCAGCCTCTGGAACATGGAAAAGGCAAAACAACAACATATAATCATGAGCTCCTCTGGAGGCTTCAGAAGGAATGGGTCTGATTTTAGCCCAGAGACTAATTTCAGACTTCTAAACTATAGCGCCATAACGTTATTCATTTCTGTTTTTTTAAGCTTGTGGCAATTTGTTACAGCAGCCACAGAAAAATAACAGATTATTATACTTTACACTAATAACCCTTACTTTTTGCAAATAGAAGCCATTACACTGAAAATAAATTAGTAGGGTTTTCTTTTGTCCCAATTAAAAAATATAATCAATGGGGAAAATAAAAATCAATATTAATTTAAAATATGTACATAAATGTATTCACGTCATGCATGTATAAACATATACCTTTTTTATCAACAGTAAATTTCAGATGAGTTGCTGCTTTTAATATTATAATAGAATTAAGAAAAAAAGGGAAAAGAATCCTATGTTTTAAGAAAACCATAGATGAGAAAGATTTGTTTAGAATGAAATTGCAGTGAATTTAAACATTTTCATCACCTTGCTGGCATCTAGTAGACATCTTTTCCCTCTTGAAATCACTAGAGCACAATTGTCAAACAATGTTATAGGATTTTAGCAGCATTCTGTTTGCAACCAGCATAGACCAAGGAATGTAAATCTGGTCCAATTCAACAGCAGTTTTGAACAGAGCCCGACTTTGTTCTGACATAGCCCACAGTCTTTTATGGAAGACCTTTCATAGGAAAGGGACCATGAGCTCTGAGTCCTGTGTTTGTACCACCTCCTCAAAAAAGACAGGAGAGAATTCTGTGATGCCAAATCACCTGGAAACATGTTCAAAAGTGGGAGACCAGCATGTATGAGGGCCCTGACAATGTGTGCAATCAAAACTCTTGATTATTTCTGAGCCTTGAGTTTCCAGTATTCATGTATCTTGTCTCTTTACATTACATAGGTTGGCTTCTGTCTAGGTTATATGTGCCTGGTTATAAACCCAAACTGTAGAAGCCTCTGGTTTTTCTTGAAAATAACAGCAGAAACCCATTTCTTCTTCCTGTCTTGAAAGAGAAGTGCAGGTACATGTGGTCTAGAGTAGACAGGAAGAGGATAAGCTTCTTTTCTATGGGGGAAAAAAATATCTATTTTTCCTTTGCAGTGGTCTTTGAGAGGCTGGCTGAGCCAGAGGTCAAGAAGATGCCCATGCTCGAGAGTTAATGATGAGTGTTTATTCTTTGGTAGGCACTATGAAACATTATTTGAAGACTGCATCTTTTTGTTTCTATAGCAATGACTACACTTAAAATGCTAGCAAGTAGTCCCTAGGTAATCTATTTGGTTGGACAGTTCCCTTTTTGCTTTCCTGGAACTCTGAAAAGAAACTACTACCAAAGCTGGGGAAACATCGGACTTCAACCAATATTGTTCCTTTGATTTGCAACTTCTAACGGGGCAAAATATACACAAGATTTCCTTTTAGCACGCTAATCTTAGTGCCAGTTCCAGGACCAAGAGGCTGTTTAATCTGTTGAAAGGCAGCATTCTCAGAGCCTTCCCTGGCTCAGAAGTTTCAGGTTTGGAGGCAACATAATGAATAGACGCTTTGAGAAGGGGAACAGTCTCTTTATTTGAATGAAGCCTCCAAGGAACAAATGCAGCATGAAAGCAGAGAAAGTTTTATTTGGGTGGTGGAGGGAGATAAAAACTCGTTTTTGAAAGGGACTCTGTATTCAGTTAGCCAAGCCTCTAGGTCCTAAGAGCTGTGTTGGTGCCTAGCAGCTGTGTGCTGTGAGGTAGGGGGCATTTGTGACAGGTAGGCTGGGTCCCTGGGGCACAAAGTCATTGCCAATGCCTGTTCAGGGGCCCCTTACACAGTGACTGTGACTTTTCTGCTTTTGTATCTGCTTACTTGTTTCCTTGTTAGTTTCCCTTCACTTTCAAGTAAAGTTTTTATTTTTGAGAATTTCACTTTTGTGTTCACGCTCAGTCTCTTCAGTAGTGTCCGACTTTGTGACCCTGTGGACTGTAGCCTGCCAGGCTCCTCTGTCCGTGGGATTCTCCAGGCATGAATACTGGAGTGGGCTGCCATGCCCTCCTCCAGGGGATATTCCCAACCCAGGGATGGAACCTGGAATCTCTTACATCTACTTGAATTGGCAGGCGGGTTCTATAGCACTGGGAAGCCCTCACTTTAGCTGAGCTTTAGCAAAATGAGGACAGGAATTTCAGTTTATAAATGATGAAGAACAACAGGAGAGGGAAAGAAGCAGGAATATGGAGATTAGTGAGAATCCAAACAAGAAAAGCAGCCCCAAAAGCAAGATCAAGGATTTCCTGTGTCAGCCTTTTACACGGGTTATCTTCTTATTACACCAATGTTTTATTGACAGAACGAAGGCCAGCAACAAAATGGACCTGAGCTCAAACAGCTAACACCTGGAAGAGCTGGGAGGTGAATCCATGTCAGTTTTATCGCAGTGTCTACGCTGTAGGAACCCATGCCACCTGCTCTTTCCTCCTACAGACATCATGGCTCACACTGTGGGAGAGATAATATTCTGCTGAATTAAAGTTCACTGAGAAAAATGCTTCTACGCCCTTCTTGGTTGTCAGGAACCAGACTCAATCTTATGTATTTCCAGAAATAAGTGTTCACAATGTCCTACTGAAATGACACGTTAGCATCATGTACCGTGCTTGGTCTGAACTGACTTTTTAAAAAGCAATTTTGTGAAAATGAAACATTTGGCATCTAGGAACTGCCCTTCTAGGTCTGAGACAAATATATAAGGAACACAGGTAGCAGTCAAAGTCCAAGCAGGTAAACGGAGAGCAGTCTATTCCCGTGGAGGGAATTTAACCCTAGGAACTAGCTTCACACGTGGTGGAAGAGATGCTAGCCAAGCAGGTAGCCCTCAGGACTGGGGACAGAAGGAGGAGGAAGCATTACTAGAGCCAAAGTCAGATGTCTGGTAGGAGCTGGATCTCTGAGGGTCATCCCTTCCTAGAGGACCAGGCATACGAGCGCAAGACTGTCCCGCATTCAATCTCCCTTTAACCATAAACCAGAGAAATAAGGGAAAATTTTCATTTTATAAATGATTAAACAGAAAAGAGAAAGAAGGAGCCTGTTGAGATGATAAAAGCTAGAAAACCAACTCTAAAGGCAAAATCAAGGACCTGCGGAGTTCAGCCTCCTTGTGATGCACAATGGAGCACAGAAAGGGCAAAGTATTGCTTAGAGGACAAACAGCCCAGGACCCCCACAGAGGGTGTTTGCTGTGACCACAGAGTGGGCGTAGGGCCACCCCCTGTTCCACTCCAGCTCTCTCACCCTCTCTTCTTCCATGTCTTCCCAGCCACACTTCCTGCTGGGCTCAGGCAAGGAAGGTGGACAGTGGGTAGCACAGAGTGGACCTTCACTGATGCTTCCTGGGCTGGTTCCCAGGACTGCTCTATAGTTTGATTTAAAGCCAGAAAATGTATATCACAAATGAACCCTAGAAGAAACAGACCCCCTCTCCCATTAAATGTCATACGTTTTAATACATCAATCATGTTCTGAGGACAAAAATTCTTCCTCCCTACCTGGGTATGAAAGAATCTGAATTGGGCTGTGAAAACATGATCCTCAAAAGCTAGGCAGAGAGGACAGATAAAGGCAGGGGTATTCAGCTTTCTCTCTGCTTTTCTTGGCTTTCTCCCCTGAAGACTTCCCTTAGGAGTGACCGTAATTGGTTTTTGTTTGTTTCTGGAGAGGAGATGCATTCTAGTGCTTTTTATTATGTTTATATTACTACTGAAAAGGAGAGGCAGTAAGGGAAAATATTCCTTTTGGCACCAGAGCCAATTCAGAAATACTAATCAGGTGATGAAAATACGAATTTAGCCTCTATTACAAGATGCACAATAACTCCCCAGTAGATCATAATGAGGTATAAGGCACTGTAATAGGCCTCATGAAAAACCATATTCAGGCCCTTTTCAAAGGGTGTAATTCTTTTTACTCCAGTATTTGCTCATAGAAGCCTTTTGCAAGGCACAGCATTTTAAGCCAAGAGATAAGAATAACAAGGTAGATTGGGACACAAAGCTCATGGCAGAACTCTGGCAACCCAGCGTAATAAAAAGTCATATAAGCCCACATCCAATTCACGTATTTAATGAAGGCATATTGTGTGCAGAGCAATGTGCTCGGCTAAAGGACAGACTCTGATAAAGTACCTGGTCTAAATGTGCCCTAGATCTTTGGGGGAAAGTAGAACTTTTTATGAGTTAAACAATTATCGAGAATCTGAGTCAATGAATAAATGGATTTTAAATTCGTCTTTTCTCAGTTCAGGTGAGAAAATCTTTAGGAAGTAAGAAGAAACATATTTAATTTTTTTTAGTGAAAATGATATGCTTTTTAAGAGTTACAGTCCTTTATTTTGGCATTGTGGAAAAATACAGCTGAAGTCTTAGAAATTTGTGTCTCTAAATCGCAGCAAGATACTCTATGATCCACCTCCTAGATTAATGGAAGTAAAAACAAAAATAAACAAGTGGGACCTAATAAAACTTAAAAGTTTTTCCACAGCAAAGGAAATTATAAACAAGATGAAAAGACAGCCCTCAGAATGGGAGAAAATAATTGCAAATGAAGCAACCGACAAAGGGTTAATCTCAAAAATATATAAGAAGCTCATATCAGAAAAACAATCTAATCAAAAAATAGGCAGAAGACCTAAACAGACTTTTCTTCAAAGAAAACATACAGATGGCCAATAAACGTATGAAAAGATGCTCAACACATTCACTATTAGAGAAATGGAAATCAAAACTACAATGAGGTGTCACCTCACACCAATCAGAACGACCATCATCAAAAAATCTACACACAATAATAAAAGCTGGAGGGGACATAGAGAAAAAGAAACCCTCCTGCTCTGTTGGTGGGAATGTAAATGGTAATAGCCATTATGGAAAACAGTATGGAGATTCCTTACAAACCTAGGAATAAATATATCACATGAGCCAGCAATCCCATTACTGGGCATATACCCTGAGAAAATCACAACTCTAAAAGGGACATGTACCATAATATTCATTGCAGTAATATTTACAGTGGCCAACACATGGAAGCAACCTAGATATCCATTGACAGATGAATGGATAGAAAAGTTGTGGTACATTTATACAATGGAATATTACTCAGGCATAAAAAGGAACAAATTTGAGTCAGTTGTAGTGAGGCAGATGAACCTACAGCCTCTTGTACAGAGTAAAGTAAGTCAGAAAGAGAAAAACGAGTATCATATATTAATACTTATATATGGAATCTAGAAAAGCAGTACTCATGAGCCCAGTAAAGAATGGACTTGTAGACAGAATAGGGGAAGGTGAGGATGGGACAGACTGAGAAAGCTGCACTGACACAGATACACTCTCATGTGTAAAATCAGGCTTCCCTGGTGGCTCAGATGGTAAAGAGTCTGCCTGCAATGCAGGAGATCTGACTTTGATCCCTGGGTGAAGAAGATCCCCTGGAGACGGGAAGAGCTACCCACTCCAGTATTCTTGCCTGGAGAATCCTATGGACAAAGGAGCCATGCAGGCTACAGTCTATGGGGTTACAAAGAGTTGGGTACAACTGAGCGATGAACACTTTCACATGTGTGAAATAGTTAGTGGGAAGTTGCTAAATAACACAGCAGCCCAGCCTGGTGCTCTCTGATGACCTAGAGCCTAGAGCTGGGGGATGCGGGGAGGAGAGGGAGGCTCAGGAGGGAAGGGATATATATATAATTATGACTAAATATAATTGTCATATGGCAGAAACCAACACAAAATTGTAAAGCAATTTTTGACCAATTAAAAATAAATAAAAAAGAAATGTATGTCTCACAATAATTGATGAGTACCATTTTTTGGTTGAGCAGATGAAATTAAAAGAACTAAATCAGGATTGGGAACACGTGTACACCCGTGGTGGATTCATGTTGATGTATGGCAAACCCAATACAATATTGTAAAGTAATTAGCCTCTATTAAAATAAATAAATTTAATTTAAAAAACAAATAAAAGAACTAAATCAGACTCATACCAATGTCATCACTCTGAAATAACTCTGTAAGTTTCCCATTTGTTAAACAACAGAAAATTCATCTATAAACCTCTTTGGCATCTATCAACAGGTTTTGTTGTTTTTTGGTTGTTGTTGTTTTTAAGTTTTTGCTAATTCAAAATTGACTTGTAGATTTCCAACTTCAACTTGTAAAAACTGTCACTTCTGCTGTTACAAGAAAAAGCTGAACAAGTGAAAATAACAACTTCTCTCAGGCTCATCAGAGAACTGACTATGTCAAGAAAACTGTCACCCTGAAATCTGGCAAAATAGGAGAATCCAGTCATGGCTGACATTTGTCTGCCTGGATTGGGAGCCACATATAGGTAGGAATACTTAAACAGTGTTAAACTAAACCAGGAGGCTACTAGACTGAGGTGGTTCTAATGCCTAGAGGCCTGTGTAAGCAAATCAAAATCTCAGCCTGTAACTGCTTCCGGGTTCTAAGGTTGAAACTCAAGGACAACCAACCATAGCCAAGCAGGCTTTACACTATGGCCGATCAGTAATTTCCTAATTTTGCCTTCCTTTTCTCTATAAAATTACACCTCAAGCTCCCACTGCTGGAGTGCTCCTAACCACTTCCAGTTTGGTGATGCCAGATTTGAATCAATTTTTGCTCAAATAAACTCAACATTTTTATTATGCCTCAGTTTATCTTTTAATTATGGTAATTTTAATGAAACTTGCTGGAGTTGAATGTGGAGTAGTTTGAGACTGAGAAATTTCTGGGGGGTGATCTTAGGTGGGCCCCACAAGTTCGTGGGTTTTACCCCTGGGAACGCCACAAGAGTCTTATGGTGACAATTCTCATGGCTCTGGCAGGGGGAGGAGAAGAGTGAGCATTATGATATATATCCAAATAAATATAACATAACCAAGCCTACTCTCCAAGGACTTTGAGAGTTTTATCCTACCTGGGGGAAGGGCATTTCTTTGTCTCTAGCCTCCTCCAGCCTTCCTGTCTCACCTAAGGGAAGAAAAAGCAGCTAAGAAATAGTTGTGAAAGTCCCATTGCAGGGACACAGGCCTACCAAATGACTGAGATTTAACCATAAGATTATAGGACTGCTCTTCCCACAAATGCCCCTCACCATGCCAATATAAACATAGTGGATTACAGCTGACAGACATTTCTATTCAGACTCTATCTAAGGAGGAGATCTTAGGGAAGCCCTAACACAGCAGAGAAGACAAAAAGGAATCAGAAGATTCTGGAATCTATATAGCTATAGCAAATATTAAACACAGCCCAACTCCTAGCCAGAGTAACATAAAACCTCACTCTGAAGGCTTATTTATCTCAGTTTCTATTACCCAATACATCATGCCTGGCTTTCAACCAAAAATTACAAGGCATGCTAGAAGTCAAGGAAAAACAGAGTCTGAAGAGACAAAATAAGCATCAGAGCCAGGCTCAGATGTGACACAAATTCTGGGACTGTAAGATGGGAAATTCAAATGAACTGTGATTAATATGTTAACTATGGAGTAGTATTCCATTAATAATACTAATAAAAAGTAGGCAATATGCAAAAATACATTGTGTAACATAAGCAGAGGAAGAAAAACTTAAAGAGACATCTTCCTTCCTTCTCCTTCCTCCATAGACCAACCTCAGAGAAGGAAGAGCAGAAGGCGGATGGGAATTGGAGAAGGCAGGCCATACCCCTTAACAGTGCTGGAGCCACCAGCCCAGCCTCTTCAGAGAGTCAACCCCACCAAAAGCTAAGAGTTCAAAAAAATGGACCTAGCAAGGTACCGTGGAGATTAACAAACTTATTCTACAGTTTATGTAGACAAGCAAAACACTCAGAATAGCCAACACATTTTTGAAGGAGAAGAACCAAGTTGAACTGATGCTACTCCGCTGTAAGACTTACTATAAAGCTACTGGAACCACACTGTGGTACCAGCAGAAGACAAATGTTGAGTTGGCCAAAAAGTTCATTCAGGTTTTTCTGTACAACGTCATGGAAAAACCCAAACTTTTTTGCCAACCCTATAGATTAACAGAACAGAAAGCCCAGAAATACACCTACATAAACACAGTCAATTGATCTTTGACAAAGGAGCAAAGACAAAACAATGGAGCAAAGATAGTCTTTTCAATAATGGTGCCAGGACAACTGATGTCCACATGTAAAAAGAAATGAATCTAGACACAGATATTATATTTTTCACAAAAATTAACTCAAATAAACATAAATTAACATAAAATACAAAGCTAAAATAAAACTCCTAGAAGGTAATATAGGAGAATACCTACATGGCCTTGGATATGGCAATGACCCTTTTTTTTTGAGGTTGGGTCAGCCAATCTAGAGTGCCTATCATCTATTGATTATTTTTATATACTAGACAGATCACCCAAGGATCCTACAATGGAGGAAAGTGAGAGAGTAGGAGGGTGCCCACAGCCTCAGTGCTGTGAACAGGGGGACAGGATTGAAGCCCAAGACTGTCCAGTCTCAGAGCGCCTGCCTTCCCACCATGCCCTGGGATCTCTAGGTTACCAGTTTATTATGAAAGGAGATACCTCAGGAATAGCCAGGCAAGAAAGATACATAGAGCAAGGTATGAGGGAAGTGGTGAAGAGTTTCCATACCCTCTCCGGGTGCACCACTGTCCTGGAATCTCTATGTGTTCACTAACCTGGAAGTCTGGCAATGACTTTTTAAGATACAATACCAAACGCACATAAGCCATGAAAGAAATAACTGATAAACTGAACTTTCATTAAAACAAAAATCTGCTCTGTGAAGACAATGTTAAGAGAATGAGAAAACAAGCCACAGACTGGGAGAAAATATTTGCCAAAAACACCTATAATAAAAGACCGTCACCCAAATTATATAAAGAACTCTCAACACTGAAAAAGAAAACAAGCTGTTTAAAAAAAGTGGCCCAGAGACCTTAACACACACCTCACCAAAGAAGGTATGATGCTGCTGCTGCTGCTGCTAAGTCGCTTCAGTCGTGTCCGACTCTGTGTGACCCCATGGACAGCAGCCCACCAGGCTCTGCCGTCCCTGGGGTTCTCCAGGCAAGAACACTGGAGTGGGTTGCCATTTCCTTCTCCAATGCATGAAAGTGAAAAGTCAAAGTGAAGTCGTTCAGTCGTGTCTGACTCTTAGCGACCCCATGGACTGCAGCCTACTAGGCTCCTCTGTCCATGGGATTTTCCAGGCAAGAGTACTGGAGTGGGTTGCCATTGCCTTCTCCAAAAGAAGGTATACGGATGGCAAATGAGCAAATGAAAAGATGCTCCCCATCACATGTTACCAGGGAAATGCAAATTAAAACAAAAAGATACCACCACACACCTATTAGAATGGCCAAAATCCGGAACACTGACAAGCCCAAATGCTGACAAGTTTGTACAGCAACAGGGACCCTCATTCATTGTTGATGGGAATGAAAATTCTGTAGCCACGTTGGAAGACAGATTGGCAGTTCCTTACAAAACTAAACATGCTCTTATCACATATGATTTAGCTATCAAACTCCTTGGTGTTCACCTAAATAAGTTGAAAGTGTATGTCCACATAAAACCCTGCATGCAGTATGTACAGCAGTTTTATTCATAACTGCCAAAACTTAGAAGCAACCAAGATGTCCTTCAGTAGGTGAATGTATCAGTAAACTGTGGTATATCTTTATTCAACACAAAAGGAAATAAGTTATCCAGCCATGGAAAGACAGGGGGAATGCATATTTCTAAGTGAAAGAGGTCAATCTGAAAAGGCTACAAACTATATGAGTCCATTAGATTGGACAAAACTAAGGAAAAACTTAGGCAAAACTCAGGAAGCAATGAAAAGATGAGTAGCTGTTAGGGGTTGGGTGCATGGATGAACAGGCAGAGCACAGAGGATATTTAGAGCAGTGAAAATACTCCGTATGATGTCACAGTGATGAATGTATGTCATTATACATTCGTCCAAAGCCAGGGTGAACATTAATGTAAGCTACGGACTTTGGGTGACATGATGTGTCAGTGTAGGTTCATCAGTTGTAACAAAAGTGTCCTCTGGTGGGAAATGCTAATAGGGGATGATATGCACGTGCAGGGGCAGAGGGTATAGGGACACCTCCGTGCCTTCCCCTCGATTTTGCTGTGACTCTCAAGCTTCTCTAAAAAAAAAAGTCTTAATTTAAAAATGGACATGACTAATCCTTAATAACTGAAGTAATATTTTTTAGGGCCTAAAGTGACAAAAAAATTATGGAGTAAGACTGAATGTTGTTATGGTTGCTAAGTACCAGTGGGAAAGAACATATTTAACTCAACACAGTTAAGAGTGATTACTTAGGAGACGGGATTATTTCAACTATAATTTTCATGTGTATATATCACTGAGTTGAGACTCCTCAATCCAGCCAAATAAATAAACACGTTCATATTTTTTTTAAATTGTGGTAACTGAAGTCTCTTGAGAGCCCCTTGGACTGCAAGGAGATCCAACCAGTCCATTATAAAGCAGATCAGCCCTGGGATTTCTTTGGAAGGACTGATGCTAAAGCTGAAACTCCAATACTTTGGCCACCTCATGCGAAGAGTTGACTCATTGGAAAAAACCCTGATGCTGGGAGGGATTGGGGGCAGGAGGAGAAGGGGATGACAGAGGATGAGATGGCTGGATGGCATCACCAACTCAATGGACATGAGTTTGGGTGAACTCCGGGAGTTGGTGATGGACAGGGAGGCCTGGCGTGCTGCAATTCATGGGGTCGCAAAGAGTCGGACACGACTGAGCGACTGAACTGAACTGAAGTCTATAGTTTAGTCTCACTATAGTTTAGTCTCCGAGTCTGACTATTTGGCCAGGCTTACAGAGCAGAAGAAATTTAAGTGTACTAAAGGCTGCTTGGGGAGTCCATAAAACTGGAACAAAGAGGTCACGACAAGAAAAGTGCTGCCCAGATGCTTCTGCTGAGTGGGCCGGGAGGACTATTCTCTAGCAGGTGCTAGCAAATGGTTCAAGTTCCTCCCCAGCACTTCCTAATGCGATGCTGGAAGATGGTATGTTTGTAGGATGAGCAAGCTTTATTCTATAGTAAAGATTGCTTCTGATTTCATCTGGTGGTGGGTAAAATCCTCTGTTAGATACTAATCTTTCTTTCAATATATGAGATCTTCTGAGCGTTCACTTCCTAGGAGGCATGCCTACATATCTACTAGACATGCCTAAGCCAGATATTTGGTGGCAAAACCAAACGTTAATTTTTTGGAGAGGCACCCATTCTTAACAGTTGGAGTATTCTCTTAAAGTTCTTACACAAAGTGGTTCATTTTTTCCTTATAAATTGGCCTGATTAGGCACAGATTTTCTCTTCATGGTCATACCAGCATATTACTATTAAACTTTCATTTCAGCTATAGGAGCTAAGAGATGCAAAATAAGCTAACCATATTATTCCACAGAGGCCACTGTCCACTGTGGTATATCTACCCTCAGCAAGCATAATTTTCATGGAACTATAAACTGTGTGATAGATTAGTAAGCCCCCTTTCCCTCCTCTGCTTAGAAATCTAAGCTTGGCCTCATCATTCATCCCTTCTCCCATTACAAGAAATTCTGTCCACAAAGTCCGGAGTTGGACCAGCAGCTCGTATAACTTAACACCAAAAAAAATGAAC
Organism: Bos grunniens; assembly: GCF_055505025.1. Taxonomy (NCBI): domain Eukaryota; kingdom Metazoa; phylum Chordata; class Mammalia; order Artiodactyla; family Bovidae; genus Bos; species Bos grunniens. The sequence continues at coordinate 113,194,886 of NC_141166.1, read as the reverse complement.
CCAATCGAAAAATGAGCAGAAGTTCTATATAGACATTCTTCAAAGAATATATACATGATGGCTGGTAAGCACATGAAAAGAGGCCCAACATCACTAATTACTAGAGAAATGCAAATTAAAACTACATTGAGGTATCACCTCATACCAGTCAGAATGGCCATCATTAAAAAGTCTACAAATAATGAATGTTGGTGAGGGTATAGAGAAAAGGGAGCCCTCCTACACTGCTGGTGAGAATGTAAGTTGATGCAGTCACTATGGAAAACAGTATGGTGGTTCCTCAAAAAACTAAAAATAGAATTACCATACGATCCAGCAATCCTACTCCTGGGAATATACCTGATGAAACCATAATTTAAAAAGATACGTGCACCTGTATGTCCATAGCAGCACTGTTCATAATAGCCAAAACACGGAAGCAACCTACGCGCCCACAGATGAATGGATGGGCATAGATAGATGAATGGATGAAGAAGGTGCTGTGTATATGTGCATACACACATACACACAATGGAATACTTCTCCGCCACAGAAAAGAACAAAATAATGCCATTTGCAGCAACATGATCAAACTAGAGATTATCATACTAAGTGAAGTAAGTCAGGAAGAGAAAGACAAGTATCATGTAACTTACATGTGGAATCTAAAACACGGCACAAGTGAACCTATCTGAACAGAAACAGAGATCAGATTTGTGGCTGCCAGGCGGTAGGGTGAGGGATGGACTGGGAATTTGGGGTCGATAGATGCAAACTATTACATTTAGAATGGATAAACAGTAAGGTCCTACTGATGGCACAGGGAACAATATCCAATCTCCTGGGATAAACCATATTGGAAAAGAATATCAAAAAAGAGGGCTTCCCTGGTGGCTCAGAGGTTAAAGCTTCTGCCTCCAATGCAGGAGACCTGGGTTCGATCCCTGGGTCGGGAAGATCCCCTGGAGAAGGAAATGGTAACCCACTCCAGTATTCATGCCTGGAGAATCCCGTGGACAGAGAAGCCTGGTAGGCTACAGTCCACGGGGTCACAAAGAGTCGGACACAACTAAGCGACTTCACTCACTCACTCATATATGTGTAAAACTGAGTCACTCTGCTGTGCAGCAGAGATTGGCACACCATTGTAAATCAACCATACTTGAATAAAAAAGCAAAGTCCAGAATTAAGCACTGCCTCTTTTCCCATTCCAAATTTGGGAACAGTGTGTTGAGCACTTTTGGGAAACAGTGAATACAAGATTCAGAGACAGTTCAGGTCTTGAAACTTTAGTGAATTGGTGCTTATTAATATACAAATCTAATAAAAACCATCACATTTCCTTTTAGAATCTCCAATTTCAATTTGGGCATGGTGGATTCTGGAAGATAACATTTATTTAATATTTAAAAATAGGATGAATACAGAAAAGCTATGGTTCAAACTCCACTTTCCTGGAAGCCAGGGAACAGGGCTCCTGCTGGGTCCACTCCAAAGGCAGATAAGTGGTTTACATAATGTGCTTCCGAAAAAGCTTTTGTACTGAAGAAGCTAAATGGCATATACAAGCCAATACCAACACATATTCTGTCCATTACTCCCCCCCCACTTCAAAATGGTATGTACGTACATTGGCTTGACCATGCTTCTCTTACTTAATATCTCTTAGAAAGCTTTTCATATTAGAACATAAAAAACTACCTCATCCTTTTTTTTGTTGCTACATGCACTTTTGCGTAACTGCATGGTACGCTATTGTATGGTTATGCTATAATTTGCTTCACAGTAATTTATTGATAAATATGTAGCACAGTGCATGAGTCTACTGTACGTGTGTGCATGCTAAGTCTTCAGTTGTGTCTGACTGTGACCCCGTGGACTGTGGCCCGCCCAGCATCTCTGTCCATGGGATTCTCCAGGCAAAAATACTGGAGTAGGTTGCCATTTCCTCCTCCAGGGGATCTTCCCAACCCAAGGATGGAACCCATGTCTCTTACATCTACCTGCATTGGAGGGGGATTATTTACCACTAGCGCCACCTGGGAAGCCCAGATGAGAAATTATGGGATGCCCTATTTCTATCATCTCTGTGTTCTTAAAAACCCAGGATGCTCATTGTGGAAGAAAAAAAGACATAGCTTTGAAATAATGACCAACCAGTAGCAATGAATATCTTGAATTTTGAAATCAAGTCTTCTTAAGAGAAATGGCTGATTCCAGGGATAAGAAATGCATAACATGAGCCTGGACTATCTTTTCATGAAAGCTAGGAAGAAAGCTATCAAAAATTACAAGCATTATGTCAAAAATGACCCAAAGCTACCTTGGGTACACAGAATCATAGATATTTTAAGGCAAAAAGAGCAGAGAAATGATCTCATCATTAATCCACCTATTAAGCACTGCCTATCTGTCCAACTATACAAAAAAGATCTTCACAACCAAGATAATCAGGATGGTGTGATCACTCACCTAGAGCCAGACATCCTGGAATGTGAAGTCAAGTGGGCCTTTGAAAGCATCACTATAAACAAAGCTAGTGGAGGTGATGGAATTCCAGTTGAGCTATTTTAAATCCTGAAAGATGATGCTGTGAAAGTGCTGCACTCAATATGCCAGCAAATTTGGAAAACTCAGCAGTGGCCACAGGACTGGAAAAGGTCAGTTTTCATTCCAAACCCAAAGAAAGGCAATGCCAAAGAATGCTCAAACTACCGCACAATTGCACTCATCTCACACGCTAGTAAAGTAATGCTCAAAATTCTCCAAGCCAGGCTTCAGCAATACGTGAACCGTGAACTTCCAGATGTTCAAGCTGGATTTAGAAAAGGCAGAGGAACCAGAGATCAAATTGCCAACATCCACTGGATCATGGAAAAAGCAAGAGAGTTCCAGAAAAACATCTATTTCTGCTTTATTGACTATGCCAAAGCCTTTGATTATGTGGATCACAATAAACTGTGGAAAATTCTGAAAGAGATGGGAATACAAGACCACCTGACCTGCCTCTTGAGAAACCTATATGCAGGTCAGGAAGCAACAGTTAGAACTGGACATGGAACAACAGACTGGTTCCAAATAGGAAAAGGAGTACGTCAAGGCTGTATATTGTCACCCTTCTTATTTAACTTCTATGCAGAGAATATCATGAGAAACACTGGGCTGGAAGAAGCATAAGCTGGAATCAAGATTGCCAGGAGAAATATCAATAACCTCAGATATACAGATGACACCACCCTTATGGCAGAAAATGAAGAGGAACTAAAAAGCCTCTTGATGAAAGTCAAAGAGGAGAGTGAAAAAGTTGGCTTAAAGCTCAACATTCAGAAAACTAAGATCATGGCATCCAGTCCCATCACTTCATGGGAAATAGATGGGGAAACAGTGGAAACAGTGTCAGACTTTATTTTGGGGGGCTCTAATATATCTGTAGATGGTGATTGCAGCCATGAAATTAAAAGACATTTACTCCTCGGAAGGAAAGTTATGACCAACCTAGATAGCATATTCAAAAGCAGAGACATTACTTTACCAACAAAGGTCTGTTTAGTCAAGGCTATGGTTTTTCCAGTGGTCATGTATGGATGTGAGAGTTGGACTGTGAAGAAAGCTGAGTGCTGAAGAATTGATGCTTTTCAACTGTGGTGTTGGAGAAGACTCTTGAGAGTCCCTTGGACTGCAAGGAGATTCAACCAGTCCATTCTAAAGGAGATCAGCCCTGGGATTTCTTTGGAAGGACTGATGCTAAAGTTGAAACTCCAATACTTTGGCCACCTCATGTGGAGAGTTGACTCATTGGAAAAGACCCTGATGCTGGGAGGGATTGGGGGCAGGAGGAGAAGGGGACGACAGAGGATGAGATGGCTGGATGGCATCACCGACTCGATGGACATGAGTTGGGGTGAACTCTGGGGGTCGGTGATGGACAGGGAGGCCTGGTGTGCTGCGATTCATGGGGTTGCAAAGAGTAGGACACGACTGAGCAACTGAACTGAACTGATCTGTCCAACACAGCACTAATTTTGCTGTAGAAATAAAAGACACGACTGTATTATCTATTATTTCTCTGCCTGTGCTGTCCAATATATTAGTCACTACTCACATGCAGTCACTGCCATTTCAATTAATTAAAATAAAAAATATTTATTTCTCAGTCTCATTAGCAATGTTTCAAGTACTCAACAGCATACATGTCTTGTCTCAGCCATGGTCTGCTCCTGTCTAGGACCATGAGAGTTTCCTAAGAGGTCTATAAGCTTCCATCCTGGTCCAGTATGACCCTACACCTAATATGGGTCAGATGTCACTCTGCCTAAACCCCTGCGATGGCTTCTCCTCCCACTCAGAGTGAAAGCTAAACTCCATACAATATACAAGCAGTTTGGTTTTTTGTCACCTCTCTGATGTTACGCCACTCTCTCTTCCTCTGCTCAGTCCACTCCCCACTCTACTTCCTGCTTGGATACGTTCTTCCCTGTACCCGCATGGCGCACACTCTCACCTCCTCCAGGTCTCTACACCTTCTTAGGGAGGCCTGTCCTGCCCATCCTAGAGTATAAAGGATCACTGCCCCAAATCTGGCATTCTCTATTACTGCTTATCATACTTGACATTTTACGTATTTGTTTCTTATCTGTTTTCTCCACTGAAATGTTAGCTCTATGAAGGCAAGAACTTGGTTTTGCTCACTGTTCTACCCCCTCTCATGACATGCAGCTGCTACTCAAGTGTTTACTGAATGAATGAAGGAATTTCTTCATGGGTTCATTTGCTCTAGCAGGCCATCAGTGTTTCAGTGAAGAGAGAACTCTCTATGAGAGCTGGTGAGGGATAACTAATATGAAGGGATATTGAGAAGGAAATGACTGCTGGTTTCCACTGCCATGAAGAAATGATTTCAAGGGCTTGCAACTGAGTATAAGCTTTTTAAGAGAGAGGACCTTTAAATAATGCCTCGCTTCCTGCCTTCTTTTGAAAAAAGTACTGGCGTTTGTGTTTGATAAAATGAGGAATATAATGAGTGCTTCTCAAATTTTAATATCTGTTTGAATGACATGGGAATGTCATTAAAATGCAGATTCTTACTCCATCGGTCTAGAGTGTGACCTGAGATTCTCCATTCCTGTCTAGTAATGTTGATGCTGCTGGTCTGTGAACCACACTTTAAGCATCATGGAAGTAGATAACTATGAGTAGCATCTTTTGGATCTGTAATTTCATAACTCCTTCCTTCCTAATGGAAGAAAAGTGAAAGAAAAATGTCAGTGTTTCCTAAAAATTGAGTCTAGTTGATACAATGATAAGGTCATCACCTAACAAGATTAATATTACCCTAATAAACCAGTATGTTTTCTGGTTAAATGAATCATTTTCCAACCACTTTTATTTTCTGAATACTCAAGTATTTTACAGGAAAATGAAATATTTATGATTTATTAAAGAAAATTAATTTGGCCTGTAAGAGTTATTTGAATGCTATACTTAATATTCACAAATAACATACTTCACAATTTCTAAATTACAAATAACTTATCTCAACCAAATTCATTATATAAATATTTAATAAAGCCTCTCAAGCATAGGTATAACACAACATAATCCTTTTATTACTTTCCTCAGGGAATAAGGTGAAAAAGTCACATTCAATATTTATGAAATTAGTATTCAAAAATGAAGGAGTGTTTAAAATGAGAATCTGAATATCAGTAGCATAAAGTATTTTCAGAATTTGCTGGGTATCTCAATCTGCATTCTTATTCTAGCTAGTGGAGGCAGAATAGGGATTTCTTAATAAAGAAAAAACTCTGGAAGAGCCATAGGGACAGGGGAAGGGGTGACTCAGCTGGGGACAAGGCTCAAACCACACCGCAGGTTCCCTCAAGCCAAGCCTCATGGCCTCTGCCACGGTGCATCACTGCTGCTCACAGAGTACACAGGGTGGATGCCAGAAACTCTGCCACCGCTCACCCCAAACCCAGCCTCTCCCCTGCTACCCTCACCAAAAGATGGATTCTGCAGAGAGGCAGTGTGGGTCACATACTTGGGTTTTAATTGTAGGACTGGACTTCTAAAACCCAGACTTTGAAAAACCCTGAAGTTCACATTCCCACCCTACCCCAAAAAAGAGAAATGGCTACCAACCAGGGTTGTTAGAATCTAAGTGTAGGGAACAGATTTGTAAATATAAACATGCACACTTATGTAACATATAATCAAGATTACAGCTATCTTATATATTCTGAAAGAAAGGCAAAGTTCCCATCTCTTAAAATTTGGAAGTATTTTTAAAAATAACTCTTTGCAAGCCCATTTGGTAGAGATTAATCCTCAAAATTATGTAACATAATCATACACTTATAATAACATACATATACACAGCAACCTATAATATAATGAACTATCATGTTATATAATTCTAGTTTGAATAAAAACATGAGTAAATATCAACTTATTCCACAGACATTTGAGAATGTCCTTTGTGCTGTGCTAAGCTGATTCATTAGAATTCAAAGGGGATTAGTCTGCTGAGTGATGCTCAGTGTGGAAAAGTGTGTTAGGTTTGGGCTACAAAATGTTTAAAAATGAGATTGACCGAATTAGAGAGACACCCTCTGATACAATCTGGGAAGTTATAAAGACTACTTGAATCAGTCCACTAGAGGTGATTTTTCTCATCTGGGTGCTTTAAAGATTCATAATCAGAACATTAAATTAAATGATTCAAAGAACCATTAGGGCACTTTCCTGGTTGTACAGTGGATAAGAATCTGCCTTCCAATGCAGGTGACATGGGTTCGACCCCTGATCTGGGACGATTCCACATGCCGTGGAGTAACTAAGCTTGTGTGCTACAACTACTGAGCCCGTGCTCTGCAACACGAGAAGCCCCCCTTCCCCATTCCCCACAACTAGACTGCGAGCAGCAACGAAGACCCAGTACAGCCAAAATAAATAAGTAAAAAAGAACCATTTGGGAAGATCAGTGATCAGGTAAGGGTATTTCTGAATTTCTTGATTTGAGAGATCTATGGATCACATTCCCTACAGACATCAATTATGTCCTGAGTTGACCTTTGGGCCCCTCTGCATCTCCTAAATTCCCATTATTGCAAATTTTTCAATGGCTGTACCACAGTTATTTACATTATTTTTCCCCAAGTGCAAGACAAGCTCCTTAAAATAAAAAATTGTGTTGTTATCTCAGAATCCCCATAGTGCTTTGTTTACAGAAATTATGCATTACATATTTATTTATTATGTGGAGAAATCTCTGAGGTGCTTTTACTTGGCTGTGATATTAAAAGAATGGGAAGAATTTTCCCCTTTTCATTTCTGAAATTTCAGTTTTACTCTTCATGGTTAGATACAGAAAGGCTAAGTTTATTGGATGTTAGCTGATAATTTGTGGACTATTTTACTTTTTCTTCTTCCTTCCCAAGAATAACAATTCTTTTCAGTTCATATCTGTAAAACTGTATTTTAAGATCGGAAGGGAGAAACATTAATTTAAAGTTGACATTTTTGTATTTCCTTTAGATCAAGGAAGTTCTTGAAAGCAGATTGTCCTAGACACATGAAACCATCCTTCTTTGTCATCTTGGCTTCCTCATTTTGCTCTTGATAGACGCAAGATCAGTTTTTAGTTTTCCCTGTATTGTTAAGTATTTCTGAATGTTTTTAGGCACTTATGAAAATTTCATACAAGTGATGGAACCTCCAAGATCCACATACATACATCCAAAATTCTACATATAGTTAACAGACTTTCAGAAGTCCACTCACATATCCTAAATATAAAAATGTATATTCCTAATACTCCAGAAATCCACTGCGAGACAAAAGCCCAAAAGAAATATGTACATATATTCACCAAGAGGCATACACTAAATGTTCAGAGCACAGCCGTTCACAATAGCTTACCAACCACAGAATAGACAACAGATTGTAGCACATTCCCATAATGGAATGAAAAGAAACAATTTACAACTGCATACAATAATGTGTATAAACCTCACAAAGAAAAGAAAGTGGAGTCGCTCAGTTGTGTCTGACTCTTTGCGACCCCATGGACTGTAGCCTGCCAGGCTCCTCCATCCATGGGATTTTCCAGGCAAGAGTACTGGAGTGGGTTGTCACTTCCTCCTCCAGGGGATCTTCCCAATGCAGGGACTGAACCTGGGTCTCTGGCACTGCAGGTGGACAAACCTCACAAACACAATATTAAAGGAAAGAAGCTGGATATGGAAGGTATTACCAGGTGATTTCATCTACTTAAAGTATAAAGACAGATTATCTTTAGTTGGAGGAGTGGCTAGAAGGAAACAGGAGCTTCCTTCTGGGGTGGTGGTGATGTTCTGTTTCTTGATTTGAGTACTGCTTACCTGGGTGTGTTTGTGAAAATGTATTGAATTAAATGACATGCATTTTTAAAAAATGTATATGCTAACTTTCAAAAAAAAGTTAGAAGAAAACACCTGTTTTAGAGTAAGAAAATAACTTAATTTCATTAAAAAAAAAATAGGGGCTTCCCTGGTGGCTCACTGGTAAAGAATCCACCTGCCAATACAGAAGACACAGGTTCGATCCACAGTCCGGGAAGATCCCACATGCTGTGGGGCAACTGAGCCATGTGCCACAACTACTGAACCTGTGCTGCAGTGTCCATAGACCGCAACTACTGAATCCCACTCACTCCAGAGCCCATGATCCGCAACAGGAGAAGCCACCACAGTGAGAAGCCCGCACACCACAACCAGAGAAGAGCCCCTGCTCATCACAACTGGAGAAAAGCCCGCACAGCAACAGAAACCCAGCACAGCCAAAAGATAAATAAAAATAAAGTTATAAAAAAATCAGGAAAATATTTACCAACCTTCCATTATACATAGAAAAGAAGTAAAGGAGACCTCGGAATTCTGAAACAGCATTTCAGTGGCATCTAGTCCTTTATGATCCTGACACAGAGCAGTCTGTAACCCTTAAATCTCCTGTAAGGCTGACTCAAAGGAAAAAAGAGAATGCATAATACGTTTGTACGCATGGAAAGCACCTGGCAAAAATGTTAGCACCAGCAACCTCTAGCGAGGGCGGCCTTCAAGACTTGGCTAAAGAGTGAGCCTAGACCACCTAGCACCTTTAGACAGATTCGTTCATTTAGTGATTCTGGAACAGTCTGGAATACTGACTGCAAATGTCAAGTCTCCACCACTTAAGACACCATTATTGCCTCAAAGGTATGTAAATACATGAAAAATCAAAACAAAGAGAGTATTACAGCAAGTCAGCATAAAAGTAATGTTTTCACAGCTATTTGATTTAAATACTAGCTATATCAGGCAAAGCATACCTTTTTCTGGGAGATCACTCTTGGTAATTGTAAATAATGATGCTATGAACATAAGTGTACATGTATCTTTTGGAATTAGTATTTTGCTTTTTTGGATATATATGCAGGGATGGAGTTGCTGGGTCATATGGTGGTTCTATTTTTAGCTTTTTGAGATACCTCCGTAGTGTTTTCCACAGTTGTCGCATAAATTTACATTCCTACCAGCAGGGTACACAAGGGTTCCCTTTTCTCTACACCCTTACCACATGTTATTTGTGTTCTTTTTGATGAGAGCCATTTTGACAGGTGTGAGGTTATATTTCATAGTGGTTTTGGTTTGCATTTTTCGGATGGTTAGTGATGTTGAGTATCTTTCCATGTGCCTCCTGGCCATCTGTATCTGAGAAACCTGTACGCGGGTCAAGAAGCAACAGTTAGAACTGGACATGGAACAACAGACTGGCTCCAAATAGGGAAAGGAGCACGTCAAGGCTGTATATTGTCACCCTGCTTATTTAACTTATATGCGGAGTACATCATGAGAAATGCTGGGTTGGATGAAGCATGCGCTGGAAGAAGCACAAGCTAGAATCAAGATTGCTGGGAGAAATATCAATAACCTCAGATATGCAGATGACACCACCCTTATGGCAGAAAGCGAATAGGAACTAAAGAGTCTCTTGATGAAAGTGAAAGAGGAGAATGAAAAAGTTGGCTTAAAACTCAACATTCAGAAAACTAAGATCATGGCATCTGGTCCCATCACTTCATGGCAAATAGATGGGGAAACAGTGGCAGACTTTATTTTTGGGGGCACCAAAATCACTGCAGATGGTGACTGCAACCATGAAATTAAAAGATGCTTGCTCCTTGGAAGGAAAAGTTATGACCAACCTAGACAGCATACTAAAAAGCACAGACATTACGTTGCCAACAAAGGTTGTCTAGTCAAAGCTATGATTTTTCCAGTAGTCATGTATGGGTGTGACAGTTGGACCATAAAGAAAGCTTGAGTGTTGAAGAATTGATGCTTTTGAACTGTGGTGTTGGAGAAGACTCTTGAGAATCCCTTGGACTGCAAGGAGATCCAACCAGTCCATCCTAAAGGAAATCAGTCCTGAGTATTCATTGGAAGGACTGATGCTGAAGCTGAAACTCCAATACTTTGGCCACCTGATGCGAAGAATGGACTCACTGGAACAGACCCTGATGCTGGGAAAGATTGAAGGTGGAAGGAGAAGGGGACGACAGAAGATGAGATGGTTGGATGGCATCACCGACTTGATCGACATGAGTTTGAGTAAGCTCCGGGAGTTGGTGATGGACAGGGAGACCTGGTGTGCTGCAGTCCATGGGGTCACAAAGAGTCGGACGCAACTGAGTAACTGAACTGAACTAACTGAACTGAACTTGACCGTCTGCATGTCTTCTTTGCAAAAAAACATCTATTCAGGTCTGCTCATTTTTTAATTGGGTTGTTTCCTTTTTGATATTGAGTTATATGAGTTATCCATACATACTGCATATTAACCCATTAGTGGTTATATCATATTTTCTCCGAATCAGTAGGTTGTCTTTTTGTTTTGTCAAGGAAACCTTTGCTGTGCAAAAGCTTCTAAGTTTAACTAGGTCCCATTTGTACAAAGGATTTTCCTTAAGTTAACAGTCAGGAAACACATATACTTTTCCAGGTCATCCTTACGCATGTGTCACCGGCCAGTGTCAGCACGAAGAAATTAGCAGGTGGGATTCACAAAGTCAGAGGCATGCCTGGGGCAATCCTCAAGGGGCACAAATGGATGAAAGTCAGAGTTAGCTGAACCCCATTTGCATAGGTATTTTATAGAGACAGAGGGCCACAGCTGCCCTGGGTGACTCAGGGAAGCCTCTCCAAAGGCAGCAGGATTTGAATGAAGTTTTTAGGAGGATTTGATGGATGGACAGGGAGCAGAATGGCACTGTAGGCTGAAGCCAAAAATCATAGAGCAGAATTCAAGGTATTCTTGAATGCTTGAGTGCCCTAACCAGGCTGCAGCAGAAAACTGGAGCTGGAGAAGTTGGAAGAAAGTGCAGCAAGATGCTACATGTGAAGATACTATAGACTTAGGTAAAGACATTGAAATGTCAGATTATCAACTGCAGTAAAATCATACACCGAGTTAATGGTTTTTACCTTTTTCATCTTTTTTTAAATTACAAAATAACACAAGTTCACTGGACTGTAGAAAAATGTTAATCATACAAACCACTACTCAAAGATAACTATGAGTAGCATTTTAGAATATTCATATTAATCTCTTTTGTTTAAGTGTGGGTTTGCTTTTATTTTTAACTCAATCATACCCTAGATAAAATTCTATATCTTCTAACATAATATTAAACCATAAACAACTTCACATCTTACTGCAAACTCTTTGTAACTATTATGGAAACATTCCATTAAATGCACATAGCATAATTTAATGGTTCTCCTGTCATTTCATCTTTATATTGTTTTTAGTAAGATTCTAATATAAATATGCTATGAATTTAGGTTAAAAGTTCCCCTTACTCATATTTATTTTCTCAGAATCAACTCCCAGAAGTAGAATACCTAAGTCACAGATTCTGGTTCCTGCCACAAACTGATAAATTATGAAGCCTGCATTGAAGGTAACTTTGGATAGGACATTTCTTCTGGATAAACTTTAGAAAAATGATCTATCTTTGGCCTCTTGAATGTAGCTGTTGGCTTCTGTCTTAAGACTAATAAATATTAATGTAGAACAAATTAATCAGTTAAGACAAAGAATTTCCAACAGGAAAACACAAATACATTTAGCCAGGTTCAAAATACATGCTTTGCAAAATGCCTTAAGCCATTATTTTAATAACATAGCAACTCCCAGTTGGGAAAGGTAAGATAATTACCTTGAGAAAAAGAGTTCTTTGTCCTACTCCTTGAAATGGAAATTGTGCACTCAATTGACTTTTATACAGTCTTCTGTGTGTAGGTGTATTTATCTATATTGATTGGAAATTTTAAAAGTTGTTTTTTTTTTTTAAACCTCAAACAACCTAGTACACTAAAGCTACAAAATACACAATCTTGGCACCAGTACAGGGCAAGAGCATAGAGTGGCAATATGGTTAGTCTTTGTTATGCAAAACTCCTATAACAGCAAACACCTATTAATGTTTTCAACAAGCCCGTTAAGCCTTTACAAAGTTCATCAAAACAAAAATAATCAAAGGCCTAAAAGGCATATCATATAAAATATGAAAACCAGGCAGAAAAGTAACATACTATATAAGATACCCAGCTCGTCTCACATCTGGCTCATAAACCAGGTTCCCCAAACACGGCCTTTTTTTAAAATCAAGTTGCTCTAATGCAGATGATGTTTTTAATTAGATATGCAAACGGTGTATCTTAAAAGGTCAAAGAAATAAATAGCGTGATATATTAAACTTTAAAAAATTTGATTGCACTTACATTTTTCTTTCTTCCCCTCTCTGTATTTTTCTAATTTTCTAGAGTGTGCATAAGAAGAGAAAGAAAAACCTCAAATTTAAAACCTTACTATTACTGGAGGTATAATAAGCCGATGGAGGCTTAAGCATACTTTAGAAACCTGGCATTTCTACCTCAGGGTTATGGTTTTTTATTCAAAGTAATTTGAAAGGCTTTAGAAATACTTGAAACATCTGCAAATACAAGGAGAAGGAATCAAATGTTATTGTGTTCTTTTATTGACTAGAAACTTAAACTGTGGACATAAATTTTTGGGGGAGGTATAAGATGAGGATTACTGCTCACCCTCAGGACAGATTTTCACAATATCTCTTCAAGAAAGCAGAAATGTTTGGCTGTGTATCACAAAGCTCCAACAGCCCCTTGATTAAAGCTTTCAGCTGGACTGGGGTTAATCATTATAAGATTTAGTGATTAACTGGCTGTTTTGAGAGAAAGCACCAAGTATCTTGTTCCCATTTGCTTCAATTACATGAGGTTCCAGATTCTAGAAGGGTTGGGTTTGCAGCCATGAAATAGCCTAAGGGTGGGCAGGTAGTCACGACCTGATATAGTGGTGACACAGACTGCTTTGGGCACCCACCCAAGACAAACTCCACCGCTTCCCTCTTTTCTTGTCTCTACATCTATCTGGCATTGGAAACGCTACAACCCTCTGTCTTGTGCAGCTTAAAAACTAAAGAAACAATAAGCTGCATTTTAAAGTAAATCGCCTTTCCAAATAGAGTAAACTTTAATATGCTAGTGTCTTACAGTTTAAAATCTGAAAGAGATTTTAAGAACCAAAAGTTTTATTCTTTTTACACAACGGGGTTCCCTGCAGGATGCAGATGAGGGTTTCAGACTCTTTGTGACGCCATGCACAGTAGCCCACCAGGCTCCTCTGTCCATGGGATTCTTCAGGCAAGAATACTGGAGTGATTGCCATTTCCTCCTCCAGGGGATCTTCCCAACCCAGAGATCAAATCCACATCTCTTATGTTTCCTGCATTGGCAAGTGGATTCTTTCTCACCAGCACCACCCGTGAAGCCCCAGATGTGGGTGAAGTACCAGAAACAGAGAAGAAGAGGAAGGGGACAGCTTCAGATATTCATATGTTTGGGCCAAAAGTGAGGGAAATACTTCTCCATGTGATTTATTCTTTGTATTAAATTATCTTATTTCAAAACTTTGCAAGTAAAATGCTCTGAATGATTCACTATGCCTGAAAACACCATAAATAAATGGTCTGTTACCAACTGGTAACATCATTGCTTTTTCTGATTTAAGTAGCCACTTTGAGAACTATTTTATCATTAGGAGTTTAAACCTCAGAAATCTTAGCGTGTTTTTAAAGAAGGAGCACATGGGAATCTTTATGAAGATAAAGAGCACAGAAAACCTTGAGACTACATAGTTCATATAAAAACTGTTCTCAGGATATACAGGCACACACATACTGGAGTGAAGGACAAGGCGGTGAAAGTGGTTTCCCTGTCTTGGGTTGCTGGATGGGAGAAGTTGTTTGCTTCTTTCCTCATCTCATAGGTTAAAGGTGTTTCAGAATAGGATTCCAGAAAAGAAGAGGAGGAAGGAAGCTTTGCAGATTCACCCTATAAGGGACTATTTTGGGCTCAGGAGAAGATAAGAACAAATATTTATTAAGTATGATATGACTTCTTGGTGGCTCAGATGCTAAAGAATCTGCTTGCAATGCAGGAGACCAAGGGTCAATCCCTGGATTGGAAAGATTCCGTGGAGAAGGAAATGGCAATCCCCTTCAGTATTCTTGCCTGAAAGTTCCACGGACAGAGGAGCTGGGTGGGCTACAGTCCATGGGGTCGTAAAAAGTTGGACATGACTGAGCAACTAACACATATGCTAAGTGGTGGAAATGGCAACCCACTCCAGTATTTTTGCCTGGAGAATCCCATGGACAGAGGAGCCTGGTGGGCTACTGTGCATGGCGTCACAAACAGTTGGACATGACTGAGTGAACACTCACTCACTCACATGGATTATCTTACCAAAGTTGTATTTGATGAGGATAGGATGTTACTGCTTTGATGAGGTACTTGTATTATTCCCATTATTATATTGTCACCTTGCTTATTTAACTTATATGCAGAGTACATCATGAGAAATGCTGGGCTGGATGAAGCACAAGCTGGAATCAATATTGCTGGGAGAAATATCAATAACTTCAGATATGCAGATGACACCACCCTTATGGCAGAAAGCGAATAGGAACTAAAGAGTCTCTTGATGAAAGTGAAAGAGGAGAGTGAAAAAGTTGGCTTAAAACTCAGCATTCAGAAAACTAAGATCATGGCATCTGGTCCCATCACTTCATGGCAAATAGATGGGGAAACAGTGGAAACAGTGGCAGACTTTATTTTTGGGGGCACCAAAATCACTGCAGATGGTGACTGCAGCCATGAAATTAAAAGATGCTTACTCCTTGGAAGGAAAGTTATGACCAACCTAGACAGCATATTAAAAAGCAGAGACATTACATCGCCAACAAAGGTTGTCTAGTCAAAGCTATGATTTTTCCAGAAGTCATGTATGGGTGTGACAGTTGGACCATAAAGAAAACTCAGTGTCAAAGAATTGATGCTATTGAACTGTGGTGTTGGAGAAGACTCTTGAGAGTCCCTTGGACTGCAAGGAGATGCAACCAGTCCATCCTAAAGGAAATCAGTCCTGAATATTCATTGGAAGGACTGATGTTGAAGCTGAAACTCCAATACTTTGGCCACCTGATGTGAAGAATGGACTCATTGGAAAAGACCTTGATGCTGGGAAAGATCGAAGGTGGGAGGAGAAGGGGACGACAGAAGATGAGATGGTTGGATGGCATCACCGACTCAATGGACATGAGTTTGAGTACTCTTGGGGTTGGTGATGGACAGGGAGACCTGGCGTGCTGCAGTCCATGGGGTTGCAAAGAGTCGAACACAACTGAGTGACTGAACTGAACTGAACTGATTATTTCTATTTCACAGGTGAGGAAATTGAGGCTTACAGAAGGTTAAGCCTCTTATCTTGGGTCACATGGCTGGCAGGTGGCAGCTTTGGTATAGGAATCCTCTAGTTAACCACCATTCTATCCTGCCTTCTATGGGTAATGTCCTTGTCCTTTTTCTCTCTGAAGTAAGACTGATTTTTTTTTTACAAAGTCAATCTGATCATATTGCTTTTCTACGTAAAACCCTTCAATAATTTCCCATTCTTCCTGGAATGAAGCCAAACTTCTTAACATTATTCTAAAGGCTCTTCATAATTTTCCCCTGCCTACCTCTCCAGCCTCATTTTCCATTCTCCTTCTTGTTCCAATTGCTCAGAATGCCCTCCCCTCAAAAATGTCAAAATCTTTTGTTTTATAGGTTTTGCTGCATCTATTCCTTCCTCTTATAACATATGGGTACAGGTAATCAAAACCACTACACAGGTATGCTGGAATTAGAAAATTAAATAGATGGCAAATGGTACAGGGCTTTCCTGACAGCTCAGTTAGTAAAGAATCTGCCTACAATGTAGGAGACCCCAGTTCGATTCCTGGGTCAGGAAGACCCACTGGAAAAGGGATAGACTATCCATTCCAGTATTCTTGGGCTTCCTTTGTGGCTCAGCTGGTAAAGAATCTGCCTGCAATGTGGGTAAATCTGGGTTCAATCACTGGGTTGGGAAGATCCGCTGGAGAAGGGAATTTCTACCCACTCTAGTATTATGGCCTGGAGAATTCCATGGACTATAGTCCATGGGGTCACAAATCAGATCAGATCAGATCACTTGCTCAGTCGTGTCCGACTCTTTGTGACCCCATGAATCACAGCATGCCAGGCCTCCCTGTCCATCACCAACTCCCGGAGTTCACTCAGACTCACATCCATCGAGTCAGTGATGCCATCCAGCCATCTCATCCTCTGTCGTCCCCTTCTTCTCCTGCCCCCAATCCCTCCCAGCATCAGGGTCTTTTCCAATGAATCAACTCTTTGTATGAGGTGGCCAAAGTACTGGAGTTTCAGCTTTAGCATCATTCCTTCCAAAGAAATCCCAGGGCTGATCTCCTTCAGAATGGACTGGTTGGATCTCCTTGCAGTCCAAGGGACTCTCAAGAGTCTTCTCCAACACCACAGTTCAAAAGCATCAATTCTTCGGCGCTCAGCCTTCTTCACAGTCCAACTCTCACATCCATACATGACCACAGGAAAAACCATAGCCTTGACTAGACAAACCTTCGTTGGCAAAGTAATGTCTCTGCTTTTGAATATGCTATCTAGGTTGGTCATAACTTTCCTTCCAAGGAGTAAGCGTCTTTTAATTTCATGGCTGCAGTCACCATCCACAGTGATTCTGGAGCCCAGAAAAATAAAGTCTGACACTGTTTCCACTGTTTCCCCATCTATTTCCCATGAAGTGGTGGGACCGGATGCCATGATCTTTGTTTTCTGAATGTTGAGCTTTAAGCCAACTTTTTCACTCTCCTCTTTGACTTTCATCAAGAGGCTTTTTAGTTCCTCTTCACTTTCTGCCATAATGGTGGTGTCATCTGCATATCTGAGGTTATTGATATTTCTCCCGGCAATCTTGATTCCAGCTTGTATTTCTTCCAGTCCAACATTTCTCATGATATTCTCTGCATATAAGTTAAATAAACAGGATGACAATATACAGCCTTGACGAACTCCTTTTCCTATTTGGGACCAGTCTGTTGTTCCATGTCCAGTTCTAACTGTTGCTTCCTGACTTGCATACAAATTTCTCAAGAGGCAGGTCAGGTGGTCTGGTATCCCCATCTCTTGAAGAATTTTCCACGGTTTATTGTGATCCACACAGTCAAAAGCTTTGGCATAGTCAATAAAGCAGAAATAGATGTTTTTCTGGAACTCTCTTGCTTTTTCCATGATCCAGCGGATGTTGGCAATTTGATCTCTGGTTCCTCTGCCTTTTCTAAAACCAGCTTGAACATCAGGAAGTCCACGGTTCACATACTGCTGAAGCCCATAGTTGGACATAACTGAATGACTTTCACTTTCAGATGGTACAAGTCAAATTTATCACTATTAGAGTGGGATCTTTCAGAAAAGCAAGGAGAAAGGCTAAATGACCCATTTAGTAATGGATTAACAATTAGATAAATCAGTATGAATTCATACTTAGCTAAGTATAGATACAGATAGGGGTGTGTGTGTGTATATATATGTATATTTATAGATATAGATTATGCATGGCTGGTACACTCACATATATTTACTTGCTCTTTCAGCTGAGAAGGCTTAGAAGAAATGTGTGTGTGCTCAGGAGCTCAGCTGTGTCCAACTCTTTGTGACGCCATGGACTGTAGCCTGCCAGGTTCCTCTGTCCATGGAATCTTCCAGGCAAGAACACTGGAGTGGGTTGCCATTTCCTCCTCCAGGAGATCTTCCTGATCCAAGGATCAAACCTCAGTCTCCTGAGTCTTGTGCACTGGCAGGTGGATTCTTTACCACTGTGTCACTTGGGAAGCCCGCCTTAGAAACAGTTAACATCCCGATAATCCCAGTAGTAACAAGGACATCTACCACCCAAATCTTGGCTTCTAATACTAGTCTTCAATAAAAGAAACCAAGAATCCTTGGCAAAACAGCTCTTGCTAAGATGGGGACAGGGAATATAAAAGCATCTAGCTGTGTCAGAAAGTGTCCAAAAACATAAAACAAAATACAGTGATAGAATATGTCAAAGAAACACAGGGGCCAACTTAAAGAGCTACTAGTGGTCAATGCTGGAACAATGTGACCAATAAAATAAATATAGTGATTCTGGGTTATAACCCAAAATATACATACCCATGAGTTCATGCTGATCTGAAAAATAATTGAATAAATACATAAATGTAGTAGAAGAGAGAATACTTCATATGGAAAAATTCCAAATGATGTATGTTGATACCTGCTATCAAGGAGGTAGAACATAACTCCCTTCTCAAGTGTGGTCTGTGCATAGTGACTTTCCCCCAAAGAGTTCAGTATGGAAAAGGGATGACTTTATAGTGGAGAAATGTTAAATACTACCTTAACCGGATAATCAAAGTCAACATTAACAATGGTAAATTGCCTTAATAGTATGTATTCTTGATACAGTGTGATAAAAATGATCTATCTCTGGTTTTTTCCCTGAAAACCTATAATCTGAGCTTGATTTTGAAAAAAATAATCAAACAAATCACAACTGAGGAATATCCGTCTAAATAATTGACCAGTATGCTTTAAACTTGCCAGCACTTCAAAGACTTTTCTGAGAAACTGGAACGGCCAAGGAGCCTAAGGAAGCAGGACCACTAAAGATGAAGTGATATCCTAGAAGGGATGGATGTAGGAACAGAAAAGGGTACTATGTAAAAACAAAGGGAGTTTGAATAAACAATGGACTTTCATTAATGATAATGAATCAATCAGTTCAGTTCAGTTGCTCAGTCCTGTCTGACTCTTTGCGACCCCATAAATAGCAGCACGCCAGGCCTCCCTGTCCATCGCCAACACCCAGAGTTCACTCAAACTCATGTCCATCGAGTCAGTGATGCCATCCAGCCATCTCATCCTCTGTCATCCCCTTCTCCTCCTGCCCCCAATCCCTCTCAGCATCAGAGTCTTTTCCAATGAGTCAACTCTTCGAATGAGGTGGCCAAAGTACTGGAGTTTCAGCTTCAGCATCATTCCTTCCAATGAACACCCAGGACTGATCTCCTTCAGAATGGACTGGTTGGACCTCCTTGCAGTCCATGGGACTTTCAAGAGTCTTCTCCAACACCACAGTTCAAAAGCATCAATTCTTTGGCGCTCAGCTTTGTTCACAGTCCAACTCTCGCACTCATACGTGACCACTGGAAAAACCATAGCCTTGACTAGACGGACCTTTGTTGGCAAAGTAATATCTCTGCTTTTGAATATGCTATCTAGGTTGGTCATAACTTTTCTTCCAAGGAGTAAGCGTCTTTTAATTTCATGGCTGCAATCACCATCTGCAGATATATTAGAGCCCCCCAAAATAAAGTCTGACACTGTTTCCACTGTTTCTCTATCTACTTCCCATGAAGTGATGGGACCGGATGCCATGATCTTTGTTTTCTTTCTTTCTTTTTTTTTTTTGAGAAGCCAATGTAATAGCTAGTCTTTACTGGAAAGAATAAATTCCACATCATATTCTGAGTGCATTAGTGCAATGGCTCAGTGGGCCAGCTGGTGTGGCACCAGCTTGTAATGGGTTCCACAGCTGGGGCATCGCTGGGCCTCGCCTTTGTGCAGCCAGAACCAGATGACAGTACTGTTGTCTTCTTCACAGATGCAGCCCACTATCCGCTTGTTGGTGATGGAGGGCACTAAATTAGGGTCATCCTTGGTACCTGAGGTTGCCTTTGGGGCAAGTATATTGTATGGGTCCTGTCCCTTGCGAGCAGCCAGCATGACCTCCCTCTCTAGCCCAGTCGCCTGCTCTTCATCAGTAGGAACACCACGTCCAGACGCCATAGAGCGCACCACAGAGACTCCATTTGGACCCCGGGCCCTCAGGGCCTGGGAGGCCAAAGCTCCAGCTCCACGGAGTAACCTTGATGCCATCACCGATCTTTGTTTTCTGAATGTTGAGCTTTAAGCCAACTTTTTTCACTCTCCTCTTTCACTTTCATCAAGAGGCTTTTGAGTTCCTCTTCACTTTCTGCCAGAAGGGTGGTGTCATCTGCATATCTGAGGTTATTGATATTTCTCCCGGCAATCTTGATTCCAGCTTATGCTTCTTCCAGCCCAGCATTTCTCATGATGTACTCTGCATATAAGTTAAATAAGCAGTGTGACAGTATACAGCCTTGACGTACTCCTTTTCCTATTTGGAACCAGTCTGTTGTTCCATGTCCAGTTCTAACTGTTGCTTCCTGACCTGCATATAGGTTTCTCAAGAGGCAGGTCAGGTGGGCTGGTATTCCCATCTTTTGAAGAATTTTCCACAGTTTATTGTGATCTACACAAAGGCTTTGGTATAGTCAATAAAGCAGAAATAGATGTTTTTCTGGAACTCTCTTCCTTTTCCCATGATCCAGTGGATGTTGGCAATTTGATCTCTGGTTCCTCTGCCTTTTCTAAATCCAGCTTGAACATCTGGAAGTTCACAGTTCACATACTGCTGAAGCCTGGCTTGGAGAATTTTGAGCATTACTTTACTAGCGTGTGAGATGAGTGCAATTGTGTAGTAGTTTGAGCATTCTTTGGCATTGCCTTCCTTTGGGATTGGAATGAAAACTGACCTTTTCCAGTCCTGTGGCCACTGCTGAGTTTTCCAAATTTGCTGGCATATTGAGTGCAGCACTTTCACAGCATCATCTTTCAGGATTTGAAATAGTTCAACTGGAATTCCACCACCTCCACTAGCTTTGTTCATAGTGATGCTTTCAAAGGCCCACTTGACTTCACATTCCAGGATGTCTGGCTCTAGGTGAGTGATCACACCATCCTGATTATCTTGGTTGTGAAGATCATTTTTGTACAGTTCTTCTGTGTATTCTTGCCACCTTTTCTTAATATCTTCTGCTTCTGTTAGGTCCATACCATTTCTGTCCTTTATCGAGCCCATCTTTGCATGATATGTTCCCTTGGTATCTCTAATTTTCTTGAAGAGATCTCTAGTCTTTCCCATTCTATTGTTTTCCTCTATTTCTTTGCAATGATCGCTGAAGAAGGCTTTTTTATCTCTTCTTGCTATTCTTTGGAACTCTGCATTCAGATGCTTATATCTTTCCTTTTCTCCTTTGCTTTTTGCTTCTCTTCTTTTCACAGCTATTGTAAGGCCTCCCCAGACAGCCATTTTGCTTTTTTTGCATTTCTTTTCCATGGGGATGGTCTTGATCCCTGTCTCCTGTACAATGTCACGAACCTCCGTCCATAGTTCATCAGGCACTCTATCTATCAGATCTAGTCCCTTGAATCTATTTCTCACTTCCACTGTATAATAATAAGGGACTTGATTTAGGTCATACCTGAATGGTCTAGTGGTTTTCCCCACTTTCTTCAATTTCAGTCTGAATTTGGCAATAAGGGGTTCATGATCTGAGCCACAGTCAGCTCCCGGTCTTGTTTTTGCTGACTGTATAGAGCTTCTTCATCTTTGGCTGCAAAGAACATAATCAATCTGATTTCGGTGTTGACCATCTGGTGATGTCCATGTGTAGAGTCTTGGGTTGTTGGAACAGGGTGTTGCTATGACCAGTGCGTTCTCTTGGCAAAACTCTATTAGTCTTTGCCCTGCTTCATTCCATATTCCAAGGCCAAATTTGCCTGTTACTCCAGGTGTTTCTTGACTTCCTACCTTTGCATTCCAGTCCCCTATAATGAAAAGGACATCTTTTTGGGGTGTTAGTTCTAAAAGGTCTTGTAGATCTTCATAGAATGGTTCAACTTCAGCTTCTTCAGCGTTGGTTGGGGCATAGACTTGGATTACTGTGATATTGAATGGTTTGCCTTGGAAACGAACAGAAGTCATTCTGTCATTTTTGAGATTGCATCCAAGTACTGCACTTCGGACTCTTTTGTGAATGAATGAATGAATGAATACTGGTTCATAAAAAATGCTAAAAAAAGCTGTCAAGTCATAATTCTCTATCCTTTAAAATATCCTGTAGGAATGAAGGTAATGGAAAGACATTTCAAATGAAGAAAAATGTTAGCAGATTTGTAGCCAGCAGATGTGTCTTACAAGAATTTCTAGAGGAAGTTCTTCAGTCAGAAAGGAAATGATACCAGTCAGAAACTTAGAACATCAGAAATGAAGAACAGCAATGTAACCAAAAATAATTCCAAAAAATGGGAAGGGGATGACGTGAATACTAACTTTTACAAGATATAGATAGCTGTTTGAAAAAACAATATTTCAGAGGAAATTCATTCTGTAATATTGTTGAGACAATATTAAAGTCCTTTAAAAAACTTCACTGAAAAAAGACATGAAACTATATATACAGTGTAAACAAAATTTTGTTACTATGTATTAAATATAGAAACACTTGGAGCTCTGGGTGGTGGCATTTATAGGAGATTTTAAAAACCAGTTTTATGTTTCCAAATATTCAAAATAAGCACTATTACATTCATGATCAGGGAAAGATAACCATGATTTTAAAAATTCACTGTCTTGCTAGACTTCATCTTAGACTCTCGGCATAAACATTTCCTTTTAGGCACACAATATAAGCTTCAATGACTCATCTGAATGTAAATTTGGCTCACAGACTCTAAAGACTTAGAATGAAATAGATAAAGAAGAATTCCTGTAATATCCTAGGACAAATAGGATTGCCACTATCATCTACTGGCTCAGAACCCACACCGAAGTATCTCAAAAGACTTAACAAGATCAAATCCTGTTAATTTCCACATCATACATGTTAAGAAGACAGTGAAAAAGAAATTACGACTCTGACTGAATGGAATGCATGGAATTTCTAAAGCACAATGCTTCCTGCAATCAAAGCTATTGCAAAATGTAATGTCAACATTATTCTCATAACTGCTTCTGTCCTATTTCTTCATAAACAAGGGATGAAGACTAACCCTCAAATGAGGTATTGATTGCATTATGATGTTATCTGAGTACACCAGAGGAAGGGGGCTGATTTTTTTTCTAGCAGTCAGCTGAATGTGCTCACTTGGGTGGGATAGTGAACAGCTACTATTTCCTGTCCCCCGTTCTTCCACGCACAGACATCCCCATGGTCAGAGCTGAGCCCACAGTGGTATCTCACCCACACTGACTCAATATTGGGGTAGAGGGATCACATGTCCGTGTCCTTCCCCAAGGTTTTCTAACAGCAACTGCTGGGGAAACCCCAGGAATTCTTGGTGGCCATGTTTTCAGGCTTGAGGAGAAGTGGAAGCAGTCTCTGGCTTCTGTTATCCTGAGGTCAGTGCCATACCTGCTATTCCTGTGGACTTTACTTTTAAAGTGGCTTAAAATGGGTTCCTACCGCCTGTATCCTCCATAGTCTCAAGTTATACAGTAACTTAGTAACTGTATTCTATTAGGAAGGAAAACATTCACAGTGGTAAATAATGAAACTTTCACAGAAATCCTTTGGGTTCAAGGGACATGGTTCTTACAACCTGTGCATTATTTTGGTACTTAACTCCAATCTCTCTCAGTACTACATTCTGATATAATTATTCCTTTACTCATCTGTGTCCTAGGCAGTTTAAACTGTTAGGCTGTTTGCTCTTTGAGGTCAAGAATTGGTTTTATTGGACTTTATCTCCAGAATCAAAGTATGTATCTGCGTGGCACAGAGTAGGCACTTAATAAGTGTTGATTTTAAAAGAATTAAATATGATCATTTTGCCCCTATTATGGAATTACTTCATTCCCTCAAACTTAATTGGAAATTTGTGGCTAGGCTAGAAAAATTAATTTAGTTAAGAAAAAGGGGGCTGTTAGCCCATTTAGTAATATAAGAAACTATAAAGAGAATGATTAAACTAATTAACAAATTGTTTCAAGCAGGTCACAGCCATTTAAATCATATAGAAATAATTTGTGAGCTAAGTTACAAATAATATCCCTCTACCTATTCATTAAAGTGGGTCCCTGAGGATGTCAATTAAGTCACACTTTGTTAGCTTGATTCATTTACTATTTCTACTTGAAAATATTCCATAAATCAATCTGTTATTAACCTTCTGTTTGAAAGGTAATACCTGCAGTTATATACAAAATTTGCTCACAAACACAAATTCTCTTAAAAATCTACAAAATACAACAGGGGTGGGGAGAGCCAACCCTAATACAATTCTTGCTTATTTTTGTCCTATTTTTCATTCTTCAGATACATTCTAACTTTATTCATGCCCTAGGCATATGCTACTCAGTATAAATACCCCAAATCAAATCTGATTATCACTCTCTAATATTTATTATCATTAACTGTTGACTGGATAGGGGTATAGTACAAAAGCCTAATCACACCTCATTCCTGCATACTGTCTAATATAGTGACCTTCAAACTAGGTCTCCAAATTCACTTCATCTTCAGTCTTTCCTTTCTTAGTTGTTTGAGCTGCATCCTTCTGCGAGGTGGGGCCAAGAACCCTGAAGTCATCCCTGACTTCTCCCCTCCTCTCTCACTTCACTTTTAACTCATTAGAAAATCTGACTCCATTTTCAAAATCTACCCAGAATGCCACACTTGCTACAACCTCCAGTGTAACCACAATATATCTCTTTCTCCATGAGGTACCACGCTAGCTGCCTAGGAGTCAAAGAATTTAGTGACATTGCTATTTAAAACTATTTCCATTCCCTCTGCTTATTTATGTTTACATATCTAAAAACCAAGAAGTGGAGTAGAATTGATGTTAACCCCTTGCTGCCTATAGATAACAAATTCATTTTTAGGAAGCACCCATCATTCATTAATGCATTTCCAGTTATAATTTACTTTAATATTTAATAATGATTTCTAAAAATATATAAAATATTTATTTTGTTTCAGCAATTGTCTACTACTATTATTACTACATTGAAAAGAAACATTTTAAAGGAGACTTACGGTCATTAGAAATTTTAAAACACCAAGATTTAAACTTATATACTTATTTTTGATACATCAAAGTACAGAGGACGATCAACAGAGACTTTCAGTCACAAAAGTACATTACAACATGCAGGCGCAACGTGAATCCTGGACAGCTCACATTTTGACACTTAACAAGAGGGAAAATTACCTTCTGTTTTAGACACTGTTACGTTTGGGCCCCATGGACGGAGGAGCCTGGTGGGCTACAGTCCATGGGGTCGCAAAGAGTCAGACACGACTGAGCGACTTCACTCACTTCACTTACTTATGTTTGGGTCTTTGTTAGTGTAGCTAAATCTGTTTATTGACTAATATGGGCATTATTAAAAAGTAAACAGGCCTGGACAAAGATTCATTACAATAGGATAAAATTATATGGGGTAAATAGAACGGGTATATGATTGAAAAGAGAAAAAGAAATAGTACAACACTGACAACTGTTAAAGAAGAGTTTATTCATATATTTTTAAAGTAAGCAACAAAATCTTTCTCAACTCTGAGTTAAAATACAGCCATCATTCTATAAAAGCATGCTAGTCAATACAATCACTTCTTCGGAAACTCTGTTTGACTTACAGAATTGGAACTCAATGTCTTTCTAAGGACTTGCAGACCAGATACCCCTTCATTTAGAAAAGTGAAACTATGGACAACATATTAGACTGGAAGACATGTGTGAATGAATGGATGAATGAATGAGTTGGATATTTTGGCTAATTGGAGGTTCCCAAGTTCCAAGTCATCTTACAAAAGAAAATAACATTTACTGTCAATATTTCCATTTTCATCCACACGTTTTGTGCCATGTTAACTAAACCTTCAGCTATAAAGTTAAACAGGCAGAAACATTGGAATGGCCACCAGAGGGAGCCCAAGTGTTTTCTGAATGTACCAGAGAGCACAGAGAGAAAAAGACAGAAAACACACAAAATATGAACCTGGGGAGTGGGGACAGGTGCATATGAGGGGAGGGATCAATACCTGTTTCAGTAAAAAGAATATCTTGTTGAATGATAGTGCCATTTTTGCAATATGTTACAAATTCTTTTTCTAGGTGGTTGTACATTGTTATCTTTTGACAATTTAAATAGAAGAACTGGCTAAACATAATATTAAAAAGCTCACATACCCTAAAACTGGAAGGTGCTGGGTAGACTGCCATGATGACATCCATAATTCTCTCTGGGCCCCAAAACAATCCAGGCGCCTTCTTCAGCTTATCGTCTTACTCTCTACTCTCTTATAGCGCTTACTCTCTACCCTATTCATCTTTGCAGTCAACTTCGGGTGTGGTTTCCTCACTTTGTTTGGGATTGGGCTATCAAATTACAGCACTAAATCAGTGCTTGGTGTGACTTGGGAATTGTTCCTTCTCCTGGCTAAGCCAAGTTATAAGGACATTAAGATGAACGACTTTTCGTTTGGCATCCTGCTGTCTTCCCAGAATTAAGCACTGGACCAAGTCCTACCAGGATGCAAGAGCACCTTCATAAGGCTTCTCAGACCCAGTCTCCTCCCAAACTAGAAACCACTGGACAACCTCAATGATTCCCACGCTAGGATAATGTCCCCAGGCTGAGGTTACGAACAAGGGTCTCATCTCATTTAGAATGAAGTTTCAGGAAAGCTTGATGTAATGTTTTATATTTGCAGGCAGTGGTCAAGTTTGGGAATTCTCCCCCTGAGTTATCTTTTTTGATCTCCCAACAATCCTTTTGCTGTGGGTGTCAGGGAATCACCATTTTATCGATGAGGAAACTGAGGGTCATATACCTAAGACTTGTTCAGTCTTGCTGGTTATTAAGTGTCAGGGACAGAAGTCAGTATACCTCTGAGGGCACAGATTATAACAATGAACAAGTATTGAATCCAGTCATACTAGTGTCTTCTGAGACAAATAAAATTCTCCCCTTCCTTTTCTGTCAAACTATAAGTAAGTAGAAAGCAAGACGCAAGCAAATTTAATGACTTTGCACCTGTTTTATTAGTTATTTTCATGGTATGCTTTCCTAAGTTTCTTTTTCATGTTCGGATGGGGTAATTTTATAATGTATGCAAATAAATTAGCAGAAACCAAATTAAATTTCACAAGGTTAGGTCCTCTGCTGAATGCTGCTAGATTTAACATGTTGATTAATGCCTTGAATATGGAATCAAAAGCATTCTTATTAAACTTGACAATGATACCCAATTGGGTGGGGGTGGCTGGCACTTAGGAGAACTGGAATGAAATTTAAAGTGACCTTGACAACCGGAAAAGGAAAAAGAGGTCAAAATTCAATAGAAAGCTTTGTAGAGTGATTCATTCAAGAGAAGAGGGGGGAAAAAAAAAACAAAGGAGAACCACAGAAATCAGAGAGCACTGACTGGGCAATTATAGCAAAAACGGAGCTGGAGATCAGAGTGAACAATAGGCTTCAAAGGCACCAGCTCTAGATCTGTCATTTCTAAAAGGAAGGCATGATATTGGGAGGGACAAATAGGGGGGAATTCAAGCTGATTCCCCAACTACATTTAAAAGAGACCAACCTTTACGGGAAAAAATATGGTGCTTTGTTGGAACCCTGAAATGCCTGAAGCTTAGAAGCCAGATACTGACAACTTTGCAAGGTCTCCTAGCAAATGAGAGTCTGAAATAATGAAAAGTTTTTTATTTTAAAAGATTCTGAAAAGTTCTGGTACTCTCTTCCTTTGTTCATGCCACGTTCTTCTTTCCCTTCTACAGGGGCAACATCTACTTTCCACCAAGAGGGCATGAAGGCTTTTCCTCCTCCTCCAGGAGGCCTGCCCTGAGCCCTCCCCTTCTGGGAACCCCACTGACCCCTGGTGTCTCCTGAGAGAACTTAGCGGTGGAGGGCTTCGCTTGTGTCATTTCACTAGTCTTCCAGGAAGCTCCCTGCCTTGCATCTACTACTCCTACACTGCTATAACTCCTACTCTGTAAATGGGAAACCGAGGAGTAAAAGCTTATGAACTGACATAGCCACCTTCACTTGATTAGTGAGCAGCAGAGCTGGACTTGACTCAAGCCTCTGAGGCCATGCCCTCACGCTACACCCGCCCAACCACGTGTGCCCACAGCACGGCCCTGTGCTTGCTGTGTTCACATGCCGCCTCCATCCATCTGCAGCTCACTGAGGTGCCACACTTTATTTTCAGAGCCCCACGTGGGGCTTGGGATGGATCAATCCATATGCATTCAATGAAAGGTTTTCAAACAATTAGATGGCATTCTGTGGGAATTTCTGAATCATTCTTTGACTGAAGGAAAACAGAAAATAAAACAAAGTCGAAGAGAATCTACACATTTATAGAAACTGGAAATCAGAATTCTGAACAAAGCCAGATCATATTACTAAAGTGGTTTACAATTTTCTTTTCAAGGAATTCTAAAGAATGCAAATTGTTAAACATAAGTTTATAATACCTCTGTACATGTCTGTAAGTGTACACATGTGTATATATGTACATCTGTAGTGTAATTTTATCTAAAGGTAAGGAGAACTATGACCCTCAGAACATGACCCTCAGTTTCCTCATAGATAAAATGGTGATTCCCAGATACCCAGAGCAAAAGGATTGTTGGGAGATCAAAGAAATAGAGGAAAACAACACAATGGGAAAGACTAGAGATCTCTTGAAGAAAATTAGAGATACCAAGGGAACATTTCATGCAAAGATGGGCACAATAAAGGACAGAAACGGTATGGACCAAACAGAAGCAGAAGATATTAAGAAGAGGTGGCAAGAATACACAGAAGAACTACACAAAAAAGATCTTCATGACCCAGATAACCATGATGGTGTGATCACTCACCTAGAGCCATACATCCTGGAATGTGAAGTCAAGCGGGGTCTAGGAAGCATTATTATGAACAAAGCTAGTGGAGGTGATGGAATTTCAGTTGAGCTATTTCAAATCCTAAAAGGTGATGCTGTGAAAGTGCTGCACTCAATATGCCAGCGAACCTGGAAAACTCAGCAGTGGCCACAGGACTGGAAAAGGTCAGTTTTCATTCCAATCCCAAAGAAAGGCAATGCCAAAGAATGTTCAAACTACCACACGATTGCACTCATCTCACATGACAGCAAAGTAATGCTCAAACTTCTCCAATCCAGGCTTCAACAGTACATGAACCGTGAACTTCCAGACGTTCAAGATGGATTTAGAAAAGGCAGAGGAACCAGAGATCAAATTGCCAACATCCACTGGATCATGGAAAATGCAAGAGAGTTCCAGAAAAACACCTACTTCTGCTTTATTGACTATGCCAAAGCCTTTGATTGTGTGGATCACAATAAACTGTGGAAAATTCTGAAAGAGATGGGAATACCAGCCCACCGGATCTGCCTCTTGAGAAATTTGTATGCAGGTCAAGAAACAACAGAACTGGACATGGAACAACAGACTGGTTCCAAATTGGGAAAGGAGTACGTCAAGGCTGTATATTGTCACCCTGCTTATTTAACTTATATGCAGAGTACATCATGAGAAATGCTGGGCTGGATGAAGCACAAGCTGGAATCAAGATTGCCAGGAGAAATATCAATAATCTCAGATATGCAGATGACACCACCCTCATGCCAGAAAGCAAAGAAGAACTAAAGAGCCTCTTGATGAAAGTGAAAGAGGAGAATGAAAAAGTTGGTTTAAAACTCAACATTCAAAAAACTAAGATCATGGCATCTGGCCCCATCACTCCAAGGCAAATAGATGGAGAAACAATGGAAACAGTAACAGACTTTATTTTCTTGGACTCCAAAATCACTGCAGATGGTGACTGCAGCCATGAAATTAAAAGACGCTTACTCCTTGGAAGGAAAGTTATGACCAACCTAGATAGCATATTAAAAAGCAGAGACACTACTTTGCCAAGAAAGGTCCGTCTAGTCAAGGCTATATTTTTTCCAGTGGTCATGTATGGATGTGAGAGTTGGACTGTGAAGAGAGCTGAGCACTGAAGAATTGATGCTTTTGAACTGTGGTGCTGGAGAAGACTCTTGAGAGTCCCTTGGACTGCAAGGAGATCCAACCAGTCCATGCTAAAGGAAATCAGTCCTGAATATTCATTGGAAGGACTGACGCTGATGCTGAAACTCCAATACTTTGGCCACCTGATGCGAAGAACTGACTCATTTGAAAAGATCCTGATGCTGGGAAAGATTGAGGGCAGGAGGAGAAGGGAATGACAGAGGATGGCATCACCAACTCTATGGACATAAGTCTGAGTAAGCTCTGGGAGTTTGTGATGGACAAGGAAGCCTGGCATGCTGCAGTCCATGGGGTCGCAAAGAGTCAGACATGACTGAGTGACTGAACTAAAATAACTGAAAGAGAACTATAGAGTATTTTAATATTATCAACTCAGGGGAACATGTTTGACACCAAATAACTATTAGAAAAGAATCCAAATTCTAAATGATCAGTAATCATTAGATTAGTTTATCCAATCTGATAATACTACAATTTTCTTTCCTAAACCTAAGACATAATTTGCAAATAATTTGATTTCAGTTTGTCAAAACAAGGACAATAACAATTCAAGTACACCAAACAAATGATACTATATATATTTTAGTCTCATAGTCAATTGAGATAGCACGCTATTAGCACCCAGTTACTAGGGTAAAGCGTCTGCCTACAATGTGGGAGATCCGGGTTCGATCCCTGGGTCCGATCCCTGGGTCAGGAAGATCCCCTGGAGAAGGAAATGGCAGCCCACTCCAGTACTCTTGCCTGGAAAATCCTATGGATGGAGGAGCCTGGTAGGCTACAGTCCATGGGGTCACAAAGAGTTGGATACAACTGATGGATTTCACTTCACTTCACTGGTGATGAATATAATTGCCTGCAGCATAGGATAAAATATTTCTGAAGACAGCGATGTACTCACCCATAACTCTGGAATCAGCAGTGTAGTGTCTTAACTATCAACATGACATCATGTTCCTTGCCCGGCAGAGAGTGGAACTAATTCTCAGCAGCACAGCCAACACCAAGCAGCCTCCCCTCAAGGCCGTGCCATTTGTTAAAGGGAGAGCAGGCAGGGGCTAGCGGCTGGAGAGACTAGCGAATATCATTTCTTTTATGATATTTATTTATTCTTTAATGATTATTACTTTCAACCATTAAACACGTCTCAGGTTCTCTGTGATATCTCGCTCAGGTCAAATTCTGATTACAGAAAAGACTGAGAACATATTCAAAGCAGGGTTACATGGTGTAACTCAGTGGCAGCCCTAGGAAACCATTAGCATGACTGCAGCATTCAAAAGCTCTGCTCCATAAAAATGTAGACACACTAACATGAGAGCACTGAATCAGTCACCAAATATCATTCATAATACTACAAAAGTAAGTCTAAAATATATAAGGAACCATCACCTCAATACATCCTAAAAGATACCCTTTGATCAAGCAAACTCACAGCAAGCCAGTCCTGTGAGCACTGGGGAGAACATTCAGAGGTTACAAACACATGGCTTAACTGACAGCAGAAGATCAGATCATCAGAGAGTTCCCTGCATTAACCATTTACTCTGCAGAGGAAGGACATCAATACATCATCTTAAAAACTCAATCAGAAATAGAAACAGACTTATAGATATCAAAAACAAACTTATGTTTACACATAGGGAGACAAACATGGTGGGAGAGGGATAAACCAGGAGCTAGGCATGAACACACACACAGCTACTGGAAATAAGATAGGTAACCAACAAGGACCTACTCTACTGCACACTGCATCGTTCCCTGTATATAGGGAACTCTATATTCTGTGATAATCTCTAATAGAAAAGAATCTGAGAAGAAGGAATATATGTATAACTGAATCACTTTGATGCACACCGGAAACTAACACAGCATTGTAAATCAACTCTATTCCAATAAAATTTAAAAAGAGAAAAAAAAATTCAATTAGGATACCACTGCAGAAGCTAGACAGAGAGAGAGAGAGAAAAGCATGGACCAGCTTTTATGTGAGGAGAGGAAGAGATGGAATAAGCAGCAGAAAGAAATTGAGCAATGGCCTCCTGCCCCATAAAATACATAACTCACAAACACAAACATTTCTTCAGAGACCAAGAACTGAAGTTGTCCTTGGCACCTTGGACATTAAGAGGCTGTTTTTCCCCAGAGGTGGTGCAAAGTCAGTCTTTGCTCACTGAGCTCTGCTTTCTAATAGGCTAGCTAAGGAATGAGTATTTACACACTGCACAATTCATAGTTTGGGGTCAGCGATACTGCTAAATCTAGTTTTCACTTTGGTGATAAGCAACTTGTCCCTCAGAATGAAAATGAGCAGCTTGGGATTTCCTGTTTTCAGCATTTGGTTGGTTTGCTCTCCTGTGTAGAGCGTCGCACCCTGAGCTAGTCATATGTGTATTGCTTCAGTGTGTGACAGTGCTGGTTAAACCATTCTCACCTTAGAACAGAGAGACATGGCTCCTAGGGCAAAGCTGTGAACTCTGGCCAAGGTGTCCTGATAAGTTCTGGATGCTTACTCAGTTCAGCTCAGTTCAGTCGCTCAGTCGTGTCCGACTCTTTGAGACCCCATGAATCGCAGCACACCAGGCCTCCCTGTCCATCACCAACTCCCGGAGTTCACTCAGACTCATGCCATGGAGTTGGTGATGCCATCCAGCCATCTCATCCTCTGTTGTCCCCTTCTCCTCCTGCCCCCAATCCCTCCCAGCGTCAGAGTCTTTTCCAATGAGTCAACTCTTTGCATGAGGTGGCCAAAGTACTGGAGTTTCAGCTTTAGCATCATTCCTTCCAAAGAAAACCCAGGGCTGATCTCCTTCAGAATGGACTGGTTGGACATCCTTGCAGTCCAAGGGACTCTCAAGAGTCTTCTCCAACACCACAGTTCAAAAGCATCAATTCTTCAGCACTCAGCTTTCTTCACAGTCCAACTCTCATATCCATACATGACCACTGGAAAAACCATAGCCTACTAGTCATGTTTTAAAGTAGGATTTTAAAATTGTGTTCCACCATATACCATTGGTTTGAATTCAGTTTGAAAGCTGGAGTTGAAAGGTCTTGGACAACAAGGAGATCAAACCAGTCCATCCTAAAAAAAATCAACCCTGAATATTCATTGGAAGGACTGGTGCTGAAGCTGAAACTCCAATACTTTGGTCCCCTGATGTGAAGAATGGACTCACTGGAAAAGACCCTGATGCTGGGAAAGATTGAAGGTGGAAGGAGAAGGGGACTGAAGATGAGATGGTTGGATGGCATCACCGACTCAATGGACATGAGTTTGAGCAAGCTCCGGGAGATGGTGAAGGGCAGGGAAGCCTGGCGTGCTGCAGTCCATGGGTTAACAGAGAGTCAGACATGACTTAGCAACTGAATAACAACAACATGAGATCTTTTTTATTTTTTAAAGATTTTTTTAAAAAATGTGAACCATTTTAAAAGTCTTTATTGAATTTGTTACAATATTGTTCATTTTATGTTTTGATTTTTGGCTGTAAGGCATGTGGGATCTTAGTTCCCTGAACAGGGACCTAACCTATACCACTGCATTGGAACATGAGGTCTTAACCACTGGACCACCAGGGAATTCTCTGTAGAGTTTAAATTTTTTTTTTTAAATATGTTTTAAGTTTGTATAAGAATACACAATTTCCTTTCTCTTCATCTGGCCTAGAATCACAGCCAATCTATAATGCTAAAATAAGATGCTGTCATTTAATTGGTGGAAAACACTCTGATTTGCTTTCTCTAACCCTGAAGAAAAGCAACAGTAGAGATGTTATTATAGTTCCTAAAAATTCCTAAACTTGCTAACCTATTGACCCTAATAGTTACTTGCTATTTATTCTTCTACTGCCCTCTCCTTAATGAGAATTTTCACAAAGCACATAAACTATGTCCTTACCATTTGCCATTTAAAAGCTTACGTCTTTATAATAATTTCCAAAAGTATTCTTCATATAAATAACCCATGATCTTTTTTTAAGTTTGGGAAGCTTAAGTAATCTACTTAAAAAGAGACCTACCAAATAGTTTTGCAAGACCCCCAGGCTTGCTTGTTATTAACTGCTGGCATCATTTCTTCCAGGCCTTGGGAAATCCTTGAGCTCTGAGTTGACAGTGCTTTGTATTGGGAAAGTATCCTTGCATACTTCACAAGAAGCTTGCTAATCACACTGTCAGTGCCTAAAACATGAAGATCTCAAATGATCCTTTTAGAAACAAGATGTTTGTAAATCAGAAAATGGGATTTTTTTCTTAATATCTTCCTGAGTCTATTTTCTGGTTCCTTCCATACTGAGGAAGAAATGTATAACTTTCTAAAATTACAAAACTCCTTAGCAGTTGCCTCTCAAAAGAATGGAGCACAATAAGCAACAAAGTCTATCTAAGCAGAAAATATTATAGACAAGCTCATTTCTTCAAAGGGCAATCCTAACATTCAACTAGAAAGCTTTCTTTTCATTGTGGTTATTTTTATCTTCTGTGTTAAACATCGTCAGCCAGGTATGGCACTTACAGGCGACAGACAAAAAGAAAACTTAAACAGATTAAAAAGAAGAATCTATAAAACCAAAGGCCTCAAACAACTGCACCCACGCCAAAATAGTTTCCTTGCTTTATTAGTTCAATGGTCATTTGTCTAATACTGTTATCAATTGTTTTACAGGTTCCAGTATCTGGTGTGATCTAAAGCTGAATGATGTTCCTACTAATTATAGTAAGCAGTAAGCAAAGGAATCCAGCAAGTTAGCTGTCAGCCTATTTGTTTCTATGAAAAGTGCAACTTGTGAAAAGAAAGTTCTTTTTATGAAAGGTAAGCCTGGGTCTGAAATTAAAATACAGCTGGCAAGGCAGCTAAAAACACCACTTACTGATGTCTGATATTGGATTAAAAGTTAAACATGGTGATTAACAAAATCAAGAGCAGGAGCTAGAAAAGAGAATATATTCTTTATACAAAGAGTCTGTTTGGACCCTGAGAAAATAGCCTAAGTGCTTTTGTTTCAGTCCACAGGCATATTGTTGCTATTAGAGAAACATAAAGGGTCTATAATATTGCCCCACATGTAAAGAAGGTAAAGGATAAAAGAAATCATGCGAACACAACTTGTCTCTTTTAAAGGAAATAATTCAATTAACACCACTTTAAGGCTCTTAGGCTTCCTTTTATCTTTCTAGAGCTTCAACCCTACTCATGAATGTTTTTCATCTTATTTGCTTTATTTTGACTGATGGCATTGGAGAGCTTTCTGAATAACAAGCAGTGACATTCTATCCACTCTACTTACTGATAGAGAAAAGTATGCTTCCTTTTACTAGAGAATTTGACATAGAATGACCCAAACAAATACAAATAAGCATGTATGATGACTAGTTACTGGGCAGATAACCTGGCCAGCCCCTTAAATCTTTGAGGGCAAGATGCTGTTAAAATCCTTGTATCTGACTTTCTGTGAACTTCAAATTCTTCTTTCGTCATGAAGTGAGCTACGTGACAGCTGGTAGGCTCTCTACTTAGAACGCTATGTCTGTTGATCCACTGCAGGGAGGTCCAACCTAAAGGTCACCGGGTGTCTAAGAGAGACCGAGCTTCCCTTTGAAGTTTAGAATATTTGAGACCTCCTAGGGGCTGGCCATTCTGGGTGTACTCTCCACACCACTGAACGTTCCTTGATGGGGAGGCACCAGGCCCTTTTAGAATCTTTATTTAGCTCATGATCCACATATTATTTGTCACAGTGTGCTTTGGAATATCCATGTCCAAAATGATGCCAAGTTCGATCACTTTAGAGTCTAAAGGCTATTTTTTAGACTCGCCATGAACCTAGAGCTTTACTCAACACACAAAGATGTATTTTTAATACCAAAATATCATTACAAAGGTTTACTGAACAAAGGTATTTTAAGAAGGGGTAGGAGACATTTGTTTATGTCAAAAATGTCCTCTGGACACTTGGTCCACATCAAAAGGTCCTTGAAATTTGGTTATATCCAAAAAAGCACATAAGCATATTTGGTCCATGACAAGTGATTATGGAAAGGACAAATAACAAAGTCTTTTTGGCATGGACCAAATGTCTCCATGGATGCTTTCAATAGGACCAAATGTCTTTCAAGGTTAAGGAGAGCCATAAGATGTAAAAGGATAATTACTTTATAAAAGGTAGGATATTTTTCAGAGGAGAAAAAATAGGTAGTAAATGATATAAGACTTGATAAAATAATTATTATAACAGTCTTCACATTTACTGAGCTCTACTGTATGAATCTCTATTCTTGCCACAGATCATATTTAATATTCATGATGGCCTCTTAAGATAGTTACAACCAACATCCACATTTTAAAGATGAGGCAAGGATACTTATAGAAGTCAAGAGGCTTGCACAAAGCCCCACAACTAGGAACTGAAGTCCTCTGCTGAACCCAACCAATGAGGATTTGATGTGACATTTGAAGTGATATTGTTAGGTCTTGAACCCAAGTTTGTGGTGGTACAGCAGTGGGTCAGAATTCCCCACCAGCCCTTTAAAACCAGCATTATGAAAACAGGAAGACCTAAAGAAAGCTAGAGTCAGACCTTTGAAAAGCAATACAGAAACAGTCTGAAATTACCACAGACACAGGACCAAAAGCAGGGAAAAAAATAGGAAAGGGTGATAGTTCTGTAACACTGCCACCGGCTACAGCAACTGAGGTACACAGGAAGTTGATACATCCCGGAGCCACCAAGCACCACTTCAGGTTAATCCTTACACACTTCCACATTAACCCTCCCATGCTGTTGTCTCAATTTAGATGCCAGTTCATATTATTAACGTTATTATTTGCATGCAAAGACAACGCCACTATACCACTACCAGCCTTAGAAGGAGTACTTGGCACTGGTTCTTGGTAAAAGGTTTATCCTAAACCACCTAGGCTCTTACCTGTTTGCCCTAACCAATTAGATAATTCATTATTTTCAACTTCCAAAGAGAAACGTTAATGTATTTGGGTGCATTTATAAAATCAACTGGCCTCAAATTTCATATTTTATATTCCTATTAAGGAAAAACAGTTTATTTTCTATGTGCCATTAAACTAATGATTTGCTCTACTGCCATGTATGCATCAGGGGAGAAAGAAACACTTAGCAACGTCTCCCTCTAGGATAACCTTTCTTCGTACGAGTTAATATCAAGGACATGTGACGACCATGTCAAAGCCATTGGCCTTCTCCCCTTCATATTTCACAGTGACTCACCCAAAGATGCGAGAATAAGATTAGAAAAATATTTATGACTCTGTTGAATATGGATAAAGAGCTCTCTTGTTGATAAAGTTACCACAATTATTTTTTTTACCTTATGACAGTTTTTAGAAATTAGGCAGAGAAAGAGAGTAGTTACTCACGTTCTCCTTGTCAGGAATCCCTAGAAAAGGAAAGAGAGAAAGAACATGAGTTAGAAGATCAGCTTGGAAAATGGAAATTAAATCCCTTGCTCAATCAAACCAAGTAAAAATTTGATGTTTTCAATTTGTCTTTCCATAAAAATGTACATACTGCTGCTTGGAAAAAAAGCAGCACCTACCAAAATCTGTAACATAAACAAATCAATGAATCAGAGCAGGGCTATGTGCCAGACAACAAAATATCACGCTTATTTTGCTTTTCTACCATATGCTTTACTCTCCTAGAGGTAAAAAATCATCCTTGCTTATTTTATACCATGTGAGCAACTAATTCCTCTGTCTTGAGCACAAGAACACTCAGAATTTTAGAAAAACACATCAAACTCTTAAGTTGCAATTGTTATATTTTTACAAGGCAAACCACCTCACACCATTCAGGGATCTGAACTTGGGGGCAAGTTGCACATAAAAACCACCAGCACACAATTTTTATCTTGGGCACAGCCAACTCTTGCTTCTTTCAAGTCAGGTGTGAGCACAGCAATGGCTATTTCCAGAGATGTCTCAGTCTTCTTAGCAAATAAGTTAATCATTCATCCATTCACTCATTTACAAACATTGGCTCAGATGGTAAAGAATCTGCCCGCAAGGTGGGAGACCTGGGTTCGATCTCTGAGTTGGGAAGATCCCCTGCAGAAGGGAACAGCTACCCATTCCAGTATTCTGGCCTGGAGAATCCATGGACAGAGGAGGCTGGCGGGCTACAGTCCATGGGGTCACAAAGAGTCGGACAGAACTGAGCAACTAATACTCAATCACCCAATATTTTTAATAAGGAGCCACACAGCACGTAAAATATTGGCATTAAAAGCACCAAGCGCCCATCCTAATAGGCAGCAGTAAGCAGGAGAGGGAAGAAAGGAATAGATTACTAGGAAACACACCCTAATTAAACTTTGACCAACATAGTATCAGGACATTAAAGTTCTGACAGAAAACAAGTGGATGGAGAGGGTTGTTCTCTCAAGCAGAGAGTATTAATGAACATGTTTGCCATCACTTCCCAGATCTCTCAGAAACAGTAAGGGTATCCCAAGGTCAGCATTCAGAAATTCATCTTGAATCCATCTAGCCATTTATCCCTCCACCCATCCAATAACCACTTGAAAAGACTAGATTTGACAGAATGAGGAGATACAGGTTGTAACAGAATGAGGTTGTAACAGAAGCTTACTTTCTAGGAGGTTTAATAAGACAAATGCAGTTATACAAATCCTCATATTGGAGTGGATAGAAATTAGGGTATCTGAAGAGAAACAATATTGAAAAGGTGATCTCAGGACACGTAGGAACCTGAAAGTTGGGCTAAGGCATTAGCGGTCTTGGAATTTCACTTTCTATGACGGGCAGTGGACTATCATTAAAGGTTCAGAGCAACAGAGTGATATGAACAAGAAAAGGAAAGGAAGGGACTTTCAAAATTAAAAAACATTTAAGATACAGAAACTGGAGACAATGACATGGGTCCGTGATTGAAGTCCAAAGACATTCAGTTGAGGAAATTTGGACTTGGATTCGGTGGGGGCTGTTATTAAGGAAAATCATCCTAGCAATTGGGTGTGGTAATGGTGTGGTTTTTGCATGGAAAAGTCTACATTTTCAAAAATGTCTGCTGAAATGTATATAACACTCTCCGACATACATCACAGCAGGATCCTCTATGACCCACCTCCCAGAATATTGGAAATAAAAGCAAAAATAAACAAATGGGACCTAATTAACCTTAAAAGCTTCTGCACATCAAAGGAAACTATTAGCAAGGTGAAAAGACAGCCTTCAGAATGGGAGAAAATAATAGCAAATGAAGCAACCGACAAACAACTAATCTCAAAAATATACAAGCAACTCCTACAGCTCAACTCCAGAAAAATAAACGACCCAATCAAAAAATGGGCCAAAGAACTAAATAGACATTTCTCCAAAGAAGACATACAGATGGCTAACAAACACATGAAAAGATGCTCAACATCACTCATTATCAGAGAAATGCAAATCAAAACCACTATGAGGTACCATTTCACACCAGTCAGAATGGCTGCGATCCAAAAGTCTACAAATAATAAATGCTGGAGAGGGTGTGGAGAAAAGGGAACCCTCTTACACTGTTGGTGGGAATGCAAACTAGTACAGCCACTATGGAGAACAGTGTAGAGATTCCTTAAAAAACTGGAAATAGAACTGCCTTATGATCCAGCAACCCCACTGCTGGGCATACACACTGAGGAAACCAGAAGGGAAAGAGACACGTGTACCCCAATGTTCATCGCAGCACTGTTTATAATAGCCAGGACATGGAAGCAACCTAGATGTCCATCAGCAGATGAATGGATAAGAAAGCTATGGTACATATACACAATGGAGTATTACTCAGCCATTAAAAAGAATACATTTGAATCAGTTCTAATGAGGTGGATGAAACTGGAGCCTATTATACAGAGTGAAGTAAGCCAGAAGGAAAAACATAAATACAGTATACTAACGCATATATATGGAATTTAGAAAGATGGTAACAATAACCCGGTGTACGAGACAGCAAAAGAGACACTGATGTATAGAACAGTCTTATGGACTCTGTGGGAGAGGGAGAGGGTGGGAAGATTTGGGAGAATGGCAATGAAACATGTAAAATATCATGTAGGAAACGAGTTGCCAGTCCAGGTTCGATGCACGATGCTGGATGCTTGGGGCTGGTGCACTGGGACGGCCCAGAGGGATGGTATGGGGAGGGAGGAGGGAGGAGGGTTCGGGATGGGGAACACATGTATACCTGTGGCGGATTCATTTTGATATTTGGCAAAACTAATACAATTATGTAAAGTTTAAAAATAAAATAAAATTAGAAAAAAAAAAGAAAATATGGCAAAATGATTATGTGAAAATACCTATCAAGTTAATAAAAATCACATTCAAGTATTAAATATTAATTAAATCAAAGCAATGAAAATATAGGTGTTAACTGTATCATCCTGTATGTTTGAAATTTGTCATAATAAAACGTAAATTGAAGAAGTTCTGTGTAAGTCAGGTGTAGGGTAAACCTTGAGTGAAATAATGAAGACTCACAGCCATTGAGCCATCTTTGCTCTCAGGTCAAGGGTGATGAGGCCCTCAGCCAGGCGGCTGCAGCAGGGAGAGAAAGCAAAGAGTATGAGCACTAGAGAGGAAGGAGCAAGGGACAGACCAGTGATTAACCTCAGTGGGTGGCGGTGAGAGAAGAGAGGGCTCCAAACAGTGGTGGCCTAGCACCTTGTACGGGAGGACAGTGAAGTTATGAATGGAAATAGGCTTTCAGCAGAAGGACGGTTTGTGGGAATCACCATGTGCTCCATTATCAACACTGTGAGTGCATGAGACCAGCAGGACGACCTGGTGGGAAGAAAACCAGCAGTCATTTGGAAAGTTAGGCTGCCTTTTGTAAGACTCAAATGGAGCTACTGGTTTCAGGAAGGATCTGTATCAGTTGCAAGAAAGGATGCAATGATCGAGGGGAGAGTATAGAGAAAAAAAAGAAAAACAGCCAAGGCTGGACTTGAGTAGTGACTGAATTTCCAGATGAGGGGAAGAAGTACCCATGAAAGAGACAAGAATACAAGTGGCCATGAGAAAACCAGGATAATTCAGTGGAGCATGGGACCCAAGGGAGAATGGAGACTGAACATGGAAACTCTTACTCAGTCAGAGAATGGAGAATAGTAATGACTGAGTCTGGTTATTGGTTGGTCACTGGAGAATTTAGATGGTTCGAGTTGGAAGTCAGACTTTGAAGGGTTAAAGATTCACTGGTGTTGAGAAAATAGTAGTTCACATCATTTGGGTTCTTATTATACGCCCAGTGCCCTTCTAAATGGAGATTCCAAGGTGGGGCGGTGTTAAAAATCTGCCTGCTGAAACAGGAGATGTGGGTTTGGTCCCTGGGTGAGGAAGATCCCCAGGAGGAGGAAAGAGCAACCCACTCCTGTATTCTTGCTGGGAAAATCCCACGGATAGCGGAGCCTGGTGGGCTACAAACCATGGGGTTGCAAAGACTTGGAGGTGACTGAGCATACACGCATGCACCCTTCTAAACATTTGACACGTGCTCTTCTTTCAGTCTCCAAAACAATCCTATGAGGAAACTGAGGCGCAGAGACATTAAGTGCCTTGCCAGAAGCCACACAGCTAGGAAACAGGACAACTGGGATTTCCAACTTGGTTACTGATCATCCCTAGATCAGCCAGAAGAGAAAAATCAAGAACAGGAGAAGAAACTAAAAGAAAGATCCATCCTCCAACATCCACCTCTCCAAGGACAGAAAAGAAACTGAGAAGGAGAATGCACAGGCTGCCCAGAAACATGAAACAGAGGGAAAGGGAGCTCACTTCAGATCCTGATCAAGCGAGAAGGGTCACCTGTGGAGAGCGATCTGTTTGAGTGAGAGTGGGAATTCAAGGAGGTATTCAAGAAGACATGAGGGTGACTCTGGCTCTGAGATGCTTGGAGTGGAAGCACTGCTTGATCCATCAGTGTGTCAGCATTGAAGTGCTACAGCATCAGAAACCCCAGGGCTTGCTGCGTTATCACACATACATGGACAAGAGCCAAGTCAAGGGACCCAGAGCCTCAACAAGCAACTCTCAGGGATAGTACTGAGTGCTAAAAAGGTGTTTCCAACATGCGTGAACAGATAGACTCAGGACACAAAATTACTTTGAGTCTAGTGGGCACCCATTAGGAAAGAGTATCACAGAGAAAAACTTCCTTTCTTTTATGAGCAGCCAGAGACCGGTCTCCTACAAAAGGCTCAGAATTTGAAGAGAGCACGATTTAAGAAGAATAAAGAATGATTCGTGCTGCTTCTTTCCTTAAGAGCATCAAAATAAGCAAGAGGTGGAGCAATCAGGTGTCTACATGTGACTGAGATAAGCACAGTTCATGAATCCCATTTTAAAAGAACCTTCAAACCATACTTTAAGATGAAGGTCCTTTGAGAAAGCATGCTGAAGTTCCAACTAGCACCAGAGCATACCTCCCTCTATCAGCTAAGGCCACATAATTATATTGTAGGAACAATTTTTTAAAATAACCCAAGAATGGGCTGGAGGGTCTGTTTATCCATAAAAGAGTCTGGAGACTTATTCTGTCAAGCTGGTGTTGGACAGATTTTTCTTTGTCACATGAAAACACATACCGCATGACAAATTTTTAGATACAAGTGTTCACATTTTTCACTTACTGTCATTGTTAGAGCCCGTTTCCATAACACCATAAGGAGGAGCCAGAAGTCCTGCCATGTACTGTCGATATTTCTGAAAGACAAGATTGTAAACTCAGTGCACAGATATTTACTCACTTGGAGCATTCATGTGTTTACATGTTAAAAAGAAGAAAAGCTGGATGTCAGTAAGCATCTGAGTCTTGTATTTATAGAGCCATGAAGCGTGCTGTCTGGGCTCTGTGGCCTAAAATAAAAATGCTGTGTTCTAAAGAGGTCTTCCCGGATGAGACTGAAAGTGCCCCTGCCTCGGGAGGGGTTTCTACTGCA
Organism: Bos grunniens; assembly: GCF_055505025.1. Taxonomy (NCBI): domain Eukaryota; kingdom Metazoa; phylum Chordata; class Mammalia; order Artiodactyla; family Bovidae; genus Bos; species Bos grunniens. The sequence goes on along the minus strand of NC_141166.1, from coordinate 113,151,521 downwards.
ACCCACTCCTTCACGGTTTGTGATTGATTAACCAAACAGTGTGGGCTTTTGCCCTCCCCTCCACCTCCTGCCTGGCTTCTCATTCTCTCAAACACGTGCTCAGGTTTTTGTGGAGGAAAAAGACATTTGGTTTTTATAGATGCAGATACAAATAAAAGTGCCACCTTCCTAACAGGTGAATGGCACTCAATCGGCTGTCTTTCAAAGCAAAAAGAAATGCATCTCTGGAAAGTGTCTGATGTGAAAGAAGCTGATTCATTACTATTTGCCAGCTTCCTTTTACACTGTACACCTGCCCGTTATATGACCTCCAAAGAACCTGTGGGATGTTGTCAAATAGAATAGTTTGGCTTCATTTAGAACTATTTAGATCCTTCTGAATTTTCTCCCTCTGACTTTTGGTCCAGACGTGCTTTAAAACCTGAGGCTCAGTGATACATATTAGCGCCGGGAGTCTGTGCTGTTTTGAAGGAATAAGGCTTGGTGAGCATACAGCAAGCAGATCAAGCTCCCAGTGAGACAGAAGTGACATTTATGAAGAATGGAATATGAGTGTGAGACATTCTCTCTTCTCAGGTAATAAATACAGCCTCCTCCCCTTGCAGAATGAAAGCTGGGCAATTTTATTTGTTGCGTGGTGTCATGTATATTTATGGTTTATAATTATGATGGCACATAAATGTTAAACAGCATCAAAAGAATCAACACTTCATAATGTGCTTGTGGGTTACACAAACGTCAGCAGAAAAGACTTCATCTGTAGCAATGGGCAGCTGGCAGCATGCAGTATTTGAGCAGCCATCTGGCCCATTTGGTAGATTTGAATGGTGTTTGTAATGTAACATTGATGAGCTCTCAAAAGAGCCTTCTTCTAGTCAAGATGTGACTAGCTTTTTTTTTTTTAATCCTTTTTTCTTCTCCTTCTGAGGCAACTATACTAACACCTGCATGCAGACATTCAAAATCATGATTTCTCTCTGCCTCTGAGTTAACTAATCACTCAAACATACCCATGGGACCAATCCATCACCCTGAATTCCTGACATTTCCCTTTGATAATTTCTTCGTTCTGCTTTTCCTTTTTCTTATGATACCATCTACTCTTCTTCCTCATGAGAAAGCACCGGGCAAAGCACACTTCTGTGCATAATATTATGCTGGACTCTGAAAAAACAGGCTCAGAGAGAGCAGATGGGGGCTAGGTTATGTTCTAAGAAGGTTCTATGACCCCGCACAATCTTTTGAGGTATTCCTCTCACTGTTAGCAACTCCATTAACAGGCTCCTGAAAGAAATAATTCATGTTAAATTAAAGGAGCAATTTTGCTTGGCTTAGAAATGCTGTTTTGGATGCAGCGAATGCATTTGTCTTGGGCACCTCGAAATCAAGTTCCATGAACTCCACGGAAGCACATTCCTGACTCCTAAGTGAACAGGACTTTGCCTCCCTTCAGCTCCATAGCATGGGGTCTAGGGTTTGCTCATGGAGCGTGATACCAGAGCAGTCACTCCTGGGAAGGGAAGACAGAGCAGCCATTCAGGGAGCAGAGTACGGGCTGCGTTTCAGCATGTAGATGCACTGAGCACCCACTGTGCCCTCACTGTGCCCTCGACACTGGGCTCCCTGCAGAGAATGGGCAGGGCCCTTTGCACTTCGAAAGCATCAATCTCCTAAGGACAGCAGTACTGTTGTACTCAGTACAGGGTACTCTGTCTTGCACATAATAGAAAATTAATATATATCTGTTGGCTTTTGGAATGTGAATGGAAATTTTCATACATATATAAAAATAGAGTATCACACCACATACTTAACATACAGCCTCAATAACTGTTAACTCATGACTAATGTTATTTCATCTACAATCCTATCCACTTGCCCCTTCCAGAGTTATTTTGAAACAATTCCAGATATCATATCATTTAATCCACATATATTTCAATAGGAATCTCTAAAAGGTAAGGATTCTTTTTTTCTCCCAAAACAAAACCATAATACCATTATCTCAACTAAGAAATGTAACATCTCCATAATATTCAGTCAGTTTCAAATGTCTAATTGCTTTATATATGTCATTGCTGAATTGAATTTATAAATAACTTATTAGATACATAGATGAATGGAACGGAAAAGACTGCCCCAAAATAAACCCAGGCCTACCTACATGGCCACTTAATTTACAAAAAAGGAGCCAAGAATATACAGTGGGGAAAGGACAGACTCCTCAATAAATGTGAGGTGTTGGGCAAACTGGACAGCCACTTACAAAAGAATGCTCAGTCATGTCCGACTCTTTGCGACCCCATGAACAGCAGCACGCCAGGCCTCCCTGTCCATCACTAACTCCTGGAGTCCACCCAAACCTATCTCCATTGAGTTGGTGATGCCATCCAATCATCTCATCCTCTGTCGTCCCCTTCTCCTCCTGCCTTCAATCTTTCCCAGCATCAGGGTCTTTTCAAATGAGTCAGCTCTTCGCATCAGGTGGCCAAAGTATTGAAGTTTCAGTTTCAGCATCAGTTCTACCAATGAATATTCAGGACTGATTTCCTTTAGCATGGACTGGTTGGATCTCCTTGCAGGCCAAGGGACTCTCAAGAGTCTTCTCCAACACCACAGTTCAAAAGCATCAATTCTTCGGCACTCAGCTTTCTTTGTAGTCCAACTCTCACATCCATACGTGACCAGTGGAAAAACCGTAGCCTTGTCTAGAAGGACCTTTGTTGACAAAGAAATGTCTCTGCTTTTCAGTATGCTGTCTAGGTTGGTCATAACTTTCCTTCCAAGGAGTAAGTATCTTTTAATTTCATGGCTGCAATCCCCATCTACAGTGATTTTGGAGCCCAGAAAAATAAAGTCAGCTACTGTTTCCATTGTTTCCCCATCTATTTGTCATGAAGTGATGGGACCAGATGCCATAATCTTAGTTTTCTGAATGTTGAGCTTTAAGCCAACTTTTTCACTCTTTTCTTTCTCTTTCATCAACTGGACCACAATCTTACACAAAAATTAACTCAAAGTGGATGAAAGTCTCAAAGACCTGAAGCCATAAAACCCCTGGAAGAAATCATAGGCTGTAGGCTCCTTGACATTGGTCTTGGCAACGGTTTTTTTTTTTTTTTTTTAATACCAAATGCAAAGACAACCAGACCAAAAATCAGTAAGTGGGACTACATTAAACTGAAAAGTATTTGCACAGCAAAGGAAACAATCAACAAATGAAAAGGCAAGGTATTAAATGGCAGAAAATGTTTACAAATCATATATCTGATAAGGGGTTAATATCCAAAATAAATGAATATAAAAAATCCAAACTCATAGATACAGAGAATAGACTGGTGACTGCCAGAGGTGGAGGGTGAAGCATAGGTGAAATGGGGTTTAAAACCTATTTCTGCAGAACCCGGAGCTCCTAGAGGACCCTCAGGCAAGGTAACACATAAGCAGAGCCTTCAGCTCCTGTGGCAACTTGAGTGTCTTCACTTTTAGCTGATACAGAATTTAGAGTTCCAAGAGTAATTTCATTTGAAAGATGACTTTTGCTTCTGAAAACTAAAAGTCAACAAACAACAAGAATAAATAATCTTTAAACTCCCAGCCAGAAAGATGCTATTCAGAGAAGGCATTTCTTCTTCCATGAAGAAATCAGCAAAGACCAAATTAGGATTTGCCTATGAAGTGCTGGGGGGGAGAGGAATAAATTGGGAGATTTGGGACTGACACATACGTACCACTATATATAAAATAGATCACTAATAAGGACTTACTGTAGAGCACAGGGAATGCTACTCAATACTCTGTAATGGGCTACATGGGATAAGAATTTTTAAAAGAGTGGATATATGTATACGTATAATGGATTCACTTTTCTGCACAGCATAAACTAATACAACATTGTAAATCAACTATACTCCAAATTTAAAAAAAGAAAAAAAAAGGGTTAGACATCTATGGTTGTAGACTGGCCAAATGACAAGTTACCAACAGAATCGGAAGAACTAAGAATTTAACTAAGATGCATCATAGTGCAATGCTGACCTTCTCCAAGTGAGGTGTACAGACCCCCAGTGTAGCACCCAGCAGGACAAGGGAAGGTGTGACAGGGGTTAACAGAAGCTCTCCCTAGAGCTTAAATTTTATTCTATGTCAAGTAGTTGAAAGGACTACTTTTATACTTTTATATTATGGAGCAGAAAACTAAATTTGCATACATTTTAAAGATTAAAGCATGCAACTTCAAAGAAGTTTGAGCTTGCTGCTGGCTGCTTCTAGCTACAAAGGGTCTAGACCCCGGGCATTATGTATTGATTCCCTCTGCATTCAGAGAACTTCAGTGGAAAAACTCAAGTGCCTCTAATGTAATGGAAAGCATGCAGATGCTGGAATCACACAAGAATGGAGGCAATTCTGATTCTGCCACATGCTACCTATGTGAACTTAAGTAAGTTACCTCAGTTTCCTGGGTAAGGAACTTGGGATAATATCATCTATATTTCAGGGCCAGTGGGGGGATGAGAAAAAAACTCTAAAGATGTGCCCAGCATATATTAGGGACTTACTAAATGATTGCTGATGATAATAAAAATAATAATGATAATGATGAGGAAGAGGAGAAGAAAAAACAACAATCAAGAATTGATCAAACAAATCCCAATATATTTGATGATATATCCCAGACAGAGTCTCCAGCTTTAGGGAAAAATACTCTGTGGGTGACTTCTTATTACTGAGGCCGCTGATACACACACAACATAAAGACCCACAATACATCCACTGACCTGTCACTAAAAGGAGTTGTAAAAACAACATCTTAAAGAGTAGATGTTCTTAAGTCGTTTTACTATATACTGCCTATTTTCATTGGAGAAGACAATGGCACCCCACTCCAGTACTCTTGCCTGGAAAATCCATGGACGGAGGAGCCTGGTAGGCTGCAGTCCATGGGGTTACTAAGAGTCAGACACGACTGAGCGACTTCACTTTCACTTTTTACTTTCATGCATTGGAGAAGGAAATGGCAACCCACTCCAGTGTTCTTGCCTGGAGAATCCCAGGGACAGAGGAACCTAATGGGCTGCTGTCTATGGGGTCGCACAGAGTCGGACACGACTGAAACGACTTAGCAGCAGCAGCAGCCTGTTTTCATACCCACATGGTAAATTAGTCCCAGGAGAAAGGAAGAGCACAAGAGAGTAAACCCAGAAATAACTGAACAAAAATCAGTGAAACCTTATAGCCATCAGAACAGTTTTTGGTTTACCAAATCTTTAAAAAAATTCTCTAAATTACAATTGGCCAGTTTATAAGGCAAAGTCAGTGCATGGAAGAAGTTCTCAGGCTACAGAGGCTAGAAGGCTGTCCTAGATGGAGGGGAGAGATGTGCCACTGGCTATCTTAATGTTTTCTGAGAAAGCTGAGAAAAGACAAAGTATGACAGTCTTAGGAAAGTTAAAACCTGGTCCATCTCTCAGCTCCTTCACTACCCCGTCAAGGCCACTGAGCTACGCTGGCTGGAAGGCTGTCAGAGCAGCCACCAGGCCAAGGGCGGCTGGGGGTCACCCAACTCTGCTCCAGAGTCTGGAGCCCCAGCCTGGGCTGCTCCATCCCCAAACAGGGAACACTTCTCCACACAGTGGCTCCACATGGCCCAGCTGTAGCCCAGCAGCCAGATACAAAAGTCGGGCGGCATGTGCTGGAGGAGCAGGCATAGTAGAGATATGTCACATTCTAAAGGCCAGTCTCAATTTGCCAAGCAGGGGATCTCCCTGGAGATCAGTGGTTAAGACTTCACCTTCCAATGCAAGGGGTGCAGGTTGCAACCCAGGTCAGGGAGTTAAGATCCTACAGGCCTCGTGGCCAAAAGAAAAAAAACATAAAACAGAAGCAATATTGTCACAAATTCTATAAAGCCTTTAAAAATGGTTCATGTTAAAAAAAAACAAAACAACTTAAAAATTTGCCAAACCAGACTCACAGAGAATAAAGGAAGGCAGGCAGCTTGAACCCTGGCTGAATCCTCTGTGACAAGAGAAGAAGGGATCCCTGTAGGGCAGAACTCCCCACCCTGGAGGTCGAGACCTTCCTAACACACTGAGGCCTTTCCTAGATGTTCTCTGAGCTGCTGCCCGCTGCCAAGGCATCTAGGCTGCCGGTGTGCCACGGTCACCACATTCCCAGCAGCCAGGCAGAGACCTCAGCTTCCAATACAGGCCTTCCCAGCAACTGTCCCCTTTCACCACCAACTCCATCTACCTAGGAGATCATCAAGTTGTAGGAAAAGCATAAATACCATCCATAGGTTGGGATATCAGCACTGGAAAAACATAACAAACAGGAAGTCATGAGGACTATGGACAGGCCCGGCTATAAACACCTGAGGGTAGGAGGGATGCGCGTGTGCTCAGAACAGGGACACGCTCCTGACAGCCCGTGGTGGGCAGTGTCCAGGGTTGGGGAAGAATAGAGGGCACTGCCTTGGTGGTGTGGGGATATGTCCTACCATCATGTACCAGTCATTACATCTGTACTAGGTTCCCCCAAAGTATTAAGGCTGAGTTCATGAAATGTAATGACAAACAGGTCACCTGGACTTTCTCTGAAAACACCCTGAGTATGTGGTAGAATAACTTGGAACAGGGATATAAAATTTAGGCTCCCCCCTTTTTGTCTGTTTCTTGGCAATGATTATTTCTTTACAACTTCCATATGCTATGTAAGATATGGTGGGGAAATGGACATAGCACACTGCTCTAAAGTCCCAGAGTCTGGAGAATTTTTAAATGTGTGAAGCACAGATGAGAAGGGGGAAACAGAAAGCTGTTGTAAAGGGAAATCTCCCAGGAGAATTCCCCGTTTACCCTTTTAGAGCCGTATGGACTGCTGCTCTCACAGCAGGTCACTGGCTGGACCAGGTCACCTCTTATGCCAACTTCTTTTGTTTCCTTGTTTCTTGATTTCTATGGCATTGACCTCATAGGGCACAAAGAACTTTCATCGCCTCTTCTTCAATGATGTTTAATTCATCCTTTGGCTCTAGTACAGCTATTTCTAAACGGAGGCAAAATTCTGCTTGCCAACTCATGGCCATTTTAAATTCATAAGCAGCCTGCAAGAGCTATAGTTTGGAGGTGATAATGACAACAATAGCTCTAATGGAGGAAGTTTTCCAAACCTGAATCATTTAGGAATCCTAGAGTAAAGCCTGAGTAAGATGACACTGCAAGTGAGCAAATACAGTCTCCCTCCAAAATCTGTTTGAAATTCTCTCTCCTACTGGCCTGTGAAGGTGCAGAGATCCCAACCAAAAGGTGGAGGGACCCTCAAGTACTCTCAGGTGAGATCAGGGCTGCAAAGAATACAGTTAGGCAGCCCTCGCTCAATCACAGAGATGAAGTCAGATTAGCCCTGAAGGAAAGGAAGGGAAAATGCATTCACTTAGTCAAGGGGACAAGAGAGGCACAGTGGGGTCCTCATAGAGGGGTCCTCATGGGCTTTGCATCTAGTGAGGGGACAGCCATTCTCATCCGATCATACAGTCATCTCAGTGCAGGAGCTAGAAGGAAAAAAATACACTGAAAATGTGGCTGGGTGGTGGAGCGTGGGGCAAGTTCAGATATGGGGCTCCGGGCAAGGACATGGAATATGAGACTGAGGAGGCTTGGAGGTAAGAACCAGGGGGCCTTCCAGGTAGAGGGAACAGGGGTGCTGCGGAGACAGAGAAGTGTGTCTGGCAAGAGAGGGGAAGTCGCTGTGGATAGAGCAGTGCTCGGGCCAAACGGCGAGGCTGGGAGGCCATGATGGAGGTTTGGAACATTATCCTCGTACAACTGGAAGCAGTTTAAGTGGAGAAGTGACAAGGGCAGGTATGTGTTTTTAAAAGATCATTCTGGCTGCTGTGTGGAGAACGGTTTTGATGGGAAAACAAGAAAGGCATTAAGCCCTTAAAGGGAGGACAGGCCTGTATATGGCCCCTCAAAGGGGCCTGAGTCTGGGGGAGAAGGAAGAGAGAGGAACGTGGACAGAGGGTGGTAAAGACCCTTTGTTCCTCAAGGCCAAACAATCTCCAACCACTTAGACTTACTGATAACAAAGACTCAGATTTCTTGTTGAAGCATGCTCAACACACGTGCACTTTTAATATGACTAAAAGATTGGGGGATTTCAGGGGGCTCACTGGAATGATTATATTAATAATTCTAAGTTAGTGCACACCCTGCATCTTTGAGTATGATTTAGTTAGCCATGTGATTCAGTTAGCCACTCAACTTTGACTGAGTTAGCCATGAGCTTCTCTTAGAAACATTCAAACTGAGAGGCAGACACACACAGTAGGTCAATACTACTTAATTTAGTCATAAAATAATGGCTCTGGAGCTGTTACTGCTGCTGCTACTGCTAAGTCGCTTCAGTCGTGTCCGACTCTGTGCGACCCCATAAACGGCACCCCACTAGGCTCCTTTGTCCCTGGGATTCTCCAGGCAAGAACACTGGAGTGGGTTGCCATTTCTTTCTCCAATGCATGAAAGTGGAAAGTGAAAGTGAAGTCGCTCAGTCGTGCCCGACTCTTAGCAACCCCATGGACCACAGCCTACCAGGGCTCCTCCGTCCATGGGATTTTCCAGGCGAGAGTACTGGAGTGGGGTGCCATTGCCTTCTCTGCTGGAGCTGTTACTGCACAGGAAATCCTCCTCACCTCTCTTTTTGCTAAGCCCGAACTTACCACAGTCCATCTACTGTATAAATGAGATTATGAGCACTGTCTCTACATAGCTGCTGCCTCCTTGTTTATAGAAAAACCTACTGATTGACATTTTATTTAACCATATTTGTCTTCAAAGTGATGGATATATAGTCATTCTCAATTAAAATGATCAAGCCCAGTGCTTATGAAACTAACAAGAATATTGTAAAACATATCATGGGAACAGGCAAATTTCCTGTTTAAGTAAGTGTTTAATGTTGACACAGAATTAGGATGCATCAGTCATTTAAAAACCTAAAATAAAGGATCATTTCACAGAAAGTAATAGCCTGAGACTGTCATAAGAACACAGAAGAAGCTACCAACATTTTGGTTTGCTTTCTTGCTCTACAATGTACTTTATAAAGGGCAGCAGGCAGAGCAGGAGGCGGATGGTGAGGAGTGATTCAGAAGGTGCTATGGTCTGGATGCGTCCCCTCAAATTCATATGTTGAAATTCTAACACCCAACGTAATGCTGTTAGGAGGTAGGACCTGTGGGAGGTGTTTAAGTGTGAGAATGAAGGATCAGCGCTCTTCTGAGAGCTCCCTAGCCCCTCCTGCCAGATGGGGACACAAGGAGGAGTGTGCATCCCGAGAGGGCCCTCAGCAGAGGGCTGGCACCCTGACCTCAGACTGCCAGCCTCCACAACTGGGAAGAATAATTTTCTGTTGTTTAAAAGCCACCCCGTCTGTGCCATTTTGCTATTGCAGCCCGAACAGACTAAGACAGTGGGGTAGGAGGACTTTTCCTGGCCCAAACAGATACCTAACTTCCCAATTGAGCGGCACTTCTTTAGTTTTTGACTTTGTCCCTCAAAACTTGAAACCACTGGGTCACAGGTACTATGCATTTCTGTGCTTATTTCCTCTTGAAGCATCCACCAGCTTCCCAGCTGTCCTATCTCCTTAATCCCAATCCTACCCTGAAAGCCCAGGGGCCATACAGGATTCCAGCTTTTGCCGCATTCACGAATGGACAACAGCAGTGCCTTTTTCCTCTTTCGGATGTTGACGGAGCTCCACAGCCTGGAGTCGGCCACTTCCCAGCTTCACATACGCTAGACCTTTGGAGCCTTTGTATCTGAACTTACTCCTAACTCCTGCAACGTTCTGCTCACACGGTGCCTTACTTTCTCCATCTCCCTTCACAGGTAACATTTCTATTCTGCTCCAAGTTGTAGTACACAACCTTGAGACATCCTTGTTAATCCAACACACTCTGACTGCCTATATCTGGGGAATCATGGCAATACAGCCCTGGTAGTTCTGGAAGCTTCTGTCTCTTATGGAATACTGTACCCCTTGAATCCCTTGAGTGGTTCCTGGTTCCTGTCATCTCTCCATGTTAGATCGTCCTGAACTTTTTGCTTTTAAAGAAGGGACAGGAGAAGCATGAAGATTAGTTGATGCTGATAAAACAAGACCTAAACTCAACTCATCAAAAATCTCTAAATACTAATCAATTTTGTTATTTAAAAGAACATACAGTGGGATAGAGCAGCCAGTCTGCTCTACCAGAATTAGCACCAAAATGCACTCGTTAGTGAAAATTTAGTTTTAAGAGACCCATGTATGAATCTAGCTGGAAAAAACTGGCAGCCATATATAAATAGATGATGGTAGAAAATGATTCATTTTATATATCCAACATTTTTTTTTCATATTTCTGCCTATTGCTGTTGCTTTCTAAACCACATTTTTAAATAAGTTTGCCTTTTGATTTCGTTCTAACTACCATCTCTATCTCCCACTCTTCCTCTCTAGTATAAAAATTGTTATTACTATAAAATTTACAAAGTGAAGTGAAGTGAAGTGAAGTCACTCAGTCGTGTCCGACTCTTTACGACCCCATGGGCTGTAGCCCATCAGGCTCCTCCGTCCATGGGATTCTCCAGGCAAGAACACTGGAGTGGGTTGCCATTTCCCTCTCCAGGGGATCTTCCCGACCCAGGGATCAAACCCAGGTCTCCCGCATTTTGGGCAGACGCTTTAACCTCTGAGCCACCAGGGAAGCCCGTGCTAAAAAATTTAAACTACATAGTTTGTAAAATGAAAAAAACGATTCTCCCCTTTCACTCCCCTCCACCTACAGACCTACCCAGCTTCTGCTGCTGCTAAGTCGCTTCAGTCGTGCCCGACTCTGTGCCACCCCATAGACGGCAGCCCACCAGGCTCCCCTGTCCCTGGGATTCTCCAGGCAAGAATGCTGGAGTGGGTTGCCATTTCCTTCTCCAATGCATGAAAGTGAGAAGTGAAAGTGAAGTCGCTCAGTCGTGTCCCACTCTTCGCGATCCCATGGACTGCAGCCTACCAGGCTCCTCCGTCCATGGGATTTTCCAGGCAAGAGTACTGGAGTGGGGTGCCATTGCCTTCTCCGACCTACCCCGCTACCGCTGAGTTAACCACTGCTGACACTCACTTCTTCTGTGGATCATATGGTACATTACAGTTAATCCTTTTTTTCCCTCTCCAATAATATATTTTGGATAGCTTTTGCTATCAGAACACATTTTACTATTATTGCTTTCTTGTTAGACACCTCATTTTTTTTGGCTACACTCCCATTTAGCCCAATTGGGGGAAATCTGGAAAATATATTGAGTCTGCATTGGCAACAGATCTTCTCTGAGCTTCAGGCAAAAAGATAAAGATCATATACCCAGATCTTATCACATGGTGATTTCAGTTGTATTCTTGACAATGAGATAGAACTGTAAAAATTTAATTCCAAGGCCAACAAATATGCAAGCATATCACTCAGAAAATGTCTTTGATCTTTCTGATGGCTTTATCTAATTGGTGTCATTATGTTGTAACTCCATTGACTGCCAACTGCATTTTTTTGTAAATTTGGCAAAGGCTTCCCATGTCATACATTTGAAGAAAAAACATTGCCTGTGCTCTCTCTCCCCCAAGACTGTCAGAAGAAAAAAAGAAATTTAATTAAATTTCAATCTCTGACAGTTTAAAATAATAGAACAGAAATTATAAAACATTATGGATGGTGGCTGAATATTGTTAGTGTTAAAAGGAACCAGATTTACTGATTTTGATAACAGTGTTATGGGTTATATAAGAAAATGTCCTTGTTCTACTGGAACATACCCTGAAATATTTAGGAATAAAGGGAGTACAATGTCTCAACTTACAAATGATTCAGAAAAAAGTAAAGAGGCAAAGAATGATAAAGCAAATGGGGCAAAATGTAAATAATTGGCAGAATTGAAACAAAAGGCTTAGGGGAATACTTCATATTATTCTGAGTATATTTAAAATAATAATAAAATTAAAAGTTTCCAAGAAATGACAAGAAATCAGAGTTGAAACTCTAGATGATTACTCTCAGGGCATTTGGGGGCGTCCCTGGTGACTCAGATGGTAAAGAATCTGCCTGCAATGCGGGAGACCTGGGTTCGATCCCTGGGTCTGGAAGATCTCCTGGAGCAGGGAATGGCTACCCACTCCACTGTTCTTGTCTGGAGAATGCCATGGACAAAGGAATCTGCCGGGCTACAGTCCCTGGGGCCACAGAGTCGGACACTCCCGAGCGGACACACTTGGTGCCTTTATTCTGTCAACATCAGCCTCCCCCAACTCAGCTCAGTTACAGGCTCCGCCCCCAGTTTGTAGGTCCAGCGGCCTCTGCCTCTCCCGCGGATGGTTACTGAAGCGGAAGCCCTGTCCCTACCAGCGGGGAAGATCCGGAGCAGCCCCTGGGTGTCTAGGTATGTAGCCTTTGGGGCGGAGGGGTGAGGAGGTGGAAAGGGCTACAGAGTCACAGCCTCCCCAGAATCCCACCGGGTGTGCTTGGTCCCGTTGCTGGGCTTTGACCCTGACTTCGTACGTGTTCACTCCTTCGCTGGGACTCAAGTCCGCCCCTCGGTGAAGTCCGCAGCCTGCTTGTCCTCGCCTGCCCCTTCCCTGGAAGGTATTTCTTGTCCCCTGTATCTCTAATTCTAGGCTGGAATACTGCCCAACCTTGACCGACGACCCTAAACTGCAATCCAATCACTTGGCCCAGTTTTCGTTTGTTCTCTGCTGGCAAACTTTCCTCTAGGCCCCAGCCACCAGACTCAATGCTATCCTGGATCAAGGGGTCTTTTCTGGGCTCTTCGAGTAGTCATTTTGATTGCTGGCCACAGCCCTCAGGGGTCAGCCTTCCAGCTTCTGTGCCCAGGTTTTCCGGGAAGTGCCTTCTGTTTTCCTTGTATTCTCCACTCCGGGCTGTCTTGGGGCCTGAGGACACCAGCTGTTCCATCTCCAGTGCAGGCAGAGCTGAGGAGTCCAGCTGTCCCACACAGAGTAACCTCTGATCACACACAAACACAGGCTGATTTCTGCTGCAATCTAGAAACTCAACTTCAAATGTCAACTCTCAGAAAATAGCTACACTGGACTTTCCTATAAATTCTCTCTCTAGCACTGCAAGGAAAGAAACCACCTTTCCACCAATCAACACAAAATCTAAACAATGATACAAGCATGCTGTGCTTATGAAAACCCAAAGTATAAAACACGAATTTGTGTTTTCCAACACTTGTAACATGTAAATATTCTTGATTTTATTACAGGTTTAAATAAAATTCTTGATGATTTAACAATATCATATTTTGCCCCAATCTATATGGGGTTTCCCTGGTGGCTCAGATAAGTAAAGAATCTGCCTGTAATGTGGGAGACCTGGGTTCGATCCCTGGGTCAGGAATATCCCCTGGAGGGGAGCATGGCAATCCACTCCACTATTCTTGCTTGGAGAATCCCCATGGACAGAGGAGCCTGGTGGGCTACAGTCCATGGGGTCGCAAAGAGTCAGGCACGACTGAGCCACTAAGCACAGCACATATGGACATGGTTTTTGGCTCAAACAGTAAAGACTCTGCATGCAATGCAGGAAACCCCAGGTCTGATTCCTGGGTCAGGTAGATCCCTTGGAGAAGGGAATGTCTACCCACTCCAGTATTCTTGCCTGGAGAATTCCATGGACAGAGGAGTCTGGCAGGCTACAGTCAATGGGGCTACAAAGAGTCAGACATGACTGAGTAACTAATAACTTTCACACTACTTTCATTGAATACACTGAGGTATATTTAGGCTGGGAGAAAAAAACTAAAGCACATTGCATCAGAGATGTAGAACGATTTGGAAAGAAAACTTCAGGGGGTAGAGGGGCACCTTATTAAATATTCCTTATAAGCCTCACTGGGAGAGGAGATACTGCCAACTACATTTCCACACAGCACACAGCTGATGTGGACAAAAAAGGATTCTTCCTGTAGTGAAAATGTCAAGCTGAAAATGGCACCTTTAAGGAGAGATGTGGGGACAGCCCATGAGGAGGGCACTCAAGTGAGGGACCTTGAATCTGGACCCCGGGACCCATAAAGAGTCTTGTCTGAACCTTCTCTGCCCACCCTCAACCCCCTACCAAATGACGACATTCTGGTTCATCTTTGCTCTTTCCTCCAAGCAGAGATGGGTCAGTCCAGCCTGTCTACATCCCAAAGAGCTGGGACTCCTGCCCAAGTGCCTCTTCATTGCACATATGGGTGTAGGGAGCCCGTCAAAGGGAAGGAAATTAATCTAAAAGAAAATGCTGACTGGACGGGGCCTGTCCAAATGGGCCCACAGAGCAATGGGGGCCTGGAGAAAGGTATGGAGTTGTGGGGGAGGGTGGAGAGAAGAAAGCACCAACAGAGTGACTCAGAGCCAGGTGATGGGGAGTGTGTGTGGGGGGGTGCTGGGTGGCTGGTGGGGTGCACTCAGAGGTACAGGACTCGGCAACCATGCTGGATTTCCTGGCTTTTCTATGCTGACCCCAGCTCCTCCCTTCTCAAGTGTGGCCCTCCTTGCCATCTGGTTATCTATGGTGATCTCCACCTCCCTTTCAGATCCTTGTCATGATCTTGTTTTGACAATATTCCATCCTGATGTTTGACCTCTAAACCCCCAATCTCCTATATGGAAATCCTCTTGGTACCTACATCTCTATTCTCAGCTTGGATCCACCTCTGGCCACTGGTTCTCCTGCTATCCCCATCCCACACCAGACTCCACACAGTTGGGCTCAGGTTGCTCCAATGCCCAGCTTCCAGCCTGCAGGCCCATTCCTCTGATGCTGCCAAATAACATGGTTCCTCCAAACATCTCAGCCCCAAACTTGTCACGCTGCCATTTATGCTTCTCAGCTGCAGTTGACAAGAGAGTTCTCTGCACACTGTAAAGTGCCATACAGATGCTATTTCTGAGTATTAAATACAGTTGCTATGCCATGAAGCTAAGATACAAACTGGAGAAGGCAACTCCAAAGATGAGAATTTCTATTTAAAAGCATCCTAGAGAATGTCCACCTTCATTTCATTAGTTTACCCAAAGCTGAGTCTGCAGAGAACACTAACTGTGGTGTGGTTTGTCTTTTTGGGGTGACAAAAATGTTCTAAAATTGATTGTGGTAATGGTACTACAACATACTAAAAGCTATTGAGTCGTACACTGTAAGTGGACAAATGGTATGTCTGTGTATTGTGTCACATTAATGCTGCTTAAAAGAAAGAAAACCCTAAATGGTCTACAGGATGTGACCCTAACTTACCCACTATATCCACCTGGCTGTCAGAGGGAAGGATCAGACAAAGATGTCATTTTCCAGAAATCCTGGGTGGGCTCTGCTGAAGCATATACCCTGATTTTACCTGCATGAAGCCCCAGGCTGACCATCCCTCCTGCAGGCAGCTCCCCACGCAGGAACACTGCACACCAAGAGGATTGGCATGTGTAGGTTTCTTGATGCCTATAGCATGCAGAGCTACGCCCACTTTTTTCAGCATTTGATTTTTCCAAACAAAAGGAGAAACCAAGCACATAAAACCCAACAGTGAATTGATGAGCAACTTTGCATATATATAGAATTTCCAGGCAATAAAGCATGCTCTCCAACAAGCTTGTCTTTGTTTAGAGGAAAATTATGCTTTGCTTTCACACAATGCCCTCTGCCAAGCCCGGTGTGCCCTCCTAATTTAAATCAGTCTTTCAATTGTATGATCGTTCCAAAAGAAACTAATTTTCACTACACTCATTCAGGGAACTTAACCAAAACTTGCATTTTTGTTGGGGGAGGTGGCAAACCCACACAGTGAGGTTTTCTGCTTTGCCACAGTTTTAAGATTAATCATTTTCTGAATATCTATAAATATTATTTTGATTATGTGAATGGCTTTAAATAGCTGTTTATGAAAAACTCACAATACTGTAAGTCTGCAAAGAAATAAGCCTAATATAAAATGTGAGCAAGAGAATGACACCCAAATTGCACAATTATATTCTAATTTGTAGATTATAATTCAGTGTGCCGTAATAATTTATCCTGAAAATTATGTTATCTCAAAAAGAAAGATTAAAAAACTGATTAAGATAACTTTTCTCACAAATCCTAAAACACTTCATTCCCTGGGTAATTTCATTCTGTCCTGCCTCAATAAGGACATTTCAAATCAAAGACCTCAGACGGAAGGTTAATAAATCTTGACGGCTTCAATAGGCTGTTTTCTTATTGTATGTTAAATTCTGTGTGAAGTTCAGCAGTTCATATAATCTGGCATGAAATGGAGGGTTTTAAAAAAAAAGTTTAGAACTTGGCTATTCAAAAAATGTTTTAATGGTATCTATTCCTCACTACTGGGATATTTCCAAGAAAGGGCTCCATTTCACTATAATTTTTTCTAAACAGAGCTATGATAGAAGGGAATACCATGACCTTGGGGAGCATGAGAAATCTGATCAACAGTGGCTTAATTTTTTTTAATTGTCATAAATATACAGCTCATTCTATAAATTCAAAATCTGGACAAGTCAATCATTCTAAATGGCTTTGGGGCAAATTCTGTTTGTTTGGTTTTTTTTGGAGAAAGTGTTACTTTTATCCTTTGCCTTTCTAACTCCCTCCTTCCCTATACAAAACAAGATATTCATCTCTGAATGCCCTTGGTAACCTAAGCATATATATCTTGGGGACAAATTACATCAGCATAAAGTTCAGAATTGGCAGTCTCAGAGAACAGAGTCAGACGTAGGTTTGCTATTCAGAGAATTAAACCATTTTAGTGATAATTAAAATCACAGAAAATTATGAATGGAACTCAGGAAATACACCTTTTTTGGCAAGTTCATATAGGTCACAAATCAATATATACAGTTTAATCTCAGGTAGAGCAGGCATTGTAAAGTTTCACCAAAAGCCAGGAGTAAGTGAACACTCAACTCTTGGGTAGGGGAGGCTGCAAAGGTGGAAAAAGGGTCTTAGATGCCTTAAAAAATATTCCCTGGCTCTGTTTTCTAGCAGTTGCCTGTGACAAGTTCCAAAGAGCCGAAGTTTTAATTAAATACTGTGGAAAAGTAGGATGCCACATCCCTTAAAAAAAAATCAGAGTGGCTCACAACAGGACAGGGAATCAAGAGTAAGTGCTAAAAGCAGAATCCAGCTGTTGTCTCAAAAAGATTAAAAACAAAGAAGAATTGAAAACATTAAAGCAAAATGGTCGCAGGGATGCTGCCAAGGGAGCATTTAAAACAGACGCAGAAAGTAACAACAAATCGCTCCCCTCTCTGCCACCTTCCCTCACATACCAGAAGCCATAGGGAGAGCTCGAAAGAAAATTCAAAACACACTTCTTCTGTTTGGTATACTTTGAAGATGCTCAGAGGACAAAGCATCAATCAGTCAATGAACACACAGAAAGTTTAAGACAGTTCAAGTCCAATTTTGTGATAATTATTATATAATGTTCATTGCCCACTTTAGAGGCCAAAATAGTGTGTGCAAATGCCTAAGAAAGTAGGAGCTTTTTTCAAAAGGTTGGCACACACTGGTATAAGAAAACAGATGGCAAGACATCTATGCCATTATTTTGGGCTTCTCTGAAATGCCCCCTTGGAGCAAAGATTTCAGCACCCACCTCTCACAATGTCACAGATGAGCTTTCTCTTCTCATTAAAATTTTATTCTTGCAGCCAGTCTCAAAGCTCATGGCAGACTAAATTCCTATTCAGACTGAAATGAATGAATCATTTTTTCCCCTACTTTTCCAGAGTCACTTATGTGCACTTCCAAAATAAATCTTTGGCTTTTTACAAAGTGACTCTTCTACTCTGTCTCACTGAATCCTTTTCCCTAGAAGGAAGGGAAGTGGGAAGGGGTGCAGAAGGAAAGGCAGGCAAGGAAGAAAAACATAAGAACCAGAATTATAACCAGGATAAAGTTTAGCCCTGATTTTCTACTGTAAGCCTTATAGTAAAAGGTAGTTTAAAATTCGGATTCAATACTAGCAAGTTAATTGATGTAATACACCACATTAACAAAATGAAGGGTAAAAATCATATTATCATCTCAACAAATATAGAAAGAGCATTTGAAAAAACTCATCATCCTTTCAAAATAAAAAACTCTCAACAAAGTGGGTATAGAGGAAACACACCTCAATATAAAGGCCACACACGACAAGCCCACAGCTAATATCATATTCAACATAAAAAGCTGAAATATTTTCCTCTATGATCAGAATGCCCATTCTCACCACTTTCATTAAACATGGTATTGGAAGTCCTAGTCAAAGCAATTACGCAAGAAAAAAAATAAAAGAAGCATTCATACCCTAAAAGAGAAGTAAAACTGTTATTATTTACATATGATATACATTTATATACATATATAATGCTGGATCATTGAAAAAGCAAGAGAGTTCCAGAAAAACACCTGCTTTATTGACTATGCCAAAGCCTTTGACTGTGTGGATCACAATAAACTGTGGAAAATTCTGAAAGAGATGGGAATACCAGACCACCTGACCTGCCTCTTGAGAAACCTATATGCAGGTCAGGAAGCAACAGTTAGAACTGGACATGGAACAACAGACTGGTTCCAAATAGGAAAAGGAGGACGTTAAGGCTGTATATTGTCACCCTGCTTATTTAACTTCTATGCAGAGTACATCATGAGAAACGCTGGGCTGGAAGAAGCACAAGCTGGAATCAAGATGCTGGGAGAAATATCAATAACCTCAGATATGCAGATGACACCACCCTTATGGCAGAAAGTGAAGAGGAACTAAAAAGCCTCTTGATGAAAGTGAAAGAGGAGAGTGAAAAAGTTGGCTTAAAGCTCAACATTCAGAAAACGAAGATCATGGCATCCGGTCCCACCACTTCATGGGAAATAGATGGGGAAACAGTGGAAACAGTGTCAGACTTTATATTTTTGGGCTCCAAAATCACTGCAGATGGTTACTTCAGTCATGAAATTAAAAGACACTTACTCCTTGGAAGAAAAGTTATGACCAACCTAGATAGCATATTGAAAAGCAGAGACATTACTTTGCCAACAAAGGTCCGTCTAGTCAAGGCTATGGTTTTTCCAGTGGTCACGTATGGATGTGAGAGTTGAACTGTGAAAGCTGAGCACTGAAGAATTGATGCTTTTGAACTGTGGTGTTGGAGAAGACTCTTGAGAGTCCTTTGGACTGCAAGGAGATCCAACCAGTCCATTCTAAAGGAGATCAGCCCTGGGTGTTCTTTGGAAGGAATGATGCTAAAGCTGAACTCCAGTACTTTGGCCACCTCATGCGAAGAGTTGACTCATTGGAAAAGACTCTGATGCTGGGAGGGATTAGGGGCAGGAGGAGAAGGGGACAACAGAGGATGAGATGGCTGGATGGCATCACCAACTCAATGGACGTGAGTTTGAGTGAACTCCGGGAGTTGGTGATGGACAGGGAGGCCTGGTGTGCTGCGATTCATGGGGTTGCAAAGAGTCAGACACGACTGAGCGACTGAACTGAACTGAACTGATAACCTTAACAATGCCACCAAAAAACTGTTAGAATAAACACATTCAGTAAAGTTGCAGGATACAAAATCAATACACAGAAATTTGTGGCATTTCTATACACTAATAATGAAGTATCAGAAAAACTAAGAAAACAATCATATTTACAATTGCAGCTAAAATACCTAGGAATAAATTTAACCAAAGAGTTGAAAGATCTGTATATTGAAAACTACTAGAAAATAATGAAAGAAATTGAAGAAGACAGAAATAAATGGAAAGACAGTCCAAGCTCATGGATTAGAAGAATTAATATTGTTAAAATGTTCATACTACTGTAAGTAATATACAGATTCAATGCAATCCCTACCAAAATTCCAATGGCATTTTTCACAGAAATAGAACAAACCTAAAATATATCTGAAATCATAGAGACTCTGAATAGCCAAAGCAATCTTGTGAAAGAACAAAGCTGTAGGTATCATACTCCTTCAAACTATATTAAAAAGCTATGATAATTTAAACAGTATGGTATTGGCATAAAAACAGACACAATGATCAATGGAACAAAACAGAGAACTTAGAAATAAACCCACATGTATATGGTCAATTAATTTATGACACAGGAACCAAGACTATACAATGGAGAAAGGATAGTCTTCTTAGAAAAATGGTGTTGGGAAAATTGGGCAGCCTCATGCAAAAGAATGAAACTATATCACTATCTTATACCATTCACAAAAATTAACTCAAAATGGATTAAAGACTTGAATGTAAGACATGAAACCACAGAACTCTTAGAAGAAAATATAAGCAGCAAGCTCCTTGACATGGTCATGGTGATAATTTTTGGAATTAATATCAAAAGCAAAAGTCAAAGCAAAGGCAAAGCAAAAATCAACACGTGGTACTGCAGCAAACTGAAAAGCTTCTGCACAGGAAAAGAAATCATCAGCAAAATGAAAAGGCAACCTGCAGATTGGGAGAAAATATCCACAAATACTATATCTGATAAGGAGTTAACGCCCAAAATTTATAAAGAACTCATGCAACTCAATACAAAACAACCAAATAACTCAATTAAATCATGGGCAGAGGGTTTGGACATTTTTCCAAAGAAGACATCTGGATGCCAACAGGTACATGAAAAAGTGCTCAACATCACTGAGGATGTGGGGGAAAGGGAACCCCTGTGCACTCCCACTCTTGGTGGGAATGTTAAGTTGAGGCAGTCACTATGGAAAACAGCACAGAGTTTGCTCAAAAAAATTAAAAGTAGAATTATGGTATGATCCAGCAATTCTACTTTTTGTATTTATCCAAAAGAGATAAAAATTCTAACTCAAAAAGTTACCTGCATGCCCATGTTCATTGCAGCATTATTTACATTAGCCAAGTCGTGGAAACAATGTGTCCATCAATGAGTGAATGGATAATGAAAATGTGGTGTGAGTGTGCACACTTGTATACATATGGTTGTATGTCAATTATATCACAATTACATAAAGAATCTGGAAGTCAGTTTAATAGGAAAGCAATATTACATAGTGCAAAATGCCTAAAATCGCTGATCAGAGGTGAACTATTGTCAAGTGTCTATTTTTCATCCATGAGGAAGTTATGAATGAACTTAAAAGGTCTCTCCACAGACCCATATATAGAATTCATCAGACTCTAATGTTCTCTGTAGATCACTCTACACCAAACAGGCAGTAAGCATGTTCCCTGAACGGTGGAAGCAGCAGCAAGAAGGTAGCATAGTCGTTTATGGGGACAAGGCTATGGATCACCCTAGAAACGATGTACAACTGACAATTGTGATGAGTCTTATCCATGATGTGTCCTATGGATACACAGATAAGCAGCACTGTTACCAAGCATTTGAGCAAACTTTTCTCTGCCTTGGACCTCAAGGATCGGACTGTAGCATTGTGAATGCAGTGTGCCACTGAGGAAGGTGAAGATTGGAGGAGCACTTGGAAGTGAAAACCATACTGGTGGTAGCAGGGAATCTGGCCATGATGAAAGGAATCAGGTTTCAATAAAGGTACTTTAGAGGCATATTTCTTCAAGTCTTTGAGGCATTCTTGGAACACTTTCTTCTGAAGAAGACAAGGATGTTAAGATTTGCCTCAAAGAAATGCATTATATTGAATATGACAGTGGCTAATATGGCCCTGAGACACTAGCTAAATAAAAAGACATTTTTAAAAAATAGAAATAAAGTTGTCTTAACATTAAAAAGAAAAAGAGTCTAGAATCTTGAGTCAAAAGTCTTGTGCTCACCTCCCATGGTTTGGGGCAGCAATCTGTGGGTCTGCTTTGTAAGATGCAGAGGGCAGCAGGAATGCAGATGCTCTTGTTACAAGGTTTCAGGAGTGTTTTCTTAGTCCCCCACCAGCTTCCACTGTCTTTAAAAGGGGCATCAGGGAAGTGCTCTCATCTTCTAATCAGATCAGATCAGATCAGATCAGTCGCTCAGTCGTGTCCGACTCTTTGCGACCCCATGAACTGCAGCACACCAGGCCTCCCTGTCCATCACCATCTCCCGGAGTTCACTCAGACTCACGTCCACCGAGTCAGTGATGCCATCCAGCCATCTCATCCTCTGTCATCCCCTTCTCCTCATGCCCCCAATCCCTCCCAGCATTAGAGTCTTTTCCAAAGAGTCAACTCTTCGAATGAGGTAGCCAAAGTACTGGAGTTTCAGCCTTAGCATCATTCCTTCCAAAGAAATCCCAGGGCTGATCTCCTTCAGAATGGACTGGTTGGATCTCCTTGCAGTCCAAGGGACTCTCAAGAGTCTTCTCCAACACCACAGTTCAAAAGCATCAATTCTTCGGCACTCAGCCTTCTTCACAGTCCAACTCTCACATCCATACATGACCACAGGAAAAAAATCCTTGCCGTTCTTCCCTAGGGCTGAGCTGTGTCTGTGCTCTGGCTTTCTCCTGCCGGGCCATGCCCTTGCTTGGTCTCTCCTGCTGGGTCTCACCCATTTATCCGTCACAGCTTCTAATCACAGAAGTATGATCAACCATCACCATTGGGTCCTATTATACTCTGGGCAGACTTCTAGCATCATCTCTGAGAGGTCATACATTCCCATTAAGCAGCAAAGTGCCTTATTTCTCTGACACCACCCTGCAGCATGGTAACTGACAAAAGTTGGGACCTCAGTCAAGCTGATTACGTTAAGTGTTAGTCAGCTCAGTCCTGTCCGACTCTTTGTGACCCCATGGACTGTAACCAACCAGGTTCCTTTGTCCATGGGGTTTTCCAGGCAAGAGTACTGGAATGGGTTGCCATTCCCTTCTCCAGGGAATCTTCCTGAACCAGGGATCGAATCTTCCTCCAGGGATCTCTTGCATCGCAGGCAGATCTTTACCATCTGAGTCACCAATTGCATAGATGAATCTATAATGAATTGCCATCTATACATGGGAGAATGTTCATCATGAGAATATTTTTAATTTTCCAATTTTCTCTTTTAGTTGTCAGTTCACAGTTGTACTCCAAAGAATGCCACAGCTGAACCAAGCCATATGGAATGTTGGCATACATGCATGCTAGCCTGGCCAACACCACATCCTACTCATTCATTCTATGCACCTCTTTAATTTGTATTCCTTTGAAAGCGGAGCCTGAAATGAGGACTTGGATGCCGCTCATTTGGGAAGTGATCCCAGGAAGCAGGAGGAAAGAGCAGGAAAACAGACCAGGAAGGAGGAAAAGACAATACAGGCTGTGTAACTGGGTTGGTTAGCCCCCTGGGGACCCATGTAGAATGCATCTCAGAATTCTGCTTCCAAAAGACTGGTCTGGGGAATTTATCTGCAGATTCCCATCCCCATTAATTGAAGGCTACTTCCAGAGGCACTCTGTGCCCCCAAACTTCCGAACTATCCAGAGGTTAGGTTGTACAAATTCTTGTGGTTTAGAAAGAAGCGGTGAGGCAGGGCATAGTTGAGGTGGGGCACGGATGTGTACAGGAACTGTCCATCCAGCTGCAGCTGACATGGAAGGTGGGCCACAGCTCATGGTTAACCATGGCTAGGGGAAAGGCAGCACAAGTAAATAATTAGGGTCTTATATCATGTACTTCTGGATGATGAAGCTAAATTAAAAACTTGATTCCAAAATATAATTCATTAACTCTCTGGTGTCTCAGCTGGTAAAGAATCCTCCAGCAATGTGAGAGACCTGGGTTCGATCCCTGGATTGGGAAGATCACCTGGAGAAGGGATGGCTACCCACTCCTGTATTCTGGCCTGGAGAATTCCATGGACAGAGGAGCCTGGTGTGCTACATACAATCCATGGGGGTGCAAAGAGTCGGACACAACTGAGCAACTTTAACTGATAAAAAGAAAATGCTTAATGAGGCTATGAAGATGTCCCAGCTGGGCCTTGGGGACAGAGTTCCCAAAAAAACTGATAATCTTCCAGCTGATGCTTAGTAATATCCAAGATTTCTAATCTCCCCCCACCCCAACCAGCCCTGACTCTTACCTTCCACATTTCTTTTCATCTCCAGTCATTCACGGGGCCAAGGGCTGAGAATTGCCCAACATTCCTCTCACTCATTGTGACTTCTTTTCACCTTGTAAATTGGTCTCCATGACTATTTTATAAAAATAAGTGATCAGATCAGATCAGTCACTTAGTCGTGTCTGACTCTTTGCGACCCCATGAATCGCAGCACGCCAGGCCTCCCTGTCCATCACCAACTCCCGGAGTTCACTCAGACTCATGTCCATCGAGTCAGTGATGCCATCCAGCCATCTCATCCTCTGTCGTCCCCTTCTCCTCCTGCCCCCAATCCCTCCCAGCATCAGAGTCTTTTCCAATGAGTCAACTCTACGCATGAGGTGGCCAAAGTACTGGAGTTTCAGCTTCAGCATCATTCCTTCCAAAGAAATCCCAGGGCTGATCTCCTTCAGAATGGACTGGTTGGACCTCCTTGCAGTGAAGGTAGCAGCAAAGGAGACAGGAGGAGGGGCTTGCTGATCGGACTAAATTCAATCATTTAAAGATCGCTTCCCCTTTCCTCTCTTGGGCTCTGATAATTGATTAGAAAGAATTCCCATCTACCTTATATGCTGCCTTCTATGTGCAAACGACAGTAAACACATACTGCTTAGCTTTCTGCAAGTATGTCTGATAAAGCTCCTTGTAGGCACTGTCATCAGAATTTTCTATGCCAGTTAGAAAAAGGACAGACCAACTGCAGTGCCTTTGTTCTTTTTTACCTGAACCTCTGAGCACACTGTTTCTTTTTTTGGTGCAGGTGACGTCAGGCACCCACCCAGCCCTCCCCAGCGCACGTGCACCCTCCATTGATGCAGCCCATCTGCTTCTGCTCCCACCACGCAGAACAACTGTCAATGAATTTGGCCCTTTTGTTTCTTGCAATCAGTCTCACTTTTCCAACATGAGCCTCTTAGCTTAATACTGGCCCAGAATTTTGAGATAAACAGATGTCATGGCAGTGAGATGAGGAAAAGGGATATAAAACCAGAAATTGAAGTTGGCTTCTAAAGAAAATGTCTTCTAAGCAGCAGCAGCACAGAGAGGGCTTGGGGCAGTGCAAAATACTTTATCATAATGTACACATGTTGATACATTTGTCCAAGTTTATGGAATGGACAACACCAAGAGAGAACCATAATGTGTTGAGCTATGGACTCTGAGTGATTATGATATGTCCCTGAAGGTTCATCAGCTGAAACAAACGTAACACTCTGGTGTAGATGTTGATAACGGGGAAGCCATGTGTGTGGGGGCTTTCCTAGTGGCTCAGTTGGTAAGAATCTGCCTGCAGTGCAGGAGACCCGGGTTTGATCCTCAGGTCAGGAAGATCCCCTGGAGAAGGAAATGGCAGCCCACTCCAGTTCTCTTGCCTGGATAATTCCATGGACAGAGAAGCCGGATAGGCTGCAGTCCGTGGAATTGCAAAGAGTTGGACACGACTGTGCAGCTAACTTTAACTTTCATGTGTGTGGGGAGGGCAGGGGGTATACAGGAAATCTCTGCACATTCTGTTCAATTTTGCTGTAGAGCTACTAAAACTGTTCTTAAAAAAAAAAATCTATTTTACAAAAATAAATAAATAGAAAAAAAGAGGAAGGGAGGAAATAGGAAAAAAAAAAAAGGAGAAAAATATAAATCAAGAATGAGAGAAATCAGAAAAGACCAGGGACACATGCCTGAAATTTAATATCTGTCAGATGTCACAGGGCAGTATTTGTTGAGGTCATGGAAGACGTTAGTGAAGAAGGTAACAGAGGACAGAGAATCAGGGCTGATTTCTTGGAAGTCCTACCAGCACTGTCACACAGGGCCCAGTGTTGAGAAAGGCTCTGTCCTTGGTTTGATTCTCTGCTGCTTCCATCCTGGAATTCTTAATTTTTAAACAAAGGCCCCACGTTTTCTCTTTGCACTGGATCCCCACAAATTTTCTATCTAGTCCTGAGTAAAATAATAGGAACTGTGAGATTTCAAAATCTTTCCTTTGTAGGCTAAAGCCCAGCACAAAAATATTTGCAGGAACATTCTCAAAGCATTCCCTCCCTTCTTATGGATCCACATTAACCTGTCTTGGTTTAAAGACAGGAGGAATTTCAGACCTCCGTGTTCCTTGTCACACGCATCCAGTGGATTGGTGCAGAGATGCAGGAGAGAATTGGTACGCTGGTTGATTCTTGCTGAGCGCAGGAAGTCTCAATGGACAGAGTTCTAAATGAATGAGATTCTAAATGGGTGAGATTCTAAACCCCCTTCCCTGGCTTCCTTATTGGCAGAAGTGGGAAAATAATACTCCCCCAAATAACTGATGATTACCCTTCAAAATGAGATTTACTCATCTACAGCCTAACTTCACCTTGAGGAAAATGCCTTAAAAGTCATCTGTAATACTGCCTGACTAAAAATCTACTTTTCTTAAAAAAAAAAAAAAAAAAAAAAGGCACAAGAGGCAACAAGCTCCCACTGGTCCCCAGGGACCACTGTGGAAATGCTGTCGCCAGGCTTCCAATTCCTGACTCTGAGCCTTGACTCTTATCAGTCATCAAACTTCCTCTCCTTAAATAGAGCCACTGCAAATGTCACCACCAGCTTTCCTCGGATAAATCCAGGAGTCTGGCGTCAGAACTCCAGCTGCCAAAATAAAAACTCTCTAGATGACTGGACCTTCCTTCCTCCCGCGGTTCTCAAGTCACTGTTTGCCACCAGGATGTGTCTTCCAGTCTTGCTTTCAGTCCTCAGGAGTTCACCCTGGTGGCTTTTTAACTTGACAGCTGTAAACCACTAAGACAGCATTCCTTTTTTTCTCCTAGGGCTAAAGAAAAATATCCAGTGCCCCTTGGGGGGCATTCCCCCCAGACTGCACAGATGCACAGTCCAACTGAAATGGTTTTGCACACGGTAGGATGTTTTCCTTCTCAAAATTGGCTAAGAGAAGACACATTATCTACAAGTTTAAATAAATGGCTTGGCTCTGAATCTTACAAAATGTCTATCCATACTTTTTAATTTTTCCTTGCTGATTAACATCTAAAAGTAAGGCAGATACAAACAGAGATACACTGGTTAGCCTGAATATATGTATATTCACATCCATTTGATTAAAGCTCATCCTTGTGTATAGACGTGTCCTCTTGTGAAACCTTGTTCTGTCAGTGGAAATTGCAAGTGGAAATGACGTCCATGGGAGAAGAGGCACTTGGTATTTGGACGCGATCCTAATTACAAAGTAGCTGGATGAACAGAGACCAAATACTGCCCATGTTTCTAGCAACAGGACACAATTTGGTCTCTCACCAATTGAAATCTGTTTGTAAGCAAACAAGACCTCTTTACTGACACTATTACTATGCATAAGCATTATCGCCAAAGCCTGAACAGTGGAAGTCCAGTACAAATGGACTTCTTTCGTTATAAAACATGCCCAAAGATGTTAAAAGCCCATTAACTTGAAAGTAGACAGTGTTACATGATCTCTTCCAGCTAAGTAGTAAGGCAAAAAAAAGGAGTGCCACAACCCTTAAAACGTTAACTTTATAAATATTAAAGGAGAAATTCTAGTTTGTGAGTTCTCAAATAGACTTTTGACATGATACATATGATTTTCCTGGTATTTAAAACTAGGTCCAAATTGCCTATCAATCTCAGAAACTGCTCATCAGCACTGACTCTTTCTTTTCCTCCTCTCTCCTTCCCCTCAGTGAGGAGGCATCTAGGAAGTGGATAAATGCTCATGCTTATTACCCCATAAGTGGTTACCAGCCCCAGGAAGATGGACAGCTAGGCTCTTTGCCAGATCAAATTTCCCCTATCAGGCAGCTGGAGAATATGAAGCAGCTAGCAGTTAGCTGCTCTAGCAACATGAAATCGCTATCACTCAGATAAATATGGGGAACTCTTGAAAAAGGCTGTTTTCCATTTTTAATTCGCTCTTTCGTAGAAAAGGGGGAAAATATCAGGCTGATCATAACAAGTAAGATCATTAAATTGATATTGCAAAGGCCATTATGGATTCAGAATAGCTGTAACAACATTCACATTTTATAGATAAGATAGAGGCAACATCAAAGACTGAGAATTATCCTTATTTTCCAAAAGGAAAAATTGAAGAGAGAATCAACTTATTTGTGTGCAAGTGAAAGGTGGAGCTAATATTAAAATTCTCTATTCTGCTCCCTCCTGCTGGATGCCAGTTCACCAAACACCCTCCTTGTTTCACCATGGAAATAAATGTTAATGATTTTTACTAAGCATTTAACTCTCCAATTTACACATGGTGTCTAGTCAGCCTACCCTGGAGGGTCTCTAAGGTGGTGCTGCCCAGTTGAAGAATCAGTGCACTGAGATGTAGGAGAACTCAGTTAACTTCGAAACATCCCCTCTTTGAGCCTAGGTTTTTGCCCATTTGTAAGGGCATGACTGGGGAAAAGTGGGACAAAGTAATTCCCGGTTGTACAGATGTGAGAGTTGGACCATAAATAAGGCTTATTACTAAAGAATTGATGCTTTTGAACTGTGGTGTTGGAGAAGACTCTTGAGAGTCCCTTGGACTGCAAGGAGATCAAACCAGTCAATCCTAAAGGAAATCAACCCTGAATATTCACTGGATGGACTGATACTGAAGCCGAAGCTCCAATACTTTGGCCACCTGATGCAAAGAACTGACTCACTGGAAAAAACCCTGATGCTAGGAAATATTGAGGGCAGGAAGAGAATGGGGTGACAGAAGATGAGATGGTTGGATGGCATCACTGACTCACTAGACATGACTTTGAGCAAACTCCAGGAGATAGTGAAGGACAGGGAAACCTGGCGTGCTGTAGTCCACGCGGTCGTAAAGAGTTGGACAAAACTGAGCGACCGAACAACTTTACAGATAAAAGTCTATAATTCTTCCAACTGCTGA
This sequence comes from Bos grunniens, assembly GCF_055505025.1. NCBI lineage: Eukaryota > Metazoa > Chordata > Mammalia > Artiodactyla > Bovidae > Bos > Bos grunniens. Next base: position 113,122,537 of record NC_141166.1, on the reverse strand, counting down.
ACATGTTTCTGATTAACCCCACACCTTTCCTGTGCATGGGTTTTAACACACAACACTTCAATATTAGCCAGTCACTTCTTGAGCAACTACTTAGGGTCAGGCACCTGGGTGATGAACTGAACAAAGATACAGAGTCCCATCCTCTACACCTCATACTCTAGTAGGAGATTAACATGAAGCTCTTGCCTGGAAAATCCCATGGGCGGAGGAGCCTGGTAGGCTGCAGTCCATGGGGTCGCTAAGAGTCGGACACGACTGAGTGACTTCACTTTTACTTTTCACTTTCATGCATTGGAGAAGGAAATGGCAACCCACTCCAGTGTTCTTGCCTGGAGAATCCCAGGGACAGAGGAACCTGGTGGGCTGCTGTCTATGGGGTCGCACAGAGTCGGACACGACTGAAGTGACTTAGCAGCAGGAATTATGATACATGTAGCAATAATAAGTGCTTTAAGGAATATTTCTACAAAGTGCCCTGGGAGCTCAGAAAAGCAAAAAATGGGGGAAAATTTAGAAGCTTTACAAAAGAGATTAAAAACCAGGTGGGGCTTAATAGCTTGTATGAGTTTTCTAAGCAGGAAAGAGGAGAGTGGTCTCACAGGCAGAAGGAAAGGCATGTGCAAAGGCTCAGAGGCGTGACAAAATCTGGTAAGCAGAAGAAATGATGAGAGCAGATGGCCATGGTTAATATAAGAGTTTTCAAGAACAAAGATCAGCAGAAAAAAATTTTTTCCATGAAGAGACAGAGAAAAAATGTCTTAGGCTCTGCAGTCCATACGGTGTCCTTTGCAATTACTCCTCTACCACTATAACACAAAATCGGCCATAAACAATATGTGAATAAATGAATGTGGCTATGTTCCAATAAAACTTTATAAAAACTGGCAGCAGTGTGGCTTTGGCCCAGAGGCCATAGCTTTATAACTCCTATCATAGAGCATAACAGGAGATATGAATACAAAGGCAAGTTGGAAACCAGACTGAAGAAGTTCCAATGGGCATTACAGAGATGCTTGAGAAATAGCATTTTTACTTTTATTTTTAGTAAAAGAATGAGATGACAACATTTGTATGCTAAAAACAATAATAGCATCATCGTATATGGACGTTTTCATATCTTGTATTATTAAAATAAAACCTATTAGCTTTCTTTACTTCACTGTACTTTGACATCCTCAAATTAAATCTAGCTGTGTGCTTAGTTGCTCAGTTGTGTCTGACTCTTGCCACCCAATAGACTGTAGCCCTGCCAGGCTCCTCTGTCCATGGGATTCTCCATGCAAGAGTACTGGAGTGGGTCGCCATTTCCTTCTTCAGGGGATCTTCCCACCCCAGGAATTGAACCCAGGTCCTCTGCATTGCAGGCAGACTCGACTGACTGAGCTACGAGGGAAGCCCTAAATCTAGCTGGGACATGCTTTCCCAAGAATATATAGAAATGGGATTCTTTTCAACCAAGTAAGCATCTGGAAAACACTTACATAGCACATGTCCCACTTGGTCTAAAACACCTGGCCAAAAAAATAGTAACAGCTTTACCTCTTCAGTAAAAGCATTGCCTATAAAACTAGTAACCATTACAGTGGAGAGGAATCTGACTTCTGTCTGATAAAGAGTTATAGGAAAATGGTACTATATACCTCCATAGGAAATGTTTTATTTAGTAGGCAAAGCACTGCCCCTCCCCCCCAAAAAAATTCACAAGGGCAAATAATAAGGAAGTAAGAAATGCAACATTTGCAGAAACTTTGTTTCAAGTCATACAGTTTTTTAAAAAAGTACACATCTATTACTGTGGCTTTTTTCTGTCAGAGACTGCTGGGCGCCAAGTCACAGAAGTGAAAGAGAGACTGCTGTCAGAGAGTCCACAGTCTAGAAAAGAGGTCAGCAAACGTTTGGTAAAGGTCTAGATAGTCAGTCTAGTCAAGGCTATGGTTTTTCCTGTGGTCATGTATGGATGTGAGAGTTGGACTGTGAAGAAAGCTGAGCGCCAAAGAATTGATGCTTTTGAACTGTGGTGTTGGAGAAGACTCTTGAAAGTCCCTTGGACTGCAAAGAGATCCAACCAGTCCATTCTGAAGGAGATCAGCCCTGGGATTTCTTTGGAAGGAATGATGCTGAAGCTGAAACTCCAGTACTTTGGCCACCTCATGCGAAGAGCTGACTCCTTGGAAAAGACTCTGATGCTGGGAGGGATTGGGGGCAGGAGGAGAAGGGGACGACAGAGGATGAGATGGCTGGATGGCATCACCAACTCAATAGACGTGAGTTTGAGTGAACTCCGGGAGTTGGTGATGAACAGGGAGGCCTGGCGTGCTGCGATTCATGGGGTCACAAAGAGTCGGACACGACTGAGCGACTGAACTGAACTGAACTGAGATAGTAAATATATTAGACTGTGAGCCTTGGGGTCTCTGTGGCAAACACTTAACTATATGGTTGTACCAGGAAAGAAGCCACAGATAACAGGCAAACAAGTGGGTGTGGCTGTTCCAATAAAGCTGTAATTGTTTACACATCCCTAGTTTAGAAAAAGAGGCATCATTGAAAATATGTTACATTGTTGCAAATATGCAAAGCCCTATATTCAAAGGCACAGGGTTCTCTAGAAACTGCAGGTTAGATGGACAGGTCCAAGAAGGCTCCAGTGAGGAGGAGTGGGTAAACAAGAGAACGCATGCTAAGTCACTTCAGTGGTATCCGACTCTCTGCGACCCTGTGGACTGTAGCACACCAGGTTCCTCTGTCCATGGGATTCTCCAGACAAGAATACTGGAGTGGGTTGCCATTTCCTCCTCCAGGAGATCTTTTCTCCCCATCCAGGGATTGAACTCCTGTCTCTTATGTCTCCTGCATTGGCAGGAAGTTTCTTTACTGCTAGCGCCACCTGGGAAGCCCAAACAAGAGAGCAGGGAAGAACAACCCAGACAGAGGAACAGCAGTGCAGGGAAGCAGGGATGAGTGGGGAATGACCGATACAGGGAAGCCCCGGGTCAGGGGTGGGGAACATCTGGAAAATGCTTTACAAGGTACATCTCAGATGCAGCTGAAGTGCAAAAGCAGCCAGGCTGTCAGGGATCTTGGATTCTATTCTAAGGCAAGAGGAAACCACCAAAGGTTTGGAACTCAGGCAGAACTTGAACAGTCTGCATTTCTAACAGATTCAGAGGTGTTGGTGGCAAGAGGCCACGCCTGGAGACCAGCTGGGAGCCTAAATCACTAGGTCAGGCTTAGTTTGGCTTCCACCAAAAACAGACCCTGAGAAAGGTCTTCGCTTCCAGGAATGTATTTGGGAGGTGATCTCAGGAAGCACATGTCTGAGAGTGGGAAAAGTGAGCCAGGGACGGGGGTGGGGCAGAAAAGCCAATAGTGGGTGTACTGGTGAGTGAATTACTGCTGGGGGCCCATTGAGAAAGTGAGCTGAACACAGGTCAACACTGTCCCATGGAGGACTGTAGAAGCTGGGGTATTTGTCACTGGTGCCCCTGGGAGCATGAGATTCCTGACACTTTTGAGCTGGCTCATCAGCTGTGAAGATTCCTCAACAGTCTGGGTGGGGGTTGAGGGTGGGGGGGGTTAGGGAGCGCGGGAGACAGGCCACCGCAGCTGCAGATGAATTTAGAAATGGGCCAAGGGTATATGGAGTGAGCTGTCAATTACCTTTGCTACAAGTAAGTTTTCCGTTTCATCAGAGTAGGTAAGAAAAATACAAATGATTTTCAAATTCTGTCAACATTTCTTAAATAAATCTCTCCCTTTCTATCAAAGACTGAAGGATGCTAAACTGAAATGTGTTTCATATATATTTTACCTTCATGACTCAGGGGCCATGTTCGGAATATTTAACAACTGAAGAGCAAAGGCTCTGACCGTTTAGAACGGACCTTGACCTTAAAAACACACACAGGCGTGGACTAGCTGAATACCAGTCCCGCCACATTTCCTAAAGACGCTTCTGTTGGTAGGAACAGAGTGGGCACGGCTCAAAGGCAAGCACAGAATTTCCATGTAAGGGGGAAAGCTTCTGGGTCTCCAGTTAGATAATGGATAAGAAATGTATGAATAAGAAAATGCTGCCCAACAGAGTGGCATGAGGAAGTCAGAGGTATCTTGGGTGAATTCCTTAAAGAAAAAGTGTATCTGATGAGCACTGACATTGCACATGTGAACCCCAGACAGGTATGTGGATTCTGCATCTGAACACCATCTACTGACTGCAAACACAGGTTTTCTAACCAATCTACCTCCCCACTGTAAATGGGGAATAAAAGTACTGGTTATCCAAATTACAGTCCAAGGTCAACCTGAGATTAAGGTCTTGTATCTGAAGGTAAAATATTTCAAACCGTTTTCACGGCTTCCAACTCGGAAACAGTGCTCTCGGAGTGTCATCCCAGCAAGGAACGGCCTCATACATTTTAACAGCTCACTGCTGGCTCCCTGGTCCTGGGGTAGAGTTACACGGGTAGAGGAGAATTTAAACACTGTGATCACAGGTCACTGTTGAAGCAAAATTGCTGTGGTGGCAGTTTAGTTACTAGAAGAAGCCTAATCGATGAAGACAAAATTGGTCTGGTGCCACAGCTCCTGTCTGACTCCATGAGTCCAATTATTTCACGGACCATATATATATCATTCCCCTTCTAGACTCAAAAATGACTCTCATACATGGTGTGTTCTTTTTTACTAACCTAAATACAAGTTAAGGAAGCACTCAATACTCCTGCCTTCTTCCACACCATATTTTGCATCTCATTTCACACCACCTGAAGTAAGAGCTGGGTTAGGTTTTCCACGGTCCTGAGAACCAACTGTGAGTTGATTCAGACATTGCTAATGGGAGCAGGCTTCCAATCAACCCCACCTTTTCTTAAGGAGGATTCAAATATCTTTTGGTTAAAAGTTTCACCAGGTATTTACCTGGTAGACTTTTTCTTTTTTAAAAATGTATTTATTTTTTAATTGAAGGATAATTGCTTTACAGAAGTTTGCTGTTTTCTTGGCAGACTTTTTTCTTAATGTCTAGTCCTGTTTTCCTTCTATTATATGTTTGACCAATGAGCTGGTCTTTCAAGAGTCTTCATCCATCTCTGATATGAATGTTTTGGCCTCTTGGCAGAGGAAATATATCTTAAGGTTGGGTTAACTTCTTTATATACATATTGAACATATTATTTAGATATATTAAACACACTGCTTTTAAAACTGGCCTCCTCCATGTGCTTGGTCATCTGCTACCCTGCCCCAACTCCATCCTTCCAAGTCATCAAATAATTAGCAGTTAATAAAGTCAAGATTTAATGATATAATATGAGTAAGTACAACAATTTGACACAGAGCAACTAAAGGCAGGAAAACAGTCTGGTGCTCCAAGTAGGCAGCACTTCAGAACTCTTGGATCTAGTTTATGGCTCCTAACAACAGTTACCATGACGATGATGGAGCTGGTGATAGTGGTGATGATAATGAGGATAATATTTGCTAGAACCTTATAATCTGTAAAGCACCTTCACATGTTACCTCATTTAAACTTTACTCAACCTTACAATACAGTTATTAACAGCACAGATATCCTTATTTTTGCCGATGAAAAATGCATCTCAGAGAAGAAGGGACCTGCACATTGTTAAGTGACTCACACGGTTATAAACCAGAGGATGAAGATATAAGCGCAGACCTTGAGATTCTAGATTCTTCCCTCATATCACGTGGCCTCCTACTTCCTCCTCCTCTGGCAACTTCTCGCAGTGCACTTATTAATTTCCTTGTGGTTGAAATTAAACCTTATCTTTCAGATACATGAATTTTAGCCTTAGAATCACTCCAAAGTCCTGCACGCCATTAAACAGCAGTTAAAGAGGCCCTGAGCCAGGCTCATTAACTATATAAAGAAGGCAAAACTGGGTCTATACTCAAGGTATCCATGGGTTTAGCCAGCCCCAGAGGACACAGGGGGCTTCCCAGGTGGCACCTGTGGTAAAGAACACACCTGCCAACTCAGGAGACATGAGATGCAGGTTCAATCCCTGGGTTGGGAAGATCCCCTGGAGGAGGGCATGGCAACCCACTTTAGTATTCTGGCCTGGAGAATGCCGTGGGCAGAGGAGCCTGGCAGGATACAGGTCATAAGGTTGAAAAGCATTGGACATGACTGAAGTGACTTAGCACACATGCAGAGGACACAGGAATGCAAAGAGGAATTCATTTCAGGTGGATACCCATAAAGGTTGAAAGAGACTAAGAAGTAAATATGAGAGAGAGGAGAAAAGTGTCAGCTAAAACAAGTCTGAAATAGAGGGGAAAAGAATATTAGCTAAATATTCTCTAAGCATTTCACACTGTGCACACCATGGCAGAAATCAATCTAATAAATCTAATTTGAGAAATTTAATATACATTTAGAAGAAAAATACTAGATCTACTTAATTATCAACAGCCCCTTATTGAAACCCATGAACACACCACAAACATATTTTTAACACTTTCCCATCTGTATATACCAAAGAGTTTATCAGCAAAATCTACTGGAATAAGGAATCTCTCCCCCTCTTCTCGGTTCATTGACCACCACAGGGTGGCTATTTTCATTACCTTTTGCCCACCGTTTTCTGTGATCCATTAAACAGCAGCTTCACAAAGTTTCATAAAATATTTTAAATGAAGGTACTTTATTGAGAGGCCACTGATGAATTTCTCTGATAAGGCACACACAGTATTCTCTCTCAATCCAGATCCACGGAAGTACAATTAAAAAAAATAAACTGCAAATGTGCTGGAGTAATAGCAATGCTAGCTATAAAATTTCAGCACTTTAGAATAACAAAGCCCTTTCACTTATATTGGGAGAAGGCAATGGCAACCCACTCCAGTACTCTTGCCTGGAAAATCCCATGGATGGAGGAGCCTGGTAAGGCTGCAGTCCATGGGGTTGCTAAGAGTCGGACACGACTGAGCGACTTCCCTTTCACTTTTCACTTATATTAACACATAGTATCATATGTAAACCCCACTGACAACTGAGAGCAAGTCTTACGCTCCTTGTTAGAAAAGGAGAAACTGAGTGGCTGGTTCAGGACATGAACCCAGCAGCACAGGCTGCTTCCTTCTGTTTGGAGAAGTGCTACAAGCTCTAGTCCAGTGCAAGGGCATTATGTTGCTTTCCAGCTAAAACTGTAGAATAGGATAGAGAATGAAGTGTTTTCATGGATGGCAAGGACTTCATCTGTCTTAAATCTACTGATTATTGATGTCAAATAGGAGATAACCAGATAACACAAGTTACAAAAGTCACTCAATTTAGTCATTAAAGAGCTCAATAAGCCTCATCGAGTAGCTCCTATACAAGTAAAACATGCTTGGTTGTCTGATTCCCAAGAACACATCATATTAGAGAAGAAAATTATAAAGGTGAGAGAAAAGGCTAAAAGCGGGCCATTGTGAGTAGTAAGAACTGACAGCTGACCATTTAGGAAGCAGAAGCAAAGAGCAGAGCCGCTGGGAGCCATGACACCCACACACCCATCCACAAGCTCCCAGTACTTCTGTGCTCCACACCGGACAATAATGCCTGCCGAGGATCACGCTCTCCAGGTAAACATCAAGATGCTCATCACTGTGTTTCGGGAATAGAATCCACTTTTAAAATATATATTTAAAAATTAGTAACATAAGGAATGGAGAAGGCAATGGCACCCCACTCCAGTACTCTTGCCTGGAAAATCCCATGGATGGAGGAGCCTGGTAGGCTGCAGTCCATGGGGTCGCGAAGAGTCAGACACGACTGAGCGACTTCACTTTCACTTTTCACTTTCATGCATTGGAGAAGGAAATGGCAACCCACTCCAGTGTTCTTGCCTGGAGAATCCCAGGGACGGGGGAGCCTGGTGGGCTGCTGTCTATGGGGTTGCACAGAGTTGGATACGACTGAAGCGACTTAGCAGTGGCAGCAGCAGCAACATAAGAAACACCTGAGTGTTTAGAAGGGGTATTTGGACAATGTGACCAACTAGAATGACTCATGTCTCAAAGGTTCTGGACAATATCAATTGCTACAGATGAACAATGCATGAATCTGTCTGTGTGCCCAGGCTTTGCTGTTGAAGTTCTGCATTAATTGTCTCACTGAATCCTAACAACCAGAGCACAAGGTAGATTATTTTGGTCTCTTGATTTCACCGATGAGAAAACTGAGACACGGGGAGTTTAAGAAATTTGCCCAAGTCACCAGCTTGTTAGGGGTAGTTTCAGGATTCGAACATAGGCTATTCAGTCCAAAGTCAACACATGGAGCCAAGGGGCCATTTGGCTAAGAGTCCACTGTGCTGGTTTCTAACTGTTGGCCTCGTACAGCCAACCAGAGGAAACCTCACTTTTCCAAAGTTTACTTATCAATTAGTCATTTGGAATTCAGGCTTTCCATCATTCATTCCACCAACATTTCTTGAGCATCAGCTGTGTGTCAAGACACTGTACAGGGTGCTGAGGACACAAAGATGAACAAACACAACTCCTGCACCGAAGAAGCTAACGGGGAAGGAGGAAGACAGACTTATCAACAGTGAATTACTGCACAATGTGCACTTATGGAAGGAAAGTCTGGTGTCAAGGAAGATGCAGTGTTATGCCTGGTAGTTAGCAGCCTAGACCCGTACTTTTTAAAGAGTGTGAGCACTAGTGAAACTAACAATAGCCCTGACCCCTGAGCCTCCCTAAGCTTCCCTGAGCCCTAAGTCCAGCAAAGCTCCGGGGGCGGCAGGCAGGGAGGTAGACAGTACAGCGTGAGTAACGCTTAGGTTTCCCATATTTAATGATGGGAGTCTCTGGTTCTGGTCAGCAAGGGAATATGAGTTTCGCACACTCTCTTCAATATACTGGTATGTAGCTGCCTTGACCAGCTGTGTATAATGCCCTTCCCCCATCTTCAGGCTATGCAGGTATGTTTTCCAAAAAAGTATATGGAAAAAAAAACAACCTCTCTCGCTTCGTTATATAAATAAACCAACCACTACCAAAATAAAAAGGGAAAAACTTCCATTACACCCACCTTTGGTTTCCTGAATAGCCTCTTTGGGAAGCAATTCAGTGTACTTTTCCCAGAAAACCTAGTTGCAACCTCCCTATTTTTATGTATGTTTGATGAGTTATACAAATAATACATTCTCATTATTTAAAAAATCAAATGATCAGAAGTATGCTGAGTAAAAAGTAATAGTATCACTTTACCTCCTCACCCCAACCCCTCTGGCCAGCTCCACTGTTAATAGTCTAGTATATATCATTCCAGAACTTTGTGCATTTGCTTACATATCTAAGTATCCATACCAATCCATGGCTTCAGGCTCATTTTTAAAGTACATGGAATCACATCAGCACGCACTGTCCTGCAGCTCCCTGTTTGTAAATTAACAATATGGCCTGAGGACCCTTCTATATCACTACATACAGATCTTTAGCTTCTGAAACTGCTCCACAGTATTTCAAGTTATGGATAATTTTAATTTAGTTAACCAGTCCTCCACTGCTGGACACTTAGGGCTTTCCCAGTGATGCACTATTACAAACAATACTGAAAAAAAGACTCAAATAAATATCTTTGTGAATATGTGTGTTTTTTTGTTTTTGTTTTTCTTTTCCTGAATTATAGTTAACATCCAATACTATTTTAGCTTCATGTTTAGGACACAGTGATTCAATATTTTATTTTTATTTCTATACACTTGATAGAAAGTTACTGTAAAATAGTGGCTATATTCCCTGTACTGTACATTATATCCTTGTATCCTATTTTATACCTAGTAGCTTGAACTTCTTAATCCCCTACCTTTGTCTCACACCTCTTCACTTGTAACCACTGGTTTGTTCTCTGTATCTGTGGGTCTGTTTCTGTTATGTTATATTCATTCATCTTTTATTTTTAGATTCCACATGTAAGTGAAAACATACAGTATTTGTCTTTCTCTGACTTACTTGACTAATCATAATACCCTCCAAGTCCATCCCTGTTGTTGTAAATGGCAAAATTTCATTTTTTTTAATGGCTGAGTATCCATCATGTTAAAGTATTTTTGGAGGAAAGTATCTAGATCTGGAAACAGTTCTCCCAAATGGTTTTATTTCAAATTTTATAGATACTGCCAACTCAGCCACAAATTTTGATTCATACTTGTAACCCTGCCAACAGAGTGTGAGAATACCTGCTTTCCCACAACCTCCTCAACCCTCAATATCTATCAGTTATTTCCGGTTTCTTTTTACAAATCTGTCGGGAAAAGAAAGCATATTTAATTGCTGTTTTATGTTTTTCTAATTGTGCTCTGCTGTGTGCTCTGCTAAGTGGCTTCAGTCGTGTCTGACTGTTTGCAACCCCATGGACTATAGCCCACCAGGCCTCTCTGTCCCTGGGGATTCTCTAGGCAAGAATACTGGAGCAGGTTGCCATTCCCTTCTCCAGGGGATCTTTCCAACCCAAAGATCAAACCCCTGTGACATATATCTCCTGCATCGGCAGGCAGGTTCTTTACCTCTAGCGCTACCTGACTACTAGCGGTATTTACATATTTGCATACATGTGTGCTGAGTCATGTGCAACTCTTTGCAACCTTATGAACTTAGCCCATCAGGCTGCTCTGTCCATGGGATCTTCCAAGCAAGAATACTAGAGTCAGTTGCTATTTCCTCCTCCAGGAGATCTTCCTGACCCAGGGATCGAACACACATCTCCTGTGGCTCCTGCAATGGCAGGTAGATTCTTTTACTTCTGGGCCATCTGGGAAACCCTTTACATATTTATTGGCCATTTACATTTCTTTTTTTTTGAACTGCCTGTACATTTTGGTTACCTATTTTTCTAGCTAGTGGCCTTTCCTTGTTGACTGACAAGATACTTGATTTCTTTATTTTAGAGGGGAATGTAATTTGTAAGCCTTCTCATCCAGGTGATGCAAACTTGAATGTCAACCACAGAAATAATCAAACTGCAATCTGGAAAGTTACCATATACACCAGCTGTAATTTTAGTCCTTCCTAGAAATGAACAGACTAAAAATAGATTCCCTGCAGTCAGCACACACAGAATCCTTCTGGATACAACCTCACGTGGACATTAGAATGCCCTGAAGTAAGGGAACAGGTGAGAACGTGAATGGGTCTGTCAGCACCACTCAGCATCACTTTGTGAGTGAGTGGGACCAGGGAAAAGAAAATGATTGGGGGAGAAAAGGTTGCTGATAAACTTTGTGCTTGTGCTCGGTCCTGTCCAACTCTTCGCTAACCCATGAACTAAAGCCCGCCAGGCTCCTCTGTCCATGGAATTCTCCAGGCAAGAATACTGGAGTGGGTTGCCATTTCCTCCTCCAGGGGATCTTCCCGACCCCAGGATCGAACCTGCATCTCCTGTGTCTCCTGCATTGGCAGGTGGATTCTTTACCACTCTGGCACTAAGAGGTTGGGCAAAAAGGACCCAGACAAATATGATGGAGGCAAAATCACCACAGTCACTTTTCTGCCTCTAGTTGTGTGACCACCTCTCTAACCTTACACTTTGCTTTTCACATGAGGTGGTGCATAGTAAATTCACTGGAAGTGCAGATTCTAATGCAAAGAGTACCAACTTCAGTAATTTGTTCTAACAGATTCAAAGCCTAACTCCCACAGCAAATTAGTAATGCTGGCTGAGTCACGGAGGGGTCACAGACAACGTTTCTTCAAGTCTACCTGCCTCTATTCTTAGTAATCATCTTAGAGTGAGAGAACAATAAATAACAGGAATCTATTCATATCTCAGACCTCTAGCATGTTTGGAATCACATAGCACCAACTTTGGAACGGGTCAAAGATTCACTGCTCTCAAATCAAGGTGGAAGGTCCCTCAGAGCTAATGCTCTCCGGGGCTGAAAAGTAGCAACGAAGACAAGGCTGCAGACCAGCGCTTGGCGGGGTGTTTCCCAGGGGGCAGGTAGCCAGGAAAGAGGGAGAAGTCTTTGACCTGAGAGGTCCGTCCCAGGTGGGTGAGCGGGTTGTGTCTGGATTTGCTATAGCCCATCAGGGTGAACAACGAAGCCTGGAAGAGCCAGGCTCAGCTGGAGCAAAGAGCAGCGCATAGTCCAGGTGTTGAATTCTTTTCTTTAAACTCAATGGTGATGATAAGGAAGACTTTAAACCATTGCATCTGTACATATCTTTACTCCGTGCTGAATCACTGCATGTTATGGGTGGATTAGGAAAGAGAAGATAGCAGCTCAAGGGCCAAGGAGAAAGACTTGTAGGCACTCTGATAGTTTCTACTAAGTACAGTCTCAAAATTCTGCCAAGGTTGTAACAAATGGAAATGGACAGTGGAAATGTCTTGGCTTCCTAAGTATCCTCAAATAAATTCTCTCATATTTTACTTGTAATCTTAAATGTAATTTTAAATATACTTGTATGCACACACATAGCAACATCCCTCTGAATTCAAAGTTCTAGCAGAAAACGTGAGACTATTTCAAGGCAATATGAAAAATAGGATCATTCTTAGAGTTCTGAGGAATCTCCCAAAGCCTGCTCATGAATATCAGCCATCTATCTCTCTGTTGTCTGGCTGCACTGAGGATTCAATCATAGACACATTGTATTTACCGTGAAAAAATTATTGGACTTTGTATTCAATGATTTACACTCTGTCCTCTAAAGTAGCATCTTCAATTAAAGAGCCCAATTACCTTGCCTGAGCTGGTGGTGTATTAGAACAATCAATTGCATTTGACTAATGCACCCAAGTAATGGCCATTCAATAAATGTGCTCCAGTCAGTCTGAACTGTTGTTAGACAAAGAGAGCCTGGGTGAGAGGGTTTACATCACTGCTGCTTGTGAAGCTGGAAGGAAAAGCAACAACAGCCTTAGTACTTCATGCCCTCAAACAAGATTTCAAAAATGTGACATCTAACTCACAACAACGGGAGGGCATATTTGGTGATATAATAATTTGTGGGGGACAATATAACTGCAACAGAACCCCCATTAAGTATTAAATAATATATCGTAAGTATATGCAACCAGGGCTTGGCAACTAGAAGGCCATCCAGCTGGCTTGAAACACTCCTTAACCTAAAAGTTGTAAATTATTAAAATAGGCATAACAAAGATTACTCACTAGAAGTCAGGCAGTCACATATTTTAAAAAAGAATAAAAATATTGTCCACATAAGTCCCTGAAGAGTTTTGTTAACAGATGCTTAAAAGTGCCAGTAAAAACTCTTAACAATTAACAAATGCATTTGATAGAAACAATAAGGTTGAAACAATAGAATAATCTACACATTGAAGAATAGCTGCCTTCAGCAGAGAATGAAGTGAATTTGGAAGCAGATACCATTTAGAAACTAAATACAGGTACTTCAGTTATGTTTTTTCCCAGAAATGGGATTTATTTTAGATAGAGAAATTCTATCATCTTTTAATACTTCATCAAAGACAGGGTATGTACAGGAGAAGGATGCTGGACCCAACACTGGAGAACTTGAACTTGGGTTCTGCTACTTTCCAGTTGTGTGACTCAGAACAAATAGATTCACATCTCTGAGCCTCAGCTTCTTTATTCATAAAAATTGCAAACAGGACAATAACCAGCTGCCATCCAGCACTATTGAGAGGATTAAGCAACCATGTAAGAGTAAACCGCAAAGTGGCTGGAAGACAGAAGTTTCTCAATGAAAGCTTTTTGGATCTGAAGGATTTATCCTAGTTTTAATACATACTTGCCTTGGATATCCATTTTCTGATTTCAGTAATATGGTTATTTCAAAATTTTGTTGCAGCTCTCTGTTACAATTGCCTTCAGTGCCAAAAGCAGTTAGTTTCTTCCTTTTGTCAAAATGTATAATATCCATTTTTGTGGTCTTTGAAATGGGAAAATTATTGCCATTTTACAATTGAAACCAGAGGCGCAGAGGAATTAAATGATTGGGTGAAGGGTATGAAACAGGTCAGAAGCTGAGATAAATCACCTAGATGTTTTGCCCTGCCCTCCACTACACCCCACCTTACTCCAGACTCTGTGAGGCATTTCTCCAAGTTTTGAAAAGAAATTTCCTGTGACTGCCACATCTCCCTTGAGTCAGCTCTCTCCCCAGCAGACAGGATGCCAATACCCATCAAAATACTCTGCTGACAGCCTTGACACCTCAAAAATCAGGGGAAGGCAGGCTAATTCACAGGTTTCTCTTTTGAGCAAAATTCTGAATCCATTCAGAAGTCACCGAAGTAAGAAAGTCTTATTCATGCCTCTCATTCCTTTCTGATTAGCAGGTTTTCAGATAGCATACAGGCTGGTTTGAACATGATAAAGCCCTACAGAGAGCAGTAACTGTCTCTTTTTTTCTCATTGGAAATATGTGATTCTCTGTGAATTAAAAGCAGTGAGCCACTAGTAAAGTCACATATAAGTAGGTTACCTGAATCTTAAGTCAGCAAGTAATATATATTTTCCTTAATTCTAATAGAATTTTTCTTAATTTGAATAATACACAAGTTTTATACCAAATTTTAAAATTGAGTTAATGGTGCTATAGCTCTTTTCAAAACATTTCAAAAGTTTTGATCAAAACCTAAGTATTTCCAAGCTGCTGATTCTGCTAGCACAATCCCTAGGCTACATTCAATTAGATGGTTTTCCATAGGATTTTTGATAAACTTAAATCTCAGCTTATAGAGAAGACAAAACCCATAAAGTTATTTTAGGAATAAGAAACAGGCATAAAGAGAAATAACCTCACCCAGCTATATCCATGAATGCAGCAGCAGATTGCTGGTGATATCTGTGGTTATTCTAAAACATTCCATAGCAACTGAAATGAGCCATTACCACCTAGAATTAATTATATGGTTTCAGAATTTCGTTACTGAAGCCATAGCCCCATCTTGGGGCTCATTTGCTAGGCTGTAGCCATTCCAGAACAGGAATAAGAAAACAAATCCTGACATAAACTAATACAGACCACACAGCTGCTTAAGACGGATAAAAAGCTTAAAGATTGAGCTGGCATTTTTTCTCTTCTCTCCCATGAGGCACAAAAGTCTTCACAAGTTTAACTGGATCCTCATTTCAAAAAGGACATGATGGAGAGCTTCTCAAAGCTGGGAACTGGCTTGGCTGTATATGTATATGATACAGATATATCTATATAGATAGATACAGAATATATAATAGACTATAGCATACAGTGTCATGATATGAACTACATTCCTATTATGGGTTATCATATCATGGAATATGATTTTTAAAAGTCTGGAAAAGCAGTGCAGGAAGATACCCTAAATTCCTCTAATTAAGTAGCTCAGTTCAGTGGCTCAGTTGTGTCTAACTCTTTGCAGCCCCATGGACTGCAGCACACCAGGCTTCTCTGGTCCCTATCCATCACCAGCTCCTGGAGCTTGCTCAAACTCATCTCCATCGAGTTGGTAATACTATGCAACCATCTCATCCTCTGTCGTCCCCTTCTCCTCCTGCCCTCAATCTTTCCCAGCATCAGGGTCTTTTCCAATGAGTCAGTTCTTTGCATCAGCTGGCCAAAATATTGGAGCTTCAGCATCAGTCCTTCCAATGAATATTAAGGATTGATTTCCTTTAGAATTGACTGGTTTGATCTCCTGGCAGTCCAAGGGACTCTCAAGAGTCTTCTCCAATACCACAGTTCAAAAGCATCAATTCTTTGGTGCTCAGCTTTTTTTATGGTCCAACTCTCCCATCCATATATGACTACTGGAAAAACCATAGCTTTGACTAGACGGACTTTTGTCAGCAAAGTAATGTCTCTGCTTTTCAATATGCCATCTAGGTTTGTCATAGCTTTCCTTCCAAGAAGCAAGTATAGTTTAATTTCATGGCTGCAGTCACCATCTGCAGTGATTTTGGAGCCCAAGAAAATACAGTCTGTCACTGTTTCCATTATTTCCCCATCTATTTGCCATGAAGTGATGGGACAGGATGCCATGATCTTAGTTTTTTGAATGTTTTAAGCCAGCTTTGTCCACTCTCCTCTTTCACTTTCATCAAGAAGCTCTTTAGTTTCTCTTCACTTTTTGACATAAATGTGGTGTCATCTGCATATCTGAGGTTATTAATATTTCTCCCAGAAATCTTGATTCCAGCTTGTGCTTCTTCCAGCCCAGCATTTCTCATGATGTACTCTGCATAGAAGTTAAATAAGCAGGGTGACAATATACAGGCAAATTAAGTAAGCTGCAGGCAAAATCATCAGCTACTGCACAGTGGTAACAACAGCAGAGGGAAGTGAGGCCATAGGGAAGGAAGTGGAGTGAGGAAGGAGGTGACCTGAGGGCGATGCAGCACAGCCAGGGCACTGCAGTTCCTGGGACTCCTCTTGATTTGAGCTGAACACCTTCCCGGGAGTGAAGAGTTCACCCTTGGGAATCCCCAACTATTAAGCACCTATGATTTCCTCTGTATTTTCTCCATGAACAGTGTCAGTGATGGCATATGCAGCTCACATGTAAAGACACCTCACTTGTACATTTCATATCATACACTATCTGAGCTTAGACTTCCCTTTAGGTATCAGATACAACCTCTGCCCTCCAGATGCCTACATCAGACTGAGTGGATAAACAAGTGAGCACCCATTCAATAACAGCAATAAAATTATACTAGGCTGGACATGCGAAATTACCATGTTTGGAAATCAGAAGTGGTTGAACATCAGCCATTTTGTATGTTTAACTTAATATAAATCACCAAAATGCAGTGAGGGGCCAAATAGCTTAGAGACGGGGCTGAGAACCTGAAGATTGAGGCAAATTGTTTCAAGTACATTCCCTAACCCCATATTCCACCCACAACAACATGGGAGCTAAGTTGCTTCAGTCGTGTCTGACTCTTTGCAACCCCATAGACTGCAGCCCACCAGGCTCCTCTGTCCATGGGGTTTTCCAGGCAAGAATACTGGAGTGGGTTGCCATGCCCTCCTCCAGGGGATCTTCCTGACCCAGGGATCGAACCTGAATCTCTTATGTCTCCTGCATCAGCAGGCAGCTTCTCCACCACTAGCGTCACCTAGTAAAGATGGGTGAATATATCTAAACATTAGAAATCAATTTTTCATGATTTTCAACACAAAATCCAACATTAAGTTTGTTCAAGAGTTTGGACTTCCTTTGCTTTCTACTATTTTCCTCAAAATAATCAAGTATAAAATTAGCCAGAGGGAAAGAAATTTTAACAAAAAGGTTTTCAATATGGTGACTTTGAGGGGTTCAAAATAGTACCTACTAGTGTTTATTTTTAAACTCATCACTTTTCAACAAGAACACAATATAGAAGAATTTATCGAGGCCTCCAGCTCATCTTATTTTTCATGATAAACTTTCTATGTGAAGAGAATGTGACTGTTTCTGAAGAACTTTCCTGCGTTATCTTATTTAGGCTTCTAAAAACATCATGAGGTGAGAATTAGCATTCATACTTTACCGAAAAGGAAATGAATTGTTCTAGAGGCTTGCTTAGAGGGGAGGAAACCCGGTTCTGTTTTTCAACCTAACCTTTGGCTTCTGATAGAGACTCTGATTGGCTTCAGATTCTGACGTGCAAACAGCTAATTAAGCACGTACAAGATGCCAGGCCCTTGATTAGGGGGTTTTCCTTGTGGTACTGTTCATCTTCTAGCAAACACTTGACCAGGAAGTCAAGCCTTTCTTTAAGTGTGCAAAAACTCAGGAGTCACGATATTCAGTTGCATCAAAAGAATATAGCTCAGCTTTTAGAAAACAGTCTCTGGAGAGAAGCTCTTCTCCATGTAGGCTCCTTCAATTGTTGTTCATATTAAAGAAGGAGAAACAAGAATGAGACCTGGGCTGTGTCACTTAAGTGTCCTTGTGTAGCCTCAAGTTGAAGAAACATTTCTGGGATTTTTTTTAAACAAAGGTTAAACCTCCTGGTTCCCTCTATGCTATGTGACTCAGATGAAGAAAAATTTCCTTGTCCACAAAAGCTAAGGACAATATAAAGTGGTGATATAGAGTTATTTGTTAGTAAAAGTGCCTTTTGAAGAGGCTTTTCCAGGTGGACAGTTCACCATCATCACAAATCTGTCTCACCCACTGCTCTAAAGATATGCCTGCTGCTGCTGCTGCTAAGTCGCTTCAGTCGTGTCCGACTCTGTGCGACCCCATAGACGGCAGCCCACCAGGCTCCCCCTTCTCTGGGATTCTCCAGGCAAGAAGACTGGAGTGGGTTACCATTTCCTTCTCCAATGCATGAAAGTGAAAAGTGAAAGTGAAGTTGCTCAGTTGTGTCTGATTCTTAGCGATCCCATGGACTGCAGCCCACCAGGCTCCTGCGTCCATGGGATTTTCCAGGCAAGAGTCCTGGAGTGAGGTGCCATTGCCTTCTCCAAAAGATATGCCTAGGATAAGCCAAACAGGAGTTAATGGATGAATGGAAACAAGCAAAGGAGTAGCTTACAGAGACACGGGGTAACCAAGGCCAGTCCCTCCAAGACTGAGGAATATCTCAAAGAACAAAGATGCCATAGCCTCTCCTCACACCTGAAAGAAGTTAGTTGGCTAATGCTAATTAGCTGAGGAATGCTGTGCTTGTTATGCTCGAAAATTAAAGATCTTTGCTTTATGCCATGAACTGTGGTTGATAATGTGGCCGCTGTCTTATTCAAACTTAGGACCAGCTCTCAACTGTTGTATGGATTTGGAGAAATGCTTCTCCAATCAGCT
Organism: Bos grunniens; assembly: GCF_055505025.1. Taxonomy (NCBI): domain Eukaryota; kingdom Metazoa; phylum Chordata; class Mammalia; order Artiodactyla; family Bovidae; genus Bos; species Bos grunniens. The sequence continues at coordinate 113,103,816 of NC_141166.1, read as the reverse complement.
ACCATCCAATTTCTGAACATATCAAAAACTCCTGTGGATGAACACAGGTCTAAAGACAGAATGACACATGTGAATAATTTATTCACAATAATAATAATAATTCACAACAATAATTTATTGTTGTTGTTTAGTCATTAAGTCATGTCTTTGTGACGCCATGGTCCAAAAGATCCCATGGTCTTTTGCCAGGCTCCTCTGTCCATGGGATTTCCCATGCAAGCATACTGGAGTGGGCTACCATTTCCCTCTCCAGAGGATCTTCCCCATCCAGGGCTCAAAATCATGTTTCTTATATCTCTTATCTCCTGCATCAGTAGGCAGGTTCTTTATCACTGAGCCACCAGGGAAGCCCTGTGAATGATTATAGCATTGCTCAATTCTTTGGCAGAACTCCCATTCATAGGATGGTCTGAAGACCACAGGACTCATTTTGCAACCCTGCTAAATTTAGCTGGAAACAGTAAGTACTGGAGAAGAGTTGCCTGTCTTTGTAGCTCAACACACCACTTGGCTGCAAAGAGAGCTGAGGCTGCTGATAGATTTGTCCTGACACTAGTATTCTGGGAAAATCTTTCCTTCTGCAGGGCTCCAAATGTGGCTCAACAGACACGCACAGTTTTGACCACCACTGATTTTTAAAATTTATATTTTTTGCTTTTAAGAGTTCAAAGCTCTTCCTATGTTCCCCTTCTGGAACAGGAAAACTATAGAACCCCGCTTAGTCAAGATGAAACTGGAACTATAAACTTAGTCCTCAGAATTAACAGGAAGGGTCAGCTTCAAATTAATAGCTGCCTCCATGGTTTGGATCTCTGCATAAGTGGCACACCTTTAAAGAAAGTAGGAGCACAGTTAATGGGGGAGAATTATACACATGACTCCTACTCCCACCCAAAGGTTCCTTCCCCTCTGTAGGCATATATTATTAGGCAGTCTGCTCTAATTTTGCGAAATGAAATACAAGATTCGTATTTTCCAGAAGCACTGGGATGTCAAAAGAAATGTAGAGTTTTCTGTAGATTGCAAATGAACCTTGAAGCACAGGTCTTTCTTTCAGTTAAGTGTTATCATTAAGGATATGAGTTTTGTGAGTAATATTGATCAAAGAATATTTAATTTATGCTTTTATTATTTCAGGGATTGATTCCTGGGATGCTTGTTTTGTTAGGTGGTCCAATAATCTGTTCATGTGTTCACAAGGCAATTGCAAAGCTGCAGGACAAGAGCCCGGCCACTGAAGCACGGCACACCCACACCGGTTTCTCTGTCACTGACTGCCACTTAAAATTTGGATTAACTTAGGTATGACATGATACAAATTTATGAAACATATTCCACTATCTTCCTTCTTATGAAGTTCAAATATATTCTAGATTCTTCAAGCCAAAAATGGCTTTCAAGATATTTAATAAAAATGTAAAAAATTTTCTGAGCCAAGTTATTCCATGTCACATAAACCTTTCCCCAATGTAGTCAGAGCTTAAAAGGTTCAATACAATTTCTTAAACGTTACCCCCTTTACCTTTATAGATTGGCAGGGAGGGACATTAGTCTGTGCCGATTTAATCAAGACAAAACCAGAAAAGGACAATGGATTGAGTTCCCTGTCTCACCACAATTTATTATAAAGACCCAACACATAGCTATATTCTCAGCCATAAATCCATTTTACTCACAAAGTGCTGAAAAGTCAGAATTTTCCAATCATTTCTGGTTTTAAAGTAATATACGTACATGTGGGTGGTGAGCAATCTGTTGAGATGAAGCAAAGGGGTATGTTCTTGGATCTCTGTGTTTAGGTTCAAGAGTCTTTTCTCTTGGTGATTCCTCGGGCTACAAGTAAAATCAACTTGTTTTACTTTTACTCTAGTTGTAGGTTAAAATATTAAAGAGTGTGTATCTTATTGCTGCTGTGACATTCTGCCCCCTTCCCTTGCTGAACTGCCTCAGAATCAGTCAGTGTTTCCCCAAGGACACAGGAAGACCTGAGGGAAACAAAAAAGCCAACTGAGTGTCTAAATAAAAAAATTTTTACATCCAAAGCACAGAAAGTCAAAGCAGTTTTTGTTTTACTAACCATTTTGGGGACAGAAAAGGCTTTTGAGTTCCCAAACTTTGGTTTAATTTGAAGGACAAATTCTATGAGGTTTACACTATAAACAGTAAAGTAGGGAAGAATGTATGATTTCAGAGTTAGTGTTTCATCCCCAAAGGAGATCAATACAACAGAATTGATGGTGGTGGCAAGGCATGTCTGAGGGAGGTGTTTGGGGAGAGAAGAACAATTCAGCAAATTATTGGTATGGGTCAGGGAAAGAAAGAGGCCCAGCCCCTGACCACTCCATTATGGGGTCAAATCCCAGATGAGTGAGGGGGCATCAAATCTCCATCTTGCATCCTGAGTTGAGGGTTAGTATAACCCAAGAATGAAGGCATGCGAGAGCATGCAAACACTAACAGAAGGCTCATGAATGGATAGAAACCCCTCGCTATTCCTTCCAAAGTCAGAAACAAACAGTGATCCCAAACATCACCTATATTTTAATAGCACATAAAGAAAGATAAGACCACAGAGACCAAGAAACAGGACAGCACATTCAGAACAAGTAGGCTCTGGATGGCTTTACCTAGAGGGATTTCCATGAAGTGGCTGGAGTAGAATTTAAATCACAGTGGATTTGGGAGTGTTAAGAAAGGGAAGAAACGGACCCAAAAAATGTAGACAATCTTTTTAAGACATTTGGCTATAAAGGGGGAGAAAAGGATGAGAAGAGATAAAAGAGTATGTGGCAAAGATAAAGGTTTTGTCCCTTTTTTTTTTTTTTTTAAGATGGGACTGGCCCTCTACACTCTGATAAGAAGGACCCCCTAGACATGAAAATCTGGAAGATATATAGGAAATAGAGGAAACTGTACACATGTGGAGGGAAGAGAAGAGGAAAACCTCTTCTAACTGGAGGAAAGGTAGGATGTATGAATACAAATGGGCAGTTTTAATTAATATATATTAGAATGCATAAGGATAAAAGGATAATTGGTCTGCTGAACTCTCTGATTTGTGCTGACTGTGGTGAGAGGTGGGAGGAAGATGACCCACACCACAGAGACTAGCTGCTCCACCTATGAAGGGACGAGAGAAGAGAGGAGTAAGAAGATGGGGTGAATTTGTGTGAAGCTGGGGAGAACAGAGGAAGAGAAAAAACTGACAGCTGCTGTGAGGGGCCGACTCTGGGGGGAAAGAGTGGTAAAAACAATTGTTAGAAAATCCAGCTATGTGTTCTGAGATTAGTTCTCCTCTTCATCTTGGTTAACTCCTTAAGAACCTTTCAGTAAAGACCTTCATTGTCTTCCAAGGCTTTCTGGGTCATGCTACACTTTCACCATGTTGAACTGTCCTCAAAGCAACTGGCCTTACTCCAGGTTATGTAGCTAATAAGATTTGGTGGTAGGAAATTTAGATCTTGCATAGTAAGAGGTGAGACTGTCTGCTGAATGCGAGGTAAGGAAGTGGTTTGGTCAAAGATTGGGAGAAAGTAGAGAAGTTTTCACATGAGTGTTGGGGAGAATGGCAGGAGTGTCTTAGGGAAACCTAAGAATCACTTTGGGGGCTTCCCTGGTGGCTCAGACGATAAAGCATCTGCCTGCAAGGCGGGAGACCCGGGTTTGATCCCTGGGTGGGGAAGATCCCCTGGAGAAGGAAATGGCAACCTACTCCAGTACTCTTGCCTGGAAAATTCCATGGACAGAGAAGCCTTGTAGGCTACAGTCCATGGGGTCGCAAAGAGATGGACACGACTGAGGGACTTCACTTCACTTGAAGAATCACTGAGCTATACTGAGGGGTCCAGTTGAGACTGGAGGTCAAAACTTTACCATAGCAACCATCTGGACAGTGGTTTTTCTCTGAAAGTGCTTAGCAGTATGGTTGGAAGCAGGAGAAAGCACTCAACTGGATTAAGCATTGGTATCCCGCCGTGTAAGTGTTAAGATTTTAACTTCCCAGTACTAGAAAGGTTCATGTCTAAGTATCCAATACTATAATGCCTGACAAATAGGAATTGCTCAATAGACCTTTATTGACTGGATGAACAGGAAAACTGAAAATACTGGTAAGAAGGTGTTGAAATAACAGGCCATGGTGTCCACAATTAATAGGGAAGGAAGTGGAGACAAGAGGGGGCTGAAAGGGGAAAAGTCAAGGGGACCAAAGGTTCCTAGGAGATTTCTCAGGTCTACCAGTCACATGAGCAGTATCACCACTCAAGAAACTTTGAGTCTTAAAGCACCCCCCAGCAGCTGATCCAAGAAGCTATTAGGCCCAGTATTGGCCTTTAGTTCTTACCAAGAGCAACAAGCACATCCTTATATACTCTCATCCCTTAGTATCCATGGGGGATTGGTTCCAGGACACTCCCAACTTTCTGCAGATTCCAAAATGTGCAGATGCTTTAAATACCTTATATAAAATGGTGAAGTAGAGTCAGCCTTCCAAATCTGCAGATAAGGAACCTGGAGGGCTGCACATATTCCTCTTTTCAATGTTCAAAACTCCCTTAATAGAGAACACAACACTGTACAGCAACTATATGCCAATAAAAGCTAATTTAAAAAGAAAAAAAGTTCCCTGCATGTAATATCTTTCTCATTCATTCTTTAAACCTGCTGTTCCTCTTTGTTTATAAACTTTTGCCCTAGCTACCATAGGTTTCTTTCTTTCTCCTTTATCTCTCATCCTCATTCACTTTCCATTTTCAATTGGTGAAAATAATCCTGGCCATAGCAGATATCACTAAAGATGAAATTCATGATACATCTGCAACGAAGACAAGGAAATCCTTACATTTCAAAACTAAAGAAGTCAAAGTCTCTTACAGTCAGTGAAAATGGATACATTTAAAAATAGTCACAGCCCATACCTTCTTATAATCAAACTGCATTTTCCCAAGTACTTGCATTCTACACATTTTCCATTCTTAGACTATTGGTTATATTTTAATTATTAACATAAGTCTTTCTGCTATTAATATTTTATTACAAAGGTACACGATTTCTACAGCAGGATGAGTTGGGTCGACTTTTGAAAAGTAGCCCAAAGATGTTTACAGTACTGTTCTGATGAAGGATTTGAAAAGGAACTTTTGGACTACAACCTATTTGCTGGGGTTTGGCATAGTCTCAATTCCTGCTTGAATTTCCTGAAAAATCACAATAAGTTATTTCAGGAAAAACAGTTGCCAAACTTTCTGAAAAGTCACAATGAATGGTTAAATTCTGAAAGATCAACCAGCCATCTTTTGGCTCCCATCTCCTCTTTAAAACCAAGCTATTTTGAGAATTTCCATTCCTCATGCTCTTTTTCTTCCCAACCCTGACACTATTTGAATCCCCTCAGTGGCATTTTTTTTTTTTTTTTGACTCAGGAAAACTTAAATAAGTTCCAAGATTGCAGAAGAGCCTTATTATTTGATGATTGTGGGTCTTGTCTGGGAAAAACTCCAAACAGAGATTTGCCATTTTAAGCAATTCCTTTGAATTCTCACTCTATTATCAGCAATAGTTCAGTATTATTGGTTTATTATTGATTTTTTTTCACTTCCATTTACATAAGTTAACTAGGCACTCCAATTTCCTCTTCTCGCTTCTGTTTTCTTAGTTTTTAAGTCCCTGAAGGACTACACTGTTTTAGCTTTTTGAGTTTTGGAGAACACACACACATGATACCTTGCCATTATCACAAACCCGTAATCTTTTCCCCTTCAGCACCATGACTATTTCTTCTTTATAATCTTCCTTCTTTCTCTTTACCCTACTTTAATATAATCAGCTGCCACATTCTGTCAATTTTCCCTTTAAAATCTATTTTAGGTCCATCTTTTTCTCTGACTTCCCACTGGCACTATCCTGTCACAGGCCATCGAAGGTTCTTTTACACTCTCCCAGCCAGCTTTCCTGCACCCTCCTCCCCTCTCCACACCCATCCCCATGCCCCGCCACACACTCAGTCCATATGGTCCATTATCCTGCTTAAAATATCCTGTGAGGGCGGGAAAGCATCTCCTATGCATTTAGGCACACCTCTTAATTCTCACAGTCCTGCATGATAAATGTGACTTTCCTCATGTCATAAATGAGGAAGCTGACTTGCCCAAAGGTTAAGCAGCTTGTCCCAAATCACCCAACTTGTAAGTGTTCCAGTCACTGGCCCTTAAATTTGAAGAGGGAAGAGTTGTCTGTGTCGTAACAGAAAAATAAAGCATTAACAGAACGGAGATTTGATATTTACTCTCTTTAAAGTCGAAGAATTAGACATATGTACAATTATTATCGCATCAAGGGCAATGACTGGCAAGAGATGGGATTTACACCAGACAAGTAGAAATCAGAGCCTGCTCTCAAAGAATTTATAATCTAATTGGTCAGAGTATGCATCTAGTACATGCTGGATATACAGCACATGCTAAATAAATGCTTGCTCAAGCCAGGCCCAAGGAATGGAAGGAGTTTGCTAGTCTCTTTCTGGCTTGTCGTAGGATGCTTCTTAATATAAAGGGCTCTGGCACTTCCTCCTAACCCAGTCCCAAAGAATATCAGAACAATACACTGTTGGGAAAAAAAAAGACGTGGAGATTACTGGGCTGCCTTCCAGCCACAGACCTATTTATTTTTCCCTAACAACAAGATAACTATTGCTGGATATTATTATGGGATTTTTCCATATATCATTTAGTTAGGACAGTGACGACCCATTGCAGCCTTTTAAAGTGCACTGGGCTTCTGCCAGCTTACCTCACTCTACAATTTTATCTTTGGTTTTTATTTTTATGATTATTCAAACTTCCCATTGCCTCACCAATTCCTCATTTGACCACTGCTGCTGTGGACTACACACCTCGACAAAGACCCCTTGGAAAGGGTCTTTTTCACTTGCGGTGGGCTCCTTTGAAACAAGTTCTTGCTACGTTCCACATTTTGGCAAACAAGGACAAGTTCAAGGAAATTGGAGGCCGAACTCGACAGAGCACTGGGTGCAGCTGCTGGCCCAGCTGTGCAATGATTCTCAACTGGTCCATTACCTCCAAAACTCAACTATTCAGCACAGCCTGCCCCAGTCCAGGACTCCTGTTGGTCTAATATATTTGGCAACAGCCATTATTTCAGAAATGAATGCTCATGTGTATTTATAGCAAATCGCGTGCCTGCTCTATCAACAATTAAAGAGATTAGGATTCAGCAGACATATTCCTCTAATTAGGACAAGATGGAAGATACAGCATACAGAATGCTGCAGTTTGGTCAAGGTTTATTCTTTCCTAACAAGACTGCCATGTTGTCTCCCATCACTCCAACAGCCCCTCAGTCCCAGGGCCACCCCATTCCCTGCATGACATGCACTGGGTCTGTCCCATAGAATTTTCAGGCAGGGGATTCTGTTTGCAACTGACGTTTCCAGTTTCCCCTTCCTCCCTCCTTCAAACCACACCGGAGGCTTGAATGGACTGTTTCAAGGCTTGTTTTGAAAATAACGTGGACAGCACCATGTGGCCACTAAGTTCACTCAGTTACGCCCTTTCCCTGGAGCTTTGGTGGATGCTATAAGCTCACACTTATGTAGTCTCTCCTCTGAACAAAAGCCTGAACTCAGTGTCTGGGCCATAAATTCCATCTTGCCTCGCTCTTGCCCATGCATTATTTAAGCAATCTCCTCGGTGAAGCCGGCATGAGAATTTCCCTCTGAGTAACAATCAGTGAGTGCCTTCCGCGCTGTTCTAACGGGAAATGTAGGCTATCTGAGAGAGTTCCACCCATTCACAGTCTTGATAATGAAATATGATAATCTAATTTGGTAAAAATAAACTGTGAAATCAGAGATTTGAAGCAAAAACTTTAAAGATGCAATTCAGACGAGCAATCAATGCTTATTCAGTTTCTGTACTATCTCAGCTTTCTCCCTGTGCAGATGCTTAAGTGATGCTAAATTAAATAATTGACAAATTTTTAAAACTGCTGGAAATTACCATCTGTACTTAATTTTGGAATATAAAAAGGTCCATAGAAAACACCCTTTATGATTATTTTGTCTAATAACAGATATGAAACAATACAAACATCCCAGTCATAAAAATATAATGCATTTCAAGCAGTCTGGTTTACATATTCAAACAGTTATTCAAAACAAAAGACCACAGGAGGAGTAAAAAGCTGGGTTACCAATCCGTCTTTTCAAATGAATGGCAAAAGAACTGAGTTTTCAGTTTAAAATCTATCCCTCTAGCCCTCACCTCCCCACAAAACCAAAACCAAAACCCCAAAAACTCACCCACAGGCTTGCTATAGACAGTAATGATCACATCACTTTTTCACATTTCTCTTCTGGATAAACCCTGGGCTTAACTGTTCTCTGTTAAGAACTTTATTAGGTTGGTATTCCATTTATACAAAATGAAGTCTAGGACTGTAAATAAACATGCTTGAGGCTTCCATGAAAACAGAGAAAGAGAAACAAGCTCCCTGCGTGGGAACACACTGGCAAATACGTGGATAAAACAAGCTGAAACTTACAACAGACTCTCCTCCCAGGTCCAGCTCAGCAGGAGCCCCTAAAGGTACATTCTAGATTTTTTTAATCCATGCTCTGCTCTTCTCACTGAGGGGACTACTCAGGCACATGGTCAAGTTGCAATCAGCTTCTCCCTCAGTGATGTATGAGAGCTGGGCTGATTTATCTCGTCTTTCTGCAGCATATTAGCACTAATGTTCCTGCGTCTGCATCCTACCTTTCTTGAGCCGTAGCCCGGGCTTTATCATTGGTAATCTAAATTAAAGAGCCAGTGAACAGAAAAGGGTTGTTGTCCCCCACCCCTCCCTGTTTTCCATGAAACAACTGCCAGGCAGTCATTCCCGGACAAGGATTCCACTGTTTATTCTATGGAGCCTTCTCTTCAGTATCCCATTGAGACTGGAAGACAATTGCAAAAGGAGAGGACCAGCGAGACTGTCTTAGTTCAGAGGCTTACTTATGACTTATTCTCTAAAACGGGCCGATGGCCTCAGGACTTACTAGAGAAAGCTGTCATTTGCTGGTTTTTCAGTCTAGAATACAGAATCGACACTATTTACAACAACAAAGTAACTTGATCCCCCACTTACTGCCCAGGGTGCAGCACACCTTTCGGTGCCTTTTTTTGCCCCTGAGAAATCTCTTCCTTTCCCCACTAATGTTTATTTTATACATGCTTCAACGTTCAATTTAATGTGGAATATGGGTGCTATGATTTAGCAAGTTGAACACAAGAAGCATGAAGTCCTATAAAAAATGGAAGGGAAAAAAATCAAACAAATTATTAACCTTGTTATAACTTTCTATCAACAAACTAGCTGAAGCAGGAGCACAATGCTCTATGTAATTCACGAGTTGTCAGTTCCTGTAAGATACATTTAAAATTTTCTCCAGCTCCACAAATGTTTGGGAAGAGGAAACATATCAATAAATTTTCATAGGAAGGTTTTTGATCTCTTGAAAATGCTGACATCTCAGCAGCACCTCAGTGCTTTTAACTCAGGTTTCCAACAACTACTGGAATACTACCAGGCTTGTTTTCACATTTGAAGCAACAAAACTTCTTCAACAGCTGTTAGGCAGCAGCATTTGTGGGTAACTATAGTAAGTTTCATCTTTATTTTGGGGTATTTTGTTAAAACATTGTTTTAATAATTTTAAACATGTATACTGAATTTTTAATTTTGCTTTTGAAAATTAATAAACTATGACACAGACATATCATATAGACTTGCCACTTTTCATAGATTTAGAATATTAAATTCTCAGGTTCCTTGGTAATTGCATTGCTTCGATTTTTCATTATTAAAACTATGTCTGTTGTCAGAAACACAAAATACTCATATTCTGGGCCCTTTTGTCCTCTCCAACTCCTTCAAAAAAAATTTTAATCTCGAACTTTCTGCTTCCCAGCTCTTTTCAGAGTTGCAGTCAAGACAGCACACTCAGGAGGGTTCCTTGAAGACTATCCAGAGTATCAATTCTAGATTGTATCTCTGGGTTAAAATTTTCACATTTATATGAATTTCTACACTCTAGAACTGGTTTATATTGAACTTCTCCACAAACATCCAGGGTAATTATTTAAAATTTTAAATTTGGGCTTGTCACTCAGTCATTTAAAACTCTGCATAGCTTCCCGTTATTCTTAGGATGAAAGCCAAAATCTTTATCACAGCCTTCAAGGACTCAGTTTTACTTCACTCGGAAGATAAGCCCACCTTCCCAGAACTGACTGGCTGGGATTCAGAACCATGAATCAATCAAGTATTGAACCCCTGCTCTTTACTGGCCAGTCAGCTCTGAGCATGGTATCCGAGCACCAGTATGGGATGCTGAGAGAATTCCAAAAGCAAACATATGGACCTTTTCTTTTAGTTTGAAAGTAACATACATGAATAAGATCTTATTAGTTCCATATCAGCTTATAAACTATGACAAAATCAATATGAAGCAAGTCAGACTCAAACACGCAAAGTGAAGATAAAATCAAGAGTAAAAACAATAAGATGAAATTAAACATTGGATGAATGTTAACTGAAACTGACAGGCTACAGGAGAAAAGGAGAAACAATTAAGAAGAAACTCCAAAATAAGTATTGCTCAAGCTTGGTATTCTTAGGCTTCCAAGGTCTGTGGCTCACATGAGCTAAATTAGACTTACATTTTTTAAAATCAGCTATTCCATGACTGTGTTTATGGGATTCTTCCTAAATAATTCCTAGATTTTCATTATATTACTGTTGATATTATTCTCTTTCAAAAGTTCTCTTTATTTTCATCACAAAACAACTATAAACTTCATCAGTTTCTAAATAAGATGGCCAAGGAGCCCAACAACACAGAACCATGAAAATATGGGCTTTTTCATAACCTGAAGATCTACTTTGCAGTTAACCAAGAGCAACATGATCCTTTCATGCAACTTGTATGTATGTTCATACATAAAATAATGTAAAGTCCCAAAGACATATGAAGCATCCACTAATGAAGCTTTGACATAGTCCAGTGTGTTAGGAATTGACATCACAAGGCCCATGAATCCCACAATATGTGCTATTCTTCTCGCCACTGTTCAAATAATTTATACCATTAAAACCTCCCTTGGAAGAAATTCTAAGACTCTGAAACCAAATTACTGTGTTCAACTCACAACTCTGCCCTTTACCAGCTGTATGATCTTAGGTAAGATACTTAAACTTATTGTAGCATGGGTGTGTTAAATTTATCTGTAAAGTGGGATAATGAGAGTTCTGCTTCTGGTCATGTATGTAACACCTCAGTTTATAACAATTATAAACTCCAAATAAAATATTAAAAACAACTACTATTTGAAGGCACTGGAGAGTGACCACGAGCAGGCAGAAACTCACGGGAGGCTGACACTTGGAAGAACAGTTCTCCATAAATTACCCATTTTTAAAAACTGGTTTACAACTAAGGGCGGGCCCAGTTGGTCAGTTCTGCAGAGTCGCTATATCTCAGGTAGAACTTGCCATCTTACTGGTTGGAGAATCAGAGGATAGAGTTCAGAGAGAAGACAGAAGCTGACAAAATGAAGGAGGAAATACAGAGAGAAAAGGAAGCTCCAAACTCAATATATAAAATCTGATAAAATTTACAGCTGATGCCAATACTAGATATATGTAGAACAGATTTCAAGCAGTCCAGCTAAGGTGAAAAGAACCAACCAGATTCTGCTACTCTCTGTCACAGGGAAGACATATTTGGAATTTGGAATTCAAGTTCCATCAAGTTAATTACCTGTTAAAATAAAAAATTTAGTATTCTTAATGGGTATATAACCAAATTCAGAAGCTCTATAACATTCCACTCATAGTATCCACAGTACATTCCAAAATTACTAGTTATGCAAAGAATCAGAAAAATGTAACTTGTCCTCAAAAGAAATGGTAATTCATAGAGACCAACTCTGAGATGTTGAAGATATTAGAATTAGCAAACAGAGTTTAAATCTGTTATTATAACCGTGCTAAAGGATATTTTTAAATTCACAGCAGAGAAAAGTAAATTACAAAAAACAAAAGAACCAATTGGAAATTTGATAACTAAAAGATACAATATCTGAAAAAAATTTCACTGGCTAGTCCTAACAAACAGAGGAAAGTAATAAGTATCAGTGAACTTGAAGACAAAAAAATATAGATTATCCAATCTGAAGTGGAAAAAAACTTTAAAAATGAAAAAAAACCTCATGCTCTAACTGAAATTCCAGAAAAATTGGAGAGGAAAGAATGGGCAAGAAAAAAAAAATTTGGAGAAATAATCCAATTTTTCCAAAATTTGGTTTAAAACACAGCATAAGTTTGCAAATTCAAAAATTCTTGTAATCTTCAAATAGAATAAATAAAGAACAAAACAAAGTAAAAAATCATGCCAAGGGACATCATATTCAAACTGCTTAAATTCAAAGATAAAGAGAAAATCTTGAAAGCAACCCGGGAAAAATGCCATAAACAGGAGAAAACAATACTAATTTCTCATCACAAGTAATGGAAGCTAGAAGATAACATAGTGAAAACTTTAAAGCACCAACAGGAAAAAACTGTCAAGCTAGAAGTCTATATCAGGCAAAAAAATTCTTAGACAACGAAGGCTTCCACTGTTTGCAGATAACACAATTGTTTCTAGCCGTGTCTAATTGATTTTGACCCTTTGTAGCCCGTCAGGCTCCTCTGTCCACGGGATTTCCCGGGCAAGAATACTGGAGTAGGTTGTTATTTCCTCCTCAGGGGATCTTCCCGACCCAGGGTTCTTCCTGACCCAGGAATAGAACCCAAGTCTCCTGCATCTCCTGCACTACAGGCAGATTCTTTACCTGCTGAGCCACCAGGGAAGCCCTCATAGAAAAATCGTTAAGAAATCTAAAATTGGTGAACAGTACCTATCTCATAAAGTTGTTATCAGAATCAAATGAATTTAAATGTTAAATTCAGAACTGTGCCTGACACCTAGTAAGCACTATATATGCATTAAAAATTTAAAAAAATACATCTAAATATAAAATCTGGGAGTGTTAACATATTAGCTTATTGACAACAAGTACAGATTAATTTGTCAGAATAGCTAAAAGAGAGGCTACTTTAAGGAATAAGATTATCTTTGGTTGGTGGTCCAGGTTATGAAAATGTTAGTCACTCAGTTGTGTCTGACTGTTTGCGACCTCGTGGACTGTAGCCCACCAGGCTCCTCGTCCATAGAATTCTCCAGGCAAGAATACTGGAGTGGGTTGCCATTTCCTTCTCCAAGGTTATGAAAGGGTTCAGGGCAAATAATACTTGGGAGGCCTAGAGAATGATCAGTCCTGGCATTCCTAAAATAGGAAGATGAAGTTTGTTATGGAGGTCAGACTGTTTGTTACAGTTTGTTACTGTCTACAGAGTTACAATTTTATATGTGATCTATTATGTGTATAAAATTATATAAACTAATCCAGTTGTGTCTAATGAGCAAATAACTTGCTGTGACCTATGTAAGTACTCTCCTGGCAGAATATCCATGAAAGACTTGAAGTGAAAAAAAGGCAGTTTGTATAATAGTATATTTACACTATAACATAATTTTCAATGCAAAAAAGATATGCAAATATGATAACTGCATTGCGATGTACATAGAAAAATTTCTGGAAATACCCAAATAAAAGTGTTAATTAGTAGTAGAGAGCCCTAGATAGTGGGAGCAGAAAGGACTTTAATTTTTTACTTAATATCTTTGGCATAGGTTGAATTTTTAAAAATATTGATATTTTTACTTTGTAATTAAAAAAATAAATTCCTTACAGAAGCAAAAAATGCATCAACACTAGAGTATTTGTTTCCTAAGTCAAGTAAGATGAAAAGGACCCTTCCTTTGTGTTCTTTAAACAAAGGTAGTTTTATTTTAGACATCAAGAGCATATTCCAGATGTTTTCGCCCCTAAAATCCCTCCCAGCATCGCACTTGATGGGGATGAATTAAAAACCCCAGTCAGGTCAAAGTTCCAGTCTGTCTTCTCAGGTAGGCTCATTAGAATAGACAGCACTGAGACAATGAAGGTCCTGATGCCCCTGCGAGCCCACTTCACCCTAATTCACGCTTTCTGACTTCTGAACCAGTCCAGGAACTGGTTTCCCCTACTCCTACCCCTGCATGCGTGGAGATCATGGAGACGAAACCAGATCAGAGACAACCCATCATCTCAAGAGGTACAGAATTGTAAGCAGAATGACCTTAGAAAATGTTTAATTCATCCACAGACAACCAACCACTCTCCAGGTAAGGAAACAGAAGTCTACAGACATAACTTTTTTGCTCAAGATTGCAGGGTTACTAAGTGAACACAGCAGGTCTCTTGAGCCCCCGGGTAGCATCCTTTTTACGATGATGGAGAAAGGGTCTAAAAGGTCCTATTGGTGCTGGACCAGGGGATATGCCTTCATAAACAGAGTATATACTAGGATGTAGGTTTGACAAGGAGCGGAAGAGAGTCATCTTCCTGCCTTTATCACAGACCTTCAACCTGGACTGCAAACACCAAAAAGTGACTCTGTTATTCATTTACTCTCATTACTAGTGTTCCATAAGATGCAGATACACTTTCTCTACAAATAATCCATTAGTACAGAAGAGGGAAGGTTTCCTATTCGAGATGTGCTTTCTGGCCACATCACTCAGAGATGCTTTTAGTATATAACTCACACTAATGAAGGTCTCTTGTTAGAATGTTTTCCACATTTTGGTCAGGCAATAGGAAACCTGGAGAAATTTAAATTAATGCAATGTGTACTACTATGATCTATCATATTGTTTTTTTTCCCCTCTATAGTGGGAGTTATAAATCAGTTTCTAAAGTTTAATAGGTAAACCAGTGATTAGGTTCTGGAATTACTTAGAATCAATAAATCTGAGACTGATTTAATCAAATTGCCTTGCAAACCTGTCCAGAATCATAAAGGTATCCCTCATTCCTCTCCACTAAAAAAAAAAAAAGAAAAACTCCCAAAGAACAGTCACGAGAGCACTCATGGCTTTTACATACATAAAAATCCATATGTAAGATCTAAAATAATGGATAGGCTATAAGAAATATTTCTTACTATTTATCAAGACAAGTTCTCTAAAGCCTCTCCTAGAGGTGGTTATTTATTAACATTGATTTCTGGCTACAATAATCACAGAATAATAAAACTGTTGCCTGGATTCAACATCACATTTTTTCCACTAATAGCAGAGAAGCTTTCCAACAAATTATTGTAAGTTCCTCAAATACATTAGAAATATGATTCCTTTACGTGTACCCTCACATCTGCAAGAATACATCTTGGGATTAAGGAGATGAATACCTATGTGCATTGTAAGAAGCTAAATGAGGACACATAAGTAGCAGTCCCTGGCTAGACACGAATGCTACTCACATTTATTATACTGCCACTTGCCCCCTCCCAGACACTTCATTACTAATGATTTTCCAACACAAAAGCTTTTAAAAACTTTGATCTTTTGTGAAAATTCAGTAGGATAATAAAAACCTTCCAGCTGAACAAACAGACTAGGGCAGAAAGATCATCTCCTTAGCATTTGCCACAGAAAGTATCATCTGCCCTGACTCCACCCTGGTATTTCATTAAAGTGGTGTCGTTCAAAATATGCAAATGACAGTAATAATTTGAGCAAACAAATGAATTAGGTGAGCCTCTATAGGCAATTTACTTGGGGTAATTAAGAATGCTAAGTCAAACAAATTATTACTTTAAATGGCAAGTAAGCTTTAATTAAACTTGATTTCTATACTAAAATGAAACTACTAACCCAACAGAAGGCATCTTGTGTGAATTAAAAGGCAAAGTGCCAAGAAGGGAAAAAAACTAACATACGCTCTGCTTTTTGATTCACCAGATTAGGACCAGGTATAACTGTATTCTCATTGGAACAAGCTCAAAGAGAAATATTTCTGTGCATGAATTTAGTATTGATATAATGCATTTGGGGTGCCTCAAGCACTAATGTAGTTTAAATGGTAAGGATGCTAAGCAAAATTAGAACCAACCCAAACCAAAGGTAATTTCTCTCCAACTAGCATCTCAAATTTTTTCTACCATTAAGAAAGGGAAACCAGCAGACTGTAGCCCACACAGATTAAGAGTTCTTCCTAGGGGTTAGGGGAACATGGTGACCCATAGGAGAGCCTCCACAGCTATGCTAGCCACCAACCAAACATACATGTGTACGATGGAGCAAACCAATGGGCCCCAGTCGATAAATATGGAAATAATGGTGCCCAGAGAGGGAGGAAAATCTCCAGACCTATCCTGAGATGGACAAGGCTAAAGCATGATCCTATTAAAGTAGATTATACTTGTGTATTTGCTCCTACAGAACAATATAATAATTACAGACTATTTTGAAAGCTTCAAGTCTTCTCTGAGACTAGACATAAGTACATCACTTCTCTCTTTAATGCTTTGTCCCAGTATCTGTAATGGGACTCTGATTAGACCCCAGCCACCAGCACTGGCAAGCAGAAAAGCCCTCACAGAACCACCTGTTTTCTTCTCCACATGGAGCACCTCTCCTGGTTTAGCCTCCTGGGTCTTCACTCTTCCAGCCCAGTGCTCCTCAGGAACACACAAGCTGAGTCCCGTCCTCTCCGCTCCTGGCTTTCCGGTCAGGCCGGGTGACCCAGGGCAATCGTCAAGGAAGAAGCTACGAGTAGGAGCGGGTGGTGGCCAGGCACAGCAGGGAGGGCCCTGGAGAAGTCATTCTAAGTCACCGCCTCTGGCACCTGGATCCAGTCACCTGCCACACAAGGCCATTTTCACACGGTCTCGCTAAAGAGTCTGCCCTCAGGGGGACCCTAGGTATACTATTATAATACTCACGACCGTGGGAAGGAGTTGGTGTCAACCCTGTGTTCCAAGGAGCAGAGAGAACTCCAGATGACTCCATTTTCTCTTCTGGACTTGTGCCTTCTCTCTGGAGAGGCAGCCATGAACTGACCTGAGGCCTCTCCTCCTATCTGATCCCACCCCTGGCCAAAGAGGGATTCATTCATCCAATAACCACCGGGCACTGTCAACATGGCTTCCCTGGTGGCGCAGATGGTAAAGTGTCTGCCTGCAATGCGGGAGACACGGGTTCGATCCCTGGGTCAGGAAGAACCCCTGGAGAAGGATATGGCAACCCACTCCAGTACTCTTGCCTGGAAAATTCCATGGACAGAGGAGCCTGGTAGGCTACAGTCCATGGGGTCCCAAAGAGTTGGACACGACTGAGCGACTTCACTTTCTTTCTTTCACTGTCGGGCCCTACACTGTGCTCAGAGCACAGAGCAAGACATCGTCGCTGTTCTCAAGCTGCCCATATTCCACAGACAGGCAACACACACAAACAAGAATTACAAAATAGTGTGCTGGAAAGAGGATGGAATGCTCGCATCTGAGGAGCAAGACAGTCAGGGGAGGGGACAGAGGGAACCGCCTGTGACTGAACCTCAGTCCCATTGGAACGTGTCCACCCCTCCAACCCACCAGAAGGGGAGCAGTGCCTGACGTGAAAGAGCTTTGTCTCTCGAGTTAGAGCAGAAATTCCAAGAGTGCTGGGGGCTTGGTGTGCTGTGAGGGCTCAAGAAGTGTTTGCTGAATAAATGAATGATTTAAGAATCTGGACCTGCCCCTGGGACATCTGGGGACAGAATCTTGGCTAGTGAGGATCTCAGAGGTCATCTGATAATCCGCCCCTCTAGAATGTATAGATAAAAGACTTATTTTAAAATATCTGCACAGAGGAAGTGTGCTGGGCCCATGCAATGTGTGCAGGTGGAATGGATAGATATGATGTGTATATCCAGTCAATGAAATATTATTTGGCAAGAAAAAAGAACTCCTGACACATACTACACCTTGGATGAATTTCAAAAGCTTCACTCTCAGGGCAAGTAGCCAGACACAGAGACCACATGGTATCTGGTACCCCTGATAAGAAACATCCAGAAAAGGCAATTTGAGAGAGAGAAAGTAGACCAGTGGTGCCTGGGGCTGGGGGTAGAATGAGATGAACTATAACTAGGTATGAGGGTTCTTACCAGAAGGATAAAACTGTTCTAAAACTGGACTACGGTGACAGCTGTACCACCCTGGACACAAACTGAATTGTATACTTGAAATGGGTGGATTTTATGATATTTAAAATATACCTCAAAGTTGTTTAAAAGTTTTATAAGAGGAGTCATAAGTTATACATTTATACTCATGCTGGTATGAAGGGGCTGCTACATGTTTGCGAAAACAAAAAAGCCCAGATTTGAAAGAACCCCCACCCCATCTGCTCATTCCCACCCTCAGGGCCTTCCATCCCCCTTCCTAAAAAGTCTGCTTGCAGACACAAAGCAAATTAGTGGTTCCAGGACTGGAGGGAGTGGGATGGGAAGTGACTGCTTAATGGGAATGCTTTCCTTATGAGGTGTTGAATCAGTTCTGGAACTACATAGTGGTGATGGTTGCAAAATATTATAAATGTACTTAATGCCACTGAATTGCACCTTCAAATGGCTAAAGCGGTAAGTTTCATGTTATGTGTATTTTACCTCAATTTTTTTTAATTTAATTTTTAAACTTTACAATATTGTATTAGTTTTGCCATATATCGAAATGGATCCGCCACAGGTATACATCTCCTTTTTTTTAAAGGCCATGTTTGAGGAACATTTTCACATTTCCTTTCCATCTGCCAAATGCATTCCCCAGTAGCCACAGAGGGGCCAGCTGCTGTCCCCAGCCGCCTCGTGTCAGGATGTCTTAGTCCAGGTGACAACATAGCTCTCAGCAATTTGTTTGCTGCATGCTCTCCTCATTTTTTCCTGGTTGGCAAACATCAGATATTAATTAAAAAAAAAAAAAAAAAACAACCTGGGCTTGGTTTGCATTTTAATCCTGCCCAGTTGAAACTGGCTGGCATCATTCAAAACAACACAGGAAGGGACGTTCCCAAGCTGTCAGACCATGTCATTAAGTGTTGCTCCTGAGGCTTCCTGACTCCCTGAAAGTGTAGGAGGCAGTGACTCCTCCTGGCATGAATTTAACCATACCGTATTATGAAATACCTGCTGCTCAGTCAAAAATTCTGCAGGTCCACAAGGCTCTAGGGCTGCCTGTTTCCACAGAACCCAAAAGCCCGCCTCTCCTGGAATCACTTCCATGTGGTTCCTATGGCAAATGTCCTAGGTCGCTGGGATCAATGATAATTCCTGGATTACTTCTTTCACCAATATCATTGGCCTTAGGATTTCTATCCGGAGAAGGCAATGGCACCTCACTCCAGTACTCTTGCCTGGAAAATCCCATGGACGCAGAAGCCTGGTAGGCTGCAGTCCATGGGGCCGCTAAGAGTTGGCCATGACTGAGCAACTTCACTTTCACACTTCACTTTCATGCATTGGAGAAGGAAATGGCAACCCACTCCAGTGTTCTTACCTGGAGAATCCCAGGGACAGGGGAGCCTGGTGGGCTGCTGTCTATGGGGTCACACAGAGTCAGACACAACTGAAGCCACTTAGCAGCAGCAGCAGCAGGATTTCTATCAGACAATCTGAAGGGTGTATTAAAACATTCTTTCCTTTTTCCCCAATGGGACGACAGTTGCTAAAGAATTTAGTCAGTTGCCCATAGATGCCCACTGATTTAGAGCTAGAACCAGGGTCTGAACATGCTCAGGATTCATGTATTTGATTGCTGTACATAGGAAGTAAGAATGTTGAGCTGTAAAATATTTTCTACCTCAAAGATGACATTAAACTGATACTCTCATTTTAGAATTGCTTAAAATATGCCTGGTACTGAATGAACTAGAAAAAAAAACCTTTCAGGTTTCCAGTTGTGAAACAGTGTTTGGAGAGCAAGTACTAAATGCCAAATGTCTAAAAGACCTCCTCAGAAGAAATCCTTACTGCCAGCCCAAAATCACAGGAACACACTGTGGCTGAATGTTTAAATTGTGTTTTTTAGACACTGGATAATTTTCTGACCATTAAAGATAATCACAGCCAAACCCAACAATAAAAGTAATTGAATCTCATGCTTGAGAAGCACACAGCTGATTCACGGTGAGGAGGAGGAGACGAAGGAAGCGCATGAGAGGAGGTCAGAAACTCAGGAGTAATTTTCCCTCCTACGTTGAGCAGAGCTTGCCCACACAGTGGACAAACCAGCGATGGAAGCCTGTCCTTACTGCCTGAGTGTCCGTCCCCGCTAGGACCCACACTCCCAGGTGGCACCTGAAAACCATCTACAGGTGTAAGAGATTTAACTCCAGGTCAGGTCATTAGGATGAGGTTTCCTGGAGAGGACAGAGCGAGGCCACCGGCACTCAGGCCTTGGTAGACTGTGCCTGCTCCGAGGCTCCCAGGGCACCTGACGGTCCTGGCAGTGCACAATGACCAACCGTAAGATACAGCCTACCTTGAGGAGTGTGCATGAAAGCTTCTGCCTTACATTTATACCAACTGCATTAAATCTAAAGATGCCACACTGACCCTGACTGAAAAGGATTTACAAGCTAATGGCAAAAATACTAGCAGCCATCAGAGATAAGCTAACCAACCAGTTGGTGTCAGAGCAAGGTCTGTTTCTGCAAACATTTCATGTGTATCTATTTTGAGATCCATCTGGTGGTCACAGAGAAGGTCTCAATGTTTTGGCCAGGAAATAGATCCTGCTGTGGGAGCCTTGTGTAACTTTCTGAGCATCAGTATTATCATCTATAAAATGGGTATTCAGAGCCACAATCTCAAACACATGAAAAGCCAGCAATGCAATCATGCTAAGTGGGATAAATAGAGACAAAAAGTGACCTCCTGTCCTTGAGAGTTGAGTCTACATTTTTACTTAGCTCAAAAGAGTGACATGACCCATCTTATTCTTTGCCCTTACTCCTCTTATCTAATTATATTTTCCATCCTATATTCCATGGCCATGCCTCTCATACCTGTCACCTTTTTCTAGTCTTCAGTCACCCTTGTAAGGCTTATCCTGGCATGCGAGACCACTGTCGTAAATTCCCAGTTCACATACAACCTCCAGCCTCCCTCTCAAACTATCCTGCACTTTTTTTCTGTCAGATCTTTCTCATTTATAATCACTGTGTTGACATCAAAACTCTAAAGACTCATCAGTGTCCAAGGGATCAAGTCCAGATTCCAGACTGGCTTAGAGTCTTGCCCACATTCCCATCCACAAATTCTCTGCTTCCACCCAAAATAACCCTCAAATGCCTTTAACTTAACCACCTCTGCAACTTTAGCCCTATATATTGCCATGAGCTGGGTGCAGACTGTTCTACAAAACAGTCACCACAGTATCTCCATACCATTTACTCTTCCCATACTGCGACTTTAATGTGTCAAAGGCTGAGTCTACATTCCCTCCACTTGAATCTGGGTGCATTTATAACTATGACCAAAGTGGCAATGGATGACTTAAGGTAGGTCATCAAACTGAAAGCACTTCTGCCTGGCTCTCTTGGGATACTAGCTCTTGTTACCCAGCCTTCATGCTAAGAGGGAGCCAAGCAGACATGTGGAAAGGCCATGTGTAGGCGCTCTGGTCATAAGTGCCAGTTCATCCCAGATGACAAACCAGCATCAGCTCATAGACATGCAGTCTTCAGTTGATTCCAGCCCCCAACCATCCTCTGAATTGCCCTGGATGATCCTACATGGAGCAGAAACAAACTGTTCTCTCCCATCTCCCTGCCCAGCTACCCACTATGCTTGATCCAAGTTGCAGATTCATGAGCAAAAGAAGAGAGCATGATTGTTTTAAGTGACTATGTTGGGGTGGTTTGTTATGTAGCAATAGGTAACCAGAATAGACTAAAATGCCCTCCCCTTCTTTTTGGCTTTCTCAAATCCTACCTGGCTTTCAAAAGCCCAGTACAGATCTCACCTTGTTCATGATCTTAAGCTCACCCCAAATGATCTCTGTCTCTCTCTTGCTTGAAGCTTTAACAGCACTCAATAAAGACCTACCATAATGGACCATACTCTCCTTGAAAGAGAATATCATGCCTCTGTTTATTGAGAACACTTCCCTATCACTTATCAGAATACCTTACACATAATAGGAGGTCTCTCTCTCTCTCTCTCTTTCTCTCTCTCTATATATATCAATGGATAATTTTCTAGTCTCCAGAGTAAAATGCGCATAGTAGGTATTTACATGATATCATGACACATGTTTAATATTAAAAAAATAGGAAAAAAGACAATAAAAATTATCTTTAAATGGAAGATCAGGTAGCAGTAGGAAATTCAAACTTTTCAAGACTTTAAACTTTTTCTACTGAGTAAAGTAGATGCTTTTTAAATTAACAGTTTAAGTTCAGGAGTATGTGCATGTGTTTTCAGCCAAGTTGGTGTAGATTTGTATGTAGATTTATATGTCTCTTTGGGAACCGTTCCTTTGTTAATAATTAAACTGTATACAGGAATTTTGAGAAGTGGCAGTAACTATCCATGTTCTATGGTCGTGTAATTACTCAAGCGTAATTAGAATACGGGAGGGTTTAGAGATGGGCAGAATGTTTCCTGTCAAATACGATCTGTTATCAGGACTTCTTAAATTGGGAATCATGTACCCTCCATGGTTGTCACTGGATGGGCTTCATGAAGTTCATGCCTAAAATTACATACAAAATTGTGTATATATTTGTATTCTAAGGCAAGCAATGGGGAAATACCAAAGCAGGTTTGGCTGGGCCACTGCCTAGCATCGTGGCCTTGGGGAAACCCTGATAAGCTCCGTGGACCTGCTTCTGGATCTACTCTACTGTAAAGATGGGGGGATGCACTAGAGCCATCAGGACATCTCAAGGCAGTTTCTCCAAGAAAGGCCCTAAGGTGGAAGGAGAGGGCTACCTCACTTGGTGTTTTTCCATTGTATTTTCTTTCCTATAAAAGAACAATACTATTTTGATTAAAATATGTATCTGTGTTTACAACTGTTTATTTAATAAACTTTAAGTGCCTATGATGTGACAATCACTGGTTATGAATTTCCCACTCAGTCTTTGAGACTTGGAAATTACTAAATAGACTACTCCAACACTGCACAGAATTCTAGAAGATAAAGTGGACAATAAAAATATCAAAAACTAACAGCACAAAAGACCCCCAAACCAAAGGATTCATCATTAAATGGGTAGAATAGGGATAGTGCAAAAGATCAAGTAGACACAGGGTACTTACTACGCATAAACCAGGCTGATTAGGCTAATCTGCACTACAAGGTGAGGGCCCACTTGCTCCTCTGCCTTCCAGACTTGCACGCTCGGTTAAGAGAACAGCTTTCCTCCCTAGAGGAAACTCTTTAGAGATACAGAAGAAGATACTCTCCTTCCCAGAACCTCTGAACCAGCTCTCATAGGAATAGAGAGTCAGAAACAAAAAGCAAGCAAACACAGAGGCTTAATGGAACAGAAGACATATAATGAGTAATTTGGACCCAAGGATAATCTGAACAGAATTCTTCTCATGCTCAATGATTTCAATAGGGGAAGTATGACTTTACAAAAACTTTGAGTTACAGATAAAACAAAACCCCCCAAAAAGTAAGTTCTAAGCACTTAAGAGGATGAAAATATGACATTATTCATCATTTCTTGGTCCATCCATTGTCTCCTTTAATGTTAGTATTTTTAAACTTTTAAATATATATGTGTGTGTGTATATAAGACTTAATATGTCATATTTTCTGGATGTCATTTGAACGATAATGTGACCCTACTAAATATTCAGTAATATTCTATGAATGAGTAAATAAAGTTTCCTACTAAAGCCCAAAATGTCAGTAAACTAAGGACCTGGCTTTATAAGGAAGCTGAACCATTTTTCTAAATTATCACAAATAATATCCTCAGTATATTTCTTTCGTTAAAAGTAAAAGTATAAATGGAGATTCTCAGTTTGTTGCTGCTAAGTTGAGGGTGGGGCATGGAGCTCTACACAAGGAAGGGGCTTTTCTCTGCTTGGTGTGTGGGGATCAGGGTAGGGGTTAAGAGACAGTCTTCTTTATTGCCCACATTCAAGAGCTGTGGTTAATTTGTGCTTAAGAAAAAATAAGTGCAGTAAAGAACAACATAAGGTACAAGTAAATTGGGTTTGGTTTTCTCCAATATGTGCGTGTTTCATGCAATTCTTTCCCCTGGTTCTCCCCCATGACTGGGTGTTTGGTAAATGTGACATACCTTTCTAGACTTGAGATAAATTTGTACAAGTGTGAACAAAACACCTAGGGCAGAGAAAGTATTTGGGGTGTCCCCTATCTCCAAATTATATTAAAAATGTGTATATAAAGTCTTCCAGAATCACCTCCAGAACAAAGCCAACCCTATGATAAAATTAAAAAAGGCATATCTTCCCTGGTGGCTCAGAGGTTAAAGTGTCTGCCTCCAATGCGGGAGACCCAGGTTCGATCCCTGGGTCGGGAAGATCCCCTGGAGAAGGAAATGGTAACCCACTCCAGTATTATTGCCTGGAGAATCCCATGGACAGAGGAGCCTGGCGGGCTACAGTCTACGGGGTCGCAAAGAGTCAGACACGACTGAACAACTTCACTTCACTTCATGCAGTAAAAACTAAATGTGGTACTCATCGCCAGCATGTTCAGAAAGACCTTAAGTTTAAATACTTGCTTTATACTATGCATTAGATTCCTTAGACAAAGCTGCCTCAGGATTCTTCCTTTTGGTCGTAAATCAAATAATCAAAAGCTGATATATAATGGTATATTACTTCATTTTCTCTAAATTGATAATTTTAGAATGAAAACACATTTCAGGCAAAACAAAGGTGGAAAATAGTAGATTATCTTTCACTCTAATTTCCCAGTGTATTTAGAGGTTGGATTATTTGATCATCTTGGTACGATGGACCAACCAGGACTTTGAGATCCCTACAAAGTAGGCTGAGGTTGAAATGAGGAAGACATTTCTGAGGTGGATGGTCTTTCACATGATGATTTTTACAGAGACATAAACATATCTCATCTCTCAGGAAAACAGAAGGAAGACCTTCCAATGATATGTATGTAGGAAATAACAGGAAGGGCTAAAATAAAAACATATCTTATACAAAGTATCTCTAGGTTTTTCTGAAGTATCTCTTGATTTTTCACCTCAGGGTCTTATAAGAAGCATGACCAGCACAGTAGCCACTTCGTATTTGTTGAATTTAACTTGATGTTATAGATTCCAGTTTCTTCATAAATGTCAGTGAGAATGAAACACTACACCATATTTAGGCCGCTGCTGAGTAAATATAAGTATTTTTCTTACATATATTGCATGCAACAGGGTTGAAATTGGGGTGTTTTTTTGAGGGTTGGTTTATTTGTTTATTGGCTTGTCTGTCTGGTTGGTTGGTTTGTTGCTGACATTGTTTGATCACAGGACAGTAAGAGAGAAACAGTACAGCCCAAATCATGAGGTGTGAAGTCAGAGAAGACTAGCTTAACTCCTACCTCTTCACTGTACTAGCCGTTCAAGCTTGGGCAAGTTCCTTAATCTCTCCAAGTCTCAGACTTCTTACTTATAAAATGGATTAATAATCCCTACTGGCCAGGGTTATTAGGAGGATTAAATAAGACAACAATATATATGATGCCTACTTAGCATATTGACAAACTCACAGTAAACATTAGGCATGTAGCTAATCTTATGTTTATTATTACCTCATTAAGTCAGAGTTCAGTTCAGTTCAGTTCAGTCGCTCAGTCGTGTCCGACTTTTTGCGACCCCATGAATCGCAGCACGCCAGGCCTCCCTGTTCATCACCATCTCCCAGAGTTCACCCAGACTCACGTCCATCGAGTCAGTGATGCCATCCAGCCATCTCATCCTCTGTTGTCCCCTTCTCCTCCTGCCCCCAATCCCTCCCAGCATCAGAGTCTTTTCTAATGAGTCAACTCTTCGAATGAGGTGGCCAAAGTACTGGAGTTTCAGCTTTAGCATCATTCCTTCCAAAGAAATCCCAGGGCTGATCTCCTTCAGAAGGGACTGGTTGTCAGAGTTAGGATTAGACAAAATAATACATAGAGGTACTTACCATGGTTCTTGGCATATAATTAATGCTAATGCTCAAGTTCTAGAAGGACACAGTTTAATACACATGAGCCATCTTCCTTACATACCCATGGAGTTCTCTCACATGACAGTTCTCCTGGCCACATGGTTTTTTGTGCCACAGGAGTTCATGCCTAGGTCTATCTCAGGCATACATCAAACACCTGATGAGTCTCTCACTCAGTGTTAACTCTAAAAATGTTTCCTGGTTGTCAGAAATCATAAGAAATAGAAAGCATCAGCATCGTTGGATCTGCAATGAGAATGCTGGGAAACATGACTGCTTTGATGTGACACTTGTGGATGTTGAAAGCACAAGCATCAAAGACACTCCCATGTAGCCATGAGCTATTTTCAGCCCTTCATGCATTTCCTGGCTCTACCTGGATGAGATATGTGCACACAAAAGCAATTTGTCATACATGCCACTCAACTAATTATGGCCTGAGTGATCTCGTGTGTCACGTCCTCAAGCTCTTCGCATGACTCATCATTCAGATGGGAAGCAGGAAGCACTCCCCTGGGGGTGGGGGTGGGGGAGGAAGTCAGAAGGATGCCACACCTCGGGACAATACCCTTCCTACCAAAGCAGTGTTGTTATTCTCAACTACCCGGCAACACCCAAACACAGCATGTCTAATCACCCCATCAGAAAGGAAGACGGGCTGTGAGTTTACCCTGGTGTCACATTTCAGGCATCATGTGACAAAGAGCTATTAATACAACCAAGGGCCCGTTCCACTGACCCCTTGTCCAGGTGATGTCTGGTGGTTTCAAAGCACCAAACCTCCAACCTCAAAGCACAGAGACTCATCCCCTTTCAGCTTATTCTGGCATATCTCTTGGAAGTGACAGTTACTCTGGTGCAGAACTCAGTGCCGGGAGGCAGAAGTGAGTATATTTTGCACCTATTTATGCAGACGTACATGTCCAAACATGAGCAGTTTTGGGCACCTGAAGAAAGCTACTAGGAAAAGTTTTGTTGCCAAGATTGTTTGCTCTTTATCAATTCTCGTTTTTCAAATAAGTCAAGTCTACACCCAGGTGTGACATCTTTAATTGCACAGAGAGTATATTTCCATAATATAAGTCAGGAGTTACCCCATTTTTCACTGCTGTTCAGAAGGTCTAGAATGGCCAGAAAGATCACCCTCATTCAAGGTCAGAGAAAGCTGGAAGAAGGATGTTCAATCTCATTCGCTTTCCAGCTGTAGACCCAACCCACACTCCAGTCTGAAAATGGAAACCTTAGAACAATGAAAACCTCTCTAGCCTTAACTCTTTCATGACCCAATCTTCCACTGCCACTGAGACTCTGACTTTAGAAGAAGAAATGGACAATGGCTAAGAGATCTTATTATTATAGAATTGTGTGTTTTTTAAAAAGCAATTTATCAATGTTTAATTTCTCACAGACACTGAGAATGTACTCTAATGATTTATGCTCATAAAACATAGTAAATCAAATTATATATCTAAAGTTAATGAAATTCTTTTGTTCAGTGTTTACCTATGCACTAGACACTCAGACTCTCTCAACAATACAAGCTATGTTTTATCTCATTAATAGGTGAGAAAACTGGGGTGCAAATTTCTGGCTCAATATCACACAGCCAGGGAGTGATAAAATCTCATTTGACCCAAGTCTGTCTGACACCCAGGCCATGTGCTTTCCACCTGAAAAACTGTCCCCTCTATTCATTTATGAACTTGCATATTAGGACAGAATGTGATTGCAGCTTGAGGAGCAATGTAGAAATGATATTCTATAAATGGCTGCACTATGCAGCATGCAGGATCTCCATTCCTCAACCAGGGACCTGACCTGCACCTCCTGTAGTGGAAGCATGGAGTCTTCACCGCTGGAGCACCAGGGAAGCCCCCATACACCCTGTCTTAGATGCTCCTTCCTCTGAGGTTTCTGAAGCTGCCTCTGCTGTCTTCCACACTTGGTTCGATCCTGTTTTTCTAGAATGGAATGACTAATGGGCAATGCACTGAGCACCTGTGAATGATCAGATCCTGGAACAAAAGTAGAATTACTTCAACCCTTTATCCAAGATTTTTAACTCCAACTCTACAACTCCACAAAAAGTATCAGATCTTTAAAGAGAACGAGAGACCTTGTACCAAATGCATACGTAAAACAGATAGCCAGTGGGAATTTGCTGAATGACTCAGGGAGCTCAAACCTGGGTGACCTAGAAGGGTGGGGTGGGAGGGAAGCTCAAGAGGGAGGGGACATATGTACACCTCTGGCTGATTCACGTTGATGTATGGCAGAAACCAACACAATAATGTAAAGCAGTTATCCTTCAATTAAAAATAAATAAAATGCTAAAAAAGAAGATGCTTTCCCTCACCCATGATTAAGGAAACAAAATAATATTAAGATTCCACCTTTTTCCCTGGCAAATTTCTCAAACTTTGAAATTAGTGTTGAAGAAATGGTAAAACAGTATGCTTATACACTGAGAAGAGTATAAACTAGTGTAGATTTTCTGCAGTATAATCAGAAAATACTCACCAGATTTTAAATTTCACATAATGCCCATATAATTCCACAGGTAAGTATTTACCCCACAAAAGTACATCCAGATATATGTATAAGAATGTCCATACACACGGACATTGCAGCACTGTTTATAAGAACACAAACCAACATAACTGTCTGTCAACAGGGTGATAGGTTAAATAACTAGAATAATCCAGCCAGTAGAAAACTCTGAAGCATAACGTGGTTAATCTGAATGGCCTGAGACAGAAGGGTCTCTGGGTGGAAAAAAGCAAGCTATAGACACTGTGAATGATGTAATCCCGTTTATGGAAGTATGCAAATTTAAATGTTTTTAATGTATATATCATTATATCATTATTGCTCATTACAAACCACTGCAAAATTTAATGGCTTAAAACAATGACTTACTTCTTATAATTGTGTTGGGCTCTCTGGGTGGTTCTTCTGTTGGTATCACTGGAGCTTACTCAGGTAGTTGGAGTCAGCTGGGGTGGGGGTGAAGGGAGGAGGTAAAATGGACTCACTTCTCCGGGGCCTCAGCTGGTGGGGCTGAAATGACTAGACTGGACTACGTGGTTCTTCATTTTGGGCATCTCTGCACAAGGGAGGAAACACTCCCAGAGCACAAGCCTGAAACTACAGGGTCTGTACAGGCCAACATGCAAAGTCAAATCACTCCCCTAGCATTCTATTGGTCAGAGCACATCTCAGTCCCAGTCTGGATTCAAAAGGAGAAAAGCAAACTCCATCTCTAGATTGGAAAAGCTGCAAAGAATCTGTGGTCATATTTAATCTACCACTTCACATGTATGCATCTACCTATCTATAGCTATGTCCAGCTTTAAGTATCTGAAATGTTCATGAAGAAACAAGATGATTTTCTCAAAACTACAATGAGATATCACCTCACACTAGTCAGGATGGCCATCATCAAAAAGTCTACAAACAATAAATGCTGGAGACAGTGTGGAGAAAAGGGAACACTCCTGAACTGTTGCTGCTGCTGCTAAGTCGCTTCAGTTGTGTCCAACTCTGTGCGACCCCATAGACAGCAGCCCACCAGGCTCCTCCAGAACACTGGAATGGGTTGCCATTTCCCTTCTCCAATACATGAAAGTGAAAAGTGAAAATGAAGTCGCTCAGTCGTGTCCGACTCCTAGTGACCCCATGGAGTGCAGCCTATCAGGCTCCTCCGTCCATGGGATTCGCTGGACAAGAGTACTGCACTGTTAGTGGGAGTGTAACTTGATACAGCCACTATGGAAGATGGTATGGAGATTTCTTAAAAAACTAGGAATAAAACCACCATATGACCCAGCATTCCCAATCCGAGGCATATACCCTGAGGAAACCAAAATTGAAAAAGACACATGTATCCCATTGTTCAATGCAGCCCTATTTACAAAAGCTAGAACATAGAAGCAACCTAGATGCCCATTGACAGATGAATGGATAAAGAAGTTGTGGTACACATTCACAGTGGAATATTACTCACCCATAAAAAGGAATAAATTTGAGTCCGTTCTGATGAGGTGGATAAACCTAGAACCTATTATACAGAGTGAAGTGAATCAGAAAGAAAAAGATAAATATTATATTCTAATGCATATATATGGAATCTAGAAAAATGGTACTGAAGAATTTATTTACAGGGCAGCAATGAAGAAACAGATATAGAGAACAGATTTATGGACATGGGGAGACGGGAGGAGAGGGTAAGATGTATGGAAAGAGTAACATGGAAAATTACATTACCATATGTAAAATAGATAGCCAACAGGAATTTGCTGTATGGCTCAGGAAACTCAAACAGGGGCTCTGTATCAATCTAGAGGGGTGGAATGGGGCGGGAGATGGAAGGGACGTTCAAAAGGGAGGGGGTATATGTAAACCCATAGCTGATTCATGTTGAGGTTTAACAGAAAACAACGAAATTCGTAAGGCAATTATCCTTCAATAAAAAAATAAATTAAAAAAAAAGTCAGGAAAAAGTGAATGTGGCACATTCCTGTAGGTTTCAAGGAGTTAGCATCTTTATTTTATTTTCACTGAATATCACAGTGGGCATTATGTCATGATTATAGAAAAGCTGGAATTTTTTAATGCAGTGCTTAAAGGGTGACAGTGATTTAATTTTACAAACAAAAAAAAAAAAAGAAAGAAAGAAACAAGATGATTTCCTTTGGTAAGAAGAGCTGGGAATGTGCGTGGGAAAGGAAAAGGAAGAAACTTATTTTCTATTTCATGCCTTTCTATACTCAGGGCTGGCTCCATGAGCATGAGAACTGTGAGGGAGCTGGCATAGAGCCCCACACTCAGGCTCTGGAAAGTTTAATGCTCTGCTGTCACCATCTTGAAGTTCTTGATAATTTTGTCTTTGAACATGTGCTTTGTAAGTGAAGTCCAATGGGACAGCGGGGCATGTGTGTGGATGAAGGAGACAGTGCAGTATGCATGCCTACTGTTCCCTGATGCCCTGTTACATACAGCATTCACACGCCTCCCGAGGACAGAATTGAGGTGGACTCTTGCTGCCCGGGAGTTCAACATAAGTCTAAGTACAAGGTAAGCATGTTACATCTTCCAATGAGCAAATCCTGGTGCTACAGCCAGAGTCCCAGTTTTCTGGGATAACCAGACTTGCTCTGAACAAGTAAGAATGCCAAAGCACTGACAAAGGAATGCTATCTTAGCCTTCCTTATTCGTGTTACTTCCCTAGATTAGCCAGCCACTTACACTGAAAATAATGAGGAGGAGAAAGGAAAGCTAGGACAACTCAGTCCTTTTCCTTTCAGTCTTCCCTTACTTATCCGTAAGCTAAAGGGGGCAAATGTGGGCAGAAGGTGTGTGCATCAACTGAAGAAATGAAAACGGCTGAGTCAGCTTTGTGCATGGTTTCCACTCTTCTGGTTAAAAAATGAAACACCTATGCATGTATGAACTAGGAAACACTAACTGTGTAATTTCACTAATTCCACATACAAGTTAAATATTCTTAGTGTTGCTTTTCTAGCACTGCACTGCAGGAAGATAAAGAGTAAATCTGTGCTAATAATTTAAATTCAAAATTTGTCTTTACTTAGAACAACATTATAGAGTAAACAAGAAAAATGATGAGTTCAGATTAAGAAGAAAGAAGAAAGGAAAAAGCTTTATATTTTAGTACCCTTTTTTTTCCTCTGGGGAAAGAGACCTTACATATTTATTTTGCACTGGGCCCCACAAATTATGTAGTCAGCCTTGTTTATACTCTTTGACTTTGTATACATATGTCCTACTTCTGCATTTTAAAAGAATAGTTTTTTTTTTTTAAACCATACCACTCTCTTCTTTCACATTTTAGTTTTATGAGTTTTATGCTACCCCTTACTTCAAATCATCATCATAGACCTGTTTTAAAAAAACATGACAAGATCTGGGGGCTAGCAGCTGGAGAAAAAAAAAACAGGTACCCAAATGAAGAAACGTTTTTACTAAAAACAAAGGCCATATTTCATATTATTCCTACTCTCTTTTTCTTTTGTGGGCAAAACACTCACTGATTTATAGCACTTGAATCATAGTCAGCACAAAGAAATTAAGCAAGAATAATATGTCAGATTAAAAAACCCAAGCCCAATTTTATGAACTCAATTCATGACAGCTGCACTATCAACATAAATATTTACTCTCTCAAGGGCCCTGGATACAAGGTCATATACACCACAGGGGACGCTTGCCTTCATTGGTACGCATACAACAACTCAGGAAATGCAAAAATAGAGGTTATTAACAGAAATAACTTCTTATAAAATTAATACCAAAAGAATTCCCCATGTTTTATTTACTAGCAAGATATCAATGTTGATATCCTAGAGTCATCATAATTAAACCTCTCTATTGAAGGAAGTATCATTTTTACACTTTTCATATGTTTAATATTGCTAAACATGTGTATTAGTTTGAATTTTCAAACTTTCAGTTCTCAATAATGAAAAACTAATATTCTACCACAAAGCCTATTACATGCTTGGCTAGAATTTTTCGAATTGAACCATGGTTACACTTTGCAATTAAGTTCTCAAATTTAAAAGATTAGATGATGATGATAGGGGATTCAAGTTGTTGGAATTTAATGAAATAGTAAAGCAAACAGAGACAGTAAACTAAAACCCTGGCAGGTATGCTAGGGTCAATTTGTGTAACGAATGTGATACAAAATATCCTGAAATTTTAGAACTAAAAAAATTTTTTTTCTTTCTTTAAGGGGTTGAGAAAAAAGTCAATTATCAGCTTTGTAAGTCTTGCCCAGTAATCAATCAAAGAATATTCTGCATAAAATATTCTATAGAAGATGCCCCAAAACAGGGGGTTGCTACTGCAGAAGATAGCTGTGGCTGGGGGCAGGGGTGAGAGAAAACTATACTTTCATTATAGATACCCTACCCTAATTTTAGAATTATTATTATTTTTTTTTTTTACCGAATGCATGTGTTCCCTAGTCTCAATAAATTAAATTTCTCTAAAATAAAAAAATAAGATAGTCTTTTTACTTTGCATAATGGGCCATGCTTTAGCTAATATTTTAAAGTATCACGGCCTGACTATCAGAATAGGAGAAAATATTTGCAAATGAAGCAACTGACAAGGCATTACTCTCCAAAATATACAAACTGCATATGCAGCTTAATATCAAAGGAAAAAAAAACCCACCCAATAAAAAAATGGGCAAGAGATCTACATAGACGTTTCTCCAAAGAAGACATACAGAGGGCCAAAAAGCACATGAAATGAGGCTCAACATCACTAATTAAAGAACTGAAAATCAAGACTCTAATGACATACCACCTCACATCCATCAGAATGGCCATCAAAAGATCTACAAACAATAAATGCTGGAGAGAAGAAAAGGGAAGACTCTGACACTGTTGATGGGAATGTCAATCGGTATACAGCCACTATGGAGAACAGCATGGAGGTTCCTAAAAACCTGAAACTAGAACTACCATATGACCTACAATCCGATTCCTTGGCATGTACCTGGAGAAAACCATAACTGGAAAAGACACACCAGTGTTCATTGCAGCACTATGTAAAATAGCCAGGACATGGAAGCAATCTAAATGTCCATCAACAGAGGAAAGGATAAAGAATATCACTCAGCCACAAAAAAGAACGAAATGCTGTTTGCAGCAACATGGGTGGGCCTAGAGACCGTCATACGAAGCGAAGTAAGTCAGACACAGAAAGTTAAATATCATATGATATCGCTTATATGTTGTATCTAAGAAAAGGGGGTACAAATTAACTTACAAAATACAAGTACAGATATAGAAAACAAGCTTGTGGTTACCAGGGAATAACCTATATGGCCTATATGTGACAGAATCTTAAGGGAAAAAAAAAGAGCGGATATATGCATAACTGATTTAATTTGTTGTATACCTGAAACTTACACATTGTAAATCAACTATACCCAAAAAAAAATTTTTTTTTAAAAGAATGAGGGAAAGAAAAAAATATAAGTACCATTGTCTAAAATTGTCCTGTTAGTTTTATGGGCATCATTAAATGTGGATTGGGCGGGGGCGGGGGGAGGTGCTATATGGAACTGAGAATTCAAAACCACACTTACATGAAAAATTATTAAAGTTCAATCATTTTGGAACTGAATACAAAATATTCAAATATGCTCTACTTAGAGGGACAATGGATCCATAAATTAGCATTTTCGTTTTGACCACAGAACTTGGCATTTTTTCTAATTATTTCTTTTTCATTACAAAAAGTTTCTTGATAACAATGGCAAAACCTAGAGCCACAGTGAAAATTATTTTTCTATCTCCAATTGCACCATCACTAAGTCTATAAAGATGCATTAAATTAAGAGTAAAGGTTCATTTCATTCTCCCACATAATTTGCTATCTAATCTGGTCTGGATCATTCTGACTCTGTGGAAATTGGTCCTTAATTTCTTTAGAAGTAACAGAACTCTTTCAGGTTAGGATGGCCTTTTCAGAAAAATGTACGCACAAAAAAATATCAGGTTTGCAGATTTCTCAGGAACTGCTCCATAAACTCCCGGGGCTCACAAATTTCAGAGAAGAAGCACCTGCTCTGGACGATTCCTCTTTCCTGACTCTACCCATAAACCTCTGTGCCAATGGACTAAATAAAGGTATTCTACTACTTCAGGACAAAACACAAACATTTGGGTGTAACCCTAAATTTTTCCTAAGCAAACGAAAAGCTCTTTTTAGGCCAGAATTCCCCACAACTGAATTCAGGATACTTAAACTATATTCTTGAGACTAAGCTGGCACTAATTTAATGCTAAATAATTAATATGTAAAAAAGATGAGACTGAGTGCTGGCACTCAGTTGATGGTCAATAAAATTCACCCTTTATCATTAGTTACTATTCACACAGAGAGACCCACCACGCAAATGCAAAATACTAATAACCACGATGTTTTTCATGCAGATCTGCCCCTTTGACAGATGCCATGGGCCCTTCAAATAGGATGCTCTAGGGGGCTCACCTTCCTCCTACATGAGATGGGAGAAGACTCCCCCAAGCCCTGGAGAGAACACATGGAGTGATGTGGAGCATTCTATGCCTCTGATAAAAGACGTTTTCACATGTTGAGATATAGGGGAGTCATTCTGGTTTACACATGACTTAAGTTGAATTTTATGCTAATTAAAATCGCCTGTTTGCAGACTATCAAACATCATATATCTGCTCTAATTATTAAATAAAAAGGTGCATTAACTAGAAGAGAATGTCCATGTTATAGATAAAGATTAAATGCATCCCTTCCTGGGACGCTAATGCTGATTCTCCTTCAGTGATAAGACTCCCTTCCCAGGTGCCAAGCCCACACTGACTGGATGTACATGTGCTAGTCTGGTTTGCTTATTTTGAAACCTTGAACAAGAAATATATCCCTGACTTGTTTAATGTTCTTTGTTCTGACAAGACATAAAACTGTGCTGAAAACCCTGCATCTCCAGAGCAGCATCTCAGAGTAACCTAGGAGCTGGCTTCTGGGCTGGTCTTCAGTTTGGTTCAAATAAAACTCTTCTATTCTTATTACTGATTGTTTATTATCTTCACTGCCACCTTCTGTGACCCAAGAACCCAGGCCTGATAGCCACTAGGAACCCTGGCTGCACCGTTCTGCAGAGCCCCCACTGGAAGCCCTAACTCATGAAGCCCTGCAGGCCTCCAAACCCAGGAGAAGCCAAGTGGACCCCCTAAGTGTGTCTATAATAGTCCTTAGTTCACTCTGGGTCAGTCTTGAAGCCACATTTGGCCTCTTGCTCAGGGGTCTCTTGGTCCCAGCGCCTCTCGGCTCCCAGGTTTCTCGGTCTGCTTGAAGAATGGCAATGCTCTGGGCCTTCATTTCCCATGAACTTCAGCAAGCCCAGATGCTGGCTGTCCTGATGCCCAGCCCCTGATCTGATCTCAATCTGTCCTTCTCAGCATCCTTGTTTTTTTGATCACCTGGATCCCCAGCTCCTCAGGAGGACACTCAGACTGCTCCCAGCCATCCAGTCACAGACAGATCTGATTTAGAAAATGAACTGCCAAGAAGAAACACCTATGTGAAGGGGCTGCTGTCATTCCTTCTTGATCCTGTTCACTTGATCTAGGGGAGGGGGCTGGGAAATGTCAGAGGAGACATCGTCCAGGCTGGATCATGGGACAGCGGGAGAAACAGGTGGTTGGAAGCAAAGGGAACATTCAGCAAAGAGACTGGGAAGGCAGGATTGGAGAAGTAGTTAGTAAACCTGAAGTTGGGGTCTGTTAGGGGCTGTTACACTGAAGATGTTACCTTCAGTCTCTGGGTTTGTTATGTGTTTTTGCTCCAGGGAGCAAACAGTTACACAGCTAGTCTCTGGAAAAGCTAGAGAAGGACTTCAGGAAGGTGAAGAAATAAATAAAAAACTGTGTTCTGATATGCACCATTATGTTCATAGCAACACTATTCACAACAGCTAAGACATGGAAACAATCTAAATGTCCATCAACAGGTGGATGGACAAGGCAGATGTGGTGCATATAATCAATGGAATACTACTCAGCCATAAAAAAGAATGAAATAATGCCATTTGCAGCAACAAGGATGGACCCAGAGATTATCATACTACATGAAATAAATCGGAAAGAGAAAGACAAATACCCTGTGATATCACTTATATGTGGAATCTAAAATATGGCACAAACGAATTTATCTAGGAATCAGACTCACAGGTATAGAACAGACTTGTGGCTGTCAATAGGAGGAAGAGTTGGGGAGAGATGAATTGGGAGTTTGATTAGTACATGCAAACTATTATATATCAGATCAGATCAGTCACTCAGTCGTGTCTGACTCTTTGCGACCCCATGAATCGCAGCACGCCAGGCCTCCCTGTCCATCACCAACTCCCCGAGTTCACCGAGACTCACATCCATTGAGTCAGTGATGCCATCCAGCCATCTCATCCTCTGGCGTCCCCTTTTCCTCTTGCCCTCAATCCTTCCAAGCATCAGAGTCTTTTCCAATCAGTCAACTCTTCGCATGAGGTGGCCAAAGTACTGGAGTTTCAGCTTTAGCATCATTCCTTCCAAAGAAATCCCAGGGCTGATCTCTTTCAGAATGGACTGGTTGGATCTCCTTGCAATCTAAGGGACTCTCAAGAGTCTTCTCCAACACCACAGTTCAAAAGCATCAATTCTTTGGCGCTCAGCCTTCTTCACAGTCCAACTCTCACATCCATACATGACCACAGGAAAAACCATAGCCTTGACTAGACAAACCTTCATTGGCAAAGTAATGTCTCTGCTTTTGAATATGCTATCTAGGTTGGTCATAACTTTCCTTCCAAGGAGTAAGCGTCTTTTAATTTCATGGCTGCAGTCACCATCTGAAGTGATTTTGGAGCCCAGAAAAATAAAGTCTGACACTGTTTCCACTGTTTCCCCATCTATTTGCCATGAAGTGATGGGACCGGATGCCATGATCTTCGTTTTCTGAATGTTGAGCTTTAAGCCAACTTTTTCACTCTCCACTTTCACTTTCATCAAAAGGCTTTTGAGTTCCTCTTCACTTTCTGCCATATGGATAAACAATGCAGTCCTACTGCATAGCACAGAGAACTATATTCAATATCTTATAATAAACCATAATGCAAAAATATGAAAAACAGTGTATATATATGTACAACTAAATCACTTTGCTGTACAGCAGAAATCAATGAAGCGTTGTAAATCAACTATACTTAAATGAAAAAAACAAAACAACCCTGTTCTCTTCTCAGGAAAGGCCAGGAGGTTCTGATGGGCTCTTGTCTCCATGAAGAACTTGAGGATGAGAGAAGCTTGCCCTCTCACCGAGAGACCGGCTATGACCCACTTGTGTCCCATCAGAACACAGGTGTGTTTCATCTGTGGCACCTGGATCCTTTGCCTGTGTCCGGCAGCATCTTTCTGTCAATCACACTGGTATCAGCCTCACGATGGCAGCTCACAGAGGAGGTTTTACTCTGGCAACTCTCCAACTGTCCCTGGCAGATACTCTGTTCTCCTCCCAGCTCCAGCCCCTGCATGAGCCTCTGCTGGAGCTCATGTCTATTCATACTGTAAGATTTATTTTCATATATTTCTCTTCATTAGACTGCAAGCTCCTTGAGGGCCACAGCCTGTTCAGATCTTTGTCCCCATGCCTAGCACAGCCCCTGGCATTTAGTGGATGCACAGCTAATGCTTGCTGGCATGATTCAGGCTGATATGAGCATGTGTATAAATTAGTAGAGGCAATATGGCTGGAAAAGGATGAATTCTCATCCTTCAAATTTAGAGAACTTTGAATGCCAAGGTAGAGAGCTTGAAGCTCTCCCCAGGCAGCAGTGAGAGCAGCACCATGTGACTGAGCAGGCCCGCGTGTCGGAACTGCTCCTCCATCTGTGTGTTCAGCCTTCACTGCTTCCCAGGCCATTTACTGGATGCTTCTCTGGGGCTAAGAGATAGATTACATCACATCATTTCTTCCTCCCAACCATTTGTAATAGGATTATTGTCTTCCTCACCCTTTTTTAAAAATTATTTTTATGAAGGAGGTTTAGGAAGATTGTGACATTCCTGAAGACACAGAATTGGTTGGAAGCAAGACCAAGACTTTCATCATGACCCAGTGAACTCTCAGTTTTTCTGAATGTTTGAAAGTTTGAATAAATAGTTAGAAGAGGAAAGAGACAAGTTTGACATTTCAGACCTAAAAGAAGTGTGTAAAAGAGGCCAGGATGAGGAATAACAAAATATAAAGCAAAAGCAGAAAGCAAGAAAGTGAATATGAAGGAGATTAATTCCCAGCTGTGCTAAAACATCTCCAAAAAATTATTAACAATACCAGGACTCACCAGGTAGTGCAATTATTATTAGGAATTCATGTAAGGATTTTACTTTATTAATTTTCAATTATTAATGGTCCTCTTGCTTAATATTCCATCTCCTATGACAAAACCTTTGGTATTTATGGAAAACTGTGGTAGATTTAATGGATTTAGAAGTTATATACATTAAATATTATGAAAAATGAAAACAGACCAAGAAAAAAATATTTGAAGGAAATACCAGAAAGGGTCAATGTCTTGATAAAATACAGCATTCACATAAATGGATAAATAAATGCCAATCTATATATGAGTAACATGTCCTGAAAGAGGCTGTATGTATAATCAGTAAAGAAATACTGAAGAAAATCTCCACCATCTCAGCAGTAATCAAACACACTAACAATATGATGGAAATAAAAACCCACATGTGCTGTGCTTAGTCGCTCAGTTGTGTCTGACTCTGAGATGACAAAGACTGTAGCCCACCACACTTCTCTGTCCATGGGGATTCTCCAGGCAAGAATATGGGAGTGGGTTGCCATGCCCTCCTCCAAGGGACCTTCCCAACCCAGGGATCGAACTCAGGTCTCCTGCATTGTAGGTGGATTCTCTACCATCTGAGCCACCAGGGAAACCCAAGAATACTAGAGTGGGTAGCCTATCCCTTCTCCAGGGACTCTTCCCGACCCGGGAATTGAACTGGGGTCTCCTACACTGCAGGCAGATTCTTTACCAGCTGAGCTAAGAGAGTGTGTGTGTGTATAAGTATATACACATATATATAAATAAACATATATAAAATGGTCATCCTGACCAAGGCCAGATGTAATAAGAATGCTCAAATACTCTTGGTGGCAGAATAAAAACCACTGAAAATAAATGTGATCATATTTATCAAGAGCCATAAAAGTTTTCATACCCTTCAACTAGTATTTCTTTTACTGGGACTTTATCTTAAGTGATTCTCAATGTATAGTCCAGGGACAGATCAGGGATCTAGGGGTTCATGAGTTCAAAACTTTTTTCATAATAACACTAAGATACAATTTGCCCTTTTCACTCTTATCTCGTACAAGGTCACAGTGAAATTTTCCAGCAGCTACGTGGTATATGAAGATATCATTATTCTGACAACTAAGCGAACATGTGCTTGTAGGACTGGAATTTGGTGGTGATTTTGCACCTAATTCTTGCACTTTTAATAACCAGACCACATAGGCAACGTCTAATCAAAAAGCCTCAAACAAATGCCACTCACTCGGTCTCTAAAGTTCTGATGGCCATTATCACTTAAATCTGGCAGAAACCCTAATTTAGAAGCAGAATGTCTGCAAAAGGGAAGGAATAACAGCACTTGGAAAAGTTAGCACAGACTAGTAAGGAACCAACATATCATTCAGTCGTAGAGCCTTAGCACAGGGCAGGGTCACACAGGAGCAGCGAGCGCAGAGCTGCAGAGTGGATACCTAAGGCCGGTGCTGGAAGACAGGGGTTCTCGGTAGATCCAGCTGGGGAGTTTTAAGGAGCTCTGATGCCTAGCCCCTACCATCTAGAGGCCTTAGTTTCACTGGTCTAGAGATGGCCCATCATTGGAATTTTCTAACAACTCCCAGGAAATTCTAACATGGAACTAGTTTTATGAATTACAATTATAAATGATGAAAGAAACCAAAAAGTTCTTGCTTTTCAAGTCACATATTCTGATATTATATCAACTGCTGCCTATACGTTATTCTTTCCATTCACATAATCTGTGGCTGTGCCACCTTGAATTTGCAAACCAAAAGACAAGTGGAAGGTGCTAAATTGTTCAACTTATAAGGCACCTAACATTCAACATTAACTTGGACCATTGCTGTCAGCAAGGCAGGATTTCAGTAAAGGTATATTTATCTTGCAAATAGGTGGCCCAGGAAGCCTTCCAAAAAGGCATTCAGCAAACTTGGGTGAAACCAGGAATAGTTCAGAATTTCAGGCCAGAACACTCAACCACATCAAGAGCCTTCAGAAGGTCTGTCTTGCATTTATTGGTTTGAGCTAGACAGCTCAAAACACTGAGGTCAGTGAGAGCAACTGAAGCAAGACTGCAGGAATTTGGAGCTACCGACTTTGGGGCAGGATTTCCTGCTGCTCCTTCCTCAGTGTCAGACACCCTGCCCTGGTGACTGGGCCCTAACCTCTCCATGGGGGCCTGCAGACTACACAGGAGTGGAATTCGGTCTGATGAGAGTAGGAAAGTCCCATGACCACAGGGCTCCTGACACATAAAGAGCTTAACAATATCCCCAGCCCACACCACGAGTTCCTTCTGAAAATCTCAAGCTCTTAAAGTTCTCCCAACTCACACTGCCTTTGCCTGGGGGACCCATTAAACTTCAGAACAGATTTCTCCAGTGATAACTGAACAACGAACAAAACACAAAGCCAGACATTTGGAAGTATAACGCATGACACCCTCAAGAGAGCAGGCAGACCCCTAAACAAGCTGGCACAAGCAGCCCAGGACGGGAGAAGGCCGGCCAGCATGACACAAGCGAGGAAGTCCAAGCTCTTCTGTGTGGTCAGTCCCTTGGGAC
This sequence comes from Bos grunniens, assembly GCF_055505025.1. Classification (NCBI taxonomy): domain Eukaryota; kingdom Metazoa; phylum Chordata; class Mammalia; order Artiodactyla; family Bovidae; genus Bos; species Bos grunniens. The sequence continues at coordinate 113,062,191 of NC_141166.1, read as the reverse complement.
AAGGCTGCCTCAAACACTATAATTTGGTTAACTGACCCCAGTCCTTCAGGGAAGCTGAAAAACGGCCTTGTTAGCCACACAAGAATTCACCAGATCTCTTTGTCTTTGGATGAAATGATAGCCTGCATGGAAATGAATCTCTCCCTGCCCGCCCCCATACACCCTTCAGAACCCTCTATCTTTTCTGTAGTACCTTTCAGTTTGTATCAGGGTGATTTGTGTTCATGTTTGTCTGTCTTCTATGCTAGATCCTAAGCCAGAAAGACAGATACGGTGCATTTTGTATCTCCCCATGGTGCGAGCCAAGTCTGCTTGCTAAGTATGACAGAAGCTTCTAGAGAAATTCCCAAGAAGCATCAATTAACATTGAGCTGAGCATCTCTTTAGCAAGTATGCAGCCTGACAGGTGAGAGAAAGAAGAGGGATACTGCTAGGTTAAAGTGTAGGGAGAGGGCGGGGAGTTGTCAACGGCATGCTGGCACAGGCACAACCAGAGGAAGGATTTCAAAGCCTCTACCAACAGCAACTCCTAGAAGACATGAACGTCCACTGCACACTCCTGAAATGAACACCCAAAGGAACACTGGCTAAGAAGGAATGACACTGCTTACGGCACCCTGCCAACAGCCCTACCAGCAACATCTGGGCACTTCTGGCACCTGCCAGCCAAGCCTTGATCTGTTCAGACCCCCTGGTCATCATCTGAGAAACAGTGAGATCACAGCTTTCAGAGCTGGTGGGACTGCAAGTCATCAATAATGTAGCAGAGTTTCCCATAAACACTAAGGACTTCATATAGTCTGAGAGCTGCAGGCATTCAGAGGGTGAAATACCATCACTTTCAATCTGTTTCCTTGCCCTAAATTCATTTTTAATAGATGCCATTCACTAAATACATGTATTTAATATTAATGTGATAAATGTAACTCTGCCTAATTAAGAACAAATATTTTTATCTTCTAGAAACATTTAAGATCATCCGGCTAAATAAACAAATCCTTCACCATCAGAGACACAAGTCACTACTCCCCCCTACCACTCTCTCCCCACAAATAAAGATGAAATCAAATTATGTCAGTGCCATGGTACATATTTAGGTCTGGTGGAACTTCATTAGAAAAGCCAGAGATGTCTTAGAGTATAAAACCAAACTGCAAGCTGCGACATGTAATTATTTCCCCACTAAAGAATAGATAAGAATCCATCCTGACCTTGCAGGGCATGCGTCCTTCTTTTCCTTTTTCTCAGTGTTCTCAGACATCCAGTGAAGAGCTGTCCTGTATCTGGACAGCAAAATGCACCTTCATCGCCGATAATTTCCTGTTAGGATCTGTTACTGTTAAGAGGATCTTAGTCCCGAGAGAGAAGCAGGGCTGGTGCCTCTCTAGGAAAGCTCAGGAAGTCTTTTCTGATTGCCTCTGACTGCCTATGTGTATATAGATCTTTTTAACTTTAGTTACCTCCTAGTAACTTCACTCCCTTCCCCTCTGGATCTGAATCATTCTGCCACCCCGTGGAAAGGCTGGTGGACAGAGGAGTGAGAGCCTGGGGCAGACATGAAGCCCTAGTCAGCCGAGCAGGCTTCCGCTCAGTTTAAAAGCAGCAGAACTGTGAGCAGAGAGGCGGGAGAACCAACAGGATGTGTGTGGCTGGAGTTCCTGGCACGAAGTCTTGGCTTTCATGTTTATTTTTGGATGTATTTTTCTTAGTCCTTTGATGCAAATTTCTGGCCTGGGAAGTAACCCTACAGTACAAGCTCCAAAGTTGCCAAAAAGTCAGTACAGGCCTCTGACTTGGGAGAAAGCAGGTCACTTGGCTTTTAGGCTCTGGTTAATCCTCAGCTGGGGGTGGGGGAGACCCTGCATATTAACAGGCAGGTCAGGGGCGGCCTACCTGAGGGTGGGTCACAGAATTCAACAGCTATACCCAGAGTTCAACATCTATGCATTTATTTGAAATATCAGTCTACCTTGAAAGGCTACCATTAATGCAAAAGTAAAACAACCTGAATTTTTTTTGCATGCTAAATAAAGTATTAAAACCCACACAAAGGGCTTCTGAGATTTTTATGTTCTAAGATACTATGTTTTAAGTATTGGGCTTTAATTTTTCTGACAGCCCAAGACAGATAGGAACATCAAATCTATTCAAGCTGGAGCGGATGCCTCTGAGAGGTATATTATTCCAATATGGTTTTTAAAGTGCATCAGCAAAGACTAAGCTGCTGTTATTTCCATAATTCCTATTCTCATAGTGGCTTGAAAGATTACTAATGGAAAAGGGCTTTTTCTCTCTGCATAGTCCAAAAGAGGCAGTAAACAGAAATGGCTAAAAAGCTTTTCAGTCCAACAACTGCCAATATATCTGGTAGAATCGAGAAATAAAACACTGAAAATTAGGGAATAGAGACAGATGCAGAAATATTTCTTTGGCAATATTCATTACTCTTAGAAATATTGTTTACAAGCTGTATTCTCTTCCTAAGAAAGAAACATGCACATCTCTCTCATTTTCACCATTCCATTTTATATCTCAGAAAGCATAAAAAATCATCAGCCAACAATATTTACTGAGGCCACAGACATGTATGGCGAATAAACTCTACTGGATCAATCACTGCATCTGAGCAACAGTTCTCTGTGATACTGTAGGTCTTGGTTGGGAGAAGGCAATGGCACCCACTCCAGTACTCTTGCATGGAAAATCCCATGGACGGAGCAGCCTGGTGGGCTGCAGTCCATGGGGTGGCTAGGAGTCGGACACGACTGAGAGACTTAACTTTCACTTTCATGCACTGGAGAAGGAAATGGCAACCCACTCCAGTATTCTTGCCTGGAGAACCCCAGGGACAGAGGAGCCTGGTGGGCTGCCGTCTATGGGGTCACACAGAGTCGGACACGACTGAAGTGACTTAGCAGCAGCAGCAGCAGGTCTTGGTTAGAATAAAATCACAGAGCTTCTGGGTAACTATTACAGCCAAAAAGCCACTTTTACGGTGGCATGGCTCAGACTACAAATTTAAAATACTGCTTTATTTTTAAATAAAATTAAAATTAAAAAATTAAAATAAAAATTTTAAATAAAATAAAAATTAGTTTCATTGCTGTCTTTAAAGGTCAAATAATTTATTCACCAGTATGTATTACTCTGAACATGTTCAAACATAGCTTGCAATGAAGGAGAGTTTTCGCCCAGAATGATGTTCATGCAGTTGGAACACAGTTGGTAGATGACCAGTGCAAGTACCTCTCAGTGGCATCTTTTATGAGTCTGATGGAGAGTGACTCCCCAGTCTACTTCTCTGAACATATTGGGCTCATATCCTTATTCAAGTCCATGTATTTGGAATATTCCCTGTAAAGATGTCAAAATGCGCTGTAAACCTGAAAGCATCTTCATCCAAAACATCAGCTGGAAAGTCAGGAAGAAAATAAAAAAAACCCTTTGTTATTGGTCTAATCGCTGACAACCTTAGACTGTGTGTGCTCAGAAGGAATTCATGGAGTTGGACAGTAAATTGGTATTTATTTATTTCAAGAGCCACCAGCAGTCATAAATACTCATAATCTTGGATCAAGTATTAATAATGGCTTAGAACTCCCAAACCAACACTTAAACTGCTTTGCCATTTAACTGCCTTACTGAGGATATACAATGCCTCTAGAGTCAGAGTTTAAATCACAATTCTCAAGAACTAAAAAATGGTACTTCGACTTTTTAAATTTTATTCTGAAATTCAAAAACATAACTTTCTCCTTTCACTCTTACTTTTTCCCTCCCCCCTCCAAGATGCTATTAAAAAATGAGATGTTTTATAACCTAGTTAATATTTGTATTAAGTTCTAATATCAAAGAAGCATGAAAAAAGAGGGACGTGTTATTGACAACTCTGAATAAAGCTACTGTAATTCACCTAAGCTAAGAAAATATGACCTGACTTTGAGATGGAGCAACCTAGCACCCTCGGATATGACCATAAATTGGCAACTGAAGCACGGAAAGAGGAAAGAAAGTAGCTTTCATTAGGGAAGATTGAAAGATTTAAAGATTTCATTAGGAAAGTAGCTATCAGGAAAGATATAGGGTACAAAAGAAGCATCAAGCTGCTACCTCAGTTATATCTTGGGGAATATTTTTTTGATTTTATATATTTGTATAGATGATTGACAGGGAGATGATGATGGACAGGGAAGCCTGGCGTGCTGCAGACCAAGAGGTGGCAAAGAGTCAGACACAACCCTGTGACTGAACTGAACTGATAAATGACTGAGAGAATGCTCTGGTCACATTTATGACAATTTTTTGATGTGAATTTTCTGATTTTTAAATTTTTTACTTTTTAAAACTTTTTATTTTGTGTTGGGGTATAGACAATTAACAATGGTGTGATAGTTTCAGGGTAACAGTGAAGGGACTCAGCCACACATAAATATGTATCCATTCTCCCACAAACTCCCCTCGCATCCAGGCTGCCATGTAACACTGAGTAGAGTTCCATGTGCTGTACAGTAGGACCCTGTTGATTATCCATCTTAAAAACAGCAGTGTGTACACGTCCATCCCAAACTCCCTAACTATTGCTCCCCCACAACATTCTCCCCTCTGCCTGGCAACCATAAGTTTGTTCTGAAAGTATGATAATAATTTTTAAAAATACTCTGGGTGCTATCAGTTTGACCTACAACATTAATGACAATATAAAGCAAGAGTATTTGATGAAATTAAGTAGAATTTCAGTATCTCACACGTAGGTCTCTGAGTGTGCATTTGCTGAGAACTGAGAACACTTGCCTCTGATTAGGAAAGGAAGCAGGATTACCAAGCTCTCTGTTGGCATTAAAGTCCCAACTGTAAGATTTAAAACAGATAATTCACTCAGCCTGTTAAACAGCTTCTTTAGACTGGGCTACCTGTTCCTGGTTAGACACCATAATTTCCTAGTTAGAAGGACCTCAGACTCCTGGTCCTTGTCAATTACTTTGTTGCTCAGTCTCTCAGTCGTGTCTCTTTGTGACCCATGGACTGCAATACGCCAGGCTTCCCTGTCCCTCATCATCGCCCGGAGTTTGCTCAAACTCATGTCCGTTGAGTCAGTGATACCATCCAACCCTCACTGCTTTAAACGGCATCAAAGCCATAGATAAGGAGGGAAGTCTCCGAGAGTGCCTGCCACACAATGGACCCACCATGCCAGTCCTCAAAAGTGAGCAGGCAGATGAGATGAACACGTGACTTTAGACCCATGACTCAGACAATCTAATTTTTACTGTGTGGGAACTAGAGCCTAACAGTGAGCTTCTTGCCACACTGACAGGAGCAGCAGCATCCAGCTGGCCATTCTACTGCCTTCTTCCTGCCATTTCATGGTTCAGTGAGGCTTCTCCCTGAATCCTGAAGCTATGTCCTCCTTCACTTTTGATATTTGGCTATCAGATCGAACTCAGACTTCAGCTGGCACTATGAGCTTCAGTTTTAATGTTGCTTACAGATACTATGTACCAGTGTAATGAATGGCTGAATTACCAACTCTGTTATCTGACATAATCAAGGAAAAGGTGTTCTGGTTATCCAATATTTTGCTAGCAGATTAGTGTTACATATGCCATTAATAGATCACCCAAATTCAAATAATAGAAATAGATTTTACTTAACGATAATGATATATTATACCCTGAAATAATATTATTGACTTGCTAGTTTATTTTCTGTCTCCTCCAAGCAGAACAGAAGCCCTGGCCCAGCAAAAAGAAGTTCTGTCAATCTTGCTCACTGCTCTTGCCAGGCCTGACACACAGGAGATCTTCCTTAAGTGTTTGCTGAATAAGCGAACAGTAGAATAAACAGAAGTTGATCTTTATTCCTCAGAAGGTAATCTAGAGTTTCACAATTTCTTAGGATGATCGTGCACTGTAAATGCACAAGTGTGCCCATGAATAAAGTTCTGATTCACACAGGCAGCTAGATAATGGAGTTCCCTGTACTCTCACTTCAGTCAGTTAAAATGCTGGAGAGGCACCTAATTTGTACTTTGCACTTGGTTGCATGAACAGGTAAGTAAAGTATCTTATTAACTTCTTGCTCACTATGAGGTTCCACATCCTGACCTGTAAAATAAGAGGTCAGACTATATACTCCCTCCATCCTTTTCTGCTCACTGACAGGGGAGACCAGAATCATGCTGTGAGGTTACAGGTGAAGGGCTGGACCCACTGCATTACAAAATCACATGGCAAGGTTTGGGAAACCAAGGACCACCTTCTACATCAATACCCCCATTTAACAATCTTCCTCTAAGGGAAATCTCTGCAAAAAACAGCCCACCCTAAAATATACTCAAATACAATCCAACCGAGGGATCAAATGAGTCAAATCAACACATCACTAACAGTGAGGCATCCAGACATTAGCAGCACCTTAATGTACTCAGCATCACCTTTGGCTTCTCCTTGCCAAAACGGTTTGACTTGACCTAATCAAACCCTCAGCACCAACTTTCATTTTCAGGAAACCCTGGAGTAGAGGTACAAAAAAGATACCATGAGAAAACAATCAGACAAACCTCGAATTTGGAGGAAACTAATCTGGCCTTTTTAACAAGTCAATGCCATAGCGAGACAGAGACAGGGAAGCCGTGAGGAGGAGAGAGACTGACTTAGATATAACAATCAAATGTAATGCACAGTTCTTGATTTGAGCCTCGTTTGAAATAAAACAGATATAAAAATACCCATGGGATAAATTTATGGGTATTTATGGGGAAATTTCAGCTGTGCACTGGGTATCAGATTAGGATATTATCTTTAGTTTTGTAGGTGAAATAACAGTATTATGGGTATGCAGCAGGATATTCTGATTGTCTGGAGATATATGCTGATGTTTAGGATGAAATGTCATGATGCCTGACATTTATATTAAAGTGGTTCAGCAGAAAAAGATGAAGCAAATATGGCTAAATGCTAGTAACTGCTGGACCAAGTGAGATTGCAGTCTTTCATTGTATTATCCTTTTTGATTTCCTGTATGTTCGAAAATGTTTTAAATAAATGTTGTAGAATGTTCACAGGTAGCAACTTCTCAGGAACTTTTCACAGCACTAGGACCTCCTAATTAAAATAAATTTTTAATTATTGCCCGCAAACCATCCTCGACCAACAACTTGAATAAGTCATCACAGATGAAAGCAGTTATAATGACACATACCGCAAGCAGGAGTCATTTTTTGTTCTTAAACCAGTCTTCCAAATTTTCTTTTGGAAAAGACTTTTTGGTTTACCTTTTAAAGATCCAAAAAGCAGCTTATTTGCCTCAAGCCTGGGCCCTTTTAATTGACAGAAAACCTCTCCGCACAAACCTCACGCAAACCTACTTTGGCTTTGCCTTCCTAAAACTCGCTTTTGTCTCTGAACTTTACAGAGCAGTTGGAGCTCTTTAATATTTTCTAAGAGGAACATTTCAAACAAGTAACCCTGCAATTTATTCACTACTGCCAAGAATAAAAGTACCAGGTTTCACCACCGGGGCCTTCCAAGGCTTGCAGGACTTTCAAGGCAAAGCATCACTCACTCACCTGCAGGCTTGCTCCCTTAATGCATCTGGCATTTGTTTGGCTCTGGAGGAAGCAATTTGATTACACAAAATTCTTTTTAGATCAAGTTTAAAATCTTAGCCACACTGGGACAAGTGGTAAAGCCTGCCAGCTCGATGGGTTAACACTTGGACATACTGAGCCCAGGACAAAGATAGGGAACAACCCACAGGTAAAAATCAGAAGCTTCAAGAACTGAAAAGGAATAAGCATAAAAGATGAGAGGGCCTAAGTGCTCCATTTGCCATGACTGCATATAAGATTTATTCCCCGTCCTTTTTTGTAAATGAGCGTGGTACCCTAAGGGATGCTGGTCAGCAGCAGGAAATGTACCAGCCACCAGGACTGGCTGCTCCAGCCACTGCTGTGACACCCGTGCATTTTAGGCTGGCAGGTAACCAGCCATCTTTATGTCCCTCGTTTCCCATACCTTATTACAGGGCACTTCATTTTTAAAAGCATTTGAATGAAGCAGATGTTAACCCCATTCATCCCACTTTTCCAGGGATCATGTCAATGATGATTTTGAAAATGCCAAAGAAAATGTCAAAGTATTTTGTTCTATGGTTAAGAATACATTTGTGGAATAGGAGGGAGGAAATACATAAAACACTCTATGGTCATTCAAGAAATAATTATCATGTATGTCAAACCACAGGAAATTGAGCAAGCGCTAAATTAAAAAATAAAAAAAAAGAAGGATGTCTTGTGTCAAAATGCCTTTTTCACTCACTCATTTCAAAAACAAGTTTTGAAAATTAAATTCCATCCACTGGCTGAGAACAGAACACATTAAGGCTTGACTAAATGCCATTATCCACGTGGTACTCCCTTTCTTCTCTGCAACCACGTTAATTGACAAAGCCGCCCTGAGGCTCACCTCCCATAGTGCCTTGAAGTCCTTCTGCTCGATGCGGAGCAGCTCACTGCTCTCCCTGGTAACGATGGTCGCATGGCGCGGGGTGTTGTCCAGAATGGACTCTCCAAAGGCTGTCCCAATTCCCAGAGTGCAGATGGTCACTGCGTCCTGAGAACCCCAAAAACCAGTTGTTAGAAAAGTCGACATCTTATCAGTGGATGAGTTGTTTTTTCTCAGAAGTGGACAGCTGACCCTTGAACAACGTGGGAGTTAGAGGTGCCAACCCCCTCATGTAGTAGAAAATCGGGAGTATATCGTGGTTCCTACACATCAACAGATTCAGCCAGCCACACACTCTCTTATACTGTCGTATTTACTACTGAAAAAACTCTGCTATGAGTGGACCCCCACAGTACAAACTCGCCTTGTTCATAGGTCAACTCATTTCTATACAGTAAAACACTCGGTTCAATTGCACAGTTTAACAAGCTTTGACAAATATATACACCCTGTAATCATCACCCAAATCAAGACAGAACATTTCTGTCACTACTGTGACTTCCCTCATGCCCCTTTCAAGTCAAGACCGTCCTTTCAGAGGCAATTGATCTTCTGATTTCTATCACCATAAAGGAATTTTGCCAGTTTTAGATTTTACCTAAAAGGAATCAGACAATATGCCCTCTTTAGTGTCTGGCTTCTTTTGCTCAACATAATGTCTATAAGATTCATCCATGTTGTCATGTGGAGCAGCTGTTTTTCCCTTGACCTGTGGACCACTGCATGGATATGCCCCAGTCTGCTTATCCATTCTCCTCCTGGTGGACATTTGGGTTATTTCTGGTTTGGGCATATTATGAATAAGGCTGCTGCCAATCTTGCACATGTCCTTTTTGTGTGCGTGGTTATCTTTCTATATGACTACTATCTCAAGGTGTCCCACGTGGCATTGGTAGTAAAGAATCTGCCTGCCAATACTGGAGGCACAAGAGACATGGATTCGATCCTTGGTTTGGGAAGATCCCCTGGAGTAGGAAATGGCCCTCCACTCCGTATTCTTGCCTGGAAAATTTCATGGGCAGAGGAACCTGGCGGGCTACCGTCCATGGTGTTGCAAAGAGTCAGACATGACAGAGTGACTGAGTATTACTATCTCTAAGAAAATGTGGGACATTTTTTGAAGATGAACTTGCTTTTTTCCCCAAGTGAGAGAGTTCAATTACGGTATTTAAATAAAAAGCCAAAATAGGGATACTGTTATGTCATTCTGTCTTAAAGAGACGAGGAAAATGAAGGTGACCATGGTTGGTTCGTGAGGCCCTGGTACACAGATAGCAAATAACGCACAGCCAGATTCTAGTTGTGACTCTCTGACTACAGATTCCAAGCTTTTTGTATTATGCTGCCTCCCGCAGCCACAACATAGTAAAAACAGCATCCAACGAAGTACAGTGCAGGAAGCTTATAAAATGTTCTGAATCAATGATTTTAAAGTTTAAGGTGTGCTACACAAGTAATTTCCTCTCTGCATGCACTATATGTGATAATACTTGGGTTAATCCTAACTAGTCTCAAGCAATGCAAACCCTTGAAATCACCTGGCTATTCATTTTGCAAGGAATTATCAACTAAGGTCCGTACATATAGGCAATCCTGAGCTAGAAGGCGTAGTTTTCCTTTCATGCATCTAATACATGATAACAGGAAAGTTATTAAGATCAAGTTAGTGACCTTCTAACCACATTAGCAGGACAAATGCCCCTATGAATCCAGTTCCTTGAACCATAGCAAACTGCTTCTGCACAGATATTATCATATAAAACTGTGTTCAGGAAAATAACATAATACCTCAGAAGAGAAAGAGAGATCAAGGGGAAACAAAAATGGCCTGCTAATAAATTTTCCAGAAAGGCAGCTACAAACAAACTCAGTCAGAAAAATATCCCCAGAACTGAAATATTAATACCCAGCAAGTCAGATACTTCTGAGTAATTTTCAAATTCTAGTAAAAACACAAGATGGATTATGATGAATCACAGACTTTCACAAATTCTCTAGATTATTAGGTTTTCTCAAAGATCCCACTAGCCCACTTCATTTTTAAAAAATCATCTGAATCTTTCAGAAAGAACTCTTTTAGCCTAATTTACACTCTCCAGTGTAAATATCTATTTAAAAACCTGTCAGGGATGAACCATACCTATTACTCCTGCCACTATCCCTGTAGCTTAATTATCTACGATTATCTACAAAGTATAATGCGAAAGAACTCTGAAGATCTGAAGATCTGTTATTTGTGAGCCAGCTATAGATTTTTACAGACTAAGTTGTTTCCTCCATTTCTCACCTCCTATCCCTGACACCTGTCATCGTGTGTCACCAAAACAAATACAAAGACACAGGCTTTGAAAGTCCAACTGTGAAAATCACTCACATGAGTCCGTCTTCTTGCTAGCAAGCAGCTCTTGTGAGAAAGACAAAAGACTGAACATTTTCTTGGTCTTCCCCAGAGAGTTTAACGTGACCCCTGCCTCCTCCTAAACATAACACGTTTAGTTATGTTAGTGTTGCCAAGCGCTCTCCTCAGCAAAGCCTTGTGCGTCAGGACCTCTGTACAGAGGGGCACCGGCCCCTGTCATTCCATCCAGCACCTTTGCTCATTCCCAGTGTCCCCGGCTCTCCCACCAGGGCTGAGGGTGGGAGCCCACCCGCCTTCATCTCCTCCTTCATCCTCCATCCTCTCACATGTAAGGACAGGGAGTCACAGATACAAGATTCGGTCTTGAAAGTAGGACTGTAAAACCTCACCTGAAACAAGGGCGGCTTGCAAATTCAAACTCGACTTTCAGCAGACTAAGTATGCTCAGGACCAATTTACTCAGAAATCTGAATGGACTGGGGAAGTGTGGGTTGGGCACTGGGATAACTGGGCACAGGGAAGAAGTCTTGAGAAGAACATTTTCACCCTAAAGATGAATCACTGTCTCTGTAGTCCCTGAGGGTCAGGCCTTGTTTATATCTGAATTCCAGGCCGGGACCTGCAATGTGCTTAGGAAATAAATCTCAAATAAAGACATTTACATTCCAATGTTCTCAATGCAGCAGAATCAATATGCATTGCTCAGTATGTACACTCAAAGGCAGGATACTACCATTCCTTTAAACTCACACATCCACTGGAGATCTGTTCATGTCTCTCTACTTATTAAATAGGGACTGTTGAGACTTTTATTTTCTGCTCATTTGCAAATTAATGTTCAGAAAGGCTACTGAAAGGAAATATATACAGTGACAAAGACTGAAGAAAGCAATCAGCACAAACTGTGAAACATCAACAGTGAAGAAATGTCCCATTTTATATTAAGATGGCCATTTATTTTGAGGATTTTCAAACATGAAACGATTTAAAAACTGGCGTGTTTTCAGGGATGAAGGTGGGTTTAGCAGATGCTGCTGGAGTCCTACCAGATCCTCCCCACCCATTTCTCCCACCCTAGCCTTACCCTCAGAAGCATCCATAGGTTTCTGGACAGTTCCGGCACATACTTGCAGTTTCCCTCTTCATCTGCATTGCTCTGCTTAAGGGCAGAGTGCTGGACACCGGACAAGTTAAAGCTTGCCGGGTACATCTTCCAAAGAGGCATGACAGTAGAAGATAAATACCCTGGCTTCTACCTGACACAATTTGTTAGAGGGTTCCTGGAAGGAGTGAGCCCAGCTGCCCACAGCTGAACTCCTCATCTACACATTTTTATTGGCATTCCTCATTCCGTGTCTCAATTCCCCTACTTCCTTACAACACTTCCTGGGGTGTCCTCCATAAAAACCACTGCAGCCAAATCCTTGTCTCCAGATAGGCTTCTGGATAAACACGAGATTGGATTAGCTAAACCAATCTTGACCTGTGAGTCCCAAGTTACACTGAGACCTCTGGAGAGGTACTGGGCCAAAGCTGCATCCCCAAAGAGATTCTGTAATAGCAGCAGAGGCCAGCTTATCACTGATTACTTTGCATCAGACACACCCGAAGAGCAATATCCCTTGCGTGTCACCTAGGAAGACCTCATTGTGTTTCCTGTAGAGGATACAGGGTCTCTGAGCCCAGTCCTACGATGTAAGTAGTGGTGATGGGCTCTCAGAAAAAGAATTAACTGTGGCATGATACTGAGACGATCGGAGGGTTTCTCCCTCCTATCTGACCTAGCTCTCTCTCATCTATCATTCCACTAAATCAGTCCTTCTCCTACCTTCTAAACACTTAATGACCCACTCACCCTGAACAGTACTAATCTCCTGTGCATCCTGTATGCATGTGGATCTCCACGTGTGTGGCTGGAACACTATGCACCATATACCGCCCCAGGCGTCTTGACTATGATGTCTCATTAATTCTTCACAACAATTAAAGGACATAATTTAAGTGCTCTACACAATGGGTGATTCAAAAGAAACGCTGAATAAAGCTATTCTTACTGATGATAGTTTTAAATACTTCTCAAAACTGTAAAGCAATCAATCAATTAAAAATAAAAAAGAACCTCTTTCCAAGGCTCAGTAGGAAAATTGATTAATTTTGATTAAGTATTAATTTTAGCCATACAGGTTCTTTTTTTAACCAGCCAATTGATAGATTTATTGACTACCTAATCATTCCAAATCACCAGGAAAATACAAAACATTTGGCATTGCTCCCCCTCTCACCTTCTGGCCCCAATACTGGGGCTCACTTGACCCTCTCCTAGAGGATGCAATCCATTTAGCTCTTCTCTTCCTCATCAGGAGAAAGGGAGGCAATCAAAGCCAGAACTGAGAAGCGTGTCTGCATTACTGCTTTTCCCACTCTGAGCACCAGGTGCCCCATTCTAACGGAGTTCCTATTTCAGTTGGAGAAACTGGGTTTCTGTCTTTCTGCATCTGGTATCCTAATTCTTCTCAAAGTGGCAGACTGCCTTGTTGACAGCACTTCCTGGCATCCTTCCGACACCCGGCCTGTTCATCAGCCTGCCTGGCCACCCACCTCCATCACGGAGCCTGTTTCCTGCCTCCCTGTCCAGCACCCAGCCCTATCATCGCGTTAAACGGCCTGCCTCAATCCTTCACCAAGCTGACCTGTGCTTGGGTCACAAGCTGGGCTGTGCTGCTTCAATCGCTGGCTTCCTACCTCCTGACCAGCACTGCCTGCATACGCCTCTAGGTGGCGCCCACCGTCATCTAGAAGAGGAGGTTCTACCCACTCCTGCCCAGCAAGGCACCAACTGAAGTCATGAACAGTGTCTTGGACTGCTGTGTTTCAGCCGGAGAGGAAAATCGCGACCCACTCCAGTGTTCTTGCCTAGAGAATCCCGTGGACAGAGGAGCCCGGTGGGCTGCCGTCCATAGGGTCGCACAGAGTCGGACACGACTGAAGCGACTTAGCAGCAGCAGCATGTGTTTCAGCAGAATAGGTGGGGTCTGGTTATCTTCACTCATAAAAGTTGGTGTTAGGTGAGTTATCAAAGATGTCAACAATCTGGCCCGGGGCGGGGTAGAGGGGAAGGCAGGGAGCATCAGGCATAGGAAGGGTTGGGCAGAGTGAGGGTAGGAATCCCTTGGAGGCAGCAGAGGGAGAAGACGGTGCACCTTGCAGACCTAGATTCAAAACTCACTTCTGTCAGTTACTAGTCCCCAGCTTCGGGCAGAATGCTCCCAGGAGCCTCAGTATTTTTATTTGCAAAATGGTGCAATCTTTCTCACAAGATTAGTAGTAGAATTCAATATACATAATAGATAGTCCTACATGGTTCCTGGCACACAGGTGCTCCACAAAAAAAAAAAAAAAAGGAAAATATTATTTCTAACTTAACCTATGCATGTATATACATATGGCTATCTACATTTCTAAAGCAAGTTATGTTTTTCTACTACTGAAGTAACAGAGAATCTCTTATTCATTTTGTGTTAATCTCCAATTAATGATGGCTTTTTCAATGCTTAAATTCCAAGTTTCTCTGTCCCCCAATCTGGATGTCAAGTGGTTTGAATGATCTGCAAAACACTTCAGCTCTCTGGGGGAGCATGTATTCAAAGGAACCCTTCCGACGAATCCTGCTGTAAATCAGAGAATCCTTTTGTATTGCAACTAATCACCCCTGTATTTATCTGCTTTGTATGTCTAGACGATGGTATACTAGGTTTTCTTAAAGTACGCATTCTCGTATGAAGCATTTTGTTTGTTTCATTACAAACATAGCTACATAGCTACAGTATGAACATAGGAATGGTGTTAAGAAACGCCATGATTATGTGTCACTGGAATTCAAGCTAATACACATGGACCTTGCAAATGATATTTATAAGCAGCCACAGAAATTCAATTTACACAAGTTAGACATTCTGATGAAATTTAAAATAAAATAGAAGGATTTTCTGTGGTAATTACATCGATTTTTGACTCTCCTGTAATTTTAAGGAGTATCAGTTATTTTATTATGTATGCATTGCATACATGCTCAGTTACTCAGTTGTGTCTGACTCTCTGCAACCCCACGGACTGTAGCTCACCAGGTTCCTCTGTCCATGAAATTTTCCAGGCAAGAATACTGGTGCAGGTTGCCATTTCCTCCTTCAGGGGATCTTACCAATGCAGGGCTTGAACCAAGTCTCCTACATCAGCAGGCAAATTCTTTACCACTGAGCCACCTAGGAAGCCCATTTTATTTTGTGTATTTAACCCAATTCCTTATTAATGGCTCAAGAAGAGTTAATTGTCTTACCACATATTTATTGCTTTGGATACTTGTTGGGTTCATGCCAAGGAACAAACTGGTCCTTAAAGTTTGTAGACCCTGAAATAAATTTTTACAAAGCAAATACTTTTACATATTTTAGACCTATAGGCAATACTTTCCATTAAGTTTTATTGTGCAGGGTTTGTTTCATGAGCTTGAATTTAGTCTTGAATTTAAGGAGTGTTCCAAGTCCTTTTAGAAAATAAAAATTTAATGGAACCTAATCTCTAAATTTGTCAAGACATTAGAGTATATGTGCAGTCTAAAGGATTTACTACCAAGCAGGAAGGCAAAATACTTCTAAGACAAATGTGCTTTTCTTCCTGACAAACAGCAAAGACAAGTTCTTCCCTGGAATCAGCATTAGACACAGCTTAACAAGATCAGGCAAGCTGGCTGCAGGAAGGTTTGATGAGACGGCCCAGTATTAGCATCTGATAACCGAATCAGGGAGGCCAGCCTTGTCTCAGGGGCAGCCAGTCTTTCCTGCACCAGGGCTCTCTCTTGCCTCTGCCTACACCAAGAATTACACGGCAACAAAACTCAGCCCAGTACGCCAAGGTCCCAGGCTGGATGCTAAACAAACTCTAATCAGGTCTCAACAAAGACAGTGACCTGAGCATAGACAAATATTAAGATTACAAGCAACCACTGTGGACAAGGCACCTTTCAGGTTTTACTGGCTTGAGACATGGGTTCAGAGAATGTTTCCTGATGATAGCGATGTCTGAAAATAATGGATCAAAAAAATGTATTAAGGAATCTGGCAAAAACAGAAAGAAGGGGAAAGATAAAGCAACTACACAGAGAAACATGCCTGTCCTCCAAATTTTACAAATATGCAACACTTAAAAACATCTTTAAAACAAAGAGGGTTTAAAAAAAAAAAAAAACCCCACATTTTACTTTAGGGGGGAAATCAGTAAGAGATCATTTTCCAAAACTTTCCACAGAACTTTATAGATGGAGGAGAGGATGAATAAAGTGAGGACCAAGGCAAAACACAGCCCATTCTCTGATCCCATGAAATGGCTGAACACCACTGTTAAACTTCTTGCTATTTCGAATACAATTCGCATTTCCTGCTTTTTCTATTCTAGCACTGCCCTCCTGTGGTAAAATGGCAACATTGCAACCTACAGCACTCCACTTTAGCCAATCACCTTTTCCTTAAAAATAGTAAGAAAAAAATCATGGAACCCCTGCTCTTGGTCAAGCTTCATACTGAGTGCTCTATACACATTAACTTATTTAAGATAGGAACTAGTATCTCCAATTTACACATACTCTAACTTGCTTGTGGTCACATAGTAATTAAGTGGCTCTGAGAATTTCAAAAGATTTACATGATCGTGCATTGCATTAGGTAAATATTAACATTTTAAATAAACATCTGTTACAGAAATATAGATAGGAGTTATATTAATTACTAAACCATCCTATTCCCTATTTTTCAGTATATACTTCTATTTGCTCTGCAGCCATCAGAAATCATTTCATGTGACTGGGGAAATGTTATACTTTTTTGGTGTAAAGATTAGTTTAACCTTCTTTATGTTTAGATTTTAAATACTTACCAAAGCAAGATTAAAATAGTTACCATACCGCTTACAAAATCTGCAGAAAAAAGCAGGACCTTGTCTCTCCTCTCCCACTCACACGAAGTGGATACTGTCTGAGATAATGAGCTTTATAAAACTATTGTTTTAAAGCTTGATATTTGTTTATAACCTGTTCTAATGCTCACTTCTAACCTGAAAGCTACCTAAATATTAATGAGGAATAGTCCACCCACAGTATTATTCATTCTAATAGGAATGTAAATCTCTGGCTTTTAGCCCATTAAGTTAAATAGGCACTGGAGACAGGCAGGCTATTGAGCACATGAGTTCAGCTGTGGATATCCAAAGGCCTGCAGGTCCTGCTTAGACTTAGGTAAGAGACCAAGAGCGGGGGCAGGTCTTGCTGGAAACTGAAGGGTTCATCCTTGACAGAATCTGGGATGCCGAGTAGAAATCTACATGAGCACACGAGCCAAGCTGGGACACTCTGGTCTGGGATGGGGAAGTGGTCTGCAGGCAGGGCCTCTTGCTGGGTGTTCTCAGTTTGATGGGGTAAGACAGAGTGACCAGGCAGGAGAATGTCTGTGAAGCTGGGAGAGATGCCTCCGACAACTGCTCAGGGACACAGGGTAGAAGTACTTCCAAGGTAGGTTTTATGGAGCAGTGGAGTCAATATAAATGATATCAATTGATATAGTTGATAGGAAGGCATTTCCAAGGATGGTAGACTCTAAAAAGTTCACCACAGTTATAGGAACAGGATAATCCATGTATTTCCCAAAGTTCTTACCTGCACACAGCTTCACGGCTGTAGCACAAGAAATGAGAGCACCATGAGACCAGTTCCTCAGGGAGGGTCTCAGGGAGGTCGGGCCACATCCCTCTCTATATCCAGAGCTTGGGGTTTTTCCCCTCCAGTCCACGCTTGAGGCCTTGGACTGGGAGAAGGCAAGGAAGCAGAATTGAGCACTGGCCTTACTGCATGAGAGCAGAGAAGCTGGTTCCAACCAATTCTCAGCAGGATTCTGTACCCTCATCTGCCGGTCCTGAGCTAGGAACGGACCCACAGGGTGAGGCTGTGGTCAGTAGACAAGGTCCTGCCTCCCCAGCTAGCAAAGACTGTTTCTAAACTGACTGGCAAGTGTTTTGCTGGGCTGACCCCAAGCAAAACTGGGAGGCGAGCCCAGTAGCTTTTCCCCTCCCCCTTCCCCTGCTCGGAAAGGGCCTGAAGTTTACCTTACTACTCACTGAACATTTGTGTTTTCATCGTTCTCCCAAATGAGGAATCAGTGGCTTTCTTTGTTATAATGCTGGCCATCAGTGTGATCCAAGGGGGTGCAGAAAGATCCACCACCCTGTGACCACCACGGATCCTGGCAGTATCCGGGAGCATGCTCCCTTTGTATCTGTAGCCCCTCCCCTACGCCCAGGTAGCTGGATGCACCGCACGTGTGATTAATGTTAAGTGAGGTACCAGCAGAGCACTGGATTGGGCAAGGAAGTCAGGTGATTTCCAGCGCTACGGGTTACTACTGTGTCATCCTGGGTGGGCAACTCACTCACCTGTGTCTTAGCAAGATGCAGCACAGCTGGGTCAACCTAACAGGGCAGCTCAAATGAAAGAGGGCAAGTGAAATGCTTTGCAAAGGATGAGATTTAATACTACTCTGCTCAGAGGGTATCGCCAATGAGACATAACTATGACCCTCCATGTGGGATCCAAAAAATTCAAGGAGGATCTGTCAAACCAATCATACGGAGAGTGAGAAGTATGTTTTCTTACCCTAGGGAGCAAAAAAGTTTAATATAAAGGGTGATGG
Source organism: Bos grunniens (assembly GCF_055505025.1). Taxonomy (NCBI): domain Eukaryota; kingdom Metazoa; phylum Chordata; class Mammalia; order Artiodactyla; family Bovidae; genus Bos; species Bos grunniens. The sequence goes on along the minus strand of NC_141166.1, from coordinate 113,043,598 downwards.
GGAGAAAAAGTAATATATTGAGACAGGCAGGAAGGTAATATGAATTTATGAGCCAAAGATAATATATTTCTGCTCTGTGTGTTCTTGAAAGTTATATCTTCGTATCATGTAGAAGAAAAAGAGTGATTTTTTTTTTCAGAAAAATTCAATGAATAATACCTAATAAATGTATAATATGAAAATACTGTACCAGAATCTGTGATGCATTTTCTTCCATGTTCCTTATTTCAAGCAGTGGCATCACCACCCACCTCTTCATCCAAGTCAGGCTCCTCCCTTTCTCTCAATCCCCCCCCATCCCATCAACACCAATTATACCCGTTTCACCTCTACTTTGTATATACCACATCTAAATCTCCCTCCCTGATCACCCCTACTTCTCAATCCCACCTTCCAACTTAGAAACCCTTTAAAGGGATGGGCCATGCTCATTTCACTGTTTGTCTTTGGGTCTAAAGCAGGTGTTCCCCAACAGTAGGCCTTGGTGGGTAGAGGGGCGGGGGGGTGGGAGTGCAAACACTTGAAAGGAGGAGCTTGGAGGTGAGGCATGGAGCTCTGAGCTGGAAACCGAAATGCAGGACGGTGGCTGCAGGAGCTTCAGGGGAAAAGCTGCTCCTCCCCACATCATTCCTAAATGGCTCAGCCCTCACTCCATCCCTTCCCTCTCACATCCTCTGGATGGCACCTGTACAAGCACAATGGTCTAGAACTTGAGTCCTAGAATCACAACAACCTAATGGAAGAAAAGCTACGACAAACCGAGACAGCATATTTAAAAGGAGGAACATTACTTTGCCGACAAAGGTCAATATAGTCAAAGCTATGGTTTTTCCAGTAGTCATGAGAGTTGGACTATAAAGCTGAGCGCTGAAGAACTGATGCTTTTGAACTGTGGTGTTGGAGAAGACTCTTGAGAGCCCCTTGGACTGCAAGGAGACCCAACCAGTCCATCCTAAAGGAGATCAGTCCTGAATATTCATTGGAAGGACTGATGCTGAAGCTGAAATTCCAATACTTTGGCCAGCTGATGCAAAGAACAGACTCATAGGAAAAGACCCTGATGCTGGGAAAAATTGATGGCAGGAGGAGAAGGGGACGACAGAGGATGAGATGGTTGGACGGCATCACTGACTTGATGGACATGAATTTGAGCATGCTCTGGGAGTTGGTGATGAATAGGAAAGCCTGGCGTGCTGCAGTCCATGGGGTTGCAAAGAGTCAGACATGACTGAGCAACTGAACTAAACTGAATGGCTGTGTGCCCTGGGGCAAGTTATTGAGCATCTGTGAAATGAGACTAATCATAGTACTGAATGGGGGAGGGCGATGTAGGGTGTAGCCAGTGAAATAAAGCTTGTAAAGTGCTTTGCATAAAGCCGCTCATAGTGAGCGCTCTGCCACCATTAGCCATTCCAGCCCTCATCTCACCATTCTGGCTCAGCTAAAACCCCACTGAGGAGTCGAAACTCAGAGCTTAAGTTTGGAAGTTTATCTCCACCATCTCCTCTGACTCCTGACTCTCAGATGAGAAGAGAGGCATGCAGGGCAGGGTGAGACTTGAGGCAAGTAAGTGGAGGGCAGGCTAGCAAGAAACGCTGCTCTATCCACTTTTAAAGATTTGAGTCTTTGCTTAATTCTATTTCTTTAATTCTATTAATTAAGGAATTCAAGGAATTAAATAGAATTCACTTCTATTTCCTTAATTCTCTCTTAGTCTCTTTAAATTTTTCTTCTTTTTCGGCCCCCACCCACCTTTCATTTGTGTATGAGAAGCAAGAAGAATGTGAAATTGGGAGTGTGTCTGATAGAAATTCAAATCTTAATTTAGCCATGTACATTTGTGTGGCCCTGCAGCTTCCCTGGTGACTTAGAGGGTAAAGTGTCTTCCTGCAATGCAGGAGACCCGGGTTCATCCCTGGGTCGGGAAGATCCCCTGGAGAAGGAAATGGCAACCCACTCCAGTACTCTTGCCTGGAAAATCCCATGGACAGAGGAGCCTTGTAGGATACAGTCCATGGGGTCACAAAGAGTTGGACACAACTGAGCGACCACACGTTTGGGAATGTTATACCTAAGGTCACTGAGCCTTGTTTTCAAGCTCCTGTAAAACAGGGCATAAAAGATGAAGTCAATGAGTACCCAGGGGACCCCAGCACAGTGTGGCATATGAAGGCAATGGGCAGTGCCGGTGCTGGTCTCTGGGAATTCCAGGTCTTTTCTGGCTTCTCCTCCCATGGCCCATTGCCCAAACCCATTTTGCCCCCCACGATAGGGGCATACGATAATTAATTTTATGTGTCAACTTAGCTAGACTATGGTATCCAGTTGTTTAGTCAAATAGCCTAGATTCTGAGGTAAAAGTATTTTTTAGGTGTGATTAACATTTCCTTGGAAGGAAAGTTATGACCAACCTAGATAGCATATTCAAAAGCACAGACGTTACTTTGCCAACAAAGGTCTGTCTAGTCAAGGCTATGGTTTTTCCTGTGGTCATGTATGGATGTGAGAGTTGGACCATGAAGAAGGCTGAGCGCCGAAGAGTTGATGCTTTTGAACTGTGGTGTTGGAGAAGACTCTTGAGAGTCCCTTGGACTGCAAGGAGATCCAACCAGTCCATTCTGAAAGAGATCAGCCCTGGGATTTCTTTGGAAGGAATGATGCTAAAGCTGAAACTCCAGTACTTTGGCCACCTCATGTGAAGAGCTGACTCATTGGAAAAGACTCTGATGCTGGGAGGGATTGGGGGCAGGAGGAGAAGGGGACGCCAGAGGATGAGATGGCTGGATGGCATCACTGACTCGATGGACATGAGTTTGGGTGAACTCTGGGGGTCGGTGATGGACAGGGAGGCCTGGTGTGCTGCGATTCATGGGGTTGCAAAGAGTCGGACATGACTGAGCGACTGAACTGAACTGAACTGAACTGAACATTTACAAGCAGCACTTTAAAACAGATTACTCTCTATAACATTCGTGGGCCTCACCCAATCAGTTGAAGGTCTTAAAAGCCAATGTCTCCCTTGAGGTTTCCCAAAGATGGAATTCTGCTTCCAGAATGCAACATAGAAATTCTCTCTGAATTTCCAACTTTAAGATTAAAGTCTGTAAAGTCTGCATCATCTGCTTTCACCTGAATTTCAGCCTCCCAGCTTGCCCTGAGGATTTCCAATGTGGCAGTGCCCACAATCACATAAGCCAATTTCTTAAAGGAAATGTCTACCATCTATATATCTATCTATCACCTGTTGACACTGGTTATCTGGAGAACCCTGACTTATACAGGGTACCACTCTGATTGGCTAACCCACTGCCTTGATTTGGCCACATCACTACTGGGAAGAGACCCAGAGTCCATTACAAGGCCAGAGCAGATAGCAATGACCTTTTTGTTTTTGTCTTTTGAGTCACTTGCCATGAGAGAAGTGTCAGCCATCTCACTCATTCTCCTTAGCTCCTTCCTCTCATGTGGTTGGAATTCTATCTTGTCCATCAGAGCTAGCTGGAAGGCTGGTCTTCTGTCTATTTCTCTGGAAGTTTGGAGGCTATAGAGGTCAATGCATCTTCTCTTCTTTATTTCTTGGGGACTCTACAAATCAATTCAGAAAACTCTGGCTGGGACTGTGGTTGGATTCTGTGAAGTACACAGAAGAAGAAGCGATAAGCCAGCTTTGGTATAGAGCTAATATGAGAATATGAGAAGACTAAGCCCAGCTTCATGCCAAACAGAAGAGAAAAAAGTGGAACCAGTGACAGATTTTATTTTCTTGGGCTCCAAAATCACTGCAGACAGTGATTGAAGCCACAAAATTTAAAGACTATTGCTCCTTAGAAGAAAATCTATGACAAACCTTAGACAGAATATTAAAAAGCAAAGATATCACTTTGCTGACAAAGGTTTGTGTAGTCAAAGCTATGGTTTTTTTCAGTAGTCATGTACAGATGTGAGACTTGGACCATAAAGAAGGCTGAATGCCAAAGAACTGATGCTACCAAATCGTGATGCTAGAGAAGGTTCTTAAGAGTCCCTTGGACTACAGATCAAACTGGGATCAAACCAGTCAGTCCTAAAGGAAATCAACCCTGAATATTCATTGGAAGGACTGATGCTGAAGCTCCAATTCTTTGCCCACCTGATGCAACTCACTGGAAAAGACCCTGATGCTGGGAAAAATTGAAGGCAAAAGGAGAAGTGAGCGACAGAGGATGAGATAATTAGATAGCATCACCAACTCAATGGACGTGAGTTTGAGCAAACTCTGGGAGATAATGAAGAACAAGGAAGCCTGGTGTGCTGCAGTCCATGGGCTCACAAAGAGTTGGACACAACTTAGTGACTGAACAAAAACAAAGCTCAACTTAGGAAAGTTCTCTTCATTGGGGCTGAGGTCAAAGCCATAGCTAGAATCTAAAGTTAAAGTTTACTAATTTTTTTTTAAATCCACAACTGTTGCTCAGCTATTCTTGGGGAGCACCCCACACTGAGAAATAACTGGTCAAGGGCAATACTCTGGCAGCCCCTGGCCAAATACTATATTAATACCATCAAAATCTCATGCCAGCTTAGCATCTGAGGTGTCAGCACATTGCTGCTTCTGATCTTTATCTTCCCTTAAGAACACTTCCTCTGCCTTTTCAAATTCTTTCCTCATCTCTCTTCCCTGCTTTTCTTCCCTTCTCACTTTTCTCCTTCCTAATCTTCATCTTCCTTCCTTTTCCTCTTTCCTCACCTTTCTTTATTCAGCTTTTCTGAATCACCTTCATTACTCATTAACAACCAGACAGAGGAGGAAGGAAGATCATCCTTTTCTAGGCCCTGTCCCCTCCGCACATCCATGCAGGTAAGAGCAGGTGAAGGTTAGCGTCAGAAGCAACTCTGAGCAAAAAGGTCTGGAGGGGACCCACCTGGACAGCAGTCTGCAGGCAGAAGGTATGCGGAGGTACAGGGCATGAGAAGATCTGAAAGGATGAGAAACAGCCAAGAGAGAGGGAATTGCTTCATCATATTTCTTCTGAGTCAAACAGTACAGAGTGCTGGCTAAGAGCATATGTTCAAATGCCTAACTGCTTATTCATCTTGGTCCCCCTAATTTCTAGATATGTTAGTTGAAACTAGTTAGTTCGCCACACAAAGACTTGGTTTCCTCATTTGTAAAATGAAACAGTAATGTGACCCACCTCACAGGGTTAAAGGAGCAAGTAAATACAGTTAAGTGCTTGAACACTGCCTGCTGCTGCTGCTGCTAAGTCACCTCAGTCGTGTCCGACTCTGTGCAACCCCATAGACGGCAGCCCACCAGGCTTCCCGTCCCTGGGATTCTCCAGGCAAGAACACTGGAGTGGGTTGCCATTTGCTTCTCCAATGCATGAAAGTGAAAAGTGAAAATGAAGGCGCTCAGTCGTGTCCGCCTCAGTGATCCCATGGACTGCAGCCCACAGGGCTCCTCCATCCATGGGATTTTCCAGGCAAGAGTACTGGAGTAGGTTGCCATTGCCTTCTCTGAGAACATTGCCTAGCACATAACAAATACCCAAGAACTGCTAGCTGTTCTCAGTCCCACTGGAAAACTGAGGCAACTTATAAGAATCAAAACTCACCTCCCTCTTTGGGCCACTCTGAAATTCAAGAGGGAACTGGCCCTGCAAGAGAGGGCAGGAGGACAGTACCATCGAGGCCAGCAGGCACAGATTCCAGGCAGTTCCTCATGGAACTTTTGATGCACAGATGCACTGCAAAGGTATACTCTCAGGTGAGGAGGACTTGGGTACTGGCCTGAGACCCTAACCCTCCATGACAATGGGCAGAACACAGGCTACTGTACTCCAAACTCCAAATGTCCACTAACCAACAATCCACTTGTTAGATGGTAACTGCCCACAACTCCAATATACACACAAATTCCTACAAAGTTAAACCTCAAATGGAGTATGTCATAGATGTTTCTCACAGTTGAAGTGTGCCACATGTGGAAAAGGCTTAGAAGCACTATCTTAAACATGGTTTTTGGCTGGAGATTATTTGTCCCTTTAATTCCTTGACCTTTCTTGATATTTCTTTCCAATTTTGTACTTAGCCGATTCTCTTCCTTCAGTTTTTATCTGAATTCTGATACATGTGAATATAAGACTCGGAACATTTTCATACTGAAGCTGGACGGCAGCCTCTAGAGGGGTGTCCTTTTGAGACCAGAGGTTCTTGGCTCTACATAGGAAGGTTCTGTACATATAGGCCATGTGGAATAATGATGGCGAAAGGGTCACTGCAGACGTGAAAGGAGAATCTAGGACCCATTTCAAATTCACAAATATGATGGAGGAGGCAGCAAGAATATGAGTTTTATCTACTAGGACACCATGCTCCTCAGAGGTGACTAATGAAGATAAAGTAAGCCCATGTTTCTTGGCCCTCCACATTCAACGAGATGTAATTTGTCTTAAATAGTGAGCGGTATTCGGGAGACTGCCTTGACCACGTTTCCCGCATTGCTGGAGCTCACGAAAGGCTGATAAGAGGGGCTTCCCTGGTGGCTCAGTGGTAGAGAGTCTGCCTGCCAATGAAGTAGACACAAGTTTAATCCCTGATCCGGAAAGACCCCTCACGCCACAGGGCAATGAAGCCCATGGCATGCATCACGGATATTGAGCCTGTGCGCTGGAGCCCAGCAACCGCAACTACTGAGCCCATGTGCCCTGGAGCCTGTGCTCTGCAACAGGAGAAGCCACTGCCATGAGAAGCCTGAAACCACAGCAGAGAGCAGCCCCTGCTCGCCCCAACTAGAGACAAGCCCACGCTGCAACGAAGACCCAGCACAGCCAAAAATAAATAAAAAATTTTTGAAGCTGACACGGGGGTCACTTTTAGGACAGAGAAAAGTCAGGAAACCAGATTCAGGAGGATCTAAGGAGGAACCTCGGAAGACTTGCTTCTCTTTCCCCTTTGCTCACGTTTCACCTCACACGATGGCAGTTTCCCACTGCTGCAGACTTGTTTGCATTTTTCTAACAGACAGCAGGCTCCTGGAGGGCATTCTGCATTTCATATTTCCACACCTGGCACCATACTTAAATCGTGGAAAACACTCACTATGTATGTTTCTTGAGAATTCAACACATACCTATGGAACTCTGAACTATGGGAAAGATAAATGGGTTTGAAAATGTAATTTTGATAGCATTCAAGACAGAGGGATAATGTATCATTAAAAATAACAATACTAAATCTTACTTTAAGAAAATAAAAAGAATATGGTATCTTACCTGGTGACTGCTGGTCTCAGAAACTTTAACATCCAAAGACCCTGCCAGGACAGCATACCAGTTGGTTCCAATATCACCTTGGCGAAATACTGGAAAAGAAACAGGCAGGTAAGCAGGCCAAATGTAAGTTGGTTTTACCACATAATCTGATAATTTCTCACTGACTGTTCTGAGCCTAACTTGGACCTAGATGAGATTCCTCTATGTATTCCCACCAGAGCATACCTTAATTTTCTTTCCCTCTTCTATCAACAAAGCAATATCCTATTTATTTAACATTCCATGAAGCAGAACTCTATTAAACAGAACACTTTTATATTTATACAGTAGCAATAAGGGATGTTAATCCTAAAGGCTATAAGATTCTTTGAATGTAAGAAGAATTGTCTGGTATTCTCTGTAATTTGTCTTAAATGCACTTCATTGTGTTGTGATACTTGGAAAATCATTACTCTAGATGGGGTATGTGTTTAAAAAACTATGTGACTCAACAAAACCAGATCACCACCCTCAATTTCACAAATCTATTTATATTAAAAAACAACATGTTTTCCAGAATAGAATGTCTCATTTCAAGCTAACCAATGACTGATTAAGAAAAATAAAATCGGTTAAAAAAGTTTTAACTACCATATTGTCATTGTCCACTTGCTAGTTTCTTGTATAAATTCACTGCTTTTAGGCATCAAGAGGTAACCACTCTTTGGAAATGATTCTCATCAGAAATTTCTGAACTCAGTTTTGCTTTACTTTTGTTATCTCAGAGACAAAGCATTTAGTTATTTAGTGAGAATCTTAGTTCCCATGTCCTAGTTAAGACCAACAGTTTGGAAAGTCATTTTGAAACACTGGTTCAAAAATCTCATGCAAACCCAACTATCCTTTTAAATATTCTAGCTAAATAACTAGATGGAATGATTTGATATTTTAAAATTCTTTTCACAGAATCCTACTTCAGAAGTCAAGTGGCTCAATGAAAAATCACATGACAACTCAGTGGGAAAGTTGAGTTCTGGCAAGGCTAGGGCTCACTGCATAAGAGGAAGCTTCTGGGAGCCATAATTAATGATGACAAGCTGTTCTAAACTCTCTGACTAAAGCATGCTGGGGAAAGGTAAGGACAACAATGGTGTCCCACCAGGTGCGATGACAAGCTTAAGATGGGGGACTGATGAGTTTATAGCTGGCCTCGCCAGTGACTCTGCTATTCCTAGCCTTTGTAAGTGACTTATTTTAGATTTAGGGCTTTGCCTTCCATGAACTTCTTGGCCCCCAGAGACATTATCACTTGCCAATCAAATTCACATTACACATCATAGAAGACTCATTTTGAAAATGGCTGTAAGAAATAGAAGACAGAGTCTTATCTCTTAAAAAAATAATGTTCCCACCAAGTAAGAATAAAAAATATTGGTTTGAAAACAATATGTACGGATGATTTTTTAAACAGAAGTGTGACTGTGCTTTGTGTGCACATAGGCAGATATCTTGAAGGATGCACACAAAACATAAACAGCAATCTCTGGATTTGGGGATTGTAGGTGATATTTGTTTTGTCTTCTAAATTTTCTACAACGCTGTTGTGACAAACCCTGCTAGTTCCCCACTTGAAATCATGCCCCGAACAGGGATTATATACAAGTTCCCACTCTCCTCCACAAGGCCAAATACTCAGAGCGTATGAGTTTCTTCCCTAGCTCCACCGGGGTAACCATGATTGGTCTAAATCAATCATGTGGTCCCATACTCTGTGCCAGTGATTGGTTTAATCAGAGGCACATGATGCAGTTCTCCTCATTGAAACAATACAGAAAGTCTCCTGGGGGACTTCTGAAAAAGAGGTAAGAAATGGTCCTTCAGCAGGAATGTTTTGTATCAGCATGCAATGCCTCCAACGGCTGCAGCTAGTTGCCTCAGAACCACTTGGGACAAATCTGAGTACAAAAGCCGACACCTCAAGCTGAACAGCAAAAACAAATAAACCAACAAAAATATGAGAGAAACTTGAGACCTTAATAACGTCATTGAGCCACTTAATCAGTCCTGAAGCCATCCTACCTCAGGACTGCTTATACGTGGATAACTGATGTTCCCTCCTTATAGGAAACATAGTCAAACTAGTTGGATGGGAGTTTTCTGTTACTGAAGTATAAAGCATCCCAACAGATGGTAATAGCATTACTTTTTTAATGAAAATGTACTTGTATATTTTTTAAATGCAGCTGTCAACCTATCATTTTACTCCCCCCACCCCTTAGTCACATCTGGAATAGATGTTATCAGTGAGGTTAATTCAAAACATTACTATTGTAAACCAGCTGTGCTTTAATTTTTAAAATGACTATTATCATTATTTGAGACCTTTTATCTTATTTAACATCCTTTTGCTGTTGCTGTTTAGTTATTAAGTCATGTCCGACTCTTTATGACCCCATAGACTATAGCACACCAGGCTCCTCTGTCCATGGGATTCTCCAGGCAAGAATACTGGAGGGGGTTGCCATTTCCTTCTCCAGGGGGTCTTCCCAACCCAGGGACTGAACCTAAGACTCCTGTGTCTCCTGCATTGGCAGGAGGATTCTTTACCACTGAGCCACAAGGGAAGCCCATTTAATATCCTATTGGCTCCCATATTTCTAGGGTTACAGAAAATAATTGTATATTAGAACTTCCAAGGATCTTGCCGAATATATAAATCCTTCCGGCTCCATCTGAAAAGGAGGCTGCCCTGGAAGAACCATTTACATGCTATGGACAAAGGAGTTAAGGAAATGCTGGTGTAGAACTGAATAAACAAGGAGAGAGAAATGTCAACCTCATACCTTTGATTGAGCTCAACTGTTTGGCACAAAGATACCCCATTTGCTATCCATCTCCACAGCATAACCACAGATGATCACAAACTTATATATGAAAACACATCACTGGAGTTGCATTTCTTACATGTTATTCCTTTTTCCAGATTCTCATAATAACCACATAAACAAATCTGATGAAGGAGATTTGGGTGAAATTTCTCAAAAGCTTTAACTTCTTTCAGCCGTGTGAAGATTATATCCACATCTTCACTGGATCGTTCCAGTGGTCTATAAAGGGGAGAAAAGGCACAAAGCTGTATCAGAAAGAACTTACTTGAGTCCACATGCATTATTATTCTAAATGCAAACAAATTAATGGAAATATACGAATTGCAAGTATTTTACTGCAAATATTGATTCCTCTACAACCATTATAAATATTTCCAGGCCTAGAGTCTGTCATATAGAGAGAAATAAGTCAGAAAGAGAAAAACAAATATATATTGACATATATATGTGGGATCTAGAAAAATAGTACAGATGAACCTATTTGGAAGACAGGAATAGAGACAGATGTAGTGAGCAGACTTGTGGACACAGAAGGGGAGGATGAACTGGGAAACAGACTGACATATGTGCAAGCCATGTATAAAACAGAGAGCTAGTGGGAACGTGCTGTATAGCACAGGGAGCTCAGCTTGGTGCTCTGACAGACAGATGAGATGGGTGGCAGGGTTGACTGAGGTCCAAGAGGGAGGGCACGGATGTATACACACAGCTGATTCACTTTGCTGCACAGCAGAAACTAACACAACACTGTAAAACCCCAATAAAAAAAGAAAATATTTCCAGACCTTTGTCTACTACTCACCCTAAACGACTGCACGTGAAAAGTCACAATGACTGCAGATGGTATGATATAGTGACTTATAATAAAAAACACAAAATTGTAAGAAATTGTTCCCTGTTCCTTGCACAGAGCTAAAACTCTTGCTATTTCATATATAAGCGTCACAGGTGTATCTTTGGCTATATTTGGCCTTTTGTCCTCAGATGCTGAAATGCTTAACAGGCATAAAGGTGAAATGGGTGTCAAGCTCCTTTCCATCACAACTGAGTTTATATTAACAAAGTGACTTTTGGAAAACTCCTAGGTAACCTAAGGATGGGGACTGGTTGCCTGGAGAACCAGTCATGTGACTTAGAGGGTTGGAAATTTCAGCAGCACTGTGGGGGCGGGAGGTTGAGTTCAGTCACCAATGACCAATCAGTTTCATCAAGCACGCCTAAGTACTGAACCCTCCATAAAAACCCCTCAACAGTGGGACTGAGGTTGGTGAACACTTGGAAATGTGGGGAGTGGCACCAGGAGAGGGCATGACCTCTCTGTGCCCCTTCTCATACTTTGCCTGTGCTTCTCTTCTACCTGGCTGCTCCTGAACTATATACCCTTTTATAAGAAGTCTAGTAAGTAAGTGTTTTCCTGAGTTCTGTGAACAGCTCTATCAAGTTCATCACACAAAGAGGGGCTCGTGGGAATCTCCAGTTTACAGCTGGTCAGTCAGAAGTACAACGGTGAGAGCAAAGACAAATTGCAAACTGCAGAGGTGGGACTGTCTACAGGTGAGTGTGAGTGAAAGTCGCTCAGTTGTGTCCGACTCTTTGCGACCCCATGGACTATATAGTCCATGGAATTCTCCAGGCAAGAATGCTGGGTTGGGTAGCCTTTCCCTTCTCCAGGGGATCTTCCCAACCCAGGGATCGAACTCAGGTTTCCCACACTGCGGGCAGATTCTGTACCAGCTGAGCCACCAGGAAAGCCCTTTATTATCTCCCGAGTCACTGTTTTCCTGCTTTTTCCTCTTCTTGTGGTTCTTCAGCTCTACAAGATGAATTTCACTGTCCATTATTAAAAACTTTCTAAATCAGACAGCAAGGTCAGACAGAGGTTAATTCCTCTAAAGTTAAAGACACAAACCAAAAACATTTTCAATAAAATAAAATTCTTTTGAGTACTACATAAATTATAATGGCAAATAATGCCTATTGGCAGTACCGCAAAAGAACATTTTATTAGAATATGTTTATGATCTTGAAAGGAGTGGTTTTAATACTTATAACTTTTTACCATATCTACCTTTCAAATTAATGGCATTCAAATAAACAAGACTTAACTTTGCAATATGAGTTATCAAAATCTGGAGACATAAGAGACCTGGGTTTGATCCCTGGGTCAGGAAGATCCCCTGGAGGAGGGCATGGCGACCTATTCCAGTATTCTTGCCTGGAGAATCCTCATGGACAGAGGAACCTGGCAGGCAGTGGTCCATACAGTTGCACAGAGTCAGACATGACTGAAGCAACTTAGCATGTGAAATTTTAAATGACTCTCTGCCAAACACATGCTTTCATGAGTGCACATTCATTTTAATTATCCATTCACTAAACTATATTGCTTTCCTACTTATATAAGATATCTTCCCCTGGAATAACAGAGATGAACAAGAAGCCAACCCTACACACAAGGAGCTCATACTCCAGTGGGGAAGGGCACTCCAAAACCAGAATTAGAACACTGTACGGTAAGCATGGGAACATGGTGCCCACAAGGTTCTGGGCTGGACCTTCTTTTACTACAAAGAATACAAACATGGAAAATACCAAAGTCAGGTATATGAGGGAGAGCAAAGGTTCTGGATTCCACCTGCTGGCCACACTCATTATGCAATGTGAAATTTTAATATGGTTTTAAATCTTAATGCAGTCAATTTGGGATCATCTAGGGTGGATACAACTGAAGCGACTTAGCAGCAGCAGCAGCAGCAGGAACCAATGAACCAGTTTCTGGATTAGTCAGATCATAAGATAATAACACATAGGCATCTTCATGGGAAAATGTACAATAACCTTAAAATCAGCAAAACATCTCCCCTCAGATGACTTCTGTTGTTTGACTATATGATAATAGACATTTGTGAATCCTCTGCCTCGAGGAGGGCCCCCTTCTTCACCAATCTGCTAAGTAAGCACACCCCCACCCTGGGCTACATCCCATAGAAGCTCAGGGGGACCTTCCAGGACAGGGGGTGCCAACACCCAGCAGTCAGACCTGGGGCAGGGGTGCAGGAAGTAGATGAAGAGGGAAAGGAAAGGGCGGAGGGGAAGGCAAGGCTGCTCTCTGCCAAGGTGCCTTCCCAGAGTCGTGAACAGAAGGCTCGTCCAAGAAATGGACAATAACAGGCTGTAATAGGACCGTCATCTCGTGGGAACGTATGGAATGCTTAATAACTACTTCCTTTATATTTTTTCTAAATTTCCAGATGCCTTCTGAAGATCAAATAAACGTATTTCAGAACATTGGGGATAAAGCTAAATGAATACATTTGCATTAAAATGACTTTGCAGTTTGTTTTGATTCTTTGTGCTTTAACAGTAACTTAGGGTTATAAAGAGCTTGTCCCCATTCCTACTGAACTGTTGAGTCCGAGATAATACATGGAGCTTTATATAAAGGGCTACAGAAGCTATTCTTATTATGAGTACCTTCAGATTCATTGTCATCATTGCCACAAAGACCTTTTAAAAGAATGAATAAGGTGCTTAAAAACATATACTGAAATTCTCCTGTGTTTTTGGAAGGGTTTATAGATAGGTGTACATGGATATTTTTCTCTATTATAACAACAGTAAAATCTCAAACAAATGTACTTGATAACATCAGCCTTTCACTACTGACTCCTTAAAGGGCTTTGAAATATTCATCATCACAGCCTTGTTAGATGAAGCAAGTATTATGAAATCTATTTTTCCAGCAAAAACATTATAACAGACTAGGTAAGTATTAGTATACTAAAATCATGTGTTTATAGAGCCAGTGATGACATGGATATTTCAAAAGTCTTTGAAACTCAAGATGTTTACCACTTATCATGTTAGCATTTTAATTATATGATTATTAACCACTTAGAAAGTGAAATGTTGACTCTTTACTAATTACAAGTTTTCCCAACAACATCAACAAAATTCAGAAAGAAGGTGTTGAAACGCATTCATTTGATCTGCAAACATTTACTGAGTGTCTGTACAAGAGAAGAAAGGACTCGGTGACACAAAGAGCATGGCTCCTGCACAGAGGAAGTTCAAGCTGAGTTAGCGGGAGTTGTACATGTCCAGCAATTATCAAGGTGATATCTGGTAAGAAGGGCAATTAACATAGGAAAGAAGGAAATATGAATTCAGAAGAACAGGTATCACTGGTGAATGCAAATTCTACAAAGACTTCCTGAAGGCACAGCTGCAAACTCTTCCTAGAGTCAGTTCTTCCCTGTTTCTCTTTTAATTTCTATTGTACCACCACTGTTCCATCATTTATTCCTAAAAATGTGGTGAGTCACTAGGGCTCCTCTCCCTAGAGACCCGCTCTACCGACTGCTCTCTGTGAATTTCTTACCCACCAGCCCCCTACCACACACACACACACACACACAGATAATATATACAGATACAGATATGTATACACACAGATATACATATGTACAAACACATACACACAAGCACACACATACACAATGATAAAGATTCTTTGTTGACCAAACTGGAGTTGGACTCCTGAATCTTTTCCTAGACCCATCTGTGTACTTCTTTGTAAAAGGCAGTTTTAGCAAGAACCTTGCTTAAAAAGTCAGTTTAACCAGAGCCCTCTGTTCTTGATATCTGACCACCCTCCATATCTGATTGGGTTTCACATCCTCCACCATCCCCCAGATGATACCTAACCACCCTTGTCTTCAGTAAAAATCCAGTCAGGTCACTTTACCCAGAATCTCTCTTACCCTTGATGTTTTCTCTTGGTAATTTTCCATCCACTGACCAGCTCCCTAACACACACACACCTTGTTCCTTGACTATAAGTTCCCACTTGTCCATGCTGCATTCAGAGTTGAACCCAATCCCTCTGCCCCACTGTAAAATCCTATGGCAGGGGTCCTCATAGCTACCTCAACAGTCCTAAATAAACTCTGCTTACTGCCTTTAATAAGCGTCGGTGAACACCTTTTTCATTAACAACACACACACACACACACACACTTGAGCACATCCCTCAGCTCAACCAATGGCCAAAATTCTCTCGTCTCTTGAGTCTGCCTGTGTTCAGGGTGACTCTGAGAAAAAACCGCTTGATGGCTCCGAAGACCCAGGTGCAGCTGCAGCTTTTTATGTCCACAGCTGAGACTGACTGTCACAGTGCACACCATGACCTCTGTGACCCTCCCAAAATATGGCCTGCGCATCGGCCGCTGGGGAGCAGAACGTGTTAAGTCTGCAAATTCCTTGTCTAATGCCTCTCTATTTAGAAATCATGCCCCTGGCTTCTGTGTCTCCATAAAAGAGTGAAGAACAAATGGCCCCCCAAGGGTCGCAAATAAGAGAGTTGGGACTGGAGGTCACCAGGAGCACCACTGTGGCCCTGAGCAAACAATAGAGGGGGCAGAATGCCTCCACCTTCCTTTACTGCCAACCAGTGTGTCATCAGTCTCACGAGAGAGAGATGCCAGCTCTGGGGCCCAGGGCTGCTTGGACAGTTGAAAAAGCCTGTCATCTGGCTGAGGGCAGGATCAGTCTTGCTAATATCTAAACAAGGCTAACCCTGCAATTATTAGTGCAAAGAGAAAGGGAAACCTTTTGACCAGGCTCAGTGTGCTACAGGTCCTCTCATGACAAATACAAAATCAAAGTACAGCCTGGCCCAATTTTAACAGACCCTTTTCAAAAACCTTCTCTGACTGCATGAGTGTCTGACCTCAGGATGGAATAATCAAGCTGGGCACACACCTCTCCACTACACACTGCAGTCAGGGGATCCCAGCCAAACCGGATGCTTACTGGACTCCAAGCATCACATCAAGTAGAATGCTTTCCTAATTTTCCTCAGATGATACACTTGCTCCATTAGCCTTATGTTAAAAATAATTTCTTTTGGCTCCTTAACCTTTTAAAATGGCTTCTGGGATGACTCATAACTGATGCCTCCTTAAAAATGCTTTGTAGAGAAGTCTGAAATGACTGCTTTTATTTTTTCTCATGCAATTTGCACCATAGCATACAGATGCTCTCAAAAATCATTCCACAATACTTAGTGCTACATTCAACTTTGAGATGACGCTGTTTAAAAAATTGCCACTGCAACAACTAACCACCTGAAGAGACCTAAGACCCTTAGGTTGTGAGGATTAGAAAAAAGGAAATGGGAATCTCTTGAGATCTTTCTGATAAGTCTTTTCTTAGTGCTCTTTATTCCTGGGCAACAAGAAGGAGACTCTTGAAGGAGAAACAAAGTGGAAAAAAAAGGAAGGCTGAGGATGGGGGAGTGGGGAGGACATTATTTTTAAGCTTTTATGCATTCCAACCTATGGGCAGCAGCAGAGGGAAATGCATTTTGAGCAGGCAGTTTGAAAATGCCTTCCCCTCTATGGATCAGCTGGTTGAAAATCTCTGGCTTTAAAAAGGGTATTGGGTATGCTACCATGATGGTGGATAATCTGGTCCCCATGCCCCACTCCAGCTACCTATTTCCCTTGGCCCTTCTGAAGAGGAAAAGTTAAAATTTTACATAACCTCCTGCTCCTTCTGCCTCTGTAACTCAGCTTGCTCCTTGCAAAGTCTGGATCACGTAGGTCACGTAGTCTCAGAAAGTGGGGACTTACAATGCTAGGAACTGGAGCTTATCTCACTCACCCTTGTCCTGCTCTTTGCAACTGCCCAGCCCCTGCAAACCTGATTTATCATGCCTGTCTATGTAAAGGTCAAGCAGCCCCCTTCCCATCTTGACTGCGGTTCCCACGTGCCCCAAACCCCTTAGTTTAAACCAGCCTATTAGCAGCCAGTGTTGCCCACTATAGTCTGTCTATAAAAACTCTGTAACTCCTTTGTTCGGGGCTCAGAGTTTGGAGCGTTAACTTCTCTGGGCCCACCGGCGTAATAGACCTGAGTTCTCCAGCCCTCCGAGTGTGGTTCTTGGTTTCTCAAGTACTGGTTTCTGCAACACTGCCTCTTCTAGTCTCCTCCAGACACACAGGTGTCTTTGTTGCCCCTTAAAAGCCTCTGCCCCACCTGAGAGCCTTGCAACAACTATTACTCCTGCCAGGGATGGCTTCCCAGGTGGCTCTAGGGGTAAAGAACCCACCTGCCAATGCAGGGGACATAAGAAATGTGGGTTGGATCCCTGGGTCATAAAGATTCCCTGGAGGAGGAAATGGCAACCCATTCCAGTATTCCTGCCTGGAGAATCCCATGGACAGAGGAGCCTGCTACAGTCCATGGGGTCGCAAAGAGTCAGACATGCTGAGCTATTAACATATCTCCAGCACCCTGAACAGTGTCTGGAACACTGTTGAAAGAACAAATACACTTTTGTGCCTTTTGTATTTGTACTTGTAAATGTATTATTATTTATTATTGAAAATGAAGAACATTTCAGAGAAAATTATATTACTTTTTGGTTAAGAAGCATCTTCCCTGGTGGCTCAGTCGGTAAAGAATCTGTCTGCAATGTGGGAGACCAGGGTTCAGTCCCAGGGTGGAGAAGATTCCCCTGGAGTAGGAAATAGTTACCCACTCCAGTATCTTGCCTGGAGAATTTCACGGACAGAGGAGCCTGGTGGGTTATAGTCCATGGGGTCACAAAGAATCAGACACAACCGAGTGACTAACATTTTCACTTTAACTTTGGTTAAGAAACTATCAGTTAAATATTTGTTCTTCTTGATCACACTTACCAAATTAGAGTGATAATAAATCCTCACACTTTCAGTGTTCCCAGTGAAAGAATACAGAAAGAATCATTTCATTTTTTATATTAACAGCAGCTTAATTATTGACCAAGTTTCTTGTGGGATCCATTTATATTTTTTTCATGTGAACCCATGCTAATTTTCATGACTAATTTAGTACATCTAAATATTAAAAAATGGGATATTACTCAGCCTTTCCTGAATGTAAAAACCATATGGAGAATGGAAATAATGTAGTTTAAAGCTGTAGCCCTGAAACAGAGATTGGTACCATTTTTTTGAGATACATACTCAAATGCATTCAAGTAGGCACAAACAGAAAATAGCTCTAAAGTGAAGTATATAGAACAGCACCAGCAACTACAAGAGAGTTTATCATCCTTGTGCGGAGGTAATTAGGCTGCTCGTGTGGTAACTAATCTGTCCTGCCCCACAATACTTGTAATGGATATAAGGATATTTAAATTGGAGGGGGCAGGCCTGAATTTTACTTTAATTGATAAACAACAGATAGGAGTAGAAAATTAAGTTTCTAGGCACACTGAGTGAAGACACATCTCCAGATTAGTGATGGGATCATGGAAGCTTGAGTGTTCAGTTCTCATAAAGAACTAGAATGCAGGCAGGAGGACTAAATAATAAGAATTCCTGTGAAGAGCTCAAAAGAGACAGAAAAAGGACTTAGTATGTCAAGGTGGGCAACATTTTGACCTAGAACCAAAAATTTTCAACCAGAATTTATTTCATCAATTTATCAACTTGTTACTGAAGAACACCCAGTCAAAGAAAGACTTAGACAACAGTCAACAAAAGCCTTATTGGTGGTTTTAGTTCACTAACAAAACCATCTCTATATCTGATGCCACAGATTGATCAGTTGAGCAACATGTAGAACAGTAATTTTTTTTAAATATATGGAATTTTCTATTTATTAAAAAATCTATTGTTTCAATACAAAGAGAAGAGAACATCCACTCCTGCTATGATGGAGTAACTGGTGCCACAGTAAACAATTTAAAAGTTGAACAAAATACAGGAAGCAACTGTTCTCAGGCATTAGATAACAGGTAATGCAGGACTACGATCCTAGGACGGATGGAAATGCAAGAGGTGATCCACACAATAACTTTGACGCTTTGCCTGGAAATACTTTCTGGAACACAGACATGGAGGGAGACCAAGTAGAGCACAGCAGTATCACGGGGCTAGTGGGGCAGTTATTGGCATTCAGGGATGCTGAAGTAGCTGAAATCTGCAGTGAAGTGACCCCGAAAGAGGGAAGTTGTTCATAAAAAGGGCTCCAAAATTTAGCAGAGGGGTCTTCTTGACTCATTAGCTGCCAATGTGCAGTCCAATACTCATGCAGAAGCCCAGCAGGCAACAGCTTCTGGGAAGTAAAAGCTGAACAGAGATTCTGGAGGTCACACAGTGCTGAGAGATATAGCAGCCCTGACCAGCCAGAGGAGTCAGACCTCACCGATCACCCTGGACATTCAACTGAGACTCAAAAAGACCATTCTAGCCCCAAACCTAGAATTACCCTAACAAGACTGAAAAATAAGCCTCAGCAGAAACAAGCCTCAATAGAAACTTACTGATCAGTAAATAAGTTACCTGCCTATGGAAACAGAAGGTAACATGACTTAAAGAAAGTAACAAACTCCAGACTCTTTAATATGAGAGGATCATACTGTCTAGCATACAATCAGAAATTACCACATATATGAGGAAACAGGGAAATGTGACTCATAATGGAGAAAAAAGTCAATAGAAACAGACCCAGAGATGATAGGGATGGCAAATATACCAAACAAGGACTTTAAAACAGCTATTATGTTTAAGGACTTACAAGAAAAGATTAGCATGAGTGAAGAGATGAAGAATATCAGTAGAGGAAACAGACACTATCTAAAAAGAAGCAGATGAAGATTCTAAAACTGAAAAATACAAAATATGAAAAAGAGAAATATTCACTGGATGGGCTTAAGAGGAGGTTGGGCCCTGTGGGAAAACAAATCAGTGAACCTTAAGGCAAAGAGTAGAAAGTGACCAAAACTGAAACATGGTGAGAAAAAAGGATAAAAATTAAACAGAGACTTGATGACATGGGGGATAATAACAAAAGTTTAATATATATGTCTGAATACTCTTTGGAAGGACTGATGTTGAAGCTGAAGCTCCAGCATTTTGGTCACCTGATGCGAACAGCTGACTCACTGGAAAAGTCCCTGATGCTGGGAAAGATTGAGGGCAGAAGGAGAAGAGGGTGTCAGAGGATGAGATGGCTGGATGGCATTACTGATGCAATGGACATGAACGTGGGCAAACTATGGGAGATGGTGAGGGACAGGGAGGCCTGGCTTACTGCAGCCCATGGAGTCGCAAAGAGTCAGACACACCTGGGTGACTGAACGACAGCTGAAGTCTCAGGAGAAAAACAGAGAGAAGATAGGAAAGAAAAAAAATATTTTTTAAGAAAGAATGGCTGAAATTTTTCCAATTAAAGTGACAGCATATACCTCCAGAGAGCCTAAACTGTTATGAAACAAAATTTCTACTTTATGAGGATAGTGTAGTAAAGATGGTCACAAAAGCTTTGTCATGATCTCCATCAAGAAGTGGGACCAGGCTTCCCTGGTGGCTCAGTGGTAAAGAATCTGCCTGCCAATGCAGGATACACGGGTTCCTGATCTGGAAAGATCCCATGCACCATGGGACAACTAGGCCTATGTACCGCAAGAACCGAAGCACGAACGCAACGAGAGAAGCCGCCACGATGAGAGGCCTGTGCGCTGCAGCTAGAGAGTAGCTCCCACTCGCCACAACCAAAGAAAAGCCCACACAGCAATGAAGACCCAGTTCAGTCAAATAAATAAATAAAATTATTTTTTAAAAGAAGAAGTGGGACTTATTTCCCTTCCTAATGAATCCAGGCTAACCCTGTGACCAATAGAATGTGGTAGAAATGATACTATGTCACTTATATTATCAAGTTGCATTACCTTCAGCAAGCTGCTTAACCTCTCTGGGCCTTGGCTTCTTCATAACCAAAAGGGAGCTGTAAGCCTAAATTATCTTGGAAATTCTGTCCATCTTTAAAAAGGCCTATGTTCTAAGAGGAGTAATATACTGAGACAATAAATAAATTGCTGTCGTTTAGTCACTAAGTCGTGTCTGACTTTTGCAGCCCCACAAACTGTAGCCCGCCAGGCTCTTCTGTCCATGGGATTTCCCAGGCAAAAATACTGGAGTGGGTTACCATTTCCTCCTCCAGGGGATCTTCCTGACCCAGGGATCGAACCCAAGCCTCCTGCATTGCAGGCAGATTCTTTACCACTGAGCCACCAGAAAAAACCAAATAATAAATACATAAAAATAAATCAGGGTAAAATGAAAAGTGTTGCCCTATAATTACTTTGTGGCTCAGACTCCAAATATCTTAACCAAAATGAGACTGGGCCTTCCAGATCTATGGCTAAGGCACCATGCACTCAGGAGTTTGGTTGGAATAATGTTCTCTGTATGGTTTAGTTGGCCATGGCCTACACAAGGGTAGAGGGTACCATTAGCTAAAGTTCTTAGTAAACCAAAGATTCCCTAAGGCATGGTAGGATATAGCTTTTACAGATAGAGTCAAACACTCCTTTCACAGTACTCAGGCTTTAATAGTGAGAAGACTGTTTAATAAATCTAGGGTTGGATAGTAGAGAAAATACTGAATAAAATTTCACAATAAGTTTTTGTTAGACTAAAGCCTTTCGTCATACTCACTAAGTCTAAGACAGCATACTTCCATAGTTTCAACACAACAAATGCCAGGGAAAACAGATGCCTTAAATTTCATTCTTTTGGGAAACAGCTTTGGGTCCCCCTTCAGAGTGTAAAATGGCCAGAGCAGTCCACACGAACACACATTTCCAGCACGCTTCACTGCAGAGAATGAAACGCCCCAGGCAGCAACATGATTCGTGCCAAGGGCATATGGCAGGTATTATGATTAGTTAGGGATGAAGATTCAATTTGACAGGTTTTCTTTTTGTTGTTAGTCATTTCAGTTTTCAAAGTGATCAGAATTAATAGTCCAGGCCAGGTAGGCGGGTATCTAGAACGCTGATTTAATAAAAAGAAAGCCGGCCTTGCATATCATTTCAGGCAAGATTTGAATTATTGCATCCAGCATTATGACTACTCAGGCAATAAGATGCCTGGAGATTGAATTCCCAAAGAACCAGTAGCTGGACAAGGCCAATATCAGAAAGGGATCTTGTCACAGTTGTGTGTGGTCCATTTAGTAATAGGATATTGTGACTCCCCATCTATGCCAAAGACAGATCTAGCTGGAGAGATCAGAAGCTGGTCTACCTCATCTAGTCCTCCTTGGAGGGTAGGGAGCCAGTCCTCAGAACCAACAAGAATCAGATGCTAACACCGTCCCAGCCCCAAGTCTCCACACAAGCAAAACACGAAGTACCTTTGTTCTATAGCTTTTCTTCACCCAAGCAGAGATAAAAGGCATGAGAATTCTGAATTTCAGACTCTAATCTCTCATCCAACAAATCTATTGCATGTTAACCAAGTGCAAAGTACAATGAAAAGTTTTCTGAGAATTACAGGAAGAATAAGACTTTCATTCTGCCCTAAAACCACTTCTGATCTCCAAGAGGATCTAAAATCTCTATATAAATGATGAAAATGCAAGGATGAAAGCAGTCATATGGGTCCATATAAAGATCCACAGAGGTCTATATAGCGACTCCTAGGAGTTCAGAGCTAGATGAAACAGGAATGAGTGGATAAGGCTTCACAGAGAACTTTTTCCTTCCAACTTTCAGCTTCCCACAGCATTTAAGCTGAAATTTGAGCTGGGTCATGGAGAGTGGACAGAAATTGTATAAGCACAAACACAGGGTAGAAGGTTTCCAAGCAATAAGATGATAAACTGAAAGTGTTAGTCATTCAGTCATGTCTGACTCTTTGCCACCCCATGGACTGTAGCCCTCCATGGAATTCTTCAGGCAAGAATACTGGAGTGGGTTGCCATTCCCTTCTCCAGGGGATCTTCCCGACCCAGGGAATGAACTTGTGTCTCCCCATTAGGCAGATTCTCCCATGTTGCAGGCAGATTCTAACAAGATGATAAAGCATGAGCAAAGGCATGGAGGTAAGAAATTATAAGCCAAGAGTATCCAGCAGATTCAATGGTCTGAAGTTCCAATGGCCTCTCAAAGAGGAAAACTAAGAAACAGGACTGGATCCCTACTAAGGGCAGGGCTGGAATGCCAGCCAGTGAGTCTACAGACTTTAATCTGCTAACCAGGGGGGACCAGCAGAGATTTTAAGGAGACTAAAGAAATCAGAGCTATCATTTTGAAAAATCAGTCTGCGAGCAGGGAATGAACTGGAGGAGAAAGGGATAAAAGTTAAGGGGACTAATTAAACAGAGCTTTAGGGCTCCACTTGCCACCTTCATTCAGGGGTAATAGCCATAACTCTCTTCTCCTTCTCTCTGTAATGCCCACCTAGAAGTAAGGCGACACTAAGTCCAGGTTTTCCTGGGACAGTCACAGATATACCTACAGGCCCAGTGAAACTATTAACAGTGTCCCCATTCACTCTCACAAGTGTCCTAGTTTGGACAAGTTATTATACACGCCCCTTTCTTGGATTGCCTTTCTCATTCCACCTCTCAGCAGGTGCTCTGCTAGATATCAGGGATGCAAAGCCAATTCCTACACTCACTGATCAGCAATCATGTGATGTTTGTCTCCCTCCCATGGACAGAGGAGCCTAACGGACCATAGTCCATGGCGTGTCTAAAGATTTGGACGTGACTTAGTGACAAAACACACACAGTTGGCTTTTAAGGCTGTTCTGACACTGAAGCCTCATTCTTCTGGGTTTAGAGCTTCTGCAGTCTTGTGCCCCAGCTCTTCGACAGCAGGGAGGGGCCAGAGCAGGAGGTAGCTCTGACTGAAAAGATGCTGGTGTTGGAGAGTGGAGGCGGGATGGCAGAGGAGGTGCAGGAAGACGACATGAGGATCCTCAAGGCTGGGGCAGGGAGCCATGGAAAACAAGGGCCCTTCCAGCTGTTGATGAGTAAGGTTCCGGAATGACTTTTCTCATCTGCAAGCGTCAGTGGGTGTGCGAAGATGATGAAAGGGTACACTGAATAAGGAAAACTAAAAATGTAGCTTGACCACAGGGAAGTCATCCTAATTACAGTCATTTATTTGAACATCATATGAACCATTTGCTCATAATTACAATGCTGTTCAGGAACAAATACGTAAATCATGAAAAGTGTCAGATCATTTTTATTGTAGTTTTATTTAATTAAAATAGTAAGTTCTCTACAGTATGTGTTTATAATGTAATTATGGTTTGTTATTCATGTGGCATGATCACTTGCTTACAATATTAATTCCTTCTAATACTAATATGCCATTGTATGCAGTAAAAAATCTGGATTTTTCAGATACCTGTGAACTTTTAGGGAAAAATTCAAAAGGCATCTCAGAGTGCTCTCCCTGGTCCTCTGCATGTCTGAATCATCACAGCTAAGATGACGGAAACCCAGAAAAGGAAGGATCCAAACCACACATCTACCCTGTTTGTTGTAAAGACTTCTGCATACCAAAACTTCTACCCAAATATAAGGTGATCTATCCACAGGACACGCCATCCAAGTGCGAAGAATGGGGTATGGCCTTTGTCCACCTGACAGAGACACAGGCACACTGTGCTGGGCGCCCCTCCTCCTGTGTTGAATGTGAAGGGACCTTCACTGGGCTGGAACCCCTGCAAACCTCTCAGCAGGTTTGTACTGGAGAGAAACCACACTTCTGTGCTTCCTGTGGTCTTGCTTTCACTGAGCCATGTGCTCTGACAAGGCGTGATGGACTCATAAAGCAGAGAAATCCTAGTGGCTGGGACAGTTCTGTTTATAATCACCTTTCAGTTCTATCTCCATTAAGACCGACTGCAGGCTTTCTAATAGAGTTATTAACTTGTCCAGATTTTTTTTGTGTTTCCAAGATCCTGCATCTTCATGGATCTTAAATAAATTTAATACATTTATTTAATATAGCTTAGTAAATTTAATATAGCTTAAAATAAATCTAAGGATATGGTTCCCTCCCCTTAGAAATGCTATGGTCATTTCTAAGCAGGAATAAAGGAGGTATTTACAGGTAAGAGAACACTGTTATTAATAAGTGAGGATTAAATGAATTTTAAATGAATTTTTCAGTTGGCAGACTTCTCATCAAGAAATCTTCAGTTCTTTTCATAATTTGGTCCTCTGCTTGTCCTTTAGGACTAGTCTTTATCAGAGTTTTACATGGTTGTCCTCCTTGTGCAGATCTGTAAGCAGTTCAGGATGCAAATGTAGCCTCTTTCCTAGAGTACATTAGTAATTTGGTTTATCCTTGTCATTTTAATTCTTTCATTTTTTTCAAAAGAAATATTTGTTTTTCTTAAAAGTTCTGACAATACTTAGATGAACTTACACCTTTTAAACACTACATATACTGTATTATATATTAAAAGAGTAATTGCTACCTGTATAAGAGAGAAGATGGCTAATTATTGAAACCATGTACAAGCCCCTGTGTCCTAGTCCTTTGAAGTAAAAGGCTGACTCAGAGTTAATGACTAGGAAACATGAAAATGCAGAAATAAAGAACAGCTGTTGGGCAGGGAAGCTGGTAAGAGTTTAGACTAAAAATCCACCACATAGAAACACCAAACTCCCAGTTCCCTGAAAGATATGGACAAAGGCCTGACACACATTTCTGAGTTGTTTCTACAGGAAGCAGACCCCCACCAGATAAAAACTGCTGACCACAAGAACAAAGATCCTAGACTGGCTGAAAGCAGAAGGTTGATGATGCTCTAAATTTCACCTTCATGCCAACCAATCCAAGAACTGTGCATAAGCTGATCACACACTCTGCGGCCCCCTCCCTCACACTGCCTTTAAAACCCCTCCCCTGAAAGCCATCAGGGAGTTCAGGTCTTTTGAGCATGAGCTGTCCGTTCTCCTTGCTTGGTACCCTGCGGTGAACACTGAACTTTCCTTCACCGCAACCCAGTGTCAGCAGGACCACTTTGCTGCAAGTGTGTGAGTGGGTCCAGGTCTGGCTGCGTAACATTATCACATCAGGAATAAATTCACTTCTGCATTTGAAAAGAACCCAATGTAAATGTGCAAAATGTGGCATTACATTTCTGGGAGGGCCAAGATTACTAAATGAAAGGAAGAACAATCCAGCCATTCCAGTGGAAGCCAACCTAGTGAGTTTAAACCAAGAGACGAAAGGGTGCTTGCTGACATTTCCTAGGAAACCTGGTTGCTGAGCAGATTCAGAAAGCAGTTCCTTGCAATTCACTACTAGCAATCCTGGGTTTAGAACTCAACCAGTACAAGTGAATAAAGAACACAAAATGATAAGAAAATAAACAACTCTTCCCCCCACCCTGGGCAACTTTAGCAGCGGGGCCACAAATGACATGCACAGTGCCTAACACATCACAGGTGCTTGCTTATCACTTATTCAGTCAGCAAACATGCTAAATAGTTAATGAATTATTGGTTCATTAAATTCACTTTGCAATGAATTTTAAAATAAATTCTTCAGTTCAGTTCAGTCGCTCAGTTGTGACCCCGTGAATCGCAGCATGCCAGGCCTCCCTGTCCATCACCAACTCCTGGAGTTCACTCAGACTCACATCCATTGAGTCAGTGATGCCATCTAGCCATCTCATCCTCTGTCGTCCCCTTCTCCTCCTGCCCCCAATCCCTCCCAGCATCAGAGTCTTTTCCAATGAGTCAACTCTTCCCATGAGGTGGCCAAAGTACTGGAGTTTCAGCTTTAGCATCATTCCTTCCAAAGAAATCCCAGGGCTGATCTCCTTCAGAATGGACTGGTTGGATCTCCTTGCAGTCCAAGGGACTCTCAAGAGTCTTCTCCAACACCACAGTTCAAAAGCATCAATTCTTTGGCGCTCAGCTTTCTTCACAGTCCAACTCTCGCATCCATACATGACCACAGGAAAAACCATAGCCTTGACTAGACAGACCTTTGTTGGCAAAGTAATGTCTCTGCTTTTGAATATGCTATCTAGGTTGGTCATAACTTTCCTTCCAAGGAGTAAGCGTCTTTTAATTTCATGGCTGAAATCACCATCTGCAGTGATTTTGGACCACCCAAAAATAAAGTCAGCCACTGCTCCCACTGTTTCCCCATCTATCTGCCATGAGGTGATGGGACCAGATGCCATGATCTTCGTTTTCTGAATACTGATCTTTAAGCCAACTTTTTCACTCTCCTCTTTCACTTTCTTCAAGAGGCTTTTTAGTTCCTCTTCACTTTCTGCCATAAGGGTGGTGTCATCTGCATATCTGAGGTGATTGATATTTCTCCCAGCAATCTTGATTCCAGCTTGTGCTTCTTCCAGCCAAGCGTTTCTTATGATGTACTCTGCATAGAAGTTAAATAAGCAGGGTGACAACATACAGCCTTGATGTACTCCTTTTCCTATTTGGAACCAGTCTGTTGTTCCATGTCCAGCTCTAACTGTTGCTTCCTGGCCTGCATACAGATCTCTCAAGAGGCAGGTCAGGTGGTCTGGTATTCCCATCTCTTTCAGATTTTCCCACAGTTTATTGTGATCTACACAGTCAAAGGCTTTGGCATAGTCAATAAAGCAGAAATAGATGTTTTTCTGGAACTCTCTTCTTTTTTCCATGATCCAGCGGATGTTGGCAATTTGATATCTGGTTCCTCTGCCTTTTTGAAATTCAGCTTGAACATATGGAAGTTCACGATCCACGTACTGTTGAAGCCAGGCTTGCAGAATTTTGAGCATTATTTACTAGCGTGTGAGACGAGTGCAATTGTGCGGTAGTTTGAGCACTCTTTGGCATTGCCTTTCTTTGGGATTGGAATGAAAACTGACCTTTTCCAGTCCTGTGGCCACTGCTGAGTTTTCCAAATTTGCTGGCATATTGAGTGCAGCACTTTCACAGCATCATCTTTCAGGATTTGAAATAGTTCAACTGGAATTCCATCACCTCCACTAGCTTTGTTCGTAGTGATGCTTCTTAAGGCCCACTTGACTTCACATTCCAGGATGTCTGGCTCTAGGTGAGTGATCACACCATTGTGATTATCTGGGTCGTGAAGCTCTTTTTTGTACAGTTCTGTGTATTCTTGCCACCTCTTCTTAATATCTTCTGCTTCTGTTAGGTCCATACCATTTCTGTCCTTTATTGAGCCCATCTTTGCATGAAATGTTCCCTTGGTATCTCTAATTTTCTTGAAGAGATCTCTAGTCTTTCCCATTCTGTTGTTTTCCTCTATTTCTTTGCATTGATCACTGAGGAAGGTTTTCTTATCTCTCCTTGCTATTCTTTGGAATCTGCATTCAGATGCTTATATCTTTCCTTTTCTCCTTTGCTTTTTTACTAGCTTTTTTGCTTCTCTTCTTTTCACAGCTATTTGTAAGGCCTCCTCAGACAGCCATTTTGCTTTTTTGCATTTCTTTTTCTTGGGGATGGTCTTGATCCCTGTCTCCTGTACAATGTCACAAACCTCCGTCCATAGTTCATCAGGCACTCTGTCTATCAGATCTAGTCCCTTAAGTCTATTTCTCACTTCCACTGTATAATCATAAGGGATTTGATTTAGACCATACCTGAATGGTCTAGTGGTTTTCCCCACTTTCTTCAATTTAAATCTGAATTTGGCAATAAGGAGTTCATGATCTGAGCCACAGTCAGCTCCCGGTCTTGTTTTTGCTGATTGTATAGAGCTTCTCCATCTTTGGCTGCAAAGAATATAAACAATCTGATTTTGGTGTTGACCATCTGGTGATGTCCATGTGTACAGTCTTCTCTTGTGTTGTTGGAAGAGGGTGTTTGCTATGACCAGTGCATTCTCTTGGCAGAACTCTATTAGCCTTTGTTCTGCTTCATTCCATACTCCAAGGCCAAATTTGCCTGTTACTCCAGGTGTTTCTTGACTTCCTACTTTTGCATTCCAGTTCCCTATAATGAAAAGGATATCTTTTTTGGGTGTTAGTTCTAAAAGGTCTTGTAGATCTTCATAGAACCATTCAACCTCAGCTTCTTCAGCATTACTGGTTGGGGCATAGGCTTGGATTACCGTGATATTGAATGGTTTGCCTTGGAAACGAACAGAGATCATTCTGTCATTTTTGAGATTGCATCCAAGTACTGCATTTCGGACTCTTTTGTTGACCATGATGGCTACTCCTTTTCTTCTAAGGGATCCCTGCCCACAGTAGTAGATATAATGGTCATCTGAGTTAAATTCACCCTTTCCAGTCCATTTTAGTTCGCTGATTCCTAGAATGTCTACATTCACTCTTGCCATCTCTTGTTTGATCACTTCCAATTTGCCTTGATTCATGGACCTGACATTCTAGGTTCCTATGCAATATTGCTCTTTACAGCATCAGACCTTGCCTCTATCACCAGTCACATCCACAACTGTGTATTGTTTTTGCTTTGGCTCCATCCTTCATTCTTTCTGAAGTTATTTCTCCACTGATCTCCAGTAGCAATATTGGGCACCTACCGACCCGGGGAGTTCCCCTTTCAGTATCCTAGCATTTTGCCTTTTCATACTGTTCATGGGGTTCTCAAGGCAAGAAAACTGAAGCGGTATGCCATTCCCTTCTCCAGAGGACCACATTCTGTCAGACCTCTCCACCATGACCCTCCCGTCTTGGGTGGCCCCACATGGCATGGCTTAGTTTCATTGAGTTAAACAAGGCTGTGGTCCATGTGATCAGATTGGCTAGTTTTCTGTGATTATGGTTTCAGTGTGTCTGCCCTCTGATGCCCTCTCACAACACCTAAATAAAATTGGCATTTAGTGTTCTTATTATGGCCCAATCAATATTGCTGTTGTTCTTCAGTCGCTAAGTTGTGTCTAATTCTTTGCGACCTCATGGACTGTAGCACACCAGAATCCTCTGTTCACCACTATCTCCACAAGTGTGCTCAAAATCATTTCCATTGAGTTGGAGACCATATCTAATCATCTCATCTCTCCTGCCTGCTTCTCCTTTTGCCTTCAATCTTTCCCAGAATCAAGGTCTCTTCTAATGAGTTGGCTCTTCACATTGAGTGGCCAAAGTATTGGAGTTTCAGCTTCAGCAAGAGTCCTTCCAATGAATATTCAGGGTTGATCTCCTTTGGGATTGACTGGTTTGATCTCCTTGCAGTCCAAAGGACTCTCAAGAGTCTTCTCTAGCACCACAATCGGAAAGCATCAATTCTTTGGTGCTCAGCATTCTTTATGGACCAAAGCTCACATCCACAGTACATGACTATTGGAGAAGCCATAACACTGACTATACAGATTTCTCTCAGCAAGAGTGTCTGTTTTTTAATAGGTTGTCTAGGTTTGTCATAGCTTTCCTTCTAAGCAGCAAGTGGCTTTTAATTTCATAGCTGCAGTCCCATCCACAGTGATTTTGGAGCCCAAGAAAATAAAATTGTCATTGCTTCCACTTTTCTCCTTCTATTTGGGACCAGATGCTATGATATTAGTTTTTTATTTAATGTTGTGTTTTAAGCCAGCTTTTTCACTCTCCTCTCTCACATTCATCACAAGGCTCTTTAGTTCCTCTTTGCTTTCTGCCATTAGAGTGTTATCATCTACAAACCTGAGGTTGTTGATATTTCTCCTGACTATCTTGATTCCAGCTTATGATTAATCCAGACCGCCATTTTGCATGACATAGTCTGCATAGAAGGTAAATAAGTAGGGTGATAACATATAACCTTGACATACTCCTTTCCCAGTTTGGAACCAGTCAGTTGTTCCATGTCCAGTTCTTAATGCTGCTTCTTGACCTGCATACAGGTTTTTTAAGAGACAGGTAAGGTGGTCTGGTACTCCCATCTCAGTAAGGATTTAACACAGTTTGTTGTGATCCACACAGTTAAAGGCTTTAGTGTAGTTAATAAAGCAGAAGTATTAATAGATGTTTTTCTGGAACTCCCTTGTTTTCTCCATGATCCAACGAATGTTAGCAATTTGATCTCTGGTTCCTTCACCTCTTCAAAACTCAGCTTGTACCTCTGAATTTTGGTTCACCATACTGCTGAAGCCTAGCTTGAATGATTTTGAGCATAACCTTACAGGCATGTGAAATGAGTAAATTGTACAGTTTGAACATTCTTTGGCATTGCCCATCTGTGAGACTGAAATGAAAACTGACCTTTTTCAGTCCTGTGGCCACTGCTGAGTTTTCCAAATTTGCTGGCATATTGAGTGCAGCACTTTAACAGCATCATCTTTTAGGATTTTAAGTAGCTCAGCTGGAATTTTGTCATCTCCACTAGCTTTGTTCATAGTAATTCTTTCTAAGGCCCACTTGCCTTCCCACTCCAGGATGTCTTGTTCTAGGTGAGTGACCACACCATCGTGGTTATCTGATTAAAACCTTTTTTTGTATAGTTCTGTGTATTCCTGTCACTTCTTAATCTCTTGCTTCTGTTATGTCCTTACCATTTCTGTCCTTCACCATGCCCATCCTTGCATGGAATGTTCCCTTGATATCTCCAATTTTCTTGAAGAGTTCTCTAGTCTTTCCCATTCTATTGTTTTCCTCTACTTCTTTGCACCGTTCATTTAAGACCTTCTTATCTCTCTTTGCTATTCTCTGGAACTCTGCATTCAGCTGGGTATAGCTTTCCCTTTCTCCCTTGCCTTTCACTTCTCTTCTTTTCTCAGTCATTTGTAAAGTCTCCTCAGACAATCACTTTGCCTTCTTGCATTTCTTTTTCTTTGAATGGTTTTGGTCACTGCCTCCTATACAATGTTACAAATCTCCATCCATAGTTCTTCAGGCACTCTGTCTATCAGATCTAATCCCTTGTATCTATTTGTCATTTCCACTGTATAACCATAAGGGATTTGATTTAGGTCACACCTGAATGGCCTAGTGGTTTTCCCTACTTTCTTCAATTTAAGCCTGAATTTTGCAATGAGGAGCTGATGGTCTGAGCCACAGTTAGCTCCAGGTCTTGTTTTTACTGACTGTGGGCTTCCCAGGTCATCCTAGTGGTATAGAATCCGCCTGCCAAAGCAGTAGACTAAAAAGACACAGGTTTGATCCCCACGTTGGGAAGATACCCCTGGATGAGGAAAAGGCACCCTACTGCAGTATTCTTGCTGGGAGAATATCTTGGACAGAGGGGACTGCAGGTGACAGTCCATGGGGTCACAAAGAGTTGGACACAACTGAGCATACAGCACCCACACAGAGCTGCTTCATCTCTAGCTGCAAAGAATATAATAATCTGATTTCAGTATTGACCACCTGGTGATGTCTATATGTACAGCTGTCTCTTGTATTGTTGAAAGAGAGTGTTTGCTATGGATGTTCTCTTGTCAAAACTCTGCTGGCCTTTGCCCTGCTTCACTGTGTACTCCAAGGTCAAACTTGCCTGTGATTCTGGGTATCTCTTGACTTCCTACTTTTGCATTCCAATCCCCTATGATGAAAAGGACATCTTTTTTGGTTTTAGTTCTAGAAAGTGTTGTAGGTCTTCATAGAACTAATCAGCTTCAACTTCAACATCAGTGGTTAGGGCCCAGACTTAGATTACTATGATGTTGAATGGTCTACCTTGGAAATGAACCAAGATCATTCTGTTGTTTTTGAGATTGCACAGAAGTACTGCATTTCAGACTCCTGTTGACTATGAGGGCTACTCCATTTCTTCTCTCTTTCTTGCCCACAACAGTAGATATAATGGTAATCTGAATTAAATTCACCCATTCCCGTCCATTTTAGTTCACTGATTCCTACAATGTCAATGTTCAATCTGCCATCTCCTGCTTGACCAGCTACAATTTACCTTGATGTATGGACCTAATATTCCAGGTTCCTTTGCAACACTGTTCTTTACAGCATCAGATTTTACTTTCACCAGCAGACATATCCACAGCTGAGCATCATTTCTGCTTTAGCCTAGTCACTTCATTCTGTCTGGGGCTGTTAGTAATTGCCCTCCACTCTTCCCTAGTAGCATGTTGGACACCTTTTGACCTGGGGGACCCATCTTCCAATGTCAAATCTTTTTTGCCTTTTCATAATGTTCATGGGGTTCTCCAGGCAAGAATACTGGAATGGGTTGCCATTTCCTTCTCCGGTGGATCACATTTTGTCAAACTCTTCACTATGACCCACCCGTCTTGGGGGGCCCTGCATGGCATGGCTCATAGCTTCACTGAATTATGCAAGCTCCTTTGCCACAACAAGGCTCTGATCCACGAAGGGTATGTGCAAGTATATTCAATCAATTTACTTGCTTTATATATATTAACTTATGTAACCCTCCCATTAGCCTTATAAGGTAAGTATTATGATCCTGCAGATGGGGAGACTGAGCTTGGAAGTGTTCAGTAACCTCCCAAACCTCAGCCTGTAGGGGTAGCTGAGACCTGGAACTTGGTCCATTGACTAAACTCTTCCCCAAATTTTCAACCAGGGCCACGCAGAAGCATGTGACTGCTCCAGGCTGCTCGATAACTGATAACACTACGTGCTTTCTCTGACTGTTGAGTCAACTGTGTGCTTAGCAGAAAGGCTTAGCATGGCTTCGAGGAGGGCAGAGGAGGAGGACAAGCCGGTAGCAGCCTTCAGCTTCACCGCTGCTCCCTCAGGCAATTCGGCAATGGCCCGTATTTGCACACCTGCTCAACAAACAGAAGTAGCCGGGCACACACACCCCGCCAAGAACAACACCAACAGAAATTACGCTTACATTTAATCAGTGCCACTTTCTTTAGAAGGGAGTAAAACCGTCTGTGGTCAGTCATGAGCACCCTGTTAAAGTGAATTTCCCACCACTGAACAACATTCTTTGTGTGGAGTTTGGTAAGCCTAGAGTTACCAGATTCTGCAAATAAAAATACAGGACACCCACTTACATTTGAATTTCAAATAAACAATGAATACATTTTTAGTATGTCTTATTGCGATGATCAAAACATTTTAAAATGTGTTGTCCGTTATGTGAAATTCAAGTTTAACTGGGTATCTTGCATTTTATCAGGGAAGTGTTGTGATTTGTGGTTGCCAAGGGGGTGGGGGTGGGATTGGGATGAATTGAGAAGTAGTGATCAGCAGACACAAACTATTATATATAGCACGAATAAACAAGGTTTAGCTGTATAGCACAGGGAAGGATACTCATCTTGTAATAAACCATAATGGAAAAGAATATGAAAAAGAATATATATGTATAACTGAACCACTTTGCTGTACAGCAGAAATTAACACAACTTGTAAATCAACCATGCTTCAATAAAATTTTACGCAAAGATTCATCTACATTACACACAGGAAATGGAAATAGTGACCCAAGCCTGTGTCCCTCACTGCTGTTTGTGCTTCTCTGGACAGCGCTCATCAGCCCAGGTGGCCTTCAATGCTAAGTGAGGATGCACAGACAAAGCTGCAGGACAAAGAGGATGCTTCTACCCTGAGCATCAGTTTTACTGAAAGATTTCTGAGAAGAAAAGTTGCATTTTTGAAATTTTTTAAAGGACTTATCACATGAATATGTAGTAGATTTCTGGCTTTTTGTCCTGGCCAATGTCAAGCTTTTTCTTGAAAACCAGTAGGCCATAAATATTTCTATGTGCAGCAAAAATACTGCACATTTGGTACTTTAGATTTAGATGGGAATCCCCAGCATCAGCACCGCGGTGCAGGAACAGTAAGCAGCATCTCTGGCAGGACCTGATTATGCTAACGTCACCAGCTCGTACAGCTGGCACTCTTCCGCCTGAGTGTTCACGCCAGGAAGTGTGATTTCTTGATGAATCCATAGAAGCTTTTTATTTTTTTTCCCTTTTGGCTGCAAAAAAAAAATAACCTACTGGCTCTCTCAAATCAGTGCAGCTTCCTACCAGAATTCCTCAAAAATGTGGTAAGTCAAATATTTTGTTTATAAACACAAGACTACAATAGCTCCATTTTCTGTTTAGTGAGTGTCCCAATAAGATAACTCCAATCAAGAGTTTTTAAAATGATATTTTTTCTTTACATTTTAAAATGCCGTTACATATTTTGATAGGAACGACTGCCTGCTGGTGTATTTCATTCCTTCAATGACCTTGAGCTCCCTGACTTGAAGAGCTCCCAGAGTTTTACCCGGGAGAGAACTGGATCTGTCTATGTACACAGAGTGTAAACATTTTGTCCTAGTCCATTAAAAAACACATGCATCAAAAAACTAGGAATCACTGAAGACCGTGCCACCTCACGTCACCCCATAACTTTCCGTAATGAACTCAACAGTGAAGGTGCCGGCAGAGCCGGACCACGGTTATTTTGTGCTACACACAAAACTAGACCCAAAAAGCATAGGATATATTTATATGTTTGTTTCAGAGAAAGGGTTTATCTTTGTGGAGATACAAACGAGCTCAAACCTTTTTATATCTTAGGTGGGAAAAATCCTGAGCTATAACTATACAAAACTATGACTCTCATAATAAAATCCAAAAGCCAATGAGGCACATTTTGAAGCAAAGTTGCCAGAATTGTTGCAGCTCGTGACAGCAGATTTGGCTAAAAGCAGGACTCAAAACCAAACCCAAACAAGAGAATGCAGAAATTGCTTGTAGCTTTCTTTGTGAATGGTTTCAGGATTATCTTGAAAGGTAAAATTCACAGGATAGAAGAAAATGTGGTAAAAACACTGCATAACAGCTATGCCCAAATCTCTTTTTTGGCCGAAAAAGAGGCAGACAAGGTGAAAAGATGTTCCTATAAAGCAATTCCATCAAACAACAAATTGTGCTCAAA
Organism: Bos grunniens; assembly: GCF_055505025.1. NCBI lineage: Eukaryota > Metazoa > Chordata > Mammalia > Artiodactyla > Bovidae > Bos > Bos grunniens. The sequence goes on along the minus strand of NC_141166.1, from coordinate 113,007,895 downwards.
AAACCTTGGCTGAAAGACAGAGGTTAACAAGATAAAGCAGCTGGATAAAAACAGGAACATAAGTGATTTTTCCCAAATCCGTATATAAACTAAATCCATATGTAAACGAAACATATATTCACATGGACACTGACTGAGGGTTAAAAACAAACACATGAACAAACACATAAAAGTTGGCTCTGCATCAGAGTCCAGAACAGTCTTTTGGACTCTGTGGGAGAGGGAGAGGGTGGGATGATTTGGGAGAATGGCATTGAAACATGTATAATATCATATATGAAACGAATCGCCAGTCCAGGTTTGATGCACGATACTGGATGCTTGGGGCTGGTGCACTCGGATGACCCAGAGGGATGGTATGGGGAGGGAGGAGGGAGGAGGGTTCAGGATGGGGAACACATGTATGCCTGTGGCGGATTCATTTCGATATATGGCAGAACCAATACAATATTGTAAAGTTTAAAAATAAAATTAAATTAAAAAAGAAATACAAAAAAAAAAAAAGTTGGCTATGAATTTTCAACAACATACATCTTAACGAGAGACAACAGAACTACCAGAAAGTCTGAAGAGCTGCAGAGCTGGGCTGGAGGTTCAGACTTGGGAGTCATCAGCAGGCACATGTCAGCCAAATCCGTGAGGAAGATGAGATTGTTTAGAGAGAGAAAATTGTCTAATGAGATAAACAAGCTGAAAATGGAACTCCATGAAACACTTTTTTTTTTTGCTTTCTTAGAAAACAAAGATCAGGTTGCCAACTTGTTTTTTTCAGAAAAATTTTAACACCTTAGAGGCTTCCCTGGAGGCTCAGTGGTGAAGAATTTGCCTGCCAGTGCAGGGGACATGGGTTTTATCCCTAGTCCAGGCAGAACCACATGCCATGGGACAGCTAAGCTGGTGCAGCACAAGTACTGAGCCGCGCTCTCGGGCCCAAGAGCTGCAGCTGCTGAAGCCCCTGCACCTGGTGCCCGCGCTCCACAAGAGAAGCCGCTGCGATGAGAAGCCAGTGCACTGCAGCTAGAGAGCAGCCCTGGCTGACTCCACCTACAGAAGGCCCACACCCAGCAAGGAAGACCCAGTGCAACCAAAACTAAATGTCTTAAAATTTTTTTTTCAACATCTTGGAAATAAGTGTCTATAGACATGAATTTTTAAAATTTTGTCTCAAAGTCAGCTATCAATGAATTTCAAACACAAACTGAGAAAAAGAGAAAAGGAATACAATAATCAGTGAAAAGAAGTCTGAAACACTAAAGAAGGAAATTAAAAAAAAAAAGAAGAGGAACAAGCACATGTAGGAACTATAATGAAGACAGAGAATGAGTTAACATTGGCTAGGGAAGAGTCAGAAGAAAGAGAGTGACGGAAGCTGTGGGTGGAGGAGTCAGCAGGAAGGAACGGTCAAGCAGTTTTATGCTACAGAAGTAATATTAACATAAGGACCTAAAAATGTTACCTGGTTTTAGCAGTAACAAGCTCATAGGGAACCTTTGCCAGAGTAGCTTCTCTGGGAAAATAAGAGTTATATGGGTTCTTTGATGTACATATTTTATTTTTACACCTCTCTGTTATATTTTTTTACATGAATGTTCATAGTAGTTTAACTTGTATCAGCCCCTAAACTGGAAATAATCCAAATGTCCACCAACAGATGTTTGGAGAAATCAATTCTGTATATCCACACAATGGCGTACTACTCAAAAATGAAAAGATATGAGTTATTGATACATACTGCAACACTGGTAAATCTCAAAACAATTATGCTGAGTGAAAAAAGCCATCCACAAAAGACTACTGATTGAATAATTCCACTTAAATAAATCTCTAGAAAATGCAAACTAATCTGTAGTGACAAAAGCAAATTAGCTGTTGCTTGGGGTGAGGGGTCTGGGGAGGGGTTGGAGGCAGAGAATATAAAGGGGCACGGGAGGATTTAGGGTGATGGGTTAATATTGAAGGTAGTGATGGTTTCATGAGTGTATACATAAGCCACAATGTACAAGTTGTATAATTTAGATATGTGTACTTTATTTTATGAACTTCTACCTCAACAAATCTGCTTTTGATAAACATGTAATAAAACGGAAGTGAAGAATTCAGTTCTTCAACTGAACTAAAAAATATTCTAGGATATAATAAATTTGTAAAATAACTTGTTTCATTAAAATGATAAGCCCACTGCAAAGGGATAAGAACTCTAATTCACATGGAGCACTGGAAAATAAAACAGCCTTCAGATCCCAGTCCAGGAAAATACCTTCCACAAGGCTGGCTGTGCTAGGGTTCAGAACTGACAGCTACTTCACGTCCTCCCCTTAGGCTCACAACCTGAACCCAAGGTCTGAAGAAACAGGGAAAGTTCCTTAACAACGTGCAGATTCCCTACAAACACCCACAGCTTGTTCAGCTGGCTCTTCTACTCCTACCTCCTAACAGTGGCAGCCAGACACAGAGACGGGAACCTGGCCCATGAACAGTAGGGATATCTGTTCATGGAATACGGAATATCTCCGGATTCTCTGATCAACTCTGCTGGACGTGCCCACATCTGATGCTCCTCAAATCAAGAAAAGATATGAGGAAGTCATTGGCTGTGGCTAGACCCAGACTCACACACATAGAACTTCAGCATCCAGCACTGAATACTCAAATGGGCTGAACATTTTCATCTCACAACCAGCCTCCCCAGTGCCATGTTGATCCTTTGATCTGGATCCTCTGTTTCTGAGAGATGGCAAGGCACTGGGCACAAAAAGATCATCTCGGTTCTCCCTCTCCTTACATGAGTGGAATAGAAGTTAGGTTTGCAGAATATTAAACAGAGGTCTTCAAAAACAGGTAAATTCTTTTCTGAATTTTTCTATTACTATCTATACCAGGTTGAATAGTGTCTCTCAAAAATTCATGTCCACCAGAACTCAGAATGTGACTTTTTTTAGAAATAGTATCCTTGGAGATACAATCAGTTAGGATGAGGTGGTACTGAACTAGGGTGGGCCCTAAACCCCATATGATTGCTGTCCTTATAAGAGGAACAGACACATAGAGACAGACACAGAGGAAAGAAGGCCATTTTCTGACGGAAGCAGAAGACTGCTGGCAACCGTCAGAAAGAAGCAAGGAACAAACCTCCCCCAGAAATTTTACAGGGGTCCCCCACCTCCAGGCTATGGACTGGTACCTCCTCTCCCATAGGATCAGCAGCAGCATTAGATTAGAAATAAAGTGCACAATAAATGCACTCGAATCATCCCGAGACCATCCTTGCCAACCCCATTTGTGGAAAAACTGTCTTCCACAAAATCAGTCTCTGGTGCCTAAAAGGTTCGGGACTGCTGCTTTAGAAGGGGCGTGGCCATGCTGACACCTGATTTTGGACTACTAACCTTCAGAATTGTGAAAAGACAAATGCCTACTGTTTTAAGCCACTCAGTTTTTGGTAATCTGCCACAGCAGCTGGAGGAAACTAACACATGGTCACACAGAAATTCTCCATTTCAGCACAAATTCAATTCACAGGCCATCATCCAGGGCTGGCTCCAACTCTGCCTGGTGCCAATTTATTTATAAAACTTAAAACACTCTGGACAAGTAATAAGCCTTTTGTCAGCCTTCATGACCAAGGAGAAAGTACCTTAGACAGATGCTATGTCCAGCATAATTCTCCAAGACTTCCCACAAAAAAGGCAGGTCAGTGTATTCCTAAATTCAGTCACTTCAGTCATGTCCAACTCTCTGCAATCTCATGGACTGTAGCCTGCCAGGCTTCTCTGTCCATGGGATTCTCCAGGCAAGAATACTGGAGTGAGTTGCCATGCCCTCCTCCAGGGGCTCTCCCCCACTGAGGGATTAAACCTGTGTCCCCTTTATTGCAGCAGATTCTTTACTATTGAGCCACCAGGGAAGCCCAAGTTCAGCAAAGTCATAAATTAGGTCCTCTCCATAGGCAGCCAAAACGAAGACTTCCTGCTGTATTTCACAGGATCTGCCCACTCCTGTAGTACTCTTGCCTGGAAAATCCCAAGGACAGAGGAGCCTGGTAGGCTGCAGTCCATGGGGTCGCGAAGAGTTGGACACGACTGAAGTGACTCAGCAGCAGCACTCTCTCTTGTCCTTTTATTGGACAAATGAGATCACGTCTGCTCTTTGAGTTCCCAGTGAAATACAAAACAAAATAAAAGTAGGGAATTCAACAACCTATGTAGTCCTGTAGGACTTGGGGGGTGGTATTTCTGCAGGTTCCATGTTTATTCAACCATCAAGTAAAGTTTTACTTGGCACCTACTTTGTGGAGTAAGTATGTAAGGAAAGAAAGTGACGTTAATGGAGAATTAAAAAGACTTGAATCATGTAATGGTAGTTACTATTGTTGAGTAGTATTTACATTATGTACAGAGTTTCCTTCTTAGCATGATCAAAACACATCCCCCAAAAGGAAATGTGATTGTATACACTTAAAATTTTGTAACATATATCATCAAACAAAGATTTTTTGAAAAGGACAAACTAGATAATATATGTGTTACTAGAGTTTCATTCATTAAAACTGGAGAAAAGTGAAAGTGAAGTCGCTCAGTCGTGTCCAACTCTTTGTGACCCCATGGACTGTAGCCTGCCAGGATCCTCCGTCCATGGGATTTTCCAGGCAAGAATACTGGAGTGGGTTGCCATTTCCTTCTCCAGGAGATCTTCCCGACCCAGGGATTGAACCCGGGTCTCCTGCATTGTAGGCAGACACTTTACCGTCTGAGCCACCAGGGAAATTAAAACTGGAGAAGTAGACATTAATTATTTATAAACAAATTCCTTCAAAATATCTGCTTGGGGATTCCCTGGCGGCCCAATGAGTAGGACTCTGCTTTCACTGCCAAGGGTGCAGGTTCAGTTCCTGGCTAGGAAACTCAGATCCTGCAAGTCAACCTGCCTGTATCATCTAGCCCTAAAAATTAATGGGTCACTTTCTCTTAATCCACATCTCACTGAGTCCAGTCAATTCACAATTTATGTATACCTGGTCTCAGGAGCAGGGAATGTATCACCTGCATGAGACGATACTCAAACATGTTGAATATATGTGACCCTCTTTTGTTTTCTCGTCTATTCCTGCTTATGTTTACTGTTTTCACACCACCCACTCTGGGGAAATCTGGTCTGATCTCTCAGACTCAGGACCTGTGTTCATGTTCTCAGAGCCTGATGAGTACTTCACACCATGTATGAAAATACGTTATATACTCCTCTGGCTACGCATTTGGTGTCTGGGTCCTGATGTTTTCTGTTCCCTTTGCATGAATGAGCCCCAAGCATTAGGGTCACACATAGTGCATTGCTCCTAAGATCAATGGATTCATATGCATAGCACAATGGTTTTTATAAAGGGTTCTTGCAAAATTTATTTCCTTCTTGTCGTGTGAGTCAAGATAAGGATTAAGTGGTTTTTACGGTGAATGGATGGTATGGCAGAGGATGTGCACTGAGGAAGACATGGGGCCAAGTGCAGTTCTGGGATACGAGGCCTCCTTCTTCTCCCAGGACTTCTCCTACAGATGGGGTCATCCAATTAGAATACAGTTTACCTTGCCATCCACACACTCATACCAAGCTCTCCTCTGGGAGATCTCAATTTCAAAAAAAAAAAGAAAAAACAAGTTAAAGCCTTTCTTTCTTTACTAACTAGAAGGCAACAGCAGCACTCAGTACCCTGGCCCCCATGGCTCCCAGGCATGCAGTTACCTCCCTGTATAGCCCACGGCCACTCAGAGCAGAGGCTTCCCAGGTTCAGAGCCAAGGTTCTGTCACTGGTCCACTAGCTCTTTCTCTGTCTGCGCATCAACTAAGACAGTGGGTCTACACACAGGCAAAGATGTCCACTGCCCAATTTACATCATGAGATTCGCATCTACAATCTTGTGTTAGACACTGATACGGTGCATATACAAGGTGGGGACAATGGAAGCCTGAAGCCATGGGGTAGCTGGAGTTGTCACTTGCCAGCTGGGAGTATCTATTATTGGCCACCTGTCTTCTTCTGTCCACTGTCTCTAACGTGGGACAAGTGGAGCCCCAGTCCCAGACAGAAGGCCTCTTTCTACAGAAAAATTCAGACTCTGGGATTCCAAAAACCCCAGGTAATTAATAATTATCACCTGAAGTGGCTGAGTGAGAATGAAGGTTGACTGGAAGGAGGCCCCTTGACCAAAGAACATTTTTTAAACCACTTTTGGGACTCTGTAAGTGTGTGGTTGCTAGTGAAGGTGTAACCATCCTGACAGTCTGGAAGAAGAAAAAGGGAAGCCAAGGTAAGGGTGGTCTCAGCATGTGAGCTTGCATGTGGAGAGGCTGGACTGCTAAAGAGGGAAGATTGATGGATATAAGATAAGGAACAGAAGAGGCTGTACACATCTATCATTAACATCCCTCATATACCCTAAGTGGTAGTGCAAGAGCATCTTTGGATGGCTTCTTTAAAAGATGAGATTCCTATCTTCTACATGTTCTTAAAAAAAAAACAAAAAAACAGTGGAAGCAGGAGGGCACTTGCATTGAGAATTATCTTCCTGCTGCTGCTAAGTCACTTCAGTCGTGTCCGACTCTGTGTGACCCCATAGACGGCAGCCCACCAGGCTCATCCGTCCCTGGGATTCTCCAGGCAAGAACACTGGAGTGGGTTGCCATTTCCTTCTCTAATGCATGAAAGTGAAAAGTGAAGTCGCTCAGTCGTGTCCGACTCTTAGCGACCCCATGGACTGCAGCCCACCAGGCTCCTCCGCCCATAGGATTTTCCAGGCAAGAGTACTGGAGTGGGGTGCCATTGCCTTCTCCGAGTTATCTTCCTAGTATCCACCAATCTCATGCATTTCTGTTTTCGGGTCATTCAACTTCAACTCAAACACTTTTCTCCTGGGCCTCATATTTTTACTCTTTCCATTTTTTCCTTCTTCCTTCCTCATATTCCAAGATTCCTTTCTTTCTCAGCTTCCTTTAGCCACTTTTTCAGAATAGGTCTACAATGACAATCCTACTGTCTTGATTTCCCCTCTATCCCTGAAGGTTATTTTCACAGGGTATAGCAATCTGGGTTGACAGTTCTTTCCTTTCAGCACCTGAAAAATGTTATTCTACTTCATTCTGGGCTCCACGAGCAATCTACTGTCGTTCTAATTGTTTTTGCCCTATAAGGTATCCTTTCTGTATTGATGCTTTTTCTTCCCCACTTTGTCTTTAGTTTTCAGAATTTTGATTAACTTGGCATGGATTTCTTTGGGTTTACCCTGGTTGAGGTTCACTCAGTTTCTGAAATTAGTAGGGTTATTTTTTTTTGCCAAATTTAGTAAACATTCAGCCATTATTTCTTCTAGCAATTTTTCAGCACCATCTTTCTTTCTCTCCTTCCAGTCTAAGGGTCATAAATGTTAGATCTTCTGCCACAGACCTCTGAGTCTCTGTTCCTTTTTTTCAGTCTATTTTCTCTCTGTTGTTCAAATTGGGTAATTTCTATTGTTCTGTCTCCAAGTTCACTAATGCTTCCCTCTGTCTTTGAGCTCATTGGTTGCCATGTCACTCTGTTATTGAGCCATCCATTGAGTTTTTAATTTCAGTTAGTATATCTTTCAGTTCTCAAATTTCCACTTGGGTCTCCTGTATTTATTTCTTTGCTAAGGCTTTCTATTTCTTTGCTTAGACATTCTCTTTTCTCCTGTATGTTCATATTTGCTTACTGAAGCATTTTTATGATCGCTACTTTAAAATCTAGGTGGGAAGGACTGCTTCATCACAGTCAGACAAGAGCGAAAGTGTAGGTTGCACACTTGATCTTGAGAGGAATGGGACTAAGCCTGCAGGTTTTTCTGGAGTGTTTGTTTAAAGTGAGAAGTTATTATCTAAACGTTTTCTGCCTTACTGGGCTCCCCCTTTCCTTGTCCTGGAGACAGCAGGCTTTTCTTGAGGAATTATTTTTGTCTGTATTAAGTGGTATTTCTGGAATACTGTCTCCTCCAGCACCCAGTCTGGGATACATGAGGCAAAAAAGAAAACTCAAGGAACTCACCACTTCAGCTCAGACCTTCAGACAAAAAGGTCCTGTGTCAGTCTGCCTTCTCTCCACCACACAGAGTCTTTTCTCTGTTTGTTTCACATATAATGTCCAGGGTTTAGAGTTGCACTTAGTGGGAGAAAAGAGGAGAATTGAGTCCATTTGTCTTAGCAGCATTTGTAACCAGGTAGTTACAATTTCACAACTGTCTTTTGTACCAAAAGCAAATGTGCACCAACCAGGAACTCATTTACAGAGGCACACTATCTCCAGAGACAAGATGTTTCCAGGGACATGGCAACCAATGAGCCATATGTTGTTTATTTGTTAATCACTTGCCAACTCTGGCTTTATTGATAATATCACTTCTAGGTTTCACAGCAGCCTGCATGCCTCAGCTGTGAGACTTTGCTTCCTTGCTGTTTAGTATTTATCGTAGTGATATTGACTCCCTGCTCTTCTCTCCATCTGTTATAGAGAAATAACGCCCTAGGTTTTCCTAATTGTACTCGTGTTATCCTACCACTTGTCCTCTGCACCTCTGTGCCTGGATTTTTCATCTTTCCTTCCTTGGACACTGCCATTTGCCTACATTTTAGGTGGATGATCTCACTCGAGTTTAAGCCACAGGCTAAGCATTTGCCCTGCACCTTGTGTGTGAGATATTTTATTTTTGTTTTCGGTCCTGCTGTCTTCCTAACAACAACATTCCAAGAACCAGCACTGAATGCAACTCACCCAACTGTTAACCAGGCTGGAAAAGTAGGCCTATTAGCCATGTCATTTGTAAAATATAAAACATCAAATGCAAACCCAGACTGTGGTCTTTCTTTTTTCCAGTGTTCTGTCAAATTGATATGATCTACATGATGAACATTTTGGAAACATCTCCACTTGCCTTTTGAGACACAGTCCATATTCTCTTGTTTTTCTACCACCTGGTTAGTCGTTCTTACACAGTTTCTTTTGCTGGTTACACCTTTTCCCCTGAACCCTTGTAGGAAGATAGTAGTACTTAATAATTGGTCCTCTTCTATTTAACAGTCATTTTCTTGATATTCTTCAATTTCTCAGCTTTGAGTACCAACTGTGTATTTGGTTCAGTTCAGTTCAGTTCAGTTCAGTTGCTCAGTTGTGACTGACTCTTTGTAACCCCAAGAATCACAGCACGCCAGGCCTCCCTGTCCATCACCAACTCCCAGAGTTCACTCAGACTCACGTCCATTGAGTCAGTGATGCCATCCAGCCATCTCACCCTCTGTCGTCCCCTTCTCCTCCTGCCCCCAATCCCTCTCAGCATCAGAGTCTTTTCCAATGAGTCAACTCTTCGCATGAGGTGGCCAAAGTACTGGACTTTCAGCTTCAGCATCATTCACTTCAGAGAAATCCCAGGGCTGATCTCCTTCAGAATGGACTGCCTGGATCTCCTTGCAGTCCAAGGGACTCTCAAGAGTCTTCTCCAACACCACACTTCAGAAGCATCAATTCTTCGGTGCTCAGCCTTCTTCACAGTCCAACTCTCACATCCATACATGACCACAGGAAAAACCATAGCCTTGACTAGACAGACCTTTGTTGGCAAAGTAATGTCTCTGCTTTTGAACATGCTATCTAGGTTGCTCATAACTTTCCTTCCAAGGAGTAAGCGTCTTTTAATTTCATGGCTGCAGTCACCATCTGCAGTGGTTTTGGAGCCCCAAAAAATAAAGTCTGCCACTGTTTCCACTGTTTCCCCATCTATTTCCCATGAAGTGATGGGACTGGATGCCATGATCTTCGTTTTCTGAATGTTGAGCTTTAAGCCAACTTTTTCACTCTCCTCTTTCACTTTCTTCAAGAGGCTTTTTAGTTCCTCTTCACTTTCTGCCATAAGGGTGGTGTCATCTGCATATCTGAGGTGATTGATATTTCTCCCGGCAATCTTGATTCCAGATTGTGCTTCTTCCAGCCCAGAGTTTCTCATGATGTACTCTGCATAGAAGTTAAATAAGCAGGGTGACAATATACAGCCTTGACGTACTCCTTTTCCTATTTGGAACCAGTGTGTTGTTCCATGTCCAGTTCTAACTGTTGCTTCCTGACGTGCATACAGGTTTCTCAAGAGGCAGGTCAGGTGCTCTGGTATTCCCATCTCTTTCAGAATTTTCCACAGTTTATTGTGATCCACACAGTCAAAGGATTTGGCATAGTCATTATTTTTTTAAAATTTTATTTTATTTTTAAACTTTACATAATTGTATTAGTTTTGCCAAATATCAAAATGAATCCATCACAGGTATACATGTGCTCCCCATCCTGAACCCTCCTCCCTCCTCCCTCCCCATACCATCCCTCTGGGTCGTCCCAGTGCACTAGCCCCAAGCATCCAGTATCGTGCATTGAACCTGGACTGGCATCTCGTTTCATACATGATATTTTACATGTTTCAATGCCATTCTCCCAAATCTTCCCACCCTCTCCCTCTCCCACAGAGTCCATAAGACTGTTCCATACATCAGTGTCTCTTTTGCTGTCTCATATACAGGGTTATCGTTACCATCTTTCTAAATTCCATATATATGCGTTAGTATACTGTATTGGTGTTTTTCCTTCTGGCTTACTTCACTCTGTATAATAGGCTCCAGTTTCATCCACCTCATTAGAACTGATTCAAATGTATTCTTTTTAATGGCTGAGTAATACTCCATTGTGTATATGTACCACAGCTTTCTTATCCATTCATCTGCTGATGGACATCTAGGTTGCTTCCATGTCCTGGCTATTATAAACAGTGCTGCGATGAACATTGGGGTACACGTGTCTCTTTCCCTTCTGGTTTCCTCAGTGTGTATGCCCAGCAGTGGGACTGCTGGGTCATAAGGCAGTTCTATTTCCAGTTTTTTAAGGAATCTCCACACTGTTCTCCATAGTGGCTGTACTAGTTTGCATTCCCACCAACAGTGTAAGAGGGTTCCTTTTTCTCCACACCCTCTCCAGCATTTATTATTTGTAGACTTTTGGATCGCAGCCATTCTAACTGGTGTGAAATGGTACCTCATAGTGGTCTTGATTTGCATTTCTCTGATAATGAGTGATGTTGAGCATCTTTTCATGTGTTTGTTAGCCATCTGTATGTCTTCTTTGGAGAAATGTCTATTTAGTTCTTTGGCCCATTTTTTGATTGGGTCATTTATTTTTCTGGAGTTGAGCTGTAGGAGTTGCTTGTATATTTTTGAGATTAATTGTTTGTCAGTTGCTTCATTTGCTATTATTTTCTCCCATTCTGAAGGCTGTCTTTTCACCTTGCTGATAGTTTCCTTTGATGTGCAGAAGCTTTTAAGGTTAATTAGGTCCCATTTGTTTATTTTTGCTTTTATTTCCGATATTCTGGGAGGTGGGTCATAGAGGATCCTGCTGTGATGTATGTCAGAGAGTGTTTTGCCTATGTTATCCTCTAGGAGTTTTATAGTTTCTGGTCTTATGTTTAGATCTTTAATCCATTTTGAGTTTATTTTTGTGTATGGTGTTAGAAAGTGTTCTAGTTTCATTCTTTTACAAGTGGTTGACCAGTTTTCCCAGCACCACTTGTTAAAGAGATTGTCTTTAATCCATTGTATATTCTTGCCTCCTTTGTCAAAGATAAGGTGTCCATATGTGCGTGGATTTATCTCTGGGCTTTCTATTTTGTTCCATTGATCTATATTTCTGTCTTTGTGGCATAGTCATTAGTACCTAAGTTTAAAAGGCTGTGTATAACCAAAATTGAGGCCTAAAATATACAAAAACTCTGAGATTCATATATATTTTAGTGGGACTAGGGGAGAGAAGCCAACTTCCAAAATTAATAGGATTTGATTTATATGAAAAGTAGACTATTTTATTTTTTAATTATTTTTTTTTTACTTAAATTTTTAATTTTGGCCCCACAAACCAGCACCTGGGATCTAATTAGTTCCCTGACCAGGGATCAAACCAGCACTCTCTGCATTGGAAAAATGGAGTCTTAATGACTAGATCACCAGGGAAGTCCCTGAAATTCATACACTTTACTCAGAAAAGGGAAATCCTCAGGGGCAATGTGCATTCGTTCACATTATACATACTGTTGCTTAGTTGCTAAGTCATGTCTAGTCTTTGTGACCCCATGGACTGCAGCCCACCAGTCTCCTCTGTCGGTGGGATTCCCCAGGCAAGAAAACTGGAATGGGTTGCAATTTCCTTCTCCCGGGGATCTTCCCGACCCAGGGATTGAACCTGCATCTACTGCCTCAGCAGGTGGATCCTTTACCAGTGAGCCAGCAGGGAAGTCCATATCATACATACACACAGCTCCAGTAAACTTGGTTAACTTGGATTCTAAGTCCAAAGGGGGAGAAGAAGGATGTATGAAGATAGGACAGACTCCTAGAGAGCAGCAAGCAAGGAGTGACCACTTCCGGGTGGTCGGGAAGAGTCGGGCAAATAAAAAGAGGCAGAACTTAAACACAAAAGCAAAACTGAGGCACTTGATGTTGAAACAGATAATACACATACTTCAAAATCATCATATTACAATACAGGATACTAACACATTCAATGCACTGAGCCTCAATCATTAACTAAAAGGAAAATGATACCCAGCATACTTTAGGAAAGCAGTCATTAAATAGCACTTATAAATACCATTAAATGCCATTTCTATCAGAATTACTAAATTATGCCAAGTTTGGAAGATTAATTGGGATAAACTTGATATTCATCCCAATTAAAGTTGAAATTAACTTCTGTGTGATGCTGAATAACTGAAGACTCACTGTTCATAGCTATCCCATTTGGCTTTTGGACATTTGTTTATTGCTGGGTATCCAGAAATAAATCTTGGGTTCTAAAGCAGAGCAGTCTGATCAACTCAAAGATTTCAGCAGGTTTGTAGAACTCTGGGTAATTTGAGGTTATCACAATTTACAAAACATGGACAGAAAATCCTTAATTGGCCAAAATATCTGGGGAATGATAAGTCCTGGGGAGGTATGCTAGGATTAGGTTAGGTTAGGTAGGTAGGCTAGGTTGCTGCTGCTGCTAAGTCGCTTCAGTCGTGTCCGACTCTGTGCGACCCCATAGACGGCAGCCCACCAGGCTCCCCCATCCCTGGGATTCTCCAGGCAAGAACACTGGAGTGGGTTGCCATTTCCTTCTCCAATGCATGAAAGTGAAAAGTGAAAGTGAAACTGCTCAGTCATGTCTGACCCTTCGAGACTCCATGGACTGCAGCCCACCAGGCTCCTCCGTCCATGGGATTCTCCAGGCAAGAGTACTGGAGTGGGGTGCCATTGCCTTCTCCATAGGCTAGGTTAGAAGACACAAATAACATTTCCCACATTTTCTATCATAAGCCTTTTCCCCTTGAGTTTGCTACTAATATTAGAAGGAACATATTTGAAACACCAGTATAGTGAAGAGGGAATGGTATTTCATCCCATCTTGGTCCATGGCACATACCAGCCTTGTGGCCCCGGATGAATAATTTAACTTTTCTAAACCACAGTTTCCTTATCTGTAAGATACAAATAATACCAGCTATACTACAGTCTTTATGAAAACTAATTTGAAGATATGTATCAAAGCTCTTAAACCTCTTCACACACATACCTTAGTTCTATGGGTATCTCATTCCTAAGGAAGTAATCTCAAACAAAGGAACAACTGCATATAAATGATGATGGCATCACTGATAACAGCAATAATCATCTTAAATGTCTTAATCGTTCAACAACAAGAAAAAAACAATGCCACAGGATCCACTTGATTTCTGCCAATAAAAATTATATTTACAAAGAAATTTTAATAATCTAGGAAAATGATCATCCTATAAGGTTAATTTTAAGAGGCATGAAATCTTAAAGTACGAACTCAAACAGGTTAAAAATACCCATGCCAAAAATCCTGTAGGAAAACACACTAAAATTTTATGACCATGTATTCCTGGTGATAGGATTTGTAGAAATAAATTAATAATTATAAGCCAGAAATGCTTTGATTTGGCCCCAATTAAAATGTACTTCAACACAGTTCATTACCTTTCATAAGCTCCTGTCATTCCCTCTGGGAAGGAGAAAGACGTGTCAGTATATGTCAACTTGTAACATTCTCACAGAGAAGCAGGGTGTGTGCGCCTATTGTCAGCGCTCAGCTGCAAGCCAGCAACAGCTCTGGCAAACCAAGAGAGAAAAGGATGTAGTGGGAGCCACCGCTCACGTGTCACACGGAGGAGTCGTGCTGCTGTCTCAAATACCTGCTTCAGCATCTAAGCGTCAGTGGGGCTTTCTGTTGTCTGTTTTCTTTTCTCCTGTAATTTCCTTTATTACTCACTTTTTAAAATCCCTTTTTAATTCATTCTGTAAGATAAAACTCCCATTGTTTAAGTTTCTACTGTATATTTATAAGTAGAATTCAGCACACAAAACAATTTTATGCCTGTGTTGCTTGTTTTCATTCAAAGGAAAGAAATTCAAAGCTATTCTATTTGTACAGGCATTCTTCTTGCAGAATCTGACTGCAAAATTCTTTACAGGCAGGTAAAAATCAATAGTAGGTAAATAAATAAAAGAAAATCAAGGTTAGCCAAACTAAAATGGAAAGAAGAGAAGCTCCCTTTTAGATAATTTTCCAGCATTGAAAAAATTATTCCATCCTCTTGTTTTACTTTATTACTGTTCACTCTCCCTAATACCTATACTCCTTCCCTAAAAGTGATGAATAAAGTATACAAATTTTTTAATTATTTCAATTTTGCAATTTGACTGCTTTACAGTTCTCTTTCAGGTAAACCCAAATAACAGCAAGCTTAAGTAACATCCACTTTTGATTTATGTAAGCTTCTATGAGGGGCAGTGACATTGCTTGTTTCTCCTGTGGATATTCTGGATTAGGACTTCTAGTGATAGAGACCAAAGAAGAAAAAACTTAACCATCTAAATACAAAGGGTGTTTTTAAAATGAGATTTACTTTAATATCCATAATCTGTTGAATGTTGAATTCTAAAATGAACCTCTAAGGTTGTTAAGATAAATATCCTATGAAGTGCTGAAAAGGTAGAAGCAAAGCAATAGAGATAATGTAAAACTCAATTGAGGAAAAGATAAGGTGCATTCACAAGCTGATAACGTACCGAAGATGAAAGAGCACAATAAAATTGTATTCTCTTCCCAGTCAACCAGTTGGTCTCTAAGTTTGGCTATGCTTTGGAGATCTGCCTCAGAGTAAAGCTGCCTTTTTATATGATCCTGTTGGTATTCTCTGTAATCACACATTTTTGTATCAATAGGGGGCTCCCCAATTATGCTCTGATTACCTGGATAATTAAACAGGGACTCCTGGTCTAAGTATTTTCCACAAATAAAATGTAAAACTTTGTTACTGATTAGACGGCTCTAACTCTCACAAATCAGATCTTCAAATACCAACAAGGAAGATTTTACAATGAGGTTGCTGCATGCATGGTACCTTAACATCAGCAGACACTTAACTACTCTCAAGTTGGCTTTAATTTTTGACATGACAAAATGTATAAGCATTTTGCTATATCATCTAACGAGCTGAGGAAAATTTAAGAATCAATACAAAAACATGATCAAAAGGCAAGTGATAGACTAATGATAGAAAAGTTCCTTAGGATAGTGAACAAATCCTCAACATGAAAAAGCACTGGAGTTTATAGGTACTCAGGACATTATCTTGCTCTGAGAGGTGCATTTTTCTGAAAGGCCTGCTGTCAGAGAACACAGACCCCACAGAGGTACCAAGTGAATTCACCACTGATAAAACGAAACTGGCTAAATATGAAACTCAAAAGTTCATGAGTAGGATGGGATGCTGATACACCGTGAGTCAGCCATCAACATCCATGGTCAAAAGTACACCCACCGTTTCTCTAGAAACTCATTTAAATGAGAGTACTTTTCCTGATTTGTATGCAGCTCGTCAATTCTCTAGGGACAGCTTTCTGTTTTTTCTCAACAATTATTATAATGAAGAATGAAAGTGAACAGCACTTTAAATATCTTTAAGTAGTAATATTTGAAGGATAAACCAAAATTTCAGGATTTATTCCTTCCACCATTGTCTGAAATAACCTTTGTCTATTACATCCACAAAAGCAATAATATGCTATGCTGCTAACTGCTGCTAAGTCGCTTCAGTCGTGTCTGATTCTGTGCAACCCCATAGACGGCAGCCCACCAGGCTCCCCCATCCCTGGGATTCTCCAGGCAAGAACACTGGAGTGGGCTGCCATTTCCTTCTCCAATGCATGAAAGTGAAAAGTGAAAGGGAAGCCACTCAGTCATCTCCGACTCTTAGCGACCGCAGCCTACCAGGTTCCTCCATCCATGGGATTTTCCAGGCAGGTTCTATAAATGAAAAACTCAGCTTTTGTCCTTCTTCACTGCCATGTTTCTCTCTCCTGTGGTTTTCCTTTAACACTCACGTGGAATGCTTCACTCTGACATTTCTGGTCACCCTGTGTGGTGGGGTGGGTTTCACCAAAACAACAAGCAAGTCTCTAATAACAGCTGGATGTCCTACAATGTAACTCAATTCTGGCACTATCTACCTGGAGATAGGGTCAGATCTCACAGATCAGGGTTCAGTCCCTTAAGACTGTGCTCCCCCACCCCTCCTCCAGATGCCAGTGGCAAACTCAGGTTATCACTTTTGCTTTTGACCAATCAAGCTATAGGTCAGAGGTGCCAGCTACCTTCTCCTTGGGTTTGATTAATTAGTTAAAGGAACTCACAGAACTCAGGGAAACACTTACTTACATTTACCAGCTTATTAAAGAATATGATGCAGGATATAGATGAACAGCCAGATGAAGAGATACATACGGCACAGTCTGGAAGGTCCCCATTGAGGTGAGGTGTGTCATGCTCCTGTGTAGATATGTTTGAATCCCCCACTACCAGAATTTTATGATGCTTCCTAACATTCAGTTCAGTTCAGTTGCTCAGTCGTGTCCGACTCTTTGTAACCCCATGAATCGCAGCACGCCAGGCCTCCCTGTCCATCACCAACTCCCTGAGTTCACTCAGACTCACGTCCATTGAGTCGGTGATGTCATCCAGCCATCTCATCCTCTGTCGTCCCCTTCTCCTCCTGTCCCCAATCCCTCCCAGCACCAGAGTCTTTTCCAATGAGTCAATTCTTCGCATGAGGTGGCCAAAGTACTGGACTTTTAGCTTTAGCATCATTCCTTCCAAAGAAATCCCAGGGCTGATCTCTTCAGAATGGACTGGTTGGATCTCCTTGGAGTCCAAGCGACTCTCAAGAGTCTTCTCCAATACCAAAGTTCAAAAGCATCAATTCTTTGGCGTTCAGCTTTCTTCACAGTCCAACTCTCACATCCATTCATGACCACTGGAAAAACCACAGTCTTGACGAGACAGACCTTTGTTGGCAAAGTAATGTCTCTGCTTTTTAATATGCTATCTAGGTTGGTCATAACTTTCCTTCCAAGGAGTAAGCGTCTTTTAATTTCATGGCTGCAATCATCATCTGCAGTGATTTTGGAGCCAAAAAATATAAAGTCTGACACTGTTTCCCCATCTATTTCCCATGAAGTGAAGGGACCAGATGCCATGATCTTAGTTTCCTGAATGTTGAGCTTTAAGCCAACTTTTTCACTCTCCTCTTTCACTTTCATCAAGAGGCTTTTTAGTTCCTCTTCACTTTCTGCCATAAGGGTGGTGTCATCTGCATATCTGAGGTTATTGATATTTCTCCCGGCAATCTTGATCCCAGATTGTGCTTCTTCCAGTCCAGCGTTTCTCATGACGTACTCTGCATAGAAGTTAAATAAGCAGGGTGACAATATACAGCCTTGACGAACTCCTTTTCCTATTTGGAACCAGTCTGTTGTTCCATGTCCAGTTCTAACTGTTGCTTCCTGACCTGCATACAGGTTTCTCAAGAGGCAGGTCAGGTGGTCTGGTATTCCCATCTCTTTCAGAATTTTCCACAGTTTATTGTGATCCACACAGTCAAAGGCTTTGGCATAGTCAATAAAGCAGAAATAGATGTTTTTCTGGAACTCTCTTGCTTTTTCCGTGATCCAGCAGATGTTGGCAATTTGATCTCTGGTTCCTCTGCCTTTTCTAAAACCAGCTTGAACATCTGGAAGTTCACGGTTCACTTATTGCTGAAGCCTGGCTTGGAGAATTTTGAGCGTTACTTTACTAGCATGTGAGATGAGTACAATTGTGCGGTAGTTTGAGCATTCTTTGGCATTGCCTTTCCCTGGGATTGGAATGAAAACTGATCTTTTCCAGTCCTGTGGCCACTGCTGAGTTTTCCCAATTTGTTGGCATATTGAGTGCAGCAATTTCACAGCATCATCTTTTAGGATTTGAAATAGTTCAACTGGAATTCCATCACCTCCACTAGCTCTGTTTCATAGTGATGCTTTCTAAGGCCCACTTGACTTCACATTCCAGGATGTCTGGCTCTAGGTGAGTGATCACACCATCATGATTATCTGGGTCATGAAGATCTTTTTTGTACAGTTCTTCTGTGTATTCTTGCCACCTCTTCTTAATATCTTCTGCTTCTGTTAGGTCCATACCATTTCTGTCCTTTATCGAGCCCATCTTTGCATGAAATGTTCCCTTGGTATCTCTAATGTTCTTGAAGAGATCTCTAGTCTTTCCCATTCTGTTGTTTTCCTCTATTTCTTTGCATTGATCGCTGAGGAAGGCTTTCTTATCTCTGCTTGCTATTCTTTGGAACTCTGTGTTCAGATGCTTATATCTTTCCTTTTCTCCTTTGCTTTTTGCTTCTCTTCTTTTCACAGCTATTTGTGCCATGGTCAATTATTAAATCCATTTTCAGAGCCTCTCCCTTCCCTGGAGGATGGAGTGGGTGGGACTGAAAATTCTAAGCTTCTAATCATGGCTTGGTCTTTCTGGTGACCAGACCCCATCTAGGAGCCCACCCAGAGTTGCCTCTTTAGGACAGAAGATGATCTTAGTACTTTTATCACTTAGGAATTTACAAGGGTTTCAGAAGCCCTATGTCCGACACAGGGTCAAAGACAAATAATAGGACAATGTTTTTATCACTCAGGAACTGACAAGAGTTTTAGGAGCTCAGTGCCAGGAACAGGGCCAGGGATGATAGTGTATATAAATCTTACAGTGACTTTCACAAAATAATGCCTCATAACCAACCAAAAGAGCACTATCACGTGTATTCAGCCCCCATCACAGGCACTAGCCTAACCCATGTTCTCTACAATACCTCAGCCACCAACCACCTATTTAGTAAAGAATGGATTATACTGATTTCAATTCGTACTACATGGTCTCTCAGTTCATTAAAGACCTTTGATCATATCTGACTTTTACAAAAACCTGCCCACCCTCCCTAAAATACGAGCACCCTCCGTTTCTTGTCCTGTTCTCTACTTTGTCTTCCTGCATTAGTCTAATCACTTTCTGACACTGTGATACAGATTTGTCTGTCGCCCTACTGCACCACTCCTTATCCTTTTACCTTTGGCCTAACAACCTTTTTTTTACCACCTAACTTTTCCTGTTTTGTTCACCACTGTATTCCTTACTGCCTAGAACAGTATCCAGCACATAGCAAGTACTCAACAGATATCAACAGCTTTTTGAAGGACTGGTTGAATTAAATAATGTCTTCCCAATGAATAATTAAATTCGTGAGGTCAGAGTCCACGTCAGATTTTCTTACTAACCTATCCCCAGTAAGAATGTCACATGGAAAGTGGAGAGTAAAATCCCTGAATGAATGAACAGTAGGAAAGGAGAGGACTAAAATCATATCTTTTTCCTAAGGAACACATTTGGGCTGAGGAAGATGGAAAGGAGCATTAACAGGGAAAAAGAGAAAGCTAGAGTGGTGACAAGAGTGGCAAGGGACACTAGAGATAGAACTGTCCTATATCGCATGGCTGTTTAAAGAGTGTATAAAGAGAACATCTAGAGTTTAAGAACTTAACTTGTTTCTGTAACATGTTCAATAAGTAAGCAATCAGTGACTAGAAGAAAAAGGCTGTCAGAGCCTGAACACCAGGGAAGACATTAATGTCTTCACTTGAGGTTTAAACAGAATTGAAATGCCACATACAACATCAAGAATCAAATTATCAAGTTCCAAGCAATGTCAACTTCCCATCAAAGGTCTTTTGTTTGTTTTTAACATGTCTAACAATTAACCCTTTTCTAAGGGCCTTTGCACTCATTTCACGTGCCAGCAAAGTAATGCTCAAAATCCTTCAGGCTAGGCTTCAACAGTATGTGAACCAAGAAATTCCAAATGTACAAGCTGGATTTAGAAAAGGCAGAGCAACCAGAGGTCAAATTGCCAACACCTGCTGAATCATAGAAAAAGCAAGGGAATTTCAGAAAAACATCTACTTCTGCTTCATTGACTACACTAAAGCCTTTGACTGTGGATCACAACAGACAATAAAATTCCAAAAGAGATTTCTCACCTGCCTCCTGAGAAACCTGTATGCAGATCAAGAAGCAACAGCTAGAACCAGACATGGAACAATGGACTGGTTCCAAACTGGGAACAGAGTACATCAAGGTTGTATATTGTCACCCTGCTTATTTAACTTATATGCAGAGTACATCATGTGAAATGCTGGGCTGGATGAATCACAAGCTGGGATCAAGATTGCCAAGAAAAATATCAACAACCTCAGATACACAGATGATACAACTCTAATGGCAGAAAGTGAAGGAAATTAAAGAGACGCTTGATGAGGCTGAAAGAGGAGAATGAAAAAGATGGCATAAAAGTCAACATTCAAAAAACTAATATCATGGCATCCAGTCCCTCACTTCATGGCAAATAGATGGGGAAAAAGTGGAAACAGTGGCAGATTTTATTTTCTTGGGCTCCAAAATCACTGCAGACAGGGACTACAGCCACAGAATTAAGAGATGCTTGCTCCTTGGAAGAAAAGCTATGACAAACCTAGACAGATTATTAAAAAGCAGAGACGTCACTTTGCCAACAAAGGCCCATATCAAAGCTATGGAGAGACTTTTCCAGTAGTCATGCATGGATGTGAGAGTTGGACCATAAATAAGGCTGAGCACTGAAGAATTGATGCTTTTGAACTGTGGAGCTAGAGAGGACTCTTGAGAGGCCCTTGGACAGCAAGCAGATCAAACCAGTTAATCCTAAAAGAAATCAACCCTGAATATTCATTGGAAGGACTGATGCTGAAGCTGAAGCTTCAATACTTTGGCCACCTGAGGCAGTGAGTCAACACATTGTAAAAGACTCTGATGCTGGGAAAGATTGAGGGCAGGAGGAGAAGAGGGCAACAGAGGATGAGATGGTTGGATGGCATCACCGACTCAATGGATATGAGTTTGAACAAACTCTGGGAAATGGTGATGGAGAGGGAAGCCTGGCGTGCTGCAGTCCACGGGGTCACAAAGAGTCAGACATGACTTTGGGACTGAACAACAACAAGGGCTTTTAACAGTACTTCTCCATTTAATTAAATAGGAGAGAGGCTCTTGAACTTTCAGCCAATTTATAGGTAATAATCCTATTGAGCAACTGATCATAATTAATATGCTTACATTTTATAATTGTATCCCATAAAATATTTTCAGAAAATTATATTACTCATTTTAAAATTATTTTTTGACATATAGTTGCTTTACATTACTATGCCAATTTTTGCTATACAGCAAGGTGAATCAGTCATACATACACATATGAAAGTGAAAGTGAAAGTCACTCAGACATGTCTGACTCTTTGCAACCCCATAGACCCTATACAGTCCATGGGGTCGCCTGCATTGCAGATGTGTTCTTTACGAACTGAGCTATCAGGGAAGCCCACATATACACATAACCCCACTTTTTTTGATATATTACTCATTTTAAGAATGCTTCAGCATGATTAACACATGCTCCTTAGTTTCCATGGTAACAATGACCGGGCCAGGCTCTTGACCACCATTTGTGTGTTAGAGAGGCACCAACATTCCTCCTTGAGAATACACCATTGCCCCTACCACTTCACAGAGAAGGGCAGGACCACCATTAAGACATACAGTCTTGTTTGGCTATCAAATGAGGATGTAATTATCTTCCATGTTTGGCTAAGTCCAAAGTCATAAAACTCTCCATTTAACCAACAATACATAACAGCAGTACTCCAGGTATCTACTGAAAAATATTACTTCAAAGTCGTTGGTATCCAATGTTATTAATTATCATTAGATGTGAAAAACAATACTTATGGAAAATTTTCTGAAAGAGATGCACTCCACCTATTTTTAAAACAGCCTAAAATCTATCCTGGTATTAAATTGTGTGTGCTTACTTTAGTTGTGTCCAACTCTTTGCAACCCTATGGACTGTAGCCTGCCAGGCTCCTCTGTCCCTGGGATTTTCCAGGTAAGAATATTAGAGTGGATTGCCATGCCCTTCTCCAGGGGATCTTCCCAACCCAGGGACTGAACCCATTTCTCATATCTCCTGTATTGCAGGCGGATTATTTACCACTAGTGTCACCAGGGAAGTTTTAAACAATCAAAAAGCTGTATATTGGCTCCCTCAGAGAAATACTCTCCTTTAATGTCCCTTTGGCATTATGCTATCAAGATATATTGAGAGCCCTATGAAACGCATTACTGAATTCACTACTGGGATGTTGTGGGGGATATTGTTCATCACACGGCACAGTATATTCTCCATGAGGTTGAGGGGATCAACAGGTTCCAGTATCATCCTATTTAATATGAAAGTGAAAGTGTTAGTTGCTCAGTCATGTCCAATTCTTTGTGACCTCATCGACTACAGCATGCCAGGCTCCACCGTCCATGGCATTTTCCAGGCAAGAATACTAGAGTGGGTTGCCATTTCCTTCTCCAGGGGATCTTTCCAACCCAGGGATTGAACCCAGATCTCTGCATTGCAGGCAGATTCTTTACCATCTGAGCCACCGAGGAAGCCATACTTACTTATTATATTGTAATATACTTAGTTGTTCTTCTCTGGCAGAAATAATTTTCATTTGTAAATACTGAATAATGAAATAACTGTGCTTCCTTTTTTGTGCTGACCATGAGAAATCACAGTTTTAATGCTCATATTAGAAAAGAAGAAAAGCTTAAAATTAATTATCTAAGTTTCCTTTTTAAAAAGCCAGAAAAAGAGAGCAAGTTAAACCAAAACCAAGTAGGCTAAAAGGAGGAAAAAAGCACAAATCATTGAATTTCTCAAATAATAGAGAAAATCAACTAAAAATTGGTTCCTTTAAAAGATTAACAAATTGAGAAGCTCCTAGCAAAGTCAGTCAAGAAAAAGAGAGAGCAGACAAAAAAATACTAGTATGAGATATGAAGGAAGAAACATCACTATATATCCTAAGGACATTGAAAGGATAATAAGAGAATACTGGGAACAATCCTATGCCCATGAGTCTGATAACTTCGATGAAATGGACATACTGCTTGAAACAACTTTTCAAAATGGACACAAAAGAAACAGAAAACATGAGTAGTCTTCTATCTATTAAACAGATTGAATTTCATCAAAAAGCTTCCCACAAAGACTACTCCCAGTCAGGAGACATCTATAAAACATTTTAAGAGGAAGTAACATCAATATGCACGCATGCTAAGTTGCTTCAGTCGTGTCTGACTCTGTGTGACTGTAGCCCACCAGGCTCCTCTGTCCATGGGATTCTCCAGGCAAGAATCCTGGAGCAGGTTGCCATTTCCTTCTCCAGGGATCTTTGCTACTCAAGGATCAAACCCATGTCTCTTATATCTCCTCCACTGGCAGGCAGTTTATTTTACCACTAGTGCCACCTGGGAAGTACAACATCAATATTATACCACCCTTTTAAAAATAAAGGAAATAGAGAAAAAGGAAATGTTTCCTGGTTCAAGGAAACCCATGCTTACCCCTTGTGTTCAACTTTGTCCTGGCAATCCTAGCCAATGCAACAAAGCAAGAAAAATACATAATAAAAAACATAAAGATCAGAAAGAATAAGTAAAAGTACCAGTATTCACAGACAATAAGATTGTCCAGATAAAAATACTGAGGAATCTACAAAACAACTACTAAAACTGAATAACTGTCCTAAAGTTGCACCATTAATAAAATCAAAACTGGATTTGAGCACAAACAGTATGGCTCCCAAACTCTTAACCCCTACATTAAACTTTCTACTTAGAGAAGAGCATGCAGCTACATTTTTATTAGCCACAAACCTCAACACAACCACTACAGTATGTATTTGTAGCCTCATCTGATGCTTTGGAAACAGAGGTTCAGAAGAATTAATAATGTCACCAAGATCACAGGGCTAAAGGGTTGGAAGTGGCAAAATTTGAATCTAGGTCTGGCAGACCTTAAAACAAGGTTGAACTGAAAATACCATATTTTCCAGATTGGATAAGGAAACGAGAAGATCCAGATCTAGATGGTAAGGTCCTAAAACAAAGCAGTAGAATTCAAAGACCAAGAGAAGAACTGGTGACTGGTTAGGGACATAGGAAATGTAAGACAGAGGTAATGCAAAGTTTTGAGAATGATTAATTAATAAAACAGAAAAGCAAGGAGGAAAAACTGATGGAGAAGAGAGTTAAGAAAGATGAAATCAGTTTTAGACAAGCTGAAAATCAACTTGTTAGGCCAAGGATAGTTTTGACAGCAAATGATAGAAAACCTAACAGAGTGGTTTCCAGAAATACAGTACGTTTTTCTTCACAAAACAAGAGAGCTGAAGGTAGGCAACTATTGATTTAAATTCAGCAGCTGTACAAAGTCAAAACTGAAGTCTGTGCTTCTCCTGGCCCTTCCTTCTGGCATTATAATATCGTTACCATAGGCCTAAGGTAGTAATTTCAGGCAGAAGGAAGAGAACAAAGTAGTGTCAAACACATCTGTATCTTTCATCAGTAAGGCAAAAGCTATCCTAGAAGCCTCTAACAGGGTTTTACTATGTCTTATTGGCCAGAAGTGTATCCCATGGGCACCAAGCCTCTAGAGAGGCTGGAAAGATAAGTATTTTGTCTTTTTCTAACCTCTCTAGCAGAAGTAGGTGAAGGAAAACAATATCTGCCCCAGATTATTAATGGGATATTTGATATGGGAATATCCGACAGGGAAACAAAAGGGCACCTAGTCTAGAAGATAGACCATGGATACAGGATGTAAGCAATGTGCACAGTTAAAACACAGGAATGCATTGGTGCTCTAAGAAGAATGTGCATGAAGAGAACACAGGGTAGCGACGGTGCTTTGTTTTTCTGTCCATGCAGGGAAAGCAAGTAATGCACATGGATGCGGAGGAGTAAACACGGCACCCAGCGCCTCTACTCCAGCCAGTCAGATTGTTTGCTTTCCTATGTGTGACTGGGTCTTTCCCTGTCCTCCTCTACACCCAGTTAGTTCCATCCTCTTTCTCTTTCCTCAGTCTCTGTTTTCCCAAGACGGTCTCTCCTTTCTCTTTCCTTCAATTTTCAATTAAAGGTTGTTGTTGTTTAGTTGCTAAGTCATGTCCGATTCTTTTGTCACCCCATGGGCTGTAGCCCACCAGGCTCCTCTGTCCATGGAATTTCCCGGGAAAGAATACTGGAGTGGGTTGCCATTTCCTTCTCCAGGGGGTCTCCCCAGGTCAGGGATCGAGCCCACGTCTCCTGCATTGGCAGGCAGATTCTTTACCACTGAGCAACCTGAGAAGCCCACGAATTAAAGTGCTGGAAGAAAATCTCACTCTTCACGCCACCATTCAAGTACATAAAAGTGGATCTAAATCTATCTAAAGAGAAAGTAGCTGCCTTGGTTTAGGGAGATGAAAAAAGATAAGAAGCAGCTACTCCAGAAGGGCTATGAAATCTTATAAGCCCATAGAAAATTCAAACTAAAGAGCATCTGCCCATCCTAGCCTCACTGGAGGAGCATGAAGTCCACTGAGGGGAAGCCAAACTAAGACAAGACAAATTTGCTTTGCTGAGTATGACCCTCCCTGATGACTCTTTAGGTTTCCAGTCTGTGTTCAGGAGACCAGACTGTAGGACCAGGGTGAGATGAACCAGGTACCTTTTTCTCAGGCCTACTGCTTTGCAAGCACACCATTCCCCATGTGCCTCTGATCTGAGGGAGTCCAGTTCCTATTGAACCCTTTCCTTGCCTAAATCCTAAAAGCACAGGTAAAATAAGCACCACAGAACTTAATCCTGATTACACATGAGGATGTGATGTTCTCTAAATGCTCCACACATACGCTCCCATGTTTTGGAGCTACCATGAGATGTCCCTCAAGAAGTTGTAGATAAGATAGTGGCCAAGTATTTAAATTTCAAGAACACTATATTTTCTAACATCACAAAAAGAGATCACTTGACATGCACTCATAACGCAAGTATATAACCCCTCTGTGAAAGACTGTTGTCAAAAAAAAAATCAAATCAATTAATAAAACTGATCAAGCCCTAGAGCCAAATACCAATTTACAGGAAATACAGGGGCCAAAGGCACATATTAAAAGACACCATGAAGGTATAATTAAAATTCAGACTGTAAAAATCTACCTGCTTCTTCAACAAATGTATTACAAGGAATAAAAAGAGAGAGCTATAGGGAAAATCCACAGATTAAAAAAGACCTAGATACATATCAACTAAATACAACTTGTTTGGATCCAAATAAAAACAAACTGCAAAAAAGAAAAAGTCATGATGAAATGGGAAAGTCTGCACTGTGACTGGATATTTGATCATATTAGGAAATTAGTGTTAATTTTAAAATATGTGACAATATACTTAGAGTCCTTAGGTACTAGAGATATATATGTAAATATTTACAGATAAAATGATACTATATGGGACTTGTGATAAAATAATCCTGGCAGTGGTGGGGGACAGTTCAGTTCAGTTCAGTCACTCAGTCGTGTCCACTCTTTGAGACCCCATGAACCGCAGCACACCAGGCCTTCCTGTCCATCACCAACTCCTGGAATTTACTCAAACTCATGTCCATTGAATAGGTGATGCCATCCAACCATCTCATCCTCGGTCATCCCCTTCTCCTCCTGCCCTCAATCTTTCCTAGCATCACGGTCTTTTCAAATGAGTCAGCTCTTCACATCAGGTGGCCAAAGTAGTGGAGTTTCAGCTTCAACATCAGTCCTTTCAATGAACACCCAGGACTGATCTGCTTTAGGATGGACTGGTTGGATCTCCTTGCAGTCCAAGGTACTCTCAAGAGTCTTCTCCAACACCATAGCTCAAAAGCATCAATTCTTCGGCGCTCAGCTTTCTTTATAGTCCGACTCTCACATCCATACATGACTACTGGAAAAAACAGAGCCTTGACTAGATGGACCTTTGTTGACAAAGTAAGGTCTCTGCTTTTTAATATGCTGTCTAGGTTGGTTATAACTTTCCTTCCAAGGAGTAAGTGTCTTTTAATTTCATGGCTGCAATCACCATCTGCAGTGATTTTGGAACCCCAAAAAATAAAGTCAGCCACTGTTTCCCTGTCTATTTCTCATGAAGTGATGATGGGACCAGATGCCGTGATCTTAGTTTTCTGAATGTTGAGCTTTAAGCCAACTTTTTCACTCTCCTCTTTCACTTTCATCAAGAGGCTTTTCAGTTCTTCACTTTCTGCCATAAGGGTGGTGTCATCTGCATATCTGAGGTTATTGATATTTCTCCCGGCAATCTTGATCCCAGCTTGTGCTTCTTCCAGCCCAGTGTTTCTCATGATGTACCCTGCATATAAGTTAAATAAGCAGGGTGATAATATACAGCCTTGACGTACTCCTTTTCCTATTTGGAACCAGTGTGTTGTTCCATGTCCAGTTCTAACTGTTGCTTCCTGACCTGCATACAGGTTTCTCAAGAGGCAGGTCAGGTGGTCTGGTATTCCCATCTCTTTCAGAATTTTCCACAGTTTATTGTGATCCACACAGTCAAAGGCTTTGGCATAGTCAATAATGCAGAAATAGATGTTTTTCTGGAACTATCTTGCTTTTTCGATGATCCAGCGGATGTTGGCAATTTGATCTCTGGTTCCTCTGCCTTTTCTAAAACCAGCTTGAACATCTGGAGCACAGAGCAGCAGGTGCACAGTGCAGGAGGGAGTGGCCGAAAGGAGATACCCCACATTCAAGGTCAGAAGCAGCAGCTGAGAGGAGTTACCCCATGTCCAAGGTCAGGAGCGGCGACCATAAGGATATACCCCACGTCCAAGATAAGGAGCAGGGGCTGCGCTTTGTTGGAGCAGCCATGAAGAGATATCCCACGTCCAAGGTAAGAGAAATGCAAGTAAGACCATAGGCGCTGAGAGAGGGCATCAGAGGGCAGACACACTGAAACCATAATCACAGACAACTAGCCAATCTGATCACATGGACCACAGCCTTGTCTAACTCAATGAAACTAAGTCATGCTGTGTGGGGCCACCCAAGACGGGCGGTTCATGGTGAAGAGGTCTAACAGAATGCGGTCCACTGGAGAAGGGAACAGCAAACCACTTCAGTGTTCTTGCCTTGAGAACCCCATGAACATTATGAAAAGGCAAAAAGACAGAACACTGAAAGATGAACTCCCCAGGTCAGTAGGTACCCAGTATGCTACTGGAGATCAGTGCAGAAATAACTCCAGAAAGAATGAAAGGATGGAGCCAAAGCAAAAACAACACCCACTTATGGATGTGACTGGTGATAGAAGCAAGGTCTGACAAGTATAGAGCAATATTGCAGGAATGTTAGGAATTGTTAGGACACTGGAATGTTAGGTCCATGAATCGAAGCAAATTGGAAGTGGTCAAACAGGAGATGGCAAGAGTGAACATCGACATTCTAGCAATCAGCGAACTAAAATGGACTGGAATGGGTGAATTTAACTCAGATGACCATTATATCTACTACTGTGGGCAAGAATTCCTTAGGAGAGATGAAGTAGCCATCATAGTCAACAAAAGAGTCCGAAATGCAGTACTTGGATGTTATCTCAAAAACAACAGAATGATCTCTGTTCGTTTTCAAGGCAAACCATTCAATATCACAGTAATTGAAGTCTATATCTGACCAGTAATGCTGAAGAAGCTGATGTTGAATGGTTCTATCAAGACCTACAAGACCTTTTAGACCTAACACCCAAAAAAGATGTCCTTTTCATTATAGGGAACTAGAATGCAAAAGTAGGAAGTCAAGAAACACCTGGAGTAACAGGCAAATTTGGCCTTGGAGTACAGAATGAAGCAGGGCAAAGGCTAATAGAGTTTCGCCAAGGGAACACACTGGTCATAGCAAACACCCTCTTCCAACAACACAAGAGAACACTCTACACATGGACATCACTAGATGGCCAATACCAAAATCAGATTGATTATATTCTTTGCAGCAAAGATGGAGAAGCTCCATACAGTCAGCAAAAATAAAACCAGGAGCTGACTGTGGCTCAGATCATGAACTCCTTATTGCCAAATTCAGACTTAAATTGAAGAAAGTGGGGAAAACCACTAGACCATTCAGGTATGGTCTAAATCAAATCCCTTATGATTATACAGTGGAAGTGAGAAGTAGACTTAAGGGACTAGATCTGACAGAGTGCCTGATGAACTATGGACAGAGGTTCGTGACATTGTACAGGAGACAGGGATCAAGATCATCCCCAAGAAAAAGAAATGCAAAAAAGCAAAATGGCTGTCTGAGGAGGCCTTACAAATAGCTGTGAAAAGAAGAGAAGCGAAAAGCAAAGGAGAAAAGGAAAGATATACCCATTTGAATGCAGAGTTCCAAAGAATAGCAAGGAGAGATAAGAAAGCCTTCCTCAGCATTCAAGGCAAAGAAATAGAGGAAAACAATAGAATGGGAAAGACTAGAGATCTCTTCAAGAAAACTAGAGATATCAAGGGAACATTTCATGCAAAGATGGGCTCAATAAAGGACAGAAATGGTATGGACCTAACAGAAGCAGAAGATATTAAGAAGAGGTGGCAATAATACACAGAAAAACTGTACAAAAAAGATCTTCATGACCCAGATAATCACGATGGTGTGATCACTCATCTAGAGCCAGACATCCTGGAATGTGAAGTCAAGGCCTTAGAAAGCATCACTATGAACAAAGCTAGTGGAGGTGATGGAATGCCAGTTGAGGTATTTCAAATTCTAAAAGATGATGCTGTGAAAGTGCTGCACTCAATATGTCAGCAAACTTTGAAAACTCAGCAGTGGCCACAGGTCTGGGGGACAAGTGGGTATAAATAAAACAACATTGAATGTGAGTTGATGACTGTTGGAGGCAAAGGGGGTGGAACAACAGAATTATCATACTATTCTCTCTTCTTTTACATATGTTGAAATTTTCCATAATAAACTTCAAAAAATAAAAATTAGAATAGAGCTATGCCATGTCATATCATTTTTTTAAAGTATTCACATCAGCCAAGAAAATAAGGGAAAATCAGAGGCAGATGCTGGTGCCCAGTCAAGCCCTTTCTATGGCAGAGGGGCCCAGTGTGAAGACTTGCCCTAAAAGTTGCAGAGGCTATTTCATCCCTGAGGAAGAGGATGCCTCTGGACATCTCACCCTGGTCCCAAAAGTACTTTCTACAATTAGGGAGCTGCCCTGAAGCTGAAGGTAAAATGATGACTACAATACAACCTAGCAATACAATACAACATCAAGAGATGCACAGAAAGGAGTAGATAGGCAATTGTGATGAAGCCTGAGTCGTGCTATTACATTGTTGGACAAAGTGTAACAAAGAGTCCTATGGGAGCACTCAGAAGATCCTCTAACTGGAAGAGGTGATGACCAAACTGCCCTGAAGAATTCCCAGAACTATCTTCTGATTATAATTCAATTCCCAAGCTCTGTTGCTCTAGGAAGAGAATGAGCTGGCCAGAAGTTGTAAGTGTCCTGATCTCCTGGCAGCTTTGCCTCTCGTCATAAATGTACAACATGGCCTTCTAATAACAATTGGATTTCCATACAGCTTGCCTAGAGAAGGAACATATTAGCCCAAGGATGGCAGTATCCACTTCTCTGATGCTCAATTCAGTGCAGTTCAGCTCAGTTCAGTTGCTCAGTCATGTCTGACTCTTTATGACCCCATGGACTGCAGCACACCAGGCCTCCCTGTCCATCACCAACTCCCGGAGCTTATTCAAACTCATGTCCATCGAGTCGGTGATGCCATCCAACCATCTCATCCTCCATTGTCCCCTTCTCCTCCTGCCTTAATCCTTCCCAGCATCAGGGTCTTTTCAAGTGAGTCAGTTCTTCGCATCAGGTGGCCAAAGTATTGGAGTTTCAGTTTCAGCATCAGTTCTTCCAATGAATATTCAGGACTGATCTCCTTTAGAATGGACTGGTTGGATCTCCTTGCAGTCCAAGAAATTCTCAAGAGTCTTCTCCAACACAACAGTTCAAAAGCATCAATTCTTTGGTGCTGAGCTTTCTTTATAGTCCAACTCTCACATCTGTACATGACTACTGGAATTATCAAATTAATAAACTTTCTGGTTTTTATAGGTTCTGAGAGTTTGGTGCCTATATATCTATCCCTGGAAAAAATGCATTAATTCTTGATGTGCCAACAAATCAGAATTTCAAGACTGTAAGACCAGCCCAGAATCCTGGGTAATGTCATCCCTTGGAACCTGCCTAGGTAGACATCAGCGTTCCCCTGCCTTCTGCTGTGCATGCTTCTTTGATCTTCTAGATTCCTTAAGGCTGGGACTGTGTCTGATGCTTCTTGGATAGCTGAGTCATCCTCTTTCACCATGTCTGCTAAAAAGCATGCTCGTTTTTAACAAATTTGTTTCTTGATTTCTTTCACTCTCATTCAACCCCATCAAAAATAGCTAACTCAACATCTATTCAGGAATCAAGTCAAATGCAAGAACTATGTAAGGGGCATTTTTTAATGAAAAATTAATAATTTTAAAACTCTTTGGCTGTTTTGAAAGATGACAACATTTTTCACATAGTCATACTATATTAACTTCCTTTTCTGCTTAGGTGGTCCACAAACAGTTTAATCAACCAAGGACCTCCCTCCACACTATACTTTTAACTGAAGAACAAGAAACCAAACATCGTCAACTCCTTCCCAGACAAAGAACAACTTTCATCTCCAGCGATTTCTCTGTTGATCACTTAGGTAGATTCTTTGACCTGTAACAGGGGATGGCAAACTTTTTCTTCAAATATCCACAGAGCAAATACTTCAAAAGCTGTGAGCCACAGTGTCCTGCTATTGTGCTGTGAAAGCAGCCATGGACAATATGTAGCCAAATGAGCATGGCTGTGTTTCAGCAAAACTTTGCTTGTGGACATTGACATTTGAATTTCATATAAATTTCATGGGTCACAAAAGATTAATCTTGTGGTTTATTTCCAACCACTCAGAAATGTGAAAAACCTTCTTAGCTCAGGAGACACACGAGCAGCTGCCGGATCTGGCCCATGGGCCATAGTTTGCCAATTCCTGCTCCACAGTGATGAATACTGGCAACAGTTCACTATACATACTGTGAATGTGTGTGGTCCCTTCATAACACGCCCTTACCAACCATGAGAATTATGATATATAACAGTTCTTAAATTCTCAAGTGGCAAAACTTACAAGCTTGTGGGAAAAATATTTTCACTAATATTTTTAAAAATGGTCAACACATTTTTAAAAGGTATTTTGCATATAAAATATCTTTTATAAAAATATATTTTACATATCTTAAATCCCAAATAGTGGGGTACTGTGTCATACATTTCTAGTTACCATCCCTGCTCAAAAAAAATTTGTAAGATAAATGAGGCAACGCTAAGCTTGTTTTGCTTTGACAATGTTTTCTGTTGAGACTTTTTTCAATGTATTTTTATTCATCCAAATGTTCAATGGCTTTCTGATTTTTACAATTAGTATTCATACACTCTCACCTTCTGAGTTGTACCATAGTCCAAGAACTTGGATGCCTGATACATAAAAAGCTTTAGATTTTGTTTCTTCAACCTAATCCACATATCTACATATTTTTAACCTCCCTCCCCATACATAAGCTTATAGAGCATTGCCTATCTATGACAACTTCCTAGGCACACTTAACAAATATTTCTACTGGATTATTTTCCTTGTTTTTGTTTATTTGTTTCATTACACATCCTTTACTCCTGCAGACTTTCTACTTTAACTCCCCTTTTTATTTCCAACCCTCCATTGCTCTTTTTCTAGCTGTCCACAACAGTTGATGCTTGAATGATACATATATCTAAACTATATTTCCCAGCTGTGGAAAAGGTCCCAGCATCATTTCCCCAGACAGGACATCAAGGATCACTGTACCATTTCCTCTTTGCTTCTGTGTGTGCTTGCAAAAGTCCATAATCGAGAGTTTTAGAAAAGCAGAGCATATGTTTTTATACTCTTGATTTGGTCACAAGAGGAATTTGAGGTTGAGATGAAATGAGCATATTTATCTGCCACACCTAAGTGTCCTTGTTCACACTGCTCCCAGAATTTTCTGCCTGAGAAAATTCCCCTCAACCTCCAAGGACAGGAACCTGTGGGAAGCATCTGTGGCAGATCTGCTGAGGCTCTCCTCTGCATCCCCAAAGCATTTCCTACATCTCCATTAAAGCACTTACGACTGCATTGCGCTTGCTTGTTTATGTAACTGTCCCACCCCCACCTGCCCACCCCACTAAGTCAATAAACAACTTTCATCTTTTCTTGTTTTCCCCTGCCTCCCCCATGCCCAACACAGTGCCTGGAATAGAGCATCAAGATTGCATTTCTCAGAAATATTGAGGGCAGTGTCCCAAAAGGAAGGACTCAGGGGGCTTCCCAGCCAACTTCCATCAGCATCCTTAATCTCCCTCCTCCCCTAAAAAGTCAGCAGACAATCTAAGTAAAAATGCTTAGATTTTTAAAAATTGGGGGAAAAAAAAAAAACAAACACTTCAAAACAAGTATCTCAAGGCCCTCTTATCAAGAGACTGCCACTCTTAAACTCTTCTTCAAAGAAATTCTAGCAACAACACCGTGGAAAATGCAAGGTTCTCTTAACACTACAAAATAATATGCCACATGGCACCTCACAGTTTTCACATTACTTTCACGATTTTTTTTTCCCATTTGGCCCACTAATCCTTGGTAAGACAGATAGCATTAGCCTCATTTTTCAGTCACTCAAGGAAATAAAACTGACATGTCCAAGATCAGAGCTTGTGGCTGGTGACAGCTCTAGGCCTAAAATACTTAATTTGATTAAGGGTTAAATCTTAAATTGATCTGTCTACTCTCCAGCACTCCAGGAAAATTAGGCTTGGTATCTATGGAGGATTCTACCCCCAACTCTACCCTTGAACATTCTGTAGTATCAGAATAAATTGTGACACTATGTTCTAAAAATCCATTCCAAACAAAAATCATTTGGGCAAATACACATTATGAAAAGACAGAGTCAAATATGCCCCACTTGTGTTAGTACTGTTCTATGATTTTTGCCACAAGTACTTACTGACTAGAGGGCTGCCAGTGAATTACTGACTGTTCAAAAAATGGCATGCCATGGATTTCTGCAAATGGAAATATGCAGTCTGTTATCTAAACAATTCACTCATGAGGAAGTACCATTATTTATAAGGACAAGAGCTTGATTTTCTCTTCTTTGATAATTTGTCTTTCCTAAACTATTAAATTTAGATTACTTATCACATTAGCAGTCTCTTCACTTAGCTTCTCTACATAATTCTCTATGATTTAAACGTCACTTCAATTCTCTTACTATTTATTGCACACAACTCTTTTAATATTAGCACATATCATCTTAGACGTAAATAGGGCAGTGCCTGCCAAAAAATCTTGCTACTGTGTGGTAATTGAAAGGCAAAATTATTTCTCAGATATATTAAGTTATTCAAATGAGCCACATTTAGTTTTTTTCAAATTATTTAATTTTTTCAACAAAGGCCTATATAGTAAAGTATGCAAAGCACGTCACACTTAAGATTTTCAAGTTTGATCTGGTTACGAATCTGCTAATTGTAAAAATTTCAATATGGCAGAGTGCAAAATATTTCCCCCAAATGCAAATAGAGATGTCATGCAGATAACTGCAAGACATGAATCACTGCCCTGCTGCATCAAACTGGAAAAATCAGAGGCAGTTCACTCTGCAAGATCTCTCACCCAGTTCTTAAAAGTTCAGATGCATCACCTTTTAATCAGGGTAACAAACTAATTGCTAACATCCTGGGTAATGTTTACTGCTAAACCCACAATCTGGACAAACAGAAAATTATGCTGTCAGAGCCTGCAAACAACTGCAGTCCGCTATTACACTGCACCCTCCTTACACAGGGCTGTCGTCGGGAGTTACAGTGCTTTACGGGTTTAATTTTGTTAGAGTAAGGGTCTCTTCCCGAGAGGTAGGGTATTAAGACGAAAGCAGTCTCCCGCGTGACCTTCCTAACACAGACCTTGAGCGAGCGACTGCGGGGGCAGAAGCTGAGAATTTCAGAAGGCACTTGACAGCTCAACTGGGTCCTTCACACTTGGCTTTCAGGAACAAAAAAAAAAAGCACGTTACTCTGCACCTGCCTCTCCACCCACCCTCCTTGAAACTTATTTACCCCTAAGGATCTAAACAGCCAGAAGAGGTAGGAATCTAGTCTCTCCGGTGATGCCTAGGAAAATAAACCCCCGACCAGAGCGCCGAGCCGGGAGTCGAGAGGGGCAGGAGGCGAGGAGACCTTGAAGGAGGGGCGAGGGGGACCTGGAGGGGCTGGGGCTCCCCTCACTGCGCCTCAATTTCTCCACCACGTGTGAAAATCTCGCGCACCTGGTGCCCCAAGAGAGACCGGGGTCTGCGTCCCCTGGTCCCAGGCGCGGATCCTCCGCTCCCTCCCCGCTCAGGGACCCTCCTCCCGCGGCCCCGGCGGGCGTCCCCGCGGCGGTCTCCGGGCAGACAGCGCGCGGAGCCCCGGCCGGCGGGGACCCTTCCCCGGGTACCTTTTATCCAGACAGGCGATCCACTCGGCCGAGGAGGAAGAATGGGCAGCGTGCGCAGCGACCATGATGGGCAGCGGCGCGCGGTGTCCCCAGGCTGCGGCGACCTCCCGCGCTCGCTCTGCCTGCGCCTCGCCCGCGCCTCGCCAGCCGCGCGGACCCGCTCCTCCCCGCCCGCCTCGCGCCCAGCGCCGCGGCCACGCGCCCGCCCTCCCCGCGGCCCGCCGGGCGGGGGGCCAGCAAGGGAGGGGACCCGAGGGGCGGGCCGCGGGGACCGCGCTGCACTGCGGCGCCCGGGGGTGGGGAGTCCCGCGGTCCCGCCCGCTGCGGGGAGGGGGCTGGGGGGCGACGCCGGGTGGCAGGCACCTGCGACAGGTGGCTGCTGCGTCTCCGGGAGACCTGGGCCGCACCCTCACCTCGGGGCCTCCGGAGCGGGAAGGGAAGGAAGGCGCCGCGGGTGGGGGTTGGGGGACGGGGACGGATGTCAATGTCTATATATTTTTCATACAGCAAATGCCACTAAAATGGCTGCTGCCTCTCGGTTTCCTTAGAAACCCATTAGTCTCCCTCAGCAGCTGTCAAAACTTGCTGGCGGTTTCCTGCTCACCTTTGCTGTTTCTCCTTCAAAAAGGGATGGAGAGGAGGACTATCTGACTTGGCCTGGAGACACCGTCAGGGGTCCCAGTCTCCCCTGGGAGCTGAGGGAGGCCTGGGATGGAACGGAGAGGCAGTGCAGGCACGGCCGGAAGCCCAGAGGGTAGGCCAGGGCCCAGAATGGTGACCAGCGGTGACGGTTGTTTAATCACTAAGTTGTGTCCGACTCTTTCGGACACCATTGACTGCTGCCCGCTAGGCTCCTCTGACCGTGGGATTTTCTAGGCAAGAATACCGGAGTGGGTTGTCCTTTCCTTCCTTCAAGTCATGACTGAAGGGTTGACAAACTGAAGTTTGAGGCCTTGAACCTTGCAGTTGCTGGGGCTCCCATCACCTACTCAATGAAACACACACAAGCACACAATTAAGAATGGCGAGCAGTGGGGCCACGGCAGAACTGTGGTTCGGATCGGGGACCAAGTTCCCACCACCCTTGGGGTAACCTGAGTGGTTGGCCCCACGTGTCCTTCACTCCGTGTCTGGAGTGTGGAAGGGGTGGTCACTACACCTGTCTCTGGTAGGTGTACAAAACTAATGATATGCTCAGAAGTTCAGTTGCACTCTGTCAAAAATCAAATTACACACCAGTGGTTGCTTAGGAATTTGGGGACAAGTTAAATCTTTTAGACTACTACCAAGCAGTGTTTTGATACTGATGGTGCATTTGGAAACAGACAATGAGGAAGGAGACAGCGTTGCTAACCTCACTCTGTTCTTTTTTTTCTCTCCTACTCTCCTCTCATTCCTCTGCTCAAAGGATGTTCAAGGGGACTGAAGAGAATGAAACAGCAGGTGCATTCTGGCATCCTAATAAAAGCAGGTGCATTTTATCCCAATAAAACTCCTCCAAAGAATCACCATTTCCCCTCTGCTCCCTAGCCAGGATCTGGTCTCAGACCTACCTCTGTTCCCTCAGCAACATGGCCTGGTTCAGTGTTTATCCCTCAGGTAACCTCCATCCTGTGGATTTCTACTGTGTTGAAGGTAAATAACATTTAAAATGTTATACTATACAATGTTATAGTATGCCAAAGGTATTTTTGTTGTTGCTTTTTTTCATGACAGAGGTATGAAGAAAGAGATGAGTCTCCTATATTTATTAAGATTCACTTATAAAGGCACCAGAGAGCTCTTGAGAACATTCCAACGTCACCAAATGCTTTCTCAAAATGCCTTTACTCAGAGAATATTTAAAGGTAAGGAGCTAGAGGAAAAAAGGACTGCGCATGACCTGTCATTACTGGAGGCTTGGAGTTGCTATCATTTTTAGCTATGATACTAATAATAGTCATCGTTTATTGAACATCCGCTGAGTGTCAGGTGCTGTGCAGAGTTCTCTACGTGTGTTACCTTGTTTAATCTTCGGAACATTCTATGAAGCAGTCAGAAGGACAGATGTCAGGATTACTCTACAAAGAGAGACAAACGTCTTTGAAAATGTAACGAACTGGAGAAAATTGTTTATCAGTACTTCCAGGGAGAGTGTTGACTGGCTTGGAAAGAAGATGTTGATGAGCTACTTGGAGTGGGAGGGAAAGCCCAAGGCCCCTATTATGCTTCTTAGGGACTGTGGTCTGATGAACTACAAGGCCTTTGTTTTGCCCTTCAGGGACCCTGCCTTTCCTCTAAATAGAAATTAAACGATCATTCAAAGGATCCTTTCGAAGGAGCACCAAGAATCACTGACTTCCCTGAACAGGCACATGTCCCTATCCAGCCCTGGATGTAGGCTCCAGTCACTGCAATATACTCACTGAGACACTGAGCCTTGAGAGGGGTTCATACCTTGCTGGTGAGACCCTAGCTACTGGAGCAGGAGGCCTTGAATCGGATTTGGGTCTGTCTGATTCCACCCCCATTGCACTGGGCAATGGTGTAACTGGTTTTGTCTATAGCATAAGGGTAGAAGACTTGTCAAAAATGACTGCTCAGGGGATAAGAGTAAAATGATTATAAATTGTTTTTCATGATAATTTTAAAAATAATAAACCTGTCCAGTAGGTGAAAGGAAAAAAGAACATGTATTGATCTGTAGGCGGAAAATAAATAAAAGTGTAGATAAAAAGTAAATATTACTGAGAATGCCACCATCTAGAGATAACACTGCTAATGTTTTAGCACATTTCATTCTATATTTTCTATTTTTAAAAGATAAAATCACACATACACCCATAAACACATACATATAACTTGCTGCTTACATTCAAGTATGTATATATGAAAAAAAGTATGTACATAAGTGTATGCCTGCATTCTAAGTCTCTTCAGTCATGTCCAACTTTTTGTGACCCTATGGACTGCATCCTGCCAGGCTTCTCTGTCCATGGTATTCTCCAGACAAGAATAGTGGAGTGGGTTGCCATTTCTTTCTCCAGGGGATCTTCCCCACCCAGGAATTGAACCAGTGTCTCTACTAGCTCCTGCATTAGCAGGTGGGTTATTTACTATTACTGCCACTTAGGAAGCCCATACATGTGTATCAATACATGTATTCATACAGACTTGAAAGCATTATTTTATAGGCTACTTTTTCTACTTGGAATGGAAAAATGCTTTGTGTGTTTAAATGAAATTTTCATTAAAAATTTTTACTGGCTATGAAATATTCCAACATATTGATGTAATTAAACTTTTTAAAAACTGAGATATAATTGACATATTAGTTTCAAGTATACAACATAATGATTTGATATCTGTATTCATTGCAAATGATCACCACAATGTCTAGTAACATACAGTACCACACACAGCTATAGTTTTGTGGGTTTTTTGATGAAAACTTTTAAAATTTACTCCCTTAGTAACACTTTCTTTTGAGGCCTATTATTTTGATTGGCAAAAATCTGCTTAATCTCCTTCCTATAGCTTAGCCTTCAATTAGAGAGCTAAACATCTCCACTGTTGATCTCTAAGGAGATGAGCCGAGAAATGGTAAGACCCAGGGGTGTTAATGCTGTTTTACTAGTTGTAGAACATTGAATGGGTTCCTTAATGTTTGAGTTCCATTTTGTTCATCTGAGAAGAGGTTCAAAGTTAGGAATTTGAGGACAGACAACTGAGTTCAAATTCCAGCTTCATCTTCTACTGCTGCTGCTGCTGCTGCTGCTAAGTCGCTTCAGTCGTGTCCGACTCTGTGCGACCCCATAGACAGCAGCCCAGCAGGCTCCACCATCCCTGGGATTCTCCAGGCAAGAACACTGGAGTGGGTTGCCATTTCCTTCTCTAATGCATGAAAGTGAAAAGTGAAAGTGAAGTCGCTCAATCGTGTCCAACTCTTCGAGATCCCATGGACTGCAGTCTACCAGGCTCCTCCGTCCATGGGATTTTCCAGGCAAGAATACTGGAGTGGGGTGCCCTTGCCTTCTCCACATCTTCTACTAAGTAAACACTTAAAATGAATTGCTTAGCCTAAGACCCTATTTCATCACCTGTAAAGTGGAGAAATTAATGATGTTATACATGAATATGTTGCTTGTAAAACATTTAACATAAGTGCCAACCATGTGGTATGCACTCAATAACTCTTAGCTATTATTATTATTATTCTCTGTACAATGAAGATAAATAGAATCTGCCTGCTGCATTTTACAGGGATTTGGTGACTATCAATTGCGATCACTTATACTGAAGGGCCTTGACCTTTGTAAATTGCAAGTGATCACTGTGTAGAGAACAAGGGATAAATGTGCCTCCTAGAGAAACAGCAAAGCTTTCCAAGGACTTCTTTAAACTTAATCTCACAATCTTTCCTGCATTCAGTCTAAGCCTAGCTCTACCATTTCCATAGGACAGCTATAGGTTATTGCAATGTGTATTAATAGATCAACAGCGCAGTAATTGAAAAAAAGAAAGTGAAAGTGTTAGTCGCTCAGTAGTGTCCAACGTTTTGTGACCCCATGGACTGTAGCCTAACAGGTTCCTCTGTCCGTGGAATTCTCCAGGCAAGAATACTGGAGTGGGCTGCCATTCGCTTCTCCAGGAGATCTTCCTGATCCAGGGTTCGACCCGGGTCTCCTGCACTGTGAGCAGATTCTTTACCATCTGAGCTGCCAATTCCATTCTGGGAATTCTATTGAAGATTGAACATTCACTCCTATCCATGTAAGGGGAGAATCTGATTCACCATGTTTTAGGTACCTCATAGATGGTGGGTTATTTAAAAAACATCTAACCATCACTCCGGCTGTTGATATAACCTATTCATGGAAGAAACTGTATTTTCCAGATGAAGTTATAATAGCAGTTTTAATGTTTTCTCTTACTGTCCCTTTCAGTTCAGTTCATTTCAATTTAGTTACTCAGTCATGTCTGACTCTGCGACCCCATGGACTGTAGCATGCCAGGCTTCCCTGTCCATCAGTAACTCCCGGAGTTTACTCAAACTCATGTGCATTGAGTCGGTGATGCCATCCAACCATCTCATCCTCTGTCATCCCCTTCTCCTCCTGCCTTCAATCTTTCCCAGCATCAGGATATTTTCAAATGAGTCAGCTCTTTGCATCAGGTGGCCAAAGGATTGGAGTTTCAATTCAACATCAGTCCTTCCAGTGAACACCCAGGACTCATTTCCTTTAGGATGGACTGGTTGGATCTCCTTGCAGTCCAAGGGACTCTCAAGAGTCTTCTCCAACACCACAGTTCAAAAGCATCAATTCTTCAGCACTCAGCTTTCTTTATAGTTCAACTCTCACATCCATATGTGACTACTGGAAAAACCACAGCTTTGATTAGGTGGACCTTTGTTGGCAAAGTAATGTCTCTGCTTTTTAATATACTGTCTAGGCTTGTCATAGCTTTTCTTCAAAGGAACAAACATCTTTTAATTTCATGGCTATAGTCACCATCTGCAGTGATTTTAGAGCCCAAGAAAATAAAGTATCTCACTGTTTCCATTATTTCCCCATCTATTTGCCATAAAGTGATGGGATCAGATACCGTGATCTTAGTTTTTGAATGTTGAGTTTTAAGCCAGCTTTTTCATTCTCTTCTTCACTTTCATCAAGAGGCTCTTCAGTTCTTCTTCACTTTCTGCCACAAGGGTGGTGTCATCTGCATATCTGGGGTTATTGATATTTCTCCCAGCAATCTTGATTCCAGCTTGTGCTTCATCCAGTCCAGCATTTCACATGATATACCCTGCATAGAAGTTAAATAAGCAGGGTGACAATATACAGCCTTGATGTACTCCTTTCCAATTTGGAACCAAATTTCTCTTCAAGAATCAGAGATACCAAGGAAAAATTTCATGCAAAGATGGGCACAATAAATGACATAAATGGTATAAACATAACAGAAGCAGAAGATATAAAGAGGTGGCAAGAATACACAGAAGAACTGTACAAAAAAGATCTTAATGGCCCAGATAATCACAATGGTGTGATCACTTACCTAGAGCCAGACATCCTGGAATGTGAAGTCAAGTGGTCCTTAGAAAGCATCACTATGAACAAAGCTAGTGGAGGTGATGGAATTCCAGTTGAACTATTTCAAATCCTAAAAGATGATGCTGTGAAAGTGCTGCACTCATTATGTCAGCAGTGGCCACAGGACTGGAAAAGGTCAGTTTTCACCCTGAACCCAAAGAAAGGCAATGCCAAAGAATGCTCAAACTACCACACAATTGCACTCATCTCACATGCTAGCAAAGTAATGTTTAAAATTCTCCAAGTGAGACTTCTACAGTACGTGAACCAAGAACTTCCAGTTGTTCAAGCTGGTTTTAGAAAAGGCAGAGGAACCAGAGATCAAATTGCCAACATCCACTGGATCATAAAAAAAGCAAGAGTTCCAGAAAAAGATCTACTTCTTCTTTATTGACTATGCCAAAGCCTTTGACTTTGTGGATCACAATAAACTGGAAAATTCTGAAAGAGATGGGAATACCAGACCACCTTACCTGCCTCCTGAGAAATCTGTATGCAGGTCAAGAAGCAACAGTTAGAATCAGACATGGGACACTGTCCCTTTAAACTTGCTCAATGAGGGTAATTCTGTCCTTACCACTGGATATAATTTTTTCTCTCCCTTATAGGTAATATAAAGCATTATTCTTTTATGAGACTATCCAAACCAATGTATTACTAACCTGGCAGGCTACAGTCCATGGGGTTGCAAAGAGTCAGGCATGACTGACCAACTATCACTCAGTCTTTATTCAAAGATAAGAATTCTATCCTCCTCCACCATCTAGAGCTGGTCACAAGCAGGTGTCCAGCCTTCAGGAAGGAGGATGTGGTCAGCTTCTTCTTTCCTTGCTCATCTCTGTTCGTACTTAATACCTGCTGGCTTTTACTCTTCTAGGAACAGAGGAGTAAAGAGAGGAGGTGAAGAAAGGAACAGTTACTTGGCTGGGATAGTTGTAAGATGTCATCACATTTTCTGGGACTGACAAAGGTGTCTTTCAGATGCTTTCATGTATTCTTGGGCAGCCTCCTTGCTGGCTCTTGGAACATGAGCAGGTGTCACTCATTTGGTGACAGACCTAACTCCCCATTCAGATCTGGCTCTCCTGAGACCCCCTCCAAACTCCCTTTCTCCCTAGGAGTCCCAGTTTATCCTCTACTCACATCCCAGGCGTCCTCTGAGCAGGACTTAAAGTGGCTATAGGATGGTTCTCTCTTGTGTGGCCCCAGCTGGTCAATAGAAACACTTGTGCCCACTTGGCTCCAATAAATTGAATGCAGACCAATCCTAATTACAGCACTCTTCACCGTTGCCAAAGATGCTCACCAGTCCCTCTCTCCTGATCTTTAAGACTTCCAGGGCTAGAGTCAAGTCAGACATCAGCCCCCTGTCCCCACTGCCACCAACCCTCAGCTGTAGGGAACTGTTCATGTGTGGCCTATTGAAGCCCTCCCTTCCCTACCCTTGATCCTTTGATGGGAATCACAGCACAGCTCTCACCAAGAAAATACTCCTCATGGAATCCTCCCTCCGTTTCCACTTCTAGACACTTTCATTTACTCCTTTGGGTGAGGTGTTTAGCCTCATGAAACTGATCTTTGTTATTTGATTGAAATTCTGCCTCTTGGCACCTTACTTTGGAATTTCACATCTGTTATATTT
The DNA here is from genome assembly GCF_055505025.1 of Bos grunniens. Lineage (NCBI taxonomy): Eukaryota > Metazoa > Chordata > Mammalia > Artiodactyla > Bovidae > Bos > Bos grunniens. The sequence goes on along the minus strand of NC_141166.1, from coordinate 112,964,147 downwards.
TGGTGCCTCGAATGAAATTTGAATTTAGCATCTGGATAGGCCAGTGAAAACTGAATCGAGTCAACTTCCTTTTTTCATACCTTCAACATTAATGCCTACTCAACCAAGACAATTGCCTTTTCCAGGCAAGGCTGTCCATGTGGGAGTTGTAAGGAATACCACACTCATTAGGGAAGTGCAGCTCACTGGTCCCCTGAGTTTTCTAAAGAAGAAATGTGTGATTTAAAATATCTGATCAGGAAAGCCCCAATTTGTGGGTTATAATAAAGAACTTTGTGGTTTTGATTTAAAACTTTGAAGATTTGTGAATTTGGTGGGGAGTATATTTGGATTAAAGTCTCAAAACAGCAATAAGTGGGGATAGGAAAGTGACTAAAATTTCTACAGTAACAAATATTATTTTTAAAAAATTTTATCCATAAGGCAAAATCACAAATGACCCAAATATTTACATTACTAAACTATGTACTACTACATTTCTTTGTGAATTTGGGGGGCACTGGAATTAAAGCAAACATTAAAATATTATGAAATCAAGAAAAAATAAGCTTGGGATTATATGCCTTCAATTTCCAGATTCATAAAGGATCAATGTAAAAGTTTAAGTTGGCAGTGGTTACACTCCCTGTAAAGAGTCTATATGTGGTTCTAGGCCCTTGTTTCACAGAAGGATGCAGGTACCAGGCAGAGTGGTTAAGGCATTGGCCTTAAGATCCAATGGATTTATATCATTGTGGGTTTGAACCCCACTTCTGCTACAAGTGGATCTGCTTTTCAGGCTTCCCTGATGGCTCAGATGGTAAAAAAAAAAAAAAAAAAATCTGCCTGTAATGCAGGAGACCTAGGTTTGATCCCTGGGTTGGGAAGGTCCCCTGGAGAAGGGAATGGCTACCCACTCCAGTATTCTTGCCTGGAAAATTCCATGAACTGAGGAGCCTGACAGGCTGCAGTCCATGGGGTTGCAAAGAGTCGGACACGACTGAGTGTCTAACACAACGCACACTTCACAGAAAGATAAAGTATATAGTCAAGAGGTATAGTTAAAAAGAACCATCTGTCTCAAAAATTATTCAGTTAAAATTTGTGACTTAGTTATGGAAGCAAGTCCTAAAAGAAGAAAAATCTCTTGCTCCAGAAGTAAAATTGTCTACTAGAGAAACATACTTACTTCTATGTAGAAGACTGGCATTGTTGTGTTATTTCATTCAACAGAAGAACTTCCTGCCTAGTGGGAGAGAGCTGTGAAAAACCATGAATGCTCCAACTGGCCACCTTTCCAGAATAGACTATTCCTCTGGAACCAAGACCAGCAAAAATCACTGTTATGCACATCACTCAGATCCAAACTAGGTGTAAGGAATAACCTTACAACCTGTGCAACATTCCACGTGGGCCAAAGGAAGGCCCCTTTATATGTGAAAGTGTTTTGTGTGCCACTTCCTCAAGGTGAGTGGTGAAGTAACACTAAGGAACTTGGATAAATAATTTGGGGTGAGGAAAATGTCACATTATCACTGCTTTCATCTTAGGCCTATTTTCTAGTGGAATATAACAATTTTGGTGAATTAACGAGCTGATATTACTCTCTTGATCTTGTGTGAGAGAAGTGTGGTACATTGTTCAGCTTGGAAATTTTCTACCTGTGTTATTATACACATTTTCATATTAATAGAGAAAATTACCATTAAAAGCAATTTTGAATGAATTACAGTCACCTAGCTTTTGTTGTAATTTCTTCTTCATCTGTAATCCAGTATGGGCTCCTTTAGATTTCAAAACCAGATTACTTATATTGTAGATTCCACAGAGAAAATAAGAATAGAAAAGAGAGAATGTGACTAAACATCTTATTGGTTACATTAAACCAAGAGCACTGGAACTTGACAGAAATAAAACAGAGAATTGTCATTATCATTAAAAGCAGTACACATCACATCTTAACTGGGCAACAGCCTGATGATGAGTTGAGCTCTTATTGGTGCTTAGGTGGCACCAATATTCACATCAAAAATTGGTAGTGCTATACAAGTCAAGAAGATTTTTACCAGCAATTCTGGATTAAAAGTATCAGTCACTTCCAGAAACAGAAAATATCTCAGAAGGTTGAGAAAGAGGTCAAGAAGTGAAGACATGGTTCTTTACCCAGCATGACCTGCAGGGCAAGGGCACCACACACCTTCCCCTCTCCACATTCACACCAGGGAGGTGCCAGCTCTGTCTGCTTTCCTGCTTGATGACCCAGAGACCTCCCTGCCCTTGTTCCCTCAACTCCTCACCTCCACCAGGAGCTGCACTATTTAAACACGGGAAATGGAGCCTTCCCTTCACATGAACCTAGGCCCTGACCTGCTTACAACAGGCCTGACTATGCCAAGATCGCCCCCATGCCCACCCACTCAGTAACCCTGCAACAGACTGGAGAGATAGGTGGAGGCTTTTTCATTTTTTACACCCATCAATTCACCTAGTCATTCAATTCAGCAACTATATGTTGAGTCCCTGCCATGTGCCACACACTGTGCTGGGCACTGAAGGAACAAATGCTCTCATGAATGCAATTACAGTGGGTAACATGAAAGAGAGTAAACGAGCACATAAATGTATCGTATGACCAGCGGAAAGAAGTGCTATGAAGAATAATTAAGTAAAATAAAGGAATACTGAGATGGAGATGGGACTTCTCTTTAGTATAAAGCAGTCAAAGAAGAACTCCCTGGCAAGGTGGCATCTGAGCGGAGCATGGGACCCGTCTACACACCACCTGTCTCATCCTCAGCCAGCTGCTCCTCCTCAGCTGCCACAGCAGGTGACGAGCCCTGTGGTTCCCCACAGCCCATGGATTCCCAGCCACAGGCCTAGAACATGGCTTCTCTCCCCAAACTCAGCTGAAAAGCCAAACTGCAGGGCCTTGTTTCTTGAGCATCTGCCAGTGGGGCCAAATGATGCCATCCAGAAAAGCAGAGTCTTTAATTCCCCTGAATGAACTTTGACCAGTGGTAGACAGGAAACTGGAGGATACCAGGCAGATAAGCCCTCTCCCTTGCTCCCTCTGATGCACTATTTGGCTGCACGGTTTTGCCATACAGCCAATCTAGAGTCAATCTGTGTGATTAAGCCCGCTTACTGGGTGCTATGGACTGGATCATGTTCTCCAAAAAGATAAGTGGAAGTCTCCCATGAATGCGACCTTATTTGGAAATAGGGTCTTTGCAGATGTAGTCAATGGTCAAGCTGAGGTTATTAGGGTGGATCCCATTCCAATGCAACTGATGTCTTTGTGAGAAGAAGAAAAGACAGAGATGCACAGAATATGGTCATATGCTGGTGGAATCAGAAATTGGAACGATGCATCTATAAGACAAGAACATCAAGGATTGCCAGCCAACACCAGAAACTAGAAGAGGCAAGAAAGGATCTCCCTTACAGGTTTCAGATGGCTGGTGGCCCTGCCAACATCCTTGATTTTTGATGACTAGCCTTTAGAACTGTGAAATAATCTATTTCTGCTGTTTTACAGGGTCCAGTTTGTGGTATTTTGTTACAGCAGCTCTAGGAAACTAATACACGGAGTGACCAGCTGTGTTGGGTTGTATCTCCCAAATAAAGCACTAACAGTCCTTGCCTGTGACTCTGTTTTCCAGAGAAACATGACTATGACAATCAGAGACCTGAACAAAGTGAAGGGTGATATTTGAGAGGTTATTTGAGGACAGAGATTATAGTAGAGAGAAGAGTTGATGCAAATGCCCTGAGGTGGTAATGTACTTGATGTGTTAGAGGAACAAGAAGAAAGCCAGTGGGTTTGGGGAGTGAATAGGGGAAGGGTATCAAGGGATAAACTCAAAGAGGGAGCCAAAGACACCCTCCCTGGAAATTTATAGGCCATAGAAAGGACTTAGGCTTTTTTAAAAAAAAAAAAAAAACAATATATAATTGAACTGTAATTTACATTTAGGTAGTAAAATTAACAAATCATAAGAGTATAATTTCATGAATTTTTTTATGTACTGCTATGGTCTGAATATATCTCCCCCGACCCCACAGAACACATATGTTAAAATAACTCCCAAGGTGATAGTACTAGGAGGTGGAGCCTTTCGGAAGTGCTTAGGCCATGAAGGCAGATATTTAATTTATAAATAAGGTCCAAGAATCTGCCTGCCAGTGCAGGAGACACAAGAAACGTGGATTCAATCCCTGGGTCAAAAAGATCCCCTGGTGGAAGAAATGACAACCCAGTATTCTTGCCTGGGAAATTCCATGGACAGGGTAGCCTGGTGGGCTACAGTCCATGGAATCACAAAGAACTGGGCACGACTGAGCAACTGAGCGCGCACACACACACACACACACACGAGGTCCAGAACAGTTCCCTTGTCACCTTCTTCCTTTTGAGGATACACCAAGAAGTCTGTAATCCAGAAGAGGGTACTCGCCATGTTTGTACTCTGATCGCAGACATCCAGCCTCCAGAACTGTGAGAAATAAATCCCCATTAATAATTGGGTTGGCCAAAACATTCATTTGGGTTGTCTGCAGTAGTGTACCAAAAACCCAAACGAACTTTTTGGCCAGCCCGATATAAGCTACCCAGTCTCTGGTGCCTTGTTAGCCCCAGATGGGCTAAGATACATGTGTTTAGCTTTGTGTGACCATCCATATCAAAATGTGGAATATTTCTATCACCCCAGAGAATTCCCTCCTGTCTTCCAGTCAATACAACTTACCAATCCTGAGGGAATGGCTATTCTCATTTTTATCGCTGCAGACTTGTTTGCCCTGCTTTTGAATATTAAATAAATGGAAACATACAGTGTGAACTACTTTTGCTTGAAATGATGCTTTTGAGATTCATCCAAATTGAGATATATATATATTTCACATTTTATTGCTGGGTAATATTTCATTTCCTGGATATATCACAATTTGTTACATATTCTCCTGCTGATAAATATTTGGGTTATTTGCAGTTTAGGTCTGTATCGAATGAAGCTGCTAAGGATATTTATATACTTTTTTTTTTTTTAACGTATCCAATCATTTCTCTTGGTCTAAACCCAAGAGTGTACTTTCTGGGTTAATAGGGGTAGGTTGATATGAACTTTATTAATTTTACAAAGTGACTGCCCCAACTTCACACTCCTGCCAGTGATGCGTGATAGTCCCCGTTACTCCATATCCTCACCAACACTTAGATTGTCGATCTCATTTCAGCCTTGTCTGGTGTGTGTGTAAAGTTATTTAATCATGGTTTTAGCATGCTATGTCCTGACAACAAAGGATAAGCTTCTTTTCATCTGCTCATTGATCACTTGGACATCTTCTTTCTTGAAGTACTTGTTCACATCCTTTTGTCCATATTTTATGTTTCTGTTAAGGCCGTATCCCATTTCCAAAGTCTGTATTGGTTATCTATTGAAGCATAACAAATTACTCTAAAACTCAACAGCTAAAACAAAAAACACTTATTATCTCGCATAATCTGTGAGGAACCTGACAGCAGCTCGGTTGAGCTCTGCTTCAGGGCCTCAGATGGCCAATGAACTGTTAACTGGGTTGTAGTCATCACCAGGATTGACTGAGGCCAAATATTACACTTTTTTTTTTTTAGGCCATGCTGTGTGGCATGTGGGATCTTACTTCCTCAAGCAGAGATCGAGCCCATGGCCCCTGCCTTGAATGCCCAATGTCTTAACCACTGGACCGCAAGGGAAGTCCCGAGACTGCACTTCTAAACTCACTCGCTTGAGCCTCATTGTGAGTTTATGTATGATTTTTGTTAGGCTGGTAAAATATTGAAAAGCTTAAAGACACCCCACCACTCTCACTGACCTCTTGGTGCCCAGGATCTTAGGTTGAAACAGCACATCTAAAGGAGTAGATAGTGGGGAAGAGAGACTCAAGCTCCCCCAATTAGTTGTGGGATGGGGCAAGGAAAGAGGGTTAGTAATCTAAAAATACTCAGGCTCAAAGAAATGTAACTGTTTGAAATGAGTCACTTTTATCAAGCTCCCACTCTCACTAGCAGTTTAAAAAAATAACAGCAAAGTGTTTCTAGTCTTCTATACATGGTCATTTGATCCAGAAATTTCACCTGTGGAAATTTATATCAAAATTAGAATCCACAATGTAGAAAAAATTGTGTACAAAAATGCCACTGAAGCACGTTTATTAGAAGTCTAAATTGTGGAACTACTAAAGAAAATACCTATTCCCTCAAAAGAATTCCCTCAAATTAAAAGTAGTCATTGTAAGCGCTTAAGTAGTAATGTTATAGGAAATGCTGAAATTGTAATGTTAGGTGGAAAATGATGAAAATTATTACAATGTGATGTTATTTATTTATGCACAGAGGAACAGATTGGAAAGGAAAAGTATAGTACATGAGTTAGAAATAATAGGGTAATTCCCCCCACTTCCCAAATTTTCTGTTTATTTTTAAAATTTCAGACATCTAAAAATAACAATTGCCATCCCTATTTTAAACATTGAATTTGATGAAATAAAAGCAAATTACCTTATTTTTCCTTGATTTATTTATTTTCCTCAGCTTTCTCATTTGAAAACGTTCAAACCTACAGAAAAGTTGGGGGACTAGAACAGAAATGCCTGTATATTCTTCACCTGGATTTACCAACTGTCACCCCATTTGTTTTTTTCTCTCTTTGTATAATATGCACACATATTTTCAACCATTTGAGAGTAAGTGGCAGACACTTTAACACCATGGTCCTAAATACTATCACAAGGATCATCTCAGAGCAATGACATTCTTCTACCTTCTACAATTACTACATTTGAGAAATGTAACATTGTTACATCCTATTATCCAATGGAAAGTTTATACTCAAATTTCCCTGCTGCTGCTGCTTAGTCGCTTCAGTCGTGTCCGACTCTGTGCGACCCCTTAGACGGCAGCCCACCAGGCTCTCTGTCCCTGAGATTCTCCAGGCAAGAGTCATTTTTGTCTTTTGCTTGTTTGTCTCTGATTTTTACAAGATTCAAATAAGGGTCACAAATTGCATTTAGTTGTTACGCATCTTTAGTTTTTTTGATCTAAAACAACCCCCTCAACAGTGATTTTTTTTTTAATTCTTTCATGGCATTGGCCACTTTAAAGACTCTAAGCCAGTTATTTTGCATAACATCCTTCAATTTAGATGTGTCTGACTCTTTCCTCGTGATTAGAAATGACTTGAATTTCTTGGCTATACTCAGCAATCTTCTTTTACATAGAAAAATTTTACTCTTTCTCATGTCCTGTGAAAATAGGAAAATCTTTAATGTGTTTGTTAAAGAGATCAAGCTGAGATTTTGTTTGGGTGCAGTATTTGTTGCACTCAGGTATGTATATCTGAATTTCATAATTTTGTCCTCCAGAAAATAGTAACTAAGAACAAGCAGCTTAAGAAATCCGAGCACTTGAGAGCCACTATAAGTAAACTCTAAGTCCCGCAGCAGAAAGAAGGGGTCCGTCTGCTTTTTAACCACCCATGTGCTAAGTCACTTCAGTTGTGTCCAACCCTATGGACTATAGCCCACCAGGCTTCTCTGTCCATGGGATTCTCCAGGCAAGAATACTGGAGTGGGTTGCCATGCCCTCCTCCAAGGGATCTTCCCTACCCAGGGATCAAACTTGTGTCTCATGTCTCCAGCATTGGCAGGCAGGTTCTTTACCACTAGCATCACTTGGGAAGCCCCTTAACCACCCATGGCTGATCTATATAAAAGGAATGTTTCCTATTCTTTATTTCCTTATATTTGCCAGGTTGGTCTGTAAACCAAACAGGGAGTCAGTTGGTCATAGATTTAAAGATACTAGGGCACAGTCCTAGAGGATAAAATCATTTGCTTAGCCACTGTTCAAATGGTAACAGTGCGTGTGCCTCCAACAGTGTTTTTAGAACTTTCAAGTCCTGAAAATACCTGACTTCTGAACTAAGGTACCAGAATCTAGGCAGAGAAAAGACTAAATTTTCTTAATAAGTTCGCGTGTTACAGCTGCCAATAAATCACACAAATTCATATACATAAGGGTCATAGCAAAGATGTTGAGTTCATGATAAGTTCCTCTTACTTGAGACTTACAAGTCTGGGACCTACTATTAGAAAAGGCCTTCTGAATGCATCCAAGGCATTGGCTTAACCCCAGGGATGACAAAATTTTTTGAACCCGTGCCATCACTCTTACCTCATTTGCTTGTAACGGCTACTGATAATTAATCACAGTATTCTTTCCTATTAGCCTGGACACTACCCCAGAAAACTTCCCAGCACGCACTACAAGCAAATTAGTAATAATTTGAAGTCAGTACATAAGATAAATCTTTACAACACTTAAGAAGAATTCTTTTGAAATCCCATCTAGTTTTTGGCTTCTCAACTTCATCTGCACATGAATGGCAAGAACCTGGAACAATGTTTCTTATGAATGACCTACAGATAACTGACAAACTTGTAATCAGAGCGTGTTGACACGGTGATCTAACAAGGGAAGGAAAGGAGAGTGTATTAGTTAGGGTTGACTATTTGCTGTGACATATTGGCCTCAAACTGTATAATAGCTGAATCACAATAGAAGTTTATTTCTTGCTCATGAAATAATCCAGATTGGTTCCAGGTTGAGGGGATGGGAGTGTGTGAGCTTCATTCTATGGTATGATTCCATTTATAGGACATTCTGGAAAAGGTTAAACTAGGAAGACAGAAAACAGATCCAAGATTGCTAAGAGCTGAGTATAACTGGGGATTCCTTGACTACAAAAGAAATGTTTGAGATAATGATCCTGTTCTATATCTTGAGTATGATAGTAGTCATACAACTTTATGTTGTATGAACTGAACACTAAAAACTGTGCATTAAAAAAGATGATTTTAAAATTGTATACAAACATATACTTGGCTTTGTCACACAGCATGTGGAATCTTAATTCCCTGACCAGGAATCTAACCCAAGTCCCTTGCATTGGAAGCACATAGACTTAACCACTGGACCACTCAGGAAGTCCCTGTTTCTAGGCTTTGATTGTGCAGGCATGGGTGTCCCAACCACTGCATTGTTAACTGGTCAACTTTGTATTAATTCTAGAAAATAGGGGAAAAAATTGTTTACTGAATCAACTTTGGCCAACCCAGCAGCTATTTGAGTAATAAGTGTATATTTGAGCCAAGCGTATGGAAATGGTGTAAACTGAGGAAAATGAAGGTGAATATACGGGCAAAGTAAACATTTAAAAAAACACAAAGACTTGCTTCTTTTTAAAAAAATTTTTATTGAGGCATAGTTAATGTACAATATTTACAACATTATATTAGTTTCAGATGTATTACATAGTTTTTCAAATTTTATATAGGCTGGGGCAGTGCTGGCCCACTGGCAGGCACAGCTGGGTCCTGGGGTCTGGCTGCAGGGCCCAGTGGTCCCACAGCTGGTGACAGGCTGGTTCCTGACATAGCTGCCTTCAGGGTTTGGGGCGCCCCAAAGCTTGCATTGGTCTACTGGTGAGTGGGGCCAGATCCCACGGCAGCTATCTAAAGGGCCCAGAGTGTCTCAAGGCTGGTGTTGGCCTGCTGGTAGAGGGGCCAGGGCCCAGCCAGACCCAGAGCTGGTGCTGGACTTCTGGCAGGCTGTGGGGCTGTAGTTGTTCTGGGGCTGGGGTCTGAGTGCTGGTAGTCGAGGCTGGTTTCAAGCAGGCTTGCTGGTGGGCAGGGCCAGGACCCAGGGAACATGGGGGCTGACATCTGCCAGCTGGAGGGTGGAACTGGTTCCCAGGGTCTCTGGCTGCAGGGTTCTGGGGGTCCTGGGTTTAGTGCCTGCATGCTGGTGTGTGGGGCTGCGTCTTGTGCCCTCTGGTGGGCAGGGCCATGTCCAGGTGCGGCTGTGGGCTCAGCCTGTCTGTTGGTAGAGGGGGCTGTCTCATCATTTGATTGCTTGGCCTGAGGTGTCTCTCAATGCTGGTGTCCCCAGGTTGGTGAGCAGTGAGGCTAGTAAGCTAGAGGGAGGGCTCCAAAGTGATGGCTGCCTGCCCCAGTGTCCATGTGGTCTCTGTCTTTTAAGAATGGAGTCTCTATTTCCCGTAGCCTTCTGGGTTTCCCAAAAGCAAACTCTAATGGGCGGGGGAGAGGGGGTGGGGGGGGCTGGCGGAGAGAGGGGCGAAGTGGGACTCAGACCCTAACTCCTTAGGAAGAACCTCTGCAATTATAACTACTCTCTGTAATTGTAATTATGGGCGGTCCACCTGGAGCTATGAGTCAACTGTGCCACAGCTCCGTCCCACCTACCCATCTCACTGTGGTTCTCTCTGTACACCTTTAGTTGTAGAAGATCTTTTCTGGTAGGTTCCAGTCTTCTTAATCAGGACTTTTTCTGTTAATAGTTGTAATTCTGATGTGCCCATGAGAGGAGGTGAGCTCAGGATCTTTCTATATCACCATCTTGGGAACTCACCAAAGTCTTGTTTCCAACATAATTCCACCTTCTTCTTAATGAGTGTGCCATCTACACATCCATCTGTCTTCATTTCCTAAATCTCAGGGGCAGGTTGTCCATTGTGTTCCTTTGCTACCAGATTGAATTTTTTCCAAAAATTTTATAAATGCCTTATAAATTATGCCAATTTAAAAACAGAGGCTAAAAATCATTATAATGTGATGAAATATTCTCTAATGACCTATTATTAATCACAATTATGATACTCTAGATTGTAATATACACATTTATTTAATAACAGAAAAATAGCATCATAGTTTTATTTCTATATCACTAAAAGAATGTTCATTTAACAGTTAAACTCCAGCCGTTCAAGGGATCTTAAAATAAATGTATATTTAACATAATTATGACCTTGTCTGAATTTATCCATTACATTATGGTTTTTATTATACTACTTGAGCAGCCAGTTCTCATGTAACGAGTTTTTTTTTTTTTCTTATGGAAATAAACAATCACCCAAAGACAGAAAGGTATTAAAAGCACTGGATAGTCATCCATCAGACTTTATCTGCCCCATGTCCTACCATCCTAGCTCAGTATTTAGTCAGAAAGATCACAGTTCCCTGAGAAAGGCCATTGTCATACAATGACTCAAGGTTATGTGACGGTCTCTCACAGGGCAGCTTGGTGAGCTTCCTAGCCAGACTTTGTGTCTCTGGGCTCTCTAAAAAGTTAAAACTTAAAATACACTGTGGATTTCAGAGGTCTCTACTGCGGTCTTCAAACTAGAGCTTGTGCAGGAATTGCGGGAATAGAGTATGTTAGACAGTTTCAAGGGGAGTGATTTCCAGCCGCTCAGAGTCTGTATTACTTCTGCTTAAATCCGATCTGCCTGAGCACTTAGGCTTGATCAAGGCATTGTGCCTAGTCTTTCCAAGCTCGTCACTCCCAGTCACTTCTATCCTACTTCCTAAAATAAGGCAGACCTCTCACCCATCTGGAGTCCTGCCAGCAGGCCTGATTTCAGGCTGTGAGTGCCTACAGGGACACTGCCTTGATCAAAGCATTGGTTTGTGTCCCAGCTGCGTGATTTCAAGAAAGAAGAGATAAACATTCCATGATTATCTGCTGATCAGTATTACATTTTCAAGTCTCTAGAACATGTATCAGAAGTGCGTTAGTGTTTTATATCTTCTTGTACGTCATCCAGACTCATAAGAGAAAATTTGTGATAAGCTACTGCATAAACATAATTTGACACTGCATATTCATTTCTTACTTGGATGCATTTCCTGCTGGTTCTTCTTGCTTAGCCACTTTCTACCAGTTTATTCTACCCTATGATGTACTTGTTAGATATCAGCTTAACAAGAATATTTGTGGATTCTACTGTAAACAGTCATTAATATGATTTTCATAAATTCAACATGTAAAAATACCCAATCATTTGATTTGCTGTCAATTTCCACAGAATCTTGTCATGTTTTAGCAATAAGTGATACATATCTATTAATATATGGACTAATTAAAAAGGAAAAAGTCTCCATCCATCTCATTAAGAGATATAGTTCCAGTAACATTTTACTTATTATGATAACCAGTATCAATTTTAATAATGCATTTATGTCATTATATTTAGTTGCTTACAATAATGGTGATGATAATTTAATCCAGAAGAAAGAGTTAACACTCGGCTTTACCATTTCAGGAAGCAAATATTTTAAATTTCAGCATATACATAATTTTTGTTGCAGGAAATTATGATAAAATGATTCACTTTTTAAACTTTCAAATATCAAAAAATTCAATGAGTAAAGTAGACATACAAGTTCAAGGGGGAACAGGAAATGTAAATTTTCCTAATGTTGAAAAAGAGACTTCATATTTTTATTGAGATATAATTGACATATAACATATTAGGTTGAAGTGTACAACATAATTTGATATTTGCATATGTTGTGAGCTGATCACCACAACAAATCTAGCTAACATCACCATACATAGTTAGAAATGTTTTCTTTTGTTCAGAACTTTTAAGATCTACTCTTTTAGCAACTTCCAAATATGCAGCACAGTACTATTAAATAGAGTCACCATCAGTTCAGTCGCTCAGTCGTGTCTGACTCTTTGCGACCCCATGAATCGCAGCACGCCAGGCCTCCCTGTCCATCACCAACTCCCGGAGTTCACCCAGACTCACGTCCATCGAGTTGGTGATGCCATCCAACCATCTCATCCTCTGTCGTCCCCTTCTCCTCCTGTCCCCAGTCCCTCCCAGCATCAGAGTCTTTTCCAATGAGTCAACTCTTCGCATGAGGTGGCCAAAGTACTGGAGTTTCAGCTTTAGCATCAGTCCTTCCAATACATTATATTCTCATGACTTATTTCATAACTGGAAGTTTGTACCTTGTGATCAACCTCATACATGTTGTCTTACCCTGGCTCCACATCTCTGGCAACCACCAATCTGTTCTCTGTATCTATGAGTTCAGGTTTTTTAGAGATTCCACATAAAAGTGAGATTTCACAGTGTTTGTCCTTTTCTCTGACTTTTATCACTTAGCGTAACGCCCTCAAGGTCCAACCATGTGTCATAAATGGCATGTTCATGTGGTTTTAGGAGTATGACAGTGCATATAAAATTGCTTTGGTATTTAGATTATATTGTCTACATTAAAAAGAGTTGTTAAGTCTCAGTGCAGGCCATCCCAAAATATGCCATGATGGCACATTGATTATTTTGAATTATATTGTTTGAGAAACAGTTGGTGCAAGAACACTCTGACCTTCCTTCTCTCTGTCTCCGTGGAAGCAGGAAATAAATCTCTCCTGTGAAATGTGCCCTCCCTGCCTCTGGAGGTAGAGACATAGCCTTATGGCTAGAGAGAGGGAATTCAGAGCTGAGAAGCCTGTACAAACAAACCTTGTTGCTTTTTTGCTAATTTATTACCCCAAACCCAAACCCTGTTTAGATTCTTCACTGATTAAGAATCCAAGCCTAAATTCCTTTGTTCTGTCCATTCCTTACAAATTTGTTGTTTCTTTGTCTAAAAAGTATCAAAGCTGTCTGCTTTGGTCACTTTTTAGGTCCTGTTTCTGTAAGATGCCATTTGTATGAGTGAAATCTGTCTTTTTAAAAAATTCTCCTGTTAATCTGTCTTATGTCAATTTAGTTACTAGATTAGTCAAAAAAAAAAAAAAATCAAGAAGAGTAGCAAGGAAATTCCCCTCTTTACAACAGAGTAGAGCAATAAATAGGTTTTTGTTAAAAGCCTCAGTATTATAATAGGACTACAGCCTTTGCTACTATATAAATTTATGAGGAAAACTTTCAGATGTTAACATAAAATGTTTGAGAAGGCACATTGTTTTTGAAAACTATTTTAGGGAGTATATAAGCCAAAAAATTCACTACTCTAACGAAATAAAATCAATGGCCCCAGTGTTCTGTTTCCAGATCTATTGTAAAACTAAGCGTTTCTTTCAATTTCTTCATTTGTCTTTATTTCTCTAAATATAAAATGGAAATAATAACTCTCCTTATGGTCAGAGATGTCTGCAGAATTCTTGCCAAAAAAAAATCCCCTGTGTAATAGAAAGTCATGTTGATTGTTAATTTACTTGCAAACTACTGACAGATTAGAAATAAAATCATTTACTACCTTGTTCTTTTTTAATATTTGTTAGAAGTTATTGCAGAAGAATCTGAAAATAAATGACCACCCACTATCCAAGAGTTCTAATAAGAAAGATAATTCAGATTCTCAGAGCGGGACTTCCCTCATAGCGCAGTGGATAAGCATCTACCTGCCAATGCAGGGGACACGGTTTCGATCCCTGGTCCAGGAAGATTCCACATGCCTCAGGGCAACTCAGCCTGTGTGCCACAACTACTGAGCCATGCTCCAGAGCCGGTGAGTTGCAACCACCAAGATCGTGTGCCACAACTACTGAAGCCTAGAGAAGCCACCGCAATGAATAGCCCGAGCTCCACAAGGAAGAGTAGAGCCCACTCCCTGCAACTGGAGAAAGCCCAGGCAACAGCAAAGACCCAGCACAGCCAAAAATTAATTACTTAATTAATTTTAAAAAAAGAATCTCAGAGCTTTAAGACAACAGTTTCTAACTTTATCTTTTAAAAAGCCTATTCCCTTTATTGTCTTAACATGACTATATTTTACATAAATAAACACATCTTTTGAAAACAACAAAAATATGAGACAAGCAGATATAAGAATTTTTTAAAGTTTATATTCCTAAATCTCCTCTTTTGATGAGAGTTTTTAATAGTCTTCTGTAAGTTTATAGATATACAATTTGCCCATACTTCAGTTTCTGTTCTCATTACTGAGTGATACTAACCTTGGTTCCTTCACTAAAGAAAAGGAATATTATTTTATTCATACATTTAACAAAAAATTTTATTCAGGATTTCTCATGGATTTAGCCTGTGCCAGATCACTGGGTAGGGCAGTGATATTGCTGCATATAGGAATGTAAACTGTGCAGGATTGGGGGTGAAAGAGGAGATTAATACAATATCTTGGAACTTATACAGTCTGGAAGCAGATCTGGACATTCTGGAAAGAAATTGAACGGCTGTAGAGCTATTTATATCAGTCACTAGACGTCTTTAAGTGACTATTAACACTAAACATTTCTGGGAGTAATTATCCAGGTGGTGAAGACAACTGCAGAAATAGAACAAAGAGAAAAAAATGTCACGTGAAATCTGGCCTAAGTCAAAAATCCAATCTCTGCTTAATGATGATGGTGTTTGAGCTCACATTTGCAACACAACACAACACAATATTTTAGTTATGCAGTAAAAGTAAAAATGTTAGTTGATGCTGGCATCAGCCAGCCTTGGATTAAATAACTTCTGGCATTGCTTCCAACAGGCTTGCATGGGAAGGCTACACTCTGAGCACAGAATTAAGAGAATTCAGTTACATAATTGGTGATTGTTTACTGGCGTCAGAGTCTTTCCCCACCAGTAAATAAAACCACTAATCCAGCCAAGAATTAGAATATCCTTGCTTCTGATGGGAAACACTTTCCATCTTTCAAGGGTGACAGTGAAGGGTAGGACAGGGCAGAAAAAAAGGTTGCTAACCATCTAGGCATAACTTGACAGTCTTTGGACAAGTTCATTAATCTTTGGCACCTCCAGCAGAGGGCAGGCAGGTATAGGGAAAAGAGAAGAAACAGACCTTTCTCGGTTTCATTTACTGGTGTCCTAGCCTTGAGCAGGAGGGTGAGATCATAAAAATGAATGTGAGAACTGAAACTGCAAAGCCACCTTCACTGTCTATACGTTAATATTCACAATATGACTGTTCCATGACCTTCAACATTTTTGTCAGAACATTTAAACTTTCTCACCATCAGTTATAAATGTGTGGGGAAATGAAATAATAGTAAAGGTAGTATTTATTTAGTATATTATGATGTGAAACATTAGATACATTGAGAGTTAAAGTGTTTCATTTCTATGTAAAAAAAAGATTATCAAGAACACAGCGCTTGTTGTAGAACTGACCATAAGAAACAAGCGTCTTTTCTGTTTTGGCTCATCTCTAAATTCGAATCAGCCTGCAGCATGGCATCCTTTGCACTTTCAGTATCAGTATCATCAAGAGTTCCTTGAACAGCAACTCTGGAAAGATAGGTTACACACTGTTTCAACCACTAGCCTCACCTCAGGTACCAAACCAATTGCCTTGAATGTGTTTGGATTTACAAGTCTCCACCCAGCCCTGCCCAGACACCACCTGCTGACTCCCAGCCCAACCACCCAAGACTAACTCCTCTGCAACTGACCCTTCACACCCCAAGGGCTCAAACCCTTGGGAAACTCACTGGACTGAACTCATTTCGGTAGCTGCCACCTGCCTGTCAAGTTTCTATTGAACTCAGCTTTTTTCCTTTTTTTAAATCAAAATAAAGGTTCATCTCAAGACATTTTTTTGTGGGGACTTTGACATACAAATTTGGATAGAAATATCAGAAGAAATAGCTGGCCAACCAGAAAATGCCTGTGTCTGTAGAGCAGAATTTGGGGGTGGGGATAAGGGGATAGAACAGGCAGGAGATGTTTTTTTTTGTTATGAGCCATGGCTTTTTAATTATGTACATCTATTACTTTGCTACAAACAAAAATTCAAAAGGGAAATAAAAAGGCAGGTTTATTTCCTCTGAAATAGGGTAACAATATTTGATTAAATTAGATCAGTAATTGTGGAGCACTTATTATATGCCAAGTGTTGTGCTGGGCATGAGGAAAACAAATCGGAACAGAATGAACCTGCCTGGAAACAGGCCGCAGTGACCTGAATCCTTCAAGTGGCCTCTTAGTGGCCTCGTGGAATGAAATCCAATGTACTGCTTCTAACTCTTATAGTCAGAATAACAATTCGGGCAAGGTATGTATGCAAAGTCAGTGTCTCAGGAAAAAACGTGAAAGATTCCGTTGACGATATCCAAGAACTAAGGGATGTGTTTCCAAGCCCAAATTTATTTATAGATCAGATTCACTGAGAAGTTCTAGTGTTACTCAGTAGAGTCTCCTGACAATTACTCTCTTGATGATGAATAAGTTTTCCTTGGCATTTATTAAGTTCTTGCTGTGCTCATATCCTGCTAGTTTTAATTCTCTCATAGAAAATGGAACATTTATCTTGCCAAAATCATGCTTAATTGAATATATGCCTGCCCATTGCAGCAAACAGAAAGGAAAGGCTTATGTTATTATGACTACATACTATAATTCTTTAGTATTTAATACCAACAAATTCTGAGAACTTGAGACATATACTGATGTGTAATGGCTTTTTAAATATTTTAAACAGTTCTAAAATATTAAAATATGTTTCTCACATAAGAGAAAAGACAGAATCTCTAGAGGAGTTCTGAGTCAAATCTCACTTCAACTTTTATGTATTTATCAGCCCCTCTTTTTTGCAGCCCTTCTCATGTGGCCCCACATTAGCATCAGCTGGGAGCTTCTAAAAACCCAGCACCATGGACACACCCCAGTCAGATTCTGATTTACTCAGTTGTGGGAGGAGCCTGGTCATGTGCATCTGTTTAATATGTCCAGAGATGGTTCTAATTTGTAATTAGGGTTGAGCACTATCACCTATCACTTCGAGTGGCTCTTGAAGTGTGGTCCCTGGGCCAGCAGCATCAGCACCATCTAGGAAATAGTTACGAATGCAAATTCTCAGGCCCATTCCACCCCAGTGAATCCAAATTCTGGGGTGGAGCCCAGTAATCTGCATTTTAACAAGCCCTCCAGGTGACTTTCGCACAGTCAAGTTTGATCCATTAGACTCAAAAGAATATTAAAAACCAGAATGCCAGGAGAATGGAGTTAGGAATGAGAGAGCATAGAGCTAGATGGGCTCTCTTCCTGGGGGGTGGGAAGCTCTGTTGTAGTGTGGGTACAAGTGCCGGCCTTGCTGATGAAGATGCTTTTCTTAATAATAAGCTGACCCAGTACTGATCACACCTTGGTGAAGTGAGTCACACTAGCAAACTAGCCTGAACCTGTTATACTTTTTTGTATCAGATGAGGGAGATTCTTGGGGAGAGAAAAGAAATGTTCTTTGGAAGGACTGATGCTGAAGCTGAAACTCCAAAACTTTGGCCACCTGGTGTGAAGAACTGACTCACTGGAAAAGACCCTGATGCTAGGAAAGATCAAAGGCAGAAGGAGAGGGGACGACAGAGGTTGGATGGCATCACTGACTCAATGGACATGGGTTTGAGCAAGCTTCAGGAGTTGGTGATGGACAGGGAAGCCTGGCGTGCTGCAGTCCATGGGGTCACAAAGAGTTGGACAAGACTGAGCGACTGAACTGAACTGGAAGTCTTCTGAGGCAAAGATAAGGCCATTCGTCTCATCCCTGGATTGTACTTGCAGAATAAACAAATGCTGAGTTTCTGATCATTGTATAAGGTTTCCAACTTTCCAATGAGGTGCTCCAAGAGCTGCCATGATAAGTCCTTTTTGAACAGTATTTTAGATTCTTCTTATTATCAAGGAGCATATGGTGAGGTTCCACCATGCAGTTTTTGCTAAAATAATAACTGTGGTAACACAATATAAATGAAAGCAGGTAGTTTGACTCCTGCTGAGTGGACCCAGTACCTTGGAAATGGGAAGATTTCTTCCTTCATGTGGTCTCAAGATGAGGATTACACATATTTATCGGAAGAGTAAGGTCACACTAATTATTTTTAAGTGGATCTCCAATGTTGGAGAGGACCTAATTTAGTTGTTGGGGTTAATTAACATCTCTAACCATCT
Organism: Bos grunniens; assembly: GCF_055505025.1. NCBI lineage: Eukaryota > Metazoa > Chordata > Mammalia > Artiodactyla > Bovidae > Bos > Bos grunniens. The sequence goes on along the minus strand of NC_141166.1, from coordinate 112,945,401 downwards.
TAGAAGATTGTATTAGCAGGGACATTTGGAGTTGAGTTTAGAATCTAGAGCATCAGTGCGCAGCGTATTCTAAAGATAGGGAAGACAGCTGCTCAATCCATCCATCATGATTAATATGGTGAGTGCTATACTCATTATAATCAAAATCTACAGAGGAAATATTCTTCTGGAAATGTCAGAGGCTCATTAAAGCTGGTTATGAGCAGGAGAAAGTATGGGTAGGACTCTACCTGGATAGTTTGCCAGCAAATTTTAAACTAAATGCAATATTTAATCCTGTTGTGTCCTTCTGGGACTGTACAGATAGGGCCGGCCAATCATAGGTCTGGGGAACTGGCCACAGAATTATTTGTTGCTTTAATGATTTTAGCCCAGTAGGTTTTCCCAGCTGGAGCTGGCAAGCGAGAGAACTAGATTTCCTTAAGGCAGGAATGAGTAACATTTAACACAAGGAAGCCTCCCTATTTAGGGTAATATCATTGTCATGATAAATTGGGAAATATGCTCTTAAACATCTTCTGTAACAAGTTTATCAAATTTACATAGACCATTATTTACTTATTTAATAAATAAGTGCTTTTTTACTTAATTTTTTTATTGAAGGATAATTGCTTTACAGAATTTTGTTGTTTTCTGTCAAACCTCAACATGAATCGGCAATAGGTATACATATATCCCCTCCCTGTTGAACCTCCCTCCCCATCCCACCCGCCCAGGTTGATACAGAGCCCCTATTTGAATTTATTAGCCATAGAGCAAATTCCCGTTGGCTATCTATTTTACATATGGTAATGTAAGTTTCCATGTTACTCTTTCCATACATCTCACCCTCTCCTCCCCTCTCCCCATGTCCATAGTCTATTCTCTATGTCTGTTTCTCCACTGCTGCCCTGTAAGTAAATTTTTCAGAACCATTTTTCTAGATTCTGTATATATGCATTAGAATAAGATATTTATCTCTCTCTTTCTGACTTACTTAACTCTGTATAATACATTCTAGGTTCATTCAGTTCATTAAAACTGACTCAAAGGTGTTCCTTTTTATGGCTGAGTAATATTGCACTGTGTATATGTACCACAACTTCTTTATCCATCCATCTGTTGATGGGCATCTAGGTTGCTTCCAAGTTCTAGCTATTGTAAATAGTGCTACAATGAACAATGGGATACATGTGTCTTTTTCAATCCTGGTTTCCTCAGGGTATATGCCTAGGAGTGGGATTGCTGGGTCATGCTGGGATAGTGGTTTTATCCCTAGTTTTAAAAGGAATCTCCATACCATCTTCCATAGTGGCTGTATCAATTTACATTCACACCAACAGCGCAAGAGCATTCCCTTTCCTCCACAGAGTCTCCAGCATTTATTGTTTGTAGACTTTTTGATGACGGCCATTCTGACCGGTGTGAGGTGATAACTCACTGTAGTTTTGATTTGCATTTCTCTAATAATGAGCAATGTTGATCATCTTTTCATGTGTTTGTTAGCCATATGTATGTCTTCTTTGGAGAAATGTCTGTTCAGGTCTTTATCCCACTTTTTGATTGAGTTCTTTGTTTTTCTGGTATTGAGTTGTATGAGCTGCTTGTATATTTTGGAAATTAATCCTTTGTCAGTTGTTTCATTTTCTATTATTTTCTCCCATTCTGAGGGTTGTCTTTTCACTTTGCTTACAGTTTCCTTTGCTGTGCAAGAGCTTTTAAGTTTAATCAGGTCCCACTTGTTTACTTTTGTTTTTAATTTCCGTTACTCTGAAGTAAATGGCAACCCACTCCAGTGTTCTTGCCTGGAGAATCCCAGGGATGGCGGAGCCTGGTGGGCTGCCATCTATGGGGTCGCACAGAGTGGGACACGACTGAAGTGACTTAGCAGCAGCAGCAGGAGGTGGGTCATAGAGGATCTTGCTTTGATTTACGTCTTCAAGTGTTCTGCCTAAGTTTTCCTCTAAGAGTTTCATAGTTTCTGGTCTTACATTTAGTTCTTTAATCCATTTTGAGTTTATCTTTGTGTATGGTGTTAGGAAGTGTTCTAATTTCACTCTTTTACATGTAGCTGTCCAGTTTTCCCAGCACCATTTATTGAAGAGGCTGTCTTTGCCGCATTGTATATTCTTGCCTCCTTTGTCAAATATAAGGTACCCATAGGTGCATGGGTTTCTTTCTGGGCTTTCTGTCTTGTTCCATTGGTCTATGTTACTGTTTTTGTGCCAGTACCATATTGTCTTGATGACTATAGCTTTGTAGTATAATCTGAAGTCAGGAAAGTTGATTCCTCCAGCTCCATTCTTCTTTTTCAAGACTGCTTTGACTATTCGGGGTCTTTTGTGTTTCCATATGAATTGTGAAATTTTTTGTTCTAGTTCTGTGAAAAATGTCATTGGTAGTTTGATAGGGATCGCATTGAATTTGTAGATTGCATTTGGTAGTATAGTCATTTTCACAATATCGATTCTTCCTACCCAGGAACACGGACTGTCTCTCCATCTGTTTATGTTGTCTTTGAGTTCTTTCATTAGTGTCTTATAATTTTCTGTGTACAATTCTTGTTTTTCCTTAGGTAAATTTATGCCTACATATTTAATTCTAAGTAAGTACTTGTAGTAGAGAAACTCAGAAAAATGCTAACTGGGGTAGAGATATTGGAATAAATTAGGATATATTACATAACATGAATTTTTTATTGGTTGCTACAAACATCACCACTTTTTCCTCTCCTCTATATATTATTTATATTTGAAGGTATGTAATATTCTAGAAAAGTTTCATACATACAAGGATATTTAAATGTCATGAATATATCATCTTGTAGATATTGAGAAACTCCACAGGACTCCTTATGAAAGTCACTGACTGGAAGAATTTTAAGACTACAAAAAAATAAAAGAAAATAATAGAATTAAATCTACTCTTTATATAGAAATGTGAAGAATGTTATACATAGTTGGAATGTATAAATGGGAAGAAATAGATCAGTAATATATTAAATCCTAATATGTCAATCATCCTATGTGATCATATTAAAGCATATTATGATCATCACATGCTTTCCTCGACAATAACCTCTCAAGCAGATAATTAGAGCAGCTAAGTCAAAATGGATCACAGTCAATGATATTCTTTTTATTTTTTTGGCTCACCGGGTCTTAGTTGTAGCACACAGGAACTTCGATCTTCCCTAAGACATGTGGAATCTTTAGCTGTGGCATGTGGGATCTAGTTCCCTGACCAGGGATCAACCCCTGGCCCCCTGAACTGGGGAGCCCCACAGAGTCTTAACAACTGGACCACCAGCAAAGTCCCAGGGATATTCTATAATAATGCCTTTTATCAACAGTTTAGGCTATTATGTTGAATTTTATATCACTAAAAAATGAAAATTAGAACATGCTAAAAACCTATTTGTGATGGGTAATATATTAGTTATTTCTTAGTTAACTAATTCCCAATATGGCTGCTTACTCCTTGAGCCAGCAAAGAGAGTCTCTTGAACAGGTCAACTACAAAATGAAGTCTCACATAACATCATATAGGAGGAGGAGCAGCATCCATCACTTCTGCCATATTCTGTTGGTTAGAAGAAAATCCTAGATCCCATCCACACTCAAGGAGAGGGGGGTTACACAAAAGCTTGAACACCAGAAGCAGGATCATGGAGGCAGAGGGGTGGGGGGAAGAGAGATACTGTAGAGACTGTCCAGCACAGGTAACTTACAAAATCTGCCAGCATTTCATTTCCCCCAACTATGAAGCAGGAGCCCATGAGCCCCTAAGCCCTACAATGCGTTGTTCTGTGCATTTAAATAAATATAAGGCAGAGCCTGACAAATAATGGCCCTCAACACACAACAGTTAACACCTCTGTCCTGCTCTCTGTCCCCTTCCTCCACAGTGGGATAGAGTAATTCTTCTTTTGTTTTCTATCTTTGCACTTTTTGTTTTGTTCCTTGATGAAATAGGATCCTAATAATGCCTGTCCAAAACACAAAATCAGGATGCTAAATTCTTGACTACTTGGTTGGGGGTGGGGTGGGATGGGGTGTGGAGGGTGGCAAGGGCAGGTGTCTCTTTCGGTCTTACTACTCTGAGAATATTGCTTTGGGATGATGAAGGATACTTACCTAAAGGTAGTGCAGAGTATACTTTTCTTTAAAAAAAACTTTTATTTATTCATTTATTTTATTTTGGCTGTGCTAGGTCTTAGTTAAGGCATGTGGAATCTTTAGCTGTGGCATGTGGGATCTAGTTCCCTGACTGGAGATTAAACTTAAGTCCCCTGCACTTGGAAGCGTGGAGTCTTAGCCACTAGACCGCCCAGGAAGTCCCTATTTTTCTTAAATTAGTACTGTGGATCAAGAACAGTTTTGACCCTGGAGACTGGAGAACTCATTTCCTATAGTTGAGGGTAAACAGAGCTAAGCAGGGAGAAAGAACAGTTAGCTAGATCCCCTGCCCTCCCCTGTCTCCTGGCCTCACAGTTCTCTGCTGTGGTTACCCTGCAGAGATGAGATGAATCCCCTTACCCAAAGTGGGTTCAGAAATCCCAGACTGATGCCGCTGCGAAAGCATCTATAATTGTCACCCTATCCTCCGGCTCACTCTTCCACACCCATGGGCGGTGTTTGATGGAGCTGTTCATGATCTTGGTTGGATTCCTGCCTCAGACGTTACAGATTGTAGTCTTGGACCACTCTTGGTACAGCCTGTGTTAGGTTGGGTTCTCTAGAAGGCAGATGCTAAGATGGGATCAGATATGCCAAAGGTTTGTTGGGGGAAGTGCCGGTGAAGGACAAAGGAGGAGAGAGTAGAGGAGGCAGAGAGTCTTCAGACCATGATGGTAATGCAAATCTGACACCTGAGAAAGCAAAGATTGGGAGGAAGAGTCTTCGCCTTCAGGGCACTGACCTGGCCATTCATTGTCTGCACGGCCTCTGCAAGAAAGCTGTGTAGGCTCCAGAGCTATTTCAGCTGAGGGCTGTAGGTCAACTCTGCTCCCTGACATAGGTTCTGTTAAAGGGAAAAGTGAAAGTGAACATGAAGTCGCTCAGTCATGTCCAACTCTTTGCGACCCCATGGACTGTAGCCTACCAGGCTCCTCAGTCCATGGAATTTTCCAAGCAAGAGTACTGGAGTAGGTTGCCATTTCATTCTCCAGGGGACCTTCCCAACCCAGGGATCGAACCCAAGTCTCCTGCACTGCAGGCAGATGCTTTACTGACTGAGCCACCAGGGAAGCCCACTCTGTTAAAGGGAGATCTGAGCAATGTGCCTCTGTGGCTGCCATAGGTGATGGGATGTGATTCCAAGGTCAGGATTCCTGTCAACACCTTTCGAGAGACTTGTGTAAAGAACAAAATCCCTTTTGAAGGATATTTTGGCCAATTTGGACCCTGCTTCTTTAAATGCAACAGCATTTGTGTATTCTACATCATACAAGGCTTCCATAGTTAAATTTCAGCATCTAGTACTTAACAACTCTAGAAATAGTATAAAAAACCAATACCTTTTTTTTTGTGAGACAAATTTCTCAGGAGCATAGATTTACATCCTGGAAATGTGAATACCTAGGGTAGGAATTTGTACTTGACTTCATAGTCACTGGAGACAACGAAGATTTTCTGAGCAACAGTAAGACGCTGCAAGTAACCACATACAGCTGTCTGTTCAGCATCAAATGAAGGGTGTGGAGCTTTATAGGTACTTGTATGGAAATAAAAATCACCCAACATAATTACAACCCTACAGCGCTGACTTATCAAACAAATATGTGTTGGGTGTCACATTAGGTTCTGTACTGAGTGCTGGTTTGACTCATTCACAATAATTAAAGGCATCCTGCAAAGCTAAATGCTCACATGTGATTCATGTGGTACCTTATTGTTTAAATTAGCATCATTGCAGTAAGGAAAATATTATTATTCTCATTTTACAGACGAGGAAATTGAGAGGATATTTAAGTAACTCAATAAGACAGCAAGGCATAGTGCATTCATTCACTTAGCGAATGTTTCTTTGGGCACAGCTGGCCAAAATTAGACCACATAGCATTCTGAAGGTCAGCCTCAGGATTTTAACCCAGGAAGGGCTACGCAGGGAAGTGTCGTGAAAAGGTTTCCAGGGCCCCACTCTGCCTCTAATGGGCTCTGCAAACAGGGGAAACCCTCAGGACCGTTTTGAAGAGGAGGCTTTTGGAGTGGTTCAGGTGAAAAGAAGAGGTGGCAGTCAGTGGAGGAGAGTAGATGAAGCTGAGAGATATTTAGGAAGTCAAAATCTTCAGCAATAGGTGAGTGATTGGACCTGGGGTGAGGGAGCGGGAGGTATTAAAAATAACTACCAGGATCTGGCGTGAGCCAGTGAGTACATGATGATACCACTTGCTGAGATCAAGGACACAGGTGAAGGACTAGGTCTGAAGGGGAAGGTGGCATTCACAGTGAACCCCTTAATTCCGGCTTGATTACTATCACTGGGGAGTCACTCCCAAGGCCACTTGAAGTGATGGGTTCATCTTCAGCTTAGTTTACTGGTCTCAGAAATACCTACAAAATTTTCATCTTCCCCCCAGAATACACTCTTCTCCCTGGCATCAGTTCTCTCTTAAAACATAGGATTAATTGCTTATCATTGTTGCTCAAAAAAATATTTTTATCTCCCTCCTCCATTTCAAGGAATAGAATCCAAATGTTTCCCAACCTACCACGGCTGCCCTCAGCGTACTCTATGCCCTGTGAGCACTTTCCTGCCCTCTGATGGGCCTCCCAGAGTTGCTCTCATAATAATCTCACTGGTTAACTTGTCTTTCTCCTGCTCCTGAGAGGCAAGGATCCATTTTCTGGGCCCTGACCTTTAGCATGGAGCTCTGCACTTCCACACATGGTAGGTGAGTATTTCCAGCACACTGTACTCTCCACTCTTTGTTGCTCACTGGTTGCTTCTACTCAGTCACATTTGCTGGTTTCTTCCCATTTTCCCACCTCTTAAACTTCACCTTACAGATAAAGTACCACAGGGCTCAGTCCTTTGACCTCCTCTGCAGCTATATTCACCCCCACACTGATCTCATCCAATTCCATGATTTAAGTACAATCTCTACACTGATGATCCAAATTAATATCCCTGGCCAGACATCTTCCTGGAGCCTCAAATTCATATATCCACATTTCTATTCAATATCTTCACTGAGAGGCCAGTAAACATCTCAGATTTACACATGTGTAACTCCACTCCAATTTACCCCTTAAAATTGATTCCATCTGCTGTCTTCTAACCTTACAGTGAATCAGCCTCAAATCCATGAAGTTAGACTTGCTTCCCCCTTATCTCTTATACCGCACAGCCAAGCTGTCATAAAATTCTCTGGGCTCTGCCTTCAAAAATAAGATTTCATTTTGTGTTCCCTTCACTCCTACCGCATTGTTCCAGGCCACCACAGTCTCTTAGCTGGACTAGTGTGGTAGCTGCCTAATAGATCTTCCTGCTGTTATCCTTAACCTTTCTTAGTTGGGGCTTCCTTAGTGGCTCAGACAGTAAAGAATCTGCCTGCAATGCAGGAGACCCAGGTTTTATCCCTGGGTTGGGAAGATCTCCTGGAGAATGGAATGGCAACCCACTCCAGTATTCTTTCCTGGAGACTTCCATGGACAGAGGAGCCTGGGGGTTATAGTTCATAGGGTCACAAAGAGTCAGACACGACTGAGCAACTAACACTTTGTCTTAGTTAGAATAAGCTAGTTTGCCATAACAGATATATTCCACCCGCACCCCACCAAACTCAGTGGCTTAAAGCAGAGGTCCCCAACCTCTGGAATCTAATGTCTGATGATCTGAGGTGGAGCCGATGTAATAACAATAGAAATAAAGTGCCCAAGAAATATAATGTGCTTGAATCATCCCAAAACTATCCCCCAAGCCCTCATCCCTGGTGCCAGAAATGTTGGGGACTGCTGGCTTAAAGAACAAGTTGCTTGCTTTCTTCTGTAACAGTCAAGCGCTGGGTCCAGGTGTTGAAAGCGGCTCTCGCCAGCCAGCCAGCCTGTACTCAGGCTGCCTACTCTCCTAAGCATATACGGCAAGTTAAGAGGGGTAACAAATCTGGTCCCTGGGCAAGGGACCATCTGCATCCAGTGACAAGTCTATACTGTGGCAGAAGGAGAATAGGTTTGGATCACCTGCCGGTCATCTCTGTGATATTCCCAAGAGCTCGTTCTCACCACAGCAGCCAGACTTTCAAACAAAAATAAGTCATTCCTCTGCCCATTGTCTCTAGGGAGGTCCCCGTTTCTCCTGCAGTAAAAGTTCTGACAGTGACTCTCAGTGCTTCTGCACCATCTCAGTCCCATTACTTCTCCATCTCATCTCCTTTTTCTTTCCCCCTCACTCTCTCCATTTGGACCACAGTGGCCTTGCTGTTACCCAAATGTGCCAGCCATGCACCCACCTCAGAGCCTCCACGTGGCTGGAGTCTCTTCATCCGGATGCCTTGGGAACTCACTCTTTCACCACCTTTAAGACTTTCCTCGGAGCCAGCCTTCAATAAGGCTGACATTGACCAGTCAGAATGACTGCGATCCAAAAGTCTACAAATAATAAATGCTGGAGAGGGTGTGGAGAAAAAGGAACCCTCTTACACTGTTGGTGGGAATGCAAACTAGTACAGCCACTATGGAGAACAGTGTGGAGATTCCTTAAAAAACTGGAAATAGAACTGCCTTATGATCCAGCAAACCCACTGCTGGGCATACACACTGAGGAAACCAGAATTGAAAGAGACACATGTACCCCAATGTTCATCGCAGCACTGTTTATAATAGCCAGGATATGGAAGCAACCTAGATGTCCATCAGCAGATGAATGGATAAGAAAGCTGTGGTACATATACACAATGGAGTATTACTCAGCCATTAAAAAGAATACATTTGAATCAGTTCTAATGAGGTGGATGAAACTGGAGCCTATTATACAGAGTGAAGTAAGCCAGAAGGAAAAACACCAGTACAGTATACTAACGCACATATATGGAATTTAGAAAGATGGTAACAATAACCCTGTGTACGAGACAGCAAGAGACACTGATGTATAGAACAGTCTTATGGACTCTGTGGGAGAGGGAGAGGGTGGGAAGATTTGGGAGAATGGCATTGAAACATGTAAAATATCATGTAAGAAATGAGTGGCCAGTCCAGGTTCGATGCACGATACTGGATGCTTGGGGCTAGTGCACTGGGACGACCCAGAGGGATTGTATGGGGAGGGAGGAGGGAGGAGGGTTCAGGATGGCAAACACATGTATACCTGTGGTGGATTCATTTTGATATTTGGCAAAACTAATACAATTATGTAAAGTTTAAAAATAAAATTAAATTAAAAAAAAAGATTTTGATCATGATAGTTGATAAAAAAAAAAAAAGAAAGAAAGAAATAAGGCTGACATTGACTCCCCCATTTAAAACTGTAACTCCACATCCTGCTGTCTTACATCTTACCCATTACCTTGATCATCTTCTTTGCCACCACTTACTGCCTTCAAATAGTTTATGTAATTTCCTTATTTAATGTTCACTGTCTTTTTGCTCAACTAAAATACAATCTCTCTTACTTACTGTTACTTTCCCAATACTTAAAAGAATGCCTGGCCCTATCACAAGTGCTGAACATTTGTTGAATAAATGCCAGAAGCTGAGAGGAAGGCCTAGTGTTAGTAAGTGCTGATTCAGACTCCATCCCACGGTTAGGGGGCTAGGAACTGCTACCCCCTAAATGTGTGCCAAGTCCCACGAAGGGAATCAGGAAAAGCAACCTCCATAGCTTGGTACAATTCTATTCCCATTACAACACAAAATCAAAACTAATTAATAAGGTAAAACCCCATAATGTAAATGTCTGCTGGTGTACAGCAGCAGAAGCGTCATTTTCATTGGAATGAGGCACGTTACATAATACTCAAGGCTATTGTTCCTTTCCCCTGTGGTCCCCACCTCCTCTCTCAATAAATTAAGTATGGTAGCTAATTTAAATGACTGCTATAGAACTCTTACCAAAGAGAAGGAGAAACTCTCATGGTTATTACAGTCTGGAACAACAGAGCTCACAATATCCAGGGACCATATACCAGCTCAGAAATAAGCCAGACTCACTAAGCCTGTGGCCAGGAGAAGAATCGAGTGCAGTTTCTTGCCGTAATTTATATTTCTCTGAGTTGCTCATGGTTTAGGCAGTGAGCTAACAGTCACTGAAGGAAGAGAAATGTCAACGCCTGAGGTTAATCCAAGGTTTTTTCTTTGGCTAAGTGGCCCTGAGCCCTCTGCAGTTGCTCCTGAGACCTACCTTAAGCCTTCCTAAGCCGGAAGAAATGCCTGCAGGCTGTCATAATACCGACTGTCTTGTTCGCTCTGGCTGGAGAGCTTGGACTGTTGCCAAATTCACAGATTTATTGTCTGAGTCAAGACTTCAGCGAGTCCACGTTGTTGCCACAGACAGTGGCTCCTGCAGATATAAAGTAAAGAAGAATAGCATAATTAAATTTATTCAGCAAATATTGATTGAGCATCCAGTATGTGCCAAGCACTGCCTAGGGCATTCAATGATGAACAAAATAGAATGGTCCTTTTCTCAGAGCCTGCAATTTAGTGAAAGATGCTGACAAGTAAACAGACAATTACATATGAGGCTGATAAAGGCTGTGGCTGAGGGTGCTACGTGAGAGGCACCTGGCCAGATTTTTGTATGTTGGGGTAGACATGAGGCATCAAGGAAGACTCCACCAGGAAGAATGGACCTGATGTAAATGCTTCCTTAAGCATTGAGGGGGAAAATGTGTTCAGATTAAGGAGAGTGCTTCTTGGTAACTTTTGTGTCTGGCAGAGAATTTTGCTTTTAAAAAATTAAGAAGATTGGGGGCTGAATGGGACAGATGGAGAGATTGGAATCTACATATATACACTATTGATACTATGTGTAAAATAAATAACTAATGAGAACCTACTGTATAACTCAGGGAACTCTACCTATTGCTCTGTGGTAAACTAAATGGGAAAGAAATTTTTTTAAAAAATGGGGATATATGTATGCATATAGCTGATTCACTTTGCTACACAATAGAAACTAACAGTATTGTAAAGAAACTATACTTCAATAAAAATTAATTTTAAACAAATTAAAAATTAAGATCAGATTAGATTTGGCTTCCAACACATGTATCTGTGTTACTGCCCTCTTTGTTGTTTCTTCTTGCCTCCTGCCCCATTTTTTCCATAATAATTTCATATGTAGAGAAACAATGAGCTGCAGTTTCACAACCTGTTATATTTCTACTGCAAATGCTCTGCTGTTCACCCTCTAGTGGTCGTCACTGATTCAAGCCCTCCTGGTAAATATCGTACATTAGGTTTTGAAAATGCTTTTAGTCCCCGCTTTCTCCAAGATTTCATCTTGTCATTTAAATGACAAGAAAGAAAAGACTCTTGGGGTATGAAAATTTTGGCAACTTACAAACTAACAGGCATCGATTCTTCAGTAAAAACACAACAAACAAACCAAAAAACTCATCTGTAAAGGCACACAATACAGCCTATGATTTCTGAAAGTTTAATTATTTGTTAATTATAATTAATTAATAATATTATTATTAACTAACATTTTAGGTACTATTGTCTTAAGGGGATCTCTGCAAGAGTGTCAAATTTTTATTTTCTGCGCTGTAGAGCTGTGTTTTAGTAAAAGGTCTCCCTCCTCCAGGTTACCTTCTGATGAATCCCAGACACTCAGAATAAGCCTGGAATTACACCCATTAGGCAATACACCTGTACTTGAAAATATCATCTAATGAACCTAGTATCTAGAAGGTTCTTCTGCCTTTCAAAATATTACAGAATCTTGCTTTTATTCACTAACAAGTATTTACTAAACACCTACTTTCTGCCCGAGGCCTTATTTTAGAGACAAGTAGAATCTATTATCTACTATCTAATCATGTCTTTCTTGGGTAGTGGTGGGTGGGGGAAGCTATACTATTAAATAAATAGTATAGGTAATAAGTATTACAGGAGAACTCAGATATGGCCTCTTGCTGACAGTAAGGAACATATTAATTCATACAAAAATACATTTTAATTCCTATCATTTAGAGCAAGACTAATCTGCTCTAAAATTTAATATTTAAATTTGTCAATATTATGCATAATCATTGTTTTAAATAATACTAAAAACATAATACAAGTGAGCAATCTCCTATCCTACTCTCTCCTCAGCACCAATCTACTCCCTAGAGACAGCCACTTTTAACTTGATTAGCTGTCTCATCTGGCATTTACTGCTACACCTAAAATAATATGCCTATAAGGGTGACCACATCCCCAGTTTCCTCATAGGTTACAGTTTACATCTGCTGTCCTGGCATAATTATTACCAGTGGCTTTCTTCACTGTCAAAAGCATCTCTACTGATAAATTATCTAACTGCCATATTTATAGTGAATCGTTATGATTTGTTGCCTAAATGCTCCTGCATTTAGACTTATGCTCCTTATCTTTAGACTTATGGTAACTGAATCTGCTACTTAAAGAAAAAAATCATTCTTCTCAGTTATATAATTTGGGGTTAAATTCAAAATCAATATTTACCCTGTTTTGACCATGCATTGCTAAGCCAAGTACTTCACTGTGACATTGTTAACTGTCTTATATAACTTTTTGTTTTCTCTGAAATAATTGCCTCTTTAAAGTTAATTTTGGGGGTACCTTACTTTTTTCCCCCAGGCGCTTTAACAGAGCTATGAAATGCATAAGCAACAGTTTTTCCAAATGTTCAGACTCTTCCAATGACTTTCCCCATAGCAACATTGTTCCTAGAGCCCTCTGTCCTTCTGTTCCATTTCAGACCCATTTGCTCTGGATATTTTGCACGGATGTTATCCTGAGACTTCTCTTCAAATCCTAAAAAGATAGTTTTTCCATAGAATTCAAAACCCAGTCAAGCAGTTGAAATGTAAGGACAGAACTGTTGTTTAGTTGATAAGTCATGTCCGGCTCTTTTGCCACCCCATGGACTGCAGCCCGCCAAGCTCCTCTGTCCATGGGCTTTCCAGAAAAACCATTGGAGTGGGTTGCCATTTCCCTCTCCAGGGGATCTTCCTGACCCAGAGATGGAATCCATGTCTCCTGTGTCTCTTTCACTGAATCTTTACCACTGAGTCATGGGTTTCAGAAAACAAAGGGAGAATGCATAGAAAGATAGAAGCATAGCATATTGATACCCCAACTAATAAAATCTCTGAATTTTTTCTTCCTGCCTGAGGAAATATAAATGCTATATGGTCTCCAAAACTGAAAAACATTTATTACTTGGAAACAAAAGCAAAATATCAGGAGATTTAAGCAGCCTTCTGGGTTATGATCTAAAACTGCAAAGCCTTAATAGTTGTGGCATTATAGAAATATGCTTGAAATTTATATTTATGAAGAGAACAAACATTTAAACCTAAAACCAATTTAGTTTGTAAGGAGTGGAGGAAAGAAGGTATGTCATCTAGAGGAGTTATCTGGTGATTTATGATTAAGAATACAACTTGAACACATAAGGTAACTCAGCAAGAGGTTTTGTTCTGATGTAATGGTGCTAGTTTTAAACTTTAAACGTCTTGAAAAGACAGGGGAATGTATGAAAGTCTCAGCTGATTCAAAGATAAATAATGTAAAATCAATAGTTATAGAAAAGATCCACATTTGTCTTCCTCTCTACAGAATAATTTCCATCTCTTTCAGAATCAGGTAAACTCTCTTTATCAATACTCCAACCTCAACCAATTCATTGTATTTATCTTAGTCCCAAGGTTTTCCACAGAAATAGTAAAAGAAAAAAAAAAATGCTCCTGACTTTCTGCTACTCTGTTCAATTAATTTGTTCATTCAAGGAATAAAAATTCTTGAGAATCCATCTTTCTTCAAGTTTACATTTATCTCCACCTCTTAAATATATTTAACTTTTTACAAATAACTGTTATTTGTCCTCACTTTCCTTTTAATTTTCTGGGGATCTCCTGAGGATGACAATGGAATTTTTCTTTTCTTTCTTTTTCTTTTTTAAAGCCTAAAACATTTCTTTTCTGGACTTTTACAGAAAGAGTTTGCCCACTCCTGCTATCGGAATTTTCTTCTAAGACAGAAACATTGATTCTTCCCTTTCTCTTCTGCTGTTGTTTTTTATCATAGACACACAGACATGGAGAGATGTAATTACCCCTTGCTATTCATTTGTGTCCAGATTTACTGGTCTGATTACATCATCAGTATGTACTATATCAAGGATAGCTTTTATATCAAATATAATAATGTAGACCCTAGTCTAAAAAAGCCTTTTTACAGCCAGTAATTTAAGTTATAAATATTTATAATGACCCCCTAGAACAGATGGAGGAAATATTATTATCCTCTGAGGTCTAAAAATACTGAGTTTGAAAAAACTCAAAAGGTCTTGTCTTAGGAGTGTAATCCAATCTTTTTTGGCTATTTTGATTTGAAAATTCCTAAAGATCAGAAACTAACTAAAATTGCAATTATATCTACTATCTATTAAAGTCAGTGATCAAATATCAAATATTTATAATTTAAAATTATTTATATATTGCTATCTAAAGTTGGAAAAAAATCTTCAATATTATAATGACTAGTGAAAAAGAAAACAAATTTGTCCAAAAGTTTTAGATTTAATTGATGAAGATTAGGACGACTAAATTGTTACAAAATAGACTTCTCCTACATTGTATGATTTTAAAAGAAAGATACTTAGAACAACAGTTGGAAAGAAGACATATAAATCTATGTTTTTTAAAAATGATACCCAAAACAGGGTAGAAAGGTATGTTTTTATTACCTGTACTATGAAAATAAGCCTTTTGGAAGGAAAGATTAGGTCACACAAAAAAATTCAAAGTGCATAAGATGGATCAAAGTCAATCATTTCAGCAATTTGTACTCCTACGGCAAAGGATAAAGTTCAGCTACACAAAGAGTATCCAATTGGATGATGGACTCAGGTAAGTCACCTTGGCACAAACACTTCAAGCCCCAAATAAAGGGTTATCAATCCCTGCCATAACCTTAGAGAAGTAAATCTGAAAAATAATAAGAACAGAAATAAAGACAACTTAAAAATCTAAATATACTGTATATGCACTTTTTAAAAAAATATACTGATCAGTGTTGCAATCACTGCAATATTGTTTCTTTCTCTCTTTTTAAAAAATGTGTTTAAAACATTTAAGAAAATCTAATATACTAGACGTGTGGCTTCAGTTGAATGAAAAAAATGTTGTTTAGCATCAATATTTATATACAGAAATTTAGCTTAATAAATTTAGTTTTTGTAAGAGAGCAACAGAGAATGCAGGTAAGAAGCAACAGTTAGAAGTGGACATGGAACCACAGACTGGTTCCAAATCGGGAAAGGAGTACATCAAGGCTATATATTGTCACCCTGCTTATTTAACTTACATGCAGAGTACATCATGAGAAATGCTGAACTGGATGAAGCACAAGCTGGAATCAAGATTTCCGGAAAAAATATCAATAACCTCAGATATGCAGATGGCGCCACCCTTATGGCAGAAAGCGAAGAAGAACTAAAGAGCCTCTTGATGAAAGTGAAAGAGGAGAGTGAAAAAGTTGGCTTAAAACTCAACATTCAGAAAACTAAGATCATGGCATCTGGTCCCATCACTTCATGGCAAATAGATGGAGAAACAATGGAAACAATGACAGATTTTATTTTGGGGGGCTTCAAAATCACTGCAGATGGTGACTGCAGCCATGAAATTAAAAGACGCTTGTTCCTTGGCAGAAAAGTTATGACCAACCTAGACAGCATATTAAAAAACAGACACTTTACTTTGCCAACAAAGGTCGTCTAGCCAAAGCTATGGTTTTTCCAGTAGTCATGTATGGATGTGAGAGTTGGACTATAAAGAAAGCTGAGCGCCAAAGAATTGATGCTAACTGTGGTGTTGGAGCAGAGAAGGCAATGGCACCCCACTCCAGTACTCTTGCCTGGAAAATCCCATCGATGGAGGACCCTGGTAGGCTGCAGTCCATGGGGTCGCTAAGAGTTGGACACGACTGAGCGACTTCCCTTTCACTTTTCACTTTTATGCATTGGAGAAGGAAATGGCAACCCACTCCAGTGTTCTTGCCTGGAGAATCCCAGGGATGGGGGAGCCTGGTGGGCTGCTGTCTATGGGGTCGCACAGAGTCGGACACAACTGAAGTGACTTAGCAGCTTAGTAGTGGTGTTGGAGAAGACTCTTGAGAGTCCCTTGGATTGCAAGGAGATCCAACCAGTCCATCCTAAAGGAAATGAGTCCTGAAAATTCATTGGAAGGACTAATGTTGAAGCTGAAACTCCAATCCTTTGGCCACCTGTTGCAAAGAACTGACTCATTTGAAAAGACCCTGATGCTGGGAAAGATTGAAGGCGGGAGGAGAAGGGGACGAGATGGTTGGATGGCATCACCAACTCAATGGACATGAGTTTGAGTAGACTCCAGGAGTTGGTGATGGACAGGGAGGCCTGCCATGCTGCAGTCCACTGGGTCCTAAAGAGTCAGACACAACTTGGCCACTGAACAACATTTCTGATTTAAGATAGTTGTTCATATCTTCAAATGCTTATATGAGAATATTTCATTCTGCTTGATGTGTGAACTTACAGTTTCTTTATATTTTCTTTCCTTATAGTTTCCTTTGTATTTATGGGTTGTTTTATCGGAGGACAATTTTCCTCTGTTTGATATGCATGAAATTCCATTTCCTTGTTTTTGCTGTATGTGGGTTTCACCTTCCGTGTGTTCATTTCTACGGTATTGGCATGTTTTCAAGATTCTTGGCGTAATGGCGTCATCTCGTGTTAGTACAGCAAAGTCAAGGTACTTTGTTAGGTTTAGGGGGTGTTTTCTTGGGGCAAGGAGGGCTCTGAGTCCTCTTATGTTTCTCTTTTCTCTTGCAGGAACCTAAAGCTTCTCCTTTTTCTTTTTCCCCCTTTTTCTTCTTTTCCTCTCCCCACCCAATTGCCAAAGGGTATTTTTACCCCCCCCCTTTTTTTTTTGTACTTTTTTCCTTCTCCAGAGCTATGAGTTTCAATAATTGCCCCTTTAATTCTCGCTTGTCCCTTGAAATCACTTATACTTCAAAAGTTCCTTCCCTGAAGCCCATGCTTGTGCCTGGACACTTTTTTAGTATTTTCAGACTGAGGGCAGACGTGGTGTTTCTGGTTGTGGATTAAAATCCAGTTTAGGCTTCCCACTACCTCCTGTATGTTGCTTCCCTGCATTTCTGGTTCTCCTTTCACTTGCTCGAGAGCCTCAGGACAGGGCAAGGTGGTGGTGGGAGGGTGAGAAATTGGGCTCTGGGTTTTATCTTTCACTTTTTATCCACAGTTATTTTGAAGTTGGGACATTCTCTGTCTTCTGGCTGTGCTAAAGATGTGATTTGAGTATAAATTCACTTTTTTTTCTTTTGCTATTTGTATTGTTTGGGGAGAATCCATGAGGAAAAAAGTAGATAGATACACTACTGCCTTTATCTGAACCTACCTGGAGGTCCATTCACTAAATTTTTATTGACTTTGGCAAACACTGAGATTTTGACTACTAGTTTCCATCTTTCATTCTTCCATGCTAGCAAAAGCTCAGTTTGCAGTGGAGGAAGTAAATACACACATTAAAAAATTTTTGATTTTCAGAATCTTGTGGTAAGGTGACATGGTTTATTCAAAGAGCTATAAGGAGACATTTACTGGGTAGGGTTTGCAGGAAAGTCTCAACCTTGTAAAAATGGTCAGATTCAGCTGGAAGTACCTTCTATTCTTTTCCTTTTTTTCTTCCATGAATTTAGATATGATACCTGAAAGGGGAGTAGCTATCTTGTGACCACAGGATAAAAGTCAAAAGCTAAGGATGATAGTTTGAGGGCCTGCATCAGCCCTGGATTGCTTACTCTCAGCTTTCTGCTTATGTAAGATATGTAAGTCTTTCTTGATTAAGTCCCTATTTGTCAAGTCTCTGTTCAGAGATACATGTGTTGACCAATATCTTGATTTTCTAAGGCATTTCCTCCTTTGTGCTGTGGAGATGGTCATTTTCACAGCTCAGCTTGTCTAGAGATCCACTAATTTGTTGCATATTGCTATTCCTTGTATATCAGTTATATATTATGAGACTCAAGGTTTTCATCATAGAAGAATGCAGAGAAGATGATAAATATTCCCATAGATACCTTTCTTTCATAGCCTCTGAACTTTTCTTCATTTTGTACTTCCTCCTGATAATAATCTCACCTATAATTTATAAATAAGCCAGGCTTGAAAGTGAAGTTGCTCAGTCGTGTCTGACTCTTTGCGACCCCAGGGACTGTAGCCTACCGGGCTCCTCTGTCCATGGGATTTTCCAGGCAATAGTCCTGGAGTGGATTGCCATTCCTTTCTCCAGGGGATCTTCCCAACCCAGGGCTCGAACCCTGGTCTCCCGCATTGTAGACAGACGCTTTACCATCTGATCCACCAGGGAAGCTACGCCCATAAAACAAGTCACTAGCTAAGTTTGCCATTCACTTATTTATTCATAGTTCACTAGGTGAACTACAAGGAACTTCCCCAGTGGTTCAGCAGTAAAGAATTCTCCTGCACTGCAGGAGACAAGAGTTTGAACCCTGGGTCAGGAGAGGAAACGGCAACCCACTCCTGTATTCTTGCCTGGAGAATCCCGTGAACACAGAAGCCTGGCGGGCTATAGTCCCTGAGGTCACAAAGAGTCAGACATGACTGAAGCACCTGAGCATGCATGCGTGCATGTGAACTACAAAGCTTGCTTATCCAGGCGTTAGGTGACATGTGATGCTACCAGTGAGGGGTGCGTGGCATGGAGCATGCCAGCTGTGGGAGCAGGCGCACCATGGTGTGACATACACCAGCTCCAGATGGAGGGAGGTGAACAGGGCGGTGCTAATTTGGGAAGACAGAAGGCAGGGGAGCAGAAAGAAGGTTACAGGAGGTCCATGAGAGGGCTCCAAACAGGAAACCTCAAAGAAAATGTCACGCCTAAGTTAAATAGAACAATGCTTGGGGTGTATTATGCTTAATCTCTTTTCCTTCTGTTATCCAATGTGGGTTTATATTCCCTAGCAGAACTCCTTACACATAGGGAGTGCTCAGAATGAAGGATTAATTTGATAAACTTTGAGGTAGGGTGTAGTTCTTTTTCTAATGAAATCTATGATCTTGGACTGTCTAGATGTTTATGCTTGATTTCTTCATTTCTGAGTAATCCTTTGTTATAAAAAGGTACCCAGGATTTGTTTTCATTGGGTGTGGTAAGAGATGCAGACACAGAAATGACTGTCAGGCAGGAAGACTTTTTATACCCACATAGCCCTAGAAATAGAGGTACAGCTCATCATGCAAGGCTGCAGAGGGAAGTACCAGGGTTGGTCAGGAGACAGAGAGAACGAGGGAGAAATGTGGGCAAGAGTATTTACTGTGGTTTCTGTGGGGAGGAATGGGAGAGACAGGGTAAACAGGATTAGGACTGGCAAATTTGAATAATGTTAGCAGGTGCTGGGGCATAGGGGCTGTACCTTGTTGTCAGGTACCACGTCCTGGAGTGATTAGGGCAGGGAACTAGTGGCCTGGAATTATGAGCCCAATGAAGGCTGGGGTACAGGCTGGTTTGGGTGGTTTACATATGAAAGGTGAATTATTTGCTATCTCTAGGAGTTAGCTAACCCTGGGAGGAGCAATACTTCCAGGGTTAGCAAGGCCTCAGACCTCAAAGCAGCAAATCCAGAAAGTAGAAAACAGTATTATATACATTTTTGCATTTACTTTAGTTTCCTGTGAATAACATCTTTTTAAAATTTATTTATTTATTTATTTGGGGGTGTGCTGGGTCTCTCTTGTTGCACTCAGGCTTTCTCTAGTTGCAGCAAGCAGGGGCTACTCTTTGTTGCACGGGCTTCTTATTGTGGCAGATTCTCCTCCTGTGGAGCACAGACTCTAGGGTGCAGGTTCAGTAGTTGTGGTGAACTGTGGCATGTGGAATCTTCCCGGACTAGGAATCGAACCTGTGTTTCCTGCATTGGCAGGCAGATTCTTAACCACTGGACCACCAGGGACATCCGTGAATAATATCTAATAAAGTATTCTTGGTAAATACAAGCTAATTCATAAAGTAATTCTATATTCTGTAGTGCTCTTCACTTAGTACATATGCTAAAATCTACAGACCAACAGATCCTAATACAGCTCCTGGTGTTGGGCTTGTAAGCCCTCAGTAAGAAAGGTCTAATGAATCCTATAGAGATTTTCAATAAAATATTAAAGGCAACCAATGGCAGCACAGATAACCCGTCATGAAACTGGGACTTGACCATAGGCATCATGTTTCCTAATGCTTTGTGTTATCCAGTAAGACCATGCTTTGACCACTGCAAAGGCCTGTGCAGCTGCTCCTGAGAAAGTCTAAATAATAAACTTCAGGTAAAGCATCTCACTTCTAGTCAGAAATCAGGAACCTGTTCAAAACAACTGACTCTGGGGAATTTGAGGAAAGTTCCAGGAAGAGTTTTCCCCACTTCTGCTTTCTGGACTTTCAAAGTCCTATTGAATTTCCTTCCCAAAGATGAATCATGGCAAGCCTGACTGAAATCTCAACATTTGGTCGTCTCCAAAGCGTCAGTAATCACGGCAAGCCAGCTGCTGCTAAGGCAATTAGGAAAATTCCAACACCCTGAGCTGATGGTCTCGTCACTTTTTGGCAATAAAACAAAGCATAAGAGACCCAGAGAAATCGTCAAGGTCATATCTTTATTACTTCCCAGATGTGCCACTTATTTTTTTCTCTACTTCCTAGAACAACAAAACAGTAATTATCTGTTAGTCATAAACCTTGTGATTCAGCTCTGTGATTATTATTTTCTCCAATTAAATAAACTGTATATACCCTTCACAATTTGATTTTGAACTCAAGTGGCCAACTCTGGCTGCTTAGCTAGAGACGGAAGTTTAGGTATTAACGTTTTCTTAATGTTGCTTTAATAATTATTTTAACCTCTCATCTTACTCTCACCTTGGCGGAAATTATGGTCTCATTGGATGTTTGCGCTACAGGCTGCAACTAGATGTTAACCAACCTTGGTAAAGAGTTTCATTGTTGGCAACCAGTCAGGCTTGTGTCATTTGTGTTGCCAGAAGAAGAAAGAAATTTTATTTTAAATTGCTACTTCTATACCAGGAGAATTCTTGGTTTATAACCTCAATATAGATAGCTTCTTCCCCATGACTTAAATAGCAAACCACTATTACAGTTACAAACCATTTAAACAAGTGTAACTAGCATCATATCATGTGTAACTAGCAAGATATTACATTGATTTCTATGAATATAAAACCAAGCAAAAGCATGAATAAAATAAGTATTAATGGTATGTAGTCCATTCTTCTTTCTCAGAACCATAGTAAGTGGTTTTCTCTTAGAGGAATAATTCTATATGGCATGGGTGTTGTTTTAGTTCATTGTGCTTTGCTCTTAAAAAAAAGACTCATGTTAATAATAAAACAAAGAATTTATCAAAATCTATAAAACTGTGATACTTTGTGGCATATTATAAGCACATTCATGTCAATTATTTTATTTATTTATTATTATTTTTTTTAACTTTACAATATTATATTGGTTTTGCCATATATCAACATGAATCCGCCACAGGTATACACGTGTTCCCCATCCTGAACCCTCCTCCCTCCTCCCTCCCCATACCATCCCTCTGGGTCGTCCCAATGCACCAGCCCCAAGCATCCAGTATCGTGCATCAAACCTGGACTGGTGACTCATTTCATATATGATATTATACATGTTTCAATGCCATTCTCCCAAATCATCCCACCCTCTCCCTCTCCCACAGAGTCCAAAAGACTGTTCTATACATCAGTGTCTCTTTTGCTGTCTCATATACAGGGTTATTGTTACCATCTTTCTGAAGTCCATATATATGCATTAGTATAGTGTATTGGTGTTTTTCTTTCTGGCTTACTTCACTCTGTATAATAGGCTCCAGTTTTATCCACCTCATTAGAACTGATTCAAATGTATTCTTTTTAATGGCTGAGTAATACTCCATTGTGTGTATGTACCACAGCTTTCTTATCCATTCATCTGCTGATGGACATCTAGGTTGCTTCCATGTCCTGGCTATTATACACAGTGCTGTGATGAACATTGGGGTACACGTGTCTCTTTCCCTTCTGGTTTCCTCAGTGGGTATGCCCACCAGTGGGATTGCTGGGTCATAAGGCAGTTCTATTTACAGTTTTTTAAGGAATCTCCACACTGTTCTGCATAGTGGCTGTACTAGTTTGCATTCCCACCAACAGTGTAAGAGGGTTCCCTTTTCTCCACACCCTCTCCAGCATTTATTGCTTGTAGACTTTGGATCGCAGCCATTCTGACTGTCATGAAATGGCACCTCAGTGTGGTTTTGATTTGCATTTCTCTGATAATGAGTGATGTTGAGCATCTTTTCATGTGTTTGTTAGCCATCTGTATGTCTTCTTTGGAGAAATGTCTATTTAGTTCTTTGGCCCATTTTTTGATTGGCTCATTTATTTTTCTGGAATTGAGCTGTAGGAGTTGCTTGTATAAAAATATGGAACACTTTATGAATTTGCATGTCATCCTTGCGCAGGTGCCATGCTAATCTTCTCTGTATCGTTCCAATTTTAGTATATGTGCTGCCAAAGTGAGCACTCATGTCAATTATTTTATTCTGATTTATAGAAACTGTATAATTTCCCCACCCAGAAATAATGCTGATATATATATATATAAAATATATATATAAAATACATATTGAGTAAAGTTATAAGGGAATGCTGTTTCACAATCTTTTGCAGATGTGTGTGGAAAATAGCACTTGGAGAGCATCATACCACTGTCATTAAGTATTCTTTTAAAATCTCAATTGTAATGATTTCATATAAAGCCATTGTACAAATTATCATAGTTTATTTTATCTGTCTTCAATGGTTAATTATTTGGTTTGTTCCCAATTTGTTGCAATGAAAAACACAATACCCCCACTAAAAAGAAAAATAAACAAAAAAGAAAAATAATAAAACACAAATATAACTCTACAAAGTACTTCTTTATAGCTCAGTAATACTCTTGCCTGGAGAGTCCCATGGATGGAGGAGCCTGGTGGACTGCAGTCCATGGGGTCGCTAAGAGTCAGGCAGGACTCAGCGACTTCACTTTCACTTTTCACTTTCCTGCATTGGAGAAGGCAATGGCAACCCACTCCAGTGTTCTTGCCTGGAGAATCCCAGGGACAGGGGAGCCTCATGGGCTGCTGTCTATGGGGTCGCACAGAGTCGGACACACCTGAAGCGACTTAGCAGCAGCAACAGCAGCAATATGCCTTTTGTTCTTCCTAGGAGAAATTTCTAGAGGAAATGAATGCATACTAGTAAGCTTTTAAAAGAGCTCCCCTGATAAACTGGAAACTCCATGTGGGTAGAACTGTGTCTCATGTTCATCCTTATAGCCTCAACCCCTGGCCCAGTGCCTGACCTGGGTACACATTCAATGTGTATCTGCTGCTTATCTATACATTTTTAAGATTTTCTACAATGAACAAAAGCTCCCACCTATCCACAGAAGGTGCCACTGGTTGATTAACATTGAACTTTTAGAGTGAGTTGTGGCCTCCTGTTGGGGGTGTGTTGGCAAATGTTTAATACTACAGCTCTGAGAATAGTTCTACCATGAATGTTAGTTGATGTTTTCTTGCACTTTAATGAGTAAGAAGGGCTTCCTTGATGTCTCAGATGGTAAAGAATCCTCCTGCAATGCGGGAGATCTGGGTTCGATCCCTGGGTTCAATCCCTGGGTTAGGAAGATCCCCTGGAGGAGGGCATGGCAACCCACTCCAATATTCTTGCCTGGAGAATCCCATTAGACAGAGGAGGCTGGTGGGCTACAGTCCATGGGGTTGCAAAGAGTCGGACATGACTGAGCGATTAAATACAGCACAGCACAATGAGTAAGGCAAAAGATGGACAATGTAGACATACTTTGGAACTTCACTCATTTACCAGTGAAGTGATTGACTTCTTTGCAGAATCAAATAATAGGAAGAATATTTTCTTAATTTTTTGTGCCATTCGCATTGTAATGGATATAGACAGGATACACTTTTAGTTTAATCTGCTTTATTATCATTTTCTCTGACATGTTCTTAAGTCTAGACAATCAAAAAAGAAAACAAGTCAAATCCTGATTCGTAGAACTTCCTGATTTCCATGGTGTAGATACTCCAACCATGGCCAATTTCAAGTTGCCAATGTGATGCCACTACATGTGGTACCGGGCAGAGGTGTGCAGCACACACTATACTATGGTATTTTCTCCCTGCAGGTACTTAATAACCTAAAGAGTGGTAATACAATGTGGTAAGGTAATCAGGAAGGGATTGACTTTATTTATTACCTTTGTTTTTAATATAATTCATTTAACTGCAGCTATGTATTAGATATTTGTATCTAATATATTACAATATAGTATAACTTGTATATAACATAAGAATTTTATATAATTTATATAAGATTGTATATAGTTAAAGTTTGAATAGTGGCTGTGTTGAACAACCAAACTGAAGAATCCTTGAAAATGCAACAGTTGCCTGACCCCAACACACTGCCACCTGGAGGTCTGTTGGAAGAGGGTTGAACCCGCAATAGCACAGCTGCATCAAGCTGAGCGCCATAAGGCCCAGTCATAGCTGCTGATCAAAACGGTGGAACGTTCCTGATGACACGTCAGTTTCCGTTCCTGCCCTTGTCGTTGCTCATCTTGTAGGAGCACAGCCATCATCTCTGCAACTGTTTCCCCAAGGTCAGTTTGAATCGCATTTTTGTCTTTCTTCAAAGAATCTGCCTGCAATACAGAAGACGCAGGAGACCTGGATTTCATCCCTGGGTTGGGAAGATCCCCTGGAGAAGGGCATGGCAACCCACTCCAGTGTTCTTACCTGGAGAATTCCGTGGACAGAGGAGCTTGGCAGGCTATAGTCCATAGGGTCGCAAAGAGTTGGATAAGCTGAGGTGACTGAGCACGCAGGCACGCATATGCCATTATCAAGTCTATTAACATCACTGTTTTCTAGAGCCCTTGAAAGCAAAGTCCAGTCATTCCTGTTCTATCTCCCATTCCACATGGATGAGTGTGAGGCTGAAACCCTCGCTTGGAAGGGTTTAGGGAAGCAGGGCAGAGCCCCCACAACTGCAGGGTATGAAATAAAGAGGAACTGAAGAGGGTGTCTGGGCAAAGGCAGGCTGGGCAGACATCAAGAAAAAAGGCCAAGGTGTCCCTGGGTCTGAAGCTAAGTATCTGCTCCCACCAGGGCCAGCCGCATTAAGCAGGGGCATCGGTTTGGAGCCAGAGTCAGGAGTGTCTCTGAGGCAGTGACAAATGAACAGTGTAAATAAGATTTCAAAGGAGACATTGGCCTACTTGAAAGAGCCATGATTAAGAAGGTCACAATTGCTTTCAGAAATAAGCAATACAAGAGAAAGCAATTTTACTGAGATGGGTGCATTGATACCCCTTAGTCACCGATCACACCTGTTAATCTATTAAAGTACTGCTAAACAGTGCTGGCATCTCTCGAGCCCATGGAACCCCTCCCCTCACCCCCAGCCCCAGTTTCCACTATTTCCCTGGGCAACTACCCAATGCCCAGGATGGTTACCAGACTCCACAATCAGTGGAACTTTCTCACAGCATCACAGTGTCCTCACTCCTTGATGTTCCTGCTAGATGGCAGCCTAGAGCACAGAAGTCACTTCTATTCCATAGATTAAGGGAATATCATGTTTTATTGGCCTCTAACTGCTTCTCCAAGTCAGATCTGAGACTGGCAGCATCAGCATTACCTGGGAGCATGTTAGAAATGCAGATTCTTGGGCCTCAGACTTAAGGAAGCAGACCCTCTGGGTTGGGACTTAGGCATCAGCGTTTTAATGAGGTCTTCAGGGGATTCTTAGGCATTAAAATGTGAGAAGCACAGTATACTATAGTTGGTAAAAATCACAGACAGGCCATCACAATTCAACTCTTTGGTCTAAATACTGCCTGAAGCAGCTGCTCCAAGTTGACTAAGCTTTTCATCTGGGATGTATTTACCTAAAGATTCCCACATCCACTACTATCTTCTTCTTGGGAATCATCCAAATTGTTCCAAACGTGTGATTCTGTGCACATATAAAGCTGTCAAATTAGAGGGGAAAAGTGGATTATTATTTACAAAGAGTGATAGAGATATTCCAACACAGAGCACCACTTCCTTTTCTTTTGATTCCCAGTGTCCTCACAGTAGAAACAGTGCCAAAAAACAAAAACATAGAGTATGTGGGAATTAAGTTGTCATGTAATTTAAGCTGTATTTGTACAATGATAATCACTCTCCAATAGATATATACAAGAAGTGTTCTTTCCTGTTGTGTTTTAATTTATCAATTGAGTACATTATCTATCCATGGCAAACCCCACAATAAATTATAATAATCCAGTTGAAGCAGTACTCATTGTGTGATTCAGTTCAGTTCAGTTGCTCAGTCGTGTTCGACTCTGCAACCGCGTGAACCACAGCACGCCAAGCCTCCCTGTCCATCACCAACTCCCTGAGTGCACCCAAACCCATGTCCATTGAGTCGGTGATGCCATCCAACCATCTCATCCTCTGTCGTCCCCTTCTCCTCCTGCCCTCAATCTTTCCCAGCATCAGGGTCTTTTCAATAGGTCAGCTCTTCGCATCAGGTGGCCAAAGTACTGGAGTTTCAGCTTTAGCATCCTTCCTTCCAAAGAAATCCCAGGACTGATCTCCTTCAGAATGGACTGGTTGGATCTCCTTGCAGTCCAAGGGACTCAAGAGTCTTCTCCAACACCACAGTTCAAAAGCATCCATTCTTCGGTGCTCAGCTTTCTTTATAGTCCAACTCTCACATCCATACATGACCACTGGAAAAACCATAGCCTTGACTAGATGGACCTTTGTTGGCAAAGTAATATCTCTGTTTTTTAATATGCTATCTAGGTTGGTCATAACTTTCCTTCCAAGGAGTAAGCGTCTTTTAATTTCATGGCTGCAGTCACCATCTGCAGTGATTTTGGAGCCCAAAAAAATAAAGTCTGACACTGTTTCCACTGTTTCCCCATCTATTTCCCATGAAGTGATGGGACCAGATGCCATGATCTTCGTTTTCTGAATGTTGAGCTTTAAGCCAACTTTTTCGCTTTCCTCTTTCAATTTCATCAAGAGGCTTTTTAGTTCCTCTTCACTTTCTGCCATAAGGGTGGTGTCATCTGCATATCTGAGGTTATTGAGATTTCTCCCAGCAATCTTGATTCCAGCTTGTGCCTCCTCCAGCCACACTACTTTATTTAGTATTTTAAAATTAGGTATTATTTGCTTCATTATTAAAGGTACATGCTTAGAGACAAAGAAAAGATAATAATGAGTATTTTGGCCTAGTTTATCCACAGTAGCCTGATTCAATCAACCAGTCGGATGAATCCTTTAAAAAATCACTTTTTGATGTGATATATAACCAATTATACATTTTATTTTATTATTGCATGATCAAACACAGCTAGTCAATCATATAGCCAATAAACATCCATTCTGCCATGTATTGTGAAAAATCTAGGTACTTAAAGATAAATAAAAGTCAGATAGAGACAGATGGTCACACTAACCACTGGTGTGACAAACGCTTACCCTACGTGTTCTTCTGGACGTTGTCTAAGCTCTTCTATCTTTTAGCATAGGTACCAATCTGTCTTCTTCTAGTAACACAGTATATAGTACCTAAAAGAGACAGACACATATTAATAGCTCAGTAAACAATTTAAAATATTTAACTTCATTTTCATCTTATTTTGTGCTGCGTAGAGTGCTACATCTTCCAAATGTTTATTGCGTGTAATCAGTGTTGTGCTGATAAATACCTCTCTAGGGGGAAGACAGCCTGATTGGTAGTGTTTGCTGATCTCAGTGGGAGAAATCCTCCCACCATGGCTAATTTCATGCCATTCAGTAGGTAATAACTGACTTGTAAAAATTTCGAGAATTTAACAGCCAACTAGGAGGAAACGATAGGAGCTGCATTAAAAAAAATTTTTTTTTAATATATGGTTGGGGAGATATTATAGTGCAGCTTCTGCAGATGATTAGAAATGTAATAACTTTTGTACAACTTAACATTACTATGAAGTATATGTACAGTTTGCAAATCTATCCTGTTGCTACAGAAATGGGTATAATAGAAATACTCAGATACATAATAGGTTTATATATTGAACAATGTAGTAATATTGTATACCTATGGCACCCCACTCCAGTACTCTTGCCTGGAAAATCCCATGGATGGAGGAGCCTGGTGGGCTGCAGTCCATGGGGTCGCTAAGAGTCGGACACGACTTCACTTTCACTTTCACTTTTCACTTTCATGCATTGGAGAAGGAAATGCCAACCCACTCCAATGTTCTTGCCTGGAGAATCCCAGGGACGGGGGAGCCTGGTGGGCTGCCGTGTATGGAGTCGCACAGAGTCGAACACGACTGAAGCGACTTAGCAGCAGCAGCAGCAAGCACATATAAGGGCTTCCCTGGTGGCTCAGGTTCTATCCCTTGATTGGAAAGAGCCCCTGGAGAAGGGCATGGCAACCCACTCCAGTATTCTTGCCTGGAGAATTCCATGGACAGAGGAGCCTGGCGGGCTACTGTCCACGGGGTCACACAGAGTTGGACTCAACTGAAGTGACTAAACAGCAGCATCAGTAAGTATATATAAAGAATTTCAATATTCCTGATGGAACAGTTATCCGACTCTATATTTGCCAGAGGAAGTATATATAAAAATGATAGGTTGTGCTTTCTTTGGGGCTAGGGGAAATTTCTTTTATTATTATTATTTCCAATAGAATAAAGAAAGTTGACATTCTGATAAGAGCTTTTTCATGGAATGTAATAACAATCACCATCTTTTCATTATAACATGCTAACACATAGCAGTTATTTTACACAAGGAGAGGGAAAGATATTGTTGAAGATTTTATCAATTATATTTACTTTTTGAAAAGAATGAAGTAACATCTATTTTTTTCTTTTAAATAACAGATTGCCTTTATTGAGGAAACAGATGTAGTTAAGGAATTCTTTGTACCTGAACATGAATAAGAAAATATGTTTAAAGTTCATTGCAGCATTCATTGTAATGAGTTAATGGAAGCAACCCAAATGTTTCTCAGCAAAAGGATTTATAAAATGAAACAGTATCCAGAGGTTAAATAAATGGATTAAATCTACATGTATGAACACAGTAAGAACTAAAAAACAATATTGGATGAAAAGTAGACCATGTACCATAAATGTCATATAGGTAAAAGTTTTAAATCTATAAAACAATGCTTTACATTGCTTGTGAATCCAGTTGTATGTAACAGAAGCAGACAAACAAGATGTGGCCTGGCTATACTCCAATTCAAGACTTGTTTTCTCAGAGAAAGGTGAGAAATGAGCATGGGAAGGGAAAAACGGGGAACTTTAACTTTGTGATAATAATTTTTTTGTTAAACAAAATAAATTAAGTAACAAATTTTATTATTAAACGGAAAATAAATTTAATTAAAGCAATTATAAAATGTCAGTATTTGTTAACTTAGGAAGCTGGCTTATGGACGCTTTTTTTTTATCTATTGTTATTTTGAAATGTTTTTCATTAACAAAACTACAAGTGAAACAAGAAAATAGATTGGTTCTATCTGCAAAAAATGTAGATATGTCCATCATGTTATAAATTGTTAGAATAAGTAGTGCCTGTAATAATTTGGAAAGTTAATGAGTATTTCCAAACAGCAGTCCATTTTTACTTTTATTTTGACCAGTTGAAAGTTTCAAGGGAATGAACTAAAGAAACCAAAGGGAAAGAAAGCAACAAATAGAAAATATTAAATTAAAATATATACTATATTTCTCTGAATGATAAACAATCTATGGTCTGATGTAGCAAATTTTTATGCACCAATAAGGAGACAAGGTGGATGGGAACATTTTCAGTTTTGGTTGTTCAGTTCAGTTGCTCAGTCGTGTGCTATTCTTTGTGACCTCATGGAGTGCAGCACACCAGGCTTCCCTGTCCATCACCAACTCCCGGAGCTTGCTCAAACTCATGTCCATTAAGTCAGTGATGCCATCCAACCATCTTATCTTCTTTCTTCCCCTTCTCCTCCTGCCTTCAATCTTTCCCAGCACCAGGGTCTTTACAAACGAGTCAGTTCTTCACATCAGGTGGCCAAAGGATTGGAGTTTCAGCTTCAGCTTCAGTTCTTCCAATGAACACCCAGGGCTGATCTCCTTTAGAATGGACTGGTTGGATCTCCTTGCAGTCCAAGGGACTCTCAAGAGTTTTCTCCAACACCACAGTTCAAAGGCATCAATTCTTTGGCACTCAGCTTTCTTTATAGTCCAACTCTCACATCCATACATGACCACTGGAAAAACCATAGCTCTGACTAGACGGACCTTTGTTGGCAAAGTAACGTCTCTGCTTTTTAATATGCTGTCTAGGTTGGTCATAGCTTTTCTTCTAAGGAGTAGATATCTTTTAATTACATGGCTACCGTCACCATCTGCAGTGATTTTGGAGCCCAAGAAAATTAAACCAGATTGCAAAGATATTTAAATATAGAGCAAAACCAAACAAAGTACATCTTCAAATTGACAACACTCAATAAGCAGGTGTTCTAGAAATTCATCATAAATTAACCCAGCAAAGAATGCACAGGAGTTTTACTGGGAAAACTCGTTATAAGTTTTTTATGAAAGAAGAGTTAAATAAATGGAGAGCAGCACCATTTTTGTGGTTGGTATGACTTAATATTGTAAATGTTCCATTTTTCCCTCTATTAATCTATAAGTTTAATGCAATTCCAATCAAAATCCAAGGGAACTTGAAAAATGTATTCTAAAATTTATATGAAAACATAAAAGTCTAAGTGAAATTTGGAAAAGAAGGAGAAATGAAGACCATCAGTAAAAATAGATTCAGTAAGAAATAGATTCATGACTATATTTACAAATATCAGAACACCCTTCTTAAGGGGCTTACATAGAGGAAGATTCGACTCATGCATCGAATCCAGAGGCAGCAAGGGTTGATACTGAAACTGAACAATGCTATTAATGACCCTAAGTCACTCTACATTTTCCTGACCTGCTGTTTGTAATGTGTAGACATTTCTCCCTACCCTTATCACCTCAGAGTATTGTACCTCCAGGCCTCATATCTACATTCTAGAAAAGAAAAAGGGGGAAAGAGATTAATGGTTTTCTCTTTTAAATGGTAGTCCTTTTATCTTGGAAAAGTAAATTCGTAAGGGAATTTTGCTTCCATCTTATTATTTGTAACTATACCATGTGGCTAATCCTTGCTGCAAGAGAGGCTGAGAAAACAAATAATTTTTGCTGGGAATATTGCTATCCCAAACAAAGTTGGAATTCTATTTATAAAAAAGAAAGGGAGAATGGATATTGAATACATAGAGTCTGTATTAAGGAGAACATATTCTTCTAATGATAAACAACCAAACAAATCATCAGTGTATTTCTGGCACAAGTCAGACAAATTTACCAAGGAATGGGTCAGGATAAGAGAGGAGGATACGATTAGATGGAATGGAATGGAACAGAATGTACAGAACAGAATACTCCAAATAGACTCAGGTATATATGGGAACTTATTTGATAGAGGTAACTCCACAAGTCAGTCTGAAAGGGATGGATTATTTAAAAGATGCTATTTGGTCCATTGGATAGAGAAAAATAAAGTTGAAACTTTGTTACTCACATATAAAGATGACTTTCAAATGGATAAGAGACCTGCATATACAAAGTTAAGTCATAATAGATGTGACTACATGAATATTAAGTTCTATTCAGTGAAGGACACAATAGATAATATTCACACCTGATGACCATTTGGAAGAACATATATACTATGTTAAAAATTGACCAGGGATTAATATTTAACAGTGCTGTCAAATAGAACTTTCTGTGATGATGAAAATATTCTGTATCTATACTCTCTGATATGGTAGCCACCACCCACCTCGAGTTATTGAACACTCAAAATGGGGCTAGTACAATTGAGAACTCAGTTTAAATTTTTAATTAATTTTAATTTAGTCATACATGGCTCATGTCTACCTTATTGGACAGTGCAGAACTAGAGTGTTCAAAGAATTCTAGAAAATTAATAAGAAAAATACAAGACAGTCCAATAGAAACATATAAATAGATCAGGAAGCCTAAACAGCTAGCAACTATATGAAAAGATCCAAAATCACAATTAGAGAAATGCAAATTAAACAGAGGCATGCTTATCACTCATTATATTGGGCTCTGCTGATTTCTGCTATTACTTTGACGCAACAGATTTGTGTTTCAGTTCAATATTTCCCTAAAGAACATAATGCTTTATGAGACCTGTATTGCAAAAAATATCTGAATATTGAATTAAGTCTGTAAGAACAGAGAGAAGAAAGGGCCAAGAAGAAGAGAGCTGGTGGCACTTCACAGGTATTCCAGGAAGCTGCTCTGGGTACAGGTGTAGATACTTTCAGACAAGCTTCTCGAATGTGTCCGTTAATCCTCTGCACCTGAAATAATTTACCTAATCATGTGGCCAGGCCTGGGATTTGATTCCTACTGCATTATGAAGCTTTTAATATTCTCTCCTCTTTCTTTCCCTTTTCCTCCTTTAGAACTTTGTAGGAATGGGTTTGTGGAAATTTCTTTTGCTTTTTATGGAAGCTGATCTTGTAAATCTTTCATAAACTAAAGAATATTCAGAGCTACAAAAGAAAATAATTGGACATTCGTATTTTACTGCACCTTTCCTAAGGCACTGTCATGATCTCTTTGTAAACTTACTTTCTAATATTTTTTAAATTGTGTAAATATTGATAAATTAATGACCTCAGAAATCAGAAGTGACACTTCAATTTTAAAACTGGATCTTTAAAATAATGGAAATTAATGTTTTTGTGGATTTCTAAACATTCTTTCACTATTTTCCTCTTATTAAAAATAGGCATGCCCCTTGAATACTGGCAATCATGTGCTAGTAGAAATTTTAGATATACAAATTTATTTCATTCATCACCACCGTTATTACCAGTTATCAGTCTGAAAGTGAAAGTGTTAGTCGCTCAGTTGTATCTGACTCTTTGCTACCGTATGCACTGTAGCCCATCAGCTTCCTCTGGAATTTTCCAGGTAAGAATACTGGCATGGGTAGCTATTCCCTTCCCCAGGGGATCTTCCTGACCCAGGGATTGAACCAGGTCTCTTGCATTGGAGGCAGATTCTTTACTGTCTGAGCCACCAGGGAAGCCCCAGTTATCAGTCTACTTCCAAATAAAAATCAAACTGGAATTCAGCATATATCTGGCTATTGAAAATTTTAAGTATTTCCATTTCAGGCAAGAGAGCCTGAGCAATTAATCAAATTCAGAATTAAAGAAAAAAAAAAAACAAAAAACCGGTTTCTTAACTGAAATAATTCTTTTGCTTCTCCCAAGCCAGGAAAAGAAAAAAATGTTGGAGCAAATTCAGTACATGACTGAGATTTGAGAGATTTTAGGAAAATTTTTTACCTGCTTCAGCCTTGCTAACTAGTTGACGTCAATTACTACAGCTTGTAGGGAGGAAGATCTTTGTGGGTTTTGTATTTGTTCTTTGTCTTGTTTTTTTGTTGTTGTTGCTGATTTATTCATGTCATTTAAGCACATATATATGATATATATATATATATGGAGAAGGAAATGGCAACCTACTCCAGTATTCTTGCCTGGAAAATCCCATGGCCGGAGGAGCCTGGTAGGCTATGGTCCACGGGGTTGCAATGAGTCGACACGACTGAGTGGCTTCACTTTCACTTTATAGGACATGTATATGTATACATATATGTATATGTATGTATATGTCTCCTACTACATGCCATAAGTTGTTTTAGGCCCTGGGAATGCAATACCCTTGAGCCCTTATTGTATTTATAATCCAGAGAGGGGAAACAAACAATTAAGGAATTTAAATAAGATGTCATTAAATGCTCCTCTAAGATAAAGAACACTGTGAGAGCTCATAGCAGAGGCAACCAGAGTAGGCTAGACTAGTGATTCAAGTCAGGCTTACTGAATAAAGGGATAGTTAAGCAGAGCCCTGGAAGATGAGCCAGACCCTATCCTGTGGAAAAAAGAATGTGAAAGGAATGCATTCCAGGCACAGGGAGCTATAGCAGGGACTAGCAGGAGATGAAACTGGATGGAGTAAGTTACAAACAGAAGTATGGGATGATTAGATGAACATTTCACAAACAACATTCTGCCTGCAGGGTAAGTGTGGAGAGCGATTAAATCTGTCAGGAATCCAAATAAAAGCACAAAGATAGAGAAAAAGGATTTATGGAAAAGGTAAATCCCCAAGATGCCTGATTGATTAGCTGTCGGGGGTGGGGTGGGGAGAGAACACTTGACCCCAAGGCTTACTTGAATTTTAGCCACAGTGGTGAGCAATTAATCACTCAGTTACCTCCACCCAGATGCAGGGGAGGTTGGGAAATGAGGGTTGGCTATGTGCCCATAAGTAGAATGAAGTGGGCTGAGGAGCACATTGCATCATCTGTGCTTTAGTGTCAGCCAAAATTGATTCAACTTCCCAAGCTGAGCTCCAGATCCTTAGGTGCAATTGAATACTAATACATTTGTTTTCACCATTTTTCTAGGGGGAAGAGCATTTAAAGGTTGAACAATCACTCGGAGATACCATGTTTTCTGTTCTACCTGACGATGTCTAGTTCAGCTTCCCAAATAGTTCTTCCCCGACTTTTGTTACTGAAAGCAGGGTCCAGCTGCTTGCCGCTCAAAAGCCATTAAAGAGGCCAGATTGGTAGAAAGGAAAGTTTGATTTATTTTGGATGCCAGCAACCAGTGGGAGTAGGGGTAAGAAGTAGGGATGCCTGGGGTGCCTGTCCAGAGGCTGACTCCCCTCCTGACAATCAGTGGGCAAGAGGTTTTAGAGCCTTTGTAGGCAGAGTAGGGCTACCTGCAGAAACTGCAATCAAATCAGACAGTCATCTTGAAGTTGGTCATTGGTGGTCTGAAAAGCGTCATCTTGTTATAAGTACAGTTAGTCTTCAGTTCCAGAGTCAGTTTGTTTCCATTTCTTGAGGCCAGTTCTCAGAATTGTGGCAACTTACATCATGGTTACCGTCTGGTCATCATGTAATTAACTTCTCCACCTGGTGGGGGTTTTAGTATCTATAAGGCAGCTCATAGAATGTGACTCAGAAAATTATCTATAGCCCTTGAGAAGGAACTAAAAGTCCTTGACTATTCTTAATGACTATATTATTATCATTTCGTCTCCTTTGACTGTTTTCCTTTGTTGCTGCATGTTCTCACTTCTCTGATTAAACTTATTCTTTGGCTAAGTTTTTCCCATAGACTAAGGCGGGCAGAGGACTTTGGGGGTGGGGAGGGGCAAATACCACAGAGTCCTGCTCCATTTCACTTTCGTTTTCTGAGAAAATAGATTTTTAACTTCCATGCTTAGATACTTCTATGTTTTCTCTTTCAGCAAAATATCATCTCAACCAAGATGACCATATTAGTTATCTATTACTATTTTAAAAATTGCTCCAAAATTTAGTGGCTTAAATAATCACCTATTATTATCTCTTGTAGTTTGGGGGTGTGGGGATTGGTCATGAATTCAAACAGGGCATAGTGGGAAGCATGGTGACTGTGTCTGGGACTTCAGCTGGAAGTCCAGGCCTTGGGAGTGGAGCCATATAAAAGCTTGCTCATTCATGCATCTGGAAGTTGATGCTGGCTTTCAGCTGAGGCTTTCCAGTCCTCTTTACTTGAGCCTCCACATCTGGTTTGACTTCCCACACAGCATAGAACCTGGGTTCCAAGGCAAGTGTCCTGAGAGCGCCAGGCAGAAGCTGGATCTTTTTTTTTTTTTTTTTTTTAATTTGGCTGCACTGAGTCTTAGTTGCAGCATGCAGGTTCTTTCTTGCTGTGTGTGGGATCTTCCTTGCAGCATGCAGGATCTTCAGTTGCAGCATGAGAGATCTAGTTCCCTGACCAGGGATCAAACCCGAGCCTCCCTGCATGGAAATGTGGAATCTTAACCACCAGACTACGAAGGAAGTCCCTGAAGCTGCATCATTTTTGTGGCTCAGCTTACAAAGCCACATATCACCACTTTCATCATTCCCCACTGACCAGGGCTGTCGCAAGCCCTGTCTAGACGCAAAGAAGAGTACCTACATGCCCTCTCTTGTGGGGAGGGGTGTTAGCCACAGCTCACAAAGAACATGTGAGATGGGACCAATATATTGGTGCAGCCATTTTTGGAAAATATGCTACAATGATCAATTCATTTTAATTTGAAAGAGAAGCACAAATCTCAGGACAGTTTTGGTGCTCACCATTAATCCTTTTTAAACTAGTGTGTCTGGGTCTCTCTTCTAAAATAGGTAAATGAAATGAGTGACTACATCTTCAGTCCTCTCTAAGTTGTCAATGAAAAGATCTCTTCTCTTACTCAAAGTTACTCTTTGAAGATAATTACCAGAAATTGTACTAGGGATAAGCCAGTAACATAAAAGTAACTCTGATACGGCTAATTGGACCCTTTGAGTGGCAAAGTGACAGAACTGAATTCAAGCTATTTTAAATAGGTAAAGATTCATTATTTCATGAATCTGAAAAGTCCAGTGGCTCAGATGGACTCAGTCATAGCTGGATTCAGAGACTCAGAGGATGTTCTCAGTCCTGTCTCTTTCCATTTCTCAGTTCTTGATTCCTCTCCCCTGCTTTACTCCCAAGGAGGTTCTTTCCTTGTGGTGACACAGATGGGTTGCCAGCATCTCCAGACTCAAACTGACTTGAGTGCTTGTATGATCTCAGGAGATAAGCTTCCTCTACACCTCCTCTTTGTTATTGTTGTTTAGTCACTAGGTCATGTCTGACTCTATTGTGCCCCCATGAACTGTAACCCAGCAGGCTCCTCTGTCCCTGGGATTTCCCAGGCAAGAGTACTGGAGTGGGTTACCATTTCCTTCTCCAGGGGATCTTCCCCACCCAGGGACTGAACTCCCATCTCCTGCATTGGCAAGTGGATTCTTTACCACTGAGCCACCAGGGAAGCCCAACCCTCCTCTTAGCATCCTTAATAATGCCTGGAAAAGGATTCTGGACCTGTTTGGTCAGATGGGGGAAGTTACTGTTCTGGTATGTATTAGGATTCTCCAGATAAACAGAATCGGTAATATACATAGAGACATAAAAGGTGATTTATATAGGAACTGGCTCATGTGTTATGGAGGCCCAGAAGTCCCATCATCTGCCATCTACAAACCAGGAAAACTAGGTGTTTTAATTAACTCAGGTGTTTAACTAAACCAGGTATTATTATTACCTCTGAGTCCAAAGATCTGAGGATTGGGGTGATGATGTAAATCCCAATATGAGTCGAATAGCCTGAAAACCAGAAGCACCGAAGTCCATGGGCAGGAGAAGATGGATGTCTCAGCTCAGGGTGAGCTAATTTGCCCTTCCTCTGCCTCTTTGATCTACTCCATTCCTAACTGATCGGAAGCTGCCCACCTGCACTGGTGAGGGTGGTCTTCTTCACTTAGTCTCCCAATTTAAATGCTAATCTCTTCTGAAGATGCTCACAGACTTACCTAGAAATAGTGTTTCACCAGCAATCTGGGCATCTCTTAGCCCAGTCAGGTTGGCATACAAATTTAACAGTCGCAAGGTGGAAGGGAACTCTGGCCAGCCAGAGTCACCCTCTGGCAGGGACCCTCAGTCATAAGATCCAGGATCTTAGCATTCGCCTCCCCAACAGGTGTCACAGGAGTAGCTCCTGAGTGAAACAGTTTCTGGTATCAGTAGCTCCTGATACCAGATGACCAGTGTAAGGAGGTGAGCTCCAAATTTAACAGCTGTAACCAAAGCTAGTATAAGTTTTAATTCCTCATCAAATTTTGGTCTAGACCCTTGGTAGAGCTGAAGGAAAGTCAACTTATCAAAGTTAGGAGAACCCAATGAGCAACCTCCCGCACACTTATGCTATCGAACGGGGTGACTAAACCGTTCCCACTTTGTAAGTTTAGAATGTCAGATTTTTCTCATAACCATATGTTCATTACTCTTTTATCTTTGAAATAGCATAGTTGGACTTCAATCTTAACCTACACTGAGGTTTATAGGTCTCCTGTGGAAAGCTAAGTTTAAAATCTACTTGGCATTAAATCATAAAGGAGAAATGACCTGCCTTACCCTGTTGGAACATGAGTTATGAATTCATGCTTAGGTGTTTTATGACCACATATCATAACTTTTATTAGTGCTTCCATTAATATTGCCAGTCATGAGCCATAAAACCAACTCTGAGTGTATCCACAGGCTTTTATGAAACTCTTTCTGAATCACTAGTTTTTCTGTAAATCATGTAAAACATCTTTGTAAAAGAGTGAAAACCCAGATGGTTTTGGTTTAGCATTCACATTTTCTGAGAGTCGAATCAGAGCTGCTCACAGCTGAGGGGGCGCTTAGAAGTCATCAGGTCCTATCCATTTCTTCCAAGGGGAGCGCAGGCAATCGATACTGTTAGTAGAATGAATGAATCTCTGTGACACCATGCTGCTGGTAAACATACCACCTCACAACATCCTAGGTTTCTTTTGTTGTTTGCTTGCTTTTAAGAAGAGTTCTATCCGTCAGAAATCTGCCCTGATTGTTTTTCTTTTGGGGCTTCCCTGGTGGCACTAGTGATGAAGAACCCACCTGTCAATGCAAGAGATGTAAGAAACACAGCTTTGATCCCTGGGTCAGGAAGGGCCCCTGGAGGAGGGCACAGCCACCCACTCCAGTGTTCGTGCCTGGATAATCAATTAGCCTCCAAGTGGCAGATGCTACGCTTCTCACTTCCAGATGACCTGGCTTCCTGGGGTTCTACTTCCTCAAGCATCATGTCCTCTGTTCTGTCCAACTCTCTGCGTGTGTCATAGTTGCCTTAACCAACTGTATCTTGACTACTTGACTTTGGCCATGTTCCCGTTTTCACTGGGGATAGTTGTTCATTGTGTTATAAATTTGTCAGGCCCTTTGTTTTCTGGTCCCCATTTATGCATCTTATTCACAGTGATATCTCAGGAGACAAGTCAGTTATTTGCTGGAGTCCAGATACCTTATTTCAAGGCCTTCACTGGACCAAAACAAAGAATAAAAAAAAACCAAGATGAGCTTTGTCTGGCATTTTCTCTATGTGGAACATTAATATCAGTCTATGGTTTGCAGCATCCTCTTTCTTCCTACTTTAAGGGAGACTCTTCTCTGACTTTGATCATTGGGTCGTTTTTTCTTTCTCCCTGAACCATCAAAGACTATTACAAGGTTTCATTGATCTCATCCACAGGTCCTGGTAGGATCCTTGGATGTAATTGTGGCAGGATAATATTCTGAGATGTTACCTAAGATTTTCTTTCCTGAATTTCTTTTACTTTTTGACTTTATTCATTTAGTCAATGCATTCATTGCCTCCAGAACAGGTTGTTACAGCAGAAAAGCAAAGAAAAAGCTTTTTAAATCTCTGAAGCTTATGCTTTTAGACATTCAAAAAAAACAAAAAAACCCTCAGCCCAGAGGGAACTCAGGTCATAAAAATTAGATGGGGAAAGTTGTGTTATCTGTAGTCAGAGTCTGCTTTTCTTGCTGTCACACCCCCTGCTTATTTTCATCTCTACCTGTGGTCTGTTGAGCTACATGAATTTGTTCAGATTAGAAAAAGAAAGGAGAAACCCTCTGTATGTTTGGAAATCCAAGACCAGAAGAAAACATGGGCGCCCCTGAGAAAGATGCAAGACGTGAGGGTTTTCTCCTACCCAGAAGGAGCAGAATGGGTGGAAGTATCTGAATGATGTATCCAGGCAACCAAAGATAGCCTCACAAAGCCCTGCTCTTTCCAGTGCAACTTGGGACATGGCACAATGATTTCCCTTGAGCCTGAGCATAGCACAGAAGTTGAAAGTGATGCTAAAATAGAGGCTTAAACAGAAATTAGTGAGTACAAGTAGATACTGTGTTACTTCACCCAGATTCCCTTCCTAGTGTCAGTTCATCAAATCTCCAGCAGCTGGGAATACCATCTTCAGAACCTATGCCCCTCACCCCCACTCCAGGAAGTGACCTCTGTCCAGTACTAACTGATGCAAGAATAAAATGGCCCCACCATCTCACCTCAGTTTGAGACAGTTCTGAAGAGCCAGCCTAATTCTAGAATTCTCAGAAGGATTTTCTGAGAACCAGTCAGCTGAATGCAACCACTTTGCAGGAAAGCTTCCTGCTCTGCCCATTCCTCCCTCCCTCACTTCCTTCCCAGTTTATCTCCTATGAACTCTCCCAGTAAAATTTCTAACTCAGTTCTCCATTTCATTCTGTTTCCAGGAAACCCAATCTAAGACATCCACATAACTGAGCTTGTAATTTGAGAACTCATAATTCTGCATCAAACATAATTTTTCCAGGTTTGGAGATACATTATTTTAGAGATTCCTGGTGCATACACTTTTTTAACTCTGCTCATTTTTGGCTTCAGTTCTCTTGAAGCAATTTTACTTCTACTCTCTCCTGTCTGATAATGATTATGAAACTGAAGCAAAATAGGAATGGAGTGTTTTAACCTTTACTGTATAGCTTGTTACCATCATTGTCCAAATATTAGACCAGTGTCTGCTTGGCCATCAATTTTTCTTTTTAAGATCTATTCTCTTGGCAGTTTTCACATATGCAATCCCGTATTAACTAGGGTCACCATGCTGTGCATTGCATCCTCATGTCTTATTTATTTTTTAGCTGGAAGTTTGTACCTTTTGGCCATCTTCTTTTCAGTAAAGTAAAACAACTCCTTGCTTCATAGTTTTTCAAAATGTCATCTCCTACTAAGGTTTTAGCTTTTATTTTTCAATCATATAAACTTCACTAATTTTATATCTTAAGATGGATGATGACTTCAGGTCCCCAGCCAGTTTATAGAGATCTCCTCTGCAAGTCCCACCTAAGAGTTCTAGGAGATCACTTCAGATTGTAGGGGTAGTTGGCACCTTCTGTTTTATTTGCAGACTTGAAAGCCTCAGCTGAAACTGACATAAAAAAGTCTCATTTAATGCCCTAATAGGCGATAACTTGGATCAGATCAGATCAGTCGCTCAGTCGTGTCCGACTCTTTGTGGCCCCATGTATTGCAGCACGCCAGACCTCCCTATCCATCACCAAGTCCCGGAGTTCACTCAGACTCACGTCCATCGAGTCAGTGATGTCATCCAGCCATCTCATCCTCTGTCATCCCCTTCTCCTCCTGCCCCCAATCCCTCCCAGCATCAGAGTCTTTTCCAATGAGTCAACTCTTCGCATGAGATGGCCAAAGTACTGGAGTTTCAGCTTTAGCATCATTCCTTCCAAAGAAATCCCAGGGCTGATCTCCTTCAGAATGGACTGGTTGGATCTCCTTGTAGTCCAAGGGACTCTCAAGAGTCTTCTGCAACACCACAGTTCAAAAGCATCAATTCTTGGGCGCTCAGCCTTCTTCACAGTCCAACTCTCACATCCATACATGACCACAGGAAAAACCATAGCCTTGACTAGACGAACCTTTGTTGGCAAAGTAATGTCTCTGCTTTTGAATATGCTATCTAGGTTGATCATAACTTTCCTTCCAAGGAGTAAGCGTCTTTTAATTTCATGGCTGCAGTCACCATCTGCAGTGATTTTGGAGCCCCCAAAAATAAAGTCTGACACTGTTTCCACTGTTTCCCCATCTATTTGCCAATGAAGTGATGGGACCAGATGCCATGATCTTAGTTTTCTGAATGTTGAGCTTTAAGCCAACTTTTTCACTCTCCACTTTCACCTTCATCAAGAGGCTTTTAGAGTTCCTCTTCACTTTCTGCCATAAGGGTGGTGTCATCTGCATATCTAAGGTTATTGATATTTCTCCTGGCAATCTTGATTCCAGCTTGTGTTTCTTTCAGTCCAGAGTTTCTCATGATGTACTCTGCATGTAAGTTAAATAAACAGGGTGACAGTATACGGCCTTGACGTACTCCTTTTCCTATTTGGAACCAGTCTGTTGTTCCACGTCCAGTTCTAACTGTTGCTTCCTGACCTGCATACAGATTTCTCAAGAAGCAGATCAGGTGGTCTGGTAGTCCCATCTCTTTCAGAATCTTCCACAGTTTATTGTGATCCACACAGTCAAAGGCTTTGGCATAGTCAATAAAGCAGAAATAGATGTTTTTCTGGAACTCTCTTGCTTTTTCAATGATCCAGCGGATGTTGGCAATTTGATCTCTGGTTCCTCTGCCTTTTCCAAAACCAGCTTGAACATCAGGAAGTTCATGGTTCACATATTGCTGAAGCCTGGCTTGGAGAATTTTGAGCATTACTTTACTAGCGTGTGAGATGAGTGCAATTGTGCGGTAGTTTGAGCATTCTTTGGAATTGCCTTTCTTTGGGATTGGAATGAAAACTGACCTTTTCCAGTGCTGTGGCCACTGCTGAGTTTTCCACATTTGCTGGCATATTGAGTGCAGCACTTTCACAGCATCATCTTTCAGGATTTGGAATAGTTCAACTGGAATTCCATCACCTCCACTAGCTTTGTTCGTAGTGATGCTTTCTAAGGCCCACTTGACTTCACATTCCAGGATGTCTGGCTCTAGGTCAGTGATCACACCATCATGATTCTCTGGGTCATGAAGATCTTTTTTGTACAGTTCTTCTGTGTATTCTTGCCATCTCATCTTAATATCTTCTGCTTCTGTTAGGTCCATACCATTTCTGTCCTTTATCGAGCTCACCTTTGCATGAAATGTTCCTTTGGTATCTCTGATTTTCTTGAAGAGATCCCTAGTCTTTCCCATTCTGTTGTTTTCCTCTATTTCTTTGCATTGATCGCTGAAGAAGGCTTTCTTATCTCTTCTTGCTGTTCTTTGGAACTCTGCATTCAGATGTTTATATCTTTCCTTTTCTCCTTTGCTTTTCGCTTCT
This sequence comes from Bos grunniens, assembly GCF_055505025.1. Taxonomy (NCBI): domain Eukaryota; kingdom Metazoa; phylum Chordata; class Mammalia; order Artiodactyla; family Bovidae; genus Bos; species Bos grunniens. The sequence goes on along the minus strand of NC_141166.1, from coordinate 112,902,189 downwards.
CCTCTCTTCACAGCTATTTGTAAGGCCTCCCCAGACAGCCATTTTGCTTTTTTGCATTTCTTTTCTATGGGAATGGTCTTGATCCCTGTCTCCTGTACAATGTCACGAACCTCATTCCATAGTTCATCAGGCACTCTATCTATCAGTTCTGGGCCCTTAAATCTATTTCTCACTTCCACTGTATAATCATAAGGGATTTGATTTAGGTCATACCTGAATGGTCTAGTGGTTTTCCCTACTTTCTTCAATTTAAGTCTGAATTTGGCAATAAGGAGTTCATGGTCTGAGCCACAGTCAGCTCCTGGTCTTGTTTTTGCTGACTGTGTAGAGCTTCTCCATCTTTGGCTGCAAAGAATATAATCAGTCTGATTTCGGTGTTGACCATCTGGTGATGTCTATGTATAGAGTCTTCTCTTGTGTTATTGGAAGAGGGTGTTTGTTATGACCAGTGCATTTTCTTGGCAAAACTCTATTAGTCTTTGCCCTGCTTCATTCCGTATTCCAAGACCAAATTTGCCTGTTACTCCAGGTGTTTCTTGACTTCCTACTTTTGCATTCCAGTCCCCTATAATGAAAAGGACATCTTTTTTGGGTGTTAGTTCTAAAAGGTCTTGTAGGTCTTCAGAGAACCGTTCAACTTCAGCTTCTTCAGCGTTACTGGTTGGGGCATACCTGCCGTCAAGTCAGTGTTTAAATTCAACCAATGTATCCAATACAAAGGAAAACCATAAAATCTTTAAAAATATTCAGGGTGATTTATGGGTAAAATCATGACATGAAAAATGTCATTGTCAAATAAAAGAATAAGTTATTGAAGAGTATTTATAGGCAAAGAGGTTTTGTGTTTTTATTTTTGAAAGGATATGTGTTTGGTGTGTGTATATATATATATATAAATCCACATATGTTCATATATGCATGGAAAACATTAGTGTATTAACAGCAATCATATCTGGGGAATGGAATTGTGTGATTTGAGAAGTGCACAGAAGAATTTATTCTCATTTAATATTCTTAAGTATTTGAATTTTTATAATAACAAATCATTATTTTAATAAATCTAAAAAAGAGCACTTCAGTGAGAACATGTAGTGTAACTATTCTGTTCTAATCTGTTTAAAGTGGGCTTTTCAAGATAACTAGCCTGGGAGACAAATCTGGGTTTCACTGTCAGTTCTGCTATAAACCAATTTAGATATAGAAATAGGCTATCCAAGAGGTAGCATTATTTCATTGCTTTAAATTTTTTCCAAATTTTTATATGTATAACTGAGTCCTTTATTGTACCCCTGAAATGAAAACAACCTTGTAAACCAACTATACTTTGATAAAGAAATATTTTTAAGTATCCAAATAATTTTAAAATATTTGTAAGTTATTAAAGAACATATATGTAACATATGTAAATTATGTGGCATGATATTATGCCTCTCCATGAATTTGTTATCCAGCACAAAATCTTCAAATTTGACATTAACCCACATTCTCCTCCCTTGCTATCCTGCCCATGTAACCATCTGCCTGAGTTTTGCATTTATCAGCCTCTCACTTTTGAAAACACATAGTTTTACACATGCCTTAGGAACACATTTTGTCTTGTTTGTTTTTGAGTTGTGGTCTCATTATAGTATGAATCTCCTGGGAATTGCTTTTCACTCAAAATTATGTTTCTAAGGCTCATCCTTATGGGTAGCTGTAGTTCACTGATTTTCACTGCTGCGTATTACTTCACTGAGTAAATAGACTATCAAAATTTATTTCCTGTCATTGGATTTGGGGGATATTTCCAATTGTTTCTGCTGCTACAGTAAGTGCTGCTACGAACATTCCAAAATATGTGCAAATTTCTCAAGGATGTATATGTAGGAGTAGAATTTTGGAATCTAGGTAGATTTACAAGGAATTGCCAAATTAGTTTTAAAAGTGACTTATAAATTTACACATACTATACCTCATAATATACACTGAAAATTCATGTTTTTCCATTCTCATCCTTGGCTTTGACAGGTGTTTAATCTAGTAGTAATGTTAATCGCTCAGTAGTGCCCAGCTCTGTGCGATCCTAGGGACTGTAGTCCGCCAGGCTCCTCTGTCCATGGAATTCTCCAGGAAAGAGTACTGGAGTGGATTGCCATTTCCTTCTCCAGGGGATCTTCTTGACTGAGGGATCGAACCAGGGTCTCCTGCATTGCAGGCAGATTCTTTACCATCTGAGCCACATATCAACAGTATTTCAAATGGGGTCTTAATTTCTGTTTTATTTACTAAAGAAATTGCTCACTTTTTTGTATGTGATTTGGCTACCTCGTTTTTCTTTTGTAAAGCACCTGTTCATAGTTGTCTACTTACAATGCCCTTACATTGTAAGCACTTCATAAATGTTTGTTGACTAAATGGATGAATTCTCATACAGCAAAATAAGACTTAGGAGATGTACTTGTTAATTTAAGAATGATGTTTAATCACAAAGAACTATGGGCCCTACTCCCTTCAGTTCAGCTTAGTTCAGTTGCTCGGTCGTGTCCGACTCTTTGCGACCCCATGAACTGCAGCATGCCAGGCCTCCCTGTCCATCACCAACTCCCAGAGTTCACTCAGACTCACGTCCATCTAGTCAGTGATGCCATCCAGCCATCTCATCCTCTGGCGTCCCCTTCTCCTCCTGCCCCCAATCCCTCCCAGCATCAGAGTCTTTTCCAATGACATTGTATTTTACTTTCATTGTATAGTCAATGTTATATGACTGATTGATAACTGAGGTTATTCTTTTGCATGATGGATTTTTTTATTTTAAAAAGTCTTTATATAATTATGTTAAAGATGATTTTTGCATATTATCTTTGGGAAAGTTCTATTATTTACTTTTAATAGCAACAGAGGAGTTCTAAATTTTGTTCTAGTAGCTAAACAATGCAAATTGTGCTTCTGTTCTCAGAATTAAACATTTTTTCAGAAAAACATGAATATTGGATCTAATTCCAACAAACAAATTAGCAGGATTTTTTCTAACATAAAATGAATACTCTAAGTAAATAGTTTTGTGGATGTGATTTTATTCTATGTTCAAGAAAAAGTGTAAATAGCTATTCCTGTCACTGTTGTGTACTAATTCTTGTGAACAGATATGTCATTAGAAGAAAACAATATTGACAAAATTCTATCAATTACCTTTATTTTTATGATTTTTTCCTAAATATTTCCAAATTAGAAACAGGCGATTATTACATAATTCTGTCTGACAGGTGTTCCACAGAAGCATGATGAAAAAACTACCTTTCTCTAGGGAAACCAATTAAGTAAGGAAGGCATTTGACAGCAAAAATTAAAAAAAGTTGGGATTTCCTTGGTGGTCCAGTGGCTAGGACTCTGTGCTTCCAATGCAGGGGACCCAGGTTCGATACCTGGTCAGGGAGCTAGATTCCACATGCCACAACTAAATATCCTGCATTTGGCAGCTGGGACCTGGCACAGCCAAAAAAAAAAAAAAGTCAAATAGGAGATTTACTTCTACATGTCTTCTCCAGTATGTCTCCTAAGGATGTTACGGGAATGTTCTGCTCAGGTCTCCCTCCAGAGAAAAAACTTAACCACTTAGCTGGATCGACAGAAATAATCAACAAACCATCTATAACAGAAATAAGAAAGAGTTTTATTTGAACCACACGGAGGATATAGCCCAGGAGACAGCCTCTTAGATAACTCTGAAGAACTACTCTGGAGAAACATGTTTTTTTCAGTACAGTTGTATATCTTGTCAGAACAAAGAACATCAAAGGAGTCAGTGGTACGTTCCTTAAATGTTAAAAAAAAAAAAAAACAAAAGCCGATCAGCACAAACACAGCAAGTCAGTGTGGCCTTGACACCTGGAAAGGGAGTTTTATCACTGAACGAAAATCAGCATGGGCGTGCCAGGAAAGGAGGCATTTAATCTTTGTCTTCAACATGGACATTCTTCTCTGCTGATCAGTCACCTTTTTCTTTAATAATTAAAGCAGATGTACAATGTATGTTTGATAGGCTGCAAACAGAATGTGTTAGCATAAAATTCAAGTTAACTTGTGTGTAACTCAGGATGACTTCACCATACCTCATTATGTAAGAATCTCTCATCAGCTGTAAAAAGTGCAGTTAGTCAACAAGCTCCGTCTGTGGGTGCCTTCAGACTCTGCTTCAGCCTTCAAACCAAGGCCACTCACCCAGGATAGACATCGGTCTCTGGTTCGGCATGGTGAAGGTGCTGGCCATCTCTGCCATAGGGGGATCCTCACGGGCAAGCTCTGCTCTTGAGCTCCCCGTTATGCTCTAAGCCAAGACCGTCAGTCCCGCTGTCATAGTCTGAGGCTCTCTCCCCAGTGCTGTTTCCTCCCCAGTTCATCTCTAAATTTTGTTCTGGCTACCCCTCAATCAGCCTTTTGCCCTCCTAACTCTGTCTTGATGTCAGCTTCCCCTACAACCCACTGACGCATCTTTAAGTAAAATGCTGGATAGTGGCATTTGTTTTTAGTGACATGCATATACAGTATGTAGATGACTGAAGTCCACTACAGGGAAAAGTTATTAGTAACTATTTTAATTGACTTTGGATTGATAGATTAGTGATTGGGCTTTTGAAAGCAAGCAGATGTTTCCATCATATAAGACCATGGATTTGAGAAATGTATCCATAGCTTGAAAATGCTTTACATTAAAAAAAAAAAACAAAACTTTTTTACAAGTGGTAATATTATTAGTGGCTATCATTTATTGAGTACTGACTCTATGGCAGGAAATGTGCTAAGCATTTTACATACATTATCCCATTTAGTTTTAAAGGCTGATGTCTAAACAATATTAACTCATGAATTAGTTAATTGCTCTTAAGAGTTTCAGCTTTAGCCAGGAAGTACATTAGTACTAGATCTGGAAATTGCTATCCTGGCTATATAATGAATGTGTTCATTCAAAAGTTAATGTACAACGGTGGATCTTGGGAACAGAAATGTTACAGTGCTCATTAGCTTAGTCCAGTAAAGTGTATACCATAGGAGTAATTATGAACTTTGTAACTACTTTATTTATTTACAGAAAGTACTATTTTCTCTAGGTGAAAAGAATCACATTTCTAACACGTGACTTGGAAAATTATGATAAATCTGTGTTTGATTTATACCATTTCCATTCATGTATTTCTTTTGAAATCTGAGTCAATGGATATGAAATAAATTTTTCTTATGTAGTGTACTACATAAGAAATGTATTCTATATATGTAGAATACTCAGAATGGCTATTCTCTTGCTCTCTGTACATTCACTCTGCCACCTATCGATTGTTCTAGAATGACTCCACCTGCTAGTTTATTAAAGGGATATGTCTGCCCTCGGGATGGTTGTGAGGGTTGTTAATCTGAGGAGATTTTAGGGACATGCCCTAGCTGGTGATTTCCCTGGTAACTGATGAGCCAACCTGACATCAATTCTGCCTGTAAATGATAGCTTCCTTATCCCCCACACCCACTAGTGAAGATGCCATGTCCTGTCTGCCATCTACAGTGGGATGTTGTTCCAGGACCTTTTGCTTCAGAGGTGGGTGTGAGATCCCCTATCCAATAAACCATTGATGTCTCGGTTGCCATCTCTGGGCTCTTTCTTTGGTCTTGAGGCTGGGCAACTACAAGGCTTGCAGGCCTTCGCGATGTAGCACAATAGGGAGTATATCAACAACAGGAAAAGTTGCCTGAGAGTGGAGTCAACACTACCAGCTCCCAAGGTATGGATCCCTGACTATTTGGAATGAGGTTGGATTTACTCAAATGCTTTTCCTATCATTGATTTTTCTTCTCTAGCCAGTTTATATGGTGGATTATGTTGATTTTTGTTTTTTTAATGTTGAACTATCCTTGCCTATGTGGAATAAATGCCACTTGGTAATGGTATATGCTTTTTTTTTTTTAAAACAAATTGTTGGATTTGCTTTGCTAATATTTTATCGAGGATTTTGCATCTAAATTGTCTTTTGTTTCTTCATTGCTGCACATGGGCTTCCTCCAGCTGTGGCAAGCAGGGGCTACACTCCAGTTGGAGTACACAGGCTTCTCATTACAGTGTCTTCTTTTATTGTTCAGCACAGGCTCTGGGGTGCTTGGGCTTCAGCAGTTGTGGCACATGGGCTTAGTTGCCCTGCCTGTGCCATACAAGATCTTCCTGGACCGGTGAAACCTGTTTCCCCTGTATTGGCAGGTGGGCTTTCAACCACTGGCCCACCAGGGAAGTTCCGCATCTAAGTTCTTGAGAGAAATTGGTGTGTAGATTGCTTTTTGTACTGTTTTTGTCTGGTTTTGGTATCAGAATAATACTGGCTTTATAAAATGATTTGGAAAGTGTCCCCTTTCCTTCTATTTTTTGGAAGAGTATATAAAACATTAATTTGTTTATGTAAAACATACATTAATTTCTTAAACATTTGATAGAATTTTCCTGTGGAACAATCTGGGCCTAGAGATTCTTTTTTGGCTTTCAGGCTACAAATTTCATGTTTAAAGAATCATGTAGATTAATTCATGCTAGTTGAGTTTTGATATTTTGTAGTTTTTCTCTGGCTGTTTTTAAAGGAAAGAGGAAAACATTAAACAAGAGAGTCACATATAATATGCAGATTTTACTAGTAATTTGAGACATTTGCAGAGTGTGAAGTATCTTCTACTCAGGATTTAACTATTATGGACTTGTTAATCATGAATCTAAACCATTGCTAAATGTAACATTGAGGGCCTTGTTTTTCTTTCTTTCATCCCAAATTTCTGATTTTATTGGTTCTCTTTTCAGATTATTGAGAGTAAATGATTCAATTTTTATGCAACTCAAGCCCCAAGGTCCTTTCATACATGGAGTCTGGAAAATAGAAATATCTTCTGCTATTGAAATAATACTCCAGGTTGTTGTTGTTTTGTCACTAAGTCATGTCCGACTCTTTGCAACTTCATGGGCTGTAGCCCCCCCAGGCTCCTCTGTCCATGGGCTTCCCAGGCGAGAATACTAGAGTGGGTTGCCATTTCCTTCTCCAGGGGATTTTCCCGACCCAGGGATCGAACTTGTGTCTCCTGCGTTGGTAGGTGGATTCTTTACCACTGAGCCACCAGGGCAGCCCCAACACTCTAGATAATACGTGTTTGTATTTTTACAGTTGTATTGGTCTCATATACAAATACAAATAGCAAGATAAACATGCCTTCCAATGATGATGAACGTTTAAGAAAATGCATATATTCATTTTATAAACCTAGTATTCAAGAATGTTTCCTTTTTCACATCTCTGAATCATTTGGGAGTATTTCTTCTGTGTGGTCTTGATTTTATAGGGTGCATTGGCTAGTGTAATGCTGGCAGCAGTAACACTATGCTGCTGCTAAGTCGCTTCAGTTGTGTCCGACTCTGTGCAACCCCATAGACGGCAGCCCACCAGGCTCCGCCATCCCTGGGATTCTCCAGGCAAGAACACTGGAGTGGGTTTCCATTTCCTTCTCCAATGCAGGAAAGTGAAAAGTGAAAGTGAAGTCATTCAGTCGTGTCCGACTCTAAGCAACCCCATGGACTGCAGCCTACCAGGCTCCTCTGTCCATGGGATTTTCCAGGCAAGAGTACTGGAGTGGGTTGCCATTGCCTTCTCCAGTAACACTATAAATTGCAGTAAATCAAATTAACTTCATGACAATGCTCCTGATAAAAGTTAATCAGAGAAAAATGTAAATTTTATTTCCTTTATTGAAAAGAAAATCTTGGATTGTTTAATATGATACTTAATAGGGAAAAGGCCAGTTGTTTGAGTACATTGAGGAGTGGTAAAATCAGTCTTTTACTTTGTTCAATTAAAGATACTTGATCAAAGAATTGCAGCGTTCCCCCTTCTGAGACAAATAGGAGAATCTTCAGTTTGAATGTGTTGTTTTCACTTAAGAATCATTTTCTAAAAATTCTGAGTGTACTTATCATAGTGTTCAACAGAACACTACTGTAACTTTGTTTTGAATTCAACTGCTGCTATCTGCTGATTGGAAATTAAAAGTGCATTTAGGGTGCTTTCAAAGGCTCCCACTATTAACTTGAAGAAACATAGGTCTGAGGCAAGAATATTTTCAGCTTTTATAATAACTCACAGTAATCCATGATTTGGGACTTATATTTTTTTTTCATTATAGAAATTTAAAAGTATACACTTTAATGTGGTTTATGAAAATATCCAATTATCCATGAGCCTCCAAATGTTCTACTAAAAAAGGAACCCAATCAACTGAGTGGCAATTCAATGATACTGGGAAAGAGAAATTTAATTCCATGACCTAGGAAAGCCTCAGAGAAGGCAATGGCACTCCACTCCAGTACTCTTGCCTGGAAAATCCCATGGACGGAGGAGCCTGGTAGGCTGCAGTCCATGGGGTCGCGAAGAGTCGGACACGACTGAGCGACTTCACTTGCACTTTTCACTGTCATGTACTGGAGAAGGAAATGGCAACCCACTCCAGTGTTCTTGCCTGGAGAATCCCAGGGATGGGGGAGCCTGGTGGGCTGCCGTCTATGGGGTCGCACAGAGTCGGACACAACTGAAGCGACTTAGCAGCAGAAAAGCCTGAGGAGGGTACTTTTCTTGTCTTTTTAGGCCTAGTGCCTTTCATTAAGGCTTCTCTACAGCAGACACTCAAAAAAAAATACATGTTCATTAAACAGCAAATCATATTCACCTGGCTTCCGTGGTGGCTCAGACAGTAAAAAATCTGCCGACACATGTGGGAGACACAGGTTTGATCCCTGGGTTGAGAAAATCTCCTGGAGAAGGAAATGGTAACCCACTCTAGTATTCTTGCCTGGAGGATTCCATGGACAGAGGAGCCTGGCAAGCTAAAACCCATGGGGGTCACAAAGAGTCCAACACGATTAACACTTTCACTTTCATATTCAAATAGCTTCTTATTTTTTCCCAAAAGGCCTAGGTGCCTCACATACAGATGACTTATATAATACAAAAGAATACTAATGACTTTAATCAAACAGAAGGAAATGGAACAAGCAAAGAAACAAATTCAAAATAAATAAAAAAACAAGTTTGGAGGTGGTAAAACAGCCTTTGATAAACATATGGATTTGGTTTCACATGGACAGATTAAAAATACAGTGACTCATAAACATGCAATTAAGTATTATGGAGTTTTTTAATTGACCTTTTTGCCTTAGGCATCTTACCCTCAGGTGAGTCAAGTATTAGCTAGGCTACTATTAGTAATCCTTAGATAATTACTGAGATTTTTGCTTTACACTATGAAAACTACATACCATCTCATAGGACTTGGACAACTATGAACATAGCTCCCTTCAAAAGTAATTTTTTCTAGATAATTGTCCAAGAAACATACTGGAGAGGAAGCTGTCCTGAACTGAAAGTTGCAGATTCCAAATGTCAGTTGCCAATTCTTATTCTCTTTCTGGGAGATCCCCTTCTTTCTGCTCCTCATCCCTCACCTGTTGCCTGCAAGGTCCTTAAAGTTGACTGCTGCCCAACCTGCTCATTTAGGGCTGGCCCTGCTATGGCTAGATGTGGGATCAGCCTCTACTTGGAGTGTGGCCAACCTCATTCCAAGTGCCATACTCCTAGGTTCACCGTCACATGACTGCTGCGGAAGCGCACTTCTCTTCATTCCAGTAGTCTGGCACCGTGGGGCAGACTGTAGCCGCAGTGATGACACTGCCAATGCAGTGAGAGCTGGCTTGCCTCAGGCTAACTCTGCATCTTATGTTTGTTTGAGGCAAACCCAGGAATGCCAAGATAACCAGGGGTGTGCTGAAGCCATCATTCTTGACTGGGTCAAACTACATCTTGGAGAAAAGTATGAACAGCAGGGATTTGAGAAAGATCTATAAACATAACTTACCCAATTCAGTTCAGTTCAGTTGCTCAGTTGTGTCCAACTCTTTGTGACCCCATGAATCGCAGCACGCCAGGCCTCCCTGTCCATCACCAACTCCTGGAGTTCACTCAAACTCATGTCCATCAAGTCGGTGATGCCATCCAGCCATCTCATCCTCTGTCGTCCCCTTCTCCTCCTGCCCCCAATCCCTCTCCCTCCGGCCCCCAATCTCTCCCAGCATCAAAGTCTTTTCCAATGAGTCAACTCTTCGCATGAGGTAGGCAAAGTACTGGAGTTTCAGCTTTAGCATCATTCCTTCCAAAGAAATCCCAGGGCTGATCTCCTTCAGAATGGACTGGTTGGATCTCCTTGCAGTCCAAGGGACTCTCAAGAGTCTTCTCCAACACCACAGTTCAAAAGCATCAATTCTTCAGCGCTTAGCTTTCTTCACAATTACATTTTCACAGTTGTTTGATTGTATTTCCAAACACACAAAATTAAAAAAAAAATGCACTATTTTGGATTTTGAATTTAAATTGGACCCAAAATGTAAGCATATTGGTTTAGTCTTTGGCTGGTTTAAAACGTTCCTCTGGGGGATAAAACATCCACAAACAAAACTAGACACAAACTGTTCTATAGGATTACCCTTGTATACTTTCAATCTTACGTGATTTACCACTGCAGAAAATGACTCTAGGATAAGCTCCCAGGAATAATATCCCAAATCTTACTACAAAACTGACATGAGAAAGAAACCACCACTGCTTAATAGTGCAGGGCTTCCTTAAGGGTGATGAAAATGTTCTGGAACTAGAGAGAAATGGTGTTTGTACAGCTGTACTGGTTGCCACTGAATTACTTTAAAATGGTTAGTTTTAGGTTACATGACTTTCATCTCAAGAAAAAAAAGTAAAAACAACAACAACAAAGGGAAAGAGGGAAAAATCACCACCGTGTTCTGCCACCTCTGAGCACTAAAATCTAGGAAATTGACTTTCCTGTCACATGAACACCAATGCCATTTCACAAACACGCTCCTTGCAACCATGACGCCCTCTGCAAGGCAGACAGACTTGCCATGATTCACAGCAGCATATGGGACATTGTGTAGGACTTGTTTCTTCATGTTTCTTAGTGCAGGTTTTCTAATTGCTAACACACAGGTCTGTCTTCTAGCAGCAAAGAGGACTTGAGGAAGCACGACTCATAATATGGAGATTTAGTAAACTATAGAAGGCCATTCAAGAGATGGTATGACTGTATGACTTACTACATCCTCCTTGCCATGTGGATGTCATGGATACTGACTGAGAATTTAAGCCTAAGAGAGAGAAGACCTTGGCACATTTTATCAGAAGACCAAGCAAAAGCTTGGTTTCACAACAACACCATATCTTTGGGGGGTCATTATACTACAGTCAATATTATTTGGAGTATATACTCCATCACTTGTTAAATTGGCCTGCGTTCTTCTTCCCGGCATCACTTCCCAGGAAGTATGCTTAGCCATTGACCTACCTTAGAGGGGGCACCAGAGATGCCACCCATGAAGATATTCACAAAATTAAATGTTTTATGTATTTTTAATGAAAATATAGCTGATTGAAAATATTAGTTTTAGGCATACAACAAAGTAATTTGTTATATATATTTTCAGATTATTTTCCATGATAGGTTATTACAAGATATTGAATAGAGTTCCCTGTGCTATACAGTAAATCCTTGTTGCTTATCTATTTTATGTGTAGTAGATCATATCTGTTAATCTCATACTCACAATTTATCCATACTTCCCTTTGCCCTTCAGTAACCATAAGTTTAGTTTCTAGTTTCTTTGGGTTTTGTATATAGATTCATCAGATTCATGTTGATGTATGGCAAAAATCACCACAATATTGTAAAGCAATTAACCTCTAATTAAAATAAATTAATTTTAAAAATTAAAAAGTATTATTTTTATATTCTACATGTGTTATATTTTTCTCTGACTTTCTTCCCTTAGTATGATAACCTCTAGGTCCATTCATGTTGCAGCAAATAGCATTACTTCATTCTTTCTTACGGCTGAGTGATATTCCATTGCGTGTATACCACATCTTAAACCAATTATCTGTTGATGGGTACTTGGGTTTTCTTCATATCTTGGATATTGTAAATAGTGCTGCTATGAACATTGGGGTGCATATATCTTTTCAAATTAGAGACTTACAGTTTTCTCTGGATGTATGCCTGGGATTGGGATTGCTAGATAATATGGTAGCTCTATTTTTAGTTTTTTAAGGAACCTCCATGCTGTTTTCCACAATGGCTGCACCGATTTACATTCCAACCAACAATGTACAAGGGTTCCTTTTCCACATACCCTCTCCAGCATCTAATTATTTGTAGATTTTTTGATAGCCATTCAGGTCAGTGTTATGTGATGCATCGTTGTGGATTCGACTTCCATTTCTCTAGTAATCTGTGATGTCAAGTGTCTTCACGTGCCTGTTGGCTGTCTGTATGTCTTCTTTGGAGAAATGGCTGTTTGGGTCTTCTGCTCATTTTGTGAATAGGTTGGGTTTTTTGATATTGAATCATTTGAGCTATTTGGATATTAACCACTTGTTGGTTGCATCATTTGCAAGTATTCTCTCCCATTACATAGGTTGTCTTTTTGTTGATGGTTTCCTTTGGTGTCATATGGCCTCAGACACATAGCCAACATGATACTCAACAGAGAAAAGCTGAAAACCTGTCAGCTATGGTGTGAAGTGGGCTGGTGCTAGGGCCCGGCTGCTGTGGCTGCAGGAATGGAAGTGACTGTGCTACCACTTGGGACTTAAGCTGCCTGCACACAGGCCTCTCCCAAGACCTGTCCACCCCAGATCTGGCCTCAAGTTACAGTGTGGAGTGGGTGGCCCTGGAGAGCTCCCACTGGGAAACAAACCACTATGTATTCCTCTCCAGGGACTGTCTGCCCCGAGATATGCATGGCACTGCCTTGTGTGTGGGCTGACAAAATCCCCCACCACGTGCGCTGACAGTGGGTTCCTATGCTGGACCTGTCCCCCTCTGCCTGTGCTGACACGGGGCTCTGAGGTTCAGCCTGAACCACACCCCAGGCCCTCTAGGCTGTCTCCACATAATTAGACAGAGTCCTATCCCAGGGCGTCTATGCTGGAGATTTAATGTCTACCTGCTCTACATTCTAGCTGCCCTGCTCCACACACCTTTGGGACTGAGAAGGGTGGTGAGGTGGCAGCTGTCAGCACTGGTCTCTCTCCACTCTGATTGCTAGCAAGGCAACATGTACACACGCCTTGCAAGCAGAGTCTGGGCCACTCCAGCTTCTCTGACTCACAGACCTCCCAGCAGGCAAGGGGGCTCCCCAGGGCAAGAGCCTGCACGTGTGGACCTTCCCTGCTTCACAGATCCCTTCCAGGGGTGCAGATCCCAACCTGAGGCCTTTTATTTTTTGGTCCTATCCAGTTACACGAAAATCTTTTTTCAGCTTTGGTTGTGTAAGTGGTCTTTTGCTGGTTTTCAATTGGTTTTATGAGAGAATTGTTCTACATGGAGGTGTATTTTTGATGGGTTCATGGGGGTAGGTGAGTTCTAGGTCTTCCCACTGCACCATCTTGATGCTCCCTCCCCTAAGTGGTTTTATATCTATAATAACAGAATTTTATGCTCACACAGAGTATAATCTGGCTCAGAGGGTCTGGGCTGATCTTGAACCTCTTATAATTGCTTAATAATGTCATCTCCTGTCTGTCATTTTGGAGATGAGTGGCAGAGGGTATCAGAGATGAGTGCCCCAAATGATGCTTGGATAAGGACATAGTCAAGATAAACCTCCAGATTCTCAGTTAAAGCAGAACTAGAGAAGTAGTCTGATCACACCAAATTGTGGCACAAGACAAGAAAATTCAAACAGCCCTGGGGTGAGACAGCAAAATGATACTGTTGATCCCTCCCAAGTGAAGTAAACAACGGGTAGTCTAGGTGGGGAGGGCCAGAAAGAAAGGCATGGTCAAGTTCATGGCAGCCCAGCATTAGCCTGGACATTTACTCAATTATGAACCACATCAAGGACCAAGTCAACACAGATGGAACTATCTTATTCTGCTATGTCCAGTCCTCAGTAAAACCCCAGAAGCCACGATTTCTTTTGAGGAGACATACTTGAGATTTGAAGGGTGAAATGTATGAGCAATGAACAACTGGGAAAAAAAGATTTTTTAAGGATATTTAGAGATGGGAATACTAGACCACCTGACCTGTCTCTTGAGAAACTTATATGCAGGTCAGGAAGCAACAGTTAGAACTGGACATGGAACAACAGACTGGTTCCAAATAGGAAAAGGAGTACGTCAAGGCTGTACACTGTCACCCTGCTAATTTAACTTATATACAAAGTACATCATGAGAAATGCTGGGCTGGAAAAAGCACAATCTGGAATCAAGATTGCCGGGAGAAATATCAATAACCTCAGATATGCAGATGACACCACCCTTATGGCAGAAAGTGAAGAGGAACTCAAAAGCCTCTTGATGAAGGTGAAAGAGGAGGGTGAAAAAGTTGGCTTAAAACTCAACATTCAGAAAACGAAGATCATGGCATCTGGGCCCATCACTTCATGGGAAATAGATGGGGAAACAGTGGAAACAGTGTCAGACTTTATTTTGGGGGGATCCAAAATCACTGCAGATGGTGATTACAGCCATGAAATTAAAAGACGCTTACTCCTTGGAAGGAAAGTTATGATCAACCTAGATAGCATATTGAAAAGCAGAGACATTACTTTGCCAACAAATGTCTGTCTAGTCAAGGCTATGGTTTTTCCAGTGGTCATGTATGGATGTGAGAGTTGGACTGTGAAGAAAGCTGAGTGCTGAAGACTTGATGCTTTGGAACTGTGGTGTTGGAGAACACTCTTGAGAGTCCCTTGGACTGCAAGGAGATCCAACCAGTCCATTCTGAAGGAGATCAGCCCTGGGTGTTCATTGGACGGACTGATGCTAAAGCTGAAATTCCAATACTTTGGCCACCTCATGTGAAGAGTTGACTCATTGGAAAAGACTGATGCTGGGAGGGATTGGGGGCAGGAGGAGAAGGGGACGACAGAGGATGAGATGGCTGGATGGCATCACTGATAGACTCCAGGTGTTGGTGATGGACAGGGAGGCCTGGTGTGCTGCAATTCATGGGGTCACAAAGAGTCGGACGTGACTGAGCGACTGAAATGAACTGATAATAGCTCCAAAAATCAAATACTTATGTTTAATTCTAATATGTTCAGAATCTGTATGCTGAAAACTACTATTCCTTTCAGTAGTAGGAACTGAAAGGAACCAAAATCAATCTAAATAAATTGAGATATATTATGTTCATAGACTGAAAGTGTTAAGATGTAAAATTTCCCCATATTGATCTACAAATTTATCACAACCAAAATCTCAGTAGGAATTTCCCAGATACTGATTTTAATATCTTTTTCCATTAATAGTGATAAGGGCATCAGTTTTCTAACCAAATTATAAACAAAATTTCCTTTACTATACCCTTAGCAGTTCCCTACTTACAGGATAGTCATGTATTATGCTAAATCATTGCAATCATCTGCTGCATTATTGCAAAACACTAATGAAGTGCTCCAGTCACGGATATGAGGTTATTACTAGCTGACTTTGATGTGTTATTCCAGGACACACATCCTGGAGACTGGTTCACCATCTAGGATCACCAGAGAAAGTATCCCGTGGACCTTGCTTAAGGGGCCATCCCAAGTTCTCTTTGCCCCATCATTGCTGAAAAGTGCCACAGCTTCCAGGATTGGGTCCATGCTTCCCACCACCAGAAGATAATGGGATGTTAGTGGAGCTGCTATTACTTGCTGTTATCTCCCATGATCCTCCTGTGAAGTGGATATGAAGATAAACACTACACACGCGTATCACTTCCTTGAATTAACTGGGACTTTTATTACTTACATGTTCCACTGGGTAAGATCCTTAAAACTGAGATTTCACCAAAAGTAAGTTAACAAATAGAAATAGGACTTCAAGCTCATGGGTATACCCCACTAAGTACTCCAAATATCAGGAATGGATCACTCCTACCCCTTAACACTCTAAGATAATCAAATTACTAGCTATATCTGACTCCCTACTCAACCAGTTTAACCTCTCCAGTTGGTCCTTTCGATGCTGAGCAGTTTATCCCACAGGCTTTAAAACTCTTGCTATTCAAAGTGTGGTCTATGGGTCAGCAGCATCAGTATCACCTAGAAGCTTGTTAGAAATGTAGAATCTCAGACTTCATTGCAGACCTGCTGAATGAGAATCTGTTTTACCAAGATTTCCAGGTGATTCACGTGTACATTAAAGTTCGACAGGCATTGCTTACAAGGACTTAGCTCTACCTTCCCATTGGTTAACTAAGTCCTTGTGAAGACATACTGGGACCCAGTAACAATAATCAAGGTCAGCTGTGCACCACAGAAAATGAACCATCACCAATCTAATGATTGTTCCTACTGGTTATTTGGTTGGTCACTGAGGGTCCTTTTTGAGATGAAAGGGAACTTTTTCTCCAGAATTTAATTTGCCACTCCACAGCTAGAGAGGGTTGGCTTTATCAAACAGATTCATTGATGAGCTCTAATAGCTTTCTGTTAGCATCTTTAGAATTTTCTATGTATACCATCATGTCATCTATGAAAATTGAGTTTTACTTCTTTTCCACTTTGGAGTCCCTTTCTTTCTTTTCCTAATTTCTGTGGCTAGGACTTTCAAAACTATATTGAATAAAAGTGGCAACAGCAGACCTTCTTGTCTTGTTCCTGATCTCAGAGGATATGCTTTTAGCTTCACACCACTGAGAATGATGTTAGCTGTGGGTTTGTCATATATGGTCTTAATCATGTTGACGTATGTTCCCTCTATGTCCATGTTCTGGAGTTTTATCATAGATGGGTGTTGAATTTTGGGAAATTTTCCTGCATCTACTGAGATGATCATATGGTTTTAATTCTTCTAGTTTGTTGATGTGGTGTACCATACTGATTCATTTGTGGGTATTGAAGAATTCCTGCCCCCTGGGATAAAGCCCACGTGATCATGGTGTATGACCCTTTTAACACATTGTTGGCTTTTACTGGCTAGTATTTTGATTCTTTTCGTGTTTATGTTCATCGGTGATATTGGCCTGAAACTTTTTGTGGTATAGGAATTTTATAGTTTTGAAGTGCTGACAATATTCTATGTGACAACTGTAGCACATTGTCTTGATTTGTCTTGACTCATAGACTTGCAGAAAATTAACTGAGTGAATGTAACATTCAGATGGAAGTTCTCTAGTTGACCTTACTGGGATGAACATTGTATAGTTCTGCTTAAAAATCTCCTAACAAAGTAAAACATAGCTGCCACTATTCCTCAGTATAAATAACAGCTTTTCCAAGAAAAGTTCTGCAGCAAAAACTGGCAATCTTGCTCCAGGATAAAAGGACTTAGAAACACATTCCAAACTCCACTAAAATGGAACCTCTGTTCTGAACGTAATATAGTTGGACTAATTATAATATTGGCACCAGTGAGGAAAAGTGTTAATAGTAATAATAATGATGATAATATATTATTTACTATTTGACAAGCACATGCATATATGAATACAGACTAAATCTCATGTTACACAATTTTCAAAAACTGGCATGCTCGTCTCTTACTGTTAGAAGCCTATGGTTAATGACTGCTGAAGGAATGTGCAGAGTGTGTGGTATGATATGCCTAATTCTCTCCAAATGTAGAACAACAACAACAACAAAGTAGAAGAAAAGGTGCAGTAGTTTAAGAATGCCAGAACCAACCAACCAGTGGTGTGTTCTTTTCTGATATATATAAAGTTCTTCACACCACATTTTTTGAAGTGCACTGGGTTTAGCTATAAGAAAATTCATTTGGGGGCCAGAAATTAATCACATACAGTATGCTGAAAAAAAGTTTCTTCAAGAAAAGCTGTGGGCAAACCAGCCTAACACAACTCTCATTACTCATTTGTTAGAACTTCACAGTTACAGCACAGTAATTGGAGGTACAAGTTGAAGTTGGTTGACTTGTTTTTTGGCTTCCTCTCCAATTGGCTGCTCACAAGGCCACAACGGGCCCATAATGCTAGAAGTCTTCTCCCTGGTCTTTACGTACACAGTCCTATTATGGAACTTGTTGGTTTCAACAATGAAGGGAAGATTGATGGTCTCATCCCATCAATCAGGAACAGGACAGGGACCTATCTTGGATTAAAGGAGTTTAATTCTGACTCACATACAGCTGGTACAAACAGAGGGCAATGCTGGTTAAATTAAGCCTTTTCCTGTATACTTATGCTGTGAAAACTTATTCAAAGTGTACACTCACTTAACCTCTTAAAAAATCACATGGCAGAAGATGTTCATTTATGTAGTAAGTTAGTCATCTGCAGATGTGTGGATAATGGAAATCTAACATAACTCAAACAATACAAACTCTACCACTTGCTCTTGCCATCAGAATTTGGAAATCTCAATTCAAAACACTTCCTCTACCAAGCGTAGTGAGGGGCAGTATGAGCCACCTACCTGCTACTTCTTGTATATTTACAAAATGCTGACTCTTGATGAGAAGAGACCTTTATTTTTAAAACAATTATATTTTTAAAAACCTAAATTGGGTCACTTTATTTTCAGGATAAGAGTTGATCCATGTTTTCAATTTATTACCATACACAAAACATTTTATTAAAAAAAATAGGGTAGACTGCCACTTCAACATCTTCATGTAAAAACTTCACAGTGCAAGAAAGTGATTAAGTATGAAGACATCTAAAGCCAGCTAATATTTTAATTATAGGGCAGAATATTTTTTTGTGATTCTTCCTAAAAAATGTTGGCACACTCATTAAATGCCCAGGTTACAAAAATCACTTAGTATCACTTCTTACCCTTCGGTATATTTTAAAAATCTACAAAGCATCATATTAAATGCTGGTGGGAAAGAGAGTGTAAGACTCTAAAAAACTAGCACAGTAATTTAAAACCAACTAGGAGAAAGCACCCCCTCCCCAAATACTTCTGTATGTAATCTTCTGTCCCTTAACCACAGTAACAAAGTAAAAAACCATTATACCTTTAAAAGAAGCTAAAAAGGAAAAGATTTCACTTCTCCTTTGAAAACACCACTTCTTACCTCTTAAAGAGAGAAATTTTCACTTTGGGTATGTTGGGGGGTTGTTTCATAAATAAAAATATCAAATTTATGTCAGTTGTACAAATGTTTCATTTAGGAAACAAAGCAAACACTTTGATTCAGAGGATTTTAAAATATTTCATCACTACAAGAAAAGTGTAATTTTAAGCTAAAAAATTGTAACACATTGAACTAATATCCACTGGCATATCCTATTGTTTCTCATAAAATGCATAATTAAGGAGTAATAGGTCACATTAGCTAATCAGCCCCGGGCAAACCCCATACACCCGCAGCCTCAAGATCCTCCTTCTTACCTGAGGGTCCAGGGCTAACAGCCCTTTAACGTCCCTTCCCATTTACAAATTTGTGTAGAATTGTTAAGCTTACATAACCCTTTGGAGAATGAGGTGTCTCAACTTGTATTTTCCAGATAAATTTCCCCATTTAAGTATTATAGCTGTTCTCTAAACATTTAAAATCTTACTTTAAAATTTATTCTCAATATATTTCCCTGTCAGCTTAAAAGATGAGGGAAGACTAACAACTTAAGTCTCGCGGCATCCTGGTCTCCTTGGCTAGGTGGCTGACAGTGATTGGCAGATACTGCTTGAGACCTGACTCTATCGGGGCAGCTTTGAGCCATACTCTGAGTCTCAAAACGAAGGTGATACCACCTATTTGGTATTTCTTAAGCCTGACAGAGTTATCATTATATACCAGATATACCAAAAATTTGTATATTACAAATTACCATATGAATGCAAATGATTTTTGTGATAAGCCCAAGGTGACTTTCTTTCCTGAGGAAGTATAGATATCCTGAGGAAGTATAGATAGATAAGTTTTATAACATGTTTTTCGTCAATACTTGTGCATTTATGGTTTTAAACCTTTGGTTCCGTGACTCTCCTCCTGTTGTCAACCTGTCTCCTGCTTCTAATTATGCTTCTAATTGCAACATTTTGTGTCTCTTAGAGTCCAGAAGTCTGACCTTTCCATAGATGAAAACCAAAACCTACAGATCTGTTGCTTTAGCAAATGTGGTATCTTCATTACTCACTTTAAAAGTGTGATTTTCTAACTAGGCAAGGCATCAGACTCATCTAGGAAGTGTTGTAAAAATTGAGATTTCTGGGCTACGGCTATAGTCTGATTCTGTATGTCTAGAGTAAGACCCAGAAAAACCTTCTCAAAAGCTCCCCCAGGTAATCTCAACAATCATTAGTATAGTTTCTAGGACTCAATGTTCTGCCCTCAATTTCTTAAATTCAATCTAGAATTTTAGCAGCTGGTTGTTTTTAGTACAAAACTTTCCCACTGCATTAATCATAAGCACATTCAAAGTAGGCTGCCCATGATCTTGGCTTAACTCCGTAGGAAACTAGTCATTACAATCCTTTGCAATAAAATTAAAAAATGATGAATTAACTTCAGAGTGAAGACAATGCATGTAGATGCTGAAAGGTGGCTGGCTGTACACTTACAGGGTGCCTTTTTGCTGCCTTAATCGCAGTCTAAGGATCATTCGTATCGCATTTGTCGTTACTAAATAAAATCTGGCAGAACTCCTCTAAAACAGAAAGATGGCTAACCGGCTACTCAGTATTAAGGAACTGTTTCTAGCAGACATAAAAGTATTTTTTAAAAAACAACCACACAGCTTCCTGTAGAAATGCAGACTTTCACGCTTCTGAAGTCTATCGTAAAGAGAAAGTTGACCAAAACTACTGTTGCTTAAAAATATGTTCAGTTAACTGTGAAAATATAGGTGTAAAATAGGTACAACTTCGTCCTTTACGAGATTCAACAAGTGTAAATGAAATTAATCTTCCACCTATGCTACCTATCCAAATAGTTAACTGCGAACACGACGCATGAAGTATTTGGTATAACGTAGTTCTGATACCACCCCTTCCAAATTTAATAAAAAGCCACATCCGGATTTTCCCAGGGGTCCCAGTGCGTCTAGGCACTGCGGAATGTCGTCATGTCTTTTGGCTCTCTGCTGGGGACACACCAGTCGTCAGCCTCGTGGTTGGTGTTGTAATGCTTCCAGGCCGCTTTGTTATACACCGGGAGTCTTTCTATCGATTCTGTTGACAGAGCCTGGGAGGAAAAGCAGGAACTAAGTCAGGCACTTTTTGGGGAATCTATTATTTGAGAAAAATCTACAATGGCAAAAAGTTTTACTACAAATTAAACCATACTCTATATTGGATTTGTATTTTATCAATCATAAAACTATCTACATACATTTTAAACTAGAGCACACATCTGAAACGTGTTACTTACTAAAAGCTTATGGCAACTGCTTAGCGTGCATGTTGAGTTTATTGCATGCAGTATTCTCTAACCAGCCTAGAAGTTGCTGGTTTTGAGTTTTACACAGTGTCATAGACATTCTTATAAAATCTGATCAACAGAAGTTCATTTTCAACAGAAGTTTAAAAAGTCAGTTAAGTGTAAAAGCACAAAAATTCACACAGGTACCTTAATATATGTAATGTAAAAGCACTTAATGAAATCTGGGCTTGAGCCTGTGTCTTTTCCTACCATTAAAGTCACCAATTTTAGTTATAGCATATGTGATTTCCACATCATGCACAGCTGACCCTCGGCATCACTCCCAACCCCACTGGATACCAAAATCTGCCGATGCTCAAGTCCCGTATATAAAATGCTGCAGTATCTGCATATCATCTACACACATCCTCCTGCAGATTTTAAATCACCTCAAGATTAACTACAATAGCTAATACAATGTAAATGCTATACAAATACAATAAATATGTAAATAGTTGCTGATGTGCAAGAAAAGCAAGTTTTGCTTTTTGCAACGTTCTGGTATTTTTTTTCTTCAAATATTTTTGATTCATGCTTGGATCTATGGATGCAGAACTCGGGGATATAGAGGGCAGACTGTAATTTCATGTTTCCAACATTATCGCCATTAAGTCACTGTTCTATTTCGGCTTCCTGGGTATCACTGAGATAAACTATGTTCCTCATTATCTTCAAATTAGGATATGTTGTTAAGATTTCAACTTTAAGCAAAAGGTATTCCCTAAGATGCAGAAAATATTAAACTAGAAGTTTAATTCCAGTAATGGTAAGGAAGGATATTTTAATTTAATATTTAATTCTGTGTGTTGGGGGGGTTGTTTCATATATAAAAATATCAAATTTATGTCAGTTGTACAAATGTTTCATTTAGGAAAGAAAGCAAACACTTTGATTCAGAGGATTTTAAAATATTTCATCACTACAAGAAAAGTATAATTTTAAGCTAAAAAATTGTAACACACTGAACTAATACAAATCATCCACTGGCATATCCTATTGTTTCTCATAAAATGCATAATTAAGGAGTAATAGGTCAAAGATCTTTTCCCAAGTTCTGTCACATTAGCTAATCAGCTGCGGGCAAACCCCATACACCCGCAGCCTCAAGATCCTCCTTTCTTACCCGAGGAAATAATAAAAATATTACACAGAATATTTTTAATTATTCTGTAAGACCTCCTGTACTCTATTTTTTTCCAAAATGCAGCTAAAAATCTTTCACCTATACTTATATTTTTTTTATGCCAGAACTGCCATAACCCCTTGATCTATAACAAAACAAATAAAAACATTATATTTGATGATAAAAAAGGCAACATGAAGGCAATATTTTTAAGTTCCTCACAACTGAGATGGTTGAGAAAGAAAACTTTTATCTTCAAAGAACAACATTCTCAGACAAATTTACTTTTTCTAATGTAGTCTTCAGCATTTCCTATCAAATAGGTGCCATCTAGTGGCCAGAATAAGAGCAACTAGAGTCACTAAAAACGGAGGCACCTCCACCAGTCCACGGCTGAACCAATGCAGCACGCTGGTGGGGCTGAGGGCCTTCTGTCCCTGTAATAGACACTGATGTGTCAGATAAACACATGGAACATCCCAGGTAAGTCTGCTTCCACCAGGTGAGCTATATGCCTACCAAGGGTCCCCTGTAACTGTTCCTAAATTTGTTAGTATATTTAAATCTGTCCCTGTAATTTAATCTAAATATTGCTTTTAACAAAGCACACAAAAATGTAGGGGTGGTGTGGGGGGAAGGTTCTCTGAAAACTAAGATGACGTTTCATAAGGACTCGTGAAGGAAAGTTATATAAAAACTGCTGTCAAAAAAGAGAAGACAACTGTAAGAACTGCATAAAAATCAGTAATGATTATGCACTTGGCTGTTTCTTTGATTAAAGAAACCAAAACAATGTACTGTAGGTATAGCTTCTGTAAGAAAGACAATTAAAACTTCAATCTGAAGACCCATATGCAAATGAAGGGCCTTAGCAAGTATATCAAAGACTGGTCAATCAACGTCCATTCATGTATCTTAAACTACAAATTTAATTTTAACATAACTTTTTGACTGCCCACTTTAACCCAGTTTTTCTTCTACTAACAATCATAGTCCTGATCACTACGGGTAAGGGCATTTCTTTCCCACAAAGAGATCATTTGTCAAAACAGATGAGATCCTTGTTTAAAAAAAAGAGAAAACACAGATGTTTGTATTTTAATAGCATGAGGTAGAAGAAAGTCTCATTACAGTTAAATACTGGTATCTTACAATCAAAAAGTCCCAGAAGTACCAGTAAGTCCAGAAGACTATGGTCTTTACCTTAATGTAAATGACTGCATCTGTCCCATAGCCCTCTAGGGAATAGAGCTTTAGATCTCCTTGGAAATACTGCGCATAAAGGCGTGATATGGGCAATCCATAACCAAAACCAGCCTGTTTGAGAAAAAATGAAATTTTATTCAGAAACCCACACACTGAAATACTTCTCTAATTAAAATAAATGGTACTGGAGTATCCCAGGGCTATCAGGGCCTGCATCTAAAAGACCCGTTAGTACTTAAGTAGTGAAAGTGATCAAGCTGCAGCCTAGCTGAGCACTGTATTAGACGGCTTCCCTCTGGTCATTTGAAATTCCTTTTTCCTGTAAAACAACCTGTGGGGGTCTAGAAAGAGGATACTTCTCTCTTCTTTACTGGCCTGCTCCAGAGTATCCCTATACTGCTTCGGCGATATCATTTAAAACATGTTCTCTCTTTCAGGAGCAAGAGTAGAAAGACCTGGTGGCAACCTCACAGATGCATCTCACGACTTCATACCATGAATACCATACTCAGCCTGAGTCCTGAACCTGGAGAGATCCCTAATAGGTCAACTCTCTTAATACTCAATGACAGGTCATCTCCCCCACTTAGAAATCTTCAAAGCACCCCAACACCCACCAACCCTCACCATCTCCAACCCATTGCCTTGAGATAAAAATCCAAGCTTCTAAAAGAGAGCTCGCAAGATGCAACAAGACCAGGTGTGTGCCTCCCACTTTCCAGTCCAGCTGAAGCTGTGTCTTTGCTCATTCTGTTCCCGGTATCTGGAATAGCCTTTACCTGGATAAATCCTATCAGTTCTTTAATATGAAGCAGAACATTTGGATAAGTGTAAAAAAAAAAAATTTTTTTTATCACCAACTCAGGTGTTTAATGATATTTCATATAATAGTTTAGTGAAGAGTGTATGTTGATTCAGGAATCGGTGCTAGTAACAAATTCAGGCTCTGGCCTTACCTACTGCCACCATTTTTACTTGACTTTTTAAACCAGAGTTTCTGTTTGCCCCTCCAAATAAACTACCCATTCTCCACATTTCCCCTTGTCCTGGGAGGCTGGCCTGAGTTGACGGGAGCAGACTTCTGTGGCCTCTGCTTATGTGTCTAGCCGATGGGGAGCCCAGCAGGAGTCTGCAGGGAGCCATTCAGGGTCATCATCCCCTGCTCCTGGGCAGGCTAGGCCCTGGGGAGTAAGCAGCTGCTCTCTAACACTCCCTTCCGGGTTCTGCTGACTTCTCTTCCCTGAGTCAGGTGGTGACAGCTCTGCTGCTGCTAGCCTGGATTCCTGTACTATCCCATCCCTCTTTCTGTAATTTGTCTCTTTATAGATAAGCCTTTCATGAATTATCATAATTTGAACTATCTCTTTCCAAGTGAGACTCTGACGGGTACATTAACTGGTTCCACTTCTGCACGAGCAGGTGGCTCAGGATCCCGTAGTACCCAATCTACTTCATCACTGCCTCTCCCTCAGCCACACGCCTGTGGACCCCTCAGGCTTCCCTGTAAGTAGTTAGAAGAAACTAACTTTCTTTAACTAATGCTAACTAACATCGTGGGCTTGGCCCACTGCTGGGTCTGCACAGTGTCCCCCACCAGCCAAACATGGACTGCCCTGTCACCACAGCCTCTCTCGGGGCCAAGCCCAAAAGACAGGACTGAAAGCAAATCCTACCAGTGGGTGGAAATCGAACTGGAACACCTACACGGCCCATGGGCAGCGGCAAATGGGCTGGCTGGTCAGAGACTTGGAAAGAACAAAACTGGATAACTGACGAGGAAGAGGGAAATGTGGATAGTCCTCTTTGAATGGCTTACGGCATGAAGACATTCCGTCCCTGCAGATGCGCACCTGAAGGCACCCACGTGAAGGCAGCTCAGTAATCAGCATGACCGGATGGCTGCCCCAGTGCTTGCTTACTGGTCCCCTTACAAAGGGGTCATAATAGCAGGGGTCATAATAGCTCTGTGAAAGCTCAACCACCACAGGCTTACCCTCAGGAAGGCTGTGTAGGTGTGTGGGCAGCCTGTGTCATGTCAACCCTCCTGTTTTTCTTAAAAATTCACATAAATCTTGCAAACAACTCTTACACAGCATTTACTACGCGCCAGGTACTATTAAAAAATGTGTTTACATATATTAACTCAATCTTCACAATAACTCAATCTTCAAGGCTGGGGAAATTGTGGTACTGAGGGGTCAATACTATTCCCAAGGCTGAACAGCTAGGGTGTGGTAGAGCTGAGAATGGAACAGTTTAGAGTCTGGATGAGTACGCTACGCTGCTCTCCACAAAAATTCTACGAAATTTGTTTATTACAAAAGGAGCATATCCCTTTTCTCCACTTACAGTAAAACTGGAATCTAAGAAGATACTCAAGTTTATTTGACCTTTTCTGTCCTCGGGCACATGGATGCCTACCCATATCTCAACTAGAGCAATCATTTAAAAGGTTTGGTAAGACATGAACCGTATTGCAGCTATAGTTACAGAATCTGTGCTGTTTAACTAGAATGTGCTGTGCAGTTTGAATGAAGTCCTTGCAGTGACTCCCTAGGAAAGAGTCTAAAATAAACCCATCTTAGACTGTTTTTCATCACACTACAAAATAACTCCAGGGTATGTGCCAGAGAACCTTCAAAGCCTCGAGCAACGAGAGATTTGGGTGAGAGATTTGGCAAAGCACTTTTCTGGGGGTTGGAGGACCAGGACTGAGTCCATTCAAAAGCTAATCTTATTAACCTGAAAAGAGGTGCCTGATTTTTTTTTTTTTTAAACCATCAACACAACTGTTATTTGAGCCACAGGCGATTAAATTGATTAGAACTCTAGTATCACTTCTGAGCCTCAAATATGTAGTCTTTCTAATTACAAGTACTTGAGGGGAAAAAAAAATTACTAGAGATTCAATCAGTGTTGACCAGATACTAGTACAGCTGGTAATTTAGACTTCACATTAATAACAGTTTATCAAAATGTGGTTTACCAAATGGAAACTACTGACACACCACTATCAAGCTTGGCAATAAGAACTCTAAAACTCATCATTTTTAAAAAAAGCATTTCAAAAACTATAAATTTAGGGGAAGGTTTTGTTGCTGTTTTTCTCTAATAGCTTTCCTTCATCCTGTTTGTGAACCCCACACAATGGCTTAACTGATTTATGTGGTAACCTCTTTTTTGGCAAGTCACACAAACCCACTTCACGGCTTTTTGATCACATACCAGGGGCACTGCTCGGGACGTCTCGACACGAGGCCGGGGTGCAGTGGAGTACATGTAGTTAAAGAGTCGGTCGATTTTCCTCAGAGGAACACCACCTCCTCGGTCACTCATCTAGGGAGAGAGAGGATTATGCCCTGTGACCAAGTCCCAGAAACAGCAAAATACCCATTCATGCTGTGTCACCATTTAACTGTGGCTGACGAGCCCTGCTTTTCAAAATGAATACCATGCGATCCAAGTTACAAACATAAACATTTCCCCCACTGCTGGACTTAATCCCTCTAATACATGGAACTTTAAGATATAAAGAACTCCACTGCGATATAGATTTTCAATGCTGTTGTTTAGTGACTAAATCATGTTTGACTCTTTTGCAACCCCATGGACTGTAGCTTGCCAGGCTTCCCTGTCCATGGGCTTCTCTGGGTAAGAATACTGGAGTGGGTTACCATTTCCTTCTCCAGGGGATCTTCCCAGCCCAGGGATCAAACCCGCATCTCTTTTGACTCCTGGGTTGGCAGGCGGATGCTCTACCACCGAGACCCCCGTGAAGCCTGCTTTCAATGCGGTGGTTTTGTGTAATTCCTGCAGTACACTAATGATGCAGCGCACAATGGGGAAGAGGTTTAGCTTATCTTGGATAACAACAAATTTGTAATTCCTCTCTGGCAGGCAGTTTGGCAATCTGATTAAACATGCGTGTACCCTTTGACCCTTAATGCTTATCTTAAGAAAATTATGAGAAAAGCATGCAAAGTATGTATGAGAATATCCATCATAGCACTGTGTAGAACAGCTAAAACTGGATTACCACCTAAACAGGCTATTTAAGCAAACTAATATACATTCTAAAATAGAATACTATTTTGCCATTAAATATTAGTATGTATTGGCATGGGATGGTCATAAAATATTGTTAAGTAGCAAAAAGATGGAGAAGCATTTATAACATTCTAATTCCATAAAAATTACAGAAGTCTATATTGAAATATAATTCTATTTTAATGGAATTATAAGTGATTTTCTTCTTTGGGGGCTTTAGTTTCTTAATTTTTTTCCACAATTATTTCTATTATGGTAAAAAAAAAAAAATACAATTTTCATTTTCAGGGAGGAAAAAATAGGACCATTTCATTGTGTTTTAAGAGTCTCATCTACAAGTAATTTCACAGCATAGTCTCCCAGACAACTTTCTGGTGAGTTATAAAGGACACAGTTCTTTGTATTGTTCTTATATTCTTTTCCAACTCAAATCATATGCTATACTGAATTTGGTAATTTATTTACAGATTGTCTTCATTAGGTTTTTCTTCAATTAACATGGAACATATTTTCCTAGCTTGTCTTGAGAGTCTTTTGGACTGCAAGGAGATCAAGCCAATCATTCCTAAAGGAAATCAACCCTGAATATTCACTGGAAGGACTGGTGCTGAAGCTCCAATACTTTGGCCACCTGAGGCGAAGAGTCAACTCAGAAAAAGATATGGGTGCTCAGAAAGACTGAGGACAGGAGAAGGGGGAGGCAGATGATGAGATGATTGGATGGCATCACCAACTCAATGGACATGAACTTGAGCAAACTCCAGGAGACAGTGGAGGACAGAGGAACCTGGTGTGCTGCAGTCCATGGGATCACAAAGTGCTGGACATGACTTCGCAACCACACAGCAACAACACATTGTATAGCTTTATCTTCTAATCTACTATAGCCATTTTCTAGTCACAAAATCTAAATTGATTCTACTATCTATAATATTAACATGGTTGTGATATTCAAACAAACCTGCTTTTAACGTATTGACATATAGATAAAAACCATACTGAATTATATATAATAAAAAGTCAATTTGAATGGCTTATAGTGTTAGTTGCTCACTAACAACATATAGTTGAGTTTTTATAGTCTCAAAAACTTTCAGTTCAGCTCAGTCACTTGCTCAGTTGTGTCCAACTCTTTGCAACCCCATTGACTGCAGCACACCAGGCTTCCCTGTCCATTACCAACTCCCGGAGCTTGCTCAAACTCATGTCAGTTGAGTCAAAAAACTGTGTGTGTGTGTACATACACACACACATATATATTACTCTCACAACAGAAATTCACAGATATTTTAATTTTTAAAATAAAAATCTGCTTTGAAATGCCATTTGAAGACTTGCCTCTGATATGTCTATAATTAGATAATTACAGTATAAAAATACACAAGAACATTATTAGGAACTTGTATGTAGCATTATGCTTGAAATTGTTCTTGGCTATGAATTCAAAGCCATGTGAAGAGCTTTATTTTAGTAAGGTGAATAAAGGGCTCTGGGTATTTTCTGAAATGCATCAATTTGTTAATTATTCATCCTTCAATTTAATGCTCTGCTACATATTTATTGGTAACATGAATCAGAAGCGTGGTTCTACAAATATTAAATAAAAAACAAATTAGAATAGATACTAAGATAAGAAGGTACAGTTCAATAAATACTTAGCGATTTTCCTTAACCTTCTGGCCAGAAGCAGTACAGCAATCCAGCAGATACGACACAAGAAGTGATTTCTAGCCATGGGACGGTAGGACAAAAGCAGAGTGGAACAGAAAGGCCAAAGGGGCCTTTGAAAAGTGTCATCTCATTAGAAGTAAAGGGGTCATCTAAGCCATAGGAGCATAGTTAAAGAATGATAAAGGTAACTGCTTTTGCTCTGTAGCCAAAAATGTAATAATACATTGCAACCAAACCTGAGGCCAGTTTTTAAAGTGGTCAAAGGTGTTTCCACGAAACTTGTTAACAGATCTTATACCAGAGAACCTGAGTTCTTTGGGGAAAAGGGAAGGAGGGAAAAATAGAGAGACAGACATTTGGTCTGTGTATCTTCAAGACAAGAACGGCACTCTGATGACAAATATATTGTAAAAGAGATGTGGAAATTTAAAAACCTCTGAAGACTATTTGAAGAAAAATGTGAGAATCATAGAAACACAAGACTATGCCAAGCGAAAGGGAAGAGATTGTGAAAGTGGAGGGTGGTGTGGAGTCATGTCAACAGGAAGGCGGAGGAAGAGAAGTTGGCCGATTACTTTTAAAGTTTTCTCCTTGGTGCATGAAACCACCACTTCTCAATGTCATCCAACCGAGACCTGCCATCCCTAATGTCCTGTTTCTCATAACACTAGGCTCCCTGGCTAATGTATGTGGATTTTCAGGTCCAAGGGAAATGAATCATTACTAACGTGATGACAGTTCTGAAGGCAGGAAATTTACTAACCTTGAACTCACCCATAGCTCCCGAAGTTTCTTATACAACAGCTTTTTCAAGGTCAGGTGTGTAAAAAAAAAATTGCCAACAGTGAATGAACCAAGATGTGTAAGTTTTAATTTATCAGATATGTGGTGCTAATACTTATGTCACTTACTGCAAATGGACCAAACACAAGTCTGAAAGAGCAGTTAGACTTGTAAGTTAGAAAAAAAAATTCTAACTTAGCAGAGGTATAATAAGTTAAAAATGTCAGTAATTTGAACAGCGAAAAGAATGGGGAAAAAAATTCCAGGCTTTGATCCTGAAAGTCTACAGTAAGTGATGGGGTTCAAAGCTCTATATAAAGAGCTAACAAGGGTAGATGAGTCATGCAAACTGGATTTGAAGAGGTAGAGCCTAATGCAGCTAAGACCATTTACAAACACTTCTGGAACAGTCTGTTTAAGACCCTTATGAGCTTTGCTTTTTTAAAACAGCTTGATGAAAATATAATTCACATACCATACTATCCACCCGTTTAAAGTGTACTACTCAGGGGCTTCCCTGGTGGGCCACTGGCTAAGAGTCTACGCTCCCAATGCAGGGGGCCTGGGTTCAATTCCTGGCCAGGGAACTAGATCCCAAATGCCGCAGCTAACAGTTTGCATGCCATGTGCTGCAATTAAGACTCAGCACAGCCAAATATACATAAACAATGAAATTTTCAAAACAGTGTACAACTCCGTGGCTTTTTAACAAACAGGCATACTTCTGAGATAGTGCAAGTTCAGTTCCAGACACCACAAAAAAGCAAATATTGCAATAAAGCTATTCATTTGAATTTTTTGGTTTCCCAGTACCTATAAAAGTTATGTTTACATTTATACTGTAGTCTATTAAGTGTGCAAAGCATTAGGCCTAAAAAATGTACATATCCATTAATTTAAAAATAAAAAACAAAAAACCAATTAGAATAATATCAAAGATCATTGATCACTATAACAAACATGATAATGAGAAAGTTTGAAATATTGCAAGAATCGCCAAAATGTGACACAGAGAAATGAAATGAGCGGATGCTGCTGGTTAAAACGACACTGACAGACTTGGTCAACGCAGGGTTGCCACAAACCTTCCATTTGTAAAAAATGCAGTATCTGCAAAGCACAATCAAGTAAAACAAGGCAAGGTATGCCTGCATTCATACGTATGTGCAACCATTTCTCCAGTCAATTTTAGAATATTTTCATTACCTCAAAAAGAAACCCGGGACTCGTTATTGATTACACTAAGTAACCACTAATGTATTTCTTGTCCTTATATATTTGTCTGTTCTGGACATTTCATATAAATGAAATCATATATAATGTGCAGCCTTTTGTGTTTAGTTTTTTTTTACTCGACATATTTTTAATGTTGCAGCATTCACGTTGTAGCATGCACCAATACCTCACTCCTTTTATGGGCAAATAATATTCCACTATATACCACATTTTTGTTGATTTATTATTCAGCTGATGAACACCTGGGTTGTTTTTAGCTCTTGGCTGTTGTGACTAATGTTACTATGAATACTCACTGCTTAAATACCTGTTTTCAAGCTTTGCAGGTATATATCTAGGTGTGTCACTGCTGGGTTATCATGAACATTTCTTTACAGCAAACAGGCAGACTCCCTTAGCAAAGCCTGTCTACCAGCACAGAACGAGTCTCTGAAAGCCTAAGAGCTCAGTGAATACTGATCCATGCAGTGATGGATGACCACAAGTAATGGAACGCAACTGCAGACCAGCATGCTAAAGCACATGAAACAGAAGCAGAAAAAGGTATGAGAAAGACCATGCTGTAGCATAGCTGTTGTCCCAAAGCAGAAGACAGGCGGCTTATTTTGAATCAAATAAACCTTAATGGGCAAGTAGCTGACACATAACTAACCAAAAAATATACACATATTAACATCTGGACTGGAAAAAAGTGACATATTCATATTAGTTTTTTAGCTAACAGATGATACTGCCATATATTTATTTGTGATCCATTCTTTTATATGAATAGCCAAGAGGGATAAATAGAAAAAAGTTCAGAGGAACTAGTCGGAGAGAGCTGAGGCATATTAATTTTTTAAAAAGCAACTAGTATTAGTATCCTCAGAGTGATAAAAGAAGAAACCAGGACAGAATGCTATGAAAAGATAATAAAAATAATAGTTCCTGGGAAATTTATAATAATAGAAATAAAAATTCAATAAGAGTTGGGAATTCAAAGTCAAGAAATCTCAGAGTAGAATGAAAAGTTAAAGACATAAAAATAAGAGGAAAAGATAAGAATAAATTAGAGGGCCATTTCATGAAGCCCAGAATTTTTGAAATATAACTATCAGAAAGATAAACAGAAAAGAAGAAAGTACCAAGGAAACAGTGGAAATTCTAAAAGTCCCAGCTCAATGGGTACAAAAAGGCCACTTCAGGTCACATCATTATGAAATTTCACAACAGAGCTGAAGAACTTAAACTTCACTTAAAACTGGTCAGACACAAAGAAACAGGAATTTGAATAAGCATTGCTGCTGCTGCTAAGTCACTTCAGTCGTGTCCGACTCTGTGCGACCCCACAGATGGCAGCCCAGCAGGCTCCCCTGTCCCTGGGATCCTCCTAGCAAGAACACTGGAGTGGGTTGCCATTTCCTTCTCCAATGCGTTAAGTCTTCTCAAAAAGAAGAGCAGAAGTAATGTCAGCAGAAACAGTGGAGAAAGGAGCTCCAAAAAGTCTCCCATCAAAGCACCAAAGCAAAAAGGCACAAATTGTTAGAACTCTGGAAATTAACCACAGGCTTGTAGCAATAAGGGGAGTATGTACTCAAGAAAAACAACAATGAGCTTTGCGGTATTTTAACTTGGCTTTTCCCGACCTCCCATCCCCACTACCAACAACTTGCAATCAGAGTGAAACCAGCAGTCTGACAGCCACTGGAAACACTCGTTCTTTGACCTTTGACCTGATTCTGAGCTCCTTAATGCAAAAAGTCTTGCATGCTCCTACTCCCCATCCTCAGAAACACCTATCAAAGACAATTAGAGGTAACTGATTAATTTGATGGCTGCCTGAGGCAGTCTACAACAGTTAAGGCAAATAACAGGCTACCCAAAAAACTTAGTCGGAAAAGCTAAGGAATGAGATGTCCATAGGTGCTTAGAAAAACTCAAGGATATCGGGGAACCTAGATGGTCATGCTCATGCTCACGGCCATGTTTAGTAAGAACCTGAGAGAGTCTAAGCATTCACCTCCACCTGACCTTGAAGCTCTGTACAAGCGGAATGTAAAGGCTAAGTCGAGAATTGTCAACAACCTGATTCAACATTGAAGGTGTGTTCCAAACTGCACACAGAATCCCTTGACAAAGACTGGGCGAAGGCATTTAAGGAAACTTCAGTTCAATCATTAGTTGACCACTAAGCAGAAAGCACACACAACAAAGAATATAGACTTCACAGAATTAGTTTCAAAAAGTTACTAAACAAACAATGTCTAAGAACAAAGGAGAAGCTCCAGCAAGACGGGAGGAGGGGCTAAAGTGCATCTAAAATCAAACCCCATACCTGCCAGAAACGCTCAGAGGGCTCAAACAAACCTTGCGTACACCAGGACCCAGAGATGCCACAGAGATGAGGCAGAACTGTTTGAATGGCTCCCGTGGAGGTGTGGGTCAGCAGTGGATTACCACAGGGGCAGGGGCTCTGGGTGCAGCAGACTTCGGTATGACTTAACCCCTCTTGGAGGAGGTTGCCATTAACCCCACCATAGAGCTGCCAGAACTTACACAGAACTGGGAAACAAACTCTTGGAGGGCATAAACAGAACTTTCTGCGTACCAGGACCCAGGAGAAAGGGGCAGTGACTCCACAAGAGACTGACCCAGATTTGCTTGTAAGTGTTCAGGAGTCTCTGGCAGAGGCGTGGGTTGGCAGTGGCCTGATGCAGGGCTGGGGGCAATGAATGTAGCAGTGCATGCATGGGACCTTTTAAAGAAGGTCGTATCTTCACTACCTTCACCATAGTTTGGCCCAGGTAAATAACAGGGAGGGAACACAGCCCCACCCATCAACAGAAAATTGGATTCAAGATTGAACATGGCCCTGCACATTAGAACAAGACCCAACTTTCCTCTCAGTCAATCTCTCCCATCAGGAAGCTTCCATAAGCCTCTTACCCTTCTCCATCAGAGGGCAGACAGACTGAAAACCACAATCACAGGAAACTAACCAATCTGATCACATGGACCACAGCCTTGTCTAACTCAATGAAACTATGAGTCATGCCGTGTAGGGCCACCCAAGACGGACGGGTCATGGTGGAGAGTTCTGACAAAATATGGTCCAATGGAGAAGGGAATGGCAAACCACTTCAGTATTCTTGCCTTGAGAACCCCATGAACAGTATGAAAAGGCAAAAAGATACAACAGTGAAAGATGAACTCCCCAGATCATTCAGTATCCAATATGCTACTGGAGATCACTGGAGAAGTAACTCCAGAAAGAATGAAGAGATGGAGTCAAAGCAAAAACACCACCCAGTTGTGGATGTGACTGGTGATGGAAGTAAAGTCCAACGCTGTAAAAAGCAATAATGCATAGGAACCTGGAATGTTAGGTCCATGAATCAAGGCAAATTGGAAGTGGACAAAGAGGAAATGGCAACAGTGAACATCAACATTTTAGGAATCAGCAAACTAAAATGGATTGCAATAGGTGAATTTAACTCAGATGACCATTACATTCACCACTGTGGGCAAGAAACACAAGAAATGGAGTGGCCATCATAGTCAACAAGAGAGTCTGAAAGGTAGTACTTGGACGCAATCGCAAAAATAACAGAATGATCTCTGTTTGTTTCCAAGGCAAACCATTCAATATCACAGTAATCCAAGTCTATGCCCCAACCAGTAACACTGAAGAAGATGAATGGTTCTATAAAGACCTACAAGACCTTCTAGAACTAACACCCAAAAAAGATGTCCTTTTCATTATAAGGGACTGCAACGCAAAAGTAGGAAGTCAAGAAACACCTGGAGTAAAAGGCAAATTTGGCCTTGCAGTACAGAATGAAGCAGGGCAAAGGCTAATAGAGTTTTGCCAAGAGAACGCACTTGTCATAGCAAACACCCTATTCCAACAACACAAGAGAAGACTCTACACATGGACATCATCAGATGGTCAATACCAAAATCATACTGATTATATTCTTTGCAGCCAAAGATGGAGAAGTTACATAGAGTCAGCAAAAACAAGACTGGGAGCTGACTGTGGCACAGACCATGAACTCCTGATTGCCACATTCAGACTTAAATTGAAGAAAGTAGGGAAAACCACTAGACCATTCAGGTATGACCTAAATCAAATCCCTTACGATTATACAGTGGAAGTGACAAATAGATTCAAGGGATTATTTCTGATAGAGTGCCTGAAGAACTATGAACAGAGGTTGGAGACATTATACAGGAGGCAGGGATCAAGACCATCCCCAAGGAAAAGCAATGCCAAAAGGCAAAATGGTTGTCTGAGGAGGCCTTACAAATAGCTGAGAAAAGAAGAGAAGTGAAAGGCAAAGGAGAAAAGGAAAGATATACCCATTTGAATGCAGAGTTCCAAAGAATAGCAAGGAGAGATAAGAAAGCCTTCCTCAGTGATGAGTGCAAAGAAATAGAGGAAAACAATATAATGGGAAAGACTAGAGATATCTTCAAGATAATCAGAGATACCAAGGGAATTTTTCATGCAAAGATGGGCACAATAAAGGACAGAAATGGTATGGACCTAACAGAAGCAGAAGATATTAAGAAGAGGTGGCAAGAATACACAGAAGAACTATACAAAAAGATCTTCACAACCCAGATAATCACAATGGTGTGATCACCAACCCAGAGCAAGACATCCTGGAATGCAAAGTCAAGTGGTCCTTACGAAGCATCACTACGAACAAAGCTAGTGGAGGTGATGGAATTCCAGTTGAGCTATTTCCAATCCTAAAAGATGATGCTGTGAAAGTGCTGCACTCAATATGCCAGCAAATTTGGAAAACTCAGCAGAGGCCAAAGGACTGGAAAAGGTCAGTTTTCATTCCAATCCCAAAGAAAGGCAATGCCAAAGAATGCTCAAACTACCGCACAACTCCACTCATCGCACACGCTAGTAAAGTAATGCTCAAATTCTCCAGGCCAGGCTTCAGCAATAAGTGAACCGTGAAAGAATACACAAAACAACTGTACAAAAAAGTTCTTAATGATCCGGATGACCACGACAGTGCAGTCTCTCACTCAGAGTCAGACATGTTGGAACGTGAAGTCAAGTGGGCCTTAGGGAGACACTGCTGCCAATAAAGTTAGTGGATGTGATGGAATTCCAGCACAGCTATTTAAAATCCTAAATGATGATGCTATTAAACTGCTGTACTCAGTATGTCAGCAAATTTGGAAAACCCAGCAGTGGCCACAGGGCTGGAAAAGGTCAATGCTCATCCCAATCCTCAAGAAGGAAAGTACTAAAAAAATGTTCAAACACCAGAAAACTGCACTCATCTCCCATGCTAGTAAGTGTGTGTTAGTTGCTCAGTCACGTCCGACTCTTTGAGACCCCATGGATTGTAGCCCGTCAGGCTCCTCAGATCAGATCAGATCAGATCAGTTGTTCAGTCATGTCTGACTCTTTGCGACCCCATGAATCGCAGCACACCAGGCCTCCCTGTCCATCACCAACTCCCAGAGTTCACTGAGACTCACGTCCATCGAGTCAGTGACGCCATCCAGCCATCTCATCCTCTGTCGTCCCCTTCTCCTCCTGCCCCCAATCCCTCCCAGCATCAGGGTCTTTTCCAATGAATCAACTCTTCGCATGAGGTGGCCAAAGGACCGGAGTTTCAGCTTTAGCATCATTCCTTCCAAAGAAATCCCAGGGCTGATCTCCTTCAGAATGGACTGGTTGGATCTCCTTGCAGTCCAAGGGACTCTCAAGAGTCTTCTCCAACACCACAGTTCAAAAGCATCAATTCTTCAGCACTCAGCCTTCTTCACAGTCCAACTCTCACATCCATACATGACCACAGGAAAAACCATAGCCTTGACTAGACGAACCTTTGTTGGCAAAGTAATGTCTCTGCTTTTGAATATGCTATCTAGGTTGGTCATAACTTTCCTTCCAAGGAGTAAGCATCTTTTCATTTCATGGCTGCAGTCACCATCTGCAGTGATTTTGGAGCCCAGAAAAATAGTCTGACACTTTCCACTGTTTCCCCATCTATTTCCCATGAAGTGGTGGGACCGGATGCCATGATCTTCGTTTTCTGAATGTTGAGCTTTAAGCCAACTTTTTCACTCTCCACTTTCACTTTCATCAAGAGGCTTTTGAGTTCCTCTTCACTTTCTGCCATAAGGGTGGTGTCATCTGCATATCTGAGGTGATTGATATTTCTCCCAGCAATCTTGATTCCAGCTTGTGTTTCTTCCAGTCCAGCATTTCTCACGATGTACTCTGCATATAAGTTAAATAAGCAGGGTGACAATATACAGCCTTGACAAACTCCTTTTCCTATTTGGAACCAGTCTGTTGTTCCATGTCCAGTTCTAACTGTTGCTTCCTGACCTGCATATAGGTTTCTCAAGAGGCAGGTCAGGTGGTCTGGTATTTCCATCTCTTTCAGAATTTTCCATAGTTTATTGTGATCCACACAGTCAAAGGCTTTGGCATAGTCAATAAAGCAGAAATAGATGTTTTTCTGGAACTCTCTTGCTTTTTCTATGATCCAGCGGATGTTGGCAATTTGATCTCTGGTTCCTCTGCCTTTTCTAAAACCAGCTTGAACATCAGAAAGTTCACAGTTCACATATTGCTGAAGCCTGGCCTGGAGAATTTTGAGCATTACTTTACTAGCATGTGAGATGAGTGCAATTGTGCGGTAGTTTGAGCATTCCTTGGCATTGCCTTTCTTTGGGATTGGAATGAAAACTGACCTTTCCCAGTCCTGTGGCCACTGCTGAGTCTTCCAAATTTGCTGGCATATTGAGTGCAGCACTTTCACAGCATCATCTTTCAGGATTTGGAATAGCTCAACTGGAATTCCATCACCTCCACTAGCTTTGTTCGTAGTGATGCTTTCTAAGGCCCACTTGACTTCACATTCCAGGATGTCTGGCTCTAGGTCAGTGATCACACCATCATGATTCTCTGGGTCGTGAAGATCATTTTTGTACAGTTCTTCTGTATATTCTTGCCATCTCTTCTTAATATCTTCTGCTTCTGTTAGGTCCATAACATTTCTGTCCTTTATCGAGCTCATCTTTGCATGAAATGTTCCTTTGATATCTCTGATTTTCTTGATTCCATGGACAGGCTCCTCTGTCCATGGAATTCTCCAGGCAAGAATATTGGAGTGGGTTGCCATGCCCTTCTCCAGGGGATCTTCTTGACCTAGGGAGCAAACCTGGGTCTCCTGCATTGCAGGCAGATTCTTTACCATCTGAGCCACCAAAGAAGCCCCCCCATACTAGTAAGGTTATGCTCAAAATCCACCAAGCTAGGCTTCAGCATTACATGAAACGAGCACTTCCAGATGTTCAAGCTGGGTTTAGAAAAGGCAGAGGAACCAGAGATCAAACATTCGCTGGATCATAGAAAAAGCAAGGGAATTGCAGAAAAACATCTACCTATGTTTCATTGACTGTGTGGATCATAACAAACTGTGGAAAACTCTTAAAGAGATGAGAACACCAGACAACCTTACCTGTCTCTTGAGAAACCTGTATACAGGTCAAAAAGCATAAGTTAAAACTGGACATGGGACAACTGACTGGTTCAGGATTGAGAAAGGAGTATCACAAAGCTGTTTACTGTCACTCTGTTTGCTTAACTTATACACAGAGCATATTATGCAAAACCCTGGGCTGGATGAGTTACAAGCTGGAATCAAGATTGCCAAGAGAAATATCAACAACCTCAGATATACAGATGATACCACTCTAACAGCAGAAAGCAAAGAAGAACTAAAGTCTCTAGATGAGGGTGAAGGAGGATTGTGAAAAAGCCAGCTTAAAACTCAATATTAAAAAAATCTAAGATCATGGCCTCCCCATGCATGTGACTATGGTATTAGAGAAGACTCTTGAGAGTCCCTTGGACTCCAAGGAGATCCAATCAGTCCACCCTAAAGGAAATCAGTCCTGAATATTCACTGGAAGGACTGGTGTTGAAGCTGAAACTCCAATACTTTGGCCACCTGATGCGAAGAGCTGACTCATTTGAAAAGATCCTAATGCTGGGAAAGATTGAAGGCGGGAGGAGAAGGGGATGACAGAGGATGAGATGGTTGGGTGGCATCACCGACTCAATGGGCATGAGTTTGTGTAAACTCTGGGAGTTGGTGATAGAGAGGCATGGCGTGCTACAGTCCATGGGGTTGCAAAGAGTCGGACATGACTGAGCGACTGAATTGAACCGAATTGAAGATCATGGCATCTGGTCCCATCACTTCATGGCAAACAGAAGGGGAAATGGTGGAAGCAGTGACTGATTTCCTCTTACTGGGCTCTAAATTCACTGTGGATGGTGACTGTAGCCATGAAATTGAAAGATGATTCCTTCCAAACAGGAAAGCTATGAGAAACCTAGACTGTGTTAAAAAGCAAAGATATCACTTTGCTGACAAAGGTCCGCAGAGTCAAGGCTATGGTCTTTCCAGTAGTCATGTATGGATTTGAAAACTGGACAATAAAGAAGGTAGAGCACTGACGAATTGATGCTTTTGAATTGTGGTGCTAGAGAAGACTCTTATTAAGAGTCCCTTGGAAAGCATGGAGATCAAACCAGTCAATCTTAAAGGAAATCAATCCTGAATATTCATTGGAAGGACTGATGCTGAAGTTGAAGCTCCAATTCTTTGGCCACCTGATGTGAACAGCTGACTTGGAAAAGACCCTGATGCTGGAAAAGATTGAAGGCAGGAGGAGAAGAGGGTAATAGAGGATGAGATGGTTGGATGGCATCATTGACTGAATGGACATGAACTTGGGTGTCCTCCAGGGATGATGAGGGACAAGGAAGCCTGGTGTGCTGCAGTCCATGGGGTCATGAAGAGTCGGACATGATTTGGCAACTCAACAACAACAACAACTACCAAAATTACAGAAAACAAAAGGGATTATGATGGGAAACCATGAACAACTGTGTACCAATAAATAAGAAAACCTAGGTGAAATTGACAAATTCTTAGACAAACTACAGAAAGTAACTCAGAAAGAAATAGAAAATCCGAATAGATGTATAACAAATGAAGAGATTGAACTGGTAATCAAAACTCTTCTCACAAAGAAAAGAACAGGCCCAAATGGCTTCACTGGTGGATTCTACCAAACATTTAAAGAATGAATACAAATCCTTCAAAACCTTCTAAAATACAGACAAGGAAGGAGAACTTCTCAACTTATTCAAGAAGGCCAGTATTACCTGATATCAAAAGCAGACAAAGATATCACAAGAAACTACATACTGATAAATATCTCTTATGCATATCAATGCGAAAATCCTCAAAAAAATGTAGAAAGTGAGGCCTATCCCCAAAATGCATGGTTGGTTCAACACACAAAAATCAATCATTCTAATACACCAACTGGTAGACTTCAGAACAAACACCACATAATCATCCCAATCTACCCAGAGAAGGCATCTGATAAAATCCAACATCCTCTCATGATACTGTTGTAGTCGTTGTTTAGTCACTAAGTCCTGCCTGACTCTTTTGTGACCCCATGAATTGTAGCCCACCAGCCTCCTCCGTCCATGGTATTTCCCAGCGAGAATACTGGAGTGGGTTGCCATTTCCTCGTCCAGGAGATCTTCCCAGCCCAGGGATCAAACTCATGTCTCCTGCACTGGCAGGCGGATTCTTTAACCACTGAGTCAGGGAAGCCAGTTTCATGATATATACTTAACAAACTAGGAATGAAAGTAAGCTTTCTCAACCTCATGAACAGTATTTACAAAAAACCCACAGCTGATATCACGCTTAGTGATGAAGACTGAAAGCTTCCACTTTAAAGGAAACCTAACTTGTATGTATGTGCTGTATGTTCAGTCCTTCAGTCGCATCCAACTCTTTGCGACCTCATGGACTACAGCCATCCAGGCTCCTCTGTCCATGGAATTTTGCAGGCAAGAATACAGGAGCGGATTGCCATTTCCTCCTCCAGGGGGTCCTCCCTGCCCAGGGATCAGATGCGAGTCTCTCAGTCTCCTGCACTGGCAGGCAAGTTCTCTGTACTAGTGCCGCCTGGGAAGCCCCAGCTGTGTGCATCAGTTCAGTTCAGTCACTCAGTCACATGCTACTCTTGCGACCCCATGGACTGCAGCACACCAGGCTTTCCTGTCCATCACCAACTCCCGGAGTTTACTCAAACTCATGTCCATCAAGTTGGTGATGCCATCCAGCCATCTCATCCTCTATCATTCTCCTCTCCTCCTGCCTTCAATCTTTTCTAGCATCAGGGTCTTTTCCAATGAGTCAGTTCTTCACATCAGATGGCCAAAGTATTGGAGTTTCCACTTCAGCATCAGTCCTTCCAATGAATATTCAGGACTGATTTCCTTTAGGATGGACTGGTTGGATCTCCTTGCTGTCCAAGGGACTCTCAACAGTCTTCTCCAACCGTTCAAAAGCATCAATTCTTTAGCACTCAGCTTTCTTTATGGTCCCAATTCTCACATCTATACATGACTACTGGAAAAACCATAGCTTTGACTAGACAGACTTTTGTTGGCAAAGTAATGTCTCTGCTTTTCAATATGCTGTCTAGGTTGGTCATAGCTTTTCTTTCAAGGAGCAAGTGTCTTGATTTCATGGTTGCAGTCACCATCTGCAGTGATTTTGGAGCCCCAAAAAATAAAGTATCTCACTGTTTCCATTGTTTTCCCATTTGTGTTCAAGTGATGGGACCAGATGCCCATGATCTTAGTTTTCTGAACATTGAATTTTAAGCCAACTTTATCACTCTCCTCTTTCACATTCACTAAGAGGTTCTTTAGTTATTCTTTGTTTTCTGCTATAAGGGTGTTGTCTAAAATGTGCCAAAAGCCAGGGAATTGAGAGGGTTATTAAGCCCAGATCAAATACTTAATGAATTCAGTTGAATAAGTAAATAAATGTTTGTTCTTAATAGCATAATAAAAAAATAGCTCATTATATCGAAGAGTTGGACATGATTTAGTGACTGAACAACAAAAATAAACATGGAAGAAGAAAAAAAAGACTAAAAGTTCTCCTAAGATCAGCAAAAGAAAAAGATACCAGTTCTATTCAGCACTGTACTAGAGGTTCTAGACACACCAATTAGGCAAAGAAAAAAAAATCAGATTGGAAAGGAAGAAGTAAAATTATCTCCATTTGTAGATGACATGATCTTGTGTAGAGAAAATCCTAAGGCGGTCACAAAAAATATTATAAGAACTTATAAATGACTTTGGCAAGGTTGCAAGATACAAGATCAATACACAAAAATCACTTATATTCTTATATACTGGCAATATATAATTCAAAAATTAAATTAAGAAAACAATTCCACTTAAAAAGCCCCAAAAAGAATGAAATATCTAAGTACAAACTTAATAGATGAAGTGTAAGACTTGTGCACTGAAAGTCAGAAAACATTGCTGGAAAAAAGATTTAAATAAGTGTAAAGAAATCCTGTTGTTCACAAACTGGAAGACTTACTTGATTTAAACAATGAACTTGATCCCCATAAAAACTCAAGCTGATGTTTCTTTGCAGAAACTAACACACTGATACCTAAAATTCTTATGAAAATGCGTGGAACCCACAATAGC
The DNA here is from genome assembly GCF_055505025.1 of Bos grunniens. Lineage (NCBI taxonomy): Eukaryota > Metazoa > Chordata > Mammalia > Artiodactyla > Bovidae > Bos > Bos grunniens. The sequence continues at coordinate 112,859,116 of NC_141166.1, read as the reverse complement.
CAAAAAACGTTGAAAGAGAACAACAAAAGTTTGAGGAAGCACATTTGCCAATTTCAAAATTTACAACCAAGAAATAATAATCAAAATGTTCCTAAGGAGAGATATGCAGACCAATGGAATAGAATTGAGAATCCAGAAATAAACCTATACATTTATAAGCAATTAAATTTTGACAATGATGACAAGAAAATTCAAATGCGAAAAAATAGTCTTTTTACAAATGGTACTGGGACAACCAGATTATCTACAGGCAAAAGAATGAAACTGGATTCCCTACTTCAAATCATTTACAAAAATTAACTCAAAATGGATCAAAGACCTAAATGTAAGAACTGAAACTTTAAAACTCTTAGAAACAAAGGCATATATTATTGTGACTTTTGAATTAGGCAATGGCTTCCTGCATGTGACACTAAAAGCACAAGCAATAAGTGAAAAAAAACAGAATAATTAAAATTCTTCAAAATTAAAATCTTTGTGTTTCAAAGAACACTCAAGAAAGTGAAAAGGTAAGCCACAGAATGGGAGAACACTGGCAAATCATATATCTCATCAGGGACTAGTATCAAGAATAGAAAATAAACAAATGGAGAAAACTCTTACAATTCAACAATAAAAAGACAACCTACTTAAAAACTGAGCAAAGAATCTTAATTGACACTTAAAAAAAAATACCATGAAATATTAGAATTAGAATGGCTATCATCTAATAGAATGGCTATAATCAAAAAGACTGACAATAACAAATGTTGGTAAGGATGTGGAAATATTGCTACCTTCACTCATTACTGATGGAAATGTAAAATGGTACAGTCACTTTTAAAATGAGTTTGGTATTCCTCAGAAGTTAAACAGAGTTACCTATAGACAATTCAGCTTTTAGGTATATACATAAGAGACCCGAAAACCAATGTTCACTTATACACAAATGGCAGCATTATTTATAAAACAACAACAAAAAAAAATGAATGGCTACATGCTATAACATTATATTGAGTGAAAGAAGTCAGTCACAAAAGACTACATATTGTATGACTGAATTTTTATGAAGTGTCCAAAATAGGGAAGTCCATACACAGAAAGTGGATTAGTGGTTGCCAAAGGGTGGGGAGAGGGAGTAATGAGGAGTGACTGTTAAAGAGCACTGGTTTTTTTCTTGGGATTGAGAAAAATGTTCTGAAATTAAACAGTGGTATGGGTACACAACCTTGTGAACACACTAAAAACCACTGAATTGTGTATTTAAAAAAAAACACTAGATATCTTCAAAGTCTCTGAAAGATGATTATTTCTAGTCTGGAATTCCACGTATGGACTTAAATACTGGGAAAATGGCAACTGAGGCTAGGCAACTGAGAGGGGAGATGCTCTAAGAGAGCTAACTCCTAAGCTACCATAACCAAAAGCCAATATTTGCTGTTAAAAAAATTTTAATTTCATAAACAGCAATATTAGACAATGTCTTTCAACTACAGCAATATGAAAAGAAACAACAAAAAGACTGTCTCTGAGTAGTGACCTACAAGTGGCAAGGAACTGACATATTTCATTTTCATCTCTCTGCATTTATTAATTCAATACAAAATTTTAAATGATTATTTAAAAAAGAGAAACATCATCATACTCTAAGAAACTGAGCTATCTAAGAAAAATGTAGTAGAAAAGGCTTGGGACTAGAGTCAATGAACATGAATTTAAACAAACTCAGGGAGATTATGGAGGATAAAGGAGCCTGGCGTGCAGGAGTCCATGGCATCACAAAGAGTTGGACGACTCAGAAACTTAACAGGGGTCAAAGGACTGACATCCTGTCCTGTGTCATTTATTGGCTATTTAATAATGAGCTAATCACTGTGTCTAGTTTCTGTAAAATTGAGAATAAAATTACCTTTGCCCCTTACTGAAGAGCTGTTAGGAAAATCAAATGAAACACTTAAAAGCAGATTTTAAAACATTGTTTAAAAAGGAGAAATTATGTACTATCTACATAATACTGTAAATACCCAAATATTTTAGATTTTACTTATCAAAGTAGATATCAAACTAGACAGACATGATTCTACAAAACTGTCTGTCTCCAGGGTTTACTTTAACCTGAATCATCTGGATGAAGGGTCAGAACAGAAACGGACTCACGGGAAAATTTCATAACCTGCCAGATAAATGAAACGATGTGCTTATTATCTAGAAGGAACAGGATTTCTTTCTTTCTAAGAATAAATTATGTCTTCTGGAAAACATGTACATGTCTGTACATTAGTTTTTAAAAATTTAAAAAAACAGCACTTACCTTCACAGTCAAATCCTCTTTACCCAGTGTGACATGGACCTGAATAGGCGGATAAACACCTTTGTCAGCATGATGCTCCATCGTTGCTCTCATTGCATTCTGAAATACATAAGGGTTATGTTAAAGATACAACTTTAAAGAAGGAGAGAAATTAAGTACAATTTTCAAGTATATATGCACTCCTTGATATTTTTAAAAATTTTAATGAAAACATGCCTAAGAATTGTAATTCATAACTAAACTTAAAGAACTACTTCTAAAAAATAAGTCAGTTTTGGAGGACTTGGTAGGTAAAAATCCCAACTAAATTCTGAATATTTTCTAAAATCAGAATCTCAACATTTTTAACTAGCTTTATATGAAAGCAGAAAATTCTACCCAAATATTTTTATAATTTGGGAGACAATGGGCAAATCTTATTTTTGAAAACAGTCTCATCTCTATTTTAAAGAACCATTTTAATTGTCATAAACTGCTGTCATAATTGCATAAATTAAGAAAAAGCGATTTTTTTCATTTAGTACTAATAGCAAGTCTTATTATGATGTAGAAATAAATCTAATTTACTACTAATTGGAAACCAGAATATTTATTTACACAGTAAAACAGTTTTGACCAATTTCTAAAGGACACAGGGTACACGATGTCAACAGAGCATAAGCACTAAGCAATAACACGACATGTAGCGTTGAAGCAGGAACTGCCAAGACTAGATACAGTTTAAAAGGCAAAAGGCTGGACTGCACTTGGAGTGTGTAGCCCTGGAACACCAATCAGGACAGAGTCTCCCAAGGAAGAGATTCTGTCATCTCTACCGAAGGCCGTTTAAGATCAGGTTTCAGATGGAAGCCATTATTACTGATATGATATAAAGTCTGTTACATAATATGGTAATGTTTCTTTTATTAAGCATCATAGGGAATGAGATCTTTAGGTGACTGAAATTTCAAGGAAAAAATTACTTTTAATCCTTTAAGTGCAAATCGTTTATTCATTTAACCACTTTGGTAGAAAGATTTTTGTAAAATATTAGATACATTCTTGCTGTCTTAGAACCAAGACCATTTTTCAATCTTTGTTATTCTAAGACAGTCAGCCAGTTTTTCTATGTTTCAGTGTATTTTTCTTTTTTCATGATCAGGCTGAAGGCCACCTCATCTCTCTTCCACCTGCTCCTGGCTGAAGACATGGTAACCACACTGAGAGAGACTACAGGCTTGATGTGGGGTAATATTTTCAGCCCCATGGACCCATACTCCTCATCACACACTTTCCTGTCTACCAGCAACTGTCTTTGGTATGGTGCTGAGAAAAAAATGTACTCTCAACATTACGAGCACAATTGTATTTAGTTTTCAAATTTTGTTTTAAAGAGCAAATATAACAGCAGAAGTCACATAAGTCAATGTAAGTGACTTTCTCCAAAAAAATGCATACAACAATGTGTATGACAGTGGGACTGTGGTCCTTTAGGGGTGGAGAATCATTCTTCTAAACATTTTGCTTTGTAAAAATACAAATAAAATTGTATCAAACACGTATAACGTGCTGCCATTGTATAAGACATTTAGGATATTATTCTCAATCTTTGTAATAACCTGGATAATAATAATATCCTTGTTTGACAGAGGAGGAAACTGAGGCTTGGGGTTGAGAGACTTGCACAAGGTCACACACATCTTAGGTGGCAGAACTGGAATTCAAATCCAGGTCTTTCTGAGCCCCAGGTCTGAGCTTACCACTACACTGAGGGCATCAGTGTTGACCAACAGCTTATCTGCACTGATGTGCCATGAAACACCAAAGGGCATCTTTTAATGAAACTGAGGAAAACCTGGTAGAGTATTTAAACTTTCAAAGCAGATTCCTAACCTTAGGAAAGGACTGATAAAGGTGATGTAATACTATGTTACAAACCTTGAAAAGTTCAAACACCATGTGATAGAGGTGGGATGGTACATAAACCACTTGTATTGGCTGTCCTGGTGATTTTGCTACAGAGCAGAAGAGAAAAATATGAAAGTACAGAGAGATGTGCTTAAAGCATTTTAAAGAATATATTGTGTAGTGCTGAAAAGAAAACATTTACTATGGAGGATAGTACTACTGGGGGGAGAAGGGCTACACCAGTTTTTTACTGTATCTGTGTTTGAATGCCAGGCTCACACAATTTATACCTGCCTGTGACAACATGAGTCCTGCAGTCACTCTTGCAATCCTGCATAACCATCTACCAACCCATCTTCCCATTCTTGTCTATGATGGTTGAGTCTGTTTAAGACACTCAGTCTTACGGTCAGAATTTTTTCCTTCCAAAAAGAAGTGTTAAAGTCTTTAAATTCCATGGTCCAACTCACATAAATACATTGTTTCTTTAAAAAGCCATTTTTTAATTGTTTCACCCAGGTGGGATGCTTTGTTTTATTCTGGGCATTTCTGTGCATATAGACTCAAATAAAAACTTTGAGCTAGTATTGACTTATCAAGGGCCACTAATTCTACATTCAAACATGTAAGAGGAGCCTAGCTGGGGGTAGAGAACAGATAATAAGCAAACCAGAACTTTCAGTAAAGGAGTAAGAGTCGCCATACCTCAGAATTCTCATTCAGCCAATAAGCTGGACTCTCCAATGAATAAACTGGCTCTGGGAAACACAGATGGTACATCTGGAAACTTCCCACAGCAGTTCAGGTTCCCAAACTGTCACTTGCGCCTTGTGGTTCTTATTCACTGAATGTACTATTATGGCTTTAGAAAAACCAGGCAACTCTATTTTCAATGGGGCAACTTCTTCCACTGCCCTCCCACTCTAAGGTCCAGAATACAACTCAGCAGAAGCCTATTTAATTTTATGCTTCTTACAGGGTCATTCTAACTGAGGTAATGTCTCCCTCTGTCAAACTACCCTACCTCCAGGGAAGACAGAGAGAGACTCATCAATCTCCTTCCGAGGCATCTAAACCTTTTGTGTCCAAAAGAAGACCATCAGAGATAATCAGAGTCTCCAACAGATGGACATCTTTCTTTCTTCTTTCACATCTCCAGTCTTTACTTCCTCGACAATAAAAAATTGGTTTGAAACTCAGGAAGTAGAAATCTTAAAGGGTAAACCTTACATTCAGTTCAGTCGCTCAGTCGCGTCCGACTCTTCGCGACCCCATGAAGTACATATAAAAGTCAGATGTAATTTTCTTGAAAGCATTAGTCGCTCAGTCGTGTCTGACTCTTTGCGACCCCATGGACTGTAGCCCACCAGGCTCAGGCTCCTCTGTCCATGGAATTCTCCAGGCAAGACTACTGGAGTGGGTAAGCCATTCCCTTCTCCAAGGGGTCTTCCCGACCCAGGGATCAAACCCAGGTCTCCTGCATTGCAGGCAGATTCTTTACCATCTGAGCCACCAGAGGAGGATCACTTTTTTCTGTGACTAACCAGGAAATAAAAAATATGCAAAGAATCAATATTATCAATTAAAATAATGAAAATGGGAAAGAAAAAGGCAAAATGTCTTTCAGAAAAAATCCAACTAAATTAAAAAATATACATATATACGTACACACACATAAATACAAATATTTTTAACATGATTTCTCTCCCTCAGCTTTCATATCCAATAAACAAGTTGTTTTATATTAAAACAAATCTAACTTATCATTCCTTCTCAGGTAATCATAACACTAATCATTTAGGAAAAGGCATCAGGCTTACCATTTAGTTCTTCAAGTTCTAGTTCGGGAGAGTTAATATAATACAAATCACACAGACGCCTAGCATTTTCATAGCCATCTAGTGTGAATCAAAACAAAAAAGTCATTAAATAAATTTACTTCTGCTTCATGAAGATGGCAATAATATATAAACAAATGAAATTTTAAAGCTTTCTAGAGAAAAAAATATACTTTAACAATCTTAGTTTGGGGACGGTCTTTTTAAAGTATGACATGACAAAGCCTAAGGCCGTATAAAGCAAAAAGTGACAGATATGATTACCAAAAAATTTTCAAATATCTGTATGGAAAAAGAAACCATAAACAAAGTAAAAAGAAAACCAGCAGATTGAAGAAAATATTTACAATACATGTAAATAAAATTTAGAGTTGGTAAGGGTTTAGGGAATACTCACTTTCATTCATTGTTTGATACATTTTTGGAGTTATAAAATTTTAAATACATTTAAAATTTTTTTAATTCTAGAAACCCTGCCTTCTAAAATACTAGCAAAAGTCAGCACATATATAAGGATGTCTACTGTAATATTGTTGGTGATAGAAACAACAGAAATATGCATCAATAGGAGTACGGATTAATACAGTCTGATACATCCCTAACAGTCATTCAAAGACCTGGTGTATACCCACGTGTACTACACATGGCACGATGTTTGTAAATTTATAGAAAAACATACACAAACTACCCCATGTTCCAAAAACAGCAATGTAAGACCAACAATTATGTGCGTGCACAAGCATATATGGTTCAAACAGAAAAAGCTGTGGCAAGATACAAGCCAAACTATTATGAATTATGGCTTCAATATAGGGAATTAGAAAGGAGGGAATAAGGAAATATTTTGAAGTCAAATAGATACTCTCATAATATCTTCACCTTTTGCCTAATAAAGCACGGCATCAACAAAACATTCATCCTATACATAGTGCACAATTAGCATTATAAAGGCATTTTCAAACCTATGCATGGGTTATATCATTTTATCTCATGATTCAAATAACTGTTTTAATAGCACTCAACAGTTCTGAATTGGCATTCTTCCTGAAAGGAGAAACGCATTTACCTTTAATAACTTCAACCACACTGCAGTTGGGATTTATACTTCCGACGTGTTTCCGATGAGATAGGCTTCCTTTGCCTTTTCCACCAAATAATAAAGCTATAAAAAATTAAAAAACAAATAAAATACGCTAAAATACATAATGCCGCTGTCTGGATTTCAATACTGTTTCTCTAATTGGTATCAAACAGTAGAACAAGTATTTTCCTTAAAACATAAACATTCTACATAACGTTAAACATAAATTTAAAAACCTCCTTTCAATGGCAGTCTATTTGCTTTCCTTAATACAAAAAAAAAGTAAAAGTAAATATTCTCCCTAAAAGGAAGTTTTCTAAATAAATGTAAAATGTACCAACACAGATTATTTAGCTTCTTCTCTTGACTTCCAGACACTTACAGTGCTGATTAAGTAACATTCTAATTGAAATTCGACTCATGTAGAAACGATCCAAAAAATATTGAACATTCTGGCTGGTGACAGGATCCACCCCGAAGCTCTCCTTGTATTCAACCACACCTTCAGCCATTGTGGGTATCACGTCATTGTGTCGGTTCCTGATCCGTATCACAGTGTCTGTAAAGCTAAACAAACCTGTCTGTCAAAACAGCCAAATATTTTGGCAAGTGAATGTGATACTAAAATGTAAATTTAGCCAATTATACTAGACAAGAAATGCCTAATTCAGTAAAAGAAGCATCAAGGCATGTTTTCTTACACTTATTTAAGTATATTTCAGATAATAAAATATACCATCTCTATAGAGATGTTAGTTCAGTTCAGTTGCTCAGTCGTGTCCGACTCTTTGTGACCCCGTGAATTACAGCATGCCAGGCCTCCCTGTCCATCACCACCTCCCAGAGCTCACGAAAATTCATGTCTATCGAGTCGGTGATGCCATCCAGCCATCTCATCCTCTGGCGTCCCCTTCTCCTCCTGCCCCCAATCCCTCCCAGCATCAGGGTCTTTTCCAATGAATCAACTCTTCGCATGAGGTGGCCAAAGTACTGGAGTTTCAGCTTCAGCATCAGTCCTTCCAATGAACACCCGGGACTGATCTCCTTTAGGATGGACTGGTTGGATCTCCTTGCAGTCCAAGGGACTCTCAAGAGTCTTCTCCAACACCACAGTTCAAAAGCATCAATTCTTCGGTGCTCAGCCTCCTTCACAGTCCAACTCTCACATCCATACATGACCACAGGAAAAACCATAGCCTTGACCAGACAGACCTTTGTTGGCAAAGTAATATCTCTGCTTTTGAATATGCTATCTAGGTTGGTTGTAACTTTCCTTCCAAGGAGTAAGCGTCTTTTCATTTCATGGCTGCAGTCACCATCTACAGTGATTTTGGAGCCCAGAAAAATAAAGTCTGACACTGTTTCCACTGTTTCCCCATCTATTTCCCATGAAGTGATGGGACCGGATGCCATGATCTTCGTTTTCTGAATGTTGAGCTTTAAGCCAACTTTTTCACTCTCCTCTTTCACTTTCATCAAGAGGCTTTTGAGTTCCTCTTCATTTTCTGCCATAAGGGTGGTGTCATCTGCATATCTGAGGTTATTGATATTTCTCCAGGCAATCTTGATTCCAGCTTGTGCTTCCTCCAGTCCAGCGTTTCTCATGATGTACTCTGCGTAGAAGTTAAATAAGCAGGGTGACAATATACAGCCTTGACAAACTCCTTTTCCTATTTGGAACCAATCTGTTGTTCCATGTCCAGTTCTAATTGTTGCTTCCTGACCTGCATATAGGTTTCTCAAGAGGCAGGTCAGGTGGTCTGGTATTCCCATTTCTTTCAGAATTTTCCATAGTTTATTGTGATCCACACAGTCAAAGGCTTTGGCATAGTCAATAAAGCAGAAATAGGTATTTTTCTGGAACTCTCTTGCTTTTTCTATGATCCAGCAGATATTGGCAATTTGATCTCTGGTTCCTCTGCCTTTTCTAAAACCAGCTTGAACATCTGGAAGTTCACGGTTCACATATTGCTGAAGCCTGGCTTGGAGAATTTTGAGCATTACTTTACTAGCATGTGAGATGAGTGCAATTGTGTGGTAGTTTGAGCATTCTTTGGCATTGCCTTTCTTTGGGATTGAAATGAAAACTGACCTTTCCCAGTCCCGCGGTCACTGCTGAGTTTTCCAAATTTGCTGGCATATTGAGTATGCACTTTCATAGCATCATCTTTCAGGATTTGGAATAGCTCAACTGGAATTCCATCACCTCCACTAGCTTTGTTCGTAGTGATGCTTTCTAAGGCCCACTTGACTTCACATTCCAGGATGTCTGGCTCTAGGTCAGTGATCACACCATCGTGATTATCTGGGTCATGAAGATCTTTCTTGTACAGTTCTTCTGTGTATTCTTGCCACCTCTTCTTAATATCTTCTGCTTCTGTTAGGTCCATACCATTTCTGTCTTTTATCGAGCCCATCTTTGCATGAAATGTTCCCTCAGTATCTCTAATTTTCTTGAAAAGATCTCTAGTCTTTCCCATTCTGTTGTTTTCCTCTATTTCTTTGCATTGATCTCTGAGGAAGGCTTTCTTATCTCTCCTTGCTATTTTTTGGAACTGTGCATTCCGATGCTTATATCTTTCTTTTTCTCCTTTGCTTTTCGCTTCTCTTCTTTTCACAGCTATTTGTAAGGCCTCCTCAGACAGTCATTTTGCTTTTTTGCATTTCTTTTCCATGGGGATGTTAAGAAACTCCAAAACAAAAAAAAAACTTGTAAAATGTAATTATGTTCTTGGAACTCCTAAAAGTAAGGCTGCCACAAAACACAATCCTACAAATGTGAAGGGTTTTCTTTAACTATCATCAACTAAGATTATTTCAACACCTGCTATGAGGATGGGATCCAGGCACAGCCAGCATAAGAGAAGACAGAGCACTTGCTTCTAGAGAACACATGCTCTGTAAGGAATGAAGATGAATGAGCCAATAAAGGCTATGTGTTTTGGAACCATTTCCCAGGTTCAAGAGAGAAAGGGCCACTAACAAAAGTAGAAAGGAATTCTAATTCCATTCTATGAGTTTAAAAACATGGGAGAAAAAAAGGTGAATGTGTGTTCATAGAAAAATCTTCAAGCCATCCAGCTTTTCTATTTCTGTCATTTGAAGACACTACTGCATGGCTTTGCCAACAGACATCCGTCTAGTCAAAACTATGGTTTTTCCAGTAGTCATGTATGGATGTGAGACCTGGACCATAAAGAAAGCTGAGCGCTGAAGAACTGATGCTTTTGAACTGTGGTGTTGGAGAAGACTCTTGAGAGAGTCCCTTGGACTGCAAGGATATCTGGCCAGTCCATCCTAAAGGAAATCAGTCCTGACTATTCTTTGGAAGGACTGATGCTAAAGCTGAAGCTCCAATACTTTGGCCACCTGATGCAAAGAAATAACTCACTGGAAAAGACCCTGATGCTGGGAAAGACTGAAGACAGGAAGAGAAGGGGATGACAGAGGATAAGATGGTTGGATGGCATCACTGACTCAATGGACGTGAGTTTGAGCAAGCTCTGGGAGTTGGTGATAAACAGAGAAGCCTGGTGTGCTGCAGTCCATGGAGTCACAAAGAGTCGGACACAACCCAGTGACTAAAGTGCACTGAACTGCATGGCTAATTTAAAGAAGTAAATAAAAGAGGAAAGAAGTCTTAGTTGTGAAGTAACAAAATCTACCTTGTAATACAGCCATCAGAACTCACACTTCCAAATGACTGCTTCCTCATTCAAAGTCTTCAGAGACATCATCTTGACTACTATTAACCTATTCCAATGATGCTCTCATTGCTCAAAATATTTTTGGAATTCCTAGTTTATGATTAGTTTTAAAACCAAACTGTTAATCCAAAATACAAACAACAAACTCCTTGAAAACAATTCATCATTTCTAGTTACTTCTTAATCATTTATTTCACATCTCTCTTTTTTTGTCAAAACCAAAGCAGTATTATTTTGCCTGGCTGCTCACGATATTTTTTTAAAATTCAGGTCTGAATGACTATTTTCCGAAGGTTTTTCAGCATAAGGTTTACTTTTAAGTTAGACTGGATGGGTCTAAATCCATTTGCTGTCCATGTGAGCCTAATGCTATTTTAAGACTTTTTGTCCACAGATAGCATCTCTTTTTGCACAGATAGTATTATTTCAGTAGAGTCATTTTAAAGAGTAAGTGACATCATTTGTGTAAATTTTGCTGCATACCTACGCAAATTCTTGGTGTTATTTTCAAACCAAAATCATGTTTAAAAAGTGAAATGTTGCTACCACCTTTAAAGACAGTAAAAAAAAAAAATGTGTAATGGACTTGGAGGACAACAACAGAAACAGTCTTTAAGTTCTGAGTAACATTCACTGGAATAAGCAGGTAACTTGCCTTAGGGGATTACGAGGTTTATTAGTCCTGGTATGTTGATTATTAATAGGTCACATTACTTACATTGTCTCGCAGACCACAGTTCATAAACTAGAGACAAGTTTCTGTCTTGCAGGCCTTCAGTGTTTGTTGAAGGTTTAGTTTCCAATCTTTCAAAATTAGGAAATCTAACTTAAAAAACAAAAATAACTAGACTTGCAGCTTTTCTTATACCCACCCCCCAACACACACACACATATCATATGATCTGGGCAGTGTTTCTGCTCGGCAATGGTCAGTAGAGCTGAAAGGCTGTCCTTTAGAAGCAAGTGCTCATTACCAAGTCTTTACCAGTCTCCTACCATCCAAGTGGCCCTGAGACCACATCAACATCAGATCACCAGATTTGAACTGCATCTTTCTTTACACTAGAGTGAAGAGAAACATGAAGTTCTTCTTATGCCCAGTCCAATTTCTGAATTTATGTTACCTGGCTGGCTGTATGGACTGTGACAAGAAACATATACCATCATATGTTCTAAAGCAGTGAAAAACCAAAAGTTAATCAATTTCCCTAAAATGATCCAATAGCAATACATTTACATTTTTATATGATGTTCAAAGAGTATATGATGATGTTTTATATGATGTTCAAATAAGGCAAAACAACTGTACTTACTCATAAATAGTTTTAGCATCTTCAGCACTTTTGTCCTTAAACTCAAGAAGCTCTTGAAGACTCTGGATATACCTAAAATGTAAATCAACCCCTTGTAAGACTGTTCTTTTACATTTTGAAAGTCTAATATTGTGAAAATGATCAAGAGGCATTTTAAACATTTCTTTACTGTTAATTAATTTTTAGCAAACTATGGTTGAAGTGGGATTTGTATACCCATTCACATTCAAGCAAAGTCCCTGCCAGTAATTAGAAGGTACCTTTTCTCCTAAAAGCTTAGGTTAAATTTGATTTAAGAATTTCCTACTTTTTTTAAAGTTCTCTACTCAAAGTAGTTTTTATATTTCTTAAAATTACCACTGTACATCACAGTATAAATATACTGATGGTCACGGGAACTGAGTCTGTCACCAACAATTATGTGATCTTGGGCAAATGACTTTAACTTGTCTTAGTCTCAGTAAAATGTGGAGGCCAGCTTACCCTGGTCTAAGAATCAAATTTAAATGTCTTTGTTTTAAAACCTTAATTTTAGATGGTACGTCCAGTCAGCAGATGCTTATTGAAAGTCTACAGTCTAACACATGGTTCTTCTAAACAATTGAACAAAAACACAAAAGTCATGAAAATGCACATTTTTAATTTATCTAAAAATACGATGGAGCAAATCACCTGGTAAAGGAGCAAAATGAAGAAAGTCAAATCCTCTCTGAAGGTCATGCAGCAGAGCACAATGGCAGTGGAGGGCCAGAGCCAAAACACCTATCATTCAATGACCTTCTTTAGTGTAGGGTCTGCTTTGGCCGGACCTTCAGCTGCCATATTTTAGTAGACATCCAGGGGCAGTGAAAGTGTTTTAAAAATCTGCAAATCCCCATGTTGGTTTGGAAAGTTGTTTCTGACAAACAATATGCCCTACAGCATGCCAAGGCATTCCAAAGTCTAGTGATTCTGAGTCTACTGTCGTGACTTAACCCTTACTCTTCACTGGCAAGAACAATTATGCTTTTATTCAGAAGATACTGAAACCAAGCAGGACCTTGTGGGGCTCCTGGGCACAGAAGCCTTTCCATGTCTCCCATTTCATATTTGTAGGGAATAGATTCCAGTTTCCATGACCTTCCTTGAGGTCCAAAGGGCAGGTTCAAACAGGAGCTAATCAGGGAAGAGAGAGAATGCAGAGACAAGGGAGAAGCGGCCAAGAGACAACAGTGCAGACCTGGAGTCAGTCTGGTTTCCCCTCAAGAGATACACATCTCCGAATTCTTTTACAGCACTAACACGCACAACAAAGGAAAGATATTAGCATTTTTCATTCCAGAAGGTTTGATAATCTCAAGAAGCACATCAGGAGACCACCTGAGGCCAGATTAAAGGCCTGCATGTACACTGATCATTATCAGCAACCTCTTCCTTGAACCACTGCTATAAAACTCTTCACCAAACATCCCTGGGTTGGGACACAGTTTTTCAGGGCAAGATCCTGCTGTGTCCTCCTTTGCCTGGCAAAGCAATAAAGCTATTCTTTTCTACTTCACCTAAAACTGGCTTCAAGGTTCAATTCAGCACCAGTGAACAGAGGCAGAGTTTTCGGCATTAAATTGTCAACATCTACAATGTGTTAGGCACCGATATTTAAAAAATGTAACATATTCTACTTTTAATGATTTTTTTTTTTAAAAAGGAATAAACCTCCATAGAAAATTATCTGTTCTCCCTGCATCAGAGTTCCTAAACAAATGTCTCTTACTTAAACCACATTTCTAACTATTTCATTTTTGGACTGGAGAGTATCGGATTATCAATTATGGAGCAGTCATGTTTCTTTCACTTATTTTAAAAAGTTGACATTATATCAGCTTCTCCCATAATTATATTGGTTACAACAGGAAAGCTAGGATCTCCATAAATCATAATTGGGAAATGCCTTGCAACATTTAAGACTCTTTCCATTTAAGACTGAACTCTGGCAAACTCTTTTGTTTGAAATGTATAGTGGTTAACAGAGTAACACTTTTAATAACATTAACAAGAAAGGCTGCATACAGGTGGCCACATATGCATGCACACCCTTAATAGCTCCACTGTCATTTTTAGAAGAGAGATCATAGTTTCTACACAATTCTAATAACTTCTGCTGCTGCTGCTGCTAAGTCGCTTCAGTCGTGTCCGACTCTGTGAGACCCCATAGACGGGAGCCCACCAGGCTCTGCCGTCCCTGGGATTCTCCAGGCAAGAACACTGGAGTGGGTTGCCATTGCCTTCTCCATTGTGTGAAAGTGAAAAGTAAAAGTGAAGTCGCTCAGTCTCGTCCAACTTGTAGCAACCCCATGTACTGCAGCCTACCAGGCTCCCCCATCCATGGGATTTTCTAGGCAAGAGTACTGGAGTGGCTTGCCACTAATAACTTCTAATTGTTTTTAAATGATAGAATAAATATTTTAACTTCTGTGACTTATAAAGATATACTTCAATAAGATAAATTTAGTTTATAAAAAAATGTATACCCTTTAACACATTTTATTAATCTGACTTCAACATAAAGCAGTTGCTGCTAAGCTGCTGCTAAGTTGCTTCAGTCGTGTCCGACTCTGTGCGACCCCATAGATGGCAGCCCACCAGGCTCTGCCGTCCCTGGGATTCTCCAGGCAAGAACACTGGAGTGGGTTGCCATTTCCTTCTCCAATGCATGAAAGTGAAAAGTGAAAGTGAAGTCGCTCAGTCCTGTCTGACTCTTAGCGACCCCATGGACTGCAGCCCACCAGGCTCCTCCGTCCATGGGACTTCCCAGGCAAGAGTACTGGCTGCTGCTGCTGCTAAGTCACTTCAGTTGTGTCCGACTCTGTGTGACCCATAGACGGCAGCCCACCAGGCTCTCCCGTCCCTGGGACTCTACAGGCAAGAACATTGGAGTGGGTTGCCATTTCCTTCTCCAATGCACTGGAGTGGGGTGCCATTGCCTTCTCTGACAAACAAATCTGAGTTTGAATCCCAGCTTTACCATGAATGTTTTTGCCTTAGGCAAAGGACTTAATCTGTAGGTACCTCCATTTCTTCATCTGTAAAACGGATGCCTACTGGGCAAGGTTATTGAAGGGATTAAAGGTAACTATCAACTTATGGTAGATATTTTTATTACATTATAAAATAACATCCTTGGAGATTTAATAACACAAATCTTAAATATAGTGTCTGTATTTCTGTGCATTTGATTGTTTTTTCAAAACCAAAAGGTAGTACAGTCCAGGATTCAGGTTGAAGCCCAGATACACCCCAACAAAGGAGGAGGAATGCTGCTACTACCTTGAGACACCACTGCAGAGTAAAAAAGTACTTGCTTTAACTCTGGGTAAAGTCTACAACACTACTCAAATTGCAAACACAAGAACAGTGAATCTTACCAGCTCTGTACCAACTGAACTGACGGTGTCCTGAGAAGATTATCTGGAAGAAGACTTATTTCTTTCATTATATTTGCCAATCTCACAGGCAACTCTTGCCGTAGAAACATAAATGAGGTCTTTTCACAAGCATTCACAGATCCTGAAACCAAATACAGTGTGAACAGCAGTAAGTGGAAGCCATAAGGCAGAGAGAAACACACAGTTATTTGTCAAGTGATATCATCACCATAACGACAAGGCAAGAAGAGGAGCAAGGGACAAGACAGTCCAGTCTCTAGGGCTGTGCGACATTCTGAACCACCTTCCAACCACACTGTAGAGCATCAGTGAGGTTATTTTCCTGTCTCCATTATTCACATCTCCCATCTTAGAACGAAGACAACCTAGGCAAGTCTGAGCAAGGCGCAGTCTGATTAACGTAGGACCTGTAAAAAGCCTATCCTATATAACCTGTTGCTATCGTTTTAAAAACTTGTTTCCTAACTTTAGGTTTATAAGAAAAACCTGTCTAAGAAGCAGTGGAAATTCTGACATGTTCACGAGAAGATTCACTGAGTCCAGGTAGAACCACTATACTAACTGCCATACGCGAAGAGTAAATGAAGAGTAGTCTTTCCGGCAACAGAAAGCAAAAGCTGCCAATGCCTGCTCTGCGATCATCTTCAAGCTTCTCCCCCAGTAGGTTGTATTTAATTGTCTGATTCCTGGAAAGCAATCTGCTCCTTCCTCCACTCCTACTCAAGATGCTAAGCAGAACAGCTGTAGAATCGCGTTTGGCAAGCAGTTCCATTTAAAGTCAAACTAAAAAGTCATGTTATTTCAGTGATGCATTTTAAACTCACTGATTTGCTCTTTTAGCAAGAGACAACCATAGCAAAAACGAGATTGTCAATAGGAATAATCGTATTAAAAGAAAACATTTTCTTGTGGAAGTTTAATGGCATAGTTGGGAAAGAGGTCAAATTCAACCTCTTAATAACACTACAGTCATTTTAAGGTAAAAACAAAAACGAAGAGCTTTGAACCAAACAAAATCGACACTGTAAACCACAAGTTTAAGATTAAGTGGCTAACTACGCTGCTATCTTTCAAGCCACTAGTGATCCGTTGGTGACCAAACCGCACTCACAATGCAGAAGATAACTCTTGTCTATTTGAAATTTTGACTTGACTAGTTTTCCCATTTCATCTTAGCGCCCTGCTATGATAAGTTAAAGTTAAATGCCTGACTTTGCAATTCCTCTGCATCTTTTCTAGAGAAAACCAGGAAGCACTCATTTGAGAAAGAGGAAAGTGGAGAGTCACTTCGGTAAACAAACCCCACAGCATACTGTACCCATGCACTTTACACGTGCTGCGGACTCTTGTTGACGAAATGAATTGTACGGTTGGTGGAAACTCTTAAGCCAGTGGCAAGGAAAACATTCTATGAAACACCGGGCCAGTCAGAACCTGCTTCCCCTATCAGCACGCCACTTTTATGTAATCATCATATGCAAAACCAAGCATTTATCAGCACTCTGCAGAATCTGAACGCGACTCCCGGAGGTGTCAGCACACTCGCCTCTCACTCGGGCTGGCCTCTTCCGAAAGGGCCTGGCTGCGAGCGCGGAGGTGCACACGTGCGCTGAAAAGAGCTCGGAGCCCGGGCTTGTTTTTCAACAATACACGGGAAAAAGGCACACTCTCCCAGTTATCTCTCTGGGGCGCGGACGCCTGCACCTGAGCAGAGGGATCCGTCCGCGAGGGACGGAGGAGGAGCCCGAAACGCCGGAGGAGAGACGTTGAGGAAGGGGGCGCGCCGGAGACGTAAGGGCACCCGCGCGGGCCGGGCCCGGCCCGGGTTAGCGGCCGCAGATCCCGGCTAGGGTTGCGCAGGAAGGCCCAAAGCCCGGGCCCTACTCACCGAAGTCCAGGAACTGCTTCATGGAGAGCGGGGATGGCGAGAAGCGCGCGTAGAAGTCCACTTGGCCGGGAACGCCGCGTTCGGGCGCCGGGCCGGAGCCCGAGTCCGAGGTGAGGCTGCGGCTGACGCTAGGGCCGGCGGCGCGCAGCCCGGGGCCCGGGCCGGCCGAGGTGGCTACGCGAAGCAGCCGCGCTAGCCTCATGTCGAGCCGCGCCGGAGGAGCCGGAGCCCCGGGCGCCAGGTCGCCGCTCCGCCGCTCGGCCGGGTGGTACGTGAGGGACGTGGCGGCCTCGGGGGCGGGGAGCGGCTGTCACCGCCGCGGCCACCGCCCCCCTTGCTGGAGCCCGGCCCTCCGCGCCGCTGGGCGGGGCCTGGGGAGGAGAAGGAGGCGGGGACCGCGTGCGGACCGCCCCCGAGCCAAAGTCCCGCCCCCCGCGCCCCGGGGCGGGGCCGAAAGAGCGGGAGGGCAGGGTTTCGCGTGGACGCCGGGCAGCTACGAGCCTCTCCTGGTGTGGCGCGCACAGTCACAGCCCTTTGGAAACAAAGCCCACTTTCCTGCTTCCTCAGGTCTCCTGTCCTCCGCCGAAAACCTCTAGCACAGGATCGACATCCGCTTCCAGGCACCACAGTGTCTTGCTTAGAGCGTGTTCCAGAAACGCTCCAAAAAACAAGCCCATATTTTACGGAGGAGCAAACTGAGACCCTCAAAATTTTCAGAGCAGACCCTTGCCAAACAGTGATACATAAGAACACATGGTGAGCACTATAGAGTGTGGCCCTAAATAATACCGCAACGACTCCCGTCCCAAGAGAAGAGAATTGACGGCTCAACTTGAAGCTTTGTCTACTGTCATTCTTGGCCTAGACAGCACTGTATATAAAGGCTCCCACAACTCCGACTGCCCTTCTCTTTAACTGTCTTAGCGTCACAGTTTGATTGCTCCAACCTTTGTAGTTTCCAAATAGTGAATATAAGACTAGAGAATTTCTAATTTCGATTTAATCTTTCAGAGCTGCAAAGGGTGTCTACAGTGAAAGTCACCACTGTCCCTTCTCGCCACTGCTCCTTCTACATATATCTAATCCCAGTGGTTTGTTATGTCTTAGATGCCAACAAAATTACTTTTCCTTGGGTGTGTAGTTTAATTTAAAATATATATTTTATATATTATACAATTTTAAGATTTTATATATATGTGTATGTATATACATAAATATTTACAGCAGTTATTGGTCTAGAAGAACAGTTCTATTCTCCATATTCGGATCTTGGATTGTATAAAAATGTATGTGTAAAGAATGAGATGAATGTCTTTTTAGGGTGTATTAGTGTTACTAACAGAGAAGGCAATGGCAACCCACTCCAGTACTCTTGCCTGGAAAATCCCACGGGCAGAGGAGCCTGATAGGCTGCAGTCCATGGGGTCGCACAGAGTCGCACACAACTGAAATGACTTAGCGGCAGTAGCAGTGTTACTAAACTGCATTCATTTGCCCAGCATGCAGCATGCCACACTCTGAGATGCCAAGGTTTGCAGGGGAAAGGTTTATAAGTCATGAGGCAGCCAAGAGAGGAGAAGGAAGACCAAATCTTAAATTCACCTTCCCTAAGAGAAAAAGCTTGGGATATTTATGGGACAAAGAAGTTGGGTGACCTGAGGCCTGGGGAAAGGTGATTGGAGATAAGAAAAAGGTTAAGAAAATGGCAGGGTGGTATCATCTAAGGGTGGAGTGTTTGGCCTTCTGATGTCAAGAGGTTCTCCATCCAGCACTTCAGCAGGCCCAGCTGAATGGTTGGTGGTCTCAACTGATCTGAACTGGGCAAGACTAGCTCCATGTTCCTGAAAAACAACTTTTGAAGCCATTACTATAGTGATCCACCCATCAGAGGTACTGCCTCTAGAGGACAGCTAAAGGAGTCTTATGATTGTCTAAGCTACCTGATGAAGGGTGTGCAGTGTGCAGGAACAGTTAAGGCAAGTTTCATCAGTGAAGTTACTGATATTACTGATTAAGCAAAAGTTATAGTTTAAGGGATCAAACTGATGACTGCCCTCAGTTTCATTAGTCCCACAGGTTTAGCTCGAAGAAAAACACTGACCACCTTTACAGGTGTAGGTAGTTGAGGGTTGGGGTAGAAGCAGCACTTAAACATATTTTCCAAAAGTGGTGCCTCTAAGAGTTCTTTCAGATATCTGTTAACCTGGTTGTTGTTACCATTTTGGTAAAAATTTCTTAGAGGAAGCAGTATGAACATAAGACTATGAGATAGGTAGAGAAAGTCGGAGAAGACAATGGCACCCCACTCCAGTACTCTTGCCTGGAAAATCCCATGGACGGAGGAGCCTGGTAGGCTGCAGTCCATGGGGTCACTAAGAGTCGGACGTGACTGAGCGACTTCACTTTCACTTTTCACTTTCATGCATTGGAGAAGGAAATGGCAACCCACTCCAGTGTTCTTGCCTGGAGAATCCCAGGGATGGCGGAGCCTGGTGGGCTGCCGTCCATGGGGTCGCACAGAGTTGGACACGACTGAAGTGACTTAGCAGCAGCAGAGAAAGTGATCAAATCTTTTTTATATATTTGCTGTCCTACCAGCCATACTCTGTACCCTCCAAATGTGGCCTTCCTTCATCTATACTATGAATATTTGTTGAAAGCACATTATGTAAAGTCCACCATCGTCGAAGTTTTACACATATCTTCAAATATTAGACAGCCTGCTCCATAAAGGAAGGATTATGTTTGCTCTGAGTGACCCAGACAGCAGATGGAAGACTTGGGGATGGAAACTGTAGGGAGACAGATCTCACCCACATGTGGAAAAACTTTGGTTACAGCCCTTTGACTGTGAAATGGGAGACCTTAGAGGAGGAGGGGGTTCTTGTCAATGACAGGGACGAAAGGACAGCTTTTTAAGGAGGCTGGGGAGGGTGATTGCAAAGCCATGAGGTGCTATGAACACAGCCTGGTTTCTGGTGTCAGATCCTCTTTCATTTACTGGATATGTTACCTCAAGTGAATTACCTTTCTGAGCATCAGCTTCCTTCCCTAGAAAGGGGGGATACTGGCTGTCTCATTGCGGGTGACTGTGAATAGATAGTGTAGCCCTTTGTTAGCACAATGCCCAGGATATACTAAACACTCAGATTCCGTCTTTTTTTTTTTTAAACCATTATTGCTGTTTTTTAAAAAAATTATTTCCTTATTAAGGTTTAATCAGAACCGCTCACACACATTTTTCATGAAGCCAACTTTACCAAAGGTTTGGTAGAAGACAATTTACAACTGAACATTAGCCATCCTTAAAATAGTCAACTGTTCCGCAGCTCTCCTGCAGCCTCCAGTCATGTGGCCTTCCTCCTTCTCCCCTTCCTTCCAGATTACTCCCTGAGCTCTGAATTCTCCTCACACTATCATGCACAGTATAATCGGCTTTCTCAGCCTCGTTTTGTAACTCTGCTGCTTTCCACCCGAGCATGTTGAGGTGCTCAACTGAACATTAACTTGTGTGAAAGTGCAAAGGCCAGGCAGAAGCTTGGGGTTTATTGTGTCAAGGTTCGTTCACCCAGAAACCAATCCAAGTTTTCTTTTCTTCAAAGTATATTCACCAAACTTCCACCCAACTTATAGTGAAAGAGTATATAAAAACAGATACAAAATTGCATCAGCTTTTCACTTCTTGGTCAAAGGCTGAGGATCCAGAAACTGGAGAGAATGTTAGATATTTTTCAGGTATCTGTTAACTTGATGGTTATTAAGACTATGGTAAAAATATTTTAGAGGAAGCGATATGAATGAATAAGGTATGAATGAAGTGATATGAATACATAAGATATGTATTCAAAGGTAGAAAGTGATCAAAGGGTGGTATATCTTTCATGAATTTTTACCAAAGGGCTATATTATTTAACTATGTACATATAAAGTATAATTGTAATTTAAGGCTCTCTAAAAAATTCTTTATAGCAGACTTGGGCTGGATTCTCTAAATTCCCTGAGATTTTGTGATTATTGTCAGATTAATTTGACTGAAAATCATGTAGAAAGCAATAGAAAACAAGCTGAACTATGCCACCCTGTCTTCTTTATCCTGTGGCTTCATGGGGCTCAGTGGACAAGAGGAGAGAAAAGTGATTATTCATTCTCCTGCTCCTTCCTGCTGGGCCATGACTTGTGTCCCTTTTAAGTATGGCCATAGCTCCCTTCCTGTGCCCAGGGAGCCCTAGAGGTGGTACCAGTTTCCCTCTCCTGTTGATTGGGGTGCTTCACTGTCTCCATCTCTGTTCTGCCCACACCTCTGTAAATAGTCCCTGAAAACACTCTTCAGTTTCCCCTTTGAGTGTGCTACCATTTCCTGCCCCAGACCCCTAACTGCTGCTTTACAAAGGTAACTTTCAAAAGAGATAAAATCATGACTTTCATGCAACTACAAAATGAACACATCTCTATCACGGTGTGTACTACTTTTAATATCGTATGATTTTATCAGTTGTATCTCATTGAAGCTTTGGAGAAGGAAATGGCAACCCACTCCAGTGTTCTTGCCTGGAGAATCCCAGGGACAGGGGAGCCTGGTGGGCTGCCATCCATGGGGTCACACAGAGTTGGACACGACTGAAGTGACTTAGCAGCAGCAGCAGAAGCTGAAAAAAATAAAATGAACACACTGAAATTTTAATTCATTAAATTAGAGACTCAGAGAAGATACTACAACCAGTTCAAAGGGGAAGGCAAAAAAACAGGATTACAGAAATGAATTTGTAAAGGGCTATAAAACTGGCTTTTCCCCTTAGGAGTCAGGAACCCTCCACCTCTAACTGATAGAACATATTTGCATGGATATAGGCAAGAATATAGGTTTTTCCAGTAATCATGTACAGGTGTGAGAGTTGAACCATAAAGAAGGCTGCTGCTGCTGCTGCTAAGTCATGTCAGTCGTGTCCGACTCTGTGTGACCCCATAGACAGCAGCCCACCAGGCTCCCCCGTCCCTGGGCTTCTCCAGGCAAGAACACTGGAGTGGGTTGCCATTTCCTTCTCCAATGCATGAAAGTGAAAAGTGAAAGTGAAGTCGCTCAGTCATGTCCGACTCTTAGCAATCCCATGGACTGCAGCCTACCAGGCTTCTCCATCCATGGGATTTTCCAGGCAAGAGTACTGGAGTGGGTCACCAGTGCCTTCTCCATAAAGAAGGCTGAGTGTCAAAATATTACTGCTTTTGAATTGTGGTGCTGGAGAAGACTCTTAAGAATCTCTTGGACAGCAGGGAACTCAAACCAGTCAATCCTAAAGGAAATCAACCCTGAATATTCATTGGAAGGACTGATGCTGAAGCTCCAATACTTTGGCCACCTGATGTGAAGAGTCAACTCATTGGAAAAGACCCTGATGCTGGGAAAGATTGAGGGCAAGAGGAGGAGGGGGTGACAGAGGATGAGATGGTTGGATAGCATCACTGACTCAATGGACATGAGTTTGAGCAAACTCCGAGAGATAGTGGAGGGAAGAGGAGCCTGGCGTGCTACAGTCCATGAGGTTGCAGCAAAGAGTCAGATACAGCTTAGCAACTGAATAAGGCAAGAATTACCTACAATTTACCATTGTAAATAGCTCAAACACAGTGAATCAGAAACAGACACCCTAGAAACTTGTGCTCTGAACAGTGCATTGTATTCTACCTACATTTGCCTTTTGTGTTTAAAGAAGACCGTTGTTCAAGTAATTACCTGTGCCTTGACATGGAGGCCATCCTGCTTACCAGGACTTGTTTCAAGGAAAACCCTGTATTTATCTGGATGAGGTATTTGATAAGCTGCTGGAGTTGAGAGGGAGATCCCCAGGGACCGCTTTTAGAACAGACTTGCAGGAATCTAGAAGAGGAACCCACTTTGCAGAGCTTAGGGAGAGGGGAGGTGGTGATTGCAAAGGCTGTTTCAAAAGAGGGAGCTTCATGAACCCTCAGTAAAGTTCACTTAAAAAAAAAAAAAAGATTGTTGAGACTGGGTCTTTTGTGCCTTTGTGCAAACTGGTAAAAAGGGTGAATTTTGCATAAGAATTGGAGCAATATTTGCACTTGAGGAGCCTAAGCAGTGGTTAGGTTGAAGGGGCTCTGAGGTCAAAAACCCCTAAGAATTTACAGACCTGGACGGTGAGAATTGTCCGCTGTCCACTGTCTCTGCATCTGGACACGCTGGAATTTGCCATTTCAGCTAATTCTGGGGGCAAGAAGTCTGCAGATGTCTGAATTATATATGCCATCAGCACAGTTCAAGTTGTTCTCTTTAAAATTTTGTTGGAGTGGGAAGTCCAAATTTCTAGTTTCACCATCAATTTCCCTTTATTTATTTCATTTCATTTCTTCTGAGTTTTCTAGGTACCTACTTCTGGGGTTCACTCATTCCGTAAATGTTTCCTTGAACATGCTGTGTGCTGGGCAGGCACGATTTTAGGTTCTGGGCGTACAGCACTGAACAAGGCATCCAGGTTGCAGCTCTTACAGGGCGTCCATTCTAACGGCTAAAGACAGAATAAATGTATACAATTATTTCAGAGAGTGCTACAGGCTGTAACAATAATAAAACAGACCACTCGGTGTGTGTGTGTGTGTGTTGCATGGAGGCTACTTTACAGAGGTCAACAAAGGTCACTCTGAGATTAGGACCTTCAGAGGCCCTAAAATGAAAAAAAGATGTGACTCCTCCCACCATGAGCCTCAAAAAACCCTATCCTCCCTACTGCAAGACACAAAGCCCCTAAGCTTGTTGGCCTTCATTCATTCATAACTCATCAAGAAAGTCTTTAGGTGGGACTTTGGATTATGATTGTTAAAGATTCCCTCAAAGCAGAGAGCTGACTGCAGTCATCACCTCAAGTTGCAAATAACCACAGGCCATGCATGCATAGCGTTAAGCCTGAAGTGCTTGTCTTTGGCTTCCTGGCCGCTGTCCAGTCCATCCAGCCGCCTCCACCACTGTCAGGAGACCAACTGAAAGTTTTCATGGAAAGGTCCTTCTCCATTTGTTCTGCCTGAGGGGGTGCCCCCACTGTCTGTCAGGAACCTGTAACTGAAATTGCGTAAAAAGCTCATGTCCTCTTCAGAGCAATGTGAGTTGCCATATTTCATTGATAGCTTTTTGTTTCTTTCACATTTTAACACTTCATAAATCGTCAGGGTCCTCAATTCCTATCAGTACGGGTATTGACACTGCTGATGTTTGATCATCAGAACTTGCAGACTGGGTATCCACTGTCTGGAAGAAAATTCTGAACAGTGGAGCGCTCTCTTCAGAAATGCTGCACCACAATACTTTTGGGCAAGCATATTATTCTGAATTAAATGTTAATTTGAAAGATTCAAAATATAAAGAAAAAGTTCTTGGAGAATCTTAACCAATTTATTTCACTTACATTTTCCTATTATATGCACAAGGAATAAGATGATTAACATCCATCTAAAGGTATCGACAAGCTCTTAAGATAAAATTTTCAAAGAATAAGAAGACACTGTCATTGGCAATCTTTTAAAATTCTTACTAGAAGGACTGTTGGGAGATAATCCACTGTCTCTAATTCTACTGGTAATTGGGATTGTTGAGATCACCTGGGAAGGGTGTTGGAGGCCAGAGAGAATCCCTCACAGCAGAAATATTTGAGATGACAATAGTAGAAGCCAAGAAAAAAGCACTTTCAAAATTAAAGGGGCATTGGCTATCATTAAATATCCTCCAGCAGTCAAGTAAAATGAGAACTGAGAAGTATGCTTTAGACTTAATAGCCAAAAGGTGGGTCGTGACTTTGAAACAAGGGGCTTCATGAGCACAGTGATGACGAAGTAGAGATGACAACTATGAATACAGTTGTTGGAAAGGATGACAGTGGAGCTGGTTTATTTATAGGTTTTACAGTGGGAAAGTCTTGAGTATGTCTAAATGCTGGGGGTGAAGAACTTACGAGGCAAGCTGGATGTAAAGAAGAGGGAGAGGTTAAGTGCCAGAATAGGGTCCTGGAGGACTGGAAGAGTTCTCCTCCCACAGATGGGAGGAAGGACACTCCTCTGACCGGGATGTGTTATCAGTGTGTTAAAGAAATGTGTGCAATTGATGTGGGCAGACCTGGGCTGGAATCAAGGCTCCGTCACTTTCTAGATGCGTCACCTCGGCTAAGTTGCTCACTCTTACTGATGATCGTACTGAGCACTTTCTATGGGATAGGCACTAACCAACGAAATGGTTATTTTTATAGACAATGCTGAAGCTGTTAGCCTAATGAAGAGAACATGTGTTAAATTAGGCCTCAAATCTAGGCAGGAAATTGAGAAAATTCTTCAGTAATAATTTGCATATTTGTGTGTGTGAAGTAGGAGGTAAAGTGTGCTTGAAATTAAAGGAAAAGTTGGGAGAAATTCATTGGATAAACCATCTAAGGAAAGGAAATCTGAATAGCCACATGTCTTTTGATAATCCTTCTAGAGATGTGTTAGGGTTGACGGATTTTACTTATTCAAACAGTGACAGACTTTATCTTCTTGGGCTCCAAAAATCACTGCAGACGGTGACTGCAGCCATGAAATTAGGAGATGCTTGCTCCTTGGAAGAAAAGCTATAACAAACCTAGACAGTGTATTAAAAAGCAGAGTCATCACTTTGCCGACAAAGGTCCATATAGTCAAAGTGATGGTTTTTCCAGTAGTTATGTACAGATATGAGAACTGGATTGTAAAGAAGGCTGAATTGATGCTTTCAAGGTCTAGTGCTGGAGAAGACTCTTGAGAGTCTCTTGGACAGCAAGGAGATCAAACCAGTCGCTCCTAAAGGAAATCAACTGTGAATATTCAATGGAAGGATCAGTGCTGAAGCTTAAACTCCAATACTTTGGCCACCTGATGCAAAGAGCCGACTCTCTGAAAAAGACCCTGAGGCTGGGAAAGATTGAAGGCAAAAGGATAAGGGGTCTGCACAGGATGAGATAGTTAGATAGCATCACTGATTCAATGGACATGAGTTTGAGCAAGCTCCGGGAGATGGTGAAGGACAGGGAAACCTGGCTTGCTGCAGTCCTTAGGGTCACAAGGAGTTGGACATGACTAAGTGACTGAAGAACAACAAAACAGGACTCTTTTTTTTTGTAAGTTGGCTAAGGCTATTTTTGGTTTATTTTTTTAATCAATTTATTTTAATTGGAGGCTGATTACAATATTGTGGTGGCTTTTGCCATACATTGACATGAATCAGCCATGGGGGTATGTGTCCCCCATCCTGAAACCCCCTCCTACTTCCCCCCACCCCATCCCATCTCTCTGGGTTGTCCCAGTGCACCAGCCCTGAGCGCCGTCTCATGCATTGAACCAGGACTGGCGATCTGTTTCACATATGGTAATATACATATTTCAATGCTATTCTCTCCGATCGTCCCATCCTTGCCTTCTCCCAGAGTCCAAAAGTCTCTTCTTTACATCTGTGTCTCTTTTGCTGTCTCGCATATAGGGTCATCATTACCATCTTCTAAATTCCATATATGTGCATTAATATACTGTATTGGTGTTTTTCTTTCTGACTTACTTCACTCTCTATAATAGGTTCCAGTTTCATCCACCTCATTAGAACTGATTCAAATGCATTCTTTTTAATAGCTGAGTAATATTCCATTGTGGATATGTACCACAGCTTTCTTATCCATTCATCTGCCAGTGGACATCTAGGTTGCTTCCATGTCCTGGCTATTGTAAACAGTGCTGTGATGAACATTGGGGTATGTGTCTCAGTTCTGGTTCCCTCGGTGTGTATGCCCAGCAGTGGGATTGCTGGGTCGCATGGCAGTTCTATTTCCAGTTTTTAAAGGAATCTCCACACTGTTCTCCATAGTGGCTGTACTAGTTTGCATTCCCACCAACAGTGTAAAGAGGGTTCCCTTTTCTCCACACCCTCTCCAGCATTTATTGTTTGTAGACTTTCTGATAGCAGCCATTCTGACCAGCGTGAGATGGTACCTCATTGTGGTTTTGATGTGCATTTCTCTGATAATGAGTGATATTGAGCATCTTTTCATGTGTTTGTTAGCCATCTGTTATGTCTTTGGAGAAATGTCTGTCTAGTTCTTTGGCCCATTTTTTGATTGGGTTGTTTATTTTTCTGGAATTGAGCTGCATGAGCTGCTTGTATATTTTTGAGATTAATTCTTTGTCAGTTGCTTCGTTTGCTATTATTTTCTCCCATTCTGAAGGCTGTCTTTTCACCTTATAGTTTCCTTTGTTGTGCAAAAGCTTCTAAGTTTAATTAGGTCCCACTCTGGGAGGTGGGTCATAGAGGATCCTGCTGTGATTTATGTCAGAGTGTGTTTTGCCTATGTTTTCCTCTAGGAGTTTTATAGTTTCTGGTCTTATATTTAGATCTTTAATCCATTTTGAGTTTATTTTTGTGTATGGTGTTAGAAAGTGTTCTAGTTTCATTCTTTTACAAGTGGTTGACCAGTTTTCCCAGCACCACTTGTTAAAGAGATCATCTTTTCTCCATTGTATATTTTTGCCTCCTTTGTCAAAGACAAGGTGTCCATAGGTGCATGGATTTATCTCTGGGCTTTCTATTTTGTTCCATTGGTCTATATTTCTGTTTTTGTGCCAGGACCACACTGTCTTGATGACTGTAGCTTTGTAGTATAGTCTGAAGTCAGGCAGGTTGATCCTCCAGTTCTAGTCTTCTTTCTCAAGATTGCTTTGGCTATTTGAGTTTTTTTGCATTTCCATACAAATTGTGAAATTATTTCTTTGAGTTCTCCGAAAAATACTGTTGGTAGCTTGATAGGGATTGCATTGAATCTATAGATTGCTTTGGGTAGTATACTCAGTTTCACTATGTTGATTCTTCTGATCCATGAACATGGTATATTTCTCCATCTATTTGTGTCATCTTTGATTTCTTTCATCATTGTTTTATAATTTTCTACATATAGGTCTTTTGTTTCTTTAGGTAGATTTATTCCTACATTTTCATCACAATTTTATTTTTTATTTTATTCTTTTCATCACAATGGTAAATGGGATTGTTTCCTTAATTTCTCTGTTTTCTCATTGTTAGTGTATAGGAATGCAAGGGATTTCTGTGTATTAATTTTATATCCTGCAACTTTACATATTCATTGATTGGCTCTAGTAATTTTCTGGTGGTGTCTTTAGGGTTTTCTATGTAGAGGATCATGTCATCTGCAAACAGTGAGAGTTCTACTTCTTCTTTTCCAACCTGGATTCCTTTTATTTATTTTTCTTCTCTGATTGCTGTGGCTAAAACTTCCAAAACTGTGTTGAATAGTAGTGGTGAGAGTGGGCACCCTTGTCTTGTTCCTGACTTTAGGGGAAATGCTTTCAATTTTTCACCATTGAGGATAATGTTTGCTGTGGGTTTATCATATATGGCTTTTATTATGTTGAGGTATGTTCCTTCTATGCCTCAAAGCAGTACTCTTGCCAACTCAAGTACAGAAAACCCAGTTCAAACTTCCTTAAGTAAAAGACCATTGTTTTCTGAAGTCACTGAAAAACTTTTCAAGTCGTAAACCCAAAACATCAGTGTGTCCTGCTCTCCTCTCCCTCTTCCTTCCTCCCCATGTTTCAGCTCTGCTTTTCTTTGTGTTGGGGTTTCTTGTGACACTTTATATACTTCACAAAGCTGGCTCCTTTCCTATTTCAGAAATGGACAGAATAGCAGCAGGCTTTAGTTTACAATGGGAAAAATCTCTAATGAGCACCTCTCATTGCTTCAGAAAAACACTAGGGGATTGTCCCTGATTGGCCAGGCAGGGGCCATGTTTCCAGGCCGAGAAAATGGGAGTAGGTGTGGAGAGGTGGTACACACACACCTAACATCAGGGACTGAATTAGAAGAAAGGATCCCCAAGGAAACAGCAGTTTCTTTCACCTGAAAAAGGGATGCTTGGAGGTAAAAACAACACATTATTTCCATGTTCTATAGACTGGTAGCATGTTTTCCTATTAATCAGTAATATTTAATGAAGACAGTCCATGAAATATGACATTCTCTCACAGAATAATGATTCTTCACATTTTTATGTTTTTATTCCCTTCGTTTCCTGATTAAGTCAGATCATGTACATATCCATTTCCACTCTCTTTTAGAGGAGATTTAGAAAAAAGAAACAAGTGCTCACTTCGGCAGCACATATACTAAAATTGGAACGATACAGAGAAGATTAGCATGGCCCCTGCACAAGAATGACATGCAAATTTATGAAGTGTTCCATATTTTTATGGAAGCAACCTAGATGTCCATCAGCAGACGAATGGATAAGAAAGCTGTGGTACACATACACAGTGGAATGTTACTCAGCTATTAAAAAGAATATATTTGAATCAGTTCTAATGAGGTGGATGAAACTGGAGCCTATTATACAGAGTGAAGTAAGTCATAAAGAAAAACACCAATACAGTATATTAACACATATATATGGAATTTAGAAGATGGAAACAATGACCCTATATGCGAGACAGCAAAAGAGACACAGATGTAATGAACAGACTTTTGGACTCTGTGGGAGAAGGCAAGGGTAGGATGATTTGAGAGAATAGCATTGAAACATGTATATTACTATATGTGAAATAGATTGCCAGTCCAGGTTCAATGCATGAGACAGGGTATTCAGGACCGGTTGCACTGGGATGACCCTGAGGGATGGGATGGGGAAGAGGGAGATAGGAGCAGGGTTCAGAATGGGGGACACATGTACCCCCATGGCTGATTCATGTCAATGTATGGCAAAAAACACTACAATATTGTAAAGTAATTAGCCTCCAATTAAAATAAATAAATTAATTAAAAAAGAAAAAAGAAATAAGATTCACCCTAACATGACATATATTTAATATCTTGGAGAATCAAGTTGATGTCAAAAGCAATAAAAATATTCTAAATCCAGCATTAGCTAGAAGGCAGTTACATCCCATGCATTTTCTCTTTTAATTTCCTAGATCTTTTAACATTTTCTTTGGGTGAGTGGCCGTGTCAGTTGGGGTTCAGGACGTAAAGTAAAAACCACTCTAGGTATTACTGCCATGAAGGGATTTAATTCAGGAAATTACATGTATACAACACAGACTAAAGTAGGCTCTAGACAGGGCCTCTGGGGATAGTATCTAGAACAATGACTCATCTAGGGGTTTCTGGAAATTTAGGTGATGAAAAATACTTGTAGCTACAATCCATAGTCAAAAACAGGGAATGAGACCACCACCAGTTAACCCTTTCTAATACTCAGAAAGCTAGAAGACCCTCAACACTGAACCTTAGGTCTCCACAGCCATGCTTGCTAGTAGAAACACTCACTGAATCCACCTTGCAGATCGCAAATGAAGGTACATAATTCACAGAATCCAGCTCATGTGCAAAGCCCCTAGCTGCAAGGGGACTCTGGAAGAGAAGTTTTAGCTTTCCAGCCCTTCTAATAAAAGGGTGGGATATAAGTTGGCAAGTCAATCCACAGATATCTATCTCAGTGGGCTTAGGCATTATTCATTTGTTTCCTAGGAGGAGTAGCTGGTTTTTGTGCGGTGGCAACAGGCAAAGGGAAACTGAAGAACTGTTGCTGCTTAAGAAAGAAATTGTCAGATTGCAGAAGTTTAAGAGTTTGGCTGACTTTTACTGCAGTCTTTCTGTTTTGTTACTGACTTAGAGAAGTCACTGTAACCAGACCAACATATCGTTGCTTCTGTGGGTCAGCTACTAGAACTGGCAGATTATTCCCCTTTCAGTTGTAAATGGAATTTTGCTTCTAGCAGGTCTTAAAGGCATGGCCCATAGAGTAGCCTAAAAGGAATGTTATCTATCCTGTCATCCTCACATAAAACAAAGACTAAAATGTGCCCTGATTGTTCTTTATGCGCAAATTTGAGGATGTTAGGGATTGGAAGTTGTTAAAGGTGAGTAGACAGGTGTCTCCTTTCTAGAAGCCTAGGTTATAATCCTTCCATATACTGTTTTACAGATGCAGAAATTAAACCAGTAGGGGTAAACAGAAAGTGGCAGATAAGTGACTTGAACCTTGAATGAAGATCGATTCCACAGACTCTTGCTACCCACTGTATAATCTGTGGACTGCAGCGTCTGGAGCTCATTAGAAAAGTTGACTCTCAGGCTCTTTCCCAAGCTCTCTGAAGCAGCACCTGAAGCTTAATGTCTGCAGGTGATTCTCAGGCATGTTAAAGTGTGAGGAGGATGGCTTTTAACCACTTTGTTGATTTAAGACTTCCTAACAAAGTGACAAAGAATATAATCAGTCTGATTTCGGCGTTGACCATCTGGTGATGTCCATGTGTAGCGTCTTCTCTTATGTTGTTGGAAGAGGGTGTTTGCTATGACCAGTGCATTTTCTTGGCAAAACTCTATTAGTCTTTGCCCTGCTTCGTTACGTATTCCAAGGCCAAATTTGCCTGTTATTCCAGGTGTTTCTTGACTTCCTACTTTTGCATTCCAGTCCCCTATAATGAAAAGGACATCTTTTTTGGGTGTTAGTTCTAAAAGGTCTTGTAGGTCTTCATAGAACCATTCAACTTCAGCTTCTTCAGCGTTACTGGTTGGGGTATAGACTTGGATTACTGTGATATTGAATGGTATGCCTTGGAAACAAACAGAGATCATTCTGTCGTTTTTGAGATTGCATCCAAGTACTGTATTTTGGACTCTTTTGTTGACCATGATGGCTACTCCATTTCTTCTGAGGGATTCCTGCCCGCAGTAGTAGATATAATGGTCATCTGAGTTAAATTCACCCATTCCAGTCCATTTCAGTTCGCTGATTCCTAGAATGTCAACATTCACTCTTGCCATCTCTTGTTTGACCACTTCCAATTTGCCTTGATTCATGGACCTGACATTCCAGGTTCCTATGCAATATTGCTCTTTACAGCATCAGACCTTGATTCTATCACCAGTCACATCCACAGCTGGATATTGTTTTTGCTTTGGCTCCATCCCTTCATTCTTTCTGGAGTTATTTCTCCACTGATGTCCAGTAGCATATTGGGCACCTACTGACCTGGGGAGTTCCTCTTTCAGTATCCTATCATTTTGCCTTTTCATACTGTTCATGGGGTTCTCAAGGCAAGAATACTGAAGTGGTTTGCCATTCCCTTTTCCAGCAGACCACATTCTGTCAGATCTCTCAACCATGATGTGCCCGTGTTGGGTATGACCTAAATCAAATCCCTTATGATTATACAGTGGAAGTGAGAAATAGATTTAAGGGCCTAGATCTGATAGATAGAGTGCCTGATGAACTATGGAATGAGGTTCGTGACATTGTACAGGAGACCGGAATCAAGAACATCCCCATGGAAAAGAAATGTAAAACAGCAAAATGGCTTTCTGGGGAGGCCTTACAAATCGCTGTGAAATTAAGAGAAGCGAAAAGCAAAGGAGAAAAGGAAAGATATAAGCATCTGAATGCAGAGTTCCAAAGAATAGCAAGAAGAGATAAGAAAGCCTTCCTCAGCAATCAATGCAAAGAAATAGAGGAAAACAACAAAATGGGAAAGACTAGAGATCTCTTCAAGAAAATTAGAGACACCAAAGGAACAGTTCATGCAAAGATGGGCTCGATAAAGGACAGAAATGGTATGGACCTAACAGAAGGAGAAGGTATCAAGAACAGGTGGCAAGAATACACAGAAGAACTGTACTAAAAAGATCTTCACAACCCAGATAATCATGATGGTGTGATCACTGACCTAGAGCCAGACATCCTGGAACGTGAAGTCAAGTGGGCTTTAGAAAGCATCACTACGAACAAAGCTAGTGGAGGTGATGGAATTCCAGTTGAGCTATTTCCAATCCTGAAAGATGATGCTGTGGAAGTGCTGCACTCAATATGCCAGCAAATGTGGAAAACTCAGCAGTGGCCACAGCACTGGAAAAGGTCAGTTTTCATTCCAATCCCAAAGAAAGGCAATGCCAAAGAATGCTCAAACTACAGCACAATTGTACTCATCTCACATGCTAGTAAAGTAATGCTCAATATTCTCCAAGCCAGGCTTCAGCAATATGTGAACCGTGAACTTCCTGATGTTCAAGCTGGTTTTAGAAAAGGCAGAGGAACCAGAGATCAAATTGCCAACATCCGCTGGATCATAGAAAAAGCAAGAGAGTTCCAGAAAAACATCTATTTCTGCTTTATTGACTATGCCAAAGCCTTTGACTGTGTGGATCACAATAAACTGTGGAAAATTCTGAAAGAGATGGGAATACCAGACCACCTGATCTGCCTCTTGAGAAATTTGTGTGCAGGTCAGGAAGCAACAGTTAGAACTGGACATGGAACAACAGACTGGTTCCAAATAGGAAAAGGAGTTTGTCAAGGCTGTATATTGTCACCCTGCTTATTTAACTTATATGCAGAGTACATCATGAGAAACGCTGGACTGGAAGAAACACAAGCTGGAATCAAGATTGCTGGGAGAAATATCCATAACCTCAGATATGCAGATGACACCACCCTTATGGCAGAAAGTGAAGAGGAACTAAAAAGCCTCTTGATGAAAGTGAACGTGGAGAGTCAAAAAGTTGGCTTAAAGCTCAACATTCAGAAAACGAAGATCATGGCATCTGGTCTCATCACTTCATGGCAAATAGATGGGGAAACAGTGTCAGACTTTATTTTTCTGGGCTCCAAAATCACTACAGATGGTGACTGCAGCCATGAAATTAAAAGACGCTTACTCCTTGGAAGGAAAGTTATGACCAACCTTGACAGCATATGCAAAAGCAGAGACATCACTTTGCCAGCAAAGGTCCGTCTAGTCAAGGCTATGGTTTTTCCAGTGGTCATGTATGGATGTGAGAGTTGGACTGTGAAGAAGGCTGAGCACCGAAGAATTGATGCTTTTGAACTGTGGTGTTGGAGAAGACTCTTGAAAGTCCCTTGGACTGCAAGGAGATCCAACCAGTCCATTCTGAAAGAGATCAGCCCTGGGATTTCTTTGGAAGGAATGATGCTAAAGCTGAAACTCCAGTACTTTGGCCACCTCATGTGAAGAGTTGACTCATTGGAAAAGACTCTGATGCTGGGAGGGATTGGGGGCAGGAGGAGAAGGGGATGATAGAGGATGAGATGGCTGGATGGCATCACTGACTCGATGGACTGAGCCTGGGTGAACTCTGGGAGTTGGTGATGGACAGGGAGGCCTGGCGTGCTGCGATTCATGGGGTCGCAAAGAGTCGGACACAACTGAGCGACTGAACTGAACTGAACTGAACAAAGTGGCTGGAGAAGGAAATGGCAACCCACTCCAGTGTTCTTGCTTGGAGAATCCCATGGACGGAGAAGCCTGGTAGGCTGCAGTTCATGAGGTCGCTAAGAGTCCGACACGACTGAGTGACTTCACTTTCACTTTCATGCATTGGAGAAGGAAATGGCCACCCACTCCAGTGTTCTTGCCTGGAGAATCCCAGGGACGGGGGAGCCTGGTGGGAAGCTGTCTGTGGGGTCACACAGAGTCGGACACGACTGAAGCGACTTAGCAGCAGCAGCAACAACAAAGTGGCTATGGCTGTAAGCACCCTAGAACTTGAGTTCCATCAGCAATTTGATGACACCTTGGAATCAAACAGACGCCCAATCTTTCTAGGGAAAGGTTCCCCTTTTATGGACTTTAGAGTCTTTGGGTCAGTGCAGTGTGACACGTGGAAAGAAGAAAAGGGAGTTTTTCAACTGTTCTTGCACTGACAAATCTGGTCTAATATACGTCATGTAACTTGAGCATGAATGGGCCTACGAGCACTTCCTCTTCTGCACAGCAGTAAAGGTACGTAAGCAACAAAACTACAACATGCCTTCCCACTGCAGGAAACCAAAGAATCTATCGTGTGGGTGAAGAACTGAGGAATGGTTCAAAAAAGAATCCTCTCTTTTTACACTCTTCCATTTCTGGGGAAAAAAGTCAATGAGTCAGTACATAGCAATTTCAAGATACCTACATATGGACTTTGTGTGCATGCTCCAAGCCTGCCTTATGGTCATTGTATTAAGGGTTTGAAACAGTTTGACATAAGTCAGTCTTGTACAAAATGACCTATGTTGACGAGCAGTTTAAACGTAAGAGTTAGGCTCACAGCACTTTTTAGTGAAGGTTACTCGCACTTGGAGACTTGTAGCTATAGCAGGTAAACCCAGGGGTATGAAAAACCTAGATGAGGAGACAGGTCAGCAACAGGTAAACTATATTTCCTCATCTGTGAAATGAGAAAGTAGAACTAGATTTCCATGTTTCCTTCCTATTTTAACATTTTATGGTTCTACATAACAAGTGTAATTATTAAACTAACATTTAGTGAACATTTTCTGATCCTCTCATCATTCCTTTTAAGAACCCATGAGATTGGTACTAATATCAATCTTACTTTACAAATAGAGAAACTGGGGCACAGACATGTCAGTCACTCATGGGAGTTATAAGAGGGGAAACTGTTTCACACCCTGGCAGTCTGACTGCAGCCTCACTCTTACACATCCTATTCATTGCCTCCTACTTTATGGCAAATATGTCTCTAACTTCCAAGCTCTTGTTACTGGTGCACTGGAAACCTCACACGCAGCAATAAGGCATTTACACACAGAGGGCAGAGCCCTTGCCATAAATATTGAAGAAGCCGTCCAGTGCTTTAGAAGCAGCTCTCAACCTTAGCTATACGTTAAGAGTCACCAGGGAAGGCTCAAATAGTACGGATGCCTGGATTCCACACTGAAGAGTTTCTGATGGAGTCAGTCTGACATGAATTCTCGGCACTGGGTTTTGTTGTTGTTGTTTTTTTTGTTTTTTTTTTTTTTAATGTTTTTTAGGAATTTAAATAGGGAGCCCAGGAGGTGGGCGCGGGGCAGCCCGCTCGGCTCCTCGGCGGCGGCTCCGCTCGGGCCGACGGCCGGCGCGCCGCTCCTGGAGGAGGCGGCGTTAAGTGAAAAAATAAATAAATAAATAAATAGGGAGCCCAGATTGAGAGTAGACTACTCCCAACTTTATAGGAATGGGGTTGGTTCTAGAGGCAAGTTCTACCCATGTAGGACCAGGTACTAACCTGATGTGTCAACCATTGATACCCTGACACAAGATTTTTAATTCTGCTAGTTATGTAATGGAGAAGGAAATGGCAACCCACTCCAGTATTGTTGCCTGGAAAATCCCATGACAGAGGAGCCTGGTGGGCTACAGTGCGTGGAGTTGCAGAGTCAGATGACTGACTGACTGAGCACATTTATGTAAAGTAGATTACCTGTTTGTCAGTACCACCTGTTGTTTTGGATAAGCTTCCTGTAAAAGGGCAGAGCCAGTGTCTTATTTGTATGTGTGTCCCCAGAGCCTGGGAACATATCTATAAATTTTATTTCCAATTGGGAAGGAAATAATGAAACCACATCTAACTATCTCCATATAACAAGATCTTGACAGAACACCCACTTAAATCTGCTGGTTACTGTTGAACTGAATACTTATCTGCTAGGCTTTGAGATAGGGAAAGAAGCATACTCTTTTCCTAGAGTTTGAGATTTCTTGGAGATGTTCTAGAAGGACAGTGTGTCAATAGCATGTGAGAAATTTTATCTGACCCCTGCTAACATGGATATGTCTCTGCCCACTTCCATGACCCCAGCACAAGCAGCCTGATAAAGAGATACTCCAGGGTCAGGGCATTTAAGCTTTGCTGACTACGATGAAAGTCACTCAATATGCCAGCAAATGCGGAAAACTGAGCAGTGGCCACAGGACTGGAAAAGGTCAGTTTTCATTCCAATCCCAAAGAAAGGCAATGCCAAAGAATGCTCAAACTACCACACAATTGCACTCATCTCACACACTAGTAAAGTAATGCTCAAAATTCTCCAAGCCAGGTTTCAGCAATATGTGAACCGTGAATTTCCTGATGTTCAAGCTGGTTTTAGAAAAGGCAAAGAAACCAGAGATCAAATTGCCAACATCCGCTGGATCATGGAAAAAGCAAGAGAGTTCCAGAAAAACATCTATTTCTGCTTTATTGACTATGCCAAAGCCTTTGACTGTGTGGATCACAATAAACTGTGGAAAATTCTGAAAGAGATGGGAATACCAGACCACCTGACCTGCCTCTTGAGAAACCTGTATGCAGGTCAGGAAGCAACAGTTAGAACTGGACATGGAACAACAGACTGGTTCCATATAGGAAAAGGAGTTCATCAAGGCTGTATATTGTCACCCTGTTTATTTAACTTCTATGCAGAGTACATCATGAGAAACGCTGGACTGGAAGAAACACAAGCTGGAATCAAGATTGCTGGGAGAAATATCAGTAACCTCAGGTATGCAGATGACACCACCCTTATGGCAGAAAGTGAAGAGGAACTCAAAAGCCTCTTGGTGAAAGTGAAAGTGGAGAGTGAAAAAGTTGGCTTAA
This sequence comes from Bos grunniens, assembly GCF_055505025.1. NCBI lineage: Eukaryota > Metazoa > Chordata > Mammalia > Artiodactyla > Bovidae > Bos > Bos grunniens. The sequence goes on along the minus strand of NC_141166.1, from coordinate 112,821,271 downwards.
AGCTCAACATTCAAAAACGAAGATCATGGCATCCGGTCCCACCACTTCATGGGAAATAAATGGGGAAACAGAGGAAACAGTGTCAGACTTTATTTTTCTGGGCTCCAAAATCACTGCAGATGGTGACTGCAGCCATGAAATTAAAAGACGCTTACTCCTTGGAAGGAAAGTTATGACCAACCTAGATAGCATGTTCAAAAGCAGAGACATTACTTTGCCAACAAAGGTTCGTCTAGTCAAGGCTATGGTTTTTCCTGTGGTCATGTATGGATGTGAGAGTTGGACTGTGAAGGAGGCTGAGCACCGAAGAATTGATGCTTTTGAACTGTGGTGTTGGAGAAGACTCTTCAGAGTCCCTTGGACTGCAAGGAGATCCAACCAGTCCATTCTGAAAGAGATCAGCCCTGGGATTTCTTTGGAAGGAATGATGCTAAAGCTGAAACTCCAGTACTTTGGCCACCTCATGCGAAGAGTTGACTCATTGGAAAAGACTCTGATGCTGGGAGAGATTGGGGGCAGGAGGGGGAGAGATTGGGGGCAGGAGGAGAAGGGGACGACAGAGGATGAGATGGCTGGATGGCATCACTGACTTGATGGACGTGAGTCTGAGTGAACTCTGGGAGTTGGTGATGGACAGGGAGGTCTGACGTGCTGCGATTCATGGGGTCGCAAAGAGTTGGACACGACTGAGCGACTGATCTGATCTGATGAAAGTCACACTTTTCCTTCACTCCAGTGTAGTCATCAACCGTCACCCGGTTAGCTTTTCCCTTTGTGGTCCACTTTGAACTGTGTTAGACCCATTTTCTCTCCCTGACTTGTTTTAGAGTTCACCTACCTGTCCAGGATTTAACCAGGAATCCCTTTGTAACATTTCCCTCCTAAATGGGTCTGTTGGTAACACCTCTGCAGACGTGGCCTCAGCCACTGGCTCACAGCACTCTCAGAGAGCTGGGCCAGAGAAGGCAAAACCTATTTTTAAGAGAAAGAAAAGTTACTTGCCACTTGATCACAATCAGAACGAGTGGTGGAACAGATGCCCCCTGGCTTCATTGCAGTAGCCACTCTTGAAATCATCCTGAAGTTCATTTTCTCTCCTTGAGGCTCAATGCAAGAGGGTAGACTACAGAAGTCCAAAGGACGGACCACTCATCCTTTGAGCTCGAGGAACTGCCTTTAATCATTTACTTCGGCTTCAAGCTCATCAAATAACCCTTCCACGTTCCTGCTTTCTTAGCTCTGGGAATGTTATTTATGTGGAAGCCAGTCACCTACAACATTTTACCATTTTTCTCCTTTAAAACAAAACAGCCCGTCAGTCCCAGCCTGTTTTCCCACAATGTCCTCATTGTACTAGGGCTAAGTTTCTTACTAAGATGTTTTCATCCAGGATAGAAGGCTGGAGCTTATCCTTACTTTCCTGGTCCGGACAATGTAAGGCATTTCCCACCAACATCTACCCCACATTCTAGAATATTCTCAACCACAGGGGCATGGCATAAGCCATAACTCTGCATGATATGCTGCGAGGTTGTAGCAAGTAATCTGCAACCAACAATTACATGTCAGTGTTCACAGACAGGTCCAAGGGTCCCCTGTATGAATACCACTATCACACTCTGAGGCATCTCTGATTTTTGTGAGGAAGAGAAGGAAGCAGAGTCCCAGGAGTCCCATAACGCACTACCATGACCTCTGCCAAGGGCATTTATGCCACAGCCCTAGCCAAACCAGTTACAGATGCTCCTAACCACTGACTACACATCACTGCAGTGACTTACACTGGGTATACCCGTAGGACTGTGGTTAATAAAGTCCCAGCCACTGGCCTGTCTAAAAAGTACCTATCACTCATTTCTTTAGATGGTTAACATCACTGGTCTGACCTTCAAAGAACTAACAAGGCTAAGACATAACGTATAATACCAAGTACAATGGAAAACTATTCCCTAATAGACTGGACATTTTATGATGGAAAATTTATTCAGGCCAGGGCATGCTATATTGTCTGCACACTATATACATGCCTTCCATTTATTAAATTGTGACAGTCCGGCTAGAGAAGTTTCAAAAAGTTGCTTAAATTTAAATGAAATCCACTGATGAAGAAAATATTTTCTGACCTGTCAATTCTGCCTAGTCAGTGCTTGGTAATCAGTATAATGAGGCAGGTCACAGGTGGACTGCTGTCACAGTGAAAGTGTGTTCTAAGAAGAAAGCAACTTAGCCGTAAGAACTTTTTCCTTTGAGCCATGTGTCACTGCTAGCTGACACCCTATCCTTCAGAGGCATAATAAGCCTTTGAAGCAGATCAATCAGTGCTTACACACAACTCCCAATTTGCAGATATCTTGAACAAACCACCTTTCAGATCATTTTCTTTTGAAAATATTCTCAACAAACAGTAAAGCCAAGAGAGGAAAAAAAATCACATTTACATTGCATTCTGTGGAGCATTAATATCTTTGGCTGATCTGAGATTATTCTTAGTGTCCCATAAATAAAAACACCAAAACCTTTATCGTTCAGCTTGATGCAATAAAAAGAAAGGCAAGTCAGGTTATTTATAATTTCACATGTACAATGCTGTGTTTCTAAGCCACAAACACTTTCATAAAAAATTTTTTATTTCACACTTTTATACAAATATCCACAGGTATCTTCTAATCATGAAATAATTTTACAATGCTAGTTAGTATACAAATGTATCAAATGCAAACAGACCAGTGACTTGACTTGAGATGACATTTTTAACAACTATAAACACCACTACATTCCTGTTTCTTTTGTTGGTGAACCACCCTTGCACCCCGCCCCCCTTTTTAGGACATTCATTTTTATAACAAAGGTCTATAAACACTTTCAAAATATCAGCTTCTCAGCAACCTATAAGCCAGCGCACTGGGTTCCAAGTTATCTGAGCAAGAAACTGAGATTTTAAACATTGTTATGACCTATTTTAGAGAAATTTCTGTAAACAAAATATCATCTGTAAAACTACTTTTGTTTTGAAAATTCCAAAGCACAACTAATATCTTAAGGGCATAAGATTTCTGGGAAAAAAAAAAAAAAAAAAACGCAAAAGCATCAATGTCACATATAGCTGTATTTTGTTCTTTTAAAAGATTTTGAGATGCTACTTATACTACAGCCAAACAAATTAGCACCTGTTTGTTGCTGTACCCCCGTAACTTAACATTTTGAAGTATAGTAATTTTTTAAAATTTAGCTTTCCAGCTATTCAATCTCTATTGAATGTATATAATAATAACTTCCTCCTCCCTCCCCTTCATCTTTAAAATTAAACAATTTAAAGTTCTTTTCAGAGTAGTTATTTTGGGGGATGCAGACAGGGGAGGAAACAAAGCAAAAAACAGAACATGGATTCATTGATTAAATGATTCCAATAATATTGTAAAACTTCGAAGCCACGATGTTCAGACTCTTGGTATCAGGTATTCAGTAGTCTTACACTGGATGGGTTTGGGTCCACCATCGGCACTCACTGTTTCTTTCAAGTCCTGAATATACAACATTTTCAGCAGTGACTAGACTGCACTCAAGTCCAGCAAACAATCCCATTATTTCCAAGAGTTCCTGATGGTTACAGCAGGAAAATCAGAAATATCACACAGGGCTAAACTAAAAAATATCTTCTGTCTTTAAGAATTACACATCTCACAGTTAAATTCTATTTCTTAAATGTTTTGGGTTTGGAGGGAGAGGATAGTGCTGTCATGAAGGGAGTTAATAACTTAAACTTATACTTTATCTGTAAAGTATAACAACTCTCTGCTATATCTATAAAGACTTACTATGTTCTTTAGGCAGTCAGTAATTGAGGTCCAACCAGTGACCTCTTATGTTCTGATTCTGATTGCTTAATCCAACCTGAAGGGCAAACTGGAGAATCTTTGGCCTGTTAGTCAATAACAAAATGGTTTGTGAAAAAGAAAAATAAATACCATATACAAATAAGTATAACTAGCATTCAAATCTGTTATGCCTGTGTGTTTTAGTGAAAGGGAAATGAAACCTGTGTGTATTTGGCGTGAGCAGGTATTCACACGTCTAGGAAATGGAAAAAGATGGCAGGATGGCAACATTACCTTCTATTGCACATTTAATTTATGGGAGCACTTTAGTTTGAACACAGTTACCCTGATGGCATAGGGTTGTGATGCAGGACAGTTAACTGGCATGTTCTCCCATCCTTTGAGAAGAACGCTGGCAGAGGTGGTGCCAAGGCTGGGACGGTCACTCTGGTGCAGGGGTCACGGTGCCTTCTTCCAGCTACACCTTTGGAAGGATGTCGTGTAAGAGTAACCGGGCAGGCCCTTCCCCAGCACAAGTAAGTCAAAAACAAAGGCAACCTGGAACGTTAAATTAAGGCAGTTAAAGAAAAATCCATTCCAACAGCCTTCAATTTGGCTGTGCAAAACAGGAGCCTCGGGCCACGTAACAGTGTCCACAGTTAAAACTGTAGGCCCGTACTGTTGTGCAGTCTGTCTGAAATCAGTATTCAGATATTGAACAGGTTTTTCAATCCATCTGAGTGTCTGGGTTGGGGAAAAAATAAAGCAGTTTGGATACTGTGAAGCTTTTCTGGCCTCCCTAGGAGTAGCTTTCATTTTCATTCCACTTTGTGATCCACTGTTTTTTTTCAGGGTTATCATTATATTTTTCATCTGGGATCTCTCGCTCTTCTTTCCGGATCCTTACAGCGTGGTATCGGGGAACGCTATCATCGTACCTAGAGCGTTTAAAGAATCCACACTGGAGACGGGGGGAGAAAGAAACAGACACAAATTAAGTAATTCCAAGAAGGGCAAGTCCACTAGATGGTAATATCTAAGCTTTCTGTTCAGCTATGCCTAAATTTAGACTGGGACAAAGAATAAAAGACATGGTTTTCTTTTAAGAAGGAACTAATAGGTCAAAAATAGTAATAGCCGGTGAGGATAAACAGAAGAGAACAGCTGTAAAACTGGAAGAAAAGCCCCTTTTCCCATCTTGTCTTTCTGTCTTATTATAGCAATGTTAGTTACCTCTAAGAGTTGAAGAGTTTATGAAACGGTGCTTCCATTCTTTTATAATCACCATATTATATGTAAAAGATCTAACTTTCAGATTATTAGAGCATCATGTTAATTTCAAGAACAACTTTTTTTCAAGGTCATAAACCAAAGATTATTCCATGCCCCTCTTCCACTAACAAAATGGAAATCAGGTCACAAATATTTTACAAATCACTACTTGAAATGGGTGATTTAATCTCCTCTCCTTCTAGGCTCCAGTACATCTTTCTTAATAGCTAAGATGTAATTTATACTGCCTGGATTTCCAAATGAAGCTTCCAAACTAAGCTGTTTCATTAATAAATCATGCAGTGACTGTGTCCTGCAATAAAATCATTCATGTACCACAAAGAATTTGAGAAACTATCACTAGATTGAATTTCAGAGCATCCTCTAATTTCTTTTCTTTTTGGCAAAAATACAGCACTTACACTTAGATTATTAATGAATATATATTTTATTAATCTGTAAAAACATATTCAATCTTATCCAAAGTAGGTTTTTATTGGGAACATACCTGGAAATTCTTAAGTCAGACTGAATTTTTTAAATAAAATATATATGTATTTTTTAAAAATGTCTTTAATTTTTAAATGCAGATAAAAGATGGATGAGGAAGATACTTAGAATAGTTGATTAATGTGTTTACTATGCGACATCAATAGGCATAGAACATTTGTTTTGAATGATGTTAAGCTATAAAAATGGCATGGGGCAAAATAAAATTATGTACAAATTTATCACTATTTATCACAAATTTATCACTAAATCGGTGAGGAAAATGGGACAAGAATTTTTGTTCTAAGGTCTTTTCTATTTTCTGCAAAAAAGCCAAAACACCTATCTGTCACATAGTGTGACTACTGCCCCATTTAAACAAAGAAGAAATCGGGGTGATACATAAACTGAAATGGAAATGCTGGGATTCGTCATGACAGGGCCATGGAAAGGGATTACAGGGGTAATTCTACCCTCTGGTGCCCACAGAAATGGAAAAAGGAATTGCTGCCAATTCCTGTTTCCATGGAGTTACAAATAAGAGAAGCCAAACATGAACTTAAAATCAGCTGAGACCCAGGGCTGAAAAAAATTTCTAGGAACATGGAACAAGGTCAAACTCCATTACAACATTTTGAATAAACTGTCCACAGCATTTTTATATTAAACTTTTGTAAACTGAAGGCCATGTTGGCAAAGAATCATCTTCTGAAGTCAACCATAATGTCTGTCACGCCAGTAGTGAAGAGTTTGTTGTAATGGTCTTTGACTTGTAGTAGATATGCAGGGAAAGGAAGTTGCATGCTTAGCCAGCATAAAACAATTTCTGAGCAACAATAAAAGCATTCCGAAGCCTTGCCCCATCATTTTATAGCACGAAAATCAAAAAGATGACAGTGAGAAAGCCCTCTCTTAAAGAGAAACACAATGTTTCCAACATGCAACAGGTTAATTAGGCAGTCAACACAAACTTCTGTGGGAAATTCCAAAATGGACAAGAAATCTGGGATGATTTCTTATGCATCTTTGAAATTCCAAGTGGTAAGCTACATACTAGATTAACAACACGTGGGAAACTGGTCTACTGTAGAGGTCTAACACCTCCTATGTGTACGTAGATAGCAGTTTTCTTCATTGCTGTGGGTGATGTCTATTAACAACAAAAAGTAGCTCACCTGCAACGAAAGATTCTTTGTGCACTTAAAAAAAAAACAACACTAAGCTTTCAAGTGAAATAAATGAAATAAATTCAAGCAAGGCAAGCCAGTGTGGACATTTGGAAAACGTCTGTTAATGGGACACACACAGCAAGCTGTTGCTTTTAAAGTTAGCCACCACAACCATAGCAGGTTCCACAGCTAGCAATTAAAAAACATTGATCAATTACCAATTACAGAAGTAGATCAATACTACGCATCAGAAGTAAGCCTCTCTTTATCAGATGGCTGAGCATGGATCTCAGCCTTGTGATATGTGGCATCATAGTGATCTTTCTTATTTCTCTTGAAGAAACCACACTACAAGGAAGCAAGGTATTTAGTCAGTGTTACAGTTCTGTGTATAAAAGCTAAACAAAAGAAAAATCTCAAAGTTTAACCTGTTTCCTACTTACAGCTTGCTTACAGAGAGACCACTATGGATCAACCAAAAGGGAACGGACCCCATACCATATGACACAGTGACATCAAGTGTGCTGTATACTCAGTTGCTAAGTCCTGTCTGATTCTTTATAAAGACTGCATGGACTATAGCCCACCAGGCTTCTTGGTCCATGGAATTTTCCAGCCGAGAACACTGGACTGGATTGCCATTTCCTTCTCCAGGGACTCTTCCTGATCCAGGGATCTGCTTGGCAGGCAGATTCTTTACCATGGCACCGCCTGGGAAGCCCCAGTGACGTCAATTAACCCAACTCTATTACCATGGGTCTCTGGTCAAATATTTATATGGATGACACTAGGAAATTGATTTTTCTATTTGTAAAAAATCCTAAGGGCCAAAATCATTCTAAAAGGGAAAATATTTACACATCTGATCATAGTTTTGGGTAGTTTCTTCTTGCGGGGCTTCCCAGGTAGCTCAGTGGTAAAGAATCTGCCTGCCAATGCAGGAGACAGGGGTTCGATCCCTGGGTCAGGAATATCCCCTGGAGGAGAAAATGGTAATCCACTCTAGCATTCTTGCCTGGGAAATTTCACAGACAGGGGAGCCTGATGGGCTATAGTCCACGGGGCTGCAAAAAGTTGGACACAACTCAGCACACACTTTCTTCTTGCAGGGGATATGGAGTCTAACTATGCAAGATTGACATCTGTAGATTACTGATTCAAAGTGTAAGAATAAATTCTCTAAGACTTAGCACAAATCCAAATAAAGAGATACTGAATATATTCCTGTCCTTTTCAGTGAATTTGAAGGGATAAGTGCCATCTACTTGAGGCCTTTGTGGGGTAAATCACAATATAAATTTGAACATACCATCATGAAATAATGATTGCTCTCACTTTCCCAAATTCTGAGCCATCACATAACGTTTAAGTGATAGTAATCTGTGCTCCTCAGATTAGGTCACTCTAAATATAGAGATATAGGAAAAGACTGTCCTTATAGGACCTCTTCTGGAGAGCAATAGAAGGCCATCCTCAAATATCAAACCTCACATTCAGCTTTTGATATCCAAATAATTTCCAGAGCATCTCCTATATCAGCTGGCTGCACTCAGACAAACCTACTGTCTAAAGTAAACATCAGGTAGGGCTGGCTGACTTCCCCTGGGAGGATGGGTCTTGGCATGAGCAGATACCAAACTTCAATCACACGACTGGAGGATGCCCAAAAACTATCTCAAAATTATCTTGGCAAAAGGAAGTTACTTGGAAAAATAAAGCAAAAAGAGATGCCCAATATTTGAAAGTGAGACTATCTTAAGTCCTTGTCCATTATACTTGGATCCAAAGAAAAGATAAAGATAGTTTGATCCTAGGGACTAGTAGTTGAGTTTCATCATCCTTTGCCTCTAGACCAGACATGTTTGGAAACCCCAAATTTCCGGCCTTTTAGAAAAGTAATACACTGCATACATAATGTCACAGTAATTATCCTAATGTTTTAGAACTGAGTAAAGGATAGAGACTATAAATATCCTCTCTTCACATCATGTCAAGTTGAGTTGCCAAATAAGTCATTACAAACTTTGTTTTGAGTTTTTGGGGACTGTTGATAAAAGTCTGTGAATCTCCATTACTACCTGAGAATAACCCAAGATCTATAGATGATAACTTTTGCCAAGAAAAGTACGTGACATCTCATGCATTTTTTGTAATGTCGACTATTTACTGGTAGAAAGCAGAGGGAAGATACTACATTATATTTACAGGACCAGACTATAATGAAGTACATCATATTAAACACAGACCTTCCTTATGCTTGACATAGGCTATGGTGACCACTTTGGGATTCATTGATTTCATGCTTTCCTATTTCCTAATCTAGCTGCAACTGTAACAAGCCCCCATTGCTGCCATGAACATTTCTTTACAAAAATTGAAATTAATAGGGATACAGATTCTGATTAGGGTGATAACCAATTTGGCTTAGATTCAGAATTTGATCAGCAATAAAGAAATGGTCATAGTGGTAAAATTTAAAAAATTATTATCTGCCAAACATGCTATATTATATGTGAAAACACTGAAATTTACACACTTAAGAAACCTCTTATATAAATAGTGTTCCTTTACAAAATATTAGATAGGTATTCAGATCTTCATTATATAATTCTTGAGTTTGCTGTATTTTGGAAACATTTCATAGAATAAAATGTTGGGGAAAAGAAGCAATGAAAAATGTATGTACTATCAGTGTTAATTTACTTTAAAAAGAAAACCTGAAATAAAGTTTATATCACAAAACTCAAGTCCCAGATATGACTTACCTTCCACAGTAAAAATACTAATAGACCAAGCATCAAAATCCCAGCAAGAATGGCCACTAGGATGATCCACCAAGGTACTCCTGAATGTTGAGCTACAGTCTTTGAGGGAAACACAGTCACGCGAACCTATGGGGTGTAAAGGAAAGCAAGACCATTACAAACTCGGGTGAGAATTAAACCCTGAGTTTGGATCACTAATTCTGCTTCTAGATACACTTGGTCAATGTAGCCTACAGATGGATGACGTGTCTTTTTGGTGTGAGTTCCTTTCCTTTAGTAATGGAATATTGCTTCAAGAGGCATTTCTTGGAGCTCTTTTGCCAGAACCTGGAAAATGCTGAATTATGTTTTGATGAAATAATTGCTTCTGTGCTAACTTACCTTTTATAAATTTTTATAATCAATAAAAGTAGAGAAAATTGTATAATGAACCATCATTTAATCAACAGCAAGTTTCAACAATTACCCAGAGGGATACAACCAATCTTGTTATATCTACATTAATATAACCTGGTATCTTTTTGAGAACAATCACCCTCTCTTAATCAAGCATTCAACAATGGCAACAAAACGGTCCATTTATGCACAATTAGCCTACATTCCTCACTCATATTTTAAAGATGTTATGAAATATAAAAGAGGAATGGAGCTGCATTACTGACACCATTCTAATTTTCCCTTAAGGTTAAAAGTAAGCAGGACCCAGTGGGGCCCTCTCAGCAGACCAAAGCTTTATGGTTCAAACCTGACAGTTACTTGGAACCACAGGATTGTGATGGTCATCTTTGAAAACAGAAGATTACCTCTTCCCCAGCACATAGCCCCTTCCTCTCTTCCCTAAGTAATCTCAGAACAAAACCTGGGCAGTTGGTTCTTTGGGACATGAGTTTACCTTCTCCCCAGGATTGCTAGATTCCTCAATAAAGCTTTCTTTTCTTTTACCTAACACTTGTCTCTCAGTATTGGATTCTTGGGTTATGAGAAGCCAAACCTGAGTTTGGATAACAAACTAAAGATGCTCGTAAAGAATAAAATTTTCTGAAATGGCTTGCAGTCATTTATTACGACAATGTGTACATACAAACTAGACTCTGGATTCATTCAGAGGCAGCTTACAGCTTTAAGCAGCAGCTGATGAGAAGTTTAAGCTCTAAATACTTGATAGCTGGCAAATACCAATTGAATAGAAGTGTTTATTCAGAAATCTAAAAAGTTGCTTATGGTAATTTGCAACAATTTGGTTATGTGAGTTTAGAATTCAAGTGGATTTCTGTGATGCCAGAAGGTTTTTTTCAGGAAACTAATCTTCAAAGCTTATAAAAGACCTGGTGAAAGCTATAAATATGATTTTGTAAACTATACTGATTATTCATCTATCACTTTGAAGTTTCTGCTATTTTTGAATTTAAAGAATATAAAGTGAAGGGTAAAGAAAACTTAAGAGAGAACAATTTAACTCCTCAGAAGTGTTTCTAGATAAGTATTCTACATTAGTGTTGAATTCTGGATGCTGCTGAAAATGCTTCCATGTCTACACTGTGATCCAATACTACTATACTAGAACACTTAAAAAAAAAAACAAAAAAACAACTCTTAAAGTACTTCTATCTATACTAGAAAACAAGTTTTCAACCTGCTCTTACAGAATATACTTAAAAGCAGGAACTGCTTTTCTTTAAACATCTTTAACAGAAACAGAATTCACATTAAGAGTTTTCTAAACTCTAACCGCATAAACAACCTTTATCAGCTACTATGTTTCCTGTTATGGTCTCAATGAAGTTTCACTTAAGCTCTCAGCCCAGGGGAGGGCCTCCTGACTCACTTCCTCTTGCCTCCCCTTTCCCCAACAGGTGGCCTCAGTTCAGTCGCTCAATTGTGTCCGACTCTTTGTGACCCCATGAATCGAAGCACGCCAGGCCTCCCTGTCCATCACCAACTCCCAGAGTTCACCAGGACCCACATCCATCGAGTCAGTGATGCCATCCAGCCATCTCATCCTCTGTCGTCCCCTTCTCCTCCTGCCCCCAGTCCCTCCCAGCATCAGAGTCTTTTCCAATGAGTCAACTCTTCACATGAGGTGGCCCAAGTACTGGAGTTTCAGCTTCAGCATCATTCCCTCCAAAGAAATCCCAGGGCTGATCTCTTTCAGAATGGACCAGTTGGGATCTCCTTGCAGTCCAAGGGACTCTCAAGAGTCTTCAACACCACAGTTCAAAAGCATCAATTTTTCGGCGCTCAGCCTCCTTCACAGTCCAACTCTCACATCCATACATGACCACAGGAAAAACCATAGCCTTGACTAGACGGACCTTGTTGGCAAATGTCTCTGCTTTTGAATATGCTATCTAGGTTGGTCGTAATTTTCCTTCCAAGGAGTAAACATCTTTCAATTTCATGGCTGCAGTCACCATCTGCAGTGATTTTGGAGCCCAGAAAAATAAAGTCTGACACTTTCCACTGTTTCCCCAACTATTTCCCATGAAGTGATGGGACCGAATGCCATGATCTTTGTTTTCTGAATGTTGAGCTTTAAGCCAACTTTTTCACTCTCCACTTTCACTTTCATCAAGAGGCTTTTGAGTTCCTCTTCACTTTCTGCCATAAGGGTGGTGTCATCTGCATATCTGAGGTTATCGATATTTCTCCCGGCAATCTTGATTCCAGCTTGTGTTTCTTCCAGTCCAGCGTTTCTCATGATGTACTCTGTGTAGAAGTTAAATAAACAGGGTGACAATATACAGCCTTGATGAACTCCTTTTCCTATATGGAACCAGTCTGTTGTTCCATGTCCAGTTCTAACTGTTGCTTCCTGACCTGCATACAGGTTTCTCAAGAGGCAGGTCAGGTGGTCTGGTATTTCCATCTCTTTCAGAATTTTCCACAGTTTATTGTGATCCACACAGTCAAAGGCTTTGGCATAGTCAATAAAGCAGAAATAGATGTTTTTCTGGAACTCTCTTGGTTTTTCCATGATCCAGCGGATGTTGGCAATTTGATCTCTGGTTCTTCTGCTTTTTCTAAAACCAGCTTGAACATCAGGAAGTTCACGGTTCATGTATTGCTGAAGCCTGGCTTGGAGAATTTTGAGCATTACTTTACTAGTGTGTGAGCTGAGTGCAATTGTGCAGTAGTTTGAGCATTCTTTGGCATTGCCTTTCTTTGGGATTGGAATGAAAACTGACCTTTTCCAGTCCTGTGGCCACTGCTGAGTTTTCCAAATTTGCTGGCATATTGACTGCAATACTTTCACAGCATCATCTTTCAGGATTTGAAATAGCTCAACTGGAATACCATCACCTCCACAGGTGTCCTAGCTTTAAGCTAAAACAACTCTTTCTTGAGATTACTGGTTGAAGCAGAGAGGTACCCATGAAGTAGGGGAGAGAGAATGGTGAGAGACCAGTAAAGAAATAACATAGTTGATATGAGTGCTAAGTCAGACAATCCTAAACTAAAAAGATTACTTCCACCAGCCTGTGCTTTATCTTGGCTTCCAAGGTGCACAGTGGTCAAGAATCCTCTGCCAGTACAGGAAACACAAAAGATGCAGGTTCAATCCTTGGGTCCAGAAGACCCCCTGTAGAAGGGAACAGGTCCCACTCCAGTATTCTTGCCTGGAGAATTCCAAGGACAGAGGAGCCCGGCGGGCTACAGTCCATGGGGTTGCACAAAGTCGGGCACGACTTAGCAGCATGCACACACACATGCTTTATCTCGTTTAACTCTGCTTCCCTAGTATGTAGCACAGGCAAGCCACACAGTATCCATGGGCAAGGTGATGACTTGGAAGGGCCATTCTCATTTTTACCAATAAGCCCTGATGAAGCCTTTTGAAGTGGAGAGTAGACACTGGTCCACAGACAGAGGAATCAGCCCTATCACCACGGTACCAGCCTTTCAAATGGATGCTCTTAGAGGGAAACCACACCCCAAAACTGCTGCAATCCGACAGCCATAAGGGCTGAACAAGGTAGTTTTTTATTTTGTGGGGTTAGGAGTCGGGTGCAGTGTAAGCAGGAACTCAGCCGAGAGCTCTAAGCCCCAGGTCTGGCTACCATTCAAATCAGATCTTGGAGCCTTTTAGAAACTAAAACAAGTCACTGTGCATCAGACTGAGGACGAATGCTAGGCTCTGGGCCACACATTTAAGGTTCGGATGTGCTCTGCAAACTCAGTGTGTGTGTGTGTAAGGCCATGCCGCAGGAAGGCGAGAGAGGCCGGTCAGCAAGACTTTATTGTTTGTTTCCTTAAACTGTCAACTCTGTGTGGTGTGTGCGTGTGCATTTTGACAGTCATTCTCCAGCTGGGACTGAGAATAGGAGGGAAGTGGAGCTGGCCTTAGAATCAGGAGGGGGCAGACAAACTATGAGCTGAGATTCCCAGAGCTCTGGACACCTTGTCTCATCTCATCACAGCAACTATTACTGATGAACAATGACAGGTTCAGGCCAGTAGAAACTACTCCAACTTCAAAAACAAACAAACAAAAAATTGTTTTGCTTGCATTAAAATCTAGGCATTTCCACAGGGATGACCTGTGCATGTGAACCTCATCCATCATGTGTCTAGAGGAAAAGGGTTTAATTCTGCTGATGCATTAAATTCCATCACCAGTGAGGAGTGCTGAGACCACATGAGCTTTCCCCCAGCCAAAGCTGTTTCCCTAAATCACTCTTTAATGTAATACACTCCACTCTCATTGAACTTTAGTATAAGATACTCACCCAGTGAAAGTATTTTTGTTATCTTTTACAAAACTATTAAGGAAACCATCCCCTTAGTGAGTATTCTTCATATTAGAAATTCATCTTGTAGAAGAATCCACATCTCAAGTCCTTCTCTGAATTTAGAACCAAAAAATGAAAATCTCCTCCACCCTGAAGAATAACATGCCTACTTCCACTTATCACACTCTTTCTCATTTTTGGCAGGCAGGAAGTTTACCCACTCTCTTCCTATTCCTTAGGAATGAAGTTCAGTTTAGTCGCTCAGTCGTGTCCAACTCTTTGTGATCCCATGAACTGCTGCATGCCAGGCCTCCCTGTCCATTACCAACTCCCGGAGTCTACCAAAACCCATGTCCATTGAGTCGGTGATGCCATCCAACCATCTCATCCTCTGTCATCCCCTTCTCCTCCTGCCCTCAATCTTTCCCAGCATCAGGGTCTTTTCAGATGAGTCAGCTCTTCACGTCAGGTGGCCAAAGTATTGGAGTTTCAGCTTCAACATCAGTCCTTCCAATGAACACCCAGGACTGATCTCCTTTAGGATGGACTGGTTGCATCTCCTTGCAGTCCAAGAGTCTTCTCCAGCACCACAGTTCAAAAGCATCAATTTTTCGGTGCTCAGCTTTCTTTATATTCCAACTCTCACATCAATACATGACCACTGGAAAAACCATACCCTTGACTAGACGGACCTTTGTTGACAAAGTAATGTCTCTGCTTTTGAATATGCTGTCTAGGTTGGTCATAACTTTCCTTCCAAGAAGTAAGCGTCTTTTAATTTCATGGCTGCAATCACCATCTGCAGTGATTCTGGAGCCCCCCAAAATAAAGTCAGCCACTGCTCCCACTGTTTCCCCATCTATTTGCCATGAAGTGATAGGACTGGATGCCATAATCTTTGTTTTCTGAAGCTGAGCTTTAAGCCAACTTCTTCACTCTCCTCTTTCACTTTCATCAAGAGGCTCTTTAGTTCCTCTTCACTTTCTGCCATAAGGGTTGTATCATCTGCGTATCTGAAATTATTGGTATTTCTCCCGGCAATCTTGATTCCAGCTTGTGCTTCTTCCAGTCCAGCGTTTCTCATGATGTACTCTGCATAGAAGTTAAATAAGCAGGGTGACAATATACAGCCTTGACGTACTCCTTTTCCTATTTGGAACCAGTCTGTTGTTCCATGTTGCTTCCTGACCTGCATACAGGTTTCTCAAGAGGCAGGTCAGGTAGTCTGGTATTTCCATCTCTTTCAGAATTTTCCACAGTTTATTGTGATCCACACAGTCAAAGGCTTTGGCACAGTCAATAAAGCAAAAATAGATGTTTTTCTGGAACTCTTGCTTTTTTGATGATCCAGCGGATGTTGGCAATTTGACCTCTGGTTCCTCTGCCTTTTCTAAAACCAGCTTGAACATCTAGAAGTTCATATTGCTGAAGCCTGGCTTGGAGAATGTTGAGCATTACTTTACTAGTGTGTGAGATTAGTGCAATTGTGCAGTAGTTTGAACATTCTTTGGCATTGCCTTTCTTTGGGAAGGAATGAAGTGGGGATATGTAAGTACAACCGGTAAGAAACTTCCTCCTTCCTTGGCTGAATTCAACAAATCTCTCCTGGTTCACTCTCTCCTGTGTTCATTCAGTCATGTCTGACTCTTTGGGACCCCATGGACTATGGCCCACAGGCTTCTCTGTCCATGGAATTTTCCAGGCAAGAATACTGGAGTGGGTTGCCATTTCCAACTCCAGGGGATCTTCCTGACCCAGGGGTTGAACCTGAATCTCTTGTGTCTCCTACATTGGCAGGTGGATTCTTTACCACTGCACCACGTGGCAAGCCCCACTCACTGTCTCCTAGACCATGAAATTCTTAACAATTGACACTATCTTATTCAATTTTGCTTCTCTAGCACTTTTGTGAGGAAGGCTTCTCTGGCACTGCTGCAGTACATCCATGGTTAATTGGCTTGTTAACTGGATCAATTTAATTGCTGCTAAAATTTTAGTAACCATCTTATCTGGTTCAGTTGGGTGACCAGCTCTCCCTGACTTTTCTTTTAACAATATCTTAAATGTGTTTTATTAAGAAATGAACACAGGTGGGAGGGAGGTTCAAGAGGGAGAGAACATATGTATACCTATGACTGATTCATGTTAATGTTTGGCAGAAACCAACACAATTATGTAAAGCAATTATCCTTCAATAAAAAAATAAATATTTTAAAAAAGAATTGAACACAAAACTCTTAAAATTGGTTGGGTTATAAGGAAACAAAGATTTTTTTATCTTTTTAAAGCCAGGATTAGAGTAAAAGCAATGGGAAAACATATCAACATTAAGACCAAAAGACAAGGCTGAATTATTCAACCTCCTTTGCTTCATGTCCAAAGAAAAATAATCTAGACACTGGAAAAGACAGAGAATCAAGATAAAAATGAAACTGAAACCCTCAGTAAGTGAGGAAATAAAAAATGAAGGCATTTTGACACTTGAATTAAGTTTGAAAACTTTAGACCACACCCCCAAACTGCACCTTAAAATTCTAAAGAAACATGTAGATATGACAACTGAGCTATTATATCTCAGACATCAGTTAATAGAAAAGGTAACAGAAGACTAGAAATTAAAAAGTCTCTGTTTTAAAAAGAAATGGGTTCCAGATATGAGACTAATCCATTTTCAAATCTACCAATTATTAAATAAATAAAGTAGTAGTATAGCAAAGATTCCAATTCCCATTAGTAGGCATGGGCTCTGAAAGCCCTGAGAACATGAAATGCCCAAGAGAACCTCGTTGTCTAGACTCCATGGCCTTCAGTTCCATCATCTTCAAGAAAACAAGAGCACTTGATGAGAAGTCATAAGCCCAAGGTCTGGTCTTACCTCTACCCCACATGCTGGTCCTGTGACCCTGAGGGACAGACAGCCTTCCCAGGACTCAAGTTTTCTCATCTGAACTTGAGATTTGGGGACTTAATGGGGAGCAAGTATTACAGAGTCAAAGAATAGCGGCCCAGAAGCCAGAATGGCATAGATTTCAATCCAGGACCCCAAATGACATCCCCTGTCTATGCCTGCTTCCTTTTTTGGAAAGTGGGTACAATGTCTACCTTGGCATTCTCCTGCAGTTTAAGTGATAGTGTATGGGTAAAGCATCTAGTAGATGGCAGACATTTAATTAGTGCTTTATTAATATTAGCTTCTTCCCTCTAAAGTTTTCTTCTCTTTGAAGCTCAGTGAATCTCAGGATTGCTGATTAAAGCTACATAAAGTTATAGCAACGGCCTTTAGTCAGAGAGGCAGAGAAAGGATTCTCAGGAAGGGTGTGGTTTGACAGTCCTTATGATGCCTTATTAGTAAAGGTAGAGGAACTTCCCTGGTGGTCCAGTGGTTAAGAATTTGCTTTCCAAAGCACAGCATATGGGTTCAATCCCTGGTTGGGGAACTAAGATCCCACATGCCAAGGGGCAACTGAGCCCACATGCCACAACAAGCCTGCGCACAAGGAAGACTCAGTGCCCCCTAAAAATTAAATTAAATTTAAAATTTTTAAAAAGATGTAGAAAGGTAGGAGTAACCTGCAAAGACAACATAAGGTCAAGGTGAGGGTACATCCCGGTTAAGTATGGGACAGTCCCGGTTTACACCACATGCCCCAGCATCCTGCCCCATTTAGCACTTGCCCAGACAAATGTTTGTATTCTAGTTGAGATGGTAAATTTTAATTAAGGGTCACTATATTCCAGAAACCAAGGTCATCAGGGAGACACACTGGATTTCAGCTGGTCAAAGGACTGAAGCCTAGACATTTGCCTTAAGTACATCAGTAGATCAGCTTTAGGACAGTCATTCTTCTCCATTCACGCTCTTTTGCAAAACACTCCCACGTGTGACCTGCAGTCATTTACTTTGAGAGCCTGATACAAGTCCCTATGGGGCCAGACCCCCCACCCCCAACTAGGAACCCTTTACTATACACAAGCTTCTGCTGCTAGTCCTGGTCAACAGTTTTCTTAATTACCTGCATGAAAACACCCATGCTTCTTGGTTTTAAAAAGATAAAGCTTGCAAGGAAAGAAAGTTATCAGAGAATAAATGATCAAGACTCAAAATTACGCTGTAAGCCCAAACAACAGATCAAAAGTAAACCACACAAGATGTGAGGATGCACTTAAAGGCGTGTATTTACATTTTAAAAACTGCTCAAGGGTGTGATGTGGGAAATATAGTTTGACAGCACATTCAGATGAAAACACCTGGAAGTTTCAGTAGAACACAAACAGAAAAATAGTAGCTGCCAGAAATGCAAACCATCTTCAGCAACCATTTAAAGACCACATTTTAGGCTGAACTAACAGAAGCTGGGAGGCTGTTGAAGGTAAAGTTAAGCTGAACTAGGCAGACCACACGTCAGCTCTCCTTCCTGGAGCTGGCCCAGGAAGAGAAGAGATCTGGAACCTGTGCAGCTGCATCGGGCAGGACAGATAATTGAAGAGCTGGGTGGTCAGCTTTGAAGACAGTAAGAGAGATACGTCCAAGAAAGCATGACAATTTCCTTCAATTATTTCGAAGGCTGCTACATGGCCGAGAAGGAGGACTTATGTTGGGACTTGTTCCAGGGGGCATAATCAGGAACTGATCTTAGAAGATTCAAGTCTCAATCCGTATATAGAGATGGTTTCTAATAACTGCCACTGGCCATACACGCCAAGAGCTCCCCCATAGCGCAGGGAGGTTACCATCAGTAGGAGTATGCCAACATTGGCATTGGCATGAGAGGCGGTACAAGATGTGGGATCTTTAGACTTAGGAGGTGCACCCCTCCTCTCCTTGAGCCAACAGCTCTCAAGTCTGTCCCATCCACAGCAGAATGAGATGACCCGAGTCACGTCTTTCTTCCATGATTCTACTGAAATACAACTTGGGGTGGGTACCACCTTAAGACATGACCTACTTTCTCTTTAAAGGGAGTATCAGTGCCGTGAGAGACATGAGTCCAGAACAGCGTGTCCTCAGGCCACGGGCGTGGGGTGGAGGAGAGAGAGCAACTAAGTGAAGCCCGTGGAATCCTAACCTGAGTGCCTGCGTTGGGCAGCTTGATATTCTCGGTGGCGGCAATGACATCAATGGAAGCCCGCACGAGAATGTCCAAGTAGTTCATCTTGGAGTATTCCTGTTTGGAGACAAAGTGAGTGAAAGCGTGAGTGAAAAGAGAAATGGTCTAGCAGGTGGCAGACAGCTTGGGGGACACAGCCTGCAGTGGGGGTCACACCTCCAGAAACGTGCTGTTCCATAACCTCGAGCGCAGGACCACGGAGGCCTTGCTGTCCAGCCCTCGCAGCGGGCACTTGATGTTCACACAGTTCACGTTCACGCTGCAGTTCTGGGGAGAAAAGAAGAACAGGACTTACAGCACCACGGTCTGGGGAAGGCCTTCCCGCCACCCCCTGGAAAACTCCCAGCTCTTGAAAAATACTCACAAGGGTCTGATATTTTCTTTCAGAAAATAAAGAAAATTTTCTGCCATCATCTGTCTGTCTTTCGGCAATTTCTCGTTTCCTTCTTGAGTTGTGAGCCTCCTGAAAAGAATTACATCTGAAATACTTCCACCAAGTGTAATTTGTGGCATTACTGTACAAATCTCCAGAGCACACCCTTCCAGATTGTGCCAAATTCACGACTGACAATCCTCACCTTTCTGCCAGCACCAAGGTGCACAAATAATTGAAGTGTAAGATCACAAAGTGTTAATTACCAACCTCACTTCAACTTTATTTTTCAAGGTAATTTTCTTTCATTCCAACCTTAAAACTCAGAGTGAGACAAAGGCTTTCTTTGTTCTGCTGTCTCCTCACCAAACTGTGAGCATCCTGAGATCAGGAACCAATCTCATTCCTCTGCCCCTAAGCACTCAGATCGGTACCTAATGTAACTGTAAAAAGTAAGCACATCCTGAATGAGTGACACGGAATGAGGAAAAGGGAAAGTAGAAGAAGATCGAGCATGGTTTATTCAAAGGAGAATACTGAAAACTAAGCCAAGGAAGATGCTTTAAAATTTCATTTTTCAGACTTCCCCAGTGGTACAATGGATAAGAATCCACCTGCCAATGCAGGGGACACAGGTCCAATCCCTGGTCCGGGAAGATCTCACATGCCTCAGAGCAACTAAAGCGCATGTGCCACAACCACTGAGCCCACGCTCTAGAGCCTGCCAACTGCAACCAGAGAGCCCATGTGCCTGTGCTCCACAGTAAGAGAAGCCGCTGCAAAGAGAAGCCCACGCAGCGCAAGGAAGAGTAGCCCCCGCTCACCACAACCAGAAGAAAGCCATGAGCAGCAACAAGGACCCAGCAAAACCAAAAATAACTAAACAAACTGCATTTCTCTTAAAGATTAGGAATAGTGGACCATCTTGTTTCTCCAAGTTGATGAATATAAACCACCAACTATGAACACTGGTCATACCCAGTCACCTTAGAATTGAAAAGAAGCAGACTTGCAATAACAAAGCAAGTCTTTATCAAAATGGAGCAAAAATGGTAGACTGGATAGTTACTTAAGTGTGGAGCAGTACAGAGAGAGGCTAACAGTGCAGGCTTTGAAAACAAGCAGGGCTGTGCATGAATGCACTGCCCTCATAACTGCTGAGTGACTCTGAGAAGGTTAATCTCTCTGATTTTCAACGTCCTCATCTCTGAAATGGTGGGGATGAGAAAAATACCTCATCAGACGATCAAGAGAATGAAATGAGAAAATGCAAACCTAATGCTTAGCATGGTGCTTGAGACATAACAAGTACTCAATAAATATTTTCTATTTTAAAAAGAACGAAAAGTCTTCAAGGTCACTTGCTAAGGTGCCAGTATGTTCTGTAATGCTTGATTCCACTGGGAGTTAACATTGGCTGGCCCATCCCCAGGGCATGTCCTTATACGTCACACTGGGCCTTCAAACTTCAGAAAATGTCATTTGCTTCAACATGCACAAAATGACCCTGACTTATATGCCACAGTGGTCCCTAATCAGCAGAAATCCTCAGCCTGACTTGGTTACTCACAACAAAACAGAAACTATGACACCAAAGGAAAAAAAAATTCAACATGCCAGAATGTCAGTTTCCCAAGGCAAGCAATGATTTCCCCTTTCTCTTATATTAACATCTATGGAGACATGAGACAGATGCATCAACATACCGTTAGTTTCAGGAAGTTTATTTCACCCTGTGGCTCACAAGTTATTTTTTCCAATCCTTTTGATTCTACTTTCACCAAATAAAGCAACCATTTGCCGTTGCTAATTTCTTTTGGCCACTGGATATTCAAGGTTGCTGTGCCGAGGTTTTTAAGAGGTTTGCCCAAGTTAATTACCTGTTAGAAAATAATATGTATTATCTCAGTGTAATTCTCTCAACATAAAATTAAGTTAAGCAGTTCCTATTGCCAAGAAAAAAAAGCCAAAATATCTGGCATAATCCAACAATAAAAGCACAGGCTCCAAAAGTGGACTTTGGATAGGGCATCCAAAATAGAGATTTGTGTTTAAAGATTCTTGTCAATAAAAATAGGGGGAAAAAAAAGATCAAAGAGAAATAATTGTTCCCTCAATCCGGGATCAACTTCTGTGTGCAACAGAATCTGCCAGGCTCTCAAAACGCCCAGGGAGAAGTCACGTGTGTTCTTGTTTCGCTCTATAACCACTCTGCCTGGCAGGTGACAAAGCCACTGTGGTGACAGTGCAGTCATAACCTGCTTCTGGGGAGCCCCACGTACTGCAAATGAAGCTGCCTCTGTCCTGACCACAGGGCGGGGGCTTGGGATAACACCTGAGAGACCCAGAGGAGGGCCCTTCTGGCAGCCATGAACCCATGAGTCCAAGCTGGGGACGGGGCAGGGAGCAACTCCGTGCAACAGAAATCAAAAGAGTTTGTATGAAAGACTGCTCCAGAACCCACAGACCTCTTTGCAGCCACATCTGCATAGGTGCCATAATCACCACCACCCACTAGCTGTCACAGTTCTGTCTAAAGCTAAGAGATGCTTTCAGAGGAGAATTCCACCTCTTCATCCTCCTAGAGTCAAGGGTGGACCCATTTTTGCTATTTCAGACTTTCACCTCAACAACAGTCCCTATGCTTTCAGGAGTGTGATTTGAGCCACAGACCTGAACCTGCGTATGAGTTGTGAGTCACCTCTGTACCTTGCACTCATGTTCATTTGACTGGACTTAAGAGCCACTGTGACCACCTACTTTGGAATGGGTCAGAGCAGTCATTAGTCTTCCTTATGGGTACACGTCAAACCCACATTCACCATCACAAAACTGCTTGGGAAAGGTCAGTGAACATTAACCATAAGCAATAAGAGAGATGACCTTATAACAGAGGAAGAAATAAATCATTCACACATCCTAAAGCCAAACAGCATTTTGAGATTTTTGTTTTATAGACAGACTCTGGGGAGAAAAAAAGCGAGTATTTCTTTGTCTCAACACCACAATTATTATTAATACATTCAAACTCCCTAAGAAGAAAAAGACCAAACTGAATTTGATTCTGAACAAAGTCCTATGTTGAATGAAGTTGTGGTTCTCCATTCTGAAAGACAACTTTTACACTAAGCCAGTATGCTGTTTAAAAACTGGCAAGCTCTCTTTATCATGCTTATTTATTGTTACTTATTAAAACTACATATTCAAGATCATACACAGCATACGTTAGCTTCTGATACACAGACTGGAAGGGCCAACTGCAACCACTTACCCTGAACTCGTACTCAATTAAACTTCCCACGTCCTCTTCAGATTTCATCGCTTGCTCACCAACTACTGTACCTCCAAAATACACCTGGGAAGGTTTAGCAACCCTGTTAAATTAAAAAACACCAGTTTTAGTGAGAATTGTAAATGGTTCTTTCAGACACTGATTTGTTATGCTAAACACAAACACTTACCCGGAGACCGATAAAAGCAGTTCAATAACCACTTTTGCTGTAGCTGTAATTGAAGCCAAATTATCTTGATTGCTTGTTCTGAAAAAATGAAAGGGAAACAATAGGGTTTTATTGTAACAGTCAGTTTTCTCATTAAATTACACTCCTTTTATGAGTTAGATAAAGGCCAATTCATTGACTGGCTGTGTTTTCACGAAATGATTCTGAATGGAAGGTTGAAAGAATCTCTTACGTTTCCAACTTCAGATTAATATCCAGATCTGTGGTGTCAAAGGTGACCTCAGTTGTACTTAAAATCAAATAAAAAGTAACCTAAGAAACAGAAATAGCTGTTACCATAGGCTGAACATATTGACACTGCAATGGTATTTTAAAAATTAAAATACAGTATGTAAAGGCATCACCTACACTGGAATTTCTTTTAAAAGGATTCCCAAGCTCACAGTCTGCTTGTGAGCCATTCTGGTTGGCAACACAACTCAACTGCTTCTCCTGTAGTAGAAAAACAGACCAGATCACAAAAAATTCACTTACCAGGCAATGTTGTTTTTTTTTCCCCTCCGAGCTGGTCTCTTAAAATACTTACAGGGAAAGCCCTCAGTTCTCTATATGCAGAGTAAGTCAGAGTGTCTGGAAAAGTGGCAATGAGTTTAGCTTCGTGAGCGTCGTCACCATCTTTGGTGGGATTCTTTGGGTTAGAAGGGCTGTTCGTCACTGTTATTTCTAAAGCAATGTCCTTCTGATCTTTTAGAACTAGTTCTGGTACACCTTTGTGACTATTACAATAAAAAAAAAAAGGAAAACAACAAAGTTCTCAATGGATTTGCAATAACCCTTCACAAAAAGCCACTGCAAACCCAGGGACATTTTCCATTTTTGCTAGTACTACAGCGCAATTCTTACATTGGTAAATAAGAAAACTTGTCCTGATTTCCTTCTCGGGTACAAAATTTATACTCTAGCTTAAGGTTGCTGTTACATATGTTGTCGTCTCCACATCCCTCTTTTAAGAAGTGCACCTGTAGGAAAACAAAATTGTAATTTACACCATGTAGGACTCTAAATAGGTGACTGTTTCCATACAGTTCATCTCCCATTGTGACAATTACCATAGCAGAATTCAAACTACAAACATACTTTGCATCGAACGCCCACTCTGTCCTTTAATGAAACTGTGTTTTCAGAACACTTTGACCAAGGCAGTGAGATGCTATAGGACAATAAAGAGTAAGCCTGGCTCAGCTGTGTGGCTTTGGGCCAGTCACTTAATCTTTCATAGTCTCGGTTTCAACACAGGAGACGTGGGGATACCACCACCCTGCTACACAGGGTTACTATAAGAATTAACAACAATAATGACAGTACTACCTAACACGTGACTACGTATTTAAACTCATGCAATCCTCACAAGGGACTATGACGCATATACTGTTCAGAGACCCATTGCACAGATGGGGAAACAGAGTTCAAGGTTAGGAAAGCAAAGGGCAGAGTATCTTGCACTATGCTAAGGGATGCTTGATAATCACACTAATAAATAATTAGGAAAATGGTCTTCTTGCTTTTTATGTTTAACATGACTATGGAGCTTGTGTATATGGGAACACACAGAAGAAATATTAATGTAACAATAAGTGACATTGACAAGTACAACAAGACTGTATATTGTGACCTTGCTTATTTAACTTATATGCAGAATGCATCATGTGAAATGCCGGGCTGGATGAATTAGAAGCTAGAATCAAGATTGTCAGGAGAAATATCAACAATCTCAGATATGCAGATGATACTGCTCTAATAATAGCAAGTGAAGAGGAACTAAAAAGTCTCTTGATGAGGGTGAAAGAGGAGAGTGAAAAAGTTGGCTTGAAACTCAACTTTAAAAAATCTAAGATCATGGCATCTGGTCCCATCACTTCGTGGCAAATAGAAGGGGGAAAAGTGCAAGCACTGACACATTTTATTTTCTTGGGTTCCAAAATCACTGTGGATGGAGACTGCAGCCATGAAATTAAAAGACACTTGCTTCTTGGAAGAAAAGCTATGACAAACCTAGTCAGTGTATTAGAAAGCAGAAACATCACTCCACCAACAAAGGTACACAGAATCAAAGCTATGGTTTTTCTAGTAGTCATGTACTGATGTGACAGTTGGATCATAAAGAAGGCTGAGCACTGAATAACTGATGCTTTTAAATTGTGGTGCTGGAGAAGACTCTTGAGAGTCCCTTGGACAGCAAGGAGATCAAACCAGCCAATCCTAAAGGAAATCAATCCTGAATATTCACTGGAAGGACTGATGCTGAAGCTCCAATACTTTGGCCACCTGATGCGAAGATGCAAAGAGCTGACTCATTAGAAAAAACCCTGATGCTGGGAAAGACTGAAGGCAACAGAAGAAGGGGGCACCATAGGACTAGATGGCTAGATAGCATCACTAACTCAATGGACACGAATTTGAACAAACTCTGGGAGACAGTGGCAGACAGAGGAGCCTGACGGGCTGCAGCCCATGGACATGACTTAGTGACTGCGCAAGTGACATTGAAAGTGTACTGAAAAGCACATAAGGAACTACACTTGATGGCAACAAATACTGCGATGTGCACGTGTAGGCATGAGCCTAACTCATTCATGAAAAGCTTCGTCAGTGGGCCACCAGAACCAGTGCCTCAGAGCGGACACTCCACTACCAACTATATTTTGACAAGTATAAAACATTAAATCAAGATGTCACCGGTCCCCAGCCTAATCCTGCAGATGCAGGCATCCTAAACCCTAGCAAACAAACACCCACCACTTCAATAAGAGGTATACAGAAAGGCACACCATATAAATTTTACTTGCTAAGATTACATAGGCTACATTAGACACTAAATTTTGACTATTTCATTCTCATATATTTCAGCTGTGTCTGACTCTTTGCAACCCCACAGACTATAGCCCACCAGGCTCCTCTGTCCATGGGGATTCTCCAGACAAGAATACTGGAGTAGGTTGCCATGCCCTCCTCCAGGGGATCTTCCCAACCCAGGGATCAAACCCAGGTCTCCCGCATTGCAGGTGGATTCTTTACCATCTCAGCCACCAGGGAAGCTCATGAGAATAATAAGTTTTGTCAATTATAGTCTCAGTAAGTCTCAATGACCAGAAATTATTAAGAAAAACAACTCTCATCTCCAAATTGTATTCTGTAGGTTTCTATATCCATTGTTTACTTGGGACGCAAATTTTCTCCAAACTATACATATATTAAAAAGCTTATTTAATATACAAAGGAATGGCCTTTAGGGCAAATCAGTCACTAGTCTATTGCCTTCGGAGATGTTTGATTTAGCATAATAAAATGGAAAACAGTTAGTAAAATGAAAATCAGAAATACTTACATCTGTATGAACAAACTTGGGTTCATTTGAATTTAGAATTGGGAGAACTTCTGGAAGCGAATTCACTCGCCTCCGAGTGCTTGGCTCCTGGATCTCCACTGAAGCAGTTATGGGAATGGGACGCAGTTTATCTCTGATGTTTTCCTGAAAAGAATGCAGAGACACAGTTGAAGCCTGCTATAAACACTACCAGAGAACTCCAAAACAATGCTTTCCTTTGTCCTGGATAATGTGTTGCTAGTATTTATATAAAAGGTCACATCTACACTTGTGACCATGTACCTGCATGACAGAACTGATCTGCCTGCGGCCCTCACCTGGAGCCAGAGGGTTTCCTCCATGCACGCCTTCTGTTTCTGTCTGTTCAGAGTGAGCTCTTGCGAATACTTGGGCTCAGAACCTTGGTTTCGAAACTGAACTCTTGATGACAGCCCAGATTTTCTTCTTTCCTTTTCAGCCTCCAGAGTGCCCACAATGGCTAGATGAAATCAACAAAATCACAGGAACTTAAAACGTACTCATACACAACACAGCTATAAGTACACTGAGTTTGTTTTTGATCTATTTTAATTCCTCTTAGAACATTTTTTCTCATTGCCATGGTTTTCCTTCATATTTCCTGGCAATGTACATTCTGACTTATGAAGTTTCAAATCAAGCTGTCCTTTCCTGCCCATTACTGTGAACAATTTTTAAAGCTATATTTCCTTTGGGCCACGTGGGGGAGCTCGAGAATAAGTCAAAACCTCAGAGAAGCGTTAAGAATCAGTTTCACTGCATTTCAAGAACTCACAAGACTACAACACAGGAGGGCAGCCAACCCTGCAGAAGGACCTAAACTGACTCCCTCTTCAACAGTCTGCTGCTTAAATTCCAAAAAGGACTCTAGATCAACAGCAGCTTCTCCTGTGTGGTGTCAGGAATGCAGATCCTCAGGCCCAGCCAGACTACTGAACCCGAGGCTGCATTTAGTAAGATCATCAGGTGGTTCTTATACACATTAAAGCGCTCATAAAGAATAATTGTCTAAAAAAGGAAAAACATATTAGAGATGGAGATGTCTTGATGAAGAATTTAAAGGTAAAACATACTTCCTTTCAGTGGTTAGAGGGCCCCTTTGCCCATTAATAAAACTCCCAGAATCAAGGTTTCCACTTCCAAAGCCCCAGAGGGCACATCCTACTTGTGATTACCTACACTAACAGAGCTCAGAGATAAGCTATGATTTGGATGATCAAAATCTCATTTCTTAACTTCAGAATGCATTCTTTGCCAATTCACTGGATATAGCTGCTATGTTTTAATACTTAAATGACTTACATTTATTAATCACTCACTAACCATCCCTGGTGGCTCAGATGGTAAAGCATCTACCTGCAATGCAGGAGACCCGGGTTTGATCCCTGGGTCGGGAAGATCCCCTGTAGAAGGAAATGGCAGTCCACTCCAGCACTCTTCCCTGGAAAATCCCATGGATGGAGGAGCCTGATAGGCTACAGTCCATGGGGTCTCAAAGAGTCAGACACGACTGAGCAACTTCACTTTCACTTTCAACCATCCTTCAACTACAAGGATATCAAACCAGTCTACACTAAAGGAAATCAACACTGAATATCCACTTGAACGACTGATGCTGAAGCTGAAGCTCCAATACTTTGGCCACCTGATGCCAAGAGCCAACTCACTGCAAAAGACCCTGATGCTGGGAAAGACTGAGGGCAGTAGGAGAAGGGGCAACAGATAATGAGACAGTTAAATGCCAACACTGAATCAACGGACATGAATTTGAGCAAAAGCTGGAGACAGTGGAGGACAGAGGATCCGGGCATGCTACAGTCCACGGGGTTGCAAAGATTTGGACTTGACTTAGTAACTGAACAACAACAAAAAACCATCAGAAGGGGCTTCCCTGGTGGCTCAGTGGTAAAGAATCCACCTGCAATGCAGGTGACACAGGTTCGATCCCTGTGTTGGGAAGATCCCATGGAAAAGGAAATGGAGATCCACTCTAATATTCTTGCCTGGGAAATCCCATGGACAAAAGGAGCCTGGCCTGGTGAGCTACAGTCCATGGGGTCGCAAAAGAGAAGGTTATGACTTAGCAACTAAACAACAAAACCATCAGAAGGGAAAGCAAACCAGTGTGTCCAGGGTCAGAGAAGCCAGCCTCAGGGGAAAAACCTGCTCCAGAAAATGAATCCATGTTCTAATAATCACATTAGAGTTTGGAAGGGACCTTTTTGCAAGCACCTAATACCCTCTACTTACACATGAAGAACTGGAGACCCACAGAACTAGGTGACCGGCCCAGAGTCCTATAGCAAGAAACGGAGTCAGCTCCTTTTGTGTAACAAACACAAAAGATAACTGCCTTATAAAGCCTCTTAGATGTGCAGGTTCCCACTTCCCCTAGGCTTCTGCCAGCTGGACCACCCCGCTCTTTTTCATTTTACCTCTCCTTCATTGCCGGGCTACCTCTACTCCTCCTTCAGATTTCAATGTGGATGCTACTTCCTCCAGGAAGCTCTCCCGGTCCCTCCTGGAGGGTCCGACAGTATTCTATTTCTCTTATCACTACACTGGAGAAGGCAGTGGCATCCCACTCCAGTACTCTTGCCTGGAGAATCCCATGGATGGAGGAGCCTGGTAGCTACAGTCCATGGGGTCTCGAATAGTCGGGCACGACTGAGCGACTTCACTTTCACGCACTGGAAAAGGCAATGGCAACCCACTCCAGTATTCTTGCCTGGAGAATCCCAGGGATGGAGGAGCCTGGTGGGCTGCCATGTATGGGGTCGCAGAGAGTCGGACACGACTGCAGTGACTCAGCAGCAGCAGCAGCGCTACACTTAAGTCTACTGTGCTGTGAATGCCCAATCACTTTCTCAGGAAAAGCCGCTCCAGAGACCACCTCCAGCTCTTCACCATTGTATTCCCCAGCAACAGCACAACATCTGACACAAACAGGATAGTAGACCATATGAACAAACACATCAGCACACACCCAACGCGCATTTGCACGCACACACATACAGTCATCATCCTTGTGCTGAAACAATGGCTGTTCCCATATGTAAAACCAAAATTTAGAAACAACTGTTTCAATAGTAATTTCTGTGTCCATCTGAAGAATTCTTAAATGTCATGGCTGCCAAATGGAATGCGCCTCCATTTTAGGCCCTCTGTGAGCCTTGACATCATCCATTTATCAGTGACCTGCTAACTTCACAATGAACCAGACGAAGGCTCACATGCTGAGTGCCCCTCATGCCAAAAGCAGGGGAGTGCGTTGGGGGCATTAAAACCATTTATCTACCAAACCCTCTCTAACCTTTTCTGACCCTCCAGACAGTTCACATCATCTTAAAATCCTTGCTGGCCACCTTTACTGACCTTTGCAGGGGCAAGCCAAGTAGAATAGTCATTAAGGCTCAATTATAAATATCTGTAAGTATGGAACACTATATCCAAGGACTGCTGAGTTAAAACAGCCTAGCCGAACAATAAGCTCACACACTCGGACGTGGGGAACAGATTTTAGATGTATTAACTCTTGCAGCTTTGTGCAAGTTCTGCTTTATTTGACTTAGAATTTCCCAATACCGTGGAAGCAATGGCAATAATTTCTCTTTCAATTTCTTCAGAGAAAAAAAGTTCTTTCTAGAGTGAAGTGAAAGTCACTCAGTTGTGTCCAACTCTTTGCAACCCAGGGACTAAACAGTCCATGGAATTCTCCAGGCCAGAATACAGTAGTGGGTAGCCTTTCCCTTCTCCAGGGATCTTCCCAACCCAGGGATGGAACCCAGGTCTCCTGCACTGTGGGCGGATTCTTTACCAGCTGAGCCACAAAGGAAGCCCAATCTATAGTGGGCTATTCATAAATAGTTGGTTAATTTAGGGGTAGTTATAGAAAATTAATATACATGGCATCAAGGGCAGCATTTATGCTAAAAGGAAGTTTGTAATTTATTTTGTATAAATGATTGATCTGAGGGAAGGTAAGAAATGTTCTGATGAGATTTCACATCTTTGGCAAACAGTGTGGTTTGAGAAGATGACCAATAGAATAAAAACATGTTTCCCTTCCCTCTCCCTGCCTAGTCTCTGTCTTTCCTGGTCTCTCTAGGCTGCTTCCAGACACAATGGTAAAAGGCCCCACGATCCAAGCCAGCAAGTGGAAGGGACCACAGTTGGGTAAAAACAACACAAAATCTGAGAGGGTGAGAGATTGGGAGAAATCATAAAATATGTTCTATTGCTGAAAGCCACACAAAGAACAGTATTTTCTATACTCAGTAAAATACCGGCTACTTCAAGAGCAAAGCGAAAGGCCACAGCTCCCCTGGGGGTGGAAAGTCCTAATACATGCACACCATACTGCAAGGTCTGCAGAGCTCATGGAGCGACCACAGAGTGGGAGGTGGCCCAGAAGAAAGGGCCTAAAAAGGTGAAGGAGATGAAGAAATCTCCTGAGGACAGTTTAAAATCTGGGAAGATGAAGGCCAAGTGGGTTTATGACAGCATGGATTGGGTGAAGGCAGACTATATATGAAGTTCTGGGATATTATAGAGGGATACCTTTTTTTCATAAAGAAAAGAAATACTCAAGGTAACATGGAGAAGCCTTGAGAAAACTCATTCCATCTCAAAGAGGAGTAAAAACTGAAAACCTTGAGAACCACCCTGTCTTTCCAGAAAGGTTTCCTTGGTGGCTCTGCTGCACTGGTATACCTAGCCGCTGGGACCACGGCTGACCCAGGAAGGAAATCACCTTTGCTCTGTACTTCCTCTTTGGGGAAAAGATGTCTTTAGATTCCTAGGCCCCCCAACTTTACTCTGGCTTACTCCTGAAGAGGTACAGCTGCTACTAAAACACACCAGAGAAGGCCTCAGTGATCATCACTATTGTGAGAGTATTAGTCCAGGTTCAATGCACGATACTGGATGCTTGGGGTTAGTGCACTGGGACAACCCAGAGGGATGTTATGGGGAGGGAGGAGGGAGGAGGGTTCACGATGAGGAGCACATGTATACCTGTGATGGATTCATTTTGATATTTGGCAAAACTAATACAATTATGTAAAGTTTAAAAATAAAATAAAATTTAAAAAAACAAACAAACAAAAAAAATTTGTCAAACCCTGTGGCAAAACTCCTGTCTTTCTTATTAAAAAAAAAAAAAAAAAAAAGCGAAGTAGAATAAGACCTTATGAATGACAACCTGCTTTCACCACCTTGAAAAAGAGAAACTCAGTCATGTCCAACTCTTTGCGACTCCATGGACTGTAGCCTGCCAGGCCCCTATGTCCATGGAATTCTCCAGGTAAGAATACTGCAGTGGGTAGTGATTCCCTTCTCCAGGGGATCTTCCCAACCCAGGGATCAAACCTGGGTCTCCTGCATTGTAGGCAGATTCTTTACTGTCTCAACCATCAAGGAAGCCCTTTCACCACCTTATCTCATCTGAACTCTGCCACAATCCTATGTAGTTAATTCCCACCAGAGGCATTTACTTTTAACTGATAGGAAAATAAAAACTCAAACATTATGGGATTAGCTCTGTGTTGAAGCACGGGATCCAGGAGAAGAGCCCAAGTCTCTGAGTTCAAGCCCAGTCTTCAGGTCCCCCCGGGCCCACCCTCAGGGACACAGCATGGGTGTTCTGGACCGCAGAGGCCTCTGGGAGGGGACCCAGCAGCGAAGAGACTAGAAACTGACAATTTATTCAAGTAGGACTCGGGCTCCCGCGGTCACTCTTCTACAACCACCACCCGCCACCTTACAACCACAAAACCACCCTGCTTTTCAAAGACAGACATGGAGGAAACGGTTGTGGCAGCAAATGAGTACTTATCCAAGGCATTCATTCTGCCCTAAACCATCTGCTCTGGAAAATTCAAATCGGGACCAAATGCATTTTTTTCCTCTTGTGCTTTACCCTCCTGATTAAAAAGAAGATGACAGACAGACTTAGTTCTTTAAATCAGAATTTATGGACTCATGTTGGCCATTACAGTTTTGTTCGTCTAGTTATTTATTCAGAACTTTTCAACCTGGCAGACAGAAAAGATCTAATTTCAGTTGATTCACTGTGTTGTACAGCAGAACCTAACACAACATTGTAAAGCAATCATACTCCAATTAAAGAAAATTAAGCAAAATAAAGATGTTCAGATAAGCAAACAAACAAAAAGTACTAGGTACTTACTTAT
The DNA here is from genome assembly GCF_055505025.1 of Bos grunniens. Lineage (NCBI taxonomy): Eukaryota > Metazoa > Chordata > Mammalia > Artiodactyla > Bovidae > Bos > Bos grunniens. The sequence goes on along the minus strand of NC_141166.1, from coordinate 112,788,492 downwards.
TGAAGGATTGTAACCGGTGGGTTTAGCAGTATATTCAAAACAGGCCTTAACCTTGAGGCTGTACAAAATCAAAAACACAGTCATTAAGAAATGCCTTACTGCCCTGGAAAAAAAATCTCAACACGTTCCTCATCCTCATATCCCCCCAGGGATGACTGATGAGTAAAATGTTATATACCCACTTGACAAGATTCCTCTTCCCTTTCCCCATTTCTCTTAATCTTCCCCATGGCTCCTCGGGGCAACGGGGTCACCATAAAGCAGAGATATGAAACTGTGGGGGAAGAGTGGATACAGCGTAAATGCTCACCATATCCCACTAGGCGCCCCACAGAGCGTTTTCTGACGGAGATCAATTCTGTTGGGTGTTACTGTGATGGTTTGCTGAATATTAATCACAGGCCGGGATCTGAAGACAAAGGAGAAGACAAGCTCAGCCTTTTGCTATCTGGATGTAAGATGAGCTCACGCACTACACAGGCATCCTCAGATGCTGCATCTTAAAAACCACAGGAAAAACTGTTTCCCGATGATATTCCTGCTCCCCCGTTGCTAAAGAAAATAGCTGTTAACAGACATAATTTAAAACATGATGACGTGATACTTATAAAACTGTTTAAACATGACACATTCAAAATTATCAATTGTTTTATATTAATAATTTTAATATTAATGGAGTTTTTAAACTGAAAGAATAATATGGGCAATATGTAAAAAGTTCCATAGTTTTCAGGTGAATATGTCTCATCCCCACCCAAATTCTCAAGGAGCTTTGCATGTCCTTCCAGACATATCAGTCTGGTTCAGTTAAAAATACTATTTAAAATTAAATATAAAACAAGCATTTCTTTTTAAGTGGGAGTTTTTCATGCTTATTGGTCTGCATGTTGCTTTTTCTCATTCACATTTCAGAGGTCTTCTCATATCTCTACACACAAATCTAGTTGTTTCTCACAGCTGGTGGTGTTGCATATACCAATGGAACATCATTTATTCAACCAGTCCCTTAATCGGTGGACATTTATAATTCTGTAAGGCTTTCAGCTGACAAACATCCTTGCATATACATCTATGTACATGTATGTGTCCTAAGTTTATTCATCTGTTTATCTGTAGGATAAATTCTTAAGCAGAATTTCTGAGTCAAACAATATATGCATTTTTAATTCTGGGTAATCTTGCCTCCCCCTCAAAAAAAGCTCCAAAAAGGTTATACCAACATACATCTAACATTCTGGGGTGCTCACTACCAGGATTTCTACACATATGTGCATTTTAGTACTCTAGGCAAGTCCTGACCTTACAGGTCCCCATCTTACAATATCTGAGCTTCCTATCCTCCCTGGGACTCTGCTATCTCCAACCTCACGTGCTTGCTAGTACTGACCACAACTTTCCTACTGCCACAATATCTCTATAAGCAAAGCCTGGAATCCTTTATCCTTTCCTATCTCTGCCTTAACCCAACCTCACGGACACACAAGCAGCAGAATCCTACACCTTTAGTCCTTCTCACCATGTAAAATCATCATCTTTCTCCCTTATATATTCTTCCCTACCCACCACAGCCCAAGGGGTCACCAAGGGCCTATGGCTTGATCCCTGCACCACTGGCACAGGAACGCTAGGGTGTGGCGGTTGGGGTGTGAAAGGGCTGGGCAGACGGTACACCTCCCGCCTCTGGCACTCCCCACATGAACTCAGAGTGGCTTCTATGGTTCCATTGCCACAGGGATTCAGTCACACTGACTTCGGTGGGTTTGTGGTAAACCCAGCCATCCTGGAGAATAGTGTTCCACAGGAAAATGTATTCCAAATTCCTAAGGGCTAGTCTGAACTTCTGGAATCAATCTGTCTGTAGGCCAGACAGAGCGTGAGTACCTTCATGGGGAAGGCAGGAGCCAATAAAAGGGCAAATGATGCTCACATTTTTTTCATTTCCCTTTATCTTAATTGTTTCTCTTTCTATTGTTATTTTACACTGGAGATACTGCAGGTTTGGTTGCAGACCACAGCAATAAAGCTAAGACTGCAATAAAGGAGTCACTTGAATTTTTTGGTTTTCTATAAGTTATGTTTTCAGTATACTGTAGTCTATTAAGTTGCAAGGGAATTATGTCTAAACAATGTACCTGCCTTAATTAAAAAATATGTTATTGCTAAAAAAAAAGTGCTAATCAGCATCTGGGCCTTCAGGAATTCATAGCAGTAATATCCAAGATCACCATAATTAAAGTAATAATAAATGAAAAAGTTATAATAATAATAAATGAAAAATGTTACAAGAATTACCAAAATGTGACAGAGAGACATGAAGTAAACACATGTTGGGAAAATGACACCTTGCCACAGCCTTCAATTTTTTAAAAAACAAAAAACTGCCACAGTATCTATGAAGTACAGTAAAACAATGTGCAATGAAATGAGGTATGCCTGTAGGTATGTTTCTAAAGTTTTGAGAGCATATTTAGAAGGCAAAAAGTTCATAAATGTTTTAATACCAGTTGTTACAGATGCTAGAGTGTTTTACATATAATAGTACTAAGGCTTTGGTACGGCATACATTTCAAAATAAATATTTTAACACACACTTCTGCCTAAATCCTGTTTTTAAACATACAATATACACAATTTTCAGAGCACATTATATATGGAATCGTAAAAATGCCTTTTAACACATAAAGCAAATCTTACTGCTCAGCTGTCTTGTGTTTAATTGGCATTTACTTATTAAGTATCATAGTACTAGCATGATTTAGTGGAGACTGACATTGGGAAGATTTAGGTACCATGCCCTGCTCTCACAGGATCCAGGCTCAAAAGCACAGGCAAGTCCTGGGCTTCTGTTTTTATTTGTAAAATAGGAAAGTTATCTTATTAGCAAAGGCTTTTGAAATTCATTTTCATACTATCTATGAGGAAAGAAGGAACATGTATAGAGGATTCACAGTCAACCTACTTATGGGGACAGGAAAGTAAAGGTATTAAAATATCAATTACATACAGATACAAATATTTAACTGGCTAAAGACGTTATCTTCTGGGAAAGTCTTGGTAACCAACTTTTGTTACAGGAATTCAAGTCTTCTTGACACCAGAGGTATGTATCTCAAACTAGAAGTTCAAATTGCTTTTTGATGGAAACTGCTGAAGTAATCAAATGTTATACTATACTCTTCTACCTTTTAAAAATGTTGACTATTTTAAGGTTAATACCTAACACATGAACAGAGAGAAACAGGCATATAAAGGCAGTAACAGACATACATTCAAACTATTTTTTTATCTTCTTCCTTTGGCCTAATATTCCAGATACATTTTTCTCCACTTACTTTCACATGTCCCACTTTTGCCATCTGTAATGTCTCTTCTGGTTCTTAGCTTTCTCATAAAATGACTTTCATAGATCTTGCCATTTAACTAAAAGACTATTTTTCTATAGTATTTTATACCACATTATATAAATGCACAGTATATTCTGTCTTTTTTAAAGTAGTATTATCTTCAAAAGTATCCTGGTGTCATTTTATTATCCGCAGGGGTTTTGGTTAGTATACTCTTTTAGATACAGAGGCTACATCTACGCTTGGCATCCTTCCAGAAGAATACAGAGCAACGACAGTACCAAGTGTACACATGACATACAGATTATTTTTCGTTTAGGGTTTCACTGAACATCGCTGCCCATTTCTTTGAAAAGATTCTTCAGATAAAAATGACTGTAAAGCCAAATAGTTTTTTTAAAAAACAAACAAACAAAACCAATGAACCCAAATGGTTCATTTTCACCAATGATCAAAGAACTGCAAATTCAATCAAAAGATGAGATCACACCACAGTGGCAAAAATTAGATTCATCCTGTTGGGTGTCAGTAAAGGTGTGAGAAAATGGGCCCTCTGGTAGGTTGCTGCTGTGAACATAAATTGCTACAACTTTTCTGTGGGTATATGTAAGGGTTTCCCAGGTGGCTCAGTGGTAAAGAATCCATCTAGCTGCCAATGCAGGAGGTGAGAGTTCAATCCCTGGGTCAGGAAAATCCCCTGGAGGAGGAAATGGCTACTCACTCCAGTATTCTTGCCTTGGAAATCCCATGGACAGAGGAGCCTGGCAGGCTGCAGTCCATGTGGTTGGAGTCGGAGACTGACTGAGTATGCATATACACACATGATGAATACAAAAATGTGCTAACCTTGATCCCAGCAATTCTATTTCTAGGAATTTTTCTTTAAAAAAAATCCATTACATGGAGATATATATACAATACACCATCTAACACACTGTTTATAATAGCTAAAAGTCACAGACTATCTAAAAATTCCATCAACCAAAGACTCATTAAATGCGTATTATGGAATAACATTGAGCTTTTAAAAAGAATAAGATTGATATATCTGTATTAACAAGGAGAGAAAATGGAAGAGGTTGATTTTTACAAACCAGAATAGAGGAGAGCAGTTACAGTATGGCTGTTTGATGATACCCTAGAAGTGCAGAGAGACTCAAAACTATTAAAAGTTGTTTGATGGAAGGAAAGAATATTGGAAAACTTGCACTTAACTGCAATTCTGTATTAACATTTTATAAAAAAACAAAAAAAAGAATGTGCTACTTTTTAAATTAAAAAAAAAATGTTTTGCACAATTTTTCCTAGCAATTTCCAGCAGTGATGGAATTGTTGGGATAAGGCCACTGAGACACAGCTGATGGGCAAACCGCTGCAGCCTTTCTGGAGATCATTTTGGTTGAAGGAATCACAAGTCTTAAAACACACATGCGCTTCAACTTTGCAACTCACTTTCAGGAAGTTATCTTAAGGAAATAATCTAGGACGTGAAGAAAAGTAAGGATGCTTACCAGCTTTGTGTATCAAGGAAGTAAACCACCAAACCTGGAAAGCAATCTAACTGTCCAATGACGGTATGCTGCTGCTGCTGCTGCTGCTGCTGCTGCTGCTAAGTCGCTTCAGTCGTGTCCGACTCTGTGTGACCCCATAGACGGCAGCCCACTAGGCTCCCCCGTCCCCGGGATTCTCCAGGCAAGAACACTGGAGTGGGTTGCCATTTCCTTCTCCAATGCATGAAAGTGAAAAGTGAAAGTGAAGTCGCTCAGTCATGTCCAACTCTTCTCGACTCCATGGACTGCAGCCTACCAGGCTCCTCCGTCCATGGGATTTTCCAGGCAAGAGTACTGGAGTGGGGTGCCATCGCCTTCTCCAGTATGACAGTATGGCAGTTGTTAAATAAACTATGACCCAAAATAAACAACACAAAATTTGTTAAATAAACACATGACCCATATGATGTCTCAGGCAACCGTTAACTTCATTTCAGAAAAGTACTCAATGACAGGGAAATAACCCACTATGCGTTATACTCACTCACAGAAAAAGGCCACTATTCATTACAAACCAGCAAAAGCAGGTTACAAAACTATATGTACATTACAATCTCAATTTTGTTAAACATAGGTGTATATTCACAGGAAAAAACCTAGAAGGATATAAACTAAAATTTTGGAGTTTCTTAATAGATGGTAAAATACAGTACATTCATTTCCTTCTTTAAATTCTTTATACGATCAAATTCTTTGTTTCAGTTTTTATAAATGTAAAGGTAAAAAATTTCCACCAGTTCTGACCTTTTAAAAAAATTAGTTCAAAATTATACAAAGACTTTACAAAATAGGTTTTTATTACATTGTTGTACTACTCTCAAGAGAAAAAAATATTCAAAACTCATACAAGACTTTGCCTTTGAAATACAGTTGTTACAAATTTCAATTCAAAATGTCAAAAAAAAACAACAACTCTAGTATAAGCAGATTTATCAAACAAGCTTAAAGCAAGAGATTACACACCTGAAAATAGTCACCGAATCTGAGAGGGAACCAACAGCAACATCAGGGTAGGAATTTCTATCAAGGTCCATGTTTCCAGCAATTGAATATCCAAAAAAGGGTGATTTACCCTCAAGAACCTGAAATGAATAGGGCATCAGATCGGACACCTGGCTACTAAAATAAGCCTTTTATTTATGCTTTGAAGATAAGTCTCTTTTGAACTGAAGTTAAAGAGTTTACTTACAAATTATATTAAATCACAACTGAATTATAAATAAGCATACACATGATCAAACATTTCATGCATTTTATTTTCACAGAAGTTACCTGATTTATGTTGTATCTCAAAAGACAAAGAGAATTTTTGATAACCTTATGTACCATATTAAGTCAATCAGTGTATTTCAAACCAAACTTCTCTTCCTGCCCTCCAAATGTCTTATTTTCCTCTAAAGCAATTTTTAGATTTTGGTATCTGATTCTCTATGCAATTACAATCATCTCTTATGTTTGTCCAGTTTCATCCCTTCTTAATATGCTACTAAAGGAAATATATCACATTCCATCTCCTTATGCTGCCAGGGTAGAACAGTCTTTTCCTTTGGCTTAGTTGGATTTTTAATTTACCAAAGAAATTTTACAGTTTAAAACAAGCAGCTCATTGCATTTAAATCTATTTACAAGCTATTTTCTAATACATATTTTTATAAAACCAAAGTTCATACAATTTTAGATTTGTAAGTAACACATGATTAGTGTGAAAATTCACGTAAATCTAAACAATCCATTGGAAAGAAAACTACTGAGACCTTAACTATAGAAATCCAAGTTATCTGGTTACCTGTGTTGGTTTGGTATTTATTCCATTCGCAGATCCATGGTAGATAAAAACCTTCCCCTTACCATCATAGGGTGCTCCAACCGCAATATCTGTTAACAACACCATGTTTTAACAAACGTCACATTTTAAAAGCATTCCAATACAATGTTTTAAAATATGTCATGAGCACTCACTATTTTAGACAATCACATAATCTATAAATCATGACCATTTCACAATCTATTTCTCTACCTGGGTAGCCATCTTGATTAATATCACCAATATTTTTGACTGCAATGCCAAACATAGAATCTTTGGTTCCATTAAGACGAATCGGCTTGACGTTATTCCATCTGCCTTGCTGGTTAATGTAGACATACGCTGCACCTCCAACTTCTCCACTTCTATCAAAATACTGTGGGGCTCCAATAACTATATCTTGCCACCTGAAAACATAATGAGGGGAAGAACTGTGAACCACTGGCCAAAATACCAGCAAGCTTAGGGAGAATCCCACATGAACGGGTACTAAGGACACAGAGATATGATAAAAAGGACCTCAAATCTGGTATTTATATCTCATCAATTGAAGTATTTTTTTTAAAAACTAGGTAGCCTCTAATAACACCCAAAGGAGAACATCAACAGTAAGAACTTGAAGCCAGTTTCCAAGTTACAACTATAGTGCAGAGAGACTCCCAGTGAAGATTCCACTCCCTTCCACCTTTGACCTTCTACCCAAGACCCAGATTGGCACCACCCACCACAGACCTTTTTATCGACTTTGTCACCAATCCCTACTTTCAACAGGACATTCTGGCTGCTCCAAAATCCCCTTAAGACACCACAGAACAGAACCACGTAGGTGTCATTTTTTTTTTTTAAGTTAAATTTTAACTCTCACAGACCCATGATCCTAGGACATAGTAAAAACTGAAGACTGAAAATGTAATCCTACATCCTAGGGAGGGTAACGAATGTCTGCTACCAAAATATAAGTGAGGAAGACTGATGGGATGGTAAAAATTTGGCAGCGGAAATATCCTTTCCATCAACTAACCTGGAAGGGTATTCCCTCTCAACACCTATAGCAGCCAGAGCAGCGATGAGCTCTTTGCAAATGTAAAATAACCTCAGCGGCTCTTACCCGTCTTTGTTGAGGTCCACCACTGCCACGTCATAGCCAAATGAAGAAGCCAGCCCTTCCCCATCAAATATGTGCTCAGGGAGAAGGTGCGCAGACTTCAGGTCTCTTTTAAGCAAAACCACCGCTCCACTATGATTGGCTCTAGGAGCACCAGACACGAAAGTGATCTCATCTTTGGAAACAATACCTTTCCCCGAGTCCAAAGAAAAGCCTAGAAAAACAAAACATGGTACTTATCAACTCTTGTTTTTCAGGAGGTATCTAACACTGGTTACTTCATCACTACCTGTCGTTTCCCACCACTCTCCTTCTGACCCTCCCCACCAGCTATCATATCTATGATAAGAATTACAGAACCAGGAGATTTGACTCAAGCACAAAATAGTAGGTATTTCCCTGTTAAGGCATTTTAAAAAAGCACCTGTGCTAGTTAGCATTTGTGTAACTTCAATCATGAAGCATACATGCTACTTAAGAATCAGTTCAAACTCCATTCCAATACTGAAACTGCTGTAAAAGGAGATCAAGCTAGATACTAAATTATCCAGGGAAAGTTACATCCTGTACACCAAGATGTAACCTGACATAGCATAACTGAGTGCCTATGGGTCTTGCTATAATGCAGTGATTAGTAACTTGTATATTCATCAATCTCTTTGGTCATCAGGCAATAAAAGAATGCTAACAACATTAATATACCACAGCCAGCATTTTACTCCTTAGGGCCAACTTAGTTCTCAGACACAAACATGCAAACAAAACCATGACTGATGAGATTTGAGAACCTAGCATAAACAATAGAGGTGAGCAAGTTGTCATCTGTATCAATTACACACTTGTTCAGAGGGCAGAAAAACATTAGAAACCTCATTATAAAGCATCAGGTAGGATGTCAGATTACCAACTGAGGTTAAATGGCAAGCAGACACAAATGTCCACGCATCAAAATTGTCCAAATAAAGCAAATCTTCCTATGTGAAGACGAGGCAGATGCAGAATACTATAAGCTCACCCTTTTAATTGGGTTTTATTTATGAAAAGCATCACCGCTACTGTTGCAGTTCTCAAATTGTGAAGCGTGTTGAAAAACAGGATACAAGTTTATAAAGGAGACACAATTGAATCCAGCTCTGGAAGCCATTCTGGCTGCAGAGCCTCAACTGCAGCATGCTTTTTGTGTGTGCTTCACTTGAAATGAAATAGAAAATAAAAAGATTTATGCTCTGTATGGATCAAAAAAAAAATTCTTAAATGACCATGACCAAGACCATTTATTTGTCATCTCAGAGGTCACAAACCTAGGTAGCTATTCATCATCACATCAGGGGATGTGTCGGGCTGCTCCCTGGGAGGCTGTGTTTTATAAACAAACTGATCGGGATCTGTATAGGAAACGCTGGTCAAAAACAGCAGGCCTGTACACATGCACGGGACGGAAGAGATTGAAGAAAAAGCAATTATGCTTGGTAAGAGGCACACCGGCTACTGCCGTGCTCGCAATGTTGAGGCCACTGCTGCATCCGGCAAGCCACCCTCTTTGCCAGCTTCCAAACCTCATGCAGATCATTTTCCTCCTAAAACCTGCTGATTTTTTCGAAATGACAGATGCACAGACAGCCAAAATGTAACAGTAGAAATGTGACACTATTCTCCCCACCCCGACCCAGTACCCGCTTTTGAGGAAATCCATTCTGAAAGTGGCAAATGTGTTTAATAAAAAAAAGTTTAATAGTTTCACATGTTCCAGTAGACACTAAGATAAAATCCACGGGCATCTATCTTATGAACCAAAGTGTTGGCTTCTTGACCAGAGCCATTAAATTGAAATGGCATAAATTAAGTAACTCATTTGAAGAGACTGTTAAAATTTATTCAATTAAAATATTGGTTTACTGAGAGTATTAATATTTACCTTGAAAAGAATTTTGCCCTGGAAAATCCTATTTAATAATTGAGACTGCAAACCACTCAGCCCTGTGTTCCCCTCCTGTCCTGCAAAGCCACTGAAAGCATTCACATACCCAGCTGCTTCCCACCCTGTCCCAATCATTTTTATGAGCATTTCTTCCCTTGGCTGGGGGAGTATTAATTGTGTGACCTTGGACTAGGAAATTCATTTCCCTCAGTGACAGGCATTTTTTCCCCCATCAGCAAAAGGAAAATAATATTTATTTTATAATATAGTTAGAACAAATAAGACCTATAAAGTAGTAATAGTGTGTGATTTATAGCATACAGTAGGTGCTTAACAAGTGGTAAGTATAAGTTTTCTCCATTCTATGTCTTCACATCAAATTCTTAATTTAGGGGTGGGGGAGTTTCTGAAAAGTTTTTTTTAATTGACAGTATGTTTATACATATCTATATAATTAGAACAATTTTTAAAGAATATGTTTATTAATACCTTATTTAGAATTATTTTTAGATCTACACCCATTTTTTTCCCCTTTTTAACCTTCCATTGTTCTAGTAAGATCTCCAGCATATGGTACTTATCTATTTTTTAAAAAGAACAGGATACTATTTAGATTTAGTAGATTTTTTACATTTTTTTCCAAGAATTACACAGTAATTATTCTTTATGTCAACTCATACCAAGAATTAAAGCTTTTAAAAGCCTTTGTGTAATTACCATAATGCACATGAATAATTTAGGACACCCATTAGTAACGCAAACAAGCGTTAGGAGTTAAGGAATTGGCACTTAGACCACAATCTGGGTGTCCTCGGAGCTGCTTTAGCAGTGCGGCTCTGGCTCGGCTGGAAAGCCCCCATGCCACCTGCCAGGGGCCTTGTGACAATCCAGAAGCGAGGCCAACCCCTGGAGAAGGGCAGTCACAAAGGATGGACCTGGAGGTCTTGACCTGCCACTTACGAGTAACTTCATAAATGTAGCTCTTCAAGAGTAGCTCTCCAAAAAGAGACTCTGAACGGAGAGGGAAGACAACTCGGCCTCTTGCTTACAACCACGCATGGTGTCATGGCTGCATGGACCACCTGGTGCGGGTTACAGAAGAGGACATTAGCTCGGGAAACAGACCTCCACGCAGGACAGAAGATTTTAGGAGACGGTAGGTTTCCTCCTGCTTTGAGGCAGCTCAGGTCATATACCCCAAGAATCAGTCAGAATACCTCAGGGATCACCAAGCTTTAAATTCCACTAAATGCAGCCACAGGCCCCCAGCCCCAATCTGGTCTTTTCTCAGCCTCACAGTCCAGGGTCCTGTGACAGCGGTGTCACACAGAGGCATCTGAGGAGGTAGGCATGTCATCTACTCTCGTTCCTACCTAAATAACTGTTAGCAGGAACAGGAACTAGACTTTCATCATGGTCAGTCTCTCCACCAACTTCATAAGGCCCATCTTCAAAGATGTTCATGTCAAAAAAAGTGTTATTCTTTTGCTCTACACGAACAATCCCTAAAAGAATGAAATGGTAAAAAAGAAAAAAAAAATGAAGATGAAACAAAATAAAATAGATGGTTCTAATAAACATTCCTGATGTTATCATTAAGTTCAGAAAGAAAAGTTTGGAGGAACAAAAGGCAGAAGATGACTTTTGAGGTTATTAAAGTTAAAAAATCCTGTTTGTGTAGATTTTTACATCAAACAAAATTGTTCTAGTAATAAAAAAATGCCCACGTGTTTTCATGAATTATCTTTATAATGCCATGAAAATGGAATTATAGATGGAAACTGGAATGTTTAATTAACTAAACCTACAGAAAACTCTTTAATTATATGAACCTGATATATTTTACATTTTCTGTAATCCTAAATCAATTTACCTTCTTTACTATGGTGTGAAAGCGAGATTAGTATTTTGATATTTTCTTCCAATCATTTTTAACCAGAGATTTTAAATTTTCAAAAAATTTTCAGACCTAATCATTTAAAAGAGAAGATCTCACGTAGTAAGTCCACGATATGATTTTAAGTGGTAACATTTTTAAGTCAGCATTTACAAAGCAGGCAAGAGATATTTCCCATAAATTAAAACATACATAATTGGTGGGTGTTTTTATTTTGTTTTACTATGTATGGCATCTCTTGCCAAAATAAAACTATTTCTAAATTCAGTGTGTTATTAGGTCAAGATAACCCAACAAATGCTGCTATGTGGAAGATTCAGCTGAGGGTGGGTAGCCTAAGGAAATTATTCCCAAAGGTTGCTATGAATGAACATACCCAGGAAGGTGTACAAGGACCATTCCTAATAGAAATCAAAACTCCGAAATTTTTGAATGAGCAATGAAAATTTTTCCCAAGATTTTTCTGACTATAGAAAATGTTAGAACACAGGATTTATTATAATAAATTTCTCCCCCAAAAATCTTATTTCTGAATCAGATGTATTTCTCTTCGCTATGAATTAGAATTAGGTAAATTGTCCTTTATAATAGAGCGGTTTTCTAAACCTGCTTAATTTCTTCAGAAGTTGAACTTTTATTATGGGGGCACTGACCATGTTCCTCCAGGCAAAAAAAATGTGATGTCGCGCCCTTCACCTACATCTCGAGATTATTTAAACAATACCATTCAACAACCTTTCCACAAGTTATCTGCGATCATCTCAAATTTTCCTAATTTCTCATCTGTCTTTCTAACTACCCTGCTTTATTAGCAAAACATAGCCCAAGTAATACATGACTAAAGAAATGTCTGTATCAATACAATATTATTTGTATACAACACCACTCAATTCTTCTGTTTTCAGATCCCTATGTGAAAATTAAAACTTTCAATTTCATGAGATAAGCAAATACAAAACAGCAAAACCTAATGCTAACTATATTTTTACCAAAGGAAGTTAATTAGTTATATGAATGTAAATTGCTGGCAGAAGGAAAAAAAATCTTAGAACATACATGTGACGATTGTTTTTAAAAATCAGAATTAAGATATGTTAGTAATCCTACTCTACTTCTATAATATAAAAAATGCCTTATGATACATTCTGTTTTAATTTAAAATGTACTAAATCATGGTGCATAGGCAGAAATTACGCAGTCATTCTCATCTCCATTTCTACAAATATCCGGCATACCTTTCCAGTTATAAGTGCCTGGGGCTCCAAACGCAATGTAATGGAAGTCTTTAGTAAAAGTAGCTGCTACACCTTGCTGGCAAGAGCCAAATTTTTCATGACCTCTCAACCGGCCATCACAAAAGCTCCAGTCTCCTCCATCCATATCATCTTCAATCCTGAGATTCTGACTTAGGACGTAGCACCTTCCAAAGATGTCTCGGGATTCCTGCTTCGTATTAACATGTTGTCTTTTTTCATATCGATGAGCACACGTCTGCAAGCAGATGAATAAAGTAGCTCACATGTGTTGGCAAACCTGACATTTTTCATTACAAACCAATGAAATTGTCAACAATTACGAGGTTAATTCTAAATGGGATGTTAAATGTGCCCTCATCCTGAGACCAGGTCAGAAAACCAGCAAATATTCCCCAAAGTTGCAAGAAGGAGACCATTATCTAGCACAGGACTTCTGTCTTACCGTCACCCAGAGAATAATGCTGCAATCTAAATACTGAAGGCCAATCTGTAATCCCCTGGAGAAGGAAATGGTAACCCACTCCAGTACTCTTGCCTGGGAAATGCCATGGACAGAGGAGCCTAGCAGGCTACAGTCCACGCGGACGCAAAAGAGTTGGATATGACTTCGTGGGACTTCCCAGGTGGCGCTAGTGGTAAAGAACCTGCCTGCTAATGCAGGAAACATGAGAGACGCAGGTTTGATCCCTGGGTCAGGAGGATCCCCTGGAGGGCATGGCAACCCAGTCTAGTATTCTTGCCTGGAGAATCCCATGGACAGAGGAGCCTGGCGGGCTACAGTCCACAGGGTCGCACACAACTGAAGCAACTTAGCACACATGCACACATACGACTCAGTGTTTAAACGACAACAGTCTGCAATTCACAGGCAATTTATGTGTAAATTTACCTGTCACATAAACAATGGGAAACACCTTATTTCATCTTCTCAATTTAATTGGCTTTTAGTGGCTACATAAACCTTGTGTGTATTCATGAAAAGAAGGAACATGTTTCAGGGGAGAGAAATCATGGACATATTTTCACAGGAATTGGGCTAAAACAAAGGCATTTTCCTTTTATCCATACTATTTCCTCATAATCAATCCTATCTTAACTTATTCTTTAAACTCTGAGATTAAGTTTATTTTCAAAGGCAGAGAGAAGCCTTTTAAAAAGGCAGAGAAAAATCATACTGCCGGGAGAGACTAAATAAACTCTAATTTTCACATATGGGTATTCATGGCCACCCTCCATATAACACAGGCTGAAAATACTTTACAATGTCCAAGTCAATATCCTATAATGCATCTTCTCAGATGTAAAAATTCAATACTTGGTAAAATTCTCATTTTTCTCAAAATTCTACACAAATTTGTTACAGCAACCAGATTTTGAAAGAGACGGAAATTTCATCGTGATCCAGTCTGGCACCTCCAAGGCCACCTAACACATTCCATCGAACAACCCTTTTTTCTCGGCTACCACTTCTATCTGAAGTAGCCCAGAAAATAAAGAGTTTAAAATGATCTGATCCTTACTTTGCATGGCCATTCCCATATTTTTGTAACTCATCTATAATAGCTGCATAGTTCCTAGGGCAAAAACCATGTACGGATGATCTGATCCTTACTTTGCATGACCAGTCCCATATTTTTGTAACTCATCTATAATAGCTGCATAGTTCCTAGGACAAAAACCATGTACGGTTTTGCTTTGCTTTTTCAAGACCACCTAAAGTTGTAGGGACATTCAGTAAAGGCTTTTAAGTAAGGTTTTTGGATCTAAACGTTATAAGGAAAAGCAGCTTGTAGAGCCGTTTCAAAGTAAATCAGGAATCACAGAAAAAGTAATGGTTTGATTTCCTCTTGACATCAATTCCTGCTGTATAGCAGTCAGTTTTCTAGAATGTACACTCTAGGCAGGCGGAAGCTGTCTGCTCTGTTCACTGCTATAAGCCCAGCACTAGCACACAACAGGCACTCAGCGCGGAATGGACACATCTCTCTATACTTACCACAACTTTGCCGCCTGGACCCTGGCTTTGGACAGTGACTCCCATCCACTGATCTTCCTTGCTTTCCGATGAAGGGTCAGCTGCGGAGAAAGCAGCATAGGTCACACACACAGCTAGGACTTCAAAGCTACTGCAACAGGCCATGAACCAATTAATGAGCAAAAATGTAAGAAACAGCTTCTAAACTGCCTTGATTCTAAGTCTAAGTACTTAGTAAATGCAGTTACTCAATCCATAAAAATTACTTTCCATCTTAAGAAAACAGGTGAGTGGTTATTGGTATGAATGTTTCACCAAATTCTTTACATAAAATATATAATTCTACCTGGTGGCCCCTCACCTTCTGACACCCAGAGTCCCAAGTACAGAAAAGACCCTCCAAACTAACAAAAAGGGAGTTACTTCTCTACATACCCTCAAATGTGTTACCTAATAGCATGAAATTTGCTTTTCTTTACTGGAGATGGGAAAACAAGGCCTCAGATCCACTTTCTATCTTTCTATTGATGAAAAAAAGTAAAGTGATACATTTATTTTTACCTCCTCCTTCCAAAAAGGAGAGAGGGAAACCAAAAATCTCACCGCGTGCTCTTCAGCATCAGTTTGAGCCTACTGTATAACCCTACATCCAAAATTTTGCCTTCCTTAATGAGAAGGCAGGCATGATTTTCAATTTTGAATCATTACGAAAAGATCAAAATTAAACAACTTTAGGTAGGCAGAAGGAAAAATGCCAAAATGTTAAATAAATAGGGATTATCTCTACATTATCTGTGGATTTGGGTTTCTTTCTTTATAGTTCAATGTTATTTACAGATTTCTCACAATTAACATATATTATTTTCCAATCAGTTAAAAAAATTGTTGCTAAAAAGATTAAAAACAAACAAACAAACAAGAGAAGAACATAAACATGAAGCTGCAAATCTGCGTCGACCAAGAATGCCAAGTTAGGCTTGGCTGCAGCTTCTCAGGACACCAATTGCTCTGCCTACCACACAGTCTATACAAAACAAGCCTCTATCTGAGACAGTAGGGAAATTTTATCCATGTCGTCCAGCTCTCATTTTAGAGAGATCTTATATTTAACAGCCTTTCTCCCTAATATTTTAACAGCAAATGAGAACTTTTGGCTGCTGAGTACAAGATACACATTCAATTTTCTGAACCATTTTTCAACAGTCTCCTGTAGAACCTCAACACATCACTAGGTGGCAATATCAATACACCATACCAGTTTGGAAACCAGGGTTGGGGAGACAGCAAAAACAGGGCAGCCAAAGTGACTTAAAAAGTAAATGTTTTCAGGGCAAGCAAGAAACAGTCAAGGCCCATGCAATTAAGAGAGGCCTCCTCTCCAAGAATAAATGCTTGTCCCCCTCTTTCCTTCCTCTTGGAAAGGCCAAGTGGGTTGGCCAAAGGAACACTGAGCAAGCACAGAACACACCGTCGTTATCAAATTCAATTCGCGTGCACGGCCCCCGGGAGGTGATGTCGCAGCTGTACAAGCCTCCTGTTCTGTTGGCCTTCTGCAGTGGAAGGGCCACTGCACGGGGAGCCCCCACGAGCAATCTGTTGACGAAACAGAGAATTTGGAGATTTGAGCTGAATATGCATTTAACATTTAGAGACAGAGCCAAGAGATACTGGAATTATTCTCTTGTCAAAAAGCCGCCTAATTCTCTGCCAGTTTAGGTGGTGAGAGAGAACAAAGGCAGAGCCCGTGGCACACAAACAAAGATGCAAGTAAAGCACAAGAAGAGGGGTTGTTGAAACAGGTGAAAGATACGCCCATCTCTCACAGTATCAGCAGCTCGCTGCCGGGCACGAGTCTGGTGTTTTAGAAGACACTTTCCACAGAGCTTGCCCCCTACACCTAAGCCAAGGACATCACAAGGAACTCAGACAAAACAAACACTCCCTCACTGGGGGAGAAAAATGGTCACATTAAACTGAAATGATAATACGTCTGTTTCTAACACTGTGTCTTCTTAGGGTGGGGGCGCAGGGTTCAAAGGTAATTTTTGAATATCCCCCAGGTTTCCAGTTTATATACTGTTTAGTTGATTAAACCAGGTGGCCACTGGACTGAGGTGGGTCTAAGGCTATGGCAGCCTATGGAAGCAAACTGAAATCCCAGCCCGTAAATGTCTCAAGGTTACAAAACCAAACCCAAGGGCAACCAATCACAAACAGGCGCACCCAGACGGTAAGCCAATCGAATCATTTCCTCGCTTTGCTTCCTTACTGTCCTTACTTTCTGTGTCTTTCCCTGCTCCTGCTGGTTCGACACTGCTAGGTTTGCACTGATTTCTGCTCAAATAAACTTGTCAAGTTTTTAATATGCCTCAGTTTACCTTTTAACAATTTAGATTTGGAACCAAATCTTTGCCCGAGACACAACTCGACTGAATTACTGTTTTGTAGCCTCTTTCTGCATCAATTCTCACTTTCTGGTACTTGGTCATCTTGACAAGCTCTTCTATCATCCAATCAGTCTCCACCAAGGATTCAGGGATGGTCTGAGAGTACCTTCTATGCAGTAGGCACCACAATGTTCCCTCTCCCCTCCCACCTCACGGTTCTTGCCACCTCCAGTAAGACAGGATTCTAAGCTAAACCCACAATCCTTAAAAGTTGACTGCTTCTCAGCCAATGGGATCTTTAAAGATCCACTATCTTTCTGCTGTGTTCTTTTGCTAATGCCTTTATTTTTTTAATTGAAGGATAATTGCTTTACAGAATTTTGTTGTTTTCTGTCAAACCTCAACATGAATCAGCCATGGGTATACATATATCCCCTCCCTGTTGAACCCCCCTCCCATCTCCCTCTCCATCCCACCCCTCTAGGTTGATAGAGAGCTGCTTTTGAGTTTCCTGAGCCATACAGCAAATTCTGTTGGCTACCTATTTTACATATGGTAACGTAAGTTTCCATGTTACTCTTTCCATACATCTCACTCTCTCCTCCCCTCTCCCCATGTCCATAGTCTATTCTCTATGTCTGTTTCTCCACTGCTGTCCTGTAAATAAATTCTTCAGTACCATTTTTCTAGATTTCGTATATGTGCATTAGAATACGATGTTTATCTTTCTCTTTCTGACTCACTTCACTTTGTATGATAGGTTCTAGGTTCATCCACCTCATCAGAACTGACTCAAATGTGTTCCTTTTTATAGCTAAGTAATATTCCATTGTGTATATGTACCACAACTTCTTTATCCATTCATGTGTCAATGGGCATCCAGGTTGCTTCCATGTTCTAGCTATTGTAAATAGTGCTACAATGAACAAATGAACAATGGGATACACGTGCCTTCTTCAGCCCTGGTTTCCGCAGGGTTTATGCCTAGAAGTGGGATTGCTGGGTCATATGCTGGTTTTATTCCTAGTTTTTTAAGGAATCTCCATACCATTTCCATAGGGACTACATCAATTTACATTCCCACCAACTGTGCAAGAGCGGTTTCCTTTTCTCCACACCCTCTCTAGCATTTATTGTTTGTAGACTTTTTAATGATGGCCATTCCGACAAGTGTGAGGTGACATCTCATTGTGGTTTTGATTTGCATTTCTCTAGTAATGACCAATGTTGAGATTGGCCATCTATATGTCTTCTTTGTAGAAACATCTGTTTAGGTCTTTCGGTTGCTAATATCTTAATTACCATCAGTTTTACAGTCTTTGGGGTCTGGCTAACTGACAACAAGGAAAAGAAATAAAGAGAAAAGGATATACACAAGACACTGGATAGAGAGAAACAGAGCTGAAAGAGCAACCAGGCTAGAGCTGGGAAAAACAGCTGGGAACACAAATGTAAACCAACAGCCAACTCCCAAAACAGAAAAGCCAATCCTGGCCTTCAAGAAACTCGTAACTCTCAGATGCAAATAACAAAAACTAAGACAAATAATTATACCACCCTCTCCCAGCTCAATGACAGACAGGCCTTATTGCTTTTGTCTTTGCTATGATCCCAATAAAGGATTTAACATACTTTCTTTTAAAACCAATGCAGTGCAGTAGGTACAAGGAATAAAAATGCACTGAGAAAACAGAGAGGGCTGCCAGACTCTGCCAGGGAGAGCCAGTGAAGCAGACCTTACTGAACACTGGCAGACTCACTCACATGTGAACCCGGAGCCCTAGCACCATCCTTCCCCCCAGCCCCTCGGATGGCAGCACCATCAGCCTCTACCTCCAATCTGTCCAGCATTTACAGGATGAAGTGGCACACTCCAAGGTACAGAACTGGAAGAGACACTGGGCAGGACTTCTGGGCAGAGCAAGGCCAAGGGCTGCTATCCCACACCTATTTCGTTAACATCATCCTTGCTTGATCCCAGGGATTGAGACCAAGAGCTGCAAGGTCAACTAGCCTAGACCCTGTGAGTGAACAAGTTCAGTGACTCAGCAAGGGTGAAGACGGAACCCTGTCCAGGTACTGGGAGGGATAAGCAAACTGCTGGGGTCAGAAGCACAGCATGTGGGCACTGGAAGCACTGGAGAATGTGTTCAGCCCTCTAACTCTACAGATGAGAACAGAGGCTTTTGGGAGGAGGGCAAGTACTCTCCCCTAAGGTCTCCTAGGTAGCTGAGAGTCAGGGAAAAAACTACTTTGGAGCCATGTTCTCTCCATTCCTTTAAATTGCTTCCTAGGAAATAAAACCCAGGATTTCTCAGGTGTTTACAGTCCAGCTGGAAGGGCAAAACCTACACAAGTGAAACACTGAAACAAAATCGGTTTCCTTTCCTGACAGATTTAAGACCAATTCAGAAAGTGTGAGGGAAGGCGGAGCATTTTTGCAGCTGGGTGGGGTGAAGGTCCGGAGGAGATTTCCTATAAAGGTAATGATGACTCCAAGGGAAAGGCGGGAAAGAGCAGGCCAGGAGTTCCAAGGTTATTACAGTGTATCTTCTCTGACCACTTCCTCTCCTCATCCCCGCCCAAGGAGCCTGGCAAGCTACCCCAAAGGCAGGTATTGGGCTTGTTATTTCCAGTTGACCGGCCTTGCTCATTCCTTCGTTTATTCATTCCACAAACATTTAAGAGCCTCCTAGGATGAGTAAGAATTGCCCCCTGTCCTTGCCCAACCCTGGCCCTGCGGAAGCCAGATCCATTATCTTTAAATTGCAGGGAGGTAGAAGCCATGCCACGGTGGGGCAGAGTGCTGTGCCTGGTCCAGAGGGCGCTAAATCTGCCCCAAGGAAGTGTCACCTAGAGATGTCAGGAGCTGGAGGTGGCCCGGTGAGGGGCATAGCACGTGCAAAGGCTGACAGGGAAGGAGCCAGAGTTAATGGAGGCATAAGAATCGGCGATGCAACAAGAAGGGGATGGGCATCCTGGTCTGTAGAGCTCCAGGTTCTGGTGCAAAGGGCCACAGAGGCGCACCTGCCGAGCAGGCTGGCTTCCGCCAACCCTTTAGCCCAACAGGTGCTTCCGGGTTTCCTGTTGTTGACAATGCTGCGGAGATTGTTCCATTTACACAGACAATCCTTCAGATCGAGCTGCTCCCTCCAGCTCCTTCCGGCCACGACCCCACCCCCACCCCCCAGCTACCTGGGAGGACTTCTGCCTCTAGGTACCTGCAGATTTCCAGTTTCCCTGACCCTCTAACACACAAGCATGACAGACTGGCCCTTCAACTCCAGTTTGCTGGCTGGTTATAGGAGCTGTGGCAGCAAAAATTTCCCTTGTGCTATAAATGCCAAGCTCCTATAGAAGATTTTGGGGTGGGGGGACAACACGGAAGGAAAAGAAAACTTGACACAACGAGAGAAACGTGCCTCTGGAAAACAGTTGTCACATTGTCTCCTGTGTTCCCAGCCCTGTCCTTTCTCCCAGGTCCCTGCTGTAACTGCACCCCATTCCGTGAAACCCACACTTAGAGGAAAATCAGGAAAACAAAGGGGAGGGCAGGTGGAGCTCAGTCAGATAATATCAGAGTCCTAGAAAAGGTAAGGAAGCACTTTGATGGAAGAACCTGGTACCCCCCCCCTCCCCCGCATCAAAGTCAACAACAGACAGGTGTCTTAATCCTCAAGGTAAAGTTGCCCTTGTTTGTTCAGGAACTAAGCAAATTCTGATTTCTGCTTAGAACCATCCTTCGTCACAAAAGATCACAACCCATTCGCTAAGGCTATGCCTGGCAAGGACAAAGAAATGAAAACAGAGCTGTATGTACCCAGTCAATGACATTGGCCTGGTGCAACCCCTCTACTTCCTAATTAAGTCTTTTAGGACCTGGGCACTGGCCTAAGCCAATCAGAACCAGCCAGCTCCTAGGATAGCACAGCAAGTGCAGCTCTAGGAGGGGCAGCTTGAATCTGGGGGGAAGACTCGGGCCGCATCCAAATCCACTTTCTGCTCAAATCCTACTTTTTTGCCCCCTGTGAAGCTGGTTTTAGTGAGCAGCAGGCAGTCTGGGCATTGCCTGGATGCCCCACAGCAATTCCTAGGACCCAGGCAGCAGCTGCCAGGCCGTTCATTTTCCTTTAAGCAGTAGCAGCAGCAGTGGCTGCTCTTCTTACTGACCCACCCAGGATGAGTAGAAGAATTCAGAAGTACGGTAGCAACTCACATTCAGAGTGACAGGGATCAAGGGACCTAAAAGTTATGGCCTTCAAAGGGAAATGGTGGAAATTAACAGAACACGGTCCAAGAAACCTATTCCCTTATCAGGTCAAAAGAAAAACTGTAATCAAGGAAGGGCAAGAGTTTGAGTTTGAACTTAGATTGTTTTAGACACCAAAATGAACAAGAAAAATTACTTCCCAAATTGCTTTCCACAGGGCCAGTAGATGATCACCTCCACTGTTTTCAAGCTGTACTGACATAAAAACCGCCTTGGGATTCTAACATATTGGAAACCTACCTGTAAGACACAAAACTCAAAATGTGCAAAGCCACATCATCTTTAAAGATGAGAAATAAAATTTGAAATACTGAAATACAATGTCAAACTACACAACTGTGGCAGTAACATAAATTCAGGTCTTTGGAGTCTAGATCAAAATTCTTGGCACAAAGATCCAGGACCCTATCATGCTAATCACAAAATTATTTCAAACTTCAAATAAGCCTTACTCCTGTTTCCTATAGTCAAGTTCTCTCCCAAATAGAGTCAGTATACTTTTGCATAACTATTAATAAAGCAATCAAAAGTTCTCAACACTGGGGTACTTTTAAAACTCTAAGGACAATAGCAGCTTTGCTTCATTGTTTTTGGCACTAATTCATTTCCTCAAGGATTAAAGATTCGGTCTCTAGCTATGCAACTTTGTCCCAGGAAATGTGAAATACTGCTTCATTAGAACAAGGACACTATTATTGCTTAACTTAAAACACAGCCTTCTTAGTTTGTCCAAATTAAGCCTTAAATTAGAAGATGACATTAAGAATTCAACTGTCACCTCTACATTTAGCCCATCTTCGAGTTCAGTCCTTAATTTTTAACAGTAATAATGACAAATGGCAAGAAATAAAAATGAAAGAATTTACAGTAGAGAGCAACAGATTCCGCATTCATCCCAAGACCCTACTCTCCGGGCAAACTCCTTTTTAATTCTGGATTTTTTAAAAAACTCTGTAACTCTAGATATTATGCTGATACATTTATTTCTCAATTTATCAGTTTTAGGCAATTAACTGTTGATGCCACAATAGGAAAAAGAGAGAGCTTAAACTATGAGCTACTTTCCCTCCTATGTTTAATAACTACATTATTTCTTCTATTTGCTACCCTTTATGTTTCAAGTAATGTATTTTAACTTTTGTTTACCCTTCATCAACTTTTGACAAAAAAAATTTTCCATTCCCCAGTTAAGAATATGATGCTATCTGCACTGTTTCCCCAACTTTCCTCTTGGTTTCTCTAAATCCTATTTTTACACTATTATCAGAACCATTCCCATTTACATTTTGTGTTGTAACCAGTTTGGTCACCTGTTCTTTTCTATAGCCAGGTAAATGTTATTCAGTGCTGAACCAAACAGCGTTGAAATTACTCTCTATCAGGCACGACTATCAGAAGCTCTTGGGGATGTCCCTGGCGGTCCAGGGGGTAAGACTCCACAGCTCTTGAACCTACGCCCTAGAACACACACAACCAGAGAAGCCTGTGCTGCTGCAACAAAGTGTCTGTGCAGCCAAAGGAAAATATAAATAAAATTTGAGAAAAGCTCTTGGCCCCCAAGGGTATTGTTCCTAGCATCAAGGTCACGCAGACTTGCTTTCCTTACATTCTATCAATTGTTTGGTGTGCCTGACATTTGGACCACGACTTCTGCTTTCCTTGGCGTTCTCATGACCTTTATTTCCCCTTCCGTTGTTTGCTTCCATTCCAACCTCTATGGTTTCTAAGCTCCCAGTCATACCTTGGGTGGAAGTCAGGAGCTGTCTTTGCTCAGATGTCCTCCTCAGGGCCCTTGGAGCTCCTGAGTGTTCTTCTAGAAGCAAGGTCAGAGTCATCTCTGGCTATTATACGGGGTCATCCTAGCCCTTCCTTTCATTGCCCTCTCAAGTTGGTCTCCTTTGACCTAGGAGCTCATGTTTTCCTCTTATTTGATTTTCTTAAATGTCATCCTAAAGAACAGTACATGATGGGTAAACTGAGTCGCTGCATATTCAGAAATGTTATTTTGCTCTGCTCTTGACTGAGAGCTTGGGTGTAGGATCTAGGTTGGACAACACATTCTTCAGAACCTTGACATTAGTGCTCTAATTTATTCTAGAATCCAGTGTTGTCAATGAAAATTCTGACGTTAAGTCCTATTTTCATTTCTTAAAGGCGACTTTTAGGCTCTGCATTTTATCCGAGGCATTCCAAACAGCACAACAACAGTACCTATATTGAACCATTACTTACTCACCATGTGCTGTGTGGCTTCTTTCAATCTACAGAGCTAGGACGTCAAGTTCCAGAGAATTCTCATGGTGCATCCATCATGCCACTCATTCCATTTTCTATTCTCTATTCTCTCTGGAACCTCTGTTAGCTAGTCAGGTGTCGGACCTCCTGGATTAATCTTTACCTTTTCCTTCCCTCTTTATAGTTCTGAGATTTAATTTTCTAGTATTTCTAATTTTTAAGTTTCGGCAATTAAATTTGTAGTGTCCAAAAGCTCTTTGATGGATTGTGCCTTTCACATAACCCTATTCTTATTTTGTGAATTAACATATCCTCAAAATTCTAAACATTTTACCTAGAAGGGTTTTTCCCCCTCTGTTCTTTCTGCTTCTGGATTTTCTTCCAATTTTCCTTCTGGTTTACTTCAGGCATTCCCTTTTATGCTGCCAGCTCTCATCACATGTCTGATAATCCTTGTTTCCCTTGCTCTGCTCTTGTCTAAAAAAGGTCAGTTTTTGGCTCCGTCTCACCTCGATCAGGAATTCTGAAAGGGAGTTCTGGGTGGGGCCTGCTGACAGAGGAGTCACTTTAGGCTGAGTGAGTAGGCAGCTGCTGTCATGACTGAAAACCCGTCTTCAATGCTAGAGGTGTGCTAAGTCGCTTAAGTTGTGTCCGACTCTTTGCACCCCTATGGACTGTAGCCTGCTAGGCTCCTCTCTTCATGGGATTCTCCAGGCAAGAGTACTGGAGTGGGTTGCCATGCCCTCCTCCATGGGGTCTTCCCAACCCAGGGATGGAGCACGTGTCTCCTGCATTGGCAGGCAAGTTCTTTAACCACTAGTGCCACCTGGGAAGCCCCAAAGCCAGAGGAAGAAGGCTGAATTCCTAGGGTGCCAGCATTCACACTAAGGAAACCTAGCTTTCCTTAGCTGTTTTTCAAATACCATAACTGTGTCACTTATGTCTACAAGAGTCCATTCTTATCTCTGAGACATAATCATTTAAGCTTTGTAAAACATGTACCTGTCAACATTTCCATCCCCTTTCCCCCTCAAAAAAAGTACTATGTTTTGTTTTGCCATAGTGTTAACTGCCAGCATTCCATACTCGAGAGAGACGGGAATGAAGGTGTTACCTGGCACCTGCGGTCCAGCCTTCAGACCTTCACCTCCAGATCCACCCCTCACTCCCAGTCCCTGCCGCAGCTGAGGGGTCTCAGGGTGGACACAGGGTGGCCCCTGCAGGATACACCCGTGAGTGTGGCTCCCTCCCTTGTGAAGTCATAAGTCAGATCCCAATCTGCTTTCTGCCTTTAGTAATAATCTCTCAGCCATCACGGAGCCTTGAGGAGCCTGCAAGGGAACCTGCACACCTAGTCAGCCATCTGAAACCGTAAATCAAAATCCAATCATTTTTGAAGGAATCTGAAGGAATCAGATTTTTCACCCAGCCTAGAGTCCTTGCAATTAGAAGATGAATGTCCTTCTCCCAGCTATTACCACACCATCTCTATTATAACCACCACACCTCAAATACCAAGGATGCCTCATAAGACTCCATGCATGGGGGGGACAAAATCCTTTTTTAATCAGTTTGTATATTTATGTCTTTATGAATGTAGATGAAACAGTCCACTGACATTTGATCATTTATACAAAGGTTTTGAATAACATTTTATTTAATATTCATTTAATAGTTTTATTTCATGAAGCAATTAATTGTATTCAAACTCCAAAAGCTGCTTTGACATTACTTTCTGAAGGCACTGTCTAACCAGTTTTTTCAAAGCATTTCTAGGACATTTTCAAGTTTATAACCACATCTAAGACTTGCAATTATGGTGTCAAATCCTGAGAATTATTACTAAATGTGAGCTAAACTTCTTTGCCTTTTGAAATCAACATATTTTACTTAAATATTAAAAAAAATTAACCTCTATCAGCACCCACAATTATAACTGATTGCGGTCCCTTTGGGCTACTGTGTTTTCGGCAAACAAAAATTTGTCGCTCAAGTAAAGTAATCAAGAGTGCAGCTCTCATAAGAGAATGATTTTATAAGGGCTCAAATATAAGGTGGCATAATTTGGGGATAAAAAATAGATTTTGCCTTATATTTAAGGATATACAGAGAACAGCTCTAAAACCCCCAAGTTGGAGAGCTCTCTGTGGCGGACAGGCATCTTACAAAAGGCCCCAGGTCATACCTTCTCCTCCTCTGAAAGGTCTAGGCCCTTCCACACAGAGGCCACACTGTAGTGAGTCATTTTTGGTCAGCGTGTCCACAAAGTGGTTAAAGCTTCCTGCCCTTAGCTGGGCTGACAAGGTGCAGGTTTCCCCAGCACACGCCTGACTCACACCTGGGGACCTGGGCCCCTTTTATTCTCAAAAATGTCCCAGTTTGGTAGACAAATTATACAGTCCTCCCAGCATCAGATACAAGGAGAGCAATGGAACCTGACTGATGCAACAGCCTGAATTTAATAATGCTATCCCTGACAATCTAACTGTGTGGCTGGGTTTGGCCACAGTCACACAGCTACCAGGGAGTTCATTTTGGCCTGGGAGGCCCTACAGTCAATCCCCACGTGACCAGGCTACCCAAGAACAGCTTGTCTGGTCACCAAAGCTCCACTGGCCTTCTGAGAGCCCCTCTTCTGGCCAGACTCAATCTCCAGGTGTCCACCAACAGAAGCACTGTCCCTCCTCTGCCAAGGACCGGTGATAACAGGGAATGTCCACACCCCACTCATCATCCCTGGCCACCATCATCAAACCTGGTAACCTGCCCAGACTGCTAGAGTTTTATCCGTTCCTCCCCTCCTTCTTTCTCCACCAGGTGAAGAGAACAGGAAGCACTGAGTCTTACTTGTGCTTTAATCTAAACTCTGCCTCTGAAACAAATTCCTTCAGAGGAGAGAGGGCCTGCTTCTCTCTCTTTTGGAATCAGTCAATCAGTCTCAACTAGAGAATCAGTCAATCATCAGACTAACCCCCTTGTTAGGCTTTCCAAACAAAGTGTATATCATATATGTTATTAAAATCATAAAACAAACTATTCTTTTTGTGATGACTGGTTATTTGGAGATCTAAAAATATATGCGAGAACTCTGCACTCACAAGAATTGACATCCAGCAGCAGTCAGCTGTGCACTAGCAAATATTATTGAATTAAACATGTACTATTAGTCCTAAAGAATCATTTCCAAACAACCTGAAAACTAAGTATAAGTATGTTGGCTAAAACTCTAGCCTTCCAAGAAGTAGTCAAATAGGAAACAAACCGGTCTTTTTCCAGGGAAGTCACTGCTATTCATAGTCATGTAGCAGTGACCCTCTGCCTGGCTGAGTGTCTGGACACGAAGTCTCTGCCCTCACATAGGTCAGGGGCATGAGGCACCTAGAATGCATCTCGATGAGGGCACAAATCTTGCTGTTTTTGACCCAGAGACCCATCCCAAGCTCCTGGAGCAGGTGCTGGCACATGGGGGTGCACAAGTACTCACTGAAGAAGGACCACAGTCCAACCCCCTCCAGGTGAGAGTGTAAGAGCCACTCTCCACTGCCCTGATGGCAAAGAAAGTATCAGAGGTCATTACTACTAAGTAACCTGGTGGCAACAGCCATCTATAACAAGACCTTGAGTTGAGGTTTGTTAGTTTTCTGTGGCTGCTATAACAAGTTACCACCAACTTAAGTGGCTTGAAACAGATTTCTTATCTTACAGTTCCCGTAGTTCAGGAGTCTAGAATGGGTCTCATTGGACTTAAAAAAAAAAAAATCAAGGTGTTGACAACTTTCTGAAGATGCGATTTCCTTGCCCCACCAGCTTCTAAGGTTGCCTGTACTCCTTGGCTCGCAGCTCCTTCTTCCATCTGAGAGGTTAGCAGCAAAGCACCTTCAGATCCCTTTCCTGCCTCCCTCCCTCTTCCACATCTGTAAGGATCCCTGTGATCACACTGGGCCCGCCTGGATAATCCAGAACAATCTCGCTGATCTTAAATCAGCTGATTAGCGACTTTAATCCATCTGCAACTTGAATTCCCCTTTGCCACTTAATGCAGTCACAGGTTGGGGTGGTGGTGGTGGTGGTGGCGGTGGCGGGGGGTGGTGTTGAGGACACAGACTCTGTAGGCATTATTCTATCAGAGCAGGAAATCTAAACAGTCTCTTTCATACTGAATTGTACACACACACCAAGAACTTGACTTTGGAACAGCATCCTAAAATGCTTTTGCTGAGGCTACGTCTATGTGAAGAGCACACTCGGGGGTTACCTTCTCCCTCACTTTCGACCTGTTTACACTAGGCTTCTTACAAACCCCTCAACTACTATGCTCTCCTGGCTCAGCACGCTCCTCTCCCACCCCCTGGAATCCTCCCACTCTCCTCTTCAGGTCACTGCTTAAAAACCTTACTGCACCTTCCAGTCTAGGTCAGGTCCCACCTCTTGGAAGTCCTCCTTTACTTGCCCTCCACAGCACGACCACGTCAGCAATCCTAACGTGAGAGGCACACCAACCACCTGCCCCACCAGAAGGTCGGCCCCATGGGGCTGGTGGCACGTCTGCTCAGCTCATGCTGGGCCCCCCAGTGTCCAGCTTAGGGCACAGCACTTAAAGGACACTCAACAAGTATTTCTAATGAACCAAGTTCATCTCAGTAATACACGCAAAAGCAAAGTTCACTTTTAATAATTTCAACACAGCAGATTTAAACTAAACTGAGAACCCCACCCGGAGAAGGCAATGGCACCCCACTCCAGTACTCCTGCCTGTAAAAATCCCATGGACGGAGGAGTCTGGTAGGCCGCAGTCCATGGGGTTGCGAAGAGTTGGATACGACTGAGTGACTTCACTTTCACTTTTCACTTTCATGCACTGGAGAAGGAAATGGCAACCCACTCCAATGTTCTTGCCTGGGGAATCCCAGGGACGGGGGAGCCTGGTGGGCTGCCGTCTATGGGGTCGCACAGAGTCAGACACGACTGAAGCGACTTAGCAGAAGCAGCAGCAGAGAATCCCACCACTGTTTCTGTAAGTTCGGGGAGCTGCCCGTGAGAACGGGGTCCTTTGTCTGAAGGACACCAGCTCTGGGAGCTGCCTCAGTCCTTAAGGGTTTGCTTGCAAACATAGCTCTCTGTCCCGCCACCCCAGAGATTAGGCGATTATTTACTGCAGACACCTAGAGTTCTGGACAAACTTCTCACACACAGGGAAATGTTATCTGGTGTAAGAAATAATAATAGGGTGCCATTCCCATGCTCTCAAGATTTCTTGTGACTTTTTGTAAGATGTATAGGTCAACCAAGAAAAAGTTAACTGTCTTGTCTTTCTCACAGTCTCCTGTATAAATATAAGATGCTGAATAAAGTCGTGGTCAGACCGCTTCCCTTTGTGGAGACGTGTCTGAACCTCTCGACCCCATCTTTGTTGTAGAATTCTTTTGCTGTAGTTTTCCTTCTCAGCCGCGCCGTGCACGTTCTCGGGATCTGATCGACTTTGCCGGCTGGCACTGGCATATAAGCGGCCCTGGGAAAGGAGAGGAACATGGGGAAACAGCACTGCCTACCATCACCACACTCCCCACCCCTTGGCCGAATTCCAGCAAGTCAGACATTCCTAGAGGGCCCAAGTTGGTTTTCAAAAAAAGTCTGTATTTTGTTTTGTACGGTGATGTCTAAACGGTATGTCACAGCTAGAATTATAAAGCATAATGTACCATTGTTTTAAAACAGTTTTGCCAACGAATTTGAATAAATGATGGTGAAATGCAGGCAGCCAGTTTGAGGACACGACCTTTCAGTCATCCACCTGTTCATTTTCAGGAAGTATCTCCACGCCCCAACTTCAGGACCACTGCCTACACAACTCCCTACCACAGTTACCTATTGGGAGGCATCAGTGGTTCCAATTTCCAGGATTCCTACCAATGAACACATTCCCAGGAGACTTAAAGGAAACTAGTCTCCCCTCATGGAATGCTCAGCAACACCTTACATAGACAGCACTTGGCCTCCACGGCCCACACTGCATCTGGGAACCAAAAGAGGGGCTGGGGGGTTTCAAAGGTAGCTTTATATCCATGCTCTTACCCATGACTCAGCTGCAACAACACACACCAAAATGAGCCCATTCAGTGGGTTATGAGAGAAAGCGTTAGAAACATCACTTATCAAATGAAGCTTGAATTTTGCTCCTGGTTTTAAACACATAGAATCTATAGACCTAACGTTTGTGAATGCCTTTACTTGACCCACATTGGATTCTCAGCAGGATTACTTACAGATGAGAAAATACAGAACTGCCCTGTTCCTATACAGGGAGTCACCATGTCTAGTCCTGTGACATTGCCACAGTGTTACCACATCACTTCCCCTCCATGCCCCACCGAGACTCCAACCAGACCTACCATAGGAAAGCATCCTTTCCGCCAGGCTCTTGGCTCATGCTTCCACACTGTCCACTCCCTGCAGAACATCTGTCCCATCCCCAACTCCTCCCTACACTCCCACTCGACTCCAGCATCATCTCCATTGGTGACATCCAGCCCTCTCTGCCTCCTCAGGTGCTGGGGGCCACAGGTGGACCAAAGCTGAGCGCTGGTATCCCTTTGGGCAGATCCCCTGCCTACCAACCCCTACCAGGCCCCGGGTTCCTGGAGGAGCTCACAGATCCAAGCTTGATCTCATCTGAGCTCCTAATTTTAGGGGAACAGGAATCAAGGGTCAAAGAGGACCTGTCCAGGTCCCCTGGTCAATTATGCAGCCTACATTTCAGACCTTAATAGTCAAGATAAGTAATCACCTGGAAAAAGGAACTAGAAGATCAAGGGAAACTGGACAAGGAAACGGACTACAGTCCACCTCTTTCTTAATCAAATTCTGAAACCGTATTTCTTTCACTGAGAGGAATCCCCAGAATATCAAATTCCTCCACAATCTTACCTCAATCTAAGATTGAGCGCTAGGGGCTCCTCTTCTCTGTTAAGACTTTGTCGTTGTTCAGTTGCTCAGTCATGTCCGATTCTTTGTGACCCCATAGACTGCAGCATGCCAGGCTTCCCTGTCCTTCACCGTCTCCCTTAGCTTGCTCAAACTCATGCCACTGAGTCGGTGATGCCATCCAACCATCTCACCCTCTGTCGTCCCCTTCTCCTCCTGCCTTCAATCTTTCTGAGCATAAGCGTCTTTTCTAACAAGGCAGCTCTTCGCATCAGGTGGCCAAAGTATTGGAGCTTCACTGTTAGACTTTATGTGATAATTCTAGGGGAGGGGGGGCACCACATGCAGAGCTTTGAACTGTGGGCTCACTTCCCTTATGGAGAAACAGAGGGACCCCAAAGTCTCAGAGACCCCATGTCTAGTTTCATGCTGACCCTCTGTCTTGTCTAACCAGGAACTAGACGGGGCAGCTGGAGGAGAGGGCAGGAGGCCTGTGTGAGCCTGCTGATACTTGCCAGGTTTATCTTCCTGCCTCGCCAGGAGCTCCAACAGATCTTGGGAGTCTTCCCACGTCTCTGGCTATACTCTTGTCCTGGGGCTAGAAACACCTTCAATTAACAGGTGACTCTCAGAACATCTGTTTTCTGTCCAGGTCTCTCCACTAAGAACCACACCCCAACACCCAGCTGTCTACTGGATGTCTACACCTAGCACCTCACAATTACTGTGTTTAACACTGAACTCAGCTTCCTTCCGCCCAACTACGCTCCCCACAAGTCTTTCCTCTCTTGATAAATAAATACTGTCCACCCAAGTTTCTGCTCTGGCCAGAAACCCAGGTGTCACCCTGGACTCCTCACTTTCCCTCACCTCTCACATCCAAGGCATCAGGGCACGCTCTCCCTTCCGACTCTATTCTACCCTCACCCACTTCTCAGTGGCTACTTTGCTATCAGGACATGAGCCTCCATCTGGTTGCACCTGGACAAGAGTAGTACCCTTCTGACTGGTCCACCTGCTTCCACTCTCGTCCTACCCAAGCCCATCTCCACAAAGCAATCTCTGCTCTTTCTACGTCTTAAGTCACATCACATCACCCCTCTTCTTAGCCCTCTCTTGGTTCCCACGGCCACTGGCATGGAATTCAACCACCCACCATGCTCCACAAGGCCCTACAGAACCGCGCTTACCTGCGGCTTCAGCCAGGTGAATACTCCGGCCACACTGGCCTGGCTCCTGTCATTTGAACACACCCACCTGGTTTCCATCTCAGGGTCTCTGCAGCTGCTTCCTTCAGCTGAGAACGCTCTCGCTGCAGACCTTTGTGGATTGCACCCTTTATATCCCTTAGGGCTCAACTGAAAAGTCACCTTCTCAACTCACCCTCCTTACTAGCAAGAGCTCTCCCCTAAGTCACTCTCTACAGATTCGCCCTGTGTAAAGACTGTCGCAGCCCTCAGCAGTACCGAAAAAGATGTTCGGCGCTTTGTGTCAACTGCTTGTCTTCCTCGCACTGGAATGCTATTGGCTCCAAGGATGCAGGGGCTCTTCTCTCACTCCCCGAACTCGCACCTAGAGCAGTACCTGGCAGGTCGATACTGCTCACACATCCCAAGATTTGTCTTAGCAAAGAGACCGCACGTCTGAATAGGGAGCAAACTACTCACCTTTGCACGAACTCTCTAATTACAAAGTCCTTAACATAAGCATTTTTTTTAATGAAATATCTATGGTTTTATTTATTTATTTTAGGTCACACCGTGTAGCATGTGGGACCTTAATTCCCCGATCAGGGCTCACATCCGTGCCCCCTGTACTGGGAGTGCAGAGTCTTAACCCCTGGACCACCAAGGAAGTTCCCTTGATTCAACTACGTCTCAGCAATTGGGAGGTAGGTGTCTGCATCGCGGAGGTGAAGACACTGAGGCTCAGATGCAACCTGACACGGCTGGGGCTTCAAGCCCAGTTACCTTCTCACTGCAGTGGCAGCCAGCCCCTGCCGTCTGGCCCCACACCAGCCGCCTGCCCCAGCTGCCCCTGTGCCCCTCACTTGCCCAGCACACACAAGTCTTGGTGGCTTGGCTCACACCATCCCGCCCCCAATTCACCAAATCGTCCTCAACAACTACTTCCAATTCCAGCTCTAGGCTTTATGCATCAAGACTCTGCCTCAAGTTTCACCTCTCCAAAGTAAACTTGCCTGGACAAGGATTTCTCCCAACGTCATTCAAGTAGACTATTCCTTGAGGGCAAGAATCTGGTGCCATTAAAATAATAATAATCATAATCATAATCATAACCTCGAGGGATGTTTGACCAAGAAACACCAAAACCCTATTTAACTATATTATCTGGCTGATCCAGTAGGGCAAGCATGAGCCAAAATTCACAGAACAAATCTGTTCACCTCCTAGTCTTGGGTTTTCACATTTACACAGAAAGGTGATTTAAAGGCCAAGGCTCCTTTTTCTCTATGATCTACAATCTCACTTTCAAAAGACTTAGATTTCTAATAACCTGCTAAGAAATCTCATGAGAAATACATACCCTACTACAAATCAGGGCAAATAAGCGATTATTAATAATACACTGGGGGCTTCTCTGGTGGCTCAGTGGGTAAAGAATCCACCTGCCAATGCAGATGACGTGGGTTTGATCCCTAGATCAGGAAGATCCCCTGGAGAAGGAAATGGCAATCCACTCCAGGATTCTTGCCTGGGAAATCCCATGGACAGAGCAGCCTGGTGGGCTACAGTCCACAGGCCACAAAGATTCTGACATGACTGAGCACACACACACACACACACAATTATACACTGGAGCTATTATCTCTCATGCTGTTTACAATGCATTAGGCACCCCGAGTTCTTTAAGTAGACACTGTGACTACCACCCCTTTTACAAATGCGGATGCAGGTTCAGAGAGGACAAGTAACTTGTCCGATGCCACACAGCTGGTACATGATCAAACTGGGGTTGTGTCCCACACTCCCTAAACTTGCTCTACACCACTACACCGAAAATCTCCTTTCTGCTTCATTGGCTAACCTCACAAAAGCACTTTGATCAATCCATCTTTTCTTTTTTTTTTTTTTAAGTATTTTACAAGAGTTATAATTAAAGTCTAGAAAGTGCTTTGAGATCCACGCCACAGGGGCCCAAAGAATACTGCAGCCATTATGTGGATCTTGAAACCAGTCATCCTTTCTTGGCCTTCCCAACATTTCTTGAGACTTTCTTCCTGTCTCCTTGGAGAAACATGCTGTTACTAAATTCAGTCTCCAGTAACTATGAAACTCCTGCAACGCCTGAGCCTGAGGGTCTAGTTCTTACCTGACTTGGTAGGTTTTAAACAGGTGTGTCACTGACCAAGAACAAGAGCACTCATGCAATAAAGAAACACCCAAAGCAGAACATGTTTTTATCACCCACAACATGCAACTCCTCTTCTGGCTCAGAAACCTCCACTATCAACCAGGGGTGGAAAATGTGAAATCCTAGCACCAATTTCAACTATTTAACTGGAATGCCAACAACAGCAGTCAGATAGCAACATGGAGAAGGGGATGGGGAAGGAATTCTGGTTCCAGCCCTGGCATCAATTTTTGGAACAACCTTGGTTCAACACTTGCTTCTAATCTCCCAACAACAAAGATTGAAATAATCTCAAGGAAAAAGAATATAATTACCACCCAATAAGACAAAATCATAACAGATACTAGCCTATATGGAGAATGGCCAAGAATTCCACTTCAACAGAAAATGATAAAAGTATAAACATATAACCAGGTTATTTTAAAAAATTAAATCATCAGATGCAAAGCAGTTTTTTAAGCTGACCAAGCAACTCATTACCAGTAAGACATCACTCAAGAAGTTATGATAAAAATGCTTTTGATAAAATGCTTTTATCTGCTGTAGTAAGAACAGGAAGAATGAAAATCTCCCAGCAATCCTGTTCTTTCAGTTTCACAAAGCAGCTGCTTGTCCAAAGTGCCACTTGCTCACTTTCTGTGCTTCTGAATTGTCAGATACCTGACTTTCCAGTTGCCAAATCAAATCACGTTTGTCCTTCTAGTGAATTGTCCTTTCAAGAAACCAAGTCCAAGGACCTGTCTGAACTGGACCGTGAGCGCACCCTTCTATCCTTGACCTTCACACAGTACTCGGTACATAGGCATTTAGTGAATTTCTGGTAAATGAAATTTTATCATTATCATTGCATTTCATGATTTTAAATGCAAGTATGTTGTTACTATACAGTTTTTCTATGCCAGTAGACTAAGTGTATAGTCAGTGCTAACTCAAAAAAAAAAAAAGATTCATTTCTTAAAGGCTGTTACCAAATAGCTCATTTGTGAAGGAAAAAGCGACATTTCCATTTCTACCAAGTTTCAGTCAAATACTTTTAATAAAAACCAAGAAAAGGTACATTTAACAAGCACACACCTGGTAGGTCAGCATATCCATTTGAATGTTTCAATAGCTTAGGAAATCCAGATTTTTCAATGTTTTGAAAAGGAAACGAGTATGATCACATAGTTTATTTTTTAAATGAGATAACTAAAGCAACAGGCTTAGTTGCTGTGCCAGAGACCATTGGCTGGTACCCAGGGCCGGTTTTCCCCTTTTTCCATAGTAAAAGAATTTGTAGCTGGGCATAAGGCCACCCTGAAGAAAGACTACTCAGCCCAGCCTCCCTTCCCTGCTGGCCGTGCCGTGTAATTCGGTGCTGCTGACCAGGACTCTGACCTAGTGGCACACCACTGCCTCCAGGAGCCGTCTCTGAAAGTGCGGACATATGGGCCTCAGCTCTCTTCTTTGTCCCTCTGTCCATCCTGCCTAGAGTGCAGATGCTACCATCGTGGACTATGAGCTTGAGGCCTGGTGGGGCAGCAAGGAGAATGAGTCCTGGGGTCCCTGACACCTCAGACCAGCCACCCAGACTTTCATATCCAGGAGCAACAACAAAAACTACACAAAAGCAAAACCAAAATAAATTTTTCAGGTGACAAAAGGATTTAGAAACAAGATGCTGGGAACCACAACAAAAACACCATTTAAAGTGTACATATATGCTGGTAAGTTATTCATTACAGCACAATAAAGTATGATTCCATAAGGGAATCTTGATTCTTATCCCCCATGTTCTATTCTGAAGTAATCGCTTTATATTTGTTTATTTGTTTTTTCTGGTGATCTCTGAGGCAGGTTTCAGGGTTTGGCAATGCAACAAGAAAGATTAGGAAAAAGTATTAAAGCGTGGGTGGAAAGCTAGTTAATCTGAAGAGTGAAATTTAAGGTAAAAGATATTTGAACCTGGAATTGACTAGGTGGCCAAAGATTTAAAGCAGATTAAAAAAAAAAAGCATATTTCTCTCAAGACATGAATAGGTTGTATATTATTGCAGTGCATTTTTTATACATAGCAGGTATTTGTAAATGACGTTGAATTCTAGGTGAATCCTCAGTTCTGACAATCTGACAAACAGATAAAGCTGTAAATATGTTTTAAAATCAAATTATAAAGCTAGTTAAACCTTTCTAACAACTAGATTTAATGTTCATGAAGACATCTTATATTAAAACGCTACCTTTTCCATATTACATATGAAAATATTCATATTAAGTACAAACTGGAGACTGGGAATCAGTCAAGATTCTTTGATACTTCAAAAGAAAAAAAATTGACTTCAGGAGAATTGGACTAATTTTCTTATCTAGATTTTAAGACTAGAATGCCAAAAACAAAAATACGAAAGAAATTAAAACTCCTTATTAAAGTGGTCTATGAAAACATTGTTACTGGACATTGAAAGAACTTGAGGCCTTTCCTCCAGAAAACAAGGACTTGATTGTCAGGCTAATGCTATGTATTTGTTCTTATTAAAAAATCATTTCATTGAAAAGTGCATTAGTGATATGAACTTCTGGTCTAGTTGGGAGTTCTTCCCTTTAAAAATGTGCTATTTGCATGGGACTATTGGAATCTTTTTTCTGCCCCCCTCAGTTTCCCTTCCACTGGATAGGACTGAAGCTAGACTTTCCCCTTTTCATAAAGGAATAAAAAGTAAATACATTGTTTATAAATTGATGTTTAGTATTAGAGTGAAAGTTGAAATACTTCGAACACATTATAAGCCTAATCCTAGGCAACTTTGTAAAATACATCTCTATCTTCTGAACCTACGTTCACGTTGCTTTTCAAGATATTTTAAGTTATGTTTTTTTCCTCTTTTCAGAGCTGCTTCTTTGAGGCTTTTCAAAAAAACTGAGGTGTAATTCATAAAGGGCTATATTTTTTTTGGTAAGACTTCTTTTAACTATTGCCGGATGTTTTGCTCTAGTCCTCCAAGAAGGGCCATTTTATTTTCAGAGTCACTTCTAAAATCACAGGGTCTTTAACCCTGGGGACTCTGGTGTCTGAGTGCTAATTCAGATTAAAGCTTGAGTAACCTCATTGCTTTTCACCCCATGATAATGGAAGAAATACTTTGCTGTAGTTTTAGACTAAAAAGTTGGGGAAGAGACTCCATTTTCTTTTTTGTACAAAAAAAAACCAAGCTATTGTGCAGAGTTTTTCCTTGTTGACTTCAGCAGATGAATTGGACTGATAAGTGTTAATTCAGATTTAAGAAATCATCTGAATCTTGGTTTGAGTAGATTTGGGATCTACATGTAATATTAACTAGATCAGATAGCTTCTATATTTTCACATGTATACACAGGCTTTCTCCACCCTTGTCAACATCCATTAGTTATTAAACTTGGTAAAATGGCATTGAAACATTACAACAATGTTCTGTTGTGCCAGTTTTACAAACTTTTACAGTGCAATACACATTGTTTTTCAGAGACAAACAAAAGGTTTATTTCTCAAGGTTCTTGCTGTTCATTTTAGCAGCATTTTATGGAGGATCTTTTACATACACTTTTAATAGATGGAAAACCAGACTGCAAATTCTTTATTCTTTTTAAGCAAACCATGTACCAGGTTTTTGGTACAAATTGTGTTAAGATGAGTTAAACTGCATTCTATTAACCCATATGAGTGTATTTCTGTGAGCACAGTTATGCTGAAATAAAGTTGTAAAAGGCAAAAAAAAGTGTACACATATATTTATAGAAGACAAGTTACACTGCTAAAACATTTACATTGTTTGCCACCTACTCCTGCATTTAAACATGGCATTTAAAAATATTTAGCAATCAGTATGGTGTGGAAACCAATTAGCAGCACAGATGGTACTGTAGCCCTGGAGCAACATCCCAGACTGCCTATCATATTAGGGCATTTCCCCATTAGTTGCTGAATTGTGGTGAAACACGGGAGAAGGGTGTCCTATGGGAAGACTGGCCAAGGCAGTGCCAAGGGACACTCAGGGGATGGGGGGGAAGCTTTTTTTTTAACCAACCAGAAGTGTTTTGATAGTTTAACAACTAGCCCTACTTCATGACAGCTCAGTTGGTAAAGAATCCGCTGCAATGCAGCAGAGCTGGGTTTGATCCCTGGGTCGAGAAGATCCCCTGGAGAAGGAAATGGCAACCCACTCCAGTATCCCTGCCTGGAGAATCCCATGGACAGAGGAGCCTAGTGGGCTACAGTCCATGGGGTTGCAAGAATCAGACACGACTTAGCAACTAAACCACCAGCACCACATCCACTAGCTGAACATCCGTCCTGCTTGACCTGTTATTATCAGGAAAATATAGTACATGCTTATAGCAGATACCTCCAGCTAGCCCAGGCCTTGCCTGCCCGGTAACACACTGTTAAGTCAAAACCATAATCGGAAATGTGAGGGAGTTCCAAGAAGACCTAGTGGGTTCAAGTCCTGGCTGTATCGCCTATTAGCTGGGTGTCATCCGTACGGGTTATCTGTGAAATGCTCTTAAGATTTCTCATAGGGTGTTGCAAGGATCAAATGAAATGTCACATAACCTTTTAAACTCTAATGCAGTGATGAAGCACTGCATGTGCTCTTATCAGTATCCGGTCAACACACATTCCAACAAGCCATTCTAATTTTAACAAGCACTTTTTAACAAGCATAGGTCCAGGTGGGGCACAAATGCTGAAGCCATCAGGAATCCAACAGCTCGGGCTTAAGAGGGTCAGCTCTAGCTGTTGAAAAGATTCCAGCAAACCAACCAGCTGAGAAGCCTATAATATCAGATGGTAGGATATAGTTTGTGATAGAAAGTCATGGAGAGCAGTCACACCTCCAGAATTAGCCCTGATCACTGAACTGCCGTAGGAACTGATCCTCTACCTAGGTGAAAAGAGGAAGGTATAAAATTCTTAACAGCAGCACTGCTTTTAAGAGCAAAAGATTAGAATATACTGGAATATCCAGATTGGTTCAGTGACTCATGGCTCATCCTTAAAAATGAACACCATGTAGACATTAAAACTACTGAATAAATTCTTTACTTACATCAAACAAGCTCTAAAACACGCCAAGAAAAAAAGAAGATTCAGAAAAATACATGTGGCATGCTATCACATGTAAAAAAACAAAAATCCTTTCACAGCTGTCTGCAAATTTATAAACAAATACAAACATATACAATAAGCTGGCAAAACAACAGTTGCCTCCAAGAAGAGCAGGACGACTAGAAACCAGAAGTGCAAGGGTGATTGTTTTAGTTTTCTTATCTTTGTACCACGTGACTCTATTACTATTCAAAGATCAATTTAAAATGTAATTTTAAAAATGATGTTGGTTGATGGACAATGGGTCATTAAAAGTCTTGCAGAGAAAATGACAGAGATAGATGATCATGGAAGTCAAAAATCAGTGCCCAGAAATCACGAAAAGGCAAACCTCATAATTGCATAAGACAAGCTCACACGTGCTGTCTTTCTGTAGGCAGCTGCAGGCAAGCAAGAGTCAGAGACTGACTTTCACAGCCCATTCCAGAGGCATGACAACACATCAATAGAGA
Source organism: Bos grunniens (assembly GCF_055505025.1). Lineage (NCBI taxonomy): Eukaryota > Metazoa > Chordata > Mammalia > Artiodactyla > Bovidae > Bos > Bos grunniens. Next base: position 112,748,881 of record NC_141166.1, on the reverse strand, counting down.
AGCATATAGACCCAGACCTACTGTGTACCAGGCACCGTGCGGCCATCTGGGCGTTTCAATACAGTGCAAATTTATTGTAATGGACAGAGGTGGAAATATACCGAGGAGGGACACACAGTTTTTCGAGGCAGAAGCCCACAGTGTCTCCCTTTCTGCTGAGCAAAGTAATAAAGCTACCCCTTTCTACTCCTCCAAAAAAAGAAGAAAAAGAAATAATACTGAAGAGAAGAAATCCAACCAGCTGAGAGGCTGGATAAGCTTTCCACCGCTGTCAAGTGAGGTACAGAATAAAATGCAATGACATCAGAGAGGGGAACTCCCGCCTTGGCTGTAAAAGTCCAGGATATTGACACATTCAGGGAGAAGTCTCAGCTATGAAGCAACAATACAAAACGCTAACCCCTCACATCTTTCGTTAGAACGGAATGAATGTGCCCCATTCAGGGGCATCTCGTACACAAGGCTTAAGTGCGGTGAGCACCTTTTATAAATAGCTGCAGGGTCCAGTAAAAGGCTTTGTCTTAGATGCTGTGGACACTGCCCGACCCCGCCCGCAGCAGTCACCTGTCTCAGGGAGGAGCGGGGGTGAGTCACAGCCTGAGTCAGCACCTCACCTTTCATTTAAAGCGAGGGGGTGGGGATCCACTGGGAGAACACACAATCACTTCTGCACGTTCAGCCGCAAGCCCAGGCTGGGATCCTCACAGAGACAGGGCCATCTCAGGAACTCAGGGTGGCAACTCTTTTTGATAAGTACAGATTCTCAAAGAAATTTGGTAGAACTTGAACAGCTGAAGCTTCTTTCCAGTGACACTTTTATAAAAACAGACATACTGGCTAGATGGATCCCTGCTGGGCTGGGCAGGAGAAGCAGAAGACAGGGGTTCAAGTCAGGAGAGACCTCTGGACACAGGCAGAAGAGGGGTGGAGGGGCAGCTTTCTTAGGAGCTGGCTGTGTGACCGATGACAAATCCTAGGCCTCCAATTCTCCATCTATAAAAAAAAAAGACGTGGGCTACCTTTCTAGATCACTCCCTGGGTTCCTTTCTAACTTCTGCAGGTGGTAAGTCATTTCAGTGGTAAAGAAATCCGAAAAAGCATTGCTGGGTTATGTGACTACTCTCTGTACAGCTGAAAACACCTATGGGTTTGCGTGTGGAGGTCAGATTTCTTTTTAAACACATTCTTGTTTTATTTTTGACAAATGACACGTCAGGCTCCACATTAAAGCTCTAAGCAAACAGATAAATCAGACCCAAGCCACCTTCAGAGGGCCCACAATTCAGAACAGTCAGTAAACTCCTATTTTGACAGCTCCCAAAAAGCTTACCAGAAATTTCATAATGAAAATATCATTAAGAACAAAGAAAGCCTATTAAATTCAACAGGCAATAGAGAAATTAATCATTATAAAACCAAAGAGAAAAAAGATAAAGCTGTTCCCAGGTATTAGATAACAGGGCTCTAGAGGAAGTGGGTCAGAGAAGGCGATGGCACCCCACTCCAGTACTCTTGCCTGGAAAATCCCATGAACAGAGGAGCCTGCTAGGCTGGAATCCATGGGATCTCGAAGAGTTGGACATGACTGAGCGACTTCACTTTCACTTTTCACTTTCATGCATTGGAGAAGGAAATGGCAACCCACTCCAGAGTTCTTGCCTGGAGAAGCCCAGGGACGGGGGAGCCTGGTGGGCTGCGGTCTATGGGATCCCACAGAGTCGGACATGACTGAAATGACTTAGCAGCAGCAGCAGCAACAGAGGAAGTGGGTGGAGGTGGGAGGGTGGTATGAATAATGAAAAGTGCAGGAACAAGCCAAAGTTGGCCTGACCAACAGGGTCAGTTGTCAGTCTACTCTGACATCCTGAACACACACTTCCTCCTGAGCATCAACCACAAATGTGCTACTGACACACCAAACCTCTGCTCCATCTGAAGTTGGTGTGCCACTAAAATTGGATTCATTTTAAACCTACTAAGATTGCACTTGGAGAAGGCAATGGCAACCCACTCCAGTACTCTCGCCTGGAAAATCCCATGGACAAAGGAGCCTGGTAGGCTGTAGTCCATGGGGTCGCTAAGAGTAGACACGACTGAGCGACTTCACTTTCACTTTTCCTTTCATGCATTGGAGAAGGAAATGGCAACCCACTCCAGTGTTCTTCCCTGGAGAATCCCAGGGACGGGGGAGCCTGGTGGCTGTAATCTATGGGGTTGCACAGAGTCAGACACGACTGAAGCGACTTAGCAGCAGCAGCAGCAGCAGCAAGATTGCACTCATTTCACTTGCTAGTAAAGTAATGCTCAAAATTCTCCAAGCCAGGCTTCAGCAATACGTGAACCATGAACATCCAGATGTTCAAGCTGGTTTTAGAAAAGGCAGAGGAACCAGAGATCAAATTGCCAACATCCACTGGATCATTGAAAAGCCAAGAGAGCTCCAGAAAAACATCTATTTCTGCTTTATTGACTATGCCAAAGCCTTTGACTGTGTGGATCACAATAAACTGTGGAAAATTCTTCAAGAGATGGGAATAACAGACCACCTGACTTGCCTCTTGAGAAACCTATATGCAGGTCAGGAAGCAACAGTTAGAACTGGACATGGAACAACAGACTGGTCCCAAATAGGAAAAGGAGTACATCAAGGCTGTATACTGTCACCCTGCTTATTTAACTTATATGCAGAGTACATCATGAGAAATACTGGACTGGAAGAAGCACAAGCTGGAATCAAGATTGCTGGGAGAAATAGCAATAACCTCAGATATGCAGATGACACCACCCTTATGGCAGAAAGTGAAGAGGAACTCAAAAGCCTCTTGATGAAAGTGAAAAAGAAGCGTGAAAAAGTTGGCTTAAAGCTCAGCATTCAGAAAACTAAGATCATGGCATCTGGTGCCATCACTTCATGTGAAATAGATGGGGAAACAGTGGAAACAGTGTCAGACTTTATTTCTTTGGGCTCCAAAATCACTGCAGATGGTGACTGCAGCCATGAAATTAAAAGACGCTTACTCCTTGGAAGGAAAGTTATGACAAACCTAGATAGCACATTCAAAAGCAGAGACATTACTTTGCCAACAAAGGTCTGTCTAGTCAAGGCTATGGTTTTTCCAGTGGTCATGCATGGATGCGAGAGAGCTGGACTGTGAAGAAAGCTGAGCACCAAAGAATTGATGCTTTTGAACTGTGGTGTTGGAGACTCTTGAGAGTCCTTTGAACTGCAAGGAGATCCAACCAGTCCATTCTGAAGGAGATCAGTCCTGGGTGTTCTTTGGAAGGAATGATGCTAAAGCTGAAACTCCAGTACTTTGGCCACCTCATTCGAAGAGTTGACTCATTGGAAAAGATTCTGATGCTGGGAGGGATTGGGGGCAGGAGGAAAAGGGGACAACAGAGGATGAGATGGCTGGATGGCATCACTGACTCGATGGACGTGAGTTTGAGTGAACTCCGGGAGTTGGTGATGGACAGGGAGGCCTGGCGTGCTGTGATTCATGGGGTCGCAAAGAGTCGGACACGACTGAGCAACTGGACTGAACTGAATTGAAGAGGTAGTTAGGAAAAGTAGCAAGACAAAAGGAACAGCCAGGTTTGGGGGTTTTTTGTTTTTTTTTAATCAGATCAGATCAGATTGCTCGCTCCACAAATGGGGCAAGGGGCACAGTGGTCGAAATCAATCGGGAGGCACCCTTTACCAGATTGGAAAACACGTACTAAGCTAGGAGACGGAGTTTTTAACACCATAAATTTGTTAAACTTTTAATTCCATTGCCACTAACCTTTGTTAGAATATCACATCAGATGATATAATTAAGCGCAATTCTATGTTTAAGTAAGTTTGGTTTATCAATATTTGATGGTCTCATAACAGGGCCATCCTGATTTCTGAGTACTCTAGTAGTCTATGGGGTGCTAGGATTTCGCAACCATGTGGATATATTTAACTACTGGACACTTTAAAATGGTTAAGATGATAGATTTCATGTGTATTTCACCAGTTTTTTTATTTTTTTAAGTAGTAGTAGTATTAGTACTAGTACCAGGATATAAAGGATCATTCTAAAGAAACTGTCATCTTACTATTTTCCACAAGGCTTCCATGTACTTCCATGTACTTTCAAAGAACTTAACAAATGCCTTTTGGGTGCCATTTCTATTAGATTGGAACCAGAAATGGACAAGCCATCAGCCTTCCTCATAAGCTCACAAACCAGGAGGGATAATGTCCCTCCAACAGACATGAAGAGAGTATCTTCCACACGTACAGAATTTGGCCAGGCCATGAGAGCAACTAAGATGCTATGCTGTCTTACGTGCAAACACCCACATCTACATCAGCTAACTAACGCTGGCCTGGAGAATTCGGAGACTCAGCTGGAAGAAGTGCTGTGGTTGTGTGGAGTGTCCCCAGTTAGCAGGTGGAAGGGCAACAGTGGCTGTGTATTTGCTATCGCTATACCAGGCCACTATGGGAGAAGAACATTTCAAACTGTCAGATACTGTTCCGTTAAGAGCAAGATCAGCCAGTACAGATTTAGTTCCAGGAATTGGCTACCAAGATGTTCACGTGTATGGCATAGCACTGAGTGGACTGGGCATGGAGCAGGTAGGTTTCAGGACTCACACTGCCACTACCCAGCTGTCACTCAACTTTCCTAGGGATCAGTTGCACCTCTGTAGATAAAGGGTTGAGCCAGTCAGCCCGTCAATCATTTTCACGGAAGTCCTGAATGAGGGAGGAGATGACTGAGTTTGGGAGCACAGCCCAAGGTGACCACCAAAAGCTTGAACTGTCATTAAAAGTCTTATGCTTTATATTTAAAAACTTTCTCATATTTCAACCTGCACTACACTGAGACAACTTTTTTATTTTAAGTAACTCACCACCACACCACCTCCAGAAGATGTTCCCTAATGAATCTGTGGCACACACCAGGACAAGGGTTCGAAGGTCCTGTGAGTCACACTCTTGCGTAACTGCAGAGATACTGTCCTTCCTTTCAGATTCAGAATTACCTCGTCACCTTTTTAGCCAATACCACTAATCTTGAAAGAAGACTGAAAATTGTCAGTACTTTAGAATCCCCGGTGCCATTCAGTTTTCTCCATCCCTTACAACTCAACAAGGCCACACATCATCCTTGTTCAACGCACACGGTGAACGCTGTGCTTGTTGAGGATGATCAGGAAGACCATTGATCAGGCAGGGAGTAGGGAACCGGAAGCCGCGCCCTGGCGCCCTGTGTGTCCACCTGGCACGCAGGACACACGGATGCCATGCTGTCTGAGACGGAACTAGGTGTGGGAGCTGCAGATACTCCCATATGAGAGACCTCCATCCAACACATAAAGTGAGTTTTGTAAGAGGCTAACGAAATATCCAGTTGGCCAGAAAGTTTGCTCAGGTTTTCCTATAACATCTGACAAAAAACCCAAATGAACTTTTTGGCCAACCCAATAAGCAGCTGTGGTTCTCTGGAGCTCAAATATGGCCTAAGAAACTGGAAATCCTTACAGAGTTTACCTTTGTTGTCATGTCCTCTTACTTCTTCCAAGCGCCCCTCTTTAAGGCAATGTGATAGTCCCCGTCCATCTGTGAACTTCCCCCACCTCTGGGGGCAACTTAACCTTTGATCTGACCCCTAAAGGGTAAATTCCGCTGTCTGCCAGACTGTAAAAACAGCTACAGAACTCCCCCATGTGAGGGGATCCTGACTACTACTTTACTTTAAGGCACCTGCGACAGTAAAGGCTGGTGTTTATTGGAAGTAATGGGCATGATGCTCAGGGCTTCCTACTAACTACGTTTCATCTTGACAATTCTATGAGGCAGTTTTCATTACTGCCTCAATTTCACTGAAGAGGACAAGCAATTCGCCCAAGATCAAATCAACAGAGTGTGAAGCAGCTGAGATTCAAACGCTACATTCCTTTGCCTGTAGAACAAAGTTCTTACTCCTGTAAGGCAAATGTCTCTACAGATGCTGAGTAACTTATGTTTGTTGTTGAGTCACTAAGTCATCTCCGACTCTTCTGCAACCCCACGGACTGTAGCCTGCCAGACTCCTCTGTCCATGGGATTTTCTGGGCAAGAATACTAGAGTAGGTTGCTGTGCCCTCCTCCAGGGGATCTTCCCAACCCAGGGATCGAATTCAAGTCTCCCACATTGCAGGTGGATTCTTAATCATTGAGCCACTGTAATGATATATTATTATTTACTGAGAAATTAAAAGCAACCAAAAAAACACTCACAGTCTCCCACCATGATAACTACCCACCGACCTGCATGTGCGCCCCTTTACTCTGCGGTTGATGAGTTTCTGGTTCTCCAGTAACCAGGTAACCTTCCCCACAATGTGTCCCTCTCACCCACGCACAGACATCACACCATCAAGTGTCCCGACTCCTGTGTTCACCTCTCCCTTTCTGTTGAACTCTCCTTATCAACAAACCCCCTCACTGTCACTTCCTCCAATTATAAAATAAAATTCCCTCTTGATTCCTCCAGCTCTTGCTCTGCTCCCCTCTCCAGGACCTCCAATTCATCTTCTAGTCTCTCACCTGGTGTTGGAGAAGACTCTTGAGAGTCCCTTGGACTGCAAGGAGATCCAACCAGTCCATCCTAAAGGAAATTAGTCCTGAATATTCACTGGAAGGACTGATGCTGAAGCTGAAACTCAAATACTTTGGCAACCTGATGTGAAGAACTGACTCATCGGAAAAGACTTTGATGCTGGGAAAGATTGGGGGCAGGAGGAGAAGGGGATGACAGAGGATGAGATGGTTGGATGGTATCACCAACGTGATGGACATGAGTTTGAGTAAACTCTGGGAGTTGGTGATGGACAGGGAGGCCTGGCATGCTGCAGTCCATGGCATCGCAAAGAATCGGACACGACTGAGCAACTGAACTGAACTGAGTCTCTCACCAGCCCACACCAGGCACGGCTCCTGCTCCACTCCACAAGAGCTCTGATCAGGTCACCCATGGCCTCCATATTGCTGTGCCAGGGATCAAATCTCAGTGCTATTTGACACAACTGATTGATCACTCCCTCTCTAAACCACCTTCATCATGTGGCTTCCAGGACAGCACGTTGCCTAGTTCCCTACTTTGCTGGCCATTCCTCTTCATGCCTGGTGCTGGGTCCCACATCTCCACTCTCTATGAGAGAATACCCTGCAGGTCTGTCCTTAGTCTCTAGCCTCTCCTCCTTGGTGATCTCATTCATTTGGTCCACAGCTCCGAATACAACCTAGAACTATGGCTCCACCGTCTGTATCTACAATCCAAACCTTTCCATCCAAACTTCACACTCATTCAACTGCCTACTCAACAACTCCACTTGATATCTGGACATCTCAAAACTATGATCTCCAAAATTAAACTCCTGCTCTCCTCCTCAACTCTATTTTTATAGTCCACTCTAAACCACTGTATGATAACTTTATCCTTCTAGCTTTTCTCTCTTTAACTGGTCCATAGGAAATCCTATTCACTCTACTTTCAAAACATATCCAGAATGCATCCACTTCTCACTATCTTCCTACTACCTTGGGCCAAACCACTATCATCTCTTACCTATTATTTAAAAGGACTTTCATCATTAAGATCACTACATCTGTACTTGAGTGTTCCCAATAATGTAGTAGCTAGAGAAGGGCAGGACAACCCACTCCAGTATTCTTGCCTGGAAAATGCCATGGACAGAGGAGCCTGGCGGGGCATAGTCCATGGGGTCACAGAGAGTCAGACAGGACTGAAGTGACTTAGCACAGTAGCTAGCGAATCCATGCAAAATCTAAGTCAGAACATGTCACACTCTTCTCAGCATCCTCCAATGGCTTCCCATCTCATTCAAGAGTAAAAACTAGCCTTCCAATGACCTATAAGGCTCTCCACAATCTGGCTCCAAGGAGACTACAGGCTTCTTTGCTGCTCCTGAACATGCTTCTGCCCCAGGGCCTTTGCACCTGCTGTTCTCACTGCTAGAAATACTTTCCCCCCAATACTGACATGGCTTGTGCCTGCTCCATGAAGTCTTCCTGGCTACCTGACAACCAACCATTTCCTACTCCAGCTAAGCTGAGGGGATCCTCGTGTCTCAGGGCTCATCTCATAGGGTTATCCTGTGAGCAAGGGTCCCACGGATGCCCCTCCACACTCCCCAAACCCTTTCTCAGCCTTGGGCCCTATTACAGCCTTGGGCCCTTTCTGATACAAGGCTTAGAAAGTACTTTTCTTTCTAAACTGGCTGATCTGATATGGAATCTGAAAAGACTTTACTATGTGCTGGGCAGTCAAACACTTCTCCAGCTGGCCCCCGAAGTCCTCCCTTGAGGTTTGGACCATCTAATTCAGGGGCTTCTCCTTCAGTTCTCCCCAGGACTCTATCCTTGAGCCTCTAGAAGATCCAACAGAGTCCATATCCACCTCCTTTTGCACTTGCGGGTTTCCATAAGACTCTTTATCACCAGTGAAAGCCAGCTCTCAACTTTCCTGAGTACTGTTCTAAGTTGGCCTGTGGGCCTACTCTCACTAGGCACCCCAAGGCCTCTGGATTCCTGAAGCCCAAACAACAGGTTTTCAACACTGCACATCTCCTCCAAGTATTTTAAATATCTTCTCCTCTCTATCTCCAATCTCTCTGGGCCTTGTAGAATTCTAAACATTTCCATTTCCCTTTGTACTCGAGGGACAGATGGAACTACATTGTCAGGAAGTGGGATGGAAGGGAGGGGTCATATCAGTGGGAAGGGAATCCAAGAAAAAAAAATTTTTTTTCACTTTCCTCAGGAGAGAGGGAATACAAAACTTCAAATTCCCTGTGCTACCCAGTGGGCCATTCACACTAAGGAACTATCATTCCACACATATACCACAGCTCCCATGGATGGGATCCTCCAGTTAACTTTACATCATGTTGCTTTATCAAGACCACAGAAGACTGACCCCTTGATCAATGGCAGTATACCCTGAAGACAAGGACTCTGATTCTGCAAACAGAAGAGGTTATTTGGTTCAGGAGACGACGTACAGTTCAGTGACATTCTACTCTCTGGGTCTGAAACATTTATTATCATGTGTATATCTCTCTTTTAGACACACACACATGATTAAAATAACCTCCGTACAAATGAATGTCCTTTTCAAAATGTAGAAACTGGAGCAACACTGATATCCCCAAGCAGAGCAAGCGCAGACCAAGGGTAAAGAGGCATCACCCTTGGTCTGTTTATTCTATGTATCACCAGTATGCCCCTTGCAAATTATACCAAGGTTTATTTTTATTTCTATACTCCCAAGCTTATAAAGCCTGTTTCTCTAAAAGGTTTTTCTCATATCTGAAAGGCTTTTCAAAAACAGTAATCTTCGGATTGTATGACATGCAAAACATATCCAGCTGGTTGGCAAATAAACATGCGAGCAGACAACCATGGCTTCATGTCCCTTGTTTTTGCCTTCTGCACTTTCTTTCATGGTACTTTCCCCATTCCAGCTAATTCAGAACAGTTGTCCTTACCACTTAATTGGTTTTCTAGACTTAAAAGTTTCCTACAGTTTTTTCGCCAATTTGGGATTAGATGAAGTGACAGCAGTACCCAACAGTAGAATCCAGCACGTGTAGACGTGGGTGTGTGGTGTGGGGAAGGGCAGCGGCTACAGTGTGGCCTAAGGAAGGCATCATTCTGCCAACACACCAACCATGCAACAGGTAAGCTGATTCAGAATTGTCTCGCCCTGTTGAGTGAAATAGATAAGCCAGACAGCATCCATTTAGATGGTGATCATTCCACCCTGTTACTAGACTAACAGGGACCAGCACTGGTGAAGTTCGCAACTAGTTAACAATTAGCCTCTTAATTTAGTTCCAAGAAATCTGTGTGCAATTCTAAATACCAGCTTAATAAACAAAAATTTGCTAAAACATGACTTCCACACGTTGTCCATGCATCTCTCAACTTTAGGCAGCTTCATTATTGACAAATCAGATCCAGCTTTGCACAGGCTCCTTCCTATCATACATTAATGCCAAAAAAAGGACTAAAAAAAATAAATCATCACCAGCCCAGCCCTGGGCGGAGTGTACACTACCCGGCCTGCCAGGAATGGGAGTAGAGGGGTGTGACTTTCCAAGTCAAGAGGTCTGAGAAGATCTGGAAACCAGACATTTGGTATTCCTTATGAATAACTCCAGCCTGAATGTGCACAAGCCACCCTCTGTAGGTTCTCTACGCCCAAAGTCCCTGCCCGTCATTCCTGCACCAGTCTGCCCATTCGCCTCCACTGCTTGTGGAAACCCTGCTGGTGTTCATCTAACGCCACGGCTACCAAAAGACCACAAGCGATGGTTCTCCTGAGATGTACTTTCCCAACATGGTCACTGTAGAATGGAGGCAGAGGATGGACACTTGAATATCATCACAATCGATGCCCCAAAGAGACAGTACACCCACACAAACCAGGCAGCGTGGAGGCTGTGGACTGAGAACCAACTCGCCCAACATGTCATGGGCACTTCACCTCTGACTGTCTTGCTTTCCACATTTATTTAACATGCACAAAGTGCTTACTCTGAGTCAGGACTAGTCTAAGGTACAATTATCCTCATTTTACAGCTGAGGAAAGAGACCCAGGGGGATGAGGTATTGTGATTTATAATAATACACATTTGGTTTTCATCTACTGTTCCCGGCACAGAGCTCCTAAAACCCTTGGAATTTGCCAAGCAAGGAGAGCGACAAAGGTGTCTTTGTTATGTTAATGAGGTGGCTCCGCCTGCACCTAAGGAGCGGGGGCACTTTATTAGGGGGTTGGAACTTTCAGCCACCCCCTCCTGACCTCCAGGGAGGAGGAAGGGCTGGAGGTTGAGTTCACTCCGCAATGGCTAATGTTTTAATCAATTGTGCCTAATTGATTTATCAAAGCCTCCATAAAAACTCAAAAGGATGGAGTTTGGAGAACTTTGGGGTTGGAAACCACATGGAGATTTGGGGGGGCGGGGCATGCTGGAACAGAGCATGCAAACTCTAAACCCTTCCTCCATTCCTTGCCCTATGCATCTCTTCCACCTGGCTGTTCCTGAGTTATATCGTTGTATAATACACTGGTAATCTAGTAAAAAAAAAAAAAAAAAGCTTCTCCAAGTTCTGTGAGCCACTACAGCAAATTAATCAAACCCAAGGTAGGAGAAGGCAATGGCAACCCACTCCAGTACTCTTGCCTGGAAAATCCCATGGACAGAGGAGCCTGGTAGGCTTCGGTCCATGGGGTCGCTGAGTCGGACACGACTGAGCGACTTCACTTTGACTTTTCACTTTCAAGCATTGGAGAAGGAAATGGCAACACACTCCAGTGTTCTTGCCTGGAGAATCCCAGGGACAGGGGAGCCTGGTGGGCTGCCGTCTATGGGGTCCCACAGAGTCAGACACGACTGAAGCGACTTGGCAGTAGCAGTAAGGCAGGGATCGTGGGAAATTCCAATGTATAGCCAGTCTGTCAGAAGCCCAGGGGACAACTTGGACTTGGCGTGGGCATCTGAAGTGGGGGAGGCAGTCATGTAGCACTGAGCCCTTAATCTGCGGGATCTGTTGCTATCTCCAGGGAGACTGACAGAACTGAGCTGACTGGTATCTGAGGATGGTTCGATGGTGTGTGGGGAAAACCCCTACACACTGGCATGGGGAGCAGAATGTTAAGTATTCTGCATAATGTACAGCAGGAAATGGTAGAGAAGGACTTGATCTCATCCACTGGGATCCAGACTCCAGCTCTAGAATCTGTTCTGATGCATTATATTATGTTCCTTCTGGGTAAAAATGGAAAGCTCATCTAGCTCAAACTTAGAGAATGTTATGAACAGATTCTCAGATCACACCTATAGAAACTGGTATAATAGATCTGGCCTGAGCTCAAACTTGGAGAAGGAAAATGGCAACCCACTCCAGTATTCTTTTTTTTTTTTTTTCCCACTCCAGTAATCTTGCCTGGAGAATCCCATGGACAGAGGAGCCTGAAAGGCTCAGTCCATGGGGTCACAAGAGTTGGACACGACTTAGTAAGGCTCGAATTATATTTTTACAAAGAGATTCTCCAAGTTACCTTGATGACCAGCCAGGTTTGAGAACCCAGAAAGTTCCTTGTAGACAAAATCATTTGATTCTAAACTTGTACCCAAACACAGGAGGGGGCTGGCCCTGCTCCCAGGGCCCATTACTGTGGGGGCTCAACCTTGACCACTCTCTCAAAAGGCCGTTAGAACTCTGATTCTGACCTGTGGGCCACCTGGATCACCATTCTACATAAAGCTCTCACTGGAGGAGGTTGGCAGCTACCCCACCACTGCACTTAAAGAGCTACATGTATCCAAGACTCCCTTACTGACCATGAGTAACCAATACTTAGCCATCAATTCACACGTGCCCTCACATGCTTACTTCCATTTGACCCCCACACCCTTGTCAAGTAGCTTCAGGACCTTAGTCTACAGCCACCCTTCTCTATGTAGTCTTGATTTAACAACTAGCAGATCTCCGTACCCAGTGCAGTATAGGTCAGCCTGTATTTCTGGGGTTAAGTTATAAAGTGTGCCTTTAAGGCAAAAGTCAAGTGTAATTAAAAATCACTCATAAAAAGCCCTTAGCAGGGCCTTGGGCCCTTGAGAACTCAAAAAACCAAGAGTTAACCTCTTTGAGCAAAGGGTCAGATACGACTGAGCGACTAAACTGAACTGAACCTCTTTGATGTCTCTTTGCATTACCACTATAGCTCCCCTTTCCCTGGAGGCAGCAGAGAGCAATGTATACGCTAAGTTCCAGAAGCGCAGACCATTAAATAAAGGGATTTCTCCCTCTCTACCCTGAGCCAGAGAAGTTGATTGCACAAGTTAAACAGAGCAGATAGCTCTAACTCCATTTTATTTGCAAGGCATATTCAAGGTGCTATCAGGCAAAGAAATGAACATAAGACCCCTGCCCTCACATAACCTATTATCCACCCAGGCGGGATTAGACCATACTCTGAAAATGGCAGACAACAGTTAAATATTACATAATTAAATAATATAAAACCATCAGAGCTGTCAGGCACACGACAGTAAGGACTACAGACACTCAAAGGAAGAGGACGTGATGTAGTATGGATTGGGCTCAAAAGGCTTTCATGGAGAAAGGCAAACTGGTTCTTACAACATGATGATGTTCTTCAGGATGGACTGACTTGGAATTAACCAGCGTTCCAGGGAAAACTGACCCTGTCATCTAAGCACAGGATAGTATGTTCTATTATGCCTCCAGTATCTATCTTGAAAGTGCCAGGGCATTGCATTCACCTGGCACTCTGTCCTTAGGCTGAGTCAAGGTCTAAGGGAATCCATGCATCACAGTTCCAGTACTACTTGGTGACAAAGCTTAAATCCTGATATTACTGATAGCACCACCAACTCAATGGACATGAATTTGAGCAAATTCCAATAGTTTAGAACAGAGGAGCCTGGCGTGCTGTAGTGCATAGAGTCACAGAGTTGATAAGACTTAGAGCCATTGAACAACAACAACAATATTGTTATGCTAAAATAGGGAATTATACAACTAAGAACATAGTAACTGATTCTTTAAAATAATGTAAAGCTTTTTTACATGAGCATTTCACCTGACTTTCCTGATATTATTATTCATATCACAAAAATACTGACTTTTTTTTGTAAACCCTAAGTCATGACTTGGATGGACTCACAAGACCAGCCTGTGTTAAAATTAAACTTGTCTATTTCTGCTTTCTTGCAGAGTCCTAAGATCTCCTCTAAGTCTCCCAGCCCATTTTGGCTCTTTCTCCACTCTCAGGACTCAAGGTGACCGAGACAGTCCCTGGATGATGGCCCTGGGCCACAGGGCACTCTGAATGAATGCAAGGAAGTGAGTGCTTAGGTACACATCCTGGACGTAGTTCTGATCCCCAGCTGGCTCCTCACTGGGCTTTTTCAGAAGGGGAAGGAATGACAGGCAAAGAAGGAAGGACCCAGAAGCTGATCCAAGGCCAGGTGGAATAAGTGTCCATAGGAGGAGAGTCCAGGCACAGATATTTAAATAGACAGCCCTGACCCACGTGGGGAGTGGTTTAATAAATCAACCTAACATAGTACATTTCCAAAACTCATTTTCTCCAGGTCTGAAGGACACGTTTGACTTTTCCTTTTAGAGGTGAAATGAGCATGAGTCAGAAATGCCAAGTTCAAATCCAGATTCTGTTAAGATTCTGCTTAAGCACTCATGAGACTATAGACATTTCTTTAACTTTCAGATTTAGTTTCTTCATCTATAAAGTTTCTTCATCTAGCTGGACTAGACGATCTCTAGTTCAGTAAAATTGATTTTAAGAGCAAGAGCATCACAAGTGTGAGAAAAACCAAGAGTAAACATTATAGAGTCAAAACAGAAGCGCCAGTGGGGCTGGTCGGCCTTAGGAAGACAGTGGAGATCAGGAAGTTCCCAAAAAGAAAGTGTTAATTGGGATAAGCCCAGCATCACTCCCAGCATCGCAGATATAACTTAAAGATCTGTTCCTTCTGGATTCTGTCCTGCAATCACACAGACTCAGCTCCTCCCAGAAGAGTAAAAAGGGCTGACTCACAGGATGGACATACCCACAGATACCATCCCATACTTTCTACCTCATTGGGGGTGACTCAACCTTAGATCCTGACCTCAGTAACTCAGCCAAACTTCTTTAATATCTAGCCTAAAAAGCCCAGTGAAGTTTTATGATCACTATTTCAGTTTTACAGTCCCCAAAGTTTTAGGAATAGCCAGTGGCTCAGACATAAAGAATCTGCCTGCCAAGCAGGAGACATGGGTTTGATCCCTGGGTGAGGAAGATCCCCTGGAGAAGGAAATGGCAACCCACTCCAGTATTCTTGTCTAGAAAATCTTAAGGAAAGAGAAAGAGTCAGATACGACTTAGTAACTAAACAACAAACTGTTTTAAGGCTCTTTTAGTTACTGTTTTAAGGCTCTCAGATATAATATTATTCTGTTATAAAATCTTAGAGTTTAAGATATGAAATATTTAAACAGCATTGTAGAAAGTTTAACCCACAAAATTCTATGGTTTGTTCCCACAACACTGCATTCATCTGATATGCTCACACATCTTTGATATTTTACTTCTTCTGCCTCAATGAAGTCTCTTGAGACATTTACTTTTGCTGTAAATCTAAGATTGATTAAAGTTAAAATGCTTTGAAAATGGGGTTCATAAAAGTGATTAAGTTTAACTTACCCAATGCCAATAAACCTTCGACTCTACTCTCTGGCAGAGTGAGACTCACAGGATGTTTAACACCTGCAGAGTCACAGGCACACAGGAGGAGTTCAGTTACTGCTTCTAAATGCATCACCATTAACAAATACCATTTAGTCAGCAAATACCCATGCCAGTCAGGAATTAGGCACTTTGCATGTTATCTCTTAATCCTCACAAGCCTACTGAGCAGTAATAGCTCCATTTTACAGATAAAAACACCAAGGCTCAAAGTAACAGCTGCAAAATACCAAGAAAGAATTTTGAGCTTAGGTCTCTCTCACCAGTGCCCTGAAAAACTCCCAGTAAGTGCAGAGTTTAGGAAGCTGGCCCATAAACTGTGGGGTCTCAACCTCACTGGCTGTTGCTTTACACCCACATCCTTTACTGACAAAGGTGATAACTACTATGGGTATGGCCTGTGTGTACGGGTTCTCCTGGGTGAGGCCAGTGCTGCCAGATTACTTTACCAAAAGAAGGTGGGGGCGTGGCACCTGACATAAATCACAGCCCCCTAGAGAGGGCTATTGCCACACTCCCAGGTCCAGAGAAAGATACAGTTCCCTTAAAGTGGGCCACTCCTCTCTATCAGTCCCTAAGAAGAGCATTTCTAGAAGGTATCAGCCCCCAAACACAGGCTCCTTCTTACATACCTGCAGCAGGTCTAACAGCAGAGAAGCCCACCAGCAAGAACAAGTTTGAGCAAGCACACCGCTAACCTTGGTGACAACAGAGATCCTGGCTGAAACTACCTTTTGCAAGTCTCCACCCCCACAGATAACTTTCCGCCCTACTACTTCCCCTTCACAATGTTTGCTTGAACAAGTATTTCAAGGAAACCACCAGCTTCAGTAGAGGACTGGTGCAGAGAATGCCAAGGAGAATATATTCCCTCTGCTGGCCCGTGGTCATTTCTGCACTAACAAGTTCATTCTCCATATGGGTGAATGCTCATCTACACATTCAAGTACTCAGAGACACCATACATCATCCATTAACTGAGTTAACAGAAACCACCTTTCATTTCAAATTTATAGCATCACAATTATTTCTGCTGAGAAAAAATAGAGTACAAGCAGCTGCTCAGGCCTGCAGACCACCCCCCCCGACCCCTTCCCGCCCCATACTAATTTCTTTGCTTCACTGGTAGGTGTTATTAGAAAAATCTGACTTTAAGATTCAGGCACCTAGAACCTTCACCAATTCCGAAGTTCTTAATTACTGAAATCAAGATTTTCCCTGTGGCCCTAAAACCCCATTCCCCTCTCATAAAGTCCTCTCCTCTGTA
Source organism: Bos grunniens (assembly GCF_055505025.1). Lineage (NCBI taxonomy): Eukaryota > Metazoa > Chordata > Mammalia > Artiodactyla > Bovidae > Bos > Bos grunniens. Next base: position 112,732,288 of record NC_141166.1, on the reverse strand, counting down.
GCTGTACTTTGCATTCTTCGGTCTGTTGGTCCTGGAAGGACCTCAGCTCAACCAAAGGGCTGGGGGTGGGGGGTGCGGGACCTTTTGTGAGTTTATTTTTCGGTAGCCCAGATCAAGAATGCAGCCCCACAGCGATTAAAGCCACTAAGCTCCCAAATACCCTCTCCTGCCTAAACAGTTTGATCATGTGGGAACCAAACACTGTCTAAGAAAGAAAAGAAGCTACCAGTGCCGGTCTCCACTTTCTCCCTGGAGGAGCACCGCTGAGCCATGGTGTTAGGGGGGTCGGGGGTTGACACTTCCAGACTTCATTTGCAAAGCCCCCAACTTAGATCGGACATTTTGCTTTAACCCCTCGGGCAGGGCCTCCCAGGGCTGGGGCCCACCGGGTCTCGGGTGGCGCCGGACGCTTTGTGGCTTGTGCGGGGTGGGGGTGGGGGGTCGGCCACACCACTAACAGGGTCTTGTTTTCTCAGCTGATCTAGTTCTGCGGAACAGGTGCTTGGTTGGTTCTATCTTTTTAAAAGCGGGGGAGGCGTGTAAAAGCCTCGCCTACCGGGGAAGCCGCCCTTCGAGGAAAGCCCCCCAGGACATGATGAAAGGTGGCTTTCCAACTTCTGCGAGGCGCGCGAGTCTGCTGGGGAGCCGGGTGTTCTCTGTGAGTTTGGGAAAGGCCTGGATCTCCCTAACGACCCTCTCAGTCATCTCACCGCTGCGAAAACAGCGACCCTCCTCCACCCCAAGTCACCCCTACCCGGCCAGCTCAATACACACGTGAAGCTCAGCAAAGCGTGCCACCTGCCGGGTTCCCAGCAAACATGCCCGGAGGGAAGGATCGCCGGAAAGCACTTTGTTTAAAAAAAAAAAAAAAGTAAACTCTCCCGGGTCCGAGGACAGCCCCGCCTGGCACCGGGGCCGCGGTGTGCAGAGTCGGCCCCCGGGTTCTCTTTCCGGGGCTGAACTGGGGAAGGCGCCGCGCCAGGCGGGGCCAGAGGGGAGCGCGCGGAGCTCCGGGCCCCGCTCCCCCCGGAGCCTGCGGAATGCCGGACCGGGCAGGGCCGGCCGGCGGGAACGCGGAGAGCCTTCGACCTGGTTCGCGCGTGGGCCGGGGCCCGGGTGGGGTGGACAGAGTCGGGAACTCACAGCCGCTTGTCCTCAGGCTGCAGCTGCCAGTGCATCGCCAGCGAGAAGCCGAAGAGGCTCCCGGAGTCCCCAGTTTTCTCGATCACATTGTCCTCGCGGGTGTCCAAGTTGAAGGCGGTGCCGAGCCGCGGCAGGAGCCCCACTGACAGGTAAAGCAGCCACAGCCGCCCCGCGGCCGCCATGGGCCGGCGCACCGGGAGGGGAGCGGGAAACTGCGCGGCCGCCCCGCGCTTCGGGCCGGATTCGGGGCTACAGCGCCGCTGCCGCCGCGGCCACCTCGGTCTCCTCTCGCCGCCGCGCCCGGCCCCACCCCCGGGACGAGTCGCGCTCTCCGCCCGGCCGCTCCCCCTCGCGGGCAGCTCCCGACCACTGAATGAGCCCGTTGTTCTCTGGAGACTCGCAGGCGTTTTATCAAGTGACGAGGACGCCGGCCCCGCCCCGGCCCTCCCCACCCCTTGGCCCCTCCTCGCGCGCCCGCCGCCGGCACCTTTGCGGCCCGCCGGGCTGCGGTGCGACCCAGAGCTGCCCCTCTGCGCCTCCCCCGCCACCCCCACACCTGGTGGGGAAGCCGCTGGGGAGACCCGCAGGCGAGTTGCGGGCCGGGCAGTCCCAGCCTGCGAGTCCTCCTGGAGCAAAGCGCTGGAATTGTGGTTGCCGTTCCGCACAGAGCCGGAAAAGCGTTTACTACCTGTTCTAAAAACAAGTGGTGGTGATGAGCCGGCCCTAATGGCCGGGAGCCCCTGGTGCTCGCCGACCCACGTGCAAAGGCTGCGTTCATTCATTCCACAAGTGTTTATGGAGCGCTTAACGCGGGCCCGGTACTTGGGGACTGGAGTTGTATAGATTGTCCTCGGTCCTCAAGACCTAACGTCAAAAACGATAACAGCACAGATTTTAAGAGGTCTGTGCAATTGCAAACGCACAGCTATTATCTCATTTCATGCTCCTAACAATCCTATGAGGTGGGTATTTTCTTTTTGCAGATGAGAAAACTGAAGCTCAGCCTTGCCCCAGTGTCTCCAGGGAACTGTGTCCAGGTGGAAAGGAGAGTTTGTGGGAAAAGTCACACTAGTGTAGGCAACTTAAAACTTGATTTCCAGGTATTCCCAGGCTGAGAAGGTCCTCATTAGTGAAGGAAGAGTTATTTAAAGTGACACCCAGGCGCTCAGGAGACCTTCCTTCCTGCCCCAAATTCCCAGAATTAGTTGGGAGAATTTCCCTGCCTAGAGACTACTCCGAGATCAGCGTGGGTGGCCTAAAGGCTCCAGCCTCCAGCACAAGGGGTGGGGCCTCTAGTGAGGTGTTGACCCCTGGGGTGACTTTATCCTGCAGGGGTTCTTAACCTAGGAGGAGAGAGAATTCAGGTTACTCTGAATTTGGATGACAACAAAATTTACATTTTTATTTTCCCTAATCCTTTAACTAATATTTAGTATTTCCTTCCTAATATTTAGCATTGGTTTCCTTTATATTCCTGTTTTATTTAAAAGCCTTGATCTGTAAAGGGGTCCATGGCCTTCAGCAATCTGCGGAAAGTGTTAGCTCAAAGATTCCTTGGAATGCCTGCCTTGATCTTACATCCCTATTTTGGAAATAGAAGCTGAGTGAGTACCAGGGAAAAGCTGGAGCTCTGAATATGCGTGTGGGGAGAAGGAGGCAGAGTCACGTGCCATGTGGCCTCAAGGGGTATTTGTACCAAGGGAGCAGCCTGTACCACACAGAGAAGGCACCTGAACATGACAAGGGTTCACAGGTGGTAACAGCTGCTAGAAGTGGGGTATGTCCCACTTCTCTCCCCATCACTTGTTGTTGTTTGGTTGGTAAGTTGTGTCCAACTCTTTGGGACCCCATGGACAAGAGCACACCAGGCTCCTCTGTCCTCCACTATTTCCCAGAGTTTGCTCAGATTCATGTTCATTGAGTCAGTGATGCTATCTAACCATCCCATCCTGTTCTGCCCACTTCTTCTCCTGCCCTCAATCTTTCCCAGCATTAGGGTCTTTTCCAGTGAGTCAGCTCTTTGCATCAGATGGCCAAAGCATTGGAGCTTCAGCTACAATCCTTCTAATGAATATTTATGGTTGATTTCCTTTAGGATCGACCAGTGTGATCTCCTTGCAGTCCAAGGGACTCTGAAGAGTCTTCTCCAGCACCACGATTCAAAAGCATCAATTCTTCCAATCAATACCTTCAGTCAAGTATAGTCAAGTTCAGTAGACAGTCTTGAAGGTCATACTGTTTTAACTTGTATGTGGTAATCGTGATAAGATTGAGAAACTATTGTAGATTATAATTTAGCAAGCTAAGAAACACCTGCAATGTGATTTTTCATTCAAATTAACCTTTCTTTTTCATGTTAAACACATACTATTCCAGAGGGACAGGGCCCAGCTATTATAGCTAGAGCACAACCTCAGTGTAGGCTGGTACTCAGCAGGAGCACTGATGGGGCTGTAATGGTTACTGAAATACTCCTAAAATGGTAGATAAAAGCTATGCCCTGAGCTCCCCAAATTCAGTCGGCCCCACCCTGGCCACTTTGCTGTGACCTGCCAACTTTCCCACAATTCAGCAACTAATAGGTTTGAGCCCTTAAGCCCTGCCTGGCACTGCAAGGGCATCTTCTAATTGGGTGTGCCCATGTCATAACAGCTGTTAACTATACCAAATATCACACCCTGCTTCCAAGAGTAATCTTGCTTCCTCCCCAAGATACATTTAGTGGATGATGTTTGAATAGCCAGAGTTAGCTAGTTGATTGCAAATATCAACTGAGCACCAACTGAAATTTTATATAATGTTAAATTTAAATATAGTGCTGTGTGCTCGGTTGCTCAGTCATGTCTGATTCTGTGATCCATGGATTGCAGCCCTCCAGGCTCCTCTGTCCATGGAGTGTTCCAGGCAAGAATACTGGAGTGGGTTGCCCTTCCCTTCTCCAGAGGATCTTCCTGACCTAGAGATCAAACCCACATCTCCTGCATCTCCTGCACTGCAGGCGATTCTTTACCACTGAGCCACCTGGGAAGCCAAAAATATAGTGCTACTAATGAATACCACTTGTGTAGGAGAAGTGAGGGATAAAGGAAAACACGGATGAGAGTCTTGTTCTGGAGTGTGCCACATGCCCGTCACATGTGACTTTTGCTCCTGCCTTCCACCTACCTCGGGCTGTGATGCCAAACATACTTGAAGTTGAGTCAAACTTGGGCTCTAAATAATAATCCCTTTGAAGATTGTCCCCTCTTCTTGATTAACAATCGTGTTTTGTGAATTAGTTGTCAATTCTGTGGTAAACAGAGGTAAGAGTGAAATAAGTGTCTTAGAAAAGGGAGACTTAGAAGTCCTTCAGGATCTGCTGAGGACACTGTCAGCCTATAGGGCCAAAGAAATGAAAGAATCAAGAAATCTAGAAACTATGAAGGGAAGATCTGAGGAGGGAGGTACATAGTTATAAGGAAAAAGAATCTGGAAAAAGAGGAAACTTGTCTGGGACCAAAGGGAGAAAGATAGCTTGATAATAAAGGTATGCTGACCATCAGATGGCATGTGTATATGTGTGTGTGTACGTGTGCACACACACACACACACACTTATGGATAAGAAATCTAAAGGGCACAAATCCAGTTATGACAAAATTGTGTCATAGGCCTTTTGTGATGATACCATGGAAGAAATTTTACAAACTGAAAACTTTAAATAAAAAAACAGTGAAAGCAATGAACAGAGGCATTTGCTCAGCTGACAGCTTTTGAATTCTTGTATTTTACCAATACACTTTACAAAATAAATTTTGTTGTTCTATATCCCACTTTTGGTAGAGGAGCTTGCAATAATTTTAAACTATGGGTTACCTTGTAGATTCTGAGGAACTCACATCATGCCTGATATATTTTCCATTTCCTGGGACCTACTTTAATCAGTTTTGCTCTCAGGTTCCCTGGTCTATTGACTTCATCATCACCAACAGCAAGGATATCATATTTGCTGCATTTAGGCAACATGGAAACTATTAAAATATCTCTTTTTTCTTCTGTGGTTATGTTCTATATCAACAGCTTCACATATTCCCTGCAGCCCTTTATTGAAGGCCATTTGTCAGAGTGATTAGCACGTGGCCTGTAGAACCCAAGCCCTTCAAATCCCATCTCTGCTCCACACCAGTCAGGTGACCTTAAACAAATCACTGAATCTCTCTCCACTTCAGCTTCCCCAGCTACGAAGTAGAGATGATAGCATCCCTCCCCCGACACAGTCACCTCGCCTTCAGTTCAGATTAGTTGCTCAGTTGTGTCCGACTCTTTGTGACCCCATGAATCGCAGCACGCCTGGCCTCCCTGTCCATCACCAACTCCCAGAGTTCACTCAAACTCATGTCCATCACGTTGGTGATGCCATCCAACCATCTCATCCTCTGCCGTCCCCTTCTCCTCCTGCCCTCAATCTTTCCCAGCATCAGGATCTTTTCGAATGAGTCAGTTCTTCGCATCAGGTGGTCAAAGTATTGGAGTTTCAGCTTCAGCATCAGTCCTTCCAATGAATATTTATTCAGGGACTGATCTCCTTTAGGATGGACTGGTTGGATCTCCTTGCAGTCCAAGGAACTCTCAAGAGTCTCCTCCAACACCACAGTTCAAAAGCATCAATTCTTCAGCGTTCAGCTTTCTTTATAGTCCAACTCTCACATCTGTACCTGACTACTGGAAAAACCATAGCTTTGACTAGACAGACTTTTGTTGGTAAAGTACTGCCTTGCCTTGGGGATGAATAAAGTTAGCATGCCACAAGATCCAGTGCAGCCAAATAAATAAATAAAAATAAATATTAGAAAAAGAGTGTTGTGTCCAAACCAGAACTTGCACCTGTGTACGAGCTTTAAAAATTTGGCTTTTACAAGTTAGGCGCTGACCTGTGATATACCTTTACTTTTGAAAACTAGTTTATATTTAATATATAACTTATATTTATTTATATATAAATATAATAAATGTGCATTTATTATATATTTATAAACATAGTAATATATTTTGTATATTATATATGAAAATAAATGTGTTTATATATTATTCATTTTATATAAATATATACTTTATATTTATTTAAAATATAAATTATATTTATAAATATAAATATATATATATTGTGAACTGTTCCAAACTTGGATTTAAACTGTTCAGTGGTAGATTATTTTTTGTTTCAGAAAAAAAAAAAAAGTTTTTCCTCGGTTGCTTTGTCTCTATATTTGTGTTTAGGGGTTTTCCTTCTACACTGAACCTTAATGCTTTTCATTTTCGCTTCTTTTTTTTTTGTTGTTCTAAGTCACAGCACATTTTATAGGAACCAATCTGCCTTTGGTTGGGATAAAGAGAATCCAAATTGCCAGCTCTACTTTATTTTAACACCCAGATCCATTTTATTCATTTTTCCAGTTTTCTGTTCAGTTCAGTCGCTGAGTCGTGTCTGACTCTTTGCGACCCCATGAATCGCAGCACGCCAGGCCTCCCTGTCCATCACCAACTCCTGGAGTTCACTCAGACTCACGTCCATCAAGTCGGTGATGCCATCCAGCCATCTCATCCTCTGTCGTCCCCTTCTCCTCCTGCCCCCAATCCCTCTCAGCATCAGAGTCTTTTCCAATGAGTCAACTCTTCGCATGAGGTGGCCAAAGTACTGGAGTTTCAGCTTTAACATCAGTCCTTCCAATGAACACCCAGCACTGATCTCCTTTAGAATGGACTGGTTGGATCTCCTTACAGCCCAAGGGACTCTCAAGAGTCTTCTCCAACACCACAGTTCAAAAGCATCCATTCTTCGGTGGTCAGCTTTCTTCACAGTCCAACTCGCACATCCATACATGACCACAGGAAAAACCATAGCCTTGACTAGACAAACCTTTGTTGGCAAAGTAATATCTCTGCTTTTCAATATGCTATCTAGTTTGGTCATAACTTTCCTTCCAAGGAGTAAGCATCTTTCAATTTCATGGCTGCAGTCACCATCTGCAGTGATTTTGGAGCCCAGAAAAATAAAGTCTGACACTGTTTCCACTGTTTCCCCATCTATTTCCCATGAAGTGATGGGACCAGATGCCATGATCTTCGTTTTCTGAATGTTGAGCTTTAAGCCAACTTTTTCACTTTCCTCTTTCACTTTCATCAAGAGGCTTTTTAGTTCCTCTTCACTTTCTGCCATAAGGGTGGTGTCATCTGCATATCTGAGGTGATTGATATTTCTCCCGGCAATCTTGATTCCAGCTTGTGCTTCTTCCAGCCCAGCATTTCTCATGATGTACTCTGCATAGAAGTTAAATAAACAGGGTGACGGTATACAGCCTTGATGTACTCCTTTTCCTATTTGGGACCAGTCTGTTGTTCCATTTCCAGTTCTAATGGTTGCTTCCTGACCTGCATATAGGTTTCTCAAGAGGCAGGTCAGGTGGTCTGGTATTCCCATCTCTTTCAGAATTTTCTACAGTTTATTGTGATCCACACAGTCAAAGGCTTTGGCATAGTCAATAAAGCAGAAATAGATATTTTTCTGAACTCTTGCCTTTTTGATGATCCAGTGGATGTTGGCAATTTGATCTCTGGTTCTTCTGCCTTTTCTAAAACCAGCTTGAACATCTGGAAGTTCACAGTTCACATATTGCTGAGCCTGGCTTGGAGAATTTTGAGCATTACTTTGCTAGCATGTGAGATGAGTGCAATTGTGCAGTAGTTTGAGCATTCTTTAGCATTGCCTTTCTTTGGGATTGGAATGAAAAAACTGACCTTTTCCAGTCCTCCTGAGTTTTCCAAATTTTCTGGCATATTGAGTGCAGCACTTTCACAGCATCATCTTTCAGGATTTAAAATAGCTCAACTGGAATTCCATCACCCCACTAGCTTTGTTCGTAGTGATGCTTTCTAAAGCCCACTTGACTTCACACTCCAGGATGTCTGGCTCTAGGTGAGTGATCACATCATCGTGATTATCTGGGTCATGAAGATCTTTATTGTACAGTTCTTCTGTGTATTCTTGCCATCTCTTAATATCTTCTGCTTCTGTTAGGTCCATACTATTTCTGTCCTTTATTGTGCCCATCTTTGCATGAAATGTTCTCTTGTTATCTCTAATTTTCTTGAAGAGATCTCTAGTCTTTCCCATTCTGTTGTTTTCCTCTATTTCTTTGCATCAATTGGCATAGAACATTGTATACATTTAAGGTATACAATATAATGACTTAGTATATGTATATATTATGAAATGATCACAATAGGTTTAGTTAACATGCATCACCTTACAGAGTTACAGTTTTTTTCCTTGTGAGGAGAGCTTAAAGATTTATTATCTTAGCAACTTTCAGATATCCAGTACAGTATAGTTAACTATTGTCACCAGGCTGTGCATTACAACCTCACAACATATTTATCTTATGAACTGAAAGTTTGTTTCTTTTGACCGCTTTCACCTGTTTCCCTCATCACCCACCTCTGGTAATCTTCAATCTGTTCTTGGTTTCTCTGAGGTTTTTTGTGGTTTTTTTTTTTCAGGTTCCATGTATAAATGACATCCTACAATATTTGTCTTTGATTTATTTCACTTAGCACAATGCCCTCAAAGTCCATCCATGTTGTCTCAAACAGCAGCATTTCTTTCTTTTTTATAACTGGTTAATATTCCATTGTGGTATCTATATATATATAGATAGATAGATAGAATATATATCACATTTTCTTTACCCATTTGTCCATCAATAGACCCTTAAGTTCACCAGATCTATTTTAAAGTAAATTTAAGTTGAATGCTTCTCATTCCCTTATTATTAACTCATTTAATGTTATACAGTATTTCACATTGCCACTTTAGGTGGGATTCTTTTTTCAAATTTGTTTTGAGGGAATTTTTCTAAGCCAAGAAGCCACATTTTGCTAGCCAGCCAGAAATAAACTCAGACTTTAAATGAATCAAGTTAAATTTAAAATTGAGCTCCCAAAGCTGAGGTGAAACCCCCACTGGAAAATTTGGCTTTCCATCCCTACCATCTTCAGAAACAAGCATGAAGCTGTGTGTATCTCATGCCACACAAATGCAGTCTTGACAGGCTGAACTTAGAGGAGACATTTTTAAAATTTTTTTCTTGCTTTCTATAAAAATATCTTCACAGGGGCGGGGGGACGGAAAAAAAAAAGACAAGCTGATTCTGAATTAGAACTTAACCCAGTGTTCTCTGGAGTGTATTAATTCAGGTCAAAGCAAGCACTCAAGAGAAGCAGCTTAGCCTCACCCACTTCCCAGGAGAGGGCCTGGAGCAGGTCCCTCTACTTCACTAGGACTCAATTTTCTAATCTGTAAAATGGCCAGAAATATTATTTCACTAGATTGTGGTAAGAATTAAATGAGATTACTTGTGTGAGACATTGTGAGAACACAATGTCTGCTATTAAATATGGGCTGAACAGAATAGTAGCTGTGAAAATGAAGAAGAAAATATACTAGAATATAAAAAAAGAGAGGGCTCCAGGTCAGAGATAAATAGGAAGAGGAGGCATGTGAATGAGGTCACCTGCACCCCACATTCACTTGATGTAAATGGTCAGGATAAGCCATTCCTTCTTATAGTTTGGCAAATAATCTCTGTCATATCATAGTTTCTCAGTGCCTGAGGTTTGGATGGAAGCAAATTTGTGCTTAACCCTGACTCTGGACCACTTCCATTTCCTACCAGTCTTCGCAGGAGCAACAGTGGGTTCTAAACTTAATATCATAAGTTTGAAAGAGAAAAAGTTCAGAGGACTTTTTCTCTAGCCAGCCAGGAATCCCGGTAGTACAAAGAGATGAAAGCTGGACATTTCCAAACATATCCTTATCTTCTTATTTCTACAATCTGATTGACCAGGGGAAGTTAGTACTAAGGATTATCAAAAGTCATAGCCAACATAAAAATCATTGTTATTTTGTTTTAGCTTTATCTTATCAAACATATCTTGCTGCTTATATTAAAGCAGCTTCTACCACTTAAAATGAATCATCAGACACTTCATAGGGAAATCAGATCCTGAACTTCAAAATTTCTTCAAAATGTTTAAATCTGGAAAGCAAGCCATTTGCACACAAATAATTTAGTACTTACTACATTCAACAACACATATGAAGGCAAAGTAATACATTCTGCCCTAAGAATAAAGAACAAATACAAAAAAATAATTACTATAAAGAGCACATAACAAGGAAATGAGAAAAAAGCATGCAGAAATTCGGACCACCTAACAGCCAAGAATGTTTCTATAACAATAACTTTGCTGTCCCAGATCACATGATCCAAACTAAGAGGCTAACCAGTCCTGCATTATACGAGCTATTTCCAGATACTCCCTGGTGAAAGACAGAAAAGTGGACTCACTGATATTTACACCACATTTCACTTTCAAAACCTGTAGAAGATCAATGCATCTCCACAAAACAAAAGGCATTGTTCTATTTCACGTCTGGAGGCATCTAAGCAGGAACTTTTCGTAAGAGAGAATGTCAGGATCTCCACCAAATTCAGGATATCCCGACTTCTGACTTCATAACTGAGACCACACCTTCATACCTTTTTTCAGCCTTGGCTGACGAATAGTCCACCGAGACCAAATTTCCTGCCTCCCAAACAAGGAATTGTAGCAGCTCATGAAACATAATCTCAATCTAAGCTGTGCTCTGGCAGGAAAAGACTAGCAGTCACACTTTATCAGATAGGTTGGGGTGTCCATACATGAACACATGCTTCTTATTCCTGTTGCTCATAGGAGGACGGAAGTATAGAAAGGCTAACCAGGGGGATTCGTGCTCTACCAAGTGCAGTGAGCCACAGTGAATTTTTCAGCCTTGGATCCTAGTAGGAAATAGTCTCCACCCCATTGCTCCAGAAAGAGTTTACTTTCCCCAAGTAGCCAACCCAACCCTAGTTGCTGTTGGTTACAGAAACCTTCAGGTAAATGCCACATTGGTTGAGAAGGAGCTAAGAGAGTATGGGAGACAGTCAGCTCTTTGATTTTGAAGGCCTATTAGAATTTCCTAATTTACACTCTGTAAATAACCAAAATTCGTACATCTGTTTCTCTGAGACTTTCTTTATGTGTTGACCGTAGTCATCTAGCAATGTCTTTAGGGGTTATAAACAGTTTTCAATCTGTATTTTTTTAATGATTCAAATGCAAGAAAAATAGTTTCAGGGTTATGTGTATTTTTAAAATATATTCCAAAATTGAAATATTTTCAAATGTTAATTGAAAATTACATATATATATATATATATATACACACACACTCCAGTCATCAGCCACTTAGGATAAATATTCAAAGAGAATAGTTGCATTAAGTGGACAACCTATCCATCGGCCCAGGCACTCCCTTTTCAGACTCTGTCAACACTCAGCATATACCTCTCTTCTACTTCATATTGAGTAATATTATGATTTATCTGCTTATACAACTATCTGTTAAACTGTTAGTTCCTTCACAGTAGGTTCCATGCTTTATTCATCTTTGTATTCTCAGTACCAATAACTAAGCCTGGAACATGGAAGCTACTAAAAAATGACTGATTTATAACTCAGTGGTAAAGAATCTGCCTACAATGCAGGAGACCTGGGTTCAATTCAAGATCCCCTGGAGAAGAAAATGGCAACCCAGTCCAGTATTCTTGCCTGGAGAATCCCATGGACAATGGAGCCAGGCAGGCTACAGTCCATGGGGTCGCAAAAATCGGAAATGACTTAGAGACTAAACCACCACCAGGGTACCTAAGGGTTTTTACCAATCATAACCTTTATGCCAGAAGACTTTTTTAAAGTTGGAGAGGTTTTAAAGAAAGTGTGTCATACTTGTATTAGGAACTTAGAAAGGAGCATAGCCAATAATGCACATTATTCAAAGGGCATATCCTTTCCACCCAGATTCCTCTAAAGATCAGTAATTCTCATGGAAATAGAAAACCCCTGCATCAAGTCAGCCACTTAACAAGGTGCCATTTTAGACTCAAGCTCTTTAATACTATAATCCTGCCAACAATTCGAAGATAGCTAGAAAAAGTGAAAGTGGATTGCCTAATCTGGAGTGGACATTCTGAGCAAAAGATTTGGGGGAGGCTGGAGGGAGTGGGGAGAGGAGGAGTGGGGAGAGGAGGAGGGTGGATTAGAGAGGAGAGCATGATGGCTGCAAATCCAGAACTCCTTTGAACAAAGAAAGCAGCCAGGTTCTAAAAAGGCTAGGTTCCCCAAACTGGAAACTCCGTTTGTTTCACTCCTTGGTTTACTGTCCCCAAATGCTACCAATGTTATCGCCTTCAGTCTACCTTGTCCTTTAGTCACCAAACAAAGGAAGGACATGGCGGCACGAAGTAGGAAAGATTCGGGTGGCAGCTTTCTGTAACCTCCCTCTCCACCACCTGACCCCCCAATAGTATACAACAGTACATAACTGGGCCAGCTCTGCCCCCTGCCCTCTGCCCATGACACCTGGACATGCCTACATGGGAGGATGCTTAATCCCAGCTAGGCCTTCTCAGGGAAAGGTTTCTGAGACAAGCGTGCATGGAGTATCCTAGCAGACAGAGCTGAGGTTTCTGAACTTGAAGCAATGCTACAGATGTGATACTTTTTACTGTGATGAAAATTAAAACACTGAAGGAAATGGATTTCTGTTTGCATCTGTAGAGGTGATATGATATGGTTTCAAGGCACAATTATAGCTTACGTAGAATTCTGGAGACATGGGCAGTGCCTGAGGGAATACGGTTATAGCAATAAGATAAAAGACTACAAGGCAAACAAGAGGAAAAGGCATCCAGTGTGTAAGTCCCAGTTTAATACATACAGACTATACTGTTTTATCAGTTCTCTGTGATTTATTCAAGGTTGATAGTAAAATTGTCAGCCAAGTGCTATCTACTTGAAATCCGTGCAGTTGCTCTCAGTCATATATTTCACTGTACAGATCTCTCCATTGTTACTGAATATTATTAAGCACTCAGTGAATACGAGGGTTGACTAAATAGTAAGCACTCAGTGCACACTCAGTATGTGTGTAAGAGTTTCTTAAGAATTTTCCTTTACTTTTCCCCCTTATTGAGTAAAGGATTTGAGAAATGACTTATAATACTGAATTCTTTCTACACCATCACAAGAAAGTGTTTGAGGCAAATTTGAGATGACCATAGAAATTTTTGACATTCCTCTCATTGACAGGTGGGGTCTACTTCACTTACATTTGAATCTGAATTGGCCTCGGTTACTTTTTTGACCAATAAAAATTGGTCAAGAAAGAAGATATGACATTCTGGGACTTTCCAGGCTAAAGCATAATGAACCATATAGCTCATTCATTCCTGGGATTCTTGAAACACTCATTCTTGGACCCTGAACTACCATGTAAGAAGTCCACCTTCTATGATGGGACAGCCACAAGAGAACATGGAGCAGGGCAGAGGAGGGGTGGCTGATTGAGCTCAGCTTTTTACCCATCTGTGCCAAAGTGCCAGGTATGGGAGTGGGCCCTACAACTATCTTTGGCCCTACAAACCTATCCAGCCACCAGCTAGAAACCAAGTAATCCCTACTGTGACCATATGAAACAGAAGAATCACCCATCTAAGCCCTACCTGAGTTCCAGACCCATAGATATTAATAAAGTGATGATTGTTTCAGACCACTATGTTTCAGGGTGGTTTGTGACAAAGCAATAGATAATCTAAAGAGATGTAGTATAAAGTTCCTCTGTGGGATTCCTCTGAGGGTGGGAGTTAACTTCCACTCAGCTGACCCGTCCTCTGCCATCTTTCTCAGTGGAAGCAAGTCCACAGTGCCAGGATGTGGTTGACTAACCTATTGAGTCATGTGCTTAAAGAAATGAGATCAGTAATACTTGCTGAAAAGGTGATTAGAAAGAATTTGGGAGTGATGATTTCATGGCTCCATGACTAATTCCCAATCACTCAATAATAGGTCCAAAGCATTTGCAAATACAGTGGGCTTTCTATGGTTCTCACAGCCTCTAGTATGGGGAGAAGCGAAGAACAAAAAGCAGCTCTGTCTGCCATTGTGTGGTTGGAGATGGCTTCCACTGATCCACATGATGCTCCCTGACCCACTTCATCTTAAAGAGTCTTTTACAGTTCCCATAAGCATTATACATATCCATCATCGCAATGAAATTGCAAATGGCAGCAGAGACTATCTGTTAAGCAGGAGGGCAAATTGCAGAGTGTCATTCCAACACCAAGTAGAACAGTCTCAGCACAGAGGCCTCCTAGAAACTTAGAAGTTCTCCCACCAAAGTCTCTCAGCCTCCCTCTTCATTAAAGGCTTTGTTTTTTCTCTCTCTCCAGCTATAGTTTCATTTTGTGAAAAGGTTCACTGCCTTATGTGCCATGAGCAGACAAGCTTATCGAATGGACTGTAAATCTAATCAGTTTGGCATCGGGGGTTTCATGGGAGCATGTAAACAATAGCTGGAGTTGTGTTAAGCTTCAGTGACTCCAACTGATTCCCAGTTTGGTTCATTTGTGCAGAACAGTTGGAGATACAAAGCCAAGCCCATTAATTTCCAGAGAGCAGTTCTAACAGAGGAACGAGCTGTCAGTCCCCAGGAGGTTTTCAATCCAAGGTCTAACTACAGGATTTTATTTATGGCATAAGGTATGTCTTTGACTGACTGAATTTCTTTCCATTTCCTCAATATTCTATATTTCTAAGAAGATCCTGGCAATTCTTATAGAAACTGGAATCCTGTGGAGAAATGAGCAGAGAAAGTTTCCAAGTTCCTCTGGCCCCTCAGAATAGTGATCAAAGTGGAGTCCTGAATCCCCATCCATGAGTGTTCTTAATGTGGTGGTTACCTCTGAAAAATGGACTTAATTAGTGTCAGCAACCAATTCAGTTCTATTTCTCGTCTGTATACTTTTACAGCAACACATTCGTTTTGTAATGTGCATTACATTCTCACGATTGTAAAGTTTATGTAGTTACAGGGCCGAAGTCACACCAGTTTTCAATCTGCTAAATGGCATGTGCTTCGTTTCCAGATGGAAAAATGAATATTCACCACAGCTCCATCAGGAATGCCAATTTCCCATCACTCCCCAGCGCTGGGCAATGCAGTTGAAGCACTGTGTTAATTTAAGACATTTTCTGCTCCTCCAAGCCTTGTATTTACATACTAGCTGAAACTGCAATGGAAATGAATGGGGGAAATTGCCTTATCCCCATTTTTCTGTGAGAAGGAGAAAAACACTTATGCTTGAAACAAGCAGATGTGAAAACACTTCTCACTAATCAAAATGTTTACCATGAGGTTAGAAGAGGCTCCCTGTTTAGAGGCAGGGAACCTGGGATGTGTATTTAACAAGATGAGTGTATTCACTGTGACAGAACCTTGGAGCAGAACTTGTGCAGCTTAGCTCAAGATTAACACGCGCAATACGGCATTTCTTTGCTTATTAGGCTTCTCACAGTTCATGAACTTTGATTCAAGAGTGACTCTTGTGTCTGTTTCAGTGTAGACTTTCACACCAATATACTCTCAGCTTCAAGTTACTATACCCAGAGGTAATACGAGGCGGGGCGGGGCAGCAGGGGTCGGGGGGCTGGGGGGAGGTGATGCAAAAAGCAGTGTCTCTATAGGATTCAAAGAATTAGTTTTGTAAAACACACTTCATATTAAAATAAGGAAATTTAAATTGGAATAAATTACATACCCACTATTCTTGAAGGCAACAAAAAATCATGCAGTTGCTCTCAATTTGATCTCAGGCATTTGAAAAGATTCATAACAGAAAATTCATGAAATAATATGTATGAAGATGACAGATGATTCTGTAAAAAGCTTTGCATAACCGATCAGTCTAATTTCTTTCTATAATAAAATTGCAGGCTCATAAACTAGTAGAAAGTGACAAGAAGTCTATGTACATTTTCTTAAGACCATCAGAGTTGTAAAATTCACAAACTCCCACCTGAAACTAGCTTAAGCTACACAATTAGTATTCAACAAAGTTTATGGAACTAGTTGTGACAATAATAACTAACCTTCATGGGATGTTTGCCCTGTAGTAGGTACCATTTCCAGCAAACATTTTCATTGATTCATTCATTTAATCTTTGCAAAAACCTGTATCATTAATATCCTCAGTAATCCCGTTTAATACATGAGAAAAGTCATGAGCAGCAGGGTCACATAAGTCCCCCAGGTTACATAAATCAGAAGAGTTGGAGCCAGATTTAGATCCCAGGTGGGCTGGCTCCAAAGCCAGCATGCATGACCTACATGCTCGACCAGTAACATGACTATTTATCAATCAAGAAAAAGTGCTATCTTCTGATTTTATTTTGGTCTGAGTTAGAGTAGGGGCTTACAGATTGAACTCAGAAGGTAGTAGTGTTCAGCGGAACAGTGTCCATCTGTGGTGGTGTGGAGAAAGTCTCATGGGGTTCATTCTTAGAATCCATTTCATTGGATATCAGTATTTGGTAGAAAAAAGTTAGAATATATGCCCTCAATTTTTATATGATAATGACTTTCGTGAAATTAATATCAGGGAAAACAAAAGAAATTCAAACTAACTCTCAGAAAATGGGGGAAGTAGTTCTATGAGAATCATTCAGTTTAGATGTGCCAGATGTTTATCAATCACATTGCCAAATCATCTGCTCCCCACTGTGCTCCTTGAATTACCAGCTCCCACACCCAGCACAGATGACTAGACATGGGTGGGTACCTGATCCAGGGTGTCAGGTCACCCTTGGGTCACAGTGAGTCCACAGGCTGGAGTGAAAAGATGAGCTGGGCTTATCAGATTCCCACTCCTGGGAATTTGCTTTGGAATACAGAATGACCCAGTGGCAACAGTAAGTCAAGGTGAAAAGTTGTGATGTAGGGAAAGAAAGGACCACTGTGGCCATGTCATGGGCAAGTCACAGCTACTTGCACATGGAAGCAGACTCTGAGTGAGCACGGCAAGGCAGTCAGTTTAGAGGGGAGAATGAGGCAGAAATAAAAGGGAGAGCGGATGTGTACATGGGTGAACATGAGAAGCAAACAAGACAGTGGCTGTGCTGGCTGGTGGCTCTCAGGCTCCACTGTGGTCTGCAGGGACTTGGACACACACCACAGACTTACATAACTCAGATCAGATCAGATCAGTCCCTCAGTCATGTCCGACTCTTTGCAACCCCATGAATTGCAGCACGCCAGGCCTCCCTGTCCATCACCAACTCAGTTCACTGAGACACGTCCATCGAGTCAATGATGCCATCCAGCCATCTCCTCCTCTGTCGTCCCCTTCTCCTCCTGCCCCCAATCCTTCCCAGCATCAGAATCTTTTGCAATGAGTCAACTCTTCGCATGAGGTGGCCAAAGTACTGGAGTTTCAGCTTCAGCATCATTGCTTCCAAAGAAATCCCAGGGCTGATCTCCTTCAGAATGGACTGGTTGGATCTCCTTGCAGTCCAAGGGACTCTCAAGAGTCTTCTCCAACACCACAGTTCAAAAGCATCAATTCTTCAGCACTCAGCCTTCTTCACAGTCCAACTCTCACATCCATACATGACCACAGGAAAAACCATAGCCTTGACTAGACGAACCTTTGTTGGCAAAATAATGTCTCTGCTTTTGAATATGCTATCTAGGTTGGTCATAACTTTCCTTGTGAGGAGTAAGCATCTTTTAATTTCATGGCTGCAGTCACCATCTGTAGTGATTTTGGAGACCAGAAAAATAAAGTCTGACACTGTTTCCACTGTTTCCCCATCTATTTCCCATGAAGTGGTGGGACCAGATGCCATGATCTTAGTTTTCTGAATGTTGAGCTTTAAGCCAACTTTTTCACTCTCCACTTTCACTTTCATCAAGAGGCTTTTGAGTTCCTCTTCACTTTCTGCCATAAGGGTGGTGTCATCTGCATATCTGAGGTTATTGATATTTCTCCCAGAAATCTTGATTCCAGTTTGTGTTTCTTCCAGTCCAGCGTTTCTCATGATGTACTCTGCATAGAAGTTAAATAAACAGGATGACAATAATCAGCCTTGACGAACTCCTTTTCCTATTTGGGACCAGTCTGTTGTTCCATTTCCAGTTCTAACTGTTGCTTCCTGACCTGCATACAAATTTCTCAAGAGGCAGATCAGGTGGTCTGGTATTCCCATCTCTTTCAGAATTTTCCACAGTTTATTGTGATCCACACAGTCAAAGGCTTTGGCATAGTCAATAAAGCAGAAATAGATGTTTTTCTGGAACTCTCTTGGTTTTTCCATGATCCAGCGGATGTTGGCAATCTGATCTCTGGTTCTTCTGCCTTTTCTAAAACCAGCTTGAACATCAGGAAGTTCACGGTTCACATATTGCTGAAGCCTGGCTTGGAGAATTTTGAGCATTACTTTACTAGCGTGTGAGCTGAGTGCAATTGTGCGGTAGTTTGAGCATTCTTTGGCATTGCCTTTCTTTGGGATTGGAATGAAAGCTGACCTTTTCCAGTCCTGTGGCCACTGCTGAGTTTTCCAAATTTGCTGGCATATTGAGTGCAGCACTTTCACAGCATCATCTTTCAGAATTTGGAATAGCTCAACTGGAATTCTCATCACCTCCACTAGCTTTGTTCGTAGTGATGCTTTCTAAGGCCCACTTGACTTCACATTCCAGGATGTCTGGCTCTAGGTCAGTGATCACACCATCATGATTATCTGGGTCGTGAAGATCTTTTTTGTACAGTTCTTCAAGACAGTCTTTGTTCCTTGCAAACAGAAGGAACCTAATCTGAAAAGCATACAGGTGAAAAGTAGTTTGCTTTTAGACAAAATCCTTCTACTTTAAACTAGATTATGGAAATATTGATAAGAAAAATTATGCATAATTAAGTATAATTTACCTCTGTGGAACCATTGTTTAAAAATCCAATGATTAGGTGTAAATGAAAAGGAATGTATTATATAAATTGTGATTTTTAAAGAGGTAGGTTTAAAAAAAAACTTTTTGCTTTATTTTAATCAAATTTTTCTTCATATACATGGTCATTTTAGCACCCTTTAAGAAAAGAGATACAGAGATCCTAGCATGGGTTCCAAAAATAATTAAAATTATTAAAGTAAGACTTACAAGAGAAGTAGCAATAAATTGGGGATATTTGGCTTAGAGAAAAGAGAGCTAAGAGTGACTTTTTATTGTTGTAAGGAATATGGAAGGTTTTCAGTCAGTTATGTCTTGTACTCATAGAAACAGAAATGACCTTCAGTCAAAGCTTTTGTAATGAACACAAGAGAAGAGTCTGTTGGCCAGTTACAGAAGAAGGCCAAGGACTGTCTAGTCCTAGAGATGTTCAATAAGAAATTTAGAAAATACCTGGAAGTCATGGATGGTTGACAAATAGAGCTCAGTAGCATCTTTAAATCTGAGCTGCCAACAGAAACACACAATGCCTATCCATGAGTACCATGGGAAGCCGTGAGTCAGATAAGAAGGAAGAAATATAAAGACTATAGAAGAAAAACAGAGGAAGAAGAAGAAATAAATATGAATGTACATCTGAGGAAGTGGTCAAGTTAGCATTCACCTATCAGATACTTCTGAAGGTCACTGTGACCTCTGTTATTTTGTACAATATAGAGTGTAATAGAGTTGTCATCATCAAATGCCATGCTTGTTTAGAAGTGACCCAAGTTGAGCATGACAAACAGAATAGCCAGGAGTTTCAGGCACTCACTCTGAATGCAGAATCGCTCCCCTACTCTCCACAAGAGCTCCTTGGGGACAGCTCAAACACCACAAGGGACCGGCCAAGACTGATTCACCAACTCACTTCAGGAACCCATCTGAGAGTGGCCCCCACCAGGGTGGGAATGCCTTGGCCAGAAGAATATCAATTATGGCGCCACCTTGCCCTGACTGTGCTACATACATCCCTATTCTTGGAGCTTGAAGGAAAATGGGAGATGTGGTCCCTATTTCTAAGAAACTGTGCTGTTGAAGACAAACTTGAAGGCAGCCTTGTCTTCAGGCTGGAGTATGAAGGGCTACATCCTAATCTCAAATCCGTGTGTATTGCATGAGAAACCTTGAGCACACTACTGCTCTCGTTCTCCCACTGCCATTCTTACAAAGCAGATTAGACTGACTTTCCTCTGACTGACATGACATCCTACATAGGACACATAACAGACATATCTGACTGAGTTTCTGTGTTTTGTTAAAGTTGGGTTTAGGGACTTCCCTCGTGGTCCAGTGGTTAGGAATGCGCCTGCCGATGCAGGAGACACGGGTTCAACTCCTAATCCCAGACGATCACACATGCTGTGGAGCAACTAAGCCAATGCAGTACAACTGCTGAGCCCTCATGCCCTAGAGCCCACGAGCCACAACTACTGAGCCCATGTGCCTAAAACCTGTACTCTGCAACAACAGAAGCCACCATAATGAGAATCCACACAACAATGAAGAGAAGCCCCCGCTTGCCACAACTAGAGAAAAGCCTGCACGGCAACCAAGACCCAACACAGCAAAGGAAAAAAAAAAGATGGGCTTAAAATAAAAAAGGAAGAGAGAGGAACTATGTGGTACTCACTACTCAGAATTCTTGGTTTATGGGCCACTATGGAGGCCATAAAGTTTTTATGCAAAAATAGACCTTGGGCAGCATGTAAAATTCAATCTTCTCATGTGTGTGGAGCTGAGAAAACTGAGGCCTGTAAAGGATTAGGGGCAGCAGAGGATGGGATCAGGAGCCCCCCAAATCTCACCAAGTATTTTTCCCAGCAGACCAGATCAGTGACACGTTCGTTTTCTCAAAAACAACCCAACATACTAGAATTCAGAGGGCTGTGTAGTAGAACACAACCATGGAGGTTCTATTTGCCCAGAAATCCTAAAGTGGTAGAGGCTGAGGAGATTCTGTGACTATGTCCTGACATCATGTTCCACTGGGGCTGGGTCCTGTCTATTTTCAACCGAACATGGTGCCCACCAGTCACTGCCACCAGGATCCACACACGGGCTTGCAGTCTTCCTGGTTTCATATACTTCTAATCCAGAGGTTTAGATGAGAAAAACACTGAGTGACAGCAACCCTCCTGTTCACAGCAGAGACTCTACCCTGGGATACATCAGTTCCTCCTAAAGTCAGTCGATTCAGATCAACTTACTCCAATACGCCTCGAATCATACTTGTTCCTGGCATGAGTGTGAAGCCAGTTTAATTTTTCACAACTGAATGAAGAAGTTATGCTAAATAAAAACAATGTTTTTAAAAAGTTAAAATATGAGTCATTATTAAACAAAGACATTTGGACAATAGAAATGTAAGAAACAGAAAGTGACATTTTCCACCCTGTCCAATACCACTCCCCTGAGACATTCATTGTTAGCAGTTTGGTTTACATCCTCCCTTTTAAACATGTAGGAACATGTTTATAAATATTTGTCTTTCAAGCTTTGACTAACTTAAGAAGCTCCCTATTAAAGACCATAGGTCAAATCCCTCTAATTAATGTATTAAGCCTACTGTGGGGATACTAAAGACAAACAAAATAACATAATATGGAAGAGGGTAACCTTCTTGCCTTGCTGTGACAAGCTTCAGAAGGATACCCCAAACATAAAAATAAGTCAAATCTGGTAATTGAAAAATAGGACTCCAGCTCTTACTAGAATTAAGAATAAGAACTGTGGAACTGAAATTATTTTCTAATACTATTCTGCTGAATTACAGATAGGTTTCTACAGAAGAAAGCTCTATTTTATACTAAATGGTATCTTCTTTAACACTCATTGGGAATCTACTTGGCACAGTCTCTCTGATGTTCTATGTTCTCTGCTGATTTCTTTTGGTTAAAAGAGTATCTATGGCTAGGGTGACTTCCCAAGTGGCGAGAATGGTCAAGAAGAACCCACCTGCCAATGCAGGAGATGTAAGAGACGTGGGCTCAATCCCTGGGTCGGGAAAATCCCCTGGAGGAGGGCAACCCCCTCCAGGATTCTTGCCTAGAGAATCCCGTGGACAGAGGAACCTGGCAGGCTACAGTTCATGGGGTTGCAAAGAGTCGGACATGACTGAGTGACCAAGGACACACAATAAACATTATGGGAATCATCACCAACTTACCTTCAAATGATTCAGAAAAAAAATAATATATATACAAAGATGGAGAGAGAGATTTCGAGAGAGAGAAGCAATGCTAAAGCAAATGGGCAAAATTTTAGCATGAATGGCTAGGGTGATGTTACCCTGATATCTGGAGAGGTGGTTATAACTTGGTCTGATTTGAAGAAACATTCTCTCCAGTCTGACTGTAAGGCAAGTCCAAGCCCAAATACCTGAGGGTTGTGCCCATACATGCTGTGACTGACGCAACATAACCTCAGGTGCTATTTATCTGAAGGGCTCCCAAGCCACTGAGCTCCTGGCAGCTGCTCAAGAAGGAACGTCTGTACTTGGGAAGGACTAGTAGCTCCTGTTAAACTCGGGACCTGTAACTAGGTCTCAGAAAGCAATTAGCTTTCATTCAGTCCCTTGTAACTGAATAGGACACAAGGGCACGAGACCCAGGGAGTGTGTATTTAGCACAAGCACTAGATGAGGCTCTGTGCACTGTGGTTTAAGATACCAATGAGTCCTTTCTAGGCAGAAGGAGATGGGTACAGCTTAAGTGACCGTCAGCGCCTACCAAGGTTGAGCAATTTGTGTGATTACCCTTCATTTTTCCTCTCAGTTGGACACAACTCTGACCTCTAATCTAAATTTCCCCATGATGGTCTCTGTGGCCTTGCAGTGCTGTTCACTGCCTGACTTTCTTCATCTGCAGAAGAGGGTTCTCAGTGCCCATCTCCAAAGGAGGAACAGCTGGTTCAAGCCCAAGATGGGTGTCGAAAATATGGATCAATGGTCACAGAATCTCATTTCGGCAATCACAAAAGATTGCCCAATGCCTTCTGTTATCCTGAATTTAAAAAAAAAAAAAAATCAGTTACAACTTGAAATACGTTTGGGCAATATTTCTCAAACTGAGATTCATAAGTTCTGAAAGAATTTTTTGATTTGGGGTTTTTCTTAAGATTATGATCTAAGAAAAATAATATAAGAATGTTCTGCACTATTGGGATGACCACCTTGTAACCAAATACTGTCTAGAGTTCAACACCTGCATTTGTGCCTCCAAGAGACCCAGCACTGAACAGAGCTATATACAACACTGTGCACACATTGTATACAAGGCAATGTGCCACACTGATTGGACAGCCAATATAAGGACCAATGGATGGGATCCCAATCGTAAAAACTAAAAAGAACATTTTTTGTCAAGTTCTCCCTAAAATTTCATTGGCATTTTTCTTTAGGAATGTGTTAGTAATCAAAGCTTACAGAGAAGGCAATGGCACCCCACTCCAGTACTCTTGCCTGGAAAATCCCATGGATGGAGGAGGCTGGTGGGCTGCAGTCCATGGGGTCGCTAAGAGTTGGGCACGACTGAGCGACTTCACTTTCACTTTTCACTTTCATGCATTGGAGAAGGAAATGGCAACCCACTCCAGTGTTCTTGCCTGGAGAATCCCAGGGACAGGGGAGCCTGGTGGGCTGCCGTCTATGGGGTCACAGAGTCGGACACAACTGAAGCGACTTAGCAGGAGCAGCAGCAGCAGTAATCAAAGCTTAACTGAGGAGACTGACTTATTAATAATATTGTGTCTTTAGTGGTAGAAATCTAGAACATGTTTCTCCATGTATTCAAATCCTCCTTCCTGTATATCAAAAGGAAATAGGTTTTTTTTCCTAAATATAGGGCTAGAATATTTCTATTCTCATGTATTATATATTTTGTGTATGTCTGTCTTATTGTGAATGGGATCTGTTTTTTTATTACATTTTCCATTAATTGCCTGCATACAGAACAGTATTGATCTGCATAATTATTTATAGCTGATCCCCCTAAATGCTTATTAGTTCTGATAATTGAGTAATCCTAAATCATTTCACCCAAATGCCCTGAATGGCAGATACCATTTTAACTGATGTTATTAACTGAAATTTTTTTTAAATTTCTTATTCTATCATCACTTTCATTTGATTCCTTGATATTGTATTTGTTGTAATATACAATTTGGAGACACAATTTTATTATAAGATTTATCTTCTAGGATGACATGTCCTTCATATTTCCCAGTATGTTCATTCCAATTTGACAAACATAGGTTTTCAGTTGCTTCCCTTGCTTTTTAGACAGTCTTCTGAATTATTTATTTTGGCCATGCCATGCAGCTTACAGGATCTTAGTTCCCTGACCAGGGACTGAACCTGAGCCATAGAAGTGAAGTGCTGAGTCCTAACCACTGGCCCACCAGGGAACTTCTAAGATAATCTTCTAATTTTTTAATTAGAATTATTTCATCTCCTTTTAAATATGTAAGTCTCGTAAGATATTTTATTGTAAACCAGCAATGTAACAGGTTCTAAATATTTATGCTACACTTTCTTTAGTCAGATGCCTTATATTAAATTTACCGATAACATTGAATAATAACACATTGTTTCAGATTTCCAAACAGTGACAGGTCAGAAGCAAAAATCTGGTTGCTATCGGCTGCCCCTGTGCGATGTCAAACTCTGGTTTCAAGCAGCAAAATTTGGCATTTTCGTTCTGTTCACTCACTGCCTTGGCCCAAGGAAATGACTTGGATGAGTGCCCTTCTTTTTTATTCAGAGATGCCATAGATTAATTGTAAAGACTTCCTTTCATCTACATAACAGAATGGGTTCAGATAGCCTTTTAAGCTATTATCTGCAGTTTGGAACTTTGTGCTGCAAAGTCAGCAGTTATACAAAAGGGGTCTGTTAGAAACACTGAACAATGAGAGTTTGACATTTTTCTCCTTCTGCCTCCAGAAAAGAACCAAAGCAACTATTTGATTACACTTATGTATTTCATAAAAGAATGTGGGGATATATTCATATGCCAGCAAACCTCATGGAAATGACAAAACTGTGCAGCTTGTTTAAGGGGACACTCATTAATACCTCACTGCCATTGAGCTGGTGGAAGGAGAGCGGCAGCAAATGATTCCATGTGCTAAGCACCCACACTGTGTGCTTTCTTAAATGTAAGAAAAACAAGAAGCCATGCAGAATCCAGGATGAACTCAGCCTTACATTGTAAGGAGAACAGTGAGGGAGGGGGAGAATAGTAAACAGTGTGCAACACACTTGGGATTTTGGCTGAAATAAAGCAATGTGTACAAATACTTTAAACAGAAATTAAACCAAAAAAAATTTCTTTTGCCCTTCTTTGTAAGTACTTCTTGGTTACATCAGTTGTTTTTCCTCTCTTGACTTCATTGATTTTGCGTGAGCTTGCATGCGTGCACATTCTTTGAATATAAATTGCTTTAATTAAAAACCACCTGAGCCAGAGAACTCAGCTTAACAGGGTGAAGATTTAGCAGCAGGGCTTTCACATCCCAGTTGCCCTTCCAAAAAAGCTGAGATTTTCCAGGACAATCTCTTCTTTGAACCTAACATGAAAACACATTAGAGCTCTTTTTGGAACAAAGAAATATACATAGGAAATAAAGACATTGTTTTTATCAAATTCTCTTCTTTTACTCTGACGTAAGCTGGCTAAGAAATAAAGTGTCTCCTTCCCGAGAGGAAAGTGGATCGAGTCTGTTTTCTCCATATCTAATCCTGCTCCCCATGATGGGTATTATAAAAATGCGGAATCAAGGTTTCCCATCTTCACTTCCCTGGAGTTTCATCCCAGTCTCCCTTCATTTATCCAGCACAGGCTGTGAGCCCACAGCTACTGAGCCAGTGTGAATCACAGGCTGGGTAACCAGTGCTGGGTCTGAGCTCCTTTATCTGGACCCTTCTGACACATTATTTATCATATTTATGTAAGATAGTTCAGCCTCATTCTGGGACAAGGAAGAGTTTTTGGCTGTCAGAGACTGGGCTGCTCAGAACACCGAAGAGAACAACAAACCCATCTTTCCTCTACTGCATCACGCCCCAAAGGCCCCCAGGCTAAGACCAATTCAGGGAAACTCATCATTCCGTCTGTACCATGTCCTTTGACATACATGGTATGTTTGTGGTGGCCCTCAAGCGTGCTGCTGCATAAAGCCAAGAGGTCAACTTCTTCTGGCTCTTTCAGAGCTCACCCATGGCCCCCAAACAATCCCTCTCCACCCAGAGACCCAACTGTAGATTTGCAGAGAGAAGGTCCTTGCTGCATTTCATTGCCTCTGAAGTCTTTCCAGTACTTCCTTTCGGGGTCTCTCTAGCTTCGGCTCCCTTTGGATCTTCTACTTGCAAACCAGTTCTTGTTCTCCTTCTACCCACGTGTACTTGATCCCACCCCACCTTCAGCTTTGGATACAAATTCCAGTCCGTTTACATCCAGTACCAGCCTGAGGTCTTGGAATCCAGTTCAAAGACTGAAGTCCCATCTGCAAGATGCCTGATAAAGACACATTTCAGGACATGGGATGCACAGAATGTCCAGTCTGTGCTCACTGTCTCTCAGAGTTTGTTGTCATCATAATATCAAGAGGAACCGAAGTCTAGTCATGCTACTCCACAGTCTGGCATCTGAGAGCATCTAAGGAACATCCAAACCAAGTGCTGACAAAAAGCACATGGTTCACCTCATGTGAAACTACCCAAGCACTTCAGTAGATATAAAAAGGAAAGGATATGTAATAAACTGCCACTTTGAAACTTTTTAGAGTTTAAAATATTTTTGCTACACTTTTTCAGCACCTACTATATACATGGCAGGTGGCTGACTCAGTGGCAGATAACAAATTTGAATGAAGACATAGTTGGTTAGCCCAGGAACTTTACAATGTCTCAGCGGAAATGAGATGCGTAAACAAATAGCAGTAATGCTATAACAAGTGTGAGCCCTGAGGACAGTGGGGACCTACGGCAGAGCTTAGGTGGAGGGGTTAGGTCATTCTCCAGAAATTTATCCAAGGGCCTAGTTTGTTCCCAACACTAGGAATAGAGTTAAAAGATAGTCCTGGTTTTCAAGTTGTACACTGTCTACCAGGAGAGCAAGATAAACAGATGAATACAGAACAGCATAATACACAACATAATAGGGGGATTCAAGATATATAACTGACCAATCCAAACTGACTCCAATCATAAACTATTGGCTCCGTCAATGACTATACCAGCTGATGAGGAGAGAACTTTGTCTCTAGCCCAGTCTGGATGGACAGGGGGCTCCCTGAAGGAAGTGATGCCTGCTTAGACACTTGAAGGACAAGTAGAAATTAGCCAGGCAAGGTCATTTCAGACAGAGATGACAGCACCAATGCTTGGTAGAGTGAGTGCACGCTGCACATCCAGGCGAAGGGGCGTAACTTCACCACACAGGCTCGGGGAGCATCCCGGGGGGCTTATCAGAAGCAGGCTCTGTGAAATGAGACAGAAGCCATCTAGAAGACATCAGAAGTGACATCTGAAGATAATCAGGACTGGAAACAAAATACACACACACGGTACTGCTGTTTACAACCAGAAGCCCAAGATACACCCTGGATAACGAAAACCAACCCTGAGCTGAGGACTAAAATGAGGGAGATATTGGTACATAAAGGGAAGCAGACCAAGGATGGAGAGTGGGAAATAAGAAAGCAGGCTACCTAAGGAAAGGCCTGAAAACGTTTACCAAAGGGGGGAAAAAAAGGTAAAAACCGAACCATAAAAAGGATCCAATTATAATTGAATTCACAACTTAAAGATAAGATAATAAGACTGAATGCAAACATGGAAAATGAGTATACCCAGTGTAACAAGTGTAGCAAGTATCTGTTGCTTCTGCCAGCTCAAACCCATCCCCATTGCCTCCCAGGCCATGCAGTTCAAGTGGATCCGATTGCCTGGCCCGCCCTTAGCCACAGGTGTGGAAATATGACCCTAGTCTGTCCAAGGTAGCCCATCCCTCGGGCTCCAGGGATCGGTTCTCTGGTGAGCACGTGATCGTGAGCATGTGATCTCAGCATGGCAGAGACTGCCTGGCTGAGTCTCTGCCAGCACTTTCCTGGTGGAGCTCAAGGGAAGGAGCTCTTCCTCATTGGAAGTTGAAAGCAGGTTGCATGTGAACCTTGAGATGCTGAAAACCATCTTCATCAATGAGAGATGGGGTTTTAATTACATCATTTCAGACTCTGCACTGCTGTTATTTGTACTAATTCCCATTTTAGCTAATTTCAACTGGAGTCTGTTGCTTGCAACTGAAAAGTTCCCGATTAACTCAAAAAAATTTTTAGCCGCTAAAATAATGATCCTCACCAACAGGCATTGTGGACAGTTCCTAATAACATCCCTAAATGGCTAGATCCTACATATACTGAACTCTCCCAAATGGCAATACTGAAAGTGAGAGCCAGAGAGAACATTCACAGAAAGCACTAAGTTCTGATTTATTATAGAATTTCTGGAACCAAAAATTTATACAAAATTTACTCAAAAACTTCTGAGTCAGAAACATGGCCTAAATTTTTTTTTTCCAGTTCAGGATGGCAGAGTAGAAGGATGTGCACTCATCTCCTCCTGCAAGAGCACCAAAATTGCAACTAGCTGTTGAACGACCATTAACAGGAGAACACTGCTGCTGCTGCTGCTAAGTCGCTTCAGTCGGGTCCGACTCTGGGCGACCCCATAGACGGCAGCCCACCAGGCTCCCCCATCCCTGGGATTCTCCAGGCAAGAACACTGGAGTGGGGTGCCATGAACACTGGAACCCACCAAAAAAAGGTATCACACGTCCAAAGGCAAAGAAGCTGCAGAGAGACAGTAGGAGGGACACAATCATGATAAAATAAAATCCTATACCTGTCGGGTAGGTGACCTGCAAACTGGAGAACAATAATACAAATACAGAAACACGGCCAGCTGATGCCTTCAGTCCACAAACACTTACTGAGCAGGTCCAGGGCCAGCACTGTGCTGGGTCCTGGGAGGAAACAGCATCCACACACAGAGAGAAGCACAGTCTAGAGAGACAGACATGTGAACACGAGCAGTCAGAGCTGTCATTTAGGGAAAACAAAGTGCTGTGGGAGCTCAAAGGAAGAAGCAAACAGCTTCCTTCCCTCCGAAGTAAGGACAGCCCTTCCGTTTCAGTGGAGAATAGATCCCAGACATGCTCAACCACCACATTCACTTGAAGCGTGTTAGTTACGGCTCAGGCTTTGAGACGCTTCCGCACGCAAGTGGAAGAAGGGGAAGCTGTACCTGTCAAGTTCCCACCCCGCGCCGGGCATGGTTACGCCTCTGTGTTAACTCAGGTGACAAGGTGCTCTGTGACATGATGGAAGTACCAGGGCCTTGACATGCTCTGAGATCTTCAAGAAAAAACAGCTAACCAGTCTGACAGTCCTGGTGATTTAAATACTACTGACTCAGTCAAAATGTAAGGAGGGTGGGGGGGCAAAGAAGCCAGTAATCAAGGCAATTTTAATGCAAAAAAAAAAATCCAGAATAAACAAAATATCCACATTTTAAATAAAGATGAGATCAGACCCTGCACTTGAATGACTCACCCTCGCTCACCTCCCTCTTAACTCCAGCCTTGCTCCGGAGATGGGGGTTCTGTGGATCTTGTAAGCTTCGTCATCTCCTGTCTGTCTTCCTGTCCCAAATAGCAAAATTGTCCTTAAAATGGGTGTGACTCATGTGCCCATATTTGGGGACAACAGGATCGTGTGAAGTCAGAAACTGCCTCCCGTGCCTCCTATGGAGAGAGGGAGGAAAGAAGGGAGATCCCCCCTGCATCCATGGGGGCTGGCACAGGGGTGGAGCCCAGTCTCACTACTGAGATATGAAGAAGGCTTGGGTGGAGGGTGAGGAGACTGTGTGTCCTGTGAGAAGACCTCGCTCACCAGGATTATTAAAAACAACACCAGGGACTTCCCTGGTGGTCCAGTGGTTGGGAATCTGCCTTGCAATGCAGGGGACATGGGTTCCATACCTGGTCAGGAACCTGGGATCCCACGTGTGTGTGTGTGTGTGTGTGAGTCTCTCAGTCAGGTCCAACTCTTTGCGACCCTGTGGACTGTAGCCTGCCAGGCTCCCCTGTCCATGGAATTCTCCAGGCAAGAATACTGGACTGGTTTGCTATTTCCTTCTCCAGGGGATTTTTCTGACCCAGGAATTGAACCCAGGTCTCCTGCATTGCAGGCAGAGTCTTTACCATCTGAGCCACCAGGGACTCTCACATGCCTTGGGATAAGTAAGCCCTGGTGCCACAATGAAAGATTCCTGCATGACCCAATAAAGACCAGGTATGCTGCAACTAAGGCCTGATGCAGCCAAATAAATAAATAAATAAATTTTTTTTAAATAAGTAAAAAACAACACTAGACCCTCTTGAGCGGTGATGACCCTCTCTAGTTCCCTGATGGGATTAGCCAAAACCTCTCAGGAGTTTTGAAGACACCAGTAAGTAATGAAATTCCCCAATTCCCTCCATTTCTCCTCTCTCCTCAGTCCTTTACTCCAGCCCCATTCTCTAGGAGCCTTTGGGGCCAAGAACGCCATGAACAGAATTGTCCTCACCTCCATGCAAAGCAAAGGGAATGACGCAGAACAGAGGATGAGATGGTTGGATGGCATCACTGACTCAATGAACATGAATTTGAGCAAACTTTGTGATATAGTGAAGCCTGGTGTGCTACAGTTCATGGGATCACAAAGAGTCAGATGTGACTTAGCGGCTGAATAACAACAATAAGCTACCAACTCAGAGGTCCCTGGAGA
This sequence comes from Bos grunniens, assembly GCF_055505025.1. NCBI lineage: Eukaryota > Metazoa > Chordata > Mammalia > Artiodactyla > Bovidae > Bos > Bos grunniens. The sequence continues at coordinate 112,701,378 of NC_141166.1, read as the reverse complement.
GAGACGGGGACCTGAGATCTAGCCAAATTCTTCTCCTAAACTATCCATTTTTTTTTTCATCTACAAATTGAAGGTGATATTTGTTGCCTTGCTATATCAAAGTGTTTCTAAAGAAAAAAGGGCTACAAAACAGAAAGTGCTTCAGATATAAGAAATTATTCTGTATATTTAGCTACAGAATTTTCCAAAAGTTATTTTTAACTTGCTTTTAATAAAACATAAGGGTGGGGAAGTTCTTGGCATTAGCTGTGATTTGTACTGAATGGGGAAGAACGACACTTCATTATCCACAATAAAATAACCAAAATAGATAACATTTATGTGCCACACATCATAGTAGGTTTGTGTATATTACCTCATTTAAAGGTAGGGTTTTTTTTTAATAATGGAGTTCAAAGAAAATTAAAGGGAATTTATGTATCTTCTGTTTATTAAGAGATTCATTCATTTGACAAAAACTTATGAATGGGTAAATGAAGATAGTCTCTTTACATCTACATGTTTAAGGCCTCATGGGATTTCATGTTATCTTAAAAGATTTTGGAGTCATTTATGAAAAAAACAATTTAACCAATAGTTGGATTATACTGACATCAAAAGTTATCTCAGGTTCTGAATTGGAGTCAAATGTTCTTTCCCCTACTGATACCTTAAAACCCCATGCAGTTTTTTTACATTTTGACTTTTGACTTTTGATGGTCTCCACTCTTCCTGGAAATCATCATAACGCCCTCTTGTAGTTTGTGCAAAGCAGCCATTCAAAAACATTTGGTTAACACCTACTGTTAACACCAACTGTTGCTAGGTGCTGAATCAACGAGAATAAATATAGCCCAGCTTTTGTCTATGAAGCTACTGCTGCTGCTGCTAAGTTGCTTCAGTCGTGTCCGACTCTGTGTGACCCCATAGACGGCAGCCCACCAGGCTGCCCCGTCCCTGGGATTCTCCAGGCAAGAACACTGGAGTGGGTTGCCATTTCCTTCTCCAATGCATGAAGGTGAAAAGTGAAAGTGAAGTCGCTCAGTCGTGTCCACTCTAGAGACCCCATGGACTGCAGCCTACCAGGCTCCTCCGTCCATGGGATTTTCTAGGCAAGAGTACTGGAGTGGGGCGCCATTGCCTTCTCCGTCGTCTATGAAGAGATCATTGTTAAATGAAGACACACACAACAACTGGGCTTCCCAGGTGGCTCAGTGGTAAAGAATCCGTCTGCCAATGCAGGAGACGCAGGTTGGATCCCTGAGTCAGGAAGATCCCCTGGAGAAGGAAATGGCAACCTGCTCCAGTATTCTTGCCTGGGAAATCCCATGAACAGAGGAGCCTGGCAGGTGGCAAAAGAGTCGGACACATCTTGGCAACTAAACACCACCACCACAATTACAACTCCTTCTGATATGTGGCAACAGAGAGGAATGGGCATGAAAACCACAGATTCTGAATTCTTCACATTCTAGGGGAAAAGAGTACAAAATTCACTTTGTAACACCGAATGATGTTTTCAGATGATCAAGAGAAATATCTACAACCAAATGAGAAAAAAACTGAAGTTGGTGTTTGGAAACCTCCTCAGGAAGTGTGGATTAACACACTCTTGAGAGATGTCCCTCTCACCCCAGCATGCAGGGCTTTTGGAGTCAGATGGTGAGATCAATCACTGAAGCATCGGATTTCGGAGCCAGCTGGAAAGAACTGGCTGGACTCCAGCTCTATGGAATGGCCTGGGAGGGGCAGCCCCCTGGATAGGCATCCTGCCCTGTTTGCTTAAAGCCCTTACGGCATGTGCTGTGGGCAGCAGCTGACCCATCCAGGACATCCCTGCCCCCGTGCCTTTCCCAGGTGTTCTGGTAAAAACTGGGGAAAGGAGAAGGGAGACAGAAACAGAGCCCAGAGGAAACTCTCAGATGAGTTAGAAAAATGAACTCTCTAGCTCACTAAGCCACAGAGCATCCATTTAAAACACTAAGGCAACAACCAGGGAGCTACAAGTCCTCCCCATTTAGCCCTTTATTTTGGCCTTGGCTCCTCAAAATAAATAACTGACACCCAAACAATTCAAGTCACTTGGAAATAGCCCCTTCCGTGAGAGTTGGACTGTGAAGAAAGCTGAGCACCGAACAAGTGATGTTTTTGAACTGTGGTGCTGGAGAAGACTCTTGAGAGTCCCTTGGACTGCAAGGAGATCCAACAAGTCCATTCTAAAGGAGATCAGTCCTGGGTGTTCATTGGAAGGACTGATGCTAAAGCTGAAATTCCAATCTTTTGGCCACTTCATGTGAAGAGTTGACTCATTGGAAAAGACTCTGATGCTGGGAGGGATTTGGGGGCAGGAGGAGAAGGGGACGACAGAGGATGAGATGGCTGGATGGCATCACTGACTCGATGGATGTGAGTTTGAGTGAACTCCGGGAGCTGGTGATGGACAGGGAGGTCTGGTGTGCTGCGATTCATGGGGTCGCAAAGAGTCAGACACGACTGAACGACTGAACGGAACTGATTCTTGCCAATAATTGTAATTATTTTCCCACACATGATTTGAGGACTGTTGACCGTCCATGCCTTCTCCAGTGAACACTCTGCCTAATTGTAAAACTCTTGTTGCTAGAACAGGTGGGTATCCAGATGTAAGAAATCGGAGGCCCGGGCCAACCAGCTGAATTGTCACACAGGAAGTTGGTGGTAGAAGGCCTAGAAGACCACAGCCTAGAGCTGGACTCCTCACCGAGGGCTTCGGTCAAAAGGTACAAAATACTGAAGGAGAAAGAATGATAGAGTTTAATTTGTGAAAGGTTTTCTATATATTGACAGGTTTCATGTACCTTTTTTTTTTTTTTCTTGGCAAGGCTGGGGTCATCTGCTCAGTCTCTGACTGTGCCTCAGGTTCTTTGACTCTGGGAGAACAGCCTTAAGGCGCAGCCTGAGAATCTTGCATGCACTCCCTGGTCTCCTCACCTCCATTACAGAAGGTTTGCCTGGAAGCCGCCCAGGCCAAATCCTCCCCAGGGAAGGGAGAGGATCCCTCCTGAAGAGCTCAGGGATCTCCCGCCACCTCCAGTGCGCATGTGCACCCCGGTTCTGGCAGAGACCATCGCTGGAATTTAGCAAGAAGCCTGCAGAATAATTACTATTGCTGTGGGGCTAACAGCTGTTAAGGGCTCATTAGGGAGTGTCAGTTTTCCACAGGCAACTGCATTTCTGAGAAAAGTATATGGACTTAGGGGGGAAAAAAAACAACAACCCACAAAACGAGCAGCTCTTTCTATTTCAAGAGAACAAGTTGTTGAATCTGAAGTGGCAAGAGAGTTCGCCAACCCCTTGATCTCCCACTTCTGGCACGTTCCAGCCACTCTGGGCTAAGATGTGGGTCTGGACTATAAAATAAGCACTTCCCCTGCCCGCCTCCAAAACACATGCTGAGAACATGGTGAACTGCCTTAGGAATTCTTCACAATCAAGGAGGAAGTCAGTGAGACTTGGGTTTGAAAGATGTGGCCAGCCATTTATGGCACATGCTTGGATATCCGTTTATCACCTTGTATTTGGGAATGTTAGCAAGTACATGTACAGTGACTGGTGTTTTGAAAGAAACGAAGGAGGCATAAGATGCAACCCTTGCCCTAGAGGAGCATACAATCTGGAATGAGGGCTAACCCCTTGGATTTAAAGACCAAAATAAGACTCAGTAGTACACATAATTCAGAGATGGTATCCCATGGCACTCAGAGAGCTTAGGAAGCAGAGAAATCACCGGAGGATGGAAAGCGGTCCTAAGTCTCCCTTTCTTCAGGCCCTCTGTAGATGCTGTTCTCCCAGGAGTCTATCCCAACCCTCTTGCTCAGTCTGACTCTCTGGCTTCAGTGATTCCTCAGAACCCAGTTTAGGACTCTCTCAGGTGCTACTGACACGTACACAACTTGAAAGAGTATTAAGAGAGTGGGTGTCATAGAGAACATATTTGTGGCTGTCAAGGGAGATGTGGGGAAAGCAGAAGGAGGGAGTGGGAGTTTGGGGCTAACAGATGCAAACTATTATATCCAGAGTGGATAACAATGAGGTCCTATTGTACAACACAGAGAACTATACTCAATATGTGATAAACCATAATGGAAAAGAATATATACGTATATGTGTGTGTGTGTGTGTACAGAGGATGAGATGGTTGGATGGCATCACCGACTCAATGGACATGAGTTTGGGTAAACTCTGGGAGTTGCTGATGGACAGGGAGGCCTGGCGTGCTGCGGTTCATGGGGTTGCAAAGAGTCGGACACGACTGAGCGACTAAACTGATGTGTATACAAACATACATGAAGAATGTATATGTATCACTGAATCACTTTGTTGTACAGCATAAATTAACACAATAATATAAATCAACTACACTTTAACTTTAAAAAATTAAAAAAAAAAACACTGGGTCTCCATCCTGGCTGCACATCAGAATCACTTGGGGACCTTTGCTAAGTCGCTTCAGTCGTCTCCGACTCTGTGCGACCCCATAGACGGCCACCCACCAGGCTCCGCCGTCCCTGGGATTCTCCAGGCAAGAACACTGGAGCGGGTTGCCACTTCCTTCTCCAATGCATGAAAGTAAAAAGTGAAAGTGAAGTCGCTCAGTCATGTCCGACTCTTAGCAACCCCATGGACTGCAGCCCACCAGGCTCCTCTGTCCATGGATTTTCCAGGCAAGAACACTGGAGTGGGGTGCCATTGCCTTCTCCGTGGGGACCTTTATAAACGACCTTTGCCCAAGTTCCATCCCAGGTGAGGGACCCAACATCAGATTCCAACGTGCAGCCAGCTGGAGAACTGCTGGTTTAAGAGACAGAGGGTAATTTGCAGGCTCACTGAGGAAACCGCAGGAAAGGCCCAAAGGAGCTGCCCATAGGCACAATTGGAACCAGGACACTGAACACAGATTTCTGCTCCCTGCTCACTTTCCCACCTGTCTGCTGCATCTTCTCAGGGCACTGCCTCTGCGAGGTGGGACTCATCGCCAGTAGTAGCTCCAGCTCATGCTTTAGCAAATAGGATAGGGCTTCCTTTCCTTGGGTCTATATTGAATCCCCAAACTTCAATTTTTTTAAAAAAGGCAAAACTCTGGCTCATGTGCTACCCCTTGACCTGTGTTGAGATATTATCATTGGTCTAGCTTGGTTCATGTTCATGTAGCTTCCTCTGAGGAGGAGTACTGGGGAGACTAAAATAAAGCCTTGCTGCTCAAAGTGTAGTCCATGGACCAGCCAAATTTACTCATGCAAATTCTCAGGCCCCATCTCAGACCTGCTGACTTGGAACCTACCTTCTAGCAAGATCCCCAGGTGACTTGTATGCACGTTAAAGCTTGAGAAGGACTTCTGTATGCTCTGCTATCAGTTTCTCAGATTAGTGAGAGTATAGGTATTCCTTTCTCTTGGTTTTATGTCAAAGCCTCAGAAAAAAGATGTCACCATTTCCCCTCTGTGGCTCCTGCCAGCAGCAGTCCCAACACCTGGTCCCACCCAGTTGGTAAGAAAATCAATCAAGCTCCTGGCACTATGCCTCTTTCTCCTTCTTAAAAGCCAGCTCTGATCAGCAGACTGGGATCTCTGGTTTTGTTGCCATAGCTGATATGGAAGAGGATGTGGCACTCTGGGCCAAATAGGATCCAGCAGCTGGCGCTTATCAGTCCCACCCCACGACACACACAGATGTGTCCACGCTGACCTTCCTGGCCGAGGACACGTGGGAACTCAGAGCTTCCCATGGGAATGGATGACAGAGCAAGGAAGCGAGAAGGTTGATGTAGGTGTGATGGCATCCTGCCCATTGCTTCTGAGTGCAAAGCCCCAGCATCGTCTCGGCCAGTCAGCAAGGGGGATTTGCCTCTGAAACCCGGAAGCCCGTAGGAAGCACAAACATACAGTTCAGGCACTTGGTCACTCTGTTTGCTCAGTGATGCTTTAAGCCCCCCTGGAGGACACCATTCTCATGTTCAGGGCACTCCAGAGGCCTCAAGCCCACCTTCTGTGACTTGAAGCTCAGCCAGATTTTCCCCCCTATCCATTTCCTTTCCCACTACCAAGAGGAAAGGATAAAAATTAGTGGGCATTCAATAAATATTAGTTGAAGAAATAAATAGATGAATAAATAAACAAAAGAACGTTTTCATATTTTTTGAGCAAAGAAAGTTGACCTCGGCTTTCATCTGCTTTGATGGATAAATAGCTTTACTTCTGGGAAACTACATAGAATGACCATATAAAAATATCTTCACTTCACTTTTGTTAATATCTTTCCTACATCTCCACCCTCCAAAAACAAGAAATCCTCTATATATTTGTATTCTGGAGCCTCAAATGTTTATTCTCCTTACAGGAAAAGCCTACCTTTGGTCTCAATGGTTTCTTACAAGCAATGCCCCTAAAGGATGAAGATAATTTCCCCACAATTATTTGAGTACTTTCATCCCAAGCAGAAATACATTTCTATCCACTTATTCCAGAGCACACTTAGCGCTGAGAGCTGAGAGATGGCCTAACTACTTCATCTTATAGAGGAGGCAACTGAACTTCAGGGAGGGACTGGATGTGTCCAAGATCCCACAGCTATTCACAGTAAAAGGCAAACTGGGAGTCTCCTGAGTTCTGATCTAGTTTTTTCTTTAATTCCACAGTGCAGCCTATTGACTGCCCTAGTATTTGCCCTTAACTCAGGGGCAATGGTGTGGCCACTTTCCTCTGACAAGAAGCAGCCTATGAACGGGCCCCCCAAGTGTTCAGTCCAGCAGCTTCACCTCTAATGGGGGGCTGGGGGAGGATGGACCATGCAGAATTCCAGTGGCTAGTTCCACACCAGCCCCAAAGTTACTGATCTGATGTTGCAAAAGCTCTTTTTTTTTTTTTTCTCTCTCTCTCTCCCTTACCCAGCCTAAGCAGCAATGGAGAGAACTTTGCTCAAACTTTCCAAGATAACTTCCCTTTGGGCTGACACCAAGCATGTGCAGCTTCAGGCCAAAGGAATATTGGGAAGTTTATGAGCCACTAAAAATAGACAGTTACAACAGAAACTCCCTCTGACTTCTGCCATCTTCCCTGTTGGCTACACAAATACGGAGGCAGACTCTAGCCATGAGAGGTAGAAAAAAGTATCACTATAGCTCTAAGCTATGGTATAATCTGAGCGAAAATAAGTTTTAGAAAGAACAGTGCCATTTCAGGAATGACAAATAACATACCTGGAGAATAGAGGACCCACTGGGTCATCATCTGGTGCTGAACCCTTCCTCCCATAGCCAAGGAAGGAACGGCAAGACAAACCCACAGCCGGAGGACAAACCTAACATAGGCCACAGCTCGTTTGCAGGCTCTCATTTCTTTGGGGGATGAAAGCCAAGTTTGGGTTCAAGAACATTTCAGAAGATCTCCAATAGGACAGTTGGCTTCTCTGAAGTACATTGGGGCTGGTTATACAGACTGTCTTTTGCTTTCTGCCTGGTCTAGGTCTGTACCTAGCTGTTTTAAAGGTTCTGTTTCATTTTAGTCACTTTATAGAGCCTGGAAAATAGCCAAGTTAAGTAGGGTCTTTAGGTCCCAGTGTACCTGGTTTCCTGCCAGCCACATACCAGGAGTCCCTGAAATACACTCCAGTAAGGTGAGAGCTATAATTTGGTGACTTAGCTTAACCCAGTGTCCGCTAGGCCTGTGCAGCACTCCACGCAGCATTAGGATGAAAATAGAGAATCCCACCAAAAAGTGAGGATCCACTCAAGTGCTTCAGAGAAACCAGCTGTGTGTTTGGTTGGTCCTAAAGCAAATCTTTCATGGCCCTCAGGCTGTATAGGTGTGAAACATCTGAAATTACACCAAGTAAGGAAAAAAGAATAACAGAAACAGGTCTGCAGAAGAGAAAGTGTCTCTTTTCCATCCACTTCGTCCAGAAGGTAACTGGGCCCTGATGCACTTCTCCACGTTCTGGTTCTCCTCCAGAGGAATACTATAAAGCTGCACATGTTCCAAGCATCACCTGGACATTCCTTGCACCTGAACTCTGCTTGGATCCTCTGCACTGACTACTGACCCAATGTAAGATGGCTCTCTTCTTTCTATTTCTAAAAACTCCCAGAGGAGAAGCAGCAGAACCTTCTTTCACAGGCCATTTTAGTATTTTAACAGCTCTTTAGAGAAAATCAAATCATCCTTATTCCTAACCTAAACCCCTCACGCTGAGTTTAAATCCATTTCTTCTTGTTTGGCCTTGGTAAATATAGGAAACACCTGGAGCCCCTCCTGTGTTTACTGCACAATTGTCTCAAGTTTCCCATTTTATTCTCTTTTACCTTCTTATCCACCTCTTCTGAGTCCTCTTCAAATTCTTTATCCCCCTTTTTTATTATGGAAGAGAAGTGGTTATAATAATATGTAGTCCCCATGTAGGAAAGATATGTGTGTGTATATATATATGTGTGTGTTCAATTCAGTTCAGTCGCTCAGTCATGTCTGACTCTGCGACCCCATGAATCGCAGCACACCAGGCCTCCCTGTCCATCACCAACTCCCGGAGTCCACCCAAACCCACGTTCATTGAGTTGGTGATGCCATCCAATCATCTCATCCTCTGTTGTCCCCTTCTCCTCCTGCCCTCAATTTTTCCCAGCATCAGGGTCTTTTCAAATGAGTCAGCTCTTCGCATCAGGTGGCCAAAGTATTGGAGGTTCAGCTTCAACATCAGTCCTTCCAACGAACACCCAGGACTGATCTCCTTTAGGATGGACTGGTTGGATCTCCTTGCAGTCCAAGGGACTCTCAAGAGTCTTCTCCAATACCACAGTTCAAAAGCATCAATTCTTCGGCCCTCGGTAAGTATATATAATTATGCAATGTAAATAATATTATATATGTATATATAATGCAAATAATATTATATAATACAATTATATGCATTAGCTCATTTGAGCCTTTAAACCACCATTCTGTGTGATGAGTGAAGCACTATTATTGTTTCTGTTTTGCAGGTTGGAAAACTCTGGGAGTTGAAATGAATTGCTCAGGGTCACAAATCTAGTTAAGTAGCTGGACATGGAGCCAGCAGACCTAAGTTTCCTAATGCCCAGGGCAGGACTTTTTCATGATACCCTCTCGTCTGCATTTCGTGGTAAATCCTGCATCAAGTAGGACTATGTAGACCAGGCCCCTGTCAAGACCCAAGACCCACTGTTCCTCTGCACTCTGTTCACACTTCAGTCAGAGCAGGTCAAACACTCTGGTTCCAGTTGTTTTTTATTCCTGGAGAGTGAAGACGCAGGCCTCCTCACTTTGTGTCCTTGCACCTACTGAGTAGCTTGGCAGCTCTAGGTGCTCAACAGGTGTTAAGTAGAATGAATGAATAATGAATGACTTAAATAGAGTGAATAAATGAATGACAAAAGCACCACAGGAAGGCACAGAGGAGGGTGTTTGTGCAATCAACTCTACTACCACCAGCAGGCTTAATAAAATAAAAGGGACAGTTACACAACTACTTTAGGGCATTAAATGAAGCTTCCCACTTGATACTTTTCATGAAATAGGCTTTACTAGGCACAGCACATTATCCAGTATTTAACCATTCAAATCACAAGCAGGTATTCTCATGGCTATAAAATATTAAAATATATACAATACATTGTATATACAATACAATGTTAAATATTAAGTCAATTGTTTCAAGTAACTTCAAATCCTGGAAATTCTTTTCACTTGTTAATGGATAGTCATATTCTCCATGGTCACATGACTTCTACTTTCTTTTCAAGAATGTTTCCAAATAGTAAATGCCTAATCTATCACTAAGTACATGGCAAATATTTATTGTCCACATTGACAGGTCATATTTTTATTCCTGACTTCCCCTAGAAAGCTATATAGGATAATTCAGCTTAACATGTATGGAGCCTTGCCAATACTTTTCTTCCCATTAAAGATTACAGTATATTAGAAAGCCCAACCTCTGTTTAGAGAGTGACCTGGCTTTTAACTTCTTCATGGCTTGGGAGAAGTTAAAGTTTAGATAATTAACACTAAATATCAGAGCTAGGGTTTAGATCAAAAAGCATCATTTTAATCTAAGCACTTCATATATTTGGAAATTTATGTTCCCAATGGCATACTGTAAAAATGGTCTTATTCTCTGCTTAGGGAAAATTTGCATTCAGTTGTGCAGTCATGCAGGGTTAGCATGTCAGGAGTCAGCAATGCATCCGTAACAGCGTCTTCTCACAACTAATGAAGTCTTAAAGACCAAGGACTTACAATATTTGAATTCTCTTCCTATTTTTATCCACTGTGAAAACTGAAGAGGAAGAGTGGTATTTGATGTTTTTGCTAAAGTACCATTATAGGATTAAAAGAAAAAAGGCAAAGGCTGAGTAATTGTTTATCTAATTATTTATGGCTTCTTATCTAAGATCAAATTTTTTTAGGTTCTCCTAAGGGAGAAGGGAAGCGGTTGTTTCCTGTACACAAAACTTGCTTTGTCACAATCAACAATTTGGAGGCCATAATAAGCAGTGTAGGACCTGATGGTTTCTTCATTAGAAAGTGCTCCTGAAAGACTCTGAACTGAGCTCTTTGATCTTGACAAGCCCAAAGTTCCCTTCCTGGCACCCACCATGATGCTCAACACCGCACAAAGGGAAGACATTGCTGGCATTTGCGAATTCTCATAACCTGGAGATCCCCTTTGACTATGTTCGATGTGAAGAAAAAAGGATAGAACATTTCCTACAAATGAAAGACTAGACTTTAACCTAAAATGTCATAGGCTGGACTACAATTTTACCAAAGACATCTTAGCAAACTGGAGAGAGAGCACCATAACTGTTTTTTTTTTTTTTTTAATTTACTTATTTATTTTAATTGGAGGCTAATTACTTTATGATATTGTGGTGGTTTTTGCCATACATTGACATAAATCAGCCATGGGTGTACATGTGTTCATGTGTTCCCCATCCTGAACCCCCCTCCCACCTCCCTCCCCATCCCATCCCTCAGGGTCATCCCAGTGCACCAGCCCTGAACACCCTGTCTCATGCATCGAACCTGGACTGGCGATCTATTTCACATATGATAATATACATGTTTCAATGCTATTCTCAAATCATCTCACGCTAGCCTTCTCCCACAGAGTCCAAAAAACTGTTCTTTACATCTGTGTCTCTTTTGCTGTCTTGCATATAGGATCATCTTTACCATCTTTCTAAATTCCATATATATGCGTTAATATACTGTATTGGTGTTTTTCTTTCTGACTTACTTCACTCTGTGTAATAGGCTCCAGTTTCATCCACCTCATTAAAACGGATTCAAATGCACTCTTTTTAATAGCTGAGTAATATTGCATTGTGTATCTGTACCACAGCTTTCTTATCCATTCATCTGCCGATGTACATCTAGGTTGCTTCCATGTCCTGGCTATTACAAACAGTGCTGCGATGAACATTGGGGTACACATGTATCTTTCAATTCTGGTTTCCTCGATGTGTATGCACAGCAGTGGGATTGTTGGGTTGCATGGCAGTTGTATTTCCAGTTTTTTTAAGGAATCTCCACACTGTTCTCCATAGTGGCTGTACTAGTTTGCATTCCCACCAACAGTGTAAGAGGGTTCCCTTTTCTCCGCAGCCTCTCCAGCATTTATTGTTTGTAGATTTTTTGATAGCAGCCATTCTGACCAGCATGACATGGTACCTCATTGTGGTTTTGATTTGCATTTCTCTTATCATGAGTGATATTGAGCATCTTTTCATGTGTTTGTTAGCCATCTGTATGTCTTCTTTGGAGAAATGTCTGTCTAGTTCTTTGGCCCATTTTTTGATTGGGTTGTTTATTTTTCTGGAATTAAGCTGCATGAGCTGTTTGTATATTTTTGAGATTAATTCTTTGTCAGTTGCTTAGTTTTCTATTATTTTCTCCCATTCTGAAGGCTGTCTTTTCACCTTGCTTATAGTTTCCTTTGTTGTGCAAAAGCTTTTAAGTTTAATTAGGTCCCATTTGTTTATTTTTGCTTTCATTTCCATTACTCTGGGAGGTGGGTCACAGAGGATCCTGCCGTGATTTATGTCAGAGAGTGTTTTGCCTATGTTTTCCTCTAGGAGTTTTATAGTTTCTGGTCTTATATTTAGATCTTTAATCCATTTTGAGTTTATTTTTGTGTGTGGTGTTAGAAAGTGTTCTAGTTTCATTCTTTTACAAGTGGTTGACCAGTTTTCCCAGCACCACTTGTCGAAGAGATTGTCTTTTCTCCACTGTATATTATTACTCCTTTGTAAAAGATAAGGTGTCCATAGGTGCGTGGATTTATCTCTGGGCTTTCTATTTTGTTCCATTGATCTATATTTCTGTCTTTGTGCCCGTACCATACTGTCTGAATGACTGTAGCTTTGTAGTTTAGTCTGAAGTCAGGCAGGTTGATTCCTCCAGTTTCATTCTTCTTAAGATTGCTTTGGCTATTCGAGGTTTTTTGTATTTCCAAACAAATTGTGAAATTATTTGTTCTAGTTCTCTGAAAAATACCATTGGTAGCTTGATAGGGATTGCATTGAATCTATAGATTGCTTTGAGTAGTATACTCATTTTCACTGTATTGATTCTTCTGATCCATGAACGTGGTATATTTCTCCCTATTTGTGTTATTTTTGTTTTCTTTCATCAGTGTTTTATAGTTTTCTATATATAGGTCTTTTGTTTCTTTAGATAGATTTACTCCTAAGTATTTTATTCTTTTCACTGCAATGGTGAATAGAATTGTTTCTTTAATTTCTCTTTCTGTTTTCTCATTGTTCAGATCAGATCAGTTGCTCAGTCATGTCCGACTCTTTGCAACCCCATGAATCACAGCACGCCAGGCCTCCCTGTCCATCACCAACTCCTGGAGTTCACTGAGACTCACGTCCATCGAGTCAGTGATGCCATCCAGCCATCTCATCCTCAGTCGTCCCCTTCTCCTCCTGCCCCCAATCCCTCTCAGCATCAGAGTCTTTTCCAATGAGCCAACTCTTCGCATGAGGTGGCCAAAGTACTGGAGTTTCAGCTTTAGCATCATTCCTTCCAAAGAAATCTCAGGGCTGATCTCCTTCAGAATGGACTGGTTGGATCTCCTTGCAGTCCAAGGGACTCTCAAGAGTCTTCTCCAACACCACAGTTCAAAAGCATTAATTCTTCGGTGCTCAACCTTCTTCACAGTCCAACTCTCACATGCATACATGACCACAGGAAAAACCATAGCCTTGACTAGACGAACCTTTTTTGGCAAGGTAATGTCTGTGCTTTTGAATATGCTATCTAGGTTGGTCATAACTTTCCTTCCAAGGAGTAAGCGTCTTTTAATTTCATGGCTGCAGTCACCATCTATAGTGATTTTGGAGCCCAGAAAAACAAAGTCTGACATTGTTCCCATGAAGTGATGGGACCGGATGGCATGATCTTCGTTTTCTGAATGTTGAGCTTTAAGTCAACTTTTGCACTCTCCACTTTCACTTTCATCAAGAGGCTTTTTAGTTCCTCTTCACTTTCTGCCATAAGGGTGGTGTCATCTGCATATCTGAGGTGATTGATATTTCTCCCGGCAATCTTGATTCCAGCTTGTGTTTCTTCCAGTCCAGCGTTTCTTATGATGTACTCTGCATATAAGTTAAATAAACAGGGTGACAATATACAGCCTTGACGTACTCCTTTTCCTATTTGGAACCAGTCTGTTCCATTTCCAGTTTTAATGGTTGCTTCCTGACCTGCATACAAATTTCTCAAGAGGCAGATCAGGTGGTCTGGTATTCCCATCTCTTTCAGAATTTCCCACAGTTTATTGTGATCCACACAAAGGCTTTGGCATAGTCAATAAAGCAGAAATAGATGCTTTTCTGGAACTCTCTTGCTTTTTCCATGATCCAGCAGATGTTGGCAATTTGATCTCTGGTTCCTCTGCCTTTTCTAAAACCAGCTTGAACATCAGGAAGTTCATGGTTCACATATTGCTGAAGCCTGGCTTGGAGAATTTTGAGCATTACTTTACTAGCGTGTGAGATGAGTGCAATTGTGTGGTAGTTTGAGCATTCTTTGGCATTGCCTTTCTTTGGGATTGGAATGAAAACTGACCTTTTCCAGTCCTGTGGCCACTGCTGAGTTTTCCAAATTTGCTGGCATATTGAGTGCAGCACTTTCACAGCATCATCTTTCAGGATTTGGAATAGCTCAACTGGAATTCCATCACCTCTTCTAGCTTTGTTCGTAGTGATGCTTTCTAAGGCCCACTTGACTTCACATTCCAGGATGTCTGGCTCTAGGTCAGTGATCACACCATCGTGATTATCTGGGTCGTGAAGATCTTTTTTGTACAGTTCTTCTGTGTGTTCTTGCCACCTCTTCTTGATACCTTCTCCTTCTGTTAGGTCCATACCATTTCTGTCCTTTATCGAGCCCATCTTTGCATGAAAGTTTCCTTTGGTATCTCTGATTTTCTTGAAGAGGTCTCTAGTCTTTCCCATTGTGTTGTTTTCCTCTATTTCTTTGCATTGATTGCTGAGGAAGGCTTTCTTATCTCTTCTTGCTATTCTTTGGAACTCTGCATTCAGATGTTTATATCTTTCCTTTTCTCCTTTGCTTTTCACTTTTCTTCTTTTCACAGCTATTTGTAAGGCCTCCCCAGTCAGCCATTTTGCTTTTTTGCATTTCTTTTCCATGGGGATGGTCTTGATCCCTGTCTCCTGTACAATGTCACGAACCTCATTCCATAGTTCATCAGGCACTCTATCTATCAGATCTAGGCCCTTAAATCTATTTTTCACTTCCACTGTATAATCATAAGGGATTTGATTTAGGTCATACCTGAATGGTCTAGTGGTTTTCCCTACTTCCTTCAGTTTAAGTCTGAATTGTTAGTGTATAGGAATTCAAGGAATTTCTGTGTGTTAATTTTATATCCTGCAACTTTACTATAGTCATTGACTAGCTCTAGTAATTTTCTGGTGGAGTCTTTAGGGTTTTCTATGTAGAGGATCATGTCATCTGCAAACAGTGAGAGTTTTACTTCCTCTTTTCCAATCTGGATTCCTTTTATTTCTTTTTCTTCTCTGATTGCTGTGGCTAAAACTTCCAAAACTATGTTGAATAGTAGTGGTGAGAGTGGGTACCCTTGTCTTGTTCCTGACTTTAGGGGAAATGCTTTCAATTTTTCACCATTGAGGATAATGTTTGCTGTGAGTTTATCATATATGGCTTTTATTATGTTGAGGTATGTTCCTTCTGTGCCTGCTTTCTGGAGGGTTTTTATCATAAATGGATGTTGAATTTTGTCAAAGGCTTACTCTGCATCTATTGAGATAAGCATATGGTTTTTATCTTTCAATTTGTTAATGTGGTGTATCACATTGATTGATTTGCGAATATTGAAGAATCCTTGCATCCCTGGGATAAAGCCCATTTGGTCATTATATATGATCTTTTTAATATGTTGTTGGATTCTGTTTACTAGAATTTTGTTAAGGATTTTTGCATCTATGTTCATCAATGATATTGGCCTGTAGTTTTCTTTTTTTGTGGCATCTTTGTCTGTTTTTGGTATTAGGGTGATGGTGGCCTCATAGAATGAGTTTGGAAGTTTACCTTCCTCTGCAATTTTCTGGAAGAGTTTTAGTAGGATAGGTGTTAGCTCTTCTCTAAATTTTTGGTAGAATTTTTGTTTGCTAGAAGATTTCTGATTACAGTTTTGATTTCCATCTTGTGAGGGGTGTGTTAAGATTTTCTATTTCTTCCTGGTACAGTTTTGGAAAGTTATACTTTTCTAAGAATTTGTCCATTTTTTCCAAGTTGTCCATTTTATTGGCATATAATTGCTGATAGTAGTCTCTTATGATCCTTTGTATTTCTGTGTTGTCTGTTGTGATTTCTCCATTTTCATTTCTAATTTTGTTGATTTGATTCTTCTCCCTTTTTTTCTTGATGAGTCTGGCTAATGGTTTATCTATTTTATTTATCTTCTCAAAGAACCAGCTTTTAGCTTTGTTGATTTTTGCTATGGTCTCCTTTGTTTCTTTTTCACTTATTTCTGCCCTAATTTTTATGATTTCTTTCCTTCTAACATTTTCCTTCTAACCCTGGGGTTCTTCTTCTTTTTCTAGTTGCTTTAAGTGTAAGGTTAGTTTATTTATTTGATTTTTCTCTTGTTTCTTGAGGTAAGCTTGGATTGCTATGAACCTTCCCCTTAGCACTGCTTTTACTGAATCCCATAGGTTTTGGGTTGTTGTGTTTTCATTTTCATTCATTTCTATGCATATTTTTATTTCTTTTTTTATTTCTTATTTGAATTGTTGGTTATTCAAAAGTAAGCACCATAATTGTTAAGGGTTGGCTAGACTTCTCTTGTGGCTCAGCCAGTAAGGAGTCTGCCTGCAATGCGGGAGACCCAGGTTTGATCCCTGGGTTGGGAAGATCCCCTGGAGAAGGAAATGGCAACCCACTTCAGTATTCTTGCCTGGAAAATCCCATGGACAGAGGAGCCTGACAGGCTACAGTTCATGGGGTTGCAAAGAGTCGGGCATGACTGAGCAACTTCACTTCACTTCACTTCACTTCAGACTGAAACCGAAAGCTATCTTCCTAAGCAGGCTGCCCCTTTTTGCTGTAAGGTGCTGAGCATTTAAAAGATTGCTGCATTAGTCCATTGCAACATTCTTGTCCAAAGACTCAACTAAGAAACCAAATGAGAGTCAGAAAATTAGGTCATGGCCAGTGGATGTTCAGCACTCAATTTAAACAAATCAAGTGCCAGGGCTCAGGAATCTGCAAAGTTGATGAGTGTACACAGACTTCCAAAAAAAGCAAATGCACAGGTGAGCTAACTGGATTCAATGTCTGGTCTTTCAGACTGAGTCAGGTCGGATGCAGGTTCTGAGAATGTGGTTGGGTCAAAGTTCAGCAGTGCTGAGAAGACAGGTGGGGATAGTTGGTACTCTCACAGGCTTGAAGTTCAGAGTTTGGGAGGCACTGCCCATGGCCAGAGCACTGGTTGAGGATGTGAAACTGTCAAGGAGGAGTAGGCAGGAGGCAGCCCTTCACTCTCATCTTAAACCAAATGCTCCAGCCACACTGAACACCTTGCAACTTTTCTGAAGAACCTGAACTTTCTTTGCCTCACTCTGGGACTTCACATGTGTTGCTACCTCTGCCCAGAAGATACATAATCACCTAATCACACCCTACACACACTCAGGAATCACTTTTCATGGAAAGCCTTCCCTGATCCATGTCATACCCTAAGACTGGATTAGGAGTCCTTCCCCATGCACTCCTATGGCCCTCTTAGAAATACCACCAGAGGATGGGGATTGTATGTCTCAAAGGGTTTCAAACTTATTTCTAATTTCTTCAAAAGAAATCTTAACTCAGAACCGAAGGCAAAACCTCAGAGCAGATGTCTGAGGAAGTGGAGGCAGGAGAAGGAGGGAGACCCAAGGCCTGCCTGCCTGGCCCCACTGCTTATTCAAGGACGTCACCCTGAGAAATTTCCAAGGGAAAGCTAAAGGGATTCAGAAAATGCTTTTCAAATCCCAGAACTAATTTATACCATTGATTATACATAAAATACATGCATTATTCATTTAAAACTATCCAGTGAAGTACTTATTTATATTAACACTATTAATCACTGAAATGGTTCCAATTTGTATGGCATGGACACCAGCTAATCAGAAATATACCAGCTATTAGCCAACATATAGCTGTCCCACTGCATACTAGATGAATGTAAGCACTGAACACTTATAAAATCCTTCCACTAGAAATCCTCCATTAGTGTGTCTGCTCTCCAGACTATGAATCACGAGCACTCAGCTATACTCCCCTGAGCTAAACAATCACTTTTAACCTGATTGTGTGACCTTCCTTCCTGCCCATCATTTTGCATGATGGTGAACACCCCTCATGGATAACGAAGTATGAAATGAAGGAGTTGGGCCTCCCAAGAGGCAACGGGAATGATGCACATAGGATCTGAAATGCAAGTTTCAGGGCGCCTCATGTCACCTCCAAAGAAGTGGTTGTGGAAACAAGGAAGTATCCAGATGAGCAGATAGTTAGGGACTGGCGAACATCACACACAATATAGTAGCCTGGGAGGAATAACCCACAGCTGTAAGAATGAGAGTTGAAAGGATGAGTGTGTTTGCCAGTGTGCCAGGAGTGGGATGGAGCCCCGTGGGCCCTGCTAATGTGACTGTACACTAACTGCTTCAGCCAGAGGCCCCAAGTCCAGAAGGCATCCACCATATGCCCGCCTCACCATGACACCTGGGTGTGCACAGTATCCCTGGAAGCATGTTAACAAATTGGTTGAAGTTAGTGGGGAAGGGAACTGAGGCTCTGCACTACAGGAGTGGGCATGAAATGTTTCACTGTAAATCCTTCATATAATGTGACTTTTGTATGTCCACATATAAAAGTGATGTGAAGTGAAGTTGCTCAGTTGTGTCCAACTCTTTGTGACCCTGTGGACTGTAGCCCACCAGGCTCATCCATCCATGGGATTCTCCAGGCAAGAGTACTGGAGTGGGTTGCCATTTCCTTCTCCAGGGGATCTTCTGGACCCAGGGATCGAACCCAGGTCTCCTGCATTGCAGGCAGACGCTTTAACCTCTGAGCCACCAGGGCAGACCTCCACATATAAAATCACTGGCCTTTTCATTTGTCTGCCTGGTCCATGAAACGATGAGTCCCTTGAAGGCAGAAACTATGTCCTATTCACCTCCGTATCTGTGGCACCAAATATAGCATGTGGTGTGTAGTAGGAAGGCAATAAATGGACAGATGGATGGGTAGGTGACTGTGTAGATGAGCAGATGGATAAACTCAGTTTTCATCAGACCAGCAGTTTTAGCACCAAAGAAGTCTGACCCAGGGACCGAGGGCAAAGAGCCAGGAAAGGAAAATCTCACAGAATCAAAAAAGTGAGGCTTAAAATCTAACTGCAGAGTGCTGGGCAGCAGCTGCAGAAGGGTATGATGGTAAGACTGACCCCTGCTAAATGCTGTCTCCCTGCCCAGCCCCAGAGCTGGGTGCCATCCAGGGCACAGGCTGGGAGTAAACTGGACTCCCATGTGCACAGTAAGATTTTCAGCAAAGTCATCAGAGGGACATTTGAAGCCTGATGTTCAGGGCTTGTAAGATACTTATCTATCTTGACTTGAGTGGCTTTCCAGCCCCTAGAAAGAAAATGAGCATTATAAAAGGCTCTTAATTGGCCTGGATAGTGCCAACAGTAACATAAGTTACCATGGTAGCAAATACATACACTTCCTTCTCAATAAACAATACCTCCTTATCTGCTTTCTAACTGAAGAATGAATGAAAGAAGAAGAAAAGAAAGCAAAGCAACATTTTCTGCAAAATATGCCTATTTCCTTCTACTTTTCCTTTTCAGAATTCTAGCTGTTGCCTGAGATGCTGCCCTGTGATCATTTGGATCTCAAAGAGCAAACCACCATTATTTCATAACAGATGAAGTAAAGCTGTGCAAGGCGCATTTTGCTCCATTTGGCGGCTGTAAGCTGGAGGGCCTGTTGAGGCACCAGAGGGAATCTGAAGCATTATTCAGAGTCCACTCACCATGACATTTGAAGTAATTATGGAAGGAGCAATGGAAACACGAACAGCTTTTGGAAATGAATTCTCTCTTCAAAGTGGAAAGGATGATCTTACAATATTTTAGGATGACATGATGTGTGGACGCTTTTAAAACTTCTTTGGTGAAGACAATCTGGAATCAGAACCCAACTGAAGATTAAAGGGCTTGGGGGCGGGATGGGGTATGAACTTACTTCTTTGTTTCATTGGTTCAGCTCCACTCTTTCTCCTTCATAGAAACCAGACACAGGAAAAAAAGAAAAAGAAAAACCCTCTGAGGTCATCTTATGGATGCCCTGCAGGGTTAGTGCCAGTCTATTCTCCTTATGTCTGAGTGAAGTGCTTTATTCAGGCAATTTTGAAAGGATTTAAGTAATGCAGTTGCCACCACTTCCTTTGGCAAATTTTAGTATTCATAGCCTTGAGCAAAGGTTTGGGAGGGCGTTTTTGTTTGGTTTTTGGGTTTTTTTTCTTTTGCTTTTAGAAAATGGAGAGCTGCTTTCAGGCCAGCAATCTACAGGCTCTGCTGTTGGCAGAAATGCCAGAGATGTTCTGGGAACCTCTCTGCTAAGAGCAGGCTCCCACAATGCCTCAGTATCAGGGGGACTTTCGAGTTGTTTTGGAATCAGAGAAAATCTCATTTTCAGCCTTTTCACATTTTGTCCTACATTCTGGAGGGAACTGTCAAGTACTGCAAGCCAGTCTTTCACTGGGAATCCCTCACTGACATCCCCTCCTCACCCCTACCCCTCCTTGCTAAGGAACAGGCAAGTCACAGAAGGTTCATTGCATGGCGCAGCATGAAAGCTTCTGCCCAAAGGATTGTTGGTGACACACCCGGGGCCAGTTAGAGTCTGTCTCTTGGAGCATCTTGACAATGAGACGTAACAGCGCTGATTGGCAGTGGGCAGTGAGAGTCCACAAGCTAAGCAAAGTTAGGGGTTAACTGAAGTCACGAGTACCCCTGAATTGGGACTAGCAGAAGTCCCTAAGAGGTGACTCATTGGAAAAGACTCACGCTGGGAGGGATTGGGAGCAGGAGGAGAAGGGAACGACAGAGGATGAGATGGCTGGATGGCATCACCAACTCGATGGACGTGAGTCTGAGTAAACTCCGGGAGTTGGTGATGGACAGGGAGGCCTGGCGTGCTGCGATTCATGGGGTCGCAAAGAGTCAGACATGACTGAGCAACTGAACTGAACTGAAGTCCCTAAGGTAGAAAAAAGATGTAGAGGATGGAAGATGATACAGGAGGTAGGTAGACGCTGGGAAAATCCGAGGAAAGACGGGAAGAGCGCCACCACTGCGATTCCTTGTGGATTCGAAATGTCATCCTGAGGGAGCAACAAGACAGACCCCAGAGAAATCTTAGCTGTTTCCAGTTCCCGAACTCTACTCCCTCTTCCATGAGGACCCTCTGTCCTCTAGCCTGGGCTCCTGCAGGACCCCCATCTCTGCATCGCTGGTGTGTCCTTACAAAATCCCCCATTACTTGGGGCAGCCTGAGAGCATCTCCAAACCAGAAAGAGACTCTCGCCCACATGGGGCATTCAGAGATGGACTCTGGCACAATCTGCCACACAACTCTGAATGGAAGCACACTGGAACAGCAGGTGGAGTCGGGGCAGAGTCATAGATCTGCCCAGTCCTCAGCACCTCTTCCCCTCAGGCAGCAAGGCTGGGAAGACACAGACCCAGGAGCCAGGGTGAATGGGGCCCCCAGAATTGTACAGGTCAGCCCCGCCTGGTAGCACTTTAGGGGCCAGAAGTAGGAAAGCTGGTTCCCTCGGCATCTGCAGACCCTGAGCCCACCCCTCCCCATCCCTGACCCTCCAACATGTGCTATCTCATTGTGCCTCCAACTTTCAAACCCCAAAGTCACCTGGCTCAGTCCCCCTTTCCCTGCTCCCACATTGTGGTTGTTTTTCAGCCACTAAGTCATGTTGACTCTTCAAGACCCCATGGATTGCAGCACACCAAGTTTTCCTGTCCTTCACTCTCTCCTGGAGTTTGCTTGAACTCATATCCATTGAGTTGGTGATGCCATCCATCCATCTCATTCTCTGTCGCCCCCTTCTCCTCCTGCCCTCTATCTTAACCAGCATCAGGGTCTTTTCCAGTGAGTCTGCTCCCATGACAACCCCTGTTACTGTGATGTGAGGGACCCAGACCAATAGCATGAGTTGACCATGACTTTTGACCGCTAAGAAATGGCAACTCTTCCTCCCTCTGAGTAAGGAGCCTGTGATCTCAGGAGGGGGCAGGGGCAGCTACTCAGGTGCTCCTCTCCTATGTAGGCACCTGTTTTGCTCTCTGATCAGAAGAAACTGGGGTGCTAAAGGAGGAAGATCAGTGCAGAGCAAGCACATCTATCACTAAATTTCTCTGCAGCAACTCATTACCAAAATAAATTGTAAAGAGAAGGAAACTCTTGTGACTGCACTTTGTGAAGCAAAAATGCACCTTATTAGTGTGTTTGATTTTGTGTAGTCGCAAAGGAGGAAGAGGCAATTGGTTTATTGGGTTTTATGTTCCAAATCTAGTACTTGTAAGTAGTTGGGAAAGGGAAATGTGTTTTTAAATTTTTTTCTGATTAAGATTTTTAGAATAAGCAATTCCAGAAGTTTTCTGGAATTTGTGGCCCAAAAAAGTAGGTGGGGCAAAAATCAGCTTTCCCCTCATAGCACTGTTGGTCTTTTACCTTAATACTGAATTCCTTAAATCTCTATATAATATAGTTTTTGTTCCCAACACGTAATTTTAAATTCAGGACGGTCCATTGTCCAGATCCCACATGCTCAGATCTTTCTGTTTGCTGTGGACTCCCGTAGAGTCCTGGCTCTGGCCAGCAACACCTCACAGGCCATCGTGCAAGCTGGTGGGGGTGCCGGCCTGGAGGGCCACTCACAGGCGGGACGCATCCATGGAAAAAACTGGGATAGAGGCAGGCACATGCAGGCCTGTTTCCTCAAGAAATGCATCCCCTGAGACTTTGTATTTAACTAACACACCCTGCTTCCCACCCTCAAATCCAGGGTGGGTCCATCAAAAACTAGGGAAATGTCTACAAGATGCAAGAGGATCCTCTGGCTCCGAAAGTTAGATCTAAAGAAAAGCTTTGAGTCCTAAGAGAATAAGTAATGGGTGCCACAGACAGGGAGAAAAAGATTTCTTGCCTTCGTTCAAAATTTTTATTTTTTATTTATTTTTTAAATATTTACTTTTATTTATTTATTTGGATGCCCTAGGTCTTAGTTGTGGCATGTGGGGTCTAGTTCCCTGACTGGGGATCGAACCCCAGCACCTTGCATTGGGAGCACAGTCTTAGCCACTGGACCACCAGGGAAGTCCCATTCAAAATCTTCAAATGCTTTCACCAGCTGGAATGGAGCTGGAATGACTGACAGCTGTGTGCTATTTTTTTCAGTTAAGACCTCTCCCCAGAGTGGAGCTTATTCTAGTAGGGCTTTGCAACGCATGCCTTGCTGTCCAGATGGTTCCCTTCCGTGCTTCTGACTTTCTGAAATTCTTTTGCAAAACAGTATCTCAAATCTCTTGCTCATGGGTCTATCAAGATTCTATGTGAGATG
Source organism: Bos grunniens (assembly GCF_055505025.1). Classification (NCBI taxonomy): domain Eukaryota; kingdom Metazoa; phylum Chordata; class Mammalia; order Artiodactyla; family Bovidae; genus Bos; species Bos grunniens. Next base: position 112,678,162 of record NC_141166.1, on the reverse strand, counting down.
ATCATACTAAGTGGAATAAGTCAGACAGAGAAAGACCAATATGATATGATATCACTTACATGTGGAATCTTAAAAAATAATACAAATGAACTTATTTACAAAACAGAAACGGACTCACAAACATAGAAAACAAACCTATGGTCCCAAAGGGGAAAGGAGGGGGAGAGGGATAAATTAGGAATTTGAGAGTAACATATATACATTATCATAAACAAAATAGATAATCGACAAGGACCTACAGTATAGCATAGGCAACTATTCTCAATATGTTATAATAACCCAAATGGGAAAAGAATCTGAAGAAGTACATACATTTTACTTACATATACTTCACTGTACACCTGAAACGAACACATGTAAATCAACTATATTTCGAAATAAGTAAATAAATAAATTGCAATGGTGAAAACAGACAAACAAAAAAAGATTCTCTGTGAGGATTTGGAACAAGGCTCAGCATTCACCAGGACGACTCAGCCTTCTTTTCTTTCCTGCGATTGCTATGTTAATGAATCTGTTGGATGGTCAACCTCAGGATTCTAGCAGAGGGATCTGTGGCACTTGGAAAGGAAGAGAGGCCCTGGCCAGGCAGAGGGGGTCGGGGAGTTTAGGAAGGCTTCCAAGACTCAGACCATTGTGTGGAGATGTAAAAGATCACAGCTCTCTGGGCTGTTACCAGTGATAAATGGCTGGGCGGGCAGTTGTGCACAGGAATTGCTGAAATTGAGGAAGCCTCCTGGAATGAACAGCAATTGAGGAGGAAGCTAGAGGCCTATGGCAGAGTGACCTCAGTGTCCGAAAAGCCGTGTGTCACATTGCTGTAATAATTTACGACAAACATTTCTCTGTCTGGGATTTGCCTTTAAATAGAAATCACAGATGATGCAAGCTCAGGGGCATCACCTCTAGGCACAAAACCCGCCAGTGGAGAAAACTGCACGGAAGGCTTTCACGGGTTTTGGGGGCTGTGGCATGAAAGAGCCCAGCTGTTCGTGTTCCATCTGCTATTTTTTCAAGGTCAGTGGATATGGGAAAGTTGTAGCTGGGAATGAGTAGCTTTTACCTCACAGGCTCTTAACAGACTCAGGGTCTGTGCTCATTGTGGTGTCTGTATTCTCCTAAGCAGCTCAGCCCCCAGATCTGTCTCTTACAGGCCCACCCATTTGGAGTTCATGAGCATCTCAGGACTCAGGAGAGGTGCAGCGATGTCCACTGGTCTAGACAAAGGAGCTCATAGCCAAGGAGACCCTCCGGGCCCATGTCAGCCACACAGATTTCCACTGGCTCCCACCCAAGGAGCCCGTGGTCTCAGGCCCAGCTCCTTCAAACTGCAGTTCTGCCTGGCCTTCCCTAGCATTTATGGTTCACGGACTTGCCTCCTCTTCCTCTTGGTCTCAGGGAAAATTTCTTCGCTTGCATTTTCTCACAGAGGACTGTCTCTTAGTTTGAGCCAAGGAAAGGGCTTGACTTTCACAGCTTAAGTACTGGAATCTTCCTGTGTCTACTCCCCATCCTCCTAGTCAAACAGGGCAACTCTGATGCTTATCAGGGAGCTTCTGAGAGCAAGACATTCCACTTTCCAGGCCTCAAAGTGAGTCAACAAAGAGACAGAATCCATTCTTAAGCAAACGCTGTCTTTATGGATATTGGACCCAAACAAGTTCTGTTACATGGAACATACTGATGGAATTTAACATGTAGAATATCTAAAACTTAATGCCAAGAATTAATGCTTCAAAATAGACATGGAGGTGAAAGATCACAAAACATAGGTCACAACTGAAACACACAATACAATGTTCTGAAAGCAGAGATCCAGAAAAATGTCTGTTAAAAGCAAAACATGGTTAGAAACACGCTGATATCAGGACTTACACATATAGACATACAAGTGTAGGTTTGTGTGTACATGTGTATTTGTATACATGCATGTGTGTTTATAGGTACACACATACATGTGAACACACACACATACATTTATATGTATAAAGAGAGAGTGGTGGACATGAGGAAAGATCTCTTGACCACCATTCTTACTTCCATTTCCTATTTCTAAGCAGCAAACAAATTTGCCCTTAGGACTAAAGTTTTAGGTTAGAGGAAATCTCTGGGACATTGGAATCAGGGCATCAGAGCAGCTAATGGGAATTGCTTTTCATATCTCATGACACCATGTGATTCACCTTACACAGGGCTCTGGTTACCAGCCCCTTTCCGCTCCTGTGCCTTCACTCACTCCCTTCCTTTCGGTTTCATGTCCCTGATCTCAGACGTAGTACAGACTATCTTAGGGAATTATCTGCATGGAATCCTGTCAGTCTGGTTTATTGTACTGGATAGCAGGTAGATGAATTATTTTCTGGTCAACAGGCAGAAGAGAACAGCAGTGAGCCCGGATGCAAAGGTATGTTTGCCCAGGCAGCTGTTCCCACCTGTCTTTCCAGGTAAAGAGCAAAAGGGGATGTAAGCCATCACCAACACTGAAAATCCCGTGTTGAACTGGAACCAGGACATCGGAGTAGAGGCTCTGGATAGGATTTAAGGCAGCAGAACTCTTTCACTGACCACGGGGACCCCTGTCATCTGGAGCTGAGCACTTTCTTCTTCTGGGAGCAAATAATCTTTGTTCTCAGTGCTGCTTTTAGTTTATCAGATGTAGGAAAATCTTCAGTGTGTCAAAGTTAGAGTGCTTGACCCTTGCTGTTCTAAGATACGTACTGCTTCAGGGCTCCCATCATTCTTCCAGAAAGCTCACAGGACAATATGGAAATTTTGCAAAAAAGGAAAATCCTGGGGCTCACAGAAGACTGAGATGAGGGAATTCATCTTTCCATTTACTCTTTGTGACTGCTGTTACTAAGAATACGCTAAAATTGTTATGTATTTTTCAGGCATTTGGCCAAAGCACCAAGCCATTTTGAGTTTGACTGGAAGGAGAGCTATTCCCTCAAAATCACTACTTTGATAAATATTTTTATTTTATCCCCTTGATGGATTTAATTCAGTCATTTGCTTATTGCATTGAGAGATTCAATGGCAAAGATATTTAATTATGCCTAACCTTTATCCCATTAAGTAGATTAAAAGTCTAAAGCACTGGCTAGCCTCCTGTATAGAGCTGGCTTGTTAGATATGTACATTCAACTGCAGCTTGCAAAAAAAGCAAGAAATTACGTCAGCCTTAAAACAGTACTTATTCAGGATTTGGTTCTATTTTGAGCTGATGCTTGGCTTAATTTTACAAAGCAAGGAAATAATAGGACAGTGAAGGTACTGAATTCATAAATACATTTCTGTTAGCAAGAAAGGCCAAAAAAGTCATCCAATGTAAATTTACCCTCGGCTACTGAGTGATTGCTCTTTCAAGGACTTGGGAAATTGGCAAGACTTCTGGTTCTGTGCCAGCAATGTTCTTAAATGTGGTTTTATAACAGAAAAAAAAAATGCTACACTTAAGAGAGTAGATGCAGGAATCTTATTTGAGTGAGGTCTCTCTCAATGGAGGGCTTCCCTAGTGGCTCAGATGGTAAAGAATCCGCCTGCAATGTGGAAGACCTGGGTTCGATCACTGGGTTAGGAAGATCCCCTGGAGGAGAGCATGGCAACCCACTTCAGTATTCTTGCCTGGAGGATTCCATGGACAGAGAAGCCTGGCGGGCTACAGTCCATGGGGTCACAAAGAGTCAGAAATGGCTGAGCTACTAAACCTCTCAATGGAATCCCTAAAAGGGAGTTGAGGGAAAAATCTACACACTGATGTCTAGTATTTTCTCTACTTGCCTCAGTAAGCTGGTAAGTATCTTGATAAGAAACTTCAATTGTGAATGATGCATATGCCACAATATCTTGATGCATGACAAAGTTTTTCTTGACACTTGATGCTGAGACACAGGAGATGTTATCTGTGCTAAAAAGCATACGAAAAGTCCACACTGGGGAGGGTGTGTGTGTATGTATGTGTGTGCACGCATGTGCACACTAGTATGCTGGTAAATGTTTAACAACCAACCCTCTGAAATAAAAATAAAAAGCCCTAGTGTGTAGCATTTGCCAATTTCTATGATGTAAATACTCCCACCACAGCTGATTTCAAGGTCCCAGTAAGACTTCACTGAACACGGTAGGGAAGAGCACAGTAGCACACTATTATATAATATTCCCAGCACTCAGATACCGTGTGTGTGTGTGTGTGTGCGTGCGTGCTCAGTCATGTCCGACTCTTTGTGGCCCTATGGACTGTACCCTGCCAAGCTCCTCTGTCCATAGGATTTTCCTGGCAAGAACGGGGATCTGGAGATGGGAGTTCGATCCCTGGATCAGGAAGATTCTCTGGAAGAGGAAACGGCAACCCACTCTAGTGTTCTTGTCTGGATAATTCCATGTGGAGATGGCTCACTCTGTAGGTCCCCAGAACTTCACTGTAACTTGACACAGATATAATATATAATCAGGAAGTAACAGACTTTTGAGTATTTATTAGCCAGAGTGTGAACTGTAGACTCCCCAAGAGTTTGGGTGACATTAATGGCAAGCCAAAAATGAAAATATGGGTTCACTTCGGCTGATGTCACCTCACAGCACAGGATTTTAGTACAAACTTTTCAACTAATTACTCATAGAACACTGTTTATCTTTACAGTATCTGGATTTTTAGCAAAGAAAATGTATTTCTGTAAATATCCTTATTGTGTATCAAAGAGCACAGAACAAGGGCTGCTGTCACTCTCATTGGCTGGTTCTTTCATGTCGCGGACTACAGTCACATATTTTTGTTGTTGTTGTAAAACCTTCACATACACCCTTGCTTTGGCAACTGATCCAGTCCTCCTGACCACAGACATGGGTTTATGACCCCGGTCTGCCACGTTAGAGTATTCCATCACTTTGGGAACAATAGTTGGTCCATGGCATCTGTGTTTGACTTCCTGAATCTAGCTGAGACTAGCTTAGTCCCTGGTCTTCTCAGTCCCAGCTACACAAGCTAGTCAATTTCTTTCCTGCCTCTTCCTCATCCTTCTTACTTATGCTGGTTGGTTTCTGTCACTTGCAACCAGGAAGTTGCAACTAATAAAGAGACTGGAACAGGCCAAGAAACCCTCTATTTAAAATTACTGAGATTGAGGATGGATAGAAGGAAGGAAGGAAAGGAGAAAGGAAGGAAAGGAAAGAGGAAAGAAGGGGGAAAACAACAAAAAGATAAATAAGGGAGAATCAAATTTAAATAAAATATTCATGTGTGGGAGGTAGTTGGAAGATCTGCCTAACAGATTCTCAGTAGTATGTGCTGCTTGCATTCTAAGTTTTTCAGTCGTGTTCAACTCTTTTCGACCCTGGACTGTGGTCCACCAGGCTCCTCTGTCCATGGGATTCTCCAAGCAAGAATACTGGAGTGGGTTGCCATGCGCTCCTCCGGGGGAATCTTCCCAATTCAGGGATCAAACCTGCAGTTCCTGTGGCTTCTGCATTGCAGGCGGATTCTTTACTGCTGAGTCACTGAGGAAGCCCTCTTGGCAATATATTTGCGACTAAATCTTTATGAATCCTTACCCCTCCAAAAATCATTAGAAATATTCTTCTGAAACACTCAACCTTTCCAGATATTTTTTCATAAATCCTTTCTTAACGCAAGTTTTGCATGTAAGGAAGCAGGAGCAGAAGAAGTGACTTGTTCATAGTGATTTTATGCAGAGACTAGATAAGAGTACCCATCTAAATATCTCTTAATTCTGCCTTCATCTCCTTCCCATCATTTGCCATGACCTTGAGTTGACTCCTCTTTATTTCCTGCCCAGACTGTGGTCATAGTCTTCTCTCTGTTCTTCTGGGTTCTGATGTCTTCTTTATTCATTCCCTTTTGTATTACTATAGGAACTATCATCCTAAATGGAAATTTAACCATGCAACATATAAATCTAAATGTCTTGATATGGCCCATGACATCCTTGCCTCATTACCTATCATGCCGACCCCACACTCTAGCCAAATTTTCTGTTGTTTTCCAAACACACCAGGCTTTTTCTCATTGATGTTCTCCTGTTCATAATGTTCAAAAGTTTCTGGGATAACTTTTCCTCTTTTCTCTTCTTGAAAAAAAAATACTCAGTTTAGGCGTCATCATGAAACTTTCCTAAAATTTTCCATGGAAAGAGCTTCCTTTCTGCACATTAATAATACTTGAGTTCACATGTTTATGATTGCAATTATTACAACAAAGAGGAATAATTTATACATTTCCCTACTAAGTTGTGTGCTCCTTCAGGAAGGGAACATTTTCCTTTATCATCATTACATTGCACTTTATTTGGTACATTTTGGATGTTTGGCATATTATTTGAATGAATTATTGCATAAATGATCAAATTAATGATCAAATCAGATATTCTCTAAGCACCAATCCCATGAAGTAGATGCTACTATTACAATTTAACCCTGAGGAAATGAAAACTTAGAGGATTGAGTCACCCAAGAAAGTTTACCCAAGAAAGGATGGTGAAACCAGGATTTGACCCAGGCCATCAGACTCCTGCTCTTACTAAACTGCTCACCTAGATGGAAAATCTCCTTTCTGCTCCAGATATTTGGCCATTCCCTTTTTTGTTATCTGGTATCAGAGATCTACACAGCCAGCTTTTATTCTGAAAGCCAATGGACATTCCACGAAAATTCAGTCCACCATCCCTGTTATGCTCTTGCTTGAGCTTGACAGGAAGGTCGGCCTAAGTCCGTCTCTGAGACATCTGGGTGTAGGGCAGAAAAGTGCTTTCCCAGAGGGCTCTGCCCTGAGGGATGAGTAATCTTTTTCTGCCCTTTCAGGGTGGGGCTTTAAGATTTAGAGAGCTAGTCTTAATTAGAGCATTTCCTGGCTGAGTAAATATTAAACTTAAATTCAGCTACGCCTTTGGTTAGCAGGTCAGGGCTTGAGACTTTGCCTCCCATGATTCCCCTCAGGTTCTTCGTTTGAGAGTGGGGGTGGGGAGGAAAGCAGAGAATGCAGCCTAGGAGACAGGGAGACTCCAGGGACGCTGACGAGGCGGAGACCTAGTCAAGCCGCTCAGCAGATCTGTTACTAAACCTCGTACACACAGTTACCATTCCAACTGGTTAAATATTAACCTGTGGTGCTGTTCCTGCCGTTGGCCGTTAATTAGACATTGTTTAAATGAATAATTCTGAGAGTCACCTGCCAGGAAGGCCACCTTGGGTAAAGCAAGGGTTTCTCTATATTCTAAGAAGCCAGACACTTGACAGTCACAAATGAAGAACACAAAAAGGTTTTAAGGGGCAGCAGGGATGTCACTGGACTTAGACCCAGCTTTCTTATTTTAACTGGAACACTGGCCAGAGGACCTAAGTGAAGAGCGCCACACCTGCCAACCGCATGGGCCCATCACCCTGTGCTCCCAGGACCGCGGCAGACTTTGATGACCTGAACATGCTGAGAACTGAGGACACTGGGCAGGGCTGGCTGACCGGGCCCTTTAATGAGCTGCTATTACTGCAGGAGCTGTTGTGTGAACTGATTTAGATCTCTTAGGAAGCGTGGGGTCTAACACAGAAGGGGTAGAGGCTGTGAAAAGTAGAGAGTAAGGGACTGAGCCCAAGGGCACACCCCGGCCTGGCTGGTCAAGGAGGCTGGTATTCGGAGTACAGGGAGTGAGACTCCTGGCCAGTGTCCCTGCATCCTTCTGGAAACAGTACCTTGTTTTTACCCTAGTGAACTACCGTCTGTCCTCGGTCAATCAAGGTGCCTTGCTCACCCCCAGCCACGGACAGGTCTCTCACTCAAGCTGGGTTATTTATATGTTTTCTCTCCGGAATCTGACTTTTGAACAAAGTGACAAAATGACGCTAGAGTTGCTTTCTCCTACTAAGATAGCAGCCATCAGTTCTGCTGCTTGGGGCACGCTTCTGCTCTAACTTCACAATTTCTGCATGTTCCAAGTCTACTTTTTTAACTTTCCTTTCTGTTCTGGGAGTTACTCCACAGTCATCACATAAATGCCTTTTCTGTTTTTTAGTCCAAATTTGTTTCTCTTGCTTGACAAATAAAAAACAGAGTTGATACACTATGGAAATATATACACCTTTAGATTCAGAGAAGAAAATGGCAACCCACTCCAGTATTCCTGCCTGGAGAATCTCATGGACAGAGGAGCCTGGCGGGCTCCATGGGGTTGCAAAAGAGTCAGACATGACTAAGCGACTGAGCACACACACGTATATATCCCCAGTATGAATGGATTACCCATGCCCCGGCCAAACTTAATTTTGGATCAAGTTGGATAAATCTCAAATCATTCTAGTTAACAGACATTTTAATATCCAAAAAATACACTTTAATTACCTCACAATGATCTCCAGTAGGTAAAAGAAGTTATAAGATCAGTTGTCATAAGTGAACAAAAATACATAAAATTTGGCCACAGGGAGATTTCTGGATCCTTTGACATTCAAATGAACATAGACTCATGTTTATGCATCACTAGAGTCTATAGCTACAGTTTTATTTCAGTCCTGGAATATTGATAATAGTCATAGGTCAATTTATGAGGTTTTATAATAAATTTTTTCCCAGACCAAGCAATACCTCAGTCACAGTCCTTACTCATCAGTCATCCCTATAAAAAAGAAAGCAATGAAGTCGGGACCAGGCCTGCCCAGTTAATTAAGTCCTGAATTGCCTCACAGGGTAACCTTCCCAGCAGAGCTCTAGGCAATATAACCTGGGGGTAAGGAGAACAGAAATTCCATTTCCCACTGAGTCACTTAGCACAGCATCTTGAGTAACTTACTCAACCACCCTGGGTTCCACTTACCTGAGAGACAGAATGAGGATGAGGAAATGAGAATACCAAGCACATACATAATTTGAAAGAATGAAGGAGAGACTAGTGACACTATGACAAAAGATTAAAAGAAGCCACAGTAACCTCTTCCGTCAGGGTTATACACAATCAGAAATGTAAATATGCCTCATATGAGTATTCACCCTTTCTACAAACCTTTCTCTCCACAGAGACAATTAAGATTTTCATTACTCAAAAGACAGAAGGCTGAGATTTTAACAACTTCATTTCATTGGTTCAGACACTTATTCATCCACATTTTAACATTTCTGAAATCTGGATGTGTCTTACAATTCTTATTTTCACATCACTGAAGTAGGTATGCATCTTATAATTCATGGCATCTTAAATTTACTGACACAGCATTTCTTTTTTTGCTTATACAGATAGATCTACATAGACTTAACTCCTTCCAGTGAATGGCTTGCTGAAGGGATTGTGGTGGCCCTGCTGGCTTTGGAACCTTGAACTTCTGTAAGAGGTTGACATTCAGAGATAACCAGAAGCACCCCTTATCCACTAGCACAGATTCATTTAGGACAGAGTTTGACTGGTGGGTGCTTTAATAAGAAGACACACAGAACTCTGTGAGACCATCTAGCTGAATGGGGGTTGGAGGAAAGCTGTCAGGAAGACTTTGTGGGAGAAGTGATATCTTTGCTGAGAATGAAAGAGAGGGTCAGAGTCATCTAGAACAAAGCTACTCAAAGTATCTGCTAAGTCTATATGTTAACAGTCTTCCCTGGGTAGTTACAGAAATTGAGAAGTAAACATTTAGAAACTTTTATAACATTTGGGAAAAGTCATTTTATGTCTGTTGAATCTAATTATTAAAAATTGGGGAGTGTACTTTGTTCTAAAAATTTGTTTTCCTGGTAATTAATTTTATTGTATTTTATTTAAAATATCAGTCAGGACAGATTGGAAATTTAAAGAAACAAAGCTAAAAACCACCTGGCTTTTCCTTATGGATCTTGGAGGAACACTGTGTTCAAGGAAGCGATGAGGAAAGACTTCAGAGACGTAAGCAGCATTTGTGAAATTCTGGATAAGAGAGAGGTTGAGATTAAGAGAGCGAGGTGGGCGCAAGGGATGACCATTTGTGTAAAATTTCACATGAGGGTTAAGAAAATGTAAAAATACAGACCAACAAAAATGTTACAAGCTGGTAGTATCTACATGGTAGTATTTCAAAGAATTTTCATAGCCTTAATTTTAAACTTCTTCACTACTACAGAGCATCCTGTGGTGGACATGCTTTGATTTTACCTATGCAGCATCTGTTCTCCTTCCAGGGGGTGTAGGACTTAGACTAGACCAGTGGGCCTCCCTCCCTGGGACTTGCAAGAACAGAAGTACAGCAATATCAGCCCCCAAGAAGCCCGCCCACTTTGTTCTGTTCCCTCAGGAGCTGCAGAACTGTCAGAGGGGAACCAGCTGGTAGTACTATCTGAAAGCCGGGTTCTGAGAATTTCTTCCAAATGCTTTGAGGATGCATTGAGAGCGAGCATGTTTTTCTACCTATCTTCCTGGCTTAGCTGCCAAGCATTTTATATCACGGGGGAAGCTTTACAGAAAATTCACATGAAGAGTGAACTTTTATGTAGAAAACAATGTGCTTATGTGAAGTGTGAGTGTGAAGGTCGCTCAGTCATGTCCGACTCTGTGACCCCATGGACTGTAGCCCACCAGGTTCTTCTGTCCATGGAATTTTCCATACAAATATACTTGAGTGGGTTGCTGTTTCCTTCTCCAGGGGATCTTCCCAACTCAGGGATAGAACCCAAGTCTCCCACATTGCAGGCAGATTCTTTACTGTCTGAGCCACCAGGGAAGCCCAAACATACTGGAGTGGGTCACCTATCCCTTCTCCAGGGGATCCTCCTGACCCAGGAATCAAACCGGGGTCTCCTGCACTGCAGGTGGATTCTTTACCAGCGGAGCTACCAGGGAAGCCCAAAGCACTTATAAGGAGCTTTGATTTTCCCTGTTTACTTACTTTGGCTGGCTTGGTGTACTGAAGGTTGGGTAGTTTTATAAGATTTCGAGAAGATGAGTTCAGGAATCCCAAGTGAAGATCGCATCTGGACTTCTTGCTGATGGTTTCAGATGTGAGACATCTGATTTACCAGACACTAAGTGAAGCAGACACATCACAACACCTGCCTGATCCAATTCTTTCAGCGTAGGGTCATCTGGGACTGGATTCTGTTGACGCCACATAGATTTCATCTCCCTATAAAACTCTCTCCCCTGGAGAACACTTAAAAGGAATAAAGATCAGGAAGCCACCTAAAATAGGGACTCCAGCTTCCACTAGCCAGGCCTGGGAGAGGGAGCAAGCAGAGAGAGTCCAAAACAGAGAAAGCCCATACTATTGGACTTATCAGGAGACGGGACTGTTTACCTGGGCAATGGAATAGAGCGTCAGTCCATCCAGCTATTTGGGACATGATTCCCATACAACGAGTCCCTTTTCAACAGGGTGTAATATGTTTCTACTGCCCAAGAATTAAGGTGTTGAAAATTATAACCCCCATTTCTTAGTTTAGGGATATTCTTTCAGTATCATTTAGTTTCTGCATCACAACAGGAGCTACAGAGCTGGGGAGCAATATCTACATGCTTCCCAGAGTGGAAGCACATATCCACTTCCAGGTTCCTAGGGGGAACATCAGAATGGAGAAAGTGCCCACCATTAACTCTTATGACTTGTAAAACTGAAGCCTCAGTTCTAATTTTCTGTTAGAATCATAAAGAGGGCTTCCCTGGTGGCTCAGTGCTAAAGAATCTGCCTGCAATGTAGGAGACCCTGGTTTGACCCCTGGGTTGGGAAGATCCCCTGAAGAAGGGAATGGCAACCCACTCCAGTATCCTTGCCAGAAAAATTCCATGGACAGAGAAACGTGGTGGGCTACAGTCTGTGGGGTCACAAAGAGTCAGACATGACTAAGCACGATGATAGAGAATCATAAAGATCTGTCAGGATAGAAAACAAAATCAAGTAATTGTTCAGTGAAAGAGTGCTAAATGATCAAGTGAGTCTCCCATAGTCCTGTTAGTTTCATCCAGAAAATAAATATGTCTTAAAAACATTGCCTGAGATCGTTATAAGAAATAACAAAAGTAACTTACAGGCCCTAGATGAGAAACTCCTTAAAACATGCTGATGAAATGAAGATATGTCCTTCCTCCCAAGGAAAGGAGCTTTAGGAGGACATTCCTTCATTCAGTCATTGTACAAATGATTATTTAGTATATACTGTGTTTCAGGGACCAATTAAGTGAGGAGAATACAGCAGTGAACAAAAAAGACAAAAACCTCTGCCCTCAGGGAGCCTATATTCTAGGGGAGAAAGAGATAATGAACAAATAAGTAAAAGTGCAGAGAAAATGAAGGTGCCGACAAATAACAAATGTTGGTGACAATGTGGAGAAAAGGGAACCCTCATACACTGGGAGGGGGATAATCGGTGCATCCACTGTGGAAAACAGCACAGAGGTTTCTCAGAAAACTAAAGACAGAACTACCATGAAAGTGAAGCGAAAGTGTTAGTCGCTCAGTCATGTCCGACTTTTTGTAGCCCCATGGACTATAGCCTGCCAGGCTCTCTGTCCGTGGAATTCCCCAGGCAAGAATTCTGGAGTGGGTAGCCAATCCCTTCTCTAGGGGCTCTTCCTGACCCAGGGATTGAACCTGGGTCTCTAGAACTACCACATGACCCAATAAATCCACTCCTGGGTATACACCCCAAAAGCCCCTACTAACTCAAAAAGGTACGTGCACCCCAATGTTCATAGTGGCATTATTTACAATAGCCAAGACACAGAAGAAATGTAAGTGTCCATCAACAGATGAATGGATAAAGAAGATGAGGTACATATAAACAACAGAATACTATATTTAGCCATTGAAAATGCAATTTTGCCATTTGTGGCATCATAGATGGACTTGGAAGAGATTATGCTAAGTGAAACAAGTCAGAGAAAGACAAATAAGATATGATGTCTCTGATATGTAGAATCTAAAAAATACAGCAAACTAGTGAATATAACAACAACAAAAAAACAGATTCACAGATATAGAGAACAGATCAGAGCTTACCAGTGGGGAGAGGGGTGGTTGGGGCAATATAGGAGTAGAGGGAAAACAGGTTATTATGGAGTTAAATGAAATCATGTTGTATGAAACTGTTGAAAATTATAAAGTCCTATAGAATTTTAAGAATCATTTTTTTTTTAAATGCCACCATCTAGGTGGTGCTGTTAAAGTCTCTGCAACTAGAGAATATTGTGCTTAGTGAAATAAGTCAGATAAAGACAAATTCTGAATAGTGTCAGTTATTTGTGGAATCTAAAAAACAATACAAATGAATGTATATGCAAAACACACAGACTCAGATATCTGGTTATCAAAGGAAGAGGGAATGGAGGAGAAGCAAAATTACAAGTATGGGATTAAGAGATACAGTCTACTATGTGTAAAATACAAGCAACAAGGAAATACTGTATAGCACAAGGAATTATAGCCATTATCTTATAGTAACTTTCAATGGAGTATAATGTAAAAATACTAAATCACAATGCTGTACACCTGAAACTAATATTGTAAATCAACTACAATTTTTTTTTTGAAATGGAGGTGCCAGGGACTTAGGAAGTATGGAACTCTCTGTGGCAGTGACATTTGAACAAAGACCTAAGAACATGATGGAATAAACATATAGCAGCTGGGAGAGAACGTCTCAAAGAACGAGTCTGGAAAATCAACATCAATATTTAATCAAGTCCAAGATGACCCTTTAGGTGTGAATCTCACAAACTTCCCTGGTGGTTCAGCAGTAAAGAATCCACATGCAATGCCGGAGATGCGGGCTCGGTCCCTGGGTCAGAAAGATCCCCTGGAGAAGGAAATGACAACCCACCCCAGTATTCTTGTCTGGGAAATCCCACGGACAGAGGAGCTTGGCAGGCTACAGTTGACGGGGTCACAAGAGTTGGACACGACTTAGCGACTAAACCACCACAGCACCCTCACAAACTCTGTGACAGACATTCATGTCTCTTCTCCATGCTCAGAGGCAGATAGCCCTGGAAGGCAGAGACTGGACTGTGTGGGGTAGATCTCACTCTGCTGTCTCTAGGTTCATACTGGCCACACGTGTCTTCACCAAGTTCCAACCCCGTGTGCCCCTCTCTGCCCCACTCTTGCTTCCATCTCATTCCTCTTTTTTTGTTTTAAGCAGCAAGGACAGATTTTAATTACTAATATACTATCACAACAGGAAAAAGAGTCCCATGTGAACTGAGCCGAACAACTGCAGAAGTGACTGGGGTTTTTTTTCTTTTCTGTTGAGATATAATCCCTCTTTCTTTTTAAAGAAAAGCCACAGCCAACCTTTAATTGTTGCTTTTGGGTGGAAAAGTGATACTTTGGATCAGGGAAGGGAAAAGTTTTAAACAGAATGCACAAAGTTGAGAGCTTCTGAACATACTGTCTTCAAGTAATCTCTTGAGATCTATTAACTGAATAGACAGAAAGGAAATTAGGGTTGGGAAGGTGGAGTTGGATGCAGTGTCCCATGTCTTTTTATATATTCTAGATGGACTAGCTTGGCTAGTAAAAGTCAAATGCTGTAAGGTTATTGCCTTTCAAGTCAGTCCTAAGAAAACACACTGTCAGAAGTGGTGTGTTCCAGATGTGGTAGACAAGAGGGAGAAGCTAGGGATGGGCGGCTCTATTTTCTGGATTCTGACCTGTTTGTAATCTGTTGTTACGGGTTCTTCAGATTTGAATAAGTCTCTGGGCTCAGCACTGTGAATCACAGGTTTCTAGGTTCCCCTAGGGAAATAGCCTTATTTCTTGTGATGCTATTTGCCTAGTAATTTATAATTTTATTTGTTCTAGTAAGCAGCTGAAGTTCAGCACGTTCTTATTCATTTTGTACAATAGGCACTAAATGACTCTGAATGCCAAGCACCTAATCAGCTTAAGAAAACCTTCATGCTGGCCAAAAGTTTGTGCTTTTCTGATATGCTGAATTTACCCATGATCGAATCTAAATGAGAAAGTCAGTTCTTTCTTGTCTAACTTATCTCAGGGAATGAGGTGAAGCAGCCCAAGGCTTTCAGGAAGGTCCTTCCTCATATGAGGTCTTATCAGATGTCTTTTATACTGGGGCTGAGAGTAGGGAGAAAAGGGGAAATTACAGAGGCTTAAAATGAAAATCCACTTTAGAGATCAGCTGACTCATGGTCAAATTTTGTTGTTGTTGCTGTTTAGCAGCAAAATTATATTTTGTTAAGCCAAAGCTGAGCTCAGTTCTCAAGCAGGCTGGATGCAGACTGCAGCAGAATCACCATCTATACTGACTCTGCTGCTGCCAAGTTGCTTCAGTTGTGTCCGACTCTGTGCAACCCCATAGACGGCAGCCCACCAGGCTCTGCTGTCCTTGGGATTCTCCAGGCAAGAACACTGGAGTGGATTACCATTTCCTTCTCCAATGCATGAAAGTGAAAAGTGAAAGTGAAGTCACTCAGTCGTGTCCGACTCTTAGCGACCCCATGGACTGCAGCCTACCAGGCTCCTCCGTCCATGGGATTTTCCAGGCAAGAGTACTGGAGTGGGGTGCCGTTGACTCTACTGAGGTGCTAAACCTTTAGTCACCTTCCAGAGGAAAGTCAGATTCTAACTCCAAACTGTTGAATTCAGGTAACCAGATCACCTGGGACTGGCTTAAGTAGCTTCAACTCTTGTCCTGATCATACCTTGAGGTTGCACTCAGCAATTTGTCATGTCAGAAAAAATAGATCCAAGGCCACAAACATTAGTGACATCAATATTTCAATGAAGATTTCACAAGAAGATAAAAAAAGATTTCCATCTTATACCACACACTGAAACCTTCATGAAATTCTTTTTTAAACAATTATAATTTTTCTCAAAAATTCTCTCAATAAGTCACCAGTTCACTTTCCTTTCACTTTCTCTTTCCCAATATAGCTTCTCCAGAGGAAATCAGTTCTGATACTCTGTTTGCATATTCCACTTAGCAAAATAAACTCACAGTGATATAGTCATATGATGAAATATTACTCAGTCATTAAAAAAAGAATGAAATACTGATACATACTACAACATGGATAAATCTTGAAAACATTATGCTGAGTGGAAAAAAAAAAACCAAACAAACAGACATGAAAGTCCACCAATGGTATGGTTCCACTTATATAGAATATACAGAATAGGTAGATCCATAGAGACAGAAAGCGGATTGGTGGTTGCCAGCAGCTGAGGGAAGAGGGGAATGATCACTTAATAAATAGGAGTCTTCCTTTTAAGGTGAAAGTGTGTTGGAACTAGATAGAGGTGGTGGCTGTACAACACTGTGAATGCACTAAGTACTCTTGAATTGTTCAATTTAATATGGTTAATTTTATGTTATATGAACTGCATCTCAATAAAAATAACTAAATAAAATCATGGCAGTCAGTTCCCCCAATACTTGTTCACCAAACAGCTCTAGTACTCAACCCTGTCTCTTGTCTCCCCACTCAAGATTTTAATTTATGAAACCATAGTCTCAACAAAACTGGTGAGCTGAGACTTCCCAGTGACTAAGAAAATAAGATTTTGTTTCTCCCATTCACCCAAGAAAGTATCCTAGACAGAGGATGTCTACACAGAGTAGGCTCTATTGAAACCCCCTTGGGCTGGACCATGAGGCTCTAAGGGATTTGCCCAGATCTAGGAAAGGAAGTGAGGAATGAGCCAGTCCACACTAGGATAAGTCCCTTCTGTGAAGAAGCCATGAATCGAGCCTCAGGATTGGAGAACTGGGCTTATCTTGAGCCATCAGCTCAGCCAAGGGCTCCCACCATGATGGGCGAGGTAGTGAGAGAAAGGTCTGGAATGGGCCACTAAGCCACACCTCAGCCAAACCAGTTTAGGGGCAGCCTTCCTATATTAAAATCACAATAGGTATTCTACACACTCATCTGTTTCTATGATTTTGTGTTTTGCTTTATCTTATTTTGCTCCTTAAAAAGTTTCTTCTGAAAATTTTTAATGTTTGTCTCAGATTTATGTCATACTGCCTACCTTTGGCTATTTTACTGCTGGTGACAGATTCCACAGAGCAGCTGGCACTGTTCCATTCCTTGATCAGAATGTATGAAGGGCACTGGTGGTAGTGAAAAGTGCTAATAACACCAGCTCAGATTGTATAGCACGTTCCCATATGTTATCACATTTAACCCTACAACACTTTAAAACAAATATTATTGTTTTCTTATCCAACATATATAAACAGCTCATACAACTCAACATCAAAAAGTCAAACAATCCAATTTAAAAATGGGAAGAAGAGCTGAACAGATATTTTTCCAAAGAGGCAGATGGTCAACAGGTGCATGAAAAGATGCTCAACATCACTAATTATCAGGAAAATTAAAATCAAAACCACATGAGACATCACCTCACACCTTCAGAATGGCTATTATCAGAAAGAACACAAATAACAAATGTTGCCAAGGATGTGGAGAAAAGGGAACCCTTGCACACTGTTGGTGGGAATGTACATTGGTACAGCCACTAAGGAAAACAGAATAGAGGTTTCTCAGAAAACTAAAAATAGAACTACCATGTGAAGTGAAGTCACTCAGTCGTGTCCGACTCTTTGCGACCCCGTGGACTGTAGCCTACCATGCTCCTCCATCCATGGGATTTTCCAGGCAAGAGTACTGGAGTGGGGTGCCACATGACCCAGTAATTCTACTCTACGTTATATACCAAAAAAAACCATAAACACTAATTCAAAAAGATATATGCACCCCAACATTCATAGCAGCATTATTTACAATTGCCAAGGTATGGAAGCAACCAACCTAAGTGTCCATCAACAGATGAATGGATAAAGAAGATATATTAAATACACACACATATGCAATGGAATACTACTCAGTCATAGAAAAGAACAAAATTTTGCCATCTGCAGCAACATGAATGGATTTGAAGGCTATTCTGAAGGAGAGCAGCCCTGGGATTTCTTTAAAAGGAATGATGCTAAAGCTGAAACTCCAGTACTTTGACCACCTCATGTGAAGAGTTGACTCATTGGAAAAGACTCTGATGCTGGGAGGGATTGGGGGCAGGAGGAGAAGGGGACGACAGAGGATGAGATGGTTGGATGGTATCACTGACTCGATGGACATGAGTCTGAGTGAACTCCGGGAGTTGGTGATGGACAGGGAGTCCTGGCGTGCTACGATTCATGGGGTGGCAAAGAGTCGGACACGACTGAGCGACTGAACTGAACTAAACTGAATGCTAAGTGAAATAAGTCAGACAAAGACAAATACTCTATGATATCCTGGATATGTAGAATCCTAAAAAATGCAACAAACTGGTGAATATAACAAAAAGAAACAGATTCATAGATACAGAGAATAAACTAGTAATTACCAGTGGCAGGATGGAAGCAATATAAAGGTGGGGGAGTGGAATGTTCAAACTATTAAGTTTGACTATAAGGATGTATTATACAACACAAGGAATATTGCCAACATTTTGTAATAACTGAAATGGAATGTAACCTTTAAAAACTGTATAAAGATATACATGGAAGAAAAACAAGTAACTTAAAAAATAGGAAAGAAGAAGAAGACATTAATAGTATGCTCTGTGCTTTGGGCAAGCAGGCCTCTCAGATAGTTAGATGTATACTTCAGGAAGAATTTTAGTGAACCTAGATTCTTGCCTCTTCCCATACATAGAAAGAAACTAAAATCATTAACTTGAGATATCCTTGTGACTAGCAGTAATCTTTAACCATGAGCTATGCTTGACTGCACATACTCCCTAGCCAAAAAAAAAAAAAATCCACATATAAACTGGCTTCTCACCTCCCTCTTTTGAATAGTTCTCTCAGAGCTATGCAGAGGCTGTTTCCCAGATTGTAGTTTCCAATACAACCCCGACTAAAACTCACAGCAAAAAATAAACCAATTACCAATTTATACATAAAAATTATTCTCATTTTAGAAATGAGGAAAATAAATTTAGATTTATAGAAATAAAACAACCCATACATGTTAGGTAAAATCAAGGGACACTGGGTTTGATAATGAGGTGAAACATCAAAGGAGGTGTTATGAACTGATTCGTGTCCCCACCAAAAAGAGATACGTGGAAGTCTTAACCTCAAGTACCTTATTTCGGAGATAGGGTCTTTACAAAGGTAATCAAGTTAAAGCGAGATCATTAAGGTAGCCCTAACCCAATATGACTGGTGTCCTTATGAAAAGGAAAAAACTGGTCAGAGACAAATACTCATAGAGAGTAGACATATAAAATGACAACCATCTAAAAGCCAAAGAGAGAAACCTGGAACTAATCCTTCTTTCACAGCCCATGGGAGAAACTGACCCTGTGAATACCATGATTTCAGATTTGAGACAATAAAATTTCTGTTGTTTAAGCCACTCAGTCTGTGGTACTTTGTTATGGAAACAAGCCAACACATGAGGGAAGGAATTATGGGGAAGTGTGGATGTGGGCTCCTGGCTAATGAGAACATCACTAAAGAAACTTCACAGTATACCAGTCACTCCATCCAGCTTTGAGCATTAGCTCATTGAGAGTTTGGAGTTTCCAGGTAAATGAAAGAGTCACTGCCCTGGAAGCAGACTCCAGTATAAGCGGCCCTGGAAGTCAGCTTCTACCTGGAAAATGCTGAACATTATGGGCACTAGAATACAGATACCAGATACAGAAAGAAGGGTACTGGTAGGGGTGGCCAGCATGAGAATGCATCTTGCCCCCTTCCTTGTGCTTCCCCCCATCCCTCACTCTATCTGGAGTCACTTTCCAAATAAGCTAGCATGAACTTAGCTGCTCTTAGTTGAGCTGTGTTATACATATAAAAACAGCACCACATTTCAAAGTTTGAAAAAAGAACATAAAGTACCTTCTCATATTTGTTTCCTAGTACCACTGTAACAAATTACCACAGATTTGGTGGATTAAAACAACATAAACTTACTCTCTCACAGCTCTGGAGCCAGAAATCTGAAATCTAGGTATTCACAGAGCCACACTCCCTTAGAAGGCTCAAGCATTCCTTGGCTTGTGGCTCCACCCCTGATCTCTGCTTCTGGAGTCCACAGCTTTCTCCTCTGTGGCTGTGTTTTCTCCTCCTCTGTAAGACATTTGTCATTAGATTAAGGGCCCACCCAGACATTTTAAATGATGCTATTTCAAGATCCTTGATTTAATTACATCTGCAAAGATCCTTTTTCCAGATAAGGTCACATCCTCGGGTCCCAAGGATTAGGATGTGAACCGAACTTTTGGGTAACCACCTTACCACCCACTACACTCCTTCATTTTTACATTAGTAACATGGTGCATTAATTTGCTAGGGCTGCCACAAGAAAATATCACAGACTAGGTGGCTTAACAGAGAAGGCAATGGCAACCCACTCCAGTACTCTTGCCTGGAAAATCCCATGGACAGAGGAGCCTGGTAGGCTGCAGTCCATGGGGTCGCTAAGAGTCACGACTGAGCAACTTCACTTTCACTTTTCACTTTCATGCATTGGAGAAGGAAATGGCAGGCAACCCACTCCAGTGTTCTTGCCTGGAGAATCCCAGGGATGGGGGAGCCTGGTGGGCTGCCATCTCTGGGGTAGTACAGAGTCAGACACGACTGAGGCGACTTAGCAGCAGCAGCAGCAGGTGGCTTAAACAACAGAGATTTATTTTCTTATAGTTCTGGAGGCTAGAGGTTGAGGATCAAAGTTCCAACAGAGTTTGTTTCCTCTGAGGCTTCTTGCTTTGGTTCACAGATGGTTGCCCTCTTGCCAACTCTACACATGATCTTTTCTCTGTGCACATACAACTCCTGACATCTCTGTTGGGTGTGCAAATCCCTTCTTTTCATAAGGACAACAGTCAGGTGTCCTTGATCACCCACCTTGATAATTAGGCCCACTTTGATGACCTCATTTTACCTTGATTACCTCTATAAAGACCCTATCTCCAAATACAGTCAATTCTGAGGTTAGGGTTTCAACATGAATTTGGGGGAACACAATTCAGCCCATAATATATGATGAAATAATATTTTGGTTGCTTTGGGTTAAATAAAATATAGTCCAAAAATTTAATTTAAGAGGAAGTGTGGGGAACAACTTGGACCAACTTCGACTCCTCGCAGATTTGCCCAGGGTCTGCCTTTGTCTCCTCATGCCGTACCGTCCTCCATCAACCCTGGCCAGAACAAGGGCTGTTAATGACATTCTAGACTCTTGATTCTCTCAGTAGTTGGAGAAGCACATGGTGAAAGGAGACCAGGAAGAAGGTCCTAGTGGTAGTGTTGCCAAGGGACTCTCAACAACAGAAAGAAGAGCTCTATTAAATCTGTTTGACTACCTGTTCCATACATGGACCACCCTCTACACACATGTGCGTGCACACACACACCATCGCTGCAAGTCTTGAGCAGAATCCACCACACCTCTAAATATCTTGTTTCTTTAAAGAAATCACAGAAAGGACCTGGTCCGTATGAACCTGAGAGGACAGAGCAGCCACAGGGGTGGGATGTGGGTGAACCCGAGGTCAGCAGGAGGAGGAAAGTGGAACCGCAAATGGCCATCAAAGTGCTGGGAGTCTGCAAAGATCTTTGGGAGGGTGTCCGACTTCCCACAGGATGTGTGATGAGGGCTTGAGCTAATTTTATTTCTATCTCAGAGGACGTGGTGACGTCAACTGACATCTGGGTTACACTTGTTATCAAGGAGTTGAAATGAAGACACGGGAGTCATGCTTATCAAATTTGTAGAGGACAGGAAGCTGAAAGGAACAGCAAATACATAATTAGAACCCACAAGTCTCAACAAGCTGGAATACCACCCTGAATTTAATAAGAGGAAACTTAATAAGAATGAAGGGAATGTCCTACACTTGAGATGATAGATAGAAGATGAAAACCTATTGGTACAAAGCACTTGGAAAAGAGTCAGGGGTTTGACTTAGATGAGGGTACCCCAAAAGCAGGCAGAAAAGAAGAAACCTCAAGGAGAAAAGAAGTACACAGAGGAGGGCGCAGGCTATCAGTTCCTTTCTGGTTGGACCCCTGGAATGTCAATTTCAGGTCTGCCTGCCGTACATTAAGAAGGAAGCAAACTGAAGAATGCACAAAAAATGAAAACCAGAGTGATCAGAGAACCCCAAACCACATAAGGCAGGAACAGAGCTGTGTAGCTGGAGAAGCTATTGAGCCCAGGTGCAGCAACCCCTGAAGACTGCATGCCCTAGAACCCACGCTCCATGACAGGAGAGGCCACTGCAGTGAGAAGCCAGCGTACCACAACTCGAGTGGCCTCCACTCTCTGCACCTGGGGAGAGCCCACAAGCAGCAGTGAAGACCCAGCACCGCCGAAAACAAATAACAATTTTATTCATTTTTAAACTAAAAAAGGCCTAGAAGTAGACCGTGGTTAAAGCCTCAAGATTTTTCTAATCTTTTCTGCCACCAACTTCAGAGTTCTGGTTTCATCCTCCAACTGTTGCCTCAAGGTCCCAGGATGGCTGCTGAAGCTCCAACAACACAAATCAGCATTCAAAGCAATGGAGGGGTTCGATAATAAGGGGGCAACCAATGTAGCACAGAGGATCTTTTCTTTAATGGTGCTGTCCTTTTTCAGAAAGGGAAACAATTTCTCATATATGTATCTCATTGGTCATACTGGGTTATACAGTCAACTCTATCCACAAGGAAAATTGGAAAAGGAATACCTAGCTTTTCCAGGGGAGAAGGCAGTGGCAACCCACTCCAGTACTCTTGCCTGGAAAATCCCGTGGACACAGGAGCCTGGTAGGCTGCAATCCATGGGGTCTCGAAGAGTCGGACACGACTGAGCGACTCCACTTTGACTTTTCACTTTCATGCATTGGAGAAGGAAATGGCAACCCACTCCAATGTTCTTGCCTGGAGAATCCCAGGGACCGGGGAGCCTGGTGGGCTGCCGTCTATGGGGTCGCACAGAGTCTGACACGACTGAAGCGACTTAGCAGCAGCAGCAGCAGCAGCTTTTCCCGCCTATATAGTGGGAGCCTGGCAAGGGGGAAGGGAACGACGTTTAGTAGCCCTCAGTAGTATCTGCCACGATAAACCTCAAGTGTAAATCAACTACCTGTAGGTTATCTTAGTGTTTTTAATGCAAATATGTCTAAATAAACACATATACTCACATAGAAAATGAAAGTGAAAGGTGAAAGTGTTAGTTGCTCAGTCATGTCCGACTCTTTGTGATCCCATGGACTGTAGCCTCTGTCCATAGAATTCTCCAGACAAGAATACCCAGGGATTGAACCTGGGTCTGCTGCATTGCAGGCAGATTCTTTACCGTCTAAGTCACCAAGGAAACCCCTATACTCACATAGGTGTACTGCAAACAGTTTTGTTTCCAGTTTATTACTTAATATTTTGAGAACTTTTCTATAATATTTTGAAATTCTCTGAAAATGTAATTTTCAGCAGTTGTATAATATCCTTATGCTAGTCCACATTCAACCATTTCTCTACTCTTGGGCATGGGGGTTATCTCCTTTAATATTAATAGAAAATTTTAGCCGTCATCTCCAGAAACAGAAGGGTGAGGCTTGGAAAGCAATGACGTACCCATTTCTTGAAATATTCCATCACAGGGATGAAAGAGATAAGACACAGCATGGGGGTGGGTGGTCACTAGACTTTTTGACATTTCAGACCCTTTCTCAACTCCTCGAGATGCACATAATAGAGTATAAAAGAGAAGCAGATGTGGCCAGGGAGAACCCCTGTGCCCGTCTCTGTTCCACCTTCCCATTCTGCTGCCCGAGACCACAGGCTGTGCAACATTCCTACTCTGGATATCCCCAAGGTCAGCACCCCACACAACACCCCACCCAAGGCCATACCATCTCTCTCACTATCTCCTGTCAAGGAGAATAGCCTGAATCACTCTTTACAGGCTTTAAAATTACCAGGAGACAGCAACACCTCTGGCTCTTATCAATGGGGCCAAATATGATAATTGGTGTGAGCGACCTAAGCCTGGACCAGTGGAGCAAGGATGGAGAGAGCATAAGTCACCAAGAGCTGATGACAGCCTTGCAGTGATGCTCCTCTGCTGTCTCTTGCTGCTTTGAAGCCTATCTGTGGCTTCCTGGCCTGCCACAGGGACAGGCAGGGGCAGGTATCTTCATGGTGACTGCTCAGCAAACACCACCAGGGTCATGCAGGTGATCTGGGTAATGCAAGGAGTGAGAAGTGTCAGTTCCCAAGCGTTTTGTGCAAAGGGTCACAGACATGGGAGTGGTGTTGGGGCACAGGACAGACACCTGCCTTATCAGCAAAGGATTCGATGTCAGCCTTTGCTATATATAGTTATGCTTCAGGAGATGTGATTTGACCTAAGACTGCTGCTGCTGCTAAGTCGCTTCAGTCGTGTCCAACTCTGTGCCACTCAATAGACGGCAGCCCACCAGGCCCCCCTGTCCCTGGGATTCTCCAGGCAAAAACACTGGAGTGGGTTGCCATTTCCTTCTCCAATGCGTGAAAGTGAAAAGTGAAAGTGAAGTCGCTCAGTCGTGTCCGACCCTCAGCGACCCCATGGACTGCAGCCTACCAGGCTCCTCCACCCATGGGATTTTCCAGGCAAGAGTACTGGAGTGGGGTGTCATCGCCTTCTCTGTGACCTAAGACTAAATGAGTCTAAATTTACTTCCCATGGAATCATGGAAGTATTCATACTCTTCAACAGGGTCAATATGCCAAGCCTATGATTCAAAACCAAGTTTTTTAAGACGCAACCAACTTACAAGAAGACCACTCAATGACACACACACACGCACACAAATAGCCTTTAGCAACATCACCAGTTTATTCTCAATTACATAGACCTTATTAGCTCATCCCTTCAGGATCTTGCTCTTTTAAGTGGGTTTAGGGAACACATATTGAAAGGTCAAATAATTTCTGTAAATCTTAGTGATATAATATTGCTATCACCAAGCACAAAACAGCCCAGTAAGAAAAGCTGCAAGAATTTGCATTGTCTCATTTTTAAAAAAATGGAGTTCTACTTACTTGCTGGCTGTATGGAATTGGAAAGGTCACAAAATGTGCAAGGGTCAGCAGCCCTAAAGGTCATTTTCTTACCTATGAGGGCACTGTGTCTACCAGGAACACACTCACATGTCCACCATCAGCTCACTAGGGGCAGACCAAAGGCTGAAGCCAGGGATCTGAACAGAGGAGTCTTTTTTATCTCAGCTCTGCCAAGGACTGCCCCCAAAGCATGTCTCTTAACTACTCCAGGACTTAATTTCTTCACGTATAAGTTCTTATTTGGGTCCATGAATCTGGCCACCAGAAGGAATCTTGAGAAGTCCTTTCTAGTAATAGCTGCCCCTTCCCACCCCCAGTTAATATCAAAGGAATCCTCTTTAGTGTATTAAATTAATAAAATAACTTTCTTAATATTATTTTACCTTTGGATTAGGGACAAGTCTCATTCTGTTCATCACAAGCCTCTTAAAATCTTATTTATTCTAAGCCCTCAAACAGAACAAAGCGTACCCAAACTTGGCAAAGGAAAAGTTTGAGAAAGTGTTAAATATCCCATTTACATTCTCGATTGCAACCCTCATAAGATGCAGGACATTGTATAAGGCAACCTGCTGATTTATAGAACTGGGAAGACTATTTCCCTAGTCTCCAAGGCTCCAAGAACTTACAACATAGAGGAGAAACAATAACTACAATAGATATTAAGAGAGAAAGGAAAAGGATGCATAGCTTACACACAAAATATAAGTAGCCACAGTGGACACATCGGGACATCCTTCCAGTACACAGTGACCCAGCGTTTCCTGAGAAGGGCCTCCTCCCCCAGAAACCTCATCCACAGCCATGTTCATACACCATCACTCACCACTGTCTCAGCCATGGCTGATTGGACCAGCTGTCCATGGCTGGCGGACACCTGACCAAGCTGAACCAAATTCTCTGACCTGGGGAGTTGAAATCGTGATTCGGAGCACCTGTAAACCCGGACATTTTAGGGTAGCTATACCTCAGAAGAGGAAGGAAGACAAAAGAGAGCAGAGAGGAGCAGCCCAAGCCCCTGTGTGCTCCCAGACGCAGAGACTGAGAAGACAGCTGGCTGCCTTGGTCGCTAATAGCTTTGTCTTTTCTGGTACCCGGCCCCCATAGGGCCTCACTGGCATGCCTATCTTCCTGAAACTTGCATATTTCCTATCAAACTTTCCCCTTTCTCCTTGAGCTGGCTGCTGTTGCTTACATTCAAAGCTACCTTGACTAGACCTTGATCACTAACATACCCCTCCTCATATAAAAGAGACACAGATAATCCATAACAGCCAAAAGTCCAAAAGCCATTTCAGCCCTGCAGGACATTATGGAATGAGTATGTTTAAACTGCTGAAATTCATAACACCTTGAATCAAAATACAAGCCCACAGCAATGCAAACCTGCTTGGCAGAGTCCAGCAAAGCCTGTGCATTTCCTTTGTCCTGCTCTGGGCTCTGCTCTCCTCTGCTTTCTGGCCCTCACAGGACGAGGAAGCATCACCCCTTCCCCGCCCCTCCTACCCATCTGACCCACAGACCCATAGCTGCCACCATTATGACCAGCCGAGGACCTCACATGTTGGGAGGTACCTCGAAAGGCCCTTTCTGAAAGTATCAAGCGGAACAGATGGCTGCCTGAAAAAAATGAGGGAGGAGGCAAGGAAAACCACTGGATTCGTTTTAGAAAAAGTTTACCATCACATCTCAGATAATTTATAAAACAAATAATGCCTAAAAGACATGCAAAAGAAGACCCTTGTGGCTGACTTCCTGGCCAGTGAGGGTTTCCGGTGTGGCTCAGAAACTTTGATGGAAGAGCCAAGTACAAAGGAACCTGAAGAAGGATCCATAGGAACAAAAACCATCGCAGGAAGGAAGACTATTTCAGACAGCCTGAATGTTCATTTGGCCCAGGAGAACAGGTGCAGCAGCATGTAGGGGTGGCAGGAACACTGGCCTTGTGGTTACAAAGCCTGCTAGGCCCCCTATCCCAAGAAAGAGAGTCCACCAATTGCATTAAGAGAGATTTCTTTGTTTAACCCAAGCTTTCCTCATGGCAAAATAGTCCTTTCCTCTTCATCTTGGCAGCTCCCTGACGAGTAATATTAGGTTATAAACACTCACGTACACACTCTTTTTCACATACACACACACAGCATCGCATATTCTACCACATGTTCCCAGAGTTCCCTTCATCACTACTCAACACGTACATCTTAAGTAGTTTATGGACCCATTAAATACCACAGAGACCAAGGATCATGTCTGAGACCTTAGAGACATGTCCATGAGGAACAGCTTCCAGTTTACATGGACTTGGTCATGGAGATGACTTGATTCAATCACAAAACGAGGTGACCTGAATGGACCTCAGGGAGCCCCCTTCCAATACAGCTCCTTCAATTTCCAGATGATACAAAGGCTGGGTGTGGTTATCACAAAAATGGCCTTAGTCCAAAGACCCCCTAGGCTTGGCCAGGCTATTCTTTGCTTCCCAATCTCCTAGGACAGGCCAACCTGGCCCCACTCCCAGGCCTCACACGTGAGTTTTTGCCAACAGGCCTCATAAATGTCCAGCAGAGAGGTTGCCAAGCTCAGGCCCCACTCTGGCTCGTTATCTGCCTGCAGGGTTCTCCCATGACTTTCTGGCTGGCCCCGCTGCCACCTCTCTTTGTGGGCCAACTGTACCAGCTTGGCTGCTGGTGTGTTCAGTCACAGGTCCTGCCTTTGTTTGGTTGATAAGCACAGTCAAGTTCCAGATCCCACAGCTGCCACACAGGCATCCCTGCCCTGACTGTGAAACCTGCACTGCCTTGACACGTAGTCACCCAGGGCCTAGGGTGGCCCAGGCCTGAGGCTTGGGCACAAGGTAGAGGGAGAGGCTGGGTCCATAGTCACAGCGCCAGGCTCCTCTTTCCAGAATCACCCTCTGCATTCCCTTGCCAGTTGGCTCTTTTATTTTATTTTATTTTTTTTGTATATCAATTATACTTCAACAAAGCTATTTTTATTTTTTTTATTTTTTTTTAAATTTTATTTTATTTTTAAACTTTACATAATTGTATTAGTTTTGTCAAATATCAAAATGAATCCGCCACAGGTATACATGTGTTCCCCATCCTGAACCCTCCTCCCTCCTCCCTCCCCATACCATCCCTCTGGGTCGTCCCAGTGCACTAGCCCCAAGCATCCAGCATCGTGCATCGAACCTGGACTGGCAACTCGTTCCTTACATGATATTTTACATGTTTCAATGTCATTCTCCCAAATCTTCCCACCCTCTCCCTCTCCCACAGAGTCCATAAGACTGTTCTATACATCAGTGTCTCTTTTGCTGTCTCGTACACTGGGTTATTGTTACCATCTTTCTAAATTCCATATATATGCGTTAGTATACTGTATTCATGTTTTTCCTTCTGGCTTACTTCACTCTGTATAATAGGCTCCAGTTTCATCCACCTCATTAGAACTGATTCAAATGTATTCTTTTTAATGGCTGAGTAATACTCCATTGTGTATATGTACCACAGCTTTCTTATCCATTCATCTGCTGATGGACATCTAGGTTGCTTCCATGTCCTGGCTATTATAAACAGTGCTGCGATGAACATTGGGGTACACGTGTCTCTTTCTCTTCTGGTTTCGTCAGTGTGTATGCCCAGCAGTGGGATTGCTGGATCATAAGGCAGATCTATTTCCAGTTTTTTAAGGAATCTCCACACTGTTCTCCATAGTGGCTGTACTAGTTTGCATTCCCACCAACAGTGTAAGAGGGTAATAAGGAGAAAACAGAAAGAGAAATTAAGGAAACAATTCCATTCACCACTGCAACGGAAAGAATAAAATACTTAGGAATACATCTACCTAAAGAAACTAAAGACCTATATATAGAAACCTATAAAACACTGGTGAAAGAAATCAAAGAGGACACTAATAGATGGAGAAATATACCATGTTCATGGATTGGAAGAATCAATATAGTGAAAATGAGTATCCTACCCAAAGCAATTTATAGATTCAATGCAATCCCTATCAAGCTACCAACAGTATTCTTCACAGGGCTAGAACAAATAATTTCACAATTTGTATGGAAATACAAAAAACCTCGAATAGCCAAAGCGATCTTGAGAAAGAAGAATGGAACTGGAGGAATCAACCTACCTGACTTCAGGCTCTACTACAAAGCCACAGTTATCAAGACAGTATGGTACTGGCACAAAGACAGAAATATAGATCAATGGAATAAAATAGAAAGCCCAGAGATAAATCCACGCACATATGGACACCTTATCTTTGACAAAGGAGGCAAGAATATACAATGGATTAAAGACAATCTCTTTAACGAGTGGTGCTGGGAAATCTGGTCAACCACTTGTAAAAGAATGAAACTAGACCACTTTCTAACACCATACACAAAAATAAACTCAAAATGGATTAAAGATCTAAACGTAAGACCAGAAACTATAAAACTCCTAGAGGAGAACATAGGCAAAACACTCTCCGACATACATCACAGCAGGATCCTCTATGACCCACCTCCCAGAATATTGGAAATAAAAGCAAAAATAAACAAATGGGACCTAATTAACCTTAAAAGCTTCTGCACATCAAAGGAAACTATTAGCAAGGTGAAAAGACAGCCTTCAGAATGGGAGAAAATAATAGCAAATGAAGCAACTGACAAACAACTAATCTCAAAAATATACAAGCAACTCCTACAGCTCAACTCCAGAAAAATAAACGACCCAATCAAAAAATGGGCCAAAGAACTAAATAGACATTTCTCCAAAGAAGACATACAGATGGCTAACAAACACATGAAAAGATGCTCAACATCACTCATTATCAGAGAAATGCAAATCAAAACCACTATGAGGTACCATTTCACACCAGTCAGAATGGCTGCGATCCAAAAGTCTACAAATAATAAATGCTGGAGAGGGTGTGGAGAAAAGGGAACCCTCTTACACAGTTGGCTCTTTTAAATTATTCTCTTGTGCCGCCATTATTACAGTTCTCCCATATCCTGAAAAGCTTCTGTCCAGGGAAACACTTGAAGCAGCCAGTAAAATTACTAACTAGCTTAAGAAATCTAGGCCAATGTTTCTAAGTGAGGTTTGAGGCAGAAACGCTGCTGCTGCTGCTGCTAAGTTGCTTCAGTCGTGTCCAACTCTGTGTGACCCCATAGACGGCAGCCCACCAGGCTCCCCCGTCCCTGGGATTCTCCAGGCAAGAACACTGCAGTGGGTTGCCATTTCCTTCTCCAATGCATGAAAGTGAAAAGTGAAAGGGAAGTCGCTCATTCGTGTCCGACTCTTAGCGACCCCATGGACTGCAGCCTACCAGGCTCCTCCGCCCATGGGATTTTCCAGGCAAGAGTACTGGAGTGGGGTGCCATTGCTTGTTAAAAATGAAGGCCTTGAGCCCCATCCTAGGCTTTCTGACTTAGAATCTCTCAGGGCAGGAGCTGGAAATCAGGTTGCTTAACCATCTCCCCAGTGAATGTGATGTGCACTAAAGTGGTAAGACCTGCTTGACCCACTGGGTCTGACTCGTTACCTCTAGCAGTATTGGGTCGCTTCCTTCCCTAAGTTCTCCAAGTCTTTTCTTTCCACAGGTCTTTTCTGTGGGGGGGAAAAAATGTATAAAGAGCTTTGAAAATGTGAACTAATGACTAAGATTATGATTTCTTGGAGGCAGATGTCTATTTCTCTTGGACTTCACCTTATCAATCCCCTATGGTCGGATAATCGCCCACGGAGGATACCTTAACCACCTTCCATCCCTCGCTCCACATAGAACATTTAGTCCCCACCCCCAATCCCATGAGATCCATTTCAAAGTTTGATGGCCATTTGGGGGCACAAATCTACGGTATTTCTTTTTTGTGTAGCAAAGTTGCCTGGAGCCACTGACTTCTATTCTACCTGTTTAGAAAACAATATAACATGACGATTCTGAGAACTCATTTCAGCTTTATTTTTTAAAAAGCCCGCAGGAATACAGAAGGCACCACTCCCTACTGCTGGCTAAAATACCAAGATAACTAAATGAGATCTTATTCTTGTGCCCAAGATGGCTGTTCGTCTGTTGTCGGAGAGGTGACAACAGTAGGTCTGCGGCCTTCTTACAACCAGGAGCAAAAAGCTGACAGCGCATCTACACGTATTTTGTGTTTGCATCTTGCTTCTAAAGAAGCAAACCACTTCCGTGTGTGCTTTGTCATGGAGGAAGGCAGTTATCCACCCTGCTTCATAAATAATCCTTCTGTGGCCAAAGGAATGTGTGATTTGTCCAAGGTAGAGCACTTAAGTAAAAGCAGAATTCTAGTAATTAATTAAGGTGACTGATCCTTGGGTCAGATAACTGAGCTACACTCTTCACATGAAATTATCTTTTGGAGTATTCATGACATCTTAATCTTGCTGGCATTCAGTCTGCAAATTAAGCTGAACCACAGGAAACTCCATTTCTGTACCCTTTCCCTCACCTTTCATGCCATATTTTCTGACATTAGGGATCTCATCTCTTTATATTATTCATCAGAGGAAAAAATAGCATTAATTAATATCAGAATGTTAAGGAGTTAAGATATTATTTTTCTCCTAGATATGTGGATTGTGAAAGAGAAGCTTAGAAGAGAATTGCTTTACCCAAAGAAATGGCTGGCTAATGGTGAAATTTTAGGAATCAGTGGGTCAGAAACTTCCTATTATTCCTTCAGAAGTATACTTATTCTGCCCAAGCAGAATGGTAAAACCTGTCTATAAGATGCAGTATATTAGAATGAAGAAACTGTCAAACATAATATGAATTTAAGCAGGGCTTCCCTGGTAGTTCAGTGGCTAAGACTCTGTGCTCCCAAAGCAGGGGGCCTGGGTTCCATCCCTGGTCAGGGAACTAGAGCCCGCATATAACGAAGAGTTCATATCCCTCAACTAAAGATCCCAAGTGCTGCAACTAACATCTAGTGCAGCCAAGTACATTTTTTTAAAAAATATGAATTTAAGCAGTCAAACTCTGTTCCAAAGCACACCTTAAGAAGGTGATGTTGGAGATCTAGAATTACATTAAATAAATCTGTAAACCTGGCAACTTCGACCATGGCCCTAGATGGAAAACAAAAACTGGATTTATTTTCCCACCCAAAACAACTAAAAAGCCAGACAAAATATATGAAGATAGTTCTCAACACAATGGACATCAGACAATGAAAGGCAGTGATCCCTGAGAGACAAGACATGAATGAGCTGAGCCCTAAGACTGCCCCGGCTTTTGGCATTGAGAGAATTTCCAGCACACAACACAAGAAGGGGGAACCCAGATGGAGTCTGGTTGTCTCCCTGAAAAGAGGAAACAGGGAAGGGCTTGGTGGCTCGAATCCACAGAGTGGAAAAGGAAGGGATGCACAGAGAGAGGACTCCGAGACAGGCGGAGGATCCTCCTGACTACTCACTCAGCTGTGTATCGTTCAGTGCCTGCCTGAGAGTAAACTGGCTGGGGGCGGAGAAAAGACTACCTGAAGGGGTTAGAGAGGACAGAACCAGAGAGCTCACAGCCGGCTGGGGATAGTGCCCGTTCCCACCAGCCAGAGTGAAAAGCCTGACAGCTCACAGGGCGTGAGGCAGATGACTCAGACAGGTCTTAACTTGGTAGTAGGAAAAATTAACCCTAGACTAAACACTGCCTCAGTTTAACAAAGCTTACTCAGAAAGAGACAGATAACCTGAATAGCCAATTAAAGAAATTGGATTTGTAGTTTAAAACCTTCCCACAAAGTCAACACCAGGTTCAAATGCCTTCATATGAGAATTTTACCAAATATTTAAAGAAGAAATAATACCAGTGGTATACAAACTCTTGCAGAAAATTAAAGGGAAAATACTTTCCAAGATTCTATACAGCCAGTATTAGTCTGATAACAAAACTCAGACAAAGATATTATATATATATAAAAAAAAACAACTGTGGACCTATAGTCTTTATACAAAGATGCAAGAATTCTCAACAAAATTTTAGCAAATTGATCCAACAATGTATAAGATGGATAATACATTCTGACTGAATAGGTTTTGTCCTAGGGAAGCAAACCTGGTTCCAGCATTCAAAAATCAGTCTGTGTAACTCACCGTATTAATAGACTAAGAAAGGAAAACCATGTGACCATCTCAACAGATACAGAAAAAACACTGATAAAATCCAGTTTCCGTTCCTGATAAATACTCTCAAAAACTAGGAAGTGGTGTGAAAGGGCATCTCAAAAAACCCAAAACTAACAAATAAAACCTACCACTATCATCACAGTTAACAGCAAAGACCAAGTGCTTTTCCTCTAAGATCAAGAAAACAGCAAGGATGCCTGCTCTGACCATTTCAATTGAACATCGTATCAGAGGTTCTAGCTAGTGCAATAAGGCAAGACAAAGAATTTAAACTTATCCATATTGGAAAGGAAGAAGTAAAACTTTATCCCCAGATGACATGGTCATCTATGTAGAAAATCCTGTGGACTCTACAAAAGAGCTATTAGAACTAAAAGTGATCATTTGTACTTCCACATCCTAGCAAGAAAAACTGGAAACTGAAATTTTAAAAGCATTCTAGTGCTTTTAAATTATATTATAAAATGTCATTTATAATAGCATTAAAATTAATACTTAGAGATAAGTATGACAAAATTAGTGTAAGGTATTTATTTTTAAAAGTTACAAAATGTTGCTGACAGTAATTATGAAAGACCAAAATAAATGGAAAGATAACATGTTCATGGATCAGAAGTCTCAAAATTATTAATATGCCAGTTTCCCCCAAACTGATCTACAGATTCAATGCTAACATCCCCATCAGGATGGGCTGAAGGGAGGGATTGCCAAGGGGCATGAAGAAATATGGGGGGGATGCATATTTGTCTTAATGTTGTGATGATTTCATACGTATATACTCTTAATGGCTAATTTTACGTGTCAACTTGACTAGGTCACAGGGTTCCTAGATTAAACATTATTTCTGGGTATCTCTGAGGACATTTCTAGGTAAGATTAGCATTTGAATCAGGGGACTCAGTACCATCGGTTTCCCTTGTTTTCAAGTCTTCAGATTGAATTACACCACTGGGTTTCCTCGGTCTCCAGCTTGCAGATGACAGATCGTGGGACTTCTCAGCTTCCACATCAGTTTCTAAAAAGAAAGGAAGGAAGAAAGAAAAAGAAAAGACAATGAGAAAATATATAATTGGTTCTGTTGCTGGAGAATATGACTAATACAATACATAAGGAAAACATCAAATTATACTTTAATTTTTAGTTTAGTGCATATCATTTATACTTCAATAAAGCTTTTTTTTTTAATCAAGAGAACCAATAAAATACACACATATTATCTAGCCTGAAAAAAGATACATGGTAGAGTTACCACCATCCTCTCAGCCACGGCAGACATGGCCAATCGATTTCACGGTGATTCAGACAGACGCTAACAGAGTCAGACCTTAAGATAATCTCTATCTTGCATGTCTGACCCAAGTTAGCCACCTTATTTTATAAAACTGAGGCCCAAGTGCAGAACAATTAGTAACTAAACTGAAACTAGTATTGATGTCTCTGTGGTGCTAGTGCAATGTGCTTTTCACAACATAAGTTTCAGAAAACTGGAGTAGGGAGAAACTGAAACCACAGTCTAATAAAGAGAGACTTGCAGAAGACTGTGAGGTAAAAAAAATCAAAGATTTTAATGGGATGCGACCTTTTGAAGAATGTCAGTGAAGTGTTGTAGTGCTGATTCAAAATAGATCTATTTTTCATAACACTAATAATATTTTCATGCAAAGGAAAGATGTGCCCACAAGAAAATTAATGTAATTCTTATTTTTATATTTTTAATAATGAAATGTTACAATGACTCAAACTCTTTTTGACTTACCATGAAAGTGATTCTTAAGACCTGATAACTATCCTCTTTGCAAATAAGGCCAAGAAGCAAAATGATGTAAGAGTACAGAAAATGTAAGCCAATAAAATTATATGTAAATACACAGAAATGATACTAGTCCTGATGAGAAAATACATCATTAATTTGGGGCACAAGTATTCCTCTTTAAAAGCAATGATTATTTAAAAGCTATCTGTAAGCCAAGTGTTCATTTAATAATAATCACATGTGCCTACAAAGATAAAGACAGATTACTCGCTGATGGCAAACACTGAACGAGTCCACAGTCTTTGGGTCTGCCTTTTCAGTGTTACTCCTACTGTGAGTTCCCCATGGGCAGCAGCTAAGCTTTCTCATCTTCGTATTGTCAGAGCTAGCAGAGTCACTGACATATTATCAGTCTTTTCTTCTTGCTTCCTGGCTCTCAGCATGTGAGATAATAAATGTCCCTGTTGTTCCAGCCAGTTAAGTAGAAGTTTCCTTACTTGAAGTCAAGGGCATCAGTATGGACACAACCACTGAGCTGAGTCTCAGTTTCCTCAGCTCCAGAAGAAGAGTACAATCTGCCTTCTAGGGTTTTGAGGGCAGTAAATGAGATAATGCATTTACCACTTCTTGCACAGGATCTGTCTCAGGAAGTGCTAAATAACTGAGTTCCCTTCCTCTTCTCGTTTCCCTTTCTCTCTTGTGGAATTTTCAATGTAAATATTAGAGACACAAGGTTCAACACACTGGAAGCTTACAGACGTGTCATTCTGTTATGTCACCTGCTAAACTCGATGCCACCTATTTTGAGAGAACTCATTTTTACATTAACTTTCACTGATTTTCTCTCTAATTTGTGTTGCTGTTAAACTCACCAAAGGATTTAGTCCAGGAAACAGAAGAAGGGGTATGAATGAAAACCTAAATTTGCACTAGGCAAGCAACAAAGAAAACAGCTGAAAAGAGTGTTCCTCCCAGGGAAGTGATGAGGGGTAATATAATGGAGGGAATGAGGAGTTACAAACTGCTAGTGTACAATAAGCTTAAAGGATATATTGTACAACATGGGAAACGTAGGCAACATTTTACAGCAACTGTAAATAGAGTAAACCTTGATTGTATCCCTGTGATTTATATAATATTATACATCAACTATACTTCAATTAGGAGGAGGAGGAGAGGAGGGGGACTCTTCCTCTCAAATACTAAGCCATTTTGCTGGTAGTCCAGTCGCTGCAACCCATGTTCACTCCATCATAATTTTCAAAAATTTTGCACTTAGAAAATGTTAAATTTATAGGAAAGTTGTAAGCACAAAGAATAATAATACTAAGAACACTCATATACTCTTTACCCAGACTCACCTATTGTCAACATTTTGCCCATTTGCTTTATCATTGTTTCTCTCTCTCGAAATCTCTCTCCATCTTCATATACATTTTTTTTTTTTCTGAATCATTTGAGGGTAAGTTGGTGATGATTCCTACAATGTTTTCTGTTATGTGCTCAGTTGCTCAGTTGGGTCCAACTCTTTGGACTCTATGGACTATAGCCTGCCGGGCTCCTCTGTCCATGGATTCTTCCAGGCAAGAATGCCAGAGTGGGTTGCCATTTACTTCTCCAGGGGATCTTCCCAACCCAGAGATTGAACCTATGGCTCTTGTGTCTCCTGCACTGGCAGGCGGATCCTTTACTGCTGAGCCACCTGGGAAGCCCCTTTCCCATTATAATACGTTTTAATTTTAAATTTTGTTTTAGAATTTAAACACTATAAAAATAGATACTTGTATATGGTTCAAAATCCAAAGTGTACAAAAGAGGATAGAGCTAAAAATAGGTCTTTCTCCCATCACTATGCCCTAGACACCCTAAGTCTCAGAATGAGAACTTAAAGTTCAAAAAGGAATGTATCTTGAGATTCTCCGAATTCATTTTCTTTCGCAGTTACAGGAAAACTTTCATATATCCAAAACAATTGTGAAAATTATATCTTCCCAAAAGAAAAAATCCAAGAAACCTAATACCTATCAGAACCCCTCAGAAGCCACTGCTCTTTCTGGTGCTGCAAAGGTTTGAGACTTTTGGCTTTACTTAGCCATTTACTTATTCATACATTCATTCATTCATCTACCAATCCTTTACTGAGTCCCAGGCCCTGTGCTAGGGTGACATATTGTATTTCCAACCTTGTCCATCCTACAGCTCTTTTCACGGTATGATTCTGACAACCCTTCCATAGAGAGGTGCATCTATGTTCCCTGCCCGACTTGTGACCATAGCAGAAGTGACATCATTTATGTGACTTCCCAAGGGCCAGGTCATAAAAGGTAATACAACTTCTTCCATCAGGCTCTCTTGGGATGCTCATTTTTGGAATCTAGATATCATTATGTGAGGAAGCCCCAGCTGCCCTGTGAAGAAGCCCATAGGGAAAGGAACTGACAGTTTTCACCAACTTGTCAGCCACGTGAGTGAGCTGCACTGGAAGAGGACACTCCAGTGGGAGTCACCACTTCAGTGGAGACCCAGTGGAGCCACCCTAGCTGAACTGCATGAGCAAGGACAAGCTGTCTCCTGAATCCTGTCCATGCTGTGAATGTGCGAGCAAATGAAATCTTTTGTGTTGTTTTAGCCTTCTAAGTTTTGGAGTATTTTTCCCATAGTTAACCAGAATAGCTGGGTACAGAGGATGCAAAGGAAGAGATCTATCACGTAGGGTACTTGCTTTCAAGAACCTCATACACTAGTGGAGAAGGTAAGCAAGTCAACAAAAACTAGTTAAATACCATATAGTGAGGACTTTCTATATAAATACCATTCCTATATAAAATTTTAAGAGATGGGAAACATTATCTGAATATAATGGAGACTCAGAAGGACTTGAAGAAAACAAAAGCTGGCTTAGGTCTTAAAGGATGAATAGGAGTTCATCAGATAGAGCAAGAGGTCTGGTGGGTCACTGCAGTGTTACAGGACTTGGCTGCTGCTGCTGCTGCTAAGTCGCTTCAGTCGTGTCCGACTCTGTGCGACCCCATAGACAGCAGCCCACCAGGCTCCCATCCCTGGGATTCTCCAGGCAAGAACACCAGAGTGGATTGCCATCTCCTTCTCCAATGCATGAAAGTGAAAAGTGAAAGTGAAGCAGCTCAGTCATGTCCGACTCTTAGTGACCCCATGGACTGCAGCCTACCAGGCTCCTCCGTCCATGGGATTTTCCAGGCAAGAGTACTGGAGTGGGTGCCATTGCCTTCTCTGACAGAACTTGGCAGTAGACTGTAAATCAGGGTGGTGAGGAAGGCAGGGGTAGGATAAAATCAGAGAGAAGGAAGGACTTAAAGATGTTGGTTAGAATGAGGACTGGGAGGAAGCAGGAAATGGGGAGGCTCAGAGAGGGAGAGAGCAGGAAATATATGAGGCCACAGGATCACTGAAGTTACTGCGTAGGATGGGGTCGTCAGAGAGTGCAGAACCAAGATCCATGCCTGATTCTGCCTCTGACATGGGAGCATTGTGAGCTTTAGGAGCCTGGGAGAATGTCTCTGTCAATGGAAGGGTTGAAATTTAGGAGCTTTAAGGCCCTGTCCAATTTTGTGGGGCTAGTGGTAAGCAATCTGCCTGCCGATCCAGGAGACAAGGGTTTGATTCCTGCGTCGGGAAGATCTCCCCAAGGAGGAAATGGCTACCTCTCTGAGCCTCCCCATTCTCTGCTTCCTCCCAGTCCTCATTCTAACCAATACCCTTAAGTCCTTCCTTCTCTCTGATTTTATCCTACCCCTGCCTTCCTCACCACCCTTATATACAGTCCACTGCCAAGTCCTGTGACACTGCAGTGATCCACCAGACCTCTTCTCTATCTGATGAACTCCTACTCATCCTTTAAGTCTAAAGGTCAGGGCTTCTCAAAATGAAGTCCCATAGAGTCAGGATGCCTGGGTACCTGCTAATCTGTATTATATCTGTTCCCCAGGTTATCCCAATGCCAATTATGTTTCAGAAACATTATCATACGAACAGAATGAAATTAAACTTCTCATACTTTTGGTTTCATTGCATAAAATAAAGAACAAAGGAATGTTTGCATTCTGTGGAAAATACTGTAGAAATATAAAACTGTGTAAGATTTCTTTTAAATACCACACCAGTTTATAGTTTTACACGAACTGTAAACTGATTCTTTTCCCTTTAGATAAGAAAGTAGGGCCTCCCTTTCCCTTTTCTCTTAAGGAAGCAAACTTATTCCACCGGAAGGGCCAGTAAAGTGCTATCCTTGACTTGGGGAACTGAGACTACTCCTGGAAGACTTGCAAGCCCCAGGGAGGGAGGGTGGTGAGTAATTCAGGATGGAAATGTTGCAACCTACTGCCTAACCGTCTCTAGCTGGAGAGCCACTGAAAGCATCTGCCTTTTGTTTCTGGTATACATGGCAAAAAATACCAACAACTTCTAGAATCGTCTAAACAATTGGTCTTATAGAGATGAGGGTGACTGATTTCATCGGCTGGTACAGAAGCTGAATCATGGGAGGAATCTTCTGGAGGAGAAAATCAGAGCCTGGACAAGCTTCTAGAAATCAGGCAAGAAGAAACAGAGCAGAGGCAAGACCTGCTTTTCAAATGTTAATGAGTGCTCTTAATCAGATAACGTGGCTCTCATCAACCTTCCACTCCCATACACCCTAGTTTGGGGCTGAGCTAGACTGGCATGTGCTGGATTAAACTCAGCCCGGATCTCATCCAAGGGCAGGCCTGGTGTTTCATCTTTTAAATCACCAGGAGAATTGTAAATAACCGAATTTAGGAAATATAAATTCCCCCACCTCCCTTAATCTCAACAAACTCAGAGTAGCATGCATGTGTCTACTTGGCCCAAAAGATTCAGCAGTTAGCTGAAAAATTATCAGATCCTTTAAGAAAAAGGAAATCAGAGAAAGATGGAAAGAGAATGGAAAAAGGAGAACAGTGAGTGGAGATGGACCATTTCCAGACAGTGCCTTCCTGGGGTTCACCTGTGTGGGCTCCTTTGAGCAGTAACGGGAAAATGAACCGGAAGACCCTGAAGGGCAAAGGAGACCCTTCGGGGCAGGAAGCACTGTGTGCTGGCCCAGGCCCCGCCCCCTGCTCTGCCACTAGGAGGTCTGTGCCTCACTGCGTATTCCTGAGGATCACTGAGCTCTGGCAGCATCCTTCTTTCCTCCCCCAAGTGGTGCCTGCTACTGCTGGTCCAACCTTCCCCTCCCTCCAACAAAAGGTCCAGGGACGTGGCCCCTTTTGTAAGGCGCTTACAGAATTTGTAAGGAATTTGTGGTTTATAGGAAGAAGACACCCCTAGGTGTAAAAACACAAACCCCAAAGAGATAAGGACCTACAGCATATATTTTAGCTCCTTTCCCCCCCTGATCTGTAGTACTTCTAAAAGATTTATTAAAATCCAAAAGGACAGAACGGTGAGGGGTGTTGCCTAATCTCAATCTCTTCCTTACCCCAACTTTTTTCAAGGTTTTATGACATATTTGACATACTTGTTCTGTGATGATTTTGGTAAACCCAAATTTATATTAATGCCAGGAAAAAAAAAAAATTCTTCCAACCTGTAGGATACCTAAAACCAGGGCTGACTTTATCCCATTAGTCAACAGACAGGCTCAGGAAGCCACTGAGGGTGGGGTCACCAGGAGGAACAAGGGGGCTCAGCCTTTCTTCACCACCTGAGTCCATTCCGGGCCTGACAAGCTCCCTAAACACCAAAAGGGAAAACAACTTCACAAAATATTGCCAGGAAGATGAAGAACAATGTTCATGTATTTTATGTCCATGGCATAAAGCCATATTGGAAGTTTCTTTTTTCCTACATTATTTAGGACTGGTCCTTGAGATAAGCCTCTGTACCTCAAAAAAAGGAGACCCAGATCTCCTAACACTGAAGGGCTTACAAGATGGCCAGGGTTGAGTACCACCTCAGAGAAAGCAAAGCAACCATATCAGGGCATGAAAAAGAGGAAAGGATCTTTTTTTTCAAGGTCCTCCCATGGATTTTAGCATCTCGTGCATACAAGTAGTTTACAAAGTTTAATAACACAAGTCTTAACAATGAAAAAGACAGTCTCCTTCTCCCTTCCCCCACCTGTCCTTTTCAGCTATTTCTTATATTTTCCCCTGGATATAAGCTTATACTGCTATTGATTTATCCATTTGAGACATGACATATTGGCTTCCTGCTGTGTTAGAAGAATTACATCAGTCTCCCTATTTTGCCTTCCCCTATTCTTCCAATATAGATAAATTCTGATTTTTATCAACAGTTCACATGTACATTATTAGAGATTGTTGCCATTGAGGAGAGAAATGAACTGAAGTTTGATTTCCTTGGTTTTCTGGCATTGAGAAGTCCTGGGCCATTGCAATTCCTGTTCTTCTGAACAGAACCTGTTTTTATACCTCTACGGTGTTTATCCACAGTTTCTGAGAATTCAAAGTGGTGTAACACGGCATGGATCTTTTCAAATTCACAGGGAAATTTTCTGGTATCGTTTCTTTGCCAATTCTTTCACCTTGTTCTTTTCCTCCTCTCTTTCTGGAATTCCTATTGGATTACAGTTGGCTTTCTGAGACCAATTCCTTTATTTATTCTTATCATTTTTTCCTTCCTGGGCATTTTTGTCTTTTGATTCATCTTTCTGGGAGATCATTCCACTGTATCTGCTAAGTGTTCCTTTTTTTTAGCTCTTCTATTTTTAATTTCTGAGAGATTCTCTTCCTTGTGCTTTGCTCATTCCTGGATTAAAGATCCTGCTTCTGATTAGTGGGTGCCACACCACTTCTTATCTCCCCCAAAATAGTAAATATATGTTGTGCATCTTGGCGAAGTTTTATCCTTCTCCCCTGCATTGTTTGGGTTTCCTCCTAAATCTTTTCCCTGCTGGAATCATTCTGGACTCTTTCATCTTGGAGGCTTTCCTCCAGAATCAGGTGAATTCTCCATGTCCATCTACATTGAAGATCCAAAAATCTGATTCATGGGTTTACTCTGAGGTGTGTGAGCAGGGCTTGTCGGATGGCAGATTTCACTGATGGGGACCAGGTGGTGGGATTCCTGAGCCCTTTTCAGGGTGGGATCCCAAATGGCATTCTTTGCAGGTCTTTTCTCTGCAGCCATTCGGTTCTCTGGGGTCTCTTTTATAAGGATACTAATTCCATTTATGAGGGCTCCACTCTTACAACCCAAGCACCTTCCCAAGGCCCCACCTCCAAATACCATTATATTGGGGGTTAGAATTTAACATATGATTCTGGGGGACACAACCATTCAGTCCATGGCAGGAAGGGACATTCTAGTTCCCTTTGTGTCCTTACCCTACCTTTACTTTAGATGGTCATTCTTAGATGATCAACTTCTCACTTTCCAACTTAAAATAGACTTATGCTTCCTGATGCATTCTAAAGTCAATAATCACTCCCCACAAAAAAAGTGCAATGTTTTCCTATAATATTTTGCCCCTTTGTAAACTAAGATTTGATGCATATTTCACCTGCTGAACA
The DNA here is from genome assembly GCF_055505025.1 of Bos grunniens. Classification (NCBI taxonomy): domain Eukaryota; kingdom Metazoa; phylum Chordata; class Mammalia; order Artiodactyla; family Bovidae; genus Bos; species Bos grunniens. The sequence continues at coordinate 112,635,727 of NC_141166.1, read as the reverse complement.
TTGACCCCCCCCCCCATAAGGGCTTAGGATTGTCTCCACTGTTCTAAGGGCCACAGAAGATAACACAATGCCCAGCACATTCCATATCACAACCCTTAGGAGCTGCAAAAGATCTTAAGTTTATTTGGTCTAATCTTCTTTTACAGATGATCTAAGTAAGCCCAAACAAGATGAAATTATTTACCCAAGATTCTGAGGAAGAGGTTAAGCAAAAACTTGACCTGTACCTTTCAACTCAGAATTGGCACCCTCCATTCTTCCATGCAGCCCAGAACAGGTGTTCAGAAGTATCTCATGTCTACATCATGACCTATTCATCCGTGTCCTCCCCATCATAGCCCAACTTTCTCTTTTCTTTTTAAATGCAATTGTTTTAACAACAATAATACTTAACATAAACTGAACAGTTAATTACATCTAAAGGAAAGAAAGCTAGGACATAAGATATTGAATGAATAACTACCTACCCACATATAACACACAATCAACAAGACTCTCCATCAATATGTCTATCATTGGAAAAGACCCTGATGCTGGGAGGGATTGGGGCAGGAGAAAAAGGGGACGACAGAGGATGAGATGGCTGGATGGCATCACCGACTCGATGGACGTGAGTTTGAGTGAACTCCGGGAGTTGGTGATGGACAGGGAGGCCTGGTGTGCTGCGATTCATGGGGTCACAAAGAGTCGGACACGACTGAGCGACTGAACTGAACTGACTGACTGATGCTGTCATAAAGGGTGTCACAGGTCTGCACATTTTATGCCCCTGGAGGCAGACAGCTTTGTGCACCTAACAGAGTCTTTTTTTAACTTGACAAAACTAGCCCCAACTAACCTCTATGCTCGTTGAGTGTTGCCTTCTCTAGGGTCACCTGAGTGAGTTTAGATTTGAACACCTGACTGCAGGAGATGCTGATCGTTTGCTTTTGAGTCTCACCCAAATGGGCTTGCCCCGTATGACTCTTACTGGCTGGAGCGAGAACCAAACTCAGGTTCAACTGCTCATCTCTGAAAAATCAATGTTCGAGAGCCAAAGGTTGGTGGAAAAAGGAAAATGTTTTATTCAGGAAGTCACCAGCCTGGGAAGATGGCAGACCAGCATTCCAAAACCATCTCCCAGGTGTCAGTTAGAGGACAAAAGGCTTTAAAGGGGAGTTTCAGGTGGAGGGCTACATGCGGAGCAGGACAGTCAGCTCCAACAATCATCTTGAAATGGGTCATGCGGTGGTCTGCTCAGCATCACCTTGGATGGATTACTTTAAGCAGTTAATCTTCAGTTCCAGGGTAGGTGTGTTCCCATTTCACTGAAGCCAGTTCTTGTGACTGCAAGATGGAGCAGCTTATGTCATAGCTACAGTTTGCTCATCATGCAGTTAGCTTTTTCTTTCTGGAGGTGATTTGAGTACAAAACAACTCACAAAAGTGCCTCAGACACTGTTATCTATGTCCCCCAGGGAGGGAACTAAAGATTCTGTGGCTGCCACATGGCTGATTCACTGTTCAAACTGTCACCAGCTCTCCAGGCCTGACTGCCATCCTTGTCACATGTTCATTTCCTCTTAATCATCAATTCTGGAGTCAGGCTTTTGTGACTCAAGGCAGGCTTTTCTACAAACAAGAGGAGGGCAGTGGACACTCCAGCCCTCAGCAGAGGTTCACTGCAGGCCTACCAAATGCCAGGCCCTTGGGACACAACACGGGCAAAACAAAGCCCCTGCATCTGAGGTGCTTACAGTCTAACAACGATAAGCATTAAAAATAAAAAAAGTAAATTTTACAGTATGGTGGATTGTGAGAAGTGACATGTTGGATTGTGGGAAGTGATGTGGGGTAAAGGGGGATGGGAGTCCTGAGGCAGGTGGTCGGGCAAGGTGACGCTGGCACAAAGACTTGATGGTGGTGAGGGAATGTGCCCAGGAGATGTCTGGGGTGGGGGTGGTGGTGGGGAGAGAGAGGGGTGGCGGGAGGGGAGGGGGGTGATTCCCAGCAGAGGGAACAGTCAGTATGAAGGTCCCCAGGAGAGAGTTCGTCCAATCCATTTGAGAATGGGTGACATATTTGGTAAAAGACTCCTAAGGAAAAGAGAGTTGTCATTCCCTGATTCCAGAGAGAAACAAGAAAAGGAAGTTTCTAGAAAGAAAGGCTGAGAACCTGAGGTACAGAATCTGTAACGGTGGCGTGAGACTGGGAAAACTGGGTAGCCAGAAAAGATAACTGAGGCGAGAAGGCAGCACTTCAGAGTTGGGAAATTGCTGCCAGGATGATTCCCCTCGGGGCTGAACCTCACACTCCTTTGCATTCCCGTCATCCGTGGCAGAGCAGGAAAGGCCACCCGCCTGCAGAGCGCAGGGATGACTGGCACACAGCCCTTCTTGCGCTATGTGTGGGGAAGTACTGGAGTCAACCCGAGAGCTGTGCTGTGCGGTCTGCGGCAAATTTGTCCTTGAATTTATTTCTAAGGAGGGGGATGCACCTCAAAGAAAAGTTTAGCGATATTTTTTTCTATTCATCGGTTTATTCGGTCTGCTTAAAACCCAGTCAAATGAATTATGGAGTCTGAAAAATGCATGTGTGGCTAAGACATTGAGGCATGAGGGGAAGCTGTAACCTGGCGGTTGAACTAAACGGGAGTATAGTGCATATGTGTGTGTCTTTTATCAAGATGATGTTAATGGGGTGGGAGGAATGGGTATTAATAGAGCCTACAGATATACAAACCTTTTAAGAAGGTATTTATATACATTCCAGTGTGATATTGAATTGCATCAGGCTTTTTTGGTTGAAGTAACAGAAAGCACTTCAAACACTTAAGCAGAGTAATTTATTACAAAGCTACAGAGGTAGCTCCTGGAACCTCAGGGCAAGAAATCTGTCAGACATCCTCAAGGAGCCAAAATCTAGAACTAGCAGGTCAGTGGGAACCCAGGAGGCTCCCCGGGGTCCTGCCGTCTCCCACGCTCACGCCACACTGCCACGTGGTCTTCCAGCCCTGTCTCTGTGTGTGTACCCCTCCTCTTCTCTTAGCAGACCTCCTTCCCCATCCTCCACACGGCCTCCCCAGCATGCCTGGATTTACATTACCTCAGTTTCAGCAATAAATAGAGCCGGGGACCAATCTCAATTCCAACGTTGCAGGAAAGATCGGCACTGCTCTGGCCAGTGTCTCCGTCGACTCTAAGCAACCACAACCAGTGAGACAACCACTTGTTCAAACAGCTGCCCGGGCGTTTACTGTGACCCCAGGCGGTTTGTCCTAAATCACATTCACGGGGTTCTTTTCAGTAGCCAGTGGTAACCCCAACCCCGCTGGTTAGAGGTGTGTGAGTGCTGTAGTTCTCCTCCCCAACCACCTCCCTGTGCAGAGGGTGTCAGAATGAAGGCAGGTCTCAGGCAGAATACCACCACACTATTTGTGTACATGCCCGGAAGCAAGCACAGAACAGCAGACCAGTGGTTCCTGGACACTCAGAGAAGTACTGAGAGCAACAGACAACAGCTCACATGGGGACTCACTCAAGACAGGGAGAGGTGACAGCACTTCAACGGCAGCACCAGCTCAGCTCCCAGCTGCATCAGTGGCTGAAGCCTTGGGGACACAGCAGTGCGCAGAACTCCACGAAACCCCCTTCCCAGCGCTTCTCCGAGCTGGGGGAGGGGCATCGTCAGGCGGACTCACTCTAACACCACACTAATGCCAGGGCACAGGGGCCTTTATACTCTTTCTGGCCAACCCACTGTTCACCCATGCGAATCCTCCTGCTCATTAACAGACCCTCAAGTTCCAGGGGGTTGTCTTCTGCCACCTTTGGAGAATAGACTTCTGACCAGGACCCTCCAAATGTGCCTAGCATGCTCTGGAATGTGGATTCCTGACTAGGGACATCAAATGTGAACCAACCAACCCTGGATTTAGATGAAAATCAATGAATACACACACTGCAGTGTTTGCAGTAAGGGCCCCTGCCAGATGAATTGGCCTCCTCTAAACGGTTGTCTTGGAAGCTCCCCCATGCCCCACTGCTTCTTACATGTCACTCGCCAGTCCTGTTAGCCAAAGAGTCTGGAAATGCTCTTTATTAACTGGACATATCGCTATCCATAGGGCTTCCCATGTGGCACTGGCAGTAAAGAATCTGCCTGCCAATGCAAGAGACATAAGAGGCAGACACACGTTCGATCCCTGGGTCAGAAGATCTCCCGGAGGAGGGCATGGCAACCCACTCCATACCTGGAGAATCCCATGGACAGAGGAGCCTAGGGGGTGATAGTCGGTAGTGTCGCAAAGAGTTAGACACGACTGAAGCGACTTAGCACATCCCTATCTGAACAATACAGGGGTCTCATTACCAAGGAAAAGGAGGGAAGACAAATTGGCTGGGCAGGCAGCCCCCTCTGCTGTACTCACTGATCTAAAGCAAACTGGAGGAGGAAATGGCAACCCACTCCTGTATTCTTGCCTGGAGAATCGCATGGACAGAGGAGCCTGGTAGGCTACAGTCCACAGGGTCGCAGAGAGTCGGACACAACTTCACTTTCACTGTCTCAGTTTCCTTATCTATAAAATAGGATTATCAATATCTACACTTCCCGTTTCTCAGGGTTTGTGTGAAAATCAAATGAAAACACTTTGAAAACTTAGAAGCCTTGTTCAAACAGAAGACATTATGCTGACAGTTTATATAAGAAACCACAGTGTTGTATAACCATCAAAAGGGTCATTCTTTCAAATCAAAATGTAACCACACATAAGCACTGATGCCTGATTCCCCAAAGCTTATTTGTACTTTCCAGACCAGAAACTGTCATTATTTATTGTCAAGGATCCTTTCTGATGCTTGCTAGTTTATGGGAGGCTGACTGGACATACGTGGAGGCTACACAAAGTTTTGTAGATTTATTGGGGCTTTCTCTGTGCCGGGCGCTGTGTTGCACATGAATTATCCCACTTAATCCTCACACAGGCTCCAGGGGTGGGCAGTGCTGTTCTCCTCCCAGCCTGCAGATAAGGAAACGAAGACTGAACACCCTCAGCACCTAACACGGGTCAGTGGAGAGCCAGGATTTCAGTCTCAGCCACATCGGCAATGCCTGAGCATCATCCTCCAATTCTAAAATGTCGTAGCTTCCAGGCACCACGTATAGGGGTAGAGCTGTGTTCCCCTCTCCCCCTCATCCCCTGAAAAATACATGCTGGAGTCTTAACCTCAGTACTGGTGTGTGTGACCTCGTCTGGAAACAAGGTCTTGGCAGATGAAATCAAGTTAAGGTGAGGTCACACCAGATTAGAGTAGGTCCTAATCCAATGACTGCTGTCCTTATAAGAAGAGGGAAATTTGGATGAACACACAGGGTTAAAGGCCATGTGAAGGCAGAGGCAGAGACTGGAGCAATACATCTACAAGCCAAGGAAGCCAAGGACTGCCAGCAACACCAGAGGCCATGAGAGATGCCCAGGGAGGTTTTTCCCTCACAACTCCCGGAAGGAACCAGCCCTGCCAACACCTGGATTTCAGACTTGTGGCCTCCAGAATGGTGAGAGAATCAATATCTGTCATTTTTGAGGCACCAAGAGTGTGGTGATTTGTTACAGCAGCTCTGGGGGCCTAACGCCTCATGTGAATACGTGCGGCCCTACAGGGAGCCCGGTGTGAGCTGGTGCTCTCTGCATCCCTGCACAAGTGAGGTCGGGGGCACAGCCTCAGCTTCCCATGGAGGTACCGTCTTTACAGACGGAGCAAGATCCTCCCCAGGCATGCTCCTGGGTCTGCAGAGGCCACCCTGGGGCCGAGGGGCATCTCTGAAGGCACCTGTGAGATGCGGGGCTCAGCCTGAGCGGCTCAGCCGCAACCATGAGGACTGGGCCACATGTTCAGGTCACAAGATCCATTAGGGCTGGGCAAGGGGAGAAGCCTCTGACTTTTCTTTCTATTCTCCTTCTAGTCTGTGGGGAACTAGATCTATTTGCTGGGTGAGGAATCTTGCATTTCCAAGAACCAGCATTTCCTATACTTTTGGCTCATTCCACCTTCAAAAATGTTTGCCAAATCTACATATCACTTGTTTTTTGAAAAGCAGTTTTATAACACTCCCTAAAATGAAAAGCCAGAATCACCTGCCAAGAATAAAAAGTAAAAGTACTAAAATGTAAATATTTACCTGTTTACTGTCTACATTTCAGGGAGAAGGTGATTGGTAAATTGAAGCAGAATCAACACTATTCTGATAGATACTCAGATACTCAGATCAACTCTACTCAGATAACTTTTGTGAATAGAACTGCTTTGAAAGCACCTGGAAAATATTAAATAACAATACGAAAGAAGTTTATTATTATAAACTTTATTACTGCACTGCTGTGAGGATTCTCAGACCACCACAGAACCACCTGTTTGGCACAACATTCTGTGGACAGAAAATTCCAGAATGGGATAAATCGAATTAGCTTTTAAATACTTAAGTGCCACTCACGTTTAAAAGAACAGATGCTGGCATTTCAAGTCTGAGAAAATTAACAGTGCGGACATCTGCCATCTGTATGACCTTGCTTAAGTGTCACTTTATCACCCCTGATAATAACTGGTGATGTATCTTGTCTTGACTGGAGAAAATAAATAAGACGACTGGGCCAAGAAGAGATCTTTTCATTGTGCTGGTAAGAGGAGAAATCTGGACACCCAGCCAAAGAACACAGGCTAACCTTTGTTCAGAGACTCGCATGAAGAAGAGGGGAAAGGGCTGCTGGGATAAAGAGACACTTGTGTTTGCAGCATGCGGGGGCAGGCGGGGAGCCGCACTCCCCAGCACAGAGCGAGCCTCTACGGCGCTGAGGCTTGATGCAAACAAGTGTGTCTATTTGGGTCTAATATTGCCTTTCCTGAAGTTGAAGGTGAAGACCCCTCCATGGATGTGATCCCAATATGGAAATGGAGGTATGAGGGCCTAGACTGCCAAGCCAGTCACCCAGCTTGGCATGAACTTTTAAGAGTTCGGCCGTCGTGAGAAAAACCATGAGAGCTATGCGTGTCTCCTGCCACCAGCTTTTCCTCTGCATGCTGCCCTTTGCAGGGATAGCGGGCCAAGCAAATGCAGGCTGCTCTCCACAGTAATAACCTCAGGTTAACTGCAAACCATGACTCCAGTGCATAGCAACTCAGAAGAGTACAAAAGACGGGGAATATAACATTTCTTATAAGGGAAAGACGAGTAACACCATCACATAATAGTGAATCTATAGTGACAGTGATGTGGTGGCCAGAAATAGACGGTTCACTCAACCAGGAACTCCTGAAGAGACTTTTTAACCAAGGGATATTGTTGCTGTTTAGTCGCTTAGTCGTGTCCAACTCTTTGCAACCCCATGGACTATAGCCTGCCAGGCTCCTCTGTCCATGGGATTCTCCAGGCAAGAGTACTGGCTGCTGCTGCTGCTAAGTCACTTCAGTCGTGTCCGACTCGGTGTGACCCCATAGACGGCAGCCCACCAGGCTCCCCTGTCCCTGGGATTCTCCAGGCAAGAACACTGGAGTGGGTTGCCATTTCCTTCTCCAATGCATGAAAGTGAAAAGTGAAAGTGAAGTTGCTCAGTCGTGTCCGATTCTTAGTGACCTCATGGACTGCAGCCTATCAGGCTCCTCCGTCCATGGGATTTTCCAGGCAAGAGTACTGGAGTGGGTTGCCATTTCCTTCTTCAGGGGATCCTCTGGACCCAGGGATAGAGTCAGTTTCTTTTGCATTAGCAGCGGATTCTTTACCACTGAGCCACCAGGGAAGCCCAATGAAAAGTGGGGATAAGGAACAAGCCACAGAAGAAAACTGTCACCACCCTGTACTCACTTGCTAGAGCTGCTAGCACAGGTTACCTCAAACTGGGTGGTTTAAACAACTGCAATTTATCATCTCACAGCTCTGGAGTCCAGATGACTAACATCAAGGTGTTAACAGAGTTGCTCCCTTTGAAGATTCTAGCAAAAAATCTGTTCCAGCTCCTCACCTAGATTGGGTTGTTCCTTGGTGTGTGGCAGCAGAGGTTCAGTCTTCACATGGCATTCTCCACGTGTGCATGTGTGCATCCAAATTTCTCCTTTTTATAAGGACACTGGCCATATTGGATTAGGATGACTTCATCTTAACTAATTACATTTGCCAATAATCCCCACTCCAAGTAAGGTCACTTTCTGAGCTTCTGGGGGTTAGGATTTCAACAGAAATTTTGGAGGGACACAAGTCCACCCCTAACACCGTCCTAGGCCGGGAGAGGCAGAGAAGGAGAGATGTGGGAGACCCTGGTCGAAAGCTGAAGCTCAGGAATGCTGCTGTCACAAGTGACACAACAGGGCCTGAAACTGCCACAGCAGGAAGGGGCCTGAGAAGGAAATGTTCTGCCTCCTCTCTCATCCCACCCTCCAGGCACCAAAGCCAATCAGAAGGCAGAGGACGGGGGCCCAGGTGATACAGTTTGGGGAAATCAGCCATTCCTCAGGACAGGGCCGAGAAAGTGGGAGAAAGAAGAAGGGGTAGGCCAGCAGATACCAGGCGAACAGAGGGAAACCAGCAAAATGAACACCCCTGTACCTGACAGAATCAAGGGATCCAAACGGGTTACAGAAAGAAGTTGATCTATAAGAATTCTCCAAACTATAACTTAGGAATCTGTGCATCTAGAAAATCCAGAGAAAATTAAGGTGTGCATTCTCTCCCAAGAAAGATACCCATTTGAAAGTGTCTTCTCTTGAACTGAAAAGGCAGATCAGAGTCGAAGGTTCACATTTCAACAGGAAAAATAAAGGCCCCCAGAGAAAACATCTCCCTGGGTGCACATGCAGAAGACTTCCCTCAAAGCCTCCTCTGATCATCTTGTCACGTCCCTCTGTCCTCCTGACACCTGAGTCACCGGATGTCCCTTCGTCCTGTACTCTGTCAATCCCGTATCTCCATTTCTCTTCTCGTCACCTTGTTTCAGGACCTCCTTGCTTCTCCCTGCAGCCACCCCATCAGGTTCCGTCTTCCAGGCTTGGTCTCCCACAGTCCATCCTGCACCCTGCAGGCTGAGCAGTAAAATTCAGACTTCCTTGCATGATGGTCTAGGCTCTTTGCAATCTGGTCCCTGTCTGCACTTCAGGCCTCATCTCCCCCTTATCCATGCCCCACCCTCCCCTATGGCTCTCCAATAAAACTAACCCGCTCTGCCAGGAAAAATGTGAAAAATTTTGAAACAGGTCAAAAATAGATTACTGGATGTTCTGTCTGGTGCAGCCTACTGGGTTATCGTTATCTTTTCTGGTTTTGAGCTATTTTATTTCTGTTGAGTTGTAGACTATTTTATGTTTTATTTCTGTAAGTTGTACGCTAGTGAAAGTTATGTAAATGATTCTTGGCCATGGAAGTGCAAATTGTATCCCTGGAGATGCAATAGATTATCACCCCGTGGTATTGAACCGTTTTGCATCTATTCTTAACATCTTTTCATCATTCCTGATCATTTATAGATGAATGTTGCTTGAATTCTCCTTTGAACCATTTATAACATCATATTGATTTTCTCATTAATTAATGAGTTCAATTAAACCTTTGACAGGTGCTCAATTTATAAATCTATGAGTCAAATTTTATCCTTTTAAATTTTTTATCTTTTAAGAACTCCTAGGGTTCTCTGATTGGGCCACACTCTTTCCTGCCTCCCTTTGTACAAACTGCTGACACTGTTCAGAATACTTTTCCCCAGCTTTGTCTACCTGGTGAACTCCTAGTCATCCTTCAATACTCAGCTAAAGGTTGCCTCTTCTGTGAAGTCTTTCCTGGTTACCCAGTGGATACTCCTGAGTTCAGTGGTACTTTGTACCTGCCTGTATTTCCAAGTTTGGTATATGTGCCAATATCTGCTTTCCATACTAGTTCTGAAATTCCTATGGATAAGGACCATATTCCACTCATCTAGAATATGAGTATTTATGCTCCACTCTCCTGGGACAGAGTAGGCACTTAACAATATTTTATTGTTGTTCAGTCACTCAGTCATGTCCGACTCTTTGCGACCCCATTGACTGCAGCATGCCAGGCTTCCCCATCCTTCATCATCTCCCAGAGCTTGCTCAAACTCATGTCCATCAAGTCAGTAATGCCATCCAACTATCTCATCTTCTGTCATCCCCTTCTCCTCTTGCCTTCAATCTTTCCCAGCATCAGGGTCTTTTCTAATGAGTCAGCTTTTCATATCAGGTGGCCCAAGTATTGGAGCTTGAGCTTCAGCTTCAGCACCAGTTCCTCCAATGAAAGACTGATTTCCTTTAGGATTGACTAGTTTGATCTCCCTGCAATCCAAGCGATTCTCAAGAGTCTTCTCCAACACCACAGATCAAAAGCATCAATTCTTTGGTGCTCAGCCTTCTTTATGGTCCAATGCTCACATCCATACATGACTACTGGAAAAACCATAGCCTTGACTAGATGGGCCTTTGTTGGCAAAGTAATCTCTGCTTTTTAATATTCTGTCTAGGTTGGTCATAACTTTTCTTCCAAGGAGTAAGCGTCTTTTAATTTCATGGTTGCAGTCACCATCTGCAGTGATTTTGGAGCCCAAGAAAATAAAGTCTTCACTGTTTCCATTGTTTCCCCATCTATTTGTCAAGAAGTGATGGGACCAGATGCCATGATCTTGGTATTTTGAATGTTGAGTTTTAAGCCAGCTTTTTCACTCTCCTCTTTCACCTTCATCAAGAGGCTCTTTAGTTCCTCTTTACTTTCTGCCATAAGGGTGGTATCATCTGCATTTCTGAGATTATTTATATTTCTCCCAGCAATCTTGATTCCAATTTACTGAATACTTATTCAGTACCTTTACCTGGGTGTCCTTTTAATCTTCACAATGACCTTATGAAGTAGGTAATATTTGTCTCCCTTTTATGCGTGAAGAAATTGAACTTAGACAGGGTAACTGTAATTGCCTGGGATTACACAGCTTTGCGGAGAAGGCAATGGCAACCCACTCCAGTACTCTTGCCTGGAAAATCCCATGGACGGAGGAGCCTGATAGGCTGAAGTCCATGAGGTCGCTAAGAGTCGGACATGACTGAGCAACTTCACTTTCACTTTTCACTTTCATGCATTGGAGAAGGAAATGGCAACCCATTCCAGTGTTCTTGCCTGGACAATCCCAGGGATGGGGGAGCCTGGTGGGCTGCCGTCTATGGGGTCGCACAGAGTCTGACACGACTGAAGCGACTTAGCAGCAGTAGCAGCAGCAGCACACAGCTTTGGGAGAATCTGACCAAGTAGCTGTGCCTCACAATGTTGTACTGTTTGTTAATTCAGCAAGTCTATGGCCCTCAGGCCCTCCTGAAGTTATACTTAAACAGAAGAGCCATGACTTAGAAAATGAAGTGTTGACTTCTGAGTTTTGTTTTTTATCAAGAGATATTTTAACCAGCTTGGGACAATGAAGAGCAAAATGATTTCCAATGCCTTAACTTCTCTCTCCTAATAAATTAGCCAAAACATATTAACCAAGGAGAATTGGCTATCCAGATGAATTCCTGGTTATTATTACACACTGCAGCTTAAATGAAAATTGCCCTTTTGGGCTCACATGAACAGCACAGCACTTGGCACACACAGGCGCCCAGCAGGGAAAATCCACCTATGGGTGTGTTGCACAGGGATGTTCACAATGCAGGGGCCAGCTGTCCGGGGAGCAGCCCAGGGAGCCCCACCCCTATTTCTCCTGGCACATCTCTGCTGGCCAGCGTGCTCCTGCCAAGGGCACTTCTACTATCAGGGCTGCCTCTGGGATTTGGAGTTGACAGAAGCCTCTGGAGCATTTTTTAAAATTTAAAATTGCTCAACTTTGCTGAGCGGGTGAAGAGTGAAATAAAGACTGCTTCACCACCTGGGTAAGTGCCAACTCCTTCCTTAAGGTAACCCGGGCAACCTGACCTCCACTCTCAGGGGTGAGGCAAGCAGAGTGCATTGCCATAACAAGGGAAATGACAGGAAAGGCTGTGCTGGGCTTTGATTACCTGCAGTGGTGTGATTACGGTACCTTTGATGTTGATAATCCGCCCACGGCCCTTCATCTCAGCGCCTGTCCTTGGAAGTTTGGACTCAGGCAAACCAGGGTAATCACCTTCAGCTCCAGATTGTGCCGGGGGGCCAGACTGCATCGAGTCTTGGGGAGCAGCGAGTCCAGGCGGCTGCAGCTGCATTTCCCCCCAGGGCCAGGAAAGGTTCTAATTCAAAAACAAATGTATTTATCACTCCCAACCGCTCCACAGGGCAGGGCATCCTGCCTCTGGGTGGAGTGTCAGTATGCAGTGGGAACAGTGGCAGGCGGCCAGCGGAAATTTCACATTTCACCAAGGTTCCTGCCACTCTGCAGTGGTCCTGCAGATCCAGCATCACCCAGTGGAGAGAGTCCAGCCTCCCAGCCAGCCCTGGAGACACAGGCACCAGGCCAGAGCCAGGCCCTCAAACTGCCAGCCAGCCAACCCCTGCCACTGGAGGCCGAGCCCTGAGACTCAGCCATCCCCACCTGGTGACTAAGGTTCTTTCTAAGCCAGGAGTGTGGGCCAAGGGGGAAATCCACCAGGAGCAGGCAAGGGGCGGTCTGTCTGGATCCCCACGACATACGTGTGTGAGCACCCTGTGTAAGAAGCCCGAGGCTTCTTCTGCTTTAAGACAAGGTTGCCTTTAGCTGGGGGGCCGTCAGGCCACCTGGACATCGTCCAGAGAGAAAGAAAGGAACTGCAGACAGCTGCAGTTCTCCAGTGTGCCGGCCTCCAGGCTGCTGCCCGGTCCAGACTCCGCCAATCCAGGTTTTACCACTGCTGGTGATCTTTCCACCACAGACTAGAGTTTCTCTCTCTCCAACTGGACACTCTCCTGGAAGAAGTGCACACCCTCTGTGCCATACCTGGTTCTTCCTGGACCCACCTGTCCCTTCTCAACATTCTCTCCTTCAGATGCCTCACTCACCAGCCCCCACTCCGTGAGCAGGCCATGCACTTTCATAGCCCCCCAAATAGCCTTTAACTTGCTGCTCATGTTCAGGCCAGCTCCAATGTCATCTCCTAGGTGGGGGCTCTCCTACATTTTCTACCCACATCCACACAGAACTCGAATGCCTGCCTCCCTTCATAGTCCTTCATAGCTGTATGTACCTACCCCTAGTGTAACAGTGAACCACATTGGAGCTGATTCACTGATTACAAGTCCACCCCTCTGATTATGAGCTCAATCCAAGTAAGGGCTCCTTTTGCATTCATCTTTTCTCTGTGAGTGATTGGTACAGCTCCTGGCACATAGTAGGTGCCAGTAAGTGGAAAGAATGAATGAGCAGATGTCCAAAATCATCCTTTTTCCTTGGAGAATCTTTTTACTTAGGAGGATATAATCCAATTCTGAACCATCTAGGGGCCAAGGGACATTTATGTGTGGAAAACTGGACAAATTCTGCCTTTCCTCCAAGCCTAGAGAAAGCCCAAGGCAAAGAAAGCAACGTGCAAACTAACCACTTCATGATAAGTGTACTCTCAGATGCTAACAATTTTACTGCCTGTTAAAAGCAAAGCAGAGGATGAGGTGGTTGGATGGTATCACCAACTTGAGGGACATGAGTTTGAGCAAGCTCCTGGAGTTGGTGATGGACAGGGAAGCCTGGCGTGCTGCAGTCCATGGGGTTGCAAAGGGTCGGACAGGACTGAGCGACTGAACTGAACTGAAGAGCAAAGCCAAGCCACACACAGAAACTTCCTGAACATCCCCCACCAAGCATTAGTTGACTGCCCTGCTGGAATTTTGATGACAATACTAGGCATCTGGGTAAAGGCACACTGTGCAAGAACAGGGGATTCTGACGATGCTTTTAGGTATAAATCTTCTGCCTTTCACTTCTGCAGGCATGGCATCCTGACAGAAGGGGAAATGGTACAGTGTCCTTGGTTTATGAGCTGAGCTGTTTCATTCTTACAAAATTCTGAACTCTCTGTGTCAGAACTGTCAGTCTCTTAAGATTCTTTTGCTTTAAAAAGGATTATCATTATTATTATTCTTATTAAGATAGTTGTTGAGACTCACCTCCTCTAAAAACAAAACAGTCTAAAATCTGAAGCAAATATTCCAACTTTACCAAAGATAAAATTTATAATTTCAATATTCTGATCAAGGTCTAATTAAACAGAACAAATAAGCTAATGTATGTACTGGGCATTACACAGACAAAGCCTTTACATATATGTAATCTCATTGATAAGAGTTATTTTAACTCATCAGTCCCACGCTTGGCAAATGGGCAAAAATTTAAGTACTTTCTCCTAACCACCAATATTGCTGAGGGTCTCCCCTCACTCCAGTGCTCACCACAGCTGGAAAGGAAATCAAATACCTTTTCATCTCTAACACCTCCAGTCCCATTTCCAGGACAAGGAAGTCATAGCTCTACAGTACAGAAAGAAGCAGAGTGCCCCCTCCCCACATCCTGATCCACCCTCTCTCTTCAGCCTGTCTCTCTCCATTCCCCACCCGCACTCAGCCTTGCTGAACCACTCACAGTTCCAGGAATGCACCACACCCATCACCTCCCACAGCCCTCACCATCTCCACACCTCACTCCTACTCAGCTTCTGAGTCTTAATTAGATAGCACCTCCTCCTGGAAGCCTTCTGCTAGCTCCCAAGGCTGAATAAGGGCTCTTTCAGTCTGTTCCTAGCTCACCCTGTCCCTCTCCTTATCCCAACACTAATCATATTACCTTATGATCATCAATTACTTGTTTTTCTCGTCCTCTAGAGAACATTGTCCAATAGTCATAATGCCAGCTATACACGTAATGAAAATTTTCTAGCAGCCTCATTAAAAAAATAAAAATAGGTGAAAATAATTTAATAACACATTTTATTTAACCTAATATATCAAAAATAATATGATTTTCACATGTAGCAAGTATAAAACAATAGTTGAGATATTTTATAGGCACTTCTTTTCTTACAAAGCTTTGCCGACTGGTGTGTATTTTACAGCACATCTCCATTTGGGCATTTCAAGTGCTCGATAGCCACCTGAGGCTGGTGGCTACCACACGGGACAGTGGGGGTCTAACTTAAACTCCTGGGAGGCAGGCCAGAGTCTCAACCCCTCACACTCTTAATGTCTTGCACCGTGCTCAGCACACGGTCAGCAATGTGATGTCCTCATCCATTCGGGCTGCTCCAATAGAAATTCCACAGACTGGTGGTTTAAACAACAAATATTTATTTCTCAGACTTCTGGAAGCTGAGAAGTCTAAGATCAAGACACCGGCAGATTCAGTGTCTGGTGACAACCTGATTCCTGGTTCATAGCTGGCCATTCCTGATTCAAAGTTGGCCATCTTTTTACTGTATCCTCACATGGCAGAAGGGATAAAGAAGTTCTCTGGGGTATCTTTTATCCAATTCAGGAGGGCTCTACCCTCATGACCTAATTACCTCCCCAAAAGTCCCACCTCCTGATACCATCACATTGGGGGATAGGGTTTAACATATGAATTCTCAGGGACACAAACGTTCCATTGATCACAGTGAACAGTGTCTGTGAATGACTTCATCCCCCAAGAAGGGAGGCTGGTTGTATGAGTGCCTCCCTGTGGCCCAGAGCAACAGGTGTCTATAATATAAGGTGCAAGTTAGCACGTGGTTGGTTTAGTTGCTAAGTCGTGTCTGACTCTTGCGACCCCATGGACTGGGAACCTACCAGGCTTCTCTGTCAATGGGATTCTCCAGGCTAGAATACTGGAGTGGGTTGCCAGTTCCTTCTCCAGGGGATCTTCCCAACCCAGGAATCAAACCCAGGTCTCCTGCATTGCAGGAAGATTCTTTACCAGCTCAGCCACAAGGGAAGCCCTAGCACATGGGGGCTTAGTCAAAATTCTGTTCTGGTGAAACTCCCCTAATAAAAGAAAAGCGGCCAGATTATGGGCTGATCACATCAAGTTTCAAGCCTTACTCAAATGACAGAAATACAGGTTCAACAAAGCAAACTAATCAGCCCCTTGGAATTTAGGGCAATATAATTTAACCTTCTTGTAGGATTGAAACCAAAATGGAAACACAGCATCTCCAGGAGACTTCCTTGAAATGGCTCAGCCAGAAACATTGTCTGCCATGGGAGCAGGAGACAGGAAAGAAGCCCGAGGCTGAGGAGGATGGACAAGTGTGAAATCATCTGGGTCCTACCCACTCTTTGTTTCCAGATTCCTAGAGTTTTTATCCTAAAAGCTGATACTTTTAAAAGTGCTTTTTGGAAACAGCAAAGCACTGGTGCCAGGAAAAACAATGACATCAGCCCCAAACCCTAGAGAAGCAGCCTTTAGGAAGACCTCAAGGATGCGTGAGGAGGTGACACTGCCCAGCTGAGGATGTGTGGTCTGTCTCTGCTCTGCCCACACAGATAGTTCTAGATTCCTGAATACACGCATGCCAGGGGCTTCCCAGGTGGCGCTACTGGTAAAGAACCCGCCTGCCAATGCGGGAGAACTAAGAGACTCTGGTTCAGTCCCTGGGTTGGGAAGATTCCCCCTGGAGGAGGAAATGGCAACCCACTCCAGCATTCTTGCCTGGAAAATCCCATGGACAGAGAAGCCTGGTGGACTATAGTCCATGGGGTCACAAGGAGTCAGACATGACTAGACTTAGCTCAGGACTCCTGACACAACAGCTGCTAAACCCGCAGTTCTTAAATTGGGCGGGCAAGATTAGAATCCTTTCAGTTCAGTTTGGTTCAGTTCAGTCACTCAGTCGTGTCTGACTCTTTGCGACCCCATGAATCGCAGCACGCCAGGCCTCCCTGTCCATCACCAACTCCTGGAGTTCACTCAGACTCACATCCATCGAGTCAGTGATGCCATCCAGCCATCTCATCCTCTGTCGTCCCCTTCTCCTGCCCCCAATCCCTCCCAGCATCAGGGTCTTTTCCAGTGAGTCAGCTCTTCGCATGAGGTGGCCGAAGTATTGGAGTTTCAGCTTTAGCATCAGTCCTTCCAATGAACACCCAGAACTGATCTCCTTTAGAATGGACTGGTTGGATCTCCTTCCAGTCCAAGGGACTCTCAAGAGTCTTCTCCAACACCACAGTTCAAAAGCATCAATTCTTCAGCGCTCAGCCTTCTTCACAGTCCAACTCGCACATCCATACATGACCACTGGAAAAACCATAGCCTTGACTAGACGGACCTTTGTTGGCAAAGCAACGTCTCTGCTTTTCGGTATGCTATCTAGGTTGGTCATAACTTTCCTTCCAAGGAGTAAGCATCTTTTAATTTCATGGCTGCAGTCACCATCTGCAGTGATTTTGGAGCCCAAAAAAATAAAGTCTGACACTGTTTCCACTGTTTCCCCATCTATTTCCCATGAAGTGGTGGGACCGGATGCCATGATCTTTGTTTTCTGAATGTTGAGCTTTAAGCCAACTTTTTCACTCTCCACTTTCACTTTCATCAAGAGGCTTTTGAGTTCCTCTTCACTTTCTGCCATAAGGGTGGTGTCATCTGCATATCCGGCATTATTGATATTTCTCCCGGCAATCTTGATTCCAGCTTGTGCTTCTTTCAGCCCAGCGTTTCTCATGATGTACTCTGCATAGAAGTTAAATAAGCAGGGTGACAATATACAGCCTTGACATACTCCTTTTCCTATTTGGAACCAGTCTGTTGTTCCATGTCCAGTTCTAACTGTTGCTTCCTGACCTGCATACAAATTTCTCAAGAGGCAGATCAGGTGATCTGGGATTCCCATCTCTTTCAGAATTTTCCACAGTTTATTGTGATCCACACAGTCAAAGGCTTTGGCATAGTCAATAAAGCAGAAATAGATGTTTTTCTGGAACTCTCTTGTTTTTCCATGATCCAGCGGATGTTGGCAATTTGATCTCTGGTTCCTCTGCCTTTTCTAAAACCAGCTTGAACAACTGGAATTTCACGGTTCACGTATTGCTGAAGCCTGGCTTGGAGAATTTTGAGCATTACTTTACTAGCGTGTGAGATGAGTGCAATTGTGCGGTAGTTTGAGCATTCTTTGGCATTGCCTTTCTTTGGGATTGGAATGAAAACTGACCTTTTCCAGTCCTGTGGCCACTGCTGAGTTTTCCAAATTTGCTGGCATATTGAGTGCAGCACTTTCACAGCATCATCTTTCAGAATTTGAAATAGCTCAACTGGAATTCCATCACCTCCACTAGCTGTGTTCATAGTGATGCTTTCTAAGGCCCACTTGACTTCACATTCCAGGATGTCTGGCTCTAGGTCAGTGATCACACCATCGTGATTATCTGGGTCGTGAAGATCTTTTTTGTACAGTTCTTCTGTGTATTCTTGCCATCTCTTCTTAATATCTTCTGCTTCTGTTAGGTCCATACCATTCCTGTTAGGTCCATCAAGCCCAAAGAAAGAGTGAAAGATATCTTTGCATGAAATGTTCCCTTGTTATCTCTAATTTTCTTGAAGAGATCTCTAGTCTTTCCCATTCTGTTTTTTCCTCTATTTATTTGCATTGATCGCTGAGGAAGGCTTTCTTATCTCTTCTTGTTATTCTTTGGAATCCTTTAGGGGACTGGTTAAATAACCAGATTGCTGGCTGTCACCCTTCAGAGAGTTTCATTCAGTTGTTCTGTATTGGGTCCCAGGAAATACGCATTCTTACCAAGTACCTTAGGAAATTCTGATTGGGAGTTCCACACTTTGAGAAAAACAACCCTGAATAATCAATTCACTTTTCTCTCACCTCTCTTTTCTAAACACCCTGAAAGTTGTACCTTCTAGGAGACAAGAATAGCCATGTGGTTCCCACACTACCTAACAGCTCCCAGCTGAGAAGGCAAGAGGGCATTGAGATCCAGGTGCCTGGCATGGGCCTGTGCCCACCCAAAGGAACAAGCACTCTTTCTTTGGATAGCGTGCATGCCAAGTTACTTCAGTCGCATCTGATTCTTTGCGACCCCAAGAACTGTAGCCCGCCAGGCTCCTCTGTACGTGGGATTCTCCAAGCGAGAATACTGGAGTGGAGTATTTCCTTCTTCAGGGAATCTTCCTAACCCAGGGATCAAAACCACTTCTCATATCTCCTGCACTGGCAGGCAGGTTCTTTACCACTAGTGCCACCTGAGAAGCCCTTCTTTGGACAGAGTGAAGTGAAGTGAAGTCACTCAGTCGTGCCTGACTCTTTGCAACCCCATGAATAGTAGCCTGCACCAAGCTCCTTCATCCATGGGATTTTCAAGGCAAGAGTACTGGAGTGGGTTGCCATTTCCTTCTCCAGGAAATCTTCCCAACCCAGGGACCGAACCCAGGTCTCTCACATTGTAGACAGATGTTTTACTGTCTGAGCCACCAGGGAAGTCCTCTTTGGATAGAGGCATCTCCAAATGCAAGCCCTCTGCCCTAGAGTGCAGCTGGGTCAGCCCAGAGTGGGTATATTTTCTCCTGATTTGTGGCAAAAATACAATATAGGCTAGTGGCAGCTCCAAATCTGTTGTCCAATGTCTTGGACACTGCATCTTCCTCAGACCCCAACAGCTAACAACCTCAACCTGTCATTGCTCTTGAAGGTGGAAACCAGAAGTGGGATTGACAGCTCATCACTTTCCTTGTGCATCACTAGCCAGCCAACAGCAGCGAGGTCCTTCCTGGGCCCTGAGGATGCTGCGGCAGTGTCAGGCCGGGCAGTGGGTCAGCACCTCCCTGAGCGATCCCCACCAGCGTCTCTGCATGAATGAGGACTGCACTATCGCCTCACTGTGTCTCTCTCCTGGAAGGGCTCTGCCTCACTGATTTCATCTGCAGATGACAGATTTCTCCTGGGCTTGGTGGTTACTAAATAGGAATGACGGCTCTGTGCGAATGGCTCCTGTACACATATCCAGGTTACCTGGCTTTCCAAGGGAGCGGGCTGCTGAATGGGATGGACGCCCAAGTGACCGACTATATTTCTACAAATTCTCTTTTCACTCTTCAATTCTCCCCCAACTTTTAAAATTTTCTGAACTGGATGAATACTTTATGACACCCTATGCCTGTCAAGGCAGACAAAGAGCAGGTCACTGGACGTGCTGTGAATCTCAGATGCAACCTTGGGTGAAGTGAAAGAGGACTCCCTCCAGCTGCTAACAGTGAAGAAATGCAATCTGGGCTGGGCTGGGAACTCTAGCTCTGCTACAACCTGGCTAATCACTACTGGGCAAAGGACAGGTAAGCATTTGCAGCCTAGAGAGAAAAGACATCTGAAAATGACTGAAGAGTTTAGTAAAAAGACAGCTGGAATCTGAACCTACCTCTTTTTGTTCAGGGGACAGTTATGCGTTGCCTCTTCCCATCATGTCACAAGCATTGATCGTCCAAGGTCCAGGGAGACCCAGGTCCCTCAAAGAGCTCACTCACAGAAGAGAGGGTGGTGTAGGTATAAACACATACTTACAAGAAAATGTGGTGGATAGCAAGAAAGAGAGAGGCACCACCAAGCACTGTGGGCGCCCAAGAAAGAAGGCGCCAGAGGGTGTCAACAGTGCCCTGAGTGGAGCATGGGGAAGAGCCAAGAGAGGAGCACGTGCAAAGGCCAAGGTGCACTGAGCTCACATCGCCAGGTAAGACAACGCATGGCCATGCCTGCCCGCTGAAGTGCAGGGTGAAGGAAGGGAGTGGCTGGGGACAAGACGAGCAGGCCACTGAGGCTGGTCGCGCCTCTGCATTATGTGCTAAACGATCTGGAATTTCTCCGGGAGGATTCCTTGAAGGTTTTCATTTTTGCTTTCTAAGCAAGGAAGTAACTAAGATCAAACCAATGTTCTTTGCTTTCTTACTTGCTCATTTAAATGAACTAGTTTTAAAAAGTAATTTGTGCACATGTCAGCAAAATTCAAACTCTTCCAAGAGCCGTACAGAAGGCAAACCTCCTTTCTACCCACTACCACCAAACTCTGAGTCTTCATAACCCATGAGCAACCTCTCTCTCTAGTTCTGTGTATATCTTATATAGAAATATCATACACAAGTATATTCATAAAGGATTAGAGGGTATTGTTGGCACAAATCCACTCAGCCCAGGGGACGAGTCCACTACACACTTGCCTGCCAAGTTGCTGCCTTGCATGGGCTGGATATACCAGAGGGGGCATCTATTCCTAACTTGTTAGGAATAGGCACTCACATAGGCACTCACTCATTCTTACATCTTTTATTTATGTAGAAGGAACCGTATTCTATATTCATTGTGTAATATCTTCCTTTTGGTATTTTGGCCACCTGATGCTAACAGCTGACTCACTGGAAAAGTCCCTGATGCTGGGAAAGATTGAGGGCAGAAGGAGAAGAGGGTGTCAGAGGATGAGATGGCTGGATGGCATCACCAATGCAACGGACATGAACTTGGGCAAACTCCGGGAGATGGTGAGGGACAGAGAGGCCTGGTGTGCTGCAGTCCATGTGGTCGCAAAGAGTCGGACATGACTGGGCCACTGAACAACAACACCCTCATTTACAGAGCACCACAGAGAGAAATCCACCTGGACAAAAGTGGGCTCTGAGCATTCTTTAGTGCCTAGCATCCTTATGGTAGCAAATGAATGCTTACCTCAAAGCAGCTGAAATAAGAACCGGAAGGCAAAGGGCACTCACCCAGCTTCAGCACATCACCAGCTGGACTTCAGTAGGCTCCATTCTCCAGCCACACTTCCTTGGCTTAGCTCCTGCCTCAGGATCTGGCTTCAGGTCTTGTGGGAGCTCCAGGCTTTCCCCCAACTGCAGCTGCTCCAAGTCTCATATTCATCCTGATTGGATAAGATTTTGTTTTCCATGAAACAGTTCTGAGGCCAGGGAAACATGATGGACTGACTGGCTTCCACCAACTGGGTCTACCCCTAGAGATGGGACAGGGATCAACATCAAGCAATCATTAGAAGGGACAAAAGGGAATGGATTTTAGAATAAACCAGCAAATGGTCCTCACAAAGTCCATCATCCAGTTACCATCATTCATTTCGATAGCTCTTACCAATGGTTCTTCAACTTGTTTCTAGTATCTTGCCGTTGTAAGCAATGCCACAATTGACATCATCACACATATATCTTTGCATGTACAAGGGTATCTATAGAATAAATTCCTGGAAGAATTGAATCAAAGGGTGTCTGTTCTTATAACTCTGATAGACATGACCATATTGCCCCTCAAAGGGGCACCCATTCACACCCACAGCATCTCTGAGATGGCTCATTTCCACATATACTGGCCTGTGTGTTGTCTTTCTAAGCTTTCTTAGATCTGTACTTAACAAAGTTCAGTTTGACAACCGTGTGGTTAATGGATAGGAAGGGGAATAAGAGTGAGATAAGAAAAGCAGTTACATAATTACAGTAATAAAAAGAAGAGATGATAAGGACTTGAGCCATGAGAACTGCCAAGGGTGTTTGAAAATAGGAGCAGGATTAAGGTGTGTGTCTTCCAGGACAATGTGGCAGTGGAAAATGTAACATTGTGCTGAAAATTTCACACGGAGAAGACTTTGTTTTGACAAAAAGAATATAGAAAAGAAGGAAAAAAGAAGTAAGGGAGGGAAAGAGGGAGGAAGGAGTAAGGGAAAGAATGGGAAGGGAAGGAAAGGAAAAGATTCTATTATTAAAACTTTTCCAGTTGGAAATAATAAATAAGCTAAGTACCAAAGACCTTATGTGCTTCCCTGGTGACTCACTGGTAAAGGACTTTCCTGTTAATGCCGGAGACGTGGGTTTGATCCCTGGGTTGGGAAGATCCCCTGGAGGAGGGCATGGGAACCCATTCCAGTATTCTTGCATAGAAAATCCATGAACAGAGGAGCCTGGCAGGCTACAGTTCATGGGCTCACAAAGAGTTTGACATGACTTAGTGACTAGCCAACAACAACCAAACACCTTAACACAGACTCTACATTGAGAATTTGGGTCAAACACACTCAGATCTCAAAAACAAACAAACCTAGAGACGGAATAATGTGTCATCAGAGAACACGTTAAATAACGCTCGAAAAGCACATTCTGTAAATGTTTAACAGTCTGCAGTGTGAGACAATATGACGATACTGGTCTCATTCAAGCAGAATAAAGCGCTGAATCCTAAGGACTGCTGTTCCACTCTAGAAAAACCTCTCCTCTCTGGGTCCGCCCCTTGGAGGTGGTAGACAGGAGAGCACTCAGCTGACACCCAGATCCTTTGTACACCGTAGGCCCTGCAGCAAACGCTGGCAGTGGTCTCAGGTCAACCCCTGACATCTTTCCCCGGCTTCAGAATGACTGTTAAAAAACTCTTGATTATGTTTAAAATCTTCTCATGAATATAACTGCATATGAATGCACTTTGCAACCAAGGCCCATAAAACCCTCTGTGTTGCTCACATGTCTCAGAATGGCTAAAATTATTTCTCCACTGGGTGCAGTGACAAGGGAAAAGAAGTATTTCTTAGTCCAAATCCCCTGACACTGTAGCTACCCACCCAGTCCTGCTTTTCTCACTGTCTGAACCAACCGTCCTGCGATCTTTCTTCCCTACAAAATTCCTGAAGGAGAAAACAAAAAGGAGAACATTTTTGAAATAGTTGCAAAGGTGGGGGAGAAGAAAGCAAACATATTTTTTGGAGGTTGAACGTGCCCATGGGAAAGAGGGTCAGATAGACAAGGTAGGGTGTGGTGAGGGGTTAGTCCTGGGTAGAACAGTCCAGGTCATATAGTGCTGTATCTGGTGAAAGTCCCTGGAGGAGGAACCAGGAAGTTTGCGGACCTGAACATCACAGCTAAAGCGGTTCACCAGGTGCTTCGAAGCCACATGAGCACCCACTGCGCCCCTCGGAGCAGGGCCACATGCTTGAACCCTGCCCAGCACTTGTATGCTCTACAGCCACCTGCTCTCCGCTCAGGGGGAACTCTCTCCAGCAAAAAGTCTCAGTCTACCTTGGTTTCTCTTATTTCCCAGTGTAGGCATATAATTGGTGCATCTTTGCCAGGATGCCAAGGAGCCCAGAGTCCAGAGAATTCCCTGAGCCCTCAAACCCACACTGGCCAGGCCCTTCAGTGTAGCCTGGAGCCCTGGGTACTGACTAAGCAGGAGCCAGTAGGCCCCTGGTAGGAAGGAAGATCTCTAGGCAGGGGAAGGTTTTTCCCTCAAAGCCCTTACTGCAGCCAGGTTGAAAAGCCAGGTCTGGAATGCCATGTCCCTGGCCCCACTCCCAGTCCCATCCCCTATTCCTGTCCGGCACTCTCTCAAGGATGCAAGGATGGGAAGCCCTGCCTCCTCCGTGATGCTCCCGCTTGACCCCCACCCACAAGAGGATCTCACTCAATCTCCAGTCAATCCCTGCTGTCCATAATCGTCACTGCAGGAACTGTCTGCTCAGCAAGAGTCCCCACTGGACACCCACAGGTCTCCCCGCAGCAGGCAGTGTGGTGCAGGGACGCACGGGAGACACTCGGCCATGGAATCAGGCCATGCTATTTTATCTCCCCACCATCCAATTCTGGAAAGAATCAGGTTTCTTGCAGCTGAGAGTCTAAAGGGTGATAAAATCCTCTACTTACTGTCAATCAAGTCACCTTGCAGGCCCCAAAGAGTCCTACTCTGACTGTGACTAAGTTTCACCTCGCAGGCCCACGGAGTTGCGCTCTGATGGTGAGTAAGTTCCTGCTTCCTCAGGGTCCCTCCCTCCTTCCTTCCACCCTCTGCCTCTGCCCGCCCGCCCCTCTGCCCCCACCACTAGCCTCCCCAGAGCCTGGAGCTAGGAAGCCTCTGGACCCTGCCCTTCATTCTGAAAAAAAAAAAAAGCATGAATTCTTTTTCCAAATGGAGCCTTCCTTAGGTAAACTTCCCTCTTGCTACTATTAAAAACCTTGCATAGTATAATTCTGATGTATTTTTTGCTTTAAAAACCCCTTCCACCAAGGATAGGGCTGAGGTGCAATAAAGTGAGTGAAGAAACAGACGGTTTTGCCGTAAAAAAGCAAATTTCTTCCTCTGAGAAATTACTTTCGATGCCTGAAAGAGTTAATGGCATTCCCTAATGGCACCAGGTGTACCAGGAGGCGGCCCTCCGAGAGGTGGAGCCCACAGCTGGCCCCGAGTCCAGGCAGGGCAGGAACGTGGGTATAGCCTGTGCCCTCCTTGGCACTGCAGTGGGAGCCAATTTGTAAACAGCCACTTGAACTCCATCAGGGCCAGTGAGCCCCTTGCCGAAATCATGTTTTCCCTTTCCTTACAAAGCTGTTTCCTCAGCGGGTTCAGGGAGGAAACCCCTGAGTAAACAGAGAGCACGCCGCTGGCCCCAAGGTTTCTCCAGGGACGCAGCCCCAGGCGAAGCCCACTTTCAATCTTCCTGCCGGCCCTCAGCCCATCACAACTGTTGTCCCATAAAGTTGTTGCTTTCAACTCCATTTGCTTCAGAGTCTGAAGGGAAAGCTTACAGCAAGGTGGGGGGAAATCTCGAGGCAGACGTCTGCTGAAGGCCCTGAAGCCCTAGGCCCCTCCCTGCCAGAGGGCCCACCCTCACCCCACCCACGGCAGCAGAACAATGGCTCCAGTTAAGCCAGGGAACTCCACAGGCTTCCAAGTTGGCTGGTTTTCAGCATCTGTGTGGTTTGGGGGCCTCATCTTGTGTCTAGGGGTGGAGATGAGTCAGAAGTAGCCAATGTGAGACCACAGAGGCATGGATACAGTAGTTCTCCCCATTTTAGAGGTGGAAGCCTGAGGCTCAGAGGTCAATAGCTGAGGACTAACAAGATCAGAGGTCTAGTCCAAGGCTATCCAGTTGGAAATCCCACATCTTAACCAGAACTCTTTATCCATCATGGGCTGGTACTGACTGGGGCCATGGCCACAAAGCAGGCTCACCATCTGGACAGGAAAGCCCTCGATGTACTGCCAAGCTCAAAGGCTGGCTCAAGAAATATGTGGGCTGACCTCAGGAGGGGCCCAAGGAAAGCAGGTTTTGGCAGTAGCAGAAGACTGTCCTTGGCCAGTATTATCGTTGCTATTTGGTCCAGAAACTCAAGAAACAGCAGATAATCTCCACCACTTACTTACTGGTCCAATCTTGAGCAATTTATCCAATCTCTGTGTGCCTCAATTTTCTCATCTGTAAAATGGGAATAATAAGAGCCCCGACCTCATATGGTGGTTGTGAGGATTAAGAGACTTAACGTGTGC
The DNA here is from genome assembly GCF_055505025.1 of Bos grunniens. NCBI lineage: Eukaryota > Metazoa > Chordata > Mammalia > Artiodactyla > Bovidae > Bos > Bos grunniens. Next base: position 112,609,550 of record NC_141166.1, on the reverse strand, counting down.
AAAGCACCTAGAACAATGCCTGGCACATGGCAAACACTGGATATTACTGATAGTATCATTGTCATCATACTCCTCTTCATCACCATCAGCATCACCATCATCTTGGTCTGATACCTCCCCCAACTTCTCTCCAGGCAGAATCAAGCACTCCTGCCCATTACTCCCACAGTCTTTAGTGACACCTTGATGACAGTCCTCATCACTTTGTATCAATGCCTCTAATCTGAGCAGGAATTTTGACTTTCCATCTCCGTATCTTCAGAGCCTTCTACAGTGTCTGGAACATAATGGATATACAGTAAACATGTGTCAGATGAACGAAAAATGGTGCTTGATTCTAAAAATAACTTTCAGATAAATCACAAAGCGTATCTGATTTTCATAAGATTTTAACATATGCCTTAGATCATGCCTTAGAAATCAGAACATCATAATAAGGTAAGAAAATTGAAAGGGCTTTCCAGGGTGGCATGTCAGACACACATAAGACATTTTTACTGTTACAATCGTTCTATCAAATCAAAGAAACAAATCCCATTTAAAGCACTGTGCCCCTGGTGCCCTAAAGACCTCTCCCTATTCAGCATTTGAGGATTCAGAAATAGGCAATCCAAGGAGTAACCCCATGTGTCTTGCCACAAATAAAAAAAATTTCCAAGGAATCAGCATTTTGTGGAATATTTTTAAATGAATTTTCAAAGAGATTCCAAAAATAGATCCGTGAAATACTGACTGAGCACCTCCCTTGTGCCAGATACTGGAACGACACGTACAAGAAGACATGGTGTCTAGAAGGGGGAACAAACACGTGAATAGAGAATTTATGTATAGGAGTGCTATGCGGAGGCAAGCCTAGCATGCTCAGAAAGTACAGAGGAGGGGACCAATTGGAGGCGCTGGGGATTTTTTAAATGACCGTAGAGACTGACCTTGGAAAATGGATGCATTTTTAGGTTCTTTCCAGGGCAGCTGTGGTTCAGAAATACCAAAGACTGCTAAGCACATTGCTGCACATTCTAAGAAGGTGACACTACCATGCTTATAACCCACATTTAAGGTGCCAGCAAGAAACGGCCCTCCTCCCGGACAGGGGCCTGGGCTCCACGGCCAGCATGGAGCCCCCAGGGTGGGGCGCTCCCTCCCACCACCAGCATACAGTCATCTTTGCTCAAACAAAGCCCAGGCTGTCCTACTGCTGACGGCTTCTCTGCAGCCCACAAGCCCTCCCCGCCTGGAGTCTGCAAATTATAACTGAACGTCATCCAAGTCACCTTAAAAATGCACACCACCTCCAGGGTCCTGGGGAGAAGCTCCATCCTGTCATGCTCTGATGACTCCCTTCCTCAAGCCCAGGCCCGTGCGCCCACTAGTCATCCTGGGTGTGCGCCCGGTTTTCGAGGGGTGGCCACACCTTGCACTTGGATAATTATTTTTAAGTAAGTGAGGAGCAGTGAGAAGTGAGACAATAGTGCCTGCTCATGGTAGGTGAGAGCCTCTCATTCACCTAGATTATGCAGCTAGATTCTCCAGGCCAGAAAGATGCAGCAGAGTACAGATCAAGAGAGCTCTCAGGTTTGGGACTGAGTCGCCCTCCTTCTAAGGAAAGAATCTTACAGCTCAGGCTGCAGCTAGTCAGCATGGCTGCTGGGCACGGCCTTCTCAGAGGGGACTGCCCACCCCTACAGGCGGGACTCTGAAGGCAGATGCTGGCTGGAGGTCTCTTAAGAGGATCACAAGTCAATCATCCCAGTCAGGCTCCTCAGTTTTCAGTAATTACCTTCAAGTGACCTTCCTCTCCCCTTGGAGGCTAGGGGCCTGTGAAAGGCCTCTCTCCCAGGCCTCCAAGCACCTGGCAAAGCCGGTCCCAGGAAGGAACTCAAGGAAGAGGCTGGGCTGGGAGGAGGAGGAAAAGCAGGAGGCGGAAGAAGAGAAGGAGGAGGAGGAAGTCTTGGCACCTCCTGAGCTGGCTCTGGGCTGAGGACAGTGGCTGTAGAGAGTAGTCATCCCTTTCGCTTACTGAGAAGTGCCCCCAAAGAAATTCCGCACCATGGAGTGCTTGTTGAAGTGGGAAAGGCAGAGTAAGGCCCTACCAGGAGGTAGGGCATCCTGTCAACCTACAGCTGACAGGAGAGAGCCTTGTGGCAGAGCCACCACATGTATAAAATGGAAAAAGTGAGAAAATCTATAAAACAGAATCATTTACACTTTGAAATATTTGGTCAGTTCAGGTATTGGGTGATTTTTGCAAATCACAGGACTTTAAAATAATAATACATTGGCTTCTCTCTTATTATGATATATGCTTATGGCAAAAGCTGCAAAAACACAGAAAAGCATAAAGAAATTATCAAAACCATCAGGAAGCTGGCCACCCAAGAATAACCATGGCTAACATTTGATGTACCACCTCCTTATCCTTTTGAACTATATCTGCCTATCACCTAAGATTTTTGTATAAAAGTCATAAAATATCATTGGTATACATATTTTATTCTCTCACAAATACTTATTGATGGTTTATTGTGTGCTAAGGGGTTCAATGATGAGCAAATAGACAAGTTCCTGATCCTCATTGTGCTGACACTTCTCATGGAAAAACAGACAATAAATAAATATGAAAATACTACAGGTACCAGGAAGCAGTAAGTGCCACAGAGAAACATAAGTCAGGAGAGGGGATAGAAAGGATGGGGTGGCAACGGGTGGGCTGAAAAATGGGTACTATTTTATATGGAGTAGCCAGGGATGATGTGGCTGACAAGGTGAGCGTCAACCAGAGGCTGAAGAAAGTGAAGAAGCAGCTGTGCCAGTGTTTCAGGCAGAGCGAAGAGCAAGTGCAAAGTCCTAGGGCCACAAACACTGGACACGCGGGGAGAACAGGCATGAGCCGGGGTAGTGGGGCAGAGTCGGGGCAGGTGGAGCGGACAGGGTCAGAACAGGAGTTGAGTCGGGGGGAGTCAGCGTATGGAAAGCCTACAGGTCACTGTATATCCCATTTTGTCTCACTTATTGTGATAGTGGGCTTCCCTAGTGGCTCATACAGTAAAGAATCCGCCTGCAATGCAGAAGACCTGGGTTCAATCCCTGGGTTGATGATCCCCTGGAGGAGGGCTTGGCAACCCTCTCCAGTGTTCTCGCCTGGGGAATTCCATGGACAGAGGAGCCTGGCAGGCCACAGTCCATGTTGTCGCAAAGAGTCAGACACAGCGGAGTGACAAAGCACACATGAATTGTGATAGTAGGTGAATTCCCCAACTTCAGATTTCCTTCAAAAACATAACTCTGTAATGACAATAAAATCACACCATGTGGACAACCATAATGTATTCAAACGACATATTTTGTGGTTATTTTGATTATTTTTATCTCTTACTAATAGTATGACGATTAACACATAAACCTGGGAGACCTTTGATCAAGTTCATACGATAAATTCCTGGAAGTGTAATTAGTTAAAGAATATAAATATGTAAAAGGTTTTGTGTACACATTTCCAAATGTGCCCAGAAAGGGTCTGATAAGCTATAATTCTATGTGTAAGAATTTCCGTTTCACTGCTGCATATGACACTTTTTTTAAATCTTTGGCAATCTGATAAATGAAGACCTGTATGACATTGTTACTTTAACGATCATTTACTTGATCATTACTGATGTTGAAGTTTTCACATGTTTATCTCAAGTTGTCTGATCAGGTCTTTAATCCATTTTTTACTGTTTTTTCTTATTGATTTGAAAAGTTCTTGTATATAAAGGTTCTTATTTGTTGGAGTGTTTTTCTCCGTTCTTAATTATCTTTTATATTTGCTTATGGTCTTTTGGGGCTTCCCAGGTGGCACTGGTGGTAAAGAATCTGCCTACCAATGCAGGAGACAAACCTAAGAGATGCAGGTTCAATTCCTGGGTCTGGAAGGTCCCCTGGAGGAGGGCACAGTAACCTATTCCAGTATTCTTGCCTGAAGAATCCCATGGACAGAGAAACCTGGCGGGTTATAGTTCATAGGGTCACAAAGAGTTGGACACGACTGTAGCAACTTAACACGCACACATGAATGGTCTTTTTACTTAAATTTAAAAATTCTTAGGGAATCTAATCTATCAGTGCTTCTTTCACAATTTCATCTTTTGCTTTCTCACTGAAAGACTGGTAAGTGTTTACCTATGTTTTCGTTATCTTCAAAATAATTTCCTTTAAAAAATTCAATCCTATCAATCCTATTGTTTATGTGATAAATACATAACTTTTTTCTACTTCAGTTCAGTTCAGTCGCTCAGTCGTGTCCGACTCTTTGCCACCCCATGAATCCCAGCACGCCAGGCCTCCCTGTCCATCACCAACTCCCGGAGTTCACTCAGACTCAAGTCCATCGAGTCTGTGATGCCATCCAGCCATCTCATCCTCTGTCGTCCCCTTCTCCTCCTGCCCCCAATCCCTCTCAGCATCAGAGTCTTTTCCAATGAGTCAACTCTTCACATCAGGTGGCCAAAGTACTGGAGTTTCAGCTTCAGCATCAGTCCTTCCAATGAACACCCAGGGCTGATCTCATTTAGAATGGACTGGTTGGATCTCCTTGCAGTCCAGGGGACTCTCAAGAGTCTTCTCCAACACCACAGTTCAAAAGCATCAATTCTTCGGTGCTCAGCTTTCTTCACAGTCCAACTCGCACATCCATACGTGACCACTGGAAAAGCCATAGCCTTGACTAGACGGACCTTTGTTGGCAAAGCAACGTCTCTGCTTTTCAGTATGCTATCTAGGTTGGTCATAACTTTCCTTCCAAGGAGTAAGCGTCTTTTAATTTCATGGCTGCAGTCACCATCTGCAGTGATTTTGGAGCCCAGAAAAATAAAGTCTGACACTGTTTCCACTGTTTCCCCATCTAGTTCCCATGAAGTGATGGGACCAGATGCCATGATCTTTGTTTTCTGAATGTTGAGCTTTAAGCCAACTTTTTCACTCTCCACTTTCACTTTCATCAAGAGGCTTTTGAGTTCCTCTTCACTTTCTGCCATAAGGGTGGTGTCATCTGCATATCTGAGGTGATTGATATTTCTCCCGGCAATCTTGATTCCAGCTTGTGCTTCTTCCAGCCCAGCATTTCTCATGATGTACTCTGCATAGAAGTTAAATAAGCAGGGCGATAATATACAGCCTTGATGTCCTCCTTTTCCTATTTGGAACCAGTCTGTTGTTCCGTGTCCAGTTCTAACTGTTGCTTCCTGACCTGCATATAGGTTTCTCAAGAGGCAGGTCAGGTGGTCTGGTATTTCCATCTCTTTTAGAATTTTCCAGTTTATTGTGATCCACACAGTCAAAGGCTTTGGCATAGTCAATAAAGCAGAAATAGATGTTTTTCTGGAACTCTCTCACTTTTTCGATGATCCAGTGGATGTTAGCAATTTGATCTTAGCCAACCAATTATCATCCTATGACTATGAATTGAGCAGTGTAACCCTTTCCTCATAAATATAAAGCATACATTTATAATGTACAAAATTCATATATATGTGTGTGAAAGCTTACACAAATATCAGATTTTCTATCTTATATCCATTAATGTGTAAGTCTTCTCTTGAAATAATATCAGATTGATTTATATATTGTAGCATTTTGGTAATTTTGATGTTTGGTAGGAAAAGCATGGGACTTCCCTGGTAGCTCAGTGGCTAAAGAATCCACCTGCAATACAGGAGACCCTGGTTTGATTCTTGGGTCAGGAAGATCCCCTGGAGAAGGAATAGGCTACCAACTCCAGTATTCTTGGCTTCTGTGGTGGCTCAGATGGTAAAGAAGCTGCTTGCAATGCAGAAGACCTGAGTTCAATCCCTGGGTTGGGAAGATCCCCTGGAGAAGGAAATGGCTACCCACTCCAGTATTCTGGCCTGGAGAATTCCATGCATAGAAGAGCCTGACGTGCTACAGTCCATGGGGTTGCAAAGAGTTGGACACGACTGAGAAACTTTCACTTCACTTCACATACCCAGGAAGAAGGGGAAGACAGATATGGTGGACAGCTACCAATACCAGCCATGATGTGCCCCCTCAAGAAGAAGTTGTGACAAAAGAGGCTGATTAATTAAAAGGGATGTGTCCAACTGCACAATGACCAGGTCTGGTGCACTTTGTCCCCAGCCTCCATCCCATCCGACACATCACTGTCACTTTTACAATTGTAATGCGGTGGCATATTTGACTACTTCCTCTCCACTCAGAGGCAGATGGAAGATTTATAATGACCAAACCAAACTCATGAGAACATGCCACTGTTCTCTGCATTTGAAGACATGGCCACCTTTGGTCCTGTACTCACATAATTGCAGGCTATAGCTTTTAACATCAACACTGACACGTTTATTCAAGATAAGTCTTTCTCTTGGTGGACAACCAGGTTCGTCTGTCTGCCACTGTGACTCCCATCTACGCCACCCAATGGGAAAATGGCTTATGGCAGGAATGGCCAGTTGTTCACCAATATCTAGTCTCCCTTCCTAATTATCAGATGATAATTAACCTGGTACTGGCCATCAGAACAAGACTGCACACTTCCCATCTTCCTTTGCAGCTACGTATTCTAAAGGAGATCAGCCCTGGGATTTCTTTGGAAGGAATGATGCTAAAGCTGAAACTCCAGTACTTTGGCCACCTCATGCAAAGAGTTGACTCATTGGAAAAGACTCTGATGCTGGGAGGGATTGGGGGCAGGAGGAAAAGGGGATGACAGGATGAGATGGCTGGATGGCATCACTGACTCCATGGACGTGAGTCTCAGTGAAGTCCGGGAGTTGGTGATGGACAGGGAGGCCTGGCGTGCTGCGATTCATGGGGTCGCAAAGAGTTGGACACAACTGAGCAACTGATCTGATCTGATCTGATCTGATGACCAAGTTACTAGGTTCTGGCTAAAGGGATGTGAGCAGAGGGGAACGTGCAGCTTCCCAATCGTGCACTTAAACAGAAGGAGCATGCCTTCTTTTCCTCCTCTTCCCTTCCTCCTGCTTAGAATGTGGATGTGTGGGTAAGGCAGCACTCTGGGGATGGTAGAGCAAAGAGCAGAAAAACCCTGGGTCTCTGACTGAGTCTCTATAGCACTAAGCACATGCTGCCTACGGCTTTTACATGGAAAAGAAATACTCCTCTATTGTGTCTAAGCTGGCTCCCTGTGACAGCAACTGGAATTGTATCTTAATTACTATAGAATTTCAGGAACACCTTCTGGCCACCTGTGAAGTCGCGTGTCGTGGCTGTCCGGGGCACAGTGATGCTGCAACAGCCCCTGTGCACAGGTTTGGGGAATTCATTCTCTCATTCCCTCCCAGCATTTGCTTACTTAGCTCCCAAATGTGTGTAGAGCACCTGCCCTGAGCCCAGCATGGGGCCAGGTTTTAGAGACATAACAATGAACAAGGCAGGGGTTCCATCCCTGAAGTTTGTTTGGAGAAGACTGGTCAAATTAAGCAGTATATAAGCGTGAGCTGGTGAAGAAACTCAGAGAGAGCGAAGAAATTCTGCTCTGAGTAGTTGATATCAAGTCAGAGACCCATACCCAGCTCTCTCAGGGTCTGTAAACAGGTGCACCCTATGCCAACTCCACAAGCGTAGAGGTGGCTCTAGAAAAGAAATCCTAGGACAACTTGTTTCCATACCCTCCTTTCTTGCCTTTCATATGACGGTCTACAAAGTTTAGAGACCCTACAGAATGCAGTGATACACACTGTGCTCTAACAGTTTAAAGCTGGCTGCCCAGGTGGTGTGATGGTAAAGAATCCACCGGCTAAGCAGGAGATGCCAGAGATGCGGGTTTGATCCCTGGGTCAGGAAGATCCCCTAGAGCAGGATACTCCAGTATTCTTGCCTGGGAAATCCCTTGGACCGAGGAACCTGGTGAGCTACAGTCCACGAGGTCACAAAGAGTCAGACGCGACTGAGTGACTGAACACACACACACAAAACAAGAAGGATTTTAACTGACCTCCAAGAGTACCCCCCTCCCCTCCCCCAGCAGTCCCTCCCCCCACACCTCTGGTGGCCGCTGCTGTTCTTTCATTCAAACAGCTGGGCTGTGGATCAGCCTCATCTCCCACAGCCTCTCACCTGACCCTGCTCCAATCAAACTCAACTTCTGATCGTGTCCTAAACACACCTTTTGATTTTCAGACTGTGGGCTTTTGTTCAAATTGTCCCTGCCCCTAGAAAGCCCTTCCCCAGGTTGTCTGATGGAATTTCAAATATCATGAGGATTTTTTGATCCCCTGAGCAGAAAGTATTCACGTACATACACGTGGACGCTTAAGAGAGTCTCTTTGTTCCCAACCAGACTGTAAGCTCCTCAGACCAGAGGCTGTGTCTCTGTGTCTAATTCATCCTGGTGCTCTTAGTGCAAAGCTTAGCATGTGGGAGGGGCTTAATACACATCCGTTGGATTTTATTAGGCTGAATTATCTCTCTCGGGGCATGAAAACAGAGCAAAAGGGCACAAAAGGAGGAGCCGGGGCATGGAGACAATGGGCTCACCTTGGCAGTGTAACACTGGTTTCCTCGTAGGTAAGAATGGGATAATAACAATACTCCAGTCTGCTGCAGAGGGGAAGAGTGGACATCTGGAGACAAAGATTTCCTTTGAAGTGAGTGAAGTCAATGTTGCGTATATCCCTTCTAGACACACTCCACAGCACAGCCATCCACAGCTCTCTTGCTAGAAAAGAAAGATGCAGATGCTAGTGGACAGCTAGCAGTCTCTGTCACATAAACAAACTATAAAGGAAATGAATGATAACATTTAACTACATTAACTTAAAAATTCTATTCAACAAAGACAACAAAAAGGTTAAAAAGGTAAGCATCAGACAGGAGGAAAATGTTAGCAACATATATAGTTGACAAAAATTAGTATCTAGAATCTATGAATTCTTTCAAATCAATAAGAAAAAGAGAAAAAACAACAGAAAAGTAGGCAAAAGATGTAAACAAGCAGTCCTCAGAGGAAACCCAAGTGACCAATACACATGTGAGAAAAAATAATCAGCCTCGTGAATAATTATCGTTGTTGTTTATTCACTAAGTCCTATCCAACTCTTTGTGACTCCATCAACAGCAGCACACCAGGCTTCCCTGTCCTTCACTATCTCTTGGAGTTTGTTCAAACTCATGTCCATTGAATTGATGATGCCATCCAACCATCTTATCCTTTGTCACACCCTTGGGACTTCCCTGGTGGCTCAGATGGTAAAGCGTCTGCCTGCAATACAGGAGACCCAGGTTCGATCCCTGGGTTGGGAAGATCTCCTGGAGAAGGAAATGGCAACCCACTCCAGTAGTCCTGCCTGGAGAATCCCAGGGACGGAGGAGCATGGTAGGCTACAGTCCATGGGATCGCAGAGTCAGACACGACTGAGCGGCTTCACTTCGCTTCACTTCACTTCACTTCTCCTCCTGCCTTCATCTTTCCCAGCATTAGGGTCTTTTCCAGTGAGTCAGCTATTCACAATAGGTGGCCAAAATATTGGAGCTTCAGCTTCAGCATCAGTTCCTCCAATGAATATTTAGGGTTGATTTCCTTTAGGACTGACTGATTTGATCTCCTTGCTGTCCAAGGGACTCTCAAGAGTCTTCTCCAGCACAATTCGAGAGCATCAGTAATTAGGGAAAGGCAAATTAAAACCATAGACACCATTTCACATCCATCAGCTTTGCATGAAATTTTTAATCTGCAACACTAGAATACAGAGCAAGGGAACTCAATCACCGTTGGAAGTTGTATAAATCAGTGCAGCTGTTTTAGAGAATTTGATGCTCTTGAGAAAAGTCAAAGTGTACATATCATATGACCTAACCATTCCACCTTTAGACTGGTTTCCTGGAAAAACTCTTGCACCTGGGCACAAGGACGCTGTGCAAGGACATTCTAACAACACTGTGTGCAGTAGCAAACAAAAATATTACAAGCAACCTGAATGTTCATAAACTGGAAAAAGAATAAACAAACTGTGATGTGTTAACACAGTCAAACGCTTTATAGTCACTAAAAATAATTAGAGCCATGCAGATTAATATAGATGAATCTCACAAATATAACCCTGAACAAAAAGAGAAGGTTGCAAAAGAATCACACAGGACGATGCTACACATAAAGCTTGAGAATACGTCCAACAACTCCATATTTTGTTTGCTGCTGCTGCTAAGTCACTTCAGTCGTGTCCGACTCTGTGCGACCCCATAGACGGCAGCCCACCAGGCTCCCCCGTCCCTGGGATTCTCCAGGCAAGAACACTGGAGTGGGTTGCCATTTCCTTCTCCAATGCATGAAAGTGAAAAGTGAAAGGGAAGTCGCTCATTCATGTCCGACTCTTTGCGACCCCATGGACTGCAGCCTACCAGGCTCCTCCGCCCATGGGATTTTCCAGGCAAGAGTACTGGAGTGGGGTGCCATTGCCTTCTCCTGATATTTTGTTTAGGGATACATAAATTTGTGGTGGAAACAGAAAAGTATGCCCGGAAGGATGAACACAAAATTCAGAATGCTAGTTTCCTAAGGGCAATGGGAAAGGGCTTTCTTTTCTTGGTGGCTCATTGGCAAAGAATCCGCCTGCTAATGCAGGAGATGTGGGTTCGATCCCTGGCTTGGGAAGATCCCCTGGAGGAGGAAATGGCAACCCACTCCAGTATTCTTGCCTGGAAAATCCATGGACAGAGGAGCCTGGTGGGCTACAGTCCATGAAGTTGCAAAAACTGAGCGAGGAAACAACAGCAAAAGACAGTGGGGCAGGGAAGGAGGAAGAGGCAGGCAAGGAAAGTGCTTGGGGGTATCAGTTGAATTGATTGTAGTTTATTTCTTGAAAAGGGAGGGAGGTAGGTACACAAGTATATTTTAATCCTTTTTTTACATTTAATCCTTTTTGTATGTCTAAAAATATTTCACAATAAATTTTTACATCGTGTTTTAAGAGAAGGGATTAGTAGCATCAGGACACAAGACAGTCCCATGGCCCTGGCCTCCTGGTGTTCACATCTGGTGCAGCGACCTCCTTTAAGTGATGATGTGTGTCTTCTGATACTAGGTTGTAACAGACGTTGGAGCTCCTGCCTTGTTCTCTTGCATCACCTACTCTAGGTAAGCCATCTGCCACGTTAGAAGATACCCATGTAGCTCTGTGAAGAGGCGCACAGGGAGAAGAACTTCCCACCAGCAACTTGCACCAACTTGCCAGCCACATGTTTGAGCCACCTGGGAGTCCGATCTTCCGGCCTCAGTCAAGGACTGCAGCCCAGGTGACATCTGACTGCAGCTGTATGAGAAACCTGGAGCCAGGAGCACCCAGCCAGGCTGCTCTGCACTCCATACTCACAGAAACTACGGGAAGAAATAAATGATTCTTGTATTCAAGCACTATGGTTTGGGGTGATCTGTTATGCAGTCATAGATAACTACTTCGGGGTTGTATTGAGTGAGCACCAGGTTCCTTCAGATCTAGGCTTCTTGGATTCCTCCTACCCCTAACTCCATTCATCCAATCACTCAATCACTCAACTACTGTGTAGAAGAAACTTCAAAAGCCTTAGGATCACTTCTAACTCCCGTGGGGATCCAGTCCTGGGCTAGAAACATTCCAAAGAGTTAATAATTCAGATTTAGTAATTTTTAGTTTTACCTAGAAGAGATTCAGTGCATGAAAGAGATCCCCAACCCTTACTTTAATGCCATTGTAGAAAGCACAAGAAGAGTCTTCAGAGGGAGAGGGTCTTGTGCTTTAACATGGGGTTATATGTTTCCAAGGGGCATCCCAGGAGGCTCAGTGGTAAAGAATCTGCCTGCCAGTGCAGGAGACTTAAGAGATGCAGGTTCAATCCCTGGGTCAGGAAGATCTCCTAAAGAAGGAAATGGCTACCCACTCCAGTATCCTTGCCTGGAGAATCCCATGGACATAGGAGCCTGGCAGGCTATAGTCCATAGGGTCGAAAAGAGTTAGACACTACTGAAGCGACTTGGCACAGCATAGCACATATGTTTCCATAAGTATAGATTCTGGGATTGTAGTTGCTATGAAGTAGTAAAATGCTGGATTATATGTTTTAGCATACATATTCCCCTGAAAAGATTTCTTCCACTTGCCACAAATTTACTAGCTACTACATTTTTACTTCTCTGTCTGAACCACATCAGCCACTTCTGATCATTAGGCAGATCAGTAGGGTTTAGAAAACACACAAAGACTGACCCATCGCCAAATACACTTAAGAATCAGCCTACCAGCAAAGACACATCCCACAAAAACAGAACAAGAACAAAATTTGAAAGAGGCTGGTTGTGGGCGAAAGCAGGTATGTGCCAGCTCCATGACTGCAGTTAAATGTGAAGTGCATCCCCATGGATGGATCCTGATGGGACACTATGGGGAAAGAAGCACAGCCTGCTGGGCTTACAGAAATGCTTAACTGCCAGCAATGCTCCTTCTCAGTTCTCTGTCTCTCCTTAAAGGTGCTTTGCAATTTTGCATTTACTTGGTATGATGAAAAGTCGCTGACCTGGAGTGAGAAGACCTGAGCAGGGGGAGGCTATAATTTAGGCTTCTTTTGTAGACTCCAGCTAACATAAAGACAACTTTACTGAAAGGAACCCAAAATAGCTCACAGGATGGAAAGAAGAGCTGAACAGCCAAGCTTTGAGCCATCCTGGGGATCAGGTAACAAGAAGCCACTGCCCTTCTCTTTACATGGTTTCAATATCTTCCTCCCCCAGGGAGTCTCCCCAAGAGATTCAACCGTCCAGCATAAAGAGTCCAGAGGCTAGCTAGAGGCTATATGCCCAACCCCTGGTGGTGAGGGATGAAAGGGATTGGAAAGATGGGGCAGTGTTGTGACTGACAGCCCCACCAGAATGCAATGATTAAGGAAAAGTCAGTTTCCTAGAGAAAGGGATGCTGGGCTGGCCAGCAAGAGCTATCCACTCACTGTCTAGCCTTATATGCTCACAGGTCATGCACCTATCAGAGTTGCCTTTAAATCTCTGCAAATCTTAAGTTCTTGCTCATCGCCTCTTCTTGGATGTAGAAGCAAGAGCCTTTCCTTCTGACACCCATGCCCCTCAGAGGCCTGAAAGGAGCTACAGCAACCTCGGGGGCACTAGATCCTGCAGGTCCAGAGCTATGAGCCCCAGTCACAGCTGTCATCAGGCAGGGAAACCAGTCAATGGCTTCCAGAAGAGTTGTCTGAACCAATAATCTGAGGTTTAGAAGAAATGCAACTGCTCGGCCTTTATGGGCAGGGTGTCTCTAAAGTGACCACTTGTGTCTCCCTCATCATCTCTGAGACCCTCCCCTGTAGGGAGCACCTGCAGTGTTGGGCAGGATGATACAGTTTCAAGCCCTGCCTGCAGCTCAGGCTGTGCCGCCAAGGCAAGTAAAAAAACTGCCAAAGGAGTTACAAAGAAATGGTAGCAAACCTTTCATCAGGTCACGTGGTGCAGACTGCTTTTCCCTTTTACTCCAAATGCTGTTTCCAGAGCCCTGGCAAACTGACGGACCTCTCTCTCCCACTCCCCTAACTCCCCTGTCCCCTTTGAGGTCCTCGATTTGTAAATTTTTTTTCTCTGGTCCTCTCCTCACTGGCTCCATTTCTTCTCAATCACAAACAGAATGTTGGCAAATAGAGGTGAGGAGGAACCAGCGTTTTGGAGACAGGATGGGGAGAAGTGGGAGGTTGCTTAGAAAGCCAAACGCAGCCTTGAACAGCCTCGTGGAAACTTCTCTCATCCCTCATCTCAGACATGATCCCTGGGGAACTGAGAACAATAAAGAACCGTGAAGAGCGGTGACCAGATGGGGTCATAGCCCCACCTAGGAGTTCCCTTTCGGACCCCCCAGGAACACAGGTGTCCTCCAATGCTTACCCTGCTACCACAGACCTGTTCAGTGACCCTCCCTCCTCCTCTGGGTACTGGCGGGGGAATTTTCTTTGTTCCCAGTCCTTAAAACGGTAATGATTTTCCTTTTCATCCCTGAAACTTGCAATGTCGCCATGGGAGACAAATGCATCAGTGTTAGTAATCCTCAGATGAAAGGTACTTTACACGTGTGAAAGAATGAGCTTTAATTTTGTCTCTCGGGTATATGGTGAGGATTAATTAGTTAATCTTAGCAAAGTGCTATAATTGGCAGGAGGAATTACCAAAACCCTGGGGAAGGAGTAGCTGCAACTGCAGTCACTTCAAACTGTTCTGCTGCGAACAGCAGCTGAGGCAGGGGCTCTGGTCTCTCAGATGTCACAGACTGTCTCACTTTCCAGCAACACTCTAGACTATATGTGCCTGGTCAGGGGTGAAAAGGTGAAAATAACTTTGGGAGCAGGAGTGAGGGGAGACACTAATGTACAGAGAAAAGTCAGGACCTGAATCACTCTCTGATTCTCTTCTCACCATTGACCCCTACCTGAGCCCTGGAGCGTATCTGTGTGAAATGGAGCATGTGGGGCCTGACCCAGCACAGAGCTGCCCCCAGGAGGACAAGGAAGGCTCCCTAGCTCAGGACACGCAGCAGACAGATCCTGAACCTCTCTAGGGCCCCATGTTCTCATTTGTAAGATTAAGAAGGTGAGCCCGATGTCTAGGTACTGCAGACAGCGCCACATGTGCACAGCAATCGCCTGTGCCCATCCAGCACTTAGGGCATGCCAGCCATTCTTCTACGCCTTCACTCCTATTAACTCCACGATCATGGCAGCCCATAAAGGTAAGAGGTTATTTTCCCCACCTTTCAGAGGTGGTAATGGTTATGTTTGAAGCCAGGTGGTCAGGTCCTACAGCCCACACTTTTTTAAGAAACTTTTTTTGTATATTGGAGTAAAGCTGACAAACGACGTTGTGTTAATTTCAACTGTAGACGGAGTGATTCAGTTATACATATACGTGTATCTATTCCTAAAGGAAATCAGTCCTGAACATTCATTGGAAGGACTGATGCTGAAACTGAAGCACCAATACTTTGGCCACCTGATGCGGAGAACTGATTCACTGGAAAAGACCCTAATGCTGGGAAAGATTGAAGGCAGGAGGAGAAGGGGATGGCAGAAGTGAGATGGTTGGATGGCTTCATCAACTTGATGGACATGAGTTTGAGCAAGCTCCGGGAGTTGGTAATGGACAGGGAAGCCTGCCATGCTGCAGTCCACGGCATCGTAAAGAGTCGGACATGACTGAGCAACTGAACTGAACTGATTCATTTTTAAATTCTTTTCCCAACTATGTTGTTACAGAATATCGGGCAGAGTTCCCTGTGCTGTACAGTAGGTCCTTGTTGATTATCTATTTTAAATACAACAGTGTATACATGTCAATCCCAAACTCCTAACCTTTCCCCCAGCCCTTCCCCTCTGGTAACCATAAGTTCTTTCTTTAAGACTGCGAATTTGTTTCTATTTTGTAAATAAGTTCATTTGTATTATTTTTTTTAGATTCCACATTTGATATTTCTCTTTCTTTATCTGACACTTCGCTCAATAATAGCATGTTGCTGCAAATGGCATTATCTCATTCTTTTTAATGACTACTATTCCATTGTACATAGACATCACATCTTCTTTATCCATTCTTCTGTCAGAGGACATGGAGGTTATTTCTGTGTCTTGACTCTTGTAAGCAGTGCTACAATGAACACTGGGATGCTTGCATCCTTTCAGACCATGTTTTCCTCCAGGTATATGCCCAGGAGCTACAACCCACATTTTAAACTATTACATCATGCTGCCTCCTTTCTTACAAATATTCATGTATGTATTTGGTTGTGCCGGGTCTTAGCTGTGGCATGTGGGCTCTAGTTCCCTGACCAGGGATTGAACCCAGGCTCCCTGCGTTGGGAATGCAGAGTCTTAGCCACTGGACCACCAGGGAAATCCCCATGCTGCCTCCTTAAGGAAAACTCTCTTCATGAATCTCTCTGTTCACAAAGAACCCAGAGTGAGGGGAAACCATTCTAAAAGTGCCAAACGTGAAACTCTTGGAGGCGCTCCACAATTTAAGCCTAAACTCACAGAAAGAAACAGCGCTGTTATTCTTCCAGGTGTCTGACTACTGTAGCATTTAAAAAGGAGATTGGGAGTACAGCAGCTCTCTCCCCTGAGCTTTTAATGGTATTAAAGTGAGTTACATGTTGGCTTTTAAACCTAGATTGTATCCTTAAACTAAAATAACAGTTGTTTAGACGACATCGATGTTTTTGGCAGTCTCTTAGCAAAGCTGGCCAATTATGTGAACCCAAAACACTAAGCTTATCTGGTTTGCAAAAGCCATTTGGAGACTTAAGTGCACTGATATGAGTAGCTTTTCAAGGGAATCTGAAGAAGAAATCTAAGCACGAGACTTTTTATCTGCTCTTGTCTGGCTCCCTATTCTAATACATCAATCAGTCAATGAACAGTTGATATTCGCATGGTGCACTGGGTAGATACGAGGTCTATGGTTGTGCCCCAAAACAGCAATTATTTATGTCAGTACCTGACTTTTATTTGCTCTCTTTTTCTCAGTCCAGTTTCTTCTAAAACAAGCAGTACATTTAATAAGCAAACTCTTAGGTGAATTTCTTGCATTTATAGTCACTCATTAGAAAGCCTAGGTTTTAGCTGTCCTAGGTCAGTGAGTCAGAAGCCTGTGGGGTATACAGGGATTCTCTGTGCTGTGCTGTGCTTAGTCTCTCAGTCATGTCCGACTCTTTGCGACTGCATAGACTATAGCCCACCAGGCTCCTCTGTCCATGGGGATTCTCCAAGCAAGAATACTGGAAGGAGTCTCTGGGCTTTGTTAAATCTGATTCTGACTCTGTAGGTCTGGGGTGGGGCTGAGGTCCTACACCTCTAATAATTCCTACTGCTGGTCCCCTGCTCAGATTGAGAATCTACCTCTTTTTTTTTTTTTTTTTTTTAAACTTTACGTAATTGTATTAGTTTTGCCAAACATCAAAATGAATCCATCACAGGTATACATGTGCTCCCCCTCCTGAACCCTCCTCCCTCCTCCCTCCCCATACCAGAAGGAAAAACATCAATACAGTATACTAACGCATATATATGGAATTTAGAAAGATGATAACAATAACCCTGTGTACGAGACAGCAAAAGTGACACTGATGTATGGAACAGTCTTATGAACTCTGTGGGAGAGGGAGAGGGTGGGAAGATTTGGGAGAATGGCATTGAAACATGTAAAATATCATGTATGAAACGAGAATCTACCTCTTATACCTCAGTGAATGGACAAGAGCAGCGGCTCTGGTGACAAACCAATCTGACTAGGAGTCATCAGAGGTGGTGCCTTTGTAGCATATTTCAAGGGCTCTGCTTGGTAATGACCTTCCATCTCCAGAAGAGGGGGAAAAAGCCACCCCAAGTAAGTTCTTCCTTCATCTTCTTAATATAGATGAAGAGAGATATCAATTTATTCCAGGTTTTGGTGAGGACAGGCACTAAGGGTACTATGGGGTGCTGGGGACACCAGCAGGGGAGCTAAGGGATGCAGAAATGGGGAGGGACCAGGAATGATGGAAGGAAGGCTGGACCTGGGGACCCGAGGAGATGCCACAGGTGTACCGTGCCTTCCACCAGTGATGGAGGATCCTGATGAAAGGCAGGTTGGCCTTGGGCTTACAGTCCTGCCCAACTTTCCTGCACATGTAGCTTCAACAAGGGGTTTTCCTGATACAGAAAGAGAACCAAAGCTTAGAGCTGGAGCCTGCACGAAGCTTCTAAGAAGGAGAAAGAAGCAGCAGGGGACTTCAGGGGGAGGAGGGATCTGTGCACTTAAGAACACAGGCCCTGGATCCAGGTGGGCTGGGTTCAAATCCTGCCCCAGTCACCCACCAACTATCTGTCTTAGGGCTTTGCTTCCTTGCTGGTCAAACAAGATGGGAAGAAATTAAGAATTTACTCCAATATCCACTCCCATCTTCTTCCTTCGGAGAAGGCAATGGCACCCCACTCCAGTACTGTTGCCTGGAAAATCCCATGGATGGAGGAGCCTGGTGGGCTGCAGTCCATGGGGTCGCTGAGAGTCAGACATGACTGAGTGACTTCACTTTCACTTTTCACTTTCATGCACTGGAGAAGGAAATGGCAACCCACTCCAGTGTTCTTGCCTGGAGAATCCCAGGGACGGGGAAGCCTGGTGGGCTGCCATTTCTTCCTTAGAACTCAAGTATTTACATTGCTGACTGTGAAACATTAAGATTAGATTTCTCAGCCTCCTTTGCAGCTAGATATAAACATGTAACTAAATTCTAACCAATGAAATGTAAGCAAAAGTATTGTTTGGATTTCTAAGAATAAGAAAAGGTGGCCCCTTCACCCTCCTCTCCTGCTTCTTGCTGCCTGAAACAGAGATGTGATGATTGGAGCTACTGAGGAAAACATGTAACTATAAGCTCCATATGGTGGAACAGAAAGATCGAGCTCTCTCATGAGACCATGGAGCCACCATATCAGTAGCAGCCCGGCCTACTTCTAAGTATTTTATTATTTTTTTTTAAATGGGAGAAAAATTAACTTCTATCTTATTTAAGCCATTACTGTTTAGAATATTTCTGCATAAGCAGCTGAACTTAATATTAACTGATACAAGGATAAGATTAGCAACTACCTCACCCCGTGTGTGTGAGAACTAAATGAGAGAATGTGCATAAAATTCTTAGCACAATTCCAAGCATGTATAAGTCTCAATAATTGTTTGTTATTATTATTTACTGATTGAGAGAGACAGAGCTTAGAATGATAGCTCAGAGCTAACTTGACAAGGAACTCAGTCACCAACCAGGCCCCAAAGTTTAAAAATGGGATGAAAATAAATAAATAAATAAAAATGGGATGACTGAGACCCAGAGAGGCAGAGGCTATTGAACAGAACACCCAGCCTGAAAGAGGCAGCCCAAGCCTCCTCACGTCCATGTGCTGCAAAGCCTTTCTCAAAGCTGAGGAGTGGCTGAGACAGGATGAATCAAGTCACAAGGTGATCCCTAAATAATAGGAAACATGAATGTCCTGAGGGGAGCTAAACATTTAATTCTGAGGCTTTCATTCAAACAAAATCACTCTACATTTGATTATTTACTTAACTACCAGGAAACAGGGGGTTGCGGGAGGAGAGGATGAATAAGGAGATCAGGGTTGGCTTCATAATGGACTGTGCGGTGTTTGTGTCTGGAAGCCTGCCAGGTCCATCAACTGCTGCTGTGGACGGAGGCCTGAGATACAGGTCATGAAGGAAGTGGGCTTTTTTGATACCTCTTCCTCGGCTGGCCCCTGCCCTGGACCCAGAAAGAAATACTCCCGAGGTGCTCTAAAGAGTCCCCTCCTGGGCTGTCTGATGCCAGAGGCCTATGAATGCTCAGTCACTCATCTTCCCAACTCTGACCCACAGAATCCCTTGCCTGCCTTAAACTCAACAAGGCAATCTTGGTCTGTTTGATGCTCCTCAGAGAGAGGACTCAGTCTGGTTTCCTTGGGTCTGTAGCAAGACCACAGAGGATGGCATGACCTTGACGACTTGAGAGCCCCCTGCCCCTAATCTGCTCAGAATAGCAATCTCCATCCAAACAATCACACATGCCACCAAAACGCTGGCTCCAGTTGCTCAAGGAAGCTCCACAATAAGTTACCCAGAAAGCTTCCTGGGCAGGAATGACAAATGGTTGTTCTTCATGTGCCACCTGCTTACTTAGTACCAGTTTCCTGGAGAGCTGTGTCGAGAAGGATTCTGAAGCTCAGCAGTAAGAAATTCTGCAGTGTACTAGCATTGCCATGGGCCTGGCAAGAGAAAAATCATGGGTTCCTACGTTTGCCATCCTCAGCCTAGATTTCAGATGAGCAAGAGGTGTGTTAGACCATCAACCTCAAACTAGTTCATCACAGATCTGTGTCTTAGAGGAACTGTGGAGCACCAGCCTGCGGCTCGTAAACACATCCTGACTCCCTTCTCACACACAGCTTACATAAAGAATCATTCCAAGTTGCCCTCATTTTTGCCATTTTTGCCTTTGAAAGCACTTAATCAGCAGAATTCACTGAACGGCATATGGTTGGGTGTTTACTCTGAACAACTAAAGCATAAGTAAAATACAGAATATCACTCTGGGCGCACATTCTCTTCTCTGGAAATCCCCAATCTCCATTTTTGGGGATGGGCCCCTGGCAGGTGCTCAGCCACATCATCTTGTCCACAGCAAGAGTCACGGAGCAGGGAAACCACAAGGGGCTGCAGTTCCCTGGGGATGGTCAAAATAGAGTTGTTACCACAGCGGAGTCCGAAGAGATGAAAGGCAAGAGGGGCTGCTAGAACTTGGAAGCAGAGAGTCATGCTGAGAAGGTAAACTTAAGATAACCTGTGATTGCTGGCCAAGAGACTGGCCAACCCAAGGCATTTCCCAAGTTAGGAGCCCGGGGAAGAAGCATACTGATCTCATTCTCCTTTCTTCCTCTGATTTCCTGGTAGGATACACCATGGACCAAACCCAACCGGAAATCAAGAGAACAGGAACCCATTTATACAGTCGCTAAAGCCCATCATAGTTCACAGAAGCAGAGGACAGAGTGGGAAGGGTAGAAAGCTAACTGGAGAGGCAAATGGGAATGATCTAGCACAGGCCTAGAGAACTGCTGCCCTGGTCTCCCTTCCCCTTGAGATCTGGGAAATCGATGATTTCTGGGACTTGCTGAATTTTTCCAGTTTCCTCCCAGTAGAGCATTTTTTCTGCTTAAGCTAGCTAGACTTGGTTTCTGACATTTGTCACCCAAAGAATCTTATTATCATGCCCAGCCTGTGTGAGAACGACCATATGTAGACAGTAAAACCCCAGTGAATTCCACTCGTGCTCAGCCACACCAGAGCAGCCCCAGCTCACACTCAGAGCTGTCTCTTCATGCCAGCCACCAGCATTTTGGGATTGACTGATCTGGTATTTCCTAAATAATAATCTGTTGAAAAAAGTGATTGTTCATAGTTAGTTATCAATAAGAAAATGATAAAGCTGAGTGCATCCCCCAAAACTCAAGTGTGTTATAATGAACTACATATACAATAATGTATATTCTATCCTAAGTTTAGATACTGAGTTATTACTTGATTTACAATTCTAAGGATTTTTCCCTTGGGAGAGGGGATGATGGAATCCATCCTGTCTAGCACTCACAGAACTTTGACCAAGATACTTAATGTGAATTTTTTTAAATAGTCTGAAAGTAGGAAATGAGAAAGGAAGAAAATTTGCACTAATTACTCAAAAAACAAACAAAAAAAAAAAAACAAAAAAAAGAAAAGAAAAAACAGTCAACTTTGTATAAATAAAATTTACTCTGCAAGTGATTTTCAACAAGAACTTTGTTTAGGCACTCTTGTGGGCTTGTGCATTTCAAAAAAAAAAATCATATGGTAAAATGAAAATTAGTATGTTGAATTACAAATCCCTCAGAATATGACCTTATTTGAAAATAGGGTATTTAAGGAAGCAAGTTAAAATAAGGTCATTAGGGTGGGCCCAAATCCAGTATGGCTGAAGTTCTTATGAGAAAAGGAAATCTGGATACAGACACACACAGAAGGAAGACTGTCTGCAAACACAGAGAAGATGGCCATCTACAAGCCAAGGAGAGAGGCCGGGAACAGATCCTGCCCTCAAGGCCCTTAGAAGATATCCAAATTTGATCTTGGCCTTCTAGCCTCCAGAACTGTGAGAAAATAGATTTCTATTGTTTGAGCCAACCAGCCTGTGGTATCTTGTTATGGCACCCTGACAAACAAATACAAGCACCATAACAGCAATACCAGCAAACACTTGCACAGGGGTTGTTAAATGCCAGGCACTGCTTTCAACGTGACGCACGTTGACTCATTCTATCTTCACAGCTTCTGGAGGTAAGATCATGTTTATCATTTCTATGTGATACATGAGGAAACTGAGGCATGGAGAGGTTCAGTCACTTATCTAATGTCACACATGAAATAAATAGAAGAATTTGGATGATAAAAGTCACTCTAAATTCAGACTCTATACCCTACCACCTCTTGGGTGCAGAACTTCAAGATTCCCTCTCCTACCCCTACTCCTAAGCTGCTACTAGCTAGACCGCATGAAAAGTCAGATCATACAGGTGCATCCATACTCAAGTACTCAAGCCCCTTTGATGGGGACTTCCCTGCTGGTCCAGCGGCCAGGACTCCACACTCCCAATGCAGGGGGCCCTGGTTTGAACCTGGTCCCTGGGAACCTTGCTCCCTGGTCAGGGAACAAGATCTCACACACTGCAACTAAGGGTTTGCATGCCACAACTAAGAGTTCAAATGCTGCAACTAAAAAGAGGCCATGTTCTGCAACTAAAGATCCTGCATGCTGCAATTAAGACCCAGTGCAACCAAGTAAAAAAATAAACATATATTTTAAATTTTAAGCCCCTATGATGAATCTGATACCCTCAGAGACATTGAAACCACACTGTCATGGATTAAATTTTGAGTTCCCCCAAATTCATATGTTGAAATTCTAACCCCCATGTGAGGGTATTATGAGGCGGGGCCTTGAGAGATGAAGCCCTCCTGAATGGGCTTATACCATTATAAGAAGAAACACGAGAGATGATTTTTCTCTTGGCCATGTGAGGGTATAATAAGAAGATGCTCCTCTGCAAACCAAGAAGAGTGTCCTCATGGATACTGGATTTGCTACCACCTTGTTCTCGGACTTCCCAGCCTACAGAACCAGGAGAAATAAATGTCTGTGGCTTAAGCCACCAGTTTATGATACTCTGTATAGCAGCCCAAACTGAGACACAGTCTTAAAAATTACTGGGGATAAGACATGGGAGACTGAACCAACCTTATCCCACAATCGAGGCATGCAGTTCAGTTCAACATAATCTGATGGGGTGATATAGTATGCTTCCCCAAGTGCTTATGGCTCATGCTGGAACCTTTGCCAATTAAAGTCCTGTCGGATCTATTTACTTATCCAGGGATGCTCCCAGGACAATTAAAGGCATGCAGCTTAGGCACTGCCTTTGAAACCCCTTTCCTGCTGCTTGCCAGTGTCAACAGCCACCACCACCACCAGCACCACTTGGCATAACCTCCAAAGGGGGTGGATGAAGCCAAAATAGTATCTGCTTCATCAGGTTGTTGTGAGAATTTAATTTAATTTTAGTAGATAGTGAGCTCTCAGTAAATGTTAGTCCTTTTTCCCATTGCAACAACTTGGTATAGCCTTGTAAAGGCTAAAACTGTTAAAACTGATGAAACTGTTGGCTATAAACTTGTGCCGTGTTTACATTTTAACTCATTTTATTAAACCGAACCTCCTCTCCTGACTTTTGCAGGGCTAGTGACTTGTGTGCAGGCAGATGTGAAAGATACGGGCTGTGCCCAGCCTGTACGGTCAGCATGTGGTTGTGAGTACTACGCTTGCTGCAGGAACTCTTTCATCTCAGTAGCTGCCTGGAAGGGAAGGAGGCTCATGACATATGAAAACAGGGAAGAGGCATTCTCCGCCCAGAATCAGCATTCTGAAAGGATGACCCTGTTCATCCCAGTCCTGTTTTGGCCAGACTCTCCTGTCCATCAAAAGTGCTAATATCCAGCTGCTGTGAAATACAGGAGCTGTGATTTATTCTGCAGTGCACCGTGCCAGTCCAGACCATGCTTCAAAATCCTGGTTTTCCCCTTTGCACAAAAGAGTTAGGACAAAACAAAGCTGGGATGAGCAAGGTCATGAGCTCCTATACCCTACTGGCCAAAGAATGGGAGACAAAGGCAAAACAAAGACTGGCTATCCAAAGCTTTGCAGATTGTGGGAAGTGGTGTTGCCAAGGTGATGATTTAGCGCTAGACAGGAGGAGCTGGTGTTAACAAGGACAGGAGACCCAAGCCACATTTCCTGAAAGGGAAGAGAGCAACTCAGAGGGAATTTACCACCAATTGGTAGGATTTCCATGTTTTGTCTAAAATATGTATTTCGAGCCTGCCTTATGTTGGAAAATTTTGTTCAGAACTCTGAACTCTGAACACAGCAGACTTATCACATCCTGACTGTCAGAGATAATTTAAAATCAGATGCGAGGGAAGGAAGGGACATTAAAAGTCATGGTTGTTGTCCAATGCAAGCCTGATAAAAAAGCATTTGATAACGGTCTATTTATAGAGACATATGGGATGGTCATCAGCAGCACAGAGCCCAGGCACTGGGCCCCAGCTCCAATGCCGGATTTTGCAAGAGACACTCACTAGTTAGGGAAATCATTTAACCTCCTGGTACTCAGATTAGATCACCAATGAAAACGAGTAAGACCCATACAATTTCATCTGGCAGGAAAAGCCTGACTCCTCACATTTAGTTTGGAATATTAACTATTCCTTTTCTTTTTTAAAACCAGAACACATTGTCAGGGGACAACAGATCAACATGTTTGTTTATTTATGCTTAACTCATCGACTTGCCTACCAAGGACTATTAGGTGTTCTAATTTCTAAGCCAATTCTGTATTTGAATAAAAACGTGGTTTTTTTCTAAGAGAAAGTCAACTCCAGGCAGATCTATATTCAACTCAAAACTCACCTCTGCACCCTTCAAGTCATTTACTCAGTTCTCTTATTTTATAAACAGTGGAAGTTATTTATTAGCAAGTGAGAAAAGTCACGGAATAAAACCAGGGGACTGTGCCCACTATTAAGCCATGAACAGTTAGTTCTTTAGAAACTAGCAAGGGAATAAAGGCAGAGCCTGAGGGCACAGCCAAGGAGCATGGTTATTTCTCTGATATAAAACTGGGATCTAAGTGTTTTCTGAGTGTTTGTTACAGACACAGCACAGAATCTCACGAGCTAAATGAACAGACATCACCAAGACAGCAACATCTTCGGCATGACACATTACTGGTTGGCCAGGTGCTTTGCTTTTATCTATATTCCTTCATTTGATTCTCACACCCCTTTGAAAAGTCAACAGATAAGGTACGGACTGTTATCTCTATTTTATGGAAGGGGCAACAGATGCCCGTAGAGTATCCAAGGCAGCTTTGTAAACAGGGAATGATGTAACCTATGAGGTTTTTACAGCCACCAAACAATAGAGCCAGGATCTAAATCTAGAGCCTCAGATTGCTAACCCTGTCCTATAAAAACCTCAAGACATCACGACCACCATCCCCAACTTCCAAAATGAAACTTTCTGTTCAAACATAAAGGCCCCACAAGTAGTCATGACATCCACGTAAAAGCAGACTCCTTTCTCTGTGGAATTTCACTCAGCATTATTCTCAGATCAGATCAGATCAGTCGCTCAGTCGTGTCCGACTCTTTGAGACCCCATGAATCCCAGCATGCCAGGCCTCCCTGTCCATCACCAACTCCCGGAGTTCACTCAGACTCACGTCCATCGAGTCAGTGATGCCATCCAGCCATCTCATCCTCTGTCGTCCCCTTCTCCTCTTGCCCCCAATCCCTCCCAGCATCAGAGTCTTTTCCAATGAGTCAACTCTTCACATGAGGTGGCCAAAGTACTGGAGTTTCAGCTTTAGCATCATTCCTTCCAAAGAAATCCCAGGGCTGATCTCCTTCAGAATGGACTGGTTGGATCTCCTTGCAGTCCAAGGGACTCTCAAGAGTCTTTTCCAACAGCACAGTTCAAAAGCATCAATTCTTTGGCGCTCAGCCTTCTTCACAGTCCAACTCTCTCATCCATACATGACCACAGGAAAAACCATAGCCTTGACTAGACGAACCTTTGTTGGCAAAGTAATGTCTCTGCTTTTGAATATGCTATCTAGGTTGGTCATAACTTTTCTTCCAAGGAGTAAGCGTCTTTTAATTTCATGGCTGTAGTCACCATCTGCAGTGATTTTGGAGCCCAGAAAAATAAAGTCTGACACTGTCTCCACTGTTTACGCATCTATTTCCCATGAAGTGGTGGGACCGGATGCCATGATCTTCGTTTTCTGAATGTTGAGCTTTAAGCCAACTTTTTCACTCTCCACCTTCACTTTCATCAAGAGGCTTTTAAGTTCCTCTTCACTTTCTGCCATAAGGGTGGTGTCATCTGCATATCTGAGGTTATTGATATTTATCCCGGCAATCTCGATTCCAGTTTGTGTTTCTTCCAGTCCAGCGTTTCTTATGATGTACTCTGCATATAAGTTAAATAAACAGGGTGACAATATACAGCCTTGACGTACTCCTTTTCCTATTTGGAACCAGTCTGTTGTTCCATGTCCAGTTCTAACGGTTGCTTCCTGACCTGCATACAGATTCCTCAAGAGGCAGGTCAGGTGGTCTGGTATTCCCATCTCTTTCAGAATTTTCCACAGTTTATTGTGATCCACACAGTCAAAGGCTTTGGCATAGTCAATAAAGCAGAAATAGATGTTTTTCTGGAACTCTCTTGCTTTTTCCATGATCCAGCGGATGTTGGCAATTTGATCTCTGGTTTCTCTGCCTTTTCTAAAACCAGCTTGAACATCAGGAAGTTCACGGTTCACATACTGCTGAAGCCTGGCTTGGAGAATTTTGAGCATTACTTTACTAGCGTGTGAGATGAGTGCAATTGTGCAGTAGTTTGAGCATTCTTTGGCATTGCCTTTCTTTGGGATTGGAATGAAAACTGAGCTTTTCCAGTCCTGTGGCCACTGCTGAGTTTTCCAAATTTGCTGGCATATTGAGTGCAGCACTTTCACAGCATCATCTTTCAGGATTTGGAATAGCTGAATTGGAATTCCATCACCTCCACTAGCTTTGTTTGTAGTGATGCTTTCTAAGGCCCATTTGACTTCACATTCCAGGATGTCTGGCACTAGGTCCATGATCACACCATCGTGATTATCTGGGTCGTGAAGATCTTTTTTGTACAGTTCTTCTGTGTATTCTTGCCATCTCTTCTTAATATCTTCTGCTTCTGTTAGGTCCATACCATTTCTGTCCTTTATCGAGCTCATCTTTGCATGAAATGTTCCTTTGGTATCTCTGATTTTCTTGAAGAGATCCCTAGTCTTTCCCATTCTGTTGTTTTCCTCTATTTCTTTGCATTGATTGCTGAGGAAGGCTTTCTTATCTCTTCTTGCTATTCTTTGGAACTCTGCATTCAGATGTTTATATCTTTCCTTTTCTCCTTTGCTTTTCGCTTCTCTTCTTTTCACAGCTATTTGTAAGGCCTCCCCAGACAGCCATTTTGCTTTTTTGCATTTCTTTTCTATGGGAATGGTCTTGATCCCTGTCTCCTGTACAATGTCACGAACCTCATTCCATAGTTCATCAGGCACTCTATCTATCAGATCTAGGCCCTTAAATCTATTACTCACTTAGCATTATTCTAGAGCATCACAAAATCTTAGATATGAAAATACTCCCTAGTCCAGTGTTCTTCTTTTATAAACAGATGAAGAAATTAAGGCACACAGCTGAATGATTTATACTAGTTAAAATTTTAAAATCAATTCACTCATTCCACAGGTTATAATTAGAAAGTGTCCATTTACATAATGTGACCTTAATTAAACACCATATTTAAGTGGGCAATTAGGTGGCCTTAATCTGATTCTACTTGTTCTCAAGTGATTCAAAGTTAAAAATTCATAGCACATGCTCCAGATGCCAAAGACAGGTAGCTGGGAAAAACTGGATAGTTACATGTAAAAGAATAAAATTAGAGCATTTTCTAACACCATATACAAAAATAAAATTTTAAATGGCAGACCTAAATATAAGACTCAGTTCAGTTCAGTCACTCAGTCATGTCTGACTCTTTGTGACTCCATGGCCTGTAGCACGCCCAACTCCCTGTCCAAAAACAAAACATAAGACTGGAAACCATAAAACTCCTAGAAGAAAACATGGGTGGAAAATTCTTTGACATAAATCATGAAAGTATTTTTTTGGACCTGTCTCCTAAGACAATGCAAACAAAAGCAAAAATAAACAAATGAGACCTGCTGCTAAGTCACTTCAGTCGTGTCTGACTCTGTGCGACCCCATAGATGGCAGCCCACCAGGCTCCCCTGTCCCTGGGATTCTCCAGGCAAGAACACTGGAGTGGGTTGCCATTTCCTTCTCCAATGCATGAAAGCGAAAAGTGAAAGTGAAGTCGCTCAGTTGTGTCCGACCCTCAGCGACCCCATGGACTGCAGCCTACCAGGCTCCTCTGTCCATGGGATTTTCCAGGGAGGAGTACTGGAGTGGGGTGCCATTGCCTGCTTTTGCTTAGTAAATGAAACCATCAACAATTTACTGAGTGAGAGAAACTATCTGCAAATGATATGACTGATAAGGGCTTAATATCCAAAATATATAAACAGCTCACACAACTCAATATCAAAAAACAAACAACCCAATTAAAAAATGACAGGAAGACCCAAACAGATTTCTTTTTCAAAGAAGACACACAGATGGCCAACAGGTACGTGAAAAGATGCTTGACGTCATTAATCATCAGAAAAATGCAAATCCAAACCACAATGAGATATCACCTCACACCTGTCAGAATGGTTATCATCAAAAAGACCACACATAAACAAGTGTTGTCAAGGACGTAGAGAAAAGGGACCCCTCCTACAGTCTTGGTGGGAATGCGAATTGGTGTGGCCACTGTGGAAAACAGTATGGAAATTCCTCAAGAAACAGGAAAAACAACTACCATATGATCCAGCAATTTTACCCCTGGGTATACATCTGAATAAAATAAAAACACTAACTGGAAAAGATACATAGGTATAGAAGTAACCTAAGTGTCCATCAATAGATGAACGGATAAAGAAGATGTGGAGTATACTTGCAATGGAATACTACTCAGTCATGAAAAAGAGTGAAATTTTGCCATTTGCAACAATGTGGATGGACTTAGAGGGTATTATGCTTAGTGAAATAAATCATACAAATACTGCATGATGTAGAATCTAAAACATAAGACTAACTATTGAATATAATTCTAAAAAGAAACAGACTCACAGCTATAAAGAACAAACGAGTGGCTACCAGCGGGGAGAGAGAAGGGGGAAGGGCAAGACAGGGATAGGAGATTAAGAGATATAAACTATGATGTAGAAAATAAATAAGCTACAAGGACATATTGCACAGCACAGAGACTACAGCCAATATTTTATAATAATTATAAATGGAGTATAAACTTTAAAGATTGTGAATTACTATGTTGTACACCTGAAACTTATATAATATTGTAAAGCAACTATACCTCAATTAAAAAAAAAGAGAGGTAAACCAGTCAATTATTTGGGATATAAATAATAGCTGCTGTTTGCTATTTAGTCGCTAAGTAATGTCTGACTCTTTGCACTCCCATGGACTGTAACTCCCCAGGTTCCGCTGTCCATGGGATTTTCCAGGCAAGAACACTGAAGTGGGTTCCCATGTCCTTCTCTGGGGGATCTTTCTGAATCAGGGATTGAACCTACATCTGTTGTCTGGCAGGTGAATTCTTCACCACTGAGCCCACCTGGAAGCCCACAAATAACAGAGAAGCCCCAACTAAAGCAGGCTTTCTAGGTAGTTTAAACAATAAAGAATCTGCCTGCAATGAGGGAGACTTGGGTTCGATCCCTGAGTCGGGAAGATCCCCTGCAGAAGGGCATGGCAATGCAGTCCAGTATTCTTGCCTGGAGAATTCCATGGACAGAGGAGCCTGGTGGGTTATAGTCCATGGGGTCGCAAAGAGTTGGACACAAGTAAGTGACTAACACAACTCTCCAACTAAAAGAAGCTTAAACAATAAGAAACATGTATTATCTCACATAACTAGTCCAGAAGTAGGGCAATTCCAAAGTTGATTAATTCAGTGGCTCCAGAATGTTACCAGGAACCCAGGCTCTTCCTTTCCATCATACTCTGTAATGACCAGGTTTGGGGCTCGTGTATTATAACACTGTTGTTTAACTACAGTCCTGCCCCAGGCCCAGGCAGCACAGGCAGACACTGTGTCCAGGGCAGGAAAAGAAACGCCCCTTCCCCTGGCCCCTTTCTTAGAACAGAGAGAACCAGTCCCAGGAGCCCCACTGAAGACGTCCTCCCTTGTCTCATTGTCTCCCTTGTCACACTGTGACAAGAATTGCGTCACGTGTCTATCTCTAAACTAGTAACCCAAGGTAAAGGGGACAGAATTCAGGACTGGCTTAGAATAATCAAGACCCAGACCCATTCCTGCCCCATGTGAGCCTACCTCCCTAGGCTCCCACACAGTTTTCACAAAGGCTCGTGTCAGCCTTGGTCATGCTGAAGGTCAGAGTTAGTATTTTTCAAAGTAAAGGTTGTGATACATTAGCAAGGTAAAATCAATTTAGTGAGTCACCATCAGCATTTTTTAAATGAAATAAAATAGCATTAAAATAGAGTGCCTTGCATGCAAAGGCAAGTATTATTTCAAGAAACTTTCGTTCCAATTTTTGTATAAATACTGTGCTGTGAGTGTGTGCTGCGTGGTGATTACTTCCTACCACGGGTCATAGTCAAAAGGCTTGAAACCCACTGCACCAGAAGGTACTTTTTCTAAGGGCAGAGCTCTGCTCTGTTCATTTCTGGGTCCTCAGTGCCTGGTATATAAGACACTTTAAGTATATGTTTAGTTCAGTTCAGTTCAGTTCAGTCACTCAGTTGTGTCCGACTCTTTGCGACCCCATGAATCGCAGCACACCAGGCCTCCCTGTCCATCACCAACTCCCGGAGTTCACTCAGACTCACGTCCATCAAGTCGGTGATGCCATCCACCCATCTCATCCACTGTCGTCCCCTTCTCCTCCTGCCCCCAATCCCTCTCAGCATCAGAGTCTTTTCCAATGAGTCAACTCTTCGCATGAGGTGGCCAAAGTACTGGAGTATCAGCTTTAGCATCATTCATTCCAAAGAAATCCCAGGACTGATCTCCTTTAGGATGGACTGGTTGGATCTCCTTGCAGTCCAAGGGACTCTCAAGAGTCTTCTCCAACACCACAGTTCAAAAGCATCAATTCTTGGGCACTCAGCTTTCTTCACAGTCCAACTCTCTCATCCATACATGACCACAGGAAAAACCATAGCCTTGACTAGACAGACCTTTGTTGGCAAAGTAATGTCTCTGCTCTGATGAACTGAATTGATGAAAAATTTGAAATTGACACTCTGTGCCCTGATTTTCTCTCACAAAGGTTAATATACCAGGTGTTTCCTGGCAAACCTCAGCTAGCTGAGCTAGTAGTACTTTCCCACGGCCAAAATGGCCAAGTGCCTACCTTTGGCCATGTAGGAGATGGGAACGTGGTATACCTATTTCATTTCATCTTCCCATCCATTCTACAAGGTTTGTTATTATTATTGCCATTTTCTAGCTGAAGAAATGATAGTTCAAAAACAGTTAATTTGCTGAGGTCACAGAATAAGGGGCAGAGGTGGTGGCAGGATTTGAAAATGGGTAGATCCGACTCCAAACTCCGTGGCCTTACCCTCCACCATCAGCGCGTTGTGTCAACGACCCTTCGTGCCTGCCAGGAAAAGCAAGAGAGGGACACAGCACGAGTTCTGCTCATCAGGAGTGCCAACTTCTCCCCCACACATGGACACCTCGGACTTGACTGTGTCCAGAGACCGTTCAGGCACACCTAACCCCAAACTGTTCAAATTCCAAAGGACTCCGCCTGCTTCCCCAGCAGCCCTGGCACAGGGCAACACCACTGCACAATTCATGGCAAGCTACCCACAGTCCAGGTAGACGGGATTCAGAGCAGAGCACAGCCTCAGACACACCTGTGACCCAGGGGGGCCCCCACTGACCTTCTCAAAGGCCTCCACACTCTCAAGCCTAACAGCACGACTGGGGGATCATTTTTAAAGGCCTGCTTTGACCCGTAATTACCGCAGCCTGTGGGCTCACAGCCCCCTGTCCACCACATCCTTAGTAACTATGGCGGTTCTGGGCTTTCTGGCCCAGAGTCATCAGCCACTGAAATCCAAGAGTTATTTCATTAAACCAGTCTCAAGTTACATGCTCTTATAAACCTGAGGGGAAATGAAGCCTGTCGGCCCCTTGTCTGTTTCTCCCAGGTCTTGTGCTCCTGAGTGACGGTAGAGGAGTGGCTGAAGCACTGGTTTTACCAAATGAGGTTTGGAGGTCTCTGCTTTCTGAGTGTCTCCTTCTCAGTCGCTCCGGTAGGTTGAATGTTTTTGCAAGAACCCCACTGAGCCTTTCTTCTGTGTATTTTTTCAGAGTATTAGGAGGACAGGACAGCACAGAATACCATCAACTGTTTTCAGTTTCTGTCTTTGCCTTTAGCTCTTCAGTGGGAACCTGCCAAATGTGCCATGAAATGTGACTTCACAGGGGAAAAGGAGAAACCCATGCATACACAAACACCTTCGTTTGGCCCAAGGTAAGTCTGCCCTCTTTTTCTGGATAATAGCTAAATGCCTTAAATCCTAGCTAGTCCTGTGCAGCTGGATGATGCTTCTGGACGTTTGATCAGGTCAATGCAGATCCTATAAAAATCCCTCTTACGTAGAATTCCTTAGTCCTCTGACAGCCAGTACATGTACAGGGAGAAGGCACATATCCCATAAGGACAGTCTTGGAGTGTGTTGTTCCCCTGGCAGGTTTACAGAGTGCAGAGGGTATCCAGAGGGGGCTGAAGACCCCTGTCAGCTTCAGTGAACCCCTGCCACCACTGGGCATGGGGAAGACATCGCTAGGGGAGCAGTGGGAACAGGCAACTGGGGTTCAGGTCCCATCTCTGCTGCTTACTCTAAGCAACATTGAACACATGCCTGGACCTCTCTGCACCTCGGTTTAAACACCTGTAAAGTGGGGGCAATGTTATCTGCCATGTGATATGGAAAGGTCTTTGTAAATGACAAAGAATTATTATTCATAAAAGCAGTAACATTAAGAAGACTGTAAGGACTTTTCTCTGATTTGTCCTAAGCTGCTACCTCTACAACATTTAAAGGGAAATTTTTTGAAGGTAAATTTCATTATTGCTGTCATCACTGTCACCCTCCTTAATCAAACACTGAAAGTAGACTTGGTACCAGATGAAACAGTCACCAACATCATCCCTAAAATAACAGCTGGTCAGACATTTCAGATATCAAAACAGCCCCAGCCCCACCCATCAGCTGTGTTCATTCCTCCACTTAGGCTCCCTTCAGATCTCACAGTACCTTCGGGTAATTTTAAATTTCTACCCACTGCCTCGCACTATCTGGGCTGCACACTCAAGCAGCCTGGTTCCTGTCTGGTGAACCACACTGAAACCAAGGGAATAAGAACTAATGTAATTGGTTGAAGTCATTTCCAGAAATACACTGTGGGGGATGTATCAAGAAGGTATCTGGGTTCTAAACAGGAAATCATAATAATTAGAACTAATGTAGCATCCAAAGGGAAACAATTGTTACAAAATCAGATTATAGACACACCAAGCTCCTTGTTAGAAATGGAAAGAGTCTTGCTTTTTTATTACATCCCTTTATTCCGGTAAATTCCTTGCTCATTCTAGAAGGAATCTTGATTATGCACAGTCGTTATAGTTCATGAAATAACGCCATCATAATTATACCAACTCTGAAACATCGCTTGGCCCATGCTGTGGGGCAAGCTGGGTGTATTAACACACAGTCGCACGCGAAACGTGTAGGCAGCCTCAGAATGAGTTTTCCAAATTTGCTGGCATATTGAGTGCAGCACTTTCTGCTTTACTCCGCTCAAGTCAGGTGTCTTTAACACACTGTAGCCATTTTTTTTCCTGTTTCTTAGCAATGGGCTTTCCTCGTAAGTGATTGGCTGGAGGTGAGTACACTATTATCGACCATTGACAACGCAACAGGACATCTTCTGTCCCTGGGCACGCACTTTTTATTGACTCTATACTAAGATCCATGAATTTAAAAACTGCAATTTAAAATTTTATAGGCAAATGGTATATCAACGTATACAAAGCTGATTCTTCAATAACGCACTTGAAGGGCATAGTCCCCTCCATTGATGGAGCCCTGTTTGGGGGGCTTTCGCTAAGAGGAGGAAGAAAGGAATACTTACTGAGCCCCTGGTATGTGCTAGGCACTGTGTGAAATGCTTTACATGTATCATGGAATCTAAATTGCCACCAACTGTAACATATCCCTTATTTTATGCACCACCAGAAAAGCAAAACCACTATCAATGAATTGAAGGATGACACCCAAGGGGTATTCATTGTGAAGCTAGGTAAACAATAAGCCTCAAGGCCCTGCACTTCCACAGATCCTCCCAAGGTTCCCAGAGGGGCCCCAGCAGTGTGTTCACATGCCCATATTTTCTGTAAAATTTGCAAAAGATATTTTAGTTGCAATCAGACCACTGTCTCTTTGCACTCTGACTTCCAGTCTGTCCCACTTCCCCCTATGTTGGGTGGCACTGGAGTGGTCATGGGCAATTTGGGGATCTTCTTAAAGGGGAAGCTGAATTGGGGCTACATTTAGTCTGGGTTCAGTGGGTCACAGTCACATTCGTGCAGTCAAGTGATGGTTAGTCATTTTGGCACAGTGATGGCATCCACCTCGTCCACCCTCCACTCCTCCAGCTCTCCTGAGTGAGACCCTCTGGTGCAGGGCTTCAGATTATATCGAATATCTACATGTCCCACTATGCTGACCAGAGGTATACAGTGTGAGTAGTGGAAAAAAAACAAGGTCTGAAGTATACGAAGCCAAAAATTATCCCATGGAAAATTCTTCCAAATCTTATGACTCCCATATGAAAGAAACTTCTTAAAGGTTTCCCCAGATTTGACAATCCTAAAAATTTACTTGACATTACCTAAAATAAGTAGTGAAACTGGGAAATACCTCTCTAAATTATCTGAAGTAAAAAACAATTCTCCATCAACCACAAAGAAGGAATACTGAATTGCCTGCCTATTCTCTCTATAGAAAATGACATGACAAAAAATTAGGACAAAGAGGTATTACAGAGGTGTGCCAGACAGTTAATTAATAAATGTTATGGTGTTTTACAGATTTTATGGTGTTTCTGATTTATGACAGCTTTTAAAAACTTATAATTTGTTGTGATTCCTTTCTCATCTAAACCAAATATTCACATTTTTAGCTAATTTTGCAGTCATCATTTTACATTCTCTTTTAAATTATTTATTGATTTATTTATGTGGCTGTTCTGAGTCTTAGTTGTGGCATGCAAGATCTTCGATCTCTGTTGCCTCATATGGGATCTTTAGCTGC
Organism: Bos grunniens; assembly: GCF_055505025.1. Taxonomy (NCBI): domain Eukaryota; kingdom Metazoa; phylum Chordata; class Mammalia; order Artiodactyla; family Bovidae; genus Bos; species Bos grunniens. The sequence continues at coordinate 112,574,356 of NC_141166.1, read as the reverse complement.
AGTATATGGGATCTAGTTCCCTGACCAGGGATCAAACGTAGGCCCTTTGCAATGGCAGCTTGGAGTCTTAGCCACTGGACCATGAGGGAAGTCCCTACATTCTCCTTTTTCTAAGTTCCCCAAATAAGTTTCAGCCCAATAAAACCTGGTTCTACTCCTAGATACTATCCCAATTTCAGAGAAGCTTTTAATTTGAGAAGGGGAGAAATATGTCTTAGAACTGATGAAATAAATGTGTATTATTTCATTTAACTCCACATAACAAAACTGTGAGGTAGGTATTACCACATTCACTTCACAAATGTGGAAACTGGGCTCACAAAGTCGAGAAATTTGCATAAAACTAAGCAGGGTTATGGAGAAGGCAATGGCACCTCACTCCAGGACTCTTGCCTGGAAAATCCCATGGACGGAGGAGCCTGGTAGGCTGCAGTCCATGGGGTCGCAAAGAGTCAGACATGACTGAGCGACTTCACTTTCACTTTTCACTTTCATGCTTTGGAGAAGGAAATGGCAACCCACTCCAGTGTTCTTGCCTGGAGAATCCTAGGGATGGCGGAGCCTGGTGGGCTGCTGTCTATGGGGTCACACAGAGTCGGACGTGACTAAAGCGACTTGGCAGCAACAGCAGCAAGCAGGGTTAATTCTGTTGTCATAGTTTCACCAGCGATGTTCAAACCTTGAAGCCACAAAGTGAGGCCTATGTCACTTTTTGAGGAGCCTCAAAGCTCACCTATCCCCACGGAGTCAGTAAGAGGCAGAGGCAGGATTAGAAGAAGATTTTTCACTCTAAATCCCAAAGTCTTGACACCACACTGCACCACAGCCTCTTTGGAAAAGAACTGCTATCAGTCACTTCCTCATAGAAATTTGTATTTCCTGCTGCCCATCCAAAGACATATTTCATTTCACCCTTATGTGTAATCATGCAATTAAAAGTCTTTATCTTCTGTTCAGAAGTTTTAGAAAATCAACAGAGGACTTGTCCCAAATTCCACTCCTAACCTCTGTTCCCATAACCTGACCTTCCAGAGAAGACACCACCTTTGGGCTAAAACATTAAAATCCCCTTCCTTTCAAAATGCACATGTCTACCCAGAAGTAGAAACTCAACCAGCAAGCTATTCTCTTTAACAAGAACATATGATTCAAAACACTAACACCTCAGGATTCCTGAGAGGAAGACAGAGTGTTGATCCTGGCAGACTTTGTTTATGAAGGTGAAGTCCTGAATAGCCAGGGGCATCAGTGCTGTGGGCATTTTCATTTCCATTCTACCTAGCCTGTTGCAGTTAATAAAACCGATTGATTAGTTTCTGGTGCAAAGCGCCTCTTGGTCATTAAGCCGCAGCACCAAGCCCAGGACTTCAGAGGACAACATACAAGAAGCCCTACTGACACTGTCACATTTGGGACTGTCCACCGTCAAGGACCACCAGCCTGAGCTTCCTGTCTCCCTTCCCCATGATGTATGGGAAGAAAGCGAAGGTTTAAAGCAGGAATTTAATGTGGGGTCCTTGAGCCTCCTTGGGAGAAGGCAATGGCACCCCACTCCAGTACTCTTGCCTGGAAAACCCCATGGATGGAGGAGCCTGGTAGGCTGCAGTCCCTGGGGTCGCTAAGAGCCAGACACGACTGAGTGACTTCACTTTCACTTTCCACTTTCATGCATTGGAGAAGGAAATGGCAACCCACTCCAGTGTTCTTGCCTGGAGAATCCCAGGGATGGAGCCTGGTGGGCTGCCATCTCTGGGGTCACACAGAGTCAGACGTGACTGAAGCGACTTAGCAGCAGCAGCAGTGAGCCTTCTTAAAATCACACAGCAAGCTGCTGCAGGAGTAAGGCGAGACTACATTTCTTCAGGGAAATAGCCCATAGCTTTCATCAGAGACTAAAGGGATCTAGGATCCCACCTGCCAAAAAATTAAGAACTGCTGTTTTAGGAGAAAAGGCACAAAACAACAGATAGTACAGGTCTCAGGGATTCTCCACCAAAAACTTAGTCAAACTGTTTTTTAAACCACAACACTCTTTTTTTAAAAAAAAGAAGAAGTATGTGTATGCTATGTGATGAAGAAAAGGTTTATTATGTTACACTGGTTTGCAAATTTTTTAAACTTTTAAATAATCAGTTAAGAACTTGTCATATTATTTAAGCATTAGAATGAAAACTTAAGATTTACTTCTCTAAAAGGGTTTGCATTATAATACTAGAGGAGCTATAAACTTTCCACTTTTAAAGTACAACACAAATACAAATGTTTCGAAAGTGAAAGTTGATCAGACTGTCCGACTCTTTGCGACCACAGTCCATGGAATTCTCCAGGCCAGAACATTGGAGTGGGTAGCCTTTCCCTTCTGCAGGGGATCTTCCCAACCCAGGGATCGAACCCAGGTCTCCTGCATTGCAGGCAGATTCTTTACCAGCTGAGCCACCAGGGAAGCCCTTTAAAGTACTGGACCATTTTATTTTGAATAATACAACTTAGCAAGGATTCTATTTTGGGCCATAAGTCAGACTACTAAACAGAAAATATCAGGCTGCATAGAAATCACCCTACCACAGTTTCATTTTGACCTTATTCTCTGCAGCTATCTTTTAAATATATTTGTTCCATGTTTAGAAATGCATCATTTATTACTTGAACTAAAGCAGTAATTTGTTTCTGTTAATACAAAAAAGTTCTGCCAACTCAACCAGCTTTCTGAATCAACAAAAATCATGGTATCATTAAGGTTACTTTGAAAAAAGAAAGCTGCTTTTCTTAAGAAAGTAGCTTTTCTTGTTCAACCTTTGAATAAGACAACCATCTTTCTCTGACATACAAAATGCTGTCATCTCATATTTCTGTCCCTGCAGGCCCTTCCAATCCTTGTCCCATCACATCACAGGAAAACCTAATTTTGGATTCTGAATCAGGACTTTCTAGTTTGTTACTTTGAGAGAAAAGATCTACAACTGGTTTGAGAAAAACTGTAATCTGGAATGACATACCCTTCAAACATGGATGCTTGTTCAGCGTTGGTTGCCCATACATCCAAACTCACACATTATCTCCTTTACCACCACCCCCTGAAAACGGTTTGCTAAACTTACTGCAAATAAAGGGACAACATTTTCAGGGGCTAGCACTTTTTTCATTTCTTAAATGTTGGTTTTGGAGTTTGGTTGTTTGGGGCTTGTTTTTTCTCTTCCATTTCTGCAAAGAAGAACACTGAATCTCTCTGTTCCTCTCCAATCCTACTAACCACAGCAAAGAAAACATCTGGTGTTGTGAGAGTGTGCATACATGCTTAGTCCCTAAGTCATGTCTGACTCTTTGTGACCTCATGGACTGAAGCCCACCAGGCTCCTCTCACCACAGGATTTCCCAGGCAAGAATACTGGAGTGGGTCGCCATTTCCTCCTCCAGGGGATCTTCCTGACCTAAAGATCTAGGTCATCTAGACGCATCTCCTGCATCTCCTGCGTTGGCAGGCAGATTCTTTACCACTGAGCCACCTGGGAAGCCCATCGTGAGAGCGGGTAAACCCCAAATCCTTGACATTGTTCTTATACCTGGGGAATGTTCCACCTTAGCAGTGCTCACCTCCTCTCAGCAGATACTGAAAAACTCACTTTGCATGCTTCTCTTGCAGCTAAGGCCTCATCCACATGATTTAAACTCCACCAGTCAAATGTTCTTACACAAAGCTCCATTCAGAAGTAGCCACAGGAGGAAGTCAACTGTGCCAAATCCATTTCCTAGAAAAAGGTGGTGGTGGGTGTCCAGCACTCACAGGCAACAGTGGCGTGAGCTGTGCTGTGGAGTCTAGACCTGGAGACAGCAGCAGAGGCCCTCTGCTGATTCAACCAAAGGTGTGGCTGTTCTAAGCACTGTTTTGACTTCCTGACCTCCAAGCCTGACTCTCTGACTCAGCTGTAGGGATTTTCAGTGTCTTAATATCTTTCAGTAAAGACCTTTTCTGCTTCAACTATGGTGAGTGGGTTCTGTTGTTAGTAACGAAGATCTTGAGAGATATAATGCCCATGGAGCTCTACATGCTCTCCAGGTAGCCTGCTTCTCCCATGGCATCTGGCAGAGCTCCCCTCCTCACAGGGCCTCTGTCCCTTCCTCCAGTGGGCCACGTTCTTTCCTGCCTCAGGCCTCCAGGCCAGCCGTCCCCTCAGCCAAGAATGCTTCACTCTGCTCTGACCCTGACTCCCCCGAAACACAAAACACAGCTCGTAAGTGACAAGTTTACATCCCCCTCACAAACGGCCTCCCAACATCCTGTACTTGCCCTTCATGGTACCTATCACAATTGAAATTAAGTACTTAGTTGGTTAATTAGTGTTTTTCTTCCGAAACAGACTGTATAAACTACAATAACAAACATTTATTGAGCGCTCTCCACATATTGGGAAGTCTTTTAAGCACTTCACATGGATTATCTCATTTAATCTTACTGCAACTCTGGGGAAGGTATTATTATAACACCCAATTTAGAAATGGAGAATCTGAGGCCGCAAAGTCTGACTCCAGATAACACTCTTAATCCCATCTGTGGGCTCCACATGTGGGTGTCTGCCTCCCCAGAAGTTGTACAAGGTAAGCCATTGGAGGGTGGGAAAAAAATATTAGAATGTATCTCTCTCTATATATATGTATATATTTATTTATTTCATCCTAATTATTTCATTTTGTATGTTGATTTTATAATGCATATATTTTATGATGTACATAATAAGTAATACATTACATAATCTATAACTAAATAAAAACAGCATAGATAGGCTCAATTATTTTCCTGCGTGCATGTTCAGTCACTTGTCGTGACTGAATGTGCAGACCCCTTGGACTGTAGCCCACCAGATCCTCTGTCCATGGGGATTCTCCAGGCAAGAATACTGGAGTGGGTTACCATGCCCTCCTCCAGGGAATCTTCCTAACCCAGGGATCAAACCTGTGTCTCTTATGTCTCCTGTATTGGCAGGCAGGTTCTTTACCCCTTTTTTCCTACAGGGACTTGCAATGACTAAAATTTGGAGACCACTCCTCTCAGCTCTGTGAAAGTAGGACTCTTGCTCACCACTGTATCCCCAGCAGCCAGCATCATGCCCGACACATAGAAGATGCCAATTAATATGTGTTGACTGAACACTTGTCCCTACAAAGTGAAAACTCCCAGCACTAACTAGGAAGAAAGCCCCGATATCCCAACCATATGTTCAGGTTCCCAATGTTTTGTATCTGTGAAGATTTCCTTGCTTGTTTCTCCTCAAATTCCGAATCTCAGACCAGCTGTGTTCACCCACGCTTAGGGATGGTCCATTCCCAGCAGAGACACACTTCTGTTGCGCCAGAGGTGTCAACAGCCCCTGGGGCAGCCTGTGGTTTCTTGGATTGTTTGCCTGACCTGCCCTCGTGGACAGTGAGGCCTGGGCGGGGTGGGGCTGGGGGGCTGGCGTGCGAGGTGCAGCTCAGATCTTGCAGCGTCTCCTGTGGAAAGCCTGTGCACTCCAGTTCCTCTGTCTTCTGCCTGTGCCGCCCTCGCACTCAAACTAATTTGAGTTCTTCCTTTCTGCACTGTTACAAAGGCTCCTAGGGGATTGGGGAGTCAGAGGTGGGGATCACACCTGGGCTGGGAAGAAGGAGCAGGACAACAGGAATTTTATCAAAGAGTGAAAGGGCCTGACAATGTGAGGACAGAACCCTTCCTCCTCCTCTGACAAAGGGCTGGTGAAAGTGGAATGTCACTGGACAAATTCTTGTTAAATTAAAACCAAACTAAAATCACCATCTAATGTGGGTGAAAAGATGAAACTAGCCAAGCCATGTGGGCGTGGATTTCCCACAGGGCCCTTGGAAGTCCTGCTTTGGATACAGGCTCAGACCCCGTAAATGTTATTCTTCAGTCATTTTTAGAATTCCGCACCGGTTGAGTTGTTTCTAGATAGGTTTGTGGGTTGCTTCTTCTCTAAGAGATGGAAGGCTGGGTGGGGTGCAGGAGTAGCACAGAGAGGCCTGTGGAAACATCAGACCTAACCACCAAGGAACATCTGGGCTTGGAGGTCCTCAGGGCAGGGGAGGTAAGCGGGGGAAGAGGCCAACAGCTGTATTTGCAGCCACAGGTGCGGCCCTACCCAGGGCAGCCCCGTGGGATCAGCTGACCTGTAAGCATCATTCCTGGAGCTAACAGCACATACCAGGCTGCCACTGGCCAACTGGTCCCTGGCTTTCCTTTCTTAAATCTCCACCACCTTCAATGCTGCCCATGGGGGTGCAAACAGCAGACAATCTTCCTCCATTCAGAGAGGAAGCAGTAACTGCCGCAGAGCAGAGCTGGGCGTCTACAAAGGCCACTCCTGCGGCTGCACCCCTCCTGCATGTTCAGAAACAAACAAGCTACTCCTTCCACTTCTGTGCGGAGATAGCCCTGAAGCCGGCCTTCCCCAAATGGCCACCTGCCAGACTCTTCCAAAGGACATTTCTCATTTATTTAAAACACATGAAATTCGATAGGAACCTTCAAGACTTTTTAAAAGATATTTTAAAGGTATCTCAAAAAATTTCATGAAATGTATTTTAATGGTACTTTCACTACAAATATGTATAGTCATCAATTATGTATATACGTACATCAAATATGTGCAGTCAATATACATAGTCATCAATTCAGTAATCATTTAGTCAGAGCTTGCTATGTGCCAGACAGTTATGCTGAGAATGTTCAGTGCAAAAGGCAAACCCACGCACTCACACATGTGTCTGTCTATAAACAGATAGCTATGAAATTTGAACTAAAACATTAGCCATCTAACCTTGATATCAAATAAATTAGTTGCTTAACAACCAAACTGATAGTAGGAAAATGTTTTAAATGATTACTGTCTGGCTATTAGGTCTCAATTAAGTGTATTCAACTGAATCGCTTTGGGAACTTTTTAGAAGCACGAATGTCAAGGTCACACCTCAAACCCACTAAATCAGGATTTCTGAGAATGGGCCCCAAAAATGTGTCCTTTGAAAATGCTCTCAAGAAATCTTGATGTTTCTTCCTTGTTCAGAGCCACTGATCCGGATGATCTTAACAGTAGCTGACCAACTTGAGATCCACATTATCTGTTACTAGTAGCTAGCTCAAAACCAAATTTCCTTATCATTTGTAAGTAATCATCATTAACTGTAACCACACTAATTGAGTAGGGACCATATGGCGGGGTGGGGCCACTTTCAGCTAATGACACCATGACCAAAGCAAAAAAGGACATGGAGTCCAGGCAGGTCACGAGGGAAGGAAGGCAGGAAAATGACATTGAGTACTTAAGTAAATGCCCCAGAAATAAAATCCACCCCAGACACCAAGAGAGTGGCTTAGGGAACCACAGACCACGTCCAAAACTTAGGAACTAGAAAAACAGTCTGCAGTCCACCGCTGGTTCAAGCTCCATTTGGACAGGCCCAATTAATGGCATCCCATAATAACTGGTACATGGGCACATAGGGGCCACGATTCCCCACACTAAAAACTGGGAGGAAAACAGAGGAATGTTATTAGTGTCAGGGAAACCCATTCATTTAAAGAGGTTCATTTTCACTCAAGAAAAGGGTGAGTAATAACAAATGTTTTCAAGCATTTTCTATGGAAACTATTCTAAGTGCCTTAAGCAAATGAACCAAACACTACTATTAGATACCTATGATTATCAGAAGCCCTCAGGTCAGGTCCCAATTAAAGCAGCTTCAGAAGGGCAAGTTTAAAAACCTCCTTTCATCAACAAGACTCTCTGTGTTCCTGCCCTGGTGGCATGCCCCTGACCTTCGGTACACTGACTTTTGGACATTCCAGCCATGCCAAAGGCCAGTGTGAACAAAGAAGGAGCATCCCCATTAAGCTCGATCATAGCCCTCAAAAGCAACACTCCCCAACAAAAACAGAATGTGAGCCACAAGTGTAAGCCACATACATAATGTTTACATTTTCTAGTAGCCATGTTAAAAATAAATAAGAGGTGAAGTTAATGTTAATATATTTCATTTAGCCCAAAACACTTAAAATATTATCACCTTAAAGTATCCATATGAAAAAATTATTGATGAATTATTTTAAATTCTTTTTTTCATGTTGTCTTTGAATTCCAGCATATGTTTTATATATATCTTAATCTCAACTACCTGCATCTTTTTGTTAAACTCCTTTGAGGAATAATTGATAAGTATAAAGTTCAAGTGCTCAATAGCCGCATGTGGCCAGTGGCTTCCATACTGGATGTCTCTAGAGGAATATAAAGGTTAGCTGCAGGGAGGTGTCAATACTCAAAATCACCTCTCACTGCTAACTTCAGAGGATGCAAGCTTTCTTTTGATTTTTAAATAACAGCCACTTTTCCTTACATTCTCATCTTCAGAGGATGGAAATCCATCCTCCATGGTTTGGATGTCTTCCATTTTCAACCTGAAAATTGTTGGGGATAATTCCTTTACATTTTAGGAGTCTCTTATGCAGAAACTATTTTTCAATCGTCCCTGGCTGAAGCTAGTCCCATGAGGGCTTCCTTGTTGGAGTCTTTGGAATTTGGTAAATAAGAGCCTGTCAGCCCTTCCTGGGCCACTGGGTTATCTCTGACTTGCTCCACAGCCCTCTGATGGGGCCTTTCGGCTATTCCGTGAAGAGCCCACTCTTCCGAGAACCACAGGTGGCAACAGGGCAGCTGCTTGTGCATCCTGAAGCCCCTCGGTCTTGGGGTCTGCCTCCCTCTGCAGCTGTCCTCAGCCTCTCTCCTGCTGGGCAGGGCCCAGGGCGGCCCTGAAGTACCACTGCACATGGCACATGTGTAGTGCACAGACCACCTTGGGGGTTGGCACCTGTTTCAATCATGCCTACCTTTTTTGTGTCCCTCTTCCTTCTTTATTTTTTTAACTGTTAATACACCTTGTAAGGAAATTATATTCCAGAAGTACCCAGAATCCTTCTCCATTGGCTTTTTTTTTTCACTTTTGAAAAACACATTCTTCAAGAAGGCAGATGAGAATTCCAAAACCTCAAGCTTCAAGAAGGAGGGGCCAGTCTGACAGTTACTACCATGTACGAACTTGTCTAACATTTTTAAAGTCCTAAAACATAATTTGGGTGACTAATATCCCCTGGGATAGGCCAGACACTTGGTTTCTTCCAGCCCCACCCAAATTCCCAAGTGGATCTCAAAAACATGCTATCGGAAAGCCTGTTCTGTTTGTTTTGAAGTTCCAAGCCGAAGTTATGTGATCAAAAAAATAAACCCCTCCTGCTGCACTAGCTGACCACGCACAGAGGCCCTGGAAGGATGTCAGTTGTGGGACGTGATATTTCGGTGGGCCGTGGGCAGCCATGGTCCACGGAGAAAGCAAGCCTGCCCTTCTGATGCAACACACCTTAGCCAGGGAGGATGAGACTGGCAGCATTCTGAGAGGGACTCAAAGAGAAAATAAGGGAGGATTGATGGAAAAGAGAAACTGGAGTACCTGAGGAGGCCTCAGCTGGCTCAGGGGCAGAGAAACAACCTCTGTGGAGCGGCAGGACCTACGCCACAGGAAATACGGAAGGCAGACCTTGGAGCCTACCCTCAGGATGTGCGTGTGCTCCTTGCAGGATGCCCTTTGTCGCTGAAGCCTTTAAAATGTTAAGTATGAAAAAGACTAAGAGAAGTTGGAGGGGGACAGGGGAAATCGGCTATTCCTCAGCAGATCTCACCTCTTAAAACAATGCTCAGTGCCACCAAGGGGTCAGCAGCTGAATGTTTTCTTCCTGCTTTCAAGGCCTGTGCTTCCTTCTCTCCCTGCCCTCTGTGAGTCTCAAGATTGTAATTATAGGGAAGGTAGAACTTTTACAACTGTCTGGAAAGCACATCAGGCTTTTTTTTTTTTTTTTCTGGACTTTTAAAATTCTGGGATTTTCCATATTAGCCATCAAATTAATTTCTACGGAGTTTCTTGCTAATCCCTGCCTAGGTGATACTAGACAAACACACACAGACAAAATCAGTATAGATTCTGGTTGGAGCAACCAGCAGGCTGTATTGACAGTAGAAATTATTGACAGTAGAAATTCTAAAATCTTTTGTTCAAAGGCAAGGATGTTTCCTGGGATATTTCTTGTGTTGAGCAGACAAGAAGCAAGGGAAGCAGTTGCTGATGGTGACTAGGGAGCTGGCATCAACTGGTACTGTGGCCGCCGCATCCTTAAACCACCCTGTGAGGAATGACTGTTCTGTTCCATCTGACTCATGAACGGGGCAATTATTTGAGTAGCTTGGAGGGCCTGTGGCCTGTCATCTAGGAGGAGCTGCAAGAAAAGGGTTGGTAGGGAAAAAAGCAAGTACTGTGTCACAAACCTTAGAGGCTCTATTTCCAGTCAAGAAATCCTTCTAGCTTTTACCTTTCAGAGATTATGAGCCGTTAGTTGGCCGGGACCTGATCATTTTAAAACAATTTATTTGGCATATTAAACTCAATTTGTTTGGCACATTAAATCATACAAAAAATTGTATGGTTTTTACAATTTTTAAAAGTCCCATGCAAGAAGGGCCTCTTCAATCCAACTTTTGCAGTGACATTTAAAAATTGGCCATCAATATACCTGGACAAAACTGTAATTGAGAAAGATACATGCACCCCTACATTCACAGCAGCATTATTTACAATAACCAAGACATGGAAACAACCTAAATGTCCATTGACAGAGGAATGGATAAAGAAGATTACTTTAGCCAAAGAAGATGGATAAAGTAATGCGGAATATTACTCAGTCATAAAAAAGAATGACATAATACCATTTGCAACAACATGAATGGACCTAGAGATTATCACACTAAGTGAAGCAAATCAGACAGAGAAAGACACATATCATATGATATCATTTATATGTGGAATCTAAAATATGGCATAAATGAATTTCCATGAAACAAAAACAGACTCAGAGAACAGACTTGTGATGGGGGGGGCTGGGGGGTGCTGAGATTGAGTAGGGAGGGATGGACTGGGAGTTTGGGATTAGCAGATGCAAACTGTTCTATATAGAGAATGGATAAACAACAAGATCCTACTGTATAGCAGAGGGAACTACATTCAATATCCTATAATAAACCATACTGGAAAAAAAATGAAAAAATGTATAGAACCATCATCTTTAGTGGAGGCCTTCATACCCTTGAGTTCAGACTTGTTAAAAGTTTTCCTGGGTTAATCAACCACCAGTTTTTCCCAATCAGCCCCATAAGGAAACGATTTGATTAGGAAAGCCAAGGCCACACAGCTTCGGTGCACACCGACCTTGGTCTGTCCTAGTCATCAGAATGCTGCTGTCTCAGTGCAAGCCCTCCTGCCCCCTGCCCTCCCGACTCTCACACAGGTGAGATGCAGAGCAGCACGTGGAGCTTTCCTTCAAACCAGAGAAAGGCCCAGAGATTCGTTTCACCCGGGCAATTTTCCTTCTCTGCAACACGAAGGTAGTTCAAGGATCTGAGTCTTTGCTTAAGTGATACCTTCTGGGTAAACAAAATGGCATCTGTAAGCATGGACATGTATCTAGCAGTGGACACATAAATGTCTTTTCAGGATAGAAACAGAAACTTGTCAACAGAATCAGGTTAGGGAAAGGGCCTGGGCCAGGAAAACTTCATTTGTTATTGTGTATTTTCTAAAGCCATTTAAATTCTCCAATCGTGTCATTATGTAACTTCTGTAACAGAAATGCATCTATATTTATATGTGCATATAAATATAGGTAACATATAAATATAATATTAAAAATACCAGCTGAGTCACTTGACTCTATAAACTGGGTCTTATAAATTTAACCATTAGAAAATAGTTGAATCCAAACTGAGAAATATTCCGCAAAACAACTTTTGCATTTTTTGAGCATTTCAAAAATGTCAGTGACATAAAGAAGCCGGGGCCAGGGTAGGGGGATGTTGAGGAACTGTTCCAGATGAAAGGGAGCTAAAGAGACCTTACAACAAATGCAGTGCACATGCTATTCACATGCTGTGTTCTTTTGACCAGTTACTTAACCTTTCCAAGCCTCGATTTTTCCATCTCTAAAATGGGATGATAATAATCACTATCACTCTATGGGGCTATTTTGCAGAGCTAATTAGATTGTGCATGCATGTGCCCAGCACATAGAAAATACTCCTTAAATGAGAGTGTAATTGCTTCTTAAAAAATCTGTTGTTTTGAAGGGTCTGACTCTAAGGTATGAAAATCAAAGATCATTTTTTAAGCAGTCACCTAAACTGTAGAAAGAGAGTTACTTAGTGAGGGGTTTAATTTTTCCTGAACAATTTACTATGAGCAAAATCATTGAAAAATGATACTTGTAAAGGGCAAACTTATTACACAATGACACTTCCAAGGTTTATTATTCCTAGTATTTAACTACTTATCTCTTCAATTTTAACACAAAGCTAATCATTAATATTATCATATTCTAGAAGTAATTATTTTAAAAGCTTTTGCTGTAATAGCTGAAGCCAACCTGGCTATTCCCGGTACTGAAGAAAGTAAAAGTGTTTATTTTTTTTAGGACTGACATGAAAGATTGATTTCTGATGCCAAGAAATCACTTAGCATTCATGTGACTTCGACTTCACAGCGTCTTGGAATATGTTTATCCTTGATCAAAATTCTTCCTGGGGCAAAATGCCAATACCTTCTGCCTCGTACCTTCCCTAACAAAATCTAAAGAGAAGTTAAAGGCAAGGTCATGACCCACTGCTCCTCAGCCATGCTGGTGAACACTTTGGAATGTCGTGAGCTAACATGAGCTATAACCACTTTGAGTCCATTTCTTCTGGGCACCCCTTGTCTTGTGGATAATACTGTACCTCGCTTTTCAGTAGAGAAATTGAGATACAAAACTGGAAAGAAAAGGCTGACATCAGGATATCCATTAGGATAAAATCATCGAAGTCCCCAAGCTTGGGCCCCAGTGCCCATCACTCCCTGTGTGAAGCATGAACAGTTGGTAAGGGATATACATGCTTTCAAAACAGCCTCTTAACTTGCAGGGCGATGGGTATCTTTTACAACTAGCCCTAAGTTTAGCACAAATGAAGATAATTTTTTTTTTATTTTTAGACTGTTATATAATAAACATTTAGAGAAATCTCTATTTCTATAAGATTGTGAGCTTAACCATAGAAAAGTGCTAGACACTATTTTCAGCACTCTACAAATATGAACTAATTCAAACCTTATAATGACCTTATTATTGTCCCCATTTACAAAGAAGGAAACTAAGGCATTAAGAGTTAAATAACTTATCAGAAGTAGGGAATGATCCCTAAAACACATTGTTAATTAAGCACATTGCACTATAGATTCGAAAAAAATTTAATATGTGCCTTCGTGGGTATGTGTGATGTAAATGTACAGAAAGATGCCTAACTGGACAAATACACTTGAATCACTGTTGGCTATTATTTCTGGACAGGGAGGGAGTAGTAGAGTGGGGAAGATAAGTAAAACTTTCAGATTTTGCTCTTTTTACTTCTGTATCATTTGCATATTTTACAAGGCAATTATTTGAGGAATTAACGTTCATAATTTGTTATCTTAAAATCAGAGAACCAGTTCTAACAAAGCAACCACAGAAACGAGCTTATCCTTCTTCTAAGGCACATAAAACTCCATGTGTGATGTAGTGTTGCACTAATCTCCACCAAAATTTCTAAACGAGCGTTTATTGCACACCTGCCAGGCATCACACTGGGTGCTGTTGTGTATTTTATCTCACTCGATCTTCACAAAATCCTCTTAAAACATAAATTCAATTTTTTATTTCAAGATTGTAAAACAGTATCGGGGGCACTTGGGGTTATTAGAAGGGAATAATTTATGTAACACTTGATGTCGTACTTTTCTCATTTGTCTTTTACCATAACATCATCCTAAAATATGGTGAAATAGGAAGCTCAAGAGATTATTACTCCCAGTTTATACGTGTGGAATCTAAAGCTCAAAAAGAATAAGTAATTCAGTCAAGATCACAGTGAATGATGAGTGAACACTATAAACAAGAATCCGATCTCCTGGATCTCAACCTTATATTCTTGCCACCAGAGTGTGGCCTAACTGGCCTAGTTACATTGCCATCTTAATGCCAACATTTGTACATAGAGGCTTGGATATGAGCTCTCAGTGACGATCAAACCAGTACCCCTCAATCCTGGCTACACAACAGAATCACGTGGGGAGCTTTAAAATACATTAACGCCTGGGGATTGTCCCAGACCAATTAAATCAGAACCCATACAGGTAGGGTTCAGACATCTGTATTTTGTAAATGCCCTTCAGTGATTCTAAGTCAGAATCGAGAGCCAACCTCATGAAGCAAAAAGGTGTCATCTGAAATGCTAACTCCAATTCACTGAAAGAGGTACAAGAGGGCTGTGTGGGAAGGACCATGAGAGGGCATCTAGGCTCGGGGAGAGTGTGTGAGCAGTGAGTGGGGTCTGCTGTGGATGCAGGAGGATAGGTGGCTTGGGAGACGTGTGCCAGGCAGTCCTGATCTAGGAGGAAACCGAGGCTGGAACACTTAAGTGGTTTACCATGGTAACTAGAGGAGCTAGGAAGAGTCTAGTCTAAGCCCGGGTCTGCTAATGTCTCGCTCACTCCTCCACTTCTGTATGAAGCTGAGTAGCTCCCAAACCCATTCAGGAGCACCAGGAAGATGTCAGACCAGCCCTGTGATTACCCTGACCATGGCACCCATGCCACACCTGCCATCTTGTGAGTCTCCACCCAGCATCACTCACTGCAATGTGCAGAGGCCCACAAAACAGGCGCGGCCCATGGCAGCCAGCAGCGCCAGGCGCTTCCAGTCCCAGCTGCTTTCACTGCTGCCACCATTCAGGCTGACCTTAAGAGAGAGACCCCAAGAGGAGCAACACTGGGCCTGGGGCTGGGAGCTGCGGCCACAGCCTCCGTTTACTACTAAGGCACAGGAGAGGTCGCTCAGGAATGCACCTGGCAACAGGCAGCTGGCCACCTCCTGCCTGCCCCAGGCAATCTCTCCGGCAGCGTCCAAATCCCTGCCTGTCTTTGAAGCCTCTGGGAGAGGTGACTTGTGTGTGTCTTTGTGTGTGTGAGAGAGAGTGTGAGTGTGTGTGTGTATGTGTGTGACTCAGAGATCTGTCATAAACACCCATGAGTCACCCACTTCCTGACCAACACACGGTGGAGACAGCTTCAGGATGCACAAAAGCACAGGAAAAGAGCCTTGGGGCCAGGAGCAGGTTATATGTTTTCAGGAAACTGGTTACTTTTAATATAAATACACACACACAGCCCCAAGCTAAAACTCGACAAGTTTCTGGTCTCTTACTGAGGCAATTCTGTTCACAGTGGCTGTTTTCTATTGTGGCAAAATATACATTACATAAAACTTACCATTCTAACCATTTTTAAGTGTATCGTTCAGTGGCATGAAGAGCATCCACACCCATCCCCAGAACTTGTCATCTCCCCAAAGTGGACCTCTGTACTCAAAAACAAAGCTCTCCATTCTCCGTTCCCACCCAGCACTAGTAACCACCGATTTCCCTTCTGTCTCTATGAATTTGAAGACACTATCTGCCCATTGTGCTTTATTTCATGCATCATTTATCACTTCATCATTATCATTTTTAATGGAAAAAATGGATAATGCTTTGAATTCTTGGTATTTATTTCTTTAAGAACTCCCTAAATATAAACAGAAATGATTCTCCTGAGTTTCTATTTCTACTGGGTAGCTATAGATGGAGAAGTAGAGAAGGCCAGAGGGGGCTCCAAATGAACACGGAAGTGAGCTTCAGAGCACCAAGCCCAACACACTCTAGCTGCTCATACAGAGACCCCCAAATGCCACAATCCAGTGCTTTCCCTGGGTGGGCAACCGTGGCTTTGGAAGGCAGCCAGCTGATGTGTGAGCCACATCAGCACATGAGCCACACAGGGCTCCCCACCTTAGCAATTTCTCTGGGAAACCCGTAAAAGAAACGCAGAGCAAGCAATGAGCATCGGTGTCTTTGGTTCACACAGTTGAATGGTTGTTAACACTCTGTCGTGTAACGCATCTGCAGACCAGCTCTGGCTCTGCACGCCTCTGCAGGAAGGGGAGGTGGTGCCCACAAGGACTGCAGCTTCTTCCAGGGGAACCTCACCAAGCATATCTCCTGCACCCCGCCATTGGTCTTGGGCCAGTGTGGACAACCCCTCAGTGTACAGGCTCGAGAGAACCAGCAAGCGGTTCACTACCGAGATGTTCTGCGGAAGGTTTCCTCTAAGCAAAGGTTTCCGACTTGGGTTCATGAGCATCCTATCCCATGGCCCCATGACCCAAAGAAGGTCAAGAATCTCAGGATCTGTGAATACTTTCAGCTCAGACCATAAACCAACCACAACCAACATTGTAGGGAATACAAACACTTGTGAAAGGTATAATCTCTTCCTTCAAGAAGCTCGAACCTGGTGAGGAGACTCAGTCTCCATGGAGGTGAGTCTGCCAAACCCTCCTTGGAGGAAGGTGCTAACAGAGCTGAGTTCCCTTGGGAAGGAAGGGTTCTGGAGCAAGTTGAGTTCTGGAACTCTCAGGGGCCAATTCTGTTAAAACATGTGGCCTTTTTGGTGTACAATCAGTCTGTTTTTTAAATTTCTGATCTTTAATCTCTTTGAAACAGGCCCTGACCATGAGCTACCAAGCCCATGAGTGGCTGCTCAGTGAGAGGAGACCCACCCTCCACCAAGCTCTCCCTGAGGGAAGCCGAGGCGGCCCAGCACTGCCCATTTCTACAGGATCAGAGGCACCGTCAGAGACCTCGCCTGCTGATTCATTTCCACACCTTGTCGAGCTCCACCTACAGAACAATATGTAGAAACGTGTCAACAGCACACACCGAGTCCTGCCCCCACTCCCAACATCCTAAAGCAGCTACAAAGGAAATTAATGGTTTCTCCCAGAGGCTTTTATTTACACAAATGTAAAACCCCTATAAATACCATCCCAGATTTGTAGACCTCTTCTTGTTTTTCTCCTGTTGCTTGGAATGAAAGAATGAGGATGGTACGAAAATAAACCCCTTTAGTACTAAGTAAGAGTGATAGTTTGGCGGCAAATTGTTAAGTGAATCTGGGTGTGGTATTAGGACACTCATTGCAGTCAGTCACCTTTTCAAAATTAAACACAATCAGGTCCCACACACCCTTCCAACATCTCCCTCCCGCTGCTCTCAGGACAAAGGCAAATTTCTCAATGGGGCATATGGGTCTTGCCTGCCTGTCCCTGGTGCTTCTCCAGCCTCATTCTGCATCCTTCTCCCTGCCCCACAGGTACATGCTTTCAATTCTGCACTTGTCTCACACTCCCTCTAGTCTCAGAACACAAGCCTGCTATTCCTGCCCGGAATGCAGTTCCTGCTCAACCCTTCATCTAGTTGATGCATTCTAGCCCTTGCATTCTCTAGAGCTCAACACAAACTTCATTTGCTCAACACAAACCTCACTTCAACAGTTCCTGACCCTTGCATCTCCCTGTTTTTCTCCTTCTAGCCTCACCACCACACCCTCTTTCTTTATGTGCTAAATAAATGAGACTATCACTTCTTCTGTCACGTTCAGATTTCCCGTGAATACTGAGAAGTAGTATGGGATGGCAGATACAGAGTCGACGCATCAATCCAGTTTTCTAGTGTGCCTTTCTCTATCACAGAGGCTGGAAAGATAAAAACCTAGTTTCCAGACTCCATTTTCAAACGACTTGGATTTAGAAACTTAAGAAGGCATGAGGTACACATTCTGCTAGCACAGAGCAAAACTGGAACTAGAGCCAAGAGTTCTGATCTCCAACTTACAATGAATTATATTCTTAGAGCCAAAATTTCTTGGACTGGCTTCCTGATGGTGGCAGAAGTAGACGCTCCCTGGGTAGAGCCATTTCTGGGATCCAGCTCTGGTAGTCATTCGTGGAAGACCAGCCTGAAGACTGTTTCTTCTAAGCCCGGGATTCTCTATACTAAATCTCTTTCTGCCTAAACTTCTAAAGTGGTTATTGTTACCTGCCCTGGACCCTGTTTGATATATATTGGAAAGAGCTTCTGGAACTATAAACTGCTATGGAAATGTGAGTTATGGTTACTCATCACAAAGCAGAGCTGCTTTCTGGAAAGGGGCCATGGGAATAGCCATCAGTCACAAAATGTGCTGTTTCAGGAAGACTCACACTCTTGACATAGTATCCCCTGTGTCAATAGCCATTTTAAACCAGAATCCTCACCAGAAACACGGAAGTGTCCCTAAGTTTCACTTTGGAATCCAGCTTCCCTTCTACAGCCTTATTTCTGCCTATCTGGAAAACAGGAACAGTGTGGAGTTGGCAGCGTGTGGCTCCTGGGGAGGTTTTACTAGAATTGAACATCTCCTAGAGCGTAACCAGGAAGGGCCAACATTCCAGAATCAGGTGGAAAGCCCATGAGTCATTCTCAGTGGCTCCTACATACCTCTCTCACTCTGGCAAGTCTACCCTGAACCCTTGATGCCTGCTCATCCTGCAGTCACTCCCAGCTCAGGCGGGGAGGGAGAGGGCTTCGGGCTGCTGCTCACTCCCCTCACATTTTTCACCACCCAGGGCAGACCATCGCAGCACCTGGTCATACAAGGTCTGGCTGAGGCTCCTGGGGTGTCATCCAACAGGATGACAGCACAGGGGTCTTGCTGCTTCAGCACATAGTTTCTCCAGCCATCTACAAACCCTGGCTCAGCTTCAGACAGCTCAGCTGGAATGCCCCAGGCGTGGCATTCATGAGCCTGAATGGAAAGCCTGAAGCTCAGCAGGAGAGCCAGTGAAATTGAACAAACGTCACCTAAAGCAGCCTTAGGGCCTCCGATGACTTGTCCATCTCATTTTACCACTCCTTAAGGCTTGTGGTGATCACCTGCCAGGATGAAAGCATCTCAGCTCAAGGAGCTAGCAGGGTAGAAGGGATAACTGAGAGATTAAACACAGAGCGCTGGAGATGTGACTCAGGAGAAGTAGAGGTGGGGGGTGGGGAGGGGCAGGGAAGAGAAAGAATAAATCAGCACCAGATAAAACTGTGTTCCTGACTGGCCTGTATGAAAATGACTGTGCGTCCCTTCAGGGTGGGAAATGTCCTTTTTTGATGGAATAGACAGCTCGTCAGTGTTCTTGGTAATACTGGGTACCCTGGCAGCAGTGTTTTGGGAATACTTCCTCAGACAAAGCTTGGGGCCAAGCTGCCCTTGAAGGGGCAGCTGAGCTGTAGAAAGCCCCACATTCATCCTGTTTTCATCTAGGGAAGGTCCAGCCATATTTGTTTCACATGTTGCACTTCTTGAACAATTTCATTTGAAAAAAAGAGATATTTGGGGTTTAAAAAGAGAGAGAGAGCTGGAAGGCCATCTGAGAAAGAAGCACTAGGCTAAGAATCAGGGAGCCTGGTTCTACCACTACTTTTCTGGGCAACCTTAGCAAGTTATTTCATCCCCCCTGGGCTTTAACTTCACCCAGACACAGGAAAGTATTGGCTTCCAAAGGTTATTGTCACAGAAAACTAACTGTATTCAATATCCACAGATAAACCATAATGGAGAATAATATAAAAAAGAATGTATATATGTGTATGACTGAGTCACTTTCTGTACAGCAGAAATTAACACAATATTATAAATCAACACAATATTGTAAATCAACTATATTTTAATTAAAAAGTAATTTTTTAAAAAAAGGGAGAAAAGGTCATTGCAAGGGTTCTATGAAGGAATGAGGCAAAGACTGTATCCAGTAGCTATCTATGGTCTCCTGGAAAACCCTCCCCAGGAGAAAGACAGAACCAAATATACTTTAGACCAGGGGTGGGACCCTAGAATCAGAAAGCACAGTCCCCAAGGACTCCCAGATGAATTCTAGGAAAAAGGGACAGCAAATAAAACAGGAAACAGCTACTGAGCTTAAAATTCATAAGCCATTGGGAGCAAAGCCCCACTGCTCTAGATCCACGCAGTGAAGAACAACTCGGAGGTGAGATAAAGGATACCCTGGAACTCATCTGGGAGGCCAGTTCAGGTCGGTCACTGAGAGGCCCCCACGTGTGAACAGAGATGCAGAGCAGCATCCATTCAGGGCAGCCTGGGGCAATGCGGCTTTAGCGGGCAGCAGCAGCAAGTTCTTGGAGCTCTGTGAGATCAGGGCCACAGCAGGAGCCCTCACCACTGGCCAGAGTCAGTGCAGGAGGGAGGGGATTCAGACCATACATGGCCACCCTGGGGACCCTCGGAAACAAAGGTGACCTCAAGGAAGGCTGAAGGACCTGCCTCAGCAGGTGAGGACAGAGCCTGGGACACACAATACTGATGGCTACCAATGGCTGTGGCCTGGCAAATGCAGACAACAAACACACCATGCAGGTAATGGTTTAAGATGAGCCAATATGAGATACCACCCATGCAGTCCACGGCTAATGCTTTGCTGACTTCCATAGACTTAAGCTTGGTTCATACAGAATAAGAGAAGAGCCCCTTTTAGCAAGCTGGCCAGGGAAGCTGCTTTGAGCAGGTGAGCTCTGGCTGGGCCATGCAGGGTGGGAAGAACCAGAAAGCTTCCAGGCAAAGCCAGCAGCATGAGAGGAAAGCACCAAGGCAGAAAGATGGGAGGCACTTCCAGGAAAGTTAGGGGCCTGGCCAGCAGATAGTCACACAACCAAGGAGCTGCAAGAGAGAGATAAGGGACGTAGCAAAGGACTTCCTCCAAAGCAGCTTCGGAGCCTGCCCGGGCATCAGGACTCCTGGGGCTGAGTCAGCTTAACCTTGGCACTTCCGTTCCCTGCCAAGCAAAATGAGGACAATGACACCTTCCATTTACCTCTAACTGTAAACTGTTCAGGAAAATTTATGGGCTGATGTCTGGGAAAATGTCTTCAGAGGGCAGATGATAGGTTCATAACTGGTTTTCTTAAGCAGAACTAAATGTTTCTAGGGGTGAAGTCATAGACAGACCCTTTTGAGAGTCTGCAGGAAACTTAGGACTCTGATCATGAAAAAATAACTGCATATTCACATATCTCGAAAATGTTCATACAACTTGCAGTGATTCTTGGAACCCTGAAGCTCATCATAGAACCTTCAAGATGCATGATGCCCAAGTGGAGAAACTGCTGTCTCAGGGAAACTATCAATATTTTACAATACTTTTTCACCATTTTATATGGAAATACCCTGAACTGAGTAATTAGAAGTATCCTGGGTCATTTCTATTAACAGGTGGTGAGATGAGACGGCTAAGGACACACACTTGAGAGTCAAGCAGGCTGAACTTTTAATTCTGCCACATGCTGTGCGGCTTCAAGAAAGTGATGTAAAATGATCCACAACAATCGGGCCATTCAACCCAACATCACCCTGGGTACCAGTGGCTCCACTCCTACAGGTGGGTGGGAGCTTTATGTTTCCTCCCACAATAACCTGCTACTCAGGTTATGCTTCAATGAAAGCAACTCTCAGACAGACACACAGACATTCCCAGCAACCTGGACAGACACAGTCACAAAGTGTTTCTGAAGGTGGATGGGGTCCCTTGGTGCCCCTGTAGGATTTTTGCATCAAGGCAAACTCAACCATGTTCTGAAGTCAGGATCAGCCAGTCTTCTTATGGATCCAGGGACAGAACCTTCCGTTAATGTGAGGGTCCCAGAAGTAAGTGTTGGGCCACTGGCTTTGCCAAGTCAGCTCTGTACTTTGTTCCTACAAGGGCAGAAATGACTAAGCAGTCTTCCTAGCCTACATATCTCTTGATGCCACTCATTTCATCAATGAAAACCTATTTCTAATATCTCTTACACTAATCAACAGATGCTCTGATGAGAATATAGATAATGATATTTAAAGTCCATTTTCAGAGAGTGGGTTTCTGAGGGAGAGCTTTAGATGTTAACGAACCACCACTGGGGGTAATTAAGTGTATCTCACATGCACAGATGCATCACACTGTCTATAATGAAGTTATAAAAATAAATTATAAACAATATAACATCAAGTTACTTAACTTTATGAGTTTGTTTACTCATCTCCATAATAAGGACAAAAATACGTATCTCACTGTATTCTTTTGAAAAATAAATGAGATACTAACAATAACAGCTAACACGTATGAAGCATCACATGCTGTGAGGCACATTGCTAAGTACTATGCATGGATTACCTCATTTCATCCTAACAGCCACCTTGTGTAGGAGGTAGGCACTCTTTCTGTCTTCTGCTTACAGATGAAGCAACCAAAGACAAAAGTTTAAGTGATAATTAGATAAAGAAAAAGTGTATTTAAGGACCTGGTGTTGTTTGACAGAGCAGGCACGTGAAAAGTAGTAGCTCTAATGCTTATTGTCAAAGTGATGAGCAGTTATAGCTGCTCCTAGAAATTTGGCTTTGGAGTTTGATGAACAATACTACATATTTTAAACACTGATATTTGAAATTCAGATCTGTAAACAACCTCTTGGGAGAGGTTTCATTACTTAATTTTAGAATGGCTCCATGGTAATATCGATACTTTAACCATCTTCCCATAGTAAAATCACCCTTTATTTTCCCCAAATAAATGTCAGGTTATAGTGAAAAATGATGTCAACAGGATATCTGGAGACCCAGGTGTGTTGTATTGTGGTGTGGTGTGGTGTGTTATGGTGTGGTGTGGTGTGTTATGGTGTGGTGTGTTATGGTGTGTTATGGTGTGGTGTGGTGTGTTACGGTGTGGTGTGGTGTGTTATGGTGTGGTGTGGTGTGTTGTGGTATGGTGTGCTGTGTTATGGTGTGGTGTGGTGTGGTATGGTGTGCTGTGGTGTGGTCCACCCCGCTCATGTTCACCCTGTCTGAGCAGTTTCCTCATATGCCTAACAAGGAGATTAAAGCCAGAGGCATTTTACAGGTCTCTCCATTTTAACATTATATAATCTAAAATAATCTCTTTTTCCCTTATGCCCTGGTTTTGGGTTTTTTTTTTTAACTAAATAGGGCTTCAGCATACACACACACACACACACACACACATATATATATATGTATCAAAGGGCTTCCCCGGTGGTTCAGTGGTAAAGAATTTGCATGTCAATGCAGGAGACACATGAGCCGCGGGCTCGATCACTGGGTCAGGAAGATCCCCTGAAGGAGGGCATGGCAGCCCACTCCAGTATTCTTGCCTGGAGAATCCCATGGACAGAAGAGCTCTAGCTACTAGCCCGCCAGGCTCCTCTGTCCATGGAGTCGAAAACAGTCAGACACGACTGAAGCAACTGGGCACGCACACACCTGTTTAAAAACCCTCTCTCTACATGCAATCACATTTCATATGTCTGGGGGTCAGGACTGCAACTTGTGGATCTTGAGGGAACACAGTTCAGTCAATACCGCTAACAAGAGAAAGCCTGTTAAACAAGTGATGGCACATTTATACAGTAGAATAAATGCCATAGAGCCATTAAAAAATAAGGCAGCACCTAAATCCTAAAATGCTATGTCCTGGAATCGTCCCCAAGATATATACAGTGGTTGTTGTTGTCTAGTCGCTAAGTCATGTCTGACTCTTTTGTGACCCCATAAACTGTAGCCTGCCAGGCTCCTCCATCCATGGAATTCTCCAGGCAAGAATACTAGAGTGGGTTGCCATTCCCTTCTCCAGGGGATCTTCCTGACCCAGGGATAGAGCCTGAATCTACTGTATTGGCAGGTGAATTCTTTATCACTGACCCACCAGGGAAGCCCTAAGATACATACTAAGTAATGAAAAATTTAAGTATAAAACAGTATGCATAGTTTGCTGTCATTTGCATTTAAAAGGAGAAGAAAATGATATATATCCTGTGCTGGTTGATGCATGGACTGTCTTGAAAGTCATATTTAAAAAAAAAAAAAAAAAAGTGTCTCCAAACAAAGATCCTGTTAGACTGGGGCATAGGAAAGGGAAGAGATTTGATTTTCATTATAAATTTTCATGCAAATATTAAATATTCTACATGAATGTACTGCCTAGTTTCTAAGACCAATTAAATATTAAACATTAAAGTGCTAGAAAATTTTAGGTTTAGAAGTGTGCATAAACCACATTTAGGTTTGTGCACAAAGCTCCAGCATGGTAAAGGGTTTTGCTTTATCTTGAAAGATTTCCCCAACCCTTGGACTGTTTCTGCACAGATACCTCTTCACAGATGTCTGTCTCCACGGCAGCTGGCCAGTGCTGCGTCTTCTTTTTTTGTAGTTCTCTCTCTCTCTCTCTCTCACACACACACACACACACACACATATTAACATATTGAAAGAAGAACTTTTCTGAATTTTGGAGCACTTGAGAGAGTTCCTGAAAGCACCTTGTCAGGTTATCTCCCACTGCCAGGATGAAGGAAAGGGGGGAGGCATGGGAAAAGAGAAACCATCACTCCAAAAGGAATGGAGATGGAAGCACTGCAAAGCAAATAGCTGCAAATTTCACAAGTGTCATTCACCATCCACAAAGACTGTCTTTAGACAACATAATAATCCACTACGACATTTATTCTGTCTACGGGATTATTACAGCACAATTTTACCTTTCCATCTTCCACGGCATAGTATGATTTCTTTAATAGTCATTCTTTGTCTTTCCCAAGTTTTTGGGGTCAGACTAATTCAAATGATGACTTGGAGAAATTGAAGGGAGGGCTGTTGGCAGCCTGAAAAACCATGTGAGGACTCTCCCGCCTTCAGCATCCCCACACAACTACAAGTCACTGCTTTCTAACCAGCCTTTTCCTTGGCACGACCTGGGATTATGCACTGTGCTCTGTCTCAGGCCTGGAATATCACTCCCTCTACCCTTCTCCAACCAAAGCCCTAGTTCTTCCAGGAAGCCTTGCTTGACCACAGCAATGTACATGCTCTTTCTCTTTTTTAAATTCACCTGGTATAATTCAACAAGTGTTAATCAGGTCCCTGCTGTTGAGGTGGAGAGAACAGAGAACTATTCAACCTAATTCTCTGGGCTGGGGGGAAGGGGGACACGAAGAAGAAATGAGAGATAAGGGAAGAGACAAGGATGTCACAGGATCTGATCCTGAGCCATGGTACAGCCAGTTTATGTGTGACCTTTAAGTTCTAGAGATGGTTATTTCTGGTAGCAGTTGTAGGCTAGGGTCTACATGAGTCCTCTTCATTCCAAAACCACAGTGGGCATAACCTAGAAGCCCCATTTCTAGCAAGTAGATGGGAGAAGACTTGTGCCATTACCATTTGGGTATGACACACATTTCATGAATTTCAGGAATAGGCACAGGCTGATGAGGCCTGCAACTTACAGGCATGGGTTACACATAGATGACCAAGACTTCACTCTTGATGTCATGGAGCCTATTAGTCAGGGTTCTCCAGGGACACAGAACCAATAGGATATATATAGATACAAATGTATATAAGAGAAGATTTAGGGGAATTGGTTCACAGGATTATGGAGGCCAAGAAGTCCCATGAACTGGCATCTCCAAGCTGGAGAACCAGGATAGCTTGTGATGTAACTCAGTCCTACTACAAAAGCCTGAGAACTAGGGGAGCCAAGGGAGTAAGGCCTAATCTGAATCTAAAGACCCAAGAAGCAGAAGTGCCAATGTCCAAGGGCAGGAGAACAGCGATGCCCCAGTTCAAACAGAGTATATTTGCCCTTTCTCTGCTTTTTTGTTCCATCCAGGCCTTCAGTGGACTGGACAATATCCACCCACACTGGTGACAGTGATTGTCATTACCAGTTTGCTGATCCAAATGCTAATGCTAATCTCTTCAGAAAATACCTTCCAAGAATGATACCTATTCAAAAAATGATATTTTATAAGATAAGTGGACATCCCTTAGCCCAGTCAAGGTGACATAAAATTAGCCATCATAGAGACTGCAGCCATGAAATGAAAAGACGCTTGCTCCTTGGAAGAGAAACTGTGACAAACCTGCTGCCGCTGCTGCTAAGTCGCTTCAGTCGTGTGCGACTCTGTGCGACCCCAGAGTCGGCAGCCCACCAGGCTCCCCAGTCCCTGGGATTCTCCAGGCAAGAACACTGGAGTGGGTTGCCATTTCCTTCTCCAGTGCATGAAAGTGAAAAGTTGAAAGTGAAGTCGCTCAGTCATGTCTGACTCTTAGCGACCCCATGGACTGCAGCCTACCAGGCTCCTCCGTCCATGGGATTTTCCAGGCAAGAGTACTAGAGTGGGGTGCCATTGCCTTCTCCGGTGACAAACCTAGGCAGCATAATAAAAAGCAGAGACACCACTTGGCCAACAAAAGTCCATATAGTCAAAGCTATTGTTTTTCCAGCAGTCATGTATGGATGTGAGAGTTGGAACATAAAGAAGGCTGAGAGTAGAAGAATTGATGTTTTTGAATTGTGATGCTGGAGAAGACTCTTGAGAGTCCCCTAGACAGCAAGAAGATCAAAGCAGTGAATCCCAAAGGAAATCAACCCTGAATATTCATTGGCAGGATTGATGATAAAGCTGACGCTCCAGTACTTTGGCCACCTGATGCAAAGAGCTGATTCATTGAAAAAGACCCTGATGCTGGGAAGACTGAGGGCAGGAGGAGAAGGGGGTGACAGAGAATGAGACAGTTGAATGGCACTGTCAAC
Source organism: Bos grunniens (assembly GCF_055505025.1). NCBI lineage: Eukaryota > Metazoa > Chordata > Mammalia > Artiodactyla > Bovidae > Bos > Bos grunniens. The sequence continues at coordinate 112,547,706 of NC_141166.1, read as the reverse complement.
TCAATGGACATGAATCTGAGAAAATACCGGGAGATAGTAAAGGACACGGAAACCTGGCCTGTTGCAGTCCATGAAGTCGCAGGGTCAGACATGACTTAGTGACTGAACAACAAGAGCCCCATCTCGCAGGAAAGACTGACATGTAAAAAAAATATGTTCTAAAACAGTACAAGACATTGGGTAGCACAGAAGAAAGAATGGGTAATTCTCTAAGAGAAAGCTTCCTGGTAGAAGGAAAGTTGTGAATAACACGTTTAACTGGTAGACAAGGAAGAGAAGACACCACAGGCAGAGGGATCCTCAAGAAGAAAGGCATGAAGAGGTGAAGTGTAGGATGCTCCAGGTCAGAGCTGTTGTAAAGACAGCAGAAGTAGAAATTAAGAATGGAGAGAGGTATACAGAGATCAGATCATGGAGATCTTATATCTCAAAAAAGAACCAGTAGAGTTTCAAGGAAGAGAGAGGTAAAAAAGAATTTTCTTTTAAGAAAATTACTTTGGCAAAATGTGGAGGACATAGTGGGCTTCCCTGGTGGCTCAGACAATAAAGAATCTGCTTGCATAGTAAACTGAGGAGAGGTTAGAGGCAGGCAGATCAGTTATGATGCTATTAGACTTGAACTGAGGCATTGGCAGTGGAAATAAAGAGAAGAGCGTGGATTTGCAAGGTCAAGAATGTAGAACAAGTTTACGGTAGGGGGAGATAATGAATACAGTTTGGTACATATTAAGTGTAAGATGCAGCAGGGCTACCCAGGTAGATATTTCCAATATAAGTTTTTGGAACTGGTGATGGTTTAGTCACTCAGTCATGCCTGACTGTTTGTGACCCTATGGACAGTACCCTGCCAAGCTCCTCTGTCCATGGGATTCTCCAGGCAAGAATACTGGAGTGGGTTTCCATGCCCTCCTCTAAGGGATCTTTCCAATCCAGGGATGGAACCCCTGTCTTCTGCATTGCAAGCGGATTCTTTACCACTGAGCCACCAGGGAAGTTTTTGGACAGATGGTCCTAAAGTTAAAGAGAGAAGTCAGAGCCAGAGATAGGAATTTGGGAGTCTTATGCATCTACATGGATGGTAACACCATGGGCCTGGAGAAAATCAATGAGGATAGAAGGCAGGGAGCAGAGTAGAAGAAACAGGAAAATGGAATCCTGGCAGGAATGGCACAATAGATTATATGGGATCTTGTAATATTTTCTGAAGATTTCTCTTCCCAACTCAATTAAATTCTCCATGTTATCTTCTTCCTCTACTGTTAACCGCTCCCTGAAGGCAATAGCACCCCACTCCAGTACTGTTGCCTGGAAAATCCCATGGATGGAGGAGTCTGGTGGGCTGCAGTCCATGGGGTCGCTAAGAGTCAGACACGACTGAGTGACTTCACTTTCACTTTCCACTTTCATGCATTGGAGAAGGAAATGGCAACCCACTCCAGTGTTCTTGCCTGGAGAATACCATGGACAGAGAAGCCTGGTAGGCTGCAGTCCATGGGGTCGCACAGAGTTGGACACGACTGAAGCGACTTAGCAGCTCCTTTTATGGGGGAGGGGGGGAGCGGGGAGCATGCCTGTCGCATGTGGAATCTTAGTTCCCCAAGTGCCCCTGGTTTGTGGAAGTGTGGAGTCTTAACCACTGGACCCCAGGGAAGTCCCACCCTCTCTCTTTTCAGCCTCCCTTACATCCTTTCCCGGGCCACTATGAACCTAGTCAGTGTCTTTGTGCAAGTTAGAAAAGTGCACACCCTCTGAGCACTTGGCTTGGCAAGCAGCTTTGGGTAAGTTAGAAAAAAGTACCCTTCCTTTGGGTTAAGACAGCTTTGTACCAGTCAGAGCTCGATAAGTAGAGTCAATATCGATTCATCACCTTAACCTGGGTCTTTGTGCAGTACTCCAACATTGCTCAAGCTTATGGGGGGCAGCCCCGGCCCCCATTCAGCAAGATCTTCATAATAAGATTCCTAACAAGGCCCATAAGAGATACTTACAGATGACTCTTCAACTTGTGATTTAAAGTATTTTAAAGCAGTATTTTATTTCTTCCCTTTGTACCAGATTGTAGTCTGACAGATTTTGCTAATAATGGCCCTTCAAAACTGGACCCCAGCTCTTAACAGCTGAGAAATAAAAACACCATGCTCATACACATGCAGTTCTTGATCCTTGTCCCTGATTCTAGTGAAAAAAGGCCACAGAATCTTGCCTTTCAAAGGATGGCAGCTCTGAGATACCAGTAACTTCACATTCTGTAGCTGTAACCTGGCCAGCTCCCAGCCACACGCCATGCCCAACCCATGTCTCTTTCAAGACTTTCTTCAAAGCAGCTTCCTTCCTGCCTTTGTTCTCTGTTCTTTGGGAATAGTCTCCTTAGGAACAATTGATTTATATTATTATTGAACCGAATTGAGAATTCTCTATCCTTGAGATCCAATAGTCATCTTATCTAAACAGATTTATTCATGCCACATATCGACATGCAGTGTGCACAGTAGAACCTTTCAGGCAAGGTCCATGCCTCTGCAAGTGCTCCTCCATGTTTAAAATTATGGTATAAATAATTACAGGATTCATTTCACTGATATTATTAATAATAAATTTCTGTAAATTTTATTTATTACACTCTGAAATGCCTAGGGTGGTTTTGAATGAAAAAGAGATTAGAGAGAACTTCAAAGAAGAGAGAACACTGGAATTAGTAAGCTTTGAAATAAGAAAAAAAGAGAGGAAAAATAAGACTGTTTTCAGCTGCATTGAAAGGAACATTGAAGTTATCTAGACCAGTTAATTTTATTAAATTGTCATCCTCACATCTCGCACAAATAGAAGAAACTCACCCATAATCCTACAAATTAAATTATTCTTATTTTTATGAGTTCCCCTCTAATCTTTGTCACATGTATATAAAATGGGTTCATAGTTTTAGTCACAGATCCTGCCTAGTTTCATCAGATTTCAAATATGAAATGAAATTCAAGTAGATAAGTATGAATTGAGCATTTATCATTACTTAAATCTCAGCCATGGGAAGGCTACCAGGCTACTGTTGCCCTATGGAGTTTAGAATCTCTGACATAGGTGTACCAGAGACAAAAGCAAGACAGGCTAAGGAGACAGCTAGCTACTAGGAAAGAATGCCAGCATGAGGAGTCAGGAGCTGTGGGTTCTGATTATTCAATCAGCTATGATCTTAGGCAAGTCTACCTCTCTGGTTGCTTCACTTTCCTCACCTGCAAAATGAAGGGATTGTACTGGATCAATAGTTTTAAGCTCTATTCCTCAAAAGTCTGCAAGGATATGCTGGGACAGGAGGTGTGATGTCTACCCACCTTCCTGCAATCAGAGCAGCTCCATCTTTGTCTACTTTTTATGCCGATGTGTCAGACAACAAGACAGATCATGTGCATTCAGGGTTCTCTCAGAAAAGCAAGGACATAGGGTCACTCTGATTATCAACAGTATAAGCAGCCAGGGTTCAGAAAAGGGGGAGTTCAAGGAGGGCAGGAGAAGAATGGGAAAGGGTCATGGAGGAGCCAGGGTTTGGATGGTCCTTGAAGGAAGATGGTACAGAGGGTTTCCAACCTACAACAGTTCAGCTTACAATATTTTGACTTTACAGTGGTGCAAAAGTGCTATGCATTCAGTAGAACTCATACTTCAAATGTGGAATTTTTATCTTTTCCTGGGTAGCAATTTGTGGCAGCAAGCTACAGCTCCCAGTCAGCCATGCAGTCACAAGAGTAAACAACCAATATATCTATGGTCACTCTGTACCCAGACAACCATTCTATTTTTCACCGTTAATACAGTACTCAATAAGTTACATGAGATATTTAACACTTCATTATAAAATAGGCTTTGTGTTAGGTGATTTTGCCATTGTAGGCTAATGTGTGTGTTCTGAGCACATTTAACGTAGGCTACGCTAAGCTATGATGCTTGGTAGGTTAAGTATTTGTATTCTTAGTGCATTTTCAACTAACAATATTTTCAACATCCTATGGGCTTATCAGGATGTGATCCCATCAAAAGTCAAGGAAGACCTATACTTGGAAAGACAGAGGACAGAGGTGAACAAAGAGCGCGTTTCAGGGAAGGCATAGTGGTATGTTCAAGTCCCCCAAAGACAGGCGCGCTTGGGCTGGAGCTTGGCCTGGGGAGCAGAGGAAAAGGCTATGGAGTGGGACAGAAAGAAGCGCACGCGTGCTTGAAGGGAAGCAGTAAATACAAGGCTGACAAAGTCAACTTTGGATTACTTTGTAAGATCTCCCGAAGATTTCTGAGCAAGGAAATGACATGCTGAAAATGGTAGAAGAAAGATTAGTCTGTCAAGGTTTCAAGGGGCAAACATTTCTTGATGCTTATGAGGCGTCTGCGGACACTGAGAATACAAAGCTGGAGAAGACAGCGGCTGCCCTTGAGGAGCCTGGCAGAGGGGAATGCAGAATGGGTTGAACAGCGGAGAGCAAGAGTTGGAGCTGGGTTAAGGAAGAAAAACTACGGCAGTGAAAGGGGGAAAGAGGAAGAGATGAGAGACACTGCAAAGTAAACATAAACAGGACTTGGTGGCTGGCTGAATAATGTGACTTGAAGAAAGTGAAAGTGTTAGTCGCTCAGTTGTGTCCAACTCTGTGATCCCATGGACTGCAGCCTTTCAGGCTCCTCTGTCCATGGAATTCTTCAGGCCAGAATACTGGAGTGGGTTATACCATTTCCTTCTCCAGGAAACCTTCCCAACCCAGGGATCAAACCCAGGCCTCCTGCAATGCAGGCAGGTCCTTTACCATCAGAGCCACTTCAATTCAGTTCAGTTCAGTCGCTCAGTCGTGTCTGACTCTTTGCGACCCCATGAATCGCAGCACGCCAGGCTTCCCTGTCCATCACCAACTCCCAGAGTTCACTCAAACTCACATCCATCGAGTCGGTGATGCCATCCAGCCATCTCATCCTCTGTCGTCCCCTTCTCCTCCTGCCCCCAATCCCTCCCAGCATCAGAGTCTTTTCCAATGAGAACTCTTCGCATGAGGTGGCCAAAGTACTGGCATTTCAGCTTTAGCATCAGTCCTTCCAATGAACACCCAGGACTGATCTCCTTTAGAATGGACTGGTTGGATCTCCTTGCAGTCCAAGGGACTCTCAAGAGTCTTCTCCAACACCACAGTTCAAAAGCGTCAGAGTCAATAGGGAAGGCCTAATGTAACTCAAAGAGAAGAATAAATACTAACCACGCTTTTTAATCCTGAACCTTGAGAGTAGCTGCTTCTTTTGGAGCCACCAGTAGCCCTCTTTCCCAGCCTCCCTTGCAGCTGAGTATACCACAGAGGAAAGACTGTGAACAGATGTAATGTGTCCCCCGGCCAGGTCTGGTCCATAAAAATCTCCCACCTGTGTTTCTCCACTCTCCTTCCCATCCTCCTGATAAATGGAGAGGGCTCTAAGGCTAAAGGGGAGGTCAGATCCACAAGACTGAAGGAGGCCTACTTGAAAGTCTGCCTGCCAAACAGAAGCACCACCTGGGTTTCACATGGCTCATTGTGGTAAGCCACTGACATGCTGGCATCATTTGTTACCTCTATTAACTTATCCTGAGATGAAAACAACAGTCATGCCATTTTAACAACAAATACAGCAAGTCAAGATGGGCTTAGAGGGTGAGATAATAAATTCAATGTTTCATTTAGGGTTCTTTTGCTTTGAGATACTATTAAACCTGAGCTAAACTAACTTTTAAAGGGAGATAAAGGAGTTACTGATAACACTTTCAACTTTGAGTATAGCTTAGAAGGAAGTCTTTTCCACAAGTTATGAGCCTCACTTTGATTGGTCCAACTTAAGTCACGTGCCCCACCTGAGAACCAATAATAAAAGCCCTCCTTGTCTTGAGCAGAGTGGCTCTGTACTTGGAAAAGGATCAACTCTACCCAGAGCAAGGGTGAGGGAGATTCCCCAGAGGGAAAGCAGGATACCACTACTACAGAAGGGGAAATGGATGTCTGATGTTAAAAAGCAGTAGAAGTGTTTTATTTTCTGTTACAGACACGCCTAAGTATTTGGAATATCCAAAAAGAAAGGATATGAAGTATGAAATTAAAACCTAGATAGAACTGATACAAAGTTTAGTCCAGGCTGTGTGAATAAGAGATTTCCTTCCTTTTTTCTGACTCCCTAAATCAGAGAACATTAAAGGTAGAAAAAAACAAAAATTCCTTTTGGTATCATTTGATAACAGTGGCTTCACTGTGTCCCTTGCCTGTCTTTGCTACTGAGTCTTTATCTGAGAAGTTAGGAAAGTAAAATTTTTTAGGCACACAGGTGAGGAATACAAAAGGGGGTAATATATAATATTGAAAAGTATTTTGCAAACCTCACACTCCCAGGGCCTTTTTTAAAATGCTGACTTTTAGACTCAGTTGATGAGGGCTGCTGAGTTGGCTTGCACAACCCCAGGACCAACTTTCACTGAGAATTCAGATAACATGAAAACAGTGCCCCCTGGAGTTGTACATTAAATCAGCACTGGATTCAGGAATTTTCTTTACATAAGAAAAGTCTTTACCTGGACACAGAGAATATGACTGACTATGATCTGAACCCGGCTTCTACAGCTCGGGAACATTCTAAAGCCTTCCCCTTACTTTTATAAAAATGCTTGATCTTACTTCAGACATTTACAGAGTGTATCCTACTTACTTCTGGATCATACTACATCCCCTGGATATTTCATGCCCCTCAACTCCTCTTCTGCATCTGAGTCTGCCATCTTGCTTCCACCCTCTGTGGATCACTACGAAAATTTGCCTTAAACCAAGCATCTTAGGAGCTTAAGAACTTAACTTAAGATTTAAGGTTGTCACGGAGGAAGAATTATATCATATGTCAGACAGTAAAAATAAAATCCCCATTTGATTTTTCTGTTCTCTGCACAAACTCCTCTTTATAAGCCTCTCCTTATGAACTCAAAACTGCAAATTTATTTTGACCCCTTCCCATAAAGCTTTTCCTAAATCTTTCCCTGCTCCAGTCAGTATTTCAGGATCTTCTATCCAGACTCCCTTTATAACAGAACCATGCCATCCTAATTATTTTAACTTTAAAATAAGTCCTGAAATTAAGTCATGTAAAGCTTCCAACTTTGTTTTTCTTTTCAGTATTGCTTTGACTATTCTAGACACTTTAGATTTCCATTTTACGTTTGTCAGTTCCTACCAAAATAAATCTGGGGAGAAACGACATCTTAACAAAATCATGTTTCTAATCCATGCACAAAGGATATTTCTCTCCATTTACTTAGGTCTTTTAAAATTTCAGCAGTATTTTGTTATTTTCAATGCTCAGGCCATATGCTAAATTTAACCCTAAGAATTTCATACTTTATGCTGTTATTTACAGTTTAAAGTTTCAGTCTAATTGTATATAGCTATCATATAGAAATACAGGTGTTTTTTATATGTTGAGCTTGTACCCTGCAACCTTGCTAAATAGGATGCAAAATGATATAGTCATGTTGGAAACAGTTTGGCAGTTTCTTATAGAGTTAAACATACACTTACCATATGACCTAGAAGTTTCACTTTAAAGAAATGGAAACATGTCTTCACAAAAATGGGTATGCAAATGTTCATAACAAACAAAACTAGAAACAACCCAAATATCCATCAACAGGTGCGTAGATAAACAAATTGTGATATTTCCCTACGAAAGAACACTGCTGCTGCTGCAGCTGCTAAGTCGCTTCAGTCGTGTGCGACTCTGTGTGACCCCATAGACAGCAGCCCATCAGGCTCCCCCGTCTCTGGGATTCTCCAGGCAAGAACACTGGAGTGGGTTGCTATTGCCTTCTCCAATGCATGAAAGTGAAAAGTGAAAGTGAAGTCACTCAGTCGTGTCCGACTCTTAGCGACCCCATGGACTGCAGCCTACCAGGCTCCTCCGTCCGTGGGATTTTCCAGGCAAGAGCATTGGAGTGGGTCGCCATTGCCTTCTGCTCGAAAGAACACTGCTGCTGCAGTGATAAAAAGGAATCAACTAGCAATACACGCAGCAACATGGATGAATCTCATGGATGAATTTGAAAATTGTCCACAAAAGGAGGCAGACAAAAGAATATTATATGATTCCATTTATATAAAACTCTGGGAACTACAAATATATAATGACAGGAAGTAGATCAGTGTTTGCCTAGACCAAGGGTTAACAGTAAGAATAACTGGGAAGGGGCATAAGGGAACATTTTGGAAAGATTCAAAAGTTCTGTGTCTCAATGGTGATGACTACAATGCTACTTCCCCTTCGTGGATCACAGCTTTGTCATGGCAAAGGGGCTTGTGTAACTCAACAAAGCTATGAGCCATGCCATGCAGGGCCACCCAAGACGGAGGGATCATAGTGGAGAGTTCTGACAAATTGCGGCCCACTGGAGGAGGGAATGTGAGACCACTCCAGTGTTCTTGCTGCAAGAACCCCATGAACAGTATGAAAAGGTAAAAAGATATGACTCCAAAAGATGAGCCCCCCAGGTTGGAAGGTGTCCAATATGCTACTGGGGAAGACAACAGGGCATTTACTAATAGCTCCAGAACTGCTGGGCCAAAGCAAAAATGACACTCAGTTGTGGCTGGTGGTGAAAGTAAAGTCCGATGCTGTAAAGAACAGTACTGCATAGGAACCTGGAATGTTAGGTCCAAGAAGAAGTGACAGATTTTATTCTCTTGGGCTCGAAAATCACTGTGGACGGTGACTGCATCCACGAAATTAAACGACGTTTGCTCCATGGAAGGAAAGCTATGACAAACCTAGATAGCATATTAAAAAGCAGAGACATCACTTTGCTGACAAAGATCCGTATAGTCAAAGCTATGGTTTTTCCAGTAGTCATGTATTGATGTGAGAGTCAGACCATAAAGAAGGCTGAGCAAGATGCTCAGAGTTGATGCTTTTGAGAAGACTCTTACTAGAGAAGACTCTTGAGAGTCCCTTGGACAGCAAGGAGATCAAACCAGTCAATCCTAAAGGAAATCAACCCTGAATATTCATTGGAAGGACTGAAGCTGAAGTTGATGCTCCAGTACTTTAGCCACCTGATATGTAGAACCAACTCATTGGAAAAGACCCTGATGCTGAGAAAGATTAAAGGCAAAAGAAGAAGAGGGCAGCAGAAGATGAGATGGCTAGATAGCATCACCAACTCAATGGACAAGGATTTGCGCAAGCTCCGGGAGATAGTAAAGGACAGGGAAGCCTAAAGTAATGCAATCCATGGGGTCACAAAGAGTGGGAGACGACTTAGAGATGGAACAACAACACAATGGTATTTACATTAGTCAAAACTCACTAAATTGAGCATCAAAATGAATGCATCTCTTGTATGTACATTATACCTCTTTATTGAGACACTGAAACTGCTCAGGCTTTCAGAGAGCAAGAAGCATGTATGAACCAAGAAACAAATGAACTTCAAGGACATAGCAAATAGGACAGAAAAGAGGAATTCTTTCCCCAACTGATTGTTACCTCTGCACACAGTGCGGACCAGTAGAACTTTCTGCTCTGTCTGATACAGTAGCCATTAGGTGTATATGGCTATTAAGCTCTTTAAATGGGGTGGTACAAATGAGGAACTGAATTTTACATTTTATTTAATTTTAATTAATTAGGATATACATTTTAACAGCCACCTGTGGTTAGTGGCACGTATTGGACATCCAGGGTAAGGAGTGAATTTCCTATGTCTCTGTGTGCCTGTTAACTCATCTCAGACCTGGTAGTAGCTCTTCAATAAAGATAGAAAAAGGAAAAAAGGAAATAACCAAATGTTCACTGTAGCTGTGCCAAATGGCAGAGTGGACAGAACACCAGACGTGGTCCTCAGGGTTTCTCTTCTGTTAAAATTTGGCTTTTACTCACTTTAGACCTCGCACTGTCCTTGAGGCTAAAATGAGAAATACAAGTAGGAAGACTAACCTTAAGCTGCAGAGCAGTGTGCAAACGGAAGGTGCTGGGTGCGTTAACAATATGGTGGCCGCATCTGGGGCCACCAAGGGATGTTCAACTGCAGGATCAAGAGGGTAAGCTCAGGCCTTCCTGGAGCCACAGGAAGAGACTGCGTATATACCTTGATTCTGGCCTAGCTTTGACATGCTAATACTGCAATTTCCGAGGAATGCAAGCCACCTGCGCCGCAATAACCTTTCGATTTACATACACACGCGTGACCTTCCCTCTCCTAGGGCCACTCTACCAGTATTGATCGCTGGTTTGCAGGGGAGCGCGCTCTGCATAGGAAATGACGGTGGCGCGGCGGCGGCGGCCTGGGGGGATAAACGCTCTGGCGCTCACTACCGGCAAAGGAAAGCGAGCCCCACCGTGAATAACAAGCCCCGCCGGACGCGGGAACAGAACATGGAGTCCTCGTTTGCACTCTGCGCGGTTCAAAAGTTGTCCCGCTACCTCCAGGAACCGTTCGCTCCTCCCTCCACGGCTGTCTTTTTGTCTTTGAAAGCCCCGAGACCGACAGTTGGATTATTATCTGTGCGTGCAGGTGTTGTTGAAGAGACCAATTTGTGAACAATGGCCCTTCCCACGTTGTCCAAACAGAAAGACTGCGCCGCAGCTGTTATTTGCGGAACCTGTCACTGTTCGCCGCGCTGCCGCGGAGCCTCCAGCTGTCCCGGAGCGCGCTGCGCCCCGCGCCGCCCACCTGACAGCACCCCCGGCCCTCCCCGCGCCGCCGCCGGCCGCCCACCGCCGCCGCCGGTGCGAGGTGCCCGGAGGCCCGGGGCGCGGAGCCGCTCCACCCGCCCGGCAATGCGCGCCCGGCAGCCTGGCCGTGGTCTCGGCCTTCCTCCGGGCTGGCCCAGTTTCCAAAGCTCCCTCCTGGGGACCTCCCTTTCCCATTCTGTACTCATCATGGGGGCACGAAAACCGAATCCATGGGTGGAGTTGTTCAGCCAGCCTGATAGAACACGAGTTTAAAGAACAAATCTTTATTTGGGCATTGATTTTAAAGATGTGACCCAAAGTTAGGGCGGGTCCCTTTGCCCTGTAACATCTGGACGAAATTGTCTTGAACCCACCAATTCTACAGTCCAGGACAGTCCAAAGACCTCTCCCCTAGAGTCCTGCTAATTCCTCTGGGGTCTGAGGTCCTCCTGCTGCCGGAATCTGCGGCCATGCTTTAGTTCCTCCACCTACCCTACAGCCAAGTGCCCTTCCACTGGTTCCCAAAATAAATCTACTGGCGTGAAGCAGTTCCTGAGAGGTTTCACTGAAAACAAGGAGGGGGCTTTCCACAAGAAGAAGGGTCACTTCTCCAAGGACACTCTCAACCATTCTCCCCACCCTCTTCCCATGGCGACATCCCTTATGTTTCCACTCTGAGAGCGCCAAACTCCTCTCTCCCTACTGTATACACAGTCACTCTCCATCCCCAGGCCCTTCCCCCAGACTTCACTACCCCGTTTCTACCAAGGGCCCTCCAGTGTCAGGGCTCCCTCTCCTTCAGGGAAGAAGCACTGTTTTCTTCCTGGTACAAAGACCTTCAGTTCCCGCTGCTGTCCTGCTGGCGTCAGCGTGTCTGCTGGGCTGCCAGTTTCTCAAGAAAGTTCACTGGCCTCCAGCACTCCGCTTTCTCATGACAGGACAATTCACATGGACTGCATGGCTGGCTCCACAAGGAGCAGGATTTCGTAAATAGCTTTCAGTCCTGAAATTCCAACAATAGTCTTAAAAACATCAATTGCTGATTCTTGCAGGATGCAGCTGCCATGCTTGCTGGACAATATATACTTAGATTGACATATTTTACAAGCTAAGCTAAATTCAAACTGACTAGCCTTTTCCAAGTCCCTGACAGGTGACTCCAGTGTTCCGAAAGCCTGTCCATACATCTGTGTACCCATTTCAAGATTTCAGCCATGAGCGTATAGCATTTCTTAGGTTATGGTACTATAGATATCTTATAGTAAAGAATATTTTGAGTCTGAGCTGAAAATATTTCCTAAATTTCTTCAGATACCAATTTCTAAGAGCTCTGTAATTCTCAAGAATAGAGCTATAAAATAAGTTGAATAGTCCTGGACCTCTTCTTAACCACATTTTATGCTAATGGAAATGCACTCTAAAATGACCAGTCATGACCTTTACAGAGTAACCTTAAGCCTAGTTACCTAATTTGCAGTTAAATTTTTTAAATGTATGTTAGACGCATAAAATATAATTCCTTCTTCCTTCACTTTTACCCAAGAGACAAAGACCAATCAAAAAGAAAATTGTTAATCCTGATCTTAGATAACATATTCTGGTTTGTTCTGGATTTTTAAGGGTCTGAAGGAAAAGGAAAATTTTTGAAAGAAAGTTGAAATCAGCTTCCCAGAGAGAACATTAAAATTCAAGAGGTTTCCATTTGGAAAGGCTCTAGAATTTTGTCTACTGCCCTTGAATTCCATAACAGAGGCAACAAAGTAGATTCACACAGGGTAGGGAGTGGGACCTGCTGAACAAAGGTGAAATTCAAGTGATTCAAAGTGGTCCAGTCCTCGCTGAGCAGTGGTTGCTTCAAACAGCAGCAAGCCTGTGCCTGCACCAATGTTCTAGGCTGGATAAGTGGCTGGCACCCAGACACTGTCTCCAGGGCAGGCTTAAGATGTCACAGCCGCCCGGGGAGGAGAGCAGTTCTGTGCATGTTAACAAGCTCTGTGGAAGAAGGCAATCCACTTGGCTCAGCACCACATTAAGACTGGGGAAATACAAACTGGGCAAATATTTATCTTTGGGGACCTCCAAGAGACCTCTGGGGGGAGGAAAATAAATCTCTACACATGTTTACTCATAATGATTTCCAACAGGCCCATCTACATACAAGTCCAACATTTCATTAAACAGACTTCTTCAATGGCTGCCGCACTGGGTAAATACATTATAAATAAAGGCACAGACCCTCTTTTCAGGGTGCATGGAGGCATAATGTTTGAGTACATGATACTCATCTCCCAAACCAATCCCTTCGCTGGGGGCCCAGGAAGCAAAGAGTTTGCTGAAGGATTTAATTTCCTTTTTTCGATAGAGTTGTTTATGGAGCGACTTCCATTTGAAGGAGCATATGCTCATTTTCACAGTTTTGGAAAAACAGAAATTTGAAAGAAGGGGAGATTAAAAAAAACAATGTAAGGGTTGCTCACCCTTGATCTATCCAAGGAAACTCAAGAACATTCATTGAACATGATTTTAAAAATGAGTTCCACAGGGCCTATTTCCTCATCTGGCGGGAACAACAAAGCTAATGTTGGACTGCAAGTTTGAGTGCAAGAAGAAAAGGAGCATGACGTCAGACCACCTTCCCACAGCAAGGCCCCAGGTGATGCTGAGAAGGCACTTGGTTTTGGACAAGGCTCTGGCATGACCACACACACACGCATGCACACACACACACACGCACACACTCCTTTCACACAATGGCTTGATGTAAAGAAAGCAGGAAAATCACTCTCCAGGCTACAGATTCTCCTCTGTTATTAGTCACCCTTCCCTCCTCCTGCTAACTCTCACTGGCAGCTGGGCTGGGCAATGACTCAGGAAGCCAGGCAGTGGGGAGAAGCTAGCTCACCACCATGGCCTAAGAAAAATACTGAGGCCTTTTCAAGTATGTGTTTTAGTGGCACTCAGTCATGTCAGATTCTTTGTGACCCCAAGGACAATAGTCCACCAGGCTCCTCTGTCCATAGGATTCTCCAGGCAAGAATACTAGAGTGGGTTACCATTTCCTTCTCCAGGGGATCTTCCTGACCCAGGGATTAAACCTGGGTCTCCTGAATTGCAGGCAGATTCTTTACCATCTGAGCCTCCAGGGAAGCCCTTTTCAAGTATAATTTACTCATAAACTTACTAGTGATCACAAGAGGGAAGAAGGGGGCCAATGAAGGGTACAGGTGTGTTTTGGGCCAAGGTGGGAGATGAAAGGCATGTGGACAATAGTTAGTGGAAAAGTGATAGCCCCTATTTTCATGAACGTGACTCATGTAAACTAGCAAATAACATTCTGATAACTTGGGCACACTTCTTCATGAACATTCTGCCATGGGGAGATCTGAGTTCAGCAAAGCACCAACCTCCCCCACAACCCCAAACTCACTGATGAAACCAAGTCCCAGTAGCACTGCATACTACTAACTGGGAGCAGCTTTGCGGAGTATAACAGGATCTCTGGAAGGGATGGTTGAGAGCAACAGCATGAAACTCAGACCTGAGCCAAAGTGAGAGCTGAGTAGCAAGACACACCACAGCCAGATGGAGAAAAAACAGTGCCAAAGCACAGTGTCTTCAGCCCTAAAAGCATTTCCATTGAACATGGTGGCTCCTTTCTCTGTGTATGGTATCTAATTTGGCCATCATGAGTGATAACACCAAAGGAAACACAACCTAAACACATCTGATTGTGTTTGGGGGTAGCACCTGGGTCTGCTCTTTTTTCTTTGGACATAAAGCAAAATGTCTCTACCCTCCGTCTTCACTACTCAGGAAGCAGGGCAACAGCTTGCTCTCATCTAACCCCATAGTGATCACATTATAGACGTCTGCCACCCTGACCCTTGCCTGTCCCTCCCTGTCACAGCTGGCTGCTCACACCAGCCACGATGACATGATTGCAGCTCCAAAAGTGGAACGTTAGGGAGGATAACACCCTCAGATTCTCAACACTCAATCACACGTTCCCCATCCTGATGTTCCAGACTATAGCACTCCCATCTACATGACTTGCATCTGATTTATGGAACAAACCCTACTGCTTCTGGCTCTTATTCAGCCCCACATACAAAGGAATGAGTAAAAGCTGTTTTCTCCACAGCAGTATCTCGCCTCCTTGGCAGGTGGAGAGGATGATGTATGGAATAACTGGCATCTCCTCCTCCTCCTTGGAAAAGGATTCAGCACACACCAGCCCCGTCAGCCAACCCACCAGCCAGCTGACTCTCCGGGGGCCTCGGAGGGCCGAGCAGCAAGGCTGGCCCCAGCTGCCAGTTCCAGGAGAATAAGCCACTGCATTGGTTCTGCCCTCTCCTGGAGCCCAAATCCCCAGGCAGCCTCAGCCTCCAAGCCCACAATCTATGCTCCAGATCCCCATAAAAGCCTCTCCCATTGTTATGTGTAATCAACTAAAACACCACAGGAACTTTCTCTTAAGGCCCTTTCTAAAAGCCTGTCCGTCCCACTAAAGCCTCCCTTTAATCTACCCATGTTTCCTCTATGCATGTATGCTAAGTCACTTCAGTCATGTCTGACTCTTTGTGACCCTATTATGCTGGGAAAGATTGAGGGCAAGAGGAGAAGGGGGTGACAGAGGACAAGATGGCTGAATGGCATCATTGACTCAATGGACATGAGTTTGAGCAAACTCCAGAAGATAGTGAAGGACAGGGAAGCCTGGTGTGTTGCAGTCATGGGGTCGCAAACAGTTGGTCATGACCTAGCGACTGAACAACAATGGAGACGTTTAGAGTAGAGCTCATGAAATCATGAGGAGCCCTAAAACCCCATCCCCACCTTGAAGCTGCAGCTTGACAGCCCAAGTACAGCCATTGATTATGATGCCAAGATACCCCAGAGTCCTTCTAGAAGTAGCTTCAGAGGCCAGTCGACCAGCTTTTTGCTATCACAAAGACAGCCCATTTCCCTGGCGCATGGCAAGATTTAAGTAAGAAGATCATTCTGACAAACATGGTGGCCCAGGGCAGACTAAACCGCTGTGTGGCTGTGGCAATAAGCCCTGCCATTAACTTAGCATCTACCAAATCATACACACTATCTAGACAGCGTTGACTATATTGTCTCATGCAGTCGCGAAGAGTCAGACACGACTGAAGCGACTTAGCAGCATACTGTCTCATTGAACCCACACCCCAACCTTGTGAAGTTAAGTATGACTCCCCACTCCATTTTAGAGGTGAGGAAATTGAGCCCCAGTCCCAAGATCCAACAGTGAGCAAGCAGTGGTCCCAGGCTCTGAACCCGGTTCTACCTGACTGTAAATTTCCCGTTACTGCCGCCGTCTGAATCTCCCGAGTACGTTATCTTCATGCTAATTTCTGATTTCATTCCCCACTTGTTACAACGACAACAAGACGTTTCGGTGCCATCCCTCCGCGGGAAGCGCGAGCATCATTTTCCAGCTTAGGAATGAGAATAACAGCTCATTGCACCAACAGATGATGCAATGCCAGGCCATCAGAGAGCTGGCCGCAGCCAGTGGAGGCTGTCCTCTGAGAAGGAGAGGCCAGTTTGAGAAGGGGAGATTTTCACTGCCCACTGAGGAGAGGGTGCAGAAACGCCCTTAATCAGGGGGTCTGCGCCTTTCTGGTTCCATACAGCTTCCTGTTACTTAGCAGACTTGTTGGGGAGGGAACTCTTTGGTGTCACTTTCTCATCACAAGCCACCACAGAAAAATCTCCAGGAAATGAACCCCACTACCTTCCTGGCATTTGCTACCTCACTCCAGCTCAGGTATTTTTTAGTGTATGTCCCATGCCATATTTGTGCATACTTTTTTCTTAAAAAATTATTTGTTGCTTATCTGAAATTCAAATGTAACCAGGGTCTTGTATTTTACCTTGTATTTCACACAGCACTACTCTCTTCAAAAAAATAAGGGTGCTAATAAAGGTCAAAAACTATCACACAGATGGTGACTGGAACATAACCAAGGCAGGTAGGCCCTGAATTAAGTCCCAGAGCATCCTGACCGTACCCACACACAGAGCCCTCCCTTGGGGCCTGATGAGCGTATCTTCCGACCAGGAAAGGCCTAAGCTAAGCAGTTGGAACCCCTAAGCACCCGAAAAGAAGCAGATGAGTCAGTCCTACGTTGAGCTCTTTGGATGTAAATACACAGTTCCTTTCTCCTTTCCTGTTGAGGGTAAGTGTCCATGTACATTCTCCTTTGCTAGAGTCAGGAAAACCCCTTCCATCTCCCACACTAGCACATTTTTAACAAAGCAGCTAAGATCTCACCAGCTGAAACTCCTCTTTCACAAAGATCTGCTTGGAGGAACAGATGGGAAGAATGGCAGTTACACAGCCAAAAAAAATTACCCTGGATGCCAGAGCAAGTTCACACTCGTAACCACCAGTTCTGTCCAATGTTTTCATTTTTCAAGTGCAAGCATGTTGTTGAAATCTAGATGCCATTTCAAAATGAGATTTTGAAAGAGCAGCAAGGGGGTTTCAGTAGCCCGGAATTCTTTCCTTCTTTGCTGCTCTACAGCAAAACAAACTTCAGTGTCTCCATCACCTTCTATGGAAAGCCTGTTCTATTCTCCCTGAGAAATCCAACGCCCAACCAACCAGGAGAGCAGCTTCCCCAAGTTCCTGTCGTGGTTCTGAAATTCTGTTTTCTGCGTGGCCTCTCCAACCTGGCTCTTACCACTAAGTTATCTGGACCACGCACCCACAAAAGGCAACACCTGGCTTTGCAAGAACTTAGGACCAACAGCCTAAACCCAGCTTCCTCTGGACAAGCCCAAGCCCCCCGCCCCAGGCTACCCACATCTGTGCCAGGCAGTCCCTTCCAGCTTCCTAACAGCCTGGTTCAGTGCATCTGAGCTCCAGGCCTGGGGCAAGACCAGGGTGACCTGTGACCTTCACCAACCCTAAAGCAGTTTCAGTTATTTTTCTCTGGGTCTAGGGCTGGTGGTTCCTGAGGGGGCAGCGAGCCTGCCCTAAGGAGGAGCCTATCCAGGAAGATAGGAACAAGAGTCTCCAAGAGGATATTTTATTCAAAAAAGCAAAATTAGTAGCATGCCATTTTATACTGGAAAACTTGATTATTTTTGCAACACAAACTATAGAGAAGAAAGGGCAAACATTTACAGGGATCAATGTTTCACATTTTGTAGTAACAATAATAGCTAATATTTGAGAGCTGCCTAACACCAGGCACCATGCTGAGCATTTTACAGGCATTATTTGGTTTACTCCCCAGCCATCCCATAAGGCAGTACCATCATCATCCCCCCAGGCCCCTTGGCTCCTCAGCCAAGTAGAGACAAAGGCCTGTCCCAGTGAGGGACTGAATCCCCACGCCTTGTCAAAGTAAACCCTCACCATCACTCCATACCATATTCAAGGACCAGCTCATGTTTAGCCATTGCCTCAGACACCACTGGCTCTCTCTCCTGCTGCAGGGACCTGAGACTACACTGAGAATCAGGAAAAACAACTATAAAATCAGTTACATGTGTCATTTCCAACAGCCTACCATACACATGCTGCAGAGTGTCTGTAGGATAAAACTAATAAAATCATATGTAGACCTGGCTCCTGCTTGTTAAATTCTTGCCAAGGAAGAAAATCTTTAGGGAAGTCCAGGCAAAAATCAAGTTTGGCTGAATATCTTCAGCCATTGAAAGAAATCAGTATGTCACAGCACTTGATTGGTGCCTTGACACAGCAAGTTCTAAAGCGATGTTGTTCTGAAAGTGGGACAACTTTATAAGCAATGATTGCTTCTTTCTCCCTATCCCCCTCCTTAGGATGACTCTTAAGGGGTCACTCATTCACTAGACAGGCATTAATTGAGCTCTGTCATGATGAGGCATCACTGGCATGGTGATAAACCCAAGATGTATCGGGTGCCAATCCTGTAATTGAGAGCATTAGAATTCATTGGGGAAAGCTATATACTTTTTAAAGACAAATACATGTGTATTGTTTTTCTATTGCTATGTTAGCAAATTACCACAAGCTGATTCTCTCACAGTCTTGTAGGTTAGAGGTCTAGGCACAGAGTGGCTGGGTTCTCTGTTCAGATCTCACAGGGTCGAAATCAAGATGGTCAGAGCTTCTCAGCTGGGGCTCGGTATCCTCTTCCAAACTCATTCGAGTTGTAGGCAGAATTCTCTTCCTTGCAGTTATAAGACTGAGATCCCCATCTCCTCCATGACTGTCAGCCAGGCTGCTATCAGCTCCTAGACACCACCTCCCTCTCTTGCCACATGGCCTCCACCTTCAAGCCAGCAATGGCACCTATCAATAGAATCATTTTGCTTTGAATCTCTGACTTTCTCCTGGGAACCAGTCAGAGAAAACACTGTGCTTTTAAAGGGCCCACTGGATTAGGTCAAGTCCATGGCACCTCATCCTAGTCACAGGTTCTCTTTGATTCACATTCAAGGAGAGGAGACTAGATAATTGTGCGGGTCACTGGGGGTCATCTTAGAATTCTACCTGCCACAGTATGCATGCATTTATGTAAAAATACTGTGTTTTCAACCATTGTTGACAGTGGTTCCCCGCCCCACCTCGGGGAGATTAGAACATGGGAGGAAGCAAGGATGCTTGCTTCATATACACCATATAGTAGTCAAAGAATAAATGTCCTGGATGAAATATGCAAAGGACCCTTGCTGAGAAATACTAAACTAAATGAAACAGAAAGAGCATTAAAATTTGATGGAATGCTAGCGCCCTTCTTTGCATAACAAAAGATCCATTAAAAACTGACATGGCTCCTCTTTTACAGTGATAGATTCCCACCCATCAAGCAAAGAAACTAAATGGATAGAAAGTAATGCTAAGTCACATAATAACAGAAGCCCAGTAACTTCCCAAGGACATCCCTGGTGGCTCAGATGGTAAAGAATCTGCCTGCAACGCGGGAGACCTGGGTTCGATCCCTGGGTTGGGAAGATCCCCTGCAGAAGGAAATGGCAACCCACTCCAGTATTCTTGCCTGGAGAATTCCATGGACAGAGAAGCCTGGCGGGCTACAGTCCATAGGGTTTCAAAGAGTTGGACATGACTGAGCAACTAACATATAGCAGGTAGCAACCTCCCAAAACAGGACTAGGCCTCTTGCTAAAGGAGGAAATATTTCTTTTCTTAAAGAGATTTCTACTTAATTATTCACCACCTTCTTCCCCATTGATTGTCTGCTTGGAGGATACTTAAGTTTAACAGGTCAAATAATGCAGGGATCAAGCTAAATACTGCTCCAAATGGTGGTTTATACTAAGGGAAAACTTAATCTTGAATCTCAGCCCTGTGGTTTAGCACACTGCGGTGGAAGCCAGAGGACAGAGGAAGGCTATCCTGAGAATGAGGGTATTTCCTGTGGAAGGAGGCAACTCTGGGGAGCAGAGGGCAGGGGCATAAGGTCCTTGCTTGGAGGACCTTGGAGGTTATCAAGTGTTTGAGCAGGGTCCTGAATGAAGAGAAGTTTTGTATTTTTGAGATAAGGCAGGGAGAAGCTCAGCAGTGAAGAGGAAGGGAGTAGGGCAGTGAAACTAGAGCAGGTTACTTTTTTTAGGAGGAAGCTAGAACATGTTTGGAGGCTGAGAAGGGTTCAGTGGAAAGATCAGAATGAAAACCAGACAAATGACACAAAAGAAAAGGAGAAGAAAAGGCAGGAGGGGATGGGATACAAGATGCAGCAGGAAAGTATTAACTATGGGCACTTCTGCTTTTGCAATATGAGGAAGGAAGAAAGGATGGGTGAAAACACAGAGATGTTGAAATGGCTAGGAAGAGGGAGTTAGGTCAGATTGCCTCGGTCTCAGTAACTGGTCCTTCACCAGTGAGGGTTTTAAAAGTGCAATCTATCTTATATATTTAGAAAGAGCCCACTGTTTCCTCTAAATATATCCATCCCTGCCATGGGGGGTTAGGGGAAGACAATGTTCAAAATTAAAAGGAATAAAAGCACCCATAACTTAGGAAGGAAACTAGCATCTGCTGAATTATTAGTATTAAAACATGACATTTCACTAAAAAGAGATGGAGACAGAAGAGAAGTGTTTCTTAAGGACACAGAAGAAAAATGTGCAAAGTAGCCAAAGTCCAAAGGTTCCTAAAAGAGAGCCACCAATACCAGCTCCTCTACCCACAAACCTTCGGGAAAATGTGTCTTCACAGTAGAAGGACCCCTGCCATGACCAGATGGATGGGGAAAGTCCTGTTTACTCAGCTTTCTTCCTATTTGTCTATAACCAGCCAGGTGTTTACAGAAACAGAGAAAAGTCATTCCCCTATATGTACCAATATGCTAGCTCAATAAACGGCAGGGTTATCTTCCATTAACATTTTGAAGGAAATGTTATAATTGTTAGAGAAGAATTGGTTATTTTGTCTCTTGTAGAAAGAGTAATTTTGTAATGTACCAAAGGTATCTTGGAGAAGGCAATGGCACCCCACTCCAGTACTCTTGTCTGGAAAATCCCATGGACAGAGGAGCCTGGTGGGCTTCAGTCCATGGGGTCGTGAAGAGTCGGACCCAACTGAGCGACTTCACTTTCACTTTTCACTTTCATGCATTGGAGAAGGAAATGGCAACCCACTCCAGTGTTCTTGCCTTGAGAATCCCAGGGACGGGGGAGCCTGGTGGGCTGCCGTCTATGGGGTTGCACAGAGTTGGACACGACTGAAGCGACTTAGCAGCAGCAGCAAAGGTATCTAAATTAAGTAAAGAGTCTGGGGGAAATTTTGCCCAATGAAATCAGCTTTTCCTAAGTGAGCAACTACAGCAAAAGGAGGGGTAAATGCTTTACCCACTTCTGGCCAATAACCAGTTCGGTCTCCATGTTTGTAAATAGATCACACAACCTTACCACCCCTAATACAACCTTGTCCTCAAATCTAGTTCTATCTGATAAGTTAGACCTTACTGCAGCTTGGGAATAGAGCTTTGGTTCTTATAACTTTTCAATAAATCAGAAACACTTCAATTTAACTGCTTTGGGTCAGTTATGAGCCATTATTCAGTGGGAATTGATGGGTAAAAATGATATAGTGCAAATAAATGCGGAAATTTTTGATGCACCAAGAAAAAGAATGATATATATGCAGTGCCGTTATACTGCAAATATTGTAAGTAATCAAAAAGGTTTGACATACTGTGTGAATTTCAGGGAAGGTTTGTTATGTCAGTCAAACCATGTAAAGAGTGATGTGCATTTTGAAACAGATGCTAAGATTTAGCAGAAAATGACAAGCTCAAACAGCAATATAGGAAGAGAAAGAGGGAGAAATAGATTGTTTTGATTGCATTTCTACAGTCATCTAAGCAAAATCCAGGCCAGCTTTTTACAAAAACCTACCTAAGGCAAGTCACAATGAAGGGCTGGCTGGCAAGCCTCTAACATACCCTAGAGAAATGTATTATGATTCAGGAATATTTTTAAAATGTACTATTCAGCAAGAATACCGTAGCTGTCCTATAGATTAGAAATTTGAGCATGTTCAAGGCCATTAAGGACAGCCCAGAGCAAAATAAAAGAGAGCAAATCTTGGTACTGTTAGGCTTAGATATATCTTCCTTAAAAAAAAAATGAGAAAAGGAAAATACATTTTTTTATTTGTACTGTAGCCCTGGAGCCAGTGCCAATGTAGCTTGCTTCATCCCTGCCTTCATATGTTGCATCAGGTGGTTACGAACAGCTGCCACCTGTAGGGGTGTCAGTGCTGAGGCTCAAAGAGAGATTGGGAGTAAATGAGGACAGTGCCCAGCGGAGCAGGGACAGGGTGACCAACTGTCCTGTTTGCCCAAGACTAAGGTTCTTCTCAATACTCGAGACCCTCAGTGCTAAAGGCAGAAGAGTTGCAGGGAAACTGGGAAGACAGGTCACCCTAGCAGGCACAGAGGAAACTGCAGGAGTGGGTCCTGGTGGAGACTGAGCAGGTTACGGCTGCACCACCCCAGGCTGTCAGAGAACTGGGACTGTTGTTCCTGGCTTGGTCCCCCAAGCATGTATGCCATGGCGAGGCTCCCTGAAGATGTACACTCTACCCAGTACCCCTTCCTTCCCTGGCAGGTACCATGGAGAACTCAAGATGCACAGACACACACACATATACACACTATATATCTCTGCTGTAAGCATTTTATATTTACATGCTAGAAAATAAAAGAGTAAGTTACAATGTTTATAAAAGTAAGGGAAAACGAAAGGAATAAAGCATTTCATTCCCTAGGCTCTGAATCATACTTATTTTGATTAAAATTTTTTCTAATTATAAGTAATATCCTCATTATAAAAAAGTATACAGAAAAGAGAAAAAAAATAAAAGAGCCGACTCCCATTCTATTCAAGTATGTGGTGTGTGCTAAGTCGCTTCAGTCATGTCCAACTCTTTGCAACCCTATGGACTGTAGCCTGCCAGGCTGTCTGTGGGATTCTCCCAGCATGAATACTGGAGTGGGTTGCCATGCCCTCCTCCACCCAGGGATTGAACTCACGCCTTTTGTATCTCCTACATCGGTAGGCAGGTTCTTTACCATTAGCGCCACCTGGGAAGCCCTATTCAAGTATAACCACTCTTATACACTTAGATGGACTTCCTGCTCTATACTTGACAACATATTAAAGTAACCTGGGAAGCTTTTGTTAAATAGTGAAGCATGGACATAGCCCCCAGAGATTCTGATTTCATTGGTCTGGTCTGATTTTATGGGTCTGGCATCGGTTTGTTTTTTTTTTGCAGTGCCAGGTCTTAGTTGCCATATGCGGGATCTTCGTTAGGATATGCGGGATCTTCAGTTGGGACATGCAGGCTCTGGTTCCCTGACGAGGGATCAAACCCTGGCCCCCTGCATTGGGAGCGTCGCGTCTTAACTGCTGGACCACCAGTGAAGTCCCCAGCATCACTATTTTTCAAAGTTACCTCCAGAGATTCTAAGCCTCCAGAAAATCTGGGAACCACTGCTCTAGGCCCTTTTCAAAGTGTCAATCGCCTCACACACACAGAACCATACACACAAACACACACATTTACATCATACCTAGCATGCTTTTTTTCACTCAGCAATATTTAGTGAATAGATACCCATGTCAATAAACCAATTTTATAATACTTTAAGTGATAGCAAGATATTACAATGTATGGTTTAATTCATTTAATATATTCCTATTGTTGAATACTTTTATTGTTTTCAGATTTTGCTCTCACGGCTGGCCTGGGAATAATAATTAAAAGTCTGGGCTTTAGAGTAGGCTTGCTTTGGTTTGAGTCCCAGACACGGCCTGCATTAGCTGAGAGTGACCGTGGGCAAGTCACGTAAACTCTCTAGGCCCCAGATTCCCCATCTGTTAAGTGAGGGTAATAGTGGTGCCTGTCTTTTAAATGAGATAATACATATAAAGCACTGACCATGAGTTTAAAATGCATTTGATATTACATAACTATTCATCTTTGCCCATTTCCTAAATTATTTTCTTAGAAAAAAAGCCAGACGTTCAATTTTGAGTCTAACAGTGTACATAATTTTGAGACTTGTGATATGATTACCACACCACCCTCCCACAAAAGTGTAAGTTGAGAGTATCATGTAATTACCAAAGCATCTATTCTTAAAGTAAGAGAGGCCTCCACCCACTTCTTCACCCCTTACTCATGTTGCACCAATTTTATCTCTTAAGTTCATGATGTAGTTATGATGCATGAACATGATAGAATGATCTGTAAAATTTGAAAATAAGTTATAACATTGCTGTAAGAATTGCATTTGAAAAAGATGATAATATCTTCATTTATTTATAATTTATCTCCTAATTGCCTGGCCAAAATATGTAGTTTAGGGGAAAAAACATGCTATAAGACAGCTAATAAAATAGACATTTAGGAAAAAAGTTTACTATTTGAAAAAGAAAGGGAAAGATATGAGACGGTCATGAATTTCAGCTCTGAGCTTCCTAGCAAAACAAGTGAAAACAGAAACATATTTTCTACTCCAAAATAAAAAGGAAGCACATAACTTTATCTAGAAATAAATGTCTTCCTGTTACTAAATTCTAAAGAAAAGAATTACCATGCATTTCTTTATGTAAAAGCCACCAAGTAACATAACAAACAATACAGTTTGGCCCAAATTTGCGGTAGATGTTAAAACTTTTTCAAGTGACCATTTTTCATTTGGATCCTTGGAAAAATCATCAGCTTTGATCACCAAAGAGGCTGAAAAGTCAGCCTTCAGTAGTGAGAACCATGAGAGTTAATTTATGTGCAATTTAACTGGGCCACAGGATGCCCACATATTACAGGGTCCAGCATTATTCTGGGTGTGTCTTTGAGGGTGTTTTTGGATGATATTAATTAACATTCAAATCAGTAAACTGATTAAAACAGATTGCTCTTCCTAACGTGGGTGGGCCTCATCCAATCAGTTGAAGGCCTGAAGAGAACAAACAGGCTCACCTTCCCACGAGTTAAAAAGAACTGCCTGACTGCCTTCTGCTGGGACATCCTTTCTCTTCCTGCCTTTGGAAGAAAGGCAGAAACATCCAGTCTTTCTGGGCCTCAAGCCTGCCAGCATTCAGACTGGAACCACATCTCTCTCCTGGGTCTCCAGCTTGCTGACATGTCAGCCTCCCTCATCATACGAGCCAATTCCTTAAAATAAACTTCTTTCTCTATCTGTATACATCCTATTGGGCCTGTTTCTCTGGAGAACCCTAACACAAAAATTAATGAGCCTTTCATGGATTTTCACACAAACAGAGGCCAGAGGTAGAAGGAGGAAATTCTCATTAATAAACCTCCATGATCCATCCACCTCCAGTCAAAGGTTTCCATAGCAACCTGAGTTCCAAAGCAAGGCTCAGGTCACATTTCCACAAATTGAAATGGAATAGATGAGTGGAAATAAGCAACCCCTTATGATCCACCAAGAAAATGAAGAATAATGAAAGAGGAGCACCAGTGCCTGAGTTGAATTAATTTACCAAGATTTAGGACTATGAAACACTGGGCACACACACAGAGATTACCGAATTTCTTAAGGTCAAAGCAATGTTTTCACACCATTACCATTTCATACATGAAGAGATTTTTCTTCCTTTTTCTTAATTCCTTCAAGCTCATTCTGAGAGGCCACATGTTACTGTATCAAGAGTGTGAGTGCTGCAGTCTTACATTGTGAATACCAATCTCATCATTGGCTAGTTGTGATGACCTTGGACACGTTATTTATCATATGTACGCCTCCGTTTGCTCTTTTGTTCACTAGGAATAAGAATCTAACCTGTCTCAGGATCTAACCAATAAAATAGAAACTACTTCTAAGCATTTGCAATAGAAAGAGCTCAATGCAGGGAATTATTTCCACCGATGAAGGGGAAGCTGAGACAAGGCAGGAAGCTGCTGCTGACCCTGGAGTGGAAGACAAAGAGAGGAGATGAAGTTATGGAAGTCCCGGGTCAGCTGAGGAAGCTAGGTCTCTGAGTGCTCGTCTGCAGCTGCAGCCGGAGCAGCCTCCCAAGGCAGAGGTGGGGTAGGAGAGGGGACCTCCCTGGCTTCTCCCATCCCCCCACCTTTCAGTCCTACCAACGCCTTCCACTGGACACACCATCCAGATGCCACCTGGCAAACACACCCTAGAGTTGGCTGTCCTGAGGCGCAGAGCAGGGGCTCCATCTGAGGGCCCAGGGCCGCAGAGCCAGCACAGGGCTGCAAGGCTTAAGTGACACCACTCATAAAGTCCCCTGGTCTGCTCTATGCGGCAGAGT
The DNA here is from genome assembly GCF_055505025.1 of Bos grunniens. Classification (NCBI taxonomy): domain Eukaryota; kingdom Metazoa; phylum Chordata; class Mammalia; order Artiodactyla; family Bovidae; genus Bos; species Bos grunniens. The sequence goes on along the minus strand of NC_141166.1, from coordinate 112,521,225 downwards.
CCTTTAAGTTGTATATTTTAGATTGGGGCTGTTGTGTCTCACCCGCCTCTTCTTCACTCCCTTCAACAGATTTTCCACTCCTTATGGTTTCTCTTTGTCCTCCTACTTTCTCATCACCCAGTTCTTTCCTCCCACTTCCTCACCCACACTCAACAGCAGACAGCAAGTTGGCTAGCCTCCCAATGAAACTACAGACTCTATGAAATCCGAGGGATGGTGGTGTCAAGTTTGGCTGCCAAAGCCAATGACGTCCTCCTCTTCCCAGAGCTGGAGTCCCCTGCCTCCACACACCAGCTCACAGAGGCATGGCCACACATCAAGCGTGGTGCCAACACAAGCAAGACAAGAGAATGTGCTGGCCTTTGATCCTGAAGATCTCCCTTGGCAGACCCATCACCAGGGGCCATGCAAGCTTGTGTACTTTGCCACAGAGTTATCTCCTTAAAACACCCTGGAGAGGTCTGCTGACCAGGAGAGTGAAAGAGATGACCTCAAAGTCCCCTTCTACCCCATCCTACAACATTCCTAATAAAGTCAATTCCTATTTTTTTAAAAAAAGGCCCTCATTGCAGGTAGATTCTTTATCATCTGAGGGCTTCCCTAGTTGCTCAAACGGTAACGAAAATGAGGGAAACTCAGGTTCACTCCCTGGTTTGGGAATCCCCTGGAGGAGGAAATGGCAACCCACTCCAGTTTTCTTGCCTGGAGAATCCCATGGACAGAGGAGCCTGGTGGGCTACAGTCCACAGGGTTGCAAAAGTCAAACTCGACTGAGCAACTACCACAACTCCTATAAGGGGCCTCACAAAATGGAGGTCACCCCCACAGCCCAGCACACACGACAGGTATAAACCTAAGTCAGCATGCACTTAGGGGAAACCTCTGTCAAGGAACCTTGTCTAACCCCAATAACAATCCTCAACTCAGCTTTAGTGAGCTCACCTTACCTAGAAAATAGGACCTGCTGGCGGGACACGACTGAGTGACTGAAATGAACTGAACTGAGCCCTATAGGAAAGTTCCCAGCCTCCCAGCCAATCATGTGCTGTTTCCATGTTGCCTCTTCTAATACACTCTAAGACTCGCTCTTGCACAGAAGTCCTCCAGAAGAGTGCTCCACTGCCCATGAGGCACTGCTGCTGCTAAGTCACTTCAGTCGTGTCTGACTCTGTGTGACCCCATAGACAGCAGCCCACCAGGCTCCCCCATCTCTGGGATTCTCCAGGCAAGAACACTGGAGTGGGTTGCCATTTCCCTCTCCAGTGCATGAAAGTGAAAAGTGAAAGTGAAGTCGCTCAGTCTTGTCCGACTCTTCACGACCCCATAGACAGCAGCCCACCAGGCTCCCCCGTCCCTGGGATTCTCCAGGCAAGAGTACTGGAGTGGGGTGCCACTGCCTTCTCCGCCATGAGGCACTGGACTCCCCCAGTCCATTGACTGATTCCCCTTGTATGAAGGACAGAAAACTCACCACTAAATTGTTTTAGTTTTATCATTTGACACTACAGTGATTTCCATTTTGTAAGGCTGGGTTGTGGCACCTTCCCAACCTGCCTGTATTACATTTCACCAGAAGTAAAAGTCCCCAAAGTCTTGGGTCCTGGTGCCAAGAAAGGTTTCCTGTTATAGGACAGGCATTGAAGAACAAAAGACCCCAAGGCTTATCCCAGGAGCAGCACAGAGCATAATATTCTCAAATCCAACCTTCCTTATAAATAAATTTTAGATCTATAGATTAAAATAATTCAGAATTAAGAAGGGAAATTTAGGGCAATAAAAATGATTCTATGGCACAAGGCCTATACTGAGACTTTTCTGCAAATTCATATCTTCACCATCCTCAAAACCCTTGTACATTTTTCCGTCATATTCCTTCTCCAGGGTGTATAAAAAAAATTATTCCTCTGATACTGCCTTTAACAGTTAAAACCCAGATGTGAACTGAGTCCATCAGCTTGTCCAGCCCATACCAGACTACTTGTTAAGTCCAACTAGAAAGCAATTGGTTAAAAACTCAACTATTTGCTTTGTACCAGACTGATACAAGTCAGGTCACAATTTTAGCCATTTAACAATTAACAATTAATGGGTTAACAATTAACCCATTCTACCTGTGGGCTTCCCTGGTGGCTCAGATGGCAAGGAATTCACCTGCAATGTGGGAGACCTGGGTTCGATCCCTGGGTTTGGAAGATCCCCTGGAGGAGGGCAATCCACTCCAGTGTTCTTGCCTGGAGAATCCCCATGGACAGAGGAGCCTGGTGGGTGATAGTCCATAGGGTTGCACAGAGTCGAACACAACTGAGTGACCAAGCACAGCACAGCTCTACCTGTGGTTCTCAAACTATGCTTCCCAAACCAGCAGCATCAGCGTCAGCATCACCTATGAACTTGGAAATACAAATGTTCAAGTCTCACCCAGCCTACTAAAAGACGGAAATCAAGGAGGGTGGGGCTCAGCAATGTGTGCTTAACAAGCCCTCCAGATGATTCTGATGTAGGTAATGTCTGAAAACCACTGTGCTAGAAAAACACACACACACGCAAAAACCAACTGATTCCAGTGAAACATAGCACATATTATTGGTCATTTTTCTAATAACATGAATTTGAATTTAAATCCCAGGTCGCCCCACAGTCTGAAATCTACAGTCTTTCTAACACCTATTTTATTCAGCACTCACTGTACTAGGAAGGCTTTTACTATTAAGGGAGGGTAATTTCAAGCAAGAAGACAATGGAAATTAGAACACCGCTGCTATTGTCCTGTCAAAATGAACAAAATCCCCCTCTATCAAACAGTCATTTTATGTTTGGTGGGGAAAGAAAGGCTATAAGCCTTTGCCAAGCATGCCACACTTTTGCTCATAAATGCTCCTTTGCTATAATTGAGTGAACTTGCACAAGCGCCCTTCTGTACCCACCAAGAAATAGCAGGTCCCAATATGGGAATGGAGCCATGTTTCCTTGCTTTGTTCCCAACCTTGTAAAAGCTCTTCATCCTCTCCAAGTAGACGGGAATTTTGGCAAAGAATTCTCCAGGGTGACAAAAAGCACTTTCTCTCCACTCTTTTGTTGTGCTGTTAGTTTTGAAACCCTTTTGCCCTGAGAACAATACACTGCAGAGTTACTTTCCGTCGCTGCCTTCCTCGGTGCTTTCTTCAGCCCTGAAGATAATAGTCTGCCATTTTAACATCAGAGGCCACACTGTGGCTGCTGAGAATCTAAGTGTAATGTAAGTCAGGCATGTGAGCACTATTAGCCCAACTCTTAGCTGAACTGCTCTAAGGGGTTTAATTTTTAAAAAGCAACGTGGCACTCCAGTTAGAAGGCCAGTGAGCAGGAAATGGACTCCCACATCAATAGCACGCTAACCACCCTGGTGGCTCACAACCCAGAAGGTAATTTGGGGAACTTAGGAAGTTGGAGAAGATGAATAAATAAGAGAAGAACCAACCAATTTCCTTTTTCCATTTTATGAAGTCTGTGCTTGTAGGCTGTAATCTTCTTCTCTTCATTAATGAAATAAGGGGAAGGGGGAGTTTAAAATATGTGGTAGTGTTAAATAACCCATAACTAAATGCATGGGCAACATGGAAAATATACGTCAGATGGAAACACGATGAGGGACTGGAAATCTGATGTAAGGTTTTGTTCTAAATACAACTCCCTAAGCAAAACTCTTCAAAAAATCTCTACCAGCACTAAACTAGAAATAATATTTCTAAGCATTGCTCCCAATGATATAAAACTACCTATAACTCACTAAAGCCTCAAGTAAAATGAAGATTTGCTGGTGAGCTCGATAATTAAATCATTCTAGACAGTCAATCTGGGCAAATCATGTCCCAAAGCTAATGTTTCTCCTTGTAATTATCTGATGTCTGTCTACAACGATCAAATTAACCAAATAATTGCCAAGTCTCCAACATGATGTGCAGACAAGCTGCAAAGCGTCCACTGGGGCTTCTCCATTTGCTCCATCTCTTTCTTCCATATCTCACCATTTACCCTTCCAACCTTTCCCCTCCCAGACTTACCTGGGCTAATAGAAGAAGTGAGGCCACCTAGGCCTATGATTTACAGGATTTATTTACAATGTTCCAACCCTGGCTTTTGCTGTAAGCAGTATTCACTTCTGATAGTTTCAAGCATTCCGTCGGAAATATGCTTACCTGTGAGAGAATACAGAGAACAAAGAGGGCTAGATGCACAGACAAGGGCTTCACAGTTTTCAAAGTGCTGTTTCATAGCCTTGTTAGTCTCATCTCCTAGCCCTGAGGTGGCAATTATTTTACATGCATACAAACTGTGTCTTCTAATGACTTTCCCAAGACAAAGGTCTAATAAATTCAAAGACATCCTAGAACTCAAGTCTCCTGCTCCTGAATGCTCTGAGACTGGGCTGGAATGTATTACCAGGAGTCAAATGCCAAAGGTGTAATTCTGACTCCCTTAACATGAGGGTAGAATACAGAAGAACTCCTGCAGGATGGGAATGAATGTGTATGCCGCAGGCTGACATCCTCACGTGTGAGGTTTATGTCTCTAAACTAGAACTTCCTAACCATGTCATTGACATCCCAAACCTTCACAGAGCCAGTGACTATGAGAAACTCAAGGCTTCTATCCCTCCAGGTAGAGCTAAAAAGGATGACAATTGCAATACTTCTCAGAGCCCTAAGACAATATCTATTCTAGGTTAGTAATTCCAACTTGTTTGGACCTGATATTTATTTTATTTCAGGAGACCCAGACGGCTACACAATTTGAGTTATGATTGAGAACAGAAGGATGTGCAGTCATGCTCAGTCGCTCAGTTGTGTCCAACTCTTTGCAACCCCATGGACTGTAGCCCATCAGACGCCTCTGTCCATGGGACTCTCCAGGCAAGAATATTGGAGCAAGTTGCCATTTCTTCCTTCAGGGGATTTTCCCAATCAACCAGGGAAGATCCCCTGGAGGAGATCTTCCTGCGTCTCCTGCACTGGCAGGCGGATTCTTTACCACTGAGCCACCTGGGAAGCCCCCTTCAAAATCCCTGGAGACAGGAAGCCCCATAAGTTAAGGAGGAAGTTTAGCCTGAATAAGACTAAGGTCTCTTTTACCATCTTGGCTGGATTTCACAGATTGGGAGATTGTTCCAGAGCTGGAAGTTGGCTTAGCCATAGGTAGTTAGACCCAAGGAGAGCTATTCATTTTATCCAAACTCTGTCAACACTGGTTTTTAATTAAGAGGTAATTTACTGAATTAAACTGAGTAAAACCTTTCTTAGGATTTGACACTTGCATGCTCCAATCAGGACACCCCTCCTCTATACAGAGGTTCTTTAGTGAGAGTGATATTATTGAAAAAAAAGGTAGACATTTGAAAATGTTATAACAAGTGTTACATATCAAATTAAGGGTAGAGTAGCTTTAATTCATGGAGAAGGCAATGGCAACCCATTCCATTCTCTTGCCGGAAAATTCCATGGGCAGAGGAGCCTGGTAGGCTGCAGTCCATGGGGTCGATAAGAGTTGGACACGACTGAGCGACTTCACTTTCACTTTTCACTTTCCTGCATTGGAGAAGGAAATGGCAACCCACTCCAGTGTTCTTGCCTGGAGAATCCCAGGGACAGGGGAGCCTGGTGGGCTGCCGTCTATGGGGTTGCACAGAGTCAGACACGACTGAAGTGACTTAGCAGCAGCTTTAATGCATGGAGCAAACAGAAAGTAAATGGTTCTAAAATGTAAAAGTAATTGATGGCAGAGAAATTTTTCAGTGTGCATAGAACAAGGTCCAGGAGAGAGCTATGCTTTTACTTGAAGCAAAAGTGTGGGATACTTTAGGAAGATCAGCCCCATAAAGCATCCCTTAAAGGTGCAGAAATAAGGAAGCAGGTCAAGAGACACTCGTGCTGGATCACAGGGTTAAGGAGAGAACGGTAACTAGTATGTATCCAATAGTCCTCTATATCATTTAGAATCCATTTCATGGTAAAAATAAAATAAACTCAAACTGATTAAAAACAATAAAATTGATTTATTGGTTCCTATACTGGAAGTCAGTTGGACTTGAGTCAGTGACTTGACTATATCATCACGAATCCAAGTTCCATCCTTCTTTCTGCTCTGATACTGTGGAGGAGTTCAGCTTGGGCTCTCAGTCAGAGCCCAGACACGTGACCTCTCTGTGTGTCTTGGTCTTCTCACATGGTGGCTGGGTTCCAAGAGGGGGCATCCCAAGGTTTTTTGTTTTTTTTTTTTTAATTGAAGTATAACTGTGGTGGCTTAGATGGTAAAGAATTTGCCTGCAATGTGGGATACAAAGGTTCAGTCCCTGGGTTAGGAAGATCCCCTGGAGAAGGGAATGGCTATCCACTCTAGTATTGTTAACTGGAGAATTCCATGGACAGAGGAGCCTGGCAAGCTACAATCCATGGGGCTGCAAAGAGTCAGACATGACTAAGTGATTAATACTTTCTCCTTTTCTATAGTTGATTTACAATGATGTGTTAGTTTCTGGAGTACAGCAAAGTGATTCAGTTATATATATACATATATTATTTTTCATTTTCATTTTCATTATGGTTTATCACACAATATTGAAAACAGTTCACTGTATTACACAGTAGGACTTTATCATTTATCTGTTTTATATATAATAGTTTGTATGCTAACCCCAAACTCCTAATTTGTTCCTCCCTCCTTTCCCCATCAACAACCTCAGATATGTGGATGGTACCACTCTAATGGCAGAAACCAAAGAGGAACTAAAGAGCCTCTTGATGAGGGTGAAGGAGAGAGAAAGAGCCAGCTTAAGACTAAATATTTAAAAAACTAAGATCATGGCATCTGGCCCCATTACTTCATGGCAAATAGAAGGGAAAAATGTGGAAGCAGTGACAGATCTCCTCTTGGTCTCTAAAATCACTGCCGATGGTGACTGCAGCCATGAAATCAGAAGATGATCGCTTCTTGGCAGGAAAGCTATGACAAACCTAGACAATGCGTTGAAAAGCAGAGACATTACTCTGCTGACAAAGGTCCATATAGTCAAGGCTACAGTCTTCCCAGGGGTCACATATGGCTGTGAGAGCTGGACCATAGATAAATTTTGCAGAACACGAAAGAATTGATGTCTTGGAACTGTGGTGCTAGAGAAGACTCCTGAAGGTCCCTTGGACAGCAAGGAGATCAAACCAGTCAATCTTAAGGGAAATCAACCCTGAATACTTGTTGGAAGGACTGATGCTAAAGCTGAAGCTCCAGTATTTTGGTCATCTGATTCGAACAGCTGACTCACTGGAAAATCCCTGATGCTGGAAAAGATTGAGGGCAGAAGGAGAAGAGGGCATCAGAGGATGAGATGACTGGATGGCATCACCGATGCAGTGGACATGAACTTATGCAAACTCTGGGAGATGGTGAGGGACAGGAAGGCCTGGCTTACTGCAGTCCATGGGGTCGCAAAGAGTCGAACACAACTGGGTGACTGAACAACGACCTTTCCCCTTTGGTAACCATCATAAGTTTGTTTTCTATGTCCGTGAGCCTGTTTCTGTTTTGTAAATAAGTTCATTTGAATCATATTTTAGATTCCACATAAAAGTGCTATCGTATGATATTTGTCTTTCTCTGTCTGACTTATTTCACTTAGTATGATAATATCTAGGTCTGGGATGTCCCTAGTTGTCCAGTGGTTAACAATGCACCTTGCAATGAAGGGTTCAGTCTCTGGTGGGGAACTAAGATCCTACATGCTGCAGAGTGACTAAGCCCACATGCAACAACTACTGAGCCCCTGAGCTCTGGAGCCTGTGCCCCTCAAGGAAAGATTCCGTGTGCTGCAACTAAGACCCAATGCAGCCAAATATAGAAATAATAAAGAAAGAAATATTTTTTAAAAATCTCTAGGTCCATCCATGTTGCTGTAAATGGCATTGTTTCATTCTTTTTTATGGCTGAGTAGTGTTCTATTGTATATACGTACCTCATCTTCTTTATCTATTCATCTGTCAATGGTCATTTGGGTTGCTTATGACTTAGCTATTGTGAATAGCGCTGCTATGACCAATGGGGTGCATGTATCTTTTCAAATCAGTTTTCTCCAGTTATAGAGAGCATCCCAAGATTGAATATTCCAAGGGGCCCAGGAGGAAGCTGCAAGGCTTCTTGTGACCTATTCTTCGAAGTCTCAGAATGTCATTTCTACAATATTCCATTGGTTAAACAAGTCACTAAGGCCAACCCAGATTTAAGGGGAAGAGGGGTAGGCTCTGTCTCGTCAGGGAAAGAATAACATATGTGTACAGACAGGGAAGGCTGTCTACCACAACATGAATGACTGTACATCATAGAGGCAAGTTCCCTATTCAGAAACCCCTGCCACTGCCAGGGTGCTGAATTCCTGGCATTTGAGACCCTCGGCCTGAGCCAATTTACTTTTCCAGGCTCATCTTCCACTACCGTCAGTCACTCATCACTGCCTCAGTCAACCCTGTGCTTTTCCCTCTGTGCTTCTGCCTATGACATGTCCTTTTCTGCAAAAGCCTTCCCCATTCACTTCTTCCCAACCAAATCTTGTCCCATTGAGGCCCAGCTCAAATTCCTCCTAACCCTGTACCACCCCTGGCTCAGACTTCAAACTCAGATTTCAAACTTCTCTGAACTCATCCTACACCACTGATTAGGCTCTTCCTGAGGGGCAGTTCACTGGGAGTTGGTGATGGCACAGCCCCAGGAGAGAGCATGGATGAGGATGTACAGGCTTTTGCCCCTTATTCTCCTGGTTTAATATTTCATGGCAAACATTTAGTGTTACAAAAACAAATTGAAGCAAGAGTGAATAGAAAGTCATTAGAAAATTTGATAAGGGCTAGAATAAACTCTAAAGTTTCATAAAGAAAAATAGTTTACTCTGGGAATACTTAAAAAACTTTTCTAAATGATATTAGCTCATGACTCAGTCCCCTATTAATAATGTTTCACTGCTCAGCAGCGTGACTTTCTCTGGTCTATCATCTTTATACTCCAGTGTTTCGCTAAGACTATTTAGCAAGAGTGAGGAATGGAATTGGGAGGGTCAGGAAACTTTGAGAGCTGCACCAGGCACGCCCTGTAACCTGCACAAAATATTTGACAATTGAGCTCTCGAGTCAAAAGTCACCCTTAGCCCTGACCCTGGACTCACTATCTTTTATGAACATGGAAAGAGGGGTCAGATATGAATCAGATCAAGGCCACTTCCCTCTTTAGGCTATTTCACAACATATAGCCTTGAAAATTGCCACCCCAGGAGAGAATATCTGCTCTTTTCCTGACTCTGATTTTCACAATATAAGTTCTATAAATAGACTCTTCTGCTACCTCAGCCTTTGTTCAACATTGGTTCCCTCAAGTTAAAAAAAGAAAAGAAGGAGACACAGAGGAGCAGCCTCCATGAGGAGGTCCTCCAAGCCCTCTTCTGGCTTTCAGATAGGAATACACATTTCTAACTAAGAAGAAGATATTTTATCTATCAAGGCCTAGAGAAAAAGCAGCCCATGGCTGCCTCAGAATTATCAACCCTGATTGAGAGGGCATGTCTCTCCTGACCACAAACCCTCTCTGTAGTCTAGGATCGCTCTGCCAATCCCTTCATGAGCTCCACACAAGGGACAGTGCCATAAAAACCCATGTTACTTCCTAGATGTATCTGCTGGAGAAAACAGATGGCATCTCTGTAAGGCAGTGTGTGTGTGTGTGTGTGAGTCAGTCGTGTCCAATTCTTTGTGACCCCATAGCCCACCAGGCTCCTCTGTCCATGGGATTCTCCAGGCAAGAATAATAGAGTGGGTTGCCATTCCCTTCTCTGGGGTATCTTCCTGACCCAGAGATCAAACCCAGGTCTCCTGAATTGCAGGCAATTCTTTTCCATCTGAGCCACCAGGGAAACCCATAAGGTAGTGTAGGAGATACCTATAAACAGAGATACCCTTGATATCTATAAATAAGCCAGGCAGGTGTTGCCCCTGGAAGAGAAACAGGCAAAGAAATAAGGATGAAAGGAGGTCCCTGAGTATTTCCATGTGGCTGTTCTTGGAGATACCCCTCGTCCAAGGTAAGGAGCAATGGCTGAGCTTTGCTGGAGCAGCCGTGAAGAGATACCCCACGCCCAAGGTAAGAGAAACCCAAGTAAGATGGTGGGTGTTGCAAGAGGGCATCAGAGGGCAAACACACTGAAATCATACTTACAGAAAACTAGTCAATCTAATCACACTAGGACCACAGCCTTGTCTAACTCAATGAAACTAAGCCATGCCCGTGGGGCAACCCAAGACGGGCGGGTCATGGTGGAGAGATTTGACAGAATGTGGTCCACTGGAAAAGGGAATGGCAAACCACTTCAGTATTCTTGCCTTGAGAACCCCATGAACAGTATGAAAAGGCAAAATGATAGGATACTGAAAGAGAAACTCCCCAGGTCAGTAGGTGCCCCATATGCTACTGGAGATCAGTGGAGAAATAACTCCAGAAAGAATGAAGGGATGGAGCCAAAGCAAAAACAATACCCAGCTGTGGATGTGACTGGTCATAGAAGCAAGGTCCGATGCTGTAAAGAGCAATATTGCATAGGAACCTGGAATGTCAGGTCCATGAATCAAGGCAAATTGGAAGCGGTCAAACAAGAGATGGCAAGAGTGAATGTCAACATTCTAGGAATCAGCGAACTGAAATGGACTGGAATGGGTGAATTTAACTCAGATGACCATTATATCTACTACTGCGGGCAGGTTTCCCTCAGAAGAAATGGAGTGGCCATCATGGTCAACAAAAGAGTCCGAAATGCAGTACTTGGATGCAATCTCAAAAACGACAGAACTATCTCTGTTCGTTTCCAAGGCAAACCATTCAATATCACAGTAATCCAAGTCTATGCCCCAACCAGTAACGCTGAAGAGCTGAAGTTGAACGGTTCTATGAAGACCTACAAGACCTTTTAGAACTAACACCCAAAAAAGATGTCCTTTTCATTATAGAGGACTGGAATGCAAAAGTAGGAAGTCAAGAAACACCTGGAGTAACAGGCAAATTTGGCCTTGGAATACGGAATGAAGCAGGGCAAAGACTAATAGAGTTTCACCAAGAAAATGCACTGGTCATAACAAACACTCTCTTCCAAAAACACAAGAGAAGACTCTATACATGGACATCACCAGATGGTCAACACCGAAATCAGATTGATTATATTCTTTGCAGCCAAAGATGGAGAAGCTCTATACAGTCAGCAAAAACAAGACCAGGAGCTGACTGTGGCTCAGACCATGAACTCCTTATTGCCAAATTCAGACTTAAATTGAAGAAAGTAGAGAAAACCACTAGACCATTCAGGTATGACCTAAATCAAATCCCTTATGATTATACAGTGGAAGTGAGAAATAGATTTAAGGGCCTAGATGTGATAGATAGAGTGCCTGATGAACTACGGAATGAGGTTCGTGACATTGTACAGGAGACAGGGATCAAGACCATTCCCATAGAAAAGAAATGCAAAAAACCAAAATGGCTGTCTGGGGAGGCCTTACAAATAGCTGTGAAAAGAAGAGAAGCGAAAAGCAAAGGAGAAAAGGAAAGATATAAACATCTGAATGCAGAGTTCCAAAGAATAGCAAGAAGAGATAAGAAAGCCTTCTTCAGCGATCAATGCAAAGAAATAGAGGAAAACAACAGAATGGGAAAGACTAGGGATCTCTTCAAGAAAATCAGAGATACCAAAGGAACATTTCATACAAAGATGAGCTCGATAAAGGACAAAAATGGTATGGACCTAACAGAAGCAGAAGATATTAAGAAGAGATGGCAAGAATACACAGAAGAACTGTACAAAAAAGATCTTCACGACCCAGATAATCATGATGGTGTGATCACTGACCTAGAGCCAGACATCCTGGAATGTGAAGTCAAGTGGGCCTTAGAAAGCATCACTACAAACAAAGCTAGTGGAGGTGATGGAATTCCAGTTGAGCTATTCCAAATCCTGAAAGATGATGCTGTGAAAGTGCTGCACTCAATATGCCAGCAAATTTGGAAAACTCAGTAGTGGCCACAGGACTGGAAAAGGTCAGTTTTCATTCCAATCCCAAAGAAAGGCAATGCCAAAGAATGCTCAAACTACCGCACAATTGCACTCATCTCACACGCTAGTAAAGCATCTCACATGCTCAAAATTCTCCAAGCCAGGCTTCAGCAATATGTGAACCGTGAACTTCCTGATGTTCAAGCTGGTTTTAGAAAAGGCAGAGGAACCAGAGATCCGCTGGATCATAGAAAAAGCAAGAGAGTTCCAGAAAAACATTTATTTCTGCTTTATTGACTATGCCAAAGCCTTTGACTGTGTGGATCACAATAAACTGTGGAAAATTCTGAAAGAGATGGGAATACCAGACCACCTGACCTGCCTCTTGAGAAATTTGTATGCAGGTCAGGAAGCAACAGTTAGAACTGGACATGGAACAACAGACTGGTTCCAAATAGGAAAAGGAGTTCGTCAAGGCTGATTATTGTCACCCTGTTTATTTAACTTCTATGCAGAGTACATCATGAGAAACGCTGGACTGGAAGAAACACAAGCTGGAATCAAGATTGCCGGGAGAAATATCAATCACCTCAGATATGCAGATGACACCACCCTTATGGCAGAAAGTGAAGAGGAACTCAAAAGCCTCTTGATGAAAGTGAAAGAGGAGAGTGAAAAATTTGGCTTAAAGCTCAACATTCAGAAAACGAAGATCATGGCATCTGGTCCCACCACTTCATGGGAAATAGATGGGGAAACAGTGGAGACAGTGTCAGACTTTAATTTTCTGGGCACCAAAATCACTACAGATGGTGACTGCAGCCATGAAATTAAAAGACGCTTACTCCTTGGAAGGAAAGTTATGACCAACCTAGATAGCATATTCAAAAGCAGAGACATTACTTTGCCAACAAAGGTTCGTCTAGTCAAGGCTATGGTTTTTCCTGTGGTCATGTATGGATGTGAGAGTTGGACTGTGAAGAAGGCTGAGCGCCGAAGAATTGATGCTTTTGAACTGTGGTGTTGGAGAAGACTCTTGAGAGTCCCTTGGACTGCAAGGAGATCCAACCAGTCCATTCTGAAGGAGATCAGCCCTGGGATTTCTTTGGAGGGAATGATGCTGAAGCTGAAACTCCAGTACTTTGGCCACCTCATGCGAAGAGGTGACTCGTTGGAAAAGACTCTGATGCTGGGAGGGATTGGGGGCAGGAGGAGAAGGGGACGACAGAGGATGAGATGGCTGGATGGCATCACTGACTCGATGGACGTGAGTCTGAGTGAACTCTGGGAGTTGGTGACGGACAGGGAGGCCTGGCGTGCTGCGATTCATGAGGTCACAAAGAGTCGGACACGACTGAGCAACTGATCTGATCTGATCTGTACCTTAGAAAGGCATTCATACAATGAATACTGTGAAAGATAGATACAATTTCTCCTCTTTACTAATCCAGCCCCATACAAGACCATTACAAAGACAAACTCCCATGAAGGCCCCAATTAGGGAACAAGGAGAGGGTCAAGAGTGGACAAGCACAGCTGGCTATAAGTCCGAATTCCAACCTGTCTTCAACAATCTAAATCCTTCTTGCTGGTGTGGAAAGGGAGATAGCAGACAACCATATTCTATTCTGGAGTAGGAATACTTCACTGCAAAAATGGACCAGAGCTTATCTTCAGGGCAGGGTTACAAGGCCACTCTGCCTCATCCATTAACCTCCATGCCCCAACTTCCCAGCACATGTTTACCAAAGTGGGTAAGTCAAGGAGGGGGTGTTATGATGACCCAACCAGTTGCATGCCTGGCTATTACATGGTTGTCTAATCTTTTACCCCTTGAGTTATGATGAAACAGATGGATAGAACTCACAGAATTCCTTCACCAACAAGTCCTCTCAGACAACTCTATTTGCAAAAACACTTTGTGTACCAAAAAAAGTACATTAATTGGGGCCAGAAGAGCCAAGTGATTTGCAAGCTACCATATAAATGAAGTCACTACAGCTCCTGACAACCGCATGGCTTTCTAACCCCATTTAACCTCAGCCTCACTGAAAACTTCACTTTTGAGCAAAAGCTTGAATTGAGGAAGAAAGCAAAAGGGGTGTCTGGGTAAGCAGTTTTCCAGACAAAGGGAATGGCCAAGCTAAGGAACTGCCACTGGATTTTCCTTCCCCACATTCTGGAACGTCACCCCATGAGCACGTCAAAGGCCAGGAGGAACCAGAGGCAGGGAGGCCAGAGCAGGCCAACCTTAGGGTGATGGCAAGAGAGAAACCTAATAGACCCAGAGGTTTTGCTTCTTTCCCTTTTCACGCCCACTTCCTCCCAGAGTGAGTCCCTCCACTCCTTCAGTTCAGAACTAGAGGCAGGGAGGCCAGAGCAGGCCAACCTTAGCAAGGGAGACCCCAGAGTCCCCTTTAAGCCCTTAGGGTGATGGCGAGAGAGGAACTTAATAGATGAGAGGTTTTTGCCTCCTTCTATTTTCACACCCACTTCCTTCCGGAGTGAGTCCCTCCACTCCTGTAGTTCAGAATTCCGCATGGTCCCTACACAAAGGTCCCACTTCCTGCTGGACACCTCCAGATACGTTCCCACAAGTATCTCATATCCACATGTCCCACATGGACCGCAGCATCTTTCCCCCAAAACCTTTCCTTCTCCTCTTAAATTCAGAAGTTCACCCAAGCTGGAAACTTGCCTTTCTTCTCCCTCCCTCATGGCCTATATCCAACAAGATGAACTGTCTGATTAATTCTATCTGCCTCATGTCTCCAGAATCCCTCCTCTTCTCTGCCTCCTCTGCTATTATCTTACTTCAGACATTAATCACATCCTAACCAGTCTCTAGCCTGTCCACAATGATTGTTCTAAAACCAAATCTGACCATGTCTCTCCTTTGCCTGAACTCCTTCAATGGCCTCCCATAGCATAAAGTCTGGGCTCCTCACAATGCCATAGAAGTCCCCCAGGAAAGATCTCAGCCTGATCACTGATCATTCTCTACTCAAACCCTGTGCCAGCCATCTGCACCGTACCACTGTGGTCCCTGGAAACTGCCGTGCTCTCCATTAACTCCTGCCTTTACATGTACCTTTGCATCTGGAATACCTTTCCCATCCATCTATGTCTGGTTTATTCTCATTTCTTCTCTAAGACTCAGCTGAGATATTACCTCCTATGGGAGACTCTCCTCATCTCCCCGGGGTCTTTTAGTGCTCCCCTTGTGCTTCATCACACACTGTGAGCATCCCCACCATACGATCATAACCTGAATTATAAGGGTTCCTCTCTCTCTCTCTCTCTCTCTCTCTCGCTCTCTCTCTCACTAATATTTGAACCTATTTAAGGCAAAAGCTGTTCTATCCCTCTAGGTCAAATAAATGGGAACCATCCCGGAGCCACGTTAAAAAACAACAACAACAATGAAAGCATTCTCAGTTCACAGGAGAAACCGTGACTTTGTTTGGTATGGGGGCCAGAAGCAACTGCTTCAAGTTTGAGAACTTATACTAGAAATACAGATAGGAGTCCCAAGGCATATCAGTTCTGAAGAGTGGGATTTTGGCAGGAGACCAGACTTTCAGCTTCCAGTAACAGACCTGGGCCCTCTGTATTAAGATGTATATAAATGAGTGTGAGCAAGTTTTTGTTAAAAGGTACAGATCATCAAAGAAAAGAGGGGCAGCAGAGATATTACGAGTCCTAGGTAAACAGAAGGAGAAAATAACACCTAAAATGTTGACTGTTTAAAAACATCTTCATTTATTGGAAGTGTTAATTTTCTCCAGTGGAACACAAAATCATCTTTTTTATCATTGAACACGTATCAGATTAACTGGGCTATAAATCAATTCAGTTAAAGCAGCAAATTCTATGTAGTTGGCTTTTTACTGTTTATTGCACATGCCAAGAAGTTTTATACTCAAATTTCTCAAAAATCAGAGGTAAGATGTAATGTTCACGAGTAGAGGGAATCTGGGAGTTCCCCAGTGGTCTAGTGGATAGGGATTCTGGGCTTTCACTGCTGTGGCCCAGGTTCAATACCTGATCAGGGAACTGATGAAGAAGGAGGAGAAAGAGGAAAAAGAGAAGAAGAGAAAAGATGACCCCTTGGTTACACAGAGGGAGGATCCATGACCATCTTCACAAAATGCAAGTGTCTTAGTCATAAACCAACCCTGGCTGATTTGTGTACCTTTTCTGAAATCTTACCTCCTGTCCTCACATACCCACATGACCCAGGCCACCTCCAGTCCCATCTCCCGTTACGGCTGATAAGGTAAAGCAAATCGAAACGTGACCTGAATCATGGTTCTGCGCGGTTTTAGCTATGCAAAGCAGAGAGCCAGATAGAAAGGCTATAAAACTCAAAGTTACATTTCTACTTCAAAAGAAACAATTTTAAGACAAACCTTTTCTCTTTATGATATAAGTTTCTAAAACTTGAACAGTATGGCAGCAAGGCAAACACACTTCCAAACACCAATTTAACCAAGATTTCTTTTGGAAATGTATTCTAAGAAGTCACCTCTACAAGAAAAAAAAAAAAAAACTGTTTCTTTTAGTGGCTCGTGAGGGGTGGATGGAAGTACTTATTACACAGAATAGAAATGTAATCTTAATCTAATTAATAAACTCTCATCGGCCTTCCTTGCATAGCTACTGGTAGGTTTGCTGTCTTCAAAAATAAAGAACACCTTCCAGACGGATGCCCAGCTAGCAGCAAACCTGCCGGGTGTAGAGACACATGTGCCGTCCTGTGACACTCATTTGTCACAGGACACAGCTTTCCTCACTTTTCCCAGTGATGAAGGTGGATCTGTAGTGAGCCCTTGTCATGCTTCCTGGGCTCAAATGGGCTGTGAGTTTTGATTTATGACCTTGAAACAGACTTTTTCTACATGTGAACTAACCAGCTAATGGGGGGATTAAATGCATGAATTCAACTTATGGGCTCTAGAAAACCAAGCCTATATTTAGCAGCATGCTACGGATCACACCAGCCTATATAGTACAAGCATTCCTAAACCAATTAACTAATTCATTACTACTTATGATTGAGAATCTACTGGGTTCCAAGCACTGTGTTAAATTTTTCACCTGATAGTGGTGTTTAGCATATCCCAGCATATAATTTCTGGATTTCTGGACACTCTAAATACTTTTAAGATTCAATGTAGACTTCTACCCTCCAGGAGAAAAGTGAAAGTGTTAGTCGCTCAGTCATGTCCAACTCTGTGCAACCCCATGTAGCCCACCAGGCTCCTCTGTCCATGGGATTCTCCAGGCAAGAATACTGGAGTGGGTTGCCATTTCCTTCTCCAGGGGATCTTCCCGACCCAGGGATCAAACCAGGGTCTCCACACTGTGGGGAGACTCTTTATTGTCTGAGCCACCAGGGAAGTCCATAGAGGAAGATGGTCTCCCCCAGGAGACTATCCCTGACTCTCCCAGGCTAGGGGAGGTATCCTCCTTCTGAACCGCCTGTATCCATATCTCTACCACTGGGCTGACCCCACGTTTTCTAGTTCTCATTGTGTGTCTGTCTCCAAACTCAAACATAAAATCCACGAAGGCAGGAGACTCTGCTGGCAAATTCTCATAGCCACCCCCGGCACAGTGCTACTGTGTAGTAAGTAGTGTATTTTGGTTAAAGATAGGAAAAAATAGCAAGTGAATGGAGAAAACCACATCCATAAGCTAGGACTTAAGTTAAACTTCAAGATGGACTTCTCCGATCACGGCAATGATTCTCAACAGGTCCAGGTGGTACTGGTCATTCTGTGATGCTCATTCCTTCCTCTATTTATTTGAGGACTACCTGTGTCAAGAACTATGCTAAGTATGCATTCATAAACAAAAGATGGAGTGCTTGGCCCTGGGAGCCTATGGACTAGCAGTGCCCTTGTGTGTGCTCTCAGTTATGTCCAACTCTTTGCAGCCCCATGGACTGTAGCCTGCCAGGCTCCTCTGTTGATGGGATTTTCTGCTCTTGGAACAACACCAATCCATGCCTGGCCTTTTGGAAATGCCATGTTTCTTTTTAATTCTATCACATTCTAGGAAAATACTTCCTGCAGGAAATAATGGCATTTTACATAGAGGCAACATAATATTACGATCCTAAAAGCACATCATGAAAAAAAAAAAAAGCAAACCAAACCTAATAAGCTGGTTTTGTGTTTTCCTATTAAATTTATTAGATGTTCATAATAATTATTAGATAAATAGCAACAAGTACCAAGAATTAACATAAATTTATGGACAACGAGTTTTCATTTCAGAGAACTGAATCCATTTTCTGTGACCTGATATACTACCACAATGGTTTGACTTCAGCGGGAAAACGCCACTGTTCTATATGTTCACTTCCGCAGGTTACTTTTGAATAGCTGAAGTTAGAGGTTGAGGTATATACATGCATGTGTGCGCGCTCCGTCAGTTCAGTCATGTCTGACTCTTTGCAACCCTATGGACTGTAGCCCACCAGGTTCCTCAGTCCATGGGATTCTCCAGGCAAGAGCACTGGAGTGGGTTATGATGCCCTTCTCCAGGGGGTCTTCCCAACCCAGGGATCAGACCTGCATCTCCTGTGTCCCCTGCATTGCAGGCCGATTCTTTACCACTGAGCCACGGGTGAGGCTGTGAGGTATATACATACTCAAATGTTAAAGGGTGACACCTACAGGCAGATAACACACTGCAGCTCAGATCTATTAGGTATCAAAGAAGACACCAAAGGAACCACATCAGAAACAAAAACTGTTAGTTTGGGAATTCTTTGTTCCCCAGTATCCAAATCCTCCTCCTATTTGGGTGAAATCCTCCAATGTAAGCAGCCCCAACTTCTATTGCAGAAGCTAAACTAGATAGACCCTCCTCTCAATCTATTAGACAAGATCACCTGTAATTTTGAATCTTAAGAAAAAGACTTCAGGAAGAAGGGATGGGTAGATTAGGGTTGCAACAAAGGCAGAGTTTAACAGTGGTACTTGGGCCCAGAAATGGGATCAGAATGTCCTGATTAGATGAATTCTGCTGCCTGGCCTCCCTTAGTTCCTATCTATTGTCAGCATCTGCTTTTCCAAACTTCATGTCAATTCTGTGAACTATCCAACATCTTTCCAATAAATTATTTTTCCATTTAAGGTAGCCAGAGTAAGTTTCTGTGCTTAGAATCAAGGACGGTAGCTGATATACTAAATAATGTTTATTGCATGACTTCTACATGTCAGGCATTGTGCCAAGTCCTACACATGCATTATCTCATCTAGTCCTGCCCCAGTAAAACCCTATAAAATAAGAATAGAGAGGGAAATAGAGGCCAAAAGACTAATTTTCCCAAGTCATACAACTAGCTTGGCAGAACCAGAATACAAAATCATTCAGTTGAACATTAGAACTCATTCTCTTAATCGTTTCACTATCAGACAAAGGAAAATACTCTGGGGCTTTTGAAAGTATGAAACTGGAAGACAAGACGTGAGACATAGTCATATAGTCTATAGGCATTGTGAGCTAATAAATCACAGAGATAAGTCTTGCAAACGTATAAGGAAAATGAAATATTAAACTGAGACTGAAGACAATTTTTCCATGCAGTTGATGAAGCTCCAGTGCTCTTGTTGCAAGAGGCTCTTTCCAAAGCTCTAAATTTAAATTTTTCTTTACACATTTTTATTCTTTTTCTTTAAAAAGGTCCTTCAAAATAGTAAAGCTTCAGACTCCACAAAACCTGGACCTACCCCTGGATGAGACCATGAATTTCTTAAATTAGAGACTCATTTTCTAGCTTCAGATTAGGAGATCAAGCAGAGAATCAGAGACCTACAGAATATGGATAACAGCACAGACAACCCTCAAGGCCATTTTCACTCTGCTGTGCCCAAGGGGAGAAAGCAGGAGAGTTAAGAGTTGCTCCTCATCACTCCAGATCGGGTTCAGTATGTACTTGGGGACCCATGGGTCCCCAGAAAACTGGCTTCCTTCTCATACTCATCTGTGCTGCCAGCAGGGCCACCAGCAGCAGCCAGAACTGCATGTGGGTCCCCCTGTCTCAGGCACAGAGATTCACCAGGGCCCCTTTCTTATGGAACCAGCTTGATGGGGGCCTGACCGTCAAGAGGAAGGGGCAGAGAGCCAAGTCTTATCAGACACCAGGAGAATCCTACCTTTCTTTAAAAGTTTGATATTTTGTCCACATGGATTTTTTCACATTAATTTTTATTTTAAAATTGCATGAAAATAGTATTTGCCTTGATTACTGAGGGTTTTATGGTGCTCCCTTAAATTTCTCACCCAAGATAAGGGATTTACTCGCCTTACCCTCATCTGGGCGCTGACCAGGCACATGGAGAATCACCAGGCATGCAAAGTCTGGGGTTTCCCTCAAAACAGCAATAACTCATCCAGTCATTCTCCTGTATTTCTAACATAGCCCTGTCACCTAAATTAAAACCATTTTACTATAATCCACATGCATCATCCGTCTTTATATCTGAATCTCATGAGCCTTTCTTACTTTAAGGGATAGACAAAAAAGCCAAACCTCATTACTAAGCCATATTGTCTGGAAGGTTCTTGGCCCTAGGGCAGAACTGCCCTACCAAGACAAACAATGGTTAGGCCAGTGGTTCTTTGCCCTGGCTGGACATTCAAATCAGCTGGGGAGCTTTTTAAAAATGCCAGTGCCAGAATCCTGCTTCCAGAGATTTTTATTGTATTGGCATAAAGTGATACCCAGGCAGGCTTTTTTAAAGAGGTGCACCTTTATAGAGGTGCAATTTACATACCATAAAATTCGTCCATTGTAAGTTTAGTGACTCTTTTTTTGGTAAACATATACAGTTGTACACCCAGCACTACAGTCTGGAATGGACCCTTCTCTTCACCCCAAAAACTCCCCAGGGCCAGTTTCAGGCAGTCCCTGCACTCACCCCAGCCCTAGGCACCACGGCTCTGTTCCAGTCTCTAGACTTCAAGCATGAGTACTTTTTAAAAGCTTTTAAGTGATTTTTGTGCAGACACGGTGAAGAATTACCATTCCAGACACCAAAGAGATAAACTCTCTCCTTAGTCCTGCCTCACAAAATTTAGACAGCTTCTGGTAGAATTTTTCCATATTTAAAATTCTCTAATTACAAATCAAAAAATTTTGGTGGAATAGAATACTTTTGGGGACAAATAGTCTGTAATCAACTTTACTAAAATACACTAAGTAAAAAAAAATGGCTGTATGTGTATTTACACTCCTAATAAGTATGAAATGCCACATTTCTACACAGGCCTAGGATAGAGTCCTTTGGCTCTGTAGTAAAAAATAAAAGCCCACTGTGCTATCTTCAAAGTCATAGTCATTGCCTTAAAAATTAACAAAGGAACATGTATCTCAGACTGAAAAATTATGAGGCTTACAAACAACTTGCCCTTAGACATTCAAAAAGTCTTCAGGGGAAAGGATTTAGAGAATAACGAAGTACCTTTAATGGTATGTTGTACAAACGTAAATATGATATCACACTGGCACAGGAAAATTCTAGAAAAAAGTCACTGGAAAGTTATCCTGCAGAGCTGATGTCCTTCCATCATTTCAGGCATGCAGGGCAAGCAAGCACTTGTGAAGGGGTGAGCCTGAGGAACAGGAATGAGCTTGACAGAATTCACAGAAATGCCAGCCCCAGAGGGCTATGAAGGCATGTGAGTAAACCACAGCCCCAGGCTGCTGGGTGCGTCAACACTTTCTCAGCGCAAGCAGTCCTTCCACCTTCGTGGGCCCGGACAGCGAACCGCAGACAGCACCAGCTGTCAACACAGCCAGGACGTGGGAAATGCTACGGGGTGCAGCTGGAACGTGACCCCACCCATACCACTCCCTAAGGTGGCAACGCTTCAGAACAGTGCCCTCAGCCCAGAGGCGCTGTCTCCGATTAGGCCGCTGAAGTTCTCCAGCAACAAGCTTGCCCGGAGTCAGAAGAGCAGCTTCTGAGAAAGTGGCCCTTAGTTGCCGATAAAGAAAGTTTGGATTTTGTCAAGTGGATGGCCTCCAACTATGCTTTCTCTGTATTTAGATTTTTAATTCCTACTAAGGTACTAGGAGGCAAATATTAAGCTATTTCCTACTCTGATGATCAATACTGAATTCTTAGGCCACAAGAAAACCTCAAATGACTTTGAAAAAAAAATCACCTGAGAAGATTGGATGAAGAAGGCTGATGTGTTCCATCCTACCCTTCCCTTTCCAAATCATCAAAAATGACAGGGAAAATAAGTTTTAAATAAATAAATTAGAAAACTGAAGGCAAGCAAAGAAAGGCAGCCTCTGGGACCAGTAATAATGCTGCTGCTGCTGCTAAGTCGATTCAGTCGTGTCCGACTCTGTGCGACCCCATAGACAGCAGCCAACTAGGCTCCCCCGTCCTTGGGATTCTCCAGGCAAGAACACTGGAGTGGGTTGCCATTTCCTTCTCCGAGGCACGAAAGTGAAAAGGGAAAGTGAAGTCGCTCAGTCGTGTCCGACTCCTAGCGACCCCATGGACTGCAGCCCACCAGCCTCCTCCGTCCATTGGGTTTTCCAGGCAAGAGTACTGGAGTGGGGTGCCATTGCCTTCTCCCAGTAATAATGAGCCCTCCCTAAAAGACAAAGTTCAGAAGGAATCAGATCATGAACCTAAAACATACGCAGGAGGGGACAGTGTGGGGATGGCTTCAAAGGGTCTTAACGAGAGGGAGAAGATACTGGGAGCCTGTGTGGATAACAAGGTTCTGGCCACCATCAGAACTGGAGGAGCAACCAGGCCAAGTGGTTACACACACATACACACCAAGCTCGTAGGAGCAGTAAGCCCAAGGGGCATGTTTTGGGCCAGGGAATCAAGGTGGTACTTCTAGTAGCTGGCCTCACCCAGGAGGAGTGGAAGTGTGTCGGCTAGAAGACTCCACTGACTCACCCTGCCTGGCCTCATGCCCTGCTCCTGCCCTGCCAAGAGAGGACAGCACGTTCTCAGACACATCATCCGGACCTCTCAATGGCCCAGATACACAACACACAATCACAAATCACAGAATAGTTGAAGAAAACCTTTACTGTAACACAGAGACACCAATTACATCTAAGGGAACTTACCACCCAGCACCCCCTCTCCCATCCCTCAAAAAAAAACCCGGTCTTTAAAAATCCAATAGATGAGCTGTATAGCAGAATGGACGCAGCAGAACACAGACTAAGAAAGCGGACAGGTGGAACAGACGAATCCTCCCAGAAACGAACAGGATGACAGACACATGAAGGATACATGCAGAAGAGAGATGAACCCCTCAAAAAATGATGAAAGAACATTTCCCAGAGCTGCAAGATTATCTTGCAGACAAAATTAGGACTACTTATATTTTCTTTATGCATTTTTGTGTTTTTCTGATCTTCAATGAACATTGTAGAGTCGGGCCATTCAAGATGGGTGTTCTCTAGCTCTCTTTACATCCCCTGCTTGGCCAGTCCCTGCTTCACCTATACCAACACACGTGACTAGCCAATCCTCTTAATTATAGGGCTTAGTCAGTAATTGCCTACGTACCCTGGTAACTGATGAGCCAACCTGACGTCAATTCCCTCTGTAAGAAGTAGCCTCCTTCCCCCGCAGTAGTAAAGGCTGCTGCTATGCTCTGCCCACTGTCTGCTGCACAGAGTGGGCTGGCTCTCCACAACTCAGCTTCAGACATGTAAGATTCAAAAAACCACTGATGTCTCTGTCGCAGTCTCTGGGCTCTTTCTTCAGTCTCGTGGCTGGGCGATTACAAAATTGGCAGGCCTGTAGGGTGCAGCCCAACAAGCACACTATTAGGAGGGGAAAATCTAATTACATACAAGGTCTGAAAAAAATAAACAAAAGAAAATTCCCTAAACTACACGACAGGCTTCCTAAGGGAAATGGAGAAGGTTAAAGTCAATCAAAATTTCCCCCAAAAAGATCGATCACATGTGAAAACTGATCATCAAATAGAAGTCACAGAAATTTTGCTAGAGGTCTTTGAAAACAGGAGAAATGCTGATCTTTTCCACTTAAAAATTGGAGAAGGATCCTCCCATAGTTTCTAGACTTATCATCCTAACTACATGTCAGAACTAGAGGTGGTCTTGTGGGGCCTTGAAAATACACAGTGAGAGACTGAGGTGTCTTTGTAAGGCAATAAAAAGCCAAAGATGGCTTTTGTGGCATATTTGAGGCAGAACCACCATCGTCCAGGGAGAAGAAGGAGGTGGTGTCCCAGGACAGAAAACCCAAGGAGTAAATGTCCGCTTAGCAAAGGCCTCAAGGGTTGCCATTTACAGCTCTGTCAAGAAACAAACAGAACCTCTCTCAGAGCACATTCCCATGCCCCAAACCAACACCCACGTGAGCCTCTGAGCTCTTTGTGCCACAGCCACCCTAGGGAGGTAAAATAGTGCCATTGTACTTGTAATTGCAGGTTCCTCCTTGTGTTGGAGAGACACTCAGGAGGGTTTCCAGGGTCCAAAAATATATCATGGCATGATGCAAAGTGAGCCCAACCCCTCGGACGGCAAGATGCTACTTCCTGGGGTCTTTTTACATTTATTGCTTCTCTTTTTCCTCTGACCTTAGAATTTAGAAAACAATTTAGACTTACGTACAACCTGTCCCTGTGCAGTTACTTCGCCTAGGATCTGATAGTTTTAAGCTCTGCTTGGGGACTAAAGTGGGGAAGTGGGGAGTTTCCATTTAAAACTATAAATGTATATTTTTAAAATAGTAAAGCATCACCAGTACTCAAACACCAACAAAGGGAATACATAGAGGGATCCAGAAAGGATGCCTGTGATTTAATTGTAAAACCAAGTCCAAGTCTTTGCAGCAGATCTTGAATTAGACAGATTCATATTTTCAATAGATGTACTTAGTACCTACTATGTGCTAGGCATCATGCTCTTGCTAAGAATACAGTGCCTTCTGAGCCCTGAGAGGGGCAGTGGGACAGTCTGGTAAGGAAGAGACAAAGCTTACCTACTCCAGCCCTCCCAAGACAAGGCCTCCAGGAACGTCAGGGGTCCAGTGAGGGAGACAATGAGCAGTTGGCACAGGCAGCAGGATGCCCACTGGGATGATCAGAGAGACCCCCATGGTGGCATCAGAGCTGAGTCTAGAATGATGAGAATTCCAACAGGCAAAGCCATGTGGGAGGGCAATGAAAGGCAGAAAGAAAAGTTTGAGAGACAAATAGAGGAAAGAGACACCTTCAGGTCTTAAATTACAGCTCCCAGGTCACTGCAACTCTGTACTCATTTTTCTGGCCAGGAGACTCCAGCAGAGGGGCATTTTGAATGAAAGGAAGCCTTGTCTTTGACATGGATGCTGATGGGAATGTGCAGGAAGGGGCACAGGGAAGAATATTGGGAGGCAGAGGTTGGAGACGAGGAGGACCAAAGGCCTTTTCTTCATCAGAAAACTGAGTTGAAGTGGCATCTTTTCTCATCTGCCTCAGAGCTGCCCTCTCAACCTATCCTGGTTACAGTCCCTCCAACCCAGCCTGGCTTTTAGGACAGTCTTGGTAACTCAGTGGTGAGAAACAGACTGACCAACCATGGGGAATTACATCTGATATGAGCATTTCCAAACCAGATATAAATTAATTACCTATGATCAACCATAACCCAGGAATGTGTGCTGACATCTGCAGATAGATAAAGGACACCAAGGAGCCCACTCAAGAGGCTGGAGAAGACAAGTACCCAGTAATCCTGTGAAATTAGTATGGTCCCCTTCCATGTAGCCACAAGTCATTACACTCTTGCAAATTTCTCAGGCATGCCAATCCACTCAATAATGGGCCTCCTTCCTGGTTAACTGCTGGGAGGGCAGTAAGTAGGGAAGCAATAGGATTAGATTCTGGCTATAACTCAACGCTGGAGGAAGCTTGCTCCCTCTGAGAAATAGCTGATGGCATCTCAGCTACTGCTGCATCTATCATCCATAGGCAAGGTCTGGCCCAACTCTGAGCCACAGGCCCTCTAGCCCCACCAGGCTTCCCACAGACAGGAGAGGCCAAGGAGTACTGCTTTGTAAAGCACCTTAAAACCTGATGATGAAGGGATGAGTTACACATCCATACCACAAAAAACTGTGCAATTGTTGAAATGAAGCTTTGTCTATGCCAACAAAGGAAGATGTCCAAGATAGGGCACTAAGTGCAGAATGCAAGCTGCAGTGCATCTATACAGAATTATTCCATTTGTTTATATAAAATATTAAAAAATACATATACTCTTGCAAGTACATGGTAAGTTTCTGGAATGATACAAAAGAAATTACTCTATTTCTGGAAGTATGAGAGGTAGAGGGAACTTCTCTTTTATTTTATATCCTTTTTGCTGCTTGACCTGTGAACTTCCAGATGTTCAAGCTGGATTTAGAAAAGGCAGAGGAACCAGAGATCAAATTGCCAACATTTGGTGGATCATCTAAAAAGCAAGAGAGTTCCAGAAAAACATCTACTTCTGCTTTATTGACTATGCCAAAGCCTTTGTATGGATCACAACAAACTGTGGAAAATTCTTAAAGAGATGGGAATACAAGACCACCTTACCTGCCTCCTAAGAAATCTGTATGTATGTCAAAAAGCAACAGTCAGAACTGGACATGGAACAACTGGTTCCAAATCGGGAAAGGAGGACGTCAAGGCTGTATATTATCACCCTGCTTATTTAACTTATATGCAGAATACATCATACGAAATTCTGGGCTGAATGAAGCACAAGCTGGAAGCAAGATTGCCAGGAGAAATATCAATAACCTCAGGTAGGCAGATGACACCACCCTTATGGCAGAAAGTGAAGAAGAACTAAACAGCCTCTTGATGAAAGTGAAAGAAGAGAGTGAAAAAGTTGGCTTAAAACTCAACATTCAGAAAACTAAAATCATGGCATCCGGTCCCACTACTTCATGGCAAACAGATGGGGAAACAATGGAAACAGTGAGAAACTTTATTTTCTTGGGCTCCAAAATCACTGCAGATGGTAACTGCAGCCATGAAATTAAAAGATGCTTGCTCCTTGGAAGAAAACCTATGACAAACCTAGACAGCATATCAAAAAGCAGAGACATTACTTTGCCAACCAAGTTCCATCTAGTCAAAGCTATGGTTTTTCTAGTAGTTATGTATGGATGTGAAAGTTGGACTATAAAGAAAACTAAGCGCTGAAGAACTGATGCTTTTGAACTGTGGTATTGGAGAGGACTCTTGAGAGTCCCCTGGACTGCAAGGAGATCCAACCAGCCCATCCCAAAGGAAATCAGCCCTGAATATTCATTGGGAGGACTGATGCTGAAGCTGAAACTCCAATACTTTGGCCACCTAATGCAAAGAACTGACTCACTGGAAAAGACCCTGATGCTGGGCAAGATTGAAGGCAGGAGGAGAAGGGGACGACAGAGGATGAGATGGTTGGATGGCATCACCGACGTGATGGACATGAGTTTGAGCAAGCTCTGAGAGTTGGTGATGGACAGGGAAGCGTGGCATGCTGCAGTCCATGGAGTCACAAAGAGTTGGACATGACTGAGCAATTGAACTGAACTGAACTGAATAATTTAAGAAATAGTTTGAAAATCTTTTCTAAATGATATGATAAAAGAGGCCAAGAAAAACTATTATAAATATGATGTCTCTAGGATACTGAAGCTTGAAAAAATCATCTTCTTACTTTTATTTCTCTAGTCTGATATACATTTCTGTATTAATACCACAGCTTTGCTAGGCTTACTATGGTGCAGCTTCCGTTCAATGGAGCTTAAGCTTTATAGTGAAATCAAATGAAATGTGAGTGTATGCACAAGTTGTATTTTTGGAGAGAGATATAAACATGTCTAAACACTGAACAAATCAATACCTAACACACTCACACTTCATGCAAAGGCTTCTGTAGTGCTGGTTTGGCCTGCTGAACATCCCTTTGCATTTGGAACTTAACTATCCTCATCTGACTCCATGGGATCCTGGTAGAGTTGTCTATCATGGTGCCACAATCCCCATCCCGCCTCAAAGAGATAGGCTCACGGCTCTGGCTGGCCCATCATGGTACCCCATTCTCCTAACTACAATTACTTGTCCAGCGATAGGCAAGTGTCCTAACCTGGAACAGTTAGAATCTTCCCTAAGATTTGACATGTGGGCACTAGAAGAGAAACGTTGTCTCTCTTACTGCAGGATCTTAAGCCTAAGATCACGAAGGCTTGAATAAACTCAGGCAGAGATAAACAGAGTTGAAAAAAGGAGAGTGAAGGACAGAGCTGATGGCATCACCTTAAGTTCCAGATTCAGTCACATTTGAAATCACAATTACTTCCCTTGGCCTTCCCACTCATAAGAATCAATAAATTCCTCCTTGTGCCTTAAGCTGGATTCTGTTGGTTTTCTCCCTTGCAACTTAAAGGGTGCTAACTAATTAATATCTCGATTTCCTCACTGGAGTTTTAACAAAGCATTGCAAGACTGTGACTATCAGCCAAACTCAAGATTCAAAGTCATAGTCTATATTCTAATATTCTGAATGTCATTGTTAGGGAGGATATCCTATTTTTTCTTCAGGAAAAGGAGGTACAAGGAACTTTCTATATGGAATTTCCCCAAGGTCATATAATTTATCAGAATCCAAGTCCAGAGCAAAAATAATTTCCCTAACCTTTTCTTTAAAAAAAAAAAAAAAACCTTTATTCAAAAGCAAAGGAGAGAACTGTCTTCACAATCTACAAAGGGTAGGGAAAGACAGATTCAGTCTTGATGATGTCTTAGTTCAGGAACAGTAAGGACCAAAACTAACCAACCTCAATTCTCCGAGACTTTCAGAATGCTCATCTAAAGCATTATTTTACCGTACAAATGAAAGCCCTACTGATGAGGGTTTGTAGTAAGTTCTGTTTTCTCAATGAGATGCAAAATAAATGCCTGATAAGTAACTGAAGCAAAAATGCAGCATAAAATTGGCTAAACTGTCTAAACCAATGGAAAATGGTTGACAAGAAAGGAAATTCACAAAGGAACTTTTTCAGTGCAAATGGTAGAGCAGAAGGAGAAGGTGAGAAGACTATACGTGGAGCTGAGCTTTCGAGGGAAGTCAGGCATCTGGCTCAGTCAGGATTCTACAGAAATACGCTGTATTCAGAAATTCTGTAATCAAAGCCAGTAAAAGCCAGTTTATCCACACACAAAAATTGCACTGAAGAAAGAATGTACAATTCAGATAATAAACAATAGAAACTCCAATGTGAATCCTGCACCACCTCATGCAGCTAAGGAATACGGGACTCACATAACATCTCTGAACCCAGCTTCCTCACCTGTAAATGAAGGGACTGGGCCAGATGGTCTCTGACATGTTTTCTAGATGCACAAGTAATAACACTTATAGTTTCTCACTCTGAGCTTCAGAGAAGATATACAGTTTAAAAAGGAAATTTCAATTTTTAGTCTGTCAGGCAAGCACTGAAATATGAAAACCATAAGGAAATAGTTGACTTGCTTCTTTCTTTATGTGCAAAAAGTATGCATACTTCCCAAAAAGATATTAAAGGAAAGCACAGAATCTATAGGCGTCCTGGCACATTATAGCCAGAGATTAGCTGATCACATGCAAAAAGCTAGTTAGGCACAGGAAGGCTCCATCCCAAAATTAAATCCATATTCTCCATTCTTTGCAGTACATTTTACACTTATAGAATTGGCTAAATGAGAAGAAAAGAGAGAGGCATATTATTACAACTTGCTCAAAAGACTGAAAAATTAGAAACTCTCTAATATCCTTTCCTGGTAGTCCAGCTGGTAAAGAATCCGCCTGCAATGCAGGAGACCCTGGTTCGATTCCTGAGTCAGGAAAAGTCCAGTATTCTTGGGCTCCCCTGATGGCTCAGACAGTAAAAAAATCTGCCTGTAATGAGGCAGACCTGGGTTCTATCCCTGGGGTAAGAAGATCCCCTGGAGCAGGGCATAGAAATCCACTCCAGTATTCTTGTCTGGAGAATTCCATGGACAGAGGAGACTGGCAGGCTACAATTCATGGGGTTGCAAAGAGTCAGACACAACTAGGCAACTCAGCACAGCACAGCACAGGACTGGTTAAACACATTATCTTTAAGTTACAATCACTCGGACCTTTTTTAAAAAATAACATTTTCTACTTGTTTTCAAAGATTAGGTTCATTGTAGGGAATATGGAAATGTACAATGATATAAGGAAGAAACTAAAGTCATTGATAATTCTACCACTTAGAGAAAAACAATGATAAGTGTGTGTGTATATATATACACACACATATATATATAATTCATACCTCCTATATTTTGTAACCTGTTTTTTAAAATCTAGCAGTATTCCATGGGAATTTTCTCAGAGTATTAAGTATTCTTCTAAACATGATTATAAATTATTGAATTACTGTTTATTGTGTAAGTAAGATAATGTGTTTAGGGCTTCCCTCACAGGTGGTAGCTCAGACAGTAAAGAATCCACCTGCAATGCAGAAGACCCAGGTTCAATTCCTGGTTCAGACTTATTTGACTTCAAATTATATATTTACCTTATGGAAAAAATAACATTCTTTCCCTTCTGTTCTAGCAGCCAGGAAGCTCTTCATGTATCTGGGTCTCTTTGGAGAGGCTGCCAGACTAAAACTGTAGACTGGGAATATGTAGATGCAATATTTGGGTCAGGAAGGTCTTTTTAAACAAAACAGAAAACCCAGAAGCTAAGTAAGAGACTAATAAATTTGACTCTGTATGAAAATTTATGAAACATAAATACTGTAAATGAAGTCAAAAGGATGAATAGATATGAGCCAAAGTCTAATTTCTTTAGTATATAAAAAGAATTTTCAATCCATAAGAAAAAGAACAACAATCCAACAGAAAGCAGGCAAAGGAAAAAAAGATCTGCTCACAGAACTCAAATTGCTTTATTCATGTGAAAAAGAATAGACCTCACTCAAAATTTAAAGAATGCAAATTAAAACAATGACACGCTATTTTTTAATCTTTCACACTGGCAAATAGTATGTTAAAGGTCAATAAACCTATTGTTAACAAAGCGGGGGATGGGGAGTAGCCACTGAGGACTTTATGACTTGGTGCTACCTTTAATTGCAAAGAAAGAAAGTGAAAGTCACTCAGTAGTGTCCAACTCTTTTTGACCCTCTGGACTGTTGCAAGCCAGGCTCCTCCGTCCATGGAATTCTCCAGGCAAGATCAATGGAGTGGGTTGTCATTCCCTTCTCCAAGGGATCTTCCCAACCCAGGGATCGAACCCAGGTCTCCTGCCTTGCAGGCAGATTCTTTACCATCTGAGCCACCAGGGAAGGCCGGAAAGATATAGAAAATTAAAAATAAAAATATTCTTCATCAACACTGCTCCTCTTCTAGGAATTTATCCTATAGACACAGTTACACACGTGGTTCAAGCACATACACACAGATGTTCACTGAATTGTTCATAACAGCAAAAGACTGGAAACAACCTCGATATCCTTCAGTCAAAGAATGATTTAATAATTACAATTTGCTGCCTATCAGAACACCACCAGGCAGCCATTCTAAAAGAATGTCCCAGATCCACCTGCGCTGAAGTGAGGCCATCGCCAAGATGTATTATAAAGGGAGAAGAGAAGCCATGTACAGGTTTTGTATACAGAAGAAGCTTAACAGGAGATATCCGTATATTTTTGTTCTGGAATAAATCAAAAGAAAGTACTAAAAACGGCTGCCTCTGAGAAGGGGGCTTGGGGCCATATAAAGAGGGGGGGGAGGTTTCTGTACTGCTTGCATTTTCTACTATATGTATTTATGATTTTTCCATTTTAAAAACTAGCTAATCGGGGATTCCCTGGCGGTCCAGTGGTTAGGATGCCATACTTTTAGTGCCAAAGGCAGGGTTCAATCCCTGATGGGGCATTTAAGATTCCACAAGCTGCATGGCATGGCCAAAGGTGGAGGTGGGGAACGAAAAGAGTAAGTATCAAAGAGAGGAAGGGAGAAAGAGATACTAAAAAAAAATTTTTTATTAGCTAATTGCTTTCAATAAACATTAATATTTAAGCAGAGTGGGAAATTCCATGGTGTTTTGAGCTCTTGGGTCAGGAGAACGGAGACTTCATATCCCAGTCCAGCAACGAGCACTCATGGAAAGTCAAACACAGACAATTTTTAAAATAAAATTTAAAAGACGTGCAGATATAAAGAAAATTAAAGCGACGCAACGAAGAAACGGGAGTAGCTCTTTCCACCAGCGAACAGCAGTGCGAACCAGGGCGGCGGAGCCCGAGGACCACGCGCTGCCCTAACCGCGATCGAAGCCTCTCCCCCATCCCCCAGCCCTCTCTCCCACGAAAGGGACCAGTCTTTCGTGCCATCCTAGGGGGCGACAACATATCGAGGCGCCAACTCCGGGAAGACGGTGGACAGCAGGGACGGCCGGAACTCACGGCCTACCAGATGGTGGCGCAGGGCAGCTCCGCGGGAGGGCAAGGTGCAGCCCCTGGGATATACTGTCAAATACAAACTTCGCCGGAATTTGGAAACCTCTGCGTCCGCCGCCGCCCCCGGAGGCCTGGCAGCAGCTGCACCCGCGACCCGGCGTCTCCACCGGCGCTCAAGGCTGAAGCCGGTCGCTCCCGAGCGCCCCTGCCTGGCCCGGGTGCGCATCCGTAGGGCCACAGTGCGACCCAGCGGGCCTCCGGGGAAACTGCGCCCGACGGTCGCCCGGACAACAGGTGGGGCAAGGACCCGAGAGTCACCGCCTCCCGCCAGTAACAGTCTCAAGAAAAGGTGATGTGGAAGAATAGTCTCTTTCCTACTTTGTAAACGAAGAGAGGCGATCTGTTTGCCAAGACACTTGCTAAACTCACAGGTCGTTCTTACTGCATTCAGCCTCTGGGTGAAAATCGACTTGCCGGAAAGTTCTGGTTTGAGACGCCTGCAGTACTTTATTCAGAATTCTAGACAATTGGTCATTTATGAAGTCCAAGGAAGGAACTATTAATTTTTATCTGAAGGATGACCCTTATGGTCTAGTAAAATCTATGGATAGTAGAACTGACTATATGCAGGCTCGACCACAGTGCCACCTCCTTCTTGAAATCTGCCCCTAGGCAAGCAGACGAGTCCCCTTGTTCACTGTCATGGCCTGTGTGAGGGGCTCTCCTCTGAGAATCATATCTGCACATCATCCTGATTACTGGAGCTACACGCTCCCTGAGGCTGAGACCATGTCTTACTCACTGTTAGGAGTAGGGGGAAAGACAAGCCGTGCAGATCTTGGGAACAATGAAGAGAAAAGAAGAAAGAAGCTATGTCGCAACAGCAATTTTGTGTCATTTGAATAGTTTATCAAACACCAAATTGCTCCCCTTGGTTCAGTAGGCCAGCATTCCTCAAAGGTTGCCCCCTGCGTGTTAGTTTCAGGCCATATTAATGTCATAAAATTTGAGTATCAGGTAATTCTGAATATAGAGTAATCTCACATTTTGCAAGGGAAAAACCTCTCAGAAAACACGGTTGAGGTTTTGGGGGCCTTTTGGCCAACTTGAAAATATAAATATTTCAGCAATAGGTAAGAGAGTTATATGTCTGTCTATAGGATTGACTTCATCCCTTTAGTTACATTTTAAAGTTTAATTAACATGTGAAATAGCAGGTTGATATTGCAATATTGCTTTTTTCCTCTTGCTTTTTATGACTCAATTCTATTTAAACTCTCACCTGAGTCTTTCAATACCTCAGTCATCCGAAGAGGCCCTTCTTAAAGCGTCTAACAGTTGCTTTTGTTTGCATGCAGAATTTTTTAAATCCATGTGTAGTGCTGTTACTGGACATTTTAATCCTAAACCATAATTATACAAATTCAGGGTTTTTTTTTTCAAATTTGTGCTATAGGTTTAGATTTATCTCTTTGACATAATCCCTAACTATACTGCTTTTTAATCATTGCTTTTTAAACGCATACCAAATATTTGCATAGGGAGGTCATACCCTGTATCAGTAAGGGTCTAGCCTCAGAGAACAGAATCTGTTCTGGCTAGTTTAAGCAAGAGGAGATTTGTAACAGGGTATCATATAATTTCCAGAATCACTGGAGTGGGGAGTTTGGCAAGAAACAGACTTTAGGCTGAGCTTCCAAAAATAATTCCAAAGCCACACCAGAGGACCAGCCAGAGAACAAGAAGCCACAAGCCAAATCGGCTCTGCTGCTGTAGGACACATCGATATTGGGCCATTTCTGCTACAGTCAGAATGCTGCTGGCGGAGCTGAGAGTCTGCTGCTGCATATCACCTCTGCTGACCACCAACCAAACTGAATGTGTTGTTCTGAAGTCAAGTTTCGTGCAAGTAAATCTCTTTTTTTGGAACCTAAAGTACATCCAAAATGCTCACTGCAGTGTCTAAGAAAACTTCTTCTAAGAAGTTTCCAGTTTCTTCAATATAAGAAGACAGATCAGAATAAAATTAGAAAACAATGAGCAAGCTAGTCTATAGCATCTGCTTCATACTTTCAAGAACAGTTACCAATTTTGCGTTATATTTATTTACTCCCTTCTTTTTTTAAAAAACTAATTCCATCAGACAACCTTTACCAGCAATTAAAACTAACACAGATTAAAGTTGTCTTAGGATCAAGTTTTTCCTCACACAGTATTTTAGCTCTTCAAAAGTAAATGATTGAGAAACTGGCTTGAAATACGAGCTCTTGAAAGCCCTTGAATATAAGGAAACTCCATCTTATGTATCTTAAATATCCATCTCCATCTTATATATCCATGAAGGATAATTTGGGAGAAGAAAACCTCACTTCATATTTGGGCATAGACAGTAGTTCTTCCATGAAAAATTTTGTGTTTTTTTTTTAAAGAGTTTTATGGGCAAATGGATTACAGGCATACCTCAGAGACATTGTGGGTTTGGTTCCAGACCACCTCAATAAAGCAAATACTGCAATAAATCGAGTCATGTGACTTTTTTGGTTTCCCATTGCATATAAAAGTTTTACTTACACTGTGTGCATACTAAGTCACTTCAGTTGTGTCTGACTCCTTGGGACCCTATGGACTCTACCCCACCAGGCTGCTCTGTCCATGGAATTTCCCAGGCAAGAATACTGGAGTGGGTTGCCATTTTCTACTCCAGGAGATCTTCCCAACCCAGGGATTGAACCCGCGTCTCTTAAGTCTCCTGCTTGGCAGGCAGGCAGGTTCTTTACCACTAGCACCACCTGGGAAACCCTGTAGTCTATTAAGTGTGCAATAGCATTGTCTTTAAAAATGTACACACCTTCATTTTTTTAAACTTTATTGCTAAAAAATGTTAACCATCATTTGACAACCGAGGGTTGCCACAAACTTTCAATTTGTTTTTTTTTTTTTTTAAGGCAATATCTGCAAAGCACAATAAAATGAGGTGTGCCTATGGTTTCTGAGGACTGCCATAACAAATTGCCACCAACTGGGCAGGCTAAAACGACAGAAATATATTCCCACGGCGTTCTGGAGGCCAGGAGTCTGCAATCAAGCTGTCAGCAGGCTGCTGTTCCTCTAGAGGTTCTGGGGGCAAATCCTCCTGGCCCCCAGTTTCCGGTAGCCGTGGGCATCCTCAGCTCTCCTGGTTCGAGGCCACGTCCCTCCAAACTGCCTCAGTTTTCACATCGTCTCTCTTCTCTACCTGTCTTCTCTTCTGTATGTAGCAAATTCCCCTCTATTTTTCTCTTATGTGGATATATCATTGGATTTAGGACCCATTCCTATAATTCAGAGTGATCTGTTCTTGAGATCCTTAATTTAGTTACAAATGTAAAGACTCTTTTTCCAAATAAAGTAACATTCACCATTTCCAGGGATTAATGTTGATGTATCTTTTAAGGGGGCATCATTTGACCCACTACAGTAGATAGGTTTAGGAAAGGCTGAACTAAACAAACTAAGCCAATTTTTTTTTTGCTGCAGGATTCTGCAAAGCCTTTAACTCTTTTACATGCACTATGAACCTTCTAGAGAGAGAGCCACCACACAATGATTCTCAAATGTTTTTGAGCATGGAATCCTATTGGCAGAAGTGATGTTCCACAGCATACACTCTAGTGTAGGCTTATAATTTGCCTGCTGGGCAAGTTCTCAGAAGGAGTATCAATAAATATCAGAGAAGCCAAAAATAAGTGACTAAACAGAGGAAGGCTCTTCAGGACTTGGCAAGAGTAACGATTCTAAACTATGGCCACACATCACTACTAAAGATCATCCCCGATTTATAGCCATAAAATGAAATCAAGATTTATCCCCAGTTATTAGACTTCTCCCCACCAGATTCTATTTTGGTCCAGGATAAAGTGCACACTCTCAATCCTTTGCAACCAAATCCTCCATCAATCTTCTTGCCCTATATTAATCCTTGCTCTAGCCAAACTTATCTACACACTGAATTTCCTACTGCCACATTTTTGCCATGAAAAATACCTTCCCCAGTGCCTCACCTGGACACCTCTTTGAGCAAACTCCAAGAGATAATGGAGGGACAGAGGAGCCTGGTGTGCCGCAGTCCATGGGGTCGCCAAGAGTCGCACACAAACCTAGAGACTGAACAACAATGCCTCACCTATTATTAGCCTACACTCCTCTGTAGTGATGCCTCCTAGATAAAGCCGCCCTTGTCACCCCAGAAAGCAGGGCTCCCTCCCTCTGTCCCGTATCTGGCACAGGACACTTGTCGAGTGCCTGGTTTTAGAGTTCCTTGCATGCAAGCGTCATCTCTCGCTGGCCAGCACTGGTGAGCAAGGATCATAATTCAGATCTCTTCCTATCCTCCAAGTGTCCCGACATGGTGCGTTTCATAGTACAGACACTCAAAAGAAATGTGTTGATTGACTAAAATAATCAAATTAATTTTCTCAGAAACTATGTATGGAGATGTAAAAGTGCTGCCCAAATTCCCCAGGCCCACCCCATCTCCAAGATGAGAGTAGACTGGGGAGCAGAAGCTTGCCCAGGAAAAAGGCTCTTTCGAGTTGAGAGAGTCACCCAGTTATCAGCAATGGATGGCAGAACCACATGCTGCTGGCATTGAGGACCTAAGTCAGGCAGAGTCCTGGGTTCTCTAAATGATTTAAAGCAGAACAATGTATCCACAAGAACTGAAAGCAGGACTTTCCTGGCGGTCCAGTGGTTAAGAGTCCACCTTGCAGTGCAGAAGACACTGGTCGAAGAAGTAAGATCCCACATGCCACGGAACAACTAAGCCTGTGCACCACAACCATTGAAGCCTGCGTGCTCTGGAGCCCAAGTGCCACAGCTGAGACCCAAAACAGCCAAACAGAGATTGGCCAGGACCTGGCAAAAGGTCACAGGAGGTTACAGGAGGCAGCAGGAAAGAGTTTTTGCTACCCAAACTTGGGACAACCTGAGCAGCAAGTGGAAAAATAGAGTAATGATAATAAGGGGCTATAACACAATGAACTCTTTGTGAACAATACTAATAATCATCCATGCTCCATGCTGCTGCTGCTGCTAAGTTGCTTCAGTCGTGTCCGATTCTGTGCGACCCCAGAGATGGCAGCCCACCAGGCTCCCCTCATGGGATTCTCCAGGCAAGAACACTGGAGTGGGTTGCCATTTCCTTCTCCATCCATGCTCCATAGTGATACTCAAAAGAGAGAAGGAGAAACAGATTTTCCCTATAGAAGGAATGATAGGATTAGAAAATGATTAGTTTGCACCCTGTGATGTAACTATCAACTCAGGCAATGGATGCAAAAAATGCAGGGAGACAGTATATTCCCATGGACTCAAAGTATGACTGCACGAGGACTTACTAACTATCAAGGGGGGAAATGCAGACATATGGGGGAACATTTCACTAACTGGTGGATCACTAACTGAATGACTATACTTAGCAGCATGTTATATGCCTCCCAATGAGATACAAAAAGAGACACACAGTCTCACGTATGTAACATTTTTCCAAAAATGTTTCCCTAAAAGTAATCAAGAGAAAACAATCAGACCAATGCCAACCATGATACATTCTACAAGGCAACTGGCTTCCTCTCTTAAAAAAATCAGTGTCATCAAAAGGGGAGTAGGCAGTTATTCTGTATGAAATGAGACTGAAGACATAACAATTAAACATAATTCATGAATCTTGATTATTAATAGATCCCAGATTGAAAAAAAATAGTCATAGAAAGACATTTGAGGGAAGTCTCTGGCAGTCCAGTGGTTAGAACTCCATGCTTCCACTGCAGGGGGCACAGACTCAGTCCCTGGTCAGGGAGCTAAGATCCTGCCAGCCTTGCAGCACAGCCAGAAATGTTTTCAAATGATTAAAAAATTATAAAGGCATTTAGGGAGACACTGAATACAAATTATGCATCAGAATTATTGCTAATTTTCTCAGGTATGATCGTGGTATTTTGTTTACATAAGGGAAACAGCATTATTCTCAAGAGATGCATGCTAAAGTGATACAATATGTCCAACTTTCAAATATTCAGTTCAGTTCAGTTGCTCAGTCGTGTCCGACTCTTTGCAACCCCATGAATCGCAGCACGCCAGGCCTCCCTGTCCATCACCAACTCCTGGAGTTTACTCAAACTCATGTCTAT
The DNA here is from genome assembly GCF_055505025.1 of Bos grunniens. Taxonomy (NCBI): domain Eukaryota; kingdom Metazoa; phylum Chordata; class Mammalia; order Artiodactyla; family Bovidae; genus Bos; species Bos grunniens. The sequence goes on along the minus strand of NC_141166.1, from coordinate 112,482,544 downwards.
CGAGTCGGTGATGCCATCCAGCCATCTCATCCTCTGTTGTCCCCTTCTCCTCCTGCCCCCAATCCCTCCCAGCATAAGGGTCTTTTCCAGTGAGTCAACTCTTCACATGAGGTTGCCGAAGTATTGGAGTTTCAGCTTTAGCATCAGTCCTTCCAATGAACACCCAGGGCTGATCTCCTCTAGGATGGACTGGTTGGACCTCCTTGCAGTCCAAGGTACTCTCAAGAGTCTTCTCCAACACCACAGTTCAAAAGCATCAATTCTTCGGTGCTCAGCTTTCTTCACAGTCCAACTCTCATATCCATACATGACCACAGGAAAAACCATAGCCTTGACTAGATGGACCTTTTTTGGCAAAGTAATGTCTCTGCTTTTGAATATGTTATCTAGGTTGGTCATAACTTTCCTTCCAAGGAGTAAGCGTCTTTTCATTTCATGGCTGCAGTCACCATCTGCAGTGATTTTGCAGCCCAAAAAAATAAAGTCTGACACTGTTTCCACTGTTTCCCCATCTATTTCCCATGAAGTGATGAGACCAGACGCCATGATCTTAGTTTTCTAAATGTTGAGCTTTAAGCCAAATTTTTCACTCTCCTCTTTCACTTTCATCAAGAGGCTCTTTAGTTCTTCTTCGCTTTCTGCCGTAAGTGTGGTATCATCCGCATATCTGAGGTTATTGCTATTTCTCCCAGCAATCTTGATCCCAACTTGTGCTTCTTCCAGCCCAGCATTTCTCATGATGTACTCTGCATATAAGTTAAATAAGCAGGGTGACAATATACAGCCTTGAAGAACTCCTTTTCCTATTTGGAACCAGTCTGTTGTTCCATGTCCAGTTCTGTTGCTTCCTGACCTAATTTCAAATATTAACAACTGGTAAATCTAGGTGAACAATGTACAGATGATAATTTGATTATCCTTTCACCTTTCCTATAGATTTGAAATTTTTCAACTAAAATGTTGGGGGCAGAGACTTGAACATGGCCTCAACGTGTGTGTGTGTGTGTGTGTGTGTTTTTTTTATTCCTTCATGATTCTGAATGGTGAAGCATTCCCCATGTCTTTGTAAATTATCTTTTGTTTCACATGCCTTCTACTCTGACCCTCTTGACACACTTGAAGCTGAACTCACACCTGTTCCAAGCAAAGCGTGGTTCCCACCGCCCAGAAGAGTGCCAGTGTTCCCTCTTCACAGCTGTCATCACTGGGAGCATTTTTCTGCTTCAGAACCTCATGTGTTTATCATTTTCTCATGGATGTGTGCAGCTTTAAGAATCTGTCATTGTCTCTTTGTGACTTAAAGATGAATCATTCTCCCAGTCTCTACAAGAAAAGATACATAAGACTTCCTTATTGCCCCGAAGCAAGGAGGGGCCATGACCACAGTCCTCTGTTCAGATCACTAGTGGATTCCAACAAGTGGTTTCCAAAGTTTATAACAGATTCCAAGGTATATTGAGAATACCACTGGGCTAAAAATTGGGAATCTCGCTGAGAAAGTCATTTCACCTCTCAGGGCTTCCATTTCTTCATTAGTTTAAGGGGGGTGATTGGAATGAATATTTTTAAAGTTCTCTTCAAGCTCTCACAGCTTATCATTCAAGTCCCTGCTTCCTGGAATAGACATATCAATCACCTTGTCCCAGAAGGCAAAGCTAGGGATAAGTCTCCTCCTTGAGACCAGGCCTCAAATTCTTGGCTGCTGTCATGGTGAAGTAACATCCTCAGTTCTTCTCCAATCGGAAACATTTTCATTGCAACACGATTTACAATAACCAGGACATGGAAGCAACCTAAATATCCATCAACAGAGGAATGGATAAAGATGATGTGGTATACATATACAATAGAATATTACTCAGCCATAAAAAAGAATGAAATAATGCCATTTGTAGCAATATGGACAGACCTGGAGATTGTCATATGGAGTAAGTAAGACAAAGACAAATATCATATAACATCACTTATATGTGGAAATTAAAAAAAAAAAGCTACAAATGAAGTTATCTACAAACCAGAAATAGAATTATAGATGTAGAAAACAAATTTATGGTTACTAGTGGGTAAATAGAGGGAGGTCATAAATTGGGAGATTGGGATTGATATATACATACTACTATAAATAAAATAGATAACTAATAAAGACCTACTTACAGATCAGGGAACTCTACTCAGTATTCTGTAATGACCTATATGGGAAAAGAGTAAAAAAGAGAGGATATATGTATATGTATAACTGATCCACTCCGTTGTACACCTGAAGCTAACACAGCATTGTAAGTAAGCTATACACCAATAAAGAGGAAAAAAAAAACTAACCTACCTCCACACCTGGCCTATATTTACTTTCCTTCTGGAAACAAATGTGTGAGATGGCAACTTGTGAAGCCTCAGAAAGAAATTAATTCCATATGGACTTAGCATGCTATATAAAGAGAGCATCAAAGGAGGACACTCTGTGTGGAATATGGTTATCTGCTTCCTTTATTCTCTAAAGCTGAATATTGTCTGTTAGCGATAGGCCCCCTTGGAAACCTCTGACAGAGCCAAAGGATAGAAGATGATGGAAGATCTGGGGAGAAACTGCAAAGGAAATCAGTAAACTTTCATCCAGGGTGTGACCAGGGCAGATGAAGAAGATGAAAAGTGTAAGAGATTGGAGAAGAAATGAAGAAAATACGTTTAAAAAAAAACCACTGGAGACTGGTTCTTTTTCCACATTCAGTTCACTACGCTATACTTCAATGGTGTTTTCTACCCTGTTCATTTTTATAATAAATAATGATGAGAAAATATTTAAACAGCATCCTTTCCTGGTTAACCATCCAAGTCAAGCGGCAGTCCACAAAACTGTGATAGTTTCCGGAGTGGAGAAGCCACTACATTCTTATGATTAGCTAGTAGAGATCAGATACGGCTACCGTCAAACCCAGAGGTGGACCGCCCTGCATCTTAAGGACACAGGCCAAATCAGCCTCTCCTATCTTTCACGTGACATATGCAAGAATCCTTTTTTTTTGGTGCCACTCTGTGAGGCTTGCAGCATCTTAGTCTCCCAACAAGGGATTGAACCTGTGTCTTCTGGGTAGTGAAAGCACAAGAGTCCCAACCACTGGACCACCAAGGAATTCCTGAAAGAATACATTTAAACAAAACAAAAGAAAAAAGATTTCCTTTTAAAAGAAAGAACCCAGTACTCAGGGAGCTCTGAATACCACAACTGAGAGCTGAGTGATTTATGGTGCCCTGTTTGTATACATCCTTAGTTAAATAAGATTTATCATCTGTTGATTATTTAACAAACTTGCCGTAATCAGTGTATTTGCAGTAAAAAAAAAAAAAAAGTTTGGGGTATTTCGGAGATCTAACAGAGGGATGTCAGGGAGCTCTCTCACAGAAGTCAAAGAGAAAGGCCATGTCTCTTGATCCTTACTGCAAGATGAATTTATGTAAATAATTTGTTTATTCTTTTATCAATATCTCCTTCTTTCAAACATAAATTCCATGAAGATATCTGTGTTTTTCACCGCTGAATCCCCAACCCATAGCATATATTGAAAAGCACCAAGGAAGATAGAAATGTACCACTTATAATCAGGAGGAAAATGTGATATGGTTCTCTACTCACATTTTTACTCTCAGGAGATTTTTGTTTGTTTCTTTCTTTTATATAGATCCCAGAACACATTTCTCATTAAGCTTATTCCTGGGTATTGTGTGAGTTCTGTTTTTAAAAACTCAATCTCTCTCTCTTTCTCTCATTATACTTTAAAGCCCATCCATGCTAGCTTGTGAAAAACTCTTGAGTAAATCTATTGTGCTCGCAGCCAGCACACTAAACTTTCTCATTAAACCCATTAGTTGGGGGTCCTTTTTGTTTGATTCTCTAAGTAGGCCAGGTATAAAATCATATCATTTGCAAATAATAAAATTTTGTCTTTTCCTTTCCAACAATCTAAGTCTTATTTCTGTTTCATCTTTAATTGCATTGGTGACCAACTGGGAAAGACACCAAATGATGATGGTAATGATGGTGTTCTTGTAATCTATTCATGGTTCTAATGGGAAGGCCTCTGGTGCATCCTCATTCTGATTTTCACATCTGGAGCCTAGCAACCTCTCATGGGCTCACTTCCTTTCAATTTACTCTTAGTAGGGACCACTTAAAATAATCCTAATGTAATAATGTAAGTCTTAATAACACCAGGTGGTTAGCTCTCAAAGAAGTTTCCTTTCTATTCCTAAACCACAATGTGAAAGCATCCCTTTGACTCTGTTGAATACACACACACACACACCCCCAGATGTAACATGCCCAAGCTACGCCACTCCTGGGATTGAGAGGCTGTGGAGGGTGGTGGGACAACTCTGATGCCTCAAGGGCTCCAGCACATCCACAACACTTGTGGCTAAGGCAGTTCCTGCAGCTCTAAGAACATCAAAAGCTGGCACCCTTGTCATTAACACATGTATTCCCATGGTGAGTCCTGGCAGCGCCATACGAAACTGTGTGTATGTCCTAATGACCACAAATCATGAACAACATATTGAAATGATATAAAAATAATTACTCTGCTCCTGCCCCAGACAATGACTCTGGTGGACGCTGGGTCTTTCCTTGGTCTACCCACCCACCCATGCTTGAGCCAATTCTTGCTCCATCCCCTCTACCGAACTGAAAGCAGGCTGAAACTGTAAACTACCCTGGAGCTCATGGAGAGACTCTGCCCTTCTCTGGCCTCAGACCTTCTCCACCTCCTGCACACCTCCCCTCCTTTTCCGAACCAAGCTCAGCCACTAGCTGCCTCCAGGTCAGGAATACAGGGCAACACACCGTCAGGGGCAATGGCACCAGGACCTAAGTGTGCAGACCGGCTGTACCACCTCGGCAAGGAGGCCTTCTCCAGGGAACCCCATCCTCCCCAGCCCGCTGTCCAAGCTTTACTGCTGCCAGAGCAGCCAAGGGGAAGCTTGGTGTCATCTCCACTCTCCTAGGCATTCAAGACTACTCCCAAGACTTCTCCTGGGTTTTCCCAACCATGGCAGCAGGAGTGTCATGATGGGAAGGAGACCTGGGAGGCAGAGGACAACAGCAGTTACATTTCCCCATCAGCCAGCCTTTGGCACTGGCTACCATCACCGTCACTCTCAGGTTACGTTCGAAGAACTCAGAACCTTCCTTCTCCCCTTTTATCCTCTTGCAGAGCTACAGGGACCCTGGTCTACTGGGAGAGACAAGAGTACATATGTGTGTTCATGCTGCTGTTCGTGGACTGGGGTGGCAGTGGGGACTGCCTTTGTCCCCACCCCCAGCTTCTTCCCTCCACCTCTCACTCCCTCGAGAAGTGAAGTGAAGTGAAAGTCGCTCAGTCGTGTCTGACTCTTTGTGACCCCATGGACTATAAAGTCCTGGGATTCTCCAGGCCACAATACTGGAGTAGGGAGCCTTTCCCTTCTCTAGGGGATCTTCCCAACCCAGAGATTGGACCCAGGTCTCCCGCATTGCAGGCGGATTCTTTACCCATTGAGCTATCAGGGAAACCCCTTTGCCCCCCACCTCAAGAAGTCTGCAGCAAATGTGCTGGCCTGAGCTATATTCCCAAACCAACCCTAATCCCAACTTTTCTAATGCTTGTCCCCAATGCAATATTTCATTCATTCATTCATATTTAGCTTCATTCCAGTCCCCAGCCCTGACCAGTGCCCACCCCTAGTGCCCAGTCCATCAATCCAAGCCCTGGTATTATATTAATAATTCATCATTGCAGCTAACACTTATAAGCAAATACATGTACACACACACACACAAACACACACGTGTATATAATCTTTACAGCAAACCACTGAAGTAGGTACTATTATTATTCCCATTTTACAGATGACAAAACTGAGACTCAAGGGGATTAGGTGATTTGCCCAAGGTCGCACAGCTTGTCAATAGCAGAGCTGAGATTCAAACCCAAGGTCTTTAGTCCTAACTTCTGGGCTCACGCCAACACTGGAAACGCTATCCCCATCCCCAGTCCAGCCACAGCCCCACCCTCAGACTCTCCGCATCTGACGGCAGTCTGTGCTCCTTGATGATGCAGCTGAGCCCACACCTGACGTCAGGAGGCAGTCTGCCCACCTACCCCGTCAGGTGTTCACCTGACACAATCCTCCCCCTCCCACAAACCACAACAGAACCCAAGTCAGTGAGAGGTGAGTGCTGAGCCAGGCCAAGGGGGTCCCAGGAAGCACACTGAAGTCCTAGGGAGCTTCACCGCTGCTGACTAAAATGAGCGCCAGACACCCAGGATGCAGCCATGGCACTGCAGGCCTACCTTCCAGCGCTGTGGAGAACGCTGCCGCATCAAAAGCATTTCTGTGTCTGAAACCGGCTGTGAGATCCAAGCAGTGGGCAGCGGAAGAAGGCAGCTGTGGGAAGAACAGAAGGCCTGAGGGTGACGGAGTCCACAGAAAAGAGGCCTGGACAGAGACCTTCACCTCCCCTGCAAGAAACAGCAGCGGAAACCGCCTGTTGCCATCCTAGCGGAACCCCGGGTGTTGACTTCTCTGAGCTGTGCGCCAGCAACTCCAGGCTGCTGTTATGCAGCTTTCTGGACCAAACTGCACTCTCCCACTTTACGTAACTTTCCCAGCAAACACGCCTGGGTTTACTCTCAAATTGATTTAGCATCTCTCAGCTCCATCTGTCCCAATTCCCCCATCCCCCTGCTTCTAGCACTTCTTAAGGCATCCATCACTGTGGATTATTATTTACAGTCAGATGTACAATTTGTTCAGAATTTACAGGCAAACTCATTTAGGTCTTATATTCATGAGTCACATAGGGCTTTGAGATAGGCATCCTGCCTGATTTACTGTTGGGGAAATGAAACCCTAAACTCAATTGCCCCAGGTCAGGCAATTGACGTAACACTTTACGAGGGTCAGTATAAGGCAAATAATTACATATTGCTTTTACTGAGATCAAGATAGCATCTTTTACTGAGAACAAGATAACTTTGTTTTAGGAAATGCTGGGCAGGAGAAACAAAAATGACCCACTGGTTTCTCTGGCCTTTGAGTGACCAGTTTAAGATTCCGAGTTGACTAACTCAAATCAGCCTGCCTATGGGAACCCTTGCTCTTAACACCTAGGCTATCCAACTCTGTTATTCCCTTTGTTCTACTCATTCCACCAGTGCTAAACAGAGTTGTGTAAGAAAGGAAGAAAAGAACCAGTACTGAAGAATTCCCAGTGCAACACAGAGGGAAGTTCCCACCAATCTGCACCACAAAACCAATAACTCAGATATAAGACAGAACCTGTGATACTAAATTTATGCACGGTGTAGGGAAAGAGCTCTACCGAACTCTTTAAATCCCAATATAGAACATTTCCAAAGAGAAGTAAAATTTGTTGCAAAACCAAGAGGAAAAAAAAGATGCCGTAAGAGTCATTTTGCGTCTATTTCATTATCTCCTTAAGACAATGCTTTCCAGTCACAATGAGTGAACAGGTCAAGGGGGTGGGGGGAATACAACACCAAAGAGTGTATAAAACACGATCTAAAGAACTTGGTTCTAAGCTGGGGGGATCACGGTATCTTTTGGTACATCTTGGAAGCTCCTTCAAAAATCTGTCTATGTGTGTTTTTTTGGAAAGAAGGTTCATAGCTATCATCAAGAGGCCCAGATTATTGGGGGAAAAAACCACTAAGAACTACTAACTTGGGCTTCCTAGGTAGCGGTAGTAATAAAGAACCCACCTGCAGGAGACCTAAGAGACGCAGGTTCAATCCCTGGGTGGGAAGATCCCCTGTAGGGAGACATGGCAACCCACTCCAGTATTCTTGCCTGGAGAATCCCAGGGACAGAGGAGACTGGCGAGCTACAGTCCATAGAGACACAAAGAGTCGGACATGACTGAGGTGACTTAGCACGCACACACACTGCTAACTTTTAGTAAAAATAATATTTTCTATAATCCAGCAGTATTTTCTAAAACCCAATTTCCCCTCCCTCCTGAAACAGTGACCTCTCCCTCAGTGGCAACTCAGAGGAGCTGGGGGCACCAGGAACTCAGTGACACCAGGTTTGGCAGCCACCTCACCAGCCCTTCCTATCATTCCTGTGCCCCAGCTTAGTCTCCTCGGCAATGGAAACCCATAGCACCCTAAGTAAGCCAAACTGGGGACATTCAAAAGTGCTAAACAGGAGATAGCATGGAGAGGAAACACCCAGTCCCCAAGAGAACACAGCTCAAGTCGCCTGCAGAATGGCTCAGGGAACTTGGATGACTGGAATCAGTCAAGGAAGCAGAAGAGGTTTCCAAAGGTTAGGGAGGAAGAGCATATTACATGGGCTGGGCTTGCAGGTGTAACAAGCACAGATCAGAGGCAGGAGCAGATTAAAGCAACAGAGAGGCTAGGAAGGAACAGATGGTCTGGTCCAGGGCCAGGGAGGAAATGAAAGGCAAGATGAAGCCCTTATCATTAAGCATCACTGAGAGATGAAGCTTGAACTTTTGTATGGAAGCTGTCAGAGACTGGGCAGATTTCAATGGGGAAATAGACTACGTGACTATGTTCTACAGAGGAAAAGATTGAGAAGCGGGGTCTAAATGAATAGAAGACAGAAGAAAGATATGACTGCAGAGAAGAGAAATAGGCCAGCACATGGAGTGTCAGGTATTAATTTTGAAGGCACATGGTAGATGAATGGACAAGTCAACAAGAGGCATACAGGACCAGATGCAGGTGTGGATAAATGGGGTGCCTTAGGCCAAAGGAAATGGAGGGGTCCTCCCTTTCCTTTCCCTACGACAGACTTCTGCGGGTGACAAGCCTCCCACCACATGCCTGTACCCTGCCTGCAAGGAGGTCTGCCCTCAGCTCTAGGAACTGGCTATTAATGTAGAATTATTGTAAATACTTGTGATGGTCTCAACGTCCATCTCTGCCTATACCTCATTGGAGCAACCTTTTTCCCAACTGAGTAGCAAAGACTAAAGAAAAATATAAATAACAGCACAAGAAAGTCAGAAAATAACCAATAGTCTCCAAGTCATTCTAGAAAAAGTCTTATAACCTGAATCTGGTGTGCATTCTTTTCCTTGATTTGTTGTTATTGTAGGAAATGGTGAAATTCTCAACATCCTAATGACTATTAGAAAATGACTGGTTAAATAAATTAGAATTTATTTGTACTCCAGAATACTATGTACTACTTTAAAGAATAAACTGCATCCAGATCCAGATGTACTCACATGGAAAAACAGCCAAGATTCCTTTATGGATTGAAAAAAAAAAAAGTTGGAGATCACATGTATAATGTGATCCCACTCAATAAAGAAAATTATACAAATAAATATGTATCATATAAATGTGCTTGATATTTATTCAGTCAGGAAATATTTATTGAGCATCTTCTGTGTACCAAGCAGTACACAAAAATCTCTGCATATACAGAACTTACATTCCAGTGGGGAAGATGGATAATAAATTAGAGAAAAAGCAAAAGGTATATGTACAAAGGGCTAAGGAATTTTTTAAAAAATCAGGGAAAGGGGATAGAAGTATCTAGTCTAGACCACTAGGAAGTATGCTGCTAAGTCGCTTCAGTCGTGTCTGACTCTGTGCAACCCCATAGACAGCAGCCCACCAGGCTCCCCCGTCCCTGGGACTCTCCAGACAAGAACACTGGAGTGGGTTGCCATTTCCTTCTCCAATGCATGAAAGTGAAAAGTGAAAGTGAAGTCGCTCAGTCGTGTCCGACTCTTAGCGACCCCATGGACCGCAGCCTACCAGGCTCCTCCATCCTTGGGATTTTCCAGGCAAGAGTACTGGAGTCGGGTGCCATTGCCTTCTCCAGACTAGGAAGTATATTTGAGTAAAAAATGGAAGGAAGTGAGGGAGATTGTCAGGCTGCTGTCCCGAGGAGGAGCCTGGGAATTAACTAGAAGCAGAAGCTCTGAGGCAGGAGCATGCCTCGAGGGTTCCAGCTTGGGGGGAAGGAGGGAATGAGCAAGCAGGAGCACAGGCAGGGCTAACAGGGCCTTGTAGACTTGTGAGGACACTGCTTTCACCCTTAGTGAGATGGGGTGTGTATGTTAGTCACTAAGTCATGTTCGACTCTTTGCAACCCCATGGTCTGTAGCTCACAAGTCTCTCTGCCCATGGATTTCTCCAGGCAAGAATACTGGAGTGGGTTGCCATTTTCTTCTCCAGAGGATCTTCCTGACCCAGGGATTGAAACTGGGTCTCCTGCATTGCAGGTGGATTCTTCACCATTGAAAAGCATATTAGGGAAAAAAACATTAATAATAGTTAAGTGAGAAATGGCATTAGTAAGAGGTGTGGAAAAAATCTTTTTAATTTTCACATTATACATTTTTATATAGGCTTTAAATTTTTTTGTTTCTATGCCTCTTGTTATTAATTTTTAAACCAGTTCAAACTCAACATTTCTATTTTTAATGGTAAAAATCATCATTCCAATAAATATATAAATTCAATTAATTTGCTACTTTTTTAATGGTCTGTGTTTTCTTAAATTATATATTTGTCTACCTGGCATCCATTCATCATAGAGCCAGTTATGTTAACAATATTCTCTTCTTTTTTGTATTCTTTGATACTCTGGGGCCCTTGCAGACCCAGAAATAGACTGCCCCTTCCAGGCTTGACTAATTCCTAAAGGTAATAACAACTTGCCAAGGAACACACCTTTCATATGCAAACCAATCAATCTCCCATCTATACCCCCAATGATCTCTTTATCTAACTCTCACACAACCTAGCCAATATTTCCCCCACCCTAAATCAAACTGAGGGCCAGTTACCAAGCAACGAGGCACAGCCCCTCTGTCCCAAGGCCTAATGCAGTTATTCAAGCTAGCCAGTCCTAAACCATTCACTCTCTCCTACTTTGCCTTTCACCAAGAAAGGCTCTTGATGATTCCTCCCCTCCCCTCACCTGCCCATCCTTTCCCCGGGGGCCTTATGTGATGCAATGTAAACTCTTCATTCAACAGCACTGACATCTTCATGCCAAACCTCAAACCTCTATAAATTAAATCCTAGGAATCATTTTAGAACAGGTAGCTATGTTTCTTCAAAAATTCCAAGGATTTCCAAGAGAGGAAGAAGGACCATTGTGTTTTGTTTTTCATTTTAATTGCTGAATTAACTTTATCCAGCTCACTCAAACTTCAGCTTACGTCCTTGAAAAGCAGAAAAGATCACTGAAAACTATGAAGTGACAAAACTACAATGGGACTTAGCTGAGCAGACTGTACCCTAGTCAAAAACAAAAACATAAAATCACCTCTCCTCCCGCCACTCTCAATAACTGCTATAGGAAAGGGGGCCTTGGAAATAGACAGCTGAACGGTGCAGGTGGTGTTGAATTTGAGGAATTCTGTAGGTGAAGCCAGGATAGGGGGCTTCAGTTAGATCTGAAGAGGCGTGGATCACAGAAAAGCATCTGTTTCAGCCCTCAGACTTCCCTAGAACAGGCATTGAGATGTCTAATTAAAGGTGTCAGAGCAGAGTTTTGATATAAAAGAAAGATTTGACACAGAAGCCATTAGAGACCTAAGAGAATCTTAAAGTCAAACCAAATGTATGTCAGAGAAGTTGCCTGAATGGGTGTTCAGAAGTCTAAGTCAGAGAAGGTGTGTGAATGAGTGTTTAGAAGTGTTCGTTGACTCTTATCAGCCTTTGAAAGGACAGCTATAAAATGCAAATTATAGGTTTGCACTAGGGCAGGGGTCTGTAAATTCTTGGAAATGGTCAGATAGTAAATATCTGCAAGCCCCACTGTATTTGTCCCATCACCCCAACTCTGCCATGAAGCACGAAAGCAGCCACAGACTATATAAATGAATGAGTGACTGGGTCCAAAAAAAACTGATGGGCACTGAAATCTGGATTTTACACCATTTTCTCATGTCAAAAAATAGTATTCATCTTTTGATTTTTTTTCAACCATTTGAAAGTGTAAAAGCCAGTCTTAATTTCCAGGCTATAGTTTAATGACACTTTCCTTAGGGAATGAAGTTTAGAAGGCTAAAAAGATCTCAGGAGGAAAAAAAAAATGCTGGGCTTTGGTTCTTTCTCTGAGGATATTTGTTGGTGTGGGAAATCTTGCAAAACTCCTCAGCAAGGAACTCCTATTTCCATTGTGAATCTGTCTTGGTGTATTCAATCCTTGCTCACCCTCTGACTCACCGGACAGGCTCCTAATCCCCTCTTCTCCGGTTGCTGCGGGCTCCTCTGTGTGCTAGGCCCATGTTAAATTCCTGAGCTAAAGGAAACATCAGGATGGGCTTATTTATGAGCCATAAGAGCATTTCTTGGATTTGGGACCCAGAAAAGGCATCAAAATAATCTGATCCAGCTCATATTTTATAGCTAAAGGAACAGAAGCTTGGAGAGAGTAAATGGCTTGCCCAAGGTCACCCAGCTCTCTAGAAACAGGCCTGGGACTAGAATTCACACTTCCAAATTATGAAAAAATTGGGAAGCTCTCTCAGGAAAAAATAATGAAGCTTGTTAAGGAATTGAGGCTGGGGTGGTGGGGGGGGAGCGGAGGATGAGTAATGTGTGGAGAGATTATAAGCACTTTTTGAAAGACATACAGATCATTAAAATGCCATCACCACATCTACAGAATATTTTTGTACTGCCAGTCCCAAACTTGGGGCAAGGAGGAAGAAACCGTGGAGCTCCAGGAAAGAGAAGCTGAGAAATACTTTTGCAAGGGCTGCTCAAATACATACCTTTACTAAGCATTCTCAACTTATTACTACTACTAATAATAACATCTTCCATTCATCAGTATTATCCAACAGTTCTCAGAGTGTGGTCCAGAAACCTACGGGGGTCCCTAGACACTTTCAGAGGCTCCATGAGGTCAAAATTGTTTTCACAATAAAGCAAAAGCTTTATTTGCCTTTTTCACTGTCAGTCTCTCAAAAATGTACTGCAGGGACTTCTCTGGCAGTCCAGTGGTTAAGACCATGCTTCCAACTGCAGAGGGCAACAGTTTAACCCCTGGTCAGGGAACTAAGATCCTGTATGCCAAGTGACCTGGCCACATAGACACACAAAAAAATGTACAGCAAAATTTTCAGAGGCAACTCAGTTTGTAAAAATTGTAACAGATTGAATGCCAAACTAAATATAAAAATCTAACTGGTTTCTATCAAGCAAAATGTTAAAGAGATCTACAAAGAAAGCAATATTATACTTGCTAAATTTTTTTGTTTTATTTATTTATTTTAATTTTTTTGTTTTAGAAAACATTGTCACTTTTCTCACAAGTGTATTATTTGTTAAAATCTAATGAATTCACTATTATTTTTAAAATGAATCAACAAACAAGTATTTTAATTGCTGTTTTGATTTCTAATACAATAGATATCAATGAACAAATAAGTAACTTTTATTTGATTATAGCTCCTCAATAGTAAATGAGTCCTGACCACAAAATTTGCAAACTCACTGACTTACAATTTTTCAGCTATTTTTCTCTCTCTCACACACACACACACACATACAAAAAGTAATTTGAAAGTGTTACTGGATTTTTGGCTTCCCAGGTGGCGCAATGGTAAAGAATCCACCTGCTAGTACAAGAGATGCAAGAGACTCGGGTTGGATCCCTGGGTCAGGAAGACCCCCTGGAGTAGGAAATGGCAACCCACTCCAATTTTCTTGCCTGGGAGATCTCATGGACAGGGGAGCCTGGCAGGCTACAGTCCATGAGGTTGCAAAAAGTTGGACGTGACTAAGCGCACATTCACTACTACTGAATTTTTGGTAGCCTTTTATCATTATGCATTTTCTTAAAAGATGCTAAAATTATAACTACTATTATATGGTTTAAAATGGTGCTTATCACCACAGAAATAAAATTCACATCACCACAGGAATAAAATTATAAATATCTAAGACAGAAAAACTCTACTGGACAAATGATACAGTTTAATCAATAAACCAATGGGAAGAAAAGAAAGAGGGTGAGGAAAACAGGTAATAAGATTTAGAAACCAAATGCAATATGCCTACCTCATAAGACCCTGATTCTAACAAACCGATCATAACAAAGCACTCATGAGACAATGGAGAAAACTTGGATCCTCAGAAGATATTCAATGATATTAAAGAATTGTTAGTTTTATTTTTGTAATAATGTATTGTGGTTGTGTTTTTTTAAACAGTCCTTACCTTTTAGGGATACATGCTGAATATTTATGGATAAAATCATTTGACATGTTGGATTTCCTTCCAAACAATCCAGTGGGAAGGGAAGCGAGAGATTTACAAACAAGATTGGCCATAAATTGATAATTATCAAATCTCGGAGGTGGATAGATGAGATACCATTCCTTATACATTTGTGTATGTTTAGAAAAGTCTACAATTAAAAAATTAATAGGTTGTCATGCTAAAAAAAAAAAAAAGTGAGAAACTACTTCCCTAACTCATTCTTGATTTCAATCAGTTCAGTTCAGTTGCTCGCTCAGTCGTGTCCAGCTCTTTGCGACCCCCTGGACTGCAGCACGCCAGGCTTCCCTGTCCATCACCAACTCTCAGAGCTTGCTCAAACTCATGACCATTGAGTTGGTGATGCCATCCAACCATCTCATCCTCTGTTCTTAATTTAGCCATTTGCAAATCACCAAGCCATATAATTTGGGGTAGGGAATTTAAACCTGGCCCTGCCTTGTAACTGGAACATCAGATGGTTAAGAAAACACACTTAGAGCAAGGAGCATACTGCAGGAGGGACTGCAACTCTACAGAAAGTCACTGTTTAAAAAAAAAAGCTGCCTTCAAAGGGACTCTTGCTTTGGGTGGAACACAGGGAACACAGGACCTGTGAAAAGAACACTTAGATCTTGTCCTACCTACTCCAAGATCCTCACCTGGGTATCTACCAGTGTCCTAATCTGCAAGTATACTAGTCTCCCCTGAAGAGTCACCATGTTATCACGGGTATCCAGAAATGCCTGGAACAGGAACTATCGTGAAAGTGGACCACTTTCCTCAAGCCTGAGCTCACTTACACTCATCTCTTAGAGCAGATATTTTTAATGACAAAATTTAACAGATGCATACTAAAGAACAACTTATTTTATCTTTTATTTTTCTATATTGACAACAATATATTTGTATATTGATATACAAATATATTGTCAATATATTTCTATATTGACAACAAAAATTCTATATTTTTCTATATTTTAAAAGTATATTGCACAAATGCTTATCACAACAACTTTGAAAAACAGTTTAAAATTATTTACTAAAGTATAAGACATACATATCCTATGATCCCTCTATTTCATTCCATGGTACATATCCAACAGAAATGCATATATATTTGCACCAGGAGACAAACACAAGAAGTTCTTAACAGTAATAAAGTCAATCCAATGCCATCGATAATAGAATGGATAAATTGTTATATATTAAACATGTTGGAATATTATACAGCAGTGAACATGAGCTAACAACAGCTACACCTACAACATGGATGAATCTGATAAAGTTGAGCAAAAAAGAAACATACAAAAGAAAACTTTCCACAGTGTTGAATAAAAACCAGCAATTTAATCTCTTGGTAAAGACTAAGTATAGAACAGAAAAAAAGCCAAACTGCGGAACTTAACGCAGCACAGAGTCTAGACTCTGGAAGATGAAACTGGGGGGACAAGAAGTTGGGTGGGTCACTTAAACCCAAAAAGACCAAGACTTTTCTTGGATGGATACTAGGAAAACAAAGCCTCACAAGCCACACAGAGAGGCTAATTAGCTGTGGCTTTGTGTTACCTAGCCAGGTTCACATCTGATATGGGCAGGCTAGGTAGCCAAGTCAGTGTTTCTTTTTTATTTTATTTATTTATTTGGCCATGCCACACAGCATGTGGGCTCTCAGCTCCTGACTAGGGATCAAACCCATGCCGCCTGCATTGGAAATGCAGTCTTAACCACTGGACTTCCACAGAAGTCCAAGTCAGTGTTTCTTAGTGTTAGTCCATCTAGGTATAAAGTTCAAAAACAGGCAAAATTTTAAAAAGCAAGGAAGCGGTTACCATAAAAGTCAGAGAGGTGATCCAGATGGGAAACGTAGGAAGTAGTTCAGGCAGCAACAGCAACGTTCTATTTTTTTTAATCTGGGTGGTGTTTTGTGTTTTTTCCTAATTGTATCTACTTTATAATTTTCTATCATATTTTGTGTTTTATGCACCTCTATGTGTGTTATCTTTCACAATTAATAAAGGTTTAGAATAAATCAATCAACCTCACTTATATAACTAGAGAAGTCCCTTTGGAATTACTAGATTTTAACAAGTGTATTAATACACCTTGATTTTTGGATGAAGGTATGCAAAGTGGAAGCCAACTATTTCTGACTTGATAAATTCCCGTATGTTAAGTTCTCATGCCTATTGATTTAAATATAGATGAGTTGTAGAATAAAAGCTGTAAACATAAAATTATGTTTAACATGGATTCCCAGGTGGCTCAGGGGTAAAGAACCAGCCTGCCAATGCAGAAGAGAAGAGTTCAGTCCCTAGGTCGGGAGGATCCCCTGGAGGAGAAAATGGCAACTCACTCCAGTATTCTTGCCAGGAGAATCCCCTGGACAGAAGAGCCCCGCAAGCTACAATCCACGGGATCACAAAGAGCAGGACACAACCAAGTGACTAAGCATGCACACACACACGTTTAACGCACTATTCCAAAGCATGACATTTGACTTCTAAGCAATCCCAAGAACATTCTAAGAACAACTTGGAAAAGTATTATAACTAATACAACAATTTAATTTGAACCTTCTCCATTTTACTAACCCTTATACCAACTGAGCTAAGATTTCCAGGCCATGAAAAGTAATTTGAAAGAACTGCGACAGGAAAACCCGTGCTTTGGAGATCACACTCTACAAGTCGGTTCAAGCAAATTTCAATATGCAAATGCATGCTTTTAAATTAAGCTTCATTAAAATGCACTTACTAGTTTAAGTGGAGGCTGATTTTGTAACCACATTTGGAATTTAGATTCTTACTACTTTAAAACAAATGCTATGTAAACATGAAAATTAGATAAATGATTCTTTGCCCTCCTTCTACAACACTTTTCACTTGAAATGTTTGATGTATTTTAAGATACAAATCCTCAGAATATCCCAGTGAGGAAATGGAGTCCCTAGGCTTTGAAAATAAACCAACTCACAAGCAGACTGAGGTCATGGAGACCATTGGTGCAGGGTTTGCTCGAAGCTACTGAGTTTGGGGGCAGGTTATGACACAGCAATAGGTAACTGATGGAGATACCTCAAACTTATTTTGTTTAAAACTAAACTCAGAGTTGATAATTATGCAATGTGACAGGAATGGTAATGATCACTACAATGTCAATCAAGTATTTTTTTCCCCTGTAATTTAGTTGCTAAACTACAGAGAGAAAATGTTAGAAATGAGTGAATTCCAGAAATATTTAAGAAGTAGAATTAATGGAATTTGGTGAGGTCAAAGATGAGAAACTAAATTCATACAGTGCTAGTGAGAATATGAAACGGTACAGCCACTCTGTTCAACAATTCAGCAGTGTATTAATTTGTAGTTCCACCATAACCAAGAACCAGATATTGCTTATGTATTCCAGTGTTTGTTGGATACGTTATTTGCAGATATTTTTTCCCATCCTGTAGCTTGTCTTATCATCCTCTTAATAGGCTCTGTTGCAGAGGTTTTCTTGTCTTCTCTTTTTTAAAGAACACTTTAAACAACAGGCATTTGTTTTCTTATAATTCCAGAGGCTAGGAATCACAGATCAAAGTGTCAGTAGTGTCAGCTGCTTCTTTTTTTCATTCCAGGTTTATTGAGATATATTTCACATATAACATTGTATAAGTTTAAGATATACAATTTCATTTGATACATGTGCATATTGCAAAATGATTATCACTCTGCTTTTGCTAACATCTCCAACAGAGGGTTGATTTCTTCTGAGGCCTCTCCCCTTGGCTTATAGAGGGCTGTCTTCTCCCTGTGTCTTCACATGGCCTTCCCTCTGTGTGTGTGTCTGTGTCCTAATCTCTTCTTTTTACAAAGACACAGTCATATTGAATTAGTACCTCTGACCATATATATCAGAGAAACAAAGACCTTGTTAACACAAAAACATATACACACATATTCACAGCAGCTTCATTCATAATAACCAAATCTGAAAACAATCAGGTGTCTTAAAGGGGGTGAACGATTAAACTAGTAGTACACCACTTTACTAAACAAGTTTTTAAAATTATAAAGTATTGATACATACAATCTGGATGAATCCTCTTCAGAGAATTATGCTGATGAAAAAAGCCAAACCCAAAGGTTTCATATGATTCCATTTATACAACATTATTGAAATGACAAAAATTATAGGAATGGAGAACAGATTTAGTCATTGTGAGGGCTCAAGAAGCAGGTGGGAGTGGTTGTGATTTATACTATAACTTTGTAAGACCTTGCCATTGGAAGAAAACTGAGTAAAGAGTACAAAAGATGTCTGTTATTTCTTACAACTGCATGGGAATCTATAATTAAATCAAAATAAGTTTAATTTTTTAAGTCCTTTGAACCTTTAGCTTTCCCATTGTTCCTAGGTCAAAAATCTCTTAGGTCCTACATGATGGAGCTCCTTCCTACCTTGCCAGCTTCATCTTGCACGCTCTTCTCAGGCACCATGGTCCAACCCAACTGATCTTCTTCCATGTCTGCAAATATCCCTTTCAGACTCTGAAATTTGCACATGTTATTCTTTCTTCCTATAATATTCTTCTCAACTTTTTACCTTGCTAAGTCTAATTTCGGAGAAGGCAATGGCATCCCACTCCAGTACTCTTGCCCGGAAAATCCCACGGACGGAGGAGCCTGGTGGGCTGCAGTCCATGGGGTCGCTAAGAGTCGGACACGACTGAGCGACTTCACTTTCACTTTTCACTTCTGTGCATTGGAGAAAGAAATGGCAACCCACTCCGGTGTTATTGGCTGGAGAATCCCAGGGACGGGGGAGCCTGGTGGGCTGCCGTCTATGGGGTCGCACAGAGTCGGACATGACTGAAGTGACTTAGCAGTAGCAGTAAGTCTAATTTACCCTTCAAGTCTCTGGTGTGTCACTTTTCTCATTCAGTCACTCACGAGGTGATGGGATCCTGCATATAAGATACAGATGGTCCAAACCAACAAAGAGTTTACAGCATTTGGCCATCTGGGTCCAGGATACTTTTGGTGTTTATTTTCCCCTATTATCCCAAGACTTAAGTAAAACATTGTTTAAACATCTCAGGATTCCCCCAGCTACGCTTTGGATTAGGATAAGAAGACCAGACGGTCAGAGTATCAAAAGTGTAATGGAAAAAGAGTGTTATGGAATCCTCCATATAGTGAGACATGCCCAGGGAGAAACTATTAGGGTACAAGAGTCAGGGCTTGGGTCTTCCCTGGTGATCCAGTGGTTAGCACTTTGCAGGGGCCACAGGTTTCACCCCTGGTCAGAGAACTAAGATCCTACATGCCCCACAATTGGGGCTGCAAAGTTCAGCTGCCACTTCCTTTACAAGATGTGAAGAGTCCGGGGGGTTACTGATGTTATGAGTAAATGATTACATTTTGTTTTGTTTAAAAAAAAAAAAAAGCACTTTCCTTATAGTAAAACATACAATTTGTTGGTTCTATTACTAATTGGGCTGATGTAGATGAAGACACTATGTTAAATGATCTCTGGGTGTCATCAAAGTCTTAGGTGTGGCAGCAGTCCATGTGACTCCTTGGTGGTCAAACTTTTCTGGAGGAAATACATTTTTCTCAGTTCTGGATGGAATCAAAACATATTATCCATATAAAACTTGACTATGTAGTTTGACATAGGCAAGGAGAACACTGCTGAGAACCAGGCAATAAGCAAAACTACTATCTTGAAATGGTCTAAAACGACATCTCAAAGTCCTTTCACTTAGGTTTGTATATACTCTCCTTAAAAGAAAGCCTTTAGGGCCCTTTTAGTGGGATGTTTCCTGCCATGCTTCCTTTCTTTTTTTTAATTAATTTATATATATTTTAATTGGAGGATAATTACTTTACAATATGTGGTGGGTTTTGCCATGCATCCACATGAATGTGTTTCCTATTTGAAGTTATTTTATTATCAGTACCTCTTGCCTTTGTACTGCCTGTATTTTGGCCCATCCCATTAGCTTACACCCTCTTCACAGATCACTGCCTAATTGTGGTGAAGGGACTTGCATAACTCGACGAAGCCATGAGCCATGTAGCTATGTAGCCGTGTGGTGTTGTCATCTATGACCCAAGACAGATGGGTCAAAGCAGAGAGTTCTTAAAAAATGGGATCCACTGGAGGAGGAAATGGCAAACCACCTCAGTATACTTGTTGTGAGACCTCAGAAACTGTATAAAAGGACAAAAAGATATGATACTGAAAGATGAGTCCCCAGGTCTGAAGGTGTCCAGTATGCTACTAGGGAAGAGCGGAGGAGAACTACTAACAGCCTCAGAAAGAATGAAGCGGCTGGGCCAAAGTGGAAACGATGCTCAGTTGTGGATGTGTCTGGTGATGAAAGTAAAATCTGATGCTGCAAAGAACAGTATTGCCCAAGAACCTGGAATATTAGGTCCATGAATCAAAGTAAATTGGATGTGGTCAAGCAGGAGATGGTAAGAATAAACATTGACATCTTAGGAATCAGTGAACTAAATGGACCAGAATGGGCAAATTTAATTCAGATGACCATTATATCTACTACTGTGGGCAAGAATCCCATAGATGAAATGGAACAGCCCTCATAATCAACAAAAGAGTCTGACAGGCAGTACTCTGCACAACCTCAAAAATGACAGAATGATCTCAGTTCATTTCCAAGGCAAGCCATTCAACATCACAGTAATCCAGGTCTATATCCCTACCATCTATGCCAAAGACGCTGAAGTTGATCAGTTCTAGGAGACCTCCTAGAACTAACACCAAAAAAAAAAAAAAGATGTTCTATTTATCACTGGGTGTTGGAATGCAAAGTAGGAAGACAAGAGCTACCTGGAGTAAGAGGCAAATTTGGCCTTGGAGACAAAATGAAGCAGGGCAAAGGTTAACTGAATTCTGCCAAGCGAATGCAATACTGTGGATCCAAAATAGACTGAAGTAGGAAGTGGGGTTATTGCCTCATGACAACTCCTAAGAGTAATAAGCATGCGCCGAAAGCAAGACTGACAATGACATGAAGAGGAGGGCCACACGTAGCAGGGTGACAAAACTTCTGCAGCCTGTCACCTTTAAAAAGAAACACATATGATTTAGACTTAGACTTGCCAGGACCTCAACAATGATCATCTTAAGACTTAAGTTCCTAATGAGAACAATGAGCTGCGCTGACCTA
This sequence comes from Bos grunniens, assembly GCF_055505025.1. NCBI lineage: Eukaryota > Metazoa > Chordata > Mammalia > Artiodactyla > Bovidae > Bos > Bos grunniens. The sequence continues at coordinate 112,461,103 of NC_141166.1, read as the reverse complement.
TTTCTATTCACGGACTGAATACACCGAGGAATCAGATGGTTTGAGTTCTACACTTAGCTTCTAATTCCATCTCTAGCTTTCACAGATAAAATACGTTCTGGGTTTTTTTTTTTCTTTTGTGTAACTTGCTGACAAAGTCATCATATACTGACTCTAAGGTCATATTAATTACAGTAGTTCAGTTCAGTTCAGTCGCTCAGTCCTGTCCGACTCTTTGCGACCCATGAATCGCAGCACGCCAGGCCTCCTTGTCCATCACCAACTCCCGGAGTTCACTCAGACTCACGTCCATTGAGTCAGTGATGCCATCCAGCCATCTCATCCTCTGTCGTCCCCTTCTCCTCCTGCCCCCAATCCTCCCAGCATCAGAGTTAGGCTGCTGCTATAAGTATATTTTTTAAATCCCAAAAGTCAGTAGCTTAAAATATGAGAAGTTTATTTCTTGGCCAGGTAACCCTTCAAGGCAAGTATTGAAGATTCCTTAGGAGAGATTCCTCTGAGTGATTACCCTAGGGCCATGTCATCTGCATAGTTGACTCTGGTTCCATCCAGTGGAACAGGAGCAGGGCAGAGTCTCAACTCTGTCTTCAATGTCGCATCCTAGGAGGGGCACGAGTGACTCTGGTCCATCGATTGCCTAGAATTGAATTACATCTTTAATCTAACTGCAAGGGTCATGTGGAAATGGTGGTCTAGCTGTGTTCCCCAAAAAAATCAGATTTGGGCAGACAGCACTTGGTCTATTCCACAATTTTCCATCACTATCCCAAATGATGAGGTTTTATTCTGATTAAACACTAAATCGAGGCACAGCGTAGTTAAGTAATTTTCCCAAGGTCACACAACTAGCAAATGGCCAAGTTAGAAACTGAGCCCAGGGGACTCCCCTAGTGGTCCAATGGCTGAGATTCTGAGGTCCCAATGCAGGGGACCTGAATCCTATCCCTGGTCAGGAAACTAGATCCCATATGCCACAACTAAGACCCAGAGCAGTCAAATAAAGAAAAAAAATTTTTAAAAAGAAATAAAGATAGGCAGGGGATATAGTCTTTAAAAAAAAGAAAGAGAGAAATGGAGCCCAGACTCTATACTTTAAACCACTCCAATATATTTCTAATACTGTTTGCTTCTCTTACAAATTACTTTGTAATTTTTAAAACAGCAGTGTTTCCTCTTATTTCAAAAGGATGCAAGGAGGTGGACATAGCTATAGAGGGCTTCTTATGAACAAACTGCAGGGCTCTTCTTCATCCCCCTCTTCAGTTTCAAAGAGATATAGAAGTAGCCTGGGTATGCCACACATGGAAAGTACTTAAGGCTCTGCACAGTTGGGCTCTGCCCAGGGGACTGAATAAGGGTAGTGCAATGCCACATGGGTCAGGAATAGCCTTCAGAGCCTTTCCTAAATTCCGTGCTGCAGGCAGCCCTGCGCTCCCCACATCCCAGCTCCTGACCTCTCCTTAAGACACATGGGCCATGCACTGCGGATACAGGCAGATGCCTATATCCCCAGCCTGCTCTTGTCCACTGGAGTCAGCAGGCCTCCTCTGCTCTCAGCCCTCTGCCTGGAGAAGAAGTCCTTATGCACTGGAGAAGAAAACCCGGCAACACCCTTGCCTTGGCCTCTTAGAGCCTGCAGTGCCTAGACCAGAGAATGCCCAATTCTTCAGATACATGGGCAGCAGACAAGAAAGTGAAAGTGAAGTCGCTCAGTCGTGTCCGACTCTTTGTGACCCCATGGACAGTAGCCTACCAGGCTTCTCTGTCCATGGGATTCTCCAGGCAAGAATATTGGAGTGGGTTACCATTTCCTTCTTCAGGGGTTCTTCCCCACCCAGGGATCGAACCCGGGTCTCATGCATTGGAGGCAGACGCTTTAACCTCTGAGCCACCAGGGAAGCCCGTTATTCCCCGGCAATAATCCTAGGAGGAAGGTATTGGTTTTTTGTTTGCTTGCTTGTTTTTGTTTTTTATTTAAGTATAGTTGACTTACAATATTATGTCAGTTTCAGGTTTACAACAAATGACTCAGCATTTTTATAGATTATATTCCCTATATACTTATTATAAAATACTGGCTATATTCCCTGTAACTTATTTTATACCTCTTAACCCTCTTCACCTGTTTTGCCCCTCGCCCTCGAAAGGTATTATTACTCGCATTCTACAGATGCAAACAGTGAAGCACAGAAAAATGAAGTCCTTGCCCCAAGGTCACACAGTACCAGCAGCGGTTCAGCCCAACAAAGTCTGGCTCCAGAGACAAGGAGTCTGCAAGCACATCCTCTTTGCATCCGCAGGAGGTGGCACAACTCTTTAGTGTGTGATGAGCGGTGGGCGTGGGCGAGGGTGGAGAAAAAGGAATCCGAGCACCCAAAAAGATACTTTAAGTTTCAAAGGTCCCTTCCAAGTTGTTTTCCTGTTTGGTGCTGGTGGGGGAAGAAGGGGACGCTTTAACCACTGAATAGACAATAAAGTGAATCGGACCTGAATTAAAGTCTAAGATCAGTAAAGCAGAAGGCGAAATTGGCTCTGAAAGTTTCAAAAGCAAGCTATGACAACCCCCGCATGAGCTTCGGGGGGTGACCGTCGAGTTTGGGCGCGTACATAGGGAGAGGTTCACTTCCGCCCCTCTTATGGGAAGAGTTGCCCTTTCAACCAGACAGGCAGCAGCCAGCCGTGGCTGGGCACCTCATAGGGCAGAAAGTTCTAGAATGAAAGTAGCTTTCCCCGGCCAGCCCCGCATGCAGCCCGCGAGCGCCCGCACCTGAGCTCGCCCGGCTCTAACATTCCCTGCGGCGTCCGCTGTACCGAGCCCCGGGCAGAGGGCAGGGCATGTCAGAGACTGTTTTCCTTTCAGCTTCAAGAATAAACCTTGTTGAAGGCCATCTGTTTGCACAGCTTTTATCATGCCACGTGGCTGCAGCTGAAAGTGAAGGTCCCAGCGTACTGAACTGGGGATCGGAGTTGGGGAAAGGGGTGGGGATGAGGGGGTAACTTACTCCATCAGCGCGCATGGCCCGCCTGCCGGGTCTGAGATCTGAAGCTTGTAGCCGCGGAAGGAGGAGGCGTCCCTCTCGCCCACTGACATTTGCCCGCCTTGCCGAGTGTCCGGCCCTGGCAGCGCCTCCGAGCCCGGGGAACCCTTCGCCCATTGTGGGCGCCCTGGTCGGGTCAGGAAACGCCGCTTTGTCTCTCTTTGCTTTAACCGCGGAATAGGCGATAAAGCGACAGGGACTTGGATCTGGTTCAGGAAGACCTAGAAGGTAGTCTGGGAAATTGGCCTGAAAGTTCTAAAAGAAGCACGCTGAACTGAGCACCCAGCGCCAGGACGCAGCGGGTCGCGGCCGTGAACGCCGAGCGTCCGCTCGCTCTCGCCAGGCCCTTCGGGTTTACCCACTAGAGTAGGGGGCTCAGGTGCGCAAACTCTGCGGGGACAGAACATGGGGCTAGGAGCTGGGGTTCGCGGGCGAGGCGGGAGGGGGCGCCTGCCTTGCCCTCGCGCCCCCTACAGGGCCCCTCGAGTGTGTTCCGGGGGTCTCCCTAGTCCGCTGGGGCCCCTCCGGGCAGGGCCGGCGCAGGCTACTCTCCGGGAGAAGCTCCGTCCAGTCCACCCCTGGCGCCGCTGCCTCGGAGCCTTCCCGGGACCCCCAGGCCTGAAACTCGGCCTCGGGTGACAGCGGCCTTGCCTCTGTGGCCCGGACCTGCAGTTCCCGACGCCGCTACGTTTCCTGAAGCAAAAAAAAAAAAAAAAAGTCTCTCTAAGCCTTGGTTTCCGCAATGTGGATAAATTTGTTTCGACCACATAAGACGGTTCCCTGGGCTCAGTCCTTGGCAGAACTGGTGATCCTGAAACGCCCAAGAAACAAATGCTGGCCATCACTATTAGTCATGGCAATACGTATTTTTTCCACGAGACTGTAAGGTACTGGGAGACAGGCACTCCCAATAGCTGGCAAGGTACCCGGCATGGTAAGCGGTCAGCGGGACTGGCTGGCTGAGACACTCAAGCTCATGGGGAAGGCCGGGGAAGGAGAGGTAAGGCGAGGGGCCGCCAAAGGTGCGGAAACGCCAGAGTCTGTGAGTGAAGACTGGAGAGGTGAGATGAGGATGTGGCTGGGGGCTGCCAGGGCAGCACAGGGCAGACGATCCGAAGGCCATCTACTCTCTGCACTCTCTACTCACTGCGCCGGCTCAGGCGCAGTCCCAGAAAAATTTTCCAGAGGGTTTTTTCCTTCCAGTCAGAGTGTGTCTACTATGTCCGCTCCTCTAGTCTTTGCAAGAGAGACGAAAAATGTGTGGGATTCAAGAACATTGATCCCTGTTGCCTACAGACCAGAGGGGCTGGGAGGGGCTGGCCACACCAGGAGTCCCTCGAGGCCTCGTTAAGGGCTGGGGGCGGGGGTGGGGGATGGAACCAGGTCGAGGACACGAGTGAAGCGAAAAGATTGAGCGAGAGTTGGGCCCCAGAAGATGCAACGGCCAGGCTGCTCCTGCAAAGATGGAGATGAGCAGTTCCCAGAAACCAAACCCTCTCCCGAGGTCTGTGACGAATTCCCCAAAGACCTGAAATTGCAGGACCCTAGAGGTAATACTTTGGAAACAAAAACACGAAAGAACGCCTCTCGGACCAATGGCCCGGAAATCCGTGTCCCTGGGACCCTCGACGGCAGAGTGGGAACAGAGGGCAGTCTAGCAGCAGCGTGTGTGACCCCGAGCGAAGTAGGTGAATGAGAATGTGACTGTCCTGGCTGCGCACGAACAGCCCTCGGGCGCCCACCCTCTGCCGGCAGGGGGCATCCTCTCCCCCAGGGCACCCCTCGGAGTTGGCTTTCTGTGTAATGGAGGACGCCCAGTGGTCCCGCAGACACGGTGCGCCGAGCCAGGCGACGCCCTGGACTCCTGACCCAGGCCAGCGGTGGGGCAGGAACTGAAAGCTAGGCGCAGCAGACCTGTTCAAAGAGCCGCTCGCTGTCTTCCGGAGATCGGCAGCTGTTCAACCGAGGCTTACAGTAAATACCCTGCGGTTTACACTATGGCAACAGAGAAAGGAGGTGTACTTAACTCAAAGGAAGTAGTTTCCATCCTGGAGCCTCAGTGTTCCTGTGTACAATGGGAACGATGATTACGTCCTTGTCTGCAAGGGCTGTCACAAGGCTCCCAAGGAAGGAGACGGTGAGACTCTGTGACCAGATAAAGTGCCATGGGGACACCCTGGTGGGCCTAGAATCCAAAGCAGGAAGGTCTCAGCGATGATGTGGAACATACAAGACCAGAGCAGAGACACTGAGCCCCCTCCTTCCCCCATCCGTCTCTAGAAAACTGAAAGCAGAAAACGGGAAGGAGGGTGCCTTGAGGTGGAGGAGGAATTTTGGCGGCAAGAAGACATGTCTAATTACCCCAAAACTCGGTCTGAGCCCCGCTAAACTCCTCTCCAATCATTATGGAGAGAGGCATGCCCCTAACTCTGAACTGCTGAAGAGAGTATCAATTCTCGACAGTACTGCCTCTCTGACTTTAGACCAAAGGGAGAAAATTATTTGGATATTGTGATGCAGCGATCAGATAATTTAGGTAAACCCAGATTTGTGCCTGGATTATCAGAATTAACATCTCAGGTCTTTACTTGATTCTCCAAATGCAGTTTTAAATTCTGCGTCACTCTCCCTCTCTCTCTTTGCTCATTGCCTCTGGTCTTTTCTCCCACACACACAAGTCCCTTGTTTTCCAGTTAAAGGGGAACTGGGGTCATATTTCCTTCCAGGAAGATGCCATTTTCCAGATCTCAGCTGACCTAGACTTCATGCCATTAATGCAGGTTCTCACGGTTAATAAAATTCAACACACTTGCCACCATGAAAAAGTCTGGTGGGACCAAAGGAACAGAGAGAGTCAAGACTATGGAAATTGGATATTTTATGTTTCATTTTCAATAGGAAAACAAGTTTCTGCCTTAGGTCAAAACAGCTATCACTGTGATGACAGAAAGATTCGTCATGTGGTGTGAAGACACCAAAAAGCAGGCTTCATTACCTATCAAGAGGTTAAGTTTGTGACTGGAGCCCCCAAAGCAGCAAGCTGCGCCCCAGTGGTGAGCCCCACCTCCCAAGGCTTTCTAAACCTGCTCACCCTTCTCCATCTAGGGGTCTTTTGTAACCAAAAGGACGGCTGGGAATTAAATCCAGGCAGATTTGAAGGCCGATTACCTTCCTCACTATTCCGCGGAGAGTGAGCTCTGTGGATGCTGGAGTTTTAATTACACACTTGCTTTTTCTGAGGAAGAAAACCAAAGATATTTTTCAAAGTATCAACTTGTTTTCCATTAGGCAGTTGTTGTAACAAGTTCTTTCAGCGACCTGTTATGTCTTTAGGACGGGGTGCTTCAGATGGCACGCACTAGCACAATTTTGTGGCTTTTAATTACTATTTTGTTCTTTTGGGGGGTTTCAGAGGCTGGCGCCTCGGCGTCATTAGACTGTCTACTGGGTCCACCGCAATCACGAACACCTCCACCAGGTGGCGCCACAAGGCAGGAACTGCGGAGTCCAGTACCGGCGAGTGTCCCTCAACACCGGGCCATGGTTTCCAACCACGAGGAAACAGATACAGAAGAAGTCGCTACCAGATTTAAAAGAAAAATTGCAGCGATAGGGTCAAATAGGATCCTGAGATGAAAATAACTTTAAAAAGTCTTAAGTACATGAGATAAAACTTTTCTATTTGCTTCTGTAAGTTTACCAAGATTTGTAATATCAAGACAACACTCTCACCAAAGTATTATCCCATTTCTTTTTTCATAAAAATATGGAATTTAGAGTTAGAATGAACTTGAAAGGCCATGTGATCAGTCTGGTCTAGCTTTCCAACCTAGAGAGGAAATCACCGGGATCATGTTTTGGTCGTCAATTAGCCATCAAATACACGTAATTACTCAAGAGTCTCTCTGTGTCAGAAAAGTATAAAGGGAAATGGTTTCAAATATATCATTAGCAATAATATCTTTGAATTTATATAGCTCTTCTCTCAAGGAACAAAGAAAATAGTTTAAATATTACCGTATTAATTGTTTTAATATCCCTCTGGGTTGGTTAGGAAGCAGGTATTATGGTTAATTTAAATCAGTTGGCTATGTCAAGTGTCTAGGGGCTGACAACCGTAAATGTCAGACCCTTCGAGGAAAAGCGGAGCTGGAACTGGCCGCGGTCTCGGGATCGCTTTATTTCGATTAATATCTGAACGCTGACCTCGGACATGAAAGTAGGAATCACTGGCATTGGTCGACACTTGTACACAGAATGGGATGGAAGACCCCATTTCTTCTTCCTCAGAGGCGAAATGATCGTCTCCGTCTTCACGCCTTCTGTTCTCCTGCCATCGGCCACCTTGACTCCCCACCGTCCCCCGCCTTCCAGCCTCTTGGCTCACATTAGGCAGCAGCCTGTCTGCACCCACGACCGCAGCAGCCGCAGCGCCCGCCCTGTGACACCGCCCCCCCAACCCCCCACCCCGGTCCGGCGTTCCAGGGCGCCAGAAGCCGTGTGGCCGGGAGCCTCGGATTGGCCGTTGCTAGGTGACGTCGCCTGAGCTCACGTGATGAGTGTTAAATGCCCACCCTGCAGGAGCCCGCCCCACAGACAATCGTAAAGCCGCTCGGGGCTGCTCACCTGCTCCCACCTCCTCCCGGAGCCCAGGCCAGGCCCCGCCACCCCTGCCCCCTCCGCTTTCCGCCCCCCGCCCGAGCCCGCGCTGGGCAAGGAGCCGAGCAGCCCGAGAGACGGAGAGAGGATGCGGCCGGCGGCAGCTGTCCCGAGCAGTGCACGGTGATCGCCTCCCCCAGAGGAGGAGTTGCCTAGACCGTTGCTACATTTCTTGTTTTCCTCCCCCCTCCCCCTCTGTAATTACATTGGCTGCTGGAGGGGACAGAGAGAGACAGAGGAGGCGCCTCGCTACCCCCCTCGCGCCCGCCACCCCTGCTCTTTCCCGTCCCGGGCCAGGATGACTGGAGTCTTTGACAGTCTGGTGGCTGATATGCACTCGACCCAGATCACGGCCTCCAGCACGTACCACCAGCACCAGCAGCCCCCGAGCGGCGGCGGCGCTGGCCCCGGCGGCAGCAACGGCAGCAGCCTCCACAAGCCTCAGGAGTCGCCCACTCTCCCGGTGTCCACAGCTACCGACAGCAGCTACTACACCAACCAACAACACCCGGCGGGTGGTGGCGGCGGCGGCGGCGGCGGCTCGCCCTACGCGCACATGGGTTCCTACCAGTACCACGCCAGCGGCCTCAACAACGTCCCGTTTTCAGCCAAGAGCGGCTACGATCTGGGCTACACCGCCGCCTACACCTCTTACGCGCCCTACGGGACCAGTTCGTCCCCGGCCAACAACGAACCTGGTATGCTTAAAGTTGGCATCACGGGTGCCAAATCGGTCTAGTTACTGGGGGGTGGGGGCGGATAAAAATGTTTGGGGCGGGATCTATCTGGAGCCCTGGCCTTTCACATTGCTTGCTCCCTGCTCGCCTCGCGCCCTTTACCCTCCTAAATCTTCAATCGGCCTAGGGTCACCGGATACGTCCCTCAGGAGGTGGGACCTCAGGTGGTGGCACCAGGCGGCCTCGTCAGCCGAGGTGCATGCCTCACGGTAGCCTCATTTCCCTACCACCTGCTGCTCCTCTATCCAAGGTTTGCGCCGGTCTTCCCCTTCCCAGGAGGGGCCAGCTCCCGGGTTCGTTGGCGGCACGGGTCGGAGCGTTGCAAAGTTGCGCCAGAGCTCAAAGCAGCGTCTCCAATAGCCCGCCTCCCGGCTTAGGCAAAGTTCCACTTTACCCTCCCTGCGGGCGGGCACTCCTGGGCTCCCACGGTTGCATGTTTCTCACGATTCCATTTCATTGCAGAGAAGGAAGACCTCGAGCCTGAAATCCGGATAGTAAACGGGAAGCCAAAGAAAGTCCGGAAACCTCGAACCATCTATTCCAGTTTCCAGCTGGCGGCTCTTCAGCGGCGTTTCCAAAAGACTCAATACCTGGCACTTCCCGAGCGAGCTGAGCTGGCGGCGTCTCTGGGCCTCACCCAGACTCAGGTGAGGGTTCACGGCCTGGGAGGCATGAGGAGGGCACTGGCCTGGGATGGCCGGGAAGCAGGCAGGTTGAGGACTATGTTTTTCTTAAGTAATTTTAAGAATTTCGAGGCCGCGCCTTGGACCTTTTACGCCCGAAGCTGACATCCCCCAGGTGATGTGATGGAAGGGAAGTGCCAGTGTGGGCAGAAATCGCGTGCCAAGTTGTCCTTCTGCGCACTGCTGATTAAGCGGGTACAACAGTTGGCCCTCTTGACCCCCTCCGCGGTCACTATCAGTCTCCGTGCACACACATCGGCTGTCTCGGTTTGTTGTTATTGTTGTTTTGAGAATACCGCTCCTAGGAACAGACACAGCCTCCAAGGCCGCGGCACGTGATCCGGTTACCTGCCCAGGCTGACAATCCACCCCACTCCCACCCCGCGCCCCTTAGCGGCGGTCTTCCTAAGATTCCTCCCTTCCCCTATCCCAGGCCGAGTTTCCTCCACTAATGCTCAGGTCCCTTTTCCACAAAGGTCAAAATCTGGTTCCAGAACCGCCGATCGAAGTTCAAGAAGATGTGGAAAAGCGGTGAGATCCCTTCGGAGCAGCACCCGGGGGCCAGCGCTTCGCCACCTTGTGCTTCGCCGCCGGCCTCGGCGCCGGCCTCCTGGGACTTCGGCGCGCCACAGCGAATGGGGGGCGGCGGCGGCGGCCCGGGCAGCGGCGGCAGCGGGGCGGGCAGCTCCGGGTCCAGCCCAAGCAGCGCGGCCTCGGCGTTCCTGGGCAACTACCCGTGGTACCACCAGGCCTCCGGCTCCGCTTCGCACCTGCAGGCCGCCGCGCCGCTGCTGCACCCGACGCAAACCCCGCAGCCACACCACCACCATCATCACCACCACGGTGGCGGCGGGGGCGCCCCGGTGAGCGCTGGAACGATCTTCTAACCCCCGGAGACCGCGCCAGAGACTGAAAGTGCAGAGACCAGTTATCCTCACTGCTCGTCCCCAGAGCCAGAGGGTCCTTCCGTCCGGCCCGAGGATGCCACCCACCACTCGCGGAGGTGGCGGCCCGAGATGGCCTGCCCCCAGGCCCTGCTACCCTCGGGGACTGGAAGGCGTGTTCTCGCGCGCCTGGCTCCTCTCGGAGAAACCCGGCATCCGCGGGAGAAACCCTGCCACGGCGGCCTTGCCGACCCGAGCCCCGCCTCAGACTAGCTTCCCCTCCCCTCCCCGCCCGGCGAGGCAGCCCGGCGCCGTTTTCGCCGCGGGCCGCGAGCTGAGTCCCGGAGAGGGATGCCTCCCCCGCCCGAGAGGCTGCCCGGGCCCTCTGAGACTCCTTTCTCCTCGCCCGCCCCCAGGCTCAGCTCCTATCCTCTGGGGTTATTGACCTCCTGGGTCCTGCCTGCCTGCCCACCCCCCCCCCGCAACGCCCCCTTGACCCCGACGGCCCGCCGCTTTTTTTTCTGCCCGGCTGTTGCCAACACTTGGAGCCCGCGTCCCTCCCCCGACTTAGCTCTACTCCCAGGAACGCTCCCCTCGCTCCCTTAGCTCTCTCCTCATCCTTCACCAGTGGAGTTTTTTTATTTTTATTTTTTTAAAAGTTTAGGTGCCTTTGCGGATGACCTCATTTTGATGTTGGGGAAAAACGATTTTTTAATATGTGGACACTGCAAAAAAAAAAATGTGTTTAAATTATCTTTTTTAAAACCTATTCAGGAGTATTAGCCTGGACTTGGACATAGCGTTTGTAAATAAACGTGTCTGTGCAGATTTTCCCACTGATTTATTTGTATAAACATACTCATCTTTTCAGACATTTTTTTGTAAACCCCCACTTGTGAAAACTGCGGTTTAGCAGTGACCTCAGCACCCCTCCGTTTTCTTTTTCCCTTGAAAGATTTTCTCAGTTTAAGCTACTGATTTGGATTTATCTTATCCTAAAGTCTTTGTTCTTGAAATGAAAGGTATTTTGGGGTTATTTATTATGAAAACAACATGCTCTTAATGTTGATTTTACAATATGAAGAGATTATTTAAATAAATTATTGTTTTCATTGGATGTGTGCACTTTTTCCCTGGTGTCACAACCTGGAAGCTCGAGCTGCTGCCCAGGGGGGAACTGGGTCGGTCAAGAGTGACAGGCTGCGAGTTGCGGTGAGGTGCGGCGAGGCGAGGACAGGCGCACTCAGCGCAGGGCCGCCGCGAGGGTTCCCGCTCTGCCCGCATGCGAGTCCCGGCTCGAGGTTCGCCAGCTCTCGGCGCGGTGAGTCACTCAGCGCCGGGTGGCTCCAGCCTCCACCCGCCCGGCCCCTCCGGCGCCGGCGCCAGCGCCACAGCCCCGCGTCTGGGCGGTCTCAGCCGCCCCCGCGCCCGCGGTGCTGGCCGGGCAGTACACTCAGGCCGCCGCCCCGGGGAACCTGCCGAAGCCGGGTCAGACCCCTGCTTCGGACCCTCCCCTCCGTTTGCCCTGCAGCTCTTCTGGGGCTGACTGAGTGGAGAACTCAGTGAGTCACCCAGGCTCTCAGGAGACTGGGAATGCGGGGCCACCACGGGCACACAGGGCTGCGCTAGCACACACGCAGCACACGCACACACTGTGACTCTCACAAGCACATCCACACAGTCACATACGAATCACACTGACACAAATTCATGCACTTTCCCACGGAGACCGGTGCAAATTGCTGTGGCATCGGCACCATTCACAGATGCTCCACCTCACCATCTCCGAGGGGAAAGGTCCAAACGTGATTCAGCTCTGCTTTCCACCTTGGGTCCCACACAGCTAGTGTCCAGCTTTGGAAGTGACCCTAATTTCTGGCATTTCCTTCAAAGGCCCGGGGTAGGTGTGTAATGCAGACCTAAAAGTCTGCAGAAGTAAAAGTTTGTTTTGTTTTTCCTTGAAAGCACTAAGGCCTACACTTGGAAACTTCTTGACTTCAATCACTGGGTGACTTTAGGCTACCCACTTAAACTTTTTGTGCTTTTTGCAGACCGATAAGATGGAACAGATAATAATAGCTATGTCAGAGTTGTGAGCATTTAACCAGGCAATGATGTAACATGGTGTATAATGCGCAATAAAATTTTGCCTAGCAGTATAGTAGTATATGGGCTTCCCAGGTAGCGTCAGTGGTAAAGAATCCACCTGCCAGTGCAGGAGACTTAAGAGAGGTGAGTTCAATCCCTGGGTCGGGAAGATCTCCTGGAGGAGGGCATGGCAACCCACTCCAGTATTCTTGCCTGGAGAATCCCATGGACAGAGGAGCCTGCCAGGCTATAGTCCATAGAGTTGCACAGAGTCAGACATGGCTGAAACGACTTAGCACAGCACAGCATAGTTTTATCCCAATGCCTCCAAATAGTGAGGTTTTACTTTTGCCTGCAATTATGAGGTCCAGAGTTTTACCCAGAGTCCTTTCCAACTTCACCTTGTGTGGGAGAACAGCATTCTAGGGCTGTGAGAGCTCTGGCCCCTTCCTGTATGAGAACCTGAACCTTAGCCATCCCCTCTGAAGCGGTCAGTGTCCACTGGTGAGGAGGCTGGGGGCAAGTCAGACAGCCCTCCTTGCCAGATGCAGGACTCCTCTCTGCCAGGCCATCCTTGTTGTGTGTCCTCAACTAATCTCTGCCAAAAAACAGACGTGGGACAAGGGTGACCTTCGAGGCATCCCTGAGAAGAATCTTGACTTTTCTGACCAGATTGATTTGAGGCCTGCATCGAATCTGATTTACAACAGAGCATGGTCCACGGAGCTGGGGCTCTGGGGAAGGCAGGGAGGCTGCTCAGTCAAGTGTCCGTTTGCATTCCTGCATTGTTTTTCAGGGCTGGGAAAGCCCGGGATGACGCTCATTGACCCCACGATTCTGACTTCCCTAAGCAGTCGGCGCCTAGCAGACCCCCATTCCTGCTACCCTTCCTCCCCCCGCCTCCCACCGCCACATTCTGTGGTTTTCTTTGAGTGCCAGTAGCCGGTGCCAGCCTTCTTTCTGCGGTTGACTATGCCCTCCCCTCCTTTGCGCGCACTCCCCTCCCCCTCCTGAAACTAGCGAGGAGAGACGGGGCAGTAAATTGGCTGGTGTCGAGGATCTGCAGCAGACAAGATGATTAAGAGGCCTACGCCGGAGCGCCCGGGGCAGGGAATGTCAGCCCAAGTTGGAATCACGCAACAGGCCTTGGCATGAGCGAGCCTGGGAGCCGGGAGGGCGGGCGGCCCCAGCTCCGGGGTGGGCCGCGGCTCCGCAGACTCGCCGGAGTCACCGAACCTGGCACCCGCCGGCGGCGGGGTCGGGCCGGGCCACGGCGTGCCTTTCCCCGGGAAGCCCTTGAAGCGGAGAGCAGAAGGGTGCAGGGGCCAGAGGAAGGGGGCGTTTCCGCAGACCAGGAGAAGGGCAAAGAGAAGGGAAAGCAAAGGATGCACCGGGGTCCCAGAAGTAAGGGGGCGGGGAGGAGGAGGGGTGAGCGGAGGGAGAAACAAAGCCGGGTTGGGGGGAGGCGGGGGCCGGCTCCAGCCCCGCCGGGGGCGACTCGCTGGCGAGGCCTTCTCCCAGTCTCGCGGCCCGCCGGGAGACGCGGAGCCCTGTGATCAGCCCGCCGCCGCGCAGACAGGCTCCCCGCTCCCCCACCCCCCCGCCCCGCCGCCCCACGCCGGCCTGCGCTCCCCAAAGCGCGAATGAAAAATGGAAATGGGAAGCGGCGATCCCAGCTCCCTACACTGGGAAACCAGCCCCGCTCGAAACACACATAAATCTTCATTGTAATCCCCTTCCATTTGCTCTCGTGAAATATCAGGCCAGAGACAGGATATGACAAGCGCTGGGAAGCAGGGGGAGGGCAGCCGAAGAGTGAGGGGTGCCCGACGCCTTCCGCTACACACACACACCCGGCAGGGTCGCTCGAACTCCGGCAGAGCACTGAGTCCCAACTCCCACTGCAGGCACTCCGGGCGCTCCTGAGTCCCCTGCTCCTCGCATCGCCCCGCCACCTCCGCCAACACCCTCCCCCAACCCGTGCCTTGCACGCGCCCCGCCGCGGGCCACCCTGCCCTGGGTGCTTCTCGGGTGTAGAGACACACCCCACCCGCTGCCCCAAATTCCCGCCGCTCCCAGGCTGGTGTTGGGGGGTGGGAGGAGGAGGAGAGAAAGGGAACGGATCCCAGGCCTAATCAGCGCGGCTGCAATGTGGGATCGTTTAGGAGGCTTCCCCTCCGCCTTCTTTCAGGATTACTTGTGAAAATTGTGAATATCCGTCCTGTGTAAGGATTTCCGAGACTTGTGGGGCGAGTTTGGGGGAAGTATCAGGTTTGGCGGGGGCGGAGAGAGTGCTGGAAGACCGGAGTTTTGTTTACAAACAGTTCTTTGGTAGAAGGGGGGCCGGCAGAAAAAAAAAAGGGGTAAAGAAAGGAGTTAGGAAGTGGTCCGATGGTTTCCCCACTGTTAAAAGGTCCCGGAAAGGAGAATGATGTCCAGGAGCAGAAAGCCCCCTCAAAGAGACGTCCTCACTGACGTCCTTCTATAAAACCCAGAAGCAACTCAGCCCTCCCCAAAACACCCCCTTCCCTGTCCCCGTCCCATGCACTCCCTGAAAAGTTTCACACGCCGGGTCTTTTCCCGTTAGGGGACAGCGACCACCAGTGCCTTGAGGCTGTTTGGGGTCAGAGACCTCTTCAAGCATGAAACCACAGATTCTCTCTTCCTCCTTAAATAGTGGTCCCTTTGCATTTGACTTTGGTGTCCCCGTAAGCCGGTGGGTAGGATGCGAGCCTGCAGTCTTTTTTTTTTTTTTTAATCAACTCTTCATTGCAGTCCCTGACCAGGGGTCGAACCCGGCTCTCTGCATTCGGAGCCGGGAGTCTTAGCCACTGAACCACCAAGGAAGCCCGATGCTGCGGTCTTGATTACTCGGGTCCCTGGCCGGGTCTGACCAGGATCGCCCGAGACTGTGGCTCTCACAGGGTCGAGATACCCAAAACCACCCCAGGGAAGCCTCCTTCCCCTTCTGGGATCTGCCCCCGTCGCCCCCACACAAGCCTAACCCGCTGCCCAGCCTCCCATCCGCCCCCCGCAAACTCAACTGCGCGGGCGGATGCAGAGGCCCCACAACTCTCCAAGGCCCCCCTGCCGGGAGTTCCCCTGGAGGGGACCGGTTTGGCAGTGATTGCCACATTACAAGATATTACATTCCACCCCGGGGCCTGGGCCCTAGCGGGGCGGGGGAGAAGCTGTGTTTCTCGAAAAGAAAGGAGCAGGCAGGCAGGTCTCGGAGGAGCAGCCACTCCGCCTGCACGTGAGAACGCAGGCAGAATCTCTCAATAGACCTTTCTTTCCCCGGCCGCCTCGACTCCTCTCCGTCCTCCGGGTCGGGCCAGACCGCCAACACTGCAGCATCTTAGCCGTGGGCGGGCTGCGCAGAGCTCCCTGGAGTCTCCGGAGGCCTTTTTTTTGGAGGGGGGGTGGGGGGTGGGGAATCCTCAGGAGTCCTGGTGCCACTGTCTGCGTCCCGGGTCGGGTTCCGCCAGCGCTGAGAGCTTGAGGGCGGAAGCAGGGGGATTGAAGGCTGGGCGCGGAGCCCGAGAAGGTGGAGAAAGGCTTCCTGTGGCGGGCCAGGGCTGCGGGCCAAAGGGTTAGAACTCCCGGGAAGGAGAAAAGGCGAAGGAGAGGGCGGGATTGAAGTCGGAGCGCGCCAGGGTGATCGCAGCGGGCCGACTGGGGCCCGCACGGAACAAACATGGCGGGCTTTGCCTACCCGCGCTCCTATCCTCCTTTTGTCGTCCAGGAGGCTCAGATACCCTAGATATGAAATCGTCGCTCACGGAACAATGGCGATTTCTGGCCCCGGAACCCGACGGAGTCCGGGCTGCTCCGAGCGGCGTCCGGGTTCCCGGGTGGCCTCTCTCCCGCAGGGAGCCGCCGCAACCCCCGCCCCAGCCCCGCCCCGTCTCCTGGCAGCAGTGCCCTTGGCTTCTTAAAGTCGCAGGCTGTCTCAGTGCCCCAGAGGAGCGCCGCCCGAACGGGAATGAGTGTTGGGGTGGGGTGGGGGATCTATCTCTCCGCGGTGGAGATCAAAGGAACGCCGAGGAGGTCGCTGGGCGGGCCCCGAGGATCCTCAGATCCTTCCCTTGCCCCGTCCCAGAGCTTCCAAACCAGGCTCGTGCCCGTCGGCACCGAGCGGCACTCTGTCCTGGTGTGGTGATCGCCTCACAGTTCCTCAGCCAGCTACCCCCGCACCCCACCTCCCGCCCCCTGGACTCGGCCTGCAGATTTCCAGGGCCCTACCTGGCTGCGCTCTGGAGGGGATTTGTAAGAATCTGGGAAAAGGGCCTAAGGAAAGAAGAGAGAATTGGAAAGAAAAAAAAAAAAAAAAGAATAGATGTTGGGAGGAGGTGGGCATCCGGTTCAGGCACTTTCTTGCCCAGTTACCACATTTAGGGTCGGGGGCCCCGGCCTCACGGGTATCTCAGCTAGGGCCAGCAGGCACGCGGGAAAAGGGATTCTCTTCCCGACAGGTTCAGGGGAGAACAGTGAAAATTTGCCTTGGGTGGCCAATTTTCTCATTTGCCCCTATTAAAAGAAAAAGCCCAAGAAACTCAATTAAAGCCACCCTGGCCAAGGCGCTATTTGAGGCATGAATGTTTCCCCTAAAGCTGCAGCAATCATGTGGCATTAGACACTTCCGGAATCCTATAGCCAACCTGAAAAATCCCAGACCCCCTTTTTCCCTAATTTTTGCTCTGATCTGTAATTTTATCCACATTTGCACTAGTTTGAGCATTCTGGCTCTCCCATCTGAAAGCCTGCAATTACTATATAATTCTTCGCAATTTCAGATGTCCTAATATGGACTGTAATTTTTGCGCAAGACAATTTCCTGCTATTTCAAGCATCAACATTGTCAAAGTTGTATGTACATAATAAATGGGAATATCAATGCATAGTTTTTAGCATAACATCTTGACTCCTCGATAATTATATCCGTTCGGAGCCTACGCAGAATTAGCCTGAATTGCATGGTAACTGCTGCTGCTTTAAAATTTTTAAAAATTACTCATAATTTTCCCAAAGATTACCAAGATCTCGAGTGCACAATGTCATCAGCGTAATGAAGAGTAAACATTTATGCTAATAATCTGCAATTTTTTTCATCAGCTATAAAGACAGAGGCTATATAGCCGAAATTTTCAGTCCTATTCTGCAAGCGCAGCGCTGCAAAAAGCCTCCGGCGCTCGCAGGCTCCTGGTCCTGGGGACCTCTTTCCACTCTTTACCTCAGGATAGGAGGACGGGGCTGGGGGATTCTTTTTGGTTTTCTGGTTTTGTTTTGCTCGCTTTGGTCGGTTTTGTATTTCCTGTTTTTCTTTTTTGTTGTGTTTTTTTTTTTCTTTTTTGCCTTTTCTTTCCTGTCATTCTCCCAGCCAAAAGCCGCCTTCGACCCTTTTGATTTGATGTAGCAAAGATTGTGTCCAGATTGTCTGAAATTGACACTGAAGAAGGTAAGGGTGGAAACCGGTTTCATTTTTCAGAGGGTTGGAAGGCTGAGCTGCACCCGCCGCAGCGGCTCCCACTCCGGGAGTAGGAGGGTGGGGGAGTGATTATGTATGCACCAGCTAATTCTTCCATCAAAACTTCTTGTCAGCTATGTCAGGATTATTTTTTTTCCTTTTTATAAAAACACTTGATGTTTCAGGAAGTGTTAATCCCTGAAGGTTGGGGAATGAGGGCGGGGGTAAGGAAAGGAGTGGGTGGGGGTGACAGTTTCTTGAGCCTGGGTAAAATACCCTTTAGAACCGTTTGCCAGCCAACATGGAATTGGGGTTTGTTGTGGAGCTGGGATGGAAGGAGGGTTTCTTCGAGCCATGGGAGGGAGAGACCCTTACTCTCTGCATTTGATAGAGATTTCTATGGCCATGAGGGATGAGGAGCAGCAAAGTTCGCTTTAGCCTCTGATTTAAGGATGTTTAACCCAGGCAGTGAGATGACAAAAGCTGGAGAATTTTGAAATCATTTTTTTTTTTTTAAGATACAGAATGCAAGTCATGGGTAGCAAGATAAAAATATATAACTAGGGGCCGGGATTGCTTCTTTCCTCCCACTTTTTCTTGGGATCGCGTATCTCGGGTTTTACATCCAGCTCCCAGTTCTACCTTTCCTTAGGTGACAGAAATGGATGATTTTTTCAAGGGGAGAGATTTGATTATTTCTACATCAAATGACTCTAAGAATAAACTCATACTTCTGTGCATGCAGGTGGGGGAAATTCTAAAACTTTTTTGTGGCTCTTAAAACTACTGCAGGATAGGGAAAGCTGGAGCACCACCATCTGACCCAGCCTGCTGCAGAGCTCAAAAAGAAACAAAGAAAGAAAAATAAAACATAATAACAATGAAGGAAAGTTGTGAATTATAAACATATTTCCAATTTTGTATTATATTGCCTAGATTTAGAAGAATGTTTCTTCCACAATTAGACCACAACTTGCGGGACCACAAAGTCCCAGGCTTATGAAACCCAAAACCAGTGAGGAGGGGGCTGGGGATTGCTGCTTCTGCCCCTCTACCCCTACCCTTACCCATTTTAGAGAGAGTGTGTGAGAGAAGATATTAAAGAGGTATCTGTTGTTTGGCAATTTTGCTAAGTCTGTCTTCATTACTTCGATGCTGTGCATTTGCTAATTTGGAGGCCCGGCCATTGACAAGCTTGTTCCATACACCTGCAAGCAATTTGCCGGCTCCGGTACCGGAGAATTGCAGAGATGGCAGCTCGCACCTATTTGATTTTTTTTTTTTTTTCCCTTTTCTCAATGCACAGCAAATTTGGCTTTCAGTGCGTTATCTCTTTTGTTAATGCAAAAAGATTCCCTGGGCGAAAAAATTGCTCATAATTACCAGAGAGATGGGGAAACTGCATTAGAATAAATAAACCTGAAATTACTGTAATTATGTTGTGTTTGATGGGCCCGGCTTGTAATCAAGAAGAGAATACAGTGAAATGATGCTGACCCTCTTGGGTTTGCAGCTGTATGCGCACTTTGGGGTCTTTTTTTGCAGAAAAGAGTCATTTTGATAATCATTAAGCTGTGTGTAACCTATTTCAGAAGTGTTTTAAAATGAGGTTCACATTTTTTTAACAAGGGGAAAAAAATCCCCAAATTGCATTTTGCCATTACAGACTCATACATAAGGAAAGGTTGTGTTTTCTAAGTGACAATTGTTAAGACATAATATTCAAAATCAGTATTTAATCATTATAATGAGGTATTGTTTAAATATAACCACCTTTAGATTATTCATAGTTTAATTAATGTACTCATTATGAAAATCTTTGAATCAGATATTTGATGAACTACTTGTCAGTAACAAGGCAGCATTAATTAGGCCTATATTGAGATTAACATTTTTTAAAAGTACAACCGCTTATAATTATAATAGAGCCTAACTAAAGACCGCCTTCGTTGAGCTAAAACTAATAATTTCTCTATTTGAACTGTTAGCAAGAGATTATTAAATTAGTATAAGCTAATATCTCAAAGTATTAAAATCCGCTTGACCAAACAGATTTTGTCTGTGGCTTCAGGCGTTGGGCCCTGTCCATCGTCTGAGGTACCAGAGTTGGATGCATGGAGGAAATCTGCCAAAACCTCCCCTCTAGCAAAGTCACATCTTGCAAGGGAAACCAAATCTAGGAAGGTCCCTGCCTCCCCACGGGATCCCACCCAGGGAAACCAGTTCTCTCTCCTTAGCTTCTGCCATCGACTGCCCAACCAGCATCCAGGTCTCTGAGGTCCCATCACCGCCATTAGTGCTCCAGGTTCTGGGGGCCTGTAGAAGAGGAAAAGCTCCAATCTCAGGCCCTGAAGGAGCCTCGAGGTAACGGGCTCCATCCCCTACTACCTCCCTGCTCCCTCTATCACTAAGCAACCCCCCCCAACTTCCCCTCCCTCTCCTAAAGGGCGTCAGAAAACCCTGGTGCATCTGATCTTTCACCAGCACCAATTGAAAAATGGGTGCTTGTCACAACACAGATCACTGCCTTCCTCTCTCTGCTCCCCACCTCGCGCTGCAAAAGGACCCCCAAAGGCAGAGGGCCAGCCCCCGCGGGAAGCAATGTCGAAAGGCGAGTTTGAGGGAAGCGGGAATTGTTCAAAGCATCCCGTCGGGGCCCGCAGCTTTCCCGAGCTCTTTCAGGTCGCTGTGGGGTCTGGGGCTGAGGTTGGTCTGAGGCCCAGGAGGAGGGTGCCAGACTGATATTAGCGGCTCAGAGCCCACCTTCTTCAGGAGTGAACTGATCAAAATGGTCCATTGGAGGTGCCCCTTAACCACCTGGCCTTGGGACTTTGGGGATGGTGGTGGGATAGGGGTTTGACTTGACAAGCTCTCAGGTTCTAACGAGTCAGCGGAGCCCACCTGCCCCTCCCACGGCACCTCAGCATCTCCTAGTCAAAGAGAAAAGCCCGGGGTCATTAGGCAGGCAGGGGCCTCTGGTTATGGATGGGCCTGGGTGGATGGGAGTGGCTCTGGAGGGGCCCAGTGGCGCCTTGGGACTGTCCCCCGGAGCTCGCTGATTGATTGGGGGGTAGCATGACAGACGTGTCCTTCCGGCCCCTTTCCGGCGTCTGGCCTCCTCTTTTCCGCGTCGAGATCCAGCGCCCTGCGGGCCTGAAAAAGCCGGGAGGTCAGATCCCGGCAGAGGCAAGGGGCAAAGTCGGGTGTCTCCACTTTCAGGCTTCCAGGCCTCATGGGCTGGCTGGGCACAGGGAACCCACACGCCTCCCAGGGTGGCTACTTGTGAGCTCTGCTTCCATCTCACCTCAGATGGCCTTCACAGTCCCTTTGGTTCCCGAGCCCTGGCTCTGCCAGGCAGCACCTCTTCCTGATTCCCCTTCCCAAGGACCCTTGCCACTACCCTCTCACTCAGGCAGGGATCAGACCCTTGATGGGCAGGAGCTCAGCTTGAGGAATGGTCCTAGCAGGGGCTTCACAGGCCTCCACTCTTATCCTGCTATGTCTGGAGCCAGGAGGGGCTGCCCCTGTCTTCTCTGTCCCCAGAGGTGGGAGCCTGCTGGTGCGGCCCCAGCACCCCCTCACGCAGCACACCAGACAGCCAACTCTTTCTTGAAACCATAATTTTACTGTCTCAAAGAAACTTTATAACTTATTTACAAAGTTCTTTCCCCCCCCAGATACAAAGCAATAAGTTAACATTCTCAATATAAAACTAAACTTTGACATAGAGAACACAAAACACGGTTGATTTCAATTGATCACATTTTCCCAAATTTCACAAGTAAAATGTCAAGATTCTCATTTCACAAAGCGTTGGGTTTTACAGCCACACACAACAGAACGGAAAAAAGCTAAGTTTGTGCAACATGTTTACAGAACAATAATAATAACAATAATAATATGTACAGCAAATAGATCCTGCACCGGAGACTGTGCATTCAAGGTGGTGCTCTGTGGTCGAGCCTCTGGGGATTGTTGTAAAGCTGCTTTCGTCTTACTTTACCCCTGGCATTAGGACACTGGCGCACCCTGCCTGTTTTTTTTTTTTTTTTCTCTCCCTGCCCCTCAGTTCGCTCTCTCTGTCTCCCTACAAGGAAAGAATTAGGATCTTTCTTCTTAACCAGGAAAAGTGATCACGCGTTCTTCCCGAGATGAGGAAATTTTGTTGGCTTCATTTCTCTATTTTCTTCTTTTTTTAAAATAATACGGGACATGTAAAAAATGCAAATCATTCGGCTCCAACCTCTCCATACCAGCGAAGTACAAAAGTTACTGTATAAGTTAAAAATCACCAGGTCCTCCTCATTCGTTTTTCCGAGTGCGTTTAAAGGAATGGGTACATTTGGACCCTGCTCTCCTCGCGCCCCGCAAAATCGCGAATGGGCCGAACCTTCCTTCAGCCTCAGGAGAAGTCCATTTCTCAATAAATAAAAAACCCCTCCCTCGTTTCCCCCAATCCCCGAACGAGCCATGTCGATGGTTAGGCAGGCCCAGGAAAAGGTCCGAAAAGACAAAACGATCCAGTATCCGGAACTGGATGGCCCGGTGGACCAAGCCTCCTCCGACCTGATGACTTTTTTCAGAGGCCGAAGAACTAGGACAGCGGACGGACGAGAACCTCGACTTCGTCAGCGCACAGATACAGAGCGAAAGAAGACAAGAGACGGACAGGACAGAAAAGAGCTTTTGCTTTTTCTACATGGTTTTGTTTTCCTGATAGTCCCATACAGCTGAGGGTCGGCGGTCGGGTCCGGCGGGCTCTGGCTGCCTTGCCCGCTGGCTCGGACCGCTGTACCTGCGCTTCCAGGCCGCTTTCTGCTGTCACTGCGCGGCCGAGGTCGGGCGTGGGCACCGGGGAAGTCGCCGGGCCAGAGCGCACGAGACTCGGAGGAGGCGGCGGGCGTCCTGCCTTCACTGTTCCTTCTTCTTCCCCACTGGGCCCTTCTTCTCCAGACCCAGGGCACGCGGACAGGGTGGATGGGCCGGGAGGCGGGAGGGGCCCGGGCCGTGGGAGACGGGAAGGCGGCGGGCGGGTGTGGGCATGCAACCTCACATGAGTTGGGGTTGCTGCAGAGCTTCTTGGTGCGTCGAGGGGTACCACGACGTGTAACTGGGGATGTAGGAGCCCGCGCTGCCGCCCGAGCCCTTCCCGGAAGAGGAGTTGGGGTTCCAGCCGGGCGGCACAGGCGGGGAGCCGGCAGACAGCGCCCGGCCGTTGGCCAGCGCACTACCCTCCAGAGCCGCCCCGCCCTGCTTCATCAGCTTCTTGAACTTGGAGCGCTTGTTCTGGAACCAGATCTTGACCTGCAAGAGCGGACAACAACGTGACTCGGTCTAGGTCCACTGCGCCTACCTTGGTCCTGGGGAGATAAGGGAGCCGTGGGACAGCGTGAGAGGATACGCGGATACCACCCCTCACACTCACACACCGGCTCCCTGCTCTGCGCAACCCGGCGGCTCCCTGCTGGAGAAGCATACACGTCGTCCTTCCCGCCTAAGAACCAAAGGCTGGGAGGCCTCATCGCCCGCCCCAGAGGCCGGCTGGAGCCGCTCTCTGAGAGCCAGGGGGCGTGGTGGTGAGCGTCGCCGGGATCCAGGCCTTCAGCCCGAGGCCGGCAATCGTCTGGGTAAGACACAGAGCCCACAAAACCCCGAGCCTTCAATTCCAGTGTGAACATCAATAAAAGAGTGGAGAGAGGAAGTGGAGGAAATTTATTTGCAATGTTACCCGCCTTCTCTTTTCTCCATCATCTCTGCCTTTGAGTGAGCTGCGGGCTGACTGAGGAGGCCACCGGGTTTTGTTAAACTTTTCGTTTGGACTCAAATCAACCTTTCCTTAGTTAGCATCTCCCAATTCTGCTCCTAATCCCGGCCTCGACGTTGGAAACCCGCGGCAGTCGTGATCAGAACGTCCAAGGGGTCCCCAGAATCTTAGAGAAAACAGGGAAGGAAGGGTCCGTTTCTCCTCCAGGCTCTGGGACTTGGGAGGTGAGAGGACGGAGGAAAGGATCTTCCCCCACCCCCAACCAAACTCGGTGAGAAGGAGGAGGAGGGAGATAGAGGCTTGGGCCCAGGCCCCGAGTGATTAGTCATACACTTTGAAGGCAAAGAAGGGATTAACCCCCGAGTCTATTGTTCCAGTTGTTCGGGCACGTGTGACCTCTGAGTCCCCAAACAAAACGCCTAGGGAAATCCTTCTTGCGCCCCTAATCAGATTGTCCAGGGACGGAGGGCCGCGCGGCTGGCAGCCCGGAGTACAGAGTGCAGCGACAGAGCCAGGGCAGAGAAAACTACGGAGGAAGGAGAGATGTGAGAGCGAGGGATAGGACACACAAACACACACGCATACCGACCCCCGAGGCCCAGAGAGCAAGAAATGAAGCTCCTGGGGGCAGGTGGGCCGCGGGAAGCCTGCACGGCGCCACGGTGGGGCAGCGGCGAGGTACCTGCGTCTGCGTGAGTCCCAAAGAGGCCGCGAGCTCCGCCCTCTCGGGCAGAGCTAGGTACTGAGTTTGCTGGAACCTCCGGTTCAAAGCCTGCAACTGCAAACTGGAATAAATCGTCCTGGGTTTGCGAATCTTTTTCCCCTTGCCATTGAAGCGCACTTCACCGCCTTCCACCACGGTGCTCTTCTCCGAGTCAGCCCCTGGAGGGACAGCAGAAGTGCGGGCCGTTGTTAAGGCGAGGGACTGCCCTGAGTGTGGGGAGCCGAGAGCAAGTAACCACAGAGGGGTGGCAGAGGAAGGAGCAGGAGGGAGATCGCTCAAGAAACTCCAAAAGCCAGGGAAGGGTCCGGCCAAGTCCAAAGGGCCCGACCCCTGGAGCTGCAGGCGGACTGGGGCAGTTTGCAGGCGCGCGCTCCTGCCTTTGCAGGGAAAGTTTGCTATTTTTGCAGGCGGTAGTTGAGGTTTAATTACCCTTAATTGCATACATTGTTTATAGCGCTACGCAATAAATAATTACCGAGACTAATACGTGCACATGTGGGTTTCTGTTTTCCAGCAGGGCATTGTGTGCTTGGCGCACGGAGCCGCCCAGAGGCCCAGCCAATGCCAGGGGACGCTCTTGGATTTATTCTTTGCTGGATAGTTGCAAATTGGGTGGATATATATTTTTTTAATTTCTTTCCTATGACAGGGATGCAGAGATTGATACCCGAAACCTTTCACTGCTCCGGCGCCCTCCCCACCCCCATCCCACCTCTCTCTCCTCCTCTCGTCTCCCTCCTTTCTCTCTCTCCCCCTCCCTCTCTCCCTCCCTCCGTACCTCTTCCTTTCCCTGGCAGGCGCACGTACCTGGGTCCTCCAGGCGGCTCTGGGTGAGGCTGGCGCTGCCCGGGTAGGACTGCACCGAACTGATGTAGGGGCTGGACGCGTGGCTGCTGACCGAGTTGACGTAGGGGTAGCCCAGCGGTCGGGAGAAGGACGAGGCCGAGCTGTAAGCGCCGTCGGGCTGCGAATGGCCCGCCGAGTGTAAACAGTGCATGGAGTAGTGCCCGTGGGACATGGGAGAAGGAGACATTTGCTGGTTGGGCGGCCCAAACTCCATAAACACCGCCTTGCCCGACACGGGGCTGTTGAGACTTTCTGGCATGGTGGTCATGGTCATCTCTTCTCGCGGGGTCTGGGTGTGGGTCTCTCTCTCTCCTCTGCTTCCCTTTTGGGGGTCTCTGTGTTTCTCAGGACAAGAAGGAACCCAATTTAAGCGGAACAGGGGTTTTCACTTTCCATTCATAAGAAAATGGAGTTTGTCTCTTTGAAAAGTCTAAGCATGATGCTGCCGAGCTCCCCAAACTCGCTTCAAAGCTTTGACTCAGCCAAGGTCATAAATATTCATGAGCTGGCGGAGCTGATTGGTCCGCTGTCTTGCATAATCACCGGGGATTGGTCCGAGGCGCTCCGGCTCCGCTGGACTAGAGCGGGCGAGGCTGCCCGGCCTCCGGAGAGACGCATCCACACTTCCAGGCCGGGGCTCCTCTGCAACAGAGCGCGCAGCGTGAGGCGCACAATGGGCTGCGGCGCCCGCGCCGGGCCCTCCGCGGCCCGCGGCTCTTCAGCCTCCCGTCTCTCCGGCGCGCTTTGCTTCCCAGAAACTAACTAGCGGGTTGGCACCGCCGCCCACCACCTCCTACAGTTCCCACCCTCCGCCCTCCCCCAACACCGGGGCCCAGGGCACTTCTTCTAACCATCGCTACTCGTCCGGTGCAGAACTAGGGCGGCTCTGGAGCCCGGCCACGGCCTCCCGTACGCTGAGTCGCGCAATCCGAGCGCTGGAGGAGGGTAACCGAGCGCTATCCTCCAGAGGGTCTTGTGCCTAACGCAGCGCACTCCTGGCCGCGCCTCCCTGGCCTGGGTCCCCTCTGCCACATCCCTGGGGGCGGGTTTGGGGCTCTCCGGGCGAACTCACTCACTCGGCCGCCGCGCCGCCGCCGCTCTCTGGGACCCTCTCTCATTGCTCCGGGCCAAGCTGGCCACTCCAGCTCGAGGCTGCACCGGTCTGATTAAAACAGTGCGATCAGAGAGCCAGGAACCCGCGCTTCTCCTCCCAGGAAAGGCTGCTGCACCGCCCCCTCCCCCCAACACCCACCTCCTCTTTCCCTCCCAACCTTCCTCTGCCTCCCCCTCCCCTCTCCATTCCCTCTGCGCGGAGCGCCCCGGCTCACTCGCCCCAAGGGCGCGGCACAGAGTGAAGCCTAGGAGCTGACGGGCTCCGTTCGGCTTGAGCCGCGGGTGCTAGTTGGTCATTTTCCGGCCTCCTGGGGTCTGGCGATAGTACCCGGGGTGCAGGAGTCCTGAGGGACACCAAAACCCGCGGCAAAATCAGGCCAGTCGCAGACTCGCGTGTCTCTCTGTGGACACGTCTCTCATGGTCGCCCAGGACTCTCATCTCCAGGGTCAAAGCGGGCGCCACCGAGCCCAGGGCAGGGCTAGTTGGGCCAAAAGCTGCCAAGGCGCCTTCTATCTTCTGGAGCTCTAGGTACAGAAAAGCGCACAAAAGCTCCCCCCCACCCACCTCGCAGCCACCACCACACAGCCACCACCCCCCGTGAGGCGTGGCGCGCACCACGCTGGCTGCGAAGGGGCTGTTGGTTTCCTATCCCGCCAACCCCACGGTGAATCCCAAATTACTTTGTTAGGTAATTAGAAAGTGTTGATAATTATTTCTTTCATAATTTAGCGGTGTGACGGGAACGGGGAAATGATCTTGTGAAAGTTCACACGTGCAGATGTATTAGTTACTGATTCATTTGATTAAATGGTAGTCTCAAGTGCTCGGATCCGCAGCTGAAGGCGCCCCATTAGCATAACACTGATGTTTAATTTTCATACGCATAATTAGCCATATATTTAACACTAATAGCAACATGCAGCCTTTCAGCGTTAAACAGCCCGGGATTTGATCTGGCCTGAGCTGAACCTTCGCCGATGCACCTTCCCCTGTCTAGAGTGCGCAATGATCACAGGACAAACCTCTGTAATCAAGCACATTTTGGCAAAGGGAACACCAATAAAAATGAACATTCAAAACAAATTACATCGGTGCTGTCGTTACAGATATTAGCGGAAGGGGCTTCTCTTTTTTAACTTCTGTAGCAGCAGCTGCTGCCCGCGGAATTCCTCTCCTTTGGTTTAAGGGTGCGATGTTGGGGGTAGAGATATTTCAGGCAGCGTGGTTGGAGCAAAAAGAAAAACAAAACCCAAGCAAAACAAAACAACCAATCCTCCAAACCAATAACGGGTTTGCCAGCGTCTAAAAAGATTTTTCTTTCATTTTTTTCTTTTTCTTTCTTACTTTCTCCACCCCCCCCCCCTTTTTTTCTCCCTTAATCATCGAAGCATACGGCGAGGCTTTGTAGCAACAACCAGCTAATGACTCCGCCACCAGACAACTCCCGAAGCCGTTACACTCCTCTTAATTTCCGTGTTGCACTTGTGATTTTAATTGCTCTTTCCTAGTGCCTGTTTTGGGGTGTGGAGTCAGGTACGCCCTGCACAGCAGCGGATGCCGCCCTGGCCCCTTGTCTCCCGCGCGCCTCGCGGGCCCTGCCCACGTAAGTGATCTCCGCGGCTGGCGCGAGGTCGGGATTGGGACGGAGGGAAGCAGGGCTGGCGATCCCGGGTACTCTGGGCAACGGGCGAGGAAACCCGACGGCTGGTCTGCCCCGGGCCAGCTTCTTCCAGAGAACTGAAGGGTGGGGGAAGGGGAGAGAGGGGAGAGAGCCGGCCGCAGGTTGCGACGGTCTCTAGGGCTCTCTGGTTCACATCTAGAAGAGGGATCCAAGTGTCGCAGCGCAGGGGACCGGGTTGAATCCGGGGAACAAAGGACCCCCACGGGAAACGGCTTCAGAGCCTGGCTTATTTTTAAAAATCGATTATATCTGGGCGAAGGAGTGTCTACACTCCGGAATTATTTCTTAGCCCCAGAGAAGCAGGTTCGGGGAAGGGTGGCTGAACCCGGGCCCTCGGGCTCCGAGACGCCCGGCCTTGACTAGCTTCTCAGGGTGTGATCTTACGCCTAAGAGCCCAGGGTGCCTCCCTTCGAACCCCCACCTCTAAGGCGACACCTGTTCCAAAACGCCGCTTTGCTTATATCTTCGTCTGTCCCATCTCAGAGAGGAAACAAAACTCTCCCATTTATCCTGAGCACCCCGGATTCCGAGTAGAACCTAATTGGAGACTCCAGGGACCGGGCGCCTGGTGGTGTTAGCAGTAGTCACGTATGGCTGGAAACCCTGCAACCCGGGGTGAGGTTTGGGGCCAGTTCAGTTGTCCGAGTTGAGGGTGGGGGCTTGGACAAGATATTCTAAAATCTGCTTCTTAACTTCAACTTCAAAGCGTGTTTAATGGAATTTGATCTAATTCAAGTTTGTTTCCTACAGAGCTGCTGACTATTGGCTGGTGCTAGTATATATGCATATATATGTATAATATTCAAACTTTACTCACTTTAATAAGTAGGATTATAAATCTGTCTCACAAATACCTCCACCTCGGAAAAATTACTGCATAAGCAGCGAGTTATCTCAGTGGCTGGTAAAATTCTGTATTCCTAATGAAATTATTCTTGGGGAATCTTGGGGTAAATGGATCTGTGGATAAGATATTGGCTACTCATTGCAATCTGCCTAATCTAGGAAAGAAATGAAATCAATCTCTGGCAAAACTCTCCTAAGGTGATCTGGGCCTTGTTCCTCTCTAGAAAATTCTGGTGGTTCTGGGGACAGCAGCCTCAGTCTTTAGGCCTTTTCTTGGCCAAATCTTCAGCACTCCTAAAGTTTGTCCGTGGATCTTGTAAATCTGCAACCCCTCCCTCATCTTTTCCAGCTCTCAGATCTGCTAGAATTGGAATTACCTCAGTCCAAGTTCTGCCTGGATGAGAGGAAGAAAGCCCAAGAGAATCCCAAATTCAGGGAAAAGCTCAAACTAGTCACTTTTCCAAGCTCACTCTTTGGCCTCAGTTTCCTATGACTTTCCCCACACTCTGAGTGTCACAAAGATGAACTGGCTCTCCAGTCCTATCACAGAGCTCACCTGTCATGGCAGTGACAGGTGTCCACATTTCCTTGGTGCTCTGGAGTTGAGCCCAATCTATATTTAGTGGATGGCAGCTTTGTATAACCCGTTTCAGTAGAAACAAGAGTTGGCACAACCACTGACTGGTGGAATACCCCAAAATCATGGCCAGGGGGACACTAATTTGTATGTGGCTTGCTGGAAATCCAACCCTCTCCACCTCTGAGCCCAGGTGTGGAGAGGTCCCCAGGAGCTCAGGTGAGCAAAGACAGAGTAGCCAGGGCAGGGATGAGCCTTGGGAGACTCAGTGTGTGGACCCTTGGATTTCCCACTTCTAAAGCAGGAGGAGCTGCTGGCAGGCTGAATTAAACTCGTCAGCTCCAATCCTAACTAGGCCCCTGCCCTAAAAAATACCCGTGTCTTCTCTGGCAGGGATGTGCTGGGTCTCCAGTGCATTAGTGCGGGTCTGAAGAACGCCAGTGTTGGGAGAGATCAATTTAGGGAGGATACCCGCCTGACACTGCTCACATCTGGTCCCGTGGGACTGATGTGAACTCCCAGAGCAGAAAAATCCTTAGCTTGCCTCTGTATGTTGGTGAGAGGGTCTCTCAAAAGTAACCTTTGGGACGGCCCCGCGGAGCGGTTTGAGGGCGGGGAGAAGGAACCACGGGGGACCAGAAAAGGCAAGTTTTTGGACTGATAACCCCAGGCCCAGGGTCTAGAGGCAAGGAAATGTTTGTAACTAACTCTTCCATTCGCCGGCTAATCTTTTCATCGCAAAGCAGCTACGAAGGGGAAAGAACCGGAAGGGCTGAGGGGCAGCTGGCCCGGCCAGCGCCCTCGGGGCCGGCCAATGTGGAACCCACAAAGGGGGCGGGAAAAGAGACAACAACAACAAAATCATAACAGCTAGGCTCGGGTTTTCTTCCTGCGCGCGCGCGAGTGAAAAGTTCAGAGACTCAAAAATTAACCGCAAGACAGTGGTTTTAAGGGGTGAAAGCTTTCTATTCGGGCAGAGTCAAGGCTAGGGAAAGAAAAAAGTATGCATGTCTAAGACTTATTAGTCTTCCAAATGAGGGCGTCCCCATTCCTTTCCAGATGCGTTTCCGCGTTGGGAAACAGACGCGCCAGGATCCGTCTCTCCGAATGCACAGGGCCACTTCGGGGC
Organism: Bos grunniens; assembly: GCF_055505025.1. Lineage (NCBI taxonomy): Eukaryota > Metazoa > Chordata > Mammalia > Artiodactyla > Bovidae > Bos > Bos grunniens. Next base: position 112,430,866 of record NC_141166.1, on the reverse strand, counting down.
TTCAGATTTGTGTTCAGAACGGCTCCCAAGTCCTACCGCATTTTCCCTAGCCGGCGCTGCTAGGTGCTAGGTAGGTTACTCTGGGACCTGTCGTTAGCCAATTTCTTCTAAAAGTTCTCCAGGTGGATTTCAGCAATTTAAGAAAAAGGGCCCCGGGTCTCTTGCGACCTTCGTATTGCTCCTCAGGCCTCGTGGGGCAGTTTGGTCAGGATCTGCGCGCCCCTCGACGTGATGAGAACAGTGTGCTCGAATTGGGCAGACCTAAAACAACACAAGACCGAGATCAGCGAGCTCAAGCGCCGGCGGGGCAGGGATCAGCAGCTCGCCCGCGTCGTGGGACGAACCTGCCCTTCCAGTACAATTTAAAAGCAACTGGGCAGAAAGCAAACACCTTTGATTGTCCAAGGAGACCACAGTCCACGAGTCCTCCAGCACTTTAAATTCAGGGGATCCCTCGGTTACAATTGGCTCTGTAAGAAGGAAAATATTTACTGCAGTGATCTAATCAAATTCTTGTCAAACATTGTTTCAACTGATTATTAAAAAAAAAAAAAAAGAACAAGAAGTTTCCCCCCCTCCCTCCCAGCGCTTCCCCCCACGAGTTCATGTTGTCATCTCGCAAGCGCTAATTGATGTTGCTTACATAGTATGCTACAAACTAAACAGTAGGAAGAGGAAACGCTATGGCATTCAAAAATGTATGAAATTGCCTACTTCGTAATTTTTTTTAGAGAAAAAAGGGCATTTTAATCAAGACTTAATTAGGACCCTGTGGATAATAACCACCCAAACACCAGTCCCTCTTATAAATATCAGTCGGTTTTTTAAAATATTTGAATTTTTAAAACATGCTCAAAATGTTCATTAATCAGCAAATAACAATTTTCTTATTTCACTGTAATTGCTTCTCCATTAAGCCCCACAGTCAGAAATATGATGCCTTCGGGGCTTTAGGTGATTGGAATTTGGTGGTGACACCAATCACATGATCAGCCAGGAATGGGTCGACAGAGAGTATATGCCACTTGCTGACAGGGAGCAAGGGACTTAATCGCCTCTAGTTACTGGGTGTTAATGAAAGAAGAAGAAAACACCCCCCACAAAAAGGCAACACAAAAAACCAAACACTACATTATGTTGGTAACAGAATTAAAGGTTGGACGGCTGCCTTCTCCTAAATGTGTCGGTAAGTATCTGATTTAGGAAGATGGGGCTAGAGGATATTATTTAATTAGGTTTACTATGCATCTGAATTATTTCATTACACTGATTGGCTTTATTAGTCCTTCACCGGACTGCCTGGCCTAGGCCAGCGCTGCTGCTCTGTGCCAGGGAGCCCCTGCTCTCTGAAGAGGAACTTAGCACTAACCTATGGTGAACGCCATGCCTTCCTCCATGAGTAGATCGCTGTCATTCGCTGTAAGACAAAAATACAAGTGTGGGGCGTGGGGATGGGATATGGTGAAAACAGAGAGAAATGGATTAGAAGGGTTAGGCTGCACAAAAAAGTGGTCATTTTATTTTTCTTTTAGGAAGAGGTTGCTAGAATCTTGAGTGGTGGCTACCCAGGGGTTAAGCACAGGGCTCCTGGGCCCTCAGCCTCTGCATTTTCTGAGCTTGGGGTCAGGGCCCCTAGGAAGGGTGCACCAAGGCTGAGCAGCCCAGGTGCTTGAGACACTTTTTGGGCTCCCCAATCTACTGTCCCCTTGCTCTGAGGTTTGCTGGCTTCCACCTCCCAAGGGAAAGAGGAAGACATCTTGGGAACTGAGACAAAGGGAGGGCAGGTTGGTAAGAGGGAAGAACAAGGGTGACCTGAAATATTTCCAGGGCTTGGCACTGGGTGGGCACTCACCTGAGAGGCCCTTTCTGCACTCTAGCCTGGGCCTCTTAACAGCTGGCTCAGGTGAAGTTCTTTGGCCTAAAGGAAGTTCTGACCTGCTGAGTGTCTAGGGATCTTTCAGGGGGTGGATTCCAGCTAGTAGTTCCTCTATGGGGCTGTTCCCACCCCCAAACACACAGGTCAAAGCCCCAGGATCAACTTTCCTTTGGTGCTTGTCCAGGTATGCATGCCTCTTGGGGACACTCCACAGAATTGCTTCATAGTCTAACCCAAATCCCCCACCCCTTCTGGCCCACCCTTGCCTTCTCCCTGTAGGGAGAACATCCAGGCAGTGAAAAACGGGAGACTCTGGGTATAATCTAGGAATCACTAAAGAGTACACGCTGCTAAATACATCAGCTGTCAACGCTGTGTAGGATGTAATGAAGTTTAACCACAACAGTCAGCAGTTAGAGAAGGGAGTAGAAAAAGAAAAACAGAAAACAGTCCTATGGCATGCTGCTGGGACATTGATGCAGTGGTGTTTTGTTTTCAGTAACTTTTTCTAGACAAATATCCCTTGTGCCTTCCAGCCATCACCCTTCAGGAGAAGACAAAAAGCAAAACAAAGCTTATTTGGGGATTGAAATGGCAGGCTCTAATTCAGTAACATAGTAACATGCTGGTTAGGATTAAATAGGACCCCCCCCCCACACACACACACACCCTCATAGGGAATGATGACAATGTGAATTCCATGTTGCAGCAAGAGATTCAGGAGCAAAACTGCTTTATCTTGATTCCTTTCAATAAGCAGCTCCCAAACTAACTTTCTTACCATGATGCCAAATTTCTGGATGTCCATGAAAGTAAGATCCTATCCCATGTCCCACAAAATGTGGACAGACTTGCAAACCATTCTGATGAGTTATCTGGCTTTAAAAGTGACCAAACAAAATACTGAATTAAATTGGATCATTTTAAGTGCATATATAGATAAGACAAAGTCCCTTCAAAGTATTCTCTGAAAAAGAAAAAAAAAAATCAGTTCTATTTAGAGTCATATGGTAACAATTTGTTTTCATTATTCTGGAAAAATTTTATATTTTGTCACAGCTTGCAACAACTCCCTTTGGATACGTGAAGAAAAAAGATATGTAGCTAACACAATAGTTTGCTTCAATTACTTGAGTACAGCATTCAAACAAGGTCACTTTTAGACAATGAGTCTTCATGCACATATATACAGTGTAATATAACCAAGATACATGTGCAGGTAATGCAGGTCATACAAACCTGCCTGATTCGTATGGAGTTTCACCAGAAGACTGTACAAATTATTACTGACTTGGGAACCAACCAGACAAAAAATTACAATCTGAAATGTGACTTCTATAATTGCTTATTCTGGTCTATTTCAGAACATCAAACATTTTATAGACACATTTATACAAAAGGTCACATCTGCTTTGTCAATATTCTTGAAGCACTTCAAAACTTTGTGATTATTTGAGATTTCTACTCAAGACCTATACGATTAACAGAATTCATAAAATATGCTTTTTAATTGCTATGATGCTTAAGAGAAGCTAGTATTGTGATTCCTAATTCTTAATGCTACATTAGTTACTTTTACATGCAAATCTTTTGGATTCCATTTATTCCATATAAGTGAAATCTTAGAATCCAACCCTAAAACCTTCACCTACAAGATTAAGGAGTTGTTTTTGAAATCAGGTGGACATGTTCATTTCTGGGAGCACCAGAAAGACAAGAATGTACATACCATGAACAATTTATATTTTCATGCAGATGAAGAGCAAAGTGCCTTAACCCTAAACATAATAATGGATTGGGATTTATAGGACTACTATTTAAATTCTTAACCAAACCAAAGTTCTTGGATCCCAAGCTAGTTTTCAGCAACCCTTTGGTTTGGTTTACCACAAACTTAAAGGCATTTAGCAGCATCTTTATGAGCATTCCTGTCAAAATACTTTTCTCTAGACATTTTTAACCTTCATCTCCAGACCTGTAAAATGTCTTCACTTAGGCCAGGATGTCACCATAAATATCAGATGGGCAGTCTCTCATTCAGATTTAATTTCCATGTAACAGAAATAGGTGAGCTATACATGTGTTGAGGAGAGGAACGGTAAGTGAATGCTTTTCTCTCTTAATTTGTTCTTTATGGTTATACTTATTTCTGTGTGTCTTTTCACTCTGGACAGGAGGTATAACAACTTTTCCAAGTGGCTTCTATTTGACCCACACAAGTCCTAAATAAAAACTCAGGATGGATAGTAGATAGAGACTGGAAGAGAGATTATTCAGTAAGATATGCTGATCTAGATTTTTTTTTTAAGTAAGAATAGGTCTTATCTACCCATCTACCCATTATGTTATCTATGTCCCAACAAACCTTAATAATTCTAAGAGGATTCACTATAAACTGTTCTTCTATTTTCTTTTCTTAAAAAAAAAAAAAAGGCTCTAACTGATTGGCAAGCATCACAGCTACACTGTGAACGTGTGTTACAGTGGCAATCTTCATTTTAATTTCTGATGAGAGGATAGGAAGAAAGCCCACTATGAAAAAACACTTGGGGTCCCTCCCCCCTCATATCTCTCACTCCTCTTCATAAAAGAAGCTGTGCAATTACTAGGTGGCTAAAGATATCTGAGTGCTTTCTACAACAATTTACTGCCTGGATCCTGCTGAAACTTTTGGTTATAGGAGGATCATAGAATGTATGTGTCATGGATGCAAAGGTCAGAGGATTTCACAGCCATGAGGAAAGAGGAAAAGATCAGGACAAATTTCCCTCAGTTCCTTGGCTGAGTACCTGTCTCAGTGGTTGATTCTCAGGAACTAAATAAAAACTCCTGTCTGCTTTTTAGGGTCTTTTCTTTTGGGATTGGTAGTTAGCTGTTTTAACACATACTTCCTGGGACTGAATGGAATAAAATCTCATTAATGTTTCTAATTACTGATGAAAAGCATGCCCTTTCTACTATTGTACTGTGTACTGTTCTTCTATTTTGGAATATAAGGGAAGCCCAAGATTAATTTACATGATTCTAAGATTTAAATCTAACTTCGTGGAGACAATCCAAGCAATCTGTAGGAGCAAATGTCTGCTCTAAAGTGAAATCAAGTACTAGAAATTCTAGTTGTGGCACAGGAAAGTGGAGCATGCAGGCTTCTCCTGACTAGTGTGTTGGGGGAAGTGGAAGTGTTGGGTGGGCAGGGGTGCCCACAAAGCATACGGTTATTCCTTAACACCAGCCATCATGGGTTGTGACCTATTTCTGAGCATGAAGGTCTTCTTGCCTTGGATATTACACAGATGAAATCTGCCTTCTTTTTGTTGAAATCTGCTAAAGAGAACTCTCCGAGTATTAGCTCTTCTGTTCTGATTTTTTCTAACTAAAAACTCTCTAAGACAGTAGCTCACTTATTTAAGTCTGAGCACATTTGGGATTTGAAGCCCTTCATATGGAATATTTGGGGAGGAGGAGAGAGACATATAAAGGAGTTTATGAACTTGAAAATTATTCTGTGTTACAGTTCATGTTTCAGGTGTGGTTTAGAGTTAAGAGAGAGATCTCTCTTAAGGAATTTTATCCTGTGACTGTTCTCTTAATTGAATTCCCTTTCATGAGATAGTTTTCCTCAACAAAAGTTTTGTCTAGATAAATTAAAATTCTTGATACATTTAAACTATATTTCATGACTAAGAATACATTCCCCAAGAGGGCAGAGGAGTACTATTTTTAAGTACACACTCTTCTAAAGGAATAAAAATGCACATGGAAATAGTTTTATTACTATTTCTATATGAATTCTATCAACAGAACTGATTTCCAAATGGTCACATCTCTAATTAAAGGATCTCAAATGGCACCTGATTTTCTAAGTCATGGAATTTTACTTAATTTTTTTCAGATTTTTATTTTAAGCAGTAGTCTTTGGATGCTACTGCTGCTGCTGCTAAGTCGCTTCAGTCGTGTCTGACTCTGTGCGACCCCATAGACGGCAGCCCACCAGGCTCCCCCGTCCCTGGGATTCTCCAGGCAAGAACACTGGAGTGGGTTGCTATTTCCTTCTCCAAGTCTTTGGATGCAGGAATGCACAAATTCAAGGATTCCCTCTAATTGAAAAGGAATGTTTAAGTACAATTAGTAATATTTTTGAAAGCCAACAACTGTTTTCCAAAAGAGGAGTACATTTTTTTTTGTTTCAAACTGGATTACAAATTACTGTATTTTTCTTACAATAGTGCTGAACTTTTATTTGAGGTTTTCTGTTTCTGAAAAGCAGGCATGATGGATTGAAATAAAAGATAATTTATTGCAATGCTTACTTTCATGTGCAGAGAGAAGCAGTGTAATTGTAATTTACAGTAGCTGTCAAGAAAAAATCCATCACAGATGACATTAAAATGACTTATTTTGCCTGAGCCACTTATTGTTTAAATGTGCATAATCTAATAGAAAGAGATTATTTTAAAAAATCTGCTTTATATTCTTCTAAATTAATATCAAAACATATACTTATGAATTAAACATTAAAAACCATTCATTGATACTTTCACCATGACATTTACAAGGATAAGTTTAAATTATTTTTGATTGAACTGTCACATATTTGTGATGCATGAATGTACACATTCAGAGTATCCTCATATGTACAGCTCATATCATCAAAGGATAATTACAAAAATACAGATTTAGAAATATTTTAACGCAAATGGAGGTACAGTGAGCATAATAACGCTGTAACCTAAAGATCACTAGACATCCCTCATAAAAAAGAAGGGCACAGGGAGAATTCTTTTAGCCAACACTTCTTCGGAGACATCATCCTATTCTTTAGGTTTCAGAGAATTTCAAAATTTCCTATAAAGATCTCCAGGTTTTGACATGATCCTACTAAAAGATGCTTGAATGTTCTTTGAGTGGTGTATCAGTAGAGAGAGGCTATGCAAACGATGGTGAATATCTTAATCGAGGCTGAGTTGAAAGATGTTTGTAAACCTTTGGTCTATAATGATTCCGAGTACTTCTGGCTTAAAGGTGGAGACTGTTTATTTACTCCCTTGAGGGTCTGCCTGAATAAGAAAAGGCGAAATAACAGATGTCCAGAAACACTGCCTTAACACATCAGAACAAATATTTGTTAGACTCCCGGCCAGTTTCCTCCTCAGAGGCAGACACAAACCGTCTAAATAATGAAATGCATTAGAGTAACGGGAAAAGTTCATTGTCTATGCTATTTTTCACATAGTTTTGTGAGTGCAGTTGTTGGGACTGATCTGGTTTTCAAAGCAGCCTGTACATGCAGATTCATTCTCTACGAAAACTGACCTTTGCATCCAGATAGCTAAAATTCAATGTCACTTTCAATTTTACTCTTCTTCTTTTTTTTTTTTTATGTAGCTAGAATTAATGTAGTGAATATGTAATGAAATGCATTATCCTGCATGGAGATTTATCAGATTTTCCGACTGAATGCTATGCTTTGCTAGTACTAGCTGGAGTTCACCTGCATGTTGGTGTGGCGTGTGGCTCTTTTTTGTAAAGAGTTAAGTCGTACACAAAAAAAGGGAACAAAGGTCAGCACCCAGCCGCCACTTGAATGTGAGATTTTTCTTTTTATTCCCCTTGATGTATACTAGGCTCTGTGTTATTAGTCTTAATGATGGAAAATTGTAGTGTTGATACAAATCTTTTTTTCAAAGTAGTAGGCGGGAGCTCCATTTGTTAGTAAGTTTTTTTGTGACTAAAAGCCACGGACAGTACATTTATGTAGCAGTAAAAGGCCTAGATGCTCTTTCCATAGCAGAGCTAATTATTCCTACTGTGACCTTACTGATCTAGCCTGTTCCTAGTACGTCTCATCTGCACGCCTGTTCCTCTGTGTAGATGGTGTCAGAGAATATGAAAAACCCTATAATGAAACCATTTTCATGATGGAGAAAGGCTACTGGAGTTGCACTTGCTACAAAGAGGCTCAATTATATGAGTAATTGTGATAATTTTCTACATTCATAGCCTTCAATGGGGAAAAAAGAATGAGAGCCACAAAGGAAAATTACTTTAACAAGAAAGTACAGAGAGTAAAAATGGAAGAAGAGACAAAAAAAGGGGGAAAAAACAGGAAAAAAAGTTTAAAAAATAGATCTGAAGGGAGGAATAGCGAGACAGGGAGAACAACAGAAATGCTCAAAAGCCCATGTGCAGCTGTGTTGCACAATTAAATTGAATTTTTTTTCCTGCAGTTGATGAATGTGACTACTGCAAATGTGCCTCTGTAGTTAGCTATCATTTGTTGTTCCGTGACAGGAAAAGGATAATTACCTCTCAGAGAGAATCAAAGGCTGACATGCCCTTTAGACACAGCCATGAATGCAGAGCTCGATAGAATGCTTGAATAAGAATCTAGTGTTCTCTGCCCCCTTCTACTGAAGAATAAATTTTGTTAAAATGCAAGAGCACCACCAGTAAATTTGTTGAACCCTAGGTGTTCAAAAATATGAGGTACATCTATCGACTCATCCCATTTGCAAAAATAAAACTGCATTTTGAATTCATTTCTATTATATTCATGGACAGTAAGATAGTGAGATATGCATTAAATTTCTTTTCCCAGTAGGGGTCTGATTCAACATTTCCTATGAAAGAACAGAGAGACACTATCCTTTTTTCCCAGGCTAGTTAGCCTATAATTTAAAACTGTCAAAAACACAATTTTGTTCAAAGTCTTCAATAAAAGCTTCTCCGATATAACCCAAAGAGATTTTACTAAAGTTTGATTCAGACACTGTTACAATATTTTTAAAGCCATAAATACATTTAACTGATATTTTACTGCCTTTTTTCTTAGAGTATTCGAAGGCTTACGAAGAAAAAAGGCAGCATCTTTTCAAGGTGACTAAGCCTTCCATCCTTCAGACAATTGGGAAGTATTCAATGGTTCATATTAATGAGAGCAGTACTTTAAAAGGTACTAATGTAACCATCTTTAAGAAAATATGTTACTTTTAAATGAAAACACATATTCTGCACATCTACTTCAAAACAGGGGGGAAAAAAGAGATCTAAAATAGGTAACAGATTACAAAGAAAAGTCTTGAATTCAGAAAATACACATACTCTCAAAAAGCAAGCAGAGAAGGCTGTGTGGAAAGTAAACAGTGGTTTACAGGAAAAATGAACCAGACCAAAAAAAAAAGATCACCCTTTCAGGCTGTCTGCTAATCCACTAATTTGAAAGGTAAGCCTTGCTTGAGCTAATGCTTTTTATCTTTCTGTCACAGGAATAATTTCACTTCATGCCTTTATAAAATCTAGCTTTTCTCCTGTCTCCTATTCAAGATTTGAGACACTTACCTTTTCTTAGCTACTCTTTCATGTTTGGTATGAGTTTGAATATAGGAACACTACAGACCAATGCGTCGAGCTAAAACTAAAGCAGTCATATGAATATTGCTTGCTGCTTCTATCAGTTTCTTTGTTGACCTGATATAATTCACTTTTTTGAAATTGTTTTCTTTTTTTTAAAACTCAGGGAACAGCACTGCAGCCTGGCAGTTCACATACTGATATCAGACTGAAATGACGGTTCTGAATCATAAAACATGTCATCAACTTTACACCAAGCCACCAATAACCTTTGTACCATCTGCCAACCCTCCCTTTATTTGTCACTGTAAGGCTTACCTGATTGTGTTTCCAATGACAGAGAAGGGAGCCCCCGCTCTGCAAGCCACAATTGCTTCATCTCTACACCTCCTGGCAACCTCCACTAACTTTTTACCACATTCATCCACATTGCCCACCAAAAATGTTTCTGAGGTGTCTCCATGGTAGCCATTGTAGTAAACCTAAACACAGGCAGAAATGTACAAATATGTCCTTGTTTAAAAATCTATTCTCCTACAGTCTACCTTGCATTCCTTTATATATTTAGTAAATTCATGTGTTTCACCCTTCCAGAATTATTAAGTTTACAGAAACACGAAACAGACACACAATGATATTACAAAAGTTTAAATAAATACATGACTAGCATGGCTCTTTCAGCACTATGATTATCAATATTCTTTAACAGTTTGAATCCTCATTTTATTTCTGAGGCAAAATTATATATGCAAAAATAGTGACCAAAGACATTGACCCATAATTACTGCAATAGGTTTAGAGAATTCAGAAGTATTTCACACAGTGGAAGGTTTCTTAAAGTATCATAAAGATACTTATCTTTTATTTACCAGTCCCACACTTGGAAGTGATAGATAATGACAAGAAGAAATAAGATAGATGTGTCAGTGTTATAACAGACAGAAGAAGAATTCAGTTCCAAGAACTGAAGTGGCTCAATATCGGAATGAAATAAGTTATAGAAAAATCCTGTCTGGAAGTGAAATCTTAATCAAATATTCCAGATAGCAGAATGTTAACAGAAAACACTATACATGGATTTTTAAAGAATCAGAATATAACAAAACAGGTTTAAGAATAAAATGACAGAAAATAGCATTTTATCTGTCTTCAATGACTCAGAAGGCCCTGCAGGATCTTGAAAGACACCATATTCATTATAAAAATCAATAATCACCAAACACTGTAATAAATACAGAAGGTAGAGGAGACTGGTTGAATATTGATCCTTTGATATAGCATGGAATTTGCTATTTTGCATAAATTTGTCCTATGTAATTATTTTTCACATTTCTCTTTCTCATGAAGTAGAATGCAGGAACTGTAATAAAAAAGATGTTTATCTAAGCTTTCTGTTTTAATATGCAATTAATCTGTATACTCGTCTTCAATAAAAATACTCTTGTATGCTCTGTAAGGGAGGCAGGAGAAGTCTTTATCTTCACTTTTCAAGTCAGGAAACAGAGGCACAGACAAGTGACTTGTCTAAGGTTAGTGGCAGAAAACAAGAGGCAGATCCAGGTCAATATGATGGATTCTTGGCTTCTAATCCAGTGTTTTTTCTACTATATCAAGTCACCTTGCAATACAACAGTGTTTTATATATTTATTCCCATTTGTAACCCAAGAGAGTACAAATTTTTACTTTATACACAAGAATATAACATTTATTAATAAAGAGCAATTATTAAGACAAAATTGTAACGCTGTTTCTATAGTTGCTATTTAAGTAAAAATGTATTTAAAAAATCATTATTTGCCTTTTCATATTACTTTTCGCTAGTCTGAAAATGACTACTTGAAAGATTCAATATATATGGAAATAATACTTTTGAAAGTCTGTGGCAGTTATCTATAATTATTGGTTTTATCCACAAACTATTCTTGTTTTATTCTTCATTTATTTAATTCTTCATTTATTAATAATTTAATAACATTTAAAATGTTTATTGAGCAACTATTATGGGATATCACATCATCTTTTTTTTTTAAACATTCAACTTTCAAGGGGAAGTCTATTTTCTTGTGATATATACTAGATGTAAACAATTATAAAATGTAATGAGTATTTTCTGATAAGTAATGAAGGCTTTCATTTAATAAAATATTTCATAAGAAATATAATTTCAGTTACTGACCTGCATGTTTCCTTGGTCCCTTCACATTGCTCTGTGCACGTGTTTAGATGTGTCCAACTCTTTGCAACCCCATGGACTGGAGCCCGCCAGGCTCCTCTGTCCATGGAATTTCCCAGGCAAGAATACTGGAGTGGGCTGTCATTCCCTTCTCCAGGGGATCTTCCTGACCTAGGGATCGAACCCACATCTCTTGTGTCTCCTGCATTGGCAGGCAGATTCTTTACCACTGTGCCATGTGAAAAGTCCTCACATTTTGAGACACTCGAAAACATTTCACTTTGATCATTTGAATGTTAAAAATGAAATTGTTTACTGAAAGTCTTCAGGAAACTTACGAAAGGCAGAGACTATTCTCTTTGGGCACATTGGAAACAGGTGGGAAGGGCATGCTGATTTCATTGAAAGCAGCAATATTTTATTAGGGATGATTAGGTAAGATAATAAATGGATAGCCTCTAAGTCAGGTTTAATCTAAAAGAAAAGTGCATAATGAAAAATACTTTATTTCATGTATACTTTATAAAATACCTCCTTCTACATATTCTGAGCTGGAGAGAGAGCAGCAATATATGTGGAGCAAATGTTCAAGTATTCTAAGTAACTAGGACAAAATGATATACAGAGTATCCACCATAAACGAATTTTTGGCTATATACTAAGACAAATTGCTATGAAGAGAAAAGACTGAATTAATTTAAACAACTAAAAAGCAGACTGAACTAAACCACTGGATGCCAACCTCTACCACATTCCCACTCCCATCCACGTTTCATGACCTGGATATGAAATCATATTACTAAGAATATTTTCTCACTAATAGCAAAAATACTCCTTGAATGCTGTCTGTCTCAACTAGTTCTCAGCAGATGTTTACTTTATATTTATTTATTTGAAATATTAATCATCAGATGTATAGAATTTATGTACAATCTCCATTATCCTAAGGTACCGTTACATAATTTTTTAGTAAAATGAACTGTCAAAGCACAAATAACCTAAGTCTGAGAACTGTGAAAGGCTAAGGAAATTAGAAAAGGTTAGAGCTTGTACAGTTTGAAGTTCCTGTGTTAAATTACCTGGGGCTGTTATTTGAAAGAAAGGCTGTTAACCATTTGGTGAAAACTTAAGTTCAAGAAAGAAAAGCACTCTGCGTGTACGCTTGGAGTTCAAGGCTGTCTATACCAGAAATGGAACACAACGTTACCTTCAGGGATTTTAATAAATCTAAGGAACACTGCTAGCAAAAGAGTTTCTGTCCAAATAGACTGACACACACAGGCCAATGTAGCCCCTAATGACAGAGTAAGATAATGACAGGCCCCACTCAAAAGCAGCAGGAAGAGGAAGATCAATCTTGGCAGAGTGAAGGAAAAATGCTGGCTTTCTTCGCCTTAGCTCATCTCATATATATCTAGCTTCAGCAGCTGCCCAGTGCTGTAGGGCTCTGCATTAACTACACAGTGGATCAATAACAATTACACCTTCTCAAAAACATGACACATAGCAGGATTGGGTTGACATTTCACTTAGGCCAACATTGATCTCAGTGCATCTGATTCCAGCCCTAAATTCAAGTCAGGCCTGGGTTTACTTGGAATAAACACAGCGTTAAAGACAAAAAAGGAAACCAGCTGCTTGCGTCTGGGTCTAGAAGTAAACAGCACTTCCATCGGCGCAGTTCACGTTTTCAATCCACTCTTCTTCCTGTTGCTACCAGCAATTCTGAAGTTGATCAAAGACTGATTTTTATATGATTTACTCACCGTGACATCAATGTTGATAATATCTCCATCCTGAAGAGGTCGACTGAAACATAAACAGAAAAAAAAATGGTGATAGATCCCAATAAAAGGAATATAAAAATAAATAGCTAATGACTACAATCAGAAGCCCAATGAGTAGTGACGATAATTCAGACTGGAGAAGGATTGAGTGGAACAACTGTATCTAATCTTTAATTTATATTAGTCATATCATTTTTACTAGAAATACATAATATGAACATGTAGCATCACTGTTTAAAAATCTACTTATTCTCAACAAAATATACTTATTATTACCTTAATTTCGCAAAGAGCCAAAACAATAGTGGATGGTAAAAGAAATATTTAATGTACAACCACTTTTTCAGATTACATATTGCTTTAACAAACATTAAATGGTGGTATTATGTCCATTTAGAAACAAAATACTTCAAAATTGTAATTGTGTCTTTACCATAATCGGTTTCAAAAGTTTGCAGGCAGGTTTCAATTAAACTATAGTGTCTTTCAACATACATTACAGATCTTAGTTTCACGTTTCAGTTTCCAAAGGAACAATATGTTATTAAGCAATGAATACCTGTCAGGAATACCATGACAAAGCACGTTGTTTACAGAGGTACAAACAGATTTTGGAAACCCTCCATAGCCTAGAGGTGAGGGGTAGGCATCATGACTGATTATTTCCTGATGAACAAGAGCATCTATCTCTTCAGTTGTCATGTCAACCTGAAATATTAAATAAAGAAACTGTGAAGCGACAGTTGGAGAGATCTCCTGTATTTATTGACTGTGCCTATAGCTACAGCCCTTCCAGATGAGGTTGTACAAATTTACTGTGATAAGCTTGTGATACAACATTTTAATTAATTATGATTAACACCAAAATCCTAAACTGTGCCTTTCTGACAATTGTTTGGGTATATGGTGGTGTTATGGGCTATTAGGAAACGGCCATTTTAAACTCTAAGATCCTTTCAATCATTTGTGAATCATTAAATGACAGGATTCCTTTTTAGCCTGGAGATTTCAAAAACACGTTCTGAGGCAACTCCTTCCTCTTCCTCAATAGGTTAGTGGCCTTGGCTGATCAAGGCATATAAATTGTCAAAAGGATCGTCAGTTGAGGTGACAAACCTTGAAAAGTAGGTCAACCCATGCCTTTTTATCCCAGAAAAACATTACGTGGGTTTTGCAGTGATGGCATGGAGGTTATGGATCATCATCTGAAAAAATTAGTTTGATACATTTTGTAGAGATTCTGGTTCACTGATCTTGATTTCTTTCATACCAAAACAAATCAGTGTGTTTTTAAAAATATTTTTCCCTTACTAGAAGATACCCAAATTGCTCCCAAACTAAAAGAAAACTAAAATCAAGTTTTGTGGGCACATAAACACTGTCTCCATAAACTCATATATTATAAGTAAAAGTCTAAAACAAGATCTTTTATTGAAAATTAACATTCCTTCAACTGTTTTCTTTATGTTATTTTATATTCACATTATGGTTCATTGATAACAAGTCTATCACACAGATGTTACACCAAGTGTTTCATATTTGAGTCTCATTTCCTAAATGCAGCCCACCTTTTGGAAACTATAGGCTGGTATTTTCTTTTATGATCCTTACATAGCAGGATTCAGATTCAGTTTCAGATTATTCTGAAAGACCTAAATCTTATAGTAAGATAGTTGCATACAATTACATTGCTGAATTACCTACAGCTTGGTGTGTCTGGTCTGATCTTTCTTTGCAGAACCAATGCAAGAAAATAGGAGCCAAAGTATGAGGCAAAGCAAGAGGCAAAGCAACTCTTCAGGCACAAGAAATAATGTGGGGAATAAAAGCAGAAATTACAGGCAGGAATAAGAGGGCAGAAGTCAAAGCTGTCTGTCATGGAGCAACTTGGATAGGCTGACTGAGCTCAAGCTATCTTCAGAATTCTGCTACTTAACATTGACTTTGGATTTTAAATTATCTTTTGAATAAACAGAAAATACACAATTCCTGTCCCCTATCCCAAGGTTTTACTTAATTTTTAACAAATTAGATGTGTACAAAAGAAGAGATAAAGGAAATAAGGAAAAGCGGGGAAGGTCTGCTGCCCTTTATGCAAGTCTTGCGAGGCTTCATGAGACGCCACCTTTAAACTCTTCCCGGCCAAGAGGAGGACATGTCGGGCCAGCTGACAAGCCTGGAGAAGCCCTTGAATCTGATCTTCATTCTTAACTTCTATGCTGTCTCCCCAGTCGGGTACAATTCCTGTCGTCACATAGTCTGGCTTCTTTATGTGCTTGAGGAAAAAGGATTGAAAACGAAGATCAGAACCCAGCGCACGACAATGGGATCATTTTTTCGCACACAGCCTCCTGCTTCATGGAGCTCTGCCCTTCCTGCCGGAGCACCGACCTCCGAAGCCAGCACAACAGACCCTCCAGGCTGCCCCCGGTTCCTTCCCCTGCCCTTTTGAACTTAACGTGGCCTGTTAGTGCTGCCTCTGGATGGTCTGTTAACCTTACTGGTGCTTTGAGTCACACTGGACTGAAGGAGACTTCTGGTCAAAACAAACAGGAGTTTTCTTTTCTTCCTCCTCCAACCCTCTTAGAATTGCTATTGATGACAAATAGCACCCAGTTCCCCAACCGCCAAATGGTTAATTAAGAGTGCTTTCATCTCCTCGACACAAAGATAAAATTTATGCAAAGGGTAGCCCACAACACCCTCTCCCAATGAATGTATGTAAAAGGCAGACTGTCAAGTTCATGGATGCCTATCAAATACACACTTCCCCTACATGTTGCAACTGTACCCAAACTAAGAAGGAACTAGAGGACAAAACAAAACAGCTCTTTTGCCTTTTCCTTTCTTTTCCCCCAAGTACATAAAAAATACTTTGCACACTTTCATAATTTGTCAAAAACAAACTCCTTCCTCCTCTGAAACTCAAAATGTTCAACTCTGACCACCCTTGGAGAACCTTCTCCCCCACTAACTTAAATCCATGGGCGGTATTCAGCAAATAAATACTGTCTCACACACAGAGCTCCTTTCAGACCCAGGTTTTGCACAGCTCTTTACCAACTATTTATGGCAACAGCTACATAAGTTTTGTTGAACAGCACCCAGTAAGGCTACACAGACTTTGGGGACAGGAAGCTGAGGGAGATAACACTATTCAATGAACATCACAGCAACTCTGGAAGGGCTAAGGTTAGGGCTCTGTGCTTTGTGAACTGCATCACACAGGATTTAAGGACCTTCACTTATCCCTGTGTTCAGATGGGCCTTTCTGACACAGGTAACATCAGCACTTGGGCTGCCACAGCCAAGCGTGGAGTGAGCATCTTCCCTCTGGCTTCGGTACCAGTGCCCACAAAGCACTCCCGTCTCCACAGCCCCGCCTCCTCCTGGCTTTGCAATCTGGCCAGGTTACAACCACAGGCAGAAGGGCTGTTGGCTTGTCACTGAAATTCTAAAACAATACATTCACCTCTCTGGAGACTTCTTTTTTGTTTTCTACTAAGGAAATACCAGAAACATACTCTGGGCTCTGGTGGCCTGTCTTGTCAGCCCTTGTCACAAAAATGGGCCACTCACCTTCAGGGAGTATGATATACTTAATGTTGATTTACTACCCTGCAAAAAAAGTCATAGAAAGAGGGAAAGCAGGTGATTTTCGTGGCAAATCTTTATTTCTTTCAGCTATTCTCACTCTTCCTAATTGATCCCCACACCTCCTTTACATTGCATCTGGAAAAATGGATAGATTGTCTTTCACAGAACTATACTCTCTGAAAAAAATCAAGAATGCTTTGAGACAAGATGTTTTATTTAATTTACTCTAAAGGGCAACTGAAAGACAGCATTAATAGTAACACAGAAAATGTAACAGCAAGCTTTAGGAAAAAAACGCCTAGTGTATTGGTTTCAAGGAATCTTTCTTAAATGATTCCAACTGTTGTCAAAAAAATTTTTTTTAAAGTTAAAGAAACTACATACATAGAATCTTATCTTCATGGTAGAAATTTAATATAGAAAATTTCATGATAGAAATTTAAATTCTAAAGAACTAAGCAGTTAGAAGCTCAGTGCCTTATTTTAAAAAGTGAATATTATAGAACTGCAGGATGTTAACACTTCCCAAACCACAGTTTTATATCACAGACTAAGTTTAAAAATTATAATTCAGATGCCTCAGAAATCAAAGGTGTGAAAACACTCCATCGCTTCTGCAGTTAACCTTTATCTTGGCTGGAAAAAGCAACAGATAATAGGCAATGCAGTACCTTCGGGACTGGATGAGCTGAAGAAACTGCAGCCGGCAAAACTATACTGTGGGAAATCTCTCTTTGTCTCCGGAAAAAGAAATTTCTTCTTTGTTGACTGGTTGACTGTGTGTGTAAGTAGATATGATTGAGTGGTGACGAGAAAATCCTATGACAACCTGGGAGCAGAAATAGACGTATGTTAAGCAAAAAAAAAAAAAAAAAAGTACTTATTGCTACATTTTCAGTTGTTGCGTCGCTGTCCATTAAATCATGATAATAATCCTTTATTGGTTCAAAAACGAAAAAGCTCCAAACAGAAAGGAAAGCAGTGATATTCTGAGTTCTACTACAATAGTAGTACAGCATATTTATTAGCTAATGCTCTGTTTACTTAAATGTTTGACAATGGGAAACTCTATCCTAGTGGGAAACAAACATATAGAAATGTCTGCTGAACACCAGGTCTATCAAAAGAGCAATTTGTGCTGTGGTACCTTAAACGCAGCCGTGGCCAGGATGACCCTAGATTCAGGGCACTGTTTGGGTGGCTTTATATTCTTTAAGGTTGTTTTCCTTTCACGAATCCTGGACAAATTGCCAGCTGCACGTTTTTGCCCTCGATAGGATTACTACTCTGTGTTAAGTTCATGTGCAGCGAGGCATTATACTGAAATTCACTGTAATGAATGCTCAAGTCAGATAAAGACTAAATAGTAAAAATGTAGGGTGCAACCCTGAAAACACATGAATGTAGGCTCCAAAAGTACCCACAATAGGAATTTAGAAATATCTATCAAAATTTTCAATGCACATATCCTTTGACTCGTCGGCTCATCTCCTAGGACTCTACCATATGTAGTGATGGAAGTGTGACGATGAACTGCAGCACTGTTTGTGGTAGATAAAAATGAGTGATAATCCAAATGTCCATCCGTAGGGGACTGGTTAAATATACTATGGTAAATCTACACAACAGAAGACAGAGAAGTAGAGAGATATTAAAGAGAAAAAGCTAAATCATCTCTGCATATTGATATGGGAAGAGGTCACAATATATTCCTAGGAAATGCTGAGCAGTATGTATGAAAAACTCATTAAGGTAAAAAGAGCTTATGCATTTATATAAGTTTGTATATGCCTGTAAAATTTCTGAAGATTGATATTCATCAGATTCTGGGGCATCTGATTGGGGCTGGGGTGGGAAGGAAGACTTCCTGATCCATTCTATTTTCTCTAAACCAATAGACTTTTAGGAACATTCACTTGCATTATTTTTATAATTAAAACAGTAGTTTAAATCTCCCTTACATGCCATAATTGCATGTCAGGGGCTGGCAAACTACAATCCAAAGGGCAAATCCAGCCTGCTTCCTGTTTTCATAGAGCCAACAACTTGAAAATGATTTTTATGTTTATGAATGGTTGAAAAAAAATCATAAGAAAAATCCCATTTTATAACATGAAATTATGCAAAATTCAAACTTCAGTGCCCATAAATCCATAAATAAAGATTTACTGGAACATAGTTGTACTCATTCACTTATAATTAGTCATGACTGCTTTTGCACAACAGTAGCAGAGTTGAATAGCTGTGACAGAGAACATGTGGTTCACAAAGCCTAACATATTTACTACCTGCCCCTTAGAAAAGAAGTTTGTCAAACTCCTGATCTAGAGAACTGGTTCTCAAAATGTGATACCCAGACCAGCATCTGAGTATCACATGGGGAAAAGATACAAATTCTTGGGCCCCTCCTCAATTTACTGACCTAAATTGTGGGATGAATTCAGCAATCTGTGTTTAACAAACCCTCACCCAGGGTGATTCTCATGCATACTAAAGTTTCAGAATTACTGGCCTAGACTAATGGAAACACAAATTACAGGTAAGTATTGGCCCCCAAACTCAAGATCTCTAAGTGAACTGGAAAAAAGGCACAGATGCAAACAGACTCCAGTGGTCACTGATTCAGTTTCATAGTAGAAAGTTAGTCACTCAGTGATGTCTCACTCTTTTGTGACCCCTTGAACTGCAGCCCACCAGGCTGCTCTGTCCTTGGAGTTCTCTAGAGAAGATTACTGGAATGGGTAGCCATTTCCTTCTCTAGGGGATCTTCCCCACCCAGGGATTGAACCCAGGTCTCCAGTATTGCAGGAAGATTCTTTACCGTCTGAGCCACCAGGGAAGCCTGTCCGTGTCCTAAGTTTCACTCAATTATGTTCTTCCAGAAAGCTGAATATAATATTGTTGAATAAAACTTCCAGAGCTGTTTCAGGTATTGTATTTTAAACAATATTTTGAACAATTCCAAATACCAGCCAAAATACTGCCAGGAATATCACCTTTGTTTGACAGAGGCAGATACATATTCCCTAAAGTTTGTAAAGTACAGTATTTCCCTAAAGACACCACCACCATCCCCAGGGGTGTGAACTGGTCTAAGAGGGGGCAGGGCAGTTTCCTAGTAAAAGCAGATAGCTAGAAATCAGAAGCCTGGACTTTTGTCTCAGCTCTACTACTTCTCAACTGTGTGGGCCTGAGCAAGAATCTTGTTTTCAGTCTCAAGTGAGAATTAATTGGAATAAAGTATGTGAAAGTGCCTTACATTTAGTAGATGCTCAAAAAACAGTAGTTCCTTCAAGAATACTGAAAAAGCAAAATGAGAAAGAAACTATGGGCTTCACTATAGCTTCCAGTACTGAGAACTTAATGGTGGTTCTTCAGCTGCTAAGTGGTGTCTGAGATGACTGTTTGCGACCCCATGAACCAAGCATGCCAGGCTTCCCTGTCCTTCCCTATTCCCAGAATTTGCTCAAATTCATATCCATCGAGTCAGCGATGCCATTCAACCATCTCACCCTCTGCCACCCTCATATCCTTCTGCCCTCAATCATTCCCAGCATTGGGGTCCCCTCCAATGCTCTTCACATCAGGTGGCCAAAGTATTGGAGCTTCAGCTTCACTATCAGTCCTTCCAAAGAATATTCAGGGTTGATTTCCTTTTAGGATGGACTGGTTTGATCTCTTTGCTGTTCAAGGGACTCTCAAGAGTCTTCTCCAACACCACAGTTCAAAAGCATCAATTCTTCAGTGCTCAGCTTTCTTTATGGTCCAACTCTTATATCCATTCATGACTACTGGAAAAACCATAGCTTTGACTAGACAGACCTTTGAGAGCAAAGTGATGTCTGCTTTTTAATACGCCGTCTAGGTTTGTCATAGCTTTTTCACTGAGAACTTATTATGTATCAATTACTGCACTAGGCCCTTTACATATGTTAGCTCATTGACCTTCATGAGAACCATGCAAGTTGTGATCTGTTATCACTGCGCTCTATAGTCGAAGATGTGGAGGTACACAAAGGTAAATAACTCCCCCCTGAGTGCAAAGCTGAGGGGACACAGGTCAGTTTGCCTTCATAAAGTATAATCCTCTTCCACGCATAAGAAACATGAGCTAACAACACACAAGGAAACACTCTGAAAATGTAAAAGTCATCCGAAAACTATTAAAAGTTACTACTTTTTTTTTTTCAAAAAGTGGTGATGGGTTGGCCTAATCCATCGTCTTTCTCAAGCCAAACTCCCTTTGCTGACCAGATACTTGCTGCAGGGAGGTGACTGACAGAGGTCTGGCTGGACAGTCTGTGAATTGTTGTTGTCGTTCAATTGCTCAGTCATGTCCGAATTTTGCGACCCCATGGACTGCAGTATGCCAGGCTTCCCTGTCCTTCACCATCTCCCAGAACTTACTCAAACTCATGTGCATTGAGTCAGTGATGCCATCCAACCATCTCATCCTCTGTCATCCCCTTCTCCTGCTGCCTTCAGTCTTTCCCAGCATCAGGGTCTTTTCCAGTGAGTCAGCTCTTCCCATCAGGTGGCCAAAGTATTGCAGCTTCAGCTTCAGCATCAGTCCTTCTAATGAATATTCAGGGCTGATTTCCTTTAGGATTGACTGGTTGGATTTCCTTACAGTCCAAGGGACTCTCAAGAGTCTTCGCCAACACCACAGTTCAAATGCATTAGTTCTTCAGTACTTAGCCTTCTTTATGGTCCAACTCTCACATCCATACATGACTACTGAAAAAACCATAGTTTGACTATACTGATCTTTGCCAGCAAAGTAATGTCTCTGCTTTTTAATATGCTGTCTAGGTTGGTCATAGCTTTTCTTCCAAGGAGCAAGCATCTTAATTTCATGGCTGCAGTCGCCATCTGCAGTGATTCTGGAGCCCAAGAAAACAAAGTCTGTCACTGTTTCCATTGTTTCCCCATCTATTTGCCATGAAGTGATGGGACCAGATGCCATGATCTTTGTTTTTTGAATGCTGAGCTTTAAGCCATTTTTTTTACTCTCTTCTTTCACTTTCATCACGAGGCTCTTTAGTCTGTGGATACAGAATGGAAAATCTGGATCCCAGCTATCACCAAGGAAAGGCTCAGGTGTAATCAATCCATGATTCTGGGTTCCCTAACTGCATCCCTAGGTAGGACCAAAGTTAAGCTCCCAAATGTTTCCCTTATGAGAAAAGCATGTATTATGATGACTATTAATGATGGTAAGACTAATAAAAATAGTAACAGTGGTAGTGGTGAACACTTCATAGCCAGTTTCTGTAATTAAGCAGAGTGCTGGGTGCTCCACACACATTGAGTCTTGCCAATGCTGTTGGGGAGGGGACAGCTGTTGATGTCACTACTTCATGGTTGAGGAACCAAGACACACCTCTGGCAGCCCCAGCTAGAGTCCTGGAAGTCCCAATCCAGGGCTGGCTCTGCTGCTCCAAGCTGCCTTTCAACAGTGTGTACAGGTTCTAGTAGCTGGCATGCTTGGCTAGAAAGTATGTTTTTTCAGGGATTCAATTTCAAGGAAATTTTTTTTAATCATGAAAAAAATAAACATCATGAGACCAGCCAACATTCAGAAAGAATGTATTTTTCATGAAAAGTCTTGGAATTGATCTAACCGGGAGGCATTGCAGTAGTGAGAATAATACAAGCTTTGAAGTCAGACAGATCTTGAGTCACCAAAACTTCTGAGCCCCACTTTCTTTACCACTAAATGGGAACAGTAGTGCTTTCCTCACCACAAGGCTGTTGTGAGAATTGGCAGAAATAACATTATCCTCAAACCATCTTTAAAAAGTAGGCGCTCTATGGGGGAATTCCCTGGTGATCTAGTAGTTAGGATTCTAGGCTTTCACTGCTGTGGCCTGGGTTCAACCCCTGGTGGGGGAACTGAAATCCCACAAGCCATACAGTGTGGCCAAAAAAACAAGGAGGTGCTCCATAAATGTTTATGTCTCTTCCTTTCCCCTCTCAACACTCAACATGTTTACCTTAGGCCTCAAAATGTGTTTATTATTTTATTTGACAATTACTTATTGAGCTCCTCCTGGGCTTCCCTGGTGGTTCAGCTGGTAAAGAATCTGCCTATAGTGTGGGAGACCTGGCTTCCATCCCTGGGCTGGCTTCCCTGGAGAAGGGAACGGCTTCCCACTCCAGTATTCTGGCCTGGAGAATACCATGGACTGTATAGTCCATGGGGGTCGCAAAGGGTCAGACACTACTAAGTGACTTTCACTACCGAACTCCTCCTATATGTCCTGCTTTAGACATGAGGTAAACGAAGTGACAAAGTCCCTCTCTGGGTGCTCACATTCCGTGGTGAGACACAGGCAAGACGCAAGCCAACAAATACATTCAATTATATCAGACGGTGATATTCTTGATGAAAAATCGGCCCAAGTGACACAGCACTGGAGCTAGAGATCCTGTTCCTGGACCTGCCAGGAACTAAGTGTGTGACCCTGAGCAGTAACTATAGTGGACACTGGCTGAGAGCTTACTTGTGCCAAGCTCCGTGCTGAGCACTTCACAGACACTACCCACCGCTACAGAAGACTCGAGCTTTCCGGATAGCTCATCGGTTAAGAATCGCCTGCCAATGCAGGAGACGTCAGGGATGCAGTTTGATCTCTAGGTGGACAAGATCCCCTGGAGAAAGAAATGGCAACCCACTCCAGTACTCTCGCTTGGGAAATCCCATGGATAGAGGAGCCTGGTGGGTTACAGTCCATGCGGTCGCAAAAAGGTGAACATGACTGAGCACTGAGCACGCATGAGCAGAAGACATTAAAGGGAGGGAGCTGAGCTTCATAATCCTTGCGGTCTCTTTCAGCTCTGACAGTCGTGCCTTCATTTGGTGGCTTCTGACTTCTGTCATGCTACAATCCCGGCCATGGGATGATATGGAATCTGATCAATTGTATGATTCATGAAGGTTTTTTTCAATGCAGCTGATAACATTAAAGAGAAAGCACCTTCATCAGTATTATCAAGTAGACAGTCATTACAGGGGGAATCTTTCCTATGTCCTTAAACTCAAGGCATGAAGTCATCAGGCCTCTACTAGGATATCTGAATGAGGCTTTTGAGATATTCATTTCTAAAATGAACAGCGTTGCCAACATACCTGTTCTGCTAAATAATGAGCTCGCTGCCAAAAAAGAGGCAGGCACCCCCCTCACACATACACAAAGGACTTAAACACTGGGAACATAGCCTGAACATATCCAGTCTGTTGACAATTATGGTTTTGCAAAGTACTCAGCAACTCTACTTTCATAAGATATTTTTTATTGGAAGCAAAACCTTTTCTTTCAATCTGATAAAAGATACCCTATAAATGTTGTCACAAAGTAACAGGATAATAAGGTACCATACTGTGTTTATTCCACTAACTATTCATTACAAACCAGAAAAAATACCAATTTAGTGTTTTTACAGGTGAAATGAAGAAATGGTCTTACATCAATATGTGCCTTTAGAAGATAATGGCTCTCCAATTAATGTGGCATAAAAATGGGGGGGGGAGATCCCTAACTTTGCTTATCATAGTGTAATTAATAAATAGCAACTGGGCTTCCCTGGTGACTCAGCGGTAAAGAATCCACCTGCCAATGCAGGAGACACAGGTTCAATCCCTGATCCGGGAAGATCCCACATGCCGGGGAGCAACAAAGCCCATGGGGCATGACTACTGAAGCCTGCTTGCCCTAGTGCCTGTGCTCTGCAGCAGGGGAAGCCACCATGATGAAAAGCCCTGGCGCCACCACTAGAGAGTAACCCCCACTCGCCACATCTAGAGAAAAGCCCGCACAGCAACAAAGATACAGCACAGCCATAAATAAATAATTTTTAAAAAGAAACAGCAATTAGCAAATTTTCTAAATGCACAGTGAGCAAAATTAAAATGCTCCTATCCCAATTACATTCAGGGTCACAAACTACATTATCTATTAGAGATTATTCTAGAAAAGGTTTGTTCAATTTCCTATATATTTCCTTTCTTTGTAAAAGCACTGCTTCGTACATCCAAAATGAATACATATGAGACACATCAGCTATATGTCAATTTTAAAAGATAATTAAATAGAAGAACGGCTAATACAGTTATAAGAAGAACAATACAAGAATAATACAATATTGTAAGAACAATACAATACAAGAAGAACAGATACAGTTATAAGAAGAACTTTTTATAACTATATCTAATTTCCAACTTGCTACTGTCAGTGTTACAGTCAATTTGATGCATGGAGATCCATCATCAGAGGTAGGGTCACCAGGTAGGTTTCCATCAGCCTCAGGACTGGCCCCTTGGTCTTCTGGGAACCATCATTCACCCAAGACACACAGCAAATCCTCTTTTGTTAAGAGTTATTTTCAGGAAAGAAGGGGCACATTGACTAATCTAAAGTTTAGGACACGTTAGTAGGAAATCATCAGAAACCTCAGGAGAAGAGAGCCCTGATCAGCAAGGAGCTGCTTTGGACTAATTTGATCTTAAAACACATGATCATAGTGAGTGTTGTCACTATAAATTACAGAACAGAAACTCTATATAGTTTCCTTAGGCAGTAAATCTATACGTTATTTGTTATGAATACTAGAATATTTAGTTATCACAGGTAATAATAAGAATATATTTTCAGTGTCATAAAACTCTATCAGCTCCTAGTTTAAGCTGAACGTTGAAAACAACAGGCAATTGCTTCTTTCCCTCTGCAGAGGAGCATACGGTGTGGCCTGAATGTCTCTTGAAATTGCTGTATGTCCTTTGGATCCTGAGGTACATTTTTCATATCCTAAATTTGCATTTGCAATGTAAATCTACATTACGGTTTTAAATATTTTCATGTTCAGTAATAACATCAATTTCTAAAAGCTGCATTTTATTTCCCTTTACCAATTAAGTCTGAAAGGTGAGACCGCTGAATTCAAGTATGATGGGGGAGGAATGCATTCAAAATAACGAATATTGCTGCGCACTACATGCCCTATATTCATTGGCCTCTTACTCAGGGTCCGTTTTAATTGTTATCTGCGCATGCATTCTATACCACATAATGAAATGCTTCCATTTCACCCACTGAGCCCTGGGTTTTTATGTGCACCTCTACTAATGACCCTTAATTAAACCGATTTTACCCTTGGAAATGCAAGTTTTCTTTTGGTCAACAAGTATTTTTAAGGGAGCGTTCTGAATGAACTTTCAAAGAGACATTTAAAATGCTTAGTATCGTAAGCGGTTGTAAAACTGAACAAAGTACGTTTGTTCTCAAGTGTGGGCTACCAATACCTCTGTTTCATTGTACGTTTCCAGGGCAGCACTTTTACCCTGCACAGTGCCATCAATTCGAAGTTATGGGATGTTTCAGAGGCTTCAAGTATCTGGGCAGAAAACAACACAATAAAGTGGCCTGTGTAACTTTACATTAGCCAACAATGTCAACCAGAGATAATATGCAATTTAAAAGACACCCTGTAAAATGTCTTGCTGAATGTATTTGTTCATAATGATGAGCAAATGCCAAAGTCTAGTAACAAAACTATTATTTATAGCGTATCAACATCTAATTGATTTTACAAATGGAGGCAATTATTTTGGATGGAGGGAGGAATGCCTGCCAGATTTAAATGATTTATGATTACTAAGAGAGAAAACAACAATGTTTCACTAATTCATTTTCAAATATGGCTCTTACACTCATTGAGGATTTTAATTTTAAATCAAATTATTTCCTAAAATAATATATTAATGTTAAAAAAAAAGCAACTTTGTGACAGCAATCTATTTTGAACTGTTTAGAAATATTGGTTACTACAGTAGGCTCAGGAGAAAATGTCCCACAGAAATACATTTTCAAGGTGCTGATTTAGAACCACAGAAAGATCGCACTTCATGAACGCCAACCAATTACCCAGGGAAGAAGCGCAGGCTCTCATAGCACGGGGAACGCAGCCATGCATATTTCCTGACCTAAAACACTGTCTGCTTGATAGGTTTGATAACTTGCACAAAAGTCGTGAAAGGAAAATTAAATAGTGTGTCTCACTCGCTGTAGCTCCCATTGATTTTTATAATCCAGTACTAAGAGGTACATGTTTCAAAAGTAAATGAGAAAGATTGAAAGTTTCTTCCCATTTCAAGGAGACTACGGAGGAGAGAAGCTCACATTTCACAAGAAATAACCTGTGCATCTGTTGAAGAAGAAGAAGCTGGTGGTGGGGTGGAGGGGGGAGCGGGAATCCAAACAGCTAGGGGAATGCCCCAGGCTGAAGCAGATACTGATTGGGCAAAGCTAAAGGACAAGGGCCCTTGGAACTAAACAAAAGCAAATTCATTCTGTTGACAGATGTTGATTACATCAAAGCAACAAGGAACTCCCCCCAACTCATAATTTTTTTTTAAACAATTAATACCGCTCTACAATCTACACAATAAGGATAAAGTATGGTTTTAACCCAATCATAGCGAACATTATTAAACTTGTTTTTTGAAAGTTTCAGTTGAGTTCTGGTGTGTTTTTAGCCATGGGCTTCTCCAAACAGTGCTTTATTCATTCCCATGGACATGTCTGGAGAGCTAAGCTGGCCATACCATCAGCCCCTTCCTTCCAGGGGTTAACTGCTCTGGCTGCCAAATAAAATACAGAGCAAGCCATGTAATTATGGAGACAGTCAAAGGGCAGGCTCTATTTTGAAATCTATTTGCACAGACAAGGTCTTCCAATTGAGCTTACAGGAAACAAGCTGGTAAAGAGCCTCCTTTTCCCCAGATGCGTTCCACACTTTTTCTTCAACTCAGGAAATCATGGATATGGACACCATACACCATTACTTCCTGGATTTCAACCCAAGATGCCATTACAAGGAGAAGAGTGGATCTGTTTCACAAACCTGTAAAAAAAACCTTTTTTTTTTTTGCTTAATTAACAGCATTTGGCAATAGCCTCTGGATGATAAAGCTCCAGTGTTTATTAAACAACATTTCTCAAGAGGATGCAGGCCAATTGTTATGCAGGTACTGGAAAACAGATCACTTTTTTTAATGCTCAAAATAAAGCACACAGTCTAGAGTACACTGGCATAAATAATTGTCTGAAATAAAGGTTCTACTTGACATCCGACAGTGTTGTCCTTGAAGTTACTTATAGCTAAGACTGCTAAAACAGCAACAAAGATTCCACAGAAATAAAAGAAATATGCAAAGTATTTTAAGTGATGGAAAAAGTCACAAGTCACTTTTATGCTAAAACATAAAAATTTGTCCTAGTTGCTTAAAGGTCTAAGTTTGCAAATTTTATGAGACTTTATCATTCTCATATTAAAATAGAATTGAGCCACTACAACAAATAAAACTAACTAGCCAGGGCTTCCCTGGTGGCTCAGTGATAAAGAACCTGCCTGTCTATGCAGGAGACATAGGTTCGATCCCTGATCCAGGAAGATCCCACATGCCGGGGAGCAACTAAGCCCATGTACCACAACTACTGAGTCTGTGCTCTAGAGCCCGGGAGCCACAACTCCTGAGCCCACGTGCTGCAACCACTGAAGCCCTCACGCCCTAGAGCCCAAACTGCACAACAAGAGGGCTGACTGCAATCAGAAGCCCACACACTGCAATGAAGAGTAGCCCCCGCTGGCCACAACTAGAGAAAAGCCTGCGCAGCCATGAAGACTCAGAGCAGCTATAAATAAATAAATATAACAGTAATAAAAAAACAACTAAATAGTCAAATGAAGGTGAGATAGTAGTCCTCATCGCACATACGAGGCTATGGATGTCAGAACTCATCATCAAGCCCCCAAACCAAAGCCTGGGAATCCTGGTTCTAGAGAAGATGAGCTGGAAAGTCAGCCACAGAACACTTCTGGGAAGAGGAATGGGCAGCGCCTGGGGGCACCCTCCACCAATAATAAAAACATTCAGGAAAGATGCCGGGGTCAAGGCAAAACATGACCTTCCCGGCGGCTCCATCAGGAAGTTGGCTTTGTGCTACATCCCTTTTCCTTTTAAAAAATGTATCAGTACTAACTGATAGAGTATATCGTCAATGACAAGTTCAGAAATGGGTTGAGGAAAAATGTTTCATTTTGTTTCTCGACAAGAGTGAACTGGATAATATGTGATTATTCATTAGTTTACACCACCAGCAACTAAGGATCTGTTATTTAAACAAAAAGCATTCCTCTCTTTTTGGGCCACAAAAACAACCCAACCTATTCTGGAAACACAGATCAATAAGTATACCTATTTAATTAAGTAGAGTCATATTTGTGAAACTAGAAAAAAGTTCCTTTAGGCTGGCCCAACTCCAGCCTGGGGAAGAATGTCAAAGATTATAGTAAAACACAAAATCTAAAACTAAAAGCAGCTCATTTAAGTGGATAAGTGGAAGTTACATAGAAATGATTAATCTGTAAAAGGAACCAAGGCTATTATATGAAATTTCTCCATTTAAGGTGAAAAATGTTCAGTTCAAAATTTGAATTTAAATTCATTTTTATAATCATAAAATATTGAGTCACACTGAAATGGTATATGCTTAGAAAATCCCATTGTGTCTCAGCTAAAGTTTAGAGAAAAGCAGCTTTTTAACACTTCAACAATACATATACTCAGGCAACTTCTTGGACAAAGAAATATTGTATCCTTTCACGGGAAATAAAGGAGCTGTTTATTAGGGCTGTGGTTAAAATGTAATAATTCATTCTAGTTGAGCCCTGTGAAAAATGTCATCAAAATATCATTTTCTTTGCCAGATTTTCTGCATGCCGTGATATCATTTAAATACAGAATAAAAGACAAGCTCTGATCAGAGTAGAAGTACGACACCAAAATGACCCAAAAGCAAACATTCATTCTGTCAAAGTAACAGGAAAGAATTTCACACAGTCCTGATACCCAGAAAATGCACACTTCTAGGTTAGCACAGAACATCTGGCAAACTTCAACTTTCCAACATCTCTCAAAAAAAAAAAAAATTTCTGTTACCTCACATACTTGGGTTAAAGCAGAGGAAAAAATAGAAAAAAATTGTATTAGAGAACACAAGAAAGCATTAGAAACAGCAATTTCACAGAAATGACAAATGGAATTCAATTTTAGAGAAAGTCTATATAAAAATATAATCAGCTTAAGAATTCACATACTAAGAAAGTTCTTTAATTCTTTAAAAAAGACTGTTCTTAAATACTACTGTCATGTAAAATACTGCTCAAAATACTAGCTATTTGGTTAAAAATATCAAGTAACAGAAGACATTGGAACTTATAATTTATGATCAAAGGTACAGCTTTAGTATGAGTATTTTCAATTGTATTAAAGCATTGAAAAGTGCAATTTTACTCTCCCACAACAAGGTCAACTGAATTCTACATGCAACATGATATATTGTTGGATGTATTTCTTTTCCTCTTTTCCTTTCTTTCTTTCTATGAGCCCTTTAGAGTTATTTATGCAAGCAACTGATATAAAATAGTTCAGAGCTTTCACCCAAACTTCAGTATCATTAGCTTCCCTGGTGGTGCAGACAGTAAAGAATCTGCCTGCAATGCAGGAGACCTGGGTTTGAACCCTGGGTTGGAAAGATCCCCTGGAGGAGGGCATGGCAATCCACTTCAGTATTCTTGCCTGGAGAGTCCCCATGGACAGAAGAACCCGGTAGGCTACAGTCCATGGGGTCACAGAGTTGGACACGACTGAGTGACTGAGCACATAGCACTCCCCCGCCCAAAACCCCATAAAACTACATCTTAATATTTTCCTGAGAATGTTTTCAATGTACAACTACAAGTGAAAGGCATGAAATAAAAAGAAACCATTTGAATATAAATACTGCAGTGGTATTTTGACAATTATGGGAGCTTTGTCTCTGCCCTCTAACCAGGCAATAGAAGCGGTAGGTAGGTAGGTAGGTCAATAATCACAACTGAAAATGAGAAAGCTAAACTCTAGGAAAACAATATTTCCAGCCTTCTGAAGTTGAGACTGCACAGATTCAAGACAATAGAAGCCAAGATCACTCATCAAGAAGGCCTTTTCACACACACACAAAAAAAAAAAAGAGAGAGAGAAAATACACAGTCACCTTTTTAGCAAAGGAAAAGGTTCCAAATTATCTGAAGGCAGCTTTTTGAAGTTACATAGTTATGTTGCCACAAATAACTTTATATACAATTCAACTGGGTAGCTTTAGTTGACCATATGACTAAATAACCACTCCATTGCTTTCAAAATTAATGCAAAAAGTACAATGTATTAAAATACAACAGGTTTAAAAGACTGCTTACAAACTGTCTCATTTTTTTTCTTTTTCAGATATAGATGCTCAGCTATAAAATCATTATTTTCTGTACAAAAGGATTAAAAATGAAAACCATCACCACTACCCAAATGTGTTCTCTTTATCTGTATAAAGCAGACTGCCTCTCATATTTGAAAATATAATATTACTTAAAAACCTTAGCTGACAGAGGTCATTCACACTTGATAGAACGACAAACTTGTTATCTCATTTTTAGATTAAAGTCTTCAATAGAGCCACAGTTCTGAAATATTTGATGGATACAATATTTGAAGCATGCTATTGTCTAATGTGAACATTTTTTGAACTATACTTCTATTAGAGTGTTACAAAAGAAAAAAATACCAACCCCCAAAATGCCTCAATAAAATATAGTCCAATTGGAGGTAAAAAGAAAGAAAGAGTGGAATTTCAAACACTTTACATTTTGTTTGTAGTGCGACATGGATTTCCCTCCCAAAGGTGTGCCTTTCTAACTATACTTCCTTGAGTTCTTGTTTAAGTTGGTTTCTCTTCTCCAAGCATTGGCTGGTGTACTTCGGCAAGTTCTCCTAAGCCTTAGTTTGCTCAGATGTTAACAGGAATAGTAACACCTTCCTCACAGGGTTGCTTTGACAACTGCATGACACAAGGTGTGGAGTGGCACAGGATACGCACAGAAAAGGTCATTATGATCACTGGTTCCCCGGCTGTGGAGAAGGCCACTCTATAATGAACTAATCAGACTGAATGCTGGAATGTGTTTTGGATAACCATAAAGTGAGCGACTCACAAAACAGTCATGAGATCCTAGGTTGGGTTCCAGAACTGCCACTTAAAACCACTCTACTCGAAGCACAGGTCCTCTCCTGCCTTTATCACAGGAATAATCTGACCATCAAATGAGACTGCAGGTGTATAAATACAAACCGGACAGCATCTGATTGCAGCATATTGAGAGAACGCTTAAACTCAGGAGGATGAATTATGCACAGCCTAGTTTTCCTAATTTTGATGTTTTTCTGAGAGTTCTTGGTGGGGCCTTGCTAGAAAGCTGATAGTAAAGTCTGAGGAAAATATTTTCTTCCATTTAGAAGCATAAAAGATTCTAGCTTTTTCAAGAATCATATCCTTCCAAACACGTTAGTATATTGAATAGGCTTTATATTTGTGCAAGGGGTGGATTGAAAGAAATTGTGTTCTAGAAATATTCTACTCAGTTATGAAGACATTTTCTGTAAAGTTGCCTATCACAAATAATTTTGAGATATCAGAATGTTGCTATTTTTATTCTGTTACTAAATGATGTTTAGTCAATGTTTTGCTTATCCATAAACTGTTACGTTGTCCTTGGTAACCCTAGTACCTCGAAGTCTGTAAGAGCTTAAACATATTTTTTTTGGTGTGAGACTATTTAATAGAAATATTCTAGAGCTCACCAAACCTTACTGTTTAAATGTACTAAAAAGTCTTCTTTGCATAAAAATTCCTGTTTATTAAACAGTAATACAAGAAGAACTTATTTACATTTCAAGCACTACCAACATACATCATTTATGACAAAAAAGGCAAGCACTCCATAAGAAATGCTCAATCACTGTCAATCACAAACACTAAAATATACATAAACCAAAGCAAGCTGTGTGAACTGTATTAAATTCAGCTAAACACAGAATTACCAACAGAACAAACAAAAAAACAAATAATTAGCAGTGACTCACAGATCTATTTACACGAGATACACAAAATAACATGGAAAGGTGTAACTATGGTAACCTGATAGCCTAAATTGAGTGCCTTTAAAATTTGCATTTATTTAAATACTATGCCAACTGATGTCCTTATAAAATTTAAATATTTCAAAAGTAGTCAAAGCTTATCCTTGTTAACTGATCACAGATCAAAATAGTTTCAACTATAAATCAGCTGTCTTTAAAGGTATTCAGGGACCAATTTAATGGAACCATGATAAAAATGTCTAACAATTTTTTTCTAATTTTTCAGTGAACTGTTATTTTCACAACCACTGATTAACAAGTGAAAAAAACTCAACTATATACAATAAATCCCATAGTAGTCAAGTAATATTAAAACATGCTTTGACATAAAGATTTATCTAAAACTCACCCTGTTGCATGTAACCACCCCACTTCTTCTAATTAGCTACTAGAGCAGAAATGGCATTAGCTGTTTCAGTTTACAGGTGATTTTCACTGACAATTACCATTTGAATGGTTTAATGTTTAATGCTACAGTTAGTCCTAATGTCTTTTATTTTATTTTATAAGCTACAGGAGTAAAACATTATTTTGTAGTTCACTGGTTCCCACACTTAAGATGTAATGTTCAGTGTGTATTTCATTATGTAGATGAGCAATAGATGTTGTTTGACATGATTTAAATGGGTCAACAGTATTTTCCTAGTCACATTAATCATCCAGACAGCTAGAATAAAAAAAGAAGGCCTTGAAAACTAAAACTAGAGAATCTATTCACACAAATGACACTTACCATGGCAGGTTATCTAGGATGTGGTTAAGGAGAAGGAAGAGTTACAGACTTCGAACACATGTTTCATTATTTGTTCAGAAACCATTTCAAGACCCTAGCTCTATTTTCAGAATACAAGTGAACACCCACAGGGACAGATTTTTGAGATACCAAACTGTAGTTTTTTTAAAAAAAAAAAAAGCATCAGATGGAAATCTATGAAAACTTTTCCATTAGAGAAGAAAGAAAAAAATGTGCGGAACCCAGCTGCAAAGGGGCCGAGGCCCCAAGGACACAATGAGACCCATATTATCTATACAAATATACAGCAGTGTAGATGAGGACACAGGCTCCCAGGTGGTGCTAGTGGTAAAAGAAAAGAGACGCGGGTTTGATCCTGGGGTTGGGAAGATTCCCTAGAGGAGGGCATGGCAATCCACTCTAGTATTCTCACTTGGAGATTCCCAAGGACAGAGGAACCTGGTGGGCTACAGTCCACAAGGCTGCCAAGAGTTAGGCATGACTATAACGACAGCACCCACAGACGAGGATACAGCATTATGTCCTCACACACTGAAGGCTCCTAAGAAGTGAAGGGAAGAAAAGGAAAAGCAGAACTAGCCTTTAGAAATAGCTACGAATCACTTTGCTCCAGCTCTGCATAACAAGAATCTGGTAAGGAACACGGAAATTGACAGATGTGAAGCTCTGAACAGCAACTCTACTTTCCTCCTCCCTTCATCGTCATGACTGATCTCTGCACCGAGTCTGACCGAGGAATGCAGCTCTGGTCTACGTGACTAGGCAACATGCTGGAAGACGATTCTGCAGAACCATCCCACCACTTTGTTCCACATGAATTAGGCCCTTTCTAATAAATGGATGGATGCCACACGCGTCACTTTCCACCCATTGGAAACTCCTGAGCAGGTCATTAGCAGCTGTGAAGAAGCCAGTGTCTGATATTAACTTTTTCTTTCTGAATCCACTTCTCAAGGGTCGTTTTCCTGAGTAGATGCACTCTGTTCTTGCCTGAAACCACACAGAATGAGCCAGAGTTCATAGGAAACTTACTTTCTTCCCCCCTGATTATGAAATGGTATATGGATGATATTAAACACTTTAATGACAATACTGGGGGCTTCCCAATGGCTCACCAGGTAAATAATCTGCCTGCAATGCAGGAGATGCAGGAGATGAGAGTTTGATCCCTGGATCGGGAAGATCCCCCGGAGGAGGAAATGGCAACCCACTCCAGTATTCTTGCAGGGAAAATCCCATGGACAGAGGTGCCTATTGGGCTACAGTCCATGGGGTCACAGAGTCAGACACAACTGAAGCGATTTAGCACGCACACACACATAACAACATTGAGAAAGCATAAACAGTATAAAGAAAAAAAGGGTAAAGAGCTTCCTCAAATGACCACTGTTAACATTCAGCAAACATACTTTAGACCATTTCTCTACGTGTGTGTGTATTAAGTTGCTTCAGTCTACATGAAACTGTTTATCCTATTGGGTTACTGGTTTCACAGTATTCCTTTATATGGATGAGTAAAATAGCCCTTTATTGAACCAGTGATGAGCATTTCGGTGAGCTCTTTTGTTTTTTGCCCTGCAAAATACACTTTATACAAATATATGTATTTGTAATTATTCTCTTTAGCTTAAATTCCCAGAAGTAGAATTCTTGAGTTAAAAAATATACTAAATTCTGACATATCTGCACAACTGCTCTCCACAAAAGAGAAATTTACATTCCCAAAGGTGTCAACTTCCCTACACCCTCACCAATATTATTAGTGATGAAACCTTTGTCAGTCTGATTAATGAAAAATGGCATCTCGCTTTTACTTATTTTTTTCAGATACTCCTGAGATTGAAGATTTCTTTATGTACTGATATACTTTTATGAATTCCCCATTTAGGCCTCTTATAGGTTGATTTTTATTGGATTTACTTTTAAGTGTGCTCTGTGAATTAGAAACATTAAATGTTCATGTAGTATATTGTTTCAATTTTTTTTTTCGGTTTTCCAT
Organism: Bos grunniens; assembly: GCF_055505025.1. Taxonomy (NCBI): domain Eukaryota; kingdom Metazoa; phylum Chordata; class Mammalia; order Artiodactyla; family Bovidae; genus Bos; species Bos grunniens. The sequence continues at coordinate 112,395,260 of NC_141166.1, read as the reverse complement.
TTGCATTTCAACCTTGTTTTAAAGTGTGTTCAACCATACGACAGGGTTTATATTGAATTTATAGATTAATCTAGGGAGACTATGACTTTTTAAAATATTCAGTTGTTTTATTTAAGAGATGTCCTTGTATTTACTGCATGCATGCGTACTAAGTCGCTTCAGTCATGTCTGACTCTCTGCGACCCTATGGACTGTAGCCCACCAGGATCCTCTGTCCATGGGATTCTCCAGGCAAAAATACTGGAGTAGGTTGCCATGTCCCTCTCCAGGGGATCTTCCCAACCCAGGGATTGAACCCACGTCTTTTATATCTCCTACACTGGCAGGTGGGTTCTTTACTGCAGTCTTCTTTAATTTATCTCAGTAGACATTTAGATGTCTATCTCGGTAGACATCTAATAAAGACCTGTGAATTCTTTATTATTTGTTTACTCCAGGATATCTTATACTTTGGGTTGCTATTATACATGGAATTTTACCATTATGTCTTCTGCCTAAATAGTCGGACATGACTGAGTGACTAAGCACAGCACAGCACATAAGACAATACTTAAAAAAGAAAAACATACAAAAAACTTAAGTTTAAAAGTTGATTTAACACTCCAGTGTCATACATTTATGTGCCTTAATATCAGACTCACATACTTTTTCCAATGGAAAGAAGTGTGTTGGGGCTGAGTGGGGTTAATTGGACTTTGCTTTCCATCACTGCCAACTTACCCCCTTACCTCGTCTTTCCCCAGTGTTACCTCCCTCTTCTCATATATGAAGTGTTGAACCCAATAGGTTTAACAGGTGCTAAAAGTGCCAGTAAATTAAAAGCACCAAAAAAGGAAAGATTTTTTGGAAAAGTTTGATATTTAAAATATTTTCCCATGGGACTTTCCTGGTGAGCCAGTGGCTAAGACTCTGCGGTCCCAATGCAGGGGGCCTGGGTTTGATCCCTGGTCAGAGAACTAGATCACGCATCACAACGGAGAGTTTGCCTGCCACAACCAGAAACTGATGCAGACCAATAAACAAATTAGAATATTTTTTAAAAATAAAATACTTTAAAAGATTATTTGCCCTCAAAAGCAATGACCTAATTATGAGGGGTTAGGGGAGAACATTAAAACTTTTTAAGACTTATTATTATTCTACGCTTACCTAATTTTACACCTTAGCCTTGCTTTTGTGTTATGTGTCTGGGGTAGGTTGGGACAACTCTAATCTTTTCAGTAGTAGGGTTCCTGTCTCCATTCAGCCTTTGTGCATTCTGCAGCTGTAACAGTGGCTCACGGGACCTTTAGTTGTGGAATGCAAACTCTTAGCTGTGGTATGTGGGATCTAGTTCCCTGACCAGGGACCCAGGCATTGGGAGCATGGAGTCTTAGCCACTAGAACACCAGAGAAGTTGCAGATCCAGAACTTTAATTAAAAATAAATTTAAAAGTAATCTGCCAGATTTCTGAACAAGGTCGCTGCATAGCTTTAGTGTCCAGGGACCTTTTGTATTCAGTTTGACTTTCCCCTGGGAAGACAAATATGTTTTGAAGTTGTAAAAAAGGGAGCCAAGGTGTGTGGGGCCAAATCCTCTCTTTTGAGGATTTGCTCTCCTCAGATCAAATGCTCTCCTGATGTATTCTCTTCCATGCGTTTTAGAATTCTAATTCCAACTCCATCTGCAAGTATGTGAAATCCCTATGACATACTCTTGGCAGGAAAAAAAAAAAAAGACTAATTTTTTCCATTATAAATATCTTATCCACAGGTAATAGCATGGGGGATTACACCCTTTTCTCTATTTTTACCTATATTTGAAATTTCCAATAATAAAACATTCAAAGAGCATTTGATTTAGCACTGAAAAACATAAATTTTTTTTAATGAATTCAAAGAAGTATAGGCAATCGAAAGATTACTTTAAATCTAGGATGCTGTTTACGCATGAGAAAACAAAGCATTTAAAATGAGCATCAACTTGCAGTTGCTCCTGTTAGGAACAGCCCCAGGGCTGATTGCTTCTTGATGGCAGAAACATTTGGAATCTTCAGTTCACAACAACATGTGCTTCTTGGGCGTCATCCTGGGGTTGAGTTTTAGCTGCTTACTTACATATACTATGTAAGTAACAGGTTTGGACACCAAACTGTTTCTGAGCACAGGGTGATATAAGGTGCTGGCTGGGGCTTGACCACTCTGATGATGTACAGAGAGGCAGAAAGTCTTCACAGAAGTTCAACACTGAAGTGCTGTAGAAATAATACTGCAGCGAGGAAGGCTCCACTTCCACCTTTGTGTCATAAAACCTTAGGCAGCAAGCAGCTTTTTTGCACAATCGTATGGGGCCCCTCAGGAAAATATCTTGGGGATAATATTTAAAATTAGAAGGCTATAAATCCTGTAAAGGAGGTAGCAGTGGGCTGACATAGACAGAATTTATACTTAGAAGTAATGTTTCATCAGTACCAAATCTACTCAGCTCTGAACTACATTGCCATGACTAGATGATGCTGACCTCACTGACCAATCTGAAAGCTGGCAGTATTTGGGTTTGGTGATGGCAACTTCAGAACTCATAAATATTATGTAACTCTAGTCTTTTTGCCTCTAGCCAACCAGCCTGACTCCAATTTTCAACCACAAGTGGCAAACTGACACTGAAATTTTATGAGCTCTGCCATATTAGTAATGCACATTTCCTTTTGAATTATTCTAGCCTGAAGCAGATTATAATTATTGTTCCTTTTCCCACACAGATCTGAAGATCTATAAGTGGTTCAGGTGGCAACATCAATGTTTCAATGTTCCACGTAGGCTGGTAAATAAAAGCCCGTATATGACAAATGAAAAGCAGATGGATTTTTGTATTGCTAAAATTTTAAATATCTTAGCTAATTAAAGCTTGGTCCCTGTCAGAGTGTGTCCATGGAAAATGATTCCCTACCTTATTAGAGATGTTTTTCATCTTACTATCAAATAAATGTATGCTGTACAGTTTGCTTAGAGCAGAATACTCAGGTAGTCAGTGATCCATACTAGGGATAAAGTTAGTTCTACACCAAGATAAATATGTGGTCTTAGCTGTTGGAAAACATTTTCTGACATAAACAAGATGGCTAAGTTCTAGGCTAACCCATTTGCCCAAGATGTAACTAAAATACTACACGTTTGCCATGAAAACAAAAAGCTAGGAAACAATTCAGCTGCAAATACCTAATATTTTAGCTACATTATGGGTTTTCTGGGCTAGCCTGGGAATGTTGCTCCCATTCACAGTGCGGTTTCTAGAGGAAAAGATGTTCTATCTGGACAGTGAGGGAAAGTGAAATGTCCACTCTATGGCCTCTTCCTCTCCAGGTCCTACTTGAAAGGGGATGCAGGCTGAGTGGCCCTGAAAATACTACAGAGGAGAGAAAGCCAAGTCTCATTCCTTCTCATAAGAGCTGTACCAGCCCCAGAGGCAGGATCCTCATGTTGCTTCAGCTTATTCCAACTCACAGAGCAAGTGAAAGGAAGCAACTCGGCTTTGAAGTTCAAGCAATACCCCCTCCCCGACCCTTAGCACTGGAATGAACATTTCAAGCCCCAGTACAGCCACCCGGACAGGAAACATGGTGGTTCTCCCCGACTACTGTCACTCTGCCCAGAGTTCACCAATACGGGCCGGAGGCCCATTCATAACTTAGGTGGAGCCAGTGGGGCTGGACTGTCTAACTTCAGTTCTGGCTCTAAGATTTACTAGCTACCAACCTTCAGCAAGTTACATAAACATTCTGTGCCTCAGTTTCTTCATCCGTTAAAAAAGGGGAAATAAAAAAATTATGAGGATTAAAATAAGTTCATATGTATTAAGTACTTATCAGTATGGCACCTGGCACTCAGAGATCAAGAAGCTGAGCATGGCAGCTGGCACTCAGATACTGCTGGAGAGAGTGTTGATTGGTTCAACTACATTGCAAAATTGTCAGAATGAAGTCACTAGTTCACCCCTAGAAATACACATAACAAAAATGCATAGAGGTTACAGAGAAGCACCAAAAGCCATCTACAAGAATGTCTGTAATAGAGAACAGTGGAACTAACTCAAATGCCCATCAAGAATAGCATGGGTAAATTATGATAAATTCATAAAATGGAAGACTATGGTTTTTCCTGTGGTCATGTATGGATGTGAGAGTTGGACTATGAAGAAAGCTGAGCGCCGAAGAATGGATGCTTTTGAACTGTGGTGTTGGAGAAGACTCTTGAGAGTCCCTTGGACTGCAAGGAGGTCCAACCAGTCCATTCTAAAGGAGATCAGTCCTGGGTGTTCATTGGAAGGACTGATGCTAAAGCTGAAACTCCAATACTTGGGCCACTGCATACGAAGAGTTGACTCACTGGAAAAGACCTGATGTTGGGAGGGATTGGGGGCAGGAGGAGAAGGGGACGACAGAGGATGAGATGGCTGGATGGCATCACCGACTTGATGCACATGAGTTTGAGTGAACTCCGGGAGCTGGTGATGGACAGGGAGGCCTGGCACCCTGTGATTCATGGGGTTGCAAAGAGTCGGACACGACTGAGTGACTGAACTGAACTGAACTGAACTGACTGATACAGGAATCAAAACAAATGTAGCTACAGACAATAATATGGATGGATCTTCAAAATAGAAAATCATCAGTCAGAAACAAAAAAAGAGAATCTGTGATTTTATTTATATAAAGAAAAAAAACAAGCAAAATTGCATCATACTCTTTAGGAATCTATACATGGGAGTAAAACTATAGACAAAAGCAAGAAAGTGAATACTATTAAAGTCAAGACTGTGATTAGCTGGAAGATGATAAAGAGATGTAGACTGGGAAAGACAATGAGTGCTCTTCTGAGGTACAGGCAATGTTCTGAATTTTTTTTAAACTGGCACAGTAGTAATATATGTGTTTTATAATCACTCATTAAATTACTCATTTGTTTTGCATACGGTTCTCTTTGTATATTATACATCACAATAAAGCGCTAGAGGGGACAGAGAAAGAAGGCAGGAAAAGAAGAAAGGAAAGAAGGAGGGAGGGAGGGATAAAGCTAGAATTAGAAAACAAAATAAGCCAAAACAATATGAGAAAGATTCTAACAACTTGGTTTCTGTGTGTTATAATGCAAGTAATTCAAAATATTTCTTAATATGTTAAATTCAAGCAATTTTTAAAAATCAAGGAAAATAGGAAATCAAATAATTCACAATTCTTACTATACAGTGAAAATATTACTAGCATAGTTATCTATATTATGCATCCCTGATGGTTCAGATAGTAAAGAATCTGCCTGCAATGAGGGATTCCTGGGTTCCATCCCTGGGTTGGGAAGACCCCTGGAGAAGGGAACAGCTACCCACTCCAGTATTCTGGCCTGCAGAATTCCAAGGACGGAGGAGCCTGGCGGGCTACAGTCCATGGGGATGCAAAGAGTTGGACATGCCTGAGGGACATACAGTCTATGTTATAATTAATCGACTAAGCTATGAGAAATTTGTATTAGAAAAAAATTAAAATGAATTCTCATAATTACTCTATTACTATAAACTAGTTAATAAATATACTTGATGGCCATGTAACTATTCTTATTCTAGGACTTTTTGGCTACTATAATATACATGGAACAACAATATTGCTTGCGGAAGCAGAAAAAGCTACCAAACTTTCTTAGGGGGAAAACCGTATCCTTTCAGAAACTTTATAATAACTATGGTAAAACAACTGACATGTTTGTAGAAATTTTAAAAACAATTTAATACAGATTATTTAATTTGGCCCAACAACCTGTGTAAAGTAAACTGAGAAGATATTCCTGCATGTGCTTTTCAAGCAAAAAAAACCCCTGAGACTCAAGGAGGTTCAGGGATTTCCACAAGATCACGAAAGTTACAAGTGGCAGATCTGAGTTTCAAACCTAAACCTATTTTTTTTTAATTTTTTAAAAATAGAAAATTAGAAACATATGCAAGGATAGACAGATTACTATAACAAACTCCCATGTACCCGTCATCTAGCTTTAACAATTATCCACTCACGCTGATCTTGTTTAACCTACAGCTATCTTCCCTTCCCACTGAACTATTTGGAAACCAATCCTAGACACCATATCTGTAAATATTTCAGTATGTATATCTAAAAGATAAGGACACTTTATAAAGAATAAACAATCTAAACTTATTATATCTAAAAAATTAATAGTAATTCCTTAATATATCAAATAGCTGTAGTCTTTAGGCACTCTCCTTTTGTTAAATACATATATATCAATTATATATATAATTATATAAACTTTTTATTAAACAAATGGTTTTTTAAAACAGGATCCAAAGAAGAGGCTACACATTGCATTTGTTTGACATGTCTCTTATGCCTGTTTAATCAATGCTTCTCCTTTTTTCTTCCATGTAATTTATTTGTTAAAGAAATGCATTGCTTTGTCCTTAGCATTTCCCTTATACTGGAATTCACTAGTTATACCTAATGGTATCTCCTTTCCATATATTTCCTATGGACTAATATTAAACCCAGTGATCATTTTGATTCAAGTTCTTTTTCTTTTGTTTTATTGGCAAGAATATTTAAGGGCTGGTGGTGCTCTGACAGTTGTCTCTCTTATTGAGATACTAGCAGCCCCTGACAGTGCCTAGATCCATTGATTGCTTAGGGATTTACCAAGTGGTAATATTTCATTAGTTCTTCTGAATTTGTTGGCAGGAATATCTCTATAAAGAAATTCTTTCTTTTCCCAGATTACTGTTTGGTCGGCCTGAGTTCATACAGAGAATCAAGCTAAAGGCTTGATCCTTTCTCCCTATTTCACCAGTTTTCAGGATAGCTAGTTAAAAACGCAGAGCTCTGAACAATAAATTTAGTGTTCTTAATCAGAGATTAGATAAAATTTGTATCTAAAAGATGCTAATCTAAAATATCATTTATTTCTATGTACATGATTTCTATATGAAAGACTGAGTCAGTGAAATTTAATTGCACTTGGGAAGTAAAAATACTGGTCAGACTCAGAAACATTTTGTTAATTTTTATCATAAAGTAAAAACATTAGTCACTCGGGCTTAATATATCATATATCTTCTCCATCCTTTTCTTCTCACACTTTCACTTGTGGGGGAGGTGGGTGGGGCTAGAAGATTAGAGGTAAAAAGACAAGACTGCAATTTAAAGGAGGGGGGAACCCAACTCCAAATGGATTTTTCTTTAAGAAAGAAATTCAAAACCAAAAGAAAACAGGTAAAATTAGCTATTGGAAATTATGGCCATGTGAATCAACCCTTTCTCCCCACATCTGGCAGCACTTAGCTCCCCGAGGGTACACTTGGTGCCCCAGGGCACCGTTACATATGTTTGACCAGCCGGGCAACAACAAAGGACGCGGAGGCTATAAAAAGAGGCAGCAGGTAACCATCAGGCTGGCCAAATGGCTGAGGCACTTTGCAAACACACAATGAAGCAACTGGTTATTCCCATGGCTGAAAAGTCAACGAGGGAGGGCTGTATTTTAGGATTCAAATTCCACAGCGCGCCTCTCTAAGTCACTGGGTTACTTCCTTGTTTTAATCAGGTCCACAAATCCTCCCTTTTCTTTCAGACACTCGGGGAAAAACATCGGAGACAGGCTGTATAAAGCAACCCTGTGTGCTTGCCAAAAGCCCATCTAAGAATTCAACTAGACCGTTTTCTGGACTCTCCCCCAGACTCTCCCCCAACCAGTGAAGGTGCCAAGTTATTCTGCACACCCTGTGGCATTCTGCTCACAAATGAGACAGAAGCGTTTGTGAGTGACATGGTCCATCTGCTTATACCCATTCTACAACTCAGATGAGTACAGTACAGTCAGTTTTAAACACGGCTCCCACATGAGCAGTCATTTCATAATTAGCAAGTAGAGTCTCTGCCTTTCCCACAGCCTGAAGGCCTCTTTTGGAGCCCTTGGTACTGGAGTATCTCCCTTCTCTCCCACCAAGAATGTCCATCCTCCTCTCTACCTCTTCACTAAGACTATTAAAACCACACCACCTCATTTCTTCTAATCCAGTCTTAGCCAAATACAGGAATGATAACAGCCATTAAACAAAGGCTTTGTGTGGATATTCCCTTAACCCAAAGGAATGATTCTAACTGTTGGAAATTTTTGGTTTTACAGTGGAGATATTTGGAAGCCAGCGGACCCTTCCAATGTTTTCAGCTATACCATGGTTAATAAGCTGTTTCATAAACATGAAGCTGTGAGGGGAAAAAAAACTATAAATGTCTTTAGCCTCCCTTTCCAGTGACATATTTCTGAATTACGAGTTTTTGAAAATGAGAAGCACTTACAATGAAATATTTCTAAATTATATTTAGTTTTTACTACATAAATTCTTAAAACTAAGCAACAGAAATATTTCTTGATGTATCATTCATACATACATATATACATATGTGAAAGTGAAAGTGAAGTCACTCAGTCGTGTCTGACTCTGCGACATACGTAGGAGTGTTATATATGTCATGTCTGACTCTTTGTGTGTCCGACTCTTTGAGACATACGTAGGAATGTTATATACATACGTAGGAGTATTAAATTATAGAATTAAGACATCTTTTAGCAAATGTATCACATTCAATTAAATATTTGGAGAAGTTAAATATATTTCAATTTTTAAGTAGAGAAGAAAATTACATGAAAGATTTTATTAAGAAACTCATTGATGTTGTTCCAGGGTCTCCAACTTGACATAAAAGGCAGAAAGGTAACAGATGACTGCATTACTATTGTTTGTGACTTTATTAAAAAACCAGAAGCATACCAAGACTTTGAATTTTAAAAGATACTTTCAAATACTGAAGGCTGGGGCCAGGGTTCATGGGTTAAGAATGCAGACAGAGGTTTGTCCAGGATATCTCTCCTGTAATGTGATAGCAATGTTGCATCACACATCCTCAGCCCCCTTATTTCTTGCCTGCTTCAGTTCATTTCCACCTCTGCAATATGGTTTGCTGTTTTTTGTTTTGTAATGTAGGCTTAAAAATGAGAAGGCATTTTTAAGAGAAGGCAATGGCACCCCACTACAGTACTCTTGCCTGGAAAATCCCATGGACGCAGGAACCTGTTAGGCTGCAGTCCATGGGGTCACTAAGAGTCGGACACGACTGAGTGACTTCACTTTCACTTTTCACTTTCACGCATTGGAGAAGGAAATGGCAACCTACTCCAGTGTTCTTGCCTTGAGAATCCCAGGGATGGGGGAGCCTGGTGGGCTGCTGTCTATGGGGTCGCACAGAGTCGGACATGATTGAAGCGACTTAGCAGCAGCAGGCTTAAAAATGAGCTAAGTCAGGTTGCATGAGTTTGAGGCAGTTACTTTTGTAGACTATAATTGTTCATCCACCTGCTATTTTGGAAAATGTTTTCCATAAAGCTCATACTACCATGGACTCGAAGACCAGGAAACATAGTCCGTGTCTTTGCTTCACTTGTAATATAGACAGTTTCTTCTATTCAAGCTTTTGCTTAGATTTTACAAATGGGCAAGAACTAAACGATGCTGGAGTTTCTACAGTTCAAGGAGTTTTAGGTCTATTTTTCACAAAAATGAGATATTCTAAAAGTGAATAAATAAGTACATTTATAATTATTGACAAAAGTAAACTGTACTTTGAAAGGTGACACATTCTCTGCAGAGTTTATTGATCATTTCTTCATTTGTTATGGTTTGACCACATACTCCTTGCTGAATTCTGATTCTTCTGTTTTCCTTCTTTATTCAAATTGTGTTGTATCTAGAAGACTAAAAACGGCCTATAAGCCTATAACGTCCATATGGACTATAATGGCCTATAAGGTTGGGCTTCCCTTGTGGCTCAGCTGGTAAAGAATCCGCCTGCAATGTGAGAAACCTGGGTTCGATCCCTGGGTTGGAAAGATTCCCTGGAGAAGGGAAAGGCTACCCGCTCCAGTATTCTGGCCTGGAGAATTCCATGAATTGTATAGTCCATGAGGTTGCAAAGAGTTGAACACGACTGAGTGACTTTCACTAGTATAAGGCTGCTTTAACAATAAATACATGGTTAAAGTAGCATACTAATCATGATAAGCTGATGAGAAAAGCAAGGACCAAGTTAGAACATGTTTCTAATGTTCTTAAATTATTTAAGCGAATTTATATCTATAATGGACACTAAAAACAAGCACTGTCTTTCATTTATTACCCCTAAGAAACTGATTTTTAGTCATAGCTTCAAGTTCTTACATATCTATATATATTTGTCATGTTGATCATAGCAAATTAAACTTATTTTTCCTTGTAAATCTTCCTTTCATAATGCCCATGATGTTACTGGTAGATGAAAAACTAAGTTGAAGATCACATACACATGCTACCATTAGAAACACATATGCATAGAGGTTTGCACATGCATAGAAAAACAAAGCCTAGGTGAAGATAATTACTAAGTTTTCCTGCTTAAAATTCTTCAATGTTCATCAACTGCTTTTAGAACAGAATTCGTTTCTCAGAGTTGATGAAGGTCCTGCGTGCTTTGGCCCTGCCTTCTCTCCCTGTCACTCACAGCCAGCCAGCCACCAGGCCCCCTTTCCTCTTCTCAGACACAGTAAGTCCTTTCTCGTCTCTGCATCTGCTCTTTCACCAGCTCCTCACGTCACTGGCTCATTCACATCCTTCAGGCCTCAGCTCAAATGTCGCTTCATCAGAGAGGCCTTCTGGGACCACTCTCTCTAAAGTGGTCTCCCCGGTTACTCACTCCCTCTTAACTTTGTTTATTCCCTTCCAAGCACTTTCCCATTGCAGAGTTATCGTGTCTAATTGTGTCTTCTCGTCTCCCCTAGCAGGATACCAGCTCCACCAGGCCTAACCCACAGCACCTACCCTCTCCTGCTGTGGGAAATCTTTAGTACTCTGCACTGGAATTTTCTTCTCAGAGTCTAATTTTCACAATTTGGATTTCACTTTCTTATCAAAAGAACTAGTCACATGAGCAAACTCTACAGTGGGTATAAAGTAACTTGCTACCTGAAAAGCTAGAGATGAGAAAACTTCATGAAAATGTCAGTGCAAATGACATTTGTAGATAAAAGTGAGGAAAATTATTTTTTTTTTTTGCCACTTCAAGTGAGTTGGTTTAATTCCAGGTAGTACACAATTCAGGACAGAACAAAGACTTAAGAACACACTTCAGAAAGATTCTTGGCTGGATTATGTGGATCTCATAGCTCAAGCAGAAATGGCTGAGAACTAAAGACTAGTTGAGCTACCATATAATTTAAGAAAATGATTTTTGAAATCACAATGTAAGTCAGGGGAAAATCAAATAACACATCTATATGCGCTTATATGTGTATAAAATTATATATACATATATAAAAGCAAATACACACATATATGCCTATATATATATAATTATACACATATATATAAAATCAAATACACACATAAATATATAAATATATATATTTGATTACCTATAAGATGACACAATGGCTAATTCTAGACAGAGAGGTCTACGGTTTGATGTGTTAGGTTGGGAGTACTCTAGTATTTATCATCCTCCCCAGGGTGGACTCACTGTCTGCATACATGTAACCGTAAGTATGTAGCTGTTGAATGAAGAAATGAACCCATTCATTCCCGGTAACTAGAGCGATCTTGGCATATCCAACATCATTCTTCTAGACCCCTTCACACACTCTGAAGGAGAAAACTGGGGTCTAGAGAACCAATGCAGTTATTGCTTTAAGTAAGAACTGTCTGCCCCTGATTCAGAAACCTCATGTTTGCTTTTAGGAGAAAATAAATAAATACAGGTATTAAAAACTCATTGTCTTCCCCTCAGGATGGGATGCTCTGACTCACTAGTACTTCTGCCAGGTCACTTTGCCTGCAACTGTGGTTTCATTATAGGGCCCTTAATTTCTGCTCAATTGTGTGGTCATCCATTCATCTTAAGATGTTTCAGAAATTGAAAAAAATGTTGAAGGCACTAGGAAAAATTTTACAGATTACTATATTGTGAAAATGAGACTAAGTGTGAAAGCAAGAAAGCTTTTCTGCTTTCTGCAGCAAACACAATGTCTAAGTAGGCAGCTATGGATTCACTGTGAAAGCTTTAAAAGCCTAACCTAGAAAAGGAAAAATCCATGAGGGAGAAGGAGAAAGTTCTTCCATGAACTACTTACTAAGTCAAATTACAGGGCTCTCCCTAGGTAAGAATAGCTCTCAGCTGCTAACACGACATAAAGAGAGATAAACAGACATGTGCCTTCTGATGGAAGGATATGACATTACCAATGGTGCATTTTAGTCCCCAAATTGAACTTTAATCTGATCAAACTTCAGGATGGAAGTGGTGGAATTTATAGGATATACAGGGGAAAGAAAAATGATAAATGACATCATGGGGATAAAATCAGAAAATCTAGACTGAGAAAACCTACGGAATAAATGACCTAGTTTCTTCAACAAATAAATCACAAGGGGAAAAAAAAAAGAAAGGGAAGGGAAACCTCTAGATTAAAAGATTAAAGGGATACATCAATCAAATACAATGTGGAAACTGTGTTTGGTTCCTGATTCCAACAAATCAACCTTGGAAAAAAAAGAGAGAGAGAGAATCAAAGAAATCTAGACACAAGATATATTTGATAGGGAATTATGCTCAAATTTTGTAATGTTTAATATGGTATTTTGTTTACAGTACTTTCAACATTTAAAGTTGCGTACTAAATATGTCCAAGTTTTGTTTTGCAAATAATCTGTGGAGGAAGGGTATAGGGAGTAGATAGGGGTAGAAGTGAATGAACCACGATTGGTGAAGCTGGGTGATAGGTCCGTGGAATGCCCATTGTGCCATGCTCTCTGCTTTAGTATATGTTTAAAATTTTCCCTAAGAAAAAGCTAAAATAATCTATCAGTTAACATAGTACCATCAAAACACACCTATACCAGTTCTCATGTGGTCCAATAATTACATCAGTATCACACCAGCCATTGATTAAAAGGCAGATTTCTGAGCTCTGCCCCAGACCTACTAATTCAGAAAACCCAAGTGTTGGAAGCTGGGATCTCTACTTTAACAAACTAAATGATTTTTATACACACTGAAGTTTCTTACAGAAATGATTCTTATAAACAATAAAGTCAGAGAACCCCTGACTGGTCATTTTGTGTCAGGCTTCACTTCTCATTTTCCAAGTGAGAAAATCAAAGAAGAAAGATAAATTAACTGGCCAGAGTTCACTTTGAGACCCTGAAGGAGTTGAGATCTTTGAGGCTCTCAAATCTTAACTTTACAGTTTATTGTTTAAGCTCCGAGCAACATGGCCTCATTTAAAATACATTATCATTTGCTTTTAAAAGTTTGGTTCAAATTCCACCACAAGCCATTTACCCTTTTAACCCTTTGAGATTAAAACACATACAACAGAAGTACCACAGGGGTCCCATGTATCTTTAAAAAAAGACCTCTATCAGGATAGAAGGGATAGCTTGGCATTCTGATAAAAGTAGAGGTGTTTATGGCCAAACCCTGAGATAGGGCTGAAAACCGAAAGCCCCTTTCCATGTGATAGGGCCTTAGTGTAAGGTATACAGCAGGCAGTTTACCTGCCTACCATTAGTGAAGATTGTGTGTCAGGAGGTCACGTCCTTTTCCATGGGTAGGGGTGTGGAGGCAACTTCTATCTGCCCAGAGAGGTCATTGGTTGAGGGCATGACGTGGGTTTCTTGGAGCTCTTCTTGTTTGTAAAGACACTCTTGGCTTCCATGCTTGGTAACGGCCTTTCAAAAGATACTAGAGTATGAGGTGGGTACATTTTTCTATTTACCTAAAGGGCTTACATTCACATCCCTCCCCCATTCTGATATTAATCCAAGTGGCTTAATTTCAAATTAACAGGGGATTTCCCAGCTAAGCCACAAGGGAAGCCCAGAATTAAAAATGGAGGTACACAAATCCTCTAATGAGCATAATCAGTACCTTCACCTTTTCTCCAACATTTTATGAACATTTTCAAACATACAAAAAATGTTCAAAGAATTTTACAGTAAACACATTACCTAGATTCTACCATGAACACTCTATTTGCTCTTTGTCATATTTCTAAATATTCCACTATCCACCTTTTTTTTTTTTTGGAAGCATTTCAAAGTAAAGTTTCAAAGACAGTAAACTTCTCCCCCATATTTCAACATGTATAAAATCAAACTGGAGTATGTGTTTAGAGTTCCTTTTTTTCTGTATTTTGAGGTAAAGTATACATATGCACAAAACTTCAAATCTTAAGTATATCATTTGATGAGTTCTGACAAATGTATACACCTGTGTAACCAAATACCTATTAAGATACAGACTGTCTCCAACATTGCAGAAGCTCTTTCTCTCCTCTTTCCAGCAAACCCCACGCTTACCCAGTACCTATGGAAATCCACACCATCAGGGACTGAAATTATTATCAACACCTCTCAAATAGAATAACAGCCCAGGGCTAATCTTTTCTCAGATCACATGAACATGATATGAGAACCAAAACCTCAAACCCTGAAGAGTTTTATGCTTTTTGTACTTGATTATATCTCCGAATTTCACTTTAAAAGTTCTAAATTGAATTCAAATCTAATTTGTGACTTCTGACTGTTTCCAAGAAAACAGACAATTTGTCTATAATGTTTTATCAGGGCAAACCTCCAGGAATAGTTAGTATAGAGGAAAAGAATCATAAATGCATTTTAAAAAGAGGCTAAAAATAATTCACATAGGAAATGCAATTAAGTTTAATTACATTGAATGCTAATACTCCCCCTGCAATCATAAAAACAAACGTTCGAAATATACTCTAATGAAAGGAAAAGCCCCTCATATATTACACAGCTAAAAATAATACATTTCCTTAATATTTGAATTTTTATTATTATTCTAAATCTCATACAACCCAGATTGCAAAAATTAACGATTCTGTTCATACTACTATTTTCTACTCATGTAAGCAAAAGCAGTAATGTTCTAAGGATATTCTTAGGGTATCTGCAAACGACCCATAACAGCAGCTTTTTTCTTATTTGTTTAATAACTGCTGTCATTCTTTTTGTAAGCAGCAATCACAAGATGTCAAACAAATTCTGCCTTGACTGTGGGTACTGATAGATGTCTCTGCTTGTTTTTAATAAAAACAAAAAAATTTTCCCTGCATTAATTACCAACACTGGAGAAGCAGGGGCATGGCTGGGATGTTCACCAGCCTCTGGGCAAGCAGAGATGCAGCACAGAAAACCACAGAGCAAGCTCACTGCCCGAACAGAATGCCGGAACACATTTTTCTTTAACTCCCTTGGGGACCCTGGGACGCAGTCTTAGATTCCCTTAAAGGGAAAAGCAAGAGCCTGCAGGGGGCAGGGCGCATCCCGCTCATCAGTCACAGACAGCTCCTTCGGGCCTGGATCCAGGCAGTCTGTACTTCTCAATACAATGAAATGTAGGCGCCACCAGGTAACAGTAGTGGTCAGAGAGCTTGCCAGAAACCTGTAACTCAAAACTGAAAAATGAAATTAAAAGGCTACTTTGGCCAGGGAATTTCTTTCTGCAGGATGCAATAACTGCAAACTACAAAGCCAAAGGAACAGACAATTCTTTGTATGTTTTAAAATTTCTTTCTTCCTAATGTGACACAATGTCTGCCAGAAAAAACAGAAACGAATGTTTTCAAATTTGTATCTCACGACTGACCTGTACTCTTTCGCAAAACTTCGCCCACTCTTCCTCCTTTCTTCTTTCCTTCCCGCATTGTACGGGGCTGCGGGGTGGGGGTGGGGTGGCTTATGGCAGGGAGCCCAGGCCGGCTGGCTGGCCGAGGTCTTGGGTGTATCCGGAGGGCAGGTACCAGGGGCAGGGGCGGCAGAGCAGACGCCTGACCCTGTCCTGTCAATAAACCCTAACCCCGACCTGCCAGGCCTCGAGCTGGGCTAGTCTCTGTCTAGCCTCTGTCTCTAATTGCTCTAAAAACGACTCTTCATTTAAAAGTATCTTTGTGTAAATACCCCACAGGAACTGACAGTCATCAGAATTGCCACAGAGTTATAGTTTTTTAAAGGGGTGCGAGAAAAGTCATTTTCTACCTCATGTGGAAGGACTTGGAAAACAATTTCAACTGCTGTGCAAGACAATACTCATCACTCTTTTAGCTGACTCTGCAGGCAACATCAGTTTGACTTTTAAGACTGTTTACAGTGAAATATTTGATCTTTTGATGAAGTTATTTGAAAGTAAAGATGGATACGTGATTTTCTCCACAAAACCAGCTTACTCCTGAGCACCCAAAGAGGTAAAGCTAAAGCCCAGTGCTTCTCATCCATACGATCAGGCTTCCTTATAAATTCTAAAAGGACCCAAACTTTCTATCTAAACATGAAAATCCAAAATAAAAATTAAAAAGGGGAAGTGGAGAGATAAGGAAAGAGGCTTTGGAATGAACTGTTTTTTGTTTTTTTTTTAATTAATAAAATTAAATCAGCCTTTGCAGATCAGTGTAAAACACAAACTTCTTTTTACTGCTTTGTGGCTTAATTCTGTTTCCTTTTTCTTTATAGTGGTAAAAAATTTGTATCATATAATTTACTAGGACTCCTTGAGAGCAATTCCTTAAATTATTTCTCTACTAACATGTAATAACATAATGGGAAAGACAGTTATTGCCAATTCTATAAAAGGAAACAAGTCTTGAATTTTGCAAATCCCAGATTCTCTTCCAATTGGGTGCAGGTTAAATTCTGCCTTTTAAAGTATGGCTTATTTAAACAACTCAAATTAAATAAACTATTCTTTCCAGTAATTTATTACTAAGTCTTGACAAAATAAAAGAAAGTTATCCCTCTCTGTTCCATTATCCCCTCAATTTTTATCACCTTCTAAAATACTCCGAAGAATTGATGCTTTTGAACTGTGGTGTTGGAGAAGACTCTTGAGAGTCCCTTGGACTACAAGGAGATCCAACCAGTTCATTCTAAAGGAGATCAGCCCTTTGGGTGTTCTTTGGAAGGAATGATGCTAAAGCTGAAACTCCAGTACTTTGGCCACCTCATGCAAAGAGTTGACTCATTGGAAAAGACTCTGATGCTGGGAGGGATTGGGGGCAGGAGGAGAAGGGGACGACAGAGGATGAGATGGCTGGATGGCATCACTGGCTCGATGGACGTGAGTCTGAGTGAACTTTGGGAGCTGGTGATGGACAGGGAGGCCTGGCATGCTGCGATTCATGGGGTCGCAGAGTTGGACACGACTGAGCGACTGAACTGAACTGAACTGAAAATACTCTGCAATTTATTTAATATATTTATTGCCTATCAGAGCAAGCTCCTTGAGGGTAGAGATTTTTGTTTGTTTTGTTCATTGATGTGTTTCAAATAACTAGAAAAGCAGTTCATAGCAAGCCCTCAATAAACAGTCTCAGAATTAATAAAAAATTGAACAGATTAAGCAAAGGAAAGGTGGGCATGGAAGAAGACTGCCTATGCTTTTCTTTGTCTTTAATCAACTACCCAAATGCCTTTCCCCCCTCTGCAATGCCAGTTAAAATGCAAGGAGGAAAAATCTGGACATTTGAATTGAAAGATCTTAGAAACCAACTAAAACTGAGGTCTGAGTCTTCAGAATTCTCCAAGAAGCTTGTTGAACATACAAAGTTCCAGACCTTGCTCTATATCTACTACAGAATCCCAATGTTCAGGCCATTTATTGCCCAGAAGGGAAAAAAAGATAAATCAATTAACCCACAGTGGTTGTTGTTTAGTTGCTCGGTGTCAGATTCTTTGAGACCCTAAAGACTGTAGCCCACCAGGCTCCTCTGTCCATGGGATTTTCTGGGCAAAAACACTGGATTGGGTTGCCAGTTCCTCCTCCAGGGGATCTTCCTGTCCAGACCCAGGGATGGAACCCACATCTCCAAACCCGAGTCTCCTGCATTGCAGGCAAATCCTTTACCACTGAGCCACCGCGGTCACAGAGAGTCCAGCATGACTGAGCAACTGAGCGCACACACATGCATGCAACCCACAGATACAAAACAGCACTACAGGCACCAAAAGGACGCTGCTGGAACTATGTGTACTGAGTTTTAAAAAATGAGCATAAACATAATACCTGATGAAAACTAGTGGTGATATACGCATTTCACACAGAGAACAGTCTTTGTAAAAACCTCTAGGTGTCATGGTTTGAGGGAAGAGTGCCCATCACAAGAACAGAGATGCAGGCTGAGGGTCAAAATGTGGAGAGCTTTGTGTTCTAAAATAAGGAGTGTAAAAAACTGTGGGAAGACATTAAAGACTTGTGATTCTAAATGCATAATATAGTTTAGGACTGGGATAGCCTATACCAGAGAAGGCAATGGCACCCCACTCCAGTACTCTTGCCTGGAAAATCCCATGGATGGAGAAGTCTAGTGGGCTGCAGTCCACGGGGTCACTAAGAGTCAGACACGACTGAGCGACTTCACTTTCACTTTTCACTTTCATGCATTGGAGAAGGAAATGGCAACCCACTCCAGTGTTCTTGCCTGGAGAATCCCAGGGACAGCGGAGCATGGTGGGCTGCTGTCTATGGGGTCGCACAGAGTCGGACATGACTGAAGCGACTTAGCAGCAGCAGCAGCAGCCTATATCTAACTCTAGAGGACAGTTAGCTCTGGAGAATGAATAGATAGATGGGTCAGCAAAGGAGTGGCAGCTGAAGCCATAGGCTGCCAACTAAGGGACCTGCCTAAGGTCACATGGCAAGTTATACCCAGAGCTGAAGTTACCACTCCTCATTCAGTCTTGTGTTCCAACTTCTGTACTACTTATAGAAATATCTCTTAAGTAAGCCTTTTATCACAGATAAAGAAAACATTTCTAATTATGTTTTATCTTATTTGTTATATCCAACAGAATAAGTTATCCTTCAAATCTTGACTGCAATTTATTAGAGTCCTTACTTTCTCATTAATTTGTCAATGGCCATGAAGACAAGTTGATCACCTTAGTGATCCATGGCATGAAAGTCCTCTTTATTTTCCTGATGCATCTATTTTCTAGTAACTTTTTTTTTTTACTTTTCTGCTTTTTTATTTTAATCATTACAGTAAGTTATCTATCTCTGTTCTTAATAAGCAGACACAAGTTTACAGGACTCAATTCCATCGACTACCCTGAGTTTCATTTCAAACATCAATGGCAGTTGCACCTCTCTGATAGGGCTGTTCTTACTCAATGACGTTAGCATCATTTAGATGCTCCTTTCAACATTAGAAAAAATAAGTTATTTGTAGCTACAGTCTCAATTAAACTTCCATTTTTCACATAAACAAAGTGAATTTTCCTTGGAGTTTTAAAGACTTTCTTTTAATTACTACCTTGTCTCATTTTGGGTTAAAAGGTTTTCCCTTATATCCAAATAATGGTGCTACTCTTGGCAAGATGACTACATTTCACTCATATAGTTATTTAGTTCTTAGCCTCTACAGAATCTTGTATATTTTCTGTGGCAGGGTATAGGAATTACTCATACTCCTGCCTTAGAAGACTTGGTAATCCACTGATGTGACAAGGTTAGTGTGAAAACTATTACCAGTATAACAGCCATGGCTCACAGTAAGTGATCGTGGAAAAAATGATCGTCTCAGCATCCATTCCAACCTCCTCCTCACTCATCTTCTGTACAGCAGAGACTCAAGAACTAAGAACTCCGTTTCCCAGACTCCCCTACATGGAGGTTCTACACCTGAATTTCACCCTACCAATTAGAAACATTCATGGGAGATTTGAAGCAGGGAATGTGATAGAGGCATCATTTCAGCTGAATCCGTCATTCTTTCTTTGGCTAGTGAGCACAATGTGGAAATGTTAGGGTTTTCTGAGCAGTGTCCTCCATTGGCTTCCTGCATTGGCTTTGTGAGTATCCAGAAGCAGTTGGAGGTGGTGGCAGCTTAACTCCCCTGGGGGCCAGTACAGAGAACTGTCCTGGATGTTGTCCCTGCATGCTCAGGGGTAGTAGAGAGGGTCAGTAAATCCCTTTGATGAAGCTAAGGCCTCAAATACAAGCAGGACTTAGCTAGATAAGAACTGGGAAGGAGCAGTTCCTGTGCAAAGGTCCTGAGGAGGAAAGGGCTTAGGGAATGAGAAACCCTGAAAGACAGGCCAGTAGACAGGAGTGGAAGGACTGGAGAGTTGGGGTACTAAGCCTTGGAGGTTAGGATTTTCATGGTTAGTGCAATGGAAAGCCAAGGAAAGGTTTTAAGGGGGAGTGAACTGATTCAATGTGCTATTTAAAATGCCACCTGAGTATAGCATGGAGATAAATTGGAAGAAGTAATTTAGTGACTTTATAATAGTCTCTCTCATCTTATGGATGTATCATAATTTAATCATCTATTTTATTAGATATTTAAGGAGTTTCTAGTACTTTGCTAATATAGGTTAACACCATAATAGATATCCTTGAAACAAAATCTTTGGCAACATCTCTAGTTATTTTCTGAATACAGACTTCTCAAAGTGGAATTAAATAATTGAGTTCAAAGGTATGAAATTTGGGGGGCTTCCCTGGTGGACCAGTGGTTAAGACCGTGTGGTTCCAATGCATGGGATTCTGGTTCAATCCCTGGTCAGGGAACTAAGATTCCACATGCTACATGGCATGGTCAAAAAAATTTTTTTAATCTTTTTTTAATTTTTAAAAATAGGAAATTTTCTATTTTTAAAAAGTTTTTTTAAGGGATAAAGATTTTGATCATTAAATATGAAAACTTACTTCACAAATGGAGAAGGCAGTGGCACCCCACTCCAGGACTCTTGCCTGGAAAATCCCATGGATGGAGGAGCCTGGTGGGCTGAAGTCCATGGGGTCGCTAAGAGTCGGACACGACTGAGCGACTTCACTTTCACTTTTCACTTTCATGCATTGGAGAAGGAAATGGCAACCCACTCCAGTGTTCTTGCCTGGAGAATCCCAGGGACGGCGGAGCCTGGTGGGCTGCCATCTACGGGGTCGCACAGACTCGGACATGACTGAAGCGACTTAGCAGCAGCAGCAGCACTTCACAAAAAGGATATCTTGCTACTTATCCAGTTAAATGATATCAACAGAAGATTATTTAAAAAGATGAAAAACTTCCATTTGTATGTAAAAAGTACTCCAATTATTTGTTTTTAAAAAATGGTAAGCACGTCATCAAAATCGGTACTGTTCAACTTCTCCGTTGGGATGAGCCACTTTTAAAACAATCATCACAGCCAGAATTTGGGACATCCTAAAAGAACCTCAATGTAATCTAAGCTTCTAAGAGTCCACCTATTTGTGATTTAACTTTTTTATAACAGTATTTTTGTTATAAATATATTCACAAAGCTGAAAAAAAAATGCTTTGTCAGACTGTGTTTCCCAGTGATGTGGCTGGTCAGGTTCAACGAAGCAGAGCTGTTTTGCTCTCTCCATTTTCGCTTCCAACCTCTCACAGGTGGCCTCTTTCACACGCAAATTTACCTCTTTTGTTCCTCATCTCAGCGACTGGCATGGAGAAGCACAAGCTTTCACCTCCTTACCTACTCCTTCCTACTCATTGTCTCATATACAGACCCACCTCACACTCAAGGTCATATTTATTTTCTCTTCAGTTGACGTGATCTTTTCTCCCTCTCTCCCACACCCCTCTGCTCACTTGCATCTTTCCTCAGAATCCTCAGGCCTCCCCTCTCTCACAAGCTCCTGTCCTGGGTCCTTGTTCAGGGAAGGACTGTTGGTCAGAAAATCTGCCAAGGTGGCTGGGGGGATAATTGGGGCGAGGGTGGGGGTGCAGACGCACGGATGCTGGGCGTGAGGAGACCAGGTGGCCAGCCAGGGTTTCCCAGGCCCCCGTGGCAGGAGGGGGTGGGCCTGAACTAAAGGCTGGGGCCGCCAGAACAGGGGACAAAGGCCGAGTCCTGCTGCTCGCCAGCCGGAGCACATACACTTCAGACACCCAGAAACGCTCTGTGGCCTGGATGAGGTCTGAGAGTTGCCAGTTGGACATCCTGACCTAGACAACCAATTAAGGCATGTTCAAGGTCTGCTGAACAGAACAGTCTTCTAAACTAGGCTAAATCCCCTGTTCAGAGTTGCTGATTTTTATGCCCCTAAATTTTCCAGATTTATCATCATATTAATAGTAAGAATTAGAAGACAAAGCAGACAAGGGTTCTGAAAAAATCTGATGTACACTGAACATCAGAGTTAACGTACTTTTGGAAACAAACCAGGTGTCTGGTGAACACTGTGGGATCCACTAGGTATGCTTGATGAGAATCTGTGCTGGGAAGGAATTGAAGATCAAGGTCAGGAATGATTAATATGGATGCAGGAAGTCATCAACATTTAAGGACAAGCAATATGAATCTCATTAAATCTTCAATCGCTTCCTATTGCCTGAAGGAATTGGTGGTAGTCTAATGATTAAAGCAATAACATTAAAGTAGAAGACAATGTTAGAAAGTTAATCTGACCCTTATAAAAGAAGCTAGCACAAGGTACCA
Organism: Bos grunniens; assembly: GCF_055505025.1. Classification (NCBI taxonomy): domain Eukaryota; kingdom Metazoa; phylum Chordata; class Mammalia; order Artiodactyla; family Bovidae; genus Bos; species Bos grunniens. Next base: position 112,372,714 of record NC_141166.1, on the reverse strand, counting down.
ATCCACCTAAGAGACTTTACAAGACTCTCCTCAGCAGCTGTGATTTTTCTCTACTGGTGAATGAGACTTCCTTTTTTTTTTAATCGAGATAACTGATCACCCTTCACATGCTTCCCCATGGGCCATCGTACTGCTCTCTGTCGTGTCTCCCACTTAACTCGCTGTATCAGCAGATCACACCTCCCTCCGCCCTAGCCTTCTCCTGCTGTGTCCCTCATTCGCATTTCTGATTGCAGCACCCCTGCGCTCGCCTGGCAATGCCCTGAACAGCTGCTATTCACAGAGCATAAAGTCGGGGAGAAATGACAGAAGACGACAGAGAGGAGCTGCCTTTTGTAACATCAATTCTTAGAGGGGCTGGTTTTCAGCTGCATGCACCAGCCAGTTGGCGGGGAGTGCGGCGAGGGTGTTCTTTTCATCCATGACCTATTTCTACTTGGTCTTATAGGAAAATCATAATCTTACTGATGACAGAGACAGAGTATGTGATGCCCCAAATTCAGAATCATCACAAGGCTGAGCAGAAGGATAAACAAGTGTAATAAATAGAATCCAAATGTGAAAGACAAATGGACCTCAAAAGTTAATTCTCCTAAATTAATATTTCAGTAATTAATAAGCTTTCTCTTGGATGTAGAAGGAATTTTTAGAAATCATGGTTCTATTACTAGCAGCCCTCCTTAGGGGGGGAAAACACTTTAGAAATGCCAATTCTAACTAAACGGTGGACTGGATTGACTTTTTACTTTCTTCTTTATACTTTTTTGGTTTTTGGCCATGCCACACAGCTTGTGGGATCTTAGTTCCCCAACCAGGGATTGATTCCAGGCCACTCAGGTGAAAACACTGAGTCCTCACCACTGAACTGCCAGGGAATTCCCTCTTCTTTATATATTTTTATAGTAGCTTAATACTTCCACTGAATACAGTTGACCATTGGACAACCTGGTTTCAAGGGTGCTGATCCTCCTTGCAGGAGAACATCTGTGAATAAATATTATCTGCGGACTGTGTAGCTCTGTGGTACCTACTATAAAAAAAAAATTCATGTATAAGTGGACTTGTGCAGTTCAAATCTGTGTGGTTCAAGAGCCAACTGTAGTTATGAAGGGCTTATTATTAAGAACTGTGTGGCAGCCAAGATGGTTGCTAACTAGTAAGTAGCAGCATCAGGATTCGAACCTAAGGAGCCTGATTTGACACCCCACGTTCTTAGCCTCTGTTTATACAGCCTTCTTTGTATTACTTTTATAATCAGAAAGTACATTTTCAAAGTCTTTTTATTCCTAGGAAAAGCACTCCCCACGTGTTCCTCACTCCTCTGGTAGAAATAGAGACACTCTCGCCACTTCCAAGGGGACATGTCCCCCTTCTCTGCTTTCCATTGCTTTCCACCTCTTTCAGGTCCTCTCTCTCTCTAGGAAGCCCCCTGCTCTCCAGGATTTCCAGGGGTCCTTATCCCTTACCATTTGCCACCCTTCCCTCTGCTTCTAAACATAGCCAGGGCCTCTATGTCAAAAACAAAATGTATGTCCACACAAAACTTGCACACCAATGTCCACAGCAGCATTATTTGCAAGAGTCAAAAACTGGATGTAACTCAGATGTCCAACAAGTAAAGGAAATGTGATACTCTACTCAATGGGATATTATTTGGCAATAAAAAAAGGGATGAAGTACTGATACATACTTTAACAGGGATAAACCTTGAAAACATTGTCCTAAGAGGCCAGTCATAGAAGACCACACATTGTGTGGCTCCACTTATTTGAAATGTCCAGAATAGAACATCTACAGAGCCAGAAAGCAGATGAGTCGTTACCTAGGGCTGGTGAGGATAGGGGGCCAGGGGAGTAACTGTTAATGGGTAAGAAGTTTGTTTCATGGCTAGGTGGTGCTAGTGGAAAAGAACTCGCCTACCAATGCAGGAGATGTAAGAGACATCCTCGATCCCTTAGGTTAGGAAGATCCCCTGGAGGAGGGCAAGGCAACCCACTCTGGTATTCTTGCCTGTAGAATCCCATGGATAGAGGAGCCTGGTGGGCTACAGTCTGCAGGGTCCCAAAGAGTTGGACACAACTGAAGCGACTTAGTTTCATTGAGTTAGACAAGGCTATGGTCCTAGTGTGATTAGATTGACTAGTTTTCTGTGAGTATGGTTTCAGTATGTCTGCCCTCTGATGTCAAAGCCTTTGACTGTGTGGATCACAATAAACTGTGGGAAATTCTGAAAGAGATGGGAATACCAGACCACCTGACCTGCCTCTTGAGAAATTTGTATGCAGGTCAGGAAGCAACAGTTAGAACTGGACATAGAACAACAGACTGGTTCCAAATAGGAAAAGGAGTACGTCAAGGCTGTATATTATCACCCTGCTTATTTAACTTCTATGCAGAGTACACCATGAGAAACACTGGGCTGGAAGAAGCCCAAGCTGGAATCAAGATGCTGGGAGAAATATCAATAACCTCAGATATGCAGATGACACCACCCTTATGGCAGAAAGTGAAGAGGAACTAAAAAGCCTCTTGATGGAAGTGAAAGAGAAGAGTGAAAAAGTTGGCTTAAAGCTCAACATTCAGAAAACTAAGATCATGGCATCCGGTCCCGTCACTTCATGGGAAATAGATGGGGAAACAGTGGAAACAGTGTCAGACTTTATTTTTTGGGGCTCCAAAATCACTGCAGATGGTGACTGCAGCCATGAAATTAAAAGACGCTTACTCCTTGGAAGGAAAATTATGACCAATCTAGATAGCATAATTCAAAAGCCAACAAAGGTCCATCTAGTCAAGGCTATGGGTTTTCCTGTGGTCATGTATGGATGTGAGAGTTGGACTGTGAAGAAGGCTGAGCACCGAAGAATTGATGCTTTTGAACTGTGGTGTTGGAGAAGACTCTTGAGAGTCCCTTGGACTGCAAGGAGATCCAAGCAGTCCATTCTAAAGGAGATCAGCCCTGGGATTTCTTTGGAAGGAACAATGCTAAAGCTGAAACTCCAGTACTTTGGCCACCTCATGCGAAGAGTTGACTCATTGGAAAAGACTGTGATGCTGGGAGGGATTGGGGGCAGGAGGAAAAGAGGACGACAGAGGATGAGATGGCTGGATGGCATCACTCACTCAATGGACGTGACTCTGAGTGAAGTCTGGGAGTTGGTGATGGACAGGGAGGCCTGGCGTGCTGTGATTCATGGGGTCGCAAAGAGTCGGACACGACTGAGCAGCTGAACTGAAATGAACTGAACTGAAGCGACTTAGCATGCACGCAAAAGGTTTGTTTCAGGGGTGATGAAAATGTAAAATTGATGGTGGTAGTGGCTGCACAACTCTTTGAGTACACTAAATACCACTGAATTGTACACTTTAAGTAGGTGTGAATTGTATAATCTGTGAATTCAATTCAGTTCAGTCGCTCAGTCGTGTCTGACTGCCATGCCATGGACTGCAGCATGCGAGGCCTCCCTGTCCATCACCAACTCTCAGAGTTTACTCAAACTCATGTCCATCGAGTTGGTGATGTCATCCAACCATCTCATCCTCTGTCGTCCCCTTCTCCTCCTGCCTTCAATCTTTCCCAGCATCAGGGTCTTTTCCAACGAGTCAGCTCTTCACATCTGGTGGCCAAAGTATTGGAGTTTCAGCTTCAGCATCAGTCCTTCCAATGAATATTCAGGACTGATTTCCTTTAGGATAGACTGGTTGGATCTCCTTGCAGTCCAAGGGACTCTCAAGAGTCTTCTCCAACACCACAGTTCAAAAGCATCAATTCTTCAGCGCTCAGCTTTCCTTATAGCCCAACCCTCACATCTATACATGACCACTGGAAGAACCATAGCCTTGACTCGACGGACCTTTGTTGGCAAAGTAATGTCTCTGCTTTTTAATATGCTGTCTAGGTTGGTCATAGCTTTTCTTCCAAGGAGCAAGCGTCTTTTAATTTCAAAATCTGTGAATTATACCTCGACAAAGATGTTATTTTAAAAAAGAACCCAAGAATCCCCACCCTTCTCTGCAGCCACTTCCATCACTTTTCATCTCTTCCTCCACTGCTAAAATTTTGGTCTAAGTCACTATGACTTCCAAGTGGTCAATTTTACTGACCCTTACTGAGTCATCCTGAAATTTCCTCCTGAGCCTCTTTTCCTCACTAGGTTCTCTGTTTGCGCCAACTCCTTCTTTAATGCTTTGACAGCTCCTCTCCTTTTTCAGGTCCCCTTTCCAACACCCAGGTCCTGATTCCTCCTTCTCTGTACCATTTCTCTTGCATCCGTCTCTTCCTTTCCATCCTGCAGTCAATGCACTAATTTAGGCCCCATCGCTTTGTTTCTGCCAATATCTCCCAACTGACGTGATAGTTTTCACTCATCAGTCATTCAGGGAACCACCTGAATTAAACAGGTCAGTTTAAATTAAACAGTGTTAAACAGAATTAAACAGTGTCAGGTTAAAACAGAGACACCATTTCACTTATTTGTCAAAAACTTTCATCAGTCTCTGCTACCTGTAAGATAAACCCTAAGCTGGCCTTCAGGGTCTCCATCATCTGGCCCTAACTTCCAATATTAATCTGACTCTCCTATAACTCTCTTCTGCAAATTCTCAGCACCAGCCAAACCCTCCATTCCAGAACCCTCTGAATAGGTCTTGACTTTCCTGTATTCACACACTTTCTCCATCACTGCTCTGCCTTACCCCCTTAGGAATGACCCTCCCCCACCACTCCACCTTTCTGCCAACCATCTTACTCATCCTTTAAGGCCCAGTTCTGTGAAGAGATCACTCCAGCCCTTAATTATCTTTCTTCTCTCTTATTCCCAGAGCACTATCATACTGGTTTGTATGTTTTTTTGTGTTTTTTTTTTTTTCCCCAAGAACTTCATTGAACAACAAATTCACTGTTTTGTTCCACTATCTTCTGCCATTTCATAGACAACTTCATAATTCTATCTTCCCCAAATTTTTTATCTTTTTGAGCAATCTTTTCCAGGTGCCCTTTACAATATTCCAGGGAGCTGAAGTTTTTTCCATTAAGAGAATTTTTTTAAAGACTGAAAAAATAAAACTATCATACTGTTTTGGTTGTCATATGTATTAGGCTTCCTTCTCTAATTAAATTAAAAACCATCTGACCCAAGTTCAGAAGACCACTGCCACCGAACTTTCTCGTTCCCTCACTTCTCATCCTTGTATATCTGTTCCTTGCTCTTGCAGGAAATTCTCATCTTAGGACCACTCCTCCCCCACCCCCCCGCCCCATATTATCAGCCTCTTTCCTTTTTACTTTCTACAGATTATTTACTGTATAATAATGAGCCCCAAAACAAAAAAAATAGACAAGGTCCTTGCCCTTGGGAAATATCCAGCTTAGACTAGACTCTTAGGATTCACTAATTCAATCCCCCTCTTGCTAATCCCCCATTCCCCTTTTCTCTTACTCCCTAGTCCTTCCAGTGCATCCATCTGGAAAATTCCATCAATCCAACTATCTACTTTCACTCTTTTATACACACAGGATGATGCCCATTTGGAGAAAATCACACAGTGACAATGAATGGGGCCACTGCAGATGCACGGTCTCTAATTTCACTTGGATCTCAACATTGCTGGGCAATTCTTCTATTATCTGTCATTTTTTCCCTCCTATTTCCCAATCCCCTACCTCATTTCATCTCTAACCTTGGCAAAAATGTACAGAAAGAAACTGAAGTAACTGAGGGACAAGGAGCTTCTTCAATTTTCTGTCCCCTCTTCCACATGAAAACCTATCTACATGTTCATCCATCATCCCTCCAACACTAAGGGAGCAGGAGTCTGATTTCTCTCTCTCTTTTCACACACATGCCTCGGTTGTCCTGTTCAGATGGCTCCCCAATCCTGTACACGCTACTGTCAAAAGGAGCACCTCCAACTGGCTGCTCCCTAGTTCTCACCCTGCCTGCCTGCTGTTTTAGAGCAGCAGAGCTCGCAGAAAGCTAAAGAGGCTCTCACTCCACCTCTGCCTTGGGACCAGGGGCCTCCCTGTTTCTTGACTCCTTCCTCTGACCAGGGCCTCCTGGCACAGCAGGACTCAGCCTCGTCTTTACCTCCTCTGTGAAGGCGAAGGTCCCTTAGTCACTACTGGATGATCGCATTGCACCATTTGCTCACCTCTGTCTGTGTATCCTTCTTACTCTATTGCAAAATTCATTTACATGTCTGATTCCACCAAGGACTGTGAACTCATGGAAGACAAGAACTGTGTATTCCGAGGCCAGTACACTGCAAATGACATATCCCCCGCTATCTGGGTTCCTTCTCTGTCTCCACAACACCTGAGGCAAATCTCCTCTTTCTTCGTTAATCTGTGCGTTACTGCTTCATGATCAGAGAATGCAGAATGTACAATTTTTCTTCCTAGCACTTGCTAAGGTTTTTAGTGGCATAACTTACTATCCTTTGCCCTATTTCATGTATATTTGTAAAAAGAACCCTAATCAAAGTATCAAATTTAATATTAAATCAAATTTACTAATAATAACATTCTGAAATCCAACCTTATTATGTCTTCTTAAATTGTCAAATTAGAGGCATGTTAAAGTTTCCTATTATGATTGTGGTTTTTATCCATTTTTCCTTTTATTTTTAACAGCTCTTGCTTTATGTATTTTAACATGTTATTTGACTCAAAGATTCATTATTAATAATTTTATTGTATCATTATTAACCAGCCACTTTTCTCTGATTCGTTCAATAAATCTTTACTGAAAGCTTATTATGTGCCAGGCATTGTTCTAGGTACTTGGGCTACACCAAGAACAAAACAAAAACTCTTTCCTGAACTTATGTTCTAGTTGAGGAGGTAGGCAAAAAATAACATGACAAATAAGTAAGTCATATAGTGTGTTAGAAAGTGTTAAGTAGCAGGAGTAGGGCCTTACAGGACATTATAAGGACTGTGGCTTTTACTCTGAGTGAAATAGTCTGGTTTCAGCTGCACAGCAAGGCATGCGGGATCTTAGTTCCCTGACCAGGAGTCAAACCAATGCCCTCTGCATGGCGAGTATGGAGTCTTAACCACTGGACCACGAGGGAAGTCCTTAGAGGAACATTTTAAATGACCCCACTGGATATATCCATACAATCAGCAAAATACAGACTGTGGAAAGCCCCATTAGGGCAGACACATGAACCAGTTGCTTCAACAAATAAATTTCCTGAAAAAAAAAAAGGGAAAATAAACTTACTGAATAAAACAAATTGACATCCTCTTCAAGCCATGTGGCATAACTGGTACTAGAATTCATTCCTGCCTTAAACAACTAGACAAAATGTGAAGGAGCTATTTTTTTGGCACCAGCTGCTGAACAATGTAAGATAGAGAATCTTGAGGGTAAACAAACACACACAGGGAGTCCAGCTGGGTTGCAGTGTCCTGCCTGGGGAAACCATCCCAAATTTTTCATTGGGAGATGGAGCCCAAGCCAAGCACAGCACTTTGCTGTTTCATTAGAGAGCAGAGGGTTGGTTGTGAAGCAGCTGGGATTTGCGAGGCAGGGTACTGAGGGTTCTGGAAAACAGAGAGACACAGGGTCGACCGGACATTAAGGCTGCTGCAAGGCTGAGAGCGAGTAGAGGTTCCAGAGGTGGCAGGGCTGGAAGAAGTTGAAGTCTTAGCCCAACCAGAGTAGAAAGACCTCACTAAGGCCCACAGGCATACAACTGGAACCAGAGAGATCAGCTGAGACCTCGGGAGTAAGAACCACGCAGAAGCAGAGCACAGGTGTGCGAATTAAGACCTGTGAACCAACCCAACTCACTGTCTTTTTTTGTAAATAAATGTTAATGGAACATAAGCCATGCTCATTTGTTTACCCACTGTCTAGGCTGCCTTTGTACTATATTAGCAGACTTGATGGGACTCTTGCCTGGAAAATCCCATGGGCGGAGGGGCCTGGTGGGCTGCAGTCCATGGGGTCGCTGAGGGTCGGACATGACTGAGCAACTTCAGTTTTACTTTTCACTTTCATGCATTGGAGAAGGAAATGGCAACCCACTCCAGTGTTCTTGCCTGGAGAATCCCAGGGACGGGGGAGCCTGGTGGGCTGCCGTCTATGGGGTCACACAGAGTCAGACACGACTGAAGCGACTTAGCAGTAATAGCAGCAGCATCAAGGAATGTTGTTACCACATGGAGTAGTGGTCCTCTAAAGTTACTTAGCTCCCTGGGACTAAATATATGAACACAACTTTGTACATTTTATATACCATTCAGCACACAGAAATAACTTTGAAATAAGCATTTAGACAGATTGAGAGATTTGTTAGAACACAGACTAGGAAACATGATGTTTGGAAACTAAATTTGTATCTCTGCATTGTTTTTAGAGCCAAAGAAATTGAACTTTGATTTCTCTTGAGGTGATATAAATAATCTATTATAGAATTCGTATTTTTTTAAAAACTTCATTCTGCTTGTAAGCATTTAAGAATATAATTTCTAAAGTTAACTAGACCTGATTTTTTTTAAAGTATTGATTAGTTTGGGGTTTGAAAAAATTAAAAAAAAAAAAAAGACATGAGTAAACAGCTAGGAAACCTCAACAGAGAAATGTATATGCAAAGAACCAAATGCAAATTCTAGAACTGTTAAGTACAATAGACGAAGAAACTTTTAAAGGCGCCTGGCTTTTAGAGTTACATAATGGAGAATCTACAGATGGAATTTTATATCTGAAATGTGCTTCAAAATAACCCAGCTTGGGGAAGCGAAGTGGTTGGGGAAAAAGATGAAACAAGCCTCCATAAGCTGAGGACTGTTGTAACTAGGTGATGGGTATGTATGGCTTTCTCTACTTTTCTGTATGTTTAAAATTCTGCACATTCAAAAGCTAAAAAAGAAAACCAATCTTTACAAGAAAAAACTGTTTTAACTGCAAAAAAGATGATGTTCAAATGAAACTCTGCATATATATTACTCTTCTCCCATCTTTGCCAAATTCCTGGAGGCATATAGTTTCCACTCTGCATTTTCAAAGACTCCCAATGCTTGGGGAAAGTGAGCATTTCATAAAACTGTGAATATTTATTTAGATGAATTCCATTTCCCTCACCCCACCTCTCTCTCTCTCTCTGTGTTATACACTTTGACACACATGGGAATATCAGTATTTGATTTCACAAAATGAGACTGCATTAAAATACTCTATAACTTGTATTTTCCAAATAACATATGTTATGAATACCATTATTGTCCACAAAACAGGCCAACATCTTTTTCTGGTTAACGACTTCACTGTAAGTATCATCGAGAGTCTACATGTTCTGTACTGTGCATTATGATTCATAATTTCAACAGGAGACAGGAACTTTGTGAAAGAAAGCGATCTCAGGCAGAGGGAAGACATAGGAGCATATATGACTTGAGGGACAAGTCTGACTTTAGGGACTTTGGGGCCATGATTTGATTGTTACTTAAGCATGCTTTAATTTATGTAGTAACAAGCCATAACAGAGTTGAAAGCCATTTGTTAAAAAATATCATATAGCAAAAATCCATCTCCGTTCTCTGGTTATCCACATAGAGTTTAAGTCACAGGAAGCTCCTTATTAATAGTATTTTCCAAATCGCCCATGGGCTGCATCCAGTTCAGTTCAGTCGCTCGGTCATGTCAGACTCTCTGCGACCCCATGGACTGCAGCATGCCAGGCCTCCCTGTCCATCACCAACTCCCGGAGTTTGCCCAAACCTATGTCCATTGAGTCGATGATGCCATCTAGCCATCTCATCCTCTGTCATCCCCTTCTTCTCCTGCCCTCAATCTTTCCCAGCATCAGGGTCTTTTCAAATGAGTCAGCTCTTCACATCAGGTGGCCAAAGTACTGGAGTTTCAGCTTCAACATCAGTCCTTTCAATGAACACCCAGGACTGATCTCCTTTAGGATGGACTGGTTGGATCTCCTTGCAGTCCAAGGGACTCTCAAGAGTCTTCTCCAACACAACAGTTCAAAAGCATCAACTCTTCGGCGCTCAGCTTTCTTTACAGTCCAACTCTCGCATCCATACATGACCACTGGAAAAACCATAGCCTTGACTAGACGGACCTTTTTTGGCAAAGTAATGTCTCTGCTTTTGAATACGCTTTCCAGGTTGGTTGTAACTTTCCTTCCAAGGAGTAAGCGTCTTTTAATTTCATTGCTGCAATCACCATCTGCAGTGATTTTGGAGCCCAGAAAAATAAAGTCAGCCACTGTTTCCCAAGGATCTCAGGTCGTTGACAAAAGTTTAAAGTACCTAATTTCTGAGGTACAATAGCCCTCTGCTATCTGGAGGCTAAATTTTTGAAAAAGCACTATCATAAGAAAATTCTTAATGAAAGAAATCTATGGCCTTAGATTTCTTAAATAAACAAAAGCACTTATAACTATTTTGCATATATGCTTAAAAAAGAATGATAAAATATTAATAGCTTTAAATATATCTTAAACTACAGTATATGTAAGTAATTTCCAGTTACCATTTTTTCATCCTGGAAATTGTAAAGGTGTTCCTTTTCTATATTATAATTTACATAGACATTTTGCTTTGTTGCAGAGATTATGCACAGTAAAAGACATTTTCCCCTTGGATCTGGTCCCATTCAAACATTTGCTATCTTCTGTATTTGTTTGTTTGCTTTTTTCTTTTATACAGTTTAAACAAAAGCTTTGGAAAATAAAAATGTTATCTTTTCAATGTATAAAATTCAAACACATCAAGCATAAAGTAAAAATCAGTCCAATCTCACCATTTGGAAATAACTGCTATGAACACTTGGGTGAACATCATCCTAGATATCTCTTTGGGCATGTATACATAAAAGGAAGCAAAACTTGATGTAAGTAGGATTTACTGTTCTATACCCAGGTTTTTCTCCTCCATATATACGCGTGAATACTTCAGTCCACAGTACATCTACATCATCTTTTTTAATGACTGCATAGCACCCCATTGCATGGGGGAACCATAATTTATTTGGTCATTCTCTTACCAAGCCATTTCAGATTCAGATTCTGGTGAATATTTCCCAATCACTATTATTATAAAGTTACCTTCTTATTCATCCATCTTGGTACACTCATGCTATCGTTCTCTCAAGATAAATTCCTAAAAGCAGAATTGTTAGCTAAAAAGTATGAGAGTTGGACTGTGAAGAAGGCTGAGCGCTGAAGAATTGATGCTTTTGAACTGTGGTGTTGGAGAAGACTCTTGAGAGTCCCTTGGACTGCAAGGAGATCCAACCAGTCCATTCTGAAGGAGATCAGCCCTGGGATTTCTTTGGAGGGAATGATGCTAAAGCTGAAACTCCAGTACTTTGGCCACCTCATGCGAAGAGTTGACTCATTGGAAAAGACTCTGATGCTGGGAGGGATTGGGGGCAGGAGGAGAAGGGGACGACAGAGGATGAGATGGCTGGATGGCATCACCGACTCGATGGACGTGAGTCTGAGTGAACTCCGGGAGTTGGTGATGGACAGGGAGGCCTGGCGTGCTGCGATTCATGGGGTCGCAAAGAGTCGGACATGACTGAGCGACTGATCTGATCTGATCTGATGTATACCTTACACCTTGATACACGTGGCCACACAGCCCTCTGGCAAGGCCAAACTATTTCACATACCCACCAACTGTGCCTTTCTTAGGCTTTCTGCTGGACTTACTCACAGTCTGCCCCCTCTCCTCTCGCTGGTTTCAGTTCGCTCCACAGGTTTACTTCCATAAGCTTTCTTCATGCTTACACTTCCATAAGCCTTCTACACTGCTTACACCTCAAGCGCTTCTCTTTCAAATCTCTTCCCTTCCCTTTTCCCAACCTCTTTTTCCTAATTATCTCTAATAAGTCTGACTCACAACTCAAATTCCATGGAACAAAATTCTCACAGTTGCCGAAAAAGGTGTCCAGAAGTAAAATTGCCTAAAAATAATCTTGGAGGGAGATGGAACATAAAAGGGGTGGGCAGGGAATGAAGTCACCATCTATGCCAGTCATATGACAAAAACTGACATTTTGAGATAAATTATTCTTTAGGCCTACAATATAAATTTTGTGCACAAATATTTCTACAGGAGGTTGCATTCTGAAAGGTCTTTCATTCAGTTATGAAAGTGAGTACTTACTATGCACATATATTGTACGCCACATTTGGGGAAGACAGAGATGAAGAAGATAAGATTCTTGTCTCTAAGAAGCTCCCATTCTAGCAGGAGAGATGGAGGTGTAAAATACTTTTCATATAAGTGTACATACTCTGATTCAGGGTAATAAGCGTTGTGATAAAGGCATGACCTCAGTGCTACTGAAGCAGACTGGGTTAGTTCAGCCTGGGTAGAAGCAAAGACAGCTTCAAAGGAGAGATGGCATTTAAGTGTGGCCTTGAAGGATGAATGATTTGCTGGGTGAATAAAGGACACAGCAGACAAAGCAATTAAGGAGGTACTCAATGGCAAACCTTAGCAGATATGAGTTTAGGAAAGTGGCAGGAGATGAGGCTGAAGAGGTAAACTGAGGCCAGGCTGAGATGGAGTTATCCTTTGATCCTAAGAGATTCAGACTTTAGATCAGCAATGAAGAGTTCTCGGGGTTTGTTTGTTTGTTTTTGTTTTTTTAAGTAGGGAAGCATCATAATCAGACCTGAATTCTAGAAAGACAGTTGTAGGGAAGAAGACAGACTAAAGTGGACACTAATTACAAGGGACGGTAAAGACTCGTACCCAGACCATGCAAAAAGCTGGAGGCATCCAAGAAATGGGATTTACTGACTCACTGAACATAGACGCTGAAGGCGGTGGGAAGGACCAAAAGAACTTACATGCTTATACTGAGGTAGTGCCTGGAGGGTGATGCCAGTGATGGAGACAGAGTATATAATGGAGAAGCAGAAGACATGGGGGAAAATACTCACTTCCATGTTGAACTTGTTGAACTTAAGGGACCTGTGAGACATCAGGAAAAGATGCTTAACAGAGAGAGGGAGTTAAGGCCCAGTGTTCGGTTCTAGGGGGTATTCTGCTGATTTTTTTTTTAAATTGTATAGATTTGGCAGTCATTTGAGGTGGGTAAACATGATTGCTGACAATCAGGAAAGGAAACAGGGATGAGGGCTTAGAACAGAATCTTAGGGAACACTAATATTTATAAACCTAGAAGCAGAAGAAAAGCCTAGTGAAAGTCCAGGAAAATCAGAGAAAAGGGGCAAGCCAGGAGAGACTGGCTCATAAAAGGCACATGAGTGTAAAAGAGAAAACATGCCTCCGTCTTTGCCTGCCCCACACTTTTCCTTCCCATACTCACTGTGCAACCTAAGAATCTCACATGGAAGCTTTGGGAGCTGGAACAAAGATTCTAATAAAGTGGGAGGTGGGAGTGAGATTAAACAAAGTTCCTGGGACCCCGTTAGGGATTCTGCACCATGATCTGGGATTTACTGCCAGTGTTAATACTAGGAACAGTTCCATCCCTAAAGGGCTTGTTACCTTCTCTCTATGTTCCAAGAGACTAATATGTCCTTTCCCCTTGCCAACGTCACTACTCATAGTTTTAATCCATCCCTTAGCTCACGACGGAAGAGAACAAGTATGGCCGTGCCTCAGGGCTCAAGGCCCTTATGCCCTTCTTAAGCAGTTAAAAAGTCTCTTCTTCCCATTTTCCAGGAGGGAAATGTGCACACAGCTGCTGATGATAAATACTGGCCCAAAGACTTAGAGTGGATTAATTTACATCAATCTAAAGGGGTGAAGGTCTGGGGAGGCCTTACAAATAGCTGTGAAAAGAAGAGAAGCGGAAAGCAAAGGAGAAAAGGAAAGATATAAGCATCTGAATGCAGAGTTCCAAAGAATAGCAAGGAGAAATAAGAAAGCCTTCCTCAGCGATCAATGCAAAGAAATAGAGGAAAACAACAGAATGGGAAAGACTAGGGATCTCGTCAAGAAAATTAGAGATACCAAGGGAACATTTCATGCAAAGATGGGCTCGATAAAGAACAGAAATGGTATGGACCTAACAGAAGCAGAAGATATTAAGAAGAGGTGGCAAGAATACACAGAAGAATTGTACAAAAAAGAGCTTCACGACCAAGATAATCACGATGGTGTGATCACTGACCTAGAGCCAGACATCCTGGAATGGGAAGTCAAGTGGGCCTTAGAAAGCATCACTACGAACAAAGCTAGTGGAGGTGATGGAATTCCAGTTGAGCTATTTCAAATCCTAAAAGATGATGCTGTGAAAGTGCTGCACTCAATAAGCCAGCAAATTTGGAAAACTCAGCAGTGGCCACAGGACTGGAAAAGGTCAGTTTTCATTCCAATCCCAAAGAAAGGCAAGGCCAAAGAATGCTCAAACTACCGCACAATTGCACTCATCTCACACGCTAGTAAGGTAATGCTCAAAATTCTCCAAGCCAGGCTTCAGCAATACGTGAACTGTGAACTTCCTGATGTTGAAGCTGGTTTTAGAAAAGGCAGAGGAACCAGAGATCAAATTGCCAACATCCACTGGATCATGGAAAAAGCAAGAGAGTTCCAGAAAAACATCTATTTCTGCTTTATTGACTATGCCAAAGCCTTTGACAGTGTGGATCACAATAAACTGTGGAAAATTCTGAAAGAGATGGGAATACCAGACCACCTGACCTGCCTCTTGAGAAACCTATAAGCAGGTCAGGGAGCAATAGTTAGAACTGGACATAAAACAACAGACTGGTTCCAAATAGGAAAAGGAGTACGTCAAGGCAGTATATTGTCACCCTGATTATTTAACTTATATGCAGAGTACATCATGAGAAACGCTGGGCTGGAAGAAGCACAAGCTGGAATTAAGATTGCTGGGAGAAATATCAATAACCTCAGATACGCAGATGACACCACCCTTACGGCAGAAAGTGAAGAGGAACTAAAAAGCCTCTTGATGAAAGTGAAAGAGGAGAGTGAAAAAGTTGGCTTAAAGCTCAACATTCAGAAAACTAAGATCATGGCATCTTAGACCATGGCATGGTCCCATCACTTCATGGGAAATAGATGGGGAAACACTGGAAACAGTGTCAGACTTTATTTTTTTGGGCTCCAAAATCACTGCAGATGGTGACTGCAGCCATGAAATTAAAAGACGCTTCCTCCTTGGAAGGAAAGTTATGACCAACCTAGATAGCATATTCAAAAGCAGAGACATTACTTTGCCAACAAAGGTCCATCTAGTCAAGGCTATGGTTTTTCCAGTGGTCATGTATGGATGTGAGAGTTGGACTGTAAAGAAAGCTGAGTGCCAAAGAATTGATGCTTTTGAACTGTGGTGTTGGAGAAGACTCTTGCGAATCCCTTGGACTGCAAGGAGGTCCAATCAGTCCATTCTAAAGGAGATCAGTCCTGGGATTTCTTTGGAAGAAATGATGATAAAGCTAAAACTCCAATATTTTGGCCACCTCATGTGAAGAATTGACTCATTGGAAAAGACTCTGATGCTGGGAGGGATTGGAGGCAGGAGGAGAAGGGGACAACAGAGGATGAGATGGCTGGATGGCATCACTGGCTCAATAGACATGAGTTTGGGTGAACTCCGGGAGTTGGTGATGGACAGGGAGGCCTGGTGTGCTGCGATTCATGGGGTCTCAAAGAGTCAGACATGACTGAGCGACTGAACTGAACTGAAAGGTGAAAAGGAGAAAGAAAGAGGAGAGAGGACTCAATAAATTTACCCTTCATTTTCAACCCTGAAGGGTGGAGAGTAGGTAGTACAAGACAACCTGTCTGCAACATAAAACTAGTTATGAATAGTCCATAAAGGGGGCTTTCCCCATCACCAGACTTCTTCCTGATGACGTATTTTCCCTCCCTCTTCTAATCAGAAGATCCTCCACTTCGAGTCAGAAGATAACCCTCGTGGAGTGTAATGGGAAGCATTACTATAGCTTTTTCTGTAAGAGCTTTTTCCAAGATTGTCTGAACCATCATTTGTCAAAATCATAAGTGAGAAAAATGATGAATATCTTGTTTCTATAATCCACAAAGATTCTATACACATGCATACATATATGTGTATGCATTTAATACATGTGTGTGCATGTGTGTGTTCTGGCTCTTCCTCTACCTTGACTATCTGCCCAGATCCTCTTCACCATTACCTGCAGTTCCTAAAAAAGGTCTAAACACCATTAGTTCTTGTCAAAAGAGGAAACAAAAAGTAACTTGATGAATAAATAGTTTGGATTGGAGCCCAGATCTTAAGAGGTGTAAATTGGTGCACTTTTCACAAGGCTGTACTTTCACATAGGTTTCCACTCTCCCATCCAACCGGTCCAAATTACTTCCTACATCACCGTCCCTTTACACATCTCTCACCTCAAATCTCCCCGAGGTTCCTCACTCCACTAACACACAAAAAAACAGGTCTATCCTCCTACCAACCTCCTTCTTCTCTAAAAACATCTTTCTCTTTACTTTTCACACACACTCATCATATTTGTCCTGTCTCTGATTTTCTACTTTGCACACTGATTTCTGTGAAGAGACCATGCCATGCAGGACAGAGGAATGAACCCTTAAAAAAAATCAGAGTCATATTCAAATGCCCATTTTGCCTCTTACAATCTGTGCAATCATGGTCTTATTACTTAACCTCTTTGTCTCGCTTTTCTCATCAGCAAACATAATAATGCCGAACTCATTGAGTTTTAAAAGGCAATTAGCACGACTTCCTTGGTGGTTCTGTAGTTAAGACTCCCAGTGCCAGGGACTGGAGTTCCCCTCCTCTCCGCCCCCGGTCCAGAAACTAATATCCCACGTGTGGCACCCCGCCCCCGCTCAAAAAAAGTAGTTAGCACATGTAAGATGCTTAACACGGTATTACGTATTAATACATAAAAGGCACTTAAAAATGGTAGCTATTTGCCGTGAAAGTAGTATTTGCCTCACAAGACTGTTGTTCCTACATACCTGACACCTAAAGTGTTCTTAAAAATATTTTAATTCCCTTCCTCCCCCAGTTTTGAAAAAACTTTCCAATTCTTTCCAACAAAGATTCAGAAACCAGTTCAAATCCAACAAAGATTCATCTGCAAAACTATTTGCACATTTACTAAAATTTCACCACTTACACAAGGGCTTCCCTTGTGGCTCACTCAGTAAAGTATCCGCCCGCAGTGCAGGAGACCCAGGTTCGATCCCTGGATCGGAAAGGTCCCCTGGATTAGGACATGGCAACGCAGTCCAGTATTCTTGCCTGGAGAATCCCTCAAACAGAGGAGCCTGGCGCGCTAAAGTCAATGGGGTCGCCCAGAGTCGGACATGACTGAGCGACTAAACCACCACCCAAGAATAATAGAATGACACCTATTTAAAGCTAAACAGACATAATTTCTCCTCTTCTTAAGACAGTGGAAGAGAATAATCACATTTTGCAAGCTGCCCCAAAGACGTGTTGGATAATGCCAATAGATACAAGTTGCATTCTCTGCGGCAACTGAGTGTCGAGGAGCATTTCCGTTACTGTAGGTTCATCGCTCTGCAGCCGGAATAAATAAGCTTGCTGCACCAATCACACAGCTGACGTGGGCGAAGAAAACTTCAGATAATGTCCCATAAATCTCAATGAGGGACTGCAAATAGATGCCACGCCGTGACGTGATCTAAGCAAGTGACGAACACACGCGGATCTGTTTCTGTGACAAGTGGTAACGTGTGCCTGCATATGTCCGCAGGACTGAAAGCACAATCTGGTACGCCGAGATGTCCGATCGCGGACGTGTATCCCTTTGAACCCGACTGCGTAGCAAGTGAGCGACGATGAGAACCCTCGCGCACCTCTAGGAACTTACCTCTTCGGACGAACAGGTGCAAGCCGCTGGGCGCCGCCATGTTGGCGTCGGTCACGTGGCCACAAACTCTCGCACCTCGCCCCGCCCCGCCCCGCCCGTCGGAGCCTTCCACTCGCCGCGCTGCCAAAAACCAGAGGCGCCGAGGCCGCCGGAGGGGAGCGCGCGTGCGCGCCGGGGGCTGACTGCGGGAGCTCTGGCGGCGGAGCGGCTCGGGCACCCGGGCCAGTAGGGGATCCCGCGGCCGGCCGAGCCCGCTCCAGCCACGAGAGGCGGGCTGCAGCAGCGGTTCGCGCACTCTCTCTGAGCCCCGGCGCCCAGGTGGGATGGAAGAAGCCTGTCAGGTAAGCGTGGTATCCAATATTTGTAGCATCAACATTTTGGTGCATGGAAACGTGAAGTTGGGAGGAAAAAAATAAAGCACAATCTAGCGTTCAACATAGCACTTTGCATCATCGTCTGCCACTTTGTTGCCTATTTTTCCCTGGATTCAGCTGAAAGGTAAAATTTGGTTCAAAGTCACCAGCTGCCTGCCCCCTTGGCTGTCCCAGAATCTACATTACTCAGCAGAGACAACAGACAAGACAGGATCTGTGTACAGCTGCAAAATCTATTCTGGGTTCCACAGTGGGTATATTCAGGGACTTCTCTTTCCCCGAGGACACCTCCAGCTCAGTGGTGTTAACTGGTGTCTTAATCCTAAATGTGACTTTTAAGAATGAGAGGATGATGTCTGCTAATTGTGCTGCCAAAAGATGAAGGCTTCGGAAGGCCAATTATGAACCAAGTGAGGGAGCTGATGGATCCCTAGTGATGACGGTGCCCATTTTTACCAAATTCACTATTCCTCTTATCTGCATTCTGGGGCACATTTCCATCCTGTCACAGAGCAGATAGTATTCATCTTGGTACCCATCGAAGAACCTGATATGCAAGGAATGAAGGAATGTCTGGTGAAGAAATTGAACTCTGCATTAACACAGTCAAACCAACAATATAACAGTTTCCAAATGCAGTGAAGACTGATAAGGATTCTTGGTGAATGTGTGTGATGTCACCTAATTAACATTTAAGAATGTAACTTAACTACACAGTGAAAAACCCAGACAGTTCAGAACTGATTTTTTTAAAAAGCGTAAATCCCCTTCCTCACCTTGTCTACACACCACAATCCCACTCTCCAGTCAGCCCCTGTGTGCAGTCATCCTATGTCTTTTACAGGCAAATATATGTAAATATTTTAAATAGAATCACATACTTTCTGTTACAAAATTGCTTTTCCACTCATCAGAAACATCAAATCTTAGAATACTTAGTTAGAGCTCAATCCTTTTAATGCCTCCATGGTCCTGATAATTTTACTTTTAAGGAGAGTGAATTTGGGTAGTTCATAAGAGGACACACCTATACTTCTTGGAGACCCAGTTTTGTATGCTTTTGGGTCACCTTGAAAGATAAAGGGAAAAAAAATGTTTTCCACTGAGGTAGATAAGATGCACAAGGATGAGAATGAAGAATACTTTCAGGTGACTTCAAGCCCCACCTTTTTCAAATGCAGATCAGTTCCAAGGAGAGAGTTTTTTAATGTCGTAATCTGTGCTCGCTGTAACTGAAGCCAACGACATGAGTGCAGGAAAGGAACCTGAAAGTTAGCAGAGCACCGCGTCTCAAGAAGTGTGCAGAAAAAAGAAACCTAGAAGTCCCAAGAGAAATGTCAGAGGGCATTAAGCCCAATTTCAAAACAGCTGAAATGGAGCACATGTTTATGTGATTCAGCTCAGCCAATCCTTGGGCTTCCCTGGTGGTTCAGTCAGTAAAGAATCTGCCTGCAGTGCAGGAGACCCAGGTTAGATCCCCGGGTCAGGAAGATCCCCTGGGGAAGGCCATGGCAACCCACTCCAGTATTCTTGCCTGGAGAATCCCATGGTTAGAAGAGCCTGGCAATCTACAGTCCTTGGGGTCATACAGAGTTGGACATGACTGAGTGACTAAACTACCACCAATCCTTGAAAAACAAATGCACGATTTATCCCCCTTCAACTAGAAGGAAAAGAAAACTGTGAGAATCAGGTGGCACCACTATACTGTAATCCAGTGAGGAAGTCACCAGTAAATTCAGCGTAGCATGTGGACATCCAGGATGAGCTAGAAATGAAGCAGATATGAACTTGCACAGGTAATAACTTGCCCACTGATTCTTGATTTAGCTTCTTTCATAACATGCTTCTGACATTGGAAAGATCGAGAACTGCCAGAGTGTGTCCTCCAAAATCATCGATTTATATAAGATATATGCATGCTGATCGACCATATAAAGGGCTAGACTCCTGGCATCTACGTAAAAGTGTTAGTCGTACAGTCATGTTTGACTCTGCAACCACTCCTCTGTCCATGGAATTCTCTAGGAGAGAATACTGGAGTGGGTAGCCAGTAACTTCTCCAGAGGAATCTTCCCAGCTCAGGGATTTGAACCCAAGTCTCCTGCATGATAGGTGGATTCTTTACTCTCTGAGCCATCAGGGAAGCCCTTTAAAAGATCCCTAGTAATTCTAACATCTGTGATCCTGGGTATAAGGGCATTAGATTGCTTTCATTTAGGTGAGTAACTACTATTGACTCACTTCTCTTCTCTGTTTCTGCCCATCTTTCCTATGAAATGAAGGTTATGTTGTGGCACTGCATTGATTTGAACTTCCACCATTTTTCAGATTTTGTATTTTTTGAAAAAAAATGTTGAATAATTTTTCAAAACCAGAGTTCAAGAAATAAAGGGTAACTTTTTAATATCTTCAGTTTCTATATTGAGAAGTTCATTCTGCGATGTTAAATATTTTTATTGTGAAAGTATTGTTTTATAGGGTTTTTACCTTGTTATTTTTAATTAATTAATTTATTTGGCTGCATCCAGTCTTAGTTGCCACAGGCCAGATCCTCATCCCATCATGCAGGACTTTTCATTGTGTCACATGGACTCGCTAGCTGTGTCTCAGAGGCTTAGTTGCTCCATGGCATGTGGGATCTTAGTTCCTTTCCCTACTAGGGATTGAACCCACATCCTTTGCACTGCAAAGCAGATGGATTTTTAACCCCTGGACCACCAGGGAAGTCCCATTCCTCGGTTTTTAAAAGGTTGTCTTATTAGCATCTTTTTTTTTTAAATTTACTTATTTTAATTGGAGGCTAATTACTTTACAATATTGTATTGGCTTTGCCATACATCAACATGAATCCACCACGGGTGTACACGTGTTCCCAATCCTGAACCCCCCTCCCACCACCCTCCCCATTATTAGCATCCTTTTATATCTTTTAATCTTCTTTTATTAAAGAGATAAATCAGAAATAAATTCTGATATTCTCATTTTCTAAAAGTCATTTTTTCCTTCCTCCTTCTTCTACTTAATGATATTTTATTATAGACATACTACATAACTTTTTCAAATACTGTATATAGTTTGTAGTAAAATTGAAATTATTTTGGTTTCCATAATGAAGATCCTGAATTTGTGATTCCAATTCGCAATTTAAAGCTCTAGAGATTTTGCTACCTGAAGTAAATCCCTTTGAAAATAACTTTTGCTTTGTAAAGACATCATCCTGTAACCTGAGAAGGCAATGGCACCCCACTCCAGTACTCTTGCCTGGAAAATCCCATGGATGGAGGAGCCTGGTAGGCTGCAGTCCATGGGGTCGCACAGAGTCGGACACGACTGAAGAGACTTAGCAGCAGCAGCAGCAGCAGCATCCTGTAACTTGTCTCACTAGGTTTTTAAATACTTATGAAGATTACCTATAATGCAACATAAAGACTAAGGTGTAGAAGCCCTTAGCCCTTACACTAAGGTATGTATCTGTAGAAGAAACTTGTTACATACAAACATAAGACTAACTGAGACTGTGGTGTTTCCTACCGGGCACTACAGTGGCCTGCTGGGGGAAACTGGTGTCCTGGGACCTGCATAGCTTCAGTGGGGCTGTCAACCCTAGGTGCCTTCATTCTCCCTGAACTTACTTCTCAGTTTGCCATCTGAACCAGAAAAATTAACGTTTTGGTTTTATATCAGGATCGTATCTTAGCATTTTACTCTATGGCTTGGGAAGAATATTTCCCATCCTGCCCTCCAATGTGTTCAGTTTTAGTGTGAGGAAATGCTTTTATTTATTTACACTTATTAAAAAGTCAAATGAACATCCTTTTCAAGAACTGGGAGTCCTGCGTAAGCACAAGTTGCATATTTAACAGGGACCTGTCTGCGTAGCTGACTGGACCCCCTAAAGTTAAGGTCCAGCTTCACACGATTATATATGTTCAGGCAGAAAGTTGCTAGGGCACTCTCTTAGCCAACTTGTTTGGCAGAATATTGTTTCCTGGACCACTTGAGACAATGGTAGACATGTTACTGGCTAATCTCTGGGGCTTCCCAGGTGGTGCTAGTGGTAAAGAACCCGCCTATCAGTGTAGGAGACCTAAGAGATGTGGGTTTGAGCCCTGGGTTGGGAAGATCCCCTGGAGGAGGACATGGCAACCCACTCCAGTATTCTTGCTTGGAGAATCCCATGGACAGGGGAGCCTGATGGGCTGTGGTCCACAGGCTCACAAAGAATTGGACACAACCGAAGCAACTTAGCACCCAATCTAGGGGGACCCTTAGAGAAAATGTATAAATGCTCCATGTTTTTTTGAGGACAGGTGATGTCATATGCAAGACAGTTATAGGAAATCAAGGGGGTTTCTCCTTGCTGCTGTGCCCTGCTTCCCTCGTCTCTGGCAATGCCTAGAGGAAATCAGGGGGCAGGGAGGGGCTCTAATCGTATGTGGCCCTCCTGCCCCTCCCATTTTTAATTTGTATAATGACATTTTCTGGATCATATAATTCCTGGGCCAATGAAACTTTATGTTCCACCCCCTTCCACCAAGATTGCCTGTGACCCTCCTACATAGAAATTCTGAAGATTTTGTGAATCTATAGCCATTTATAGGCATCATCCAAGTGGGCTCAGAGAAGAGCATGTTGCACCCTCCTGAGCAGCCTGTCAGTGTGATTAAGCAGAGAAGAATGGGACCAGAGAGGGCTAACTTAGCTGTAGGGTAAGACCAAACTTTGTCCCCAGGGAGTTGCTCTCAGGCACAGTCTGGCCTGCATTCATTTCAAGCTGCTCCGGCCTCTTGGCTTGAAAGATATTATGGGAGATTTGTAAGCAGAAATAGTGCTTCAGCGTAACAGCCTATCCATTGTTGGGGCAGCAGCCTACCTGGAATGGTGGCAGGGGCCAAGAGAGGGAAGGGGTGGGAAGACTGTAAGGACGAGGATGAGGGTTGGTCCCAGACCTCACTCACTGATGCATTTGAGTGTTATCTTTTTTTCTTCAAATGAGTTATAGTTGATTTACAATATTACATTAATTGCAAAATGATTCAAACATTTTATAGATTATATTCCATTTACGGGCTTCCCAGGTGGTGCTCGTGCTAAAGGATACACCTGCCAATACAGCAGATGCGGGAAACTTGGTTTCGATCCCTGGGTCAGGAAGATCCCCTGGAGGAGGGCATGGCAACCCACTCCAGTATTCTTGCCTGGAGAATCCCATGGACAGAGGACCCTGGGGGGGCTACAGTCTATAGCGTCACAGAGAGTCAGACACGAATGAAGCGACTTAGCATGCATGCAAGCACACGTGTTCCCTTTATAGCTATTATAAAATGCTGGCTGTATTCCCTGCATTGTACAATATATCCTTGGAGCTTATTTACTTTATGCATACTACTGTGTCCTTCTTAATCCCCCACCCCTTTCGTGCCCTTCTCCCCTTGCTGCTCCCCACCAATAACTACTAGTTTGTTCTCTGTTATCTGTGAGTTTGTTTGTGTTATACTCACTAGTTTATCTTATAGAATCCATATATAAGTGATAACGTATGTGTCTTTCTTTCTCTGACTTATTTCAATAACCCTCCAGGTCAACCCATGTTGTTGCAACATTTCATTATTTTCAGATATTGAAAATTTCATTATATTTTATGACTGAGTAGTATTCCACTGTACATATGTGCTTAGTCGCTCAGTTGTGTCTTACTCTTGGCGACCCCATGGACTGTAGCCCACCAGGCTCCTCTGTCCATGGGGATTCTCGAGGCAAGAATACTGGGGTGGGCTGCGATGCCCTCCTCCAAGGCATCTTCCCAACCCAGGGATCGAACCCAGGTCTCCCACATTGCAGATTCTGTACCATCTGAGCCACCAGAGAAGCCCAAGAATATTGGAGTGAGTGAGTAGCCTGTCCGTTCTTCAGGGGATCTTCCTGACCCAGGAATCAAACTGGGGTCTCCTGCTTTGCAGGTGGCTTCTTTACCAGCTGAGCTACCATGGAAGCCCCAATGTACATATACTGCATCTTTTTTATTCATTCACCTGTTCATGGACACTTAGTTATTTCTTGGCCATTGTAAATAATGCTGGTATTAACACTGAGGCACATGTACCTTTCCAAGTTAGAGTTTTCTTTGGATATATACCCAGGAAGTGGAATTGCTGGGTCATATGGTAGTCCTCGGAGAAGGCGATGGCAACCCACTCCAGTACTCTTGCCTGGAAAATCCCATGGACGGAGAAGCCTGGTAGGCTGCAGTCCATGGGGTCGCTAGGAGTCGGACACAACTGAGCAACTTCACTTTCACTTTTCACTTTCATGCATTGGAGAAGGAAATGGCAACCCACTCCAGTGTTCTTGCCTGGAGAATCCCAGGGACAGGGGAGCCTGGTGGGCTGCCATCTATGAGGTTGCAGAGTCGGACACAACTGAAGCGACTTAGCAGCAGCAGCAGCATGGTAGTCCTATTTTTAGTTTTTTGAGGAGCCTCCAAAATGTATTTCATAGTGGCTGCTGAGTTTTATCTTAAGTGACCGGGCTTCCCTGACCTCATTTCTTGGCACTGGCTCTAAGGAAAGTTGGTTTATCTAAGTAGAAACATGTACCATTATCAACTATTATCTATTCTCAATTAGTAAGCTCTGAAAAGTAGCACCTGCTTACAGGCTTCTGGA
Source organism: Bos grunniens (assembly GCF_055505025.1). Lineage (NCBI taxonomy): Eukaryota > Metazoa > Chordata > Mammalia > Artiodactyla > Bovidae > Bos > Bos grunniens. The sequence continues at coordinate 112,347,846 of NC_141166.1, read as the reverse complement.
GAATGAAGAATCCATGCAAATTAAGGCAGAAAGGCAAAAAGTTTCCAAGAGAATTTAGTGATCAATCAGCCAATCAATAAATACTTAAGTGCATACTCGGCTCCAAGGAGATTATGATGTTATTTTGGTTCTTAGGAAATTAATTGGAAAGCTGAGACTAACATGCTCACAAAATTGTCCATAAAGAAAGAGCAAGTAACCTTGAGACTATAAGCCTTACAAGAGCAACACCAGGTGTGAGGAATCAGATTTTCGCTATCCCTGGCTGCCAAGAACTGAGAAAAATGCTGAACGCTAATAAATTCTCAGGAAACTTGCACCTGTTTAAAATCCTTCCTGCAGAGATGACGTAAAAGCGAAGTACTGCTTCCTTTGGCATCTCGAATCCACATTTATAAAAGAAGAGAAAGGAAAATGCTCTTGATCTCATTTAGAATTTTTTAAAGTCTGTTTTTTTGTTTGTTTACACATGTATGTAACATGTGCTCTTTAAAAACATTTTAAAAACACAGAAATGGAAAATACAGAAAGTAGAAGTCCCCCAGAAAAGCTCTCTCTGGGTAATCATTGTTACTGAGTTGATGTATATTCATCCAGAGGGCTTCCCAGGTGGCATTATTGGTAAAGAACTTGTCTGCCAGTGCAGGAGACATAAGAGATGCGGGTTCAATCCCTGGGTTGGGAAGATCCCCTGGAAGGGCATGGCAACCCACTCCAATATTCTTGCGTAGAGAATCCCATGGACAGAAAAGCCTGGTGGGCTATAGCCCATCAGGTCACAAAAAATTGGACACGACTAAAAGCAACTTAGCACAACACCTATTTGTCCAGATTTCCTTCTGTGCATGTACTATTTGCTGAACTTTCTAAGGGAAGAAATCTATTTTTACTGTGACTAGTCACACATCTATATACAATAAAAAGCAGCAGACTAGGCAAACCATATTCAAGAGGACAGGAATACACAGTATTTATTACCTTTGTCGCTGTCTACTGTACATTTTTTTTTTCTTTTGGCCTTCACTCTGCCTTTGTTTCTCTCCTCCCAGTATTCACCCCCTTCTGTAGGATTACTCCTTTTACTGTGTTTTCCTTCCTGAAATAATGGTACATTCCTGGTTACCTTCTCATATTTTTTTATCTTATTCTTCTGCGGGTTTTATGGTTCTGTTTGCTGTAGTGTGTTTCGGTAAAATATGGTCCTGTAGGATTTTGTGAGACCAGTTCTTACAGAAAGCAGTTGGACCACTAAGATCAGGGGTTGAAAATATTTACAGTTTTGGTATTCCCTGTCTAGAAGCATGAAACAGTACTCCTTGGTTAGTCAACAATCACCCTGAATACACTGCAGTAAGAATCTTCGAAGTGGAGATTATGAAATAACAAGGAATTTAATAATAGAAACGACTAGCTGTGTGTCCCTTTCTTGTCTCCCACCCCCCACCTCTGTCCCCCACACTGTCTGACAAACTAAGCAGAAACGTACCACCGCTTGAACTGCATTTCTCAACTTCTGCTTGCCTCTCACTCAACAAATTCTATATTCAAGACGGAAGCTGTTGAAACAAACAAGGGGGCAGATGCTGCCTTGACCTCTCTTCCAATTGAGCTGCGCTCCCCCATCCACTTTAAGCCAGAGAATAACCTGTCTGGAGAGCATTCTCCTCATCTGAAGCACACACAAACATCACCGCGTTTTCCTTTGCTGGAGAAAGGATAAAGGAAGAAAGGCGGCAGCTGCTCTGGTTGCAGACAGCAAACAGGCCTCACTGTGGTGGCCCCACAGCCTTCACAAAGGGGGATTCAGGGAGCCAGGCAGGCACACTGCACAGCCCAAGACTTCCGTGCAGATTCACCTGCCAATGTGATTCATGAAAAATCTATAAAGAACTGTCCAGGTGAACAGAGACTCCAACCAAAGCTCATTTTTCCAACTGGTCTTTTATGAAGCGGGAAGAGGAAGAATACAGTTGAAGAACTGGAAAGGGCTTCACAGATCACCTAATCCAACTCTGCCTCTTCTAGTTTTAAGGTGAAGCTAGTGGGGCCCTTTCAGTTGAAGAAGATTAGTCCCTTCTCCAGCCTGGGAACATTTTAACAATGGAGGTCTTAAAAAAATTTTTTTTTAAATAAGAAATTTATAAGGTATTTCTTGTAGCATTTTACATACAACAGCTCTTCAGATATTCATGTGATACACTTTTATGGCATTAAATCTCTCCACAGGGTAATGAAAAGCCTCCCAAATTATGACATGAAAAATTTCAAAGCTTTGCTTTTACATTTAGTGTGTTGATTCACAGGGCCGGTGTGTCAGAAGTGGGGACGGTTTGCTTTTGAAATAGCCAAATAAAGTACGTGGTAGACTATGCTTCCTTTTAGCATCAGTTTCCAAAAAAAGAAGTATAGTTGTGTTGTTATTAGGTTCTTTTTTTTAAAAAGAAACATCTTCACTGTCTTTTGGCAATTTCTGCTTTGTCAAAGTCCTGAGCACAGTCTATTTAAAGGTGCTACTTCTTCAGATAAACTTATTTTTAAAATTTCTTTAGTTTACAGTTCTATTTTATTTGAACAATATAGTAATATTAAACAAAATGTTGTATCACATGGTTTTTAAAAACATGCAATTATAATAAAGTTTACAACAAAAAGCAATAGTCTCCCATCCTGCTGTCTCCCAATCTGACCTGACTCAACCAATTTGAACTGTTTTTGTTTCTAGTTACTGCTCAGACCCAAGCCAATTATACTTTACTATATTTAGACTCTCACTTTCTTTACACTTCTTTTTTCTGGAGTTCATAATTTCCTTTTCTAATTTGGACCAATTACTTTTGTAGGCATGCGATTGAGTTGCCATCCTCAGATTTCGTTTTATTGGGATCAGATTTGTTTTACTGTTTCTTGTCCTCCACATCTTGCATGCTCTTTGATTTCGCCTTCATGGCGCTGAAATAGATCAACTGGTAACTTCATTATAAAGTTTATGAAGTAAGTTTTCTGGTTTCATAGATTTCTAAAACCACCTTTCTTTTGCTTTCACACTTGGGTATAGGATTCTAGATGGAAAATAACTTTCCGTCAGAACTTTGAATTCATCGTTCCATTGTCTTTCAGCCTGAAGTATAACTGATAGGCTGGTGCTATTTAAATTCTGACTTCTCTCCCAAGTTTCCTGTGTTTTCCCCTCTGAAAGAATCTAGAACTCTTATGCTCAATGTTTTGAAATTTAATAATTTAGTGTACATGTATATCCTTTTAGGAAGTGGTATAGTGGTTAAAAACGAAAGTGAATTATACTGCCTGAACCCAAATCCTGTCTGCCACCTCCCAGCTGTGTGACTTTGGGCGAAATAATCTCCCTAGTCCTCACTCAAGGATACATACCATGTGTACCTCTGAGGATTGTGAGAACTGAGATTCTCACTGTTGCAGGTGGTTGGCAAATAGTCAACTTTCCATAAACTTTAGTGATATTCTGCTCAACCTTCAGTAAAGTCTTCTAATTTGAAGATTCATGTCTGCAACTCTGAGGAACTATCTCCCCTTTCTTTGATAATGTCCTTCTGTTTGCTTTTCCTCTCTGAAAATAAAGCCAGCCATCAGATTTCCTACACTGATTTCTCTTTTCTCTCCTATTTTCTCTTTTTGATGTTCTGTGAAATTTCTTCAACTTTATATCCCAAGTTTCCATTGCCTTAATTATGTGACACACTCATTTTAAATTTCTGAGAACTCTTCCTTATTCACTGATTGTTCCTACTTTACAGTATTATTTTTACTTCATATATGCAATCTTTCCCAAGTCTTATTTTGAAAACTTGAAAACATACAGGTTGAAAGAATCACAGTGATGAACACCTGTATATCCCTCTCACCTAGATTCAATAATTTGACTTTTGTCATATTTATTTATGTACAAATATCTGTGTGTGTGTATGCCATTTACACATACTTTTTTTCTGGACCATTTGAATGTCAGTTACAGATGTCCTAAATAGTTTTGCATGTGACTTGCCTACCTCATCATAATACCATGATCACAATAAAATTAACAAAATCTTGTATCATCTAATATAGAGTCCAGATTTCTCTATTGTCTCAAATGTATGCAAAATCTACCAAATATAAAATGTCCACGCCTTTCCATTCTCAGCGATTCCATCACTGTGTTGCATATATACCCCCACCACGTGTACAAAATGAAGTACACACAAGAACATTCACTGCAACACTGCCTGAGAGCAGAAGAAACGAAACGGCCTAAATGTCCATTAATATGGGATTGGGTTAAACAAACTGAAACCAAACTATGGAATAAATATCAAAAACTGACTCTGAAACCAAACTATGGAATAAGTATCAAACAGCTGTTTAGAATCAGCATATTTAGAACTGAAGTATTCTGATATGTACTAATAAAGATAAGTTCAATTTAACTGGAAGAGATTCTAAGTACTGCATGTAGTATATCACCATTTGTATTGAAACAAAGTGATGGATGTTTGCAAACTGATAATTTAACTCTGAGGGGCAAAAGAGAAACTGGGAAAAGTAATTGCCTCTGGAGAAGTGACTTAGGTGACTGGGTGGAAGGGAGGGCAATTTACTTATCAAATACTCTTACTTATTTTGAATTTCATGTTGTTACATAATTAAAAAGTCATTGCTAAAATGTCAATGAATATTTAATCCCATATAGCAGTGGTTCTCAACCAAGGGTGATTTTGCCCCTCTGGGGTAGATGTGGCAGTATCTGGAGACATGTTTGGTTGTTACAGCTGGAGGTGGGGATAGTACTACTGGCATCTTGGGGGTAGAAGCCACAGATGCTCTTAACCAGCTGGTACACAGGTCAGTGGGCTTCCCTGGTGGCTCAGCAGTAAAGAATTTGCCTGCAGTGCAGGAGATGCAGGTTCGATTACTGGTAGGGAAGATTCCCCTAGACAAGGAAATACAACCCACTTCAGTATTCTTGCCTGGGAAAGCCCAGGGACAGAGGATCCTGGAGGGCTACAGTCCATGGGGTCACAACTTAGACTGAACACGAGGCAGCACAACAGTGATCTGGCCCAAAATGCCAACAGTCCTGAGGATGAGAAACCCTGCTGTAGAGCAGTTCTTCTGGATGAGAAGGTTTGAGAAGAGCTAAGCAAGACTAAGGAGAAGGCAATGGCACTCCACTCCAGTACTCTTGCCTGGAAAATCCCATGGACGGAGGAGCCTGGTGGGCTGTAGTCCATGAGGTCACTGAGAGTCGGACACGACTGAGCGACTTCACTTTCACGCATTGGAGAAGGAAATGGCAACCCACTCCAGTGTTCCTGCCTGGAGAATCCCAGGGACTGGGGAGCCTGATGGTCTGCTGTCTATGGGTTCACACAGAGTCAGACACGACTGAAGTGACTTAGCAGCAGCAGCAGCATCAAGCAAGACTAAAGGAAGAGACAAAAACAAAGTCATGGGCCTATGCAAGTGTTCAAATCACTGTGCCCTTTAAGACAATTCATTATTTCTAGCTGTGGAGGAGGATGGTTGGAGAGGTCCAAAATGCTCTTGTTTACACAGCTAATTCTAGACTGGTACAGGATTAAGCATCTGTAACCTTAGTTGGTGTTAATAATTTTAACTGCTGTAAACAGTAGTACAGTCACTGTAAGAATGAGTTCAGACTAAAGGTCATGATTTCTAGGACTTTAATCTCTACATACAGCATATGTACAAGAACGTGCATGCATTGCAGCATTGTTTGTAATGAAAATACTGGAAACAAATAATAGGGAACTGGTAGAGTAACTTATGGTATATCTGTACAATGGCTACCATGCAGCCATAGCTCGAATGATTTCCGGGATACCATTAACTTTAGGGACTTCCTGGGAGTCCAGTGGTTAGGACTTTGTGCTTCCATTGTAGGGGCCATGGGTTCAATCCCTGGTCAGGGAACTAAAATCTCCTAGGCTGCACTGCACAGCCAAAAAAAAAAAAAAAAACCCAAACCCAAAACAGCAGTTGTTTCTGAAGGTTTGGGGGAAGGAACTTCTCACAGTATGCCCTTTTACATTTTTGTACTGTGTGCATACTACTTTTTATATAGACAGCTCTGCCTAAGTCAAGGAGTAAATTCAGTGTGCTGTGTAACGCTACTGCAATGCGTAATACAAGGAGAATGAAATGCGTATTACAATGAAGGTGTAAAGGCATATGGAAACATGAAAGTTGTAGATGTTGAGTAACTGAAAATGTTGAGAGGAAATGAGGAACTTCAAGCCATGCTTCAAATGAGGCACCAATAATCTCGGTCATTATAAATAAACATCCTTTTTCCTGATACTTAAGGTTTTCAATAGAGGGCAGTTGGGGTATTTGTCCTGTGACTACGTCAAACATGCAAGTGAGGTATTTCCCAGATGGCGATAAAAGAAAGCCCCACTTTATGAAGAGCCTAGTGGGTTGGCATGCTTATGACTTGGTCAGCCTACTTGAGAGAAGATGAAATGGAGGAGTGGAAGCCAGGTATTATAGTCCTGGCTTTGCCACTAATTCATTGTGACCTTAGGCAAGTGAACTTCTGGATCTACTGTCTGTCTATAAAAATGTATAGCCCCTAAAAGTCAAATTTGAAAAATGAAATGGATAATTCCTATTCCTAAGGGAAAAAATTTCACAAAAAGATGGAAAAGTATTCAGCTTTCCCATTAAGCAAAAGAATACAAATTTGAGATTTTATACCTGTGGAGACAACAACAAAACCAACATACCATAGCACTGAAATTCTATTAAAATCAGTACAAACATTAATATCTGTAATTTACAAAGCATTCTGGAAAATATGGCATGTTTACATAACTGAACCATGGAGATAGTCCTACCCTTTGACTCAATAACTGTACTTCCCAGGAATTGGGATACTTCATGGATACAAATATATATATGTGTGTGTGTGTGTATATATATATATATTATTAATTTATTTGAATTTGAAGATATTAATTCATTTGAATGTTGTACTAATAAAAGAAAAAATCTAGGCAAATGGTTTAATATGGGAACCTCAACTTGAAATATTGTACATCTTTGAGAACCATTTTTAATACTAGAAATGTTAAAAAGAAAATGCTACTCTGTTCAATGTATACAGAGATCATATACAAATATAAAATAATTTCACTTGGAAGAAGTATGGGTATCTTAATCAGCATTTAATATTTTTAAACTGGCTTGTAAATTCTAATAAAAAGAACTTAAGAATGAATTTGAGGAATTCAATCATTTGACCTCTGAGGTCTGTGATTCTTTATTTCTTTGATACAGCATTGAAGGCTTTGCTGTGAGGAAACTCGAGTGGACAAGATAATGGTGGATGAGATAAATCTTCAGAGTAGATAAGACTGTGGTACAGCAAGCTGAGGCCCCTGCAATTTGGAGACAGGGACATATAGTGGGTTTTTCTCTTCCTCTTACATATTAACTCAGGTATGAACTGAATTTCGTGTTATTTATTTTTTTAAAAATTTTAGATATATACTACATCTATATCCACATCTGAGTAGAAAAGCTCAAGAATGATGAGAAAAGATGTAAAAAGGATAAACACAGATATTAGAACAGGGTGGAAGCCTGGAGACAAGTCTAATACAACCTCATTTTACATCAGTGTTTTTCACTGTCTTCATGTTTCCATGAAAGGAAACATGGTATTACATGTAGAGAAAATGCAACTTGGAGAAGATATGGAAAAAAGTAGTAGTGGAGGGGAGGAAGGGAAAAAGGTAAAGGCAGCAAATAAAACACTGTACATCTATGTGTATTTGGATGGTAAAGGGGATGAAGGCTGCTACCACAGGGTGGAAGTGACCACTAAGCCCAAAAGGTAGCTGCGATGGGTTTCACACACGGTTCTATGTATCTCTATCCTGGTGTTTAACTATCCTGTTATAAGTACAGATCTTACTATCAGACTTATTCTAACTCAAAATGAAAGTACAGCCTTTCAAGTCTGAAAGATTAATGCTAATAAACTAGACCTTTAACCATAGAACATTGTTTTCTTAAAAAAACTGCAGAAACTGGTATCACATTGGCTTTTTCTGGTGTCTACATAAAGAAGGATGTTGAAAGATAATTTATTTAGATTGTACTAATTTTTTCTCCTCAGAGCTCATTTTCAGGCATCAATTGTTAATTTCCAAATTAAAAAATTTAAAATCTTATAATAAATCCAGATGGAAAACACATTTTTTCCATATAGCTTCAGAAGGACTTTGCATTGGTTCATTCTATCTGTACGACTTAGGTACGTGTATGTACTCTCAGAAATCAAGTTTTATGTATATAAACTTCTGAGATGAGACTGTCTGAAATGTTCGCAGAACTCTTATTTTAAAGGTCTGGCTTTAGTGCCATTGGTATGCTGGTGGCCACAACTATTTTGTGTCCAGAGGGTACTACTCACTTTGCTTCCATGTTTGACAGAATTTACTGATGAAAAAAAGCTGATGAAGGACAAGTTAGCGCTTGTCCAAGATGGGATTTTGCCTTGAGCACTGAACAAATCACATTTTAAAAGTAAAGTTCAACTTAAAAAAAAAAAAGTAAAGTTCAACTTACATCCCATTTTTGATGTTATACAATACTTGGCTTACTGGCACATGTTAAAAAAATCAAGCTTTACTTTTAATGACTATCAAGCAACTTATTTAGTTCTACTTCAATAAAATAAGGACTATATTAAGCAATTTATCTTTTTTTCCCCCTTCTTAGACTTCAACATCTTGATAACCTTATATTAAATCACAACCTCATTTTACATATTTCAACAATAGTGTGTAAACTAGACTTTTGTTACCTGATTTGTATCTTACTATTTAGAAAATGTTTATGGCAACTTCTGAATTATCTTCAATTAATATTTGGTGCCAAACATCCAGGTTTCAGGCTGTATTTAGTTTCCCTTCTCTCTCTTACCCACCCTACTCCTAATAAGTGGTTAATAGTTTATTTAAAACAATTCTACTTTAAGAACATTTTCTACTTAGAAAAATCACATAGTAAGACCAAGATTACTAGGAAGACCTTAAAGAAATGTGTTAAAAGCTTAGAAGCAAAGTGTGGGAGGAATAATAAAAACTTAAAACCTAAAGGTTTTTAATAAGATTTGGAAAAAGTTAATCATAAGTATTCAAGAATCATATCAGCACACATTAACATATCACAACTAAGCATTTATTACACTATTTAAGAAGGGAAGTAATTGCAGTGGTATTTCAGAAGCTATATCTTTTTTAATGTAATATATGCTCATAAACTCTAAACAGTATTTTAAAATATACAATCTCTCCAAAAGAAAATATTCAACTAAAGATAGATAACTTTTAATGTAAGCAAAATGTTACAAGATTTTTTAAAATTAAAGTCATCATCTGATTTTCACAACACATGTACAGAAATTTGCAAACTTTCTGTACAGAGAAGTATAACCTCTACTCTTGAGCGAGGCGTTCAATGACACGTCGATAATCTTCCACGAGTTCCTGAAAGCTTTCTTCCAGCTGTTCATGTTGCATGCTTATTTCTATCTGGTTCATCTGGTTTGTCAGTTCTTCCGGTCTGAGACATTTTCTCATTTTAGCAAGATCTCTCTGTTTTTTCTAAGTAACAAACACGAGTATTGGTTAGACCAAGAAAGCTGATATAAAAAAATATGTCTCCAGTGTTAAAAATAGTAGTAGTAGGAATATGCCCAAATCTATCCCATACATTTTTAAGGAAGCCTAAACATAATGTTACATGAATTACAAGCCCTCTAAAAAGAGGGTTCCAAAAGACATGGAATTTGTATCAATTAATGGTAAATACAGGTATGTGAGTGACAGCCCCCCTCCAAAGCATACTAAAGAACTGGCCAGTACAGACACTCAAATATTTCTTTAATAAATAAGGTACTGTAACTGAAGAAAGACAACTGAAATTAAGTGCTATTATTTCATCAATTTTTAATAGTAATTAATCATTAATTATGTTAATCTTAATTCCAAACTGGCTTCTTCTGCCACTATTATTTCTGAGTTCCCTTTCCCAGCGATGTATTTATGGACCACGTATTAATTTTACCATAAACTGTTGGGAGAGTTTCAGGAAGATAGGCCAAAAACTGTCACACTTTAAAAAACAGTATTAACTAGCATTTATTGAGTCTCTACTGTCTAGACATACATTATCTTATTAAACCCTCTCCATTTCACTGAGAAGGAAACTACCATTTCTCAGGAAACTGAGATTTGCATCACCCTAAGAATCTGGTAACAACTTTTAGACAGGTCACTATCAGAACAATACAGTTAGTATACTGAGGATGGGACTGGAAGGGACCAAGTTAGCAGTTAGTTTAAGAATTCAAGAGATGATGAAAGCCTAGGCCAAGTCTGCTTAGTTACAGACCAAGCAGAGGTGGAAGGTACAGAACAGATTTAGGGAGGAAAACACTGGATGATGTGGGGAAAGAATGCAGAATGACTCCAAGATTCCTAGGTGGGTGGCAATACTGCATTATATAAAACATTGTAATATATGAAACTTTCATACATTTTTTTTTTCTTTTTTTATTGCATATGTGTATTTTTTCCTGTTAGTTTTCTTTTTCTTTTTTTTAAATTTTATTTTATTTTTAAACTTTACAATATTGTATTAGTTTTGCCAAATATCGAAATGAATCCACCACAGGTATACCCGCGTTTTCAACTTCCCTGGTAGCTCAGCTGGTAAAGAATCCACCTGAAATGCAGGAGACTCTGTTTCGATTTCTGGGTCGTGAAGATCTGCTGGAGAAGGGATAGGCTCCCCACTCCAGTATTCTTGGGCTTCCCTGGTGGCTCAGACAATAAAGAATCTGCCTGCAATATGGGAAACCTGGGTCCAATCCCTGGGCTGGGAAGATCCCCTAGAGAAGAAACAACTACCCACTCCAGTATTCTGACCTGGAGAATTCCATGGACAGAGGAACCTGCAGGCTACAGTCCACAGTCGCAAAGAGCTGGACACAACAGAGCGATTTTCGCTTTCATACATTTTGGATAAACTGCTGTAGATTATATCCTCTTTCACTTAAGCATTTAATAAAGAGCTAACTTTATATAGAGATCAGAAATCAAGTATATTAACTTATGTAATCCTAAAAACTATGAGACAGGTACTATAACTTTCTTCAATTGAAAAAGAAAAAAAAAGGTGCAGGTGTTAAATAATTTGTCATAGAGGCAGTAAGCAGAGAAGCCAGGATCCAACCCCTAATGATTAATTAGAAGTCCGTATTCTGAATTCCTATATACTGCTACTGCTACTGCTAAGTCGCTTCAGTCGTGTCCGACTCTGTGCGACCCCATAGATGGCAGCCCACCAGGCTCCCCCGTCCCTGGGATTCTCCAGGCAAGAACACTGGAGTGGGTTGCCATTTCCTTCTCCAGGGCATGAAAGTGAAAAGTGAAAGTGAAGTCACTCAGTCGTGTCTGACTCTTAGCGACCCCATGGACTGCAGCCCACCAGGCTCCTCCATCCATGGGATTTTCCAGGCAAGAGTACTGGAGTGGGGCGCCATTGCCTTCTCCCGAATTTCTATGTAACTGCCTACCAAATACAATTAACAACAACAAAAAAACCCCCTGAAAACAGTCTTAACTCCATCCTAAAAACTAATAAATGTCTCTCAAAGGAAACCTTAATAGTTTTGGAATATAAGACATGCAGTGCTTCTCAAACTTAAATGTGCACAAACATCAACTGGGAACCTTGTTAAAATTAAAATGCAGGTTCTCATTCAGTAGGTCTGGGGTGGAGTGAGAGTCTGCGGTTCTAAAAAGTGCTCCTGGATGATGTTCATATTGCTGACTTAGTGTGTGTTTGTGTGCGTGGCTGCACTGCTTGGGGGATTCTTAGTTTGCCAACCAGGGATTGAACCCATGGCCCCTACAGTGGAAGTACAATCTTAATCACTGGATCACCAGAGAATTCCCAATGTTGCTGATCTTCTAATCACACTGTGAATAGTAGTTCTAGAGAAGTGATGAAAATTCAGGTTTATTACTCCCAAGCCCTGGAAGGACAGTATATTCCTCACTCTTCAATCATGTGGATAATAAATCCTTTGTTTCTGCTGTGAAAGTTACTTTTTTTTTGCCAAGAAGCACAACTGCCTCTTGGCGGCACCCAAGTTAAGGAAACGGGTCAGGAACTAAAAGGTAATGCATCCAAAAATTATCATGGTATGTTATAAGAAAAAAAATTATTCTTCTAAACTGCTAACCAGTTATAACATTTATAAAATAATCTAACCCCATTGCTTGAATATGCCTCCAATCATATTAAATTCTCGTATACAACAGAACCATCATTTTAGTTCTTAAATATTAACTATCAATTCTGCTACAAATAACCTACAGAATGAATCATGTGCCAGTGACATACTGTTTTAAATTATTAACTTGTTTTAAAACTCAACATAGAAAACTAAGATCATGGTATCTGGTCCCATCCTGGCAAAGAGAAGAGGAAGAAGTGGAAACAGTGACAGATTTTATTTTCTTGGGCTCCAAAATCACTGCAGACGATGACTGAAGCCCTGAAAGTAAAAGATGCTTGCTCCTTGGAAGGAAAGCTATGACAAAACTAGACACCTTACTAAAAAGCAGAGACATCACTTTGCTGACAAATGTACAATGTAAGAACTGGACGATAAAGAAGGCTGAGCACTGAAGAACTGATGCTTTTGAACTGTGGTGCTAAAGAAGACTCTTGAGAGTCTCTTGGACTGCAAGATCAAACCAATCAATCCTAAAGGAAACAACCCTGAATATTCATTGGAAAGACTGATGCCAAAGCTGAAGGTCCAATACTTTGGCCACCTGATGTGAAGAGCTGACTCATTGGGAAAGACCCTGATGCTGGGAAAGACTGAAGGCAAAAGGAGAGGGAGGCAGCAGAGGATGAGATGGTTAGACAGCATCACTGACTCAATGGACATTGATCTGAGCAAACTCCAGGAGACAGCGAACAACAGGGAACCCTGGTGTACTGTGGTCCATGGGATCACAAAGAGTCAGGCACAACTTAGTGACTGAACAAAAACAACAGATCTCTTACGAGTGTTTACTTCCCCAGTTTATCTCCCCATTCATTGCCACCTTCAATTTCATTGTCAGTTTTTCTCAGATGGATGTCAGAATTAATTTCTATTATAATTTTTATTGACATAGCAGAACATCTCTGAATTAAATTTAAGAGCTCTGAGTACCTAGGAATAAAAAAATACATGTACTAGCTTTATGGAAAACTATGAAACTATTAGAGAAGTTCCTCATGAGCATGTAAACTATGGTTCATTTTTTAAAATAAGTTATTTAAGCTATTTGTTTTATTGATTTTAATATTCCTAAAACTGCATATGTATACTGCTTTGTATATGTAGGAATTATAAATTCATCTTTTAAACTGTGTTTAAAAAAAAAAACTTAAACTGATTGGGGATCACCTCTATCCAGCAAGTGACTTACATTGGGAGTACAAATAAAATACTGAAAGACAGAACTCCAGAAGACTGGAATAGACCTCCTCTAGGCTCAGAAGAAATTTCTCCCTCCAAAAACAAACAAAAAGCTAATTCCTTCATAGACTAAGGCTGTGGATAACTTTAATTAATGCAGAAAAATTAATTAAAGATCATATTAGTGTCAGTTTATTTAAGGTCCAAAAAACAACTTTCTTCTTGCCTAGTTTTCAGAGGTTCCAAGAAGGTTTACAAATATCTCAAAAATTCTACCACCTCTAAGAGCGCCTTAATTTCCATCTGCTCAACCAGTCTCTTTTGTGAACTACAGAAATAAGGTTCTTTTGCAATAATTTAAAAATAATAATGGTGTGGAGACATATAAAAAGTCCTAAGACTTATCGAAAGGTTACCTTTAAAAACATGCACACTGTATTGTATTTCTTTCTCATCAGTTCCTCACTATGGAAGTATTTCCATTTTAGAGAAGAGAAGCCTAATACCCAGATTTTAATAAACTGTCAACACACACAATTTGTAAAAGTTAAAGCTAGACCTCAAAATTGAGTTTTCTGATTCCAAATCCAATGCTATTATAACAATGATTCTAAATTTTGTACTTGCAAACCAATTATGAATTAAAATATGCCTATGAAACAATATAAAAATTTAAATGCTAAAACCAAGCAGCTGCACCAACTTTTCTTTTTTTTTAGTCAAATTGTTCAAATTTATCTTTTTTTGAACACCTGAAAATTACTTCTGTACTAAAGAATTTCTTTTTGTGCTTTTAAAATGATTCTAGTTAATACAAATTATTTTTATCCCTTCTTGGCACTGATACAAATAAATTATCAGTACTTAAAGAACTTTTAAAGTAAGGTACAACTACTTCTAATATCTACCCAAATAAATTTCTTAGTGGAACTAAACTGATATGGAAATTTAAGCCCTTAAAAAAAGGCAGCACAGAATTGGACTTTGCTATCAATAAACAATTCCATTCCTCTGTAATAACTTAGCAAAGTTACATTTTCTTATAATAAAATGTATTAAAGTAAAACATAAATTCTAGATTCCAAACTTTCCCCATTTGGCATATATTTTAAAGATTTTTTAAAAATTCAAAATCACACTCAGTATTAAGCAATTTTACTTTATTCTTAAATATAATTTTGCATTTGAGAATGCTGTGATAGCACAGCACAGTATACAAGTATCAGCTTGGAATGACAAATTGGAGAAAACCATCTGCATACATTCAACAAAGAAATCTTCTAACTCTTCCTTGCATATAGGGCATTCAACTACTTCTAGGCTTTTACCAAGTTTGTGGTAGGTTTTCTATCACACTGTGGCTATCAACCCAGATCAAGATTTCTTGGTTTTCTCAATGAGACAGAATACTGGATAACTAAACTCGTTAAACTTGGCATACTATAAATAGGGTTGCAGCAAGTATCTAAAGAATTTAATATTTTGTATGAGTGCAAGGATGGTGATACCGATTTTGACTGTTAAGAATTTAAATAGTTTAATAACCAGTTTTTGGTGGTCTTTTAGAAAAGGTGAACTTGCTAGACAGGTGAGGATACTTAATAATATAAAAAAAATTATTATTCTTAAGCGTAGACAATACTTGCTTTTATGAACTACAGATATTCCCATTATTTGGCATAACTTCCTGACTGCTATTTATACTTAGAAATCATCTTTTATTTGCTGCATCTGCCTATATAAAATGTCACAAGTATCTGAGATACATAATTTAATAAATTACTAAAAGTTTTAATACTCTTAAATGTTGTCATGCTAACATCTAATTATATTGTTCTATATGCCCAATTTCATCATAAAGAAATTTTCCAGCTACCAAGTTAATATTAAAGATCAAAATCTTTGGAAAGTACCATTTCTACCAATTTTCTGAAGTTTCTGAGCTGACAAACATAAAGACTGATAAAGAATAAAATGTTATTTCTGACAAATTTGGGGGAATAGTCGTTATAATTTATTACAACCTGTTATATGCAGATGGTAGTTCCTAAGTTAGAAAATCAATTAAATTGATTTTATTAATTGATTAAATTTAAGTATTCCATTAAATTGCTTAATGAAATGGCACTATGAAGAAAAAACATATTAATTCCAGACACAAGATTTGTATGTCAGGCAAATAATTATTTTTATATTCAAAATGTGCTATACTTAGAATTATAACAAATTAAGAAATATGGTTGCACTGCAAACAAGATGTGATAAAGGAAAAAAGCTGAGATTCAACGAGTAGTGTGACCCTATATACCATTAACACTCAAAAGACTGGCTCTATAAAGCAGAATCTATGATAAATAAAACTTGGATTAACTTAGAAAAATCATAACTATGCACTTGATATAAATTACTCATTATTAACTGACACTCTCCTTAAACCTTAAGACAGATTCAAATTTGTCATTCATGTTCCCAATTATGGTGCTGTATAAGCCTCTAGGTCTAATAGTATATACAAATGCAGTACCTAGTAATTAGTTGTTGAATAAATAAATGAATATTCTCTCCAATCAGATTACTGCCCAACTACAAGAATCACAAATCTTCCTCCACACAAGTTGGCATGGACAATATCTACCTTAATAATTAATGGCCAAAAGATGAGGAGGCCAGACCTGATCTAGGAGTGGAATATTTTTGAGTTAAAGGAAAATAAAGGAAATGAAAAAAAGCAGGGGGTAAAGGAGCAAGAAAGATGACAAAAGAGATAAACAACACTAAGTTGTGATTTCAGCTCTGGTCAAGTACAGGGGTTACAAAAGGCAACCAAGGCCATATTTAGGAAGAAAGAAGCACGTGTAAGCAGAATATAGGGACAAATAAAACAATGGAAAAAAAAACAAGATAATTTGTTAGGGAAGATTCTGGGCATTCAGTTTTTTAAAAGATGCATACAATGAAAAAAATAACCACGAGCAAACTATCCTTGGGATTAGTTTCTAAGTGAATGGAAACATTTATAGTTTACACTGGAGAATTCTTATAACTAACTGGAAGAATATTTTCACTTTTGTAAAGTTTAGCAGAATTGTAATGATTTGGACTCTCCCACACATTGGCATTTGCTAGATATTCTTCATTTTCAACAGTGACAAGAATAAATGTTTAAGACTTCAAAGTCCTACCTTATATGGGCTAATTAGTCTTCTTTTAATATCCAGTCTATAGCTTCTGTATTGTTCAGCATCACTCATGTCAGTTACCAGTAGTCGAAGAATTTCATAAACCCGTCTAGCATGTTGCTAATAAACCAAAGAAGAACATGAACATTTCAAATCACAAATAGTGACACTTTCCCAGAAGAACATATCATATACTGAATACCTGCCATAGGCCAGAAATTATGCTTGGTGCCAGACAAAAAGCAATAAAAGATAGTCTCTGCGCTCAAGAAGGCAAGCAGTCTACTGTGTAACACAAATGAATGAGGTACGGTTAACTTCATGATAGAAATGTGCACAGGACACTACGGCAGCACAGACTGAGAATGGGGGAACAATGTTAGAAGAGGCGTCCTGGGGGAATAAAACCTGAGTGAGTCTTAAAGGAAAGGGAGCATGCTGCTCTTAAAACAGGGAGGCACACTATATGTGCGTGCACGTCTCACGTACACACGTGCAGAAGTAGTTTAACACTGCTGGGACACAAAATGAAAAAAACTGCGAGTAAATCAGCTACATGAAAATGGTAGCAAAAGAAGGGGAAGGAGACCAATCAGAAAGCTCAGTTGTTAAATCAGGCAAAAAATGATGATGGTATTAACTGAGACAGCACAAACAGTAATACTAAGGGGACAAGGATTCTAGAAATAAAGAGGAGGAAGACTGTGGAGGAGGGTATGGAATGACAGATTTTCACAGAGTAGGAGAGATTTAGGAGGCAAGAGAACATATAAATCTGAATAAAATTCCAGACGAAGGACAAGGATTTAAGCAATATCAATATACATGGCAAGAGTTTAAACCTTAGGACTGGTTAATGGTTAAGACAGTCCAAGGAAAACATACACAGTGAAGACGGGGGTGTGTGTGTGGGGAGGGGAGGTCAGAACCCTGTAGTATAGTGCCAGTTAATGAGCAGACAAAAACAGTCAAAAAAAATATGAGAAAAATCAGGAAGTTGTGGTAACATTGAAGCCAAAGGAGTAGGCCTATAGTTTTCCTATTTCTGTCATTCCACTTATTTATTGGGAGTGAGGAAGAGGTCAGGTATACATAGGTTAAGATAATACTGAAATTTCTGGAAGAAACACCTGAACTGAGCCTGAAAAATGTACTACCTGGCCAGGCAAAGATGAAGAAACAGGAGAAGGGGTTATCAGGGCAAAGGGAATAGTTGATATACAGGTACATAAAAGGAGTAAAGTTGTAGCACAGTTGGGAAATGGCAAGAGGTTCAGGAGAGCCAAAGCATACAGGAAAGTGGGAGGAAGCTGAGGCGAGCAAGGCAGGCACGGGCCAGATGACGATGGTGTCTGTATGCCATACTGAGGAGCTTTAATCTCAATAATAATGTCTTCATATCCTCTTTCTCTTGAAAGCTGAGCTATTAAATAAATTCTAGTTAATTAAAGGTTTAATACAGTCTGAGATATAAATTATTTCTAAAATTGTATTTTATCTTAAAACCATGAGCCCATTAAAGTGTTTTTATGCGGGAGAAGATGGAAAGTTTCAATTCAAATTGTTTTTTGAAGGTCAGTCACCAGTGAACGTTTGGCATAGTTTTGGACCTCAGGAGGAAAATCTGGATTGCAGATGTAATATATGAGCTCTCAGAATTAAGTAGAATGAGAAGAAATGAGGATTGGATAAAAAAACTCTGGGAAGAATTATATTTAGGGAGCATACAAAAATGTAGAAGCCAGTGACAATATCTCAAAAAAGATGAGCACAGTGGTTAATTGAAAAGCTAGGAATTGCAGTGCCTTAGAAGCCAGGGGAGGGGAGGCCGTCGGCACCAAGTACTAGTCCTCACTACTGGATACTCTTCATCCCTCATATTTTTATATTCCAAAACCTACCCATTGTTCAAGGCTTAGATCAAATGTATCCCCACTATGAAATATTTTGATTTCTTGCTAACATAAATATAATAATTTCCTCTGAATTCCTATATTATTTGTCTGTACTTACCTTAAGATATTTATTACTTTAAAATCCAAACAAATACATCTAGAAGTATAAAAAGTGAAAATTATATGTTTTATTCCAATCCTCCTCCTATCAATATAGTAGTATCCAGGGGCACTAACTACTTTACCAGTTTAAATAAACATTTTCTTGTTATACTTAATGCAGCCATGAAATCAATTATCTTTCCATTCTATTAATGAGAAAACTGAGGCAGAAGGAAGTAAACTAAATTGCTCTAAGCAATTGCTCTAATTGCTCAAGTGGTAAAGCCAGATTTGATCCTGGGCAATCTGGCTTCAGGGCCTGTATGTTTTTTTTTTTCTTTTTTGGCATGTGGGATCTTAGTCTTAGTTCCCTGACCAGAGATCAAACCCATGCCTGCTGCAGTGGACATGCAGTCTTAACCACTGAACCACCAGGCAAGTCCCAGGGCCTGTATTCTTAACCACTGCTACTTCCTACACATGTATTCTTAATGTATTTGCAACGTTTAAATTATGTACTTAAATTATTTTTTTCAAAATTTAAATGTTTTCCTTCCAGAATAAAAATACCTTATTTATTTTGAACTTCTGTTGAGCCTCTATTGCCATATCTTCACTGAATCCTTGCATTAACTTTTCCCGGGAAAAACAGGGCAAATCTTGACAAAACTTCACAAGCACAAAGTCTCTCAATTTCACATAGCTTTTGGATGGATCTTCCGCTAAAGAAAGAAAGCAGAATAACATTTCCCTTACCCAGCATAACTTATTCATCATCTGCAACCTCAGTATACACACTAACCTTAGAAAGTAAAATATTCTTCAATGAATTATATAATACAAAAGTTACAATATGAAAGATTATAAATAAAATAGCACTACCATCTTTGTCAAATAAAGTTATAGGTACAATCCTTTTGCAAATAATACATATATATTATTTGTGAAATTTCAACTACTTTTCAAATATAAATTTTTTAAATTAATTAATTAGTTTTATTTTACAATATTGTATTGGTTTTGCCATACATTGACATGAATCTGCCACGAGTGTACATGAGTTCCCCATCCTGAACCCCCCTCCCACCTCCCTCCCCATCCCATCCCTCTGGGTCATCCCAGTGCATCAGCCCCAAGCACCCTGTATCAAACCTGGACTGACGATTTGTTTCACATATATTTTACATGTTTCAATGCCATTCTCCCATCAAATATAAATTTTTGACTAGTTTGTTATCATATGTACCTTAGTTTTATTTTCAGTTAAAGCAGCAGTATACACAAGAGATTCAAGTTTGGATAATCAATTCCAAAAGCCATTTTCTGATAGCTAAGGGTTCCAAAGCTAAGTTTATAACTCCCTTACTTTAATCTAATAAACTTCAAAGTCTTCTATGCTTCTTTAACTTAATTTAAAAAAAGTTCTTCCTTTTACAAAACACTCTTTTTCATTTAGAGAATATGATTTTGATTCTTTCTTCATTGCATCTGAGTAGCATAGACTTCCTTTATGTTTGTCTATGTTATCTACATTAGACTGAGTAGTGGACAAGAAGATACCAAAACATATAGGTAGAAAAAACACTGCATAGTCAGAGAGCGTGAGTTTGAGTCCCAGTTCTGTCATTTATAGATGAAGGACTTGAGGCAAATTATCTTATTTCTCTGAGCCCTCATTTTCTAATTAGTAGATGGTATAAACAAAGAATGTTGAAGTCTGAGCTAGTTCATGGGTCATAAAACAGTTTTGTTACAATTATCAACTCTCTACCAACTGTTCAATGCAATCCCTATCAAAATCCCAGCTGGCTTTTTTTATTGCAGAAATTAACGAATTCATCCTAAAATTGATATGTAAGGAAATCAGAATAGCCAAAACAACCTTGAAAAAAGAACAAAAGTCAGAGGACTCACATTTCCTGATTTCAAAATTTACTCCAAAGCTACAGTAATCAAGACTGTGATACTAGTATAAAGATGGACATGTAGGTCAATGGGACTGAGTTGAGAGTTTAAAATAAACCCATACATTTTTGGTCCATTAATTTCTGAGAAGGGTGCCTTGACAATTCAATGAGGGAAAGAATAGTCTTTAACAAATGGTACTTGGACAACTGGGTCTCCATAAGCAAAATGAAGTTGGTTGGCCCCCCCTTTCCTCACACAGTACACAAAAATTAACTCAAAATAGATCATAGACCTAAATGAAAATAGAGGAGTAAATCTTCAAGATCTTTGGTTAGGCAATGGTTTCTTAGATAACAGAACCAGAAGCACAAGCAACTAAGGAAAAAGTAGATAAACAGGGCTATATAAAAATTTATAACTTTTATGCTTCAAGTGATAACCTTTAAGGAAATGACAAGATAACTTATAGAATGGGGTAAAATATTCCCAAGTCATATATATGATATGTAACTGTAACCAGACTTTCTATATAAAAAACTTTGTAATTCAATAAGTAAAGGTCAAATACCCACCACCCAATTAGAAAATGGGCAAAGACTCTAAATAGGAATCTCTCAAGAAGATATAAATACACACAATAAGCACATGAAAGGATGTTTAACATTATTAGCCAAAGGGAAATGCAAATCAAAACCACAATGAAATACCATTTCTTATCCACTAGGATGACTAGAATAAAAAAGACAACAAGAATCAGCAAGGATGTGGATAAACCGAAATCCTCATGTACTTGCTGGTGGAAATATAAAATGGCACAGCCACTGTGGAAAACAGTCTGGTGTTTCTTTAAAAGGGGAAACATAGTTATCAGATTTTCCACCATTTCCACTCTTAGGTATGTACCGAAGAGATATGAAAACACAAGTCCACACAAAAAATTGTACACGAATATTTATAATAGCATTATTTAGAAGAGCCAAAAAGTAGAAACAACCCAAATGTCCATCAACTGATGAATGGATAAATAAAATATAGTATATCCATACAATGGAATAGTATTTGGCAATAAAAATAAAGTACTAAACTAAATAAAAAATAAAGTACTACAAGGAAGAACCTTGAAAACATTATGCCAAGTGAAAGAAGTCAGTCATTTTATTGTACGATTCCAATGTCCAAAAGAGGCAAATCTACAGAGACAAAAAGTAGATTAATGGCTGTGTAGCACTGGTGGGGGGTTGAAAGGGTAGGGGAATAAGAGGAAAGAAGTGACTGCTAATGAGTACTGGGTTTCTTTTTGGGAGAATGAAATACTCCAAAATTAGGTTAAGGTGATAGCTGCACTGTAAACATGTTTTTGAAAAACTGAACACTTTAAATAAGAGGACTGTATGACATGTTAACTATATCGCAATAAAATTTTTATTAAAAAAAGAATCTGAGCTAAAGGTAATGTTTTATGATTGAGTCATTCATTCATTCAATCTATATGTACTAAATACTGTCTTTATATTTCTATGCAGCACTTCATATACATGTAATTATTAAGTAACATTACATGACTATGGATTTAAGGTGGTAAAGTGAAATTCTGTCATGGCATCGGTTTGGTATGAAATTGTGATTAGGAATACACAGAAAATGAAATCAACAGTAAACCAAATAACAAATGCAGACCTACAGAAAATCACCAAATAAACATAACACTGTAATTAGTTACTTTGTCTAATTCTTCAGTCTTTTCCTTATTAATCTGGTCACATAGCAGTTATACAAGTCACCCAGAAACATGAAGGACATTCTGATTCCTCTATGTGCTGCCACCAGTGTTTTTTTTCTTTAACTACTACAATAACCTGGTTTTCCTCACTTGTACTCTGCAGCTTTATAAAATGTAAAATGGACTGACACAAACCTAGATTGAAACCATTCAAGTATACCAGTGTAACTAATGTGTGTCTCAAAGAAAGGGAAGAGGGAGAACAGCTAAGGAAACACTGGCCAAAAACTTTCCAAATTTGATGAAAAAAATTTTATCCATACATCCAGGAAGCTCAACAAGCTTCAACTAGGAAAAACATAATGTTACATATCTAAATACATCATAATCAAACTTGAACGTGAACTGAATGAAATGAAAGCACAATTTATGAAAATTTATATGATCAGTAAAACCAGTACTTGTATTTATATAATAATATTTAAGTATTATTTAGATAGCTATACTATTAGAAAAAAAGGACATCAAATCAATAACCTAAGTTTCAATCTTAACTAGAAAGAGTAAATTAATCTCAAAGCAATAAGAAGAAAATAATAAACGTTAAACTGGAAATCAATGAAGTAGAAAATAAAACAACAATTGTAATGAAAACACACCAAAACAATTCTGAAAAAGAACACAACAGACTTTCATTTCCTGATTCCAAAACTCAACATAAAGGTCGAAGCTCTGCTACCACTGGAGCCATGACGCCCAAAGAGAGCAAAAGCAAGGCCACATAGGCTGGGTGAGGCAGTATTTGAGTCCCAAGGAGATCAACAAAGCCACGGTCCACTGATGATGAGTTTGCAGCGACCAGCCCTAGTCTGCGTTGTCTAGATGCTCACTGAGAGCAGGACTGTCTTCTGGGAGTGTGTGCCTCTGGGTCCCTGAGGCCCCTCTTCTCTGCTCCATTCCCACCCACCTGGCCAAGGCCAGTACCCATTTCTGACTCTACTCATCAATCATTTGAAGAACTGTCTGTTTAGTTTACAGCCTCCAGGCAAAACAGGCTCCACAAATTCAACTTACATTGAATTTGTGGAGCTAAACTTGACATTACTGTTAAGGCAAAACACACGCACAAAAAAAAATCCTCAGTAAGAAAACTATAATAAATGTATCAAGACAGTATGGTTCCAGCAGCACTACAGACACAGATGATTAGAGTCCAGAAACAAATCTTTACATTTATGGTCAACCTATTTTGAACAAAGGTACCAAGGCAATTCAATAGAGGAAAGGATAGTCTTTTTAGCAAACTGCTGGAAAAACTATGATCACATGTAAAGAAGATTAATTTAGAAACTTTCCGCACATAATGCACAAACTTTACCTCAAAATGGATCACAGATCTCAATACAAGAGACTGGGGATGGGGACTGACTGGGGATAGAAACGAGGGAATCTTTTTATGGTGACAGAAATATTCTAAAACAGGCCACAAAACTAGGCAAGTATACTAAAAATACTGAACTATATATACACTTAAAATGGATGAATTTAATGGTATGGAAATCAGACCTCAATAGAGCTGCTTTAATTAAATCTCTACTAAGTGACAAACTCTTAAGCAAGCATTTCTTGAAAAAATGTTCTGAAGTGCTAACAGCGACACACATGCTTATCCAGTCTACCTCTTTCTGGTTTGGAAAGAAAGAACTGTGTTGCTAATATCAGTATAAAATAAAATTTAGTATGGGAGAAAGCCTAAGTAACTTAAGTAACTAATACCCCCCAGAATTTTAGGGGAAAACACATCAAAGGTAAGAGAATTACAGTTGATAAAAATCTAAAAAAACTCACACCACATTCTTATCTGTAATTTTCACATAAATTAAAAATTTGTGTAAAAAAAATTTCCACTCAGGTTTAAATAATCCATTATAGACTAACAATATTTTGTTTGTAGCTTCATATAAGTGGCCAAGTCACCACTCTTAACTTTAAGTGCTTTAACTAAAGGTGTCAGCCTGAAAATGAACCTAAAATGATAACACCCATTAATTTGTGACATCCTTCAATTGCTTTGTTTCTATGCTACATAAGTGATGCATTTAAAAGATGAAATTTGCTTGGATATAAATTTATAGTTATACATGGGCTCAAAGTTTGAGTTTTTTCCCCAAGTTAAATACATCATCTACCAACATTAATACCCTGCTATCATTTAAAAAAACACTCTTTTAACTCTTCATATTACAAAACATTTACAGATAAAATTCTAAAAAGCCATGTAACATATTCCAGTACTACAAGGAATATTTAAAGAACAGATTTAATTAACTCTTAATATACACTGATAGGTTAATAACACTGACATATAGCCCAGGATCAATTTTTACTGTCAAACGCAACTGTCTCTGCAATTCTGGAAGAAATAAATCATTGATTCTATATGTAAGGTCATATAACCAAGATGTGTTAAAACGCTGTATATCTTATGATACTGACATCCTCAAAAGGAAAATGGCACATGATATAAAGAACTGTTTCCCAGTATTTTACTTTTAAATGCTAAAAATAGGGAATTCTCTGGAGGTTCAATTGTTAGGACTCGACACTCTCACTGCCAGGGCCAAAGTTTGATACCTAGTCTGGGAAATAAGATCCTGCAAGTCACGAGGCATAATGTGCTAAAAAAAAAAGTGCTAAAAAAAGAAAATGGGTGGCAATTATACCACAAAAACTTATCCTGTAACATAGGCCATCAATGGTTAGGTTTTAATTTTTACTATATCTGGCTATATGTCAATTAAGCAAAAGGCCATCTCAATATAAGGAATATTCTGGGTTGCAAAGGGAAATCCAGACCCTGCAAAAGATCCAAAAGTTTTAAAAATATGCAAAATAATAGATCTAAACACAACTAAAACAACCAAAGAGAGAAAACAATCCTTTATTTAAAAAGACTGAGAATGGAAATCTAGGAGAAATATCTTAATGAGAAGAAATGTATCAGTCATTTTTAGTAATTTGCTAAGAAATGTTAACACTGAAAATAAAGGCCAATACCCAGTTTTCTAATTCAGAAGTCCTTTAACATGTTCAGCATTTTCTCTTTAGAGACTTCAGTTTGCAATGAATAAAGGCTACCATTATTGATGACTCTTCACTGAGATTTAAGAAATAAAATTCTTTATCTGCTAATTGGCGCTAAGTATCAAGGACTTTATAGGCTGGAGTAGACAGAAGAAAGTGGTTAAGAGGCTTCACAGAAACAACCCCTGCTGGCACATTACCCACTAGAGAAGACAAAGACTACTTATGGAAACCCTAATCTCCAGACTAAAATCACCAAAAAGTCTCTTCATGTAGTACCAAGTCCAAGCTCTATAAGTAAACAGAAGCTAAACAACTTTCAGCTTAGCTAAAAAGAAGTGTTACTGATTGTGTAAAGTTTCCATAATTTTACAAGTCACTAAGCTAGTGAAAGTGTCAATTTATAACTTTTGATATAAAGTAACTTTAGTAATTACTTCTTTATCTCCCAAGTTTCCAAATCATTTAACAGCAGCAATAAAGTTAGATGAAAAGATAAATCAACTTTATAAAATGCTTGAGAAATAGACTGAACAAATAGTCATACCATACTTGCAATATATATATATTTCTGACCAAGATTTCCCATTTTATATTCAGTTCATTATCCTCAATTTGTTCAACTAATTAAGCACTTCATACTCAGAGATGCAATCCAATTTCACAAAGGGTTTATGATTTAAAATGAAACTTAAGTCATCTCTAAACAGTTCCAAAAAGACCTCAGGAGACTGCTATTTAAAACAAAAGTTATTTCTGACAAAACCAAAATTAGTAAAGAAGAGATTTAGAAAAGCTCTTTCAGTAACAAAATTTACATACCTGTAATATCAAGAACAGAAGGAGATGCAATGTAGTATCTATGAACTGTTTCAAGAAGTTGAGCACCATGGCCTTGACCTTGAAATGGAGTCAATATCAGCATTTGACTATAGTAAAGAAATTATATTAAAATATTACAATCTGACCAGTTTACAGATTGCAAATCACTACAGTAATACAAACATTTTAAAGTTTGTGTAGTTTTTTTTCAATCCATCTTTAAGAATTCCAAAAACCACCGAGACACTCAAAATTGTAAACATTTAATCTTCCAAACGGTTTCAAAAGGAACAATGAAATAAATCAGTACACAGCCAATGAATAATGGTATTTTTTAAAACAAATCAACACTATTATAATAAGTATTAGAAACTTCAGCAGTTCCTTCTTCTGAAATAAAAGACAAGGCACGTGTTATACTGCCAATTACCTTACACGTGGCCGGGTTTTGTCTGGGTACACATAGTAATTATAGACTGTCATGTAGCCTACGGTCGCAAAGAGTGTAGCTCCATCCTTATTATACTTCTCAAATCTGCAGATAAAACAGAAAGCCAAGCAGGTCAATTACAGTCGCGCTCCCATGCAGTGTCCATTTTCTTTTCCATTCTCTGACTGAATTTTCAGTGTCAGCAAGCTACTCTGTGAGGGCCCAATGGGTACACCTGCTATGTTCTGAATATACAATTCACTTAATTGGTGTGCAGCAACTTGGATAAATCAGACCTCTTTACATCACTTCAGTGCACTTGCCTATTATAAAGATGAATAGGTGGCAAGTAAAAGAAAACACAGGCAAAGCTCATTTTACTGTTTAAGCCTACATTCAGAGCCCTAACGGACAACAGCATTTAATTCGGCTCTATTCTCAAGGTCTCCCAAAGCATAATGAAGGAAAACTCAAGCCTCATAAACAATAGTTTTTCTTTCCTGGGAAAAATATCATTATACTGTCCCAATAATTGGGCTGCCACAATTAAAATGCTGGCTTTGTGGAGGTAATAAGGTCTACTGTTGCTTTAGAACTGTACTTACACTAGAAAGTAGTGCCATCTTTCATCATCCACGTCAATAAAGCTAGCAGTTTCAATAAACCACATCAAAAAGGTCTGAAGCCTTTCATGATATTCTCGAAAGCCTCTACATGTCATGTCAGCCTAGGGAAAAAGCCAGGAAAAGTCAGGTGAAACTCATCACAGAGGTAAGTGAAAGTCTGCAGAACGCAAAACTATTCTGTGGGAAAATGTTTAGAAGTCTCAGATTAAGATGTGTACACAGACACACATACAAAACAGATCTTTGTTTTTAGTGCTGACAAAGACTTGTTTCCTGAAGTTAAAATAAATCAGTGAAAATAACACATCAAACAGAACACAGGTTTCAGGCAAATTAAGTAAGGGAGCATTTAGATCTATCTTTACCTTATAAATCTGAAAGGTAAAGTTTTCTCCTCCTGTTGGACTGAGAACAGAGTATGTGTGAAGTAAGGTTCCAAATGGCTTGAAATCAGCTTCTTTTTCCAGCAACGAAAGAAAATCATTTGTGTTTGTGCAAAATCCAGGTGGAATGATTTGTCTAATTTTCCCCTCAACATCATCTGCCTAAAGAATGGAGATTAAAGGACACACACAGAAATTAATAACTCTGACCTAGTCGAATATGCTTAGTTTTTTTGAAAGGGACAAAATTCACAAAACTTCAATTCACTGTTAAACTAAACAAGTGAACACATAGCAAATTGGGAAAGGATGAGTTTCATGTGTACAAGATTCTGCCACAAAAATGTGAGATGAACACAAGTATAACGCAGAAATAAAAAAGAGGAGGTGAGGCGGGGAGTCTGAAATCAACTGCAAGAATGAATACAACCCTACAGAAATCTCTAACATCATGTAGAGAAGGCTGACCACACCCCTTCAGGACAACTTGAACTGGCCAAAACGAAAGACTGCTTATTATTTTTATTAAGTTACATGTGTCAAGAAGAGTATATTATTCAAGACATGAAAGGATCTCCAGCAGTAGTGAGGTGAGGCTAGAGTCTGACCAAACAAACGGTAAGCATGAGCAAGCAGGTCATTAACTCCCTCACACCAAAACTCAAAATTAAGACTATTTAAAATATGCCCACTTAGGAAATACATAAATTATATGACTGGATATATTATCCACTCATCCTATAACGTGACACAATTTTTACAGAGTTGAATTTGTGACAGTAAAAAGAGACAAGCCTGGACAACAAAATTAAACTCAGAGATTAAAATTACCCTTGTTAAACAACCTCGATGAATGTTAAACTATCAGCTGAGCAGACTTCATAATCCTTTTCAAAACCCCAAAAGACCACTTGATTGAATACATTTACTACTTCTCTTTAACCATGAATATTTGATGAAGTCTTACAATAAAGTATTACTGCTTCTCACCAGGCAATAAAACTTAATGAATTGGTCTCAACTTAACAAAACCTTATCCCTCAATACAGTCCCTAAAAGCCTGACATTACATTCAACAAAATGAGCTTGCATTCTATTCAAACTTTTTCCTGAACAATGAGGCCAGGTTTTTACTTAATGGAGTTTGCCGTGAGTTCAGCTGTAATGTTTGTATTGTATCTATTTCCACAAGGACTGACACAAGAACACTTTGTGTTAACTTACTAAGCAGCTCTTTCATACCGTTTACATGCATGATGGGTATTAGTTCTAAACCAAGACCCTTGCTACTTAGCATTCAAAACAGGGAAATTAAGATGCTTAGGACAAAATGCACTACAAAAGGCTAATACAACATGCTACTAATTCCTGTCCTTTCAACCATCTTTTAACTAAGCAGAAGCAATGCACCTGCAGATGAATAGCACTTTATTATCACTCAGTTACATTTCAGGATAGAGAACCAGGGATGGAGTTTATTACAAACAAGTTTTATTTTCAATGCTCTGGTACACCAACATTTATATATAACTTGTTTATAGCTATAAAAAAGAGCTATTATTTTAAAATATAGCTCTTCAACATTTTACCCAACAGCTTATTTCTAACATGTACACCAGTCTGTACAATCCATTCATGCTCAAGGTTAAATGCACCACATTTGACAGAACTACTTTTGCTTATTTTTAAAGTACTATTTGATAAATATTTTCTCTTGAAACTGCTAACTAATATGAAGAGATGATCTTAAGCATATTTTCTAGAATTTGTACAATTTCAATAATTGTAAGAAGAAAGTGTAAGAATAAGGGATAAGTCTAATATGTCTGTTGTATGGCAACTAAAATCCAAAGTAGCAATGGGTAAAGGTAGTATTAATTCAAATTTTAAAAAGTCAAGAAACACTACTTTTAAATATTATAATCTATCAGTTTAAAAGAAAACACTTCAAGACACATACAGTATATATACTTTTAACTTTTAAAAATTTCCCCCAATGTCATGTCTTCTCAACAAGGCACTGCAAAGCATGATCAAATAACTTCACATATTCGGCACCAAATGTATTTCAAAGATTTCTTTGAAACTCTAAGTTTCAAGTGGCAGTTCTGGTGGACTATAGAGCAGCCCAAAGATTTGAGCTCAACAAAGTTGAAAGATAGTTAATGTTTAACTTTCAGCCTTCAAAGGATACCTATTTATTGTAATATCTTCAAATAAATATTTTGCTCTGGACAAGTTTATACATTATTTTAAGAACTTTTACAGAGGAATAAAAGGCCACGTTTAAAAATAAGTAATCTGTTAACATGTAATACACTACAGAAAATGTGTATCTATTATATAAAATACAAAACATAAAACTAACAGCTCTTCAAACTTGGAATTCAGAACTTTGTATCACTAAAGGAGAAATGTCTGCATTTCTTTATTAAATGGATTTTGCTTTAAGGAAAAAAAAAACAAATCCTGTAACTATCATATTTTACAGATCTACACTCTTTTCTAAAAGAATAAATTTATTTTAGTTCAGTTAAATATTCATCTATCATTCTGGATTACTGGCCAGGTAATAGTTTATCACTGGAGAAAATCCCCATATAATCTTTTTAAATTGAATGTAGAATTAAACGTTAACTGAAACTTACACAAGTTCCAACGCTTGTGGTTAAAGGTTTAATTCTATTTCTGAAGATCACTGAAAAATTCCCTATCTTCAAGAGTATTCTGGAGAAGGCAATGGCAACCCACTCCAGTACTCTTGCCTGGAAAATCCCATTGTCGGAGGAGCCTGGTAGGCTGGAGTCCATGGGGTCGCTAAGAGCACCACTGAGCAACTTCACTTTCACTTTTCACTTTCATGAATTGGAGAAGGAAATGGCAACCCACTCCAGTGTTCTTGCCTGGAGAATCCCAGGGACGGGGGAGCCTGGTGGGCTCCTGTCTATGGGGTCGCACAGAGTCAGACACGACTGAAGCGACTTAGCGGTAGCAGCAGCAAGAGTATTCTAAACTTTAATTTAAACTATATAGAAATACAGTTATGTGTGGTAAGTCACTCAATCACGTACAACTCTGTGCGACCCTGTGGACTGTGTAGCCCACCAGGCTTCTCTGTCATGGGATTCTCCAGGCAAGAACACTGGAATGAGTTGCCATGCCCTCCTCCAGGGGATCTTCCTGACCCAGGGATTGAACCCACATCTCTCATATCTCCTGCATTGGCTGGCAGGTTTTGTATCACTAGCGTCACCTGGGAAGCCCACAGTTATAGAAAGGATAAGAAATAAAGCTGATCAAGAATCTAGAGTACGGCATGATATGTTTAATTAATAAGGACATGCCTTACAAATTTTTTCCTAACAATTGGCAATGTCTTTTTAGTAAGGAAAGCATAAAGGTAACCCTTCTATTTAGGTCTTCTCTTAGGTGACTTAAGACGAAATATTTTAGATTGTATATTCTCTGACTATGGCCATTTCAACTTCCAGTGTTCTATACACTGTTACATATCTGATGTTTCCATGAAGCAATTTTTACATTTCCTCATCACTGCATAAAGCAATGTGCCTGAGACTTAACTGGCAGTCGGATAGAATTCGTACACATGTACTTAATACAGATTTAAAAAACAAATTACCTCTTTAGCCTCTTAACCTAAATAGCAGCATTTGTCTAAATTTGCCTGTGGTGCGTAATTTTTGAAATACCAATTTTGAAGGCATGTTAAGGCTTGGCTAAAGTTGCAGAGAGTTAACATTAGCTGTAATTCTAAGAATACCCAAGATATGCTGCAAAAACAAGCCAAAAAACTCCGTATCTATATAAACTTGCTCAATCTTACATTCACTGACAATATGCAAGCTGCAGAAATTTCAGTATTGTTGGAGAAATTAAGTAGAGAAAAACTGTGAGCACTTCCACTTTTTGAAAAACAAAGGTCACATTATGTTAATTTTACTGCATTAGTGCTTTGCAACCTAACTAAACTTACAATAGCTCAGTTGGTAAACAATCTGCCTGCAATGCAGGAGACCTGGGTAGGGAAGATGCCCTGGATAAGGAAATGGCAACCCACTCCAGCATTCTTGCCTGGAGAATCCCACAGGCAGAGGAGCCTGGCAGGCTACAGTCCATGGAGTTGCAAGAGTCGGACATGACTTAGCAACTCAACCACCACCACCAAACTCACAACGATGTTCCAAGATAAAGATCTAAACACGTAATTTTAAAGCTTTTTATGATATTTTATGACAGAATTTCTCATTAAGAATATTGTCACCATTATCAAAAAAGGAATGCAGTAGAATACATTAGGAAATATTATTAGTCTACAAAAGTATTTTTTTCACTTTCTCAAGATTAAATTTTTATACATACACAGGATTTTTCTATTAAAAAAGCCCTAAGGAATCCAGAAGATTAAAGAAATTTGCTCTCATCTACTCTCAAATTGAATCCAAATTAAAGAAAGACAAGGATAAAACAGATGACTGAAACTCACAGATAATACAAACTTTATCTATGTATTTCAACTTTCTCCAACAAACCCTTCCCTAAAATGTCAGCAATCAGCAAGACTGAACAATCTTTATTATACATTCTTCTACTAAAAAGCAATGAAATTACCTTAAGAGAGGGCTGGAGGTACTGATAAAAGCAATACCATAAGATGAACAAACCATCAGTGTCTGAATAATCAAGTTTATTATATTGCAAAATTAAAAATAATTACATTATCTTTAAAGATGATAGCTATGGAGATGTTCTATAGACATCTTACTTGTTACTAAAAAAATTTAGGTGTCGCCAGAGAGTTTGCAAAAGAAAAAGAATGGATGATGAAAGATTAATATGGCAAAATTTTAATACGCAAATAACTTCTAAGCAGATGTGCTCTGGTTTCTGACCATCTAAAAGGGTATATTTTTCACATGCAAAAATAATACTACAAAGCACCGTATCCATAAACTCAATTATGACATATTATAGTCTCAAACCTTATACATCTAATAACAGAAATCTTGGGTTTTTTCCACTTAAATCTACTTCTCCAATCGTCCCTATCTCAGGAATAGTACCACCACCACTGAAGCAATGGCATCCTCCTCATTGCTCTTTCCCTGAACAATCACAATTAACTCAGTAACAGGTGCTGCTGACCCTACCTCTGAGGAGGTGACTCACTGGAAAGAACACTGATGCTGGGAAAGACTGAAGGCAAAAGAGGAAGGGGGCAGCAGAGGATGAGATGGTTAGATAGCATCACCGACTCAATGGACATGAATCTGAGCAAACTCCTGGAGACAGTGAAGGACAGAGGAGCCTGGTGTGCTGCATTCCATGGGGGTCACAAAGAGTCAGACACAGCGATTGAACAACCACCAAAGAAATATCCTCAAGCAGGTAAATGCAGTGTTGCCCATAACACTGTAATGTTCTGGTCTCTCTTCTCTCACTCTTGCCCTCTACAGTGGGTTCTCTGCATAGCAGGCAGAATCATCTTTCAATATAAACACTATCAGATAACCCCCACCTACTTAAAACTTCCAAGGGCTTCAACTACTCTTTACTATCTCCTACCCTCCTTCTCTCATTACCACAATTTAACAACAGTGATCTTTCTGGACAACAAAAATGCCAAGAATGTTCTCATTTCAGGGCCTCTGCATAGGCTGATCCCTTCAGATAACCACATGACTGGCTATTCTTCATTCAGAAACCAGCAAAACGTTTCTTCATACATATTAATTTGTTTATTTAATATCTATTTGTTGACTGCTCCCCTTGGCAAGAATGTGTCATAAGAACAGTGACTTTGCTTTGTTTGCCATTATACCCCTGTGAAATGAACATTCTCACTGCGAATGGGAAAGAGCCACGCCTGTTCCCCCCACATCTGCTACCCATTCTTTTTTTACAAGGGGAAAAAGAGGTCTCTGCTTGAACATGTAATTTAAATAAATGATCTCTGACAATGAAGCAAATAAATAATCCTACAAAAAGACATTATAAAAGACTGATTCCTTACTCCTAGCACAGTACTTCTAAATGGAGAAACCTCGTTTTCAAGAATGGAACAATTAGAAGTCAATGCAAATACACAGCTATTTTCACTGCACAAAATATTTGAAAGATTTATCAATAACTAATTAATATTTCCTTCAGAAGAAATCAATTCAGCACTACCAGCTAGAACTTAAAAAGAAAAGAAACACAAAACACCAGTAAACTCCTCAAACAACACTGAATTATGTACAACACAAAGGAAAAAAAATACAATTTTTAATGTATTTTTAAGAGTATCTGGGCTTGAAAATTTAACAAATATTTGATTATAAAAAGCTCCATTTTAGTAAATTCTGTGTTAAATGCTAGTTTATCTAAGATTAAATCTTTTCAAGTATCAAATCACCACAACTACAGTATTAGTCAATGAGTCATTCTTATAGCTGCAAATTTTCAATAATATCTAAGGGACACAAACCACTAAAAAAAAAATATTAAGTGAAAGTTATATATATTTATCTAACAAGCTGAGTCATCTCAAATAGGGGTGGCAAATGAGAACCAAAAAAAGTTAGTGCTCAAAATATTTCTGACACTGAAGTTGAATAATGGACATAAGAGACTATTTCAGATTTCTTTTATGCTATATATCATTCACGTTTCCATTCCTTTAAGCTTACTAATACGGAATTTTTACCGATAAGGGGACTGTTTGCAAGAGGGAAGACTCTCACACTAGCAATAAACTGAGAGCTAATAGCATAAAAGTATGGGAGCAGGCAAATAAATAAAATATACACTGTGAAAAACAGAAATAAAACCTAACAAGCACAAAAGCCCAGGCCCATTTAGAACAGGTCATAAACAGTTCTAACATCTTTGAGGAGAATATTACTATATATTATGCATACTATGATAAGTGATTCTTTCCCATGTGCAATACAGATTATTTACTAGTTGTGTGACTTTGGACAAGTCCCTTACAATAAAATAAAACAAAAAAACAAACAAATAATAAAAAGGGGGCAAATCAACCAATCCCTGTAATGAGAGACGGTTTTAACAATAAAAGAGTGGAGCATGAGGCTGGGAAAAGACTTACATCAGGAATTAAAACTTAGTTAAAATTTTGAAAACGTTTGCTTCAATATCTTTAAATAGGAATGTCTAAGAACAGAACAAGTCTAAAATATACAATTTTTTGAAGGTTCCTTAAAGATTCACGTCTATCCAAACATGCCAAAGACACCCCCTTCCCAACATCTCCCAAAGTTTCAACCATTCCAAGATCAACTCAAGTCTAAAATCTCATCATCTATGTTATTCAATAAGGTACACGTGAGACTATGGGTATGACGTATCATGGGGCACAATTCCTTCCCACCCGTCAAACTAGAAAATAAGTTATTACTTCCAAAGAACAAAGGCAGGACAAGCATTGGATAAAAGTTATAGACTTTGCCATTCCAAAAGGGAGAAAATGGTAGGAAGAAATAAGTCACCAAATGATTTCAAAATCCAGTAGGTCAAATTCCATTGTTGTTGTACAGTCTCTAAGTCATGTCCGATTCTTTGCGACCCCATTGACTGTAGTCTGCCAGGCTCTTCTGTCCATGGCATTTCCCAGGCAAGAATACTGGAGTGGGTTGCCATTCCCTTCTCCAGAGGATATTCCTAACCCAGGGATCAAACCCACATCTCCTGCATTGGCAGGCGGACTCTTTACTGCTTAGCCACCCGGGAAGGCTCAAATTTCATCAGACTTAGGAATACTGTGGTCTATGACACTACCCTCTGAGCCCGAAGCTCCTCCTTCAAAATCATTCATCCTTTTTCTTGAAAGGTAGCACATGTTTGCAGATGAATAGTGTTATCAACCTGTTTCTTGCCTATTGGATTTTAGAAGTCCATTAGCCTTCCCGTATTCTGTCAGTCCAAACTGGCTATATTTCTGCTGATATGACACTCTGGAAAACTTTCTGGGTCATGTACGTATGCCATGAAAGTTCATGCCAATGGACAAGATGGTCCTCCACAGGTGCTCCCTGAATTTATATCACAGAATTCAATCCCTATTTCTGGCTTTGTTGAGATTACTGAGGAGATCAATGAGTCACACCTGTCTATTCAGCAAAACAAGATTATTTAGCCAAGATTACTATTGGCTTTCTCCCCAGAGCACACTTCCCCACCAAGGAATTTTCTAAATTTAGTGTCTTCACAACAGGCTGAGAATTTCCCAAATCAAGTCCTAGATCTTTTTTACTTAACAGTTCTCTCAATTTCTCTCTTTCTTCTTATACTTTAAGTGGCAAGAAAGCAGGCCACAGCTTCAATA
The DNA here is from genome assembly GCF_055505025.1 of Bos grunniens. Classification (NCBI taxonomy): domain Eukaryota; kingdom Metazoa; phylum Chordata; class Mammalia; order Artiodactyla; family Bovidae; genus Bos; species Bos grunniens. The sequence continues at coordinate 112,311,816 of NC_141166.1, read as the reverse complement.
CTTTGTTCATAAAGCTCCTTAGCTCAATAACCAAGTTCATTTCTTACAAGTTTTCCTTTTCACATGAATATATGCTTAAAACAACAGAAACTAATTTAAAAAACCTAAAGTTGGTAAATGAAATAAAACTCTGATCAAAAAAGTGAGATTTTTACAGAAAAGGCTAAGGATCACAATCACAGGTTTAACTGGAATGACAGGCAGATAATCATCTCCATAATTAAATGTTAAATATGTGGTTTTAGAGCTGTAATATAACAGATTCTCTCCTCCCTCAAATCTTTAACATTTTATAATCTGTTTTAAACTCAATTAGGAAACAGTTAAAAATAAATTTATTTCTGTTCTTACCTCTACACAGTCAAAGTTCTCATCAACTTTAGATGCATATTCAACACGGAACATTGTTGATAGGCTACCAGCAATATAATATAACAAGATCTTCAGACCCTTGTAACCAAAAGCAGTTTCACTGAAAGGGGAAAAAAAGCAGTAATCTAAGACCCGAAAATGAACAGTCATTACAAAGTATTAACTCTACACAGAAACAGGTTTAACTTCATGCGTGGTTTCAAAATTTTAAACTATACTTACTAAAAACAACAACAAACCATACTGTAATGAAACTGTGCCTCAGCTGTCTGTCCTAGTTTATAAAGTAACAAAATAATAACACCTACCTTAGGGATGTTATATGGGTTATATAAATAAGTCAATACATATAAATTGCTCATAACATTCACTGGTACACTGTACAAGTGTACTACAGCTACTGTTGCTGCTTTTACTCTTGCTACTATTATGAGGTATTTCATATCAGAGACAAGTAATGTTAAACTGATTCCTGGTTAGGCAAGCAGTTAAGATGGAGCTATAGAGCCCAACTTGTAGTTCTCCCAACTTATAGCCCAAATCTCCCAACTTATCACTTGCATGTCCAACACAAACATCCAGAGCTGCTGAAAGTGCTAAGTGGTAGCACCTGACTACACCCCACTTAGGAACTCAGAAAGCACACGGGGAGCTGCTGCTATTTTCCCAACCTTGCTCCCTGCTATCCATCTATGCCTTTCTATTTCCTTAAAAAAAAAAAAAAAAAGTCTTCTAAAAAGATAATTCTAAAGTAGCCAGGCAAGTTCCCTGGTAGTCCAGTGGTTAAGACTCGGTACCTTCACTGCCATGACCCAGGTTCAATCCCTGTGTTGGGAACAACTATTACACCAAGTACATGGTGTAGCCCCCACAAAAAAGTCCAGAATAGGTAAATCAATGAAGACAGAAAGTAGATTAGTGACTATCCTGGGCTAGGGAGGGTATGGGAAAGAGGGAGCCACTGCTAACTGGTCACAATGGGAATTTTGGTGGAAATGACGAAAAGGTTCCAAAATTGGTTGTGGTGATGATTATTCAACTTTCAATATGCTAAAACCCACAGAATTATACACTTTAAAAAGATTATTGTATGATAAAGGGTTTTTTTTTTTTTTTAAGATGAATTCTGAAAGAATGCTAGAAAGAAGCAGTGTCATTTCCAGATTTCTGTCTAGGTTACCAAAACAAAATATAGGAAGTGTCCATTCCAGGACTCTGAAAATTATGTGTAATAGGAAAGAGTGGCAATGATACTAGGATTAAGATCAATGTAATGGTTCCCAAGATACAGTTACCATGATTATGTGACTCTCTTCCATCTACCTTAGAGGGGTGTGCACACCACTTTTAATGATGTGCAAAGTGAGTGTGCAAAATGCCACAAAGAAGCAGTACTACAAAACACTCTTTAAAGACAGAGATCCAAAAGAAAGCATTCTTATTTTTATGCTGTAATAAAACCTGTTTAAAATATAAGAGGCTCAAATTTTGGCATGAATCAATTATAAAATTCAGTTATTAATACTTAAAAGCACATAAAATACCTAATCTGATATATTCACAAGAAATTCTTCAAAATTTCTTCCAGGAAGAGACATTTGTCAATTTAAAAATATATTAAAAAAATTATGTCAAAAATGCTGAAATAATGCATAGGGAAAAGGGCAATACAGAAGAATATTTTAAATGTCAACTATGTCTAAACACCCTTTCCTACTAAGAAAAAAATCCATGGTTCCTTGAGGATATGGCCAATTCATTCTGCAGAACTAGTAAAGTACAGGGTGAATGTGCAACACTTGATTATCACAAAGTAAAGTGTCCTCAAAATGATGATGATATATCAAAAGGACTCAAAAGCCAGTTTGAAAGAGCCACTTGTTGAATCTGGGATAATCTGAGCATCAATATTAAAAACAGTAACAGACAATAACTCATTAAGTTAAAAAATCCTGAGTCTATTCTGATATAAACAAAAATATGTAAGGGGAAGAAGACACACTCTCTTTTACAGCGGAATGCAAACTAATAACTGCTGAAATGTGGTAGCGTTAGAAAATCGCCCTTTTACAACCATAGTAAAATACTAACAATCATTAACAGATTTAAAACTATTGAATGAAAGTTTGATGGGAAACAGGGTATTTTCACTCTCAAGAGTATCTCCTCACAGGTTACATATAAATAACAAAGAAAAAACCCTACAGTGGTGAAACCTTGCAGATACCTCCAAACTTAATGACCCAAGGTAACCAACAATGGGACAAACTGACATCATGGACATTCTGACATGACACATTGAGAAGGGCAGATTCAACTTCTGCTGTGGTACTATAAATATATGCATTATCTGAATTTAATCATGAATAAACAATCAAACTAGTCCAAAATGAAGGTTTACAAAACTAGCCCTATTCTCTACAAAAATAATGACATGGAAAATAAAGTCTGTGGAACTGTTCCAGTCGAAAGGGACTAAAGAAAGGTAACAACTAAAAGCAATACATGATTCTAGACTGGATCAAGGATGAGGAATTACTGACTTTATTGAATATACACAAAAGAATTACTGGGAATCAATTGGCAAAGTTTGAAATGTGGATTATATTTTAGAAAATATATCAATGTTAGATTTCCTGAGTTTGGATAATTTTACCACAATACTGTCCTTGTTTTTAGAAAATACATACTAAAGAGTTTAGGAGTAAGAGAAGATATATCTGCAACCAACTCTCAAATGGCTCAACAATAATCTACAATATACGTGTATGAGAATGATTAAAGCTAATATAGCTAAATGTTAATAACTGATGTATGTAAAGGATGTACAGAATATTATTCTTGAAACTTACTGCAAAGTTGATATTTTCTTCAAAATCAAAAGGTAATGGACTACTCTAATAATGTAATGAAGGCATTAGAAATTTAAAAAATTATGCTGAACATCCCAGGACATATCTTCAAACTTGCTTCTGAAAATAAATTTCTCTTAATTGTTTATTTATTTCTCATAGAAAAAAACTTGAGCTTTCTAGTGTTGGGGGAGTGTTTTCTAGAAGCAGTATAGCAAAATCGTGCAAAACAAGTAGTTATGAATATGGGCTCTACAGTTTGACTGAATCTGAATTTCAGTCATTCATATGTTCCTAGGCAACTATCCAACCCCGCCAATGTTAATGTTACACATGATGATACCACTGCTAAGATTATGCAAATTAAATATCATACTGTACCTACAGTATAGCACTAAATGATAGGTATTATACAGTAGATTGGTGTCTCAATATAAAACATGCCATTCTAATATATTTTAAAAGAAACATGAAAAATAATAGGAAAGAAAATAAATTGATTTCTAAATTAAAAAAAAAAAAAAAAACGTGTTTTCCCTACTAATTTGACAAATATCTTACTAAGTTACTTACTCATCCCCAAAGAGTTGATGGGTATACTCAGGAAAGAAAGTTCTAATGTCATTCTCAAGATCTTCAGGAAAACGAACTGTTTAAAAGAATAAAAAATATAGAGATATTAAAGGTGATAGGTATTTCCACTTTGAGAATCTCATTATAACCAGGATACAGCCAACAAATTTTTTTTTACTTAAAAATGTCACTTTTCCATTATATGATTTACACTGGATTCTCATGTGACAACAATAAAAATCAGAATGTTACTTTTGAGTGCTTCAGCATCAAAACCCTACTGAGTCTAAGAATTAGTAACCTAGGTATGACACAGGCATCTAATTTAGTTTTTATTTTTCTGTTATGTTTGTACACAGTGCAAAGAGTAAAAGAGAATAAAACCAAAGAGAGGCACACTGAGATGAACAAAGCTAGTACAAAGGAAACAAAAACAAAGTGCTATAGGAAACATTCTGAGAACAAGAATAATCTGAGTTTGATGAAGCTCATATCATCACATCATTCTTTATGACTGCAAGATGATGATGATGTTTATGTTGTTGCTAGCTTTTTTTCCTTTTGCTTGTCACTGCAGGACTTCTCTGGTGGTCCAGTGGTTAAGAATCTGCCTGCAAATGCAGGGGACATAGGTTCAATCCCTGGTCCATGAAGATTCCACATGCCAAGGGGCAACTAAGCAGGTGTGCTGCAACTACTGAATCCTCGTCCTGCAAATACTGAAACCTGCCCTAGGGTCTGTCTGTGCTCTGCAACAAGAGAAGCCACCTCAAAGAGAAGCCCACGCACTGCAGCTAGGGAGTAGCCCTCACTTGCCACAACTAAAGAAAGCCCACATGCAGCAATGAAGAGCCAGAGCAACCTAAATAAATAAATTTTTTAAATGTATCATAAAGCACAAAACCTGAAAATGCAATCTAAGTTGTATTCAGGCAAAGAAAGCATTAAATGGCATAAAAGAACAATCTCTTCATAGTCATTAAGGTGAATTCTTTTAAGGAACAACTATATCTATCTAATACTTTAAAAACTATTCAGAGTGGGAATGGTAAAGTGGGAAGGCCATGAGAAATGTGCACAAAGACTACAAAAATTGACTTTCACCTCAGGAGAAAAACAGACCAAGCTCACCTACAAACAATAATGTAAGAATATTTAAAGATAACATAAAATAGTCTTCATAGAAACAAAATACACTGTGGTACTGAAATAAAAGGATGATTCAATATCTAAAAATAAAAAAATAATTTAATATTTATGTATTACATTGTATATAAGACATTATCAAAATTATTTCCATGTAAACTGAAATGGCCCTCAATATACTCTAATGTGTATATCTGAATAAAAAATTTTGAAAATTGAAAAACACTTTTCAATGTACAAGCCAGGATTTGAGATTTATTGGAGAATTACTATAATCATCTTCATTAATTTAAGTGAAAGGAATGACCACTATCATTTTTTAACAGTGTTCTGAAAGTGCTAGAAAATGCAAATTGGAAAGAGAACAAAATAAGAGGCATATTTATAAAAAAAGGAAGTGAATAAAAAACTAAGAAAATCAGCTGAAACCACTCTCCAAAAACAGTAGAAGAATCCAGTAAGATTATCTGTTTTAAAATACATTAAAAAAATAACAAATATATTAAAAACACTTCAATTAAAAATTAGGCAAAAGATTTGAACAGATAGTTCTACAAAAAAGATACACAGTGACAATAAGCACATGAAAAGATCCTCAATATCAGTCATTAGGGAAATGCAAATAAAAACTGCAATAAGATATCATTTCACATATTCTAGGATTGGCTATATATAAAATTAATTAAGTGCTGACAAGAATGTAGTAAAAGTGGAACTCTTATACATTGCTGGTGGGAATGTAAAATGGTGTATCCACTGTGGAAAATAATTTGGCAGTTACTCAAAAAGATAAACAAAGATTTATTATATGACCCAGCATTCTCTTCCTAGCTATACAGTCAAAAGAACTGAAAACAAGGATAACACAATTCTATCTTGATGCTCACAGCAGCATTATTCACAATTACCAAAAAGTGGAAACAACCTAAGTGTTCATCAGCAGATGACTAAATAAAACAAAGTGTGGCATCGAGTGGAATATTACTCAGCCATTAACAGGAGTGGAGCTCTGACACATGGTACAACATGAAACATCTGATGAGTAAATAAGGTGAAAATATGCTAAGTGAAATAAGCCAGACAGAAAAGGATAAATATTCCACTTAAACAAAATATCTAAAATGGGTAATTCATACAGACAGAAAGTAGATTAGAGGTTACCAGGAGCTGGAGGGAAAGGTGAATGCAGATTTACCGCTTAACAGGTATAGAGTTTGTCTGGTATAATAAAAAAAGATTCACTTTTTTCTATAGTAACCCACCCCCAGAGCACTGGATCCCTGTGGGAAAAGTACGCCTGTCAATCTCTCACACACAGAGTGAAAATAGCTTATTAATGGAGAAGAATCTTGGGATAAACTTAGTGGAATTATTGGTATGCAGTCAAGAGTTAAAGTTATCCCACGTGTCTATCAGTATGTTCTGATAAACGTTTCTCCAAAGAACGGGGGAAGGGAAAAGAGGGAGACAGAAAGAAAGGCTGGTTTGAGGGAAGCAAATTATTGCTACTGATGGTAGGAATTAGATTGCCCAAATAACCCAGTCAACTTTAGTTATGTCAAATATGTGTAGAATATATGTAAACGGGATCTTGATGTGGTAAAATATATATATATTAAAAATTACTTTCCATCATTCTCCTACACACAATAAAGATAAATACAACAGAAGAGAAGATGCCACTTCATAATAGCAGTAAAATAGATGAAATCCCTAGGAATAAACAATAAGAAATGTTTATCATCTATACATAAACTTTAAAACTCTACAGTTAGACAAAAAAACAGGCCTTAATAAATAGAAAGATATGCTTGCTATTAGTAAGGAAGACTCAATAATGTAAGGACACTACTTTTCCCCATATTAAACTTAAATTTTAGTAGGATCTCAATTTAAAAAAATTAACAAAACATCTCTTTGGAACTTAGTAAAATGTTCATTAGAAGAAAAAACATTACAGAAACTGAAAGAGTAAATGAGTGGGATCTAGTCACACCGTATACTAATCGTATTTATTGTAACAGTACACTAATGGCTCAAGGGGAACAAAAGGCCTCAAAGTACACCCAAGAATATATATGATACTTTAGTGTGATTAAAAAAAGAAATTGTAATTGTTTAAGAGACAACAAACTGGCAGGCAGATAATTGCCTAAACCATCTGGAAAAGTATAAAACTGGATTCCTACTCTATGCCTTATCAAGGTAAAGATTCAAAGGTTCAATTAAAAAAGAAAAAAATTTAAAAACTATTAAAATAAACAATATATAAACATTTTCATAATCTTAGAGAAGGAAGGCCCTTTTTATAAGACACAATGAAAACTCACAAAAGAAAAAGAAATTTCCCTAGATAAAAAGTTTTAACTTCTACATAACAAAAGTCAAAACAGGTGTCAAAGTATTTGCAAAATATGACAAAAGGAGGGTTGGTTCTTTTAAATATAAAGGATATACTTCTCTTAGAATTAAAAATCAATTTTAATTATCAAATCAAAACAGTCAAAAACACAGTGAAAAAGAAAAATCTCACTAAACAGTAAGTTAGTAAGGATGTGGAGAAACTGCAACTTTTGTGCACTGTTGGTGGGTATGTAAAATGGAGTCGTAATAATCATTATGGAAATTATGGAGGTTCCCCAAAGAATTAAAAATATAATTACTATATGATCCAGCAATCCCACTTCTGGATACATATCCAAAAGAACTTGAAACTGATCTCAAAGAGACAGTTGCACATCCCTATTCACAGCAGCATTATTCAAATAGCCAAGAGAAGGAAGCAACTTAAGTATCTATCAACAGATGAATGGATAAATAAAATGTGGTATGTATATATATGTCTATAAATATATAATGTAATGTATATATTATATATAATGTAAACATAAATACTATAATTTTATAATCATTACATGTAATATATAATATTAAATATAACAATATTATAATGTTTATATTATCTATAATATATATACATATATATGTAATGTAATATTATCCTGTCTTAAAAGGAAGGAATTTCTGCCAAGTGCTACAACATGGATGAATCTTGAGGATACTATGCTAAAAGAGATAAGCCAGTCACAAGACAACAAATACTGTATGCCTGCATTTATATGAGGTATCTAAAGCAGTCAAATTTTAAAACAGTAGAAAGGTATTAGCAAAGGGCCAGTGAGAGGGGGGAAAATAAGGAGTTCTTTCTTTAATGAATACAGTTTCAATTTTACAAAATGAGAAAGTTCTGGAGACTAGTTGCACAACAATGAGAGTATACTAAATACCATAGAACTGTACACTTCAAAAACCAGTAAATTTTAAGTTATGCATTTCTCACAACAATTGCAAGCAGAAATAAGAAGCTACCTTTCACACATCACAGAGGCAAGGTGTTTTTGGTTTTTTCAAAAATGATAATACGCAACACTGATCAGGGTAGAGGTAAAAGGACTATCTCAAATGTGAGACTGTAGCAGTATAAGCACACATACTCTTTCTAGAAGGCAATTTAACAACAGCTACTAAAGTAGAATATGTTTGTAACCCTTTGATCTAGCACAGTAGTTCTTAAACAGAGACAATTTTACACACCATCCTTAGGAGGTATGGCAGTGTTGGAAGACATTTCTGGTTGTCACAACTGGAGAATGTTACTGGCATCTAGTTATCAGACCAAGAGTGCTGCTAAACATACTACAAAGTACAAAATAACAAAGAATCCTTTTGTTGTTTAGTTGCTAAGTTGTTCCGACTCTTTTGTGACTTCATGGACTGTAGCCCCGTCCATGGGATTTCCCAGGCAAAAATATTGGCTGCTGTTACGTCGCTTCAGTCATGTCCAACTCTTTGGACTGCAGCCCACAAGGCTCCTCTGTCCATGGGATTCTCCAGGCAAGAATACTGGAGTGGGCTGCCACTTCCTCCTCTAGGGGATCTTCCAGACCCAGGGATAGAACCCGTGTCTCTAATGTCTCCTGCACTGGCAAATGGGTTCTTTACCACTAGTGTCACCTGGGATGGGCTGCCATTTCCTAACAATTACCTACCTAACCCAAAATGTTAACAGTGTTGAAAATGAAAAACTCTGATCCAGCATTTTAACTTCTAGCCACACATTCTACAGATCACTCACACCAGTGGGTACAAATGTACACAAGGGTATTTACTAGAGAATCACTTTTAATAGTAAAAAAGGAGAAGCAAATCTCACAATATAGAGTAAGTTTTAAAAAGTTATGATACAGTCATACTGAATTACATAATTTAAAAGAATGAAGTACATCTATATATAGTTATAAACAATGATACTCAAGTTATTGTTAAGCTAAATAACAAAACAGCCTTACAAAAGGATCCTGGTTTTAAAGAAATAATGTATGTACAAGAAAAAATAAAAACTTTGATCAGTATTATCCTTTTAATGAGGTGTCAGGACACAAGTATCTTCTTTATCACCTTCTCTGTATTTGTTATGTTTGTACTGTTTAATTATAGCTAACATTTACTGTGACTAAATCAAGTTTTTCAAGCACTTTACTTGTATTTAACCTCATAATTGATTCACTACAAATAATATTGATTCCATTTTAAAGATGAAAAATCTAAGGAATGGAAAGTGATGAGACCAGAACTCATTAGCACATAATTATTTTTTAAACAGCCTTATTTAGTTATAAATTTACATTCCATAAACTCAATTGTTTTAAGAGTATAATTTTAAGATTTTTAGTACATTTAGACTTGTGTACTGCTACCACAATCTAATTTTAAAATACTGCCATTACCCAAAAGAAATCTAATTTGCAGTCATTCTCTGTTGCCACCCTCAGACCCAGGTGACCACTAACTTTCTGTTTCTGTGCATATGCTTTTTCTGAACACTCATACAAATGGAATCATACAGGATGTCTGGTTTCTTTCACTTTAGAATGTTTTTGAGGTTCACCTATGTTGTAGCATGTATCGACCCTTCACTCCTTCTTAATGTCAAATAGTATCCCATCACATGGATATACCACACTTTCTTTAACCATTTACCAGCTGACTGGTATCTAGGTTATATCCTTTGGCTATTGTGAATAATATTCCTGTGAACATTCACGTACAAGTTTTTGGATGGACAAACGTTTTAAATTCTCTTGGGTAGATGTCTAGGAGTTGAACTGTTAAGTCATATAGCAAATATATGTTTACTCTTTAAGATCCTGCCAAACTGCTTCCCAAAGTAATTGCAAAACTGTTTCCCAAAGTAATTGCATCATTTTATGCTCCCACCAGGAATATATGAGTGTGTTTCCACATTCTCACCAACACTTATTTTCTATTATTTTTATAAGCAAAAAGGTAAAGGTAAATGTTTTTAAGAGGTTAAAACCATTTCTACTTGTCATTATTTTGCGACACTGAACTTTTGACATGTAAACTCTGCCATGTGTCAAACACCTACCCACTCCATGACATAAATCAAGACTTCATAAAATCTAGATGTGCTCAATTAGTATAGAAAACTAAACATAAATTGCAATAAACAAAAAAATAAGCCATACAAATGTCATAAACAACTGCTCTTACACAAAATTCCCCTTCATGTGTCTAATGCTACTTAGGAAAGGCATACATACCTAATTTCAGTTCAATTGCTGTGTTGGTGTTACATTTGTACTCAGCCAGTTTCTTCTCAACTGCACTCTTGTATTCAACCAAAAACTTCTCCATAGCACCAAATCCTAAGAAACAGGATTTTAAAAAGACTAGTTGGAAGTGATTTAATTAATCAAACCTAAAAAAAAAAAAAAAAAAAAGGGTTCTTACTAGAAGTGGAATAAAGGTAAGTCTTTAACTATGCTAACAGACCACAGATTTCCAAATACTCCTACATAAATGTAGAGTATATGACTGTCTCATTATAAAACAGAATAAACATCACTTTTGAGATAGAGGCTTGTGAACCAGACTGGCTTTACATAAATGAGTAAACTTGATAACATAACAGACTACTGACATTTCTAAATAGTTAATATAAACTACCTGCTAGGATTTATACCTAAGTAGCCTTTTAAAAAGAAATATAAAAAGGATGCTACTGCTCCACTAAGAATCGAGGTGAGAATGTCCTTCAATAATTACAAGATAGCATTTTATTCATAATACTGGAAAAATTCTACCCAAAGTACTTTCAGATCAACTATTTCAAAACCAACAACTAATAATGCATAGAAAGATTATCTCAGGAAGGATACACAAGAAACCAGTAAACACTGCTATTTCTAGTATAAAAGACAAGGAACGAGGACATGATTAGGAAAGAAAATTTTCTTTTTTAACCAAGTGCACAAAGACATAGGCTATTGGAATAATCAAGTGGTTTTACTACAAGGTGGCTATCCATCAATGTATATGATAATTAACAGTGGAAGAAACCATTATCATGAGAAACTTTCAAGCAAAGATGGCAATAAATCTCCTGACAAAATAATCATAAAAATTAGGGAAAACTCAGGTAAAAAAGTCATGAGCAGAAATGAAAAACAGGGTACAATGACATGCCATAAACTTCAGTAAGTGGTTACAACACAGGTACACAGCAAATGTGGAACACTTGAAGCAGTACAGATTAACGGTTTGGAGTCAGAATTGCTGGATTCAAATCCAGGCTTCATCATTTGCTTACTGCATCTATGACCTAGAGCACATTACTTGGCTTCTCTGAACAAATGGATAAAAAGAGTATAATAGAACCTACCTCAAACTTCATCTATAAAAATGAGATAACAGAACACATCTCAAGGCATTTATGTATAATCTAAGCAACAAATCATACATTAGTTTAATCCTCACAATTCTACAAGACAAGCAGATACTTTATCAGCCCCCTTTCATATTCAAAAGCTTAGGCTTAGAAAGACGTTTGGTTGCTTAAAGGTCACCTGACTACTAAATGGTGGGACTGAGATTCGAATTTAGGTGGAATTCTTACAGTTCACCCCGTGCAATACATGCGTCCCCCCTCTTAAGACAGTACCAATGGACCCCAAAATCCTACAATCTCTATCTGGTAGAAGAGGTCTTCGTTAAACATCTGTAGAGCTCATGCTATACCCTGTCTATCCAGCACATCTATAAAAGTCTACTGAGACTACTAGGAAGGCACTGGGAAAAATCAGAAGAAACTGTCCATCACTTCAAAAGATATGTAACCGGGGAAAAAAAAAAAACAAACATATACCACACCAAAACAATCTTAATACACGTACAAAATAATGGCAATTATTAGTTATTAAACGCTGTAAATTTAAGAGATTCAATAAAGAAAGCTGAATGGAATAAACACAGAATTATATTAGACATCCCCTAAAAGAGAAGTTTAGATGAAGGAAGAATGCTTCATCCTCTTTCTCAAAGGAAATCTACATAAATCCTAGGACTACTGAAGTGTGAGAGATTAAGGAGACTACCATCAAGTCAAACAAGACTCAAATGAGAGCCTTGGCGCAGGGTAAGGCAGCATTGCGCTAGCTCAGAAGTTGAAGTGCAGGGTGGCGGAAGACCTGGAAGAGGAGGGTCTGAGCATTAAAATCAGCTGGCGGGAAGAGGCTCAGACTAGAGGCTGAGGCAGCAGTGGGCGAAGGGAACGAGAAGAGAAACAGGCGTCCAGACACCTGGCACCTTACAAGATCAAATCACCACGCTTTTTCCTGGGCTCTTGGTCCCTCTCAGGGGCCGAGTTCCCCTCAGAAGGTGCAGAACCTCGAGCAGTTGGGGGCGGGGGCACGAATCTCGGCGGAAAAGGAGCTGGGCTGACAGTTCCGCGCTCCCAGGTTCAAACAGGCCTTCTAAAACCCAGGCAAGAGCTCGAAAGTTCCCGGCGGGTACTGTCACCTCCGTCTCGGTGTTCTTTCCCAAACCTGCCCGCCCTCTCCCCTTGGTAAACTTTTCCCGGGAACTTACCCGCCATTTCCGAGCTGCGAGCACCCGCGGCTGAGGGAGGACGAATCAACCGCGCGCGCTCCCAGGCCGGAAGTGAGCCCACTTTCTGACGCATTTCCCCCGCCCACCCCTGGCCTGTAGCTGGCCAATGAGAGGAGGAGGTTCGAGGCGCGGGGTAGTGGAAGCGTCTTGAGAGGCGGGGCTAAGACGGCGGGGCGGGCTCGGATGGTTGCCTAGCCACAGCGAGCGCAGTCAGTCCCTTTGCAGGCTTGAATTGCTGGAGGAGGCCGCGAAGGGGTATTCTCTGTTAAGACGTTCGCTGGCTCGAGGAGAGTTTCTATCGGCTTGATTTGAATGTATACATACCTTATGGCAATTTTCTGTACCCCCTTAGCGATGTTTGGGAGTGGAAGAGAAACTTTCCACTTGGCTTGGACGGTAGATTCAAACACCGGAGCCCTGTCGGTAAAATACAGGGACTGAGTTGTGGTTTCCGGAGAAATTTTAACTTATTTTGTTTATATTTTTGCGGTAAATACTTGTTTAACATCGTTTTTCTTTCATACTTTTTAACAATATGTTTGCGGTCTGAGACTTAGGTACTGTTTTCACTTTAAGTTTATTACGCAAGAGTCTGCACTGCGCTTAGTCGCTCAGTCGTGTCTGACTCTTGCGACCCCATAGACTGCAGCCTGCCAGGCTCTTCTGTCTATGGGATTCTTCAGGCAAGAATACCGGAGTGGGTTGCCGTTTCCTTCTCCAGGGGATCTTCCCAACCCAGGAATGGAACCCAGGTCTCCTGCGTTGCAGTCAGACTCTTTACTACAGGGGAAGCCCGCGCAAGAGTTTAGTGTACCGAAATTGCTACCCAATAATACCTCAGGTGACCTGTTCTGCTCCTACATGTCTGAAGTCCTAGTGGTCCAAACCACAGCACAGGATACTATCCGATTTGGGCCGTAGGGCTTGTTAGTGTTTAGTAGCTGCTGAAACTGTCCCAGAGTATAAACCACTGTTTGCGTGTCTGCGTCCTTGGTTCTTCAGTCCTGTCAGACTCTTTGCTACCCTGCAGTCCGCCAGGCTCCTCTGTCCATGGGATTTCCCAGGCAAAAATACTGCAGTGGGTTGCTATTTCCTTCTCCAGGGATCTTCCTGACCCAGGGATCCAACCAGAGCCTTCTGCGTTGGCAGGCGGATTCTTTACCACTGAGCCACCTGGGAAGCCCCTGTTTCAGTTCAGTTCAGTTCAGTCGCTCAGTCGTGTCCGACTCTTCGCGACCCCATGAATCACAGCACGCCAGGCCTCTCTGTCCATCACCAACTCCCGGAGTTCACTCAGACTCAACGTCCATCGAGTCAGTGATGCCATCCGTATCCACAATTATTCCCACATGTCTATATACTAGAATGCCTTATCTCAACAAATGTTGGTTAATAGGTTTTACAGTGATGATACTAGAGCTAAAATGGACCATTGGGATGACAATCTAGAACTAACACACTTCCTTCTTTTAAAGATGTGGAAACTAAACCCAGAAAAGAGAATTACCCAAATTCACACTCAGTATACAGCTTATACAAGAGCCCAGGTTTCCAGATTCTCAGCTCAGTATTTCACTACATGGATATGGCCCCCGTGAAGGTAAAGATCAGAAAAGGTACTGAGAATGCTCAGATCCCTTTCCTTTAAGCCTTAATGAAACACAAGAAATTATGATCATAATATTAAGAAGGAAACTGAAATCATTGTCACTAGTGACATTATTGATCAAAAATGGAAAACAATCTTTTTTATATAATCATTTTTTCAAAATGGCAAGATTCATCATTTCTTTCCAAAACTAACCTGTAGATTGCTCAATAGCTGACTGGCAATTATGATTCTTAAAACAAGAAATCAAAAGGGAGTTGTCTTAACTGCAGCAAATCTGAAACAGAGTTTATGACTTTATATGATTTCATAGTTAATTGTGGGCTTCCCAAGTGGCACTAGTGGTAAAGAACCCACCTGCCAATGCCAGAAACATACAAGATGCAAGTTCGATCCCTGGGTGGGGAACATCCTCTAGAGGAGGGCATGGCAACCCACTCTGGTATCTTGCCTGGAGAATCTCATGGACAGAGGAGCCTGGCGGGCTACAGTCCATGGGGTTGCAAAGAATCGGATATGACTGAGCAACTAAACACGGCACAGGATGCATATGATGATTAAAAAATAAGCTGAATATGAAAAAAATATGGCACCTATATATTTTGTGACAAACATTTAGTATTATGATTTGCTTGCAGAATTGAGGTTACAGTTTTAAATTGCCCTTGTTTTAGAACTGTTCATGCATATTTATTAAAACGTCATGGGGCTTCTCTGGTGATCCAATGGTTAAGAATCTGTGCTCCCAGTGCAAGGGGCATGGGTTGGATCCCTGGTCTGGGAACTAGGATCCTGCATGCCTGCACAGGGTGGCCAAAAATAAAGAAATAAAAATAAAATGGAAAAAAAAGTCACAGAATACGTGTTTCACTAGTTTAGCTAAAAGCTAAATGAATGACTTCTTTCAGAAAGGTAATAGTAAAATTACCAAAAAGGAAAAAATATTTTTTAGGGTGTTCCCCTTCTTTTTAAATTTATATTTTACTTTATTTTAAAGGGGATTTAGGAAGTGAATATTACTGCCACAGAGTAAAATTTCTGCAAAAGGAATCTGCTGTTCTGAGGTGTATGGAGGAGGGTGCATTGTGGTATGAAAAGTTCAGTTCTACTCCTTGGTAGACCTTGTTTCCTCTATTAAGTGGAGATAATAATACCTTCCCATTCATTGCATTGGGTTGTTGTGAAAAGCAAATGGAACGATATTTAGGAAAGAGGTTTGTAAACTATAAAAATCCGATATTGATATGAGATGGTATTAGTATACCATTCATTCTAGAATAGAAAATTTGGAAAAGGCATTTTTCTCCATAGCAAGTAGTCATATTACATTGCTAGGAATGAACTAGCAACCATATGTTTTGTACATGTTCAAGTGCATATGGGCTAGTAAATTTTGTCATCCTGTCCTGAAACCTCCACAAGGGATTTAAAAAAACAATACAAAACAAAACATGGTATTAAAAAGATGGTTATCAGAAAGTGGATGGAGGAAATTTGAGATCCAAAAGAAAAATGCAGGTACTTGATGCATCTTTATTTCAAAATATATGCCTCTCTACAAACAAATAACAATAACCAGTTAATTCATTTGTTTAACACATAGTGGAAATGGTGGGGGTATGGGGTATGAGTGTCAGTTCCCAGAACAATTATCCAGAATCCCCTACCCAGATAGATGACTTTCATATGAGATGAAAGAAAATAAAAATTGAAAAGTAATGTTAGAGGAATAGCTTAAGAGGGACAGTACCAACAGTTTACGCATTCCATTTTTCAGTTCTCATATACTACCTATAGGTGTGTCAACTAGTACTTTTTGAGAGGCAATTTAGCAATTTTAACGAATATAACATATTTCAATTCGTATATCTTTGAAGTAGTTCCACTTAAAAGTATTTCTCCTACAAAACTATTTGCACAAGAATGCAAAGATAAATAATCAAAGATGTTCAAGGCAGCATTAATTTTACTGGCACATTGGAATTAGTCTAAACATTCATCAAAAGGAGCTAGCTAAAATGTACTGACTTGGGGAAATAAACTATTGTTGTTCATTCGCTCAGTCTTTGCAACCCTGTGGACTGCAGCACGCCAGGCCTCCCTGACCTTCACCATCTCCTGGAGCTTGCTCAAACTCACGTCCATTGAGTCAGTGATGCCATTCCAACCATCTCGTCTTCTGTCATCCCCTTCTCCTCCTGCCTTCAATCTTTCCCAGCATCAGGGTCTTTTCTAATGAGTCGGTTCTTTGCATCAGGTGGCCAAAGTATTGGAGTTTCAGCTTCAGCATCAGTCCTTCCAATGAATATTCAGGATTGATTTTCTTTAGGATCGAATGATTTGATCTCCTTGCTGTCCAAGGGACTCTCAAGAGTCTTCAACACCACAGTTCAAAAGCATCCGTTCTTCGGGTTCAGCCTTCTTTATGGCGGAAACATTAATCAAAAGGAGCTAGCTAATACGTACTGACTTGAGGAAATGCCTACTATATAATAGGTTAAAAAGTAAGTTATATAACATTATAATGCTATTTTACTTGTATAGTGCATAATGTTGGTTGCTCAGTCATGTCCGACTCTTTGCGACCCCAGGAAATGTAGGCCAGGCTCCTCTGTCTATGGAATTCTCCAGGCAAGAAATAACTGGAGTGGGTTGCCATTTCCTTCTCCAGGGGCACTTCCCAACCCAGAGATCAAACTCAGGTCTCCTGCATTGCAAGCAGATTCTTTACCATCTGAGCCACCAGGGAAGCCCAATTTTACTTGTATAAAGAAGTGTATTCTGATATAAACAAAGAAAACATCTGGAAGCATAACAAACTAGTTTAACTGTGGCTACTAGTAAGAGAATTTGGAGATGAGGATTAATCAGGGATTTTAAAAAAAGTTTTCTTCTTTTAATGAGGATATATTGATTTCTTTTATAATTAAAAACATCAATCTTTTGGAAGTTTTTCGACATGGTGGCTAACTCTACACTCTTCTTTATGTCTGGTAAATTATGATACACAGAATAAAGAGAAGCAGCTTAATTGGCACAAAGAACATTAGTTGAAAATTAATATTTCTGGTTTTGCATTCTGTCATTATTTATAAGCAAAAAATAGTCAGAAAGAGAAAAGAGGACTATAATTGCTTATTCTTGTTTACAAAGTGACCAGTCAGGGATGCCCAGTTTACTTTTTGAAACTGTAGTTTGTAAAAAATGCTTTAATTATATACATCTACTGGAAAAGGTCAGTTTTCATTCCAATCCCAAAGAAAGGCAATGCCAAAGAATGCTCAAACTACCGCACAGTTGCACTCATCTCGCACGCTAGTAAAGTAATGCTCAAAATTCTCCAAGCCAGGCTTCAGCAATATGTGAACCGTGAACTTCCTGATGTTCAAGCTGGTTTTAGAAAAGGTAGAGGAACCAGAGATCAAATTGCCAACATCCGCTGGATCATGGAAAAAGCAAGAGAGTTCCAGAAAAACATCTATTTCTGCTTTATTGACTATGCCAAAGCCTTTGACTGTGTGGATCACAATAAACTGTGGAAAATTATGAAAGAGATGGAAATGCAAGACCACCTGATCTGCCTCTTGAGAAATTTGTATGCAGGTCAGGAAGCAACAGTTAGAACTGGACATGGAACAACAGACTGGTTCCAAGTAGGAAAAGGAGTACGTCAAGGCTGTATATTGTCACCCTGTTTATTTAACTTCTATGCAGAGTACATCATGAGAAAGGCTGGGCTGGAAGAAGCACAAGCTGGAATCAAGATTGCCAGGAGAAATATCAACAACCTCAGATATACAGATGACACCACCCTTATGGCAGAAAGTGAAGAGGAACTCAAAAGCCTCTTGATGAAAGTGAAAGTGGAGAGTGAAAAAGTTGGCTTAAAGCTCAACATTCAGAAAATGAAGATCATGGCATCTGGTCCCATCACTTCATGGGAAATAGATAGGGAAACAGTGGAAACAGTGTCAGACTTTATTTTTCTGGGCTCCAAAATCACTACAGATGGTAACTGCAGCCATGAAATTAAAAGACACTTACTCCTTGGAAGGAAAGTTATAACCAACCTAGATAGCATATTCAAAAGCAGAGACATTACTTTGCCAACAAAGGTCCGTCTAGTCAAGGCTGTGGTTTTTCCAGTGGTCATGTACGGATGTGAGAGTTGGACTGTGAAGAAGGCTGAGCACCGAAGAATTGATGCTTTTGAACTGTGGTGTTGGAGAAGACTCTTGAGAGTCCCTTGGACTGCAAGGAGATCCAAGCAGTCTATTCTGAAGGAGATCAGCCCTGGGATTTCTTTGGAAGGAATGATGCTAAAGCTGAAACTCCAGTACTTTGGCCACCTCATGCAAAGAGTTGACTCATTGGAAAAGACTCTGATGCTGGGAGGGATTGGGGGCAAGAGGAGAAAGGGATGACAGAGGATGAGATGGCTGGATGGCATCACTGACTCGATGGACGTGAGTTTGAGTGAACTCTGGGAGTTGGTGATGGACAGGGAGACCTGGCGTGCTGCGATTCATGGAGTCGCAAAGAGTCGGACACGACTGAGGGACTGATCTGATCTGATCTGATGATAGTTCACATTTTTAATTATTATTTCAAATATTAATTCTTTTTTCAGGTTTAGCCAATTGAAAAATGACCATTATTCCTCTGTTTTAAACTTTTTTGCTGTTGTTTGCGTTGTACCTTAAGGTGGAAAAGTTTCAGTATAGGAGGGGGGTGAAGAAAACTATCAAAGCCACTTTGTTATTAAATGTGCTATGCTTAGTTGCTCAGTCATGTCTGACTCTTTGCATCCCCATGGACTGTAGCCCGCCAGGCTCCTCTGTCCATGGAGATTCTTCAAGGAAGAATACTGGAGTGGTTGCCATGCCCTCTCCAGGGGATCTTCCCAACCCAGGGATCGAACCCAGGTCTCCCGCATTGCAGGCGGATTCTTTACCATGTGAGCCACCAGGGAATATTACATAATTAAGAATAAAAAGTGGTGAAAATTATGACTAGTAATATTCATTCTAAACTGATATATTGTTTCAATCATTCTGTCTTTTTTTATTGTGGCAAAAAATACACAACATAAAATTGACAGTCTTAATCATTGGTAAGCATACAGTTCAGTAGCACTAAGTATATTCACATTGTTGTGAACATGTCATTCTAGTGGACTGGTTTTCAGCCACTTCTTTTGTAACCTGTTTACCCATATCACTATGCAAAACAAGACTGTTAACTTCCTACGATCTGGATACACAAAGTGAAGAGTTTTTATACCAGCTATATAATACTGTTAAGTGTTTAGTTCCTAAAACTGTTCCTTAAAAGGATGATAAAATAAGACAGCTTTATAGTAATGTTTCCTCAAATCAGAATTTTGAGGGAATATATCAACATATAGTTGTTAACAAGCTAGAGCTACCAATCACTGTGCATATTAGTAACATTAATTCTTTCTGAAAATGTTGCTAGAGGGAATCCAGAATTTAATGCGCAAAGAGGAAGAAACTGTCATGCTAACTGGCACCATATAATACAAAAAGAACCTGTTTCATCAGATAAAAAGAGTATGTTGGTAGGGTTGCTGCTGCTGCTAAGTCGCTTCAGTCGTGTCCGACTCTGTGCAGTCCCATAGACGGCAGCCCACCAGGCTCCCCCGTCCCTGGGATTCTCCAGGCAAGAACACGAGTTGGTTGCCATTTCCTTCTCCAATGTTGTTGGTAGGGTTAGGATACATTTAAACAATAAATGGCTTTCTCTCACATATCTTTGTAAAGTTAAATTTTGTTGTATATGAAGCAGTTTATGTTATTATAGATATGGTATTATTTTTTAATATAGTTTAAGAGCAATTAAGGTGCTTTAAAATAGAATCAGGAATTTTAGAACAAAGTGATTTTAGAAATCAGGTAATCTAGTCATTGTCATTTTTTTAAAATTTGGTATGCATGTGCATAAAAACTTTTGCTCATATCTCCTTTTAATTCCTGCATTAAATATTGCTATTATTAAGTTTTAATTTTTTAGACAAAAGAGAATATGAATGCTCATTTTTTAATATTTTCTATCTCAGTTGTTCACCTGTGCACCCCTGAAGATCCCTGACTCAAAACACCCTTTGCTTGAGGTTCTTTGCGAATAACTAGCAAAGCTGATACTGTGACCTAAGTCTCTCAGTTTGGGATGTATTCCCATTTTTTTCTTTCCTTTCTTTCTATACAAAGGGCTATTTCCTTCATGAGATACTTTAATTTCCAAAGAAAGTTACTGGATCTAGCATGTGATTGATATCTAATAAATATTTGTTAAATGACTTTGCAGTAACACCATCGAGAACACAGTTACTCCCCAAAACATCTAAGCTTCCACTTCTGTTCAAGCATTCCATGGTTCCTGGTATTGGAAACTGCTGTTTCCTTGTTTTAAAACATCCATGAGCATGTGATTAGAATCAAAGAGACTAAAAATTAACTTATCCATGTTTGGGTTTTTCTTCTAATATGTATTTTTATTTATTTATTTGGCTGTGCTGGGTCTTAGCTGCAGCATGTCAGATTTTTGATCTTCGGTTCAGCATGCATGATCTTTCGGTGGGTCACGCAAACTCTCTAGCTGCGGTGCTTGGGATCTAATTCCCTGACCAGAGATGGAACCCAGAACCCTTACACTAGGAGTGCAGAGTCTCAGCCCCTGGACCACCAGGAAAGTCCCTACGTTACCCATGTTAACCCATTACTACCAACATGTGTATAACACAGGTATTCTTCTTCTATTAAATTGTTCTCTGGATGTCATCAGGGATTAGGGAGTGATCAATACAAGGAGGAGAGGAGGAGGAGATGATCTTTTGCCAGAGTAAATTAATCCCCAGTACAATGGCTGAAAAGACAAGATTCCATGGGACACAGGTATTCTTATAGACAAACCCAAATCATCAGTATCCTTTGCTTTCCCCAGAAAATTTTAACTCAGATTAAGTTCTGGCTTTCTTACATAGCTCTAAGCCTATCTAACCAGCTTCCTAATTGGGAGTTTACCCTCCTTCTCTATACCTCTTTCTCTCTCTCAATCAGTTTAGCACCCAAATGTTTAGGCACTAAATGTAAACTGCCATCTCCCCAAACCCAGGCCCGATTTGGAATCTACTTACACAGTCCAAGAGAAGTGAATGTTGAATAAGTGGTATAGTGGATATAACAGTCTCCTTTCTTTTCTCCCTGGATTTCCCACAACAAACAGGGATGTGGTCATGCTGTAACCCGCAGCAGCCCCACGCTTCACCCCAACTGAGGCTTTTATTCTCTTCCCTCACTTCTCTCCACTTGTCTTCACTGAGGCCTGTCGTATCTGGGGTCTGCTGTGTTCACTCACCAAAGTGAGCCTGCTTATCACAGAAGGATTGCCTCACTTTCTGATCTGTCCTAGGGAATAATTGTGGATGATCACCTACTCCACTCTTAAACCTATTTACTTCTTATTCATAACTCCTCCAGAGCTGAAACTGTTTTGCCTTCATCTTTGAGTTCTTCCTTGAAGTGAGAACAATATTTTTAAAGTAACATTTACTAAAGATTTTTTATTCAAATTAACTGTTGTATTGAATACATTAACATTTAAATTTGCCTATATCCTTTCTTCTTAGGCCCACTCATGTTTGTCTCCTTCCCCTTCTCTGTCTGGTCCTTAAGGTCTATTCTTATATAAGTGAAATTATCTATTTACTGCAGTACTATCTTATATTCTCCATTTTTGAGATCTTATCTAAAAGTCTGAATATTAACTTTAAAAAATATGTAATATTCTCAATTAAGAATGAATACTTGGAGAAGTGAAAACTTCCCTTTTAAAAAAGTCATAGGAATAATGTCAAGGGATTCCTAAAATATTTTAAAATATTAACAAATAATTATAACGTCTTATGTTATATAAGTTTTGTTAGACCAAGATCACAGGAAAAAGCAGGACAAAAATTTCCTTTTTCAAAAAAGTATGACTGCGTATCTACATTGCCCTTAGATGTGTAGAAGCCCTGTTAAGCTAAATTGTCTGTTTCTTTCATTTGGTAAAGATTCTTGCTTTTTTTCCCTTGTCAAGCAGACTTTCAAGTTATTTTATTCTCAGACCTTGAACTGCATGTTGTTCTTTTGAGTAAAATGCACAGAAGGACTGCATCAGGGAGATGACAAATGTCCAAGTCATTTAAATAATATTAGTATGATTTAATTATCTTAGGTTTTGCTTTGCTTTCTGTTAAGTAAAATAAATTATATAATATGTTTAAATGCTGAATGACAATTTTATTTATTATTAGGAGACTTAATTGTATATGAGCCCTTCAGTTCAGTTCAGTCGCTCAGTCATGTCTGACTCTTTGCAACCCCATGAATCACAACACGCCAGGCCTCCCTGTCCATCACCAACTCCCAGAGTTCACTCAAACTCACGTCCATCGAGTCAGTGATGCCATCCAGCCATCTCATCCTCTGTCGTCCCCTTCTCCTCCTGCCCCCAATCCCTCCCAGCATCAGAGTCTTTTCCAATGAGTCAACTCTTTGCATGAGGTGGCCAAAGTACTGGAGTTTCAGCTTTAGCATCATTCCTTCCAAAGAACACCCAGGGCTGATCTCCTTTAGAATGGACTGGTTGGATTTCCTTGCAGTCCAAGGGACTCTCAGGATGAGCCCCTATCTAACCGCAAATGAAAGCTGCACAGTTCGGAACTTCTCTGGTAGTTCAGTGGCTAAGAATCCGTGCTCCCAATGCAGAGGGCCCAGGTTTGATCCTGCTCAGGGGGCTAGAACCTGCATGCCACAACTAAGACCTGGAGTAGCCAAATAAATAAAAATAAATACTAAAAACTCAAAACATGGATAACATGTTATCCATTTATTAAAGGTAGATAAATACTTACGTAAATTGTCCCTGTAACAGAATAATAGCTGTAATTTGAAAGGTCATTCTTCAGTGAGCCTTACTTTATTTTTATGCTATCTAGTTCATACATATTTCTCATTGGAGTCATAAGGGTTGAATTTTAAAAAAGATAGCCATAAACTTTTTATCTCTTACGAGGCAATGGCACCCCACTCCAGTACTCTTGCCTGGAAAATCCCATGGACAGAGGAGCCTGGTAGGCTGCAGTCCATGGGATCGCTAAGAGTCGGACACGACTGAGTGACTTCACTTTCACTTTTCACTTTCATGCATTGGAGAAGGAAATGGCAACCCACTCCAGTGTTCTTGCCTGGAGAATCCCAGGGACTGAGGAGCCTGGTGGGCTGCTGTCTATGGGGTCGCACAGAGTCGGCCACGACTGAAGTGACTTAGCAGCAGCAGCAGGCTTGGCTTAAGAAGGGGTTAAAAGGCTCTAGTATGCATGGTATCAATATGCCACAGGACATTCTTACCCTGCCCCAGTGTCCTAAAATATTCCAATGTGGGAGAAAGACTTCATCTATTAGAGTACTTATATAAATATTACCAACGATGCCATAGAAATTGGAATGAGAGATAGAATAAGTTATGGTAGATGATTTCACATCAGGTGGGCCTAAAGGAATCTTCACTAGAGGGCTCAAAGACATGTTTTTTTTGTGCAATATCTGCACAATATTAACAGTTATATGTATGGACTCCCTGCATACTGGAATGATTGCAGATAATGGAAAAAGTCAAGCATGATACACAATTTTTAATGGAAAAGGGAGGAACTGGAAGATTGCACTGTTTAGTCTTCTTTGAAATACCATGGTGCTAATCTTTGAAAAACAAAACCAAAAGCAAACAAACAAACAAACAAACAAACAAAAAACCCTGTAATTTATAAGTCCACAGAGGGTGGCCAAGTATCTATTGTCTAATATGAGTTTGTGAAAAACAATCTTACTAAATAAACTCATTTTACTTCTTAAATAAATGGCAAAAAGAAGTGTGTATAATAGTATGGCACAGTGGTAAAGAATCCGCCTGAAATGCAGGAGATGCAGGTTCAATCCCTCAGTTGGAAAGATCCCTTGGAGTAGGAAAGAGCAACCCACTCCACTCTTCTTGTCTGGGAAATCCCATGGACAGAGGAGCCTGGTGAGCTACAGCCCATGGGATTGCAAAGAGTTGGACATGACTGAGAGACTGAACATACATTCATGCATGTTCAATTAGATAAATGATCATTGCTGATCCTATGAAAAATTGTGATATAAAGAAAATTCAGTTATCTGCTCCTGGCCTTGTTTAATATATTCAGATTACTCATACAATTGTACGTGCTATATATGCACAGTTTCAAGTTCTGATTAATTCATTTAACATTATATCATAAACTGCATTCTACTCTTATGTGACAAAGTTACTAAGAAATCTGATCTTGGTGGGGATATAAACATAAAATATTGTATTTTTCCTCTAGTCACTGCTCCCACTGTACTCTGTTGAATAAACACCCTTTCTCCACAGGCAGATTCCATAGTTTTCTGCTCTTTTAAGTTACTCAAAGTCCAGCCTCGCCTAGTTTCTAAAATTTTGGTGTCCTAAAACCCCCTCCAATGCAGGCCAGACTTGTAGCCAAAAGGATGTGAAATGAGGAAGGGAGTATAACCAACTTTTCACTCCTTCTCCCTCATTGGGCCCCTAAAGACTGGGCTAGGTGTCTGGTTCAACGGTTTTTTTCCTTTTTCTTTTGCAAGGCTAATTCCTCTGGTATTGAGGGCTAGAAGTAGGAATAGAGGAGAAATGAGTCTTGCTCTTTTTCTTGGTCATCTATGCTTCTCCAGCTGACACTGACTGCCCTCAGTGTTCCAAACTGCCTCTCCCATAGTACACATCAATTCCTTCAGTGAGCAGAAGGGACCTCGGTATTGTACCAGCACCCTCACAAGGAAGCTCTGGCACCTTTCTGTGTTGTTTATTGGATTTATTTACTTGTGTTTTCCATGACATCCTATGGAAAAACCTGAACGAACTTTTTGGCCACTCCAACTCAATACTTTGTTAAGTAGTCTTCCCTTTTGGTGGAACACTGCAAAAACAATTCAAGCCCCAATATCTTCCTGGTGTCTCTTGACCTACAGGAAATCCACACATTATTTCTTGTATGCAATCAATGTCCCCAGTGCATTGGACACACACAGTCCTATCAGCTATCATATCATCACAAGATAATTAAATTTAAACTGTTAGCCAATGCCAATGCTCTTCATATAAGGTGGGGGTAGGGTGGGGAGTGAGAATAATGTAAAGTATAGCTACTACTGAACCCTGCCTTCTGTAGGTGGCCATGAGGCCTAAGTTGATACTCATAACTTCATTTTTCACCCCTTCATTTCACATCCCTTTATCCCTCTAAGCATCTTGACCTTGCATTCTTTATTTAGTTCAGTGCCTAAATCTTAATTCCCAAATGACTTTGGTCCACTATGGACTTATTTTTGGACTTATATTGGCTATCTTCACTGAGTTGCCTCAGTTGGATTTCAAACATCATCTATGTTCCATGTATGGAGAAGGCAATGGCACCCCACTCCAGTACTCTTGCCTGGAAAATCCCTTGGGTGGAGGAGCCTGGTAGGCTGGAGTCACTAAGGATCGGACACGATTGAGAGACCTCACTTTCACTTTTCACTTAGACGCATTGGAGAAGGAAATGGCAACCCACTCCAGTACTCTTGCCTGGAGAATCCCAGGGACTGGGGAGCCTGGTAGGCTGCCATCTATGGGGTCGCTCAGAGTTGGACACGACTGAAGCGACTTAGCAGCAGCAGCAGCATGTTCCATGTATAGCAGCAACTGAATTTCCCTTTGATGACTGGGATTAATCACCACATGGCTATGATAACCCTTTTCTGCCTTTAATTCTATAGCTCCAGAAGCCAAAGATAGCCAGGGGAACTTTCAGCTTCCAACTCATCTGATTCCTGATGGAAGCGTTCCTCCCTTAGATATAAGACCTCAAAAAGCATGAGCCCAATGTTGTGGGGAAGAAAAGCAAAAATTTCTTTAGTGGATTATTTGTTGTGATAGTGAGAGGTCCATTTTTACTTCCTCTTTTATTTAGTACGTGGGTTAGTACTATAGGAGATCCTTTTTTAATCTCCAGTGTTCTGGTATTTTCTAATCTGCCTTGGTATTGAATCTTTTTCTTTCATTGTTCTGGGTACACAGAGGACACTTTGAAACTCAAAACTCATCTTTTGAATTTGAGAAATTCTCATTTTTTTTTCTTTGCTAATTTCTTCCCCATAATTTAAAATCTCTATTTTCTCTGGATATCCTAGTAGCCAATAAATAGTTCCCCTGGTTTAACTCTGTGTTTAAATATTTTTTTTCCTTTGATTCTTTGTGTATTGTCCTACTTTCTGAGATTTTTACAACAGTTTAATTACAATGCTTTGACTAACCTTTTTACCACTCACTAGCTGTATAATATTGGGAAAGCTGTTTAATATCTGTCTGCTTCCTCATCTTTGAAATGGAGATATTAGCAGGAGATAACCAACCATATTTCACAGTGTTTTTTTGAGGATAGCGTCAGAAAAAGTGCTTAGAATATTTTGACACACACTAAGTACTCAATAATAAATATTAATTAATATTAGCTATTCATCAGTATCTTGTGAACCTAGTTAGTGTAAGTGATCTTTGGGCCATTTAGAAGATAATTTCTCACCAGATCCTGATCTTGGCCTGTTTTGAGAAGACCAAACAGTTGGCCTTTGGCAGTCATGCCTCTCTATCTCATTATGTTCTTCAAGTGCAGCAATTTTCAAAATCCTTCTCCAGTTTTGCCTAAATCTGTACCTGTGGTTTATTGTTGTTGTTTAGTTGCTAAGTCATGTCCAACTCTTTTGCGGCCCCATGGACTGTAACCCCCCACGCTCCTCTGTCCATGGGGTTTCCCAGGAGTGGGTTGCCATTTCCTTCTCTAGGGGATCTTCCCAACCCAGGGACTGAACCCAGGTCTCCTGCATTGCAGGTGGATTCTTTACTGCTGAGCCACCAGGGAAGCCCTGTACCTGTGCTTACATGTGTATATTTTGTAATGTAAAATTACATGTAATGTGTTGTAGCAAACTCTTATTCTTAAAAAGGGAAATGATGGAGGGAAAATGATGATTCATGAGAATGGTCTGCTCCAGGAGTGTGCATTTATCCTTTTATCAGGCATCTTTATTTAACACTGCCATGTGTTTGCTGCTGCTGCTGCTGCTAAGTCGATTCAGTCGTGGCCGACTCTGTGCGACCCCAGAGACAGCAGCCCACCAGGCTCCCCTGTCCCTGGGATTCTCCAGGCAAGAACACTGGAGTGGGTTGCCATTTCCTTCTCCAGTGCATGAAAGTGAAAAGTGAAAGTGAAGTCGCTCAGTCGTGTCCGACTCTTGCGACCCCATGGACTGTAGCCCACCAGGCTCCTCCGTCCATGGGATTTTCCAGGCAAGAGTACTGGAGTGGGTTGCCATTGCCTTCTCCAGGGGATCTTCCCAACCCAGGGATCGAACCCAGGTCTCCCGCATTGTAGGCAGACTCTTTACCGTCTGAGCCACCAGGGAAGCCCTCTGCTAATTGCTAAGGACAGAGATTTTGTTTGTATCATCTTCTTAATTATTTTCAGCATCTACTATGCTTCAGAATGTATGTAAGTTCACAATCTATGACAGTATTTTTAAAGTATGGGTCATGAAATCAATCCAGTATGTTGAAACTTGAGTTAAAAAAAAAGAAATAGAATAGTATAGAATAGTAAATACCATAGTACATTGCATGTAATAAAGTTCAATATTGCTTTATGGAATTTTTATTTCAGTGTGTCCTGGGGTTGTGATTTAAAAACATATTTTTTACTACTCAAGTCTGGGACAATGAAGTTGGAAAGCCACCAATGGAAAAGCCAATAAACAAAGAGGTATTTGCAACACAATGTGATAAATATTATGGTGAAAAGGGGAGTTAAGGATTGTATTCTGGAGGAGGGATTCTTGATCTGTATTTTAAAGGCTAGACAAATTGTAATAAGTGTGGAGTAATATATTTCCAGTAAATGAAATAGCATAAAAGCTCAAAAATCCTTGTAACTAAAGGAACAAGTATAACTAACATATAAGTAAGAGGAAGGGCCAGATCAGGGAGCTTCTACTCTTCATCATCTGAGGAGCTTGGATTTTATATTGACATCTCTAGAGAGCTACTAGAGGATGGGGAAATGACAAAATTTAGTATCTGTTTTGTATTGAACGCTTGCTAGCACTGTGAAGAATGGATTTGAGGATAGTAACAGGAGGCAGAAAGTGGAGAACTGGAGGCACGGAGAGCAAATAGGAGGCACAATAAAGGCCCTTTTAATCAAGAGAAGAGATTTTAAAAAGACAGGGAGATGGAAAACACAGGACTGGGCAGCTGTTTGGATGTGTGGTGTAAGGAAGAGTCTGATACCCAGCTTTCTGGCTTGAGCTACTAAAGCAATGGTAATGGTCTTTTTCTGGAAGGTTGCCTATCTCCACTTCATTTCGTTGTTTTTCTGGGGTTTTATCTTGTCCCTTCATCTAGGACATAATCTTCTGCTTTTTTATCCTGATAAACTTTCTGTAATGTGGCTTTTGTTTAGGCTGCTGTGGGATTGTGGTTCTTCTTGCTTCTGTGTGCCCTCTGATGGAGGAGGCTAAGAGGCTTGTGTAAGCTTCCTGATGGGAGGGACTGGCAATGGGAAAAACTGGGTCTTGCTCTGGTGGGCAGGGCCTTGTTCAGTAAAGCTTTAATTCAATTATCTGCTGATGTTACAGTGTTTTAGTCACTAAGTTGTGTCTGACTCTTGCGACCCCATGGACTGTAGCCTGCCAGGCTTCTCTGTCCACAGGATTTTCCAGGCAAGAATATTGGAGTGGGTTGCCATTTCCTTCTCCAGGGGATCTTCCCAACCCAGAGATCTAACACAGGTCTCCTGCACTGCAAGCAGATTCTTTACCAACTGAGCTACAAGGCAAGCTATCTGCTGATGGGTAGGGTATACTCCCTCCCTGGTAATTGTTTGACCTGAGGCCACCTAGGGTCTGCAAGCCCTATGGTGGTGTTAATGGAGACCTCCAAAAGGGTTGCCACCAAGAGGGACCTTTCCACTGCTGCTGCCAGTGCCCCTGTCCCTGTGGTGAGCCCCTGTGGATCCACCACCCCCCACCTCCCACAGGAGACCCTCCAACATGAGCAGGTAGTTTGGATTGTCTCCTGTGGGGTCACTGCTCCTTTCCTCTGGGGCTTGGTGTGTGCAAACTTTTGTTTGTGCCCTCCAAGACTGGAGTCCCTGTTTCCCCAAGTCCCATGGAAGTCCTATAATCAAATCCCACTGGCCTTTAAGATCAGATTCCCTGGGGATTCCCAGTCCCTTTGTCATATGGCCTGACATGGGGTTCAGAATCTTCATAACAGAAGGGGAACTTCTTTGGTATTATTGTTCTCCAGGTTTTGGGTCACCCACACAGTGGGTATGGGGTTTTATTTTATCGTGATTCACCCCTCCTACTGTCTTGCTGTGGCTTCTTCTTTGTCTTTGAATGTGAGGTATTTTTTTGGTGGGTTCCAGTGTTCTCCTGTCAATGGTTGTTCAACCGCTAGTTGCAATTTTGGTGCTCTCGCAGGAGGAGATGAGTGCACATCCTTCTACTCTGCCATCTTGAACCAGAAGCAGTGGGAATGGTCTTTACTTAGGAAATATTGACAACAGGACTAATAGCTTGTGGTCTTGACCAGGTAAGAATAATCAATAAACACTTAAGTGGTACCTATGTAGTTAATGTCAAGCATTGAGATAAGTGTTAGGGCCAAGAAGGAAGGATAGGATAATAAGACATGTCCTTGAAGAAACAGGAATCATGAATTCAAAAAGTAGCAAATCATGATTTCCATGAAACCTGAATATCACTCAGCTTGAACTGATTTTTTTCTCTTTCTGAAATATATTGCATATTTACCACAGTTAAGTATATACACTATTTTTTAATATTTATTTTATTATTTGGCTGCACATCTTCTCTGGTGGCTCAGTCAGTAAAGAGCCTGTTTACAATGAGGGAGACCTGGGTTCAATCTCTGGGTTGGGAAGATCCCTTGGAGAAGGAAATGGCAACCCACTCCAGTATTCTTGCATGGAGAATTCTATGGACAGAGGAGCCTGGTGGACTACAGTCCATGGGGTCACAAAGAGTCGGACATGACTGAGTGACTAACACTTTCACACTCTGGCTGTACCAGGTCTTGGTTGTGACATGTGAAATCTTTAGTTGCATCATTCAAACTCTTAGTTGCAGCATGTTCCCTGACCAGGGGTTGAACCAGGCCCCCTACATTGGGAGCACAGAGTCTTAGCCATTGGACCACCAGGGGAGTCCCCTCATTGTTAGTTAATAGTATTACCTGTGTTTTTTCTTCTTAATACATTATGAGGTCTTTATCAATTCAGTTCAGTCGCTCAGTTGTGTCCGACTCTTTGAGACCCCATGGACTGCAGCACACCAGGCCTCCCTGTCCATCACCAACTCCCAGAGTTTACCCAAACTCACGTCCATTGAGTCGGTGATGCCGTCCAACCATCTTATCCTCTGTCGTCCCCTTCTCCTCTTGCCTTCAATCTTTCCCAGCATCAGGGTCTTTTCAAATGAGTCAGCTCTTTGCATCAGGTGGCTAAAGTATTGGAGTTTCAGCTTCAACATCAGTCCTTCCAATGAATATTCAGGACTGATTTCCTTTAGGATGGACTGGTTGGATCTCCTTACAGTCCAAGGGACTCTCAAGAGTCTTCTCCAACACCACAGTTCAAAAGCATCAATTCTTCGGTGCTCAGCCTTCTTCACAGTCCCACTCGCACATCCATACATGACCACTGGAAAAACCATAGCCTTGACTAGACGCACCTTTGTTGGCAAAGTAATGTCTTTGCTTTTTAATATACTGTCTAGGTTGGTCATAACTTTCCTTCCAAGGAGTAAGTGTCTTTTAATTTCATGGCTGCAGTCACCATCTGCAGTGATTTTGGAGCCCCCCAAAATAAAGTGTGACACTGTTTCCACTGTTTCTCCATCTGTTTGCCTTGAAGTTGAGAGAGTCAGTTCCTAGGCAGGTTGATAGGGAGTCTAGGGGTCCCCAAGGAGAGAGGGGTCTGGAATTCTCAAGGAGGAAGAAAGGACAAACTTTTTTTCTTTCTCCACATTCCTTAGGATTATATAACAATAATGTATCCTGCCTGAGGACAGTCTCTGGATTAAGGACAGTCTTTGGATTAAACCTTCTGGCTAATTCTGTTATCTTAAAATGTAAATTATGGGAGTAGGTCTGATGAGGTCTTTACAACCTCCAGACATTCTTTGGATTCACTGGAGAGTATATAACTTCATTGTTAACACTAGCAAGCGGGTACTCTTTCTACCCCCTTCTGATGCCTATGTCAGAAGCTTTCTCTATCTCCTTTATACTTTAATAAAACTTTATTACACATAAAACTTTATTACACAAAAGCTCTGAGCGATCAAGCCTCGTCTCTGGCCCCGGATTGAATTCTTCTCCTCCGGGGGCCAAGAATCCCGGTGTATTTGCGTGATTCAACAACAACCTTTCAAAGTGATGGGACCAGATGCCATGATCTTTGTTTTCTGAATGTTCAGCTTTAAGCCAACTTTTTTCAGTCTCCTCTTTCACTTTCATCAAGAGGCTCTTTAGTTCTTCTTCACTTTCTGCCATAAGGGTGAGATCTTTATGGAGAGGAATTGTTATATTCCCTTTATATTTCCTGGCTTATTATGGATACTGTGTCTAAGAGATGGAGTAGAACGTCATGGCCATTTAGAATTCCATATGATGAAATGCTCTATCATCTTTCTATAGTTCTCTAGTATGTTTGAACAAAGTTGGGTTTGTCTCAGCTACTACTGAGCAGTTTCTTCTCTGTGATCCATGTCCCCTCTTTACCATGCCTTGGGTTTCACTCACTTGGCTGCTCTTCCCTACCTAGAACTCTGAACCTATTGTCTTTGATGAAATGATGTTGCTGCTGCCACATGGATCTCAGTGAAGGAGTGATATGAGGAAGGCTACATTTAGCATTACTGAACTTTAATTTTTCTTCCATACCATCAACACAAAACTAGTTCACATAAAACGTTTTACTGAAAGTTTGGGGATGATTAAGGGAAGTATAACTGCTGACTGTCTTATTCCCCATCCTCATCCTGTACTGTGAGGGTAAGCCCATCCATTCATCCATCCAGGCTGAGGGAAGAGCAGGATGAGCAAACAATGACTATTTTCTGGGGCTTCTTACCAAACTGTAAAAATAAGAGATAATACAGGCAAGACCATGTAACTCTGATTTTTTCCCATGCTGACCAGAGTCAATGAAGAAGCTGCAGGTTAGGGTTACCCAGAAGCTTCCTCAAAAGTGCTGAATATAGTTTACTCTCTCTCTCTCTCTCTCTTTTTTTTTTTTTTTTTGGTATTTTTGCTGCATCACAAAACCTGCAGGATAATTCCTTGACCAGGGATCAAACCCATCCCTCCTGAAGTGCCAGATCCTAACCACTAGGCCATCAGGGAATTCCCCAGTTAATCCTTTTTATACATAAATTTATTCGTATCCATTATGACATCTTTTAAAGTACAGAGACCTTATACCACAGTGAAGACTTCTTATAACTATTTCACTGTCACATTTTTATTATATTGTCATTACC
This sequence comes from Bos grunniens, assembly GCF_055505025.1. Classification (NCBI taxonomy): domain Eukaryota; kingdom Metazoa; phylum Chordata; class Mammalia; order Artiodactyla; family Bovidae; genus Bos; species Bos grunniens. The sequence goes on along the minus strand of NC_141166.1, from coordinate 112,278,586 downwards.
TTGAAGTAAACTGAAATGTTAGTCACTCAGTCGTGTCCGACCCTTTGAGACCCCATGGACTGTAGCCCGTCAGGCTCCTCTGTCCATGGAATTCTCCAGGCAAGAATATTAGAGTGGGTTGCCATTCCCTTATTCAGGGGATCTTCCCAATCCAGTGATTGGACATGGGCCTGTTTGCATTGCAGGCAGATTATTTACCATCTGAGCCACCAGGGAAGTCACTGTCTTAAGGTGGTATATATCCTGTTGTCAGGGCCACTAGGAATGGAAAATGCAGAATACTACTTTGAGACCTTTTAACAGTTCTTGGTCAAATTCCTTGTGTGTTCTCAGCTTCTGACCTCTTCCAGTCAAAAAAAAGGCAGTCATTTCACAATTCTGCCCACTTTTCCTCCTTGATTTGTGTCTTTCCACAAGGTCTAACTCTCCTCTAGGTCTAGCTCATTCATGACGTTTCTCCATAACTTTCTATCTTAAACTTTCAGATTGTGTTTCTGGTCACTAGAATTAGACCAGAATTTTATGCTGATCAATATTACATTATTCCTTTATAGTGATTCTTCAGAAGGAGTTTCTTCCTGGGCGTACCCTGGTTCCTGGCTTCCTTCTCTTGAGATTTGTGGCCCTCTCTTCCTTTAATGAGTCCTTTCTTTAGGTCTCTAGCTACAAATCTACCCTTGGCTTTTCTGGAAACTCTCTACTTCCTGGGGTTGGTTTCAAACTAGGATGAGTTCTCCTTTCCCGAAACAGCAATCCAAGGACACAATGACCCATTGCAGGATATCTCCCATCAAAGTCTTGAGTTTCTTAGCCTAGATTTACACTCTAGGGGCATTTCAGAAAGGGAGTCCTAGGGCAGACTTCAGTTTCCAAGTCTGGTACTTTCCAACATCTCTGTCAATATGGTATGCAAATATACCTTGACATTCTTCCTCTAGCTTTCCTGTGGGTAACTATTAGATCAAACAGACACATGGACACAAACACACAACTCCCAAGGACATATGATTACTGTCTAAATCCATGATAAGGAAAATATTTTTTTTCTCAGTGCAATATATCTTTCACAGATTTTGCTGCCCATACTAGAGATATACTATTTGTCAATCATCAGTTTCAGTTTCTTTTCCCTACTCTCCAACAATGCACAGAGGCATGTCAGTATTTAACAAGTTCCATTACAATTTCTAGCCAGATAACAGAATTACATAACTGGGTAACATTTTAAGCTTCAAAAGACCCGGCACAATTTCTCCCAGCATTTGATTATGAACAATTTCAAAAGTATACAAAAGTTGAGAGAAGTTTAGCAGTGAATTCCCAAATACCACCCCCTACCCCAGTGTGCCTCAGTTTCCTCAATAACAACTGAATTTTTATAGTATCTGAAAACTGAGGTGGCGTGGGAGGTCTACCCACGCCACTACTCTTGCCTGAAGAATTCCATGGACAGAGGAGCCTGGTGGGCTGCACACAGTCCATGGAGTTGCAAAGAGACTACACTAACACATGCCCCAGTTGGGTATCACATTATCTATGTATCTACCCATTCATTCTCTTATTTCTTTTATGGATTTCAAAGTAAATTTAATATACCAGTACTCTTCTCCTTAAATACTTCATGTCATCACTTACAGTTCAATATTTATTAACAGATTTTTTTTTTTTTTTTTTTGACCTGGACTGCCAGGGAAGTCCCCAGGTTTGTTTTTTTTTTCCTTTTGAGGAAAAATTTACACACAATGAAATTTATAAACTTTATGTGTACATTCCTTAAATTTTGGAAAATACATACACGTGTGACCTAAACCCCTAGCAAGACGTAGACTATTACTATCGCTCCAGATCCCCTCATACCTCTTTTCAGTCATTCCTCTCCCTAAACAACCATGGTTCTGATTTTTTCTTCCATAGGTTAGGTTTGTTTGTTCTAGGACATTCAGTTCAGTTCAGTTGCTCAGTTGTGTCCAACTCTTTGTGACCCCATGAATCTATATGTAATCATATAGTATATGCTCTTTTGTACTATGTAAAGCTTCTTTCATGTAGCGTGATACTTTTTTTAAGTTGTAAGATAATTGCTTTACAATGTTGTGTTGGTTTCTGCTGTACAACAATGTGAATCAGTCATAAGTGTACATATATCCCCTCCCTCATGAGCCTCCCACCCACTCCATACCCCATCCCACTCCTTTAGGTTGTCACAGAGTCCCAGGCTGAGCTCCCTGTATTATACAGCCACTTCCCACCAGCTATCTATTTTACGCATATTACTTTGCCAACAAAGGTCCGTCTAGTCAAGGCTATGGTTTTTCCAGTGGTCATGTATGGATGTGAGAGTTGGACTGTAAGAAGGCTGAGCACCGAAGAACTGATGCTTTTGAACTGTGGTGTTGGAGAAGACTCTTGAGAGTCCCTTGGACTGCAAGGAGATCCAACCAGTCCATTCTAAAGGAGATCAGCCCTGGGATTTCTTTGGAAGGAATGATGCTAAAGCTGAAACTCCAATACTTTGGCCACGTCATGTGAAGAGTTGACTCATTGGAAAAGACCCTGATGCTCGGAGGGATTGGGGGCAGGAGGAGAAGGGGACGACAGAGGATGAGATGGCTGGATGGCATCACTGACTCGATGGATGTGAGTCTGAGTGAACTCTTGGAGTTGGTGATGGACAGGGAGGCCTGGTGTGTTGCGATTCATGGGGTCGCAAAGAGTCGGACATGACTGAGCGACTGAACTGAACTGAAGTGAACTGATGATACTTTTAAGACTCATCCATGTTGTTGTGTTTATCAGTAGTTTGCTCTCTTTTATTCATGGATAGTATTTCATTCTGTGAATATCAGTTGAGTTCAGTTCAGTTGCTCAGTCATGTCTGACTCTTTGCAACCCCATGAACCACAAAATGCCAGGCCTCCCTGTCCATCACAAACACCCTGAGTCCACCCAAACCCATGTCCATGAGTCAGTGATGCCATCCAGCCATCTTATCTTCTGTCCTCCCCTTCTCCTCCTGCCCTCAATCTTTCCCAGCATGAGGGTCTTTTCAAATGAGTCAGCTCTTTGTATCAGGTGGCCAAAGTACTGGCATTTCAGCTTCAACATCAGTCCTTCCAATGAACACCCAGGAATGATCTCCTTTAGGATGGACTGTTTGGATCTCCTTTCAGTCCAAGGGACTCTCAAGAGTCTTCACCAACACCACAGTTCAAAAGCATCAATTCTTCAGCATTCAGCTTTCTTTGTAGTCCAACTCTCACATCCATACATGACCACTGGAAAAACATTAGCCTTGACTAGATGGACCTTTGGAGATGGCAATGGTAACCCACTCCAGTACTCTTGCCTGGAAAATCCCATGGACGGGGGAGCCTGGTGGGCTGCCGTCTATGGGGTTGCACAGAGTCGGACACAACTGAAGTGACTTAGCAGCAGCAGCAGCAGACGGACTTTTGTTGACAAAATGATGTCTCTGCTTTTTAATATGCTGTCTAGGTTGGTCATAACTTTCCTTCCAAGGAGTAAGTGTCTTTTAATTTCATGGCGGCAATCACCATCTGCAGTGATTTTGGAGTCCAGAAAAATAAAGTCTGCCACTGTTTCCCCATCTATTTGCCATGAAGTGATGGGACCAGATGCCATGATCTTTGTTTTCTGAATGTTGAGCTTTAAGCCAACTTTTTCACTCTCTTTCACTTTCATCAAGAGGCCCTTTAGTTCCTCTTCGCTTTCTGCCATAAGGGTGGTGTCATCTGCATATCTGAGGTTATTGATATCTCTCCCAGCAATCTTGATTCCAGCTTGTGCTTCTTCCAGCCCAGCATTTCTCATGATGTACTCTGCATATAAGTTAAATAAGCAGGGTGACTATATACAGCCTTGATGTACTCCTTTTCCTATTTGGAACCAGTCTGTTGTTCCATGGTCCAGTTGTAACTGTTGCTTCCTGACCTGCATACAGGTTTCTCAAGAGGCAGGTCAGATGGTCTGGTATTCCAATCTCTTGAAGAATTTTCCACAGTTTATTGTGATCCACACAGTCAAAGGCTTTGGCATAGTCAATAAAGAAGAAATAGATGTTTTTCTGGAGCTCTCTTGCTTTTTCCATGATCCAGCGGATGTTGGCAATTTGATCTCTGGTTCCTCTGCCTTTTCTAAAACCAGGTGCCCAATATGCTACTGGAGATCAGTGGAGAAATAACTCCAGAAAGAATGAAGGGATGGAGCCAAAGCAAAAACAACACCTAGTTGTGGATGAGACTGGTGATAGAAGCAAGTTCCGATGCTATAAAGAGCAATATTGCATAGGAACCTGGAATGTTAGGTCCATGAATCAAGGTAAATTGGAAGTGTCAAACAGGAGATGGCAAGAGTGGACATCGACATTCTAGAAATCAGCGAACTCAGATAGACTGGAATGGGTGAATTTAACTCAGATGACTATTATATCTACTACTGTGGGCAGGAATCTCTTAGAAGAAATGGAGTAGCCATCATAGTCAACAAAAGAGTCCGAAATGCAGTACTTGGATGCAATCTCAAAAACGACAGAATGATCTCTGTTCGTTTCCAAGGAAAACCATTCAATATCACGGTTATCCAAGTCTATGCCCCGACCAGTAACACTGAAGAAGCTGAAGTTGAACAATTCTATGAAGACCTACAAGACCTTCTAGGACTAACACCCAAAAATGATGTTTTTCATTATAGGAGACTGGAATGCAAAAGTAGGAAGTCAAGAAACACCTGGAGTAACAGGCAAATTTGGCCTTGGAGTATGGAAGGAAGCAGAGCAAAGGCTAATAGAGTTATGCCAAGAGAACACACTGGTCATAGCAAACACCCTCTTCCAACAACACAAGAGAAGACTACACATGGACATCACCAGATGGTCAACACCAAAATCAGATTGATTATGTTCTTTGCAGCCAAAGATGGAGAAGCTCTATACAGTCAGCAAAAACAAGACCTGGAGCTGACTGTGGCTCAGACCATGAACTCCTTATTGCCAAATTCAGACTGAAATTGAAGAAAGTAGGGAAAACCACTAGACCATTCAGGTATGACCTAAATCAAATCCCTATGACTGTACAGTGGAAGTGAGGAATAGATTTAAGGGACCAGATCTGATAGACAGAGTGCCTGATCAACTATGGACGGAGGTTCATGACATTGTACAGGAGACAGTGATCAAGACCATCCCCAAGAAAAAGAAATGCAAAAAAGCAAAATGGCTGTCTGAAGAGGCCTTACAAATAGCTGTGAAAAGAAGAGAAATGAAAAGCAAAGGAGAAAAGGAAAGATATACCCATGTGAATGCAGAGTTCCAAAGAATAGCAAGGAGAGATAAGAAAGCCTTCCTCACAGATCAATGCAAAGAAATAGAGGAAAACAATGAATTTGAAAGTCTAGAGATCTCTTCAAGAAAATTAGAGATACCAAGGGAACATTTCATGCAAAGATGGGCTCAATAAAGGACAGAAATGGTATGGACCTAACAGAAGCAGAAGATACTAAGAAGAAGTGGCAAGAATACACAGAAGAACTGTACAAAAAAGATTTTCATGACCCAGATAATCACGATGGTGTGATCACTCACCTAGAGCCAGACATCATGGAATGTGAAGTCAAGTGGGCCTTAGGAAGTATCACTACGAACAAAGCTAGTGGAGGTGATGGAATTCCAGTTGAGCTATTTCAACTCCTAAAAGATGATGCTGTGAAAGTGCTACCCTCAATATGCCAGCAAATTTGGAAAACTCAGCAGTGGCCACAGGACTGGAAAAGGTCAGTTTTCATTCCAGTCCCAAAGAAAGGCAATGCCAAAGAAGGCTCAAACTACCACACAATTGCACTCATCTCACATGCTAGTAAAGAAATGCTCAAAATTCTCCAAGCCAGGCTTCAGCAATACGTGAACTGTGAGCTTCCAGATGTTCTGTGAATATAGCATAGTTTGTTTATCCATTCTCCTACTGATGAATCACTGGGCTGTTTCCAGTTTTGGCTTTTATAAATAAAGTATTTGTGAACACTCTTGACCAAGTCTTAAGAAGACTGGTTGACCATATTAAATGTTGACCATATTTTCATTTCTCTTGGTTAAATCCTGATAAGTAGAATTGCTGAGTCATTGTGTACTGTCTGTTTAGTTTTATAAGAACCTGCTTGATCTTTTCCCAAAGTAATTATACCATTTACACTTCCACTACAGTGCATGAGAGCTCTGGTTGCTCCATTTCCTTGCCAGAATCTGGCGTGTTTAGTCTTTTTAATTTTAGCTACCCTAGTGGGTGTATAGTGCTATCTTTTTACTGTGACTTAATTTGCATTCCCTGATGACTAATGATGTACAGTTTTTCATATGCATATTGGCTACTAGTATATCCTCTTTTGTGAAATGTTCACCTCTTTTGCCCATTTTCAAACTAGGCTGTTTATTTATCACTGAGATCTAGGAGTTCTTTACATCCTGGATATCAGTCCTTTGCTGTATATATATTTGCTAATTTTCTCCCAGATGTGACTTGCCTATTTCTTTCCATTTTTGGGTATTTTTCCCTATTTCCTTTTTTCCCCCTACCCTACTTTATTTTATTTAGAAAAAAAATGTTTTTACAGGTATACACAGCTATATGTATTTATTTATTTTTGGCTGCGCTGGGTCTTCGTTGCTGCGCTTGGAATTTCTCTAGTTGTGGAAAATGGGGCTACTCTCTAGTTGCGGTGCACAGGCTTCTCATTATGGTGGCTTCTCCTGTTGCAGAGCATAGGCCCTAGGCTTCAGTAGCTGCAACTTGCTGGCTCTTGGGTGAGTGGACTTGAGTAGTTGCAGCATAGGGGCTCATTAGTTGTGGCTCATGGGCTCTAGAGCTCAGACTCAAAAGTTGTAGAACATGGTCTTAGTTGCTTCACGACATGTGGAATCTTCCCAGACCTGGGATTGAACCCACGTCCCTTGCATTGGCAGGCACATTCTTATCCACTGTGCCACCAGAGAAGTAATCCTATTAATTCTCTTAATGCTGTCTTTTGACCAGTAGACATTTTTGAATTTAGTGAAATCTAATTTAGCAGTTTATTAATTTATGGTTATTGATTTTTCTGTTCTGACTAAAAAACTTTACCTACCTCTGAGTCATGAAGATATTCCTTAATGTTTTCTACTAAAAGCTTTATGGTTTTAGCTTTTGCATTTAGGTCTATGATTCATCTCAAATTGATTTTAGTATATATTTAGAGGTTGAAGTTTCTTTATTTTCCTACATAGATATGTATCTAGTCAAGTGTCATTTGTTGAAAAGTTTCCTTGCCCCCACTGCATTGCATTAGTATAATACTTTTGTTAGAAATCAAATGACTTTATGATTTTGTAACTATTTCTGGGCTCTCTATTCAGTTCCATTGATCTATTTATCAATTCTTTTGCCAGCCAATATCATACTGAATTGATTTCTTTAGCTTCGTACTAGATATTGAAGCCAGAAAGTGTAAGTCCTTCAACTTTACTCTTTTTCAAGTTTGCTTTGGATATTCTGAGGCCTTTGCTTTTCTCTCAGCAGTTTTTAAAGTGCATTTTTTTTTCTTTACTTTGGATCAGATCCAAAGCTTCCTTCCTTACTGACCTCTAAGTAGGAGGGAGGCAAAAACCAGATCCAAGTAAATCTCCAGGGGTGGGGTTAGGGGTGGGTGGTTGAGGGACCAGGCAGGATGTTTGTTCTCCCAGTTATATACTTTTGATTGGAATGGGAATATGTGACAAACCACAGAGTTTTTACGGCATTATTACCTAAAGCTGCTTTGACCTTTGGTGTATGCAAAAGTTTTGGTCTCATTCTTTCAGCTATATTCATTGAAAAAATTAATGATAGTAGTTGCTGCAGTAAAACATTCTCCACACTTTCAGAATCATGCTATCTATTCTTTTCATATTTCCTGTAGCTGCAAGAGCTAGTTTAGTACCAACACAAGGCACTTAATAAATTTTGTTAACTAAAACTTGTGTTATTAGAAGTCATAATATCAGAGTGTTAAAAGAAACATTAAAGCTCACCTAGTTCAATCCTCCATCTGATCATAAGGTTTCCCACTAAATACCAGCCTGTTCTGACTTATATAGTAATAGGGTACTCACAGCCTTAACCATCTACAACAGTTCATTCCATGAATTCCTTTCAAAATCCATTGGGAAAAAAAAAACAACACGAAAACCTGACTGTTACTGCTTCCATAAGGGAATAAAGAAGACTGTGGTCCCAAACTAAGATCACTATTATTTCCACTGCATAATTTATAAGACTTAGAGTCAGACTGTGAGGAAGAGCAGCTTAGGCAGATGCAATTGTAAGAGTACAGCTATTTCATCTGATTCTGATATGCCACTCTTCCCTCTCCACCAAAATGAGAATTTATTTCAATTAGAGCAAATGTTTCTACAGGGAATATAATACTTGTACAGTATAGAGAAGTCCTTAAATGTGTCATTTATCTAGTATCTAACTATAAGTGGCATATAGACCTTAGCAAGAGTCTAGTTGCTGTGAGTGGGGGATACTCTGTTGCGATGCATGGGGTTCTCATTGCAGTGGGCTTCTCCCTTGTGGAGCACAAGCTATAGGTGAACGGGCTTCAGTAGCTGCAGCTCATGGGCTCAGTACTTGCGGTTTACGGGCTCTAGAGCATGTACTCAGCAGTTGTGACATACATGCTCAGTTGCTCTGCAGCATGTGGGAATATCTCAGACCAGGGGTTGAACTATGTCCTTTGTGGGAGTCTTAATCACTGGACCACCAGGAAAGCCCCTATTCTAAATATTCTAAGTGAGCATCTTGATGTGGGGGAGGGATACAATTCAGCTTCTTCCTCATCATAGTGTCATAGTGATGACATATGTACCTTTAGTCTAGGAGGAGCCCCACTCCTGGCTTAATTAGTCACTGACATCCTAATGCTCTACTAGTGTTTGTAGATTTATTTCTTGAAAGATGACATCCATCATATCTGTGTGGGATATGGAAACAGGAACAAAATGTATTCCTGTCAGTAGGGCTTCCCAGGTGGCGCTAGTGGTAAAGAATCCGCCTGCCAATGCAGGAAATGTGGGTTGGATCCCTGGATCTGGAAGATCCTCTGAAGTAGAAAGTGGCAACCCACTCCAGTATTCTTGCCTGAAGAATCCTATGGACAGAAGAGCCTGGCAGGCTACAGTCCATGGGGTCACAAAGAGTCAGACACAGCTGAGCACACACACACTGATGGCCTATGCAGGATTTCTCACCTCTCAAAATAATGAGAGGAAGCTAGAAAATAAACTGAAAGAATATGTTATTAAAGATAAGAGGAGGGCCAAGAGTTGTGGTAGAACAGGCTCATTGGCAATTGCCTCTTGTTTTAATAATTACATTTTGGTTTATTAGGGCACTAGGCATTAGCATAATTCTAACTTTCACCTACAAAGTTAATACAGTGTAAGCTGCCTGGGAGTTGGAGACATATTTCTGCGGATTGGTCTAGTAAGCTCATACTTTGCTTTTGCATCTGGGGGTAATATTTTTAGGGCAAGGACTTCACAGGCAGATTTAAATTCCCAGCTCAGTCAAACTACGCATTAAATATTTTATGAAACCAACACTAAAAAGTGACTATTGATGACAATACTTTTGCAGCTAGTCTCTTAGCCTTTAACTTCCAATTTTGCTTTCTGCAATGTTATTCTTTTCGACTCAACCTTCAAATTTTCAACTTATAGTTGTTGTGCCACAGTTTTAAAATTACTTCTTGTTTATAAATATCACTTTGCAATCTAAAGAAAGAGTTATAAATTACTATATTGGGATTTTTATTTTTAAAAATTGTAAAAAGTTTTGAATTATTTCTACCTCCTTTTCCCAAATATCTTATTTGACAGGTTTGTCTTTTGCCATCCCATTAACTCATAAGTTTTCCCTCAACCCTGATCAACTACAATTGAGGAAAAATAAGTTTTAGTATCTAATAATACTGTTAGCCAATCATCATAATAGAATGACAGATTGCAAAATTTTTAAGGGCAGAAGCTCCAATTCACTTGCTTTTGTATTCCTTTTAATACTTAGTTCATCCCATGGTACCTACTTTTAATAACTTTATTCACTTTATTGTTTGTTATATTTGGATAGGTGAAAAATCCAGCAAAATTCACCTTTATTTAGGGTAGCTGAGTTTTTCTAACTTCTTATTATTTAGGGTAGCTGGCAGCCTTAGTTTTAAGTTGTTAATATCATCTCCATTGCGACTAGATTGGCACCAGTGAGACTCTTAAACTTGCTTAAAAATCATCTATTTTTTATACAGGAAAATTGTTACCATGGCCTGGTGTTTATTCCTGTGAATTATTGTTTTGAGTTCTGTCTAAATGTAGTGTTGTCTTCCTCTCTCCAAGTGGCCAGTCTGACCCTAAATTTCACTCCAACAGTATGGATTTGGCAGACAACAATATGTTCCATTAGCAAATAATCCCTTCATTTAAATAAATCCCTTCCTTTCCCTTAAGTACTTTTATTCGAACTGAGGGACTTTGGGCTACAAACATCCTTCCCTTGAAAAGTAACATACAATAAACATCTTGAAATTCCTACTTAGAGAAACTTCATAAAATAAGAGAGCAGAGTGTCAGGGACATAAGGTGCTAGTAGAACAAATTATGAATTTGTAAATCTTGGTCCATAGGGTCACAAAGAGTAGGACATGACTGAAGTGACTTAGTACGTATATCCAATTACATTGTTAAAAGAAGTTTGAACAGACTGAAGAAAGAGATGTGATGGTGGCAGACAGTTAAATCTACTTCAGAAGAAAAGCTCACTTTAGGAGTACTTATAATATATTGTGCCTTATCCACAATTTCCATTTGCCGCTGCACTTTCCTCATTTCTTTGGATGTGTGTTGGGGGTGCTCAGTCATGTCTTACTGTTTGCAGCCTGAGGGACTGTACCCTTCCAGGCTTCTCTGTCTATGGAATTTTCCAGGCAAGGAAACTTCCTGGAGAGGGTTGCCATTTCCTCCTTCAGAGGGATCTTCCTGACCCAGAAATCAAGCCTACTGTGTCTCCAGCTTTGGCAGGCAGATTCTCCACCACTAGTGCCCCCTGGAAAGCCCATTAACTTGGATACTTAACAGAAATAAAACCATTAGTGAGACTTTAGAAAAGGGAAACCTCTTGTGAGATTCAACACTGGAAACAAGAAAGAGGGTGGAGGAGGGATTATTGCACTAAATGAGATAAGATAAAGCTTGGAGTGTTAGACTTTTTTTTTTTTCAAATAGGGAGTATGCTTTATTTGGGCTTCTCTGGTGGCTCAGATGGTAAAGAATCTGCCTGCAGTGAAGTAGATCGGGGTTTGATCCCTGGGTTGGGAGATTCCCTAACGAACGGGAATGACTACCTACTCCCATATTCTTGTCTGGAGAACTCTATGAACAGAGGAGCCTGGTGGGCCACAGTCCATGGTGTTGCAAAGAGTTGGACAAGACTGAGCAACAAACACTTCACTTTCATGCTTCCTTTAAAGACACAAACAAAATACACAGAGCTGGGATTGTGGGATGCACTGCCCACCTGTAAACTAGAAGTAGGGACTATATGTTATTAATCTTTGTATTCTTTATAAGCAGGACTGTATCTGGCATATAATAGATGCCCAGCAAACAATTGTTGAGTGACTCAATATTCAGCTCAATATAGTGGTAATGGCAAGACTCAGTTTGAGAGACATTATTTTGGTTCAAAGTAGAGCTACTTATTTTTGGATGGGGCTGGAAACGTTTTTGGAGAAGGAAGTTGGGCCAGGATTCAGTGCCAGCCCTGGCAGATGGATTTTTTTCCCCTAAACATTTGTGTTCCACCTCAACCAAAAAGGGATCTGGGTGATTAGGAAGGTGGAGTCTACTAATAAAGCTTTACAACAGTTCAGGAGGCACTCTATTAAGTGTATTCATCCCATGCCAATTTTAGGGCATATTTCTCAAATTATGTTTACCTAGGTTTGCCCCAGAAATGAGCCCCAGTCTGTTTTATTGTCAGTATTTCCCTCTCGTCAACAATTCAATTATTATTGTTGTTATTATTGAGACACGTTCTTTGATCCTTCGAAATCCTGCTCAATCTAGGCCTCAAGTGTTTCTGTAAGTCTCAAGGGAAAACGACTTAGGCTGAAGTCGGCGCCCAAAGCCACACCCTCCAAGAGGCCTTAAGAGACCTGGGGCTTTCCTGGCAGCTACTCAGCTGCTGGCAACCACGCGGCGCGTCGGAATCCCACGGCTTGGCACCGAGGTCGTCCCTGTGGGAGGCCGGTCCCCCTCCGCGCTGCTGACCAGCCGCTTCTGGCCCGGACGCGGCCCTTCAAGCCGCCCCGCCCGCCCCGGGCTCATTTGCATAGAGACGCGCGCGGCGCCGGCGAGCGGGAGGGCGGGCGCGGCCGGGGAGGCGGCGCGCGCGCGCCCTGACAGCTCGGCCCTGCTCGCTCACTCGCTCGTCCCCGGCTTCCGAGCACAGCATGGCGGTCAAGGTGACTCTAACTCTCTGCTGCTGCCTTTATTTCATAAGAGACATTCCAGGGACCCTACCTGCAGCCCCTCACCTCTTCCCATTGACTTTTTGGCCTGATTGTTAGATGGCGTGTCCTGGGGCTCCAGGGAGAACTGTGCGGGGCTTGGACCGGAGGGAGAGGATGCCCGGCGGGGGGAGGGGAGGGAGGAGGGATTGTGAGTTGGAGGGGCTTGTAAGGACCACTGGTCCGTGAAGGAGGAGGAGTATCCTGCCCTAGGTACATGGGATTGTGAGCCAGCAGTTGGAGGGCATCAGAAAGGGAGTGGGAGGAAGTGGCATGGAAAGCCGGGGATACCCAAGGCATCCGTGTATTGTGGTGGGGGAGGGGGTGAGTAATTGAGTATTTGGGGGCCTCTGGAGCCAGGGGCAGCGGTTGGCATTTGAGCTGCAGGTGGCAGGATGTCTAAAGTATTTAGAAACGTTGTAGCTGCTTTCACTATTTTAGGTTGGGTGGAGAAAGAAAGAGGCGTGGAGATAATTATATTCTGCATTGCTTTCCACGGGAAGAAAGGCCAGTAGGCCATGCGATTAATTTGGGTGTTCCAACTTTGCTGTTGTTTCTACTCTTGCTGGACTCTTGGTTTGAAGGTGGGTGGATGCTCACTGTGTCGCTAGTGGATGTGGAGTAAAGTAAGGGCTTGATCCTCATGGCCCTTCCTTTCCAGCCCAGGGGAAATCTATCTGATAGATTTGCTGTTTCTTAGGCTTTTCACACCTGTCTTTCCACCGTGTGATCGCACAACTCCAATTTGACAGTTGTTATCAGTATTAGTGCTTTTAATTTGTTTTCAACTAGATGCACTTGTGAAAGATAAGAGCATTGATTGTTAGCATCTGTGAACTCTAATCTGCAGAGATTATGTGATCTCTAGTGAAGCATTAACTGGCTTTTTTTTTTTTTTTCCCTTACAGACAACCAAGCGAGGTGATCCTCAGGAGTTAAGAAACATATTCCTACAGGTAATGGCTTCTGTCCTGTGCTGCTTCTTGGTAGGGGTGGGATGGGGGGAACGTGTAAGTCTAGTATTTTTCAGGCCTTCGCTTTCAGGAATGTTTTATCAGTATTTTCATGTTTCCTTCAGAACATGAGAATAAATAATATAGATTATAACTCTTATTAAGATTTGATTAAATAGATTTCCCTCAAATTATTTTTTTAATGACTTAAGACATTAAAAAAAAATCACTAAGGAGAAAAATTGCAGCTTCCCTTTAAGCATTGTGACCAAAATAAAATTTCAAAACATATTGGCACACTTGTGCAATTGATAGGTATGATTAAAATTCTTTGTTCTTTGAAAATTATGTTTGTAAAGTTTTCCTGCTTCTAAGCAACTCTGTGCAATTTGTTACAGAGATAAGAATAATATAGTTATTCTTAATTTGTGTGTGTCTTTTCTTCCTCCATTTATTTTTATTATATCCATGGGCTTTGGGGGTTGTGTTACAAAATGTTACTTTATGTGATTCTTGCAAGAATCCACCTTCAGTTCTGCTAAATTTTTATGATCAGTGACTTACTTGGCTGTAGACTTTTAAAAAATTGACTTAGTTTTTTGTTTTCATTTCTTAATTTCAGAAGTTCTGCATGCAGGAAATTGTGTTTAAGTACATATAAAGGGAGACAAGCTTAGGTGACCTACCAAATACTGTATTTTTCTCTGAATTCTTTTGAGAATTTTTGAGAACGGGTCTATTCTGGACCTGTGCTTGTATAGCAACTTTGACCTTGGGCAGGTCCTTGCTGGGTGTTGGTTTCCTCTGTAAAATGAGAGGTGATCTTCCAAGGTTCCTTCCAACTCCAAAAGTCTATGATTCTATATTAGGAACAGATTCTAACATGTGCATCAGCCTGGTGCAGATGACATTTTTATCTGAGAAATGTGGATTGCTTAAGCTATTGTTGGGGAGGCGGCTGTATAGATGACCAATTAGTGAAAATGAGAATCTTAAATTTTATAAACTCTGGTAAAGGGAAGCATCATTTCCAGAACAAAAGTAATTGTAATAGAAATGTTCTGTTTGTGGTTTGAAACCTTGATTTCTCACAAGTATTCTTGAAAATAACCAAAAATATGTCAGTGTTAACCACGCCATGTGCTCAATTGTTTCATGAGGAATTCATGTGATGTAGTTAATTTTGTTTTCTAAATTAAGTAGGCAAAGGAAAAATCAGTGGAAATGCTTCATGAACTATTGAACAGAGTACTGACCAGGTGTTGGCAACATTGGGTTCAATTGCCAGTCCTGCCCCTATCTTGTGGTTTTACCTGTGGGTTTCATCTTCTCATGTAGTACTCAATGGGCTATAAGGAAATGGCAGTTGAAGTCCTTTCAGCTTTAAAAATCTTGTGGGAAAAAAATCTGTGATTCTATATGGATTTGATTTTGGAAAGGAGAGGGCTGGGACTATGCCTAGCTTTTTGAAAACTTTCAAATTTTATCTTTTTACACATTATTTTGATGATACCCTTTTTATACTGAAAATTTGTGGAATTCATTAACTACATGTTTAGCAGTAATGGTAAAGCATTGACCCAAGAGTTATTGATAAGGGTCAGAACATAGATACTACCTTCTGGTAACTGAAACAGCTTGATATAGAATATAGTTAGTTGAATCAGTTTGAGGGCTATTAGCAAGTAACATAGATTTTAAATTTATATCTTAAATACTTCAAACTATAGTTACTTGAAGCTATAGGGCATTATTTAGAAACAGTTTTGTTTTAGATGCATATTTTTTTTAAATATTTTAGAAACAATAGCAGGCAAAAATACATACTAACTATGCATTTCTTTAGCAACTTAACATATTTATCGGAATAGTCACTGGGAATTATTTACTGTGTGTCATGTATGTACTTGTATTTAGTTTAGTAGTAGACACTAACATGATGAATAATTAAAGGGGAGAATTGAGCCCAGACTTGAATGGACAGGTAAACGTGACTAGTCTCTCTTTGAGACCTGTCCCATGTCCCACAACTTGTGGTTGAGGGAGTCCAGAACAATGAAGGCAAATTATAGCCTCTGGTATGATAGTCAAATTGATTTCTCTAGATCCTTGTGGTCATGTAATAATAATGACAATGGCTATCATTTACTGATCATTCTGAAGTATGCTGAGCATTGGCTTAGTCTTTTCGGGTATTAATTTTTTTTCTTTTTAAACTGACGTATAGTTAATTTACAATATTTCAGGTAAGGATATCTTATTAATTTTCATAACAACCTTTCTGCATGCTTAGTCACTCAGTCGTGTCTGACTCTTTGTGACCCCATGGACTGTAGCCCACCAGATTCCTTTGTCCATTGGATTCTCCAGGCAAGAATACTGCAGTGGGTTGCCATTTCCTTCTCCAGGAGATCTTCCTAATCCAGAGGTTGAACCTGGGTCTCCAGCATTGCAGGCGGATTCTTTAACAACCTTAGGAGATAGCATTATTTTCCCTGTTAAATCATGCTCAGTCGCTAAGTTGTGTCTGACTCTCTGACCCCATAGACTGCAGCCCACCAGGCTCCCCCGTCCCTGGGATTCTCCAGGCAAGAACACTGGAGTGGGTTGCCATTTCCTTCTCCAGTGCATGAAAGCGAAAAGAGAAAGGGAAGTTGCTCAGTCGTGTCCGACTCTTTGCGACCCCATGGACTGCAGGCTACCAGGCTCCTCCATCCATGGGATTTTCCAGGCAAGAGTACTGGAGTGGGATGCCATTGCCTTCTCCGTGCTAAAAGCTAGAGGCATGTAAAAGTCTAACTGCAACTGTGTTTGTTAAGAAATTAAAGGAAAAAAAAATTGGTTTCTTAGGTGCTGAAATATAATACCTTTCCACTGTGACTATCTAGAACATTTGGCCAAGGACTTTGGATTTGAAACAGTAGGAAGGCACTCTGGGTTTCTCAGTGGGCAAATTGAAGTGGGTAAATTCTGGCAGCTCTTTGTGTATGTTGGATAAAGTGTGGAGAGGTTGAAAGTAGGTAGAGAGATCTGTTAAGAGGCCATTGAAATAATTCATGTGGGAGATAATGACCTGGAGTGGCTGATGGCTGGGGAAATGGAATGGAAGGATGATACTAGGGACTTTGGAAGGGATGAAATCAATTGAATGTGGTATTAAATATGAAAGTAAAGGAAAGAGTAGTGAATCTAGCATTTTTATGACAGATGTTAATTTATAAGGCGTCTATTTGAGGAGTTGGGTGAGGGGATTGTTAAAGTTTGGTTGCTAAATACATGTGTCCCAATAAGTTGAAGTCAGATACAAGTTTTGTATAGGTGGTAGATGAAACCTTGGATTAGGAGAATTAATTATAAAATAAACAAGACAGGGAATAAAGGACTGATTTATAAGTGATATGATCAATTGAAATGGAAGGAGGAGGAGTGGAAGTGAAGGAGAATGGCCTCATGGGAGTTTAGAGTGTCACAGAAAAGGGTCAAGTCAAAGAGTAAAATCTAGATTTTTCTGTGATTAATATAATTTTGTTTTGGTAGGATTTGAGGGGTCACTTGAATTCAGGGTCATTTGAGCTAATTAAAGACTACAAGAAGATATAATTTTGAATTTTAGAATGCAATTGAAAAATTCTGGAAAATTTAGAACTATGGCATTGACTGTCTAAATTCACAACTAGCTGGTGTGGCTAACAGTCATTTGTTTTGTAAAAGGCAAAATACTCCTGTTTGAAAGTGATATTATACCTATGTTTAATGACGCTCCATTTTATGTGCAAGTCCATTTATGTGCGAGTTGATAAGAGTAAGTAAGCATTTTGATTCTGAGTATAGAGAAATAGGTTTTTTTTTATGTTCATCATTTCTCAAATTTTGATAAGCTGTGTTTTCTATTAATTAAAAGAAAAGAACAATAGTATTCACTAGGATTCTTTTTCCTGCCCCCCCCAAGTACTTAAAATTAGAGCACAGCAAATGAATTCTTATGTGTTAGACTGCTGTAATTTTACAACCAGCTATCAAGCTAATATTTTACTGTTAGTACCCTTGAAACCGTCAATTCTGGATTTATGTCTTCTTTTACCTCTCTCAGCCACACACTATTATTGACCCAAATCTGCTACATCAGAGGTATATAGTAGCAAAAGGAGACAAGGGAAACAGTGAAGAGGAAGGTGAGGTAAGGACAACAGGGATGTCAGAGGCTGTTTGTTATAAACCTGGCAAATTTAAAAATGAAGAGTTAATCTGGTATGGTCTGTGTTTTGTGGCAAAGGAGTTGTGATGGACAGGGAGGCCTGGCGTGCTGTGATTCATGGAGTTGCAGAGTCGGACACGACTGAGCGACTGAACTGAACTGAGGTTTATCAAAAAGCAGTTTTACGGGACTTCCCCGGTGGTCCAGTGATTATTAGGACTTGGCTCTTTCACTGCTGTGGCCCTGTGTTCATTCCCTGGTTGGGGGAATGAAGATCCTGCAGGCCGTACAGTGCTGCCCAAAAGCAAAAAACTGTTTTAAGTGAATGATTTTTGAAGATCTCTTTTTTTTCTTTTTAAGTTGATAGATTTTTCTGTTGTTCATTTACCAGTGTATCCTATGATAAAAGCAATACATGTTGAGACTGTAGAATAATATATGCTAGACCCAAAATGTGTGGCAATGTAGAAATCAAATACTATTTTTATCCCTTTTTCTCATCACCAGTATAACTAGAAGATCGTATCCCATATCAAATTATGAAAATCCATTTTTTTCTGTCTTGTTTATTTTACATTAGAAAATAAGTAGAAGATGCTGCTGCTAATGTAAAGCAAACAGTGATTCTTCTTTAGGGTTTTTATGATAACATAAATTTTTAATTGAAAGAAATGTCCTTTATTCAATAAATATTTTTTTACATATTATGTATTTATTTACTTTTGGCAATAACCTGCAGCTGAAAAGGGAATTAGCTTTTAGCAGGAGACTTTTCTATTTTGTTGAAATATGAGTTAGGGCTATGTTTTCCAAAGTGTAGGAAGTGTATCACAATATTACAGTTAAAATAAGAGAATCAGGTATTGAAAGATGATAATATCTACTGAGGCCAAATGTGGAGAAAAAAGGTGCTCTCACAGTGCATTTGTGGAAACAAAGACTCTTTGCAAAGCAATTGGCAATGGTTTAAAATAAAAAGATAACCAGTTAAAGAAACAATCCTATTTTGGGGATATTTATCCCAGAGAGGTAAAAATACTCATAAGAATATATATGTATTAGATTGTTAGTGTCAGCACTCAGTTGTTCCTCAAAAACAAAAAAAAGCTGGGGGACACAAAATAAATGCTATCAAAGGGCAGTGGTAGGAAAATTATGAAATAACAACTGTGGAAAATTAAGCAGATACTAAAAAGAATGAGTTAGACTTACTCCAGCTGATTTAGAGGGATTTCAAATGTACTATAAATGAGTCTGCCTGCACTGTGGGAGACACAGGTTTGACCCCCGGATCAGGAAGATCTCCTGGAGAAAGGAATGGCTACCCATTCCAGTATTCTTGGGGCTTTCCTGGTGGCTCAGATGGTAAAGAATCTGCCTGCAGTCAGAAGACCCAGGTTCAATCAGGAAGATCCCCTGGAGAAGAGAATGGTTACCCACTCCAGTATTCTTGCCTGGAGAATTCCATGGACAGCGGAACCTGTCATGCTGTACTCCATGGGGTCACAAAGAGTGGGACACAACTGAGCGACTAGCACTTTTTTTTTCTTTATAAATGAGGAAAGACAGGTGTATATACAGAAGAATAGATAATGTTAACGGGGTTGAGGTAAGAATTCAGGGGAAATAAAAACAAAATCTCAATGTATATGTGTTAAATTTTGAGCAAGTACATAATTTAAAAGTAAGAACTTAGTAATTCAGCTGCTGCTGCTGCTGCTAAGTCGCTTCAATCGTGTCTGACTCTGTGTGACCCCATAGATGGCAGCCCACCAGGTTCCCCTGTCCCTGGGATTCTCCAGGCAAGAACACTGGAGTGGGTTGCCATTTCCTTCTCCAATGCGTGAAAGTGAAAAGTGAAAGTGAAGTCGCTCAGTCGTGTCCGACTCTTAGTGACCCCATAGAATGCAGCCTACCAGGCTCCTCCATCCATGGGATTTTCCAGGCAAGAGTGCTGGAGTGAGTTGCCATTGCCTTCTTCGTAGTAATTCAGAACATGAAGTTAAAAGAGACTCCCCAACATGAACTGGGTTGAAGAAACCAGTAAGAGACACACAGAAAGGGATCTATAGTTTTCTTAGCCACCCTGATTAAGGTTTTCACCAGTTTTTCAGGCTATAGGAATTGAAGATAATAGCCTTTATCTTTAGTTTATAAAATATTTGCCATAAACTATATAGAGTTCTTATTTTTAAAAAAGTATTAGGCATTAAGGGCGTGCTAGCAACATAGTGAAGACTTTATCCTTGAATTAACTAGACAGATGAAAAATAATTAAGATTAAAACATTAGAGTTATTAAATGCTATGTATGTCCTGCTGCTGAGTCGCTTCAGTCGTGTCCAACTCTGTGCGACCCCATAGACGGCAGCCCACCAGGCTCCCCCATCCCTGGGATTCTCCAGGCAAGAATACTGGAGTGGGTTGCCATTTCCTTCTCCAATGCATGAAAGTGAAAAGTGAAAGTGAAGTCGCTCAGTCGTGTCCGACTTTTGGCGACCTCATGGACTGCAGCCCACGAGGCTCCTCCATCCACGGGATTTTCCAGGCAAGAGTACTGGAGTGGGGTGCCATTGTCTTCTCTGATCTATGTCCTACTACCAGTCAATAAATAGGCTAGGCACTGTGCGAGGTTTGTAGGTACGACAGAGCTGTTTAATGAAGGTATGACCTCACATTCTGGGTAGGGGTGAGACAGACAATAACAAAGACCACACATTAAAAAAAAAAGAAATATTAATCACAGGATTGTGACAATTCCAATAAGTAGAATGATGGAAAAGGTGATCATTTTTCAAGATGGTGGCCAGTGAAGGCCCGTAAGGAAGTGATATCAGGGCTGAGAACTGAAAAGTAAGTAGAGAGAATTCCACATGTGCAAGGGCCTGGATGTGGATAGGATTTGGTATGTTCAACAAACAAAAATGAGGCCAGTGCTCCTGAGGCCTCAGTGAGTGAGGGGGTGAATGGGCAGTAAGAGATGAGGCTGAAGGAACCACACCAAGCAGGACCTTGTTTATAGACCATGAAGAAGAGTTTGGATTCTTTTCTAAAAAAATGTTGTGGAACCTGTCGGAGGTCTTTCACCTTGAAAGTTGAATGATTCAGTTTATATGTTAAATTGATTGTATTTAAAGATAGATCATATTGAAATGTAAGCTTTCTCATATATTTCTGTGCTTTCTCATGGATTTTCTACTCTACCTTGAGTAGACTGTGATTGTTCCAATTTAATTTCCTCCTGTCCGTAGCATTCTTAGGATATCTTGATCTGGGCCTTGGTTGACTCCTTTTTATCCAGGAGGCAACAGAAAGTAGCCAGAACCTTACATGGGCTTTGTAGTCTAACCAGAATCTGAATCCTCTTTGATCCCTTTTGCTGAGTGACCTTAGGTGTTTAGATTTCTGTGGGAGTCTGTCTTCTCATCTGTCTAAGAAAGGATAACTGCATCTAGCATATAGGGATATTACAAGGATAAGATAATGTGTAAATAGTGCCTGGCACTCAGAGAACCTGATAAAACTTAGTTCTTTGTCCTTTTCCTTTTCTTCTGAGCTGAGGACTTTTCTTTCCTGAAAAGGATCTCAGTCCCTTGTGTTCCCCAGGTAACTGTGCTGGACCTAGAAAGTGACTAAGGATGCTAATAAGTACTTGTGATTATGTACATGTAATCAGTTAATTATTAATTACATTCTTAAAATATACATCTGAAGATCTTCACAAATCCCCATAATCAGAAATATCTCCACAAAAGGTAATTTCTCTCTCAAATCTATAGATCCTGAGAAGGGGTAGAGCCATGATTAAAAACTGGGAGACTGGAAGTATGTGCAGAGTTTTCATTTAAACCTTCTGTTGCTCTGTCTTAACCAGAGAAGGAATAGTAGTCCAACCAAGGAATACCAAGACGCAGACCTGAAAGAGAGACTTACAATTCATTCTTTATGTTTGTAATTTGTGAAAAATCATCTCCCTGTTCTGTTCAGCTCTCTTTTAGCACTGCTGAAATTTCTGAAACATGGCTCACTGAAACCAGTGCCATGGCTTCTAGAACTGTACTATTGTTTGTTAACTGTTATGTTGTAGGGACTATTTTAAGCTTTTTATACAAATCACTGTATGTAATTCTCAGGACAACTCTATAAGGTAGGTGCCATTAATATTCCCATTTTATAGATGAGAAAACTGAGCCCCAGAACGGTTAAGCAACCTGCTCAAGGTTATATAGTAAATGGAGGAGACTTGCTTTATGTATGTTAATACAACTTGGCTTATTTACTTAATATTGTATGGCAATGCAGGTATGGTAGTACATACAGAATCATCTCATTTTTGGGGTAGCCTTTTTTATTATGAAAAATTTCAAACATATGAATTTAAAGAAAATAGCATAATGAATTGCCATCTACCATCACGAATCTTCAACTATCATGGATAATTTTGCTTCATTTATATTGCAGCTGCAGGGGATTATTTTGAAGCAATTCTCAGACATCTTATCACTGCATCCATAAATACTTCAGTGTCTATCTCTAAAAGATGATGACTCTGAAAAACAAACCAAACAAACCACAATACTTCCTGCACCTAAAATTTTTCCTTAATAAATGAATTTCAATTCAGAGTTGTAGTTTCCATGCTTGTTTCTTTTTTTTTTTTAAGTTGTTTTATTAAAATCAGGATCCAGGCCCGGTTCCTACATTGCATTTTGTTGATCTGTCACTGCTCCCTGCCAGGATAAAAGGCCTTTTTTCCTTATGGCAAAAATCTTGCTATGTAATCAAGGCTTACCAACAGTAAAGCATTCGATACACCTGGGAGCTACACCTTGATTATCAAACACGTGATTTGTCTGGGCTTGTAAATATATATGCCCCTTGAATGTTCCCATGGTTACTTAGACCAAGAAACTGAAGTATTTTTAAGAACAATGCAAATTATTCAACTTAATCTGCTATGAAACATTCTAGTTCCAGTTACTGAATTCTCTGGGGTCATTATTTCCAAGGTTTTTGGCCATTTTTAGGGGTTAAATTGTTTTGAAAGACTTAGCTTATTATGGTAACTTCTGTTAATTTCAGTGAGTAACTGGAGTCTTCCACCTCCGCACTTTGTTAGACATTGCATGGTAGCTGATAGTAGGCCTTGATGTAACAGATAGTAAAAATACACATATTAACGCAAAAAGATAGTATTTCATGAAACAATCTGAGAAAGGCAGATTTCTGGAGAAATTTTTTTTGCAATATTAAATAGGTTTTGTTTCCAGTGTAAGTGAAATATGCAACTGAAAATGCTAATTAGATGTATAAAACTGCCTTTTCCTAAAAAATGCATGTGTAGATTTTAGTAAATACCAGAAAAATCTTGTGTCACTCATTAAAATCTGTTTTAAAAAATTAACGTGGCTTCATAGAGTTGTTAAAATCCATGTGGCTATATGTATTAATTATTTTTTCTCATTAAAATATTATTTCTGCTATTGAATTCCACATTGCACTATTGTAACAAAAGTTGTGTTGTTGGATCTGTTGTGGTCTTTGCTTGTTACATAGAGTGCTTGAGTAGTGAAAGGGCATGCATTCCGGACTAAATTTGGCTTGCAGTAGGAGTAAGAGCAGTAATAGTGAAGGACAACAAGATTAGCTTCATGTGCTCAACTCTTGCTGTGGTAGAAGTCTTTCTCTTCCTTTGCTCATGTAATTCTTTTTTCTGTGGAGGAAATGCTCTGTGTGGTATTTGTAGTTACCAAATTTTATGACATTGTCCTTTGAGAGTTAGAAATCGCAAGGATGTTGCAATCTGAAATTGTCAGTTTATCTCAATTGGAACAAAGTCAGGGAGGAACAGTTTGTTTTGACTCATGTTACAGCCACATGTTGGATAAGCAGAGATGAAGCTGCCTAGACCAGTCAGGACTGATTTTCTGATAAACCCAAGAATAGTAGAAGCCAACCCTAAGGAAACCTTGGTTAGAATAAGGGTGAAGAGTTAGTAACTCCTTCATGTTTGAGCAGAAGCAGAAAAATTTAGAATGCAAGGAGGAAAACTGGGATCTGCTGCTTTTCTGTGTTTCTAAGCATTTTAGATTAACTATGTCAATCTGCATTAGCTTTATAATTTTCAAATACTTTGATGTTCAAGATCTCACTTTTTTCCCTTAAAAAAGATCTGCTGCTGCTGCTGCTGCTAAGTCGCTTCAGTTGAGTCCAACTCTGTGTGACCCCATAGACAGCAGCCCACCAGGCTCCCCCGTCCCTGGGATTTTCCAGGCAAGAACACTGGAGTGGGTTGCCATTTCCTTCTCCAATGCATGAAAGTGAAAAATGAAAGTGAAGTCGCTCAGTCGTGTACGACTCCAATGCATGAAAGTGAAAAATGAAAGTGAAGTCGCTCAGTCGTGTACGACTCCTAACGACCTCATGGACTGCAGCCCACCAGGCTCCTTCATCCATGGGATTTTCAGGCACAAGAGTGCTGGAGTGGGATGCCACTGCCTTCTGCTGCTAAGTCACTTCAGTCGTGTCCGACTCTGTGCGACCCCAGAGACAGCAGCCCACCAGGCTCCCCCGTCCCTGGGCCTTCTACCTTTCTGTAATTTCTCATTAAAGAGACTCTGAGAAGTGTGTGTTTGCTCCAGAAATCTCTACTATTTAACAACACAGGAGATTAGAACCTCTTTTCTGACCTTAGTTTCAGTGTCCATCATGCCATGGTCTCTGAGTGATTTGAGGGCAGGAACTATGTTTTCTTGATTCTGCATCCCTAGTGCTAGGCCTGGTGCCCAGCACAAAGTTGGTACTTGATAAATGTTTTAAAATGAATGCAAAATAACCTGAAAGATTAAAGCAGATTTTCGGCTTAATAAGAAGTGCTTCTAGATATATTACCTTGGTTTTGGTGGGCATACTGAAAAAGAAAATCCTTGATCTTGACACACTGTATAATTTTTAAAAAGTAACCAACTTTCTAGTCACAGCCTATCAGAACTTTCCTTTATAATTTCTGGAAAATCTTTTAGAAATATAAAAATAAAAAAATCTCTGTTTTTAAACTTACACCATTTAAACAGCTAATTTATATCATTAAAACTATTTGGGCCTATTTACTCATTCATGTTCTTGTTAAAACTGTTTGGGCCTATTTACTCATTCGTGTTCTTGAATTTTAAGTTAACCTTTTTTTTTCTTCCCTTAGTGGAAATGTAGTATGTAAACTCTTTGTAAAGTCTGCTTTATAATTAACCTGTGATGTTGGTTGCATACATTCTAAAGGTTACTTAAGGTTATATTTGGTAAAATTGCAAAGGAGTTATTAGTATCCAGTTAACTACAGTCACGTGAGGTCTTGATGTGTTGATCTGTTGGCTTGATAGAACATTTCTGGAAAACGTGATTGTCTCTTTTGAAGATAGAGGTAGTTCAGTGAAAGTATAACATAAATCTGTGTATGAAACCATACTGTCTTTAATCAGCAATGATTTTGATTAAATATATAAAGATTCTAATCTTTCATTAAGATCCATTTTCTTTCTCATGCTTCAGAATGTCAAGGCTTTTTCAAACACATATGAACTATACTCAAAATATTTCTGGAAATGCCAAAGCTATGGGCACTTTTACATTAAAGCACTTCAGTTAGGTTTTAAAAAAGTTTAATTGAGAAAATAAACCACGTGTTTTTTTTCTGATACTGTCAGCTACTTCTTATCTATGTCTTTTATGTGTTCTTGACTTCTTGCCCAAGAAGGATTTATGACTGACTGCTTAAGAAACATCTTTGAAATGGCAGATGATTAACTCTAAAGTTATTTGGAGTATGGATATAATATTTGGCTAATTTCATTTCAAGTCATTTTAGTTCAGTCTTTGATAGGAACAAAATAGAAACAATATTGTGCAACTAAATTAATATATTAATTTTTTAGCATAAGTGTTAGCCTAGGAGATCCAAAAATTTGTCTTAAATTGCTTTTTTTCATTTTTAGTGTAAACATGCAAGTCATTTTGGTTAGCAGAAAAAGTCTAGTAAGCCCACTTAACCTTTTCTTGTTTCTAGCTGCCTTACTTTAGGCCATGTTTCCTTTTTTTGTTTGTTTAAGTGTCGGACATGACTGAAGCAGCAGCAGCAAGCGTTATTATCCAGTCAATTAAAATCAGCATTAAAAGTAATGAAGTTATTTAAAATAGATAGGTCATTCTTATTTTAAAAAATATTTTTAGTTTAAACATATCACCCATTTTTGAGGTACCTGCTTTTCTTTGTTAAGGAAATGTTCTAGCCTTTTGGCTGACTGTGGGTAGATTCTAGTTTCAGTTCTAAATTCCCTCTTCTGTTTTGTCTGTTCAGGCAGCAGGCTCAGTGACATTGCCAAGTAATTGTCTCTAATTTAATGAGTTAATTAGTTAACTGTCTCCTGCAGAAGTCAAGTACTGACTCCTTGTGGCTGAGAAGACTTGTGTTTTTTCCCTCTGAGCTATGCACTTTATCTTTCAGTTAAAATAGACTAGGAGAGTTGGGAAAAACACTAGCAAAATACCTCAGGGTAAGTGATTCTCTGGCATCATTTATAACCCCAGATATTGGCAAAGCCTGTTCCAAGTACATGTCCACGAAAGCAATTGTTTTCCTTGTTGGCTACTGTGTCCTTGGTGGTTTGTGCTAAGGCTGCTCCATTTCCTGATAGTTTTAAAGTTAAGAGTGTTGGTATTTCTGTCTGTATGTAATCTGTGTATATAGTGGTGATAGTTGGCAAAAAGATTCAGGTATTAGATATCAGACACCTTTGTGACAAAAAGAAATGGACACTTCAGTCAGTTCAGTTCAGTCAGTTGTATCCGACTCTTTGTGACCCCATGGACTGCAGCACGCAGGTCTCCCTGACCATCACCATCTCCTGGAGTTTACTCAAACTCATGTCCATTGAGTCAATTATGCCATCCAACCATCTCATCCTCTGTCGTCCCCTTCTCCTCCCTCCTCCAATCTTTCCCACATCAGGGTCTTTTCAAATGAGTCAGCTCTTCACATCAGGTGGCCAACGTATTGGAGTTTCAGCTTCAGCATCAGTCCTTCCAATGAATATTCAGGACTGATTTCCTTGAGGATGGATTGATTGGATCTCCTAGAAGTCCGAGGGACTCTCAAGAATCTTCTCCAACACCATAGTTTAAAAACATCAAATGGACACTTAGTTGCTTTATTTTGTTAATACTAACTGAAATGTTTTTGTATTGTTCCTTTTGAAAATTAATATCTGCTAATTAAAGAAATCAACTCAATTGTGAAGTGAGAGAACAAAGATCACCATAACCCATCTCTTATATTTTCTTGTTTTATATTTAGTTCTTAATTATTTTAAATTTCTTATAGAAATTGGCCCTTTTCATTCCATTGATAAAGGAGTCTTTATCAATGAATATGAGCATTTTTATGGTTCTTTATGGGCTTCCCTTGTGGCTCAGCTGGTAAAGAATCCGCCTGCAATGCAGGAGACCTGGGTTCAGTCTCTGGGTTGGGAAGATCCCCTGGAGAAGGGAAAGGCTACCCACTCCAATATTCTGGCCTGGAGAATTCCATGGAGTGTATAATCCGTGGGGATTGATGCTTTTGAACTGTGTTGTTGGATAAGACTCTTGAGAGTCCCTTGGACTGCAAGGAGATCCAACCAGTAAATCCTAAAGGAAATCAGTCCTGAATGTTCATTGGAAGGACTGATGCTAAAGCTGAAACTCCCAATACTTTGGCCACCTGATGAGAAGAACTGACTCATTGGAAAAGACCCTGATGCTGGGAAAGATTGCAGGCAGGAGGAAAAGGGAATGACAGAGGATGAGATGGATGGCATCACTGATTCAATGGACATGAGTTTGAGTAAGCTCCTGGAGTTGGTGATGGACAGGGAATCCTGGTGTGCTGCAGTCCATGGGGTTGCAGAGTCAGACACGACTGAGCAACTGAGCTGACTGACTGATAGTTCTTTTTTTATATATATATATATATATATATATATATATTTGTGGGTATGTATTTATATATTGCTAAATTACTTTTTTGTTTAAATTTTTTTAATTGGAGGATAATTACAGTATTGTGTTGGTATTTGCTGTATAGCTGAATCACCTTTTTAAAGGACTGAATGTGAAAAAGCAAAATGTAAAGAACAATGTGAATAATATGTTATTATTTGTGTTAAAAAGACATGGATAAGAATAATCATACATATTTGTATGTATATATTGGCATATATCAGAGAAGGCAGTGGCACCCCACTCCAGTCCTCTTGCCTGGAAAATCCCATGGACGGAGGAGCCTGGTGGGCTGCAGTCCATGGGGTTGCTAAGAGTCGAACACGTCTGAGCAACTTCACTTTCACTTTTCACTTTCATGCATTGGAGAAGGAAATGGCAACCCGCTCCAGTGTTCTTGCCTGGAGAATACCAGGGATGGGGGAGCCTGGTGGGCTGCCATCTGTGGGGTCGCACAGAGTTGGACACGACTGAGCGACTTAGCAGCAGCAGCAGCAACATTGGCATATATGGGGCTTCTCAGGTGGTGCTGGTGGAGATAGATGTAAAAAATATGGGTTCATTCCATGGGTTGGGAAGATCTCCTGGAGAAGGGCATGACAACCCATTCCAGTATTCTTGCTGGCAGAGAAGCCTGATGGGCTACAGTCCATAGATCGCGAAGAGTCAGACCAACTGAAGCAACTTAGCATGCATGCATGCATATTGGCATCTCTCTATATATCTCTCTTATATATAAAATTTACTTGTTTATGCACAAAAAAAGTCTCTGGAAGCATGTGTGAGAAATTAATTGCCTCTGGAGTGAGGAATTGAATGATTGGGAAGAGGTGAGAGGAAGACTTTTTTCATTGTATATTCTTATTTTGAATGGTGTGAATTGACAGTATTAAAACCATAAATAAAACAAAAAGCCTCTAGCAATGGGTGAAAATCCCCATTGTGTTTTCATTTTCACTCCCACTGTTTGGTGCAGGCCTCGATCTCTTTCCTCTGGATCTTTGCAGTAGCCACTGCTTGGTCTCCCTGCCCCCAGTCAGCTTATCTTTTCTCCAGTCCATCTTTCACATTGCTGCTGGGGAAAGCACATGTCGGATCATGTCTCTCACTTCCTAAAATTTTCAATGGTATCCCATGGCCCATAGGATAAAGTTCCAGCTCTTTGTTTTAGCATTCCAAGTCTTCCACTATCTGGTCTCAAATTGCCTTTTTATATCACTTCTACATATCTTTATATACCCTCTCTTTGTTATCTTTATATACCCTCTCTTTGTTATCTTTCTCCAGACAACAACCGCCTCCACCCAAAAAGAAAGAAATTCATTTTTAAAATTTCTGTTTTTTGGGTTTTTTTTTTTAAAGCCTGAAATACCCTTTCTCTCAATTTGCAGTTAAAACTGAATTTTGCTTTCAAGGCCTGTTCTGAACATTATTTTCTTTTTCCTCTCACCAACTCCCTGCCATCTATCCTCAAAATGAATCATTTATTTTTGGTTCCCATTGTATGTTTCTCATACCTTTGGCACTCATTCTAGTTAATTGCTCACTTATCAGTTGCTTAAATTCTATTTTTAGACTTCCTTGTATTGATCCCTCTTTCCAGCTCCAGTAGTCTTGCCAACATTGTGCCTTTCTCCACTCCTGCCTGTCTTTTACCCTGGTGGTTTTCATATCTGGTAAATGTGTCAGATTATGTTATACATTGAAGAATTTTGAGGAGAAGAAGCAATTGATTAGAATTAGTACAATCCACTCAATATCATACAGTTTATTTTTTGTTTATCCTGTTTGCATGCCTATTTTGAAGTGTCAAAGATTATGTAGTTTTCATTTTATAGATATGTGATATATATCTAGAGGCCTGGGAGGAGAATGGCATTGTTGAAGGACTCACAGTGAATAAGTTTAGAGCCAGGGTGTAAACACAGGAACCTTTCAGGTATGACTTTTATAGCATGTAGAGAGAACATGACTTTATTTTGGGGTTATACTAGTTAGGTGCTTTTGGTAGTACCAGCTAGTAAGAATGTGTCCACCTTTGGGCTACTTCTTATGTTGGCTGATAGAGCATTTGCTGTGATAACCTCAATGATATTTTTCAGAACACAACAAAGGAAACAATTTAAAATTTAATTCTATCCTTATTGAAAGAGCTCATGGCTTGGTTTAGTCAGATTCACAAATGAGGACATTTGAAATGCTTAACCAAAAGCAAACCAACAGTCCTTTGCTGTAAGCTAGTGGCTTGGTTGGAGAAGGCGATGGCACCCCACTCCAGTACTCTTGCCTGGAAAATCTCACGGTCGGAGGAGCCTGGTAGGTTGCAGTCCATGGAGTTGCTAAGAGTTGGACACGACTGAGTGACTTCACTTTCACTTTTCACTTTCATGCATTGGAGAAGGAAATGGCAACCCACTCCATTGTTCTTGCCTGGAGAATCCCAGGGACGGGGAAGCCTGGTGGGCTGCCATCTATGGGATGGCACAGAGTCGGACACGACTGAAGCAACTTAGCAGCAGCAGCAGCAATGGCTTGGTTTAGTCAGATTCCCAAATGAGGACATTTGAAATGCTTAACCAAAAGCAAACCAACAGTCCTTTGATCTTTTGATCCTTGTCTTTCCTAGAAGCAACCTCTTGTAACTTTTCTAGCTATTCATTTTTCATGAATAGAAGTATTTCTACTTTATGAAAAGTAAAGTATAGAAATACTTCATATCTTTACTTTTCATAAAGTATAGAAATACTTCATATCTTTGTACTGCTGCTTCTAGACACTATTGACTTTCTCTTATAGCAGCTGAAGTATTTTACTTCCTCTCCCATTCTTCTCCCTCCATGCTTATCATATTATAATTGTCATTATATTTATAATGTATATTTATAATTGTCATTAAATTAATATTTGGTATCTACATTATTATAACTTTAAATTGTTTATTTTCTGCCAAATCATGTAATGTTTTCTATTTTTATATGACAAAAACACTTGTTCATAATTTACTTTTTTATAGAGTTAAAAATTGCTTAACTTTTTGTTTATTTAGTGATTTGTGTACCTCTTACTGATCCCTTAACAAATATTTACTGAGTGCCTGCCGTTGTGTCAGCTATTATTCTTGGTGCTTGGATACATCAGTGAACATACTAGGCAAAAATTCCTTCTTTTGTGATATTTACATGCCCCTTGCGAGATAGACAACAAACATAATAAGTAAAATACATAGTGTGGTAGTTGATAGGTGCCAAGGGGGAAAGCAGAACACCATCGGGGAATTGGGAATATAAATACAAGTCTGGGTGGCAATGCTAAACAGGGTGATAAAGGGTAAGTCTCATTGAGAAGATGACATTTGTGTAAAGATTTAGGCTCCTCCCAGGGTTATTTTCCACAAAGCCAAATGCCTCGAATAATCTGACATTGCAGTTTCCCTAGCGGCTTGCTCTCTTGGAGCCCTCCCTCTGCCAGCCAGGACTGGCACTCCAGAGACCTGCAGCACAAATGTTGTCCAGGGGTTTCCCTTGGCCACTTCACTGGGTTGGATCATCCTCCATCTTACTATTACTTGGTTCATGCTGTCTTTTTGATGGGGCAAATTATCCCATAGCTTCCTGAGAAAGGGTACATAAAAGGGAGGAAAAGCATATTGAAAATATGGATATTCCAAAGTACTTTTAACCTACCCTTACTGTTGATTGAAAGTTTGGCTCAGTTTAGAATTCTTGGTTAGAAATCATTTCTCTTTGAATTTTCAGTGCCTTATTGCATTGTCTTCAAGCTTTCAAAGTTTCTGTTGGGAAACATTGAGGCCCATGATTCATAATTATTTACACATGACCTATTTTTCCCCTCTGAAAACGTTTAAGATTTTCTCTTTATTCTGATGTTCTATAATTTTATGACGATGAGTCAAACCCTGCTATGGGTTTTTGTTTTGTTTTAATTGACTGTGCTTGGCACTTAGTGGCCCCTTGTATTTCTCAGTTCTGGGAAATGTTCTGATGTTATTACTCTGATAGTTGAGTGAAGTAGGTAAGTTAATCGACTGCAACCCATAGAGGAACGCTGTGGTTGTTCATGTTTGGTCACCAGTTCAGTCAGTTTAGTTCAGTCATGTCTGACTCTTGGCGACCCCATGGACTGCAGCACGCCAGACTTCCCTGTCCATCGCCAACTCCCAGAGCTTACTCAAACTCATGTCTGTCAACTCGGTGATGCCATCCAACCATCTCATCCTCTGTCGTCCCCTTCTCCTGCCTTCAGTCTTTCCCAGCATCAGGGTCTTTTCCAGTGAGTCAGCTCTTCACATCAAGTGGCCAAAGTATTGGAGTTTCAGCTTCAACATCAGTCCTTCCAATGAACACTCAGGACTGATCTCCTTTAGGATGGACTGGTTGGATCTCCTTGCAGTCCAAGGGAGTCTCAAGAGTCTTCTCCAACACCACAGTTGAAAAGCATCAATTCTTTGGTGCTGAGCCTTCTTTACCATAGTACATAAAACCCTTACTATACATTGAGGTGTTTATTTAATAAGCAGGTATTATTATTGTTTTATTCTCTAAAATTATTGACATAAAAGGCAGAATTTTTTTGTTTTTTTTCCAGCTCCTGGTACTTAGAAGGAATACCTGTGTTGGAAGGTCTTGTTTGTTATGCTGTTGTTCATTTCCCTTTTAAGGTTTGGCTGTTGTGTCTCCACACCCGTCTCTTGCCATCAGGAAGCCTCCAGAGGCTTTGAGGCTTTCTCACCTTGGTTGCCCTTTCACCTTTCTTTATATTTCTCATATTTCTTTATGTGTATATATACATACACACACACACACACACACACACACACCATAAAATTCACCATTTTAAAGTGTCCAAGTCGGTGTTGTTTTTTTTTTTTTCAGTTTATTTACAAAGTTGTGTGACTGTCACCACTGTCTAATTCCAGAGCATTTCTATCACCCCCAAAGAAACTCCCCCTATGTAAAGTGGTTAACTCCATTCCCCACTCCTTCCAGTTCCTGGCAACTACTCCTGTACTTTTCTGATGCTATGAATTTGCCTCTTATGGACAGTTTATATAAATGAGGTCATGTGGTATGTGGTCTTTTGTGTGGTTTCTTTAAGTTAAAGTGTTTTCAAGGTTCATCCATATTGTAGCATGTATCAATACTTTGCTAATGTTCTGAACTCAGGCTCTGGGTGTCTGTTTTTGGACTATCCAGAGAAAACTTCTGCATTTATTGTTACCTTGATTATGATACTGGCATTTAATTTACTTTTTCAGAAAACTTTTGCTGGGTACAAAAAGATACTGAACAATTTTAATTTTAAGTATGCATTATTTACTTTTTAGTATGCCAGTACTGAGGTTGATGGAGAACATTACATGACCCCAGAAGACTTTGTCCAGCGCTATCTTGGACTGTATAATGATCCAAATAGCAATCCGAAGATTGTGCAGCTCTTGGCAGGAGTAGCTGATCAAACCAAGGATGGGTAAGAACTTGTATGCTGTTCTTAAAAGCTAATGTTATTCAATATCATACTGAAAAAATGGGAAAACCATAAACTTACCCATGACCATTTAGAATTTTAATATTAATAAACCATATCTTTTCTTAGAAGTTTAAAAAAATTGTTATTTACTGCCATTATCAAGTATACTTGCATTTCTTTCTTTTTTTTTGGAAAAAAAATACATGCAAAGCTGTATTTTATGTTGAATAATCTGAGCAAAATGGTTTTCAGATGGCTAAGTTATCTTTTATTCACTCATTCAGTAAATATCGAGTACTTACTATGTTTTAGGCACGTTCTATGTGCTAGAATTCCATCAGTGAATAAACCACAGAAAAACAATAAACAAAATTTAAAAGTAAACTATAACATTAGGTGGTTACAACTGCTATAAGGAATAATAAGGAAGCATTTAGAGTGATACTTATTCATTTATCTGTCAGGTATTTATGAGACAGCCATCATTTGCCAGGTACTGTTGAACATTAGAAATATAAACAAAATGACGTTCATGACCTTGAGAAGAAACTCATGGCTTAGTGAGAAAGGATGAGTAAACAAAGAGAAAAAGTAATACTTTGGGAATAAGGTGCTATGATAGAACCATATGAAGTATACAAGGGACACCTAAGACAGCGTAATTAACTCTGTTTTGGGTGTTCAGGAGAGCATCCTAGAAGAAGTAATGCTTGAGTGAATCTGGCAAGACAGAAAGAGTTTGCTGGACAAAGAGGGAGCATTCCAGGAAAGGGAACAATTGGCATGAAACATCAAGGGGCAGGGAAACGCAGTTTTGAGGGCATTAGCCTACTGTGTCCCCTAGCAAAGCAATAAAGCTATTCTTTTCTACTTCCCCCCCACAAAACCCATCAAGGGGCACCTGCATGTCTGTGTTGCCTCCACAGTGGGCAGGTTGTCAGAGTAATGGGGGCACAGCTGGGGACCTTGTGTGCTAAGCTTTGACTAGTATCCTATAGGCTTGTGACTCTCAGACTTGGAGGTATTTTTAGCCTGGCATTGTAGGCATGTGTGCAGTCACAGTAATTACAAAGTGCATCTTACTTGAGTGTCAGTTTACTCAAATCAAGGGGGAAGGGCATTTTTATATTAAAATCTAGTAGGACTGTATTAGGGAGGGAATGGAATATTTGTATTCTTTGCTTTGTGAGTTCTGAGCTAGAGCCCCAGGACTCCAAGGGCCCAGTTTCTTTTTCTTGCCTGTAGAGGGGCTTGTGTGAAAAACTAGGCAAAATTAGTTTTAACTCTTTAAAATGTTTAGAAGGCTGTCGAAATACAGTGGAAGTGTTGGTTTCTAAGGTCTTTGAATCCAGGGTTATTGTATTCATTTCTATTTTCTCACAGAATTTAGCACAGTGCATGAAATTTACTATGAGTATTTTATATCTTGGAAAGGTTTTCTATAATTCATCACTGACAGATATTGAGGAACTTGTATACATTTTGTGCCCAGTCTCCAGAAAAAGTCAAATTGGCTGCCAGGTAACTGTGGCCCATTCAGTCCTTGGGTCTTTCAATAGTGATTAGACAGTGAGGCATATAAAAATTAATGGTATTTACTCAGAATTCCTTCTTCAAATTTAGAAATTTTAATTATTGTCATTAACTTGGTCTGAGACTTGCCAGACGTTTCTTTTCAGAAGCTTCCTCCATATCTTTTCAGATGCTTCCTTTTGTGACCATATGTTCTGACCCATTCCACTGGTGTATCTTATTTGAAGCTTCATGTGGTTCTGTCAGAAGCAGTTGTGTTGTTAAAGTGTGGTCCAGTGGAATCGAGTGTTTAAGTTGCCAGGGTAGAATCGATCAAAAATGGGTTTTGGCTAGTAAAGAATCTAATAATGTTGAATACTGTTTACTTTAAAAAAGCAAGCTGTTTCTTTTTTGAAAAGATGTATTTGTTCTATTTAAAATTTTAAAAACTACTTACACTTCCTTTTTTCCCCTCCCTCCCTAGAATAAGTCAGATTCAGATTGGGTAGGAAATTTGATTCATAAAGTTAGGTCATAAAAATTATAAACATATAGATTATTTCTAAAAGCAGAGAAAGGTACAATTTTCTAGAAACCTCCCACCCATGGATGGTCTTCATAGTTTCCTGAACTTACTGAAATATAATGCAAAAATGAATGATTTTGTATTTTCATTTTTCTGGGCAGAAATCACAGGTTTTTCAAAGGGTCTATGATTTCAGAAGGGTTAAATATCATTGTTAAATTTTTTTTAAATACTTTTAATTTAAGAAAATCAAAGGCATTGATGATGTTTAAACTTATTCCAAGTAGCCAGCCCTTCCTCATTTCACATTTAAGGAAAATGAACTCCAGAGAAATTGATTGGCTTGTCCAATAACACACGATTAATTCTCTTACTTTTTAGCTCATCTTCTTGTAATCATTTTAAAAAGCTATCTTTTCTCTATTGTTCCATTTCCTACTCCTTTAAGCAGGGCAGTGATGAAAGTTAGGATAGTTTAGTTGGTTTATCTTTTTTCCAACTCCAAGAGGTATTCCTTGATTCTGTTATAGTTTTTTGAGGACCAGTCCTGTAGGTATATAGGCTTCCTAGGCGGCACAGTGGTAAAGAATCTGCCTGCCAATGCAGGAGACGCAAGAGACATGGATTAGATCCCTGGGTTAGAAAGATCCCCTGGAGTAGGAAATGGCAACCCACTCCAGATTCTTGCCTGGAAAATTCTGTGGACAGTGGACTACAGTCCATGGCGTTGCAGAGTCAGACGTGAACAAGCACAGCATGGCCTATATTGGTATGTAACTTGACAAGAATCACATAATACTGTTTATAATTACTCCAGACCAAATCTGAATAGAACTAGTATAAACAAGTTTGAATGATTTACTTAAGTATATGAGAAAAGCAGGTTTCAGTTCAGTTCAGTCGCTCAGTAATGTCTGAACCTGCGACCTCATGAATCGCAGCACGCCAGGCCTCCCTGTCCATCACCAACTCTCAGAGTTCACTCAAACTTACGTCCATTGATTCGGTGATGCCATCCAGCCATCTCATCCTCTGTTGTCCCCTTCTCCTCCTACCCCAATCCCTCCAATGAGTCAACTCTTCGCATGAGGTGGCCAAAATATTGGAGTTTCAGCTTTAGCATCAGTCCTTCCAAAGAACACCCAGGACTGATCTCCTTTAGAATGGACTGGTTGGATTTCCTTGCAGTCCACGGGACTCTCAAGAATCTTCTCCAACACCACAGTTCAAAAGCATCAAAGCAGGTTTAGGGGTGGTTAATGCTGTGTTCCTTTTGTGTTCTATCCTTGCCTGCCCTCCCTTGTTTTCTTAGCATGTTAACTGCTCCCTTTCTCTTCTCCTGGCTCCCTTTCCTCTAATAAATAGTAAAGTAAGCAGGAGTGTTTTGATACAGGTGCTTGCTATGGACAGCCATGTATTTTTTTTATTGCTTTTTGTTTTCTAAGTATTTCATTTGGCTGTGCCACAGGGCATATGAGATCTTAGTTCTCTGAACAGGGATCAAACCCGGGCCCCTCACATTGGAAGCTCGGAGTCTTAACCCCTGAACTGCCAGGGAAGTCCCTGGAGAGCCATGGAGAAACAACATTGTATAAATAGCATGATAGGTTGTCTAAAAGGAAAAGCCATTCAGTTCAATTCAGTCTCTCTGTCGTGTCCGACACTTCCTGACCCCATGGACCACAGCACGCCAGGTCTCCCTGTCCATCACCAACTTCCAGAGTTTACTCAAACTCATCTCCACTGAGTCAGTGATGCCACCCAACCATCTCATCCTCTCTCATCCCCTTCTCCTGCCCCAATCCCTCCCAGCATCAGGGTCTTTTCCAATGAGTCAACACTTCGCATGAGGTGGCCAAAGTACTGGAGTTTCAGCTTCAGCATCAGTCCTTCCAGTGAACATCCAGGACTGATCTCCTTTAGGATGGACTGGTTGGATCTCCTTGCAGTCCTAGGGACTCTCAAGAGTCTTCTCCAACACCACAGTTCAAAAGCATCAATTCTTCAGCATTCAGCTTTCTTTGTAGTCCAACTCTCACATCCATACATGACTACTGGAAAAACCATAGCCTTGACTAGATGGACCTTTGTAGGCAAAGTAATGTCTCTGCTTTTTAATATGCTGTCTAGGTTGGTCATAACTTTCTTTCCGAGGAGTAAGCATCTTTTACTTTCATGGCTGCAGTCACCATTTGCAGTGATTTTGGAGCTCCCAAAAATAAAGTTTGTCACTGTTTCCCCATCTATTTGCCTTGAAGTGATGGGACCAGATGCCATGATCTTAGTTTTCTTAATGTTGAGCTTTAAGCCAACTTTTTTCACTTTCCTCTTGCACTTTCATCAAGAGGCTCTTTAGTTCTTCAGTTTCTGCCATAAGGGTGGTGTCATCTGTATATCTGAGGTTATGCATATTTCTCCTGGCAATCTTGATTCCAGCTTGTGCTTCATACAGCCCAGCGTTTCTCATGATGTACTCTGCATATAAGTTAAATAAGCAGGGTGACTATATACAGCCTTGATGTACTCCTTTTCCTATTTGGAACCAGTCTGTTGTTCCATGTCCATTTCTAACTGTTGCTTCCTGACCTGCATACAGATTTCTGAAGAGGCAGGTCAAATGGTCTGGTATTCCCATCCCTTGAACAATTTTCCACAGTTTATTGTGATCCACACAGTCAAAGGCTTTGGCATAGTCAATAAAGCAGAAATAGATGTTTTTCTGGAACTGTCTTGCTTTTCAATGATCCAACACATATTGACAATTTGATCTCTGGTTCCTCTGCCTTTTTTAAATCCAGCTTGAACAACTGGAAGTTCACAGTTCACATGTTGTTGAAGCCTGGCTTGGGGAATTTTGAGCATTACTTTACTAGCGTGTGAGATGAGTGCAATTGTGCGGTAGTTTGAGCATTCTTTGGTATTGCCTTTCTTTGGGATTGGAATGAAAACTGACCTTTTCCAGTCCTGTGGCCACTGCTGAGTTTTCCAAAATTTCCATCAACAGAGGAATGGATAAAGAAAATGTGGTACATACATGCAGTAGAATATTACTCAGCCATTAAAGAGAATGAATGCTATTGCAGCACCATGGCTGAACCTAGAGATTGTCATGCTGAGTCAAATAAGTCAGACAGAGGAGGAGAAATATTGTATGACATCATTTATATGTGGAATCTAAAAAGAAATGATACTAACGAACTTACAAAACAGAAAGAATGGATACATGTATATGCATTTGAAGTGTGCAACCTGTGAGAACTCCAAAATTAAAACTCGCTGGTGAACAACTGTTGACAGGAGAATGTGGGATCCCACCAAAAAAATGTACCCCACATCCAAGGGCAAAGGAGAAGCCCCAGCAAGTTGGTAGGAGGGGCAAAATCATTTTTAGAATCAAACCCCACACCTGCCAGAGATGCTCGGAGGGCTCAAACAAAACCTGTGCACACCAGGAGACTCCACAGAGAGTGAGCCAGACCTGCGTTTGAGTGTTTGAGTGTCTCCTGTGGAGGGACAGGTCAGCAGTGGCCTGAGGTCACCATTAACCCCACCATAGAGCCACCAGAACTTACACAGGACTGGGGAAATAGACTCTTGGAGGGCACAAACAAAAACTTGTGCACACCAGGACCCAGGAGAAAGGAGCAGTGACCCCACAAGAGACTGACCCAGACTTGCCATGAGTGTCCAGGAGTCTCTGTGGGTTGACGGTGGCCTGGTGCAGGGTTGGGGGCACTGAGTGCAACCATGCGTGCATGGGCCCTTTTGAAGGAGATTGCCATTATCTTCATTAAGATTCAGTTACAGTTCAGTCGCTCAGTTGGGTCTGACTTTGCGACCCCATGGAGTGCAGCACGCCAGGCCTCCCTGTCCATTGAGGGAGCTTACTCAAACTCACATCCATCGAGTTGGTGATGGATCATCTCATCCTCTGTCATCTCCTTCTCCTCCCACCTTCAATCTTTCCCAGAATGAAGGTCTTTTCCAATGAGTCGGTTCTTCTCATCAGGTGGCCGAAGTATTGGAGCTTCAGCATCAGTCCTTCCAATGAATATTTAAGACTGATTTCCTTTAGGATTGACTGGTTGGATCTCCTTGCTGTCCAAGGGACTCTCAAGAGTCTTCTCCAACACCACAGTTCAAAAGCATCAATTCTTCAGCGCTCAGCTTTCTTTATAGTCCAACTCTCATATCCGTACATGACTACTGGAAAAACCATAGCTTTTACTAGACGGAGCTTTGCTGGCAAAGTAGTGTCTCTGCTTTTTAATATGCTGTCTAGGTTGGTCACATGGACTACAGCCTTGTCTAATTCAATGAAACCATGAGCTGTGCGGTGTAGGGCCCCCCAAGGTCATGGTGGAGAGTTCTGACAAAACATGGTCCACTGGAAAGGGAATGGCAAAACACTTCAGTATTCTTGCCTTGAGAACCCCATGAACAGTATGAAAAGGCAAAAAGATAGGGCATGAAAGATGAACTCCCCAGGTCGGTAGGTGCCCAGTATGCTACTGGAGATCAGTGGAGAAATAACTCCAGAAAGAATGAAGAGATGGAGTCAAAGCAAAAACAACTCATTGTTGTGGACTTGACTGGTGATGGAAGTAAAGTCTGATACTGTAAAGAGCAATACTGCATAGGAACCTGGAATGTTAGGTCCATGAATCAAGGTAAATTGGAAGTGTCAAACAGGAGATGGCAAGAGTGAACATCGACATTTTAGGAATCAGTGAACTAAAATGGACTGGAATGGGTGAATTTAACTCAGATGACTATTATATCTACTACTGTGGGCAACAATCCCTTAGAAGAAATGGAGTAGCTCTCATAGTCAACAAAAGAGTCCAAAATGAAATACTTGGATGCAATCTCAAAAACAACACAATTATATCTGTTCGTTTCTAAGGCAAACTATTCAGTATCACAGTAATCCAAGTCTATGCCCCAACCAGTAACGCTGAAGAAGCTGAAGTTGACCAGTTCTATGAAGACCTACAAGACCTTCTAGAACTAACACCCAAAAAAGATGTCCTTTTCATTATAGGGGACTGGAATGCAAAAGTAGGAAGTCAAGAGATACCTGGAGTAACAGGCAGATTTGGCCTTGGAGTACAGAACAAAGCAGGGCAAAGGCTAATAGAGTTTTGTCAAGAGAATGCACTGGTCATAGCAAACACCCTCTTCCAACAACACAAGAGAAGACTCTACACATGGACATCACCAGATGGTTAATACTGAAATCAGACTGATACATTCTTTGCAGCCAAAGATGGAGAAGCTCTATACAGTCAGCAAAAACAAGACCAGGAGCTGACTGTGGCTCAGATCATGAACTCCTTATTGCCAAATTGAGACTGAAATTGAAGAAAGTAGGGAAAACCACTAGACCATTCAGGTATGACCTAAATCAAATCCCTTATGATTATACAGTAGAAATGAAAAATAGATTCAAGGGATTAAATCTGATAGAGTGCCTGAAGAACTACTGATGTAGGTTCATGACATTGTATAGGAGGCAGTGATCAAGACCATCCCCAAGAAAAAGAAATGCAAAAAGGCAAAATGGTTGTCTGAGGAGCCCTTACAAATAGCTGAGAAAAGAAAAAAGGCAAAACGAAAAAGGAAAGATATACCCATGTGAATGCAGAGTTCCAAAGAATAGCAAGGAGAGATAAGGAGGCCTTCCTCAGTGATCAATGCAAAGAAATAGAGGAAAACAGTTGAATGGGAAAGTCTAGAGATCTCTTCAAGAAAATTAGAGATACCAAGGGAACATTTCATGCAAAGATGGGCTCAATAAAGGACAGAAATGATATGGACCTAACAGAAGCAGAAGATATTAAGAAGAAGTGGCAAGAATACACACAAGAACTGTACAAAAAAATCTTCACGACCCAGATAATCACGATGATGTGATCACTCATCTAGAGCCAGACATCCTGGAATGTGAAGTCAGGTGGGCCTTAGGAAGCACCACTATGAACAAAGCTAGTGGAGGTGATGGAATTCCAGTTGAGCTATTTCAACTCCTAAAGGATGATGCTGTGAAAGTGCTGCCCTCAATATGCCAGCAAATTTGGAAGACTCATCAGTGGCCACAGTACTGGAAAAGGTCAGTTTTCATTCCAGTCCCAAAAAGAGGCAATGCCAAAGAATGTTCAAACTACTGCACAATGGCACTCATCTCACACGCTAGTAAAGTAATGCTCAAAATTCTCCAAGCCAGGCTTCAACAGTACATGAACCATGAACTTCCAGATGTTCAAGCTGGGTTTACAAAAGGCAGAGGAACCAGAGATCAAATTGCAAACATCTGTTGGATCATAGAAAAAGCAAGAGAGTTCCAGAAAAACATCTACTTCTGCTTATTGACTATGCCAAAGCCTTTGACTATGTGGATCATGAACATCTTGGAAAATTCTTCAAGGGATGGAAATACCAGACCACCTGACCTGCCTCTTGAGAAATCTGTATGCAGGTCAGGAAGCAACAGTTAGAACTGGACATGGGACAACAGATTGGTTCCAAATCGGGAAAGGAGTACGTCAAGGCTGTATATAGTCACCCTGCTTATTTAACTTATATGTAGAGTACATCATGAGAAACGCCAGGCTGGATGAAGCACAAGCAGGAATCAAGATTTCTGAGAGAAATATCCATAACCTCAGATATGCAGATGACACCACCCTATGGCAGAAAGTAAAGAAGAACTAAAGAGCCTCTTGATGAAAGTGAAAGAGGAGAGTGAAAAAGTTGGCTTAAAGTTCAACATTCAGAAAACAAAGATCATGGCATCTGCTCCCATCACTTCATGGCAAATAGATGAGGAAACGATGGAAACAGTGAGAGACTGTATTTTTTTTTGCAGTTCCAAAATCACTGCAAATGGTGATTGCAGCCATGAAATTAAAAGAAACTTGCTCCTTGGAAGAAAAGCTATGACCAACCTAGACAACATATTAAAAAGCAGAAACGTTACTTTGTCAATAAACGTCCATCTAGTAAAGCTATCGTTTTTCCAGTAGTCATGTATGGATGTGAGAGTTGGACTACAAAGAAAGCTGAGCGCCAAAGAATTGATGCTTTTGAACTGTGGTGTTGAAGACTGGTAGAGTCCCTTGGATTGCAAGGAGATCCAACCAGTCCATCCTAAAGGAAATGAGTCCTGAATATTCATTGGAGGGACTGATGTTGAAGCAGAAACTCCAGTACTTTGGCCACCTGATGTGAAGAGCTGACTCATTTGAGAAGACCCTGATGCTGGGAAAGGTTGAAGGTGGGAGGTAAAGGGCACGACAGAGGATGAGACGATCCATCAACGTCTCAATGGACATAAATTTGAGTAAGCTCCGGGAGTTGGGGATGGACAGGGAAGCCTGGCATGCTGCAGTCCATGTAGTCACAAAAGTCAGACATGACTGAGTGACTAAACTGGACTGAAGCACATTCACATTCATTTCTTCACCAGTATTCAGCTTCAGAACTTTTTCATTTTCCCATACTGAAAGTCCACAGTCATTAAACAAGTCCCCATTCTCTCCCAGTACCCAGTTCCAGGTAACCACTATTCTATTTTCTGTCTTTATGAATTTGTTCTAAGTACTTCATATCAGTGAAATAATATTTTTCTGCTTCCATTTGGCTTATTTCACTTTGCATGGTGTTTTAAAGATTCATTCATGTTGTAGCATGTATCAGAATTTCATTCCTTTTTAAGGCTGCATAGTACGAAGTGACTTATTTTGAGTTTGCTGATGCTTTTGTGTTTCTTTATTGACTTTCTTCAAATAAATCACCCTGTATAACAAAGGTAACTGAGTATTAAGGTTTGGCTCAGTATCCCCCAAATGCCTTCTTATAATAATATTCTACTTGCTAGAGATAGCGGATACCTTTTGTATTTTTCAGCTATAACTTTAAATTTGGGGTTGGGGGACAGGATGGTGTACACTGGATTGATTGAAGGTAGGAGTTGAGTCTTCACCGTGGCTCACTGAGTTGCTGAATGTATTTGTACAAATCAGTTCTTTGAATTTTCTAAGGGTCCTTCTGACTCTAAATTGCATAAATATATGATTTGCCTTTCTGAATATACTAGTAGATAAAAATGTAGATATTTAATAAAGTTCATAGAATGTGTGTATATTTTTTCTCCCTGTGCTTTTTTGTTTTATTAATTTAACTTTTATTTTTTAACTTGTATTTTACATTGAAGTATATAATTGATCAACAGTGTTGTGTCAGTTTCAAGTGTATAGCAAAGTGATTCACTTATGCATATATATGTATCCTTTTTCAAATTCTTTTTCCATTTAGGTTAATATAGAACTTTTTTTTATAAAATTGAAATGTGGTTGGTTTCCAATGTTGTGCCAATCTCTGCCATACAGCAGAATGACTCACTTATATACATGTATGCATTCTTTTTTTCAGTTTTCTTTTCCTTTATGGTTTATCACAGAATATAGTTCCTGTGCTATACATGAGGTCCTTGTCATTTGTCCATTCTAAATGTAATAGTTTGCCTCTACCAACCCCAGACTTCCACTTCATCCCTTTCCCGCCCCACCTCTCCTTTGGCAACCCCAAGTCTGTTCTCTGTGTCTGTGAGTCTTTCTGTTTTGTTGATGTGTTCATTTGTGACATACTTTAGATTCCACGTGTAAGTGATACCAGCGTGACTCCTAAAAAGCAAATGATTGGTTTGCCAGCCAACCATTTATGACCTTTGCTAGTTAAGGAAAAAACCTTTGACCTCTTCTCATAAATACAGAAAGTTTTACTACTGAACATGAAATATGTTTAAAATCTAATATTCTATATTTCAGGGTAATTGTATTTTTATGTCTATTTGCTGAGACTTGGCGTGTTTTGAAAAAATCAAGATGCTATGCGTTGTTCTTCCCCCTATAATCAGCCTAGTGACTTTTCATTTTTATTTTAAAAGTTAATGTTATGAGCAGAAGAAATAGTGCTAATTCTTCATTATAAATATAAAAATTTCAAATGTTTCTAAATTTCATAATATAGAAAGTGACAACCTATTCTAACTGGTTCCCTAGATCACTATTGTATTTGTGTTATACATTCTCATTGATCTTGAGTTTTGTTCAGAACTTAGAACCACAAATTGCTCATTGCTTTGTAGGAGTGTGTGGATATAGTCAGGATGATACCACTGTTTTTACTACCTGAAAATTTGTGTACTGATAATCATACTTTATAGAGTTTTACTATATTTTTTAGTAATGCATATGCTGTGTTATATGACATGTGGCTTGATAAACAGTTTTTAATTGGCTTGTTCCTCCCAGGATTCTTTAGCATGAGCACAGTGAGGGCATAGTCTCCAGTGCCCTGAATACTACCGCGACAGAGCCATTCTTTTCCCTCAATAAAGGGCAAAGGCATAGAGTATATTGGGCTTCCCAGGTGGTTCAGGGGTCAGGAATCTGCCTGTCAAGCAGGAGACTGAGATTCGATCCCTGTGTTGGGAAGATCCCCTGGAGGAGAAAGTGGCA
Source organism: Bos grunniens (assembly GCF_055505025.1). Classification (NCBI taxonomy): domain Eukaryota; kingdom Metazoa; phylum Chordata; class Mammalia; order Artiodactyla; family Bovidae; genus Bos; species Bos grunniens. Next base: position 112,233,773 of record NC_141166.1, on the reverse strand, counting down.
ACCCGCTCCTGTATTCTTGCCTAGAGTGTCCCATGGACAGGGGAGCCTGGCAGGCTACAGTCCACGTGGTCGCAAAAGAGTTGGACATAACTTAGCAAGTAAATAGCAGCAGCATTGCTTTTGGATATAATGTAATTTGTGTAATTTAAACATACTTCAAAATGTTTTAAGTAATAAAAATGTAACTTTGAATGTGTAATGTGACTTAGATGAGTGGGCATAAAATGAAATGTGAAATGTAGTCATTTTCTTAAAAATGTGTTGGAAAACATGTCTCTAAAAAGTCATATATCCTAAATTGAGTTTCTTCAAGAATATTTGAGTTCCTGCCCTGAATCAAGCCTGTGCTCTGACAAGCCTACTTTCTGACAGGGAATTAGATTTGAAATAATGAGTTACATAATTACTTTAACAGGAATTTTGTGAGGGGCACAGAACAAATGCTGTAAGGATGTGAAGTCATCTGGGGACTTTTAAGATGATTCTCTTGAGGAAATGATATTTGAAATGAGCCATGTAAAGATTGTGCATGTGGGTGTGTGTGCTTAGTTGACTTTTTGCAATCCCAAGGACTGTAGCCCACCAGGGTCCTCTGTCCATGGGATTTCCCAGGCAGAATTACTTCAGTGGCTTGCCATTTCCTTCTCCAGGGGTCTTCCTGACCGAGGAATTGAACCTACATTAGCAGGCGGATTTTTTTTTTTTTTTTTTTACTGCTGAGCTGCAAGGGAAGCCCAAATGCTCCATAAAATCATTGAAGGCTCTTTCCCACTTTTTGATTCGGTTGTTTGTTTTTCTGGCATTGAGTTGTATGAACTGCTTATATATTTTGGAAATTAATCCTTTGTTAGTTGTTTCATTGCTATTATTTTCTCCCATGCTGAGGATTGTTTTTTCACCTTGCTTATAGTTTCCTTTGCTGTGCAAAAGCTTTTAGGTTTAATCAGGTCCCACTTGTTTACTTTTATTTCCATTACTCTAGGAGGTGGGTCATAGAGGCTCTTGCTTAGATTTATGTCAAGTGTTCTGCCTATATTTTCCTCTAAGAATTTTATAGTTTCTGGTCTTACATTTAGGTCTTTAATCCATTTTGAGTATATCTTTGTGTATGGTGTTAGGAAGTGTTCTAATTTCGTTCTTTTACATGTAATTGTCCAGTTTTCCCAGCACCATTTATTAAAGAGGCTGTCTTTGCCCCATAGTATATTGTTGCCTCCTTTGTCAAAAATAAGGTACCCATTTTCTATCTTGTTCCATTGGTCTATATTTCTGTTTTTGTGCCAGTACCATACTGTCTTGATGACTGTAACTTTGTAGTATAATCTGAAGTCAGGAAGGTTGATTCCTCCAGCTCCATTCTTCTTTCTCAGGACTGCTGTGGCTATTCAGGGTCTTTTGTGTTTCCATATGAATTGTGAACTTTTTTGTTCTAGGTCTGTGGAAAATGCCATTGGTAGTTTGATAGGGATTGAGTTGAATCTGTAGATTGCATTTGGTAGTATAGTCATTTTCCCAGTCAAAAGGTGGGGGAAAGACTTAAACAGACATTTCTCCAAAGAAGATGTACAGATGGGTAACAAACACATGAAAAGATGTTCAAACATTGCTCATTATTAGAGAAATGCAAATCAAAACTACAATGAGATATCACCTCAGGCTGGTCAGAACGGCCATCATCAAAAAGTCTACAAACAATAAATGCTGGAGAAGGTGTGGAGAAAAGAGAATGCTCTTGCACTGTTGGTGGGAATGTAAATTGAGACAGCCACTATGAAAGACGGTATGGAGATTCCTTAAAAAAACTAGGAATAAAACCACCATATGACCCAGCAATCCCACTCCTAGGCATTATACCCTCAGGAAAACAAAATTGAAAAAGACACGTGTTTCCCATTGTTTATTGCAGCACTATTTACAAAGCTAGAACATGGAAGCAACCTAGATGTCCACTGACGGATGAATGGATAAAGAAGTTGTATATATACACAATGGAATATTATTGAGCCATAAAAAAGAATGCATTTGAGTCAGTTCTGATGAGGTAGATGAACCTAGAACCTATTATACAGAGTGAAAAGAGTCAGAAAGAGAAAGGTAAATATCGTATTCTAACATATATATACACAATCTAGAAAAATGGTACTGAAGAATATATTTACAGGGCAGCAATGGAGAAACAGACATAGAGAATAGACTTAAGGACATGGGAGAGGGGAGGAGAGGGTGAGATGTATGGAAAGAGTTTCATGGAAACTTACATGACCATATGTAAAATAGATAGCCAATGGGAATTTGCTGTATGGCTCAGGAAACTCAAACAGGGGCTCTGTATCAATCTAGAGGGATGGGATGGGGCAGGAGATGGGAGGGAGGTTCAACAGGGAGGGGATATATGTATACCTATGGCTGATTCATGTTGAGGTTTGAATGAAAACAGCAAAATTCTGTAAAGCAGGTCCTTCAATAAAAAAATAAATTAGAAAAAAAATCATTGAAGGCTAGTTCAGTGTAGTTTTGGCCACTGGCTAGTTTCACAGCCGTTAGTATTATAGGATGAATAAGCTTTGGTTTTCCTTTTTGTTTTGAACTTTCCTTTAAAGTTTTTATTAGTGACATTTCAAATATATAAAACAAAAAGTAGTGTAATAAATTCAATATATTCATCACCCACTTTTTTTTTAGGTTAATTTGTGCTTTTATTTGCCAGCATAGTTAAACTACAGTGGTCTACAAACTCTTTTGATCTAAAAAGTAGATTTCACAACGCAATGCACAAGCGCACATACATATATAATATATATATGTAAAAGTGAAGCAAAACTCTGTCAAAATTATCCACCTAGAGTATTAATTCTTTTTTAAGACTTTTTTTTTTAACCAAGGATGAACTGCACTGATGCATGTAATCACCCCAGTTCACTTTAATTAAGTGTGACTACACCTTTTTTTTAAATACACCTACTTTTAATAATTGTGAAGATAATTACTAAGTTTGTTTTACTTATATCTCCACCTATTCCTCTATCCCCTAGATTATTTTGAAGCAAATTCCAGGTGACAAATTTCATCTGTAAATATCTCAATGTATATTTCTAAGAGATAAGAAAAATTACCAAAAACAAACCTCAAAAATGTTGATGTCTCAGTATTATCAAGCATTTGTGTTATATCAGTGTTTTCATTTCCTGATTTTCTTATAAACTAAAAAAAATTTTTTTTACTTTGTTTTAATCAGAATCCAAATAAGATCTGTATCTTTGTAATTAATTGCTGTATCTTTTAGGTCTTTAATTAGGTTCTCTTCCATATCTTCTTTAAAACAGTTTTTTTTCCAACTCCAAAATGTTTACTTCTAATTTCCCACAATCTACATTTTTGCTGATTGTGTTTCTGTCGTAATGTTTAATTTAACATTTTTCTTTGTCCTTTATATTTTTTCTGCAAATTGTTGATTACATCTAAAACATTGGTTCTCAATGTGCTAGGTATTGTTGGCGTCTAGTGAGTAGAGGTCAGTGATGTTGCTCAACATGATACAATGCATAGGAGGCCCCCACAGCAGAGTTATTCAGCTTCAAATGTCACTGTTGAGTGCAGAGGTTTAGAAACTCTGATCTATTAGAGACTTGGTCAGATTCAGTTTCAGTTAGTTTTCATCCAGTCTCTTTCTTTCTGTGATATTTAGGGACTGTTGATTATTATTTAGATCCATTAATGTGTTAAGAGTTTACAAAAGGGTAATATTCTATCATGGGCTTCCCTGGTGGTTCAGTGGTAAAGAATCCAGCTGCCAGTGCAGGAGACGCAGGTTCAGTCCCTGAGTCAGCAAGATTCCCTGGAGAGGGAAATGGCAACCCACTCCAGTATGCTTACCTGAAAAAGTCTATGGACAGAGGAGCCTGGTGGGCTGCAGTCCATGGAGTCACAAGAGCTGGACACGGCTTAGCAACTACACCACCACCAACCAATATTCTATCATTCCTTCTTTCTTTATTATCTGGAATACCACTACAGAGAAACTTCCCTTCATCAGTTATTTGGTTGCCCTGAGCTATAGTTCATACTGCAAAGGTAGGTTACCAGCTGATGATATTTTATATTTTATTCTAGGTTGATCTCCTATCAAGAGTTTTTGGCATTTGAATCTGTATTATGTGCTCCAGATTCCATGTTCATAGTGGCTTTCCAATTGTTTGACAAGAGTGGAAATGGAGAGGTGACATTTGGTAAGAAAAAAAAAAGATTATATAGTTAAGTGAAGTTAGTGAGGCTGGTTCAATCTTTAATTGCTAAATTTAGTAACTGCATACAGATTGCTGCTTATTTAAGAGCTAGTCAGAAAATGAAGTTTTAATTTCCTAAAAGAATTTATGTAGATAAAATTAAAATGGTTTTATTTTCTTTAAAGCATTGAACTATTGCCAAAAAAAATTGAGGAAGGTAGGAATGTTGTTGCTTCAACTCATTGCCTCTCTGACACTTTCACATTCCTAAAGTTGGTGGTATAAAATTACCTTGTTCTGGGCCAGCCTGGGATAGATTTTTTATGAAACAGACTGAACAACATGGAGTAATCATCTCGTTCTTTAAGGGGTTTCAGGGTAGAGAATTCAGAGCTTCTCTGGAGCCTCTTTGGAAAATTGCTTCAGTGTCATTTTAACGCCCAAGAATGGAACTGAAGGAAGGAGTTAAGGCAGGAATAGTTAGCATTCTCTGAAGCCCCATTTAAAATTTTTGATTTTAGAAAAGAAGGCTAGAATATTAAAGTTGCCTTCTGAATGGGGTGTAGAAATCCATTTAAATCATTTGGTAGGCACATCACTGAGCACACTGTGGATGTCTCAAAAGTGTACAAACTAGGGTTTCTATATATAGCTATATATTCGTTTTTTAAAAGAGGCTTACTTCCAGGAATTAGTATGTGCTTAGTCAAAGTATCAGCTAATTTTTCCTGCAATAGGCTTTTCAATTAAAAAGTAGTGTTTTGAAGGACCTAGAGCACTCCTCCCTTTTTTTTTTTTAATATTTGAATTTTTTTTCATTGTGGTAAACAGTACCTAACACTAACCTTAGCATCTTAACCATTTGTGAGCGTACAGTTCGGTAGTGTTGAGTATATTCACATTGTCATGAAACACATCTCCAGAACTTTTTCATCTTGTAAAACTGAACTTGAGCCCGTTTAGCGGTGTACAGTGTGAATTGGCATCAGTTTGTGGTAGAGAGACTCCTGAAAATCTGGCTTCCCCTGAGCCACGGTGCTAAATACTTATTCACTGTAGTGTTTGTTAGAAGACAAACATCCTCTTGTTAAACCCAAAGGGAAAAGTATCACTGCTGTGGTGAGAACGGTGAGAAAGTACAGGCATTGGAAAGGGCTAGTCTAGCTTTTGCTGTCACCTTCGTGGGCATATGTTCTAGCATGGCATTAATTGATTTCTTCTGCCCACTGACCCAGTCGTCTTCTGTGTAAGAACATTTTCCCAGATAAATACCTACGCAGAGCTGTTTAGGTTTTTGCGTTTATCTTGGCATTCTCTCTTTGGAGCAAGCCCTGGCCTTTTCTGCCTCCTAAAGAATGTTGACTTTCCTCAGAAAAGCCTAAATTTTATAGTTTAAAACATAAAGGCTTTATCATTTCATCATTCAGCATTAACTTTGTACTTCTAAGAATGCTGCATTTTTTATTTTCAATAGTTATCACACATGTTCGTATGCCTTACTTCTAAATATGGTGCACAGATGCTTGGGAAATCACTTGATACAAATAGCTGTATTAGTGACAGTATGCCCATACTTCTATACTGTGTTCTTGCTTAAAAATTAGATTTCCCAAAGCCAAATTCTAACTTACTTTGTCCCTTTTACCTTGGTATTATGATTCTTTGATTGCCTTTTCCAATTTCTATTTTAAAAAAATAAGTCAGTCAAGTCAGTTTATTCAACAGACTAACAGTAGAGACTCATGCCATTGTTGATTAGTGGATTAAAATGTGTAGGAAGTAGCTGAATGGTTTATACACACCATATTATTTCATGCAAATGAAAGCTTATAGTTATTAGACTCCAGCTTTAGCATTTTATAGATCTTTTGTTTTTCCCCTCATACTGATTTATGAGTTAAGACTTCAAGAAAATGCAAATAGAATTAAAAGCAAAATGTATCAGTCTTAGTTTTTATAGCACCTGGTGTAAACAGAACATGTAATTCCTCCAGATCCTTCAGTCTACTGCTCCATATTAGAGTTGGGAAAATTCTTACAGAATAAGATGAATTTGAACTCCCTTTTGATGTTGTTCCTGTGATCCCTGGCCAACTGGATGGTTCTCTTGATGGTGTTCACCTAAATCCTGGGGACCTAGACCATTCTCTTCCCTAATGTTGAGGATTCATTTTTAGACAAACCTTCTTAACTATAATGAAAATAATCATAAGGAAGGAGAGAAGAAAGCACTGAAACTGTTACAAATGCCATTTAACAAGATTTCTAAGGCCCACTCATTTCAGGCTGTATTCAACTACAGAATTTCAGCATAAGGAAATAATTAACCTGGAGTTAATTTTAATAGAATTTTGGATCTGTGATAAAGGTCAGTTTTCATGTTTACACTCACTTAATAAAGAGAATTATGCTTATATCTTTACAAATGTATGTTTAGGTAGAAAGAAAATTTAGATCCATTCTAACTCAGTCCTTTTCACCTGATGGACTTATGTTTTCTAGTTTGGAGCTTATTTAAAGTATAGTTTTTTCTTGTGCACATCAGGAGAGAAAGCCAGGAGAGAATATTGGATGCAAAATATAATGGAATAGGGAAAAACTATTATGCCATCAGTATTATCTCTATCTCATGGACTCTGATGATTTATGTGTACATCTATATATATTGTTCTCATCTATGCTTTTGTTTTTTTAGATATGGCTTTTATACACATCAAATTGTGTACTTAAATTGTATACATCTTTGCAAGTATTTATATATATAGCAGTACTGAAAAACATTTACTTGAATGCTGGACAAGTGTTTTTTTTAAAGATGCCTTTGCTGTAGGGGAGAGGACTTAGATCAAGATGTTGATAATCCATTTCAGGATGCACAAGCTCAGGAGAGGGTTCTGAAGTTTTTAAAAGAATGAATAACATCATTAGTTGTTTCTTTGGTGTTCTTTCAGTGAAACCTCTAATGCATGCTGTGGATGATTACTTAATGGCTTGTATATCTGTTTCTGCCTGGTGGCATGAGCCTTCTACGGGCCATTGCATGACTGGTGTGTGCTAGATATAGTGTAAACTTGCCTTGCTGTCACTGTCATCCACTAGCGTACTGGGTGTTTGCTCGATAGCATTGGATTGAGGTAACCAAGATAACCAGCGCTTCTACACTGTGTTGTCAATAGTTGCCATACCTTTGTCCTAAGTTAAAAAAAAAAACAAAACTATTGCTTTAACAAGGATTCTAAAAAACCCAACAATACTCTTACCTATTAACTAATAAATGAATATAAAACATGTTATGTATTCTAAATTTCCTATTAAAAATCTCATCAATATTGTGTTCTAAAAGTGTTTGCCTAGGAATGGGAACTGTTACAAGGAAACTTTTCCAGGGGCATATCTTCATCCCCTGACTGTAGAACTCTCAAGAAGTAGGGTTTCCTTTTAATTTTATGCTGTTTGACCACCAATATGTATAGCAAATAAATACGTGTTCCATTTGTGCCTCTAAAATACTCTTTTTCCATAAAGGGCATAATAATCAGATTGGAGTGTTTCAGGCATGACTGCTGCTATGGTTAAAAGGTTTAGGAGATGGAAGTCTAGATATGAAAAATGTCGTATCCTCTGTCAGTGGGAACAAAGCTATAGACATGGTATAATATGAAATCCTAATGGTAATAAATACCTAGTTTCACTTGGTAAGAATGAGAGCTTCACTTGGGTGTTCAAATTAAATCAGTAAGAATTTTTGAGACTCAGATATTACAGAGAAGGTCACATTAGTACTCCAGACTGCTAGAGTAGCTTAGAGTTTGAGGTAAAAAAAGGACATGGTATCACTTGTTTTTATGCCAGTTGGTGATAGATTGTTGAAGCATCTACCTTCTATAGTAATAGATGCTCTTTAAATGTAAACTCATTTTTCCTGAGAAATGGACCTTTACATATATTTGGCAGCAGGACTACTGTGTGGACTGATTGTACAGTAGTCCCTTTTGGAGGTAGGTAAAAGGGTTAATAGAAATACTTCTCCCTCAGTAAAACAGAGAAGGTCACCCCAGAAATTAACAAGCCACCTGAAGTAGGACTTAGAAGTCTGGCTTGACATGCTGTGTTGGCTGGGACTTCTACAAGCTCCTGTTGTTGATCTTTTTATTGTTGTTGTTTGTTTTCCTTTGTTTTCTTTTTCAGTCTCTTAGTTGTTCCTCTTCTTTCCCCTCAAGTTTTCCTTCTCTGAGAAACTCTTCCACAAGTCTTGCCATTGTTTTTGTTCAGTTATACACAAGGATATTCATTGTTCATGGTGGGAGTCCTTTTAAAAGCCTCTCTGACTTCACTTTAAGAACTGTGCAGGTGAAACTCAGCTGTTGAGGACTCTCTTTTTTCCCCTCTGACAATAAAAATGTTTGCTCTCAAGCCTATAAGCTGGAAGCAGTGGTTCCTGCTGGGCTGGAATCCTTGGAATCAGGATGTCGTTGGGCTGATGGTAGGTGGGCTGTGTCACAGGGCTGATGGCTTGTATACCTACAGGAGGAGTTCTCTGGCCACACCGTTGGTACAGCAGCTCCTTCCAGGCTCATTCATGGAACAGGCATGGTGGCAGTCTTGGAGAAGAGTGCCAGCCCCGGTCAGAGGTAATTTTGTACTGCAGAAAGGTGAACAAGACCAGTAGGAAGCTCCCATAAGGACCAGGGGAGGGATGAGGGTGGATAAGATGGGGAGACGCAGTGTGGGCTGCTGGGGAAATTAAAACCTCTGTTAAGACATATTTACCTAATATATATGCTTCAGTGTATTTCATTTAGTCCAATCATCATAAGTGACTGATACAGCTAAATTGACTAATGTTATAGGTCTGTGAACATTTTTGCTTAATCACAGTTGTCACCATTTACCTGCCCTCCTGACAAATCATTGTGCTCCTCTCCTTTAAGCAAAGAGAACATGATAGGCTACTTTTATATCTGACCCTGTTTCCCATTTCAAAGGAATTATAAACCATCTCTTTTATAAGCCCATGCTCCGCAGGAAGTGAAAAAGTGGTCTTTTGTTTTCTGTATGTCAGAAAACAAATGGATTCCTATTTCCCTTAGCAATGCCAACCTGATATAAAACACTCGATCATGATCCTGTTGCCAATAAGTTGTGACTCTCTTATCGCTTTCATCCAAGCCAGAACTGTGGCCACTGAAATAGCACTGCTTAGAGAGCTAAAGACCTTTGTTTGCCACTGGAAAGACGGGATTCTCTCTGGGGAGAAACTTACTATGTAGTTTCAGTTGGATACATTGGGTGTTTTTGAGATTATTGGTGCCCCCTTTCATGTCATACAGAGCCTGATAAAACTGCATAAGAGGAGGTCATTAGTGCTTTGGGCTATTGCCTCAGTATTAAGCTCTCCAGTTCTGGAGCTTTTGTATAACTTTTTTTTTTTTTGATAAGCATATCCTGGTAAAAGTAAAGTGGTAATTATGAATTTGACTTTAAAACAGTAGTTGTACTAATTATTTCTCTAAGCTTCCTGATTTAGCCTTAGGGAGTTGGTAGTGGAAACAGTGGAGAAGGAAATGGCACCCCACTCCAGTACTCTTGCCTGGAGAATCCCATGGACGGAGAAGCCTGGTAGGCTGTAGTCCATGGGGTCGCACAGAGTCAGACACGACTGAAGCGACTTAGCAGCAGCAGCAGCAGTGGAAATAATAACAGAAAGGAAGTGGCATACATCAAGAGATGCCAGAGTAGGTTTGAAAGTTTGCAACCTGTGACATGGCTAAAATAATTAAAAGTGTCTGGGCATAGTTAATAAACCATAGCACATAATAATGGTCATAATAAAACCATGTACAAAACTGTCAACTGACCATTTTGGGAAAAGTGGGAAATGTTTAAACAAATATTCATGGAAAATGACACTTCTATATTTGGAGAAATTAATATGAGTAATTTAAGCCATCAGCTTAATTGTTTCAAAGGTACTGTAAGATCTTATTTAAAGGTTGCTAAGAAGTTTACTAAATAGGATTTTAGTTAAAAGTTTTTATTATAGTGCTATTTTTTTCTGAATGTAAATTACACACTGTAATTTTGGTTTATAAATGTCCTTTTTGTGATAGAAAAAGAAATTTTTATGGTTCATTAAATTTTCATAAGTTTGAAAGATTTTGAGTCTGGTTTTATTTGATATAGTTTCACATGAGATTCTGGTATTTTCCAGTCATACAAAGGGAATTCAGTTTTATTCTGCTATTGTATAAAACTTACTTAGGTAGCAGTAAGTATATTTCTTATCAAGCACTTGAGTTTTGAGAGTTGTGACCTTTAAATAAAGGTTATAAAATAACTTATTCCTTTTAATAATTTCTCTTAATGTAATTAAGTTATCCTAATATGTTTTCCATCAATTTCTTCCTATTCCCTTAGTTTAATACTTAAAATAAGAAAACCAATTAATTTGGAAAGAGAAGCAGGTAGGAGAATCCTAAAAAAAAAAATCTTTGCTAAACTGCCTTAATATTTTTAGCTCAAAAGAGTTTTCTGCCATCCTTGTTATTTTAATAATTTTGTAAACTTTAATATATTTGACAACTTGTTGAAGTCTCACATAGAGTTGAGGGTAATCCTCTGTGTTGCTTAGAATCCCATAACTTGCTAGTGCATTAATTCTTTGCTTTCAGAAACTGAAGCTCACATCTTTGATTTGTGTTTATGGAAGATGAAAATAATTGACATGATTTGAAAACTCTGAAATACTGTTGCTATTTAGGCCAGAAATAGATGCTACATTCCATTTGAAAGAAAAGATGAGAATCCCATCTCCCCAGTGACATCCAATGCCGCCTTCCAACTGACCGATCGCTGTGACCTATTCAGAGCTGTCGTGTTGAGTCCAAACTGGTAGGATTTCCAGTTCAGGATTCTTACACTTCCCCTACTTCCCCACCATAGCAATGCTTTTATCAAGAAAAAGTATGTTAAAGCTAAAGGGAATCCATTAAACCATTTACAATGTGAGATTTATATCTGTTTAGAGAATTTTCAGAAATTAGATAAAATAGCGTAGTTGGAGATTATAAAACATTAAGCTTGTATTTACTAATTCTTAATATAATTGATAGCTATAGATAGTAAAACCCTTTCACTAATATAATTGGCTTAAATTTGAAAATAATTTTGTTCTTAAGACATCAGTAAAAGAGGCTTCCTGCTTTCTTAACTTTGTTAATGATTTTTTTTTTTTTTTTTGGCATGAGCTTCTAAATTAGTCTATCCAGTCTATGCTTGTTAAAGTACCAGTCATTTGTGAATTGACTTTTCTAGTAAGTGTAGAACTCTGTAAGAAAGTGAATGCCATTGTCAGTGCATGAAGACAAGCTGTCAGAGGGTTTTGGTTGTATATTACATGGTGTGACTGGTTCCTATCTAAAAGTTAGTATACTGTGTTTAGTCCTTCTTTATTTAAAAGTGAATCACTAATTTCACTTATCTTAAAATATTTTAATAGCTGAGACTAATAATCATGGTTTTTACGGGGATTTTGAAGCTTTGTGTCAAGACCATATTTTTGACAATATCAGAAGCTTTTAATAAGGTGCTTGCTGCTGAGCTAATGATATGCTTTGGGTAGTATTTCTTATACCTATCTTCAATAGATATATTCAGGCTAGTGTGAATGTAATAATCAAGCCTCAATCAAGCCATACTTAGTATGACAAATATTGCATTATACCGTAATTTAGGTATTCATGCTTCTGATAAAGGGCTTAATTCGACTCCTTGAGGAACCGGGAAAACACTATTGATTTTATACTGGAATGCAAAGTAGCAGCCATTTATAGTGCAAGATATAAATCACTAACTAATTAAAATTAAATCAAGAGAAATTAAGAATCTCATGGCCTTATATGTAATGGTACACAATCTTAACTGTAAAATTATATTTTGTATCAATTGTGTTCCTGTGCATGGGTTTCTGGGCACAAAAAATTTTGCAGCTAATCTTAATAGAAGCAGATAATATTGACTTTTAAAATTTCTCTTAATTTCTTTCTGTAGGAACATTGCAGTGGACTAAACTACTTATTCCAGATATAATTTATTTATTTTTATTTTCCTTTTCAAGAAAATGTCAAAGAAATTTTTGGACAGACTACTATTCATCATCATATCCCTTTTAATTGGGACTGTGAATTTATCCGGCTACATTTTGGGCATAATCGGAAGAAGCACCTTAACTACACAGAATTCACACAGTTTCTTCAGGTGAGCTTAGTTTTTCATAACCAGTGTAAATATATAACATTCCGTCTCCTTCCTTTTACTTTTATTAGGTTTATTACCAAGAAATGGCAATTCTCTGTGGAATTTTAACCTCATTTTTCATTTCCCACTCCCAGAGGCAACTTATTTAAATTCTTACAATTGTTTCTTTCCTTCAGTGTTTACTTTCATAGCTCTAAATAATAAACATTATTTAAATGTTTTGAAGTGCTGATACTGCAATTTTTAATTTTTCACTCTTAGATATTTTTAAAATTTAATTTGAACACCTGAAGATTGGCAACTAGCTCTTTCACCTTTCCCTCTCGGACACTTTCTGTCCCCGCCCTCCATATCATTATGTCATGATTCTGCTTAGATTATCACATTTGAATCACCACAATTTTGTCAACACCGTGCATGACTAAAATGATCACTTTTCTTAGAGACTCTAATTTTTATTGGTTCATTTTCTGTGTGTTAATGCTAATTCATTCTCAGACTCTGCCTCAGTTATTAAACCCTCATTTTTAATATGTTTAAAACAGAGCAAGTGTTTGATCAGTTTTGTTCTCTTGGAGCAATCCAGGAGCTTTCTTTTTAAAAAAAAATTTGAGGTAAAATTCACTTAACATTAACTTAGCCATGTGAAAGTACACAGTTTAGTGGCATTTAGTACATTCACCAGCTCTAATTCCAAAACCTTTTCATTACCCCAGAAGAAAACCCTGTACTGAAGAAGCAGTCACACTCCATTCTTGCCTCTCCTTAGCTCGTGAAGCCACCAGTTTACTTTCTGTCTCTATGGAGTTACTTATTCTGGATATTTCATATAAATGGAATTATACAACGTGAATTCTTGTGTCTGGCTTTATCTTAGCATAGTGTTTTCAAGGATTACCAATGTGTAGCAGATATTAGTACTTCATTCTTTTTGTGGCTGAATAATATTCCACTGTGTGGGTATATCGTATCTTGCCTATCTGTTCATTAGTCGATGGGCACTTACTTGGGTTCTCGCCTTTCGGCTGTTACGAATAGTACTGCTGTGAACATTGGTGTACATGCATTTGTTTGAATACCTGTTTTCGAATCTTTTGACTATATCTTTAAGGTGTGGGATTATTGGATCATATGATAATTTTAACTTTTTGAGGAACTACCAGACAGTTTTCCACACCCCCTGCACCACTTTTCTGGAACTTTCTGATACCTGACTTTGTACTTATTACATAGCTATCAGCTTGTGATCTCCCTTCACCTTCATGCTGGGGAGTCCATTTGCCTTTCTGTTATGTTGAACCTTCCATTTGCTGGATTTCATCTCTTCATTTGCTATGATTTTTTCCCCTTCTTTTTACTTACTTACTGCAAGGGCTTCCTAAGGAAAGTAAAATAATTCTTTTGTGAGACTTTTTGTATCTGAAAACCTCTGCTCTATCATTACATTTAGTTTGGCCGGGTGTAGGATTTTAGTAGGAATTTATTTTCCACCTAATTTGAAGATAAATCTTTTTTTTTTTTCTTCTAACATCCAGTGTTGCCACTGAGCAGTTAATTACCATTCTAATTTTTGGTTCTCTTTTGACATTTTGTTTCCCCCCACTCTAGAGGGTTTTAAGATTTTTTTATTTTCAGTGTTTTGAAATTTCATGATGATGTACCTTGATGTGAGTTTATTTTTATTCATTGTGTTGGACATTCAGGGGCTCTTTTAATTTGAAAGCTTGTGTACTTCAATTCTTGAAAAATAGTCTTCTATTTTTTTTCTTGTCTTGAACTACTAAATATAATAACTGTATGATCCTTTAGTTCTCTTTTCTCTCCTGAATCTTCTATTAAGTTGTTTTTATTATATTTCTAACTTTCAGGAGTTCTTTTTGGTTTCCTAATATTCCTTTTAAAATACTATACTGTTCTTCTTTCATGAATGTACTATTTTCTCTCACTTCTCCAAAAATATTATAGACAGGTGTTTTGTTTTTAAATTTTCTTCTTCTTGCAATCTGCCTTTTTCCTTCAAGTTACTTTATTTCTTTTTGTTTGGATCTGTTTTTCATGTTAGTAGCTCTTCTTCCAAGTCTGATGATTCTGGGTCCTCTGCTCATACTAAAATTGGGATTGACGCTTATTGGGAGCTTTGGGTTCAGGTACCTTACTGTAAAGTTCTCTGGGTGGGTGGTCTTATGGGGGTCCCTCTAGTTCAGGTCTTTTATTTTGGACAGGGGAATCAGAATAATCGTTTGGCTTCCCATTGAAGTCTTAGACCTGGGTTTTGACATTCTGGTTGCTGAGTAAGACAGGAGGGTTACAGGTCTCAGTATTCAGTGTGGAGATAGTATGTGTGCTCAGTCGTGTCCGACTTTTTGCAGCCTTATGGACTGTAGCCTGCCAAACTCCTCTGTTCATGATCCAGATAAGAATACTGGAGTGGGTTGCCCTTTCCTCGTCCAGTGGAAGTGGGCTTTCGTTTATTTTCCTCCTTTCATTTGTGCCTTGTCTCTCTTAGTCCAGAGATCCTCTGTTAAAACTCACCTCGTTGTCTGCCAGAGTTGGGAAAGGGCCAGAGCCCTGGCTCTGGTGGAGTATGGCAGGCAACTAACTGCTTTATAAATGAACTTCCATCCAAGCTTCCTATTCTCAGTGCCACTTCACCATCACTCTAGGGGTACTGGTGCAGCCAATGCATGAGTCTTTGGCGGATTCTGTTATGTACATTGGATTGCTTTCTTTGCTTTTCTAGTTTTCTTGGGCCTTCTAAGCCAGTTATCATTTGCCTCTTTGCACTCTAAACTTAAAAATGTAGTTGCTGTCTTCTTTTTTTGTTCTCTTTGTCTTTGAGCTTCTGTTTTGTTTTTCATTCTTTACTGTGATTTTTGGTGAGGAATAGAGTTTTAAAAGAGCTAAATGTATGAATTCAGTCTCATTCAAAGCCACAGTATTTCTGAAGCTCTGCTATTTTTATCTCATAGATAGGTGAGATGAGATGCATTTCTAAGAACACAAGATCTTTAGCTTTAGTATAACTTCCTTTATTTACCCTTTCCCTCAGTTTCTTTTCCTGCCCTTTCAATCTAGAAGCAGATTTATTTTCTTTTATTTATTAGAATATTTTTATCTCTTTAGAATATCTTTATTTTATCTTTTATAAATCTGGAGTAGTTTTTTTTTTTTTTTTCATTAGGGTGATCACATTATCTATTCTACCCAGATGTTTTGATTATACTACATAAATGAGCTTATGTGCAGAACTTTTTTCCTTTAGTTGCTTCTTTTTGAAGGCCTTAATTTTAATTTTTTTAACTTTTTATTTTGAAAGATGTCTATATTAAAAAACAAACCATGTACCCATCAACCAGTTTCAACAATTATATATTGACCAGTTATTATTTTTTTTTTTTTACCTATACTTTCTACTCTGTTCCCTACTTGAGAATTTGGAAGCCAATTCCATTTAATCTATAGCTACATATGTGATACTTCAAATACGTATATCTTTAAAAGATACAAAAGAGTCCTTCAACTGTTGACCTGATAGAAAATAGAAAATCTATTCTTCTGACATTAGTTTTGCAATGAGGATTCTGCTTTGTCTTTAACGTAAAGGTGCACATTTTCTTCAGTACTGTCATTAATAAGGCTTAATCATGCCCATAGTTGCCACTGGATATTTCTGAGAGGTTAAGATGCATGCATGGAGAAGACAAAGATATAACAAAGGCATAAATCGGGGGGAAAATAAGCAGGAGTGAGGAAGAGAAAGCCTATATAAGATGGAGTAGATGTGTGTTTGCTCCTGATGCTGCTCAGGAATATACTTTCCTTGGGGAATGCTTTCAACCATAATTTAAGGCTGAAATAGAGGTTTAAAATGCCTGCTTCATTTGAAGGATGATGTGGTTGGAACTGAGGTGATAAAAATATGAAGTGGGTTAGGGAGAAGGACTAAAGTAGAAGAGGAAAATATTTACAAATTGGAGATTGAACAACATGCTCCTAAATAATGGTTCATAGATGAAATCAAAAGGAAAGTAAAAAAATATCTTGAGACAAATGAAAATGGAAACACAGCAAAGCAAAGCATTCATTCTTTGGTGCTTAATAAAAGCAGTTCTAAGAGGGAAGGTTATAATGATAAACACCTACGTTACCAAAAAAAAAAAATCTCAGTCTACCTTTGTACTTCAAGGAGCTAGAAAGAGAATAAGCTCAAAGTCAGAAGGAATTAACAAAGATCAAAGCAGAAATAAATGAAATAGAGACTAGAAAGACAATAGGAAAGATCAATGAAACCAAGAATGGGTTTTTTAAAAAAGCAAAATTCACAAACATTTAGCTACACTAAGAAAAAAAGAAGACTCAAATAAAATCAGAAAGAGGAGACTGATTACAACTGATAAAGATCATAAGAAACTACTATAAACAGTTATACACCAACAAATGAGATAATCTAGAAGAAATGGATAAATTCCTAGAAACATACAACCTACCTCCATTTCATGAAGAAATGGAAAATCTAAACAGACCAGTTACTAACAAAGAGATTAAATTAGTAAATAAAAACCTCTCAATAAAGAAAAGTCCAGGACCAGATGGCTTCACTGTTGTTCAGTTGCTCAGTTGTGTTCGACTCTTTGTGACCCCATGGACTGCAACACACCAGGCTTCTCTCCTTCACCATCTCCCGGAGTTTGCTCAGATTCATGTCTATTGAGCTGATGATGCAATCCAACCATCTCATCCTCTGTTGCTACCTTCTCCCCCTGCCCTCAATCTTTCCCAGAATCATGGTCTTTTCCAGTGAGTTGGGCCTTCACATCAGGTGGCCAAAATATTGGAGCTTCAGCTTTAGCATCAGTCCTTCCAGTGAATGTTCAGGGTTGATTTCCTTTAGGGTTGACTGGTTTGATCACCTTGCTGTCCAAAGGACCCTGAAGAGTCTCCCCTGACACCACTAGAGGAAATAATTCATTCTTTGGCACTTAGCCTTCCTTATGGCCCAACTCTCATATTGGTACATGCCTACAGGAAAAACCATAGCTTTGACTAGACGTACCTTTGTTGGCAAAGTGTTGTCTGTGCTTTTTAATATACTGTCTAGGTTTGTCATAGCTCTTCTTCCAAGGAGCAATCATCTTAATTCCATGGCTGCAGTCACAGTCTGCAGTGATTTTGGCTTCACTGATGAATACTGCCAAACATTTTAAGAAGAATTAATACCAATCCTTCTCAAACTCTTCCAAAAAACAGAGGAGAGTGCACTTCTTCCAAATTCATTGTACAAGATCAGTATTACCCTGATACCAAAGCCAGACAAGGGCACTATAAGAAAAGAAAAGAACAGGTCAGTATCCCTGATAAAGATAGATGGACATATTCTCAACAAAATATTAGCAAACTGAATTCAGTAGTAGACCAAAAGGATCATAATCAAGTGGAACTTACTCCTGAGATGTAAGGATGGTTCAACATATGCTACTCATTAAATATGATAGACCATATTAACAAAATGAAGGATTAAAAATCATGATCATTTCAGTATAGATGCAGAAAAAGCATTTGACAAAATTCAAGATCCTTTCATGATAAAAACTCAGATGTAGATGGAATATACTGACATAGTAAAGGCTGTAGATGACAAGTCTACAGCTAACGTCACAATAGTTAAAAGCTGAAAGCTTTTCCTCTAAGATCAGGAACAAGTCAAGGATGTCCACTATTATCACTGTTATTCAAAAGGTAATGGAAGGACTTCGCTGGTGATCCAGTGGTAAAGAATCTGCCTACCAATGCAGGGGACATGGGTTTGATTCTTGGTCCAGGAAGATTCCGCATGCCACCAGGCAACTAGGCCCACAACTACTGAAACCGACGTGCTCTAGAGCTGTGCTCCATGACAAGAGAAGGCACCACAATGAGAAGCCCAGAGACGCAACTCGAGGGTGGCCCCCACTCCCTGCAACTAGAGAAAGCCCGTGCATGGCAATGAAGACCAGTGTAGCCAAGAATAAATTTAAAAAATGTAAATTAAAAACAAGGGAATGGAAGTCCTAACCAGAGAAATTAGACAAGGAAAAGAAATAAAAGGCATCCAAGTTGGAAAGGAAA
Source organism: Bos grunniens (assembly GCF_055505025.1). NCBI lineage: Eukaryota > Metazoa > Chordata > Mammalia > Artiodactyla > Bovidae > Bos > Bos grunniens. Next base: position 112,215,189 of record NC_141166.1, on the reverse strand, counting down.
AATTAAAGTTGTCCTTGCTTGCAGAGGACATAATGTATGTAGACTACCCTAAAGATTTTATGCTTACACAAAATACTGTGCTGCGATTCATGGGATCGCAAAGAGTCGGACACGACTGAGCGATTGAACTGAACTGAAAATACTGTTAGAACTAAAAATAATTTCAGGAAAATTATCAGATATAAAATTAGTGTGCAAAACAGAGTAGTATTTCTGTACACCAGCAACAAACTATTGAAAAGGTAAATTAAGAAGATTGTTTCATAATAATATGAAAAAGAAGGAAACCAGAGTAAATTTAACTAAATGAAAGATCTGGAAACTATAAGATGTTGATGAAAGACATTGAAGACATAAATGAAAAGATTTTGTGTCCATGGATTGAGAAATTAATATTGTTAAAATATCCACAATACTCAAAACGATTTATGGATTCAGTACAATCCCTGTCGAAATTCCAGCAGCGTTTTTCACAGAAATGGAAAAAAACAATCCTCAAATTTGTCTGGAACCACACACACAAAAAAACAAAACCCAAATCGCCAAATCTATCTTGAGAAAGAACAAAGCTGCAGGGATGACACTTCCTGAATTCAAACTATGTTGTGAAGGTATAGCATTCAAAACAGTATGCTATTGTCATAAAACAGACCCATAGATCAATGGAGCAGAATAAAGAGCCCAGAAATAAAGCCGTGTATATATGGAGAAAGAGTTTAGTTCAGTTCAGTCGCTCAGTCGTGTCCGACTCTTGTGACCCCATGAACAACAGCACCCCCGGCCTCCCTGTTCATCACCAACTCCCGGAGTCCACCCAAACCCGTGTCCATTGTGTCAGTGATGCCATCCAACCATCTCATCCTCTGTTGTCCCCTTCTCCTGCCCTCAATCTTTCTTAGCATCAGGGTCTTTTCAAATGAGTCAGCTCTTCGCATCAGGTGGCCAAAGTATTGGAGTTTCAACTTCAACATCAGTCTTTTTAATAAATGGTGTTGGGGAAACGGGACTATCTTAAACCATACACAAAAGCCAACTCAAAATGGATTAAAAACTTGAATGTAAAACCTGAAACTTTAAACCCCTGGAAGAAAACATGGAGAGTAAACTCCTTGACATCCATCTTGGCAATGATTTTTTTGGATTTGACACCATAAGCAAAGGCAACAAAAGGAAAAATAAACATGTAGGACTACATGAAACTGAAAAGCTGCACAGCAAAGAAAACCAACAGCAAAATGAAAAGCTATGGAATGGGAGTAAATATTTTCAAACTATATATCTGATAAAGAATTCATATCCAAAAAATACAAGGAACTCATTCAGCTCAGTAGCAGAGCAAAGCAAACACCCTCAAATGCAATTACAAAATGGACAAGGGACCAGAATAAACATTTTTTCAAAGAAGACATACAGATTGCCAACAGATAGATGAAAACTTGCTCAGCATTGCTAATCAGGGAATTGTGAATCAAAACCACAATGAAATATCACCTCACACTTACTGCGTTGTCTGTTAGTAAAAAGACCAGACACGACAAATATCATCAAGGATGTGGAGAAAAGGGAACCTGTGTACACTCTTGGTGGGAAAGTAAACTGGTACAGCCACCATAGAAAACAATACGGGAATTTCTCAAGGAGTTAAAAGAGCTACTGTAATCCAGCAATCCTACTTCTGAGTATGTATCCAAAGGAAATAAAATCATCATCTCAAAGAGATTATCTATATTCTTGTTTATTGCAGCATTATCATAGTAGCCAAGGTATAGAAACAAGTGTCCATTGACAAAAGAATGGTTAAAGAAAATGTGTCGTGTGTGTACACACACACACACACACACACACACATCTCATTCCACATTTATGCAATGGAATACTATTCGACAACAACAGAAAAGGAGATCCTGTCATTTGCAACTGCATGGCTGAACTTGGAGGGCATTCTACTAAGTGACATAAGCCAGACACAGAAAGACAAATACTTCTGCTGCTGCTCCTGCTAGGTCGCTTCAGTCGTGTCCGACTCTGTGCGACCTCATAGACGGCAGCCCACCAGGCTCCCCCGTCCCTGGGATTCTCCAGGCAAGAACACTGGAGTGGGTTGCCATTTCCTTCTCCAATGCATGAAAGTGAAAAGTGAAAGTGAAGTCTCTCAGTCGTGTCCGACTCCTAGCGACCCCATGGACTGCAGCCTACCAGGCTCCTCCTTCTATAGGGTTTTCCAGGCAAGAGTACTGGAGTGGGGTGCCGTTGCCTTCTCCGAAATACTTCCTGGTATCACTTAAAACATTGTACATGTAGAAACAGAGTAGAATGATGATTACGATTGGAGGGGGTAGGAGAAATAGGAAGAGGCTGGAAAAAGGGCATAAATTTTAAGATGAATAAAATCTGAAGATCTAATGTATAACATGGTGATGAAAATACTGTATTGTATAATTGAAATTTTCCAAGAGTAGAACTTAAGTATTCTCGTCAAAAAAAAAAAGTATGTGAAGTGATGGGTGTGTTAGTTAACTCAATGGTGGGAGTCCTTGCACAATGTATACATATATCAAATCATAACTTTGTACGTATTTTAAATATACTACACTTTTATTTGTCAATTATACTTTAATAAGTTGGAATTTAAAAAGTAGAGGGGTGGGAAAGAAAACTACTTTGTCAAATCATGTGTGTGCTTAGTCGCTCAGTTGTGCCTGACTGTGGCCCCATGGACTATAACCCGCCTGGCTCCTCTGTCCATGGAATTTTCCAGGCAAGAATACTGTAGTGGGTTGCCATTTCCTGCTTCAGGGGATCGTCCTGACCCAGGGGTCGAACCCGCATCTCTAAGTCTTCAGGATTGGCTGGTGGGTTTTTTTTACCACTAGTGCCACCTGGAAGTCCTTGTTAAACCATGCTGGTTGTTTATTTTCTACTCTATCTTTCATATATTTTTACCAGTTGATTTTTAGTTTCCCTGCTTCTGTTGGTATTTTCAAGAAAATCCAAATATGTGTGATGATATTATTAAATTTTTTAAAAGTTAAGATTATTGAAAGACTTAGTAGATTTGATAAACTTGTTTCTAGCTTATCAACCTGCTAAGAAAATACTTAAAAACTTGTTTTATTGTTAAATATCATACAACTATGGACATATTTATATGTATGTTTTATAAAACAAATGTATAGTATAATGAATTACGAGTCAAACCAATTTTAATGTCTTTCAACCACTGTTGAGATACAGAAAAATATAATTAGTAAAAGGGCGAAACTTCTATCAAAAGCTATTTTAAATGTCAGAAAAGGGTAAAGCAACATTGATTTGTAGGCTTTTATAAATAAATGATAATGCTAATTGCAATGTTTAATATATCTTCTGTGAATAGTATTTATATATTTAGATAGGAATATTGTTTCCAAGGGGTTCCCTGCTGGCTCAGACTGAAATCCAAAGGGAAGATACCCTGGAAAAGGAACTGGCAACCCACTCTAGTATTCTTGCCTGGAGAATTCCATGGACAGAGGACCTGGAGCACTACAGTCCATGGGGTCACAGAGTTGGACACAGCTGAACAACTCACTTTCATTATTTCCAGAGTTGCAAATAGTGTGAAATGGCATCTAATAGCACTATTATGATGTTGTGATAACAAATTTATTTGGATTGTGTCATATGTCCTAGGAAAGAAATGCTCTAATTTTGACTTTTAAGTAGTCCTTAGGGTATTACTTGCATTTAAAAAAATTTAATTACTTAATTAATTAATTTTTGGCTGTGCAGGGGCTTTCTCTAGTTGCAACGAGCGGGGGCTTCTCGTGTTGGAGAGCATGGTATCTAGGGGGCCTGGGCTCAGCAGTTATGGCACACGGGCTTAGTTGCCCCACAGCATGTGGGATCTTCCTGGATCAGGTATCAAACCTGCATACCCTGATTTTGGCAGGTGGATTGTTAACCACTGGACCACCAGGGAAGCCCACTTTTTAAATTTTTTTTAAAATTTTAATTGATATCACCTACTACAAAGTTTGGCTGCCCAATAGTTGAAAAGTTCCACGATCTTCTGGATTGTTCTACAGTTTGTGGGTATCACTCAAAGCCACATAGAGTGATAGATGAACAGTGCTTATGCAATTTGTTATTCATAACTTTCATATTAGAATTTGAGCTGTGGTTGGTTGAATCTAAGGACATGAAACCCTCCGATAGGGAGAGCCACCTGTAATCTAGAAAGTGCTCTGGGATGACAAGAACTTCTTCAAGCAGGAGAGTTACTATATATTTTAAAAGCAAAAACTTAAAGCACTGAAAAGATAACTCTGTTTTCAGTAATGAAAACTTTTCAGGTAAACAAAGGTTTTCCCCTCCCCACCTCCCTTTTTATTGACATTCTGTGACTCACTTTTCTTCCCGAGGAATAACATGTAGTAAGTATATTTTCAGGAAAATGTGCTTTTTGAAAAGACATGAAGAGTTTTGCTGTACATTCAAAGATGTGTATTATTCATTTTTAAAGTAAATGCATGTACAGGAAGGATGTCCCTGCTTTTCTAAAACACACATTTGGGGTATGCTTCCATCAGCCTGAGGCCCTGTTTCTGACTTCTCCCTCCAGGAACTACAATTGGAACATGCAAGGCAAGCCTTTGCTCTCAAAGACAAAAGCAAAAGTGGCCTGATTTCTGGTCTGGATTTCAGTGACATTATGGTTACCATCCGGTCTCACATGCTTACTCCCTTCGTGGAGGAGAACTTAGTTTCAGTAAGTAAAAAGCAATGACTTCAACTTTCTATTTCCTCAGACCTTTGAAACCATTGTCCTGGATTGCATCCCTCGGCATGTCTCCGTCTCATCTGTTGTAACTTTACTCTTAGTTGGTAGGAGGTAATCAGATGTGTGTAAGGGAGATGTGTGTGGGGGCGGGGTGATAGTGAATAGTTTTCCCCCAGATCGGCACCACAATCTTGCTCTCATATATTTCCAAATTGTTTATTTCCATTTACAGAGTCCACCTAAAGAAAACAGGGGAGTATGTAGACAAGGGTGTGCAATTACTTTTTCTCAAGGGCAGTACTTCTCACAGACACTACTGCCTTCACCTTTGGCCTCTTTCCATCCCACCAGGCTCCCAAAGCCTTGCTATAAGGATGGCTCCTTCCTTTGTTGCCTGCAGGGTGCTGTTTGCTAGAGGGATCATCACTGGCCTCCACACTGTTTTAATAACCATGGCTGTGGCAGAAGGTACGGAGGAAATATGTGGGCATCAGCCTCTGTGGCTCACTCCTCTCTCTGCCCCTTCACCTGTGCACTCAGTCTGCATGGACCAGACAGTTTTTTGTTCTTTAAACTGCTAAACTCTGTAAAGTAAGCATCTGGGCCAATAGCAAACTGATGTCATCCACTTCCTCACAAAGAATGGTGAAACTGTCCTCACCGGTTTTCTTGTTCCTGTATTGTACTTATGTGTAAGTTTTTGATTGCTGCTTGTTTTAAATGGAGGGAAGCCAATGAGTGCTTTTGTTGTCTCAGCTGAAGATCATTATCCCTGATTTGGACCAGGGTAGAAAGATCAACTTCTGTTCTTTTTCTTCAGTGAATTTGAACATGGAGCATGTCACTTTCTCCTATACATTTCACCTCCTTGACACCCATCTCCCACTCCCCTACCCTCACCTCGTACCCTAGCCAAAAAAATGAAAGAAGGAAGAAAAGAAAGTAAGGGAGAGAGGGAGGAGAGAAGAAAAGAAAATCCTAGAGAGAAGAGCTCAGTACCTTGGGGTGAGGGAGCCTGTTTAATCTTTTCCAGTTGGGTTAGATAGACCTTTATAGCCTGTTTACCAAATGCCATCTCAGTTTCTGGAGGCATGTGTTAAATAATTTGAATCTGGCTTTTTGGATCACTGGTATCCAAATTCAGGCTAATACAAATATCACATATATTTGGGCTAAGGCTCGTGTGTGAGGGATGAGGGTGGGAACATATGCCCATCATTACCTATACTGTCCTTAATATAGATCTTTATGATTAAGGTTGTCACACTGTCATTTCCCTAAGTATTTGAGTTTTTAATAGAGAATGTTTTTAATCATCTGGATTCCTCTGACTCTTGGCTTAGAAATTAAATGTTTGCAAGCTACGAAAAATATTCTCTTTTGAGTTTATGTCTAACTGTTGGATAGAGGGAGAAGTTACCCCTACCCTGCAGAGTAGGGTAGGCTGTACTGTCCCCCTTCTTCCCTAGGCATGAGAGAGCCTCTTTAGCACTGTTCCACTAAAGACATATTTATAGCAAGTAAATCCTCCCTAGATTTTCTCTACATCTTTTTGGAGTTTTTTGGTAGTTTTACATTTTGTCACAGAGATTCAGCGCTCAGCACAGAGCATTCTATATGTTAATTATAACAAGAAGCTTAAAAAAGAAAAGGTTAGTAAAGTTGATAAAGTGAAATAGTCTTAAAATTTAAAGTTACCACTGGTTTTTGTATATGGGTGTGGAAAAAAACAACAAGTTTAAAAAATGTTTCTTATTATTGTCTGTTGAGGTTTGGATTATCCAGAAATAGCAGGAGTTTCATAGTTGAAGGTCTTGAAAATCCTGTTTAAATAATCATTGGTTTTGATCTGTGATAATTATATTTGTTGTTTTTGACCTTATAGGTAGATGAACCATGAAGTCCAACTTCCAGATGTTGCTTTCTTCCTTAACACCTAAATTACATAGACTTTCCTGAGGGCTTGAAATGCACTGAGCGTTTCAGCATGATACCGACCTTGTGTTTATGGACTGGTTGTTTATCATTTTAGTAATGAAGATTCCTTTGGTTCTTCTTTGAGAAAGTTCAGTGTCCATAAATGTGCTTTTGTTTTTGTTTGTTTAACTTTCTGTGTTGTCATTTCCTAGGCAGCCGGAGGAAGTATCTCACACCAGGTTAGCTTCTCATACTTCAATGCATTTAACTCCTTACTGAATAACATGGAGCTTGTTCGTAAGATATATAGCACTCTAGCTGGCACAAGGAAAGATGTTGAAGTCACAAAGGGTAAGATTTTTAAAATACATATTGATGCGAATCTCAGCATTTTCACTTTTCTTTATCTAGGGTGTGAGGTTGATCTAGGTTTACTACTGTGAAGCCACATCTAGAAAGTGTGTATATTTCACTTGGACCATCATGGTCTCCAAAAATCCAGTTGGATTTAATGGGATGCCAAGGTCAGGAGTGGAAAAGTGGCTTTGACAGTTTTAAGAACCGTGGCCCAGTCTGTCAAACAGGTCAGTGGCAACGGCTTCTTTGTATGAGGAAGGAGTGGCCACAGAAAGATGGGCAGGGCTACTCCTTTTGCTGAATTGTAGTGGGATGTTTTAAGTGACTGGAGAAGAGCCAGTTCTTTCATCTTGTAGCTCTGGAGACCAAAGCAAATAAACAAGATGAGGTTAGAGGAACCTAAAGCGATTGTTTTACCTCTGAAATTACTTTACCTGCTTTTACTGTTTTATCATCTTAACATTTTATCTTTTGCCAGTTTTCATATTTTTGTAGTTATTTCTATGTAGCTGAACTTAGATACTGAAATTCAGTTTTAGACTTTTAAAATAATACTAAAATGCTTTTAGCTTTCAGATAATAGTTAAGGTAGAAGTTTGTTATATGTTAAGAGTCTTTGAAGATTTTAAAGCATTTTCTTTTTCTTCCAGAGGAATTTGCCCAGAGTGCCATACGCTATGGACAAGTCACCCCACTAGAAATTGACATCCTGTACCAGCTTTCAGACTTATATAATGCTACAGGGTAACTATTCCAGTAATTCCTCATGATACTTTTTAGGACAGTTACTTTAATGTGAAGCAGTGGTGTTCTTTTAGTTCATTTAATCAATAGTTTGCTCAGTATATAAGTTTCAAGAAAAAGACACGGGCAGATATGAGAAACGGGAGGAGGACGAGATAGGTGAAGACAGACTAAAGGCAGGGGTAAACGGACAAAGGGAAAGGGAAAGCAAGAAGGGGAGGGAAGAGAAAGGAAGGGAAGAAACAGAGAGGTAACGAAGGGAGTAAAGGCTGTTGAAGAGTGTGAGAGGGAAAGGGGGAAGGAAGAATGATAGAGGAGGGGGAGAGGGAAACGAGAAGTAAGTGAGGGACAGAAAAATTGATTTAATCTGGACTCTGTAGAGGTGGTTAGAAATTTTTAGAGATTTGTGGATATTTGCCTAAATTTATAAAATAAATTGAAGTACATGTTCAGGAATCTTATAACCTTTTTTTGACTCATTGTGAGTGGGCATTTTCCTAAACAGTATATACCATTTTGTGTTGGAGGGTATCATTTTCTTGAAATATGCCTGTGACATTATTGTCATGGTTATCAGCATAATTAAGCTTAGATGTTTTATGTCTCTTTTATAGATTGAAAAAACCCAGTATTTAATTTGTTAAGTCTTACACAAATCCAGATGAAAAAGCTTTGTCCATGGGCATCCAGTAGGACCTCGGGAGAGGGGACTCAGGATCTACTAAGTGATCAGATTTTCTTAGTCAGCTTTAGCAGTTATGTAAGTGTAGGCATATCTGAAAAATAGGTTTTAACCCTAGAACTGAAGACTAGTAGAAGTTGAGTGTACCATAGATAATTTATTGCCTTCATGTTACATAATAAATTGTCAAGCTGGAGTTGATACTGGATAAACCAGCCAGTCTTTGATGACTGACATGAAATATCAGGCCTGTACCTCATCCATCTAGAATTTACATTTGTAATAAAGGTATTGAACATCCTTTATGATAATAAAAGCTTGCAAAGAGTGCTTCTCAAAACTGGATCTGAAGTGACCTACTACCTGGATCATGGAATACACTTATTTTAAAACAGTAGTTCATTCACTCAGTTCAAAACTCAGAGTTTTAAAGAGCCCGCTGTAAAAACATCTCCCACCCCTTCTCCCTTCTACCCTTAAAGGCAACCAGTATCTATCACTTTTGTGTTTATCCTTCTCAAGATACTTTGCACTTAAGCATTAAAGATGTATGCTAAAGAAATATATTCAATGTGTACGAACTGAACAGTCAGTGTTTATACTTTGCTTCTGAGAAGAATTATTTCTTTAGTTTTTTTAATCTATTTTTAGAGTAATTAATTTGTGTACTCTCTATTATTTCTTTAGAGTCTTTTGCTTTTTGTGTGGCAAGCAAGGTCTGAAGTTTTTTTTTTTTTCCCCTCTTACTAAAATTATCTGTGTGAATAGGGAAATACTACTTTTAAACCATAGTTCTTTTTTACCCTTTTCTTTCTGAAGAAAGGTGATCTTAGTATGAGGTATCGTCTGTTGGTGTCTAACAGTTCTTTCTTTCCCATATTTTTGCCTGAAGGCGCTTGACTTTGGCAGATATTGAGAGAATAGCCCCACTGGCTGAAGGAGCCTTACCTTACAACCTGGCAGAACTTCAGAGACAGGTAGGAGGCATCTCATAAACAGAATCATCTTCAAAAATGCTAAAGTAGTATGGACATGACAGCCTGAACTTTCTGAACCTATGGAAATGAAAACATGATTTACAGAAAGACTTTACTTAGCACAAAGATTACGTTTATAAAACTGTTACCCCCACCCTTATAGAGTATTCTTATGGGGCAGGTAGATTTATGTTTGTGTTTTTTGTTTGTTTTTTTCCTTCTTTTAGCTTTTTAAGATAAGGAAAATGAGAGTGTAGACACATATGGGCTTAGCTTCCCTCCCCTAGAGTAGCAGTCTTTTCCGTTCATTTGTCTAGTGATATTTAAAGATTAGTGTGAAGTTCAGTTTGTATTATCAAACTGGTATTTATAGGGTTTTTAAAATACAAGACATTCCTCTACTGAAATCAGTCTTTGAGAATCTTTCACTATAGTGTCTTATAGATTACAACAATAACACTCTTTGTGTGTCCAACTCTTTGTGACCCCATGGTCTGTAGCCTACCAGGCTCCTCTGTTCATGGGATTTTCCAGGCAATAGTACTGGAGTGGATTGCCATTTCCTTCTCCAGGGGATCTTCCCAACCCAGGGATCGAACCTGGGTCTCCCGCATTGTAGACAGATGCTTTACCGTCTGAGCCACCAGGGAAGACTCTAAAATACAAGACATTCCTCTACTGAAATGAATCTTTGACTGAGAATCTTTCACTATAGTGTCTTATAGATTACAACAATAACACAGGAAAACTATGTAAATAATGAACCAGAAAGAAAACCTTGATTATTATTACATTTTTGATAATATTAGTTTTTTGTTTATGTTAAGAGTGATAAAAACAGTAAGTTCTGAGTCCTATAAAGTTATTGCAGCCTTATTTCTGGTTTGAAAAATACTCTGTTAGGAAACTAAACTCCATGATATTACCTTGAAGAGTGGAATTGAGCAGATTTTTTAAAAATCTTGTTTTAAACTGAAACCCTATTTCTGAGGCATTTGGAAGAAGCCTCAGTTGCAGTGGTGGTCATATAGTTTTGGGGCTGGGGATGAAGGTTATAGGAGGGCTAGTCCTTGTCTAACAGACATGAGACCTGTTCCCTCATGATTCTTTAGAAGACTGTGATACACTATGAGGCTAGGAGATGTGGGGAGGGTGAAGGGAGACGGGGGCTGGAGGGGAAGAAGACAGGAGATGAGAGAGGAGGGGAGAGAGAGAGAGAGAAGCTACATTGGCATACCATGGAAAAGGCTGCGTCTATTTTGCTGCTACCACATTGATGAGTAGCTAGATGTGCTAGCAAAACATCAAGGTATCTGAGTGTGGTTCACTGTGGGAAGTTTCAGTAGCAAAACTTTCTTCTGTTTGAGCTCCATGGAATGATGATTCTGCCTCGGAAACAAAATAGAATGTTCAGTTTTACTCTGTGTAATAATCAGGAACTTCATAGGTATTATAAGATCTAATTTAAAGTTGCTAAGAAATTTACAAAATAGGATTTTAGTTAAAAGTTTTTATAATAGTGCTATAGTCAGGTAAGTAAATTGAAAATGGAAACTAATTGCTTTTATATCTACATTTTATGTTAATACTTTGCCTGGGGTATAGTAAAGCTTCCTGTAAATTAAAATATATCAGTAACCCACTGAGATTTAGCCCCTTTAGTAGTAAAAAGCTCTTATTTGCTGCCTTCAAAGTTTATTTTTGTTATAAGTTCTCAGATCCTTTAAAAAAAAATAGGTGGATTTATTCCAATTCATTGATTTATAGTAAAATTTAATAAAATTATTTAAAATTTGGAGATGTGTTAAAATATTTAAAGAGCTCTTATTGAATATAATTTTATATTTTATAGTACACAATAAAGTTCGAAAAATTTCATTTCAAAAGGAGTTTTTTTTTTTACTGTTATATGTCTATGAATAAAGCTTTCCTTGGGGGGTGTCCTTAATAATTGTTAACTGGGGAATATCTCATTTAGCTTATTAAAAACAGTGTAATGAATTAAAAACCCTAACCCATTTCCTCCTTTTTCAACCTTTCTGGTGCTCTTCTTCTTTTACTGGCCTTTCTTGCCCCTAGCTATTTTGCTGGAGGCCATCAATGAAGGTGGCTTTTGTAATCTTTGGCGCCCTAAGTCTGCATTGCTCATAGTTCTGATTCCTTAGGAAGGTGTTGTAATTCTACTACTGTTGGAAATTTTCTTGAAGACAGATTAGATTTGCCTGCCTGCAGTGGCAGCGCTGATGCTCAAAGCTCTTGTCAGTTACTTAGAAAATGGGCAGTGATAGAAACCACCATTCTCTCTTGCTGTGTTTCTGATTGGCATCCAGTGTGGTGGTGGTGTGCCTTCTCTTCCTTTTCCCTCACTGGTGAAGGGCATGGGGACCTGCAGTCTCCAGAGAACAGGTAGACATCCTGGGTGTACTTACATTGGTCCCAAAGGAGGACGCTCAGAGCCTGTGTTGTTGATTTTTCTGTCACATATCAGATAGGGTGGTCTTACTGCTGAGGGGTTGGGCTTCCCAGGTGGCACAGGTGAAGACTCCACCTGCCGATGCAGGAGACGTTAAGAGATGCGGGTTTGGTCCTTGGGTCGGAAAGATCCCCTGGAGGAAGAAATGGTACCCCATTCCAGTATTCTCGCCTGGAAAATTCCATGGACAAAGGAACTAGAAGGCTACAGTCTGTGGGCTTGCAGAGAGTTGGACATGAGTGAACAATTGAACACACACACACATTGCTGAGAGTTTGGAATAAAGAAATAAAAATGAAGATTTAAAATCTGTTTTTTTCTTGTAAATAAATCATTGTAAAAACAACACATGGAAAAAACTCAAGTCATAAATAATTTTAGAATTTCATGGAAACACATATATGAATATTATTTAAGAGGGATTCAAATTAATATCCCTAGTTACAGCCATTGTAAAATCTGATCTTTACTGTCTTTGCTATCTGGTGTAAGTTTCTATGGTCCTCGGTTTCTCCTTTAGTAAAATGAGTACCTGCAGATCTAAGAATCCTTCAAGTTCCTGCATCCTGTAAAAATTATGTGAAGCAATGGATTTTTTTCTTTTTCAAAAATTTTAATGTATCTCTGTTTTTCCTTGTAACATTAAAAGCTTTATGAGGAATATAGGCTAGGACCTCAGTAGAATAATATAAAAATATGCCTAAGTTCTTACAGCAAACAAAGTAATAAACTTCCTGCAGTTTTCAATCTAGAAAAAGCTTTTCTTAGTAAAATTATTTTAAACTTATTACTATGAAGCATTCTAAGGTAGCCATATAGACTGAAATTTTAGTGACTTGTTTTTAAAACTTCTCTAGACCGCGAAATCACAGTAGTGCTAACCATGACTATGTCCATGTTACTTCCAGAAGACACTTTTGATTCTCTTTTCCTATGTTATCAAACTAGAAGTACATAATTATTTAGAATTTTGTATGTAGAGTATTTCCATATAGGAGTTTTCTTGAAACCTAGACAAAAAACAGGAAGAATGGCATGTTGTGTGATCTCAGCCTGTGAAAGTTATGAAAACACATGTGCGTGATGGAGGATCTCCAAGCTCAGAAATAAAAGTTATGAGAGAGACAGAGTTTAAGAACTTGGGCGCTGATTAGGTAACATCTTTCCTGTCTCAGTTTCATCATTTATTAAGTAGAGAGCATAGTATCCATCTCACAGGATTATTGTGAGAATTACATGAGGTCATGTGCTTATACCTACTAAGTATGCAGTACATGTTAACTGCCATTATTGTTGTGGTGGTAGTTGTTAAATATGAGAAGGCTATCTGAGCCAACTCCAAGTTGAACTCAAATACAGATATGACACAACTCCTTCGTTCACCCTCATCTACTTTCCTTAGAAGAATGGCAAGTGAGGAAGAATTATATCTTGTGTCTTCTCCTTTATTGCCTGAAATGTTTCACTTTTTAAAGTTTTGTGCTGGCTGAAATTCTGTATTGTATTTTTTTTAATAATTTTTATTGATGGATATAATATACAAAAAAAATTCCCACCCCACACCATACCCCAAAATCTATTCCACCTGGGGTGTTCTAAACTTGAAAGATAAAAGCTTAGAGAAGATAACATAGGAGATTATATTCATAATCAAAAGATAAACAGATTTTTACAAACAGGGCATAAAATACTTATCATTAAAAAAAAAATTGAACTTCATTAAATTTAAGAACCTTTGTTCATAAAACATATCACCAAAAGGATGAGAAGACAGGCTACACAGAAGAGAAAGAAGATATCCAAATGGGGGAAGGAAGGAGGCAGGGAAGAAAGAAAGGGGGGAAAGAAAATTCTGTATCATTAGTAAACAGAAAAAAATACATAGTAAAACTACAATTAAATGCCATTTTATACTGTCCAGATTGGCCAGAATTACATCTGACCATGGCAAGTGTTGTTTAGGAGGTGGAGGAATAGAGATAACCAATGAGAAAAATGGAAATTTTCATTTGATTAAAATGAGTTAAATAAAAGAAGGTGGGTTGCAGAGAGAAGAGAATGTGACGTTTTTGGACCATGAAGCGCTTTAGAGATTAAAGACCAATATGAGAATATGTAGACAGCTTCTTTATTTTTTCTTTACTGTATATCACATAATTTCTTTTTCAACTATATGGGGTAAATTTTATCTATGATGGACCTGCTTGGGAATATACATACTTTTTAAAAGTTTTGTTTCTATGGGAAGTTATATTTAAGCTGCAGCCCACTCGCACAAGAAACTTTTGGAATACAAGATGGCTTGGGTTCTGTCAGAACATTATTAGAATGATTTCTCCCTCTGTTTCATGTATAGCATTTCTTAGACATAGGAGTTTGTGTATTTTTCATTCTAATAGACCTTCTTTAAAACTTTGGATAGCTGCTGTGTAAATAGAAACATTATAATCCAGTTATTGATTCCTCTTTTTTTTTTAATTTATCACCTATCAACTGTGATAATTTTACCATAAATTCAAGTCTGTTCTCAGAAAAGGAGATTGATTTTCTATACTAGATTTGTCTATTTATTAACTATTTACCTCATTTAAAGTGTTAGAATTAAAGACTTATTACAGTTTTTAACACAATTTAACCTCACTTCTTAGTCAGAAAGAAGTATATATTGTTAAGCATTAGGGAGAAATATATATATGCAAATATGGTCTTCCCTGCTGGCTCAGTGGTGAAAAATCTGCCTACAACGCAAGAGACGTGGGTTGGAGCTGCTGCTGCTGCTGCTGCTGCCCCTAAGTCGCTTCAGTCGTGTCCGACTCTGTGCGACCCCAGAGACGGCAGCCCACCAGGCTCTGCTGTCCCTGGGATTCTCCAGGCAAGAACACTGGAGTGGGTTGCCATCTCCTTCTCCAATGCATGAAAATGAAGAGTGAAAGGGAAGTCGCTCAGTTGTGTCCGACTCTTAGCGACCCCATGGACTGCAGCCCACCAGACTTCTCCATCAATGGGATTTTCCAGGCAAGAGTACTGGAGTGGGGTGCCATTGCCCTCTCCGGTGGGTTGGAGACAGTGGTTCAATCCCTGAGTGGGAAAGATCCCCGAGAGAAGGAAATGGCGACCCATTCTAGTATTCTTGACTGGGAAATCCCATGGAGAGAGGAGTCTGGCAGGTTACAGTCCATGGGATTGCAAGAGTCAGACACAACTTGGTGATTATACCACCACGTGTATATAGATGTGGGTGTGTATATGTATGTATATAATTTTTTTTTCTTCCATCTCATAGGCTGTCACAACTTTGGATTATAGTCTTGTTTTGTGAGCTCAAATTCATGTGTGTTAAATTTGTAGATGTGATTTGCAGACAAAAGAATTTTGTTTTATCTCCCCTAACCTTTTAGGGGGCTTCCCAGGTTGCCCTAGTGGGAAAGAACCCTCCTGTCAATGCAAGAGACATAAGAAATGTGGGTTTGATCCCTGGGTTGGAGAGATCCCCTGGAGGAGGGCATGGCAACACACACCAGTATTCTTGCCTGGAGGATCCCATGGACAGAGGAGCCTGGCAGGCATAATATAGTCCATAGGATCGCAAAGAGAAAGGACTGAAGTGATTTCACACAGCACATTTTGCCATTACAGTCATGCATTTTAGTTGGTATAAAGTCTAGTCTTCCCCTCCCGCCCCAACCCATGCTCAGTATAAAAAACTTTAGCCTTTCCTTTTTTTTTTTTTCTGTTCATCAATAGTGTACCATTTGGAAGAGGCACTTCTTTTTATTGGGTTGGCATACTATGTGAAGTAGCTTGGTTTGGGCAGGGTGCTTGACTTGTTAACTGACATGATCTTGCCTTATCTAATTCTCATTTATAGGATGAGTTATGGTTAACAACAAAGTAAAAGAACTGTCTCTTCTGCAAATGAGATCTTGAACCATTTCCTCATTTCCTATCATCCACATAGCTTAGAGAGCAGGTTAAAAACCGTTTAAGGTTCTCAGCTCTTATTGTGCTTTGAAAAACACTTAATTAATCTTGTTAAATATCACCTTCATGATCATAATCATAACCTTAAGGAAAAGAGTGCCTCTTTCCTTTGGCCCATTTGTTCACGGTGGGTGATCTTCTTAGTGCTGAGATTTTCTTTCAGCCTAAATGCTAAAAAATTCAGTATACAGTCATTAATAGAGATGACAGCTATAGTAGCATTGTACTTATGAATATTCATGAAGTGAAATCCATAGCATTAATTACATTAATTTACATACCTGAATATAAGTGAACCATAAGTGATAGCTAAGTCTAAAAAAAAGAAACAAAAAAACCCTTAGTAGCCGTATATTGTATGCTTTTAAAAAAATAAATGCTATTTAATAAGGGTGGAGATGACATTTCTTTCAAAAGGCATTTGGGTATTTAGAGTTAAAGATGTTTTTAGTTAAGGATTAAATCACAGTATAATCCCTACAGTGTTCATAGGATTTTGTAGGGCTTAAAAACGTTCTTTAAAGGACGAGTATATAAAGAAAATATATGATTGAGCACAGGAGAAACCTTTTATATGAATAAGGGAATTAGTGGTTACTTGATTCTTTGTTTAATTGAGGTATAGTTGACTTACAACATTACGTTAATTTCAGGTATGTAACAGTGGTTCAGTATTTTTATAGATTATACTCCATTTAAAGTTATTACAAAATAATGACTGTATCCTTTTTACTTCTTTGTTTTATACATAGTAGTTTGTCTCTTAATCACATACTCCCCCTTTAGTTTTAGTTTTTTAAAAAATTTTATTGTATAGTTGATTTATAATGTTCTGTTTAATTTCTACTGTACAGCAAAGCGACTCAATTATACACTCACTGTTTTTCATAGTCTTCTGTTATGGTTCAAGATATTGAATATAATTCCCTCCGCTATACAGGAAGACCTTCTTGTTTATCCGTCCTATATGTGATAGTTTGCATCTGCTAATCCCAAACTCCCAATTCTTCCCTCCCCCGCCCACCTGGCAACCACAGTTCTGTTCTCTATATCTGTGTGTCTGTTTCACAGATAGTTCCTTTTTGTCATATTTTAGGTTCCACTTATCAGGATACCAAATTTGGCCCACACCCCTATCTTGCCCCTCCCCAATACTTGATTCTTATTTGGGGTCATAGCTGTTTTAGTCAGTGAGTTTTAAATTCAACATATTCTTTTGAAAGGAGTCATGATTGGAAATAATTCATATTCTATGAGAATGAGATTTATTTTCACCCAGTTTTGTGATTGAGAAACTCTAATTTCAGAAAGTTTCATGTGTGTGTGATTAGAGATTAAAAGCATATGTGCTATAGAGATAGTATAACAGCTATAGTGGTTATGAAAGATTTTAAAATCTAAGCCAAAACGCCATAACTTTAATTTCTTTAAAATAGTTAATGTTCTTCAAAAAAAATAAATAAATAAAATATTTGATGTTGAACATCATTTTTGCCTCAAAGATACACAGATTATATTTGTTTTCAAATGAATTGTCCTTGAAACAGCATATCAGAATTAACTAGTTAGCCTCATTGTATTCAATCAATATTTGAAAAACTGACTGAAGTATTTTCAGTTAATATAATACTTTACAGTGACACCAAGAAGGATTTTGCATTAATAAGTGCAAAATAAAATTTAAATTATTTTGGTTCAGTTCAGTTCAGTTGCTCAGTCATGTCTGACTCTTTGCGACTCCATGAACCACAGCACGCCAGCCTCCCTGTCTATTACCAACTCCTGGAGTCTACCCAAACTCATGTCCATTGAGTCAGTGATGCCATCCAACCATCTCATCCTCTGTCATCCCCTTCTCCTCCTGCCCTCAATCTTTCCCAGCATCAGGGTCTTTTCAAATGAGTCAGCTCTTTGCATCAGGGGGCCAAAGTATTGGAGTTTCAGCTTCAACATCAGTCCTTCCAATGAACACCCAGGACTGATCTCCTTTAGGATGGACTGGTTGGATCTCCTTGCAGTCTAAGGGATTCTCAAGAGTCTTCTCCAGCACCACAGTTCAAAAGCATCGATTCTTCTACGCTCAGCTTTCTTCACAGTCCAACTCTCACATCCATACATGACCACTGGAAAAACCATAGCCTTGACTAGATGGGCCTTTGTTGGCACAGTAATGTCTCTGCTTTTCAATATGCTGTCTAGGTTGGTCATAACTTTCCTACCAAGAAGTAAGTGTCTTTTAAAAAATTTCATGGCTGCAATCACCATCTGCAGTGATTTTGGAGCCGAAAAAAATAAAGTCAGCCACTGATTCCACTGCTTAACCATCTATTTGCCATGAAATGATGGGACCAGATGCCATGATTTTAGTTTTCTGAATGTTGAGCTCTAAGCCAACTTTTTCACTCTCATTCTTGTATTATTTCTATTTTGTATGTTTAGAATATATATTGTATGTAATTTAATAATGTATTATTTAGATTTTTATGCATATAATCAGTACAGTGAAACATACATATAACTTATAAATGAAATCATATAGTACCTGGCAGGAGTGTTCAGTCAGAAACAGTTGTTGAAGACTGTTGACTTAAAGGGTGATGGAGAAGACAGTGGGGTGACACAGGCCATCACTCTGCTTACTCCCCATTTCACAGTAAGACCTTTGGCAAGTCACCTGTCCTGTCCACAGTGTGGCCATCTTACCTGTGTATGTATAGTGGACTGACTGACAAATTAGTACAGTGTGGTGTCAACTGTGGGTAGAAATAGCTGAGAGCAAGCACCCTTCTGATGGTCTCACAGGGGAATTTATTTCCAGAAGATTGAAAAACACTGGAAACTACCACAACATTGTAAAGCAATTTTATTCCCATGAAAAAAAAAGAAAGAAAAACATTGGACCCCTTGAGAGCTATATTTGGTCACCAATCCTGAGTGCTTGGTAAAGTGCTTTCATCTTTTGGAGGACAGCAAATTTCTAAATAAAATTAATAGCATTATTATAGTAATAGATGGAACAAAAAGTAATTATCTTTTTGGATGGCATATTTTTTTTAACTGTTCTCTGAATGAATAAAAATTAGACTATACACAAGGTTTTGTTAAAATGTTCTCTTTCCCTTTTAAAATTTCTAATAAAATATCAGTATTAAATGATTAATTGCTCACTCTTATTACAGCATATAAATCAAGCATAATGGATGGCTATGTAGTTGCTTGGGCTAACTTACTAGGAAAAGATGTATCCCCCACAAAATCATAATTATGTCCTGTGTGCAATTTTTCATCTTTTTATTTTATTTAAGATTTATTTATTGATTATTTTTGGCTGTGCTGGGGCTTTCTCCAGTTGTAGAGAGCAGGGAACTACTCTTTGTTGGGCTTTCCCTAGTTGCAGAGCACAGAATCTAGGCGTGTGTGAGGGCTCAGTAGTTGTGGCTCAAGAACTTAGCTGCCCTGTGGCCTGTGGGATCCTCCCCATCAGGTATCGAACCATGTTCCCTGCATTAGCAGGCAGATTCTTAACCCCTAGAGCACCAGAGAAGCCCTCACCTTTTAAATAATGGTTTCTTCCATATATCAAATTCCGTTTTAGGTGTAATGGATATATACTTTCAGCTAATTGTATGGGTTTCCCTGGTGGCTCAGATAAAGAATCCACCTGCAATGCGGGAGACCTGGGTTCAATTCCTGGGTTGGGAAGAGCCCCTGGAGGAGGGCATGGCAACCCACTCCAGTGTTCTTGTCTGGAGAATCCCAATGGACAGAGGAGCCTGGTGAGCTACAGTCCATGGGGTCACAAAGAGTCAGACACGACTGAGCGACTAAGCACACAACTTTGGTATATTGGGACAGTTGACATTTATACAATAGTGATTTTATTTGAAGTGATGATATTTGACTAATTGCCAGATTTTCAAGGGTTTCATATTGACTTTTCATCAAACATTACTGATTTTCCTTCTTACTATGGAATTTATTGATCCACAACACTGTGGCAAGCATAATGAGGTTTTAAAGATCTCTGCCTGCAGAGATCACATTCAGGTAGTAAATATTAGTATTTAGATATCAGATGCTTTTGTTAAAAGAAATGCTTCCTGTGGTGCAAAATTTACAAAACAAGAACACAAAACCTTTCTATAGGTTACTTCCCAAATTGTTAATAAATATCTGGTTTTGTCATTTTTAGCTTGCTTCATTGAACTTTGAAGAGATTGTACAAATGAAAGCAAATCAAAGTAGATTAGCTTACTTTTTTCTTTCCTTTAGATTTTAGGCATGGAGTCCCTTTCCATTAAATTATTCTAGTGAGAGTATCTAAACTTTTTTATTATGCTAGTGTTTTAAAAGCTCGTTCAAGTTGATATTTTTCAAGTTTTCTTATAAAACAGTATTTCATTCAGACTGTTATCATTTGTAGCTGCTATTTTTCATAATCAAAATATTAAGACTGACAATTACTGTAGACAGATTATTTCAGGTCGTTAGTGCTGTGGGATACGAATGAAATATCATTCTGAATCATAATAGAATTTCCCCATTTGCTTTATTTTCAACACAGATTTTGTATTAGAACTACAAATATGGCTAGGACAGTGGCTCTGAACCTAACTGTACAGCAGGATGATTTGAAACCTTTTAAAAATTTACAAGCCCCAGGCCTCAAGGATATCTTCAAGTCTTTCAGGTGTTCTCTTTGCATAGGCAGAATTGAGGAATACATAGGTGTAGGAGAGCAGATGGTCAGTAGCATAGGTGAGAAGTACTATAATTATCTAGTGATAACCTCACTGGTTAAGCTTCAGAGCCAGAAGTAAGGGGGCAAAGGCTCTGAACTCTTGAAATATAGTGGCTATTAAAGTTTTTCACATTAGCCCAAAAAGACGTCTTTGACCTTGCTTATGTCTAATCCTGATAGTTCTAGTTATGTGATTTCTCCAGCCTTGATAGATGGGAGGGAAGCATCAAAATCAAACTAGGACGCTGTTGGTAAAAGAAGTTATAGCTGTCAAGCATGGGAAGATAGCACAAACAGCTGCCTTAGATCCTGGTTGCATGAATGGTCGTATGATAGTCGTATGAATATGTTGACCTTCTGTCTAATGTTGACCTTCATCTAATCTACCAGAGATGGTAGATTATGATTGGTATTCTCTGATTGAGGAAACAAGATAGTTTTTGTACATTTTAGAAAGATTTTTCAATTTTAAGTTGATTAAAGCAAAGAAGGTGTAAAGATTTTATACCTAAAATATTTATTTACCTGAAAGATTCACTTCTATAGAATGATAGTGTGTTCCCCAATAGTAGCAGATAAATGAAGCATTAATAGGCTTGTGAAAACGAGGGGGGAAAGCTACTGTATCTATTTGGCCAGATACGGTTTTTAAATGTCGATAGTAAAAGTATCTATTTCAGAATCTTAAATTAACATAGCCAAATTATAGCTTTTTTCATTTGCTGTATGCTTTTCCATTTTTTTTTTTTTTAATATTTTCTTCTCCCCCACAGCAATCTCATGGTTTAGGCAGGCCTATCTGGCTCCAGATTGCCGAGTCTGCTTACAGATTCACTCTGGGCTCAGTTGCTGGAGGTGAGTGACATGTCTGTGTGCCGTTTCAAGCTTGTGTTCATGTAATATTATCTCACTAGACTGGGACAGATCAGCAAAGGTGCAGTTCATTGTTCGCAAGGGTCACGAGTTCAGGGCTTTCTGAAGTGTTCTTTATTTTTACCTATGATCAGAGGACTTGTCATAGCACAGCCACGGCCCCTCTGGCTCCAGTCTGTCTTCAGGACGAAAGCCTCTGGGGTCACGTGGACGTCTTGGCTGTGTGTGCATTCCGCTGGTTATCATGGGTAAAGCCAGTATGAAGACGTGGAGACTAAGACTGTTTTTTGGTGTTAGGAGTCAGGGAAGGTGGGAAATCAAGATTTGGGGTACAAATCCCAGACGCTTAAGAAATAAAAGAACCTCTTAAAGTGATTGACTTTTGCTTTTCTGCTTGTGTTTGGCGTCTTGCCTTTTTTTCCCCCTTTCATCTTTTGCTGGTTGAAGAATATCTAGACTTGTTAGTGATTTGCTAAAATGAACCTCCCTTCTCTGCTCTTGGGCAAAATTTAACAGGCCTTTTTTTTTTTTTCTGGCTTAATTCTCTCCATAGAATATGTGTAAAACCTGAAGTTACTTTGTTGAGAAGAACCTAGTAGATGTGATTAAAATACTTACGATTTTTCAAAACAAGCCTGAACTAATGAAACTATTATTTTTTCTTTTCAGTCTCAGTTTTAGAAGTTGCAAAGCATGTTTTGGTTTTCAACAGTTGAGAAATTTAATACTCTAATTCATGTTATGAATTTTTTAGTGCCTGAGATAGTCTGAAGCATGGCCTTTAAAAAAAAAACCAAAAACTGGGTTCTTAATAGCTGTAACTAAGGTCAATTTACCAAAGTGCTGTAGTAAACTAAATTGTAAATTTATAGCCACTTCTGTGTACATATGTAGTTATTTTAAGGGGTAACTGGTATAATATATGGACACGTATTGGAACATATAAAGAAATATGTTATATATAATAGTTTAATGTTAAAGAAAATTGAGTGTTGACTAATGTTGGTGACAGCTTGAAAATTCGCTACCGTTGTTCTCTGTAGCAGCTGTATTTGTGGGTCCCAGTAGTTGCTAGCCTCTGATCCTTCAGCTGTGTATGAAAGAAAGAAAAACTATAGAAAGTCTCTTTTGTGAGAATAGATACTGTGTTCTATTTCCTAGTCCTCTGAGATGAGATTTGTTGTCTTTACAGATTCTCCATTTAATTGTGCTCTCTTTTAAGCCTAAAAATTGTTTGTTTTATTTGTAGCTGTGGGGGCCACCGCAGTATATCCTATAGATCTGGTGAAGACCCGCATGCAAAACCAGCGTGGCACCGGCTCTGTTGTGGGAGAGCTGATGTACAAAAACAGCTTTGACTGTTTTAAGAAAGTCTTGCGTTATGAGGGCTTCTTTGGACTCTACCGGGGTGAGTAAGTGAATCTCAGCTGCTGAAGTGAGTGAGTTTGTCTCACCACAGCAGACTTGGCCTCACTCATTATGAAAATCAGTGCATAGCCTGTTCAGTCAGACTGGGGCTGTTTTTCTTTTTATTGTCTCCTTGTTCATTTCCCCTTTTTACATTCTTGCTGGTAACTAGCTGTATTAGTCTGCAAACAAGGTCTTTATTTCTTATTTCTGCCATCCAAAGCCT
Source organism: Bos grunniens (assembly GCF_055505025.1). Classification (NCBI taxonomy): domain Eukaryota; kingdom Metazoa; phylum Chordata; class Mammalia; order Artiodactyla; family Bovidae; genus Bos; species Bos grunniens. The sequence goes on along the minus strand of NC_141166.1, from coordinate 112,192,049 downwards.
GCATTTGTCCCAACATGGGTTTGTAGTCACTGTGCTCTTACCAGCTGAAGCACATACAAGGATGACAGGTAAGAAATAGAGAGCTGCTTTTCTCGGTGAATTATAAAGGAGAAATAACACCTCTTCTCTGTGAAAGAGAAGCCAAGCTGCCCCTTGAAGGTGAGTTTACTCTCTATACACTTGTTTCAGCTGAAGTAGCGAATTTTGTTGTCTCTTCCAAGGAGACCATTCATAAGTCTTTGCCAGTGAGTCATCTGAAGTTTAAAAAAAAAACAGGAAAGGAAGGCTTTTTGCTCCAAGTCTCATTCTTGCTCCGTTCCTCCTCTTAGCTTAGAGGTGCTGAGTGGAAGCAGACTGTCTTTTGCAGGGAATGTGATCACCAGCTGTAAGCTGAGCACAGTGCTGTCGGCGTCAGAGGCAGCAGCCCATGCAGGATTCTCCCCACCACCGTCGGCTTTGTAGGAACTTGTTCTCTTGGGAGAGGGAGACTTTCATGTACGTGTTTTCACATTAGAATTTAGAGTTTCCTTTGGGAGGGAGATTAATTTTTTAATCCCTTTGGGCGCCACTTGGAATTCTTTGAAAAACTCTCTACATGCTCAGGTCCAGGGCATTTATGTAATTTACTGTACTTATTTGTTTGCACACACAGTCTCGTTAACCCTGAGCTCATTCTGAGCCTGAACAAAGACTGGGCCTGAACAAAGCTTTATGCTCGTGGACAGGATATGTGCAGATACTCAAGTGAAAACGTAGTTCTGATATACTTGAAGGAGCGGGTCACAGGGATGTTTGTTTTTGGCATTTTATTTAGAATAAGAGAAGAGAGTGGTTCTGGAATCAAATTAGGCTCAAATACCCTGCCCTTGAGAAGGAATGTGATGAATTTTCTTAAGATATTCAGAACTCTAGCCTGTCTTAAATTCTAGCCGTACAATGTGCGCAGAGGTGTACATTATCTAGAATGCAGATCTGTGCATGTCAGTCTTGTTTGAGACTTTATTAATCACTGCATATCTGAATTCTGTTTATGTGAAACCTGAGGGTTAAGTGGTGCTAAGTGGTTTTTTCCTTTGACATCTCCAGTTGAATAAGACTCTTTCTCCCTGTTGGGTATACTTTAAAAGAGAAGGAACCTAGACATACACACTGCACAGCTTACCTTCTCAATAGATGGATGCTTACACAAGATTTTATTTGAGAGCGATGTCATATTATTTGGGTCCAGTATAGCAAGTTGAGGGTAGGGGGTGAAGAAATTATTCGCTTCATTTAAGATGTGAGCTGATAAAATCAGTCCTTTAAATGAGAAACTCTTATATTGGGGGGAAGATTGTAGGAGTCCTGTGTATGAACACTGTGTTGAGATTGTCATATATTGTTTAGAGCTGGTCCATTATTTTGTCAGATGATTGACAAAACTGTTGACAGATTAGCCTAAATTTCTTTATAGGCAGCAATGATAAAATGACAAAAACTATCAGTACTGTATTAAAATTCCATGAGCCTTACTGAGGCAAGTTGTAAAACAAATACTCATGCTGACATGGTTGTATGGGGATCAGATTAAAAGTAATAAGGCCTGATAATCATAAGAGAAAGTTAAGACTGCCATCTGCTGATTTATTCTTTTAAATCAGCTGCTACCCATTAAAGGTGTGTGCCGATTTGTGTTTGTCATTGATAATTCAGTTTGACTGACAGTAGCCTGTATATACGATTACTTGCTGGCTCTCAACTCGTAGAAAATCACTCAGCAATATCCTCAAAGTAGGCTTAAGATCAACAGTGAGCATGCAAACACATACATAATTTTCCCTTGCCTGGATAATTTAAAGGCTATAATATGTTTATTGTTAGCATCTTTAAAAACTGTATGCAAAAATGTATTTTAACGATTTGGATAATCTGTGTGCTTTAGAAAGTTGAGCCTTGTGAATAGCTACAGATGTTGAATTGTTTATATATTTTTTTCTTTTGCAGCCAGCCTGGAAATTTTAACTTTCTAAGAATAATGGTTTCCTTTATTTTAGGAGAATTCTTTTGAAATGGCTTATGTTTGACATATATTAGTACATAGGCTAACAGTGGGCTGTGTTTTGCTTGTAGAGCATACCCATTAATTGATACTTTAAGCTGCATTTTTCTTTATAGTTTTGGCTTTCTTTTAAATGAGCACTAAATTCTGCATTTCTCTAAAGAGAAAATTATGGAAGTTGATTTTCTGTAACAGCCAAGCCACTGCGTGCTATTACACAGGTAGCATCATTTGTGGCAGAACCTGGTCTGCTTAACAGGATGCTTTCCAGAGCTTTTCCAGGCATACATCATTGGCTTCTCTAAAATGTCTATGTACGTTAGTATGTTGTTGGTTGTAAAGAGAGGGAATGTGGTTCTATTGTTGTTGGTAGTGTTCTGAAAGTAGAGAAGATCCATGGGCTCCATTGCTTCCTCATACTTTTTGAGAGGTGTTAGATCACTAGGCTTTAAAGGAAGCATGTTTAAGAAAAGGATTTATAGCAATAGACAGTATGACATTGTATTTGACATAAATAATTATTATATACATATGCATAGTTTTTAGGCTAATCCATTTTTTCCCATTTTCATGAAAATCCTAAGATGTTTGATGGGGAAATAATGGGGAAAATGCCTTATTGGGCTTGTATGTTCATGTCTAGTACACCTATGTTGCTAACGATTCTCTCTGTTTACCTAGGTCTGATACCGCAACTTATAGGGGTTGCTCCAGAGAAGGCCATTAAACTGACTGTAAGTGACTGACTCATTGAATTTATGTCATTAGTTTAGATTATCACTAAGCCAAAAATTAAAACTGCTGCTGGGACTTCCCTGGTGGTCCAGTGGTTAAGCCCCACACTTTCATTGCAGGGCCCACAGGCTCATTCCCTGGTTGGGGAACTAAGATCCCTCATGCTGTGCGGCATGGCAAAAAATTTAAAAAACCAAACAAACCAAAACCGATGCTGCTAAGACTAGCACACTGTCGAGGCATTTGTAAAATTTTGAATTTATATGTAGACATCTGCTAATTTTAAATTTTATATGAGACAAGTATTTTGCTGACTTGGAAAACTAATAATGTACCACTAAAGGCAGTGATTGGGAGTTCTGGTTAATTAATGTTGTCTTTCTAATTAGGTTAATGATTTTGTCCGGGACAAATTTACCAGGAGAGATGGCTCCATTCCACTTTTAGCAGAAATCCTCGCTGGAGGTTGTGTAAGTATTAATAGTGTGATTTCTCACAACAAGTATGTTCCTTTAGCCTTTTTGCACACCAGATATAATACCTGAGTGACATCTCCTCGAGCTCAAGGAATTCTAAGCAGTTTTCTTGGATTGTATGATTGTTTTAAATATTTTATTGCCTAATCTAACTGGTTTTGAGGCAGAAAAGGGTATTTTTGTTAGCTCAGTCTGTTAGAAGCTCCTGAAACATTACTTTTCACACTTTTTGAAGTTCTAATTCTGTTTCTTTTTAAATACCACAGAAAACAGTGGATAGAGTTACCATTTATTTTTATTTTTATTGACTGGAGTAAGTGTGAGATGACTGATTAATTGGACCCTTTTATTTTAGGTGTAGGATTGAGTAAATCATTGTAGTATCAGTACAACGTCCCTTCTTTTAGGGACCAGAGCAAGCAACCATAAATATGTTGAAGCTGTTGACAGTTCTGAACACAGAGACTTTATCTTTAAAATGTGAGCATGACATTGGATTTTGTCCAATTCTCAAATCTAAGTTTGCAGCTCAGCTAATTTGTGGTGTCCCTTTCACATTTAGTAGTACCTAATTTGTTTAATCCATTTTGTCCCTGAAACCTTTAACGACTTCCATTTGACTTGGCTGACAGTCTTGGCTCAATCCTCTTCAGTTGTTTGTGGAACTGAGGTGATGAGGTCAGTGACCTTTGCGGCTTTTAATTCAGAGAAGATGCCCTGAGGGTCAGAGAGAGAGGTCGCTCTGGATTCTCCTTCATGCTGTTTGTCGGCCTGGCGCATACTTAGGTCCTTACCTTTCTGCAACCACGGCTCTTACAGAGGAGGTAGCTTGGTGCACTCCCTGTGTGCTTATGGTGTGTTTGCTTCTACCCCGTCACGTATGCCCAAGTGCATTCTCAGAAAGAAGACTCATGTCTCTGGGTATCTCTCTTTTTTTCATGAAGGACAAATAATAGGCATAGACTAAGACCTTTGCTAGCTCTTACTATAGTTTCTCTTCGTCTTTACTCCAATTAGATGCTACAGTTGTTTCTCTTCAAATTAAAGACCCATTGCAAATCATATTATTTTTCTCAGTGGTTTTAGTTTTAATTTGGTTAAGAAATTTCCTAACTCAGTTTTGCCACAACACATGTTATACATTTGTCAGAAATCTCTCAAGTCATGTTCTCTTGTTCCATATAGATAATTATTTGTTTCCATTTGTAATATCCAGAGGTTTTTGCCCATGAAACTGACTTGTTCCCCCATGTCTGACCTGTGACCTAAGTAGTTACATTACGATCAGGTATTTGGTTCCTTCGTTCTTCCCAGGTAAAGACCCTGTTTCTAGGTTTGAACTTTGGGAATTTCTGTTGAAGTCTGGGGGTACCTCAAGGGTTGTATTGACACTCTACATTTCTTCCTTAATCATGACTCATTTCTGGAGGCTTTGATGGATTGTCTAGCTGGAAATTGACCGCATGAAAAATAGTTAGGTTGGGCTCTAGGCAGAATGATTTCATTGTCCGCAATTCTTCACCACAAACACTTCTGCTTCCCTCTTCCCTCTAAATCTCTTCATTCAAGGATAAAAGGAAATGTACAATTATCAAGTTTCCACTGATAAGTTCGATCACACTACAGTGTAAGTGATTGGTGAAGCACAATATGCTACTTCTCCCAAAAGTCTACTTATTTCACTGGAGAATAAAGCCCTAAACAAAGAAGACGTCTCTGTTGATAGACTATCAGGCATTGTGGAATATAGGAGTAGTCTTTCTGCTGAATGAAATCTGGTAAGCAATCACCAGGTAAACACTAGGAAGAGTGGCTACCTGAGGGGTAGGTAGGTAGTAGGGTGCGTGTGTGTGTGTGTGTGTTGCTCAGTCATGTCTGATTCTTTGCAACTCCATGGACTGTAGCCTGCCAAGCTCCCTGTCCCTGTGTGTGTGTTGCTTAGTCATGTCCAACTCTTGGCAACTTTGTGGACTGTGGCCCACCAACCTCCTCTGTCCATGGAATTCTCCAGGCAAGGATACTGAAGTGAGTAGCCAGTCCCTTCTCCAGGCGATCTTCCCAGCCCAGGGATTGAACCTGGGTCTCCTCCGTTGCAGGCAGGTTCGTTACAGTCTGAGCCACCAGGGAACCCTGATCATAAAAACGTTAGGATCCTGGGTATGGGTAGTGGTAGAATGTGGAGTGCCCTATGGGTGTTTGGCTAAATGCTGTCAGTGCCACCAGGCAACAGGAGTGTGGTCACTCAGTTTTAAAGATGTATTTAATGTGTTAGCCTAACGCATGTATTGACTAACGCATGTATAGGTTTTTTTCTTAGCAGAAGGGTCAGCTAGGACCAGGGCGTCAGGTTCCCTACATGTGCAAGGGAAAGTCTACTGCTCTGAAAATGACTGTGCTGTCCTTTAGGCAAAATGATGTGCACTGCCTGGATCATGCAGTAACCAAGAAATGAAACTATCTGGTCCTTAAGCATTATGTGTTTTCTTGTTTTTTGTTTTGTGATCTGTTTTTTAAAGTATATGATATTAGATACATGCAAAAGAGAACACATTATATAGATTAAAAGTTATAATAAAATGAGCATCCATAAACCTACTACTCCAACCAAATATTGCTATTATCATTGATGCTGGTTTTTGTTTTTACTCTAGTACTGATCAGCTAGAACGCTAATGAGCAGTAGGGACTTTTCTTATTGGGTTGAACATTTTATAGGCATGGTCTCATTATCCTTTCTAATTGGAGTTGAAGAAAATAAAACCTGAGAGAAGATATAGCACTTAGTGAATGACAAAATTGACAGTCAAACCACTTTTGTCTCCAAATCTCTGTTAGTACATATTTGGTATGCTTTCATTCTCTCTTTCTTTCATTTATTCATTCTCATTCAACAAGCTGTCAAGGCTGAGAAAGATTTAGAGTTTCCTCCTGTGCAAGGAACCAGACTTAAGATATGTTTATATCTCATAGAAAAAGGGTAGTTCTGACCATTCTCACCAGATAATCTTAAGTCTAATCATATTCCACTTTGGTAATTTGAAAGTAGAATTATCATGATTTACTTCATTTTTACATGTCACCAAAGAAAATACATGCTTATGATTATAATTCATCATAATAGCTACCATTTCTTGAGCATCTTATACTAGACTGAACACTTTATAGGCATTATCTCTTTGTTATTCCCAGCTATTAATACAGTTGAAGAAACTAAAAGCTCAGTGAAATCAAGCACTTAGTTAATGGAAAAATTGAGATTCAAACCACTTCTGTCTCTGAATCTGTATTCTTTCATATTTGGTATATGTTTCTATTCATTCAGTCTTTCATTCATTCTCTCATTCGTTGAATGATTGATATGTTTAAGGAGAAGTTTTGAAATAACAGCTTTATTGAGATACAATTCATATATCATGTAATTCCCCACACATGAAGTAAACAATTCAGTAGCTTTTAGAATATTCATAGAGCTGTGCAGTTATCAGTATAGTCAATTTAGAACGTTCTTATCCCCCAAAGAAACCTATGACCCTGTCTCTAATGATTCACCATTTCTGGACATCTCTTATAAATGGAATCAAACAATATGTGGCCTTTTTTTTCTGGCTCCTTTGACTCAGAGTAGTGTTTTCAAGGTTCATTCATGTTGTGGTATGTATCAGTATTTCAAGCCTTTTTATTGCTGAGTAATATTTCAGCATAATTATATACAGGTAATACCTATATATAATATATATAAGTAATACCTATAAATAATATATAAGTAATACCATATTTTGTTTATTCATTCATCAGTTGTTAAACATTTGGGTTTTTTCCACCTTTTAGCTTTATGATTAAGTGCTGCTGTGAACATTGATGTAAAGAGTTTTGTGGACATATGTTTTCATTTCTCTTGTGTACATACTTAGGAGTAGAATTGGTAGGTCATATGGTAACTCTAATTAGTATTTTGAGGACCTGTGAGACCATTTTGCAAAGTATCTGCACCATTTTGCAGTCCTCCCAGCAATGTATGAGGGTTCTTATTTTTCCACATTTTGGCCAATACTTACTATCTGTCCTTTATAGACATCCTAGTGGGTATGTGGTGGTATCTTACTGTGACCTAATGACTGACACTGTTGAGCATTTTTTCATGAATGTACTGGCATTTATATGCCTTTGGAGAGCAATCTATTCAGAATATTTGGCCATTTTTAGTTGGGTTGTTTGTCTTATTATTGAATTATAGGAGTTCTTTATATATTTAGTGTACCTTATCAGATATATGATTTCCAGATATTTTTCACTTTCTTGACTGTCCTTTTGCAGAATTGAACTTTGATTTTAATGAAGTTCAACTTACCTTTATTTTTTGTTGTTGTTTGTGCTTTTCATGTCATAGCTAAAGAAGTCATTGCCTAATCCAAGATCATAGAGATTTATACCTCTGTTTTCTCCTAGGGGTTTTATAGTTTTAGATTTTACATTTAGCTCTTTGATCTTTCACAGAAATTTTTAACCTTATTTTGCAGTATTTTGCTTTGAGCAGAGATATTACCAAATGAAGGTTTCCTTTTTTATCGTCAACATCTTGTTATATTTCCTCTTAATGTTTTTAATTACATGATCGTGTGCATGTAATGGACACATGCACACATGCATGCACAATATTTTTTAAACCAGGTCCAGTTTTGTTAACTCTGACTTCCTAATTGGAAATGCAAGCAGCTCTCACTGCTTTTAAGGGCAGCAGAAAATCACAGTGGAGCGTCTCACTTTGGAAATAGATATGACCTTTGGGAAAAAAATTATAAACAGAGTGTGCATTTTCATAATTTAAATCTTCATCATGAACATTAGCCAAACTTACTTTATATCTATATTAAAGTCTTCTCAAGAAACACTTACTAGTTCAGAATTTATGATTTAGGTGTGATTGCTTGTTTTTTGTTGTTGTTTCTATAACTTGAATTTTAGAGTTAATAATTTCTCCACTCTTTTTTAGGTGGAGATGGGATAAGAGTGTATACATGTGTGTACAGTTACTCAGTAAATATCTGTTATGGGTGCATATGAGTAATGTATATGTAATAACAGGCTTCAAATAATTTTTCTCATTGTTCTCATAGGTAAGCCATTCTTATCAGGATGTATGTTTTTATTTTTCTATAAGAAAGTCTCTCTTTATTTATGTATAAGTATATACATATTTGTATATACACGCATGTCCATATCAGACATAAATATAATTGTTTAATTATGATATCTGTTGTGGAGAATAATACTATGTCAACTCAGAATTTTTCAAAGTACTTTCACCTACACTATTACCATCTCTTATAAGATGGGTAGATGAGGAACAGAAGCTCGAAAAGTCTACCTCTCACCTCAGTCACACAGCTAATATATGTTGCAGTTTTCATGTATTCCCAAGTATTTTGATTTTAAGATCATCTCCTTTTGTTCTGTGATACTATCTTAGGAAATCAAATCAAGGCCTTGTCCATTTTTCAAAATAAATCTAGATGAGTCCATTCAACTTTGTAGTGGCTTTTCTTTTTTAAAAAATACTATATGGATGTATATTACAATAATTTAACATATATCTGAATATATATGTTATTTAGATATAACAATGTATAAAAACATCTTATATGTCAGCTTAATGAGTTTTAACAATTGTATACACCCATGAAATCAGCACTCAAGAGTGAGATGAAGAACATTTCACCCCAGGAAATTAATTCATGCCTCTTTCCAGTCAGTCATGCTTCCCCTTCCCCAAGGAGCCACTGTTCTGATTTCTGTCAACAGTTTTGTTTCTTCTTGGATTTCATATCAACAGACTCATACAAAATGCTTTCTTTTATGGTTAACCTCTTTTGCTTAATAAAGGGTTTTCAAGAGTCATCCTTGTGTGGGTATCAGTATCGGTTTTTTTGTTTGTTTTAATTTTACTAAAGATTATTCCATGGTATGAATTAACTACAATTTGCTCTCCATTCTTCTATTGAAGGACATTTTGGGTTGTTTTCAGTTTTTATCTATTATAAATAAGATTGTTATAAACATTCTTTAGTACCTAAGAGTAGACTAGGGTAGATGTATATTCAGTTTATTATAAAAGAAACTGCCAGTTGGTTCTTTGACGTGGATGTATCATTTTACAGTCTCATCAGCAGTGTACAAATATTCCAGTTATTCCCCATTCTCAAAATGTTTGATATTTTTAGTCTGTTTTAGTTGTTCTGGTTGGTCTGAAATGATATCTTGTTGTGGTTTTAATTTGCATTTCTCTGATGCCTAGAGATACTGAGCATGCTTTCGTGTGTTTATTGGCTGTTTATCTTTTTTGGTGAATTGTCTGTTCTAGTCTTCTGGTTTTATTAGGTTACTCATTGTTACTGTTGATTTGTAGGAGTTCTGTATACATCATGGATACAGTCTGTTGTCAGATATATGTTATGAATATTCTTCCCAGTGTGTGACTTATTTAATGGTAGTGGTTTTATGAAAGAAAAGGATTATGTGAATTTCTTAGACATGTCCGTAAACCTAAGTGGGAAAAAATTTAATGTCTCTCTGAGTCAACAGAGAAGTCCCTTGAAAAGTCTAAAGGGACTGACCTATATGTATTTTCTAATGATCTCTCTGGTTAAGTATCTGTTTTTATGTTGTTAAACTCTAGCCAGAGCACTTAGGAGCTGCCCTGGTAGCTCAGCTGATAAAGAATCTGCCTGCAGTGCAGGAGACCCTGGATCGATTCCTGGATCAGGAAGATCCCCTGGAGAAGGGATAGGCTACCCCCTCCAGTACTCTTGGGCTTCCCTGGTGGCTCAGACAGTAAAGAATCTGCCTGCAATGTGAGAGACCTGGGTTCAATCCCAGGTTTGGGAAGATCTCCTGGAGGAGGGCATGGTAACCCACTTCAGTATTCTTTTTTTTTTTTAATTTTATTTTATTTTTAAACTTTACATAATTGTATTAGTTTTGCCAAATATCAAAATGAATCCGCCACAGGTATATATTCTTGCCTGGAGCATCCCCATGGACAGAGGAGCCTGGGAGGCTGCAGTCAATGGAGTCGCAAAGAGTCAGACACGACTGAGCCACTAAGCACAGCACAGAGCACTTAACTAACTGATCACATTTACCTCTTCCAGGTAAACGATCACATTTACCTCTTCCAGGTAAACGATCACATTTACCTCTTCCAGGTAAATGATCACATTTACCTGGCCCCAGTATGCTGCAGGTGTTTTCATAGCCCTGTATGAGCACACGTCCTGGAGAACACATCCCTTCCCTTGTGTCTTGCTCTCAGTCGGTGTGGTGCTGTCACCTTGGTTACTGCACAGGAGCTATGTGAGGTAGATAAGGTAGCTGATGGAATCTCTATTGTCATATTAGGAAGCCAAGGAATGAAAAGGTTATGACCTATCTACGGTTACAGAGCTAACAACCATATAGGTTGACAGCTTTCCAAACCCGGAATCTTTGTGTTCTTTTTTCTCCCTTTGGCCTATGTGTGCGCTTGGGCTCACACACCACCATATCCATGCCCATATAGGTGTAGCAAGAGGCCCACTTGTTAGTTGGAGCATTTACTAATCCTGGGAGCCCGAAGTGGTAGCTCACTAGCTCCCCAAGCCATGTCTTTCTCAACAAGCTGAGCTTGCAGATCTCTATAAAGAGCTGTTTGGAAATGGTCCCTTCAGCTCCCATCCCCAGGAACCAGTGTGGTCTCAACTTTATGCTTGCATCCTTACATGAACACACATACATATGCACACATATTAAAAGTCCACATATATTATGTCAGTATGTGTAATTTAATCTGTTTTTATCTCTGAACACCCTGGCATTTATCATCACTCCTTTTAAACTATGACTGTCTTGGACTATTTTAGAGCGAACCATAGTGTTTCCCGTTGCTTTATAAAATAAGAATGCTTTGTTGATGGCATTGTGAGCCAGAGCCACTGTCTCTCTTCATCCTGCTTGAGTCAAAGTGACAACTAATTCTATGACTCTTACTTGTTTTTCTGGCAGTTTTAAATGCATATATTTTGTACATCTGTTCAAGGAGCTGATATGGCCTTAAATTGAAGTTAGATTTTCATTTGTCTCTGTAAGGGAAGACTTTATAAAATGAATTGTTTGGATTGGACATTTGGCAGTTGGAGGGAAATAGTTTCAAACTATAAGAGACAACAGATCAAAGAGGGAAGTCAACAGGGGACTTGGTGCACGGGGGTGGAGGGGTGGGGGTGGGGGTCATGCAGCCAGTGGCTGGATCCCTAGCGTCTTTGTGGTCTTTGCCCCTGGGTAGGATTATGCAGGCAGGTCGAACAGGCCCAGTCCTGTGTGCAGCCCCTTGGTCTCAGGAACATCAAAGGTGAGTGGTGACATCTCAGCATTACATCCTTTTCTCCTAACTTTGCTGTCAGCTTTGTCTGTTATTCGCTCAGTCATGTCCAACTCTTCGCGACCCCGTGGACTGTAGCCTGCCAGGATCCTCTGTCCATGGAATTCTCCAGGCCAGAATACTGAAGTGGCTTGCCATTCCTTTCTCCAGGGGATCTTCCTTACCCAGGGATCGAACCTGGGTCTCCTGCATTACAGACAGATTCTTTACTGTCACCAGGGAAGTCACTAAAGCTTTAATAACTAAAGTTGTCAGCTTTAGTTGGTTTATTTTCCCATTAAAAAATTCTGCAACACAAGATGATACAGCAGCTTTTCCATTCTCTCTTTTCTGTTGGATGTGGGTAAGCCTCATTCAAAATGAGATTTGTTCTGTCTTGTTGTGTCATTTGTAATTCAGTTCTGAACAAAGAAATGACAACTTAATACTGAAAAATGGGAGTATCTAAGTCAGTTTTAGCATTAATGCTTGCATTTCTTTAAAACAATAATAAGTTTAAAAGGGAAGTTTAGCAGTTAGAGGTTAGAAATTAATTTTGGTGATATGATGAGTGAAAAAGTTCACCAAAGGTATTACTGTATGAAATGGTATGCTAGTTAACACAAGTACAAGGTAGGAAGGTAGGAAGACATCAAATTACACAGTGTTCATTTAAGCCTACATAGCTATGTATCATCATGTTTTAACCTGAAGTTTTATTTATCTCAATGTCTATTATTTCAGATCACTAGCTTTACTTAGTTTGATTTTTTTTGATGTCTGTATATGCATAGGTAGATAAGCCTATTAAAAATTTTGGATCCACAGATAACTAGGGCTAACTAGTTTTTTCAAATGCATTTAAAGTATATGAATTCCCAAGTTTACTTTGGGGAAGCATGTATGAGAGAGGACCTGGTCTGTAAAAAGAGCCATTGTTTCTAAGACCAGTTCTGTTTCTTATTTCTGGTGGCGGGGGTGGGGGTTGTTTTTTGTTTTTGAGTAGTTAGTACACTCGTTTGATTCAGAATTTAAAAGATATAATGGCATATGCTTTGCAGATTCTTTCTCCTAGCTATTTACTTCTCCTCCCGGGGATGCAACCAATGTTTTCATCTCTAAGCTATTCTGCTTTTGATAAACTTAACTAAATTTTGACATATTTATGATAAATGGGTGCCTAGTGTTTTATGTTCTGTTTATGTCACTTAGCATGATTTTATTACCTAATATTATAGACTGAATAAGAGCATAGAATTATTTGTGCTTAAATATTTACTTATTGGTCATTTTAATTTTTTTGTTTAATTTTGTTGCTTTTAAAAATAGCAAATGTCAGCCTACTTGTAAAAATACAGATACTTTTTTAATTGAAAAGTTACTATATTTTTATTTCACACTTTAACACATCTGAAATTCTGTATATTCAGTGATGATACTTACTGTAAGTAGTGTTTTTTCCCCTGTGAATATGTTATTAAATTCATGATATCAGAATCAGTAGAGTCTTAAAATAGAGGAGAAATGATGTTTTCCTCATGTGTTTGTTTCTCAGAGGGCAAACAGTTAAGGATGTGATAACATCATAATCTTGTTCTTTGTCATTAGATTTGTTATCAGAGTAATTGAATTAGTTGCAGATTTTATTCCCCCTTCTCCCTGTTCCCAGTTTAATATGTATGAGAGTGGTTAACCTCAGAGCTTAAAAAAGGACAGTGTATATTTGCCTTGTGTGTTTTCCTTTAAGTGTTATAACGTATCCAAAGTTTTAGGCAAATTAGATAGCAATCTTTATTATTCAGTGTTTCTATGTTATTGAACTCAGGCTTGGCTGCTTGCAGCGTGAAAGCCAGTACTTAAGAAGTGAGTGTTAGTTAGAAAAGGAAAGGTTGCTTAATTCAGGAGGCCAGCAATCTGGGCAGAAGGCAGACTCGTGTCCAAAAACCAACTTCAAAGATTCTGCTCAACTGTGAATGTTTTTAAAGGGAGAATCATTTGGGGAGGGGGATCGGTCTTCATTGTCTTCCACCGTGTACAGAGTCAGTGGTGAGGGAACAGGGCAGGGCTCCTGCAGTCTTGTACTAAGCCTGAAGTCCACCTGCGTGGGGGCCTCCGTTCCTATAGAAGTCAAAGGTACTTTGTTATGTATATTTCTTGGGGAGGAACCAGAACCCTGCCTCCTGGCTGCATTGATGTTACTTGTGTCTCTGGGCTTCTGCTCCCTCCCTTTCCTGAAAAGCAACTCTTTGAATCTGTCCTTTGGAACTCAGGGAAGGTCAGGGAGGCTGAAGGAGACCTATTTCCTACAAACTAGAAATGGGAGACAGAAAGGATCCCACAGGGTCTCGTTCCGTTTCATCTGGATGTTGTCTATATATTCCTAGGTCTGTTATAAAGTTCTTAAAAATGATTATTTTTAAAGAATATATAGATCATGAAGTTGGTAGAAGTTTTCTCCTTCAGCCATAGTGGAGTACATACATAGGTGTGAAACACACACACAGGTGTGTGCCTTGCCTATAGTGTCATTTCATTGTTTACACATTCACTTGTTATGTTTCATGTATTTTACATATATATGAACATAAATATATATATGTTTAGTTTTGTGATTGTGTCCAGTGTGTTGATGGGACTTAGTATATGTTGGTATTGTTGTTCAGTTGCTCAGTCGTGTCTAACTTTGTGACGCCACGGAGTGCAGTATGCCAGGCTTCCCCGTCCTTCACTATCTCCCTGAGTTTGTTCAAACTCATGTTCTTTGAGTCGGTGATGCCATCCGACCAGCTCATCCTCTGTCGCCCCCTTCTCCTCCTGCCTTCAGTTTTTTCCAGCATCAGGGTCTTTTCCGGTGAGTCATGTCTTCGCGTCAGGTGGCCGAAGTATTAGAGCTTCAGCTTCAGCATCAGTCCTTCCAATGAATATTCAGGGTTGGTTTCCTTTAGGATTGACTGGTTTGATCTCCTTGCTGTCCAAAGAACTCTCAAATCTTCTCCAGCACCACACTTCGAAATTATCAATTCTTTCTAACTGATGAAAGAAAGCTGAAAGAAAAGCCTCTTTTATGGTCCGCCTCTCACATCTGTACAGGACCACCAGAAGAAGCCTAGCTCTGACTGTGTGCCCTTTTTGTATATGCAGTGCGAGTGCTGGGTAACAGATCTTAAAGGGTGTAATGGTTAACGTGTTTGTGTTTTCCTTCTTTTAGTTGTACTGTTTTAATTGAAAGCCTATTACATGTACATGTAGGAAGAAATTTGGAGAGTTGTTAACTACAAACTTCACTAAACTGACAGTTATTTCCAGAAGGGTCTGTGAGAGACAGAAGAGGAGGAAGCTGTGTCTGTGTGGTTGGGGGCACAGTGCTATTTGGAGTATTCCTACTCTGCAGGATGTGATAATTTACTAATGATTAAAAACATGAAAGAACTTTGTATTTATTTAAACATAATGTCCACATTTAATGAGTAGAACCCAGGGGTTGACATCATCTGGTAGTGGTGAATTTGGGGGATTATAATAACATTTTATGCTTTTTTTTTTTTTTTAATCTGCTTTAGTTTAGAACATAAAGCGCATTTTCCCAGAGATAGTCTTTGCAACCATTATTTAAACAAGAGGTTTCAAGGAAGTAGTAAACTTTTATAATTGGTTTGGCCTTTAATACTAGCTACAGGAGCAATTACTTGGATTATCATTTTAACATAATTTTTCACCCAGCAATCCTTTTCAAAGTATTGTCTCCTTAGATTGAAACATTGAAATACTTTCTCTTGCCTGCAGTGCAACAGATTAAGAGGCAGAAGCAGGGACAAATCAACATATAAAATTGGATCAGGCGTCACTCAGGAACCTTTGTGCCAGTGGTCTGGGTTGTGTAGATTTGGGAGTTGCAGGAAATCCAGAGAGAGACAGCAGATTGCTGCACCCTCAGTGCTCAGTGGACGAAAAGAGGATGAGGGCCCTGAGGACTCCAGGGCAGTCAGCTTCCCACCAGGAGGAAAGGGATCTTGAGTCGGTGTTGGCAGTTGTGGATATTGATAGGAATGAGGGATCCGGGTGAGAACAGGAGTGTTTTGTCGGTTTATAGCCCCTGGTCAGTTAGGAGAATGGTCTGGGACTTTTTGCTGCCCCTTGGAAAGGGGGTCTGGAGGGCTGTGGGTTTCAGAAAAATGAACAGGGATATGGGTGAAGGTAGAGTATTGAAGTGGCATTGCATGTGGCTTGTGGGTTTTATGGGTGTTGTTTACAGTCCTTCTATACCTGTGGAATTCCAGTGCCCCATGAGGCACCTGTTTCCTGTTTCACATATGACGTGTTATTACAGAGAAGTTAGGATTATGTAATGTAATTATGATTATATGAGTGTGGTTCTGATTATATAATTAAACAGCTACACTTAAGATGACAATGTGCAAATGAGATTTTTTTCACTTCATGAATGGAAATGTATATATATTTATGTTTTTAAATTTTTATTTATTTTTATGTATCCATATGTGTACACATACACACTTTTTTTTTTTCTTATGGAAACCAAAAAAAGAGTTGGTAGCAGTTTTGTTAAACATTCTCTCCCCACCGCCCCAACAGATTTCCAGTGCAGATACACTTTCATTATCTAAATTTAAATATCCCTATGGTCGCTCACCATGGATGAGTGTGGAGTGTGGCTTTGGTTTGCCCTCTCTTGTACTTGTGATAGCTAGATGCTCCATTTCCCATCTCTGTCTTGAACAGTGTTTCTAGTTTGGTCTTGAAATGTTACTGCAATTGTCCTTCCAAATTATGTTCTTTTGTGTGGATGTAGTTGCAGAGTTTTGTTCAGGATAATACATTTTAGAATTTGAACCAGAGGAGACTTTCCACCTTTGACTAGCTTGGGGCAAAAACACCTCTGTGTTAATTGTTCTACACTCCAAGAAAGTGGCAGCAAGTGGTTGAGCTAAGGAGACTGCTTGCTTTTAAGAAGAGCAAAGAAGCTATGTAGATCCGAATTTTAGCTCCAGCTTGGTAGAAGCTGCCAGTCAATCTCCTACCATCTCTTTCCCTTTCATTGGAGCACCAGCTGCCACATCTGGCTTCACTTTTGTTTTCCAAATGAGTTTATTAGTTTTGCCATTTTGGATATGGCTGGGTTGACCCAGGAAAGACTGGTCTGGGAAACACTCCTGACATTTCAAATAGAAGCAAAACTAGACATAAGTTGATTTGAGACAGAGTTTGGGGCCATCCCTGTGAGCCCTTCCAGCATCAGCCAAAGCATCGGACTCTCATTCCCCTCCCCGCAAAGGGGGAGGAGTAAAGGGGTACAGTGTGAAGGTCCCCAGATTTTTTTTGGCTGTACTCTGGGTCAGTCGGGCTCTGATATGGAAATCTGCTCTGTCTCTCCTTTCTTGCCTGCAGGCTGGCGGCTCTCAGGTCATCTTTACTAATCCTCTGGAGATAGTAAAGATTCGCCTACAGGTAGCTGGAGAGATCACCACAGGACCCAGGGTCAGTGCCCTGAATGTGCTCCGGGACCTGGGACTCTTTGGTCTGTATAAGGTGGGTAGATTCCCTTGGGTTATCTCAATAGAGAGGTTGTAGTGTACTCCATAAAAATGTGAAAAAATGTCAAAACCAGACTTCTTCCCCATAAATGGAAAAACAATCTTGTCCAGCAGGGTAGTTCCTAGAGTAGAAAATCAAAACGAAAAGAAAAAATCAGGACACTTCTGTTAGAGGCAGTGGGATGCACAACCACACCATCTTCAGGCTTTTATGAAGCTGCCAGCAGGGAGGCCAGCGCCACAGACCCGCTGGCTTCAGGCTCACAGCCTTTTATTTACCGGTGGATATGGGAAAAGTTTCTTTGGTGTTCTTTTGGGGCTGGTTTAAGGACTGACTTCAAAATAGTCTTATGTTTATTTTGAGTCTGAGCTCTCTCTATTGTTATCTTCCCAGTAGGAGCTTGTCTTTGTCTTAATAATTTGACCACAGTGAAACAGTAGTAGAGTTTGGTAGGATTCAAGTCTTTAAGAAGTTAAGTGGTGGGATTTGTCAATAATGAATTGCATTTTAAAAAAGCAAAACAAAAGCAAACCAGAGTGTACTGTACTTTAGCAAAATGCCAGTCAACAGATTCCTTCCCTGCAGGTATGCTTACTCCCATCATTACAGATCAGATGTAATGGAGCAGAAGCTATTATTTTTCTTAAACAAGGAAGAGTATTTCTTTCTCTTCTTTTGCCTGGTGTAAGGGGAGGGATACAAAAATTTAGCTTTTATAGACAACTGTGTTTCCACAGCGTCTGATTTATTTATAGATCCATCACTGTAGAAATGTATAAATTGGCTTCTGTAGCTGCAAATTGGAAATTAGAAATTCTCTCGATTAGAATCACAGCTACACAGCTCTTAGGAGTCCAGTAAACCAATGATGCCTGTCCTGAGAATTTTGTACATACTTTCCCTTCTACCCCCAACTGCCATCCTTTTTAGAATTCCCTTTGAAAACTGACTTAGCATCTCTCAGAGAGTCCCAGGAATTTTTTTTTTCTTTAATGTTTGAGTTTGTCTTTTAAAAACAGAGCCATCCGGAAAACAAGTACCAAAGATGGAGTATTTCCCTGGCCGGCTAAAGCCTGAGCAGTAGGCTAGCGTGGGCTGAGGAAGGGGCAGTGTCAGTCACCAAGACAAGCTGTCTGACTGGATTTCTACTCTCAGGGAAACTTCCTGTTAAAATATTTTGTCTGGGTTTCCCTGTCCTCTGCCATTTAGGACATGGCAAGTGAGGAGGGAAGTTTGGTGCTTTCTTTTTCCCCTTCCCTAAAAGGTTTTAGTTGTTCAGTTGTGTCTGACTCCTTGAGACCCCATGGACTTCTGTCCATGGGATTCTTCAGGCAAGAATACTGGAGTGGGTAGCCATTCCCTTCTCCAGGGCGTCTTCCCGGCCCAGGGATCAAACCCAAGTCTCCTGCATTGGGGGCAGATTCAAGGAAGCTTCCCTTCCTTATCCATGGCTCCTACCCATAGCTTCTTACCTGGTACTTCAGGGGCTCTAAGCTGGGTGGATTGAGTTGGTAATGTGTTAGTTTGAGGAGCTGCCTTTGTTGGTTGCTTTGAAATCAAGCTATCAAACAAGTCTGTTCCCAGCCACACCCCATCCCCTGGCACTCACCAAGGCGACCCAGAAGGTCTGAACATTGAATTTTTATTAACCTTAAAATATGAATCCATACTGGAAATGCCAGAAAATTCTTAGTTGTCAGAATACCATCGTTAACTGACTCTAGGACTTCCAGATTCACCAGACTCTCAAACTTTGAGCCCCGTCTCGAGTTCCCGGTGCCTGACTTGTTATCCTGTCTCTCTTCCATGTCAGTCTCAATGCTGTCTGAGGGACATTTCAGGCTTGTCAGCCTGGATCCCTCGTGGTCATTCACACCTTGTTTATACAACTGTTTTGCACTATTTCCTCACTCTGTGACAGGGTGCCAAAGCGTGTTTCCTCCGAGACATTCCCTTCTCTGCAATTTATTTTCCTGTTTATGCTCACTGCAAACTACTTCTGGCTGATGAAAACGGACACGTGGGAGGCATAAATCTCCTTGCAGCTGGAGCCATGGCAGGTAACTATTTTTTTTTTTTAAGCCCAAAGAGTCCCTACCCAGCCCACCCCCATTCTCTAAGTACAGAATCTCTGTGCTCCTCTTCTTTATTTCTGGAAAGGTTATTGTTTGTATCTGACTTAGTTTAAATATGATTGCCTTTTCTCCTTTGTGGGGTGCGCTATAATTCTGATGAGCGTTAATTACATTTGCATAATGTGGATAAACAGCTTAATGCAGCTTAGGAACTCGCAGCCAAATTAGCTCTGCCCATCGCAATTGGGCTTTCATCAGTTACTGTGTTTCTTAGCCTCCTCTGCCCCTGAAACCTTGGGTGCAGTCAAGCTGAGCATTAATGTAGAAAAGTTCTTCATCACATCAGTTGCTTTGTTGCACCTCATCCTGATGCACAGGTCTAGTATCCCCTCACTTTCTTATTCTGTATAGTAGAATCAACATGATTTGGCTCCAACTTGAGTTTGAAACTGTCCATGTTCCTTCTACCATCATCCTCATCAGACCAAACAAAGTCATACTTCCTCAGCAGCACCACCCTGCGGTGGCATCTCTTCTTGGCTCTTAACATGCTTTGTCTTTTATTAATGGTTGTTTACATAAGTTCTGCCCTCTCTCCTGTGCCCGGAGCCCCTTGGAAGCAGGGGTTTCAAATGCAAGACGGTGCTAAGAAGCTTCCTCTCAATCCCATGCTCCAGCCTTTCTCTTGTGTTGAGAGGGAGCTGATTCCAGATAGAAGGGCAGGACCAGGTTGTCCTTCACTGCAGCAATCCTCAGACTTGGCAGAAGAAGGAAAGGGCATGTGTTTACTTGCCATCACCACTGCTTAGGGAGAGAGACAGGCAAGGTGAATGAACGCAAGCCCAGTGCTGTCCTTGGCTACTCAGGTGGCTCTGACCACCCAGGCTCCTGCATTACGTGCCTTCTCCTCTGGTCTGTGGGCTCAGCAAAGCAGGGCAGCCTGGGTACCCCTGGGGGTGTGGTATGGAGCAGGAACCCTGGGTTCCAGGGGCTCTGGGTGGACTTGTCATTCTTCTCATCCATGATGACAGGGAATGACTCGTGATGAGGAAGAAACTCTCCCAGGGAGCCTTGAGCCCTTATTTGGGGCAGTCACTTGCGGTTATAATTCAAAAGCCAATAATGCTACCCGCTCAGCCTTGGCACTGAGTGTTCATCCAGCTCCTTTCAGGTATGCACCAGAGCCTCCCCAGTTGGAGTGAGGGCCAGCACATCTTTCCTCATCTTTGCTCTCTGCTATCCAGACAGCAGCAAAGAACACTCTAATCATGGACAGGCATTTCGCCAGTGGCTGATGGGACCAAGTAAACGTTTCATGGAGCTGTCAGCACCAGCTTCTTGCCCACAGACACTTGATGTCAGTTTTCAGAATTAGAAATGAATTTTTCTAATTTTTACCTGTAAAGCTTTGCTGGCAGGCACTGAGAACATTCAGGATTCAGAACATTCCAAAGGCAGCAATTTACCTAGTTTCATGTGAATAAGGTATAGGGCTTGGCGGGAGGATATTTGCATCGTCTCTAACAGAGCCCTCCCCGCCGCCTGCCCCAACTACCTACCCTGAGTGGCCAGCTCCATCTGCCTAGTGATGATTCAGTGAAATTCAGGCCAAATTGAATTTCTTCCCCCTGAGGAAGATTATCTTGCTTCTTTGTTCCCTGTTTTGTTTTATAAGTGAAAGGTGTGGTTGTGAAATCCTTCTTGAGTGTCCTGCCGCTGATGAATCTCAGCGTGGCCCCAGGGAGCTGGGGCACAGGAAACGGCTGACAAGGCCTTTTGATGATCAGTTCCCCTACTGTTCCCTAACTGGTTGCCTGGCCTCCTCTGCTTCAGTTGTAATGACTTTGTCATGTAAGCATGTCTGAAAGGAGTCACAGTCACCTCTCAAGTTAGCCCCTCAAAGGGTGAGTGGATATGAGTATTGATATTCACCTCATACAGTAAGGTGACAGGAATCAGCAAAAAAAAACAACACTACAGTTTGCTATCAGATATATTTAGCAGCTCATTAAATTGACATTATCGTCATTCTTTATTATACATGAAAATACTGTCTTATTTAAGAAAAGGAAAGAGGTAATAAAATAATTGAAACCCAAAGGGGAACACTGGGAGTTGTCCTAGTAATATTGCTTCATTTATTCCTCTCACTGTTCTTTGGGATCATGCAACATAGAGTGATCTTCCTAATTCAGAACGAATAAGAGTTTTGCCCCGACTCCACTGAAGCAGCTAGTGGGATTATATCTCCTTTTTCCATTAATGCCCAAGGTATCTATCTAAGAAGCATTGAGTTAAAGCAGTTACAGTTGCTAATTGTACTGTTGGTTGTTAGCAGTCTGTCTATCCTCTGTAAGGTATTTGGGATGAATTAAATGTGCCTTTCTCCTGGAAGGTGTGCCCGCTGCTTCTCTGGTGACCCCTGCTGATGTCATCAAGACAAGACTGCAGGTGGCTGCCCGCGCTGGCCAGACGACATACAGTGGTGTCATCGACTGTTTCAGGAAGATACTCCGGGAAGAAGGGCCCTCAGCATTTTGGAAAGGAACTGCAGGTAGGGCTGGAGCCGTGCAGAAAGGCTGGTTGGCACTGGGGTCCTGCTCCCATTACTCACCTGTGGGCTTTGCTGTAGCCATCCTGCTGTTAACTGCCCCCCTCCCCCTTTCTCTATCTTTTAGCTCGAGTGTTTCGATCCTCTCCCCAGTTTGGTGTTACTTTGGTCACCTATGAACTTCTCCAGCGGTGGTTTTACATTGATTTTGGAGGCCTGTAAGTGCAACTTTGCAAACTCCCTTATAAAGAAAGCACCAAAACCCCAGACAGGTGTTTGTTCAGCCTATAAAGGCATTTTTGGGATAGCAACCGACAGGACAGAGGACCCTACAGGAGCAATACGTTTAAAACAAACCATGGGCCTAAGATTCTTCACTGTTAGAGGAGTAAGACTTGGACAGGGTGACCCCATACATAGCATTAAGCAACTGCTTGGGGAAAGTTTAGAGAGGAAGCAAATTAAAATGTAATATGAATAGTTGCCTTTTTAGTGTAAGCAGATACTGAGCTTCATGGATTTAGGTCCTTATTTGGCCTTTTTACCAGAAGTAATATAAATTTGTGTTAGTTACACTTTTGTAAACTTTTGAAAACTCAGTCAAGCCCTTTCACACCCTCATGATTTCATTATTCACCATAATTTATTATTAGATAGATTTAGAAGTTCTTAGAACTAATTCTCTGCAAAAAAAAAAAAAAGGTTCAAAGAAAGGTTATGCCCATGGACATAATCACTGGTGAGATTTAGGCCACAAATTGCGCCTTTTGACAGTTAGTACTTGAAGCTTTCACCATGGACAAGAGGAATCACTTGAATTTGCTGGGAGGGGAAGGTTGTACCCAAAGCAAGCAATTACCAGCTTTTCAGCAGAAGATCAAATTCTGTATCTGAGTCTTTACTGCATAAACCTATGAATTCTTTTCCTGCTCATAAGCCAGATAGGGAGTTAGCTGTTGAACCAAGAAGTTGAGGGACTTATACAAAGAAAGTAAGGACAATCTCAGAGTTTCAGGCTTTTCAATACTTTTGCATTCTGGAAAAAGTAAGAATTATATTTACTTCTCTTTAAATAATTTTAGTAATAACCTTTGCGAGCTTATTACTTTAAAAGTTAGCTTTTAAAATTATGTCAAAATAAAAGAAAATGTAAATTTTCTGCAGTTAATTTATGCTTAGTGTAAAAAATTGGGAAAATAGAAAAATCATTCATAATCCTACTTCCCAGAGTGGTAATATATGAGTGTATTTCTTTCCAGTCTCTCTTTCTGTGGATCTACTTATGTGTATGAAATGGAGGCCATTTCTCTTCTAAATCAAATATGTGAATGTGTTGCTTTCAATGCAGCTATAAATCATGACTAGTGCAGCGTAATTGACAAGGAAATAATTGGACACTCTTCTTGGTGACACATGGGTCAGACTGAAAGTGTTCAGTGGTGTGTCGTCTTCATTTTTTTGGTTTGTTTTTTTGGAGTATAGTTGCTCCTCAGTGCCGTGTGTCTGCTGTTCATCAATCTTGAATACACTGACCATTGACTTTTCCTATCAACAGCAAACCCTCTGGCTCAGAACCAACACCTAAGTCACGCATCGCAGACCTTCCTCCTGCCAATCCTGATCACATCGGTGGATACAGACTCGCCACCGCCACTTTTGCTGGCATTGAGAACAAGTTTGGCCTTTATCTCCCCAAATTTAAACCTCCTAGTGTTGCTGTGGTTCAGCCAAAGGTGGCGGCGGCAGCTCAGTGATAAGACAACCATTCAGTGTGGCAAAATGGCGCCCTAGAAAGAGAAGCCTAGGAGAGCAGCCTTGTAATGTATCCAGTCAGCTGCATGGTGCTGACTGAGCTGAAGAATCAAATTATTCTTTCTATATGACATATACATATATTTGTTTATAAACTAATCATTTGCCCAGGAAAAAAAAAATTACAATGCAGTTTGAAGCTTTAGTTTTATGTGTTGAAATGTTTTCTAAGCCTTGGCATGAATTAGTGTTCTAGACTGCTTTGCACAGCTTGCACTTACAGCGACTGTACATATTGTACATCTTTGTACAGAGACATCTTGGCACCTCATCCCAACAAATCTCATTTATAGAATGTAATGCAGTTCTGAGTGGCTTGAAATGTACAGAATGTTTTGAAAGTGTTTTATTAAGAATCACACGAAAATAAATGTATTAAAATTAAATTCATTCTTTTATTGGTGACTTATGGAAATAATGCATCAAATTGGATGTAATTAATTCCTAGCTTGTTTTCCGTTCTGGAGTAGAAAGGTATTTGCTGATAAGAGGCATAATGAGACCAAGTGCTGACACCATTGAATAAGAGACCCTTTGCAACAGATGCATGCCAGTGGATGCCGGAGGACCAGGCTAACGAACTGCGTGTGCTGGTGTTTCCATTTGTATTTCACGTGTGTATAGATTCTCCTCTGTTCATCAACCAAAAGGCATTTCCAAGGCAGCGCCTCTCCTGTCAGTGCGCATATGGCAGGGATGTCTCCAGCATTACTGGCTTAGTTTTTGCCTTCCTCTGACACAGCAAGGCAAGGGCCTAGCTTTCAAAAGAGTAAAGAATACTTTGGCAATTTTCATTCGTATGGATATGATTCCAATCAAAAATAAAATGCACACCAAAATGTATGCATGGAGTTGGATTTTCCTTCATAAATGTACTGATAGTGCTTTTGATTTTGATTCACTACCAGTTGCCAATGACTAGTGATCAGGCTTCCCTCTTTCCTGCTTTTATAGGAAATCATTTGACTTGGAAAGGGCTATGGTGGAGTAAGTGGAGAAGAAGATTTAGTGGGCTCTAGCTTCTTCCTTATGAATCTAAATACAAACTGCTTATTCCAAAAGTCACTCACCAAGGGTGTGATTGCTAATTTAGACCTAAACATACATCTTGACAGCCACATCTACACTTTGCTCTTTGTGATTTGATGTGTAGCATCAGAATTTATTTACTTTAGCAAAGTGCTTTGGGAAAACATTACTGTCGTTGCCAATGAGCTGGGATAGGAGAATGTATGCAAATATTTTCAAGGGGTGAGCCTGGAGATGAACCAAGTCACTTAATATCCTACACATGGTTCACCAGTTGATGGCTGACAGCCCTGTAACACACGATAGGCTCTCTTGAGGCCTTCCAGAACAAAAGAATTAGCTTTGAAAGCAAGTTATTTCCAAATGTATTCAGTTGTTCTCATTGGAATGGAATAAATAGCAACACAGTTGTTTTGCTATTACCACCTCTTAAAAATGAACAAGTAGTCTGTGGATGTGTTCTTACAAAAATTCAGAAATATAGCATAAGATGTAAAAGTGCCCTCTTTACCCTAATTCTCCCTTCCTCTCCCTGCCCCAAAGGTAATCACTGCTCACAAGTTAGAGTATAAAATTTTAGTCTGTTTTCATACATATACATATATATATATATATATTCATATACATTTTTATATTTTTAAAATAGAATTATGCTGTGTATGTGTTCTGTGACTTGCTTTTGTTCACTTGTTCACTTTTGAGATCTTTGCATGTCAGTTCATAAAGATTTATCTTAATTTTTAATAGCTGTATAGTATTCTAGTATATGGGTTATACTTTTCATAAATATTCCCTTATTGAGACTTACTCATTTTTTTAACTATTGCAAGCAAAGCTGTAGTGAGCAGTAAACACCTTTCTATACATATTTTGTACATGTGCTAATATTTCCTTAGGATGGATATTTAAAATTGGAATTGGTACTTCATGAGATAAATGGGTTTTACATTTTTATATATGTTGTCACATTGTTTTAAAAAGGCTTTGCAAATTTACTTTCCTTCTGACAGCATAAGGAGAACTCTTATTTCTTTGCAGCTTCAGCAAAAATGGATATTGTCAATCTATTTTAGGCAAATCGTGATAGGTAATCAATGCTGTTTTAGTTTTCATTTTACTAATTACTAGTGAGGTCAAATGTCTTTTTGCATTTACTGACCATTTGTGGATCTTTTTATGATTGTAGAGTATGCAGAAAGTCTATGAAAACATCTTTATGTGTATGTATACACAGATACATACACATAGATATTTTTTTAAGGAGATGGTCATAAACACCTATGTAACTACCCGGGTCAAAAAAGAAAATTTCTGACACCTCAGAAGTTCCCTCCGAGGATCCTTCCATCACAACTCCTGTTGTCCTCTTTAGCACCATCCTGGCTCTTCATTACTTCGCATTTCTTTATAGTTTTACCACCCATATATACATTCTTAAACACACTTTTTAGTTCCTATTTTTGAAATTTTTGTGAATCAAATTATACTGTACACTTTCAAGACTTGTTCCCTTTTCTAAACATTATAAAATTCATCCCTGTAATTTGCTGTATAAGCTGTAGTTTGCTTATTCCATTGTTTGAATATAATAATTTATTTTGCTGTTTTACTCTGAACATCGGCATCTGGGTTGTTTCTAATTTGGGGATATTATAAATGGTGCTGCTCTGGATATTTTGTATGTGTGTTTTAGAGTTTTGTTTTGTTTTGTTTTTTTTCAGATTTGGAGTATGCATTTTGAAAGGTTTCCCAGCTGGCTCAGTGGTAAAGAATCAGCCTGCCAGGCGGGAGATCTGGGTTGGATCTCTGGGTCGGGAAGATCCCCTGGAGAAGGAAATGGCAACCCACTACAGTATTCTTGCCTGGGAAATCCCATGGACAGAGGAGCTTGGTGGGATATAGTCTGTGGGGTTGCACAAAATCAGATATGACTTAGTGACTAAAAAGCAACTTCCGCATGCATTTTTAAAAGGAAGTATACCTAAGAGCAGAGACCCAGGGGTACAGGGTTTATTACAGTCAACTTAGCTAGATCATGCCAAACTATTTCCCAGAGACGTTCGTACTGATTTTCATTCCATCAAGAATGTACCGACACTTTAATTTTTACTAATCTGTTGAGTGTATAATGTTATCTTGTGGTTTTAATTAGCATTTTCCTTACATCAGATGAGGCTGAACACCTTTCATCTGTTCATATATATATTACCACATTGTTCTTCAGAAAAGACTTTACTAATTTACTTTCTGACTAATAGCATGGGAAAATGCCTCTAAGGTTATTGACTATTTGGATTTCATCTTTGGTGAGTGAATTATGTGTTCAAGTTTTTTGTCCATTTTTCTTAAGCATTTACAGGGAGTTCTTTATATATTCTGGATACTACTCCTTTATGATTGGTATTGCAGAATCTTTTCTCAATTTTTGGCTTGTCTTTTTATACTATTTTGATTAACATTTTCATATGTTCAAATATATTAATTTTTGCTTATGGGTAGCATGTTTTATATTTCACTTAAAAACTTATTCTCTCTCCAGGTTATGAATACGCCTGATATTTTCTTCTTAAATGGTTTATAGTTCTGCCTCTCTCATTGAGGTTTCATCCTACTTGGAACTGTCTTTGACATGTGGTAATTTTTTTTTTGTATCTTTATGGGGCTAATCTGTTGTCCTAGTACCATTTGTTAAAAACATTTTCCTTTTTCCTACTGCTTTAAAGTGCCTTTTCAGTTATATATTAAGGGTTGATGTATGCAAAGATTTATTTCCGGACTTTTAATTTTGTTTTATTGATTTCTCCTGTGTTGTACACACTCTCTTCAGTACTCTATCTTTTTAAAAAGTTTTAGCATATGGTATAGCACGTCCTTTCACCTTGCTGT
The DNA here is from genome assembly GCF_055505025.1 of Bos grunniens. Lineage (NCBI taxonomy): Eukaryota > Metazoa > Chordata > Mammalia > Artiodactyla > Bovidae > Bos > Bos grunniens. Next base: position 112,164,502 of record NC_141166.1, on the reverse strand, counting down.
TCTTCAAGAGCTTGTGGCTCTTCTTGTTGTTCTTCCATGTCCATTTTAGAAAGAGCTTGTCAATTTCCTCCCCAAAACTAAAAAAAAGGCAAACAGGGTGGGCCTGATTTGATCATGATTCTGTGGCCATTTGGAGAGAATTAGTGTCATTATATTGGGCCTTCTAATCCATGAACATGTTATATGTCTTATTCTAAGTCCTTTTAATGTCTTAATAAAATTTTATAATCACCAAAGAGATCCTGAACATTGTATGTGTAAATATATATATTCATTCCTATGTAAGTCATATATTTAGATGCTATATATATATATACACACACACACACGTATACAGGCATATACACACATATATATATTTCTTAATGTCATTCCAAGTATGCCTGAATGAGGTTTCTCCACTTCTAAAAAAATTTTTAAACCTACAGAAAAGTTTGAAGAGGTAAAATGAACTTTTTTAATACCTTTCAACCAGGTTAACTTCCCTATTTGCTTTATCTTTACAAATACACATTTATTTTTGCTGAACCATTTTAAAGTATGTTGCAGACATGGTACTTCATCCCTAAATATCATCCCTAAATATTTCAGCATCTGTATACTAAGAAAGACATACTGCAACTGAACAATACCATTATCTTGCATAAAAATTGACCAATAATTTCATAATGTCATCTTATATTCAGTCAAAATTCAGACTTCCCCAACAACTCCAGATAGGAGAAGGCAATGGCACCCCACTCCAGTACTCTTGCCTGGAAAAATCCCATGGACGGAGGAGCCTGGTGGGCTGCAGTCCATGGGGTCGCTAAGAGTCAGACACGACTGAGCGACTTCACTTTCACTTTTCACTTTCCTGCATTGGAGAAGGAAATGGCAACCCACTCCAGTGTTCTTGCCTGGAGAATCCCAGGGACGGGGAAGCCTGGTGGGCTGCCGTCTCTGGGGTCGCACAGACTCGGACACGACTGAAGCAACTTAGCAGCAGCAACAACTCCAGAAATATCTTTTGTTTTTCTAGTGCAGAATCTGATCGAGATTTATGCATTAATATAGGTTGCTATGTACCTTTAGTCTTTAATTCTGCAATTGTCTCTGCTTATTTGTCCTCAACATTGTAAACTGTTTCTTACAGAATGTCCCACATTTTATACCTGATTCTTTACTCATGGTGTTGTCTAACTTGTTCCAGTGTGTAAACAGGAAGTTTGTTTAGTGGTGAAATTTTCTTTTAATAGCTCTACTAAGGTATTCTTTACAGAGCTGTGTAACTATCACCACAATCCAGTTTTAATGTGTTTCCATCACCTCCCCCAGGGAAAATAACATATCTACTTTACACGTTCTCACCAACAATTTATTACTGTCTATCTATCTGGGGAGGCCTTACAAATAGCTATGAAAAGAAGAGAAGCAAAAAGCAAAGGAGAAAAGGAAAGATATAAACATCTGAATTCAGAGTTCCAAAGAATAGCAAGAAGAGATGAGAAAGCCTTCAGCGATCAATGCAAAGAAATAGAGGAAAACAACAGAATGGGAAAGACTAGGGATCTCTTCAAGAAAATCAGAGATACCAAAGGAACATTTCATGCAAAGATGAGCTCGATAAAGGACAGAAATGGTATGGACCTAACAGAAGCAGAAGATATTAAGAAGAGATGGAAAGAATACACAGAAGAACTGTACAAAAAAGATCTTCACGACCCGGATAATCACGATGGTGTGATCACTGACCTAGAGCCAGACATCCTGGAATGTGAAGTCAAGTGGGCCTTAGAAAGCATCACTACAAACAAAGCTAGTGGAGGTGATGGAATTCCAGTTGAGCTATTCCAAATCCTGAAAGATGATGCTATGAAAGTGCTGCACTCAATATGCCAGCAAATTTGGAAAACTCAGCAGTGGCCACAGGACTGGAAAAGCTCAGTTTTCATTCCAATCCCAAAGAAAGGCAATGCCAAAGAATGCTCAAACTACCGCACAATTGCACTCATCTCACACGCTAGTAAAGTATGCTCAAAATTCTCCAAGCCAGGCTTCAGCAATATGTGAACCGTGAACTTCCTGATGTTCAAGCTGGTTTTAGAAAAGGCAGAGAAACCAGAGATCAAATTGCCAACATCCACTGGATCATAGAAAAAGCAAGAGAGTTCCAGAAAAGCATCTATTTCTGCTTTATTGACTATGCCAAAGTCAATGGATCACAAGAAACTGTGGAAAATTCTGAAAGAGATGGGAATACGAGACCACCTGATCTGCCTCTTGAGAAATTTGTATGCAGGTCAGGAAGCAACAGTTAGAACTGGACATGGAACAACAGACTGGTTCCAAATAGGAAAAGGAGTTCCATCAAGGCTGTATATTATCACCCTGTTTATTTAACTTATATGCAGAGTACATCATGAGAAACGCTGGACTGGAAGAAACACAAACTGGAATCCAGATTGCCGGGAGAAATATCAATAACCTCAGATATGCAGATGACACCACCCTTATGGCAGAAAGTGAAGAGGAACTCAAAAGCCTCTTGATGAAAGTGAAAGTGGAGAGTGAAAAAGTTGGCTTAAAGCTCAACATTCAGAAAACGAAGATCATGGCATCCTGTCCCACCACTTCATGGGAAATAGAAGGGGAAACAATGGAAACAGTGTCAGACTTTATTTTTCTGGGCTCCAAAGTCACTGCAGATGGTGACTGCAGCCATGAAATTAAAAGATGCTTACTCCTTGGAAGGAAAGTTATGACCAACCTAGACAGCATGTTCAAAAGCAGAAACATTACTTTGCCAACAAAGGTTCGTCTAGTCGAGGCTATGGTTTTTCCTGTGGTCATGTATGGATGTGAGAGTTGGACTGTGAAGAAGGCTGAGCGCCAAAGAATTGATGCTTTTGAACTGTGGTGTTGGGGAAGACTCTTGAGAGTTCCTTGGACTGCAAGGAGATCCAAGCAGTCCATTCTGAAGGAGATCAGCCCTGGGATTGCTTTGGAAGGACTGATGCTGAAGCTGAAACTCCAGTACTTTGGCCACCTCATGCGAAGAGTTGACTCATTGGAAAAGACCCTGATGCTGGGAGGGATTGGGGGCAGGAGAAGGGGATGACAGAGGATGAGATGGCTGGATGGCATCACTGACTCGATGGACGTGAGTCTGAGTGAACTCCAGGAGTTGGTGATGGACAGGGAGGCCTGGCATGTTGCGATTCATGGGGTCGCAAAGAGTCGGACATGACTGAGCGACTGATATGATCTGATCTGATCTTATAATTATTCGATGGGTGTGAAGTGATACTACATTTTGGTTTTCATTTGCATTTCCCCTAGGACTGAAGATGTTGGACATCTTTTCATGTGCTTGTAGATATTTGTGTTTAAGTCTTTAATCTATTTTTAAGATGGGATTTGCCCTTCTATTATTGAGTTGTAAGAGTTCTTTATACATATTTATAGGATATGAGTCCTACATAAGATTTGCAATTATTTTCTCCCAGTGTGTTTTCTTAATGGTCTTTTGAAACACACGGGTTTTACATTTTAGGTCCAATTTATTAATTTAAAAATTTTATGGATCATGATTTTGGTATCATCTAAAAACTCTGCCTAAATCGAGACCATCAAGATTTTCTTGATTTTTTTTTTTTACTTTTGTTGTTCAGTCGCCAAGTCACGTCCAACTCTGCAACCCCACGGACTGCAGCATTCCAGGTCTCCTTGTCTTTCCCTATCTCCTGGAGTCTGTCCAGGTTCATGTCCACTGAATCAGTAATGCCATCCAACCATCTCATCCTCTCGTCACCTTCTTCTTATGCCTTCAGTCCCTCCCAGCATCAGCGTCTTTACCAGTGAGTTGGCTGTTTGCATCAGGTGGCCAAAGTATTGGAGCTTCAGCTTCAGCATCAGTCCTTCCAATGAGTAGTTCTTACGTTTAGACCTGTGATATATTTTGAGCTAATTTTTATGTATGGTGTGAAGAGTCTAAATTTATCTTTTTGCATTTGGCTATCTAATTTTCTCAGCATCATTTGTTGGAGAGACTGTCTTTCCCCAGTGAATTGCTTTGGGTGCTTTTGTCAAAAATGAATTGACTGTGCATATAAGGGTTCATTTTTAGGTTTTCTGGTATCTTTGCCTTCTTCCACCTAGTGGAGAGCTGTTCCTCTTCCATCTTAATGAGGAAGCTTCATGTTTCTCACCATTTAGTATGATGGTAGTGTACGTTTATGTAGATTTTTTTTCTATCACATTGAGGAAATCCCCTTCTCTTCCTAGTGTACTGAGAGTTTTTATCATGAATGTTTGATTGTTTTAATGCTTTTTCTTTATCAATGTGATCATGTGATTTTTCTTTTTTAGCTTATGGATGTGGATTACATTGATTTTCAAATGTAATGTTTAACCAGTATTGCCTTGGATAAATCCCAGTCTGTTGTGTTATATAATTCTTTTTATACATAATTAAATTTGATTTGCTAACATTTTTTTGAGGATTTTTGCATCTGTACTCAAGAGAGATACTGGTCTATAGTTTTCTTGGAGTGCTTTGTCTGGCCTCATAGTAGGTTATGCTGTCCTCATAGAATGAGTTAGGAAATATTCCTTCTTCTTGTGTCCTCTGAAAGAGATTGTAGAGAATTAGTGAAATTTCTTCCTTAAATGTTTGGTGGAATTCGCCAGTGAACCCTTCTGGGTGTGCTGCTTTCTTTTTTTGAGGGTTAATTATTATTGATTCAGTTTCTTTGATATAATCCTATTCAGATGATCTGTTTCTTCTTTTGTGAGTTTTGGCAAATTGTGTCTTTTGGAAATTAGTCTATTTCATCTAGGTGTTATTATTAAGTATGTGGGCAGAATTTTTCACAGTTTTGCTTATTCTTCTTTTAGTGTCCTTGAAATCTGTACTTATATTCCTTCTTTCTTCTCTGTTATTAGTAATTAATAATTAGTCTCTAAAGCTACCAATGGTATTCTTCACAGAGCTAGAACAAATAATTTCACAATTTGTATGGAAATACAAAAAACCTCAAATAGCCAAAGCAGTCTTGAGAAAGAATGGAACTGGAGCAATCAACTTGCCTGACTTCAGACTCTACTACAAAGCCACAGTCATCAAGACAGTATGGTACGGGCACAAAGACAGAAATATAGATCAATGGAACAAAATAGAAAGCCCAGAGATAAACCCACATACCTATGGACACCTTATCTTTGACAAAGGAGGCAAGAATATACAATGGATTAAAGACAATCTCTTTAACAAGTGGTGCTGGGAAAACTGGTCAACCACTTGCAAAAGAATGAAACTAGAACACTTTCTAACACCATACACAAAAATAAACTCAAAATAGATTAAAGATCTAAACGTAAGACCAGAAACTATAAAACTCCCAGAGGAGAACATAGGCAAGACACCCTCCGACATACATCACAGCAGGATCCGCTATGACCCACCTCCCAGAATATTGGGAATAAAAGCAAAAATAAACAAATGAGACCTAATTAAACTTAAAAGCTTCTGCACAACAAAGGAAACTATAAGTAAGGTGAAAAGACAGCCTTCAGAATGGGAGAAGATTATAGCAAATGAAGCAACTGACAAACAACTAATCTCAAAAATATACAAGCAACTCCTGCAGCTCAATTCCAGAAAAATAAATGACCCAATCAAAAAATGGGCCAAAGAACTAAATAGACATTTCTCCAAAGAAGACATACAGATGGCCAACAAACACATGAAAAGATGATCAACATCACTCATTATCAGAGAAATGCAAATCAAAACCACTATGAGGTACCATTTCACACCAGTCAGAATGGCTGCGATCCAAAAGTCTACAAGTAATAAATGCTGGAGAGGGTGTGGAGAAAAGGGAACCCTCTTACACTGTTGGTGGGAATGCAAACTAATACAGCCACTATGGAGGACAGTGTGGAGACTCCTTAAAAAACTGGAACTAGAACTGCATTATGACCCAGCAATCCCACTGCTGGGCATACACACTGAGGAAACCAGAATTGAAAGAGACACAGGTACCCCAATGTTCATCACAGCACTGTTTATAATAGCCAGGACATGGAAGCAACCTAGATGTCCATCAGCAGATGAATGGATAAGAAAGCTGTGGTACATATACACAATGGAGTATTACTCAGCCATTAAAAAGAATACATTTGAATCAGTTCTAATGAGGTGGATGAAACTGGAGCCTATTATACAGAGTGAAGTAAGTTGGAAAGAAAAACACCAATACAGTATACTAACGCATATATATGGAATTTAGAAAGATGGTAACGATGACCCTGTATACGAGACAGCAAAAGAGACACAGATGTATAGAACACTCTTTTGGACTCTGTGGGAGAGGGAGAGGGTGGGATGATTTGGGAGAATGACATTGAAACATGTATAATATCATATATGAAACGAGTTGTGAGTCCAGGTTCGATGCACGATACTGGATACTTGGGGCTGGTGCACTGGGACAACCCAGAGGGATGGTATGGGGAGGGAGGAGGGAGGAGGGAGGAGGGTTCAGGATGGGGAACATGTGTATACCTGTGGCAGATTCAGATTCATGTTGATATATGGCAAAACCAATACAATATTGTAAAGTTAAAAAATAAATAATAATTAGTCTCTATCTTTCATAGCCTGACTAGAAACTTGTCAATTTTATTGACATTTTTAAAGAAACAGTTAAAAGTTTTTTGAAAAAATTTTTCTATTAATGTCCTACTTTTAATTTAATTAATTCTGCTCTAGCTTTTATAATTTCTTTTCTGATGCTTCAGTTCAGTTCAGTCATTCAGTTGTGTCTGACTCTTTGTGACCCCATGAACTGCAGCACGCCAGGCCTGCCTGTCCGTCACCAACTCCTGGAGTCCACCCAAACCCATGTCCATTGAGTTGGTGATGCCATCCAACCATCTCATCCTCCGTCGTCCCCTTCTCCTGCCCTCAACCTTTCCCAGCATCAGGGTCTTTTCAAATGAGTCAACTCTTCGCATCAGGTGGCCAAAGTACTGGAGTTTCAGCTTCAACATCAGTCCCTCCAATGAACACCCTGGACTTATCTCCTTTAGGATGGACTTGTTGATCTCCTTGCAGTCCAAGGGACTCTCAAGAGGCTTCTCCAACACCACAGTTCAAAAGCATCAATTCTTTGGCACTCAGCTTTCTTTATAGTCCAACTCTCGCATCCATACATGACCACTGGAAAAACCATAGCCTTGACTAGACGGACCTTTGTTGACAAACTAATGTGTCTGCTTTTCAATATGCTGTCTAGGTTGGTCATAACTTTGCTTCCAAAGAGTGTCTTTTAATTTCATGGCTGCAGTCACCATCCGCAGTGATTTTGGAGCCCAATAAAATAAAGTCAGCCACTGTTTCCACTGTTTCCCCATCTATTTGCCATGAAGTGATGGGACCGGATGCCATGATCTTAGTTTTCTGAATGTTGAACTTTAAGCCAACTTTTTCACTCTCCTCTTTCACTTTCATCAAGAGGCTCTTTAGTTCTTCTTCACTTTCTGCCGTAAGGGTGATGGTATCTGCATATCTGAGGTTATTGAGATTTCTCCTGGCAATCTTGATTCCAGCTTGTGCTTCCTCCAGCCCGGTGTTTCTCATGATGTACTCTGCATATAAGTTAAATAAGCAGGGTGACAATATACAGCCTTGACGTACTCCTTTTCCTATTTGGAACCAGTCTGTTGTTCCATGTCCAGTTCTAACTGTTGCTTCCTGACCTGCATACAGGTTTCTCGAGGCAGGTCAGGTGGTCTGGTATTCCCATCTCCTTCAGAATTTTCCACAGTTTCTTGTGATCCACACAGTCAAAGGCTGATGCTTGCTTCAGATTGAATTTGCTCTTTTTCTGGTTTTCTAAGATAGAGACTTAAATGATTATTTTTAGATCTTTTTCGTTTCTGATATGTTCACTCAATGCTATAAATTGCCCTCTGAACACTGCTTTGTTGCATCCCACAAATTTTGATAAGTTAATTCAAAATATTTAAAAAATTTCTCTTGATACTTCCTCTTTGGTCCTTATGTTACTTCAACTATGTTAATTTCCACATATGGGTTTTTCCAGTTGCCTTTCTGTAACTGATCTCTAGTTTAATTACATCATGGTCTTAGAGGAGGCATTGTTGTTCAGTCGCCCAGACGTGGTCCCACTCTTCGCAGCCCTATGGTTGCAGCACACCTGGCTCCTCTGCCCTCCACTGTTTGCTCAAATTCATGTCCATTGAGTCAGTGTTGCTATCTAACCATCTGCCGCCCCCTTCTCCTTTTGCCTTCAGTCTTTCCCAGCATCAGGGTGTTTTCCAGTGAGTCGGCTTTCATATCAGGTGGCCAGAGTATTGGAGCTTCAGCTTTAGTCCTTCCAATGAATATTTAGGGTTTATTTCCTTTAGGATTGACTGGTTTGATCTCCTTGCTGTCCAAGGGACCCTCAAGAGTCTTCTCCAGCACCACTACATGATTTCTATTGGTTAAAATTTATTTATATATCATAGCCCAGAATGTGGTCTATCTTGGTGAACGCTCAGTGTGAGCTTGAGAACAATGTGTATTCTGTTGCTGTTGGATGAAGGAGTCTATGGGCTTCCCTGCTAATGCAGGAGACACAGGAGATATGGATGGGTTCAATCCCTGGATCGGGAAGATCTCCTGGAGTAGGAAATGGCAACCTGCTCTAGTATTCTTGCTTGGAAAATTCCATGGACAGACGAACCTGGTGCACTACCGTCCATGGGGTCACAAAGTGTCGGACACAACTGAGTGATCACGCATGTTGAATTTTGTCAAAAGCTTTTTATATACATCTGTTGAGATGATCATATCTATTTATGCATCTGTTAGAGATGATCTTATCTACTTATGCATCTGTTGAGATGATTGTTCTTCTTGTGATGTATCATATTGATTGATTTGCAGATTCTGAACTGTCCCTGCATCTCTGGGATAAATCCCACTTGATCATGGGGTCGGATCCTTTTAACGTATTGTTGGATTCAGTTTGCTATTTTGTTGCAGATTTTTGCATCTATGTACATAAGTGATATTGGCCTATAATTTTCCTTTTTCTTTTTTTGTGGTATTTTTGTCTGGTTTTGGTATTAGGGGGATGCTGGACTCAGAATGAGTTCATAAGTGTTCTTCCTCTGTAGTTTTTTGAGCACAGTTTGAGAAGGATAGGTGTTAACTCTTCTCTAAATGTTTGGTAGTATTCACCTGCGGATGTTTGGTATTATTTACCTGTGAAGCAAATCTGGTCCTTGACTTTTTAAAAATATTAGTTATTGGCTGCACCAAGTCTTGGTTGCCACATGAGGGATCTTTAGCTGTGGCGTGTGGGATACAGTTCCCTGACCAGAAATCAAACCAGGGTCCCCCGCACTGTGAGTGCAGTCTCAGCCAGTAGACCACCAGGGAAGCCCCTGGTCCTCAACTTCTATTTATTGGGGTTTTTTTTTCTTGTTGTTTAATTACTGATTCAAATTCATTACTAGTAATTGGTCTCTTCATATTTTCTTCTTGCTTCAGTCTTGGGAAATTGTACATTTTTAGGTTGTCCATTTTATTGGCTTTTAACTGTTCACAGTAATTTCTTATTTTTTGTATTATATGGTGTTGGTTGTAACATCTCCTTTTTTATATCTTATTTTTTTTTTTGTTTTGCCCCTGTCTCTTTTTTTCTTGAGGGGTCTGGCTAAAGGTTTATCAGTTTTATCTTTCCAAAGAAACCAGCTCTACTTTCATTAATCTTTATTTTTTAAATCTCTTATTTCTTTAATATCTGCCCTGATCTTTGTGATTTCCTCCCATTAATTTTGGGTTTTGTTCTTCTTTTTTTAGTTCCTGTAAGTGTAAGGTTAGGTTATTTATTTAAGGTAAGCTTATATTGCTATAAACTTTCCTCTTAGAACTGTATTTGTTGTGTCCCTTAAGTTTTGCATCACTGTGTTTTCTTTTTCATTTGTCTTCAAGTATTTTTTAATTTCTTGTTTGATTTCCTTAGTGATCCATTGGTTGGTTAGTTACATATTGTTTAGCTTCCAGATGTTTGTTTTGTTCTCATTATTTTCTAGTCTCATAGCATAGTGGTTGGAAAAGATGCTTAATAGGATTTCAATTTTTTTAAGTTTACTAAGGCTTGTTTTATGGCCTAGCATGGAATCAGTCTATCCTGGAGAACGTTCCGTGAGCACTTTAACATGTAGTTTGTTGCTTTGGGATGGAATGTTCCCTCTCCCTACATATATATAATCTATTAAGTCCATCTAGTCTAATATGTCATTTAAGGCCAGTGTTTCTATTATTGATTTTCTGTCTGAATTACCTGTCCATTGATGTAAGTGGAGTGTTAAATTCTCTATTATTATTCTGTTACTATCAGTTTCTCCCTTTATGTCTGGTAAAGTGTAAAGTGAAGTTGCTCAGTCGTCTCCGACTCTGCGACCCCGTGGACTGTAGCCTATCAGGCTCCTCTGTCCATGGGATTCTCTAGGTAAGAGTACTGGAGTGGGTTGCCATTTCCTTCTCCAGGAGATCTTCCTGACCCAGGAGACCTGGGTCTCCTGCCTTGCAGGCAGACGCTTTACCCTCTGAGCCACCAGGGAGTGTTTCCTTTATGTATTTAGGTGATCCTATTTTGGTTGCATATATATTTACAATTGTTATGTATTCTTCTTGGATTGATCCCTTGATATGTGTCCCCAGGGTAAGCTCCAGTTGCCACCTTCCTCTTCAAGACTCTCTAAGATCAACAGGTAGGTCTGAACCAGGCTCCTTTCTTATGACTGCTTCTACCCTGTATTCTGATGTGTGTGAGATTATGTGCATGCCCTTTAAGAATGGAGTCTGTATTTCCACAGCCTTATGGTTCTGAAAGTAAAGCACCTCTAGCCTTCAAAACCAAATGTTCTGGGCTTTTGTCCCCCTGTGCTGGGGGATTTCATGTGGGGCTCAGATCCTTGCTGAGGAAGAATTCTGTAATTGTAATTATTCTCCTGTTTCTGGGTCACCCACCTGGGAGTATGTGTCCTGAGTATACCACAACTCTACCCTTCCTGACTTGTAGTTCCTTCTTTTTTGTTGTAGATCTTTTCTTGTAGGTTCTGGCCTTTTTCATTGATAGTTGTTCTATAAATAGTTGTAATTTTGGTGTGAACCATGAAAGGAGGTGAGCTCAGAGTCTTTCTATCTCAACCTTTTGAAACTCCTTATCCCTTCACTTTTGAAGGATAATTTCACAGGCAATAGAACTCTAGGTTGGTGGCTTCTTTTTTCTGTCAACACTTTAAATATTTCATTCATCTCCCCTCTTGCTTTCATGGTTTCTGAGGATAAATTGAATTTTATTTCCTCTGGCTTCTTTCAGGATTTTTTTTATCTTTGATCTGTACTTTCAATACTGTGTACCTCAGTGTAGGTTTTTGTTTTGGTTTAGCATTTATCTCTAAGCTTACTAGGTTTGTGATTTTGGTGTCTGACATAAATTTGGGGAAAATTCTCATTGTTTCAAATATTTGTTTTGTCCCTTTCTTCTCCTTCCGGTATTCCTGTTACACATATGTTACACCTTCTGCAGTTGTCCTACAATTCTTAGATATTCTGGGGGTTTTGTTTGCTTATAGTACTTTTTCTCTGCTTTTCAGTTTTAGAGATTTCTAATGAGATGCCCTCAAGGTCAGAGATTCTTTTCTCAGCCATGTCCAGCCTACTCATAAGTCCATCCGAGGCATTATTCGTTTGTTGCAGTGTTTTTATCTCCAGCATTTCTTTTGATTCTGTCTTAGAATTCCTGTCTCTGCTAAGTTGCCCACTTGTTCTTCCATGGTGCCTCAGTAGAGTCCTTAACATTTCATAGTTTTATCTCAGCCTAATAATTCCAACATCCCTCCACATCTGCCATATGACACATGTGCCATATTACATAATTTTGATATTTGCTGTCTCTTCCAATGGTGTGTCTTAAATTTCAGTATGCCTGTAATTTTTTTCTGACAAATGAGCATGATGAACCAAGTAAAAGGAATTAATGTAAATAGGCCTTTGGTGATGTGGTGAGGGGTGGGGGAGACGTGTATATGCCTGTGATCAGAGCTCAGCCTTTAGGTGAGCCTGTGCCTCTGAATGGGCTTCCCTGGTAACTCAGATGGTAAAGAATCTGCCTGCAATGCAGGAGACCTGGGTCGAATCCCTGGGTTGGGAAGATCCCCTAGTGTTGAAGACTCTTGAGAGTCCCTTGGACAGCAAGGAGATCAAACCAGCCAATCCTAAAGGAAATCAGTCCTGAATATTCATTGGAAGTACTGATGCTGAAGCTGAACCTGATGTGAAGAACTGACTCATTGGAAAAGACCCTGATGCTGGGAGAGATTGATGGCAGGAGGAGAAGGGGACGACAAAGGATGAGATGGTTGGATGGCATCACTGACTCGATGGACATGAGTTGGAGCCAAGCTCCAGGAGTTGGTGATGGACTGGGAAGCCTGGCATGCTGCAGTCCATGGGGTCGCAAACAGTCTGACTGATGCCTCTGGACCGTGAATTAGATATGTTTCTCAGTCCCCCAGTCCAGCACACTTAGGTGGGACAGGATGGCTAGAGTGGGAGTTGGCTACTTCTGTCCTCCCGGGTCAGTTTGGCTTTGTTTAAATAGTTTCTCTGAGGGTAGACTTTACTAAATAAAGAAAAATACTCTCATGTATTTCAGAATAGTTCCTTTCCTCTTCCCAGAAACACACTGGAATTATTCTCATACACTCACTGTGAGGAACTGGTAGACACTGAAGAGGTAAAACTTACAAGTGTCCCCACATCCTACCTGCTGCATGATTGGGTTCCCCTGGCTTTTTAACTTAAGAGTTGTCCACACTGAACCTCCAATGATTTGTCTATTATGGTTCAGGTTTCCTTACTCTGGCATTCATTTCTAAAGAGTTTACTGCTACAATATGTTGTGATCTTCTGTATGTGCCTGTCAAGTCTAATTCTGGAGACAGTGCTTTGCCCTGTGACCTTACTTCCCTTATAGATCCGCTAAGTCACTTCAGTCATGTCTGACTCTGTGCGACCCCACAGACGACAGCCCACCAGGCTCCCCCATCCCTGGGATTCTCCAGGCAAGAACACTGGAGTGGGTTGCCATTTCCTTCTCCAATGCGTGAAAGTGAAGTCGTTTCTGACTCCTAGCGACCCCATGGACTACAGCCTGCCAGGCTCCTCTGTCCATGGGATTTTCCAGGCAAGAGTACTGAAGTGGGTTGCCATTGCCTTCTCCTATTATAGATGTAGGAGGAGTTATTTTCAGTTAGCTTTTTACCTCCTTTTATGATGAACTAGCAGTGTATAAGCTGCTTACATGCAGGACTGGAAACTGGAAGTCTAGGATTCTTGGTTCAAAGTAAGTTCCTTTCTCATACATTATTGTCAAAGAGAAGCCCCATGACAGTAGTAGTAACTTGTATATAACCTGTTTTTTGGGAGCTAGCAGCTTTTAGGACTTGTTAATCATGGTTATTTTGAAATTTTGCCTTTAAAAAATTCATCTGGTTCTGTGCTGGGTAGGGATGAACCCTTTTATCCTAAGACTTTTCAGACCACCCCCCAGTGCCTAAATCTACTGTCTCTCTACATACTTTTATCTCCTGTCTAGTTATGTATTGGAATATTTGAACCCGTATCTTTCAGCTTTCCTTGATACTTTTTCCATCTATACTTCTAGGTTGAGTAATGAGAGTCTTGCTTTATGTTCATCCTGCTCACAGCTTTGCTCTTAAGCTGTACCCCTCTGGCATTTAGTCTTTATTTAATGCCTATGATATCTTCTCTGCCCCTGGGATATGGAATCACTTATCTTCTTTCTTCTGTGGATTTTTTTTCAAGTTTTTCTTTAGGCCTTTCTTGAAGTATTCTGGTGATTCATACTTGTAATTTGCTTAGTTGCTCATTTAGTTGCTGATTCGAGACTCTTTATGGATGTTGTTCTGTTTATCAGAGCCAGTGATGGGATACGTAAGTTGTGCTTCCAGGCAAGGATATATCACTAGTTGAATTCTGGATATAGGCTTTTTTTTCCTCTTGAGGGTAAGCAAGTACCTGTGAGGCACTGCCCTGCTTCTCCAGTTCCAATGGCTTCACCCACTGTTAGGGTATAGGCTGGGTGTAAACACCCCATCAGTACCCAACTTGGCCCATGGTTGGGGGATGGGACTGGTCTAGCTATTCTCAGTCAGCTCCCTAATGAACCACCCTGCCAAGTATCCATGGGCACTCTCCTACTTTTTGTATCTGTTGATTCTGGGCTCCAGCCCATTCCTCTGTTTAGTGTTGTGTGATTTTCTCTCATTTTATTTGCCTATAGCCTTAAGCCCATCTGCGCTCTATCTTTTTGGCATTCCTCACAATTTCAGTTCCATCGCTAGCCCTCTCATTTTCAGTACTATAGCATATTTCTTATTCTTCTTCTACTCTAGCACCTTACGGAATTTAGGGTTGAGAGAGTAGATGCTTCTGTTCCACCTGCCACCTTCATCCAGGCTCACTACTACCGTGTTAATTTATGTAACAACTAACTTTTGTACTGTTCCTTTTGCTCCAGTTAATTTTCTTGAACTAGTACTGCAGTGGCTCCTGAGCTGGTCCTATAGTTACAAAATGTGCTGTACTATTAGCCATTCATGGGAAGTATTATTTACAAGGAATTATTGAAATACGAGCTCTCTTCTCTGCTTCCTAGTATGCACAACTTTGTGATGAATCTACAGATACTCAAAAGCAAATCCTACTAGTGAATACTCTTAGGGGTCACAAAATAGTATTCAGTAATAACCTATTTTATTTGCACTGAAAGATTAGAGACAATAGATCTTAAAAAAAACTACTCAGTTGGTCAGCAGCATGGTGGGGTAAGACATTCCTTTTTGTCCCTCCCTTTTTAGCAATGAATGCTAAACTCCTGTCTCCCTTACTCTGTGGCCAGGTCCTTATGCACTTTTGGGGTGCAGTTGCGAGAATAATGCAAGTGAACCCTGTCAGAAAAATACACCAGGATTGGTGGGCAAGAGAGCAACCACAAACTGGAGCCATAGCGCCATCTTCTGGAAAACAAGAGATTTCCTGCAGCCAGTCAGCCGAGTGGTAAGAACCAGAGAAGACATAAAAGCTTAAAGAATTCTGCCACAAGAGGGAGCAAAAAGAGTACAGTGGGTATTCCTGCTGCTTCTGCTAAGTCACTTCAGTCGTGTCCGTCTCTATGCGACCCCAGAGACAGCAGCCCACCAGGCTCCCCCGTCCCTGGGATTCTCCAGGCAAGAACACTGAAGTGGGTTGCCATTTCCTTCTCCAATGCATGAAAGTGAAAAGCGAAAGTGAAGTTGCTCCGTTGTGTCTGACTCTTCGCGACCCCATGGACTGCAGCCCACCAGGCTCCTCCGCCCATGGGATTTTCCAGGCCAGAGTACTAGAGTGGACTGCTCCTACACAAAGGCAAAGAAATCTCCATACGTAACAGCCCCAAAGAGCAGTATACCCCATCTGAAGCCAACCAATAAAGATTTAATTAAGATGTCAGGTACTTCAGATGTGAAAGCAGCAATGCCAGACTACAAAGAACATGGAAAATCAAGTAAGCAAGTCATCACCAAAAGAATAATTTTTCCAATAACTGAGCTATAGGTATGGTGTTCTTTGATCTAGCTGATTCTTCAAAACAACTATTTTGAAGAAATTCAATGAATTACACAAAAAACTTAATTCAATTTTATCAGGGAAAAATGTACATGAATAAGATGAGATGTTTACCCAAGGAATAGCATCCATAGCACTGTGAAGCAAATGGAAGACAGGAATTTTGAAATAAGAGCAGAAAAAAGAAAAATGAGTGAAAAAGAGTAAAGAAAGTCAATGTTATCCATGAGATTCCATCTAAAGAACAAATGTATGAATAATCAGTGTTCCAGAAAGAGTAGAGAGGGAGAAGGGGGCAGAAAATTTATTCAAAGGAATAACAGCTGAACAGAGACCTGAGGAGAGATTTGGATATCCAAATTCATGAAGATAACAGGTCAACCTATGTTCTCAATGCAAAAAGACCTCCTTTAAGACACATTATAATGAAACTGTCAAAAAATCAGAGAATTCGGAAAGCAGTCAGGAAAAAAAAGATTATGTAACTTACAAAGGCACCACCATTAGGCTATAAGCAAATTTCTCAGCAGAAACCCTACAGGTCAGAAGAGAGTGGAATAACATATTCAAAGTGTTCATTGAAAGAAAAAAAACTGCCTGCCAGGAATACTTTATCTGACTAACTTACCCCTGAGATATGAAGGAGAAATACTTTCCCAGAAAAACGAAAGCTGAGGGAGTCCACTAGACTTGCTTTGCAAGAAACACTGAAAGGAGTTCTTTGAAGCTGGAATGAAAAGATGCTAGTCAATGACATGGAGATGGGAAAGTACACAACACACTGCTAAAAGGTGTGAATACAAAATCAATATATATATAATAATAATAAAAATCTGTATATATATAATATACAGAATCAGCTGCATTTATATTTGCATGCATGCATGCTCAGTCATGTCTGACTCTCTGACCCCATGGATTGTAGCCTGCAGGCTCCTCTGTCCATAGACTTTTCAGGCAAGAATACTGGAGTGGGTTGCCATTTCCTTCTCCAGGGGATCTTCTCAACCCAGGAATCAAACCTGCATGTCCTGAACTGGCAGGCAGATTCTTTACCACTGAGCCACCTGGGAAGCCCCACATTTACATAATACCAATAACAAAATACCTGAAAAGAAAAAAAAATAACCCCATTTACAGTGGCATCAAAACAATAAAACATTTAGGAATAAATTTAACCAAGGAAGTGAAAGATCTGTACAATGAAAACTATGAGACTTTGATGAAAGAAACTGAAGAAGTCGCAAACAAATGGAAAGATACCCTGTGTTCACAGACTGGAAGAATTAATATTTCTAAAATATCCATATTACCTAAAGTCATCTATAGAGTCAATGTAATCCCTATCAAAATTCCCATGGCATTTTTCACAGGAATAGAAAAAATAATCCTAACATTCATATGAGATTTAAAACAAAAGACCCCAAATATCAAAAACAATCCTGAGAAAGAAAAAAGCCACAGGGATTACACTTTGTTTCAAACTATACTACAAACCTATAGTAATTAAAATAGTATGTTACTAGCATAACACACCAGAGAAGGCAATGGCACCCCACTCCAGTACTCTTGCCTGGAAAATCCCATGGACGGAGGAGCCTGGTGGGCTACAGTCCATGGGGTCACAAAGAGTCGGACACGACCAAGCAACTTCAATTTCACTTTTCACTTTCATGCATTGGAGAAGGAAATGGCAACCCACTCCAGTATTCTTGCCTGGAGAATCCCAGGGACTGGGGAGCCTGGTGGGCTGCCGTCTATGGGGTCGCACAGAGTCGGACGTGACTGAAGCAACTTAGCAGCAGCAGCAGTAGCATAACACACACACATAGATCAATAGAATAGAATAGAGAGCCCAGAAATAACCCGTTGCATAAACAATCAACTAATATTTGATAAGGGAGCCAACACTCAATGGGGAAAGGACAGTCTCGTAAATAAATGGTGCTGGGAAAACTGGATAACCACATGCAGAAAAATGACACCTCTATCTTACATCACTCACAAAAATTAACTTGAATGGATTAAAGACTTAAACATAAGACTTGATCCCATAAAGCTCCTAGAAGAAAACAAAAAAGCTCCTTGATACTGATTGGTGTAGTGATATTTTAGATATGACACCAAGAGCACAAGCAACAAAAGAAAAATCAACAAGCAGGGCTACAAAATAAAAAGCTTCTGCACAGCAAAAAAAAAAAAAGCAACATATGGAATGGGAGACAGTATTTGCAAAGCATATATCAAGCAATTAATAGCCAAAATATAGAAACCAAACAATAAAAAGCAAACAATCTGATTAAAAGATGGGTATAGAACCAAACATTTTTCCAAAGACAACTTCCAGATATATGACGAGGTGCTTAACATCACTAATCATCAGTTCAGTTCAGTCAGTCATGTCCGACTCTTTGTGACCCCATGAGTTGCAGCACGCCAGGCCTCCCTGTCCATCACCAACTCCCAGAGTTCACTCAGACTCACGTCCATCGAGTCAATGATGCCATCCAGCCATCTCATCCTCTGTCGTCCCCTTCTCCTCCTGCCCCCAAGCCCTCCCAGCATCAGAGTCTTTTCCAATGAGTCAACTCTTTGCATGAGGTGGCCAAAGTACTGGAGTTTCAGCTTCAGCATCATTCCCTCCAAAGAAATCCCAGGGCTGATCTCCTTTAGAATGGACTGGTTGGATCTCCTTGCAGTCCAAGGGACTCTCAAGAGTCTTCTCCAACACCACAGTTCGAAAGCATCAATTCTTCGGCGCTCAGCTTTCTTCACAGTCCAACTCTCTCATGCATACATGACCACTGGAAAAACCATAGCCTTGACTAGACGGACCTTAGTTGGCAAAGTAATATCTCTGCTTTTCAATATGCCATCTAGGTTGGTCATAACTTTTTTCCAAGGAGTAAGCGTCTTTTAATTTCATGGCTGCAGTCACCATCTGCAGTGACTAATCATCAGAGAAATGTAAATCAAAACCTTGTATGTTAGAACGGGTGTCATCAAGAAGACAAAAGTTGTGAGCATGAAAGGATAAGGGAACCCTTCCTTGTACCCTGTTGCTGGGAGTGTAAATTGGTACAGCCACTATGGAAAACAGTACAATTCCTCAAGAAATAAAAAACAAAACTACCTTAGGACCCAGCGATTCCACATCTGGGTATATATGCAGAGAAATGAAAATAGGATATTAAAGAAAAATATACACTATGTTGACTGCAGCATTATTCACAATAGCCAATATACGGAAACGACCTAAGTGTCCATCAACAGATGAATGGATAGCACAGTTATACAGACATACATACAATGGAGTATTAGCCATAAGAAATGAGGAGTTCCTGCCATTTGTGACAACATGTAGCTAATGCTAAACCTCTATCACGCTATACCTACTTATATAAAGCAATATATAAACATATCAAATCAATACATTGAACCCTGGCCTCCTGCACTGCATGTGGATTCTTTACTGTCTGAGCTACCAGGGAAGCCATTGTACACCTTAAACTTATACAATGTTATATAGTTCGCTATATACGTCAGTAAAAATTTTAAAAATTGTACTCTATTGACTTTAGGAAAAAGCCTAGCACTACCCTTAGCTGCCTCATTTGAGAGGGCCTCAAATCATTTCTGTGCCTAGGCCCCATGTAGCTGTATCCCCATCTGCAGGGCCAATAGGATACGACCACCTGGAGCCCATTTCATTTCAATCTAGGTCATGTTTAAGGTACCTGGGACTCAAACTTCCTGCCTAAACAGCTCAGCTTCCAGGCTCATTTTCCCAAAAATGTAGCCTTAATTTAAGGGTGGTCAAGAGGTGGCTCCTTGCAGGGGGGGACAAAACTTAGGCATGTAGGCTGAAGAACCCACAGATGTTCCTTAGTGGCTATTAAGAGATTGAATGGTGGAAGACGAGGAGAGGAATGGGCTGTGTGCTGGCTCTCCCCTGGCTACCACCTCTGGAGTTCTGAGAAATCAGAAAATTCTAAAATCCAAGCTGCATGTGCGTGTTGTGTGAACATAATAGCTGTCAGCTTGATTTTATAACCTCAAAATATTTTGACCTGTTTCCTCAGGCCCTGCAGATATTAGGGGGAGGATTTAGGAAAGAGAAAGGCAGTGATTGCTAAACAGATTTCAGGCAGAGTCCTTCTTACCAGAGATGTCACAAGGGAGTCCTGATCAGTTGTAGGTAAGTCGAC
Organism: Bos grunniens; assembly: GCF_055505025.1. Classification (NCBI taxonomy): domain Eukaryota; kingdom Metazoa; phylum Chordata; class Mammalia; order Artiodactyla; family Bovidae; genus Bos; species Bos grunniens. Next base: position 112,144,594 of record NC_141166.1, on the reverse strand, counting down.
TACTTAAGAGCCACCACCATCTTCAGCCAGTGAGCATTTTCATTCCCATATCTAATCCGTTTCTTCCTGAAGTTTGAGTGAACCAGAAGGACAATAGAAAGTTATAAAATATCTTTATAGGTTCCTCAAAGCCAGAACACTAATCCTATTTCCTCTGTCACGAGGTTATTTCATGGTCCTTTTATGCCTGTGCCACTGTACGCAAGCTTATCTGAATAAAAAACTGATGTGTTGGTAGACTAAGATCATAAACGCAGTGTGGTATAGTGGTTAAGTACACACCTCTATAATAATGTTTAGTTCCTAGATTGTGAGTCAGTTAATGTCCCCAAGCACAGTGACAACATGCTGGACGCGGCTTGCACCAGTGCAGGGAGAGCCCATTACGTGTTTATTTTCCCAACTCCATGTTCAGTGACGTCATTGGTAGTTTGCCGTTGGCCACGGTGGAAATGTTTACTCCACAAATTGTTCAAATTAGTTTCTGTTTTTTAAGTTAGTAATAACAGTAGTTCCCACATTATAGGGGAGCTTAGATAAATGAGAATGTGTGTGTGTGAGAGAATCGTGTACCAAATGCTCAATAAATGCTACCAGTTATTAATACACGGTCAGAATATACTAAAGCCAGAGTTTACAAAGCAAACAAACTTTGGAAACAGGCATATACTTCCACTAAGTATAAAGTGTTAGTACAAGATCTTTGTACTACTGATCTTCCCAGTTCTATTTCTTTGAAACTTATTTCATACAGGTTTTGTGGTCTTTCTCAGTAGAGAAAGCAGGGGGAAGGGAGCTAAGATAAGATTAGACAGTAATCCTAACTGGTCAAGCCAGAAAGCCCTTTGTGGTAAAGCAGAGGTGGTGGTAGAGATCTCTGATTTCTAAAAGCTTGTTTTTAACCTCTAACAGCCAAGAGATAGAACCTACAAACCTGTGGGAGCTATTGAAGAGCAGGTAGTAAAACTGTTGGAAGTTATCATCACCTCCCATTATAACATGCCTCTTATTTGTACAGTGCTTCATTTTTACACAGCCCTGTGAAGTGGGAGATGGGGAAATAAACTTAGATGAAGACATTTGCTCGAATGTATGGTTAACTGAGTTTCAACACAAGTTGACACTAAGTCTAAGACACTGAACTAGAAATACAAATCTCAGGACCCTCATTTTTGAAGGGATTTACCAACCAAACATTAGGATTTAGTTAGTTTCCTCTCAGTTGATATAATTCAAACTAAAGCATAGTATCGTTCATAATTAGCCTTTTAGGGCTTCTGATCTATGTGGATGTATTATTCTAGTTATTCTAACACTGATATTACAGCAGCATCCATTTTGCAACAGAGGATGATGGTCTAGAGAAATGAAAGACTTGCCTAAAATAAGGAGCAGGAAAACCCAGGGATAGTCTTCCATGAAGAATCACACTGTACTCCTTTACCTGATTTTTCAGCACAAAATATACAAGTCCTTTTACTCGGTCAACACAAATTCTACTTAAACTCCTGAGTTTCAGAAGGGCTAAGGCCATTTTTTCTGCCTTTGGAAGATGAAGCATCCTCCAAATCCATCTAATGACCCTCAGTGTACTGACAAATTCATTGATTGTATCAAACATTATTGGAAGTGGGGACAATCAAGAAGGGCATAGTTATTTTACCAAGTATTTGTTATCAAGTCAGATTTTGACTTATTTCTGGAAATCATAACTTGGATATAATGTGACAGCACATATCTGCTAATGAATTAGACAAAAGCTATTCCTGCAAGACTAATTTTAGGGCTTCCTCTAAGCCTGGCAACTACACACAGGTTCTTTAAGACTAAAGCTCCTCTTTCCAGTGACCATCTTCCTACAGTAAGCCCATGTTACTTCCAAGGGGACAGACCCTAGGGAGGAATGGGTACTTCATAAGTTGTAACAGTTGAGTAACTGCTGTTCCCCAGATTTTTGTGGGTGTGACTGACTCCAGGAGGTAGCTGGATCACCTTTGTTTTCTCATTGATTTGAAAAAGGCATTCCACCTCTTCTAAGACTCCAGATATTGCAATCCACATCTGAAACTAACATAAGTGCAAGAGCTACATATTGACTAGAAATTGATTGGGTCTTTTTTCCTACTGGCATAATTTGTAATTTTACCACAGAATGCAGTAAGAGAAAGTACTCCTAGGAAAAGTATCATTAAGGACAATAAATATTTCTCCCTCAGTTCACTGATACTCTTAAACATCTGAGGATTCAAATTGTGATGTGATTTCTTAGAATTAAAAATTTTTTTCTTCAATACCAAGCCACCTAATCCTTAGATTAGCTGGGTTACATTACCCAGATGGCTACATAAAGTGCTCTCTCTCCATTCTTATATTCTTTAAAAAAACAATCCATTATTTGTATGGCACTTCATAATTTACAAGTCTTCACATACATAATATCTCATGTAACCTTCACACAAAGCAAAAATTTTCATCACGTAACAGATGAGAATACTGATCCTTTACCCAGCTGATATTACTGGTAATGGGGAGTATCAGAACTAGAACTTGGGACTTTGAGACCAGTATTCTTTTCTCATATCAAGCCACCCTTAAGTATAAAAGATTCTGTTCCAAAGCATTTCTATTTGTTCATAAAAAGTTTTTTAAAAATCTAGTACAAAAATCCAGAAAGATAAAGTGACTTGCCATCAAAGCCTTACTGGTGGCACACTGATTTCCAGAGTCACACAGTCACATCTCGGCGTGTTCAGCACCACGTAGGTGTGTTCTACACCCTACACAATCACTGCCCTACAGCTTTCCGATCAAATCAAGTACATTACGAGAGAGGCAGGATAATACATTACCACGGACCTGAATACATGACCTCACAAAGTGAAACAGACCTTTCTGAAAGCTTACCTGAGTGCAAGCTGTTCCATCCTCTGACTGGGAACTGGTAATGGAATATTAAGAAGCTAAAACTGAGATTCCTGCTATGAAACTAACAACACAAAATACTGTAATTTTAGAAAAGTTTGTAAAAGATTGCTGATTGGCTACGTTCAAACTATCAGTGGCCGGAAACTACATTCTGAAAATTTAAATACCAGAAATCCATTTTAACTTTTAAGTTCAGGGATTGTGAACATGGAGGGCAGAAGAGAATCTGTACATCTAAATTCCAACAAAAGGTCTGAGAGCACTGGCCTATTGAAAAAGGGTTACAATATGATGACTATTCAAAGCCTTCTAGTTGGCATTCTGGCTAGGATATAGGATCTTTTTCTAAAACATGTTTCTTGTATGTGAAAAGGATTCAAAAATTATACTACTATATATTAAGTGCAAGCAAATTATTACCTTAGGGCATTAAAATTGATTAGTTAAAATAATGTTAATTGTAATCCTCTTCTTCAAAAGAAATCATAAACTTGCTGCTCCCTTCTTGCCTTTGGGGCAAATTTCCTCTTCTTTGGTAGCACTAGAGACCCCCAGTCTGTAAGCCAGATCTCTAAGTAAAGAATTTCCTGCTGCTCCTAAGTTTCTTCAGTTGTGTCTAAACTCTTTGCGACCCCATGGACTGTAGCCCGCCAGGCTCCTCTGTCCATGGGATTCTCCAGGCAAGAATACCAGAGTGGATTGTCATGCCCTCCTCCACGGGATCTTTCTGACCCAGGGATGGAAACTGCATCTCTCATGTCTCCTGCATTTGTAGGCAGGTTCTTTACCACTGGTGCCACCTGGGAAGCACTAAGTAATTTCTTCAGCACATTTTTTAAATGAATAAAAAAGAAGATTCCCAGGTATTTTTCCCAAACCTGTAAGGTCCCTAGTTGCCTAGCAATTAGCAAGATAATAGCAGGAAAGCAAGAACTCCTTTCTTGCCTCTGGCTTGGCAGAGGGGCTGGACCTCAATGGGAATTACCATCCCTTAACTAAATGATCAAACAAGGCAAAGCTTTAGCTTTTTAGCTATAAGCCCAAGATTCAGGCATAATACTGTCACGTTGGGTACTATGTTACATTTGAAATAACTTGGTTCTCACAGCCACTGGAGCAGCTGGATTTGTAACTGAAGCTCTGTTCTCTGCAATGTACTTAATTGTAGTTTTTTCTAATTATGAAATATCACAATGCCAATGCTGAAATACCAGGATTGTGGGAAAGACATTTAAAAAGCATTGCCTGAGGACTTCCCTGGTGGGTCTGTGGTTAGGAATCTGCCTGCCAATGCAGCGGACACAGGTTTGATCCCTGCTCTGGGCAGACTCCACACGCTGTGGGGCAGCTAAGCCTGCGCACCACAACTACTAAGCCCACACGTGTTAGAGCCCACGCTCTGCAACGAGGCGCGACTGCACGAGAAGCCCACACGCTACGCTAGAGTAGCCCCTGTTACCACAACTAGAGACAGCTCTAGGTCTTTATCAAGACCTAGTGCAGCCAAAAATAAATGTTTTTAAAACTCTAAAAAAATGAAAGCGAATGCCTGACAGAACGGAAAGATGAAAAATTATATTCTTCACTCCAAATTTTTATTCACTCATTCAAACACCTTTTCCACGTGGTTCAAGTGGTAGAGGTTACAATTTATTACTACTAGTACAAAACAGAATGAATCAACATTCTTACAATATTGAAAGACTAGGATCATTCCTAAAACTACTTAGCTTTACTTCTTACTCCTAAATTTTAAGTCATCCATTCTTTCAATATGCAATATCTCAGCATTATGGAAACAATGTTTTATATCTAGAGATTTTCTAAACTTTGTAGGGAACTAGATCTATAAACTGGAAGATTTTTTTTTTTTGGTTATTAATACAAAAAAAAAAACACGATTATTTCTGAGGTTTATAAGCTGTCTTCTGCAAAACTGAGTATTCTTCCTCTATTCAAAGGTAACCAACTTCTCATTAGAAAAGAAAATAGCCAAACAACAAACACAAAATAAGAAATTAGCCAGAAAGCTATGGCTTGTTTCCCACTCAGGAAAAAAGTATAACTGGTAACAAATAAGGTACAATTTCTATAAGTGGATATTTTTTAAACTTGTAAGGTTTCCATTTCTAAAACAGAAGAATTGAGACACTTTTCTAAGCAGCTTAATCTGTCAGAAGATTTCATATCAATATTTACACCCTCAGTACTTTGTATTTTGCTTTTACACAGTTAACTTTTATTTATTTATTTTCACAGTTAACTTTAAAAGGCAATTCCTCCTATTAAATTCGTGTTACTAAAAATGTAGGCTAAAGTTAAATGGGTAAAGATAAAGGCCTACACTGTATTTTGGGGGAGGAAAGAAAGTTATTTCCCAAAAGCAAGAACTCTTTGGTGAGAAGTGTTTTTTACTAACACTTACCAATTTTATTCTTTCACAGTTGGATGCATCAACTTGAGTCCAGTGAGCATCTGGGTTTGCCTCATCTTGTGATTTCCAACCTTAATCATAATTGTGTCTTCTTTTTTTGTACTCATTTATACAAATGGAGGGCAAGAATACAGTAACTATTTAGGTGATTACATGAGTTCTATACTAAGACAGTGTGACCCCGCTAAGATTGAATTTTTGGCTCACAGACATTACTACCATGAGGTAACTTATTTGCTGCTGATATATAACAGGCAATTATGGGGTGTAAACCTATGAAAACTGAATATATAAAAATAGAGAATTGCCTGAAGTAATTACAATCAATAATTTTAGAGCTGGAAGGAAATTTAGAAATCATCTAATCTTAACTCCTAGATAAAAAGTCAGATATAAAGACTTAGTTGGCAAAAACCATACTTCTCATGAGTGCCAGAGCTAGAATTTGGGGTTGATATTCCAGGTCAATTATTCCTCACAGTATACAATACTCATAGTTAGGAATAAATTACTTGGAAATGTATTTCCAAACAGACCTTTGTTAGATTAAGAAAATCCAAACAAAAATGTTCAAAATCTGCTATCTATTCTTCATGTTGCTGAATAAATAACAGTTAAACTTTAGAAGGACAAAAGGTCAAGGAACTAGACAACTTAAAGTGAATAAATTCAACATCTGAGCATAATCTTTTTCTCTAGTCCTGAAACAGGTTGATTTCAACACAAATTCTTAGAATATTTGCCACTTAACTTTCAGGCTTATAGACAAAGTTGTAACAGATCTCAAGATGTGGAGTTGATTCAATGACAAAAACTGAATTTGAGCACTTTCTTTCATAGCTACTACAACCACAAAATCAATTTCTCTCAAAGGAGGTTTCAGTCTCAGAGGGTTCACATATAATCTCAATTAGCAAAAACAACAGGCAGCTTTCTGTTTATTCTTTATGCCATATCTTAGATGGGAAGAAAAAGGGAGTGAAACAAAAATTAATCTAGAAGAAATTTTTTCACTTAGATTACCTAGACATCAGCTCATAATGAACTGGGAGATCTATAGTATACTGTATGGTAATTTAAGGAACAAAGCTTTCCAGGACTTGAGGTAGCTGCTTACAACAGGAGCTTAAAGCAAGATGAAGACAGGATACCTTATGAGAGAGACAGAATTTAATAACATTTTAATTGCAAGGAGTAAATCAAAATGAAAATTTGAAAAGTTAAAGCATATTTGTTTTTATTTATAGACAGTTATCACAAGAATTGTAAAGAAAAAGAGAGTATCAGAATGGAACTGGATAGTTTTCATGCTATAGCTAAGAATAAACAATGTTCCTACATATTATGGTTAGTGAGCACATTATCAGTATAACAGTGAATCATGGTTATTTAAAAATATGTGGACCATAATCTGTGCTTTAGAAATAACTGTATATAGTGTTATAAGCTGAAAAGACGTCAAAAGAATACCAAATATACACCTGTGTATAAGAATTCAGTAAAGGTTGCATTCTGTAAAGTCAATCAACTGTATTAAAAATGACACAAATTCAAAACAAAATGCATGTTATATAAAAAAGGACTTTGTAAGACTTGCTTGCTGCATTAAATCCATAGTTTAATCCACGAAATTTCCTTTTAATTATCATTTAGACAGAAGCATGCAAATAGTTCTAGGATCTACTTCGAGTCTTCCCCAAATCCACTAAGGCTACATATTCTCTCTTCAGGAGCTAAGCAGGTATTCGGGTAGCTGCTTCCTCCTCTGCATCCGCTCGGTTTGCGTTAATTTCTGCAAGTGTTCGGCCAAACCGTGCCCATTCATCATTTCGGGGGACAGCAATCTGCTGTGAAAAGAAATACAATGCTTTATGTACACTGAAATAAAAGATCATCTTACCCACTATTTTTCAGTGTTTTCAAATAATTTTTCCATTAAAAAGTAATAATTGACTTGAATGTCCCTTCCATAATTACAGCTACTATACCAATAATTTATAACATTTCAAAACAAAAGATAGTGTTTGAGAAGTGTGTTGTGACAGCCTCAGAAATGATTTTGCTATTATCAGCATCTGTGCAAGAGAGAATGACATGATGCTCTTTAAATATAACTCCTATGCACTATCTCATGGATTTTCTGGTGAGCAGGAAGGAATTTCTGAAGAATTTTTACTTCTTGCACATGAGTATGAAATAATTTTTGAAACATGGTTCATAAGAGGCTGATTTCTTGTTTAAGTATTTTTGTTTGGAGTATAAGATAACCTTTCTTGATGTATCTTAAACCTTTCGTCAAAAGGTATGCTGCTACTTACCAATTCAGTGACACATCAATAGTAAAAGGGGAAAGGACGCTTGGGATATATTTCCCTCACTGAAGCAGTTCAATAACCAAAAATTTTTGACAGCTGTCATTATAATATTGGAGGAATCTAGTATGCCATATACGGAGAAGGCAATGGCACCCCACTCCAGTACTCCTGCCTGGAAAATCCCATGGATGGAGAAGCCTGGTAGGCTGCAGTCCATGGGATCACGAAGAGTCGGACATGACTGAGTGACTTCACTTTCACTTTTCACTTTCATGCATTGGAGAAGGAAATGGCAACCCACTCCAGTGTTCTTGCCTGGAGAATCCCAGGGACGGGGGAGCCTGGTGGGCTGCCGTTTATGGGGTCGCACAGAGTCGGACACGACTGAAGAGACTTAGCAGCAGCAGCAGCAGCAGCAGCAGCAGTATGCCATATTAGGGCACAGAGCATTCGGTGTGGCAAATGGATGTGCCTGCTTCTAAATCTACTGTACGACTTTAGACTAGATGGGACAGTGATACCCAGTATTGTAGCTCCCAGACAAATGTGGCTATTTACATTTAAATTACTTAAAATGAAATAAAACTGAAAATTCAGTTATTCAGCTGTTCTAGCCACATTTTAAGTGTTCAGTAGCCAAATCTGGCTAATGGCTACCATGTTGGATGGTGCAGATACAGAGTAATTCCATCTATGCAGAGAATTCAACTGGCTGCTCTACATGATCCAATTTACCTCTCTCCAGATGTAGTTGCTAGAGGCTGTGGGATTTCCAGACAGGATGGAGAATCATAAGGCACAGCAAAAGAAAAGAGTGACTAAGGCACTAGCCAGGGCTAAAACATGAGGATACCACTCCCGAGCACTGTGCACAGTCAACCCAAACAGTAAAGATGAGAGGGCTGCAACTCATCCTGTTGGGTTCATTCATAATGGCTTTGCAATAAGGCTCAAGGAGTCAAGAATGACATTTCACACAGTCATTAGGTAGCTCTTAAAAGATACTACTTTTAATTTGAGCTACCTGGTCCAAACAAATCTACGAATATAGAAAATAAAATCTTATCTCAATGTCAATTCTGTAAAGCCCCCAAGTCCAACTATAACTAAATTTCTTCTGCTTGAAGAATTTCTAATTTCCAGCAATGCATGCTGGAAAGTACTTTCGACATATGATACTACCCTCAAAATTTGTTGCATAGGGACACAGGACATTCAGTTTAGAAAGGAAACTAATCTCAAGAGTTGCTTCTGTAATGAAAAGTAAGTTTTATCTTTACAAACACATGGGTTATTCAATTCATGAACCTCAAAGACTAGATTTAACCACAAAGATACTGTCACTATAGTTCCATGAAAGCTAAATAGATGTGTCAAAATTATAGGCAGTGAGCCCCATACCTCTCCCACATCATATATAACAATCTGTCCTTCAGAATCACCCACGGCAATCTCTCTTCCAGAATGGGTCCATCTTACACGATTAAGAGCAGGATTACCTTCCACAGAAATGCTTGCAGTTGGCACCTAAAGTCATTTAAAATACAGTTCAGTGTTAAGTTTCATCAGGATTTCTATAAACATGTAAAATAGTAATTCCTTTTCCTCCAATCTGGCTAGGTTTTTGAAAACAAAGATGAAAATAGATAAAGAATTTTCCCAACTTTCTTCCTGTTCAGTGATATATTTTGAATGACATTACAGTCAATCCTTGAAAATGGTTTGGGAAAATAACTTAAGTCCTTTCATAAGAAATCTTCACATGACTGGACACATCATTTTGAGAAATCTTCTCTTTAATAAAGGATTCTTTGTTGTTTTGACTTTTTTAAGAAGTCAAGCCGTTTGAAAACAGATGGCCAAAACCTCTTTTAAAGAAACATCTCAGAAGCCCGCATAAACAGATTATGGTTCAATTTTAGAGGACAGGAGTTACTTTTGTAGCTTGTGTCTCTGTTAGCTAAAACCTGTGATTTGATCCACAGATTCTACAGTTCATACCAAAGATGCAGTATGGGTCATTCCAAAGCCCTTGTTCCCATGAACTATCTGGAGCAAGGCAAGATGACAGCACCAACACAACGGAACCATCCCTCGGATTATGACCGTACCCTCTGCTATGCTGAGGGAAAAGAAATTATCTGCCACTCACAGAGCAAACCTTCAATGTTTGACTCAGAACAGAATCACAATATTTTTAAATTTCTGAAACCTGATTAAAAATAATCTTTCTATTTGACATAAGTCATCCCCAAATGACTAATTTAACCTTCTAGAATGCCAAAATAGTTGTAAGAGAAAAATTATAACTTAGCTTTATTGTGAGTTAAATTATAGAACAGATCAAAATTGAATTGTAACCACAAATGCCTAACATGGAAATCCAAATTAAGAAAATTGGTACCACTCTAGATAACCAGAAATGTATAATTAAGTCCAGTCATGTATCCAGGACTCAATATCTTTCCCTAGCAGTATCTGAATGTTGCTCTTCAAACTACTAGAGCAGAAGTTAGCATGATGTTAAAATACTTGTATTTCCAATATATAAATTCCTTGTCCTGTATAATCAACTAATTTACTTAAAGGATTATGATAACATATATTTAGCCACTAGAAATAAGAAGAGATGTGAGAAACAGTGGCTGTGGGAGAAGGCACCAAGAGACTTTCTCAATAACTTTTATTGATAGAACTACTAATGTACTTCGTAACCACCACGTTGCAATACAGAACTCTAAGAACACTCTAAGCCTCTGCCTACATTGGTAAAAACAAACATAGTTAAGAATAAATAATAGCTGCAGTTAAATTTCATTCCAAATAAGTCATTTTAGTATAATAATTATGAAATTTGATTTCTATATTAATGTTATAGTAACAGTAACACTGTTTTTAATCTTTCACAGAGCAAGTCATGAAAATACATTTTGTGTCACTCAAGTCAGCCTAAGACTAGTATTTATGGATAATATACAATTCTACCAAGGCTAAGAGATGATTCAGAAATTCAAAATTAAGGTTAACGTATGTCAACAGCCTGAAACTATCTGCTTTCTAGCCTATGAATGAAAAATATCCCAGTTGCCTTATGAATGAGACTTTGCCAGGACATGAAGAGATGTGACAATGCTTTTTAGAAGTAAAAGGAATGCCCCAGTGGTCCTGGCAATAATATTTCTCCCTTCAGTTCTGCACAGCAGGCTGTTTATTATTTAGGGTACAAAGCTTATTTGCTTTCTTTGTGATGAAGCTACAATCACAGAGTCCTTTCACATTCCTTGGGATAAAAGGAATTTCACAAATTATTCAATAAATCTCCAATTTTCCATTTTTCAGTGCAATTTTTGTTATTTTCCTGCTCACCTCTGTATCATTATTGAGATTCCACAAATCCAGCCTACCCATGCCATCCACACAGGCAAACAGGGCTGGGTGAGTGGGTGACCACATAACATCATAAACATAGTCTGAATTATCTTCAAATGAGTACAAAGGCTTGTTATTCTGAAAGGGAAAAGTTGATTTTTAGCACAGCAAAATATGACATACATTCAATAAGTATGATAACATTTTATGATACTTAACTCAGCCTAGAAAAAGTTCCTATAATCTGTTTCACTATAGAATTACCTGAAGTTATGAAGTACGAATCAACAACTGGACTGCATTCTCTATTTACCTTGTAGACACCATACTGTTTTTAAAAAGGAATAGGATGTGCTGAAGATTCTGGAAAGATGAGAGCAATGGCACTATACTTTTTGAATCTCCTCTAAATCTCCCCATAAACCCAGACAAAGCACCAAGGATAGCAAAAACCAAAGATTCATAAACAACATCTACAACAAAATCAGGAGACAAAACTTCAAATGTAAACAGGTGGAAACCTTGGCCAACTATGAGATCTGCATGGCACATCTGTGTAGAAGAAGTATAGGAAGGCACGAGGGCTGCTCACAGCTGGAGAATAGAACAGAAAAGCCTTTCAGTACACAGCGGGTTATCACTGGACAGCATGGGGGTCAGTCTGAGAACAGCAGTAGAGACTGGGAGGGAGTCAACACAATTCCATTTACACACCGAAGGCAGACTCCGTTGTGACAGAAGTAAGGTCTAATGATGCAGTCTGAGCCCCGAAAAACTCACAAAATTAACAAATCAAAGCTCCCTTTCCAAGACAAAGTCTCACCAAAAAGAAACTGAAGGGAATGGAATCCAAGTTGCGGAACACAGCACAATAGAGACAAGGGAAAGAGAAGGTTCAGATAAGGTGGTGGAGAGGAACGGAAAAGATACATTTCAGAAAGTACAAGACACAGAGAGATATATATCCACTTTGCAAAAAACCTAGGAGAGCTTTAACCTAGACTACAAAACTAGAAAGGACTTCCCAGGTAGCTCAGTGGTAAAGAATCCACCTGCCAAAGCAGGAGACACAGGTTCTATCCCTGATTCAGGAAGATCCCCTGGAGAAGGAAATGGCAACCCACTCCAGTATTCTTGCCTGGAAAATCCCATGGGCAGAAGAGTCTGGCGGGTTATAGTCCATGGGATCGCAAAGAGTAGGACACAACTGAGCCACTAAACAACAACAACATGAAACTAGAAAAGTTATCTATGCCCGTTCCCTCCTTAAACACATAGAAAAACTCATTTCACTACTAGATAATAAGGAACAAAAAAAAGGATCTCAGTCAAATCTCACACAAAGTTATTGTGACAGATCTTTAACAAGTGTAAGGATGTCATGACAATTATATGTGAAAAGAACAGTCTTTTCAACAAGTGATGCTGGGACAACTGTATATACACATGCAGAAGAATGAAGTTGGACCCCTCCTTCCCCACATCAAACCCAGAAATTAACTCAAAAATATCTTAGATCCGAATATAAGAGGTAAAATAATACAACTTCTAAATACAAGAGGTAAAAACAGTAAAACTTAGGAGAAAGCACAGGAGTAAGTCATTGTGACTTTGGACTTGTCAATGATTTCTTAGATGAGATAAAAGCACAAATGACAAAAAAAAAAGTATATATATTGGGGTAAATCAAAATTTAAAACCCTTGTGCTTCAAATAATGCCCTCAAGAAAGTGAAGAGAGCCTATACAATGGGCGAAAATATTTGGAAATAATATATCTATAAGTAACTCGTATCTACAAATCTTAACAATACTTGAATAAAAAGGCAAACAACCCAATTAAAACTTGGGCAAAGTTTTAACAGGCATTTCTCCAGAGAAGATCTACAAATACAAATAAGCACTTGAAAAGATGTCCAATATCATTATCCATCATGGGAATGCAAATCAAAACCACAATGGAATATCATTTCATACCACCAGGATGGCTTAAATAAAATCCCCAAACCACTGAATTGTACACTATTAAATGATGAATCTTATGGTATATGAATTATATCTCAATAACACCATTATTTTTTAAAAAAAGAGATAAACTGAATTTTTTTCAAAGTGATAGACAAATGAGATTAACAAAGATATACCTGTAATGGTAGGCCCTAAAAAAGAAAATCAAAGCAATACTATAGAATACAAAAATAATAATTTTAGAGAACTCTCCTAAAATAAAAGACAGCCTGAAATTCATATTAGAGTATCTTGTGTATCTACACAATCAACCCTTAAAAAAAAAGAAAAAAAAATTTGATCATCCAGATTTTTAAAGACCAAGTTATGAGGTAATGAAAAAAAATAGGATTGTCATCAGACTTTTTGACAATGCTTTTGCCAGAAAACAACAATAATATATTTAAGGTAATCAAAAAATGTAAACTGTAGATTTTATATACAGCCAAACTGGTTTCCCCGGTGGCTCAGTGGTAAAGAATCACCTGCAATCCAGGAGAAACAGGAGACATGGGTTTGATCCCTGGGTCCGGAAGATCCCCTGGAGGAGGCCATGGCAACCCACTACAATATTTTTGCCTGAAGAATCCCATGGACAGAGGAGCCTGGCGGGCTACAGTGCATGGAGTCACAAGAATTGGACATGACTGAAGCGACTTAGCAGATAGCACAAACTGACCTTCGTAGACAGACTCTTGTGAATACAGGAATAACGCACCCATGAGCACCTCCTGAGGAATCTACTGCAGAAGAAGCTCCAGATGACCAAAAAGAATGAAGAGATGTCAACATAAGGACTGGGGGACACTAAGCTTCTCCTTACAGAATTATAAACAATCTGCAACTATACACAACAGTATGAACGATACCACAGAATGCAAAATCCAGACTGTGAGAAACTAACAGGACCACCAAACTGGTTTCTTCAACAGCAGTAGCAGCAAGACAGAGAAGGAAACCCTACTTTTAAGAGAAGGACTCAAAGGATGGGTTAATCACAAATAAATGAACCTCATCTGGATTCGGCTTCAAACAAATAAAAGGTAAAAAACAAAAAAAAATTTTTTAATTGAGTACCGATCGCCTATTTGATGAAATTAAGGAATCACTATTATTCATTTAGGGGGAGAGTGCAACAGTGATATGGTAGTATTACAGGTTTTTTTTGTTTTGTAGATATAATACTGCATACTATGTCTTTGTTTAAAATAATCCAGCGGTAGGGAGGGAATGTACGTAGGAATAGATCAAACAAGGTTGGTCACGTGTTGATAATTTTAGGAGCTAGGTAATGAGCACTACAGTTTAATTATACTCCTCTTTCTGCTTTTGTATCTATTTGGAATTTTCTATAACAAAAAGTTTAAAATTATAAATCTAAAATTTTCCAGGTATCAAAGTAAATGTCAACTGCATGATTATCTTAAAAGCCAAAAAAAATCTGTTTGTAATTAAGAAAATAAAAATTTTAAACAAACTTAAAAGTAAGCTAAAAACAGAAAGTAAGAGTTTTTTTCCTTAAGATCATTATTTTCCTATAACTCCCCTTGGCAACAATGCCAAGGCAACAATGAGTATCACGATCATTTGCAGAGCTTTTAAGAAATTCAGACGCAGGGCCCCACCTTCCCTGTGCATCCTGAGTCTCTCTGGTGTTGCTCCACTAAAGGTTCTGATGCACATCAGTGATTAACAAACACCCTGCTCAGAAATAGCAAGGAAAGATAAAAAAGCTTTCTTAAGTGAACAATGCAAAGAAATAGAGCAGAACAATAGAATGGTAAAGACTAGAGATCTCTTCAACAAAACTGGAGATACCAAGGGAACATTACAAGAAAAGATGGGCACAATAAAGGACAGAAGTGGCAAGAACCTAACAGAAGCAGAAGAGATTAAGAAGAGTGGCAAGAATACACAGAAGAACTACACAATAATGTCTTAATGACCCGGAGAACCACAATGGTGTGGTCATTCACCTGGAGCCAGACATCCTGGAGTGTGAAATCAAGTGGGTCTTAAAAAGCATTACTATGAACAAAGCTAGTGGAGGTGATGGAATTCCAGTTGAGCTATTTAAAATCCTAAAAGATGATGCTGTTAAAATGCTGCACTCAATATGCCAGCAGATTTGGAAAACTCAGCAGTGGCCATAGGACTGGAAAAGGTCAGTTTTCATTCCAATCCCAAAGCAAGACAATGCCAAAGAATGCTCAAACTACAATTGTGCTCATTTCACATGCTAGCAAGGTAATGCTCAAAATCTTTCAAGCTAGGCTTCAATAGTACTTGCACTGAGAACTTCCAGATGTATAAGTTGGATGTAGGAAAGGCAGAAGAACCAGAGATGAAATTGCCAACATCTGACGGATCATAGAAAAAGCAAGGGAATTCTAGAAAAAACATCTACTTTTGCTTCATTTTCTACACTAAAGCCACTGACTATGTGGATGACAACAAACTGAAAATTCTTAAGAGATGGAAATACCAGACCACCTTACTGCCTCCTGAGAAACCTGTATACAGGTCAGGAGGCACCAGTTAGAACTGGACATGGAACAGTGGACTGGTTCAAAATTGGGAAAGGAGTATGTCAAAGCTTATTTAACTTATACGCAGAATACATCATGTGAAATGCCGGGCTGGATGAATCACAAGCTGGAATCAGACATGCAGATGATGGCAGAAAGTGAAGAGGAATTAAAGAGCCTCTTAATGAGGGTGAAAAAGGAGAGTGAAAAAGCTGGCTTAAAACTCAACATTCAAAAACTAAGAGTGGGAAAACATGGAAAACAGTGAATATTTTCCTGGGCTCCAAAATCACTGCAGTGACTGCAGCAACGAAATTAAAAGACGCTTGCTCCTTGGAAGAAAAGCTACAACAAAGCTAGACAGTGTTTTGCGAAGCAGAGACATCACTTTGCCAACAAAGGTCCATATACTCAAAGCTATGGTTTTTTCAATAGTCATGTATGGATGTGAGAGTTGGAACATGCAGAAGGCTGAGTACCAAACAATTTGATGCTTTCGAATTGTGATGCTGGAGAAGACTCTTGAGAGTCTCTTGGACAGCAAGGAGATCAAACCAGTCCATCCGAAAGGAAATCAACTCTGAATATTCACTGGAAGGACTGATGAAGCTGAAGCTCCAATACTTTGGCCACCTGATGTGAACTCATTGGAAAAGACCCTGATGCTGGGAAAGATTGAAGGCAAGAGAAGGGGGCGACAGAGGATGAGAAGATTGGATGGCATCACCAACTTAATTGGCATGAGTTTCAGCAAACTCCGGGAGACAGTAAAGGACAGGGAAGCCTGGCATGCGGCAGTCCATGGGGTTGTAAAGAGCTGGACACGACTGAGCGACTGAACAACAAGGTCTATAAATCCTGAGGTGATTGTATACTTCAAGAAAATCCCATTTTTAGGCAATTTTATGGTCTCTCATCAAAGACTTAACACAGTTGTTCACAGTCATGTGTACATACATGTTCAACTCTGTAAGAATATATATTGGTCTACAAGATTTTTTTAAATTTAAAATACTGGTAAAACTATTTTGGAAAATTGCTCAGCAGTATCAACTGAAAGTGTGCATATCTTATGGCCAAGTATTTCCCTAAGTATATGCCCAACAGAAACAAGTGTTTATGTTTACCAAAAGACACCTACAACTATGCTCATAGCAACATTATCCATAACCCAACCCCAAACTACAATTAACCCACATACCATCAGCAGCAGAATGGATAAATTATAGTATATTTACATAAGGGAATACTATATATGTGAGACAATGAACATCTAATAATCTACAACTACATTCAACAAAATGGAATGACCCTTACAAATATAATGAACAAAAAAGCCAAACACAAATAAGTACATATCATGATTCCATTTTTTATAAAATATGAAAAATTTAATATACTAATTTGAATAAAACACATAAAATTATATATAAAGTGAAAAAGAATATTGTGGAATGTCTCAGGAAATTATTAATAAAATTCTTCATCTAATTAAGTGGACTATGATGCAGCCAGAGAAAAAGAGCAGGATGCATTAAAACTGGGTAAAAGATATTAAAAATAAAAATACAATAAAGGCAACATTTCCAAATTTATAAAATGTAATTAGAAACCTTTGGTAATTTTTTCAAGTTTAACAGTCATCCAAGGATTAACAATTTTGCCCCTCAAAGAGAAAGAAAGAACACACACAATACCAAAATTGTTCATTAATATATTAATCTTATATATGACACTGCAAATTAAAATCCCAAATGGATCACTTGAAATACTTTTTAATAGTAATATCTTTTCTTAATTTGATGAGAACTTCTGCCTAAATGGAAGAGAGGCAGCAGGAAAGAGCTGAAGAGGGACACAGGACCTAGACTCTTATTTCAGGGCTTTAAGGCTTTGGAGAAGTCATCTCATCATTGCAGGCCCCTGCTTCCTTATTTGCAGAACAAAAGTTCTGTATCAGTGGTTCTGAACTTTGACTATACATTGTAATCCCCCTAATCCTGGAGAGATTTTCAAAATTATGCTGTTGCCAAGTCTCCTTAGATACTATGATTTAATCAGTCTCAGGTGCCAGGTGAGCACTAAAAGTTTTAAAAATTGCCAAGGTGATTCTAATACGACCAAAACTGAGAGCTACTGAACTAGATGATGTCTAAAGGTCACTGCCGCTCTAAAATTCTTCCAAACAAAAGGTTCGCAAATACATTTGCCAAAAAGAATTAATCAAAAGAATGTATTGTTTCTTGAACAACAGACAGCATTTGAATAATCAAAGGCAACTCGTTGTAGTACATGGTGAAAATAAACACTGAATGGTCAAGAGACAAACCATATATATATATTTTTTAGTTCTTTACAGTTATGTATTGGGTTAAATAGTGTCCTGCCCACCCCAGCCCCACAACTCCCTGCCAAATTCAAGTCTGTTTGGAACTTGTAAATGTGACATTATTGGAAAAAGGGTCTTTTGCAGACTTAATTAAACTGGGGTTATACTGCTTAGAGTAGGCCCTGAATCTAGCATGACTGTTGTCTTAAAAGAAGAGAAAAATCTGGACAGACATGTAGGGAGACTGCCATGTGACAACAGAGGCAGAAACTGGAGTGATGCACCTGGAAGCCAAAAGGCACAAGATTGTTAGCAACCCTGAAAACTAGAAAAGAGACAGGGGAAGAGGGATAGATTCTCCCTCAGAGCCTCCAAAAGTAACCAACCTTGCCAACACCTTGATTTCAGACTTCTAGCCTCCTGTGAGAGAATAAATTTCTGTTGTTTTAAGTTACCCAGTTTGTGACAATCTGATATGGCAGCCCTAGGAAATGTATACAGTAATTCTATATTTTTCTGGGGGCATCTGGGGAGTTCTAGATTAATAACCAAAGAGTCCCTATAGTAAATCCATGAACATAACGGTAAGGTACTCTCCAGAGAAGTGGGAAATAAGTACGTCCTCACTTGAATCAAGATAGAAATAAACAGATTCTCATGAAAAAGAAACAATTCCAAGGGCAGAAATACCTTTCTATATAACCTGAAAGAAGATACTAACTTTTTGAGAAGGAATGTATGTATCCTAAAAAGAAATGGAAATATAAAGAAGCAATCTTATAAGAAAACTGAAGAAACGCCTAATTCAAGCACTGTCCTGGAGACAGTGTCTCTGTCAACGGATTCTGAGGATTACCATCTATGGCAGGGTTATCTCTATGTGAAGATGAACGAATCAGGCTATCTTTGCTTGATGCCATTAAACATTCAAATTAGAAAACGTCTTTTGCTCCAATTCCTTGCTTACCAAGCAACCTTCTAATTATAATTTGGCTTCCCATGTGGGTTGTCCAATACAGGGAAACAATGAACTGGTCAGGCAAGTATGAGTATCTGGGCCTTCTGGCAGTTGTTTCTCAGTGTAAATTAATAAATTGACCTTCTCCCACGTATCAGTGTCGTAGACACCTGTGAGTTCTAATTAGTACTCCCTAGCTAATCAACTCTAGTAGACTGATAAAACTGAGTTTCTGAATATGCAAAGAACAGGCTGGACACTGGCCAACAACAAGTTATTACAGTAAATGTTGCCCTGGAGGACTGGGTCCTGATGGTCAGGCAGCATTTTCCAAGAAACATCCCAACTTCAGAGCATTTCTTCATTTTAATTTGTCTAATAGGTGCATAGTTGCTATTAGAAGCATTAGTAAAATCTCTTTAACCCTGTTTTAAAGCAGATATTTTCCAAGAGTTAAATAGGTTAAAGCTTTTCAAATAAGGAGGGAATTTAAGACATCAGAAACTGTGAAATAATTTTAAGGTGTATATGGACTATAAAAGTTCAAGAACTACCTATTCTGAGAAATACATTAATGATTTTAACTTTGTCACTTTATGGTAAATATGCTCCTGAAAGGCATCAGTTCTGAGATTAGAATATATTGTGCATATATTAATATTTTGTCCTCCAAATAAATAATTCTTATATTTTAAGAGTAATCTGTAGTAAGTACAGTTAAATGTGGTTGGAATATTAAGCTCATTTATTAGGTCTACCCCTAATCAAGTACTCATGGAATCCTCAAGTTATCTTCAAGATAACCATTCTATTCCTCCTACCATTCTTCAGGACTGCCAAAGTACTTCTGCTGTGAATCTTCAAATTTGGTATTTTAAAAAGTTAACAGTGTCCTTATTTTAGAAGCAATATCTTGGTTGGTTTAAACTTCACCAAAATGTGGAGAACTATCTATCTTTATCTTCTTTATTAAAAATAACTGAGTTCAAAAAAGTAAAGAAAACAATTTGATGATCCAGAACCCTGTCACTGCATTAAAATCCCTGACTCTGCAAAAACTAGAAGATGACAGAAGATAGATTACTTAAATGAAATTTGAGGCAGTACCAATTGAGATTTCAAGTGATAGAGGATTTATAGAAAGGGAGAAAAAGAAAGAATCTTGTTTTGCTACTGGGGCAGAGTCACCTCTTAAAGGATACAAAGATACAGCAATATCTAATGATTCATTCCTCCAGTTTATGGGGACCCAATTCCTAGAGTCAGAAAACACTTAAAAAGTAGAGGCAAAGAAAAAAACATTTAAAGTCTGTTAAATTTATGAATTTGAAGATACTGGTTTAAAAAGCTTAAAGCTTTTTAAGCTGGAACAATGTTTTTAAGAAGAGATTATCTTAAAATTTTGCCTATTATTCATTATCATTGTATTGGAGAGCAGAGAGGCTCTACCAAGTTTTTAGAGAAGAAATGAAGACCAGTAACACAATTAACCATGAAGTATAAATCCAAGATCAAAGCAATAATGACTTTGGGAGTCATAATATGGCCAAACAAAAAAATACTTAGCAGATTGTTGCTCTTTCTTCCTTCATAGACTAGAACTATTTGTGTGATGAAAAGTAAGATTAAAAAGGTAATTCTTCTGATACAGTGTTGAGGGTGGGAGAAGGCAATGGCACCTCACTCCAGTACTCTTACCTGGCAAATCCCATGGACAGAGGAGCCTGGTGGGCTGCAGTCCATGGGGTCACTAGGAGTCGGACACAACTGAGCGACTTCACTTTCACTTTTCACTTTCATGCACTGGAGAAGGAAATGGCAACCCACTCCAGTGTTCTTGCCTGGAGAATCCCAGGGATCGGGGAGCCTGGTGGGCTGCCATCTCTGGGGTCACACAGAGTTGGACATGACTGAAGTGACTTAGCAGTAGCAGTTAGCAGTATTGAGGGTATGTGATTTATCTTCTATAAAATCTTCACTAACATTGGAGTGACCAAAGAATAGGGTGGTGGGGGGAAGGGAGCCATGTATTACAGTTGAATGAATAAATGAGTCTTCTATATGAAGCATAAGAAGGAAGCAATGCCTAGCTCAATTAGCAAAGAAAGAGATATGGCTGGCTGTCATTCTTATTCAGTAGGCAGTTTTATGTTGAAATACAGGAAAATACAAAAACAAAAAATATCAACCACCATGCAACCAGCTGTGTAGTACAAAAAAGCAAGCACCAGTCAGTCCACTATCACAGATGTAGGTACTGTTCTTATTTAAGCAAGATGAAGTCTTCATTTTCTAGTCCTATTTAGTGGTATATTTAAGAATGGAAACCTCAAATTTAAAGATAAAAGGATGGCAAACTGAAGCCCTGAGATATTAAAAATAACAAATCTACAAATAGATAAAAGATTCTTTTCAAATACTGAAAAAGGGTACTGACCAACAATCTAAGATGTAAGGTATCCAGATATCCAGAAATCTAGCCACTTAGGTGGCCACCTACAGCTAGAGAGAAACAATTGGCTTCATCTCTCCAATTTTGCATCTTGCTTTGGTTTTGCTAGCTGGATTATGCATTTCTTTGCTTACAGACATGAGAATCTTCTACCTCTACCTTTCTCCACTGTATAAATCTCATTCAAAAGCAAAAATTCAAGAGCAATCCAGGGAGGAAAACAGATGATAAACAAAATGTATTAACACTCTGCCTGATCTCCATGGAGGAGAAAAGCAGGAACTGAATGAACACTGTGAAGTCTCTATCATGCTAGATAGACACTGTGTTAAACAGTTTTTAATCTATTTTCCTTCATTAGACTTAAATGCTGTTTTTAATGCCTGCTAATTAATCCCAGAGACATTACTTTGCCAACAAAGATCCGTCTAGACAAGGCTATGGTTTTTCCAGTGGTCATGTATGGATGTGAGAGTTGGACTGTGAAGAAAGCTGAGTGCCAAAGAA
Organism: Bos grunniens; assembly: GCF_055505025.1. NCBI lineage: Eukaryota > Metazoa > Chordata > Mammalia > Artiodactyla > Bovidae > Bos > Bos grunniens. The sequence continues at coordinate 112,122,771 of NC_141166.1, read as the reverse complement.
TTGATGCTTTTGAACTGTGGTGTTGGAGAAGACTCTTGAGAATTCTTTGGATTGCAAGATCCAACCAGTCCATTCTAAAGGAGATCAGTCCTGAGTGTTCTTTGGAAGGACTGATGCTGAAGCTGAAACTCCAATATTTTGGCCACCTCATGCAAAGAGTTGACTCATTGGAAAAGACTCTGATGCTGGGAGGGATTGGGGGCAGGAGGAGAAGGGGACAACAGAGGATGAGATGGCTGGATGGCATCACTGACTCGATGGACGTGAGTCTGCGTAAACTCCGGGAGTTGGTGATGGACAGGGAGGCCTGGCATGCTGCAATTCATGGGGTCACAAAGAGTCAGACACGACTGAGCGACTGAACTGAACTGAATTAATCCCAAATGTGCTTAGTCGCTCAGTCATGTCCAACTCCTTGCGACCCCATGGACTGTAGCCTGTCAGGCTCCTCTGTCTAGAGGGATTCTTCAGGCAAGAATACTGGAGTGTTGCCATGCCCTCCTCCAGGGGATCTTCCCAAACTAGGGATAGAACCCAGGTCTCCCGCATTGCAGGCAGATTCTTTACCATCTGAGCCACCACAGAAGTCCAAGAAAACTGGAGGTGGGGAGCCCATCCCTTTCTCCAGGGGAACTTTCCCACCCAGGAATCAAACCAAGGTCTCCTACATTGCAGGCAGATTCTTTACCAGGAAAGCCAATCCCAAACATGAAAATGTTGAATTTTAAGAGACAATTTGCTACCTCACTTCCTACTACACTGAAAGAAAGCATCAGGAAAGGACAAGAGTGAATAGTGAGTTCATCCCTGATTTACAAGATCAACACTTGATAAATAAATGATTCCACTGTAATAGTGAAGAAAATCTCTTAAAAGCACCAGGTTTTCTCAAAGAAATTGAAGAATCAAAGTTAAGGCAGATGAAAACATGAAAAAACACAGCTTAAAATTTAACTTAATTTAAACAGAATATGATATTCTAAGAACGGGACTTTGTCAGCAACAATGTAATACTACAGAAAAGATAGACAGCAAAGTAAAGGCACTTTGGATTTGCCTTGAGACTTTTAATAATTCAGGGCAAGTCACATGTTTCTGGAATTGCTGGAGGATCAGGAAGCACTTCATAACATAAAAGGTTTTCCAAGGGTTATTTAAACACAAACAACTTGTATTATGTATTGTGGTCAACAAAAATAAATATGCATCCATAAGTATAAGGATTTACTTATGTATAAGTATTTATAATAAATTTACTTATTTAATATAAAATAATTTAAATATGAAATATAAATAAATTTACTTATACTATAATAATTTACAAGTATTTATACAATACTTTCCTAATGACTCAAGTTTATGACATAGTCGTCTTGTATAACAGTTTTTATCTATCTTTTCTCCAGTTTCCATCAGTTCTGTGAATCACTGCAGTTCTGAACATCTTCTAAAAGCTCTTCAAAGAGCAAATGCACAGCTTTTGTGCCAGGCTATAGGGGAGCTATATGAGAGTCATGTGAGATCTTCAGAGGCTTTTCTCCCAGCTCAGTTCAGAATAACAATTTCTATGCTTGAAATGCCAGAAGTGGTGGGACAACCGGTCTTGGTTATGAGTGGAGTTATCATACCTGTAAGCATATTTTTTAAAAACTTCAACATCTAGTTTACACTCATGTTCTGTGACTAGCTTTATCAGTAAATCATTCCAAGCTATTAGGAGGCTTTTCGTCTTTTCCATGTAGTATTAGAGCACCACCTTGTGTCAGAAACCTGAGCACCTGACCAGACATCTGTTTTTAGATACCTTAGTTGTCCAAAGTTTTACTGTCCAGTCAAATGATGAAGTGACAAAAAGATGTGAGAAGTCCACTGCTCCAACAGCTGAATGACAATGAATGCCAGTAATTGGTCCTTGATGTCCCTCGAACATCTCACTGATTCCAGCTTTGCTATTTCATAAGAGTGAAAACAGGGAAATCTCTTGTAAGTAGATCACTTACAAATATATGTTATCATAGATTTATCTATTATTATGCTTTGACACAATTTCAATAAACTTAACTCTGTGCTCATAACACATCAAAATAATTATGTTGAGTGTTACTCTATCCATATTTGATAACACCACTAAAGCAGTAGTAAGTACATTTTGGAACCATAATCATGATGCTATTGATGACAGAACTCAAAAGTCCAATATCCAAGGTTCTGAGGTGGTGGAATAGAGACAAAGGGATGCTACATGTAAGACAGAGAACCTAGGTTACTTTTAAAACAAAAGCTTTCAAGTGAAGGTGATCTGTATTTGCAATGAAATCTGAACACTCAATTTTTTTTTTTAGAGGAAGCAATTGATAATTGTACAGCTAGACAATTTCAAAACAGATTGAACAGCAGGAGAAATACTAGTCAATTTAAAATGTGTACGTGACATTACTGTACAATTATCAGGAGAAGTGAACTTTGAGCCAAGAAGGCTCAATGTCCAAATAAATCGAAACAGAAAAACAGTTGAAAATCTTATTTACAACTTTAAAGGTCAGTATGTAGTATATGAATTTTTGTATTTGTAACTGCAGAATGTTACTTCCTACCACTAACTTTTGTGAGCACGTCCACATATACGAAAATCACAACACACCACACCCCTCAAAATCTATTACTAGAACACATTATGATCTAAAATGACCTTTTATTTTTAAAAAGTATTTAACTTTACATACCTGAACTTAAATAACTTGTCACAAATAAGTGGCTCTAGGAGAGACTCCTACTTGAATTAAGAGGCAAATTGTTTTCATGAGATTATTCAAGGGAGAATTTTAAATAATTGCAAATTCCAGTTTAGATTTACCTGCCATGGCGACATGCTGTGTACACAGAACCTTCCTCACTTCCAACAACGAAGTTGTTGACATCTCCAACAGGGAAGGACATAGATGTCACAGCGACTGCCTTTGACTGTTTATGAACCAATTCCATGCTATCCTACACAGAAAAAATTGAGATTATTTTGTAAACTTACAATTAAAAAATTTTTAAGAACATTTTCTAGTCTTAGTTTGTAAACCTTCTTTTACTATACTGCTTACATAAATTTAATTGATTAAAAGCAGGTTTGAAAATGAAGTATATATATCACAGATTATATTTAATACATGCTTAGATTTATAAACTGTTACTATAATACTATTATAAAACATTTATGAAAAATATACGGGTTTATATAGACTTAAAAAAATACCAATATTTGCCTCAAAACTTCAGAGTTTTCCTAGTTTAACCTACCTGTGGATGGGAAAGCATGTCCAGACTCCACGAACAAATTTTTCCATCAGTAGAGATACTAATCAGATTGTGAGCATTCTGTGTTCCAACAACATTTACACAATATACAGGATGCTAAAGAAAGAAATATTAAAGAAAGTTTTCTGGAACTATTTTCACCAAAAAGATGAAATAATTTTTACTGTATCATCACAGGTATTCTGTTTCATATCCAAACAGTCTCACATCATAAGGGCATTTTTAATGTGAAGTTTGATCTTATTCTGTGGATTAACAATAGATTATCTTAGAAGAGAGATAAGTTTCTAATAAAATAGATTTCCAAAAATAAAAAAAAAGTCCTCATTCTTAGTTGCTAAATGATGAGGAATTCATACATCAAAGGAAACATATTTTGAGACTATTTTGACAGACACGACTAAGTATTTAATGATGAAGGAAATCTAATGGAAATAACCTCTTTACTTACTGTGTGTGCTGCAGCTGACAGTGGAGTTCTTTGCACTGGAGTTCTTTTATTGCTACGGTTATCCCACAGCACAATTTGGCCTGAATATGTACCACCCACAACCAGATTTGGATGAAATTTTGCAAATGTCGCAGACATAACGGCTGACTGTAAATAAGTAAGATTTTTATATTCAAGGGTCAAACGAAAGAAATGTGACAAGTTATAAGAATAAATCTATAATCAAAAACATTTTCCCTTTTATTGTAAGCTATCAGAGATTAAAACCACCAGTAAATACACACACTTAAAAATGTCATATTGTTTAAGAACATAAAGATACAGCTCTAGAATAGTTTTGCTTAAAAGTCGAATGTAATGACTGTTTACAGAAATATTTAAGCAATTTATCCAACAAAGCAAAAACTATTTGAATACAGCATTAAATCAAAAGATAAGTGGCTCTACTTTAGCCTTTGACAGAAATCTGACAACAGAGTATAATGCTAGTTTTGATTCAGTTAAGTGTTTTGCAGAATTATTATATTATTAAAAGATTATAACTTATGCAACCAGAAAGGCTTGCAAATTCTAACCTCCCACTAAATCCACTTTAAAAATCTGCATCTGTTTCCTACTTCAAACATATGTTTCTACTTAAAACTATCTAGTTCCAACTCCTCAGGCCATGTATAAGTAATTCAGTGGGCCAACCATCTAATTGTATATTCAGCAAGTAAGTTCCTGAGAAACTCCCTGCAGAAAAGACATTTTATAAAAGATTCCTTTTATACAATCAATCACAATAACAGAAAATCACAACAGCAAAGGACTTTAGGTGTGATTAAACATAAGAGACACCAGAAAAGCTAGAAAACACAGATCATGTTGAATAGAGAAGTCTTCAGTTTTTTGTTAACATCTGTTTGCAAATATGGGGTGGTTTAGTAAATGCCAATCCAATGAAATCATTATGTTGACAAGAAAAGAAAAAAGGCACTGTCTAAATTCATTAGTGAATTCTTAAACTGGGAGAAGACTGCTAAAAGACTATCTTACCTGGCAGTGAAACACATACTCTGGAGTAGTTTTTTTGTATTTCATATTCCATACAAGGGCCACACCGTCAGGCTCATGAGGAGCATCTTCGTTGTTGTTATAGGAAGCCACCAGTAATTCTGGATACTGCTCGCAAGAATCAAGTGGGGAAAAAATGCTATGCATAATAACTGTTTTACATTCCTAGTTACTCAACTTTTTTAATTAAATTATTCTGAAAATGCAAATTCCTAACACTTCATCAAGAAATACATCTCTAGAGTTATGCTCTCTGCAACATCAGTAAAACTTTGAATTAGTAAGGTTATTTTAAAGGTTTTAATGTTAAAATATTTTATTAAAATGTGTTGCAATTCTATCCAAAGGATAGAATTAAAATAGGTAAGCAATTAAAATAAGTAAAACTAAGTTGTGGCATAAATAAAACCTTGAGTTTTAAATAGTGTTCCCAATCCTTTCTTCCTAAGTACATAAGGCAACCATAACATTAGAGCCATCATCCATTGTTATAATATACATTGATTTAATTATACAAAGTTTCCATAATTAAAATACAACTACCTGCTTATTGTAATTCAAAAATGGGTAAACAGAAACCAATTTTGTTATTGTAATTTACCTGAGATGACCAATCCAAACAACTAACGACTCGATGCTTTGACCAACGTTCGTCAAAAAACTGTCGATTTAATGACAGTTTAGCACCTGCTTGAATCTCTCTACAGAAAAAAAACAAAAACAAAAAACCAACAACTGTGTTATAACTTCCCACTCTTAAAGTAATTAAACATTGCGGACACCATAATTTTAGCAACTATACTTACCCTTCTTTGTCTTCCAAATCTCTTCCACTGTAGTCAAAGAAGATGTTAATCTGCTCTGAAAGAGCTCTTTCTACAATTCTTGTGGAATGGTCAAAGAAACTTAAAAATTCCTCAGAGTGCAAGATTTGCTGCTTTTCTTCTTCAGTCAGCTCATGAGGAGGAGCTGTAAAACAAATGTTTTTCTAAAGTCTGATATATGCCACTCAAATCATGTCACTTCACTATCACAATTTGGATCAATGAAAGCGACTCATTTTTTAAGCAGATTCACCTCTTTGATTTAGAGCATTTTATTCTACTTTAGTGCATAAATAATAAAAAAAACAATCTTAACAGGAATCAATAAAATTGTTTAAATTCTTTTAAGTTAAATTCTTTAAGGTACCTTTACTATCACTTTCTTCATCTTTCTTTAAAGTTTTCTCTTCCTCAGGTTCAATAGGTGGCTTAGGAGTCACCACGTCATCTTCTTCTTCTTCATCTGAATAAAAACAAAGCAGTAACACAAAAATTATTTTTATGACAATAACTGAAAGCTCTTGAGGTAATTATTTCAGAAAGTATCACAACTTTTTAGGTAGAAGCACAAGTGAACCACTCATAAGATAGAATGAGGAGAAATAATGAAAATTTTATCAATACAGTTTTTAAAAAAGAATTAAGTGGACCTTCTTTATCCATACCTAACATGGTAAGTCAGCAACAGCCATATCAAATTCTGTAGCTACATAAACTGAAATAAGATATATAAGCAACTAGGATGAGTTCCTCATGTAAATCTCTAAAAGCTTGCAAGCATTTATCATTCCAGACAGAACAACATGCAACTCCTACATAGTTTTATGTAGCATGCTGACATATTAATGCTGTAAAATGAAAAAAATCAAATGTCTAAAATAGCCTACAGAGTTGGCTGCTTACTTGTGATCTGAAACCATCAGTGTCTAATGGATCTTCATATGGCATAAAGACGGCTTACATTAACTCTCAGGTTGCTATTTGAGAGGCAGATTTTAAAGATAATAGCTACGAGACCACATTTTCTATTCTGTCATTTTAAATGCAAGTCTCATTATCTACTGTTATATGATGTGGCAATAAGCACTTAAAATAATGTTTTCTTAACTTGAATAAAAATACACATTGAGACAATAGACAATGTTTATAAGACTTGTAAAAATGACTAACTCTCCTCTTACACAACCAAACCAGGAAAATAACTTTACTTATTTTAAAATGTTACAGAACATACAACTCTTGCCTACCTTCTCTTTCGCTACATACGGAGATGGATTTTTATGAAGAAAATGCTTATTTTTATTGCCTAAACAGATGCGTCATTTGTCTATGAGGGAATGGCAGCAGGCATCTGTAGCAGAGTCCATCTCAAGTAATGAGAGCCTATTCAATAAGGGGACTTTACTTGTTATAGTCATTTCCCCGACCCATGTTCAAAATTATCTAAAACACACTAACATACGACATACACAAAAGAATGGTCAAGTATGGGAACCAGCTGCCAAGTCATGGTCCCAGCAGCCAGGCCAGCTGACTAGATAGCAACAACCAGATGGCACTGCTGGGATTGTGTCTTTCTGCTACAAGGTGGCAATGGGATGGCATAACATTCTTCCGCTTGACTGCTTCCAATCCTGTCTCTCCCCAATGGCGAGCCTGTGCAATTACCCACACTCCAGGAGGCCTACAGATAAGCCTTTACCCTGCAAACAAAATGCAGCTTGTAGGCCACACCAGCTGCCAAACCACACACATAGTGTTAGGTTTGGAAAGCTATGAAAATCTTTCTAACTCTATAGTATAAGCAATAAAAATATAACTGTACCTTTAGGAAAGAAAGCTTTAAATGACACTGTATAATGCACACAATGATACAACCTCCAACTTAATCAAAATGATAATGACGTATGCCAATCCTACATTACTTGAAATTGAGCGATTTTTACGTTCTGACAAGTTTACAGAACTAGGATAAATGGCACGAATGATTTCAATATATGCTCATACTTTTGAACCAAATGGTGAAGGTTAAAATTTTTCCTTTCAAGGGCCTCAATCAGCCACAAAGGAAAACAGTAATCACTGTCTTTTCAGCCAGCCCAACCGCATTTGTCAGCCCTTTCTCCGTCAATGCAGCCAGAGCAATCAACCTGCCAAACATTCAGAATGGAAAAACAATCTGAAAATACAGGGTATAATGCACCTGCCAGTGAAAATGGCCATTTCAAGAAAAGCTAGTGATCTCAGTGACCCCGCTGAGGAGGCGGTGGTGCAAAGGGGAAAGAACACGCAAAAGAATTCTTAGTGATCGCCACTCTCTTGCACATTGACACTTCCTTACAAAGCATGCCAATTACAGCTTTTGTGCTACTTAAAAAAATGAAAGCTTTTTTGGGGGCAAAATAATCACACAGAGAAACAGAAAGACAGTACTCCCTTTTAGATGAATTCTCATATACAATGGATTATTAATCTGAGAACAGTGTATCTTGTAAAGTAAAGTAAAGTAAAGTAACAATTCTATACTGTACTGCTCAAACATTATGATGAAATTCTACCATCAAGTCACCTATCAGTATAATGTAATGAAAATAATTTAATTACACTTAAGCTGACTTTTAGAATAACAAGATATTTACTTTAATTAAAAACTAAGTCTGAAAATATGTATTTTTCCATTTTCTTCTAATACTATCAGTTATCAATTTTGTTGACTAGTAAGTTCACTGTATGTAAATCCTAAAACCAAAGACAGGGAATCTGAGTCACCCTGGACAGGTCATCCTGAAGCGTTGTGAATTATAAATTACAGCTTCCTATCCACATCATATCTTCCTCCCTCAACTTTGTTGCATTATACGGCTTCTAAGTACCATTTCCAATGACAGGTGTCAAATTCCTGTCATAATGCATATGGTCAGTACTTTAGTGCTAAGTGACCTCATAATCTACACATTTAACAGAAAAGATCATGCTTACAGACACTCTTTTCCTTTTAAAATTTAAAATGTAGATTAAGTATGGTAGACAGTGATCTAACTCTGCCTACTTCATGGCATTTGTCATGCTTATTTGCCCATATAGTTTAGTTGTAGCTGAATGATGACTACAATATTTAAATACTTGTTTTCAGGATTTTATTTTAGAATGAATGTACTAACTTTTTCTATTAAAAACTGATTCAAAAACTCAGATACTTAAGAATCAAGCTTCATTAAATGGCTAACACTAAGAAAAATTCCAAGAACATTACAAAAATGATCTGCTTTTAAAATATTTTTATTATTAAGCTGATTATCTACACATACCAAATATTTGGCCCAAAAATGCCTAATATGGAATGGAAAAACAATCTGACCATTAGAGAGTACCATTAGAGACTGTTCCTCTGAAACAAATACTCTTATTAAAAATGAATACAACTAGCTACCAAAAAAGTTATTAACATGACCAAAAACATAATATTACAATTCTAAAGATTCTCTAAGCTAGTCCCTATTATATGATAAGCCATAATATATTTAAAACTGAAAAACACTACAACAGAGCAGGAAGACTGAAAAATGTGACTGCCATGTCACATCAATTTATTGATGAATATTCATTGCAGTATGCTAAGTAGTTAACTCCATGCTTTCTCTGACAGGGAATCTAAGATTATAAACTGAGCAATAAAGAATGCATAAAAGTAGCAGTTACTTTTAAAATGACAAACCTCTTGTCAATGAATGCTAAGATTAGGTTTAATGAACCATTGAATTTTTACTGAGTTAACATCAAAATTGTGATGTATTTTGGTGAGATGGAAAGAAAAGCGGTCTATAAATTAAGCTGCACCTAGAAATAACATGAAAGAATGAAATTCCAGTTGTTGGAATAATCTGTTACAATGGAGTAGGTTAATCAAAGTTAAATCATCTGTGAAATGGGTGGCTTTTGTTAAGCTGAAGGAAGGAGTCTTCAGAACAAGTTTTCTCATCTGTATGTCACACTGCGTTAAAGAGATATCTAAGAATAAGCCACAAAGCACACTTTGAATTATTTAAAAATATTGTAACACATAACAAGGAATATGCAAGATCCTAGAAAATACTCACTAAAAACTGATACTCTAACCTATCACTTATCACAATTAACTCTTAGCATGAGGTCAAAATCTATATCATTTGTGCATTAATGCTATTTAGGAAACAGTTGTCTATAAGTTTATTAACTAGTTTCATCAAACTGATGTACTCTATTTTAAGACAGTTTAATATCCTAATGAAGAATTCCTAATTTACAAAGTAGCGTAATTACTCACTACAAAGGAAACTGCCAATGAATTCCAAAAATCAGGAAAAATATGTTGCACATAAAGTCATAATTTAATTTATAAAAATTCTACTTGTAAGTAACTTCACAAACAAAATGAGACTATTAGAGGGAAATACTTTAATCTTAAGTTTAAAATTATATGTTAGATACAAATGATTTTCCTTTAATATTTTCAAAATAAACCTTTTTCTGGTTCAATATCCTTTTGAATCACTTCATTTTGATCCATTTGTCCAAAATTTCATATTCTTTACTCTTTAAAAATCAATATTAAGAAAATATTAGGACAAAACTTTAGGAATGTATCAGTGGAATTCATTCCTTTTATTTTTTTAAACACCTAGAATCAAACGCAAGGTCACTTGTTTCTTCACAATTTAGATATTGTTAAATTTTAATCAGGAAATATTTTGAATATAGGTCTAATGCTAATTTGGGAGATAAATAAAAAGAGGGTAATACTTTAATTATACCATTTATTTTAACACAGAATTTTCTCTCTACATTGTCTCATTTTATGTAAAATTCAAAATTTTATTTAGGCAGTACTGGCATCATTAACACAGATCCTGTTATCTGTGATCTCATAAATATTACATTTTTCTGAGGCCACAATTTTAAATATGCTGATTAAAGTCTTTCAATCATGGTTAAGAACAAATGATTCAATTTTCAATTATTTTTATATTCTCACAGATTCTTTGAGAGTTAAAACTAACTTATTACATATGTTATTTATTCCAAAAAGTTTTTTTAAAATCCATTTTAGACAAGAATAATATTAACCAGAAGGCCTTAACAATTTAGTCTACTTGGGAAGTGTGGATTCCAGATGTTAAGATCATGTAATAAAAAATTAAGAGCTATTTACATATAACATTTTTCTACACATTATATATTCTAATCAACATGTACCTGAGGAAAAATATGATTACTAAATCAATACCAAAAACCATTACGAAACTCCACACAGATAAGAAAGTAGAATGATATAAGAAACACAGCACTCCAATGGAAATCAAGGTTCTGACTGTAGCCAGATATTCTTTTATATTGTGACCATAGGGTCATCAATGAACATTCTTGGGTCTCAGTTTCCTCAGGTGTAAACAAGCTGATTAAACTGTGGAATTTCCTCTTTAAAAATCTGTGTCTAAAAATTGCAACAACAACGAAAAATCCATGCTGATGATTTCTGGTGAATAAGAAAAGACAATGCCATTTTCAAGAGAGTTAAAAACTTCTAAAAGAGAAGAGAAGAAAGTAACTTTTCCAGGCCTGTATCTGTGGGTATTACACTCCTGCCATGAGTTTTTTTTACCTGCCGGGAGCGAAATTGACTAAGGTCACATGTTCCTAGTCAATTTCATTCACAGTAGGTGCTTTAAGACAGCAAAGCACCTCAGTTCAGAAATGGTACTATCAACTTACAGAGTAAACTTGAAAGCAAGAACATGTGCTTTTCAAAAGAATAGATTCAGCCATTTTCTAAAAAATGAAAAAGAGACCTAAGTCTAAGACCAATTTTTATCTTCAATTTGATAACTAACATTACTTCTGTACTAATTACACTGCCTACCCAAGTTCAATTTACTGTCTTTTACACTCAAACTGTAAATTTCGCAATTTTTTATCATGGTGAGTTTGGGAATTTATTACATATTCTTAAATGTGAGACAAGGAGGCTAAGTTTGAGAAGCTCTGTATTAAACCAATGGAAAAGCAGAGGTAGAGTTAAGCACAAAGTGTCCTCATTATAAAACTTGAAGTGTAGGGGTTTTTTACCCCTCTTTCTTAAACTCCCATAAATTGGGAAATGAAACAATGTAAGAGCCCTGGACATGAAAATAATGGTAATGATACAGACAGGAAATCTCATTTTTATAAACAGTTCTAAAGGCTAAGGACAGCCCCATGGTCTTACAGTATGTCTCTCAGTCTCCTTCACTTATATGCCTCAGTAGTCGTGAAGTGTTAGTCGCTTAAAGACGTCCAACCCTTTGCGACCCCACCGACAGTAGCCTGCCTGGCTCTTCTGTCTATGAGATTCTCCAGGCAAGAATACCAGAGTGGGTTGCCATTTTCTTTTCCAGAGAATCTTCCCAACCCAGGGACCAAATCTGGGTCTCCTGCTTGGCAGGCAGATTCTTTTTCATCTGAGCTACAGGAGGCCTATATACCTCAACCTTAAACTAAAAAAATAATCAAGTAGACAGCATACACTCAATACACTACTAGAATCACTGAATTCTTGTTAGGTTGCAAATGAATAAACATGGATCTTTATAAAACTAATATCTAAGTCTAGTCTACAGAGGAAAATTTTAAAGAGAGTGGTACATAGGTGTACCCATTAGAAAATGGGCTCAGTTTATGTATCTTGCCACTTTTACCCTCTATTAGTGAAGATAAGAAAAATTCTATTTAACAACATGAAAGATCAAAGCTGTTTATTCATTACTCTGAGCCAATCACTATAAGATATTATCTGATGCAAATTTACCAATAAATAAGTGCAAATTTATGAATAAATAAGCCATGCTATTTTTTAATAAAATGTTCTTCAAACTACAGGTCAAAGCCAACAATTTAGTCATGGCCAACAATGAAAAAAATGAAATACAGTAAGAGCAGAGAAGGTATTATTTCAAAAAACTTTTGTATCAGTTACAAGACTCCGCCCTCCCCGCCCCCACCCCCGCCCTGCCCCCGCTATCCAAAAGTAGAGCAGTCCTTGAAAACTTTAAGCTGAAATGGTGTAAACTGAAGAAGCGATTACTTTAGGACACATCTTGTTACCATGTGCACAGAGTAAATACTGCAGATGCTCAGAGACAGTTTAAAGCTACGGCAGCTTTCTGCTGAGATGCTGAGTGTAGTTTCCAGGGAAGGAGCTTGGGTTTGTCACACTCCCTAAGTGGCATAAGTGAACTTTTGAAATTCAAAGGATATCTGTACACATCTGTATCTACATTTGTACTAGACTGTAATTAATATGAATTGAATTTCTTACCACAGGTAACTATCATAAAAGAATGAAACTGCTGCTTCAGTGACAGCGTAAGAAGGAAAGCATATGTTGGAATCAGCCAAACTTGGTTTAGAATCTTACCCTTCATAAGCTCTCTTTCAGCTTCAGCTTCCTCATATGTAAACAGAATTGGTATTTAACTCTCAAGGTTTTGATAAGAGGATTAGAGATAACGTAAAGTGCCTTACACTATACCTGATATGTAGTAAGCACTCTGCTGTTACAATTTTCAGTCACCAATTTAAACATGAGGTTTGAAGAACTGTAACAAACAAGTAGCTAAGATAATATATGTGAGAGATGCTAATAGGTCCAATTTGCTCACAGCATTCACAGGGATACACAGAACACAGAGTAACAGCATATGTTTGTATCTAGGTCATCACGGAATTAGAGAAGGCTATAAGGGAGGATGTATGTTTCATTTATGGATCTAAGAGCAAATAATGATTACAACATGATATAGTCATATTAAAATCAAGAACCGAGACTATACTTTCTCACCCAATTTCATCAATATTGTTACTGTAGTATTAACACTGGAAAATAATACTTTCCCAGCAGTTACTTCCCAAGAAAAGGCATTATTTACTGAGTTTGTACTCACTACACATCATGCATTCTCTAGACCAGGCATTATAGCAATGAAGAAGAAACAGTCCCTATTGTGTTCTGGAAAATTTGGCAAAAAAGCTGAAGTACGATGGATGGTAAAAGCCTTGCCCTAAATAGAAGAACCTGCCTGCAATGCAGGAGGCATAAGAAACACAGGTTCAATCCCTGGGTCAGGAAGATCCCCTGGAGGAAGGCATGGCAACCCACTCTAGTATGCTTGCCTGGAGAATTCCACAGACAGAAGAGCCTGGTGGGCTACAGTCCATGGAGTTGCAAAGAGTTGGACACAACCAAAGCGACTTAGCACTCACGTAACTAATTTTCAAGTGAAAAAATATGGTTTATCTTGAACTTCTGGGTTATTAGCCTACTTTACAAATCACAATCTTTTAAATTTTCCCATTAATTTCAAAATAAAAATGGAAAAAAAGCATTTTTTACAAAACTGCCAGTCATATACTAGTAGCTATACATTCAAATTAGCTCAAAGACATTATTACATGTTCACTTTAAAATTTATATGCATGTCAAGAATAAGGAACTATAAACAAAAAATTTCAGGTGGGATATACAACCATATGTGTGCTTGTATATGTATACGTATATAATTTTTGAAAAAAATGTATCGTAGAAAACAGACTGGAAACAAAATATTAACAATGGGTACTACACAGTGGTATCATAGGCATATTTCCTGTCCTTTCTGTCTTCTCTAAATTCTCTATGATATATTGCAGTAATTAGAAAAAATTATTTTAAAAACTGGAAGTTTTCTTTTAAACAATACATATAATTATAGGTGTGTTACAACAGGCATTACCTAAAATTGCTTCAGAATTGCTTTATATTCTAAAACAATCTAAAATGCATTTCATAAATAAAACTAAATCTTCATATTATTATTATAAGGAAAAAAGCCTAATTTATGTTTTAAATGAGATACTGTACCCTCATTTTGGCTATTTTGCTTATTTTCTATTTAACATATCTAACATTTCTCATTTAACATATCTAATTATATAGCTCCCAAAAGACAGACATTTCAGTACTTTGAACATATTAGTAAAATAATATTTTCTGGAAATTATAGAATCCTATAGTATTAGCTTTCTCCATACTGGTAGTTCAGCACTTTATCTTTCCTCTTTTCTTTTTTTAAAGTGGCTTATGTCTCAAACAAATCTATCATCAAGGACTTTTTTTCTGGTAAGATAAGGGATTTTGCACATGTGAAAGCTATTTTACCAATCGATAGAGCAGCAGGAATGAAAAAAAATGTATCCATAGAAATGAATAGTCACACGGTCAAGTTCTAAAAAAAACTATTGGACAAAAAACTTATTCCTATTTCCTCAAAATTTTTGAGTTTAATTGTACACACGATAATGTCAAGTCCTTTTGGGACCAAGAAGAAAATCAAAGGAAAAGTTAATGATATTTATTTTATGTCCATCCTTAGGGGGATGGACAGGAAAGGAGAGTTGTTAAAAGTACATGTGATGATCTACTATTAAGTTTAAAAAGTCTATAAAGAGTTATAATGGCTCATTTTCTTTTGAAGTATATATAAGTATGAAAATTTAAAGATGTTCATTGGTAATAAGCTAGGAATTTCAAGGATTCCCCCCACCCCCCACTCTTGCTTACTTGTATCTCAGGGTTTTCTGCAATGAATATTACTTTTGCTTCTCCTTAATGGAGAAATGTGGTAATTTAATTGAAATTTTAGAGATAAATTAACTTAAACATTTGATAAAGTGCTTATGCTTAATATTCTATAATTAAACAATAATAAATTTTTCTGGCTGAGAAAAAAAAGTGTTCTTTATGTACAGACTGCTTAAAGGATTACAATAGGCCCACAATTCCAAAATATCACCAACTCTAAAATCCGTAATTCTTTTGGTGGTAAACTCTAACATGACCAGAAGTAAAGGTATCTATAATCATTATTTATCTCACTCAGTTTGAATATTCATATCTTTTGCTGTTGAATATTTATGCCCAAGATGCTGCTGGAGTGTTTACATATAGTACTTACATATAGTACTTAACTTCTTTGAAATGTAAAAAATTCTGAATCCCTATATATATATACACCTCCATAGGTTTCAGATAAGAAATTGTGAATTGTATTAGGGATCTTAAGTAAACTTTTATATCAAACATAAATTTATTAGCTTCCCTTGGAAAAACAAGAACTATCATATTAAGTTTATGCTTAAATCATTAGCTATTCAATGAGATATTTAAAATTAGTCCCCACTGTAAAAATGGTCAGCTCCTTTTGATTTAAGACACAAAGGACTCCACATTCAATATAATGTCTATGTATACTCCTTCTGTTTCACAGAGATTACAGGCTGCTATATAATCAACATAGTAGAGCCCTTAGATCATAAAATAGGAAGTTTATGAATTAGGTCTAGATTTGTTCATTAATACAGATAACTGGCACTATATCAGAATATAGTATGCACCAAAGACAATAATTTACGTTATTTCATTTACTATTGGATATACTCCCATTTTCAGAAGAATTACGTTCATGACACAGAAATAGAACATTCTTAAGTTTATTTTTTGCTTCTAAAGCAGCACATAGTAACAACAAAATGAGAATGGAAGTATTTGTATTTATGCCAACAAAATTAAAAATATACATATAGCTTATACTTCTATTAAATTCTACAAGAAAAAGTTTTCAAACTCTAAAGAGCAAATACATAAATATAGAAACCCAAAGTATTATTTTTATAATGTTCCTCTAAGAAAATATGCCAAACAACCAAGGAGAAAAAAAAAAAAAGAATCACCTTATTTAACATGGGGATTAATGACAATCATATTTAACGGCAGATACTCACCTTCTTTGGGTTGAGCCATAACTGGAGTCTGAGTTTCCTTTGTGTATGTGACAATTTCACGAGGAGGAAAGTCAACTTGTGTAATTTTAGCCATTCCAAGTTTAATAGGTCCTCGTCTAAATAAAGTGAACACAAATACTTTCAAACACTACAAATGATACACTTTAACTACATCAAACCATGTTTTTTGGGAAAAGTAAGAATTAAATATCGTATATCCAACAGTGTAATTTAAACCCCTGTTTTATTCAAGAAAATTTAAATGAACAATTAATTGGCTTTATTTTAACAAAAGAATTAGAAGGTAGCAAGAACAAAAGAGATTTCTGAATCATTCAAGGTGTTTATTTTTCACTTTAAAAAAGCAAATAATTTAGTTTCTTAGAACAAATGTGTGGGTAATAACAGAGGAAGAGGATGGGAATTTCAAAGTAGACTGCTGAATATGGTTGGTTATGAGAACTGTTTTTAGCAGGGATAGGATTCTGGAATTTTTTGTTAAGAGTTAAATATATGGATCTCATTCATACCACATTTAGTCTCCTTTCAACATTAGAAGACATCAGCTTCAAGAGTGAGAAATAACTTTCTGTTGAAAACAACTTTTTCTACTTATATTTTGCAGAAATTGAGAAGCATACAGTCAATTTAGACTATAAAATAAAATATTTAAACTTTAAGTCTCTAATCTCTGTGTGATCAATACTGTCCTTGATTCACACATGGACAAACTATTGTGCAGATTATTTTAGATCTAAACTAAAGCTATATATCTTCTGAATATCATGAAATTACTCAAGTCACTCCTATCTTAAATAAGTGAAATACACTATTTTTTGACAAACAGAAGAGTGTTGTAGATAATGAAAATGTACCAAAAGAAAACTATATTTTATTCTATATCTCGGGGAATTTTTTCTTATTATAGAAGATGTCTAAATTCTAAACCAAATATAGCATGCTTTCAAACTCTCAAAATTCTCAATAATGAATCTGTCTTACAAGAATATAAAGCTGGATATTTGAAATATATATATATATTTGGTAATATTTTTGTCTTATATAAACATCCTTTTCAAAATCCTGTACAAAAAAGTTTAATAAAATTAGTACATTTAAAGAGTTAATCTTCTCTAAGGTCCCAAATGTGGGCCACAAGAAATTTTTCATGTGTTTTCTACCTTGGAAATATCTTAGAGAAAAAAAAGCATAGTCAAAGAATTAATTAGAAAAATTTAGTAAGATTTGAAGTGACTTAGCATTCTAAGAACAAAATCTGAAATAAATTTTATATTCTAATTTTCAAGATGTAAACCATATGAAAAATAAATTACTCATATCTGAAATATAATTTCAGATATTTATCATATCTGGAAAAAAGTGCCTGAGTCAACATTAAGAACAAGTTACTAAGCTGAGTACATACAGGGTTTAACAGATTAAAAACCACAATACACAAACAAACAGAGTAAGATTTAGGGATAGATTTGGGGAGATAATACCTTACTTATCCAAAGCCACTTTTACTGAGAACAAGCAAGCAGTTGAGGGTGGAGGAGCCTCAGGGTCAGCCAACAGAGAGGACTTCCAGCTAATGTACAAGAAGCCCATATACTTTTCTTACATGGCCTAATTCAAGGTTTATTTAAGTGCTTCCCAGGTAGCACTAGTGGTAAAGAACCCAACTGCCAATGCAAGATACATAAGAGATGTGAGTTTGAGCCCTCAGAAATAAGAGATGTGGGTTCAATCCCTGGGGTCAGGAAGATCCCCTTGGAGGAGGGCATGGCAACCCATTCCAGTACTGCCTAGAGAATCCCATAGATAGGGGATCCTTGCAGGCTATGCACAAAAAGTCCCAAAGAATTGGACACGACTGAAGCAATTTAGCATGCACATAAGGCTTATTTACTCTTACTTTAGACATAATGTCTAAAGGTATAGGGACACATGCTTCAGAAGCTGCAAACTATCAAGGGAAAAGAGCTATCTGAGTCAGGCACAGTGGCAGAAGTAAACATTTACAGTTTGCATCGGAGACTAGAATAAATAAGTAAATGAATAAGCCAACAGCAATCTGGAGCCACAGTGTAGAAACCAACAGCTCTGTTCCTCTCAAAACCTTAAATATCATCAGGAAATTTTAATACAGGAAAATAAATTTTCATGTTGAGTAACCTAGAAAAGACTGCATGTAGAGTATGTATTTTTAAAAGTTTAAAAAAAAATTAATAAAATAAAAGTTTAGGAAGTTTGTAATACACTGTAGAAAAACTTACATAAAAAATATAGCAATAATAAAAGTAATTTAGACATTTAAATTCATAGATTTAGGGTACCTATAAAATCAGATACATAAAATATTTCTTTCACTAATGATAGAGGATAAATGAGGTGTCACAGTGAAATATCACTCTTTGTATTATCTGCACGTTAGAAATTTAAGAAAAATAAAATTAGGACAATTTCACAAAGAATCAAATTAATTACAAAAGAGGGAAGGTAAAAAATCTATTCAATACCCCAAATCGGAATCTGAGTGAAGCTGAAGAACTGATGGATCTGTATCCCAATGCAGCGTCCTAAATGGTTGTAGGACAACCATGAAGCATTAGCAAAAAAGGCCATAAGTTAGTCAAGCAAATACATTCTATGAATAGCTAAAGCACTGTTCACAATTAAAAACCACATGTTCCGGTTAGTACAAAAAAACATGAGATATCACTCAAATGCTCTAGTTCATGCAATGCAAACATATAACCTAGAATAGTTAAAAAGACAGTATTTTCAGATTTTAAGAAACTAATCTTGCAAAATAATGGATAAGAACAGACAAAACATCCAACATCCCAAATAACACATTATTTTTGGATGATAACAAGCTAGGCTATACATATAGTTGAAATTTGAAATTTCCTAATGAAAAAAGCTTTAGTAAAAACATCTTAGTTAACATATCATAATCTTGCCCAAAGCATTAAATGTGTGCAGGAAATTGTCATATTGGTAAAGGAAATGAGTCAACACATAAGCCTTTTGGTAAGAAAACCAAAGACTATTCCACTGGGATACAAAATAGCTTAAGTTTCCAAAATGTGACCCTTATGTAATTTATGGGTTAAGCACTGCCTTGGGCTTACATGTCATCTGCTTTAGAAAGCAACTAAAGATTTCTGTCTCTAGGAAAAAGCAGACTTTTTTTTGCCAGGAAAAATATTTTATGTTCCAAGAATTTATCTAAACTAACTAAGCTTTTGGAGAATATCAATCCTAAATAAATATTTGGTTGTGTTTAGCCTTGCCTTTTGGGTAAACAACTTCCACGGGATCTTTTCCAAAAGATTTAAGGAAAATTTAGTCATTACTAGAATAAAAGGTCCTTCCCACACTGGTACTCCTGTAGATTAGCAATATGTAAGATAATTATGTACAGTACCATATGATGCTAGAATCCCTATTAAAAAGTTAAGCACAATACATTCAGTGCTACCATCTTTGTCAAATATATTTGTTTCTCGTTTATGCAACAAATTATAATGTACAACTAAAACTACTATAATATTTAAATATAAGAAATGAAATCTTTACTTGCCTATACAACTTAACAGTAAAAGCAATCAAATGAAATAGAGAAATGCTTCATTTTAAAAATATAAAGAAAGATTTGGGGATTTAAATGGTAAGTGTATACACAAAGAAAGAAGGGGCCACAGTGAAGATTTACTTTATACTAAGCAATGAATAGCAACAAACTCAGGCTTTGTTAAACCAGAAGAGGTTCTATGAGATGCTCTCCAAGGAATGTTCTGTACATACCCTTTACATTCTCTAAGAGTTCGAGCTGTTACCAATGACATAGAGCTCCTTGTTAAGGATGTCATTTTGGTCTAAAATAGAGTAAAACTCTACCTCAGAACAGAGCCAGTACTGAAAACATATTGCACAAAGTATGGGATTATATTAAAGGCATCTCCAGACATATAAATTAAAATTTTAATATAATCCTGGCACATATAATTAAAAGCCCAAAAGATAAACTGATCAAGAATGTAAAAAAGGAATAAGGAGCATGGATTACTCATTGACTAACTGTTATCTAAATCTCAGAGTTAACAGAAGTGATTAAGAAAGTGAACTAGAATCTTAATGATATGCAACTTGCCAATCAGCAAAGTTACAGAAATATCATTTTTCATGGCCTCCTATGTATTTATTCATAAATTACCACCAGGCCAAATAGAAACTTTTGGCATTGAGAAATTGTGATTCAGATGTTTTGATATCATACTTGGTAATGTCTAATATGTTTTTTTCCTACTCCCCAAGTGCAGTAATCGTCGACCGTCTTGGCCAGCTGAAGGAGTTGAGTGTATAGGTTTATACGTCTCACATGTCTTCATGCATTTCGCTGTTTATTTTTTCATTATCATCATGGCAGCTCAATTTATATCCATTCTTTTTCTTTCTCAGACTCTAGCATTCTTTTAAAAAGTCACATATTTTAAAATGCAACTTTACTGCCAATATCATCAATTAATCAACAATATTAATTATTTCTCTATTATGGAATCTGGAGATGATTTAAAGGAATTCATAGTTTTCTCGTTGTGTGTACATATATATATTAAAAAGTGAACATATTTAGTCCTCTTGAAAATTAACAATTAAAAATCAGTTTGGATTCTCAAAGGAGATGACATATATATTAAGACTAAAAAGGTATCAAGTCATCTCATTTAAAAAGAATTTATTTTCTCTCCCATTAATCTTGTACTCATTCTCTAATAAAAAAACAAATACCCTTTTTAAAAAGTATCTTTGATATTAATTTCTCATTTTGATATTACTTTCTCAAATGTTTTCTCTGCAACCACCCTGTGTGATTTTTCAGTCTTTTAACTTTACTGAGGCTTTCAATAACTAAGTCAAAGATCTCTCTTGGTAATTGTCACATTGCATTTGAAAATATGTGCATTGTTATAAAATATCTTTGATCATGATTTCTAACATAATTTCACAGTGATAACAGACTTGAGAGCACAGGTATGATTTCAATATCTTTAGACCATGAAATTTTTGCATTTTGTTTTATGTCCCTGGATATGTTCCAGTGTCTCTAGGTCTACAGTCTATAGGAACTGAATAGAATTTGTATCCTGCTGTTGTGTGAAAATTGTATAAATTTTAATTATGTTGAATCGGTTCATAGTGCTTTTCAGGTCTACTATATCCTTCTACTTTTCTGTCTGTTCATTCTACTAATTTTTGAGAGTTTGACATTGAAACTCCAACTAAAAATACTTATTTTAAAAAACTGCAATATAGTGGAACTATATGTAACTTTGTTCTGCATTTTCCAAGTCTCCTGTAAATGTTATCATATTTTCATAACTTAAAAAATAAAAACACATATCCCTAAAGATACTTAACTACTCGTTTTCTTGTTTTACATCTACAAATCTACACTTTAAACACAAGTTAGTACATTATTCTTAGGATTTTTCAATACAGTGAATACTATATTTAAGTTATATAAATTAATGAGCATTAGAATCCAAGTTCCATGAAGGCAAAGACCAGGAACATTATTTTCTTTGCTAGCCTATAGCACTTAACATTAAATTGGCAATTCAATTAATATGTATTCTAACAAAATAAACATATTTCTTAAGTTATTTATTTCCTATACCAATTTACAATATTCCAATTGGGTCTCTCTAATAGTCTTTAGGTTTTTCAATGAAACTCAGGTGATCATATTTTAATTTGCATATGCTACACAGTATTTTTGAAAGCAAACTAGCTGATGCTGCATTATAATCTTTCTATTCTTATTCAAAATCAAGAACAATGAATTAACACAATATAGTATATGCATTAAAATAATATATAATATCAAGTAAGGAAATTTAATAAATTTTTTGTGTTTTTTACCTTGGGAAATATTTTTACTTTGATAATGTATTATAAGGGGAAAATAAAACCCTTCTGAAAATGCCACTTGTTTTACTAGGAAAGGAATACTAACATTTGTATAAAAATACAGAAGTACAAAAGCATGAAACAAATTTAGCCTTTAAAAATGCATTTAGACTAAATAAATTCAGCCTTTAATCTACAATATATTCTTTTATCATGTCACTTAACGTCCAAAAAGAGTATTGTTTAAATCTGCAGTTTCAGTTCTGTAAACAGAACAGGTTTGGAAAGCACATCTCAAATTCAGATTGGTGAGCCTTTTGTGTCTTCTAATTGTTAATGACAACTTGATTATTCAGAACTGATTAAAGGACTGAGTTTATGGATTAGTTAGCCCCTTTTCTTCTTTTTTTGTCTTGTCTTTTAGATACTCATTACTTGTTTGCAACTTCAATCGAGGTGCCTGGGCACAAAGAAGATAAAACTTCTTAGCTTACTTCTCATTAAAAGGTGTTTAAGTTTTCCTGAGGAAGACATTTAACTTCCTAGCCCAAAATAAGGATTCTGAACAAAGATTTTTAACTGGCTGTGTTTAGTTTCATTTCAGTTGCAATAAGAAATAAAAATGTAAGATTTGTTAAATAAAGATTTGGTATTATTGGCAGTGTGACGAAGAGAAGTAATACTTTTCTCAGTATGGTATTTGGAAAGAGGTTGAAATCTTACTGAATGTTTGAAAATCAAGTCCCAACATGTATGCAGGATGATAAAACAAATGTGAGATACTGTTTTACAAGGAAGATGCAAGTTCAGGAAAACTTGGCAACGAACTTTTTTTTTTTAAATTGAGGTATAACTGGCATATAATATCAGTTTCAAGTATATAATATAATGATTTAATATTTGTATATATGGTGAAATGATCACAATAAGTATAGTTAACATCCATTTTACATAGTTACAAAATTTTTTCTTATGATTTTCTCTTTCTCTTTAAGACCCAATCTCTCAGCAACTTTCAAATATACAACATACTATTGTTAACTACTGGAGAAGGAAATGGCTACCCAACTCAGTATTCTTGCCTGGAAAATCCTATAGACAGAGAAGCCTGGCAGCCTACAGCCCATGGGGTCACAAGAGTCAGACATGATTTAGCGACTAAAGCACCATAAGGTGTGTTTATATATACATAAACTGCTGACTACAGTCTCCATGCTGTACATTGATACCGCCATGACTTAGTCTATAACTGCAACTTTGTACCCTTTGACCCCCTTCACCGCCTACCCCTTACCTCCCCCACCTCTAGCAAACATCAAAAATTTTTTAAATGAAAATAAAAATGAATCAGTCTCTTCTCTGTATCTATGAGCTAGTTTCGTTTTTTAAATTTCACTTATAAGTGAGATCATACAGTATTTGTTTTCCCTTTGATTTCTTTCACTTAGCATAATGCCCTCAAGCCAGTAAATACTTTTTAAAATTTTTATTGAAGCACCAGTAAACACTCAATGTTTCCTTAGCAATTATTCCTTATTCTTGATATTTTATGCATTATTATTTTCTACCTAATTAGAATAACTTAATAGAATAGAATTAGGCTGTTTATTTGAAATAAACAATTCAGTTAAACAGCCTAATTCTATTATTTCAATTACCAAATGGAAATTAAGCATAAGAGAGATTTTACACTATTTATACCCAAAACGCTCACATAATAACTAATACAATGCTGCTTAAATAGAAAAAATAATTTAATGAATTAACACTTCTATTTTTAGTATAAGAAAATCAGCATAAATCAGTTAACTAGTCAGTAGCTAAATTAATCAAGTGTAACAGTAAAATAATGTTTTTAAAAAATTTCCCCCCAATTTACAACAAACAATTTCTGTGTCATTTAGATTTCAAAATGTTACAACTACCTCAACATAACTATTTAGAGCTGCTCTATACCACTGACAGTAACTGCGTAGTAAATGCATTCTATCATTAAAATATTAAAGGAAAATTACTGTACCTAGATCCCACGGCGCCATCTCCAGAGTCCTGGCTCCCAGCTTCGCTTGGTGTGCTCACAGATTTGGAGGATGGAGACATAGGAGGAGGGACTAAATAGTGAAATAGACAGGTATCCGCTGTTACTACACGCAGAGGTTGCTCAGCTTATGACGTTTCAAAAGTAATTTAATATGAAGTAATTAACAAAAAAGAAAAAATAATGGCAAACCAAAAAACGAAAGTACATGAATGAAAATGAACAGTAAAAGAAGAGGAGAAAGACAAAGTTAACAATGCATGCTGACGATTCATGCAATTTCTCTGGCAAAATGCATTTGGGCTTTATATTAAAAAAAAAAAAAGGCAAGATTATGAAAGGATGCATTTTCATCTCGGCCAACACCAAATGTGGGTACTAATTTTCAAAGGAAAGCATTCCTTCTCCCCTTTCTAACTTTTTGCTTTTAAGATCACCAGATCATTTATTTTTTGTCAATCTTTTCTTTCAAAAAAAAATTAATGTCTTAAATGATATAATTTTCCCCTCCAAAAAAATAAATAAAAAGAGCCAATTTAGAAAAATGACTACCAGTAAAGGAATGACTCCTTTAAAAGTTCATTAGTTTCCAGCAATTTGGGTGAAAAATGCAAACAGGCCATAAAACAACATGCCTTCTAGACATGATGCATAACATAAAGTGATGCATGCAACTTAAACAAGGCAAGGCTTAATGGTAACTTCCTTACCCCAGTATTCAGAAAAAACTGAAGTGTACAGACAAAGATACAGACACCCAAAATATTCTTAATCCCTTCTTATAGAAAAATACACATTTTTCACAGTATATAAAACAAACAGCAAATGCTCTCCCCTAACTTGTTACTTTTAACATTAGATACCAAAAGTTGAACATGAGTATTTCATGCTATTACACTTGTAAACTTTTTGATTACCATTTCAGGGAGTATAAGAGGATCATCACTGCCATCTTCTGGTTGAATTTTACCATAAATGCCCCCAACCCCAAGTATCTTTTTAAAATAATTTTTCAATGTACAATATCAAGTGACTCATACATTTTATGTTGAACTACAAGCCCTTCTTTTAAAAGTTTACTGAAAAGAAGGTTAAGTTCCTAGTTATATAGGAACCAATCTAAAGAAATATGTACTTAATTAAAAGTCTGTGTTTTTGGAATAGTCACATTCACTGAATCCTTAAAATTATGTTTAAATGTTTACAGATGCTTCAGTAAAAACAGTGGGTCTGCAAATCTAACAAAATGCACAACTATAGTATGATGACTTATATCTTAAACATAGGTACAGAACAGATCAACCTTATTTTTCAATGCCAAATTCTACTGGAAACCAATAGGAAAATTAGAAGGAAAAAAACATAGCTAGTATATTGATTTCCTGAGATACTGTGGTTAATTCTTGCTCAAATTTCAAAAGACCATAAAAACATAATAAAAGGTTTCTAATTTTGCAATTAAAATCTCTCAGAAACAATGCTGAAACTAGACTGCCTGTATATAATTCACATGTGGATAGTACTGCACCAGGGACTGCACGTATAACTCAGAGTAGCCAAACATGACTTGTATCTGAAGTCAAGAACTTCAATGTCCCCTAACTTCTCTTACTTTGCCAACAAAGGTCCATCTAGTCAAACCTATGGTTTTTCCAGTAGTCATGTATGGATGTGCGTGTTGGACCGTAAAGCTGAGCGTCGAAGAACTGCTGCTTTTGAACTGTGGTGTTGGAGAAGACTCTTGAGAGTCCTCTGGACTACAAGAAGATCAAACCAGTCCATCCTAAAGGAAATCAATCCTGAATATTCATTGGAAGGACTGACGCTGAAGCTGAAGCTCCAATACTTTGGCCACCTGACATGAAGAACTGACTCATTGGAAAAGACCCTGATGCTGGGCAAGATTGAAGGCAGGAAGAGAAGGGTCAACAAAGGATGAGATGGTTGGATGGCATCAACTCAATGGACATGAGTTTGAGCAAACTCAGGGAGTTTGTGATGGACAGGAAAGCCTGGCGTGCTGCAGTCCATGGGGTCGCAAAGAGTCGGACACAACTGAGAGACTGAACTGAACTGAACTTAGGTTAAGTTTTTCCTCATCTTTTTGTCCAACTCTCAGTGTGAGGCTTCCCCTTAAGTCCCAACTGATACAGTAATAAAAGTAATATCTAAGAATGGTTTGTCTACTGTGCTGTAAGCGTAAGCACAAATATGTGTATTGAGTTATAGTGAGGTACTACAATGTTTTCATATTAAAGATTTCCAAAGAAGAAATTTTTAGCTTTTTAAATTACATACTTAACTTTAGGCTTAGGAAAATAATTTTTCTAAGTATACATAAATGAAAGACTTGAGGAAAATAGTGATATTACTATCAATCTAATTTTGATAAATTATAAAATTCTTTTCCAGTTAATGTTTTTTTCCCCTTTCTGGTGACTTTAACTCTAATCAATAAGTTCCTCGCCAGTATTTTAACTAGTTAAGACTGTGCTGAAATAAAAAATAAACACAGGGGTGATGCAATCAAATTATCACAGATCTTCAGCCAAAAGCAAAATAAATCACAACTTCAAGTTTGTAACTAGACAAAAATCTCTTTCTCAGAACTATTCCTTCAACCAGTAGACAGTTTTCACACCAGCTGATAAAGACACTCATTAAGGACTCAAAGTTTTATCTGGCCCACCAAACTCTTCTTACATCAGTTTATACCACAGAAGGGACAAATCTAGAAAAAGAAGATGACTATCTTTGAAAAAGGAAGAATGTAAACAGGAAAAAAGGGAAAGGAAGCATTATTTGGTGACTACCTTATTTTAACCTAATTAGTCTAGAAAAGTCAAAGAATATAGTAACTGCACAATAAGGCAATGTCACTATACTCCCAGCCTCCAATAAACAACACCCAAAAATGAATAAATGCGTGCACTCAGGAAGGCTTAAAAAAAAAAAACACAACTAAATAGCTCATAGCCACTCAAATTTCAGCAAAGACTTGAATCTAGAATTCATTTTTAAAAATGGTTTAAGAGTACAATCAGCTTTAGAATTAACGTAAGCTTTATTAATTAGCCTTTGCCAAATACCTGAAATATGATTTGTATGATTAGAACAGTGATTCAATCAGATTACCTTCACCATAGAGTTCTGTATATAGTCTAAAATAAGGCTTTAAAAATAGCACCAAATAAAAGATTTAATATTAACATATGAGTGAATCAGGGGAATGAATTTAAGTTTCTTAGAAGTTTAGAGCAGAAATATCTAATCCTTTCTTCAAAAACCAAGGAAGAAATGTGAAGTAAACTGAAAGACAAATCTACCCCCATTAACTGCACCAATCATGCAAGTAATACTGAAAGGCTGTGACACTGATTCTTTACGACAAAAAGCTAACCAAGAACTAAGAAGGCCTTTCCTACTAGCCTAGAGCTTGGCCTTCCTTCCTAGGATATAAAATTAACACTGCTGCCAACTGGTCTATGAAGAAAACAACTAGAAATTTTAAAACTACAAAGGACCTGGGTATGCACCTAGATTTAGAAACGAGAGTCAACTTTGAGTCAACCACTGAGAACTACACAGACATGAACAAGGATGGTGCACAGCCCAATTATCTTCAAAGAAAGTCTCTAGCAAGAAGGGGCTCTTGCCAGGAAGAAGAACCCAGAAAAGGTGGAAAGCCAAAGAAAGTAAATGTAGGGAGTGTTGGCAGAGCACAAATGGGAGGAATGAGATTCTGTGATAACCAAACATAGCTCATCTATGACACTTGGCACTCAAAGGCTGAGTTACATAGTAATGCCCTCTTGTGGCTATAAGTGTTTCTAGAATATTAACATTTAAGTAACTGTTTAAGTTTTCATACTTTATCTTTTTTGTCTTGAAAGATGATGCTTTAAACTTTAATTTTCTGAAATATCAATTTCTTCCTTTCCTATGACCCCTTCTGCTGATAGCATTAAATCCCTCCTCTGCTGCTAAGTCGCTTCAGTCGTGTCTGACTCTGTGCGACCCCATAGACGGCAGCCCACCAGGCTCCCCCATCCCTGGGACTCTCCAGGCAAGAACACTGGAGTGGGTTGCCATTTCCTTCTCCAATGCATGAAAGTGAAAAGTGAAAGTGAAGTCGCTCAGCCGTGTCCGACTCTTAGCGACCCCATGGGCTGCAGCCCACCAGGCTCCCCCGTCCATGGGATTTTCCAGGCAAGAGTACTGGAGTGGGGTGCCATTGCCTTCTCCGAATCCCTCCTCTAACCTCCCCTAAATGTTTCCTTTATTCTCTTTAATGTTTCAGAGCACATGTAAATTTTCTAAAAGAAATTAATAAAATTTTATAGTTAAAATACTATAAGGAATCATTAAAATTAAGCTAAACCTGAAAAAAATGACTTGATAACATAGATATTATTCTATCTAAAAATCAGAATTACTAGTTATTAGATAAATAAGTGCTAGGGAATGTTGTACATGATGATTAGAGTTAACACATACATAACACTGCTGTATGATACATAGGAAACTTTAAGAAAGTAAATCCTAAAACTCATCATTAGGAGAAATTTTTTTCTTTTTATCTATATGAGATGATAGATGTTAACCAAACCTACTGTAGTAATCCTTTCACTATGTGTGTGTCTGTGTGTGTATATATATATATACACATACACACACATGCATATTACATATACACATAAATCAAACCATCATGATGTACACCTTAAACTTATACAGTGAATCTGTCAATTATTTCTCAATAAAACTGGAAAAATCAGATTTAAAATATTGGAAGTTACAAGAGAGGGAGATAAATGAAGCTATACTTATTCTGACTACCAAACTTCATTTATTCTGAATAAAAAACTGATTATCACAGTATACAAAATCAATATACTATGCCCTACTGATACAGATTCAGGCTACAGAACAATTGACAAAATCTGTTTTCATCTCTTTGTAAGATGGTTAAAACAGCAGTCACACATTCAGAAAGATTCACTTTTTTGGGAAGTGCGGGAGATCAGTGTTTATTAACTCTACATTTGATAAAATATGTCTTGAAAGTTGTGCCTAAAATTAACTTTCTTAAGACTGTCCACTTAAATGTCATTAAAAAAATAATCAAGCCATATTTCTTTTGTGAAATATTCAAATTTCAATTTCCACTATGCACTTTGCTTAAATTTAAACAAGATTTTGTTGTTATTGTTTTTAAAGCAGATGGCTTTTATTGGTCTTACTAGGTGGAAAGACATATGACCTAATAATAATTGAACAATCATTTAAGCGTCCAGTCTGCAATGGACACCAGGGATAAAAAATGTAACATGCTATCACTGCTCCCAAGGACCTCTGACAAAAAAACAATCAAATGATCAAATAAATAAGAATCTATCAGCAAAGAGAAGCTAAGAGCAGTCTTATTAGCTGTATCTCTTTAAAAAAACTAGTACTTTTCAGTAGAATCTTTTCAAAAAAGGGAAAAAGTCCATTTTAGCTAAAACCAGACTGATGTTTTTAATAAATCCTTTTGAATATTCTTGTGGTGTTTTCATACTTCTATGATTTAAAAATATTTAATAAATACATTTCCAGTGAAAATAAAAACAAGTATCCATCCATGTTATGATACAGAAACTATTTTTATTGTTACTAGCAAGAAAGTTTGACAGCCAATGCTTTCGCCTGTATCCTTTATTCTCCAGGCCTAATTTCAAATAAATACTAGAAAGATCTTTAGATACTTGTGAGAGAACAGAAGGTGGAAAACTACACAACTCACTTAATGAGATTACTATAATCATTATAATAAAACCAGACAAAATATAGTAAAAGGAAAAAAACTATAGGCCTGACTCTGAGTTATAGATGAATCCCTAAATATTAGTGTTACGTAAGAAAAATATTCTCTCATAACTAAGATGGATTTATTCCAAAATGTAAGCATGCTTATACATTTGAAAATCTAACAATATAAACTATATTAACATTTTAAAAGACAATAAAAAGCATATAATCATCTCAAATATGAGGAGATCCATGAGTTTGTCATACATAGTTTGGTGATTTTAAAGAATGTCAAAATTCTTTGTGAATGTGGGCTGGGACTTAGTGACTCTTCCAACAGACAGACAATGGCAGAAGCCATGTTCTCTGACTTCCAAGGGTAAGTCATAAAACGGACAGCTTCTTCCCAGCTCTCTTTCTCTCTGGACTGCTGACACACTGCAGCCAGGTGACATGCTGCAAGGATACTCAAGCAGGTAGTTTCATGGAATGGCCCACAGAGATACGAACGCAAGCCACCCACTAACAACAGAAGCCAACCTGCTGGCCAGATGACTGAGCAAATCATATGGCTGATAAAGCAAATCCTCAGGCCCCAATCAAGGCTTCAGATGACTGCAGCTCAGACTGATCTTGACTTCAACCTCATGAGAGACCCTGAGCCAGAACCACCAAGCTAAGCCACTACCAAATTCCTGACTGGCAGAAACTATGAGTGATAATAAACCTTTATTATTTTTTTTTTTAAATCAAACTGATACAAGAACAAAAAACTTGAATAGACTATACCCATTAGAAAAACTGAAATGATAAGTAACTCCTGCTCTCCACTATCCTCTGGGGACAAAAAGCATAATCTGAGATAGTTTTACAGTTGAGTTCTACCAAGTGTTTAATGAAGAGACAATAGCTATCTTTTACAACTGCTCCACAAAACAGCAAAAGAGAAAGCTATCCAATTTATTTTAAAACCATAACCACGGTGGCCACAGAACATGAACAGCATAAGAAAATTACAGGCAAATTTCATTTATAAGCATACATAGAAAAACCCTAAATAACATAACTAAACGGAGAAAAATTAGGTTGGATCTCTACCTTCTACTGTATTAAAAAAATGTAACATAAATATCTAAAGGTTTGAAGGCTAAAATAATAAAGAAAATGTAGAATATATTTGTATTCTCAAAATAGGAAAGGATATCTTTTAAAAGACGACCAAAAAAGGGGGGGGGGTTGTCTATAATAGATCTGACCACTATTAAAATAAAAGATTTAAACATATCAAAATGTTCGATCCTTGTTCAGGGATCTAAGATCCCACATGTTCCAGAACAACTAGCCCCGTGCTGCAACTACTGAGCCCATATGTTCTGGAGCCCGTGTGCCACAACTAGAGAGGCTGTGTGCCACAACCACCGAGCCCAAGCACCAAACTAGAGAGTCCATGCGCTGCAAGGAAGACCCCTCATAATGCAAAGAAGATCCCAGGTGCCGCAACTAAGACCCAGTGCAATCAAATGAATAATTCTTTTAAATGAAGGATTCTGTTTCAATAAAAGATACTATGATGGAAGCAATCTAAATGTCCACTGACAGAGGAATGGATAAAGAAGATGCATTACATATATACAATGGAATATTACTCAGCCACAAAAAACAAAATAATGACATCTGCAGCAAAATGTATGGACCTAAAGCTGTCATACTGAATGAAGTCAGACAGAGAAAAACATATCATATGATATCACTTATATATGGAATCTAAAAAAAAATGGTACAAATGAACTTATTTACAAAACAGAAATAGAGTCACAGATGTAAGAAACAAACTTATGGTTACCAGGGGGAAGAAAGAAGAAGGGATAAATTGGGAGATTTGGACTGACATATACATAATAGTACTGTATAGCAAAGGGAACTCTTCCCAATACTCGAACTATATGTGAAAAGAATCTAAAAGAGTGACATACGTACAGGCATAACTGATTCACTTTGCTGTACATCTGATACTAACACAACATTTTAAGTCAACTATAATTCAATAAAAATTTTTGTTTAAATACTGTAGATAATAAACTAGGAAAAGGTATTTTTTAAAGGACTAAAACAAAGAAGTCCTCTCTTAAGTATACAAGGAACTCTTACAGCAAGATAAAAAACCCTAGTAGTAAATGGACGAAGAACATGAATATGCAATTTGTAGAAGGGAAAATGTGAAAAGTAGATAAAAGAAAAAATGGTCATTCTCACTGTAAACAGATAAATGTATATTAAAACATTTTGACATACTATTTTATACCCATCAAGTAGATAAAAATTAGAAAGTCGGATAATATCAAGTGATGTGGATACAATGAAACAGTTACTTTCTCACACACTGGTAGCAGAAGGATAAACTTAGTTATTCTTCAGAGTGGTAGGTAGGACCTGAAAAATGTAAGTCTACAATAACATACCAAGCCAATTCTTCAGCATACATTCCAGAGAAACTCTTCCACAGTCCTTTCAAGGGAAAAGAATATATTCTTTGCAGTGTTGCTTGTGAAAGCAAAGCAAAGAGAGAAGAAATCACTAGGGAACAGATAAGTAAAATAGAGTATATGATAGAATATTATGTATCAGTCAGAAATAAATAACTAGATGTATATATTAACAACATGGGTAAATCTCAAATACAAACCTGCTTTGAAAAAAAGGAAAAAAAAAAAACAAAGTGAAACACAGAGCACAATACCACTAATGCACATAAAACATATCCACACGTAGATATATAAAAACTTGAAAAATGTCAACACGCGCCAGACTGATCAAAAGGATGTATGTTAAAAACCCAAGAATCAGTACTTAATGCAAGACTGTGAAGGAGAATGGAATTGGAGATGGGTAATGAAGGAGAAACACACACACAACTAAAGAACATTCAAGAATAGATGATGGAGGTAGGCCATAAACTGAGAAATATGAGCAAGTGAATTTAGTGAAACTGAAGTCCTAAAAAGAATAGAAAAGAAAAAAAAAATCCTACGGGAGAAAACCAAAGCCAAAGGCTCAGAAAAAAATGATCACTTAAAGCTTATACAGCAAACAAGCAACTTGGTTTAGGTTCTAAGGTATTTTTTTCTTAAACAAGATAAAAGTGTTTTGATTCATTTACTTTTAAAATTGCAATATGCAACATAAGTTTATTAAATAAAAGACATAAAAATTAAAGTATTTCTACCTTCAAATTTTATCAATAAGAAAAAGACAAATAAGCTGAAAGGGCTTCCCTGGTAGCTCAGCTGGTAAAGAAACCGCCTGCAATACAGGAGACTCCAGTTTGATTCCTAGGTCAGGAAGATCCCTTGGAGAAGGGATAGGCTACCCACTCCAATATTCATGGGCTTCCCTGGTGGCTCAGATGACAAAGAATCGGCCTGCAATGTGAGAGCCCTGGGTTTGATCCCTGGGTTAGGAAGATTTCCCTGGAGGAAGGCATGGCAACCCACTCCAGGATTCTTGCCTGGAGAATCTCCATGGACAGAGGAGCCTGATGGGTTACAGTCTATGAGGTCGCAAAGAGTTGGATATAACTGAGTAACTAAGCACAGCACAATAAGCTGAAAGAAATAACAATGAACCCAAACCATGAAAGTAACCAGCTTTTTTCACTTTAAAACTTTTTAGAAATAGTGACTCTAATAAGACAGGTATAATACTTAAAGACTGTTATGCTACCGTTCACAACAATAGGCATACAGCAGGTACTACCTCTGTTATTTGTCCTCTGGACTAGATGGAATTAGCCCACAAACTAACCCTGAAATTTTAGGTCCCTGAATGACAAAAGCCACATCAAACTAAAATACTATGTAACAGCACCCAGTTCAGAATTATTTTAAGTAAGCATTTCATGTCTATATGTAACAAGATTGTCCTCAGTACTTTTACTATTTCAGCTTTTTGGTCTAGTACTGTTATAAAAATGAAGAGTCCAGAAAAAGAACAAGATTAAGTCAAACTGCTGCCAAAATCAGCTACCAATAGGATTTCCCTTATTGGCACTGACAGCAGAAGGTTATAGGCTTCTCCTTCCACTCCTATACCTTTGAACATCAGTACACTTTTAGAACTTTGATTCACTATACCTCTCTTTAACTTATAGAAAGGATTATAGAGTTAAGAAGATCAGAATCACAATCATCTTTGAGCTTAACACAGTATGGCACAGAAAACTAGTTCAAATGTCTGTTGAAATAAGTTACTGATTTAACAAGAAAAGTCAATTGGCTTATGTTAATAAATATAGTCTCACAGCTCTTCTGAACAAACAAAATAACTATGTATTAACACATCTGAAAAAAGTCAATTCCTAACATTTTAAGATTAATGCTTTTTTTGAGGCACAAATAAGAAAGATATACAAAATACACTAAATCAACTCACTCATCTCATGTATATCTGAGCTGAGTAAGATCTATGCCTCCCTTTTATTAACAGATATAATCTTATCCTTACCAATGGGGGATTCTGCAGTTAGACCCATGCTTTGAAGCAACGCTTCAGCTTCTCTTCTTTTTTTTTCAAGATCTGATTCTTCTTGCACAGGAGCAACTGCTTCCTTCTTCTGATCAGTCTAAATTTTTTAAGTTAAAACTTAAATTTACATATGGTATGAAACATTTCCATTTGCAAAAATACATAGGTTTTAAATAATGTGCTAACACTGTATACATTTGGAGGTGGGCTTAGTTTTGAATACACATTATAGTCACTAAATGAAAATCATTCTCAGAGTTTTAGTAAAAATCTCCAAATGATATGTATTAAATTGATTCATTTTTATATGTAAAAGAAGTTCTCACAAAAACATTCTGAACAGATATGTTCAAAAGTACAGTCAATTTCTATTTAATTTATAATATGAAATTGCTATCCATGGTCAAGAATTGTGGAAATCTCACAAATACATAAATATCACAATGCTATGAAAAAAAAATAAAGACTATCATTTAAGACATAACAAATTTTAAGTAAATGAACAATTTGATTTGTTGAAAAAGTACAAGTGCCTCAAACTTCTATATGCAGTCTTCATTGTCTTTATGCAACTTTATGTAGAGGATGTTTGTCAAAAATTCATCTAGAGAAAGGTTTTATTTTTATCAACTATTGGTCTTATTTTCACGGTTTGGTAAAATTAAAATTTACTCTTGCATAGCACAAAACATTTTTCGTTACTGAAATTTTTACCAACTTTTATTTTAGCCATTTATAGTTTTAGCAAAATCTTCCAGTTATAACCCTCAATACTCTCAGATCAATACTCTCAACATCTTAAGGGAAATTTAAGCCTTAAAGGGAAAAGTCTTATGTATACACCTCAAAAGTCTATTTCAGCTAAGACAACCATTACTCATACAACTATCGGCAGTGAACTTTTTTTAGTCCTAATATTCTATCATACCATTTTAACTTAAAAGAGTCATCAGAAAATTTCATTAAAATAGCCAAATAAACTATATATTATCAAGTAAACACTGTATCGATATATAACAATTAGACTTACTGTTTAATAGCACTGATTTAATGTCTCTTGTAATGTTTGATAAACTTTAAATTAGATATAAGTCATGTAATAGATATTCTGTACGGCCACTTACGGCCATGTTTAGAAAACAAATACCAAATTTGCTCAGTTCTGAAGGGTTCAAGACTACAGGTACTGGTTTGGAATGGTTCTGCCAGTCTTACTCATGCTTCTGTCAGTTAGTTTTTAATCAAATAGCTAACCGAAAGGTCCAACACTCTTACAGTAATGGATCACAAAAAGGTTCAGAATAAACTAGAAAATTCTTCAACTGTAGGCCTTTACAGCATCATAGCAATGCTGCACATAAATTGTACCTTTGGTTTTTCTTTTTCCCTAAGAGATTCCAAGAAGTCTTGGCTATTATTTAGGCCAGTGGTCCCCAACCTTTTTGGCACCAGGGACAAGTTTCATGGAAGACAATTTTTCCATGGACAGGGGGTGGAGAATGGTTTCAGGATGATTCAAGCGCATTGCATTCATTTATTTCTATTATTATTACATCAGCTCCACCTCAGATCACCAGACATTAGATCCTGGAGGTTGAGGGCCCCTGGTTCAGGCTATCACATAGAAAAACTTCATACTAATGTCACATTAGGAACAAACTATCTTAACACTGGCCATTTAAAACACTGAAGATAAAAATATACAAATCTGTCTACACAGGTTTCATAGGGACAAATGTGCATTTCAAGACAGGAGCAAGTAAAATATTTCTAGCTCAGGGTCAATGGATATTTGCCATACATAATAAAATCGTGATGCCAAAAGTCAGATCTAAGTATCTAGCCCATCTTCATGATAGTATCAAACCCACTTACCTGGTAAAAATATTTCAATGACCAACTCATGACAAAGGAGAGACAATCAATTAAGTAACCCCTTAATCAATTAATAATCTAGTCTGTATTTCTCTTTGCCATTATTTATTCTGACTACTAGCAGTTCTGACTGGTAAAATATTCAGATAAGCTCAAAGTCCAAAGTAAGCTATGATGCATATCATATTTTAACAGTAATTACAAGGCAGATGCCCCTTAGTAAACATATTCCTAGAAGACTAAATATGTATATTGAGCTTTTCACCTAGAGTGCTATATGTGCAGTCACAACTGCTGGAATTTTAACTATTCTGAAAGTATTAAAGGTATAAGCACTTAAAATCCAATTATTTTATATTATCTTAAAAAAAAAAATCAAACATACTTCCTTTTTCTTTCTTTCTTCTTCTTTCCTCTTCTTTTCCTCTCTGATTTGAGCCAACCGCTGCTTCTTACGTTCCAACTCTGCCTTTAATTCACTTTTGTCAGACATGTTTGCAACCTTAAGAAGCATACAATCATTTACAATCATCATTAAATTGGTAAAAGGAGCACTCTTCTAAAACTCTGTCTTTCAAGAAGAGAACTGTCTTGAAAGGCCATGTAATTCAAGGTCATCAAACGAGAACATGTACACTCTACTTTTAAAATAAAAGAAGCATATATACTGCTGAGACCTGAAAATCATTATAAACAGATGTATATAGGAAATATTCACAGTTGAGCATAGTAATTAGCACTCAGTAAACTCTATAATGTTCACACGCTCAAATTTAACACAAAGTCTCTGGCTCTTAAAACAGAGGACGTGGATTGCCATTAAAAGCCAAGACACAGCAAATCTGCTACCGGTTTTGCATTCACTCCTAGAAATCTGATAAAACAGGCAGTCAGACAGAAAATTCCTATAAATTCTAAGACTACCATGCAATAGTAATACTATGGAGAAGCAAAACACAAATATACCTATCAATTGTACTTAAAGGTAGAGCTTCCCTGGTGGCTCAGGCGGTAACAAATCTGCCTGCAATGCATGAGACCAGGATTCTATCCCTTTGGAAAAGGAAATGGCAACCCACTCCAGTATTTTTGCCTGGAGAATCCCATGGGCAGAGAAGCCTGGCGGGCTCTATAACACACAACATACAACACACACACACACACACACACACTTTAAGTATGTTGGGGTCGCAAAGAGTCGGACATGACTGAGCGACTCTAACACACTTTGAGTCAAAGCCCAACAACAAAGTCTGATTGAATAATTGCATACAGGTGACAGAACCGCTCATCCTGCGAGAGGCCGGAGCCTCCAGGCCTGACACATTCACTTTCTTAAAACTCCAAGAAAGATAAAGTCTCAGGAATTTTGTGCTACAATCTCCGCGTCTGGGTACTTTCTAACACACACCGGTTGAGCAAGGCGAAAAGGAGTCACTTCTCCCCTGGGTATGGACCAAGAGGGCGCGGTTCACCTAGGGCGTCTTAGGGAGGTGGCCTCGAAAGAGCATCAAGGCTTCTCGGGGCCCCTCCGAAGGGTCCAGAGAGAAGTGAGTGGGTTCGTCGAAGCCCCGGCCTTCCTGACTCACCCCGCCTCTCCTTCCCAGGGCCGGGCTGGGCTGGGCGGCACTGTCAGCAGGCCAAGCCGCCCTTAGGGCCGAGACACAGCAGACAGAAGGAGACGGAAGGGCCGTCCACCCACCTGTTCGGTGGCGGGATGGGGAAGAGTCCGCCTGCCAGCAACTTCCCGGTAACGTCCCTCTCCTTCGCCCGCAACAGCAAGAGCCGCCACCACTAGTTCCGCGGCTTCCCCCAGCACACAAAGAGGGATGGGCGGCGGCTGCTACGGCGAGAGCTTAGAGACAAACAGCTTCGCCCCAGCCAAGGCGCTCCCAGAAAGCAAGGCAAGGCCCCAGCTGCGGGGAGGAGTAGCCCCTCTACCACTTACCTAGGTAAAGCAGTAGCCAAGAGATGAGACAAAGACTCCACGCAGGGACCCGAAGCGTTTCCCCTTTGCAGAGACTGGAAGACTAAGCCTAACAGCCTGGGGCTGGCTAAGAAAACGCCACCCTCGCCGGATTGGCTCCAAAGAGAACTACAAGCCCCAGCTGTGAGGGAAATCGGCATTCGGCGAGCAATGCACTCTGGGGGTAGTAGTCAACGGTAGTCGCAAAGCATGCTGGGACGTGTAGTGTTTCCTAGTCTTTAGCGTTCCCTCTTTGAGGCCTGCCTTCAAGATTCCAGAGACAAGCTTCCAGCTGTTCTGTTTAATGTAGTCTCCTTGGTTGGTCAGTTCTCACAATGTTGTATGTGTTCTATCTTAAGATATTTGATTCCACATTGGCCTAATTTTAAAAAGTGGTGAACTTAGGTATTACACTGCACATTTGGTGAACATTTCTAAAATATTTATACCGGTATTAAAAAATACCTTATAGAGGTTTAAGCAAAATCTGTAATACAAAATCTAAATTTTGAAAATGTAGTGTAACCTCACTGTCAAAAAATGTGAGAAATTGTCTTTAATTATGTAAAGATTTGTAAATCTTTACTCAGTTTTCACCAGCGTTCATGGTTGTAAACTTGATTAGCTGGATTATTGCAGTTATGAAAATTAACAGTAAAACCTCTGATTGCTATATTTCCTCTTAAATTTCTTCCTGTACACATGGAATGTCTATTTGAGCCTGCAAATAAAATGATTACTGTTGCAATCAATGGATCAATAAGAATATGATGTACTCTTTTCCAGCCAGGGACCTAGAAATATTAGGAACGGGTCAAAAAGAGAAAATTTGTGTACTAGAAGGTACACAAATAGTTCCTGAAGGAACTATTCAGGATGCAATATGGAGAGACAAAAAAATAATAAGAAAGATTTAGAAACGTGGAGGATAGGAGGAGTAGGTCTAACAAACATCTCATGAAATTTTAGATGAGAAGGGGAGAGAGAGTAGAGTAGAGGCAATTTCAGATGAAAATACAGTTTTCCATAACTAGTGAAAATCACCAATTCACAGATTCAAGAATTCTGGTTAGTTGCAAATAGGATAAATGAAAAGAAATCCACAATTTGATACAGCTGAATGTAACTGTAAGAAAGAAAAAAAATCGATCCTGGAAATAACAAAAATTTCCATTAACTGATGAATGGATAAAATTGTAATATATTCATACTGTAGAATACTATTCATCAACCAAGAGGAATGAACTACTCATATACGTAATGGCATGAATGAAACTTGAAAACATCATGCTGAGTGAAAGAAGCCAGACGTAAATGGCTATGTACTGAGCTCATATTTGTGAAACCCTAGACAAGGCAGACTTGTCAAATAAGTCAAATAGTCATAGACTTATTGACTATGCCAAAGCCTTTGACTGTGTGGATCACAATAAACTGTGGAAAATTCTGAAAGAGATGGGAATACCAGTCTACCTGACCTGCCTCTTGAGAAACCTATATGCAGGTCAGGAAGCAACAGTTAGAACTGGACATGGAACAACAGACTGGTTCCAAATAGGAAAAGGAGTATGTCAAGGCTTATTTAACTTATATGCAGAGTACATCATGAAAAATGCTGGACTGGAAGAAACACAAGCTGGAATCAATACTGTCGGGAGAAATATCAATAACCTCAGATATGCAGATGATACCACCCTTATGGCAGAAAGTGAAGAGGAACTCAAAAGCCTCTTGATGAAAGTGAAAGTGGAGAGTGAAAAAGTTGGCTTAAAGCTCAACATTCAGAAAATGAAGATCATGGCATCCGGTCCCATCACTTCATGGGAAATAGATGGGGAAACAGTGGAAACAGTGTCAGACTTTATTTTTTTGGGCTCCAAAATCACTGCAGATGGTGACTGCAGCCATGAAATTAAAAGACGCTTACTCCTTGGAAGGAAAGTTATGACCAACCTAGATAGCATATTCCAAAGCAGAGACATTACTTTGCCAACAAAGGTTCGTCTAGTCAAGGCTATGGTTTTTCCTGTGGTCATATATGGATGCAAGAGTTGGACTGTGAAGAAGGCTGAGCGCTGAAGAATTGATGCTTTTGAACTGTGGTGCTGGAGAAGACTCTTGAGAATCCCTTGGACTGCAAGGAGATCCAACCAGTCCATTCTGAAGGAGATCAGCTTGGGATTTCTTTGGAAGGAATGATGCTAAAGCTGAAACTTCAGTACTTTGGCCACCTCATGTGAAGAGTTGACTCATTGGAAAAGACTCTGATGCTGGGAGGGATTGGGGGCAGGAGGAGAAGGGGACAACAGAGGATGAGATGGCTGGATGGCATCACTGACTCGATGGATGTGAATCTGAGTGAACTCCAGGAGTTGGTGATCGACAGGGAGGCCTGGCGTGCTGCGATTCATGGAGTCGCAAAGAGTCGGACATGACTAGCGACTGAACTGACTGAGACAAGGCAGATGGAGAAGGAAATAGCAACCCATTCCAGTACTCTTGCCTGGAAAATCCCATGGATGGAGGAGCCTGGTAGGATGCACTCCATGGGGTCACGAAGAGTCAGACATGACTGAGCGACTTCACTTTCACTTTTCACTTTCATGCATTGGAGAAGGAA
This sequence comes from Bos grunniens, assembly GCF_055505025.1. NCBI lineage: Eukaryota > Metazoa > Chordata > Mammalia > Artiodactyla > Bovidae > Bos > Bos grunniens. The sequence continues at coordinate 112,081,572 of NC_141166.1, read as the reverse complement.
ATGGCAACCCACTCCAGTGTTCTTGCCTGCAGAATCCCAGGGACAGGGGAGCCTAGTGGGCTGCTGTCTATGGGATTGCACAGAGTCCGTCACGACTGAAGTGACTTAGCAGCAGCAGCAGCAGACAAGGCAGAATCCTAAACAATGACAAAAAGCAACCCACGGTTTGGTTGCCTGAGTTGGGCTAGAGAGAGTAACTGTCAAGGAGTCAAAAGGAAACTTCTGGAGTCATGGAACTATTCTGTTACTGTGGCTTGGTAGTATATTTTGCAATCAGAAAGTGTGAGACCTCCAATGCTGTTCTTTTTTGAGATTGTTTTTAGCTATTTGGAGTCCCTTGAAGTTCCATATGAATTTTAGGATGGTTCTCTTTATTCCTGAAAAAAAAAAAGGCTGAACGGATTTTGGGGACTGATTGTATTGAATCTGTATATTGCTTTAGGGAGTACTACTGCCATTCTTTCTTTTTAAAACCTTTAATCAGACTCATTAAGAAAAAGAGGGAGGGGGCTCAAAACAATACAACTAGAAACAAAAAAGGAGAAGTTAACTGGATACCACAGAAATTCAACGGATGGCAAGAGACTGTTACAAGCAACTGTATGCCAATAAAATGGACAACCTAGAAGAAATGGACAGATTACTAGGAAGGTCCATTCTTCCAAGAATGAATCAGGAAGAAATAGAAAATATGAACAGACCAATCACAAATACTGAAATTGAAACTATAATTTTAAAACTTCCAACAAACAAAAATCGAAGACCAGATGGCTTCATAGGTTAATTCTCTCAAACATTTAGTGGAGAGTTAACGCCTAACCTTCTGAAACTTTTCCAAAAAAATCCAGAGGAAGGAACACTCCCAAACTCACTCTATGAAGCCACTATCACCCTGATACCAAAACCATACAAAGATATCACACACACACACAAAGGAAGAAATTTACAGGCCAATATCACTGACAAACATGGACGTAAACATTCTCAACAAAATACTAGCAAGTAGAATCCAACAATATACTAAAAGGGTCATACACCACAATCAAGCAGAATTTATCCCAAGGATGAAAAGATTTTTCAATATCCGTGAATCAATGTACACCACATCAACAAACTGAAGAATGAAAACCATATGATCATCACAGTAGATGCAGAAAAAACTTCTGACAAAATTCAACACTCATTTATAATAAGAACTCTCCAGAGAGTACTGCTGTCTTAGTATCTTCCAATCTGTGACCTTTCAAAGTCTTCTGTGACCATGGAATATCTTAGTCCTTCTTTAATTTCTTTCAATAAATTTTTCTTTTTTTTGCTTTCATTGGTTCTGGTTTTTAATATACAGGTTTTGGCCTGCTTGGTTAAATTTTATTTAAGTATTGAATTATTTTTCATGCTTTTGTAAATATATTGAATTTGTAATTTCCTTTTTGGGTTGTTCATTGCTAGAGTATAAAATACAGCTGAGCTTTGTGTGTTTATCTTGCATCCTAAAACTTTGCTGGATTCATTTATTTGCTCTAACAACTTTTTTTTGTAGATTCTTTAGTATTTTCTGTTCACTATGAGGTTATGTCACCTGTGAATAGAGATAGTTTTACTTCTTTCCAATTTACACATAGTTTATTTATTTTTCTTGCCTAATTTCATTGGCTAGAATTTCTGGTACAATGTTGAGTAAAGTGATAAGAGAGAGCACACTTGCCTTATTCCCTAAGGGGAAAAACTTACAGCCTTGAAATTACTTCTTTTTTTTAAAGGTCAGAATATCTCCTCCTTTCATTGAAAGAGTAACCAAGATTATTTCATGGAGTCTGGTCTCTCTTAAGACCATGGGAAACCCCTCAGCTGTTATTTGGCCCTACTCACCCAAGGAACTATGTCAGCTGGAGGAACTGATGACTCCAGCTTTCAGGCACTGAGCTGAAAGAGGTGTGGGAAATACCTAGATATAGTTTGTAATTTCCATCCACTTAATAGGGAAGAGAGACTGTGTGAAACCCTTTAATTAGTTTCTATCTCCTAGTGTCCTGAAATTTCTATCTCAATGTGATTAAAGAATCACTGGCCAAACAGGGATGCATATCTGTTTTTCAAATTCTAAAATCTGATTAAGTAAGTAAAGGTATATATAGCCTTAGAATGCAGTACCATAAAACTTTTGAGATTAGTGTGGTAGTTCTCTATATGCTAATGACAAATGACCTTCATTATAATTTACAATTGAAAAAAGTAAGGTACAACCCATGGCTGATTCATGTCAATGTATGGCAAAAGCCACCACAATATTGTAAAGTAATTAGCCTTCAATTAAAATTACTAAATTAATTTAAAAATAAAAAAATAAAATCTAAAAATAAAGTAAGGTACAGACTATCTAGAATGAAAACCACAATCACAGAAAGCTAACCAAAATGATCACATGGATCACAGACTTGTGTAACTCAATGAAGTTATGAGCCATGCTGTGCAGGGCCACCCAAGATGTGCAGGTCATGGTGGAGAGTTCTGACAAAACGTGGTCTATTGGTGAAGGAAAAGGCAAACCACTTCAGTATTCTTGCCTTGAGAACCCCATGAACTGTATGAAAAGGTAAAAAGATATGATACCAGAAGATGAGTCCCTTAGGTTGGTAGGTATCCAATATGTTACTAGGGAAGAGTAGAGAAATAGCTCTAAAAAGAATGAAGAGGTTGAACCAAAACAGAAATCACACCCAGTTGTGGATATGTTTGGTGGTGATAGTAAAGTCCAATACTGTAAGAACAATATCGCATAGAAACCTGAAATGTTAAGTCCATGAATCAAGGTAAATTGAACGTGGCCAAGCAAGAGAGGGCAAGAGTGAACACTGACATTTTAGGAATCAGTGAACTAAAATGGACAGAAATGGGTGAATTTAATTCAGATGACAATTATATCTACTACTGTGGGCAAGAATCCCTTAGAAGAAATGGAGTAGCCCTCATAGTCAACAAAAGAGTCTGAAATGCAGTGCTTGGGTACAATCTCAAAAATAACAAAATGATCTTGGTTCGTTTCCAAGGCAAATCATTCAACATCAGAGTAATCCAAGTCTATGCCCCAAACACTAATGCCAAAAAAGCTTAAGTTGAATGGTTCCATGAAGACGTACAAGAACTTCTAGAACTAACACCAAAAAAGAGATGTCCTTTTCATCATAGGGGATTGGAATACAAAAACAGGATGTCAAGAGGTCCCTGGAATAACAGTCAAGTTTGGCCTTAGAGTACAAAATGAAGCAAGACAAAGGTTAACAGAGTTTTGCCAAGAGAATGTACTAGCAACAACCTCTTCCAACAACACAAGAGATGTCTCTACACAAGGACATCACCAGTTGGTCAATACCAAAATCAGATTGATTATATTCTTTGCAGCCGAAGATGGAGCAGCTCTATACGTCAGCAAAAGCAAGACTTGGAGCTGACTGTGGCTCAGATCATGAGCTCCTTATTGCAAAATTTGGACTTACATTGAAGAAAGTGGGGAAAAGCACTAGGCCGTTCAGGTATGACCTAAATCAAATCTCTGATGATTATACAGTGGAGGTGATGAATGGATTCAAGGGATTAGATCTGGTAGACAGAGTGCCTAAAGAACTATGGACAGGGGTGTGTGACATTGTTCAGGAGGTGGTGACCAAAACCATCCCAAAGAAAAAGAGATGCAGAAAGGCAAAATGGTTGTCTGAGGAGCCCCTACAAATAGCTGAGAAAAGAAGAGAGGTTAAAGGCAAAGGCAAAGGAAAGATATACCCATTTGAATGCCGAGTTCCAAAGAATAGCAAGGAGAGATAAGAAAGCCTTCCTCAGTGATCATTGCAAAGAAATAAAGGAAAACAATAGAATGGGAAAGACTAGAGATCTCTTCAAGAAAATTAGAGATACCAAGGGAACATTTCATCCAAAGAGGGGCACAATAAAGGACAGAAATAACAAGGACTAACAAAAGCAGAAGATATTAAGAAGAGGTGGTAAGAATACACAGAAGAACTATACAAAAAATGTCTTAATAACCTGGATAACCATGATGATGTGCTCACTCACCTAGAGCCAGAAATCCTGGAGTGTGAAGTCAAGTGGGCCTTAGGAAGCATTACTATGAACAAAACTAGTGGAGATGATAGAATTCCAGCTGAGCTATTTAAAATCCTAAAAGATGATGCCGTTAAAATGCTGCATTCAATATGTCAGCAAATTTGGAAAACTCAGCAATAGCCACAGCCTGGAAAAGGTCAGTTTTCATTCCAATCCCAAAGAAAGGCAATGCCAAAGAATGCTCAAACTACTGCACAATTGCACTCATTTCACATGCTATCAAGATAATGCTCAAAATCTTTCAAGCTAGGCTTCAACAATACGTGAACTGAGAATTTCACGTTCTTGAGCTGAGTACAAGCTGGATTTAGACAACGTAGAGGAATGAGAGACCAAATTCTCAGCATCTGTTGGATCATAGAAAAAGCAAGGGAATTCCAGAAAAACATCTACTTCTGCTTCATTGACTATACTAAACTCTTTGTGTGGATCACAACAAACTGTGGAAAATTCTTAAGGAGATAGGAATATCAGACCACCTTAGCTGTCTCTAGAGAAACATATCTACACATTAGAAAGCAACAGTTAGAACTGGACATAGAACAACGAACCGGTTCAAAATTGGGAAAAGAATACGTCAAGGCTATATATTGTCATCCTGCTTATTCTTATTTAACTTATATGCAGAGTACATAATGCAAGCTGGAATTCAGATTGCCAGGAGAAATATCAACAACCTCAGATATGCAGATGATACCACTCTAAGATGGCAGAAAGCGGGAGGAGGGAAGAGGGTTCAGGATGGGGAACGCGGGTATACCTGTGGCGGATTCATTTCGATATTTGGCAAAATTAATACAATATTGTAAAGTTTAAAAATAAAATAAAATTAAAAAAAAAAGAAAGTAAAAAAAAAATAAGGTGGCAGAAAGCAAAGAGGAACTAAAGAGCCTCTTGATGAAGGTGAAAGAGGAGAGTAAAAAAGCTGACTTGAAACTCAAAATTCAAAAAAGTTAAGATCACAGTATCTGGTCTCATCACTTCACCACAAATAGATGGGGAAAAAGTGGAAACAGTGGCAGATTTTTTTATATTCTTGGGCTCCAAAAAACTGGAGACTGTGACTGTAGCCACAAAATTAAAAGATGCTTGCTCCTTGGAAGAAAAGCTACGACCAACCTAGACAGCATATTAAAAAACAGAGAGATCACTTTGCCAGCAAAGGTTTGTAGAGTCAAAGCTATGGTTTTTCCAGTGGTCGTGTATGAATGTGAGACTTGGATCATAAAGAAGGCTGAGTGCTGAAGAATTGATGCTTTTGAATTGCAGTGTTGGAGAAGACTCTTGAGAGTCCTTTGGACCGCAAGGAGATCAAACCAGTCAATCCTAAAGGAAATCAATCCTGAATATTCATTGGAAGGACTGATGCTGAAGCTGAAGCTCCAATATTTTGGCCACCTGATGCGAAAAGCTGACTCATTGGAAAAGACCCTGATGCTGGGAAAGATTGAGGGTAGGAGGAGAAGGGGATAACAGAGGATGAGATGGTTGGAAAGTATCACTAATTCAATGGACATGAGTTCGAGCAAACTCCGGGAAATGGTGAGGACAGGGAAGCCTGGCTTGCTGCAGTCCATGGGTCTGCAAAGAGTCAGACATGACTTAGGAACTGAACAACAACAAAATACAGAATAATTTGTGTAGAATTAATCCATTTTTATAAAAAAGAAACATCCATGTGTGTGCTATTTTTGCAAGGATACATAAGAAGTGAGTAATAATGAATGTCTATAGCAGAGGGTTAGATATCTAGGGTAAAATGAAGACTTTGTTCTGTGGCCCATTTGAATTAAAAAAAAAAGAAAGGTAACATGTGACAACAACTCCCAAAAAACCCCACACAAGTTTTTATTTCATTTCATTTTTAACACTTAAAAAAAAAAAAAAACATTATCAGTGTTGATTAAAAAGATTGTAATGGCTGAGAAAAAGATCAGTACTCCAGACATTATTTAGTTCAAACCACCATGCCATTCCTGATTCTTAAATTGGCATGACTGAGGAGGAATCAGGCAAGCATTAGTACTGAAGGAGTTTTTTTATTTTAGGGGGAGAGCTGAGAAGCTTGCATTTTAAAACTTTATAAGAAAATGTAAAATAGATAAAAATTGCATTTGTTGAACATATTCATATCTAGAGTTACACTTGAACTCAATATGCCAACATATAGAAAATTTTAGAAAAGTAACATATTGAACATACTTTCAGGATTTCATTTATATGAAAGTTTAAAGCAAGAAAAACTAATCTTATGATATAAATCAGAATACCAGCTATGAGTATGGGGATATTGCCTTGAAGAGGAAATGGTGAGGTCTGTGGGGTGCTGGTAATGTTCCATATTGTGGTATGGGAGGATTACACAAATTTATATATGAAAAATTCATTGTATAATTATACATTGTAAAATTGTATGAATTTTATGGATTTATTTAATGTGAAAAGAAATTCTACCTTAAGTAGGGTCCTCTTTACTGTAGCCAGATTATATTCAATAGAGAAGCAAAATAGAGAGTAGCATATTAAACGGTTGCACTTAAACTTACAAACCATCAGAAAGATGTAACACCCAAATCAGAAGAGGAAGGAATTTGAAAGTGTTAAAAATGTGTGACCCAGTGATCCAGGTATCACTAAATATTCAGGGGACTCCAGTCTTCCCCATGTAGTCGACCATAGTGTTTATCACCTTGTGGTATGCACCCTCATCATACAAAGTTTATGAAATGATGTAAAAAAGAAAGAGCCACATTAGTGATATACAAAACTTTCTGATAATCATACTTTTATTATTTTTCTGTAAAGGTCACTTGCTTGATTATAACTCTGCTAAAATGAAATATACTGAAATTTAATATGTACATTCCTGTGAGCTTTTTAGCAGGCTAAGAACGTATTTCCTGGGATCTTCTCATAAATGTTGCATCTCTCTTCTTTTTTCCTCATGTTATTCAGAGATCCTATAAGATTTCACTTTGGTTGTGTTTCTGATGTTTCCACCATCCTGCCTTTGTGCTTTGAGACCGCTCATCTTTTTTTTTTTTTTTTTGAGACTGCTCAATTTTTTCATGTTAACGATTCCTTCCAATTCACTTGAGTTTTTAATATTTCTAAATATTTCCACTTCACCTTCAGGAAATGTATCTGACCTTGTCTTTTAGAAACATTGCACAACTAACTGTTTTCTTCCAACTTTGAGATCTATCTTAACTTTCCCATTTCCTCTCTTGCCTAAGGGAAGCTCTTTAAGAAACTAACTGCCCGTCAGGGAAGTGTTTATGAGCTGACCAGCAAATCCCTCCTCATAATTTAACAGCATTACTTTTCTATTATCCTTATTATTGTTCTAGTGTGTATTTTTCCCTTTGGCATGTTTGCTGCATTGTTAACTTAATATAGGTTTTTTTTCCATTATTTTCTCTACTTGTCTTGATGCACATATTTTCTCTCTTAGTGTCAAAATAAGGTGATGGTGAATTATGAGTCCCTTCTGAGCTGAGGACACTTTTGTAATCTGGTAACCTTTGGCAGGAAGTACATATCCCAGTGAATGATGGAGCTCTTAAGACTGATTCACCGTAGAGCATTAGAGAAAATAGGCTGAGGGTTCAAAAATTCCAGGCAAGTTTGTTCTCCTCAGCGTGGTGTATATACTGTGCTCTCACTTTTATACCCCCTATTATGTGGTTAAGAGAGAGGCGATAATGACGGCTTCTTAAAGTTACCTATAATGCACTCAAAACTCTGTTAGGTGTAATGGTTTTAAAAGGTAGAATGAAAACACAGCTAGGAGATCAACACAAAAGGAATCATTTTCTGATAGCGACAGCAAGGCTTGTGTGCCTCTTGATACACACCTGCAACTTCCATTAACTGCAACGGGATTATGAATGCCCCCTTAAAGGAGTGTACACCCCCATCCCAAACGTGGTAAGGAGAAACCTTTCTCCCCCAGAACTTCTATTGATCCAGTTTCTTGTGGTAGAACCAAATCTTGTATCACTACATATTCAATATGTTGTCTTTCTAATGTAAGGGTGGAAAACAACAATCACTAATTGTGCATTGACTCAGTGGATATGAGTTTGAGCAAACTTAGGGAGACGGTGAAGGACAGGGAAGCCTGGCGTGCTGCAGTCCATGGGGTTGCAAAGAGTCGGATATGGCTTAGTGACTGAATGACAACAACAACAATAATATAGTTAAACAACCGTCAACCCTATGTAAAGCCCAAACCAGACCCAGATTGATTAATTTTCAGGTTAGAAGCATTGATCTGTAATATCCCTCTTTGACATTTGACCTTACTGACTTTAGGCAAATTTCGGGGTGATTAACACAGAAATGAGCTTCTAATTATACAGAACTGTTGATTAACAACATGTACAGATTTGTATAATGGGAAAAGAACTTTGGGTTCCTCAGTGATCTTTCTAGCTATACATGAATATAGAAATCTTGGTCATTGATAGGTGCTGAGCTTCATATGTATATATCTCTCACTATCCCCCAAGCTCCCAAAGCATGCATCCAACTCCCCACTGGATGTATTCCGGAGATCTACAGGTACATCAAATTGAGCATGTCTGAAACTGACCAGTCATCTTTCCCAGCAAGACTGCTCCTCTTCGTTCACCATTTCACTGAATGGAAACCAAAAGTCCTTCGGTGATTCCAGCCACAGTCCTGCAAAACCATCCTTTCACCTCCCACATCTATCACTGTTGATTCTATTACCTAAATATTTTCTGGAGGCAGCAGAAAGACATCTGTGGTGCTGAGCAGGCAGGCTGCAGCAAGCGTGACTCTAGCTAGCATCAGATTCAGGCAGATGCTCCTCACACTGCCCAGGAAACGTGGCAGCAGGAAATAGGAATCCAGGCACAGTGACCAACAGGGCTAAGGTTCAACCTCAACATCCTTGGGCTCAGAGAACTAATAGATTGGTGAGAGAGGCCGGGGGTGGAGACACAAAATAGGGGTTCCCAGGGTTGGGATGATAGGCAGGGACTAGGTCACACATGGTCTGAAAAAAGAGTCAGTTGCTAGAAGACACAAAGTGAGAACTGAATCAGCATTAAGGGTGACCTCAGGCAGAGCCACAGAGCAGTAGATCCCATGGTCCTTTTGTTTCCCTGGTCTTGAAGCCAGTTCATCTCAGAGAAGTTGGAATGGGAATAAAGGAGCAGGTGGAGTTAGATCAGCTTTTGGCTTCTAGGACTTTGGGGCCAGTGGTCATCACATCAGCTGTCACTGGGTGCTTTTTATAACTGTCTCACTAACATCTCCCTCATTGTTTTAACTTACTGCCTAAGAAGCTTTTCTCTGAACAATTGCACAATATCAAAGGAACAGTATTTGTGCCATTGATTTCACTGTTCCCAAGTGTATTCCAGACTATCAAGTTACCAAAGTAAAGACAGTAAATTGCAGGAGATCAGGCTTCCGTCTTGCTTGGCGTCAGTACTTCCCTGGTGCTGAGAACTGTGCCTAGCCCATGGCGAATGCTCAAGAAATAGTCATTGAATTTTGAATGAATTACAATGATATTATAGTGGTATTTATCACTTTGGGCCTTACAGATTTACAATTCTAATAGTTCAAGACTCACAAAATCCTTTGTTATAAAGGCAAGTGAAAAAATAAAAATATAAGTTTGTAAATAGAGTATGGTATCAATCACTTATAAACAATTATGCAGGGAAAAAACTAGAGGGAAACTCACCAAGATGTTAAGAGTGAATGCCTCTGTGTGGCGAGACAACAGGGCCCAGAAGAGGAGTCGGTAAAGGAGAGTTGGATGGTCCTAGAGGGGAAAGTTTTCATTGACTGGGTGGGGATATAAATAAAACCACTCAGGGAGAACCAAACTTTCTCAGAAAACATGACATCCTCTATGCAAAGGACAAAGGGAGTGTGACATCAGAGAACATCACATCGTTAGCAGCTTTTGGACAGTTAAGGCTGAGAAACTCCAGCCCTGCAGAAAGAACTTGATGCTGAAACAGTGTTTGTCAAATTGTGTCCCACAGAACCCAGAATTCAATATGTAATAATATTTAGGAAAACTGTAAGTCTCTGATTCAAATTTCTTCAATGTTTACATCACTAAGATAGCAACTATCAGCCATTCACCCTAGTTTCAAGTATATGTTTTTATCCAAAGTGTGCTCTTTGATTAACTTTATTAGTAAATGTTGAGTGTTATAAAGCTGACTGCATAAAATAAATCTGTGCTGATAAAGTGTTAGTCACTCAGTTGTGTCCAACTCTGCGACCCCATGGACTGTAGCCCACCAGGCTCCTCTGTCCAAGCAGGCAAAAATTTTGGAGACAAGAATACTGGAGTGAGTTGCCATTTCCTTCTCCAATGCTGATAAAACATTGGTCTTATCTTTTTCCGTATTGGGCTTTGAGTTTTATTAGAAAATTTTATTGGGGGAAGAAAAGGTTCTACTGCTTAAAAACAAAAGTGGAAACTACTGCCTTCAGGTTCCACAGTGGCCATCTGGAAGCTGCCCACTGTCAGGGCCCACATTACAAATGCTAGGGAGTTTTATCTTGATGGTAACAGAATCACTGATGCATTTGTAAGCAGAGGGGTTACATGTTCTAATTTTAAGGCGTATCTTTGGTAGCTGTTTGAAGATGGACAGGTGGGCAAACCAAGAACAGAGGCAGGGAGATCAGTTAGTAATTTAAGTGAGAAATGATGAGATGAAAGAGGACAATGGGATAGCTGGGAATAGAGTTGAGAAATATTTATAAGCTAGAAACAAGATTCCAGGGCATAGTACACATGAGAACTTTGAGCAGTATTATAATCTGGTTCATTTAATGAGTTTAGGAGCAAAGTGATATTCTACGAACACAATTTGAATACAAAAGCAATCAAATGTAGAAATTTGTGTACTAATTTACTTTTATTGAACAAAAAACATAGTAGACTAAGAGATGACACATGCAAATTAGAATAACTCAAGGAGAATGCATTTACCAAAGGGACCATAACTTCCCCAGATATGAGGAGTTAGGGAAGAACCTAACCAGTCCTGAATAATCATTGAAATCAGTCCTGAATATTCATTGGAAGGACTGATGCTGAAGCCGAAACTCCAATACTTTGGCCATCTGATGCAAAGAACTGACTCATTAGAAAGGATCCTGATGCTGGGAAAGATTGAAGGCAGGAGAAGGAAATGACAGAGGATGAGATGGTTGGATGGCATCACCGACTCAACGGACATGAGTTTGAGCAAGCTCCGGGTGTTGGCGATGGACAGAAAATCCTGGCGTGCTTCAGTCCATGGGGTAGCAAAGAGTCGGACACGACTGAGCAACTGAACTAAACTGAGGGAAGAACGATGAGTGATACTCAGGAACCAGCATGGAACTCAAAGCTGCAGAGCTGTCACTAGTCCTGAAGCTTGAAAGATGAGAGAAAGGAGAACAACGGAATTCTGAGAGGAGAGAAGTTTCCAGGGTGTGAATTGACTTGAGAGGAGCAGTGACCTTCTAGCCAGGAACCCAGGCAGCTAAGTGTATCTTACAGAGAAGCCACTAGGGGACTATGTGTCTGGATGTCACTCTCACTCTGATCTTCCTGGGGCTGTCTGTTAGCCAAACCCACTCAGAAGCCAAAGAGCACAAGAGGTGATCCAGGCAGCTCAGCCTCCTGAAGCAGAAAGAGGGGTGGAGAAGGATAAAGCAGGGTGGAGGGGTAAAGTATCATAGGAAGTGTATCAGATGACCTGTTAAAGCTGTTTTAATTCAAATAATAGAATAAACACTTGTTTCTGGTAGACATCTTTGCATGCTAAGTTTGGGATTTCAGCTATTTGTAACTACTGACTTCATCTCAGGGTAGGTACATGTCATAAAACACTCAACAGAGATTAGAACAGTGCCTACAAGGAGTGCATGCGTGTGTTTTCACTAGTCAAGGACAATGTTTTCCAGGAATGAGAACAATGTGTATTTTGTCACTTATATAAGAAACTGCAATGTGGAAATGAGTTAACTGGTACCATATTTGTAATTAATTATAATAATAGAATCTTGCTGGGCAACGTCTCAACGTTTATTTTGAACTTATTGGATATAGAGGAGGAAAGGAAATGGAGGACTCTAGAAGTCTTTAAAGGCATTGTATTTTATGGAGATAGATCCATAACTTCCTTTTTTCTCCACCTAAATGCAGAATCATTTAAGAGAGAGAGGGTGAGAGATGAATTCAGGCAGATGGAGATCACAACATCACCCTACTATTGGTAAAGCTATAGGACACTGTAACATGCTAATGTTCACCTTTGAACTAGGCAGCCTTACCTAGTCAGTCACTGACAGCCCTGAACAGCACCTGGTCTCCTTGGGGAAGTGGGCACAGCATCTATAAAGCTCACATCAGAGAACTGAGAGTATGCTTTCTTTAAGTACACAGATGCCAAAGGAAACAAGAAAGAATAGAGGAAGAAGGAAACTGATTATATCCAATGTTGTTTCTCCCAAACTCACCAATTAGATAATTCTCTCTTCCTCTTACAGGGAGGAATAAGGGAAGGGATGGGAAGAGGGCAGGAGTGGTACTTTGGAAGAGATCTCAGGACAAGGAAACGTAAGGTGAGGAGAAAGCAATCTCTTTGCTGATAGATGGTAGTATCTTGGCTAACTGGATGCTATTAGGGAATATAGGAGGAGAAGGTAATGGCACCCCACTCCAGTACTCTTGCCTGGAAAATCCCATGGACGGAGGAGCCTGGTAGGCTACAGTCCATGGGGTCGCTAAGAGTCAGACACAACTGAGCGACTTCACTTTCACTTTTCACTTTCATGCATTGGAGAAGGAAATGGCAACCCACTCCAGTGTTCTTGCCTGGAGAATCCCAGGGATGGGGGAGCCCAGTGGGCTGCCGTCTATGGGGTCGCACAGGGTCAGACATGACTGAAGCGACTTAGCAGCAGCAGCAGGGAATATAGGAGAAGAGGAAAAATTGTGACTTAGTTTGTGAAACGTTTGCCTTGACAAGCCACTGTACATCCCCATCTTGCCCTTGAGAAGAAGATGGAGATGTACAGCAGGCAGTTGTATACGTGGATCTGGAGTTCAAGAGAGGAATTGGGCTGGAAATGGAGACTTGAAAGTCACATATGTATAGAAAAATGAAAATGGATATGGAAGATGGATATGGATAACAATGCCTTGAATTCAATGTACATAAAAATAGAAGAGAGCTCTATATGGAAGCCTGGAGAACACCAGCATTCAAGGAAACAGGTGGAACAAAGTGATTATAAAAAGTACTGAAGAAAGACAAGAGTCAAGAGTGGGTGGGATTATGTAATCTACAGATTCCATAAGCAGGAAGCCACTACCTGTTGCACTAGGCTGCTCAAAGCTGTGAAACCATCTTTGACTATGCTCTTCATATCTAACTTGGTCAAAGTCACCTTAGTGAACTAGTTTTAAGAGGAACCCAGTGACTCAATTGGGGGTGAGATAGAACACAGGTGAAGGTATTCAGGAGAAGAGTTTCTGAACTCAACTCAAATCAGTGGGTTTCATTATGCACATTTATAAGGTGTAGTGATTAACAGTCTAGTGGGGGGGAGGGAACACAGAAATTAGGAAAACGTGAGGATTTGCCCCACGTTGGGAAAATACCTTGATTTAATTTTTCTAGTCTACCCTCAGTTCTGGAACCTCTGACAGTATCTGAGTTGGGGTAGAGGTAGTAAGGAGTCATTCAAGAGGGTGGTCTGGACAACTTTATTAACAATGAAATAGGGCCCCACACTTAGGAAAGATCCAGAAGTCAGTATCTCTTCTATACCTTATTCATAGAGATTTTTTGATTCAGGTGGTTTAAGGCATTAGTTGGCAAACCATCAGTTAATTGAAAAAGTAAATTATCTATTACATCCAATTTCTCAACCAGACTAGATTATTAAGATGTGTCAAATCATTGATTTTGACGCTGTTTTGGATTCTACTTAAAGAAAAATCAAAGGAAATACATATATATACAGAGTAAATAGATCATCACACTTGAAACTAACTCAAAGAATAGTAAGGTCCATGCCAAAATGCATCTCTGCGTGTGTGTGCGCTCATTTCTTAAAATCATTCTTTGGCTGACATTTCTTTTATAGGGCTTCAGGATGAAATAAGAAAAAAGAAAAATACATGAAACTTATTTAGGAAAGTGACTATCACATAGTGTCCAATGAACATTTTTAATTATTATTATCATTGTTACCACTATTACTCCCCACTTTTAGGAATATAGAAATAGAGGAAATGTAGATAGACTCTTTCTCCACTATACTTCCAACAAACAATTTGAGATTTAGAAGCTTCTGGAACAGTAATTTTTGAACTTTTCTAATTCAGAGAGGCTGGTGAAAAACACAACCTCTCCTTGAGTAAATTCACCTATACATAAAATATTGCACAAATTTTGAAGGAATAAGCCCTTTCAGCATAAACTCTCGACTTTCCAGGGTGGTGAGACAGGGAGCCAGTTGCAGTTACTGTGTGTGTGTGTGTGTGTGTGAAGTCGCTCAGTCGTGTCCAACTCTTTACGACCCCATGGACTGTAGCCTATCAGGCTCCTCCGTCCAGACAGTGTCTAAAAGCACTATGTTAAGTGTGGAGATAGAACACAGACACATTTAAAAAAGATTTTAAAATAGCCACTAACCTCATGCAGCCAACATTCAGTGGAATAATAGTGTGTGTCCAGGCCTCTGTTGAACATTCTGGAAAATGCAAATATCTGTAAGGCTCTAGATGTCAGGGTCTCAGATTCTTGTGGTGGAGAAGTACTAGACCAGAGTCATGTTCAAAGTTCAGAGGCACAGGGCCAGGAGTCAGCTTGCTGGAAGTGGCAACTGAGTGATTATACTTGTTCCCGTAAAGCTGATGATGATTTTAAAATATACTTACTGAGCTGCTACAGTCAATAAAAGCCCCAATTAAGGCACCATTAAGGGACTTAACAGTGTAATGGTGAGGAAGACATTCCTGAAAAGTTTAATGATCTCAGATCTTGACACAGCCAGAAAGTCACTAGTCATTAATGCCATGTCTGGATCTCAATTACAAAGTTCTCTATAAGAAAAACCCCTGGCCTTTAATAGCACACAAGATTATACCTGATTTGTTACAGAGAGAAAGATATACCTTTTCAAATGTATTGTTAAATCTCTATGTTTTCAGTTAAGAGAAGTGGCCAATTATGAGCAGAAACTGCTGAGTGAAAATCCATAGCATGATCACATGCCAATTAGATAAGTATTACCACTGAGTTGAAAAATAATGGAAATGCAAAATTGAACCCAGTATTGTGCTGATTAATAAGACTATGACTGTGCCTATATTGTTTAGTTGCTAAGTCATGTCCATCTCTTTTGCAAGCCTGTGGACTATAGCCTGCCAGGCTCCTATGTCCATGGGATTTTTGAGGCAAGAATACTGGAGTGGGTGGCCATTTCCTTCTGCTCGAACCTGTGTCTCCTGCATTGGCGGGTGGATTCTTTACCACTGAGCCACCGGGGAAGGCCCATCAGGTAATTCAGTTAATTCCCAGTGCAATGTGTAGGAACTCCTTCTGTGTAAAGCTGCATTGAATCTATAGAAAATTAAGCATATAGAGTCTCTCTGCCTTCTTAAATATTCATGCATTTATTCATTCATTCAACAGCTATTTACTGTGAACATCTGTATAAGGCTTAGTGATGGGCCCTGGGAAACCATGTGAGCCATACAGTCAAGGTACTCATGAACTGTACAGTCCAAACGAATGATGATCAACTGTGATAAGTACTGGGAAAGAGTCAACCCGGTGCAGGTAACAACAGACTGAAGATCTTTTAAGATAAGGTGGTCCAGGGAAGCCCTCTGAGGAGTTAGTTCAACAAAGATCTGAATCATAAAGAAGTCAGTCTTAAAAAGGCAAGCAGGGGAAGAAGGGAAGGGTGGAACTTTTGGGCTACTTTAGCATCTGAATTCCTTTCCTGAATGCCTTCTCATGAAGCAAGTCTCAGTAAGGGGCAGGCTTCTCCAAAGCCCACCTACTCTCTTTTCTAGCCTTCCTTGCAGTTAGGGTTTTGGAATGTGACACAGGCTCGGTCAGAGTTATTTGCCCACAGCAGTAAAACTAGTGAGACCAAGAAGCAGAGTTGAGAATTTCTTTTGATGGCAATGAGTGTAGTAGCAACATTCAGTTCCTAGAGCAGCGATTCCAGGATTCCCTTGCAAAGGCAACAGAGCCCTCTTCAGGCTGGTTCTGGGTATGATTTTGCCTGAAGTTCTGTTTGTCCAGCTCTGCTTTATCTCTCCCTAATCTTCAAAGCTCGTATTGCAGTCTTCCTGGAAATTCTGGGAACCACCCAATACATTCCATTTCTCTTAGGCCTTAATCAGCCAGAGTCAGTTTCTGATGATTCCAACTAAAAGTCCTGATAGGTTGGAGCACATTGTAGGCAGAGGCATGTGCAACAGTCGTCATAGGAGAGTTAGAGAAAGAGCTTGGAGGAACAAAGAAAAACCCTGGGTGGCAGCATTAGCGAGAAACGGTGGCTCATGGATGAGATGGGTGGAGACAGCAAGTCTGGCAAGAGTCAGACCAAGCAGGCCTCTGGAGCAGAAGTTGGAAACGTGCTGAGCCTACCTTTTCTCAGGGAGACTCATCTAACTCCTGATGCAACACGTCTCTACTGATGTCTGAGGACTCTGAGGCAGGACTAAAGTGTTCTGGTTGGGTGGTTGCCACTCTGCTGTGCCAAGAAATTCCAGAAGACTAAGCCTGAACTTGCCATTTCTAATTCTGTGAGATCTCTCTCTCTTCTTGAAGTACTAAGATGTGTGTCTCTAAAGGCATTTATAGCATTAATTTGGTTATATGTTTTTCAGTGTCCACCAATAGACACTAGCCAACTCCCTGGGATCACAGTGGAGAGGTGGGATGATTTCATGCTTTGGATTAAGACAGATCTGGATTTAGGGGGAGGTTCTGTCAATAATAAATTATATGATCTCAGACAAGTTGCTTCACCTCTCAGAAGCACGATTTTCTCTTTTGAAAAATGAGGTGTATCAGTGCCTCAGTGAGGATTACATCACTGTAAATTACTATGCAGTACCCACCACATAGTAGGCACTGTTAATGTCAATCCTTTTGTTCCTCAGTATTTCATTGAATTGAAGTATTCTGCAGCTACGAAAACAATATATTAATAAATTCGTTGCTTTTGTGCTTACTTTATTGTAAAATGCTAATTTAGAATCAAGTAACATACATTGCTTTCATACAGTTAAGAATTGATCATGAAAATTTCCTTTTTTTCAAAAATTCCCTGAAAGGTTATTGCCATTTACTCAGTTCACTCCAGCAAAATTACTTAAAAAAAAAAAAGTTTGCTTTTTTTTTTTTTTCACTTATAACATCCCTACATTAATAATGTAGAATAGAAGTAAAACACTGTGTCCAAAACCACAAGGTAGATGTTGTTCATCTTGAGAAGCTGCTGTTCTAAGTCACTTCAGTCGTGTCCGGCTCTTTGCAACCCCATGGACTGTTGCCCACCAGGCTCCTCTATCCATGGGGATTCTCCAGGCAAGAATACTGGAGTGGGTTGCCATTTCCTCCTCCAGGGGATCTTCCCAACCCAGGGATCAAACCCATGTCTCCTGTGGCTCCTGCATTGCAGGCAGATTCTTTATTGCTGAGCCACCGGGGAACCCCGGAGGAATATATTATTCAAATTCTGATTGTCCTAGCCAAAATATTTCCTTATATAATATTTCCCTGGGCTTGAGTCTTTTTTCATTCTAAGAACTTGAAATCATAGATGCTCTATAGATTTGTCACTGACCAAATATGTAACTCAGCTCTGAAGACATTAAAAACTTTGAAATATTCATTACAAAACAAAAATCCTAGAACCTCCCAAGCCCCTTGCTTACTGACTTGCTTAAATAATTTAGTCTAATGAATTGAGAGTCTTTTAGAATCCTTTTCTTTCCTCCTTGCCTCCTGGTCTTTTAACATACATTTTCTGATCTCCATTTTCCTCTGATTTCTTTCTTCTGTTTCCTTGATTTTGGCATAGTTTCTCTTCTCATGGCTGGTGCTGTGTTGAGGAAAAAAAAAAGGTTATATATGCAAATGCACAATGTTTCCCTTCAAATGGCAAATGAGACAAAGCAGCTAGGATACAGGATTCATTTGTCTTTCTTCCTCTAACTACTTTCTGTAAACCACAAGCGCTTACAACCACCAAGAGACCAGTCAAGGTAGATCTTGATTTACATAAGGGGTTTGATAAGGCTGTTTTTGAAAACCTGCACTCCTCTCTTTGAAAATTCCTATCTTCTTGGCATTGAAGTAGCACTCTCAACACCGAAAATTCCTACTTAGCCCTGGTGATTGGAGCCTCAAATGAAAACATTGTCACAACTTCCCACAGAGGGAAGGAAAGAAGCTTTTATTGCTGCTAAGTACAAATGTGAAAAATAATGAACAACGGAAGAATATTCTTACGGGATAATCAGGCGCTTGTAGTCATTTCTTGGCATGTTTGCTTTGGAATTCTAATCACTAACAACAGTTCAGAGTTTCAGAGAAAAGAGTATCTACCCGTGAAAACCCTTAGGCAAGACAACTGGAAATGCTTATTGTGAAGAAAAGCAAAAATACAGCAAGATATATCTGCGGCACATGAGAGGAATGCATAAGTGAGCATTGGAACGTTCTTTTGGTATTGGTCTTGAGGTGCAATTGTTTTAGGATTTAACCAAATCAACTTTGAAAGCATCTTGCCTTCATGTAAAGGGCTAATCATACTTAGTAGGAGGAATCAGTGCTCAATTCTGCTCTATGTTATAAGTTTTACACACAAGTGTAATTGATTTCCAGACCTCTGAAACCAAACTAGTTAATGAGAGTAAATGAAACCCCTGAGTCAACAAACAAACTAATTTAGGGGACTAGCACTATTATTCTATCTTTAACAGTAGGTTTCCGGTGGCCTACAGTTAGGTGAGTGCATTCACCTAACTTTCTGCCTCCCTCATCCACATTTAAGGAGTCATGTGAATTCATTGGGCCCACTCAAATCACATCATCATAATCTTCTTTTAAGATCAGCTGATTAGCAACCTTAATTTCATCTGCAACCTTCATTCCCTTTTGCCACATAACATAACGGATTCACATGTTTTGAAGAGTTAGGACCTGATTTGGTGGGTCCTTATTCTGCCTATCACACTTCTCAATCAGACTGTAAACTCCTTATGTGTCATGTTTTTCTCTGCATTTCTCATAACAAGAATAGGTCTAACTATATTTGCATTTTGATTGTTTCTTGAACTAATAAAGCTTCTCAAAGGGTGGTCTAAGGACCGTTGGTGGTCTTTGACTTTCAGGTATATTGCAAGTTCTATTAAAATTCAAGTCTGAAAAATATGTAGCTAAAGAACCCTCAAGTTGTCTTCATTGCCGATACAAATTTATATTATTTAAAAAGCTTATATTATTTAAAAAAAAAGAAAGAAAAGGAATTTAATGACATTTTTCTACAAAAACAAAGGAGGAAGCCAAGAAAGAAGACATAGGGCGTGGGAAACAGGGGAGGCAATACGAGGCAGGGGAGAAGGGTGTTCTCAACATCTAACAGTACTGGATGCAACCGAGCCACGTGGGAGCTGGAGAAGGTGCGACTCCAGTGAGATGTCTGTAAGATGATTAAAATGGAAGAGCTAGATTACTCGGTGTGTCTGATGTGCTAGAAGGATACTTACACTTCTTTCAGAGTTTGGGGATGAATCAGAAAATTAAACAAATAAAAATATGAGGCAATTATTGTACCATAAAGAAAACGTATTTCCAGAATACTATGTAGCTTTGCTGTGAATAATAATCATTAACAAAATGAATATTGAATTAAATGAAATATTGATTAAAAGGAAAATATAAGTACATAGGAGAATGAAGAGAAGATGGTGAGGAGAATATGTGGATAAGAATGAAATTCTCATCTTCCGTAGTAGGAGGTCAAATAAAATCTGAAACTGGAAAAAAAAAACAAACCAAGAAATAGTAGCCTGAGAATATTATTTAGAAACAAGAATAAGCAGCTAAAAGAGCAGATATTATTGGAGGGGAAGTTTGGGGCAGAGTCCTGGTATTATCGTTTGACTATTTAAACTACATATGTGCATTAATTAATTAAAAATTAAAATTAAGACAAAATATGTCTTAACATTTTGAAAAACATTTTTTGTAATGGAAGGGTTATTTATAAAGGCAACATTCTTTTACAAGTTGCCCTCTCTTTCTTCTTTATCTCTTTCTCTTTGTCTCTTTTGCATATGGCAAGTAGTCCACAGGAACTTTTATTCTAACCAGAGTGATGTTTATTTTATTCCTTGATTCTAAAACTGGAAGGACTACAGTATAATTTAGCCTATTAACAAATCAACATGCAGGCCAGGTCAAGGTGATCAGATGGTGCCTGTACAAAGTGATCAGGAAGAGCTGTACCAGGGATGGCAGGGCATTTCAGGAAGAGTATCTAACGGGAATGAAAAAGAGTACTGATAAGGAAATAAGCTGGCTTATATTTCTGTCAGACTGAACGATCGGCTGTTACCTAAGTGTGCCATGTATTCTTTCCAGTTGGTTCTTCACATAATTTATAAACCAAACATAACTAGATTCATCATTACTGATATTACCTTGGATATCAGAAGATGCTGAGCTACCTATGCTTGCATTATTAACTCTTTTACTTTATTTCTGGGGGGCTGTCCATGCTTGCTTTGTAGGATTTTAAATAACTCCTAAAATGACATATCCAGAGGAGACAATTTAATTCAATTAAGCTTTGGCAAAACCTCTTCCCTCCTTCCTGTTCTCTCTCTGCCTTCTAGTTTAATAATTATGAGCACACAGTTAGGCAATGATTTGTGGGGCAGTGAGACAAGATTTAAAAATTAGAACTGTCTCAGTAGTTCCATGGAGAAGACAATGGCACCCCACTCCAGTACTCTTGCCTGGAAAATCCCATGGACGGAGGAGCCTGGTAGGCTGCAGTCCATGGGGTCGCTGAGGGTCGGACACGACTGAGCAACTTCACTTTCACTTTTCACTTTCATGCACTGGAGAAGGAAATGGCAACCCACTCCAGTGTTCTTGCCTGGAGAATCCCAGGGATGGGGGAACCTGGGGGGCTGCCGTCTATGGGGTCGCACAGAGTCGGACACGACTCAAGTGACTTAGCAGCAGCAGCAGTAGTTCCAGCAAATGTGGTTATCCCAGGTTCTCAATTGTGGGTTTTTTTTTGTTTTTTTTTTAAGTACCAAGGTAGTTGGGCAAGATTATGGATTTATAGATTAGTTTTCTTCTACCTGTGTTTTGAGTTAAGAGTCCCTAATCTTCATTATGTGTGTATGTGTGCTCAGTCTTGTCTGACCCTTTGGGAGTCCTGTAGTCCACCAGGCTCCTCTGTACATGGAATTTTCAGGCAAGAACACTGGTGTGGGTTGCCATTTCCTTCTCCAGGGGATCTTCCCAGTCCCAGGGCTCCAACCCGCATCTCTTGTGTCTCCTGCATCACAGGTGAATTCTTTACCACTGAGCCAAGTGGGAAGCCCCAATCTTCATTATACGTTTTCCCATTAAGTTGGGCAGTTTGATTAGTCAACCCCGGGAAGAGGTGTTTGGAAGCAGAAGGAACTGGAGCTACCAGCCCAAAGAAGCTAGTCAAAGAATGGCAGGCAGTAGATATAATCAGGCAAGAGGGCAACGTCTCTCCCTGATACTGACAATATCCCATGACAATGGCTCTGTTCTGTTACAGTTCATTCAATTCGTACTGAGCATCTCAGTGCCTGCCACTGTTCTAGATGCTGGGGACACAGTTGTGAACACAGTGTCATAATTCTGTCCAGTCTTATCTTTTTCAGATGCAGCCACGCAAATTAAGAATACAATTGAGCTCTCTCGCCTCGGCGCTTCCAAGATGACCAAGAAAAGAAGGAACAACCGTCGTGCCAAAAAGGGCCGCGGCCATGTGCAGCCTGTTCGCGGCACCAACTGTGCCCGATGTGTGCCCAAGGATAAGGCCATTAAGAAGTTCGTCATTCGGAACATCGTAGAGGCCGCAGCCATCAGGGACATTTCTGAAGCGAGTGTTTTCGATGCCTATGTACTTCCCAAGCTGTATGTGAAACTACATTACTGCATGAGTTGTGCCATTCACAGCAAGGTAGTCAGGAATCGCTCTCTGGAAGCCCGTAAGGACCAAACACCTCCACCCTGATTTAGACCTGCGGGTGCTGCCCCACGTCCTCCACCAAAGCCCATGTAAGGATCCAAGTCCTTAAAGACTGAAGAAGTATTGGTTTCTCTGAAAAGACAATAAAATGGAAATTATTAAAAAAAAAAAAAAAAAAAGAATACAATTGAATTTCCTAACCCCTATTCAAAACCCAGTCCAGCATTCTTACTGGCTTCATTTGACCAAAAACTTCAGAGGAAAGAGACTTTCCCATGAAATTTGCAGTGTCTCCAGCTTCTGATCCCTCAGGGGGAAGAAGCTTTATTTCTTAGGTAGTTTGTCTGTTCCAAAGTGTTCTCCCACCCCACCATCTCTCAGATAAAGGACTAAATTCCATGAAAAGCCACAGCTACCCCGAAGGAGAAATCAGTCCCTAATGATATTACACTTGCACAAATTGAAATGGGGTTAAAAGCTCAGATTGTGGATTCTTAGATTTTTTGCTAAGCTGGAAGCTTTTATAGGCTCACTTTAAATTGAGAGGCAGAGTTTAGATCCTTTTGTTACTTAAGAGACTGAGCAAATTAGCAAGTCCGAGGCAAATCTTTTTTGATTACTGAACTATTACAAATGCCTCCTGGCCAAAGAATAACCTCTCTCCAGAGGGAAATGTTCAGCAGGACCTTTTGCTTAAATTCATAAAATCTGTTAAAGCAAATCTCTCACATTTCCATTAAGTCGGTAAATTACTTCTAGGGGAAAAGGATAAAATGCCGGCAATAAAATGGCTGGACTATATTAATGATGGGAGGTGGGGCCGCAAAGGTGGAAGAATTGATGCTACATTTACGGCGCAGAGAATTTCAGGCTTTGTCACGTGTTGAGCTAAATGTAAATGATGTCACCTTCTCCTCCCCTAGTGAGAGACAAAGTTATCCGTCCGCAGAGGCTTCACCAAATGCGTTGTGTGGCTGACATTAAAATGACTACAAGGTTATTTCTTTCCATATCTATCCCCTTGGAAAATTTTTCAAGATTTTATTGTAGATGGGAAAAATGCATAATACCATAGGAAACAAAGCCCTCGCTACATTCTTGCTACTGGATTATTGCCATTCTATCTCAATGCTGATTGAAATCCAAGATTTGGTATCTGAGCCTTAATGAGATGCTGGCAAATATCTTTCTGCCCCGCTGGAAATGTAATCTTTCTATTGAACATTTTGTCCCAGTGAATCTCATCTGCAATAGCATTTTGCATTTGAATCAGGGAGGTCAGTGCTTGGTAGCAGACCATGTGGTGCTGGCTCTGTTCACTTTTGGGTGAAATTGATCTCTGAAGGTGTTGAAAGTACAGCAGTGAGTCATTAACCATAATTATCTCATTGCTTCATCCAGATGATTAAAGTCATCATACCACTGCCCAATTTGTTGTGTGTCTAAAAATCGGACTTTCCTATAAAAATAACTTGCCAATTCCCGTGTCCACAATGCCTCCCAAATATATAGAATTAGCATATTGCCTCAATGCATCTAGTATACAGGCATTATATTTACTTAGAGAAACTCATGTATGTCATAATAGTTGTCCCTAAAAGGGTCATATTTTTATACCTTTCATACATTTTTCAGTTTTGCGTGAGTGAAGAAGTGGTTCATGCTGTGAACTTAACCTAAAATTTAAAGTTAAAATACTCTGTCTCTTGTCTAACCATCAGCATTTTCTGTGCCTTTGAACAGAGTTAATCATCAAGCATAATGCTAAATTATACTTTTGTTTCCTAAGGCTGAGATAGCAGAAAAGGGAGTGTCTAACTAGTGGTTTTTTATACAGAGTAGAAGCAGCAGCAAAACACATTTATAAATATTTGGCTTGGTAGTTAAATAATTTATTCCATATCTGCAAGCAATAAAGCATCCCTCTAGAATGCATGTATACATATATATGCATATTTTTAAAGTAAATGTGTGCTACCAAAATATAAAAACTTGCTTTTCATGCTGTGCTAATATCAAAAGACTGAGCATTTAACTGCTATGTGGACATGGCTTTGCACATGTAAATTGAAAATTTACATGTAAATTTGCACATCAAAAAGGCCTAGCATATTCTAATTTAAATTCACTTAACTTAAATAGTGACAGATTATGGTTGTTTGCAATATGATCAATTTAATCAAAAACTGAATAGAACTACCAGAGAGATTTGCCTATATTAGTAGACCAAAGATTGGGTTGCAAACCCAGTCATTGAAATTTTAAGTATTGAAGAAATTCTAGAAAATAAACAGCTGATAAATGAATGAATTTTAAGTTTGAGTAAATATAAGACCTAGTACAATTTCAGAGTACTAAACTTATTGTCATCATAATGTAACCTTAAGTAGAGAAAAAGGAAGGGACAATTTTGGTATGATGATTTAATAATAGACCAATACAATTTTCTCTAAGTAGAGAAATAAAAATATTTAAATGCACCTCAAGTTTTTGTAATATGCATTTTAAATCTTAACATTGTACAAGCACTTTGAGCCAGCAATTCCATTTTTCAGAAATTATACTAATGAAACTAAGAGTGTAATAAGGATGCTTGGAGGAGTTTAGTTACAATTATCATAGTGCTGTTCATTACAGCAAAAATAACATTAGAAAAGTCTAACAATTTTATACTAATGATTTGGTAGTGCATGTTATTTCCAATACATAATATGGATTCTATACAATGGAATACTATGTAGCTATCAAAATTATATTGCAGAAATATAATTATAGAAATGTATTTGGTGATATAGAAACATATTTTCAATGTTATGCTGTGTAAAAGGAAAAAAGTTCAGTTTATGTAACAGATGGCATGGTGCTAAAGAATCTGGCTGCCAATGCAAGAGACATAGGTTCAATCCCTGGGTCGGGAAGATTCCCTGGAGTAGCAAATGGCAACCCACTTCTGGCCTTGAAAATTCTATGGACAGAGGGGCCTGGCGGGCTATAGTCCATGGGGATACAAAGAGTTGGTCACAACTGAGCAGCTGGGCATTCATACAAGTATGATCCCATATATATGAATATGTATATAACTGTGTGTGTTTGTTTTCAGGAAAAGTTGTTTCAAAAGTTTAAAACATTTGAGTGGTGATCTCAGAGCGGCCAGGTATGTGATTTTTATTTTCATTTTCTTAGCCTATTTTTGTTATTTGCATAATTTTAAAAATTAAAAATATAACAGGAATGGATTGCTCTACAGTGCCATAAGTGTTATATATTATTCTAGCTAGGATTCAATCTGGCTTTGCCATTATTCTCTTAAAATTGACGGAGTCCAATCTCAGCAATTTTCCAATCCTCTCTTGTCTCTTGAGATTCTAAAAGAAACTCCAGGAAATTGGAGAAGAGCCTCTGCTCTTCAGTTCATTGTGGTTGGCACTTCTGATAACTCCTCATCCAAGTGAGTGGCTTTACTGGTGGCCATGTGCTTCCCGCTTAGTGTGGCCACAGGGACCTTCACTGGGGTTCAGGGCTCAGTCCCAGGCATCTGTTCAGCCTTTTAACTTCATGGCAGTGCTGGTGGGGCTTCAAAGGAGCTGGTATTTGTACCCCCACTTCCAAACTAACAGTATTTAACAAACAGGATTTTTTTTAAAGGAAGTTTCAAAAAAGTAAACTACTTTGTTATTCCCTTTATTTTAAAAAATGTACAAGGGATTACTCTCTTAAATATACAAACAGCTCATGCAGCTCAATAACAAAAAAGTAAACAACCCAATTGAAAAGTAGATGAAACATTTAAATAGACATTTCTCCAGAGAAGACAAATAGGTGGACAAAAAGCACATGAAATGATGCTCAACATCACTAATTATTAGAAAAATGCAAATCAAAACTTCAATGAGGTATCACCTCACACAGGTCAAAATGAAAGTGAAAGTTGTTCAGTTGTTTCCGACTCTTTGCGACCCCATGGACTATACAGTCAATGGAATTCTCTAGGCCGGAATACTGGAGTGGGTAGCCTTCCAGGGATCTCCAGGGGATCTTCCCAAGCCAGGGATCAAACCAGGTCTCCTGCATTGCAGGCTGATTCTTTACCAGCTGAGCCACAAGGGAAGCCCAAGAATACTAGAGTGGGTATCCTATCCCTTTTCCAGTGGATCTTCCCAACCCAGGAATTGAACTGGGGTCTCCTGCATTGCAGGTGGATTCTTTTCTTTACCAACTTAGCTATGAGGGAAGCCCCAGGTCAAAATGGCCATCATCAAAATAATGTGCAAGCAATAAATGCTGGAGAGGGTGTGGAGAAAAGGGAATGCTTCTATACTGTTGGTGAGAATGTAAACTGGTACACCTGCTATGGAGACCAGTATGGAGGTTCCTTAAAAAATGAAAAATAGAACTACTATATGATCCAGTAATCCCACTCCTGGGATATATCTGGAGAAAACCATAATCTGAAAAGATACTTGGACCTCAGTGTTCATTGCAGCACTATTTACAATAGCCAGGACATAGAATCAAGCTAAGTGTCTATCAACAGAGGAATGGATAAAGAAGATGTGGTATATATATACAATGGGACATTACTCAGCCAAAACAAAGAACAAAATAATGTCATTTGCACCAACATAGATGGACCTAGAGATTGTCATACTGAGTGAAGTCAGTCAGACAGAAAAGGACAAATAGTATATGGTATTGCTTAAATGCAGACTCTAAAAAAATGATTCAAATGAACTTATCTGCAAAACAGAAATAGTTACAGACGTAGAAAACAATCTTACGGTTATGGGGCAGGGAGGGATAAACTGGGAGATTGGGAATGACATATACACACTACTATAGATAAAATAGAAAACTAATAAGGACCTACTGTATAGCCCAGAAAACTCAACTCAATACTATGTAATGATCTATATGGGAAAAGAGTCTATTAAAAAGAGTGGATATACGTGTAACTGATTAACTGTGCTGTACAGAAGAAAGTAACACACAACATTGTAAATCAACTCTATTCCAACAACAATAATAATAATAAAGAAGGTAATTGCATTTAAGCCTTATTTTTAAATGCATAAGGACAACAGCTAACTATTCCTAATACTTTCAGGCAATGAACGACACCAATGAAGACACAATCCTTGTTCCAAAGAAACATAATTAAATTAGCCATTTTTCACTGCTTCCTGGAGAAAAATTAAAAGCAGGTCTACGGACAAGAAAGACTTGTTCAGGTCAGGCAGCTGCATTTCCCTCTCAGCTCCCACCTCTTCCCAAATCCACCATTCCCAACCCTTGCTACTGTTGCAGTGTTCGGTGTTCTGATAGTCCGCTGGATAGTATAGCATTAGCCTGAGATCCCCTTCCGGATGAATGAATAGGATTTAACGCTGGGAGATCACCGGACTGGCTGGAGATGGTATAGTGTCTGACCATATACAGGCCTTTGGGGAAAAAACAGAATGATCTGTCATTGTCTATCAGGGGCTGGCTCTAAATGATTTGGTTTCTGCAAGGTTGGAAGAGGGAAGGAAGCTTTACACAAAAAGGTGCTGGCATCGATAACACCCACCAGACTTGAAAAGAGCCCATCTGCAGAGAGAAGGAGACTGAAGCCCAGAGAGCCAACACAGGACACACCACCCTGGTGTCTGTGTGTTGGACATGTGGATGGTGACATTTGAGCCCTACCCTTGTCTCATGACTGTGTTCCTTTAGTAAGAGCACCATTTAGTTGGACATAATTGACAGTGAACATTGTTAAGCCTAGGATTGGTGAGATTACTGGATTTCCTCTAAAGGTCTTTGCATATAAAAATTAAAAATAACTATCCATATGATTGAAGCAGTTTTGCTGGATGAAGAGGACTTAATCAGTCAATTGTTTATTCAAAACCCATCTCTTATTTTTCTAGACGCTGAGCAAGATGGAAAAGTGTGAGATTCAGATTTTTCCCCAAAGGAGTTTACCAACTAGATGGCAAGGCAATTCCTCCTACACAAAAGAATCGGATAAAAGTTATGGACACTGCATGGTTCAGGTAATTCTGGGTTAAACTCTGTTTTCCTATCTGTAGTGAGAGAAGGTTGGGCTGCCCACAAAACCTCCTGATTCTGACAGTGCTTTAAACTTCTGTAATCCTGTGGTGCTTCTAATGCTATGAATCTATCTCTATTTCCTCATCTCCATATTGAGACTTAATAAAGTTAAAAGATGGGCCTAAAACAACAATAAGGCTAGAATCAAGGCAAACCCTGATACAGCAGGACACTCAGTTAATGGGTTTTGTGGGCTCCTTTATTAGGGCGAAACAAAATCACAGCAAAAGAATCTTATGTCAGGTGGGGGTTTATACAAAACAGAAGAGAACTTCCAAGATAAACTGTGAGGTCTTCTCCTAAGTCCTTAGTATCTACAACTAATAAATGAGGCCCCAGGATGGTCACTGAGATATCACAATTTACCAAAGAAAGATTTAAGTATATTCATTGTGCCATTCTTATGAAAGAAAGCACTTATTACATAGCTGTTGCTGCTAAGTCACTTCAGTCATGTCCGACTCTGTGCGACCCCATAGACGGCAGCCCACCAGACTCCCCCATCACTGGGATTCTCCAGGCAAGAACACTGGAATGGGTTGCCATTTCCTTCTCCAATGCATGAAAGTGAAAAGTGAAAGTGAAGTCGCTCAGTCATGTCCGACTCTGTGCGACCCCATGGACTGCAGCCTACCAGGCTCCTCTGCCCATGGGATTTTCCAGGCAAGAGTACTGGAGTGGGGTGCCATTGCCTTCTCCATATTACATAGCAGTGATTAATAAATATTTATTGATATAATTAAATAAATCAAGTTGTTGAATAAATGAATAAATTTTATCAAATGTTTCAGAATGATAAAAATGTGATACATATATACAATGGAATATTACTCAGCCATAAAAAGAACAACATAATGTCATTTGAAGGAAATAGATAGACCTGGAGACTATCATACTGAGTGAAGTAAGACAGAGAAAGACAAATATCATCTGATATCACTTATACGTGGAATCTAAAATATAGTACAAATGAGCTTATTTAGAAAACGTAAATAGACTCATGGAAATAGAAAACCAACTTATGGTTACCAAAGGGGAAAGGGGTGGCAAAGGGATAAATTAGGAGCTTGGGATTAATAGATACAAACTACTGTATATAAAATAGATAAACAATAGGAATCTACTTATAGCACATGCAATGATATTCAATATTTTATAATAACCTATAATGGAAAAGAATCTGAAAAAAGAACACATATGTGTATACAACTGAATTACTTTGCTTGTACACCAGAAACTAACACAACATTGTATCAATAAATCAACGATAGTTCAATTTTTTTATGTTTATTTATTTGGCTGTGTGGAGTCTTAGTTGTGGCATATGAACCCTTAGTTGGGGCAAGTAGGATCTCGTCCTGACCAGGGATTGAGTCCAGGGCCCCTGCATTGGGAGCACAGAGTCTTAGCCACAGGACCACCAGGGAAGTCCCTATAGTTCAATGTTTTTAAAAAGTGTTTCAGGCTGGGTTTCCTGTTTAGCAGAATCAAGAGACAGAGAGGAAGGCAGGGAAGAGGACGAGAATGACCAGGCAGAGAAATGAGCTCTGATGCAGTCTGAATGAAGGCTTCCACCAACCATAGTAAGGCTCTGGAACTGACGTGGTCTTCCAGAGTCATTCCAAATTGGGTCAAGAAGGCCTAAGCTTTATACCCACTCTGATCAGCTTTGGATGTGGGCTGTCCATAGAAGGAAGCCCTGGACAAGGAAGTTCCTCAAAGAGACAACTCCCAAACAGCTGACAGTGGAGAACTGTCTTCTGAGAGTCCTACCAATAAGGAGAATAAGAATTCCCACAGAGGCAGGCTACACCGGTATTCTTTCAGAGATACCTACTTTACTTACTTTACATTCTTACCCAGAAAGGACATTTTTGCTATAATATATCTTATTTCCAAAAAAGAATTATAATATTTCTTATTCTAATGTGGTAACTGTACATTTATAGACTTTCTACAAAAATTCTAAATTATATACATTATGTGACTATAATTGCTTATAAATTGTGTGTGCTATAATTTAATTGTAGTTTGAATAAAAGATTTGCATTTTGTAAGAGCATTAGGTATTTAGCTACCAAGTCGATAAAAGAAAAGAAATCAAATTAACATGGAAAGTTTAAAAATATTTACATTTTAACTAAAATAAAGGGGGGGGACCCAGATTTTTCTTACAGAGAATTAAAGTGAACTTTACAATTCAGAAATAATGTTCCATCAAGAAAATTGCATTTGTGCTATTTGAAAGGGAGGAGAGGGTATATATCTATGAAATACAAAGCATAGAACTGAAGGTTTATATAAAAACCTGGAAAATCATCATAGCTTATTTTTGAAAAGGCTCTTGCCCCCATGAAATTTTGATGTGTTCTTTACATAGCTGAATTGTTTCCCTTCATTGTTGAGTGTCACAAGGCAGAGAGGTCTAGAATTACCATGTTATGAATGTGACTGAATTGGTTTCAAAAATATTTCAAAATAGGTAGTTATCAACAGGGGATTGAAATTCTCATTTAACAATCAGTATTATTTTAAATGACTGCAAGATTTTTTTTTTTTTCACATCTAGGCAGTACTAATTGGTCACACTGAACACAAAGAAATGTTATGCTTGGTAATATTTAACATCAGTTAAAATATCCTGATACTTGGGTTTCAGCCCAATTTCTTTGCTTCTTTTAAGTCAAAGAAACCCTTTAAGGAAGGAAAAAGTATAGCAGGAGGGAGCAAGTAAAGAGAGAAGGAAGACTGAGGAGACGAGATGAGAGGAATCAAGAAGCTCAGAGACAAATGGGACAAGCATTCAAGGAAGAGATTTACAGTCTGAAGCTCTTCTAGCGAATAGAAAAATGGAGAACACAACCTTATTTTATAAAGCTAGTATAGCCTTTGTACCAAAACCACACAAGTACAAAAAGAGAATTTATAGGGCATTTTTCTCATGAACATAGATACACAAACAGGTAAAATATTGCCAGCCTAAATCCAGCAATGTATGAAGAAATAATAAACCATGATAAGGTTAGGTTTATTTCAGAAAATAAGAGGTAGTTTAACGTAGTTTTATTATCATTACAATATCAACAAAACAAAGAAGAAAAAGCACATAAACATTTCAATCAATGTAGAAAAAGGATTTGATATACAGTGAGAAGAATTCGTGATTTTAGACAATGCTTAGCAAATCAGGAGCAGGAAGAAATTTTTACTCTCATGAAAGGTGAACATATTACATAGAGTGAACATTACATATTCACTTTTCCAATTACATAGTGAACATCAAATGTGCAATGTGAAAGTCGTTCTGTTTAAAGTCAAGAATAAGACAAGAATGCCCACTATTATTATTACTGCCAGTTCAATATTGTACTGGAGGTACTTGAGGGGAAGGAGGGAGAAAAAGATACTAAATTGTCCATATTTTCAGGGGGACAGCCAAATAAAATGAGACCCTGCTATTATAGAAGAATTGCTTTGCTGCCAGTGCTCTAAAGACAATGTCCACAAGTATTTGCTGTTGAATCCCTGGGGTATCCCTGCTTCCTACATCTTCTTACACTGTGGAGTGTGCTTCTGTCTAAATAAATCCACTTCTTACCTATGGCTTCATCTCCATGTTCTTTTGCAATGAAGCAAGAGCCTTAAATTCACCAGCAACAAGGGCAACAGTATGATCTGTCATCCCAGAGCTCAAATATTACAGTCTAGAATCTACATGAGGATAACACGAAGGCCCTATAGATCCTGGCACAAAAGGCCACTCCAGGCAAGCACCATTCAACAAACTGACAAAGAGACCCAAGAAACCACTCAGGCCAGTGCACTATTTTCCATTTCTGCCCTCGGCGGTTTCTCCAGCATCAACTCAGAGATTTCACTGAACTGCCATCTTGTATGAGAGCAGAGGTTTCTTCTTGGGCTCCCCGGTACCATTTTGGTACATTCTGGTACACTCAATTTTGGTTCCAGGTCAACATTTTCTAACATGACCTATGCATCCAGTCAGGGATTTATCCTAAGTTGCTGACCATTCACAATCATTCTGTTATCTGCTTTGTATTGTAAATCATCACTATGTCTTCTCTTTTGCAAAGAATGTGGCTACATCATTAGATCAATAAATGTTTTTAAATAACATTAAATTAGCATTTTTAAAGAAGCAAATGCATGTTTTGGCTGCAGTTAGAAGTTAGAATTTATCAATGTCATTGATAAAGTTTCCACTTTTGCACACACTCTCTTCTGTCCATCTCTCCCCACTACCCTCCTAAAGGTTGTTATTAAAACACCTCTCAGATGGCAACCCACTCCAGTGTTCTTGTCTTGAGAATCCCAGGGACGGGGAAGCCTGGTGGGCTGCCATTTATGGGGTCGCACAGAGTCAGAAACGACTGAAGCGACTTAGCAGCAGTAGCAGATTGCCAGGAGGTGGCCAGTGGGGGTTGGTTATAGTGCCCTCATGTGTCTCTGCTTTGCAATGGCATTTTAAAACTTTCAAAGGACATATTATTTTCATTCATGTAAAATATAGCTGGGCTGCCCTGGTGGCTCAGATGGTAAAGAATCCTCCTGCAATGCTGGAGACCTGGGTTCAATCCCTGTTGGGAAGATCCCCTGAAGGGGGGCATGGCAACCCACTCCAGTATTCTTGCCTGGAGAACTCCATGGACAGAGGAGTCTGGCAGGCTACAGTCCATGGGGTCGCAAAGAGTTGGACATGACTAAGCAACTAAGCACAGCACACAAAATATAATAAGTAATGGCATTTTAAAACAGTAGCAGCAATTCTAAAATTCTCAAGTTGTACATACAAGGTTAGACAGCTTTGAAGAGCCATAAATGACTCAGATTGGTCACCTTGGTCTCATGGTGAATTTTAAATTTAACAACAGAAAATCAACAAAGATTTGATACCAAGGATAAAACATATCTAAGGGGCGGATGATGAAATTATTACATCACCCTTAAAAATATACCTAAAGCCACCATAAACCTTGAATTTCTATAGTTTTGAAACCAAGTTGCCTTTATCATCTGTGTTCACATTTTGAAGAATTTTAGTTGTACATTTTGTGAGAAAATGCACATTTGACAGTCACTTACTCTTGTACTCCCCAGCATAAAGTCAGAACTATTTATTTCAGAAAGGTTAATTTCAAGTCAAGCTTCACTTTTTGTTTTAAAATAGGTCTTAAGAGAGACTATTTAAGCATAGCCTTAATTTAATTGGTTTAGCACCCAGGAAACTCATTTAAAAATAAGGACATTTATAACAAAGAGAAACTGCCATGGCAAAGAAATTATTACCTACTCTACTCCCTTCAGATTTTTAATTCATTGTTTTACAAGACCACCTCAACTTAATTGCCTTTATTTTTTTTTTTCTTTTCTACCCCATAAACTTATAAAACTGTCTCAGCCTAGGAAAACTGCTGCCATTTGCTGGAACTGGCAAATAGGTCATCCTAGTCAGTAATAGCAACCAAGAGCAGGTTTCAAAAGATGCAATTTCAAAAACATAGCTTTTAAAAGAACATACATAGTGTTTTTCTCCTTGCTGAGAGAGCCAGTAAGTGTTAGAAGCAACATTTAAATTGAGATTTTCTGTGGACATCATCCCTATTCTTCATCCCACAAAATTTTGGAAGAGACAGTTAAGTCCCAGGTCATTCAGTTCAGTTCAGTTGCTCAGTCGTGTCCAACTCTTTGCGACCCCATGAATCGCAGCACGCCAGGCCTCCCTGTCCATCACCAACTCCCAGAGTTCACTCAAACTCACGTCCATCGAGTCAGTGATGCCATTCAACCATCTCATCCTCTGTCGTCCCCTTCTCCTCCTGCCCCCAATCCCTCCCAGCATCAGAGTCTTTTCCAATGAGTCAGCTCTTCACATCAAGTGGCCAAAGTATTGGAGTTTCTGTTTCAGCATCAGTTCTTCCAATGAACATTCAGGACTGATTTCCTTTAGGACAGACTGCTTGGATCTCCTTGAAGTCCAGGGGGCTCTCAAGTATCTTCTCCAGCACCACAGTTCAAAAGCATCAATTCTTTGGCGATCAGATTTCTTTATAGTCCAACTCTCACACTCTTACATGACTACTGGAAAAACCACAGCCTCGACTAGATGGACCTTTGTTGGCAAAGTAATGTCTATGCTTTTTAATATGCTGTCTAGGTTGGTCATAACTTTTCTTCCAAGGAATGTCTTTTAATTTCATGGCTGCAGTCACCATCTGCAGTCATTTTGGAGCCCAAAAAAATAAAGTCTGACACTGTTTCCACTGTTTCCCCATCTATTTCCCATGAAGTGATGGGACCGGATGCCATGATCTTCGTTTTCTGAATGTTGAGCTTTAAGCCAACTTTTTCACTCTCCTCTTTCACTTTCATCAAGAGGCTTTTTAGTTCTTCTTCACTTTCTGCCATAAGGGTGCTGTCATCTGCATATCTGAGGTTATTGATAGTTCTCCTGGCAATCTTGACTCCAGCTTGTGCTTCTTCCAGCCCAGCGTTTCTCATGATGTACTCTGCATATAAGTTAAATAAGCAGGGTGACAATATACAGCCTTGACGAACTCCTTTTCCTATTTGGAACCAGTCTGTTGTTCCATGTCCAGTTCTAACTGTTGTTTCCTGACCTGCATACAGATTTCTCAAGAGGCAGGTCAGGTGGCCTGGTATTCCCATCTCTTTCAGAATTTTCCACAGTTTATTGTGATCCACACAGTCAAAGGCTTTGGCTAAAGTCAATAAAGCAGAAATAGATGTTTTTCTGGAACTCTTGCTTTTTCGATGATCCAGCGGATGTTGGCAATTTGATCTCTGGTTCCTCTGCCTTTTCTAAAACCAGCTTGAACATCTGGAAGTTTACGGTTCACGTATTGCTGAAACCTGGCTTGGAGAATTTTGAGCATTACTTTGCTAGCGTGTGAGATGAGTGCAATTGTGCGGTAGTTTGAGCATTCTTTGGCATGGCCTTTCTTTGGGATTGGAATGAAAGCTGACCTTTTCCTGTCCTGTGGCCCCTGCTGAGTTTTCCAAATTTGCTGGCATATTGAGTGACGCACTTTCACAGCATCATCTTTTAGGAGTTGAAATAGCTCAAGTGGAATTCCATCACCTCTACTAGCTTTGTTCGTAGTGATGTTTCCTAAGACCCACTTGACTTCACATTCCAGGATGTCTGGCTCTAGGTGAGTAATCACACCATTGTGATTATCTGGGTCATGAAGTTTTGTACAGTTCTTCTGTGTATTCTTGCCATCTCTTCTTAATATCTTCTGCTTCTGTTAGGTCCATACATTTCTGTCCTTTATCGAGCCCACCTTTGTGTGAAATGTTCCCTTGGTATCTCTAATTTTCTTGAAGAGATCTCTAGTCTTTCCCATTCTATTGTTTCCCTCTATTTCTTTGCATTGATCACTGAGGAAGGCTTTCTTATCTCTCCTTCCTATTGTTTGGAACTCTACATTTAAATGGATATATCTTTCCTTTTTTTCCCTTTGCTTTTGGCTTCTCTTCTTTTCACAGCTATTTGTAAGGCCTCCTCAGACAGCCATTTTGCTTTTTTGCATTTCTTTTTCTTGGGGATGGTCTTGATCCCTGTCTCCTGTACAATGTCACAAACCTCCGTCCATAGGCACCAATCTCCATGATAGGCACTCTGTCCATCAGATCTAGTCCTTTAAATCTATTTCTCACTTCCACTGTATAATTGTTAGGGATTTGATTTAGGTCATACCTGAATGGTCTAGTGGTTTTCCCTACTTTCTTCAACTTAAGTCTGAATTTGGCAATAAGGAGTTCATGATCTGAGCCACAGTCAGCTCCTGGTCTTGTTTTTGCTGACTGTATAGAGCTTCTCCATCTTTGGCTGCAAAGAATATAATCAGTCTGATTTCAGTGTTGACCAGCTGGTAATGTCCATGTGTAGAGTCTTCTCTTGTGTTGTTGGAAGAGGGTGTTTGCTATGACCAGTGCATTCTCTTGGCAAAACTCTATTAGCCTTTGCCCTGCTTCATTCCATATTCCAAGGCCAAATTTGCCTGTTACTCCAAGTATTTCTTGACTTCCTACTTTTGCATTCCAGTCCCCTATAATGAAAAGGACATCTTTTTGGGGTGTTAATTCTAGAAGGTCTTGTAGGTCTTCATAGAACTGTTCAACTTCAGTTTCTTCAGCATAACTGATTGGGGCATAGACTTGGATTACTGTGATACTGAATGGTTTGCCTTGGAAACGAACCGAGATCATTCTGTCATTTTTGAGATTGCATCCAAGTACTGCATTTTGGACTCTTTTGTTGACTATGAGGGCTACTCCATTTCTTCTAAGGGATTGTTGCCAACAGTAGTAGATATAATGGTCATCTGAGTTAAATTCACTCATTCCAGTCCATTTTAGTTTGCTGATTCCTAAGATGTCGACATTCACTCTTGCTATCTCCTGTTTGACCACTTCCAATTTGCCTTGATTCATGGACCTAACATTCCAGGTTCCTATGCAATATTGCTCTTTATAGCATCGGACCTTGCTTCCATCACCAGTCACATCCACAGCTGGGTATTGTTTTTGCTTTGGCTCCATCCCTTCATTCTTTCTGGAGTTATTTCTCCACTGATCTCCAGTAGCATATTGGGCACCTACTGACCTAGGGAGTTCATCTTTCAGTGTCCTATCATTTTGCCTTTTCATACTGTTCATGGGGTTCTCAAGGCAGGAATACTGTAGTGGTTTGCCATTCCCTTCTCTTCTTTACTGGCTGCTGTTACTGAAATTTCAAGCACTGCTTCAGGCACTGTTAGAGCCTCAGTGTCTTCCCTGGGTCAGGAAGATTCCCTGGAGAAGGAAATGGCAACCTACTCCAGTACTCTTGCCTAGAAAATCCCATGGACAGAGGAGCCTGGTGTCCATAGGGTTGCAAAGAGTTGGACACAACTGAATGACTTCACTTTCTACTTATACTGAAAAGTTTTCATTGTTTATTTGAATTCAAATTTAACCGGGCTTCCTGCCTTTTACCTGGCCACTCTAATCCTGGACTTTAATTTCCATCCATCCACCCTTTCATTCATTCCCTTATGTATCCACTCACCCTTCGATCCATCCATCCACACACCCACTCATCCATCCACAGATTTATTCAAACAGATAGTAGATGAGTACCTGCTATATGGCCAGATAGGTGCTAGAAATACGGTGAAGAACAAAAAACAGACATGATTTCTACTCTCATGGAACTTTCAACCCCTTTAGCTGGGAAGAGTGACAATAATCATATAATTGACATACATGACATATACATGATAATATATGACAATAATATATAATTGCTAGCCAACTTAAGTGTGCTGAAGGAGAAAGGAGAGCATATTACAAAGGACCAGAGGTCAGAGAAAGCTTCCCTAAGGAAGCAGTGATGGAAATGACAGCTGAAGGCTGGGAGAAGAGCTTTCAAGGTGAGAAACTAGCCTCTGTTTCTTGTCTATATTGAGATTAGTGGCTGTAGAGTTGGACTGAAAGATTGCTTGGCTGTTCTTGGGCAGAGTTGGAGGAAAACATGAGTAGGGGCACCCTCTTACCTCCTCAGTCATTCCGGTTCTTGTTACACCCCCAGCCTTGCTTTCCATGAATGGTAAGTACCACTGTTACCCGAGGTAACTCTTCTTCGAATGTCATGATAAGGAAACATGGGCTTTAGAAGATACAACTTGTGGTGCCAGTCCTGAAAACACATTACTGGTCCTATCTGGCTTCTGTTTGTGAATGATGAGTAACGGCACATGGAATTATTTTCTGAGTCAGGAGACCTGGATTCTGGCATTTGGTTTGCTGCTAGCCAGGTGGTGAGGGTGGGCATGCCACTGAATCTCCCTTGCCTCCATTTCCTCAGCTATCACATGGGACTCACATTATGAATGCAGCCTCACTGCATTGTTGTAAAGGTTAAAATAACATGAAAATTTACATTTGAAAAGTGAGTTTTATCGTTATTATATTACTAGTCATACTGAATCAATTACTACCGTTGTATTTGGTGTGGAATAACTTCTATACAATTTTCAACAAAATATGTCTTCTGATGTCTTACTGGGTATAGTGAAACTTGGACAGATATAAATGTGAATAAGCACCTTTACAGCTTTTTCATGAGTTTAATGAGAATACTAGTAAAGTATTCACTAGGCTTCCACCAACGTGGGGTTGAGAGGGTTAATGTGCTTAGAGCTTTTTGAAAGTAGGTTGCTTCCTGAACACAAATATAAATCTCACTTGTTATTATTACTATCATTATAGCTGATGTTTCTTTTTTAACACATTAACTTTCCTCCACTGAGCAAACTGCTCAATTGTTGGGAAGACTCATGTCGTCATTCGTCTCTTCTTGATGTGTCTCGCTGCCATTGAGCTAAACAATTCTTTAGCTCCCAGGGTGCTTATTTAATAAATGATGCTGTGAATTCCCAAAGAAAGACTTTCAATTTTCCTCTTGTGTGATGGCTGTGATCAAGTTCCAACACCCTGTGGTCTGGTTCAATGAGAATGTACACTTGGAACTCATTCACTAACTTGCTTGTTGTATTTAATCTGGTAAGTTCTATAAACTGTAGAAGTACCTAATGCTTTTCTTCTTCTCTTGACAATTTTCTCCTTTACTTTCCCTCAAACTTGGGGGAAAAAAGTTAATTGCTATATATTTTTGAGCTAATTTTCTCTGACTTCTACAAGATACTATGAAGAAGGTTATCTGTATTTTTATGTGTCTCTTAAAATGCACAAACACACACACACTACATCCTGGCTAGAAGTTGAGTGGAAATAATAGCTGATGCACTGAAGTTGTAGAATCATGGAGTTATCAGAGATTTTGAGATCAAGTTTAACTTATTCATTTCCCAGGTGGAGAAACTGAGGCCAGAGTTCATATGTGGAGCCAAGATTACAGGACAAAGGCTGTCCTAAAATGTGACCTGACAACCAAATCCAGCCACACATTCGTTGTATTGTCTATGGCTGCATTTGCACTACAATGAGATCAGTAGTTTCCTTTTCCTTGTTTTGTTTCTAATTTTACTTAATAATCAATTATTTTTTAATGAGGTATAATTGACATATGACATTATATTTGCTTCAGATGTACAACATAATGATTCAATATTTGTGTATATTCCAGAGTTCAGCACTTTTAACAAAGACTGTATGACTCTCAAAACAAGATATTTACTGCCTGGCTGGCCCTCACATAAAAGATCACCCATCTCTCTCTAGACTTTTGGAGTCTTCTGCTTCCAGCTGGTAGGAGAGCAGACATGAAGTGGGGGCTGGGGAGGTGTGGGGGTGGCCAGGCCTGGAGGGTATACATCGTTTCTGCCCACATTCCATTGGTGAGCATTCATCATATGGTCCCACTTAGATGCAAGAAGTGTTGGGA
Source organism: Bos grunniens (assembly GCF_055505025.1). Lineage (NCBI taxonomy): Eukaryota > Metazoa > Chordata > Mammalia > Artiodactyla > Bovidae > Bos > Bos grunniens. Next base: position 112,041,650 of record NC_141166.1, on the reverse strand, counting down.
AATGTAGTGCTGAGCAGCTGATCCTCAGTGCAAATGTTACTCTACGAAAGTGGGACCATGACTTTTAATGGGTAGCTTGTTGTCTGTGCCACACTTGGGCAGAAACTGTTGGTTTCCTACAGAGTAGTAGACAGTTTGTGGGTATTTGCTGAATACATGGCCCCCATCCCTGCGAACTATAGCCTTCCGAAGAGTGGGCCTCTTTAGCCTTGTCTTTACTATCTGACTCCATTGCTTGTTATACATAATTACTGAAGTAGAGGATGACATTTGGTCCAAAATATAATTCCAAAAATTTTCACCAGATACTAAGAGATGATCATCAGTCTCTGGGTTTTTTGTTTGTTTGTTTGTTTTAATATTCTTCACTTACTAAACATTTTAACTGGAATGATAAATACAGACTCTCAGTAGAGGCCATGTTTTGCTTTAGATCTATTCCAAATCCAAACGTTACATATTCTTGAACCTTTAAAAATAATATACATAGCTTATTTGGCTAAGATAGTTGTAGTTGTTTAGTCACTAAGTTGTGTCTGACTCTTTTGCAACCCCATGGACTGTATCCCGCCAGGCCCCTCTGTCCATGGGATGTCCCAGGCAAGAATACTGGAGTGGGTTGCCCTTTCTTTCTCCAGGGAATCTTCCTGACCCAGGGATCAAACCCACGTCTTCTGCATTGGCTGGGAGATTCTTTACAAGGGAAGCCACCAGGGAAGCCCAAGATATGAGTAAAGCATCATAATTATAATTAGTAATATAAAATTTACAAGGAAAGGCAAAAGATCACTGTCTTTCAGTATTCTTCAACACAATAAAGTGTTTCAATTGGACACAGAAGCTGTGGGACAGCCACCTGTAGTCCCCACAGAAAGGCAGAGAAAGCAACACTGCAGAATGAGCAACGGATGAAACAGAGACACACAAAGCAGAGACAAGAGGCCATGGGCCTCCGTAAAGAACATAGCTTGTTTAGTTCCCGATTCTTTTTGGATTCCTGGTTCTTCTTTTGCATGAGGCCCATCTGTCCTTCCTAACTTTGAGACTTTTCAGATACCCATGGTAGTGGACATATATGGTTTTATCTACTCTGAATCCTTTCCTTTATATAGGGGAACAACTCTTCCTCCACGCCATACTGTGACCCAACATGTGATCACATGACCTTGCTTTTTTATCCTCAGTGATGAATACACATACATACATATATACACATATATAGCTGACTGTTGAGCAACACAGGTTTGAAATGTGGGAGTCTACCTATATGTGGAGTTTTTTCAGTCAATATACAATTAGTCTCCTGTATCCATGGATTTCATGTCCATGGATTCAATCAACTTCTGATCGTATACTAAAGGGATTGAACATCCATAGAGGGTGGGAAGCTGTCCTTGAACCAATGCCCCATGGAAACAGAGGGACAACTGTTTGTGTGTTTGTGTATACATACATCAGTCAGTTCAGTCGCTCAGTCATGTCTGACTCTTTGCAACCCCATGAATTGCAGAACGCCAGGCCTCCCTGTCCATCACCAACTCCCAGAGTTCACTCAGACTCAAGTCCATTGAGTCAGTGATGCCATCCAGCCATCTCATCCTCTGTCGTCCCCTTCTCCTCCTGCCCCCAATCCCTCCCAGCATCAGAGTCTTTTCCAATGAGTCAACTCTTCGTATGAGGTGGCCAAAGTATTGGAATTTCAGCTTCAGTATCAGTCCTTCCAATGAACACCCAGGACTGATTTCTTTTAGGATGGACTGGTTGGATCTCCTTGCAATCCAAGGGACTCTCAAGAGTCTTCTCCAACACCACAGTTCAGAAGCATCAATTCTTCGGTGCTCAGCTTTCTTCACAGTCCAACTCTCACATCCATACACGACCACTGGAAAAACCATAACCTTGACTAGACGGACCTTTGTTGGCAAAGTAATGTCTCTGCTTTTGAATATGCTATCTAGGTTGGTCATAACTTTCCTTCCAGGGAGTAAGCATCTTTTAATTTCATGGCTGCAGTCACCATCTGCAGTGATTTTGGAGCCCCCAGAAATAAAGTCTGACATTGTTTCCACATACACAGAGTGGAATAATTATTATTCACCCTTAAAAAGAAGGAGATTCTGTCATATGCTACAGATGAGGAACCTGGAGGACATCCTGCTAAATGAAATAAGCTAGTCACGAAAAGACAAATGATGTATGATTATAGTATATGAGGCACCTAGAGTAGTCAAAATCACAGAGACAGAAAGTAGAACAGTGGTTCCAGGGGCTGGGGTCTTGTTAAGATCAGGCAAATCCACGGAGACAAAGAGTATGTTAGTGCTTGCCATAGCAGGAGGGAGTGAAGAATGAAGAGTGACTGCTGATAGGGACAGGTCTTCCTTTTGGAGTAATTAAAATGTTATGGGATCAGATAATGGTGATGGTTATACATCTTTATGCACATAATAAAAAACTGCTGGGTTTTAAATTACTTGTATTATTTTAAAGAATTGTGTACTTTAAAAGCATGAGTTTTATGGTATGTAAATTCCATCTCAGTGAAGATGTTATTCTTTTGAAAACACTGCAATGGATTTCAGAGCGTATCAGTTGCTGCTTGTCCTTGCCCCCCGTCAGTTACACTCCCTGCAGTTACAGTCCTATGAGGTGCATTTTCATGGCCCCCACACACAAAGCTCTATCACAGGTGTGTTTTTGGTGTTGATCATGATAATAGTTACCTAAAATGCATTTATTGCAGGCCCAGAGTAATGGACTCAATTGTTTCCCCCAATGCTCTCTTTTTCCAGGATTTAGCAAATGCATGGTCCGTCCTCACTGAAGGGATATGAGTCTTGATGCTCCTGTTTCACTACTGCAACCATCTTGAGTCTCAAAGAACAAACGATGTATCAGCAGAGAGTATGAAACGATTTCAGATCTGCCTTGTGACTGTAACATACATAAAAAGAAGCTTGAAACCTCTTGGCGTTTTCGACGCTGACCAGAACCATACTCATGCAAACTGTCACTGGGCTATTACTGCCACCATCCTCACTTTGGGCAAATCAAATGCAAAAAAGAATGGGACAGGTCCTGCCGAAATAAAATGGGAATGCTTGTGACTCAAGGTACATGGTAATTTTTTTTAAGTTTCAGATTTATCAGTTTAAGTGGAAGATAAACCAAAATCTAATTTTTTTTTTTTTTTGAGCCTGGAATTAAAAGGTTTTATTAGGGGTATACACGGCACCGCTACTGTTGATAAGACACTTGTACACTGTGATGCTCTTTATTATGGAAGCTATATAGTTCTGTACTGTACTCAGGCCATTTATAGATAATGACACTTTGGGGATTTGTCTAACCCCTTAAGCTAGATATCAATGAAGACTGGTATACAGGTCATCATTAACAAGCATGTTTACACTTAATCCAATGTTATGGTCTTCATTTATTCCAATTGTGCTTCCTTTGGCAGACGGCTATTATGTTTTACTTTAGTATCATATTGTGGATGCCAGAGAACTTGCATTTGCCAAGGAATAATCTCCTGAGATGCAATGTCATGAAGGAGAATAGTGTAGTCTAACTCGATGAAGTCATCATTTCTTTGCACTTGCTTGACAGTTTGAATTTTTGCCATTTTATACCATGTATTTTCAGTAGAATTTTGCCATATTATATAACCACTGGCAACCCAGGCTAAATGTCGAACTGGCTTCATTTCTGGAGGTACATTTCCAAAACTGTCTGGAATATTTTGTGCGTCTAGTGGTTCCTATATGGATTTGAGTCTTTGATAAAATGTGTTATCTTCTTCATCTGGGTTTTTTCCAATTTCTCCTTCAAATGTTAAGTTGACTTCTGGTGCAGTATCTTGTCCCGTTGGACGGTACAGTACTTCAGCTGTGCAGTTCACTGTAACTTCTTTTTGGATAATTTCTTCCACAGAAAATTTAAGGCGGTACTTATGTCCTCTTCCTGGAATATCCTTCAGGCTGGCTTGTTCGACTGTCTGCACCAGAAACACCTTGTGGGGAGTCCCCTGCTGGTAGTTGATGCAGCTCTCTACCACCGAGGCCGCCCTGGCGGCCGGGTAGTGGGTCGGAGGGATTTCCATTCTTGCTGAGTGTTGGCTGGGCTTGCGAGCGTCTGCATCCCCGTCCCCGTCCTGCCTCCCAAAATCTAATTTTAAAAAATGTCCCAGAGAGATGGAAGGGATGAAAGGAGGGAATCATAATAGAAGCCAGACATTTCCAAAGTTACTTAGATATTTGACTTTGGAATCATGTAAATGTTTTACATGATTAAAATAACATGAAAATAAATGAAATTAATAAACCCAATTGTGGATTGAGTGGGTGGCTTAACTACCCAGAGAACTATTTTAAAGTATTTTAAAAATAATAATTTGACTGAAATGTACCCTAATACAAAAGAACTGTAAAAATAAACAAACTTGAATTTTTCCAGCAGTTATATTGCTAATGATAATATTGATACAGATATTCTAAGCTATTATATATGTAATAAGATAAAACAAGTAAGTCATTGTGTTCTTTAGAAGCCAAGATTTTCAACATAAAAGAATTATAAAATATGAGAAGTAAAAAATATGCAATCCTAAATTTGAATTAGAAGTATAAATGCAAGACGCATTTTCTATTAAAAATTATTTCCTAGTTCCATCTACTGGAAAGGCCTAGGAATAATGATGAACCCAGTCTCATTGGTCTATTCTGGCACCCAGACTGCAGTCTCTAAATACAACTTCCAACCAAAAGCAACTAAGGTCTCTTGGGGAAACAGCTAATTAATTGGGGCAGGAAATGATTGTGACAAGCTTGGGATACCTTGTTAGGAAATCAGGACACTATGAAAAATTACTGGTGTCATGACAAAAGGATTCAAAAGCCAATATGAAGAGACTCTGTAGGTTACAATAGAGACAATTCAAGCATCAAGATGAATATCTGCAATGAAACGAAGCACACTAAAACCAATAAGTTTCATCTTTGGAGAATGCTGGGAACCTAATCATTTTTCTGGAAAAAAAAAAATCAAGCTTTTATTCTGACTTCCCTGTATTAATTACACCTCAGACAATCAAATTGTTGATGAGAGAAACCTTTACTTGATAGATTTAGGCTAGTAAATGAAGAAGGAATGATAGAATATGATCATTTTACCACCCTCTAATGAATTTGTGGATGTAGGTTACCTTCTCAGTGGGCTGCTGACATTACAGAAACAACCAGACATTTTTCGCCCCCTAGTGGAAGCTCACCATTATGAAGTATTCTTGATAAACAGCTAAGTCGCTTCAGTCGTGTCCGACTCTGTGCGACCCCGTAGACGGCAGCCCACCAGGCTCCTGAGTCCATGGGATTCTCCAGGCAAGAGTACTGGAGTGGGTTGCCATTGCCTTCTCCTCTTGATAAACAAGCAAACCCAAATCCAATACAATGGCAATTAACAATGTATCTATATTTCAATTTCAATTAACCTAACTTAAATTTCAATTAACCTCTATGTGCTGTCCAATATGGTAGACACTAGCCATTTGTGTCTATGTAAATTTAAATTAATTAAAACAAAATAAAATTATTCAGTCCTTCAGTCACATTACTGCAGATACAGATGCAGATACAGAATGCAGATATAGAACATTTCTATCATCATAGAAAATTTTGTTGGACAGGGCTGAAAATGTAACTACTAGTTTACAAGAAGTACAGGAAATAGAAGAACACGATTCACACAATGTGAGGATTCAACCACCAAATCCAGAAAGTTGGAAACTCTATTGAGACAGATGATCTAGGTGTTTCAATTAATAAATTACAAAGGGGAACGGGGGGTGGGGAGGGAGAGACTATAGTTTAAAAGAGACAAAAAAGACATCAACCAAATGTAAAGTATGGATCTCATTTGAACACTGACTGTATATTTGATGATACTATGAAAGTAGTATTATCTTTTAGTGTTAGTGACATTATGGTTATATCTAACACATAATTATGTTTGAGAGATATATCTGGTAATGTTCATGGAAGTAATGATTTAATGTCTAGATTTAGCCCTAAAATCCAGTAGAGACAGAAAGTAGACCAGGGCATAAATGGTATAAGATTTGCCATACATCGAAAATTCTTGAAGTTAGAGATTCTGCTAGACTATCCTGGTTTTTTATATAGGTCTGAAGTCTGCCAGAAGAAAAGTTTAAAAAATGAGTGGTTTATCTTTTAGATTCATAAAGTAGGTCTGAAACCATTTGGTACTTTCTGCTGATGTATCTTTTTTTATTCTCCATGTCAGAATGCTTGCAGCATAGAAAGGGTGGTGTCACATTGGGACCCTTGATTCTCTGATGAGCTCTCTTACCTTTGACAAGTTACATAAATGTGCTTTCCCATTACATTAGCTGTAAGACCACTTGGTGGGTGTCCAGTAGCCATTTGACATTCAATGTACACTAAGAAGTGATCACAGCATCCAAAGAATCATGGAAGATGTTGGAAGTTCAAAGATTAATAAAATATAGTTCTTGAATTCATGGAGTTTACACTCTGATGAAGAGGTAGTCATATAATTAATAAAAAATAAACTACTAAGTAGTCACAAAGTTTAGAGAAGCCAGAAGAAGGGATTGGTCCATGACATCTTAAGGTGGTATTGAAAAAATACTTCATAAAGAAGGTGGACTTTGCACAACACTTTGAGAGAATGAAAACATGTTTTCCAGGTTAATAGCATGGCACCCCACTTTAGTACTGTTGCCCGGAAAATCCCATGGATGGCGGAGCCTGGTAGGCTGCAGTCCATGGGGTCGCTAAGAGTCAGACACGACTGAGTGACTTCACTTTCATTTTCCACTTTCATGCATTGGAGAAGAAAATGGCAACCCACTCCAGTGTTCTTGCCTGGAGAATCCCATGGATGGAGAAGCCTGGTAGGCTGCAGTCCATAGGGTCGCACAGAGTCGGACACGACTGAAGTGACTTAGCAGCAGCAGCATGAGCAAAGACAGGCAGGCATGAAAGAGGCTGGCATGTCTGAGAGACTACAAACAGTGAATCTCAGTTCTCTGGAGGTGTTCATTAGTAAAATTCAAGTGATTACTGTCTTATTAACAGGAAATCTCAATTCAATTCAATAAATCCAATTCAATAAACTTTCAGTTTGATTTAATTAATACCTAGCAAAGTAAATGAATAACTGAAAATATTCTATCACTGAAGCAGTTTCTATGTACTTAACACTCCCCTAGAGTCTGTGGAGGGTCCAAAAGAAAAATAGGAAAAAATCCTAAAGGATTTTTTGTCTTGGTAGAGAAGCAGGATTTACATGTGTGGAATAATTGCAGAGAATGATTAGCAAATTCCTGAGGAAGAAAAAAAAAACAGAATTTCAAAGAGACTTAAAAACCAAGGTTTTGTTCTGAGCTAATTTTGTTGATAATGACAGTCAACATTGAAGGCTCCAAGACATGTATGAAGCACTCACACATACTTGCTCATATAAGTTCAAGTTCACAAACAGGAAAAATCTAGGTTCCAGTGACTTGTATAATGAATATTTTTCTTCCATGTTTTACCTGTAGATACTGGGAATATCATTCATCAAGTTTGCCTTGCTCAACTTTAGCTGGTCATCACATATACACGAGTACCTGCATGGGGGTTGGGGAGTGTGGGGAGGTTGGGTGTATGTGTCGTGTGATGAGACTGATACAGGGCAGACTTCGGGCTGCCTGACTATGGTGAGACTTGGTGTGAACAGATGAGCTGGGCCAATGCAATTCATTCTCTAGGCAAACTGGTCTGGAAACACAGAAAGAATCAGCTAGAAGAGGAGAGAAGGGACAAGGGAGCAAACACATGAAGAGCAAGAAGCTGAATCACATTAATGGCCAAATACCAGTATGAAGCTCCCATGGTCAACCCAACTGCCCATTCTGGTCTTTCTAAGGTCTAATTATTTGGATTTTTCCAAGGTCTCTTTGCACATTCATCCTTGTATAGATAGTATGAACTTGAGAGTCTTAGGACTCTGATTTGCAAAGATGTTTTTCTAACTCACCTGTCATCTTCGGTTTCAACTCAGATTCTCTTGGATAAATACACATCAGATATGGAATTCTTCCTCCCCTGTTCTCCTTCCTTTCTCCCAGAGGGATATATATTCCCTCATGGAGAGGAGTGGGGATCAAGAAGGAGCTCTGGCCTGTGAAATGTTCACCCTTCCTGAGGCCCACATGGTCCTGGGTGATCTCCTTTATTTTTATTGCCTCCCTGGCTGATGAACTAACCCCAGTAATTCTGAGTTGGTCTACACTGTGCCTCTTCCTCCTTCAGGGGCCCAGGTAGTCACTCCCACTTCCTCTTTGAGGGTCAGAGACTCTTGATCATGTTTCCTGAACCATGCAGGAGTACACTGGATCTGATAGTATGCCCTAACCTATGACACTGGTGTGTTGCCTTCTGTGCTAAAGGGGCAGGTTCAAATACAGTACAATAATGTGTGCTCAGCCCGTGTATGGATCTTTGTGACCCTATGGACTGTAGCTCTTTAGGCTCCTCTATCCATGAGATTTTTGCAGGCAAGAATTCTAGAGTGGGTTACCGTTCCCTTCTCCAGGGGATCTTCCCGACCCAGGGATTGTACCTGCATCTCTTGCATCTCCTGCATTGGCAGGGAGATTCTTTACCACTAGTGCCAGTTGGAAAGCCCCAGGAGGCAGGCTGGGGATGCCCTAATGTAGTCTAAGACAAGATCTACCTGAAGCCCCACGCCCCAGCTGCAGTATCTCAGTCTGCTCAGGAACAGTGCTGGATGCAGCACTTCTCTGTGAGGTTTGCCCTCTCCTCAGCCACACCCCTCGGCCCGTGCACAGCCCCTTCTGTCCATGCACGAGTGCTCAGTCGTGTCCGACTCTTTGAAACCCCACGGACTGTAGCCTGCCAGGCTCCTCTGTCCAGGAGCCCGCCAAATGCTAGCTTTCATTCAACAATCTGCACTCTGTCACACATGGTTTAGCCAGGCTGAATGAAACCCAAGTCCTGGATAAGTTCTTCTAGAATCTTCTTTCCCATCACCTGCGCAAAATTCACTTTTGAAAGATAGGTAAGCTGCCCTTATGTGTTCATGTAAGCTTCTCCTCTCTGGGTGTTGTGGCTTCATGTTCTTCATATTGAGCCCTTTTAGACAACACAAACAGACTTGCCTCTGTCAACCAGTCTGGCTCCTGCACTGGACAATTTACTTCCAAAATTAGTTTTATTTCCCTTCTTAGTTTTAAGAATCTAAAACGGAACTCAAAGGTAAACAATGGTTTCTTTGTTCTTGCCTTTATACACTCTCTTGCTAAAGACAGTGAGCATGCAGAGTTGCCTGCTGTCTGAAAGGAAGAGGGAGTGAAATAGTTACAAGAAACCTTGGGGAGAAAGCCTTACTGGATATTGCAAAGTATTCTCTGCTATATAACAATACTTGAGTATCTTAGTTAAGTTTCTTACAACCTGTGCAGCACAGCACCAGAATCCTCTTTAAAATGCTGATATTTGAGCTCCAGGATGATTTATGATACAGATTTCCTGAGTTACAGTGCAAGATTTTTATGACCTCTGTCCACAGGAAACAGTCCAACCCAAAATACAAGCAATCTTTGAAATAGCTTCATTATTAAATTGTTCTACATAACTGATTCTTTCCACTTTACATGTAAGATACATGAAACCCATAATCTACTCACTTCATTTTCACAATTATCTCCAACATCAATCTAAATATACTCTTTTTATAAGTATGGGCAACTACCTTTAATCAAATAATTAAAATATTAGTTTGAAATTTTTCCTTTTCCAGTCCTTGAGTAGGACATTAATGAAGAGGATATGGCGTGGAGGGTGGTGGTGGGGGCAGTGGAAATGGCAGATAAATAAAATAGTAGAGATTTTAAAAGCTAATATTATTAACATGGCCATACTATCCAAAGCAATCTAAAGATTTAATGCAATCCCTATCAAAATACCCAGGACATTTTCCAAACAATTAGAACAAATAATCATAAAATTTATATGGAACCACAGAAGACCTCAAATTGCCAAAGTAATCCTGAGAAAAACTAACAAAGAGAGAGGTATAAACCTCATAGACTTCAGACTATTCTACAAGGCTATAGTAATCAAAGCAGCATGGTATTGGCTCAAAACCAGACACATAGATCAATGGAACAGACTAGAGAGTCCAGAAATAAATCAATACACTTACAGACAACTCGGACACAACTGAGCGATTGAACTGAACTGAATCTATGACAAATGAGGCAAGAATATACAATGGAAAAAAAGACGTCTCTTCAACAAGTAGTGCTAGGCAAACTGTATAGCTACATGTGAAAGTGAAGTCCCTCAGTCGTGTCCGACCCTCAGCGACCCCATGGACTGTAGCCTACCAGGCTCCTCCGTCCATGGGATTTTCCAGGCAGGAATACTGGAGCTACATGTAAATCAATGAAATTAGAACACTTCCTCACACCGTATACAAAAACAAACTCAAATGGTTTCAAGACCTAAACTTAACATCTGAAACCATAAAGCTCCTAAAAGAGAACATAGCTGGAATACTCTTTGACATAAATCATAGCACTGTTTTCTTGGATCAGTCTCCTAAGGCAAAAGAAATAAGAGCAAAAAACAAATTGGACCTAACTAAACCTAAAAGCTTTTGTACAGCAAAGGAAACCATCAACAAAATGAAAAGACAACCTATGAAATGGGAGAGAATACGTGCAAATCATGTGACTGACCAAGGGTTAATATCCAAAATATACAAACAGCTCATATAACTCAATTTCAAAAAGAAACAATCCAATCAAAACATGGGCATAAGACTAGAATAGATATTTTTTCAAAGAAAACATAGAGATGGCTAACAAGCACATGGAAAGATATTTAACCATTAATTTTAAGAGAAATGCAAATCAAAACCACAGCAAAGTATCATCTCACATCAGTCAGAATGGTTATCATCAAAAAGTCTATAAGTAACAAATGTTGGAGAGGCCGTGGAGAAAATGGAACTCCTCTACGCTGTTGTTGAGAGTGTAAATTGGGGCAGCCACTATGAAAAAAATTATGTTTCCTTTAAAAACTAAAAATAGGACTACCATATGACTCAGCTAGTCCTTTTCTGGGTATATATCCAAAAGAAACCAAAAACACTAATTTGAAAGGATGCATGCACCCCAATGTTCATGTAGCATTATTTACAATTGCCAATGTATGGAAGCAACCAAAGTGTCCATCAACAGATGAATGGATAAAGAAGATGTGGTGTGTGTGTATGTATATATACATACACATACATTCACATACATACATACATACAATGAGATACTGCTGCTGCTGCTAAGTCGCTTCAGTCATGTCTGACTCTGTGCGACCCCATAGACAGCAGCCCACCAGGCTTCCCGTCCCTGGGATTCTCCAGGCAAGAACACTGGAGTGGGTTGCCATTTCCTTCTCCAATGCATGAAAGTGAAAAGTGAAAAGTGAAAGTGAAGTCGCTCAGTCGTGTCCAACCCTCAGCGACACCATGGACCTCAGCCTACCAGGCTCCTCCGTCCATGGGATTTTCAAGGCAAGAGTACTGGAGTGGGGTGCCATTGCCTTCTCCGAATGAGATACTACTCAGCCACAAAAAAAAAAAAAAGAAATTCTGCTATTTGCAACAACATGGATGGACTCGGAGGTTATTATGCTAAGTGAAGTAAGTCAGACAGAGAAAGACAAACCTGTACGATATCATTTGTATGTGGAATATAAAATATAATATAAATGAATGGATATGCAAAACAGAAACAGATTCACAGATATAGAAAACAGACTTCTGGTAAACAAAGGGGAGAGGGATGGGGAGGTACAAACTAGGAGTATGCGATTAATACACACAAACTATGATATATAAAATAGATAAGCAACAAGGATATACTGTATAGCACAGGGAATTATACCCCGTATCTTATAATAAAATACAATGGAATATAATCTGCAAATACTCTGAATCACTATGCTGTATACCTGACACTAACACAATATTGTAAGTCAACTATACTTCAATAACCGAAATAAAAAACCCAAACCGTGCTAGGATTATGATTATGTAAAATGAATGCATGCAAATTCAGGGCATAAATGAAGCCTGGAAAATGGAACCCAGAGGACTTTTAGTGTGGTGGAATTGTGATGTCTTAACTCTTTAAAATTTTTAGCTAACATTGTGTTAGAGGAAACATTCTAAAACACAAAATAATTTAGATTTACAACAGAAAGATCATTGTTCACGATTGAGAGGAAATGGGAGAGAGAGTAGAAATAAAGTCTAAATCATCTTTAAATCCTGGTGAATTCTACCTAATCAATTTTTCTTGCCTGGGAAAAAATGACAAGAAATCTATGATATTTAGAAATTACGTTAAAACAAAGTTCAACCATCTCTCACAAGTATGGGTTGTGTAATTAATTTCATTAAGTGGGTATGCAGAAGGGAGACAGTTTCCTTTCAACCTAACAATTTAGATGTCTAATTTGAGGTCTGATCCCTTTTTGCAGAAGACTTTTTTTTTTTGTCTGGTGAGTACAGCAAAAGCTGAGCCTCTCCTACTCGTCCTCTGTCTGGATTATTTGCTTACTCTGGGAAATGAAAGGATAGCATGGTTTGTGAATCAGGAGTTGTTATTCTTTGCCTGCATATCATGTTGGCTTTTTTCTGGTAAGAAAAATCACAGGAATATATAAAAGTTTTTGATGAATAGAACCCTTTATTTTTAGGAGAAAATGGATGGAACAGTTTGGGGCTTTGGGGCCGCCTGTTGCTTTAGTGTGAGCACCTCCCACTGCCTTGACTTTTTATTTCCCCATGTACTTGGTGCCAAGTTTTACATGGCCTCAGTGGGGAACAACTGGATTTAGCATAAGTAAGAATAACTGCTTTTCCCCTGGGGAGAGACAAAAAGGATAAGTGCGCAAGGTGCAGAGACAATATTATCAGGAGTTATATTCTTGTTCAGCTCTTTTATTCCTTCTGAATCCTGGATTCTGTTGCAAATAATAAAAGCAAGAAGCCAGTTGGCTTGGAGCCAAGGTCTGGGATTAGCAGAAGAGACTATTTTATTTGGGGCTAAAAATATGTTTGCCAGTGATGGCTCTATACATTACAAACATGGCCATTTGGATTAAAATTTGTTTCTTTCTTTCTGCAAATTGAGATATTGCCAGGAAAGCACAAATTAGTAGCGATTTGAATTAGGCAGGGAAAGACGGATGGCTGTGAGTGCCTGGGAAGCCGCCCACAATCCAGGCACACCTGTTACTGCTTGCCACACTCTCTCAGTTTGCACTGGGTTCTCTGAATTTGGGTTGGGTTGTTATTATTCCCTTAATAACCTGCTTCTTGCTCTCTCCGTTAATTCAAATTGTGAGATACGTTTTATTCTAACACTCTAAACCAAACGATGTCATTTTTCCCTTTTCCCCCTCGTTTCAAATGTTGCCCCCCTTTTCCCCTATAAAATACATCAAATTAGTTACAAGAACTTCATTTTGAATGCAGGTAGACCTGGGTTGGAATCCTTATTTCCCTGAAGGCTACCTATCTTTGTGATCCTAGGGAGATTAATTTTTCATTTCAGTTTCTTCATTGATAAAATGAGGAATACTGATAGTACACATCTCATTAAGTTTTGTGAAATTATATACAAAGAGCATTCTGTGTTGCACTATGCAATAGTAATGTTGGATAGTGATGGAAAACACTCAAAATTTTAACCTGAAGAATGAGATAAGCATTCAACTTTAAAAGTTAGGAAAAGACAAACAGAATGTTACAAATATGATGACTTCCATTTCTGGTTATACGGAAGACTAGATGTCCAGAGAAGTCTTCCCCTATGGAACTAAAAATTCTGCACAAAATAAACTTTAGTGAAAAGTGACAGTCGCTCAGTCACGTCCTACTCTTTGCGACCCCATGAACTATACATTCCTTGGACTTATCCAGGTCAGAATACTGGAGTGGGTAGCCTTCCCCTTCTCCAGGGGATCGTCCCAACCCAGGGATCAAACCCAGGTCTCCCTCATTACAGGCGGATTCTTTACCAGCTGAGCCAAAGGGAAGCCCAAAGGGAAAAAGTTGGGAAAAATCCTTAAAAGCACTTGGCTGGCCTATTGGGAAAAGGAGGAATATCCTTCCAATAAATAACAAGAAAGTAAAAATTCAGAGAAGTAAGCCTATGTGATGATGGTATTTGCCAGGAGGTGTCTGGCCATATGCTGAGGAGGACAGACAAAAGCATGAAGCCTGTAAAAAGCTGAGATGATAGACAGGAAAACATCCATATGAAGCCAGAATTCCAGAAAGGTTGTTCTAGGTACATTCAAGAGTGTTGACCAGGGATGTGGTGGTGAGGGTGGGGTGCCGTAGAAAGGGAGATAGTGGAGGGAATTTACCTTTGTCCTTAGATCTAAATAAAATGTAAAAACAGGGAAAAATACTTGGAGAATATCTGATCACAAGTTTGTCATCACATGTGTTTGAGGCCAGAATTTATACCATCACTGTTATCCACCACCTCCCCCAATCAATCTGAGCCAAATATTTGGTTAAAAGTACCCCCAAATATTTGGTTAACAGGAACAGAATATCAGAATAATTCTTAAGAAGGCAGAAGGATGGAAATAATAAAAGAAAAAAATTAATAAATAGAAAGTAAAGGAACAGTTAAGTATAGTCTTTTGAAAAGACTAATAGTAGTGATAACAGAGAAGGCAATGGCACCCCACTCCAGTACTCTTGCCTGGAAAATCCCATGGACGGAGGAGCCTGGTAGGCTGCAGTCCATGGGGTCGCTGAGGGTCGGACACGACTGAGAGACTTCCCTTTCACTTTTCACTTTCATGCATTGGAGAAGGAAATGGCAACCCACTCCAGGGTTCTTGCCTGGAGAATCCCAGGGACGGGGGAGCCTGGTGGGCTGCTGTCTATGGGATCGCACAGGGTCGAACACGACTGAAGTGACTTAGCAGTAGCAGTAGCAGTGATAAAGCTTCAGAGTTGCCCAAGAGGAGAAAACACTAACAACATTAGCAATTGGAAAGAGGACATAATTTGCCAATAAATTTGAAACCAGGTGAAAGGCACAAACTCCTGCAACAGTGTTTCTCAGACTTCAGCTTGTATTACAATCACCTGGAAGCTTTTTAAGAAAACCGATTGACAGGACTCCTTCCTAGAGTGCCTGATTTAGGTCTGAGATGGAGTCTGAAAATTTGCAGTTTTAGTGAGTTCCCAGGTGATGAAACATTGAGAACACTGTCATGGGAAATATAAATTACCAAGCACATTCTGGAAGAAATGGAAGTTGTTTTCTAATCCAGTGCTTTCCTACCTTTTGCACATCGTGGCATGTATGCACAAAACCCAAGGACATCGTATGACACATGGGTAGAGAAATGAAACTGCCCTCGGCTGGCGACAATATGCTCTTGAATTCTGCTTATCCTGGGTGTGCCTTGACCTACCTGTTCTTTGCATCCCTGTGGATAGAAGGAGCAGTTTCTGGGCTCACTTGTAATCCACACTCCACATAGCAGTGTGCCTTGCTGCACTTGCTGGAGAGTGCTCTGCTAAGATTTATACTCAGATGTAATATTTATCTACTGCAGCATTAAAAACTACACCCCCCCTCAATTTAAACAGCTTAAAACAGCATTCATTTATTATCTCACAGTTTCTATGGGTCAGGAATCCAGATGTGGCTTAGTTGGGTCCTCTGGCTTGGGAATCTAACAAGGCTGCTGTCAAGGGGTGGGCCAGGAACCGCAATCGTCTTCTGGGGAAGAATTCACTTCCAACCTTACTCCACGTGGTTGTTGGAGGGAATTAGTTCCCCCGCAGGCTCTTGGGCTGAAGTCTGCTTGGTTTCTCTGTTCTCTTCAGGCCTTGGTTCCTTGGCATGTGGGCAGAGAAACTTTTCAAGGATTGTATATCAAGATGGATTGCCCAAACTTTCTTTGTTGGTCCTGAAAAGAATCATGAAAGAACAATAACTGTCATTCAAATTGAAGCTGAAAAGGCTGAATTATGGTTAAAGGAGCTGAAAGTATGAAGATTAATGCATACAAGAGGCAAGGGTCCCTGGTATCAGTATCCGGCCATTGATAAGGCATTTATTGGTCATTCTTCACAAGCAACTCCTGAAAACTAATATTTTATTTCTCTAAATACAAAATGTACTCTCTTTAGGCAAAAAGAAATTAATAAATATTAAAAAAAAAAAAACAACAACTTGCTTCTCGCAAGAAAACAAGAAGAGACAGAGAATAAGAGCTAGGCAGAAGTCCCGTTTCTGAAACCTAATCTCAGGATGGCATCCGATCCCTCTTGCTGTATTCTATTAGAAGCAAAGCACTAGGTGCGAGGGAATTGCACTCGGCTTTGGAAACCAGGAGGTGGAGACCATCGGGAGCCGTCTTAGAAGTCTGCTTACTGCACGGGAAGAGATATCACTGGGTGGTAGCTTTAATGCACAGGCTCAGTTTTACTATTAATAGATAGTTCCAGATTACTACCTATCGCTGCAGGATGGCTGCCATTATTACAAATTCTCACCAACACTTGCCATTGTCAGACTAAAATTTTTGTCAATCTGGTGGGTATAAAACAAGAATTTGTATTTCTCTAGTAACTAATGATGGAGAAGGCAATGGCACCCCACTCCGTTACTCTTGCCTGGGAAATCCCATGGATGGAAGAGCCTGGTAGGCTGCAGTCCATGGGGTCGAGAAGAGTTGGACACGACTGAACGACTTCACTTGCACTTTTCACTCATGCATTGGAGAAGGAAATGGCAACCCACTCCAGTGTTCTTGCCTGGAGATTCCCAGGGACAGGGGAGCCTGGTGGGCTGCGGTCTCTGGGGTCGCACAGAGTCGGACACAACTGAAGAGACTTAGCAGCAGCAGCAGCAGCAGTAACTAATGAAGTTTATTTACCATACAGATGTGTTCTTCTGTGCAAGAATGTTAATATTTGTCCATTTTTATATTAGAGTTTTATCTTTTTCTTATTGATTCAAAGGAGGTCATATGTCTGGTTACTAACCATGAGTCCACTACATGTGTAATGAGTATCTTCCTCCAGTTTTTGACCTCTATTTTCACTCTCTTGATATTGATATTCTTTGAGGAATAGCAGTTTTATTATTTTAATGTAGTTGAATTTATGCTTCCAGTTTTATGTTAAGAAATCCTTTGTTGCTTCAAAGCAAGAAAGGTAATGCTCTACGTAGTCTTCTGAAGTTTTAAAGTTCTATCTTTAAGTCCTGTTTCTCTGGAGAAGTGATTTCTGTGTACAGTTGTTAGATAGTTCACTTAACTTTTTCCCTTGTATGGCTAATCATTAACATTGAATAGTCCATCTCCTCATCCTAGTCCACAATGTCATGCATAAATTTTCCTTATATAAACAGATTCATAGGTCTTATTCTGTATGTGGTTTTGTTCCACTGAGCTATCTCTGAACTGATAACATGTTCATAATTATTAATTACTTTATAACAAATCTTCATATCTGGTAGTAGGACCATTGATTCTCTTGATTCTTCTCCAGGATTGTTTTGGCCATTCTTGGCTCTTGGCTCTCCTGTATCTTAGAAGCAGCTTGTCATGTTCTATGCATAGAATATCATTAACTCTATAGGTAATTTTAGCAAAATATTGTTTACTTCCTCACTAATGTCCTTTACTGATGTTTCATGATTTTTTTCCATAAAGGATTTGCCCATCACTTGTTAGATCTATTCCAAGTGCCTTAAGTTTTTTGTTTCTACTGTAACTAGTATCTTTCTTTTAATTGTGTCTTTTATATATTTATTGCTAAAGGGTAGATTTACAATTATGTTTTGTGTTTCGATCTAACAGTGGCCTGAAAACTTGTTTTCCCAGGTCTTTTCTGGTTTTAGTACCAAGGTTGTGCTAGCCTTAGGTAATGAACTGGGTAATAGTCCCTTTATTTTTCTATTCTGCAAGATTTCATGTATGATGGGAACTGTCTTCAGTGTTCGACTGTGCTTGCCTTTAGAAATAGTGAGACCTTATGTTTACTTTGTTGGAAAATTTGTTACTACT
This sequence comes from Bos grunniens, assembly GCF_055505025.1. Classification (NCBI taxonomy): domain Eukaryota; kingdom Metazoa; phylum Chordata; class Mammalia; order Artiodactyla; family Bovidae; genus Bos; species Bos grunniens. The sequence continues at coordinate 112,023,477 of NC_141166.1, read as the reverse complement.
AATTAAATTACTTTAATGATAATAGCAGAATGTTCTGTCTGGTGTGCCATGTAAGCAAACTCATGTGTTCTGAATGGGCATCAGTTTTTAAACTCTCACACCTGAGGAGGCCAAGGAAGCTAGGTAAGGAGTGAACATGGGCTGTAGGAGCCTCTGGCCTGGTTGTCTCTGGCCATAAGCATCCTCATCTCCTTACTTCACTGTGCCTTTGATGTATATTACTAAAGCTTTTTGATCTCTCTGTAAAGATCTTGAACAATTTTGTTAGATTTATTCCAGGGTACCATAGAACTTGTTGCCATTATAATTGGCATCTTTTTTCCAAGGCTGAGCCCCTTAGCTGTGTGAATCTGAGAAGGTTACTTAACCTCTCTGTGCCTCAGTTTATTCATCTGTAAAATGGGGTTAATGTACTCTTGCTTGACATGGGATAACTGGATATAATTATAGTGGTGTATTCATTTTTTAATTGCTCATGCTGCTGCTGCTAAGTTGATTCAGTCGTGTCCGACTCTGTGCGACCCCATAGATGGCAGCCCACCAGGCTTCCCCATCCCTGGGATTGTCGAGGCAAGAATACTGGAGTGGGTTGCCATTTCCTTCTCCGATGCATGAAAGTGAAAAATCAAAGTGAAGTCGCTCAGTCATGTCCGACTCTTAGTGACCTCATGGACTGCAGCCTACCAGGCTCCTCCATCCATGGGATTTTCCAGGCAAGAGTACTGGAGTGGGGTGCCATTGCCTTCTCCATTAATTGCTCATAGACCATACTTTTTAAAAAGATTGGTACTTTAAAAAATTTTTTTTCTAATTATTTGTTGCTGAAACACAGATGTGCAATTTTACTTTATCAACTGATCTTATTTATGGCAAATTTACCAAACTCTCCTATTCTAATTATTTTTCTATGTAATAGCTTTTGTATGTGTATGCCGTGATAGGAGGAAGGTTAGGAATCATTGCCTTGGAGAAAGTTTAGTCTTGGTTTCTTCATCTATAAAATGCGATTGAAAAAGTATCTGCTTCATAAGATTGTTATGAGGATTAAATGAGTTAATCCAAGTCAGGCAACAAAACAGTACCTGGTAAATAGTAAGTGTTTAATTTCTGCTAGCTGTTACCCTGGGCTTCCCTGGTAACTCAGATAGTAAAGAATCCGCCTGCAATGGGGAGACCCAAGTTTGATCTTGGGTCTGGAAGATCCCCTGGAGAAGGGAATGGCAACCCACTCCAGTATTCTTGCCTGGAGAATCCCATGGACAGAGGAAGCTGAAGGGCCACAATCCATATGGTCCCAAAGGGTCGGTCCCCACTGAAGCGACTAAGCATGCACCTTATCCTGCCTCTTCCCCTCCTGCAGGCTTATCCTGATACACTAGGCTTTCAGCAGTGGTTTTGACATTTAGGTCTGATACCCGCTTTTAGAACCTGATAGAAGTTTTGGATCCTTACCCCAGAAAAATGCAAAGATAGATAACTTTGCATGTAATTTGAGGAATCTCAAGATCCCCTTATCTTCCCCAACCTCTGAAAGGTTTATAGATTAAGGTTGGAAATCCTGCTCTAGAACATTTCTCCTGGCTTCCTGGAGGAGTTCAAACTATTCTAGTGGAATACCCTGTGCTGCTCATCCTGCTGCTAAGTTGCTTCAGTCGTGTCCGACTCTGTGCGATCCCATAGACAGCAGCCCACCAGGCTCCCCCGTCCCTGGGATTCTCCAGGCAAGAACACTGGAGTGGGTTGCCATTTCCTTCTCCAGTACATGAAAGTGAAAAGTGAAAGTGAAGTCGCTCAGTTGTGTCCGACTCCTAGTGACCCCATGGACTACAGCTTATCAGGCTCCTCCGTCCATGGGATTTTCCAGGCAAGAGTACTGGAGTGGGGTGCCATTGTCTTCTCCGGTAGTAAGCACTATATATGTGTTAAACAGTAATAATAATTCTTCTTTGATTTAGCAGACCATTGGCCAAGAAATCCATACGAGTATAATACTGAGTTGATTTTGTCATTGCCGCTGCTGCTGCTAAGTTGCTTCAGTCGTGTACGACTCTGTGTGACCCCATAGATGGCAGCCCACCAGGCTCCCCTGTCCCTGGGATTCTCCAGACAAGAACACTGGAGTGGGTTGCCATTTCCTTCTCCAATGCATAAAAGTGAAAAGTGAAAATGAAGTTGCTCAGTTGTGTCCGACTTTTCACAACCCCATGGACTGCAGCCCACCAGGCTCCTCCGTCCATGGGATTTTCCAGGCAAGAGTACTGGAGTGGGGTGCCATTGCCTTCTCCGGGGATACCCTGTAGATTGGGCTTAATGTACTCTGCTTCGAGTCTGACTATGACATTGTGCCCTGTCTGATTAGATGGGATGCCATCCTGCTCCTCTGACACGCGGCCCAGCTTGGGTAATCAGGGCCAGATCTTAGCTTCCTTTTCAAGCCTGTATCTTGGCAGACAGCTCAGCACCCCTGACATTGCTGAGATACGGCCCCGTGCTATAAAGGTTTATCTCCAGGGCAGGGTTTCTCTGTGTTGGCACTGTTGGTGTTTACGCTGGGCAATTTTCCGTTATGTGTCTGTGTGTAGGGGCTACTCTGTGCCTTCTAGAACATTTAGCAGCATCCTTGACCTCTACTCATTAGATACCATTAGCATCTCCCAATTATAATAATCTAAAATCTCTCCAGACATTGCCACATGTCCCTTGGTGAGCCAAAATTGCCTCTGGGTGAGTCACTATTCTAGGGTGCTTAAGCTTATGCCTGCTGCCTGGAGTCCTGCTGTCTGCTGAGAGACCTCCGCAATACCAACTGCAAGCCAAGTTCTGCAAAGACAGCTTGCTCCTAAGTTTCACAAAGCCATGTTCTGCCTTCCAGTACAGAGGCCACTGTAACTCTTGCAGCATCTTGCTGGTGCCAGTGGTTTGCCTGGACTACTAATTGTTCTGTCTCAAGATACAATTTTCTCTGGCTTGAGTGAATAGCTCTTCACAACCTACACACACCCCACCCTCCAGCCCACCTCCCCAACACCTGCTAGCTTTTCCACAGGGACGGGGTGGGGTTGATTTCAGTCTTTGAATCCAGTTGAGATCTGGTTAGTTCTTCTAAGAGTAGCTATGTTGTGAGATATGGCAGTGAGAAGTTTGTTTTCTTAGAAAAGTAATCTTCACAGTGGTTTTATGTGAGAGAGCCTGTCCTTTTCCCCTGTAAGTGGAGGCAGGGTTTTCTGAAGGCGATAAATTGCCCCATTCTATCGTGCCACAAGTCAGCTGGGAATGAAAAGCAGAACAACAGAATTGCAGCCTTAATAGATGCCAGCAACACAAAGGTGGTGAGCTTAATAACAGAGCCTTAGAGAGAGGGAGGAAGATTGATTGATTGACTGAAAGCTTAGAGCAGAGAACAGAACGAGAGAAAGAACACTGTGTAATGCTTTTCAAAGAGAACTTATCTAAGAACCCCAGGAGGGAGAGAGAAGAGAAAGAAAGTATAGAACAAATCGTACCTTGCAGTACCCCAAACCTGCCCTGGCTCATTACAGTGGGGCAGGGAGCACTGAAAGGTGTCCTCCACAGGCTGACACAGACTTTGACATGGGGAGAAAATCCATTCAAGCAGGCAGGAAGTGGTATCCAATGGCTCTGACAAGTTAGAAGATTCTCTCTCTCTCCTGTGGAGTATAGTGACTTTCCTTGGCAAAGCTTTTCCCCTCTTGTTGCTCTGTCATCTTTTGGATGTTTCCCTCATCTTTGTGACCAGGATGGTTCGTTCTCCCACCCGTGTCCCTGCTAGTAGAAAGAGGGAAAGGGTAGACACACCCCTTACTCTTAAAGGCTTAACCCAGAAGCTGCACACAATATTTTGGCTCATGTCCCATTGGCAGAACCTAGTCATGTGGCTACACCACGTGGCCACACCTAACTGCGAAGGAAGCTGGACATTCTGGAAGGTCACCTGCCCAGATAAAATCAGGTGTTCTCTCTGAGAGGTTTCTTCACCACCTCTAGCCTGAGGTCTTCTTGGCCGCAGACTTTCCTCCACATTTAATTTTCAAAATGCCCCCAAGAACCTGTCTGGGAGATCTATCCTCGGAAGACAGAAGATGGAGAGGCAAACAGTGGGCAAAGATGGAGTCCTCTTGAACAAATGGGGTGCTAAGCACATAGATTTTGTTTAAAAACTCCTAAAAGGCAGGTGTCTATAACGCCATCAGGCAGGCAAAGCCACCTCATCTTGTTAGGGCCCTGCTTCTATCAATACCTGAAAAGTTGCTAAAAACTGCTGTGAAACTCCAGAGAAGATAGAGGCAACGCTGTGGGCTGATAGTGAAGGGCACCTGCTTGTTGAACTAGGATCTGATATGCACCCACTGTTCCAAGGCAGTCATCCCTGGTAATGTTCATCTTCCAAAGGAGTGAAATTGAATTTGTGGATGCTAGCACATTTCTGCTGCTGCTGCTGCTAAGTCGCCTCAGTCGTGTCCGACTCTGTGCAAACCCATAGATGGCAGCCCACCAGGCTCCCCCGTCCTTGGGATTCTCCAGGCAAGAACACTGGAGTGAGTTGCCATTTCCTTCTCCAGTGCATGAAAGTGAAAAGTGAAAGTGAAGTCGCTCGGTCGTGTCCAACTCTTAGTGCATTCTGAGACTAAAAGAATTCGAGACCTAGAGGGGGAATGTCTAGGCCATACTGGAAAAGATGCTTCATTATACTGAGAACCTCTGGATTATGCAGAATGTGGTCTCTTGGCTGGAAAATCACAGCAGTCTAGACTTCAGTGTCAAGAGATCCAGAGGTCTGTGGTTACAGGACGTCATAGGATTTGTAAAGCAGTGAAGACAGAAATGGAAATTAGGAAAGAACTATTTATATGAAAGATATTAAGGTCCGTCTAGTCAAGGCTATGGGTTTTCCAGTGGTCATGTATGGATGTGAGAGTTGGACTGTGAAGAAAGCTGAGAGCCGAAGAATTGATGCTTTTGAACTGTGGTGTTGGAGAAGACTCTTGAGAGTCCCTTGGACTGCAAGGAGATCCAACCAGTCCATCCTAAAGGAGATCAGTCCTAGGTGTTCATTGGAAGGACTGATGCTAAAGCTGAAACTCCAGTACTTTAGCCACCTCATGCGAAGAGTTGACTCATTGGAAAAGACTCTGATGTTGGTAGGGATTGGGGTCAGGAGGAGAAGGGGACCACAGAGGATGAGATGGCTGGATGGCATCACTGACTCAATGGACATGAGTCTGAGTGAAGTCCGGGAGCTGGTGATGGACAGGGAGGCCTGGCGTGCTTCGATTCATGGGGTTGCAAAGAGTTGGACACAACTGAGTGACTGAACTGAAGTGAACTGAACTGATATATAATTTTATGAGTTTTTTTTACATTTAAATCAACTTTTTAGAACAGTTTTAGATTTACAGAAAAACTGAAAAGATAGTGCAGTTTCCATACATATCTTATATATTAATTTTATTTTCAGAGATAAATGAATTTATTACAGCACAGCAGGAAACATGGACATCTGCATATTTGTATCTTATATTTTTACCCGAAGACTTTCTTATTCTGAAATATTTTAATAAGGAAATAAAGAACAAAAGTTGGTCTGTAGTAGTAGAAAATCAGAAAACATACCATTTTCACTGTTTTGCCACTTCCTAAACGTGAGATTTTTTTAGCAAATCACTTAAACAACTTTGAATCCGAGTTTTGTCACTTATAAAACAGGAATAAAACTAGTGTTTCATACAGTTGCTATGGTGACAACATAATAAAGTACACCTGTGAAATGTCTGTATATGTATTTGATTGTAGTTCTGATCAAATTGTAGTTCTAGTAATTATTCTGCAGGGCCCTGTGATATTTTGAGTGATTGAATACAGTACGTGAGCTGACATTCAAGAGTTACTGTCATTAGCTTGTCGTAGTGTGGGCAGCTGACTCAAGTGAGGGTTACTAAATTGATGTTGGAAAAATATT